>NC_091774.1:32822500-35322500 GCF_029378745.1 Bos indicus
TCTGATTTGCAAATATTTTCCCCCATTCTGTGGGTTTGTCTTTTCACTCTTTTGATGATTTCATTTGCAGCACAAAGGTTTCTTAAAGATATCTATCAAGTCCAATTTATCTAATTTTTTCTTTTGTTTTTTTCTTTTTTGTTTTTGTATCTGAAAAATCATTGCCTAACCAAAAATCAGATTGATTATATTCTTTGCAGCCAAAGATGGAGAAGTTCTATACAGTCAGCAAAAATAAGACCGGGAAATGACTGTGGCTCAGATCATGAACCCCTTATTGGCAAATTCAGACTTAAATTGAAGAAAGTGGGGAAAACCACTAGACCATTCAGGTATGACCTAAATCAAATCCCTTATGATTATACAGTGGCAGTAGGAAATAGATTTAAGGGACTAGATCTGATAGAGTGCCTGATGAACTATGGATGGACGTGTGTGACATTGTACAGGAGACAGGAATCAAGACCATCCCCAAGAAAAAGAAATGCAAAAAAGCAAAATGGCTGCTGAGGAGGCCTTACAAATAGCTGTGAAAAGAAGGGAAGCGAAAAGCAAAGGAGAAAAGGAAAGATACACCCATCTGAATGCAGAGTTCCAAAGAATAGCAAGGAGAGACAAGAAACCCTTCCTCAGCGATCAATGCAAAGAAATAGAGGAAAACAACAGAATGGGAAAGACTAGAGATCTCTTCAAGAAAATTAGAGATACCAAGGGAACATTTCATGCAAAGATGGGCTCGATAAAGGACAGAAATGGTATGGACTTAACAGAAGCAGAAGATATTAAGAGGTGGCAAGAATACACAGAAGAACTGTACAAAAAAGATCTTCATGACCTAGATAATCATGATGGTATGATCACTGACCTAGAGCCAGACATCCTGGAATGTGAAGTCAAGTGCGCCTTAGAAAGCATCACTACGAAAAAAGTTACTGGAGGTGATGTAATTCCAGTTGAGCTATTTCAAATCCTGAAAGATGATGCTGTGAAAGTGCTGCATTCAATATGCCAGAAAATTTGGAAAACTCAGCAGTGGCCACAGGACTGGAAAAGGTCAGTTTTCATTCCAATCCCAAAGAAAGGCAATGCCAAAGAATGCTCAAACTACCGCACAATTGCACTCATCTCACACGCTAGTAAAGTAATGCTCAAAATTCTCCCAGCCAGGCTTCAGCAATACGTGAAATGTGAACTTCCAGATGTTCAAGCTGGTTTTAGAAAAGGCAGAGGAACTAGAGATCAAATTGCCAACATCCTCTGGATCATTGAAAAAGCAAGAGAGCTCCAGAAAAACATCTATTTCCATTTTATTGACTATGCCAAAACCTTTGACTGTGTGGATCACAATAAACTGTTGAAAATTCTGAAAGAGGTGGGAGTACCAGGCCACCTGACCTGCCTCTTGGGGAACCTATATGCAGGCAGGAAGCAACAGTTAGAACTGGACATGGAACAGCAGACTAGTTCCAAATAGGAAAAGGAGTATGTCAAGGCTGTATATTTTTACCCTGCTTATTTAACTTACATGCAGAGTACATCATGAGAAACGGTGGGCTGAAGGAAGCACAAGCTGGAATCAAGATTGCCGGGAGAAATATCAATAACCTCAGATATGTAGATGACACCACCCTTATGGCAGAAAGTGAAGAACAACTAAAGAGCCTCTTGATAAAAGTAAAAGAGGAGAGTGAAAAAGTTGGCTTAAAGCTCAACATTCAGAAAACGAAGATCATGGCATCTGGTCCCATTACTTCATGGCAAATAGATGGGGAAACAGTGGAAACAGTGTCAGACTTTATTTTTTGGAGCTCCAAAATCACTGCAGATGGTGACTGCAGCCATGAAATTAAAAGACGCTTACTCCTTGGAAGGAAAGTTATGACCAATCTAGATAGCATATTCAAAAGCAGAGACATTACTTTGCCAACAAAGGTCCATCTAGTCAAGGCTATGGTTTTTCCTGTGGTCATGTATGGATGTGAGAGTTGGACTATAAAGAAAGCTGAGTGCCAAAGAATTGATGCTTTGAACTGTGGTGTTAGAGAAGACTCTTGAGAGTCCCATGGACAGCAAGGAGATCCAACCAGTCCATCCTAAAGGAGATGAGTCCTGGGTGTTCATTGGAAGGACTGATGCTGAAGCTGAAACTCCAATACTTTGGCCACCTCATGCGAAGAGCTGACTCATTGGAAAAGACCCTGATGCTGGGAAAGATTGAGGGCAGGAGGAGAAGGGGATGACAGAGGATGAGATGGTTGGATGGCATCACCAACTCTATGCACATGGGTTTGGGTAGACTCCAGGAGTTGGTGATGGACAGGGAGGCCTGGTGTGCTGCAGTTCATGGGGTTGCAAAGAGTCAGACATGACTGAGCAACTGAACTGAAGTGAACTGAACCAAAGGTCATGAAAATTTTCTCCCTTTTATAAAAAGTTTTATAGTTTCAGTTCTAACATTCTTGTCTATAATCTATTTTGAGTTAATTTCTTACATAGTGTAAGGAAGAGGTCCAATTTTATTCTCTTAAATGTAGATATTAATTTTTTCCAGTACCATTTGTTGAAAAGACCATTCTTTCTCCATTTAAATCTTGGCATCCTTGTCTAAAATCAATTGGCCTTAACTTCAAGGGTATACTTCCAGCCTAATTCTATTCCATTGGTTTATATATTTTTATTCCATTAGCACACTATTTTGATTACTGTAGCTTTGTAGTATACTTTGGAATCAAGAAATGCTGTTGTTCAGTTGCTCAGTTGTGTCCAGCTCTTTGAAACCCCTAGACCGAAGCATGCCAGGCTTCCCTGTCCTTCACCATCTCCTGAAGTTTGCTGAAACTCATGTTCATTGAGTTGGTGATGCCATCCAACCATCTCATCCTCTGTCGTCCCCTTCTCCTCCTGCCTTCAATCTTTCCCAGCATCGGGGTCTTTTCCAATGAGTCAGCTCTTTGCATCAGGTGGCTAAAGTATTGGAGCTTCACATCAGTTCTCCCAATGAATATTCAGGGTTGATTTCCTTTAGGATTGACTGGTTTGATCTCCTTGCTGTCCAAGGGACTCTCAAAAGTCTTCTTCAGCATCACAGTTCAATTGTGATGCTGGCATCAATTCTTTGGCCCTCAGCCTCTTTAATTGTCCAGCTCTCACATCCATACATGACTGCTGGAAAAACCATAGCTTTGACTATACATACCTTTGTAGGCAAAGTAATATATCTGCATTTTAATACACTGTCTAATTTTGTCATTGCTTTTCTTCCAAGGAGCATGCACCTTTTAATTTCATGGCTCTAGTCACCATCCAAAGTGATTTTGGAGCCCAAGAAAATAAAGTCTGTCACTGCTTTCATTGTTTCCCCATATATTTGCATTGAAGTGATGGGACCAGAAGCCATGATCTGTTTTTTGAATATTGAGGTTTAAGCTTTCTCACTCTCCTCTTTCACCTTCATCAAGAGGCTCTTTAGTTCCTCTTTGCTTTCTGCCATAAGGGTGGTGTCATCTGCATATCTGAGGTTATTGATATTTCTCCCGGCAATCTTGATTCCAGCTTGTGATTCATCCAGCGTGGCATTTCACATGTGTAGTCTTTACATAAGTTAAATAAGCAGGGTGACAATATACAGCCTTGACGTACTTCTTTCCCAATTGTTCCCAACTCCTTTCCCAGTCCATTGTTCCATGTCTGGTTCTAACTGTTGCTTCTTGACTGCATACAGATTTCACAGGAGACAGGTAAGGTGGTAGTCCCATCTCTCAGAATTTTTCAGTTTGTTGTGATCCACACAGTCAAAGGCTTTAGTGTAGTCAATGAAGCCGAAATAGATGTTTTTCTGGAATTCTCTAGATTTTTCTATGATCCAGTGCTGGCAATTTGGTCTCTGATTCCTGTGCCTTTTCTAAATCCAGCTTGAATGTCTGGAAGTTTTTGGTTCACATACTGTTGAAGCCTAGCTTGAAGGATTTTGAGCATTACTTTGCTATCATGTGAAATGAGTACAATTGTACAGTAGTTTCAACATTCTTTGGCATTGCCTTTCTTTGGGATGGGATTGAAAACTGACCTTTTCCTGTCCTGTGGCCACTGCTCAGTTTTTCAAATTTGCTGGTATATTGCATGCAGCACTTTAACAGTATCATCTTTTAGGATTTGAAATAACTCAGCTGGAATTCCATCACCTCCACTAGCTTTGTTAGTAGTGATGCTTCCTAAGGCCCATTTGACTTCACACTAGAAGATGTCTGGCTCTAGGTGAGTGATCATACCATTGTGGTTATCTGGATCATTAAGATCCTTTTCTGTATAGTTCTGTGTATTCTTGCCACCACTTCATAACATCTTCTGCTTCTGTTAGGTCCATATGCTTTCTGTCCTTTATCTTTGCATGAAATGTTCCCTTGGTATCTCTAATTTTCTTAAAGAGATCTCTAGTGTTTCCCATTCTATTGTTTTCCTCTTTGCATTTCTTTGCATTGTTCACTCAAAAAGGCTTTCTCATCTTTCCTCACTAATCTCCGGAACTCTGTGTTCAGATGGGTATATCTTTCCTTTTCCTCTTTGCCTTTCTCTTCTCTTCTTTTCTCAGCTATTTGTAAGGCCTCTTCATACAACCATTTTGCCTCTTTGCTTTTCTTTTTCTTGGGGATGGTTTTGATCACTACCTCCTATACAAAGTTATGAACCTCCCTCCTTAGTTCTTCAGGCACTCTGTATCAGATCTAATCGCCTGAATCTATTTGTCACTTCCACTATATAAAAGTAAGGGATTTGATTTAGGTCATACCTAAATGGTGTAATGGAATCAAGAAATATAGGTCCGTCAATGTTCTTTTCTCAAGATTGTTTTTGTCTGTTCTTGATCTTCAAAAATTATTGATGTAATAATTTATATAGTGACTGTTCTGATAATCATCATTATTGATCATCATTTTTGAAACCATAAAGGAAAAAATAAGGATATTTGACCAAAAAACTCTATATGTGACCAAGTATTGTAAATCAGTCTGAAAGGCAAACAAAGTATAAAAATATTTGCAAATTATGTGAAAGCCAATGCATCAATATGCTTTATAAAGCATTGCAGTAAGTTAACTAGTAAAGTTAATGTAGTAAGGAACAAGATAAACATTCACATTTAGAAATGGCACAGGAAGTGAACAGATAATTTATGAGAGAAATTCCAATGGCTACTTGCTCATTGGAATAAGCAATTAGATAAGCTAATTGCTTATCTCAGCTTATTGCTTAGATAAAAAGTTCAAGTTCATAATAATGAAAGAAATTGGTATTAAAACAACAAAATATTTCTTTTTCTCACTTTCCTAATAAGTGCATATATTTTTCAGTGACAATAATCAGTGCTGGTAAAGATTATTTAAACAGAAACTCAGGTCTTATTTCTGGCAAGTGAAACTGAAGCCACCTCACTGGAGGGTGATTTGGCAGTGCTTGTTGAGAGTCATATATGCTCACATTCCTTGATCAAGTAATCTCATTTCAAGATTTGCTTATTGAACAAAAAATCAGAGAATTTTGCAGAGATTTATATACAAACACACAACAGTGTTAGTTATTATAGGGAAAAACTGGGAAATACAGTGGTTGACTAAAGGTGAATAATTAAATAATTGTGGTTTAGTTATATAAGTAGATACCATAGAGACATTAAAAATAAATAATTCAAAGTACAGTTATGAGACAAATGCTCCTGACAATAAATTTTTTAGGAGCATTTTGTCTCATCTGTAGTATTTGGTGGTACACAACTATAAATGCTTTCATTTTCCTCCATTTATTATTAAAAATGGACAGAACTACTAGGAGAAATCAGCAACTCTATAATTAGAAAGATTTTAACTCTTCATTTTCAGTCATTAAACAATTAGAAAACATGCTCACTTATCTGAAGGGTACCATTGAGCACAGGGTTCTTTAGATTTAGATGAAAATACATTTTCTCAATTGAGAGGGAGAAAAATGAAAATTCTAATCAAGTTTAGAAGAAAGATGTGCATTTCTGAGAGTAGTCAGAGACTCAAAAGCTTTCCTAACACTTCGGAGGGCAGGTTTTGTGTTACAGTTGCGGTACCTGAGAATCGTTATCAGTGACACCCATGGTGGCAAGACTTCTTCCCGGCCAGGATCTCTGGTTATGACGAACCATGGTTAGCTACAGTGTCCTGCTTCATGGGTAGGCAAACTCAAATAGCTGTCTTCCCTGAATGATGGTCCATCTCTTAATCCTAGGAAAATATTAAATGAAGAAATATTTAAGAGACTAAAAACCATAATATTAATAATTTTGTAATAATAAAGGACCTGCATACATAATATATTTCATATACTTTAAATGTTTTATAGAACATATCTCTTAGATTCATTGCATTATAACTTCAATTTGAATAATATGATTGAGTAATTAATTTAGACTTGCAGGTTTGAGTTGAAATCTTATACAAAGTATTAGACTATATAGGAAGATTTTAGGGTCACCATATTTTTAAATTATAAGAATTATTCAATATACATAAGAATTATTTAGTACTCATAAAGGTTCTGTTTGTGGAGTCACAGAACTGAATATTAGAAAGGAATCAGAATATATTACATCTACAAGTTTAGCTTAACATACTTAAAGTGCTTAATTAACTATAGTCATGAGTGGGAGCAAACATTATTTATAGATCCTTAAAAATTATTGTTAAACTTATCAGACATATAAATGACTATAAGATTTGTAATTTGCACTTAATGGGGTGTTTGAATTTATAAGTTAAGTAAATTGAATATCAGTCAAACCTTTTAAACCAAAAATAATCTTTTCTATGGGCAGAAGCTCCCTCAAGAGCATTAAAACCCTTCATGTGAAAATGTTCAAACTTCTCTTTTTTGCCTCTTCACAATGTCTTGGGCAGATACTGCTCCTATTCATTTTCAGTTACTAGCAAGTGCAGTCCCATCCAGGGAATTTAATTTGTTTTAAAATTTCAATTTAATTTCCAATTTAATGTTCATCTCCAATCTTCCTTCACCCCAGCAATTGCAAAGCTTTCGCCCAAAGCACTGTTTTTTTCCTTCCTGCTCCATGCATGCCATTTGGAGCTTCTTCCTGCTCTGGCCTGGTGGGAGAACTAGGTCTTCTATCTCAAAGGAAAGGATAAGAAAATGCCACACACTCCCCATGAGGCTTGTGAATCATATTTCTAGTCAATTCTTTGACTCCTAACCCAAATCCTTCTTTCTGTTAGTAATCTTTTTATGCACCCACCAGTCTATACAGCATGTTTTTGTGTATATGTGTGCCTGTTACATGATTGGGGCAGAGAACTGTGAGGAGGTACCTCACTCCTAACAATTTCAACTTTTATTTGGGGGTGGGGGTAGGGGATGGGTGGGAACTTGAGGTACTTGATTGGCCTTTGTCCTCAGCATAAGTTTCCAGCTTCCAATTACAGGGTAATAGGAAGAAAAGAGAATCGGAGTAATGGTTAACTATCTCTGAAGGGTGGGATCATTGATCTTGTTTATCTTTATGTTAAGAAAAAGTTTTAAATGGCATCCAAAAAGAGAATGAAACTTGAGCTCTTTTTGTAATAGTTATAGAAATTGTACACATATTGGGTAAAGTATGAAAGCATTTTTAACTTGAAGAGGAAGAACTGTGTTTTGTATACTTTGAAGTTAAGAGATGTCTTCTCTTGAGTATCTTCTCAAGAGACTCTTGTGATTTGGGTCTTTGCACTCAGTATTCAAACATTTCCAAGTGTCTAGAGTGTCTTTCAGGCATCTGAGGTGATTACCTTGAGAAGGAACCTCTGAGGGGAAACTTCTAATGGGAGACAACGAAGCAAAGTAATGACTTCCTGAATGAAGGGCTAGCAGGTTGGAGGCAAAGGCTGACATGTCCTTGAAAGGAGCAGAAAGCCAGCTTCTCCAGGATTCTCTTCTTCAGCCAAAGGGTGTGGGGGAATCAAATACATGGGCTGAGAAACTTGAAAGCAGGAGAGGATGGGATGAGGACACTTAGAACACCTAGTATTACCCCACAAATTACTCATCTCCTGTGGATGGTCTCTATGACGCAAGCGTTACTTCCTGTCTTGTTTTTTAAGCGCCTGGTGATCCACAATGAGGGTTGTTGGAGGAAAGACACAGC
This sequence comes from Bos indicus, assembly GCF_029378745.1. Classification (NCBI taxonomy): domain Eukaryota; kingdom Metazoa; phylum Chordata; class Mammalia; order Artiodactyla; family Bovidae; genus Bos; species Bos indicus. Next base: position 32,830,659 of record NC_091774.1, read on the forward strand.
AGACTGGCTGATGTCAGAGGGATGAAAGAGGATGACATGTCAGCAACACAAACATTAGTTTCTGTGTCTGACTGGCTCTGAGTGTGAAAATGTCAGAACTGGGCTCTGCCCCGAGATGCTGAGGAGGTGTGATGTTAGTGCCGATGACACAGACGAAGTCAGCAAGCGGCTTTGGCAGCAGACTCTCCAGTGCAGCTCCAGCCTTCTTCTGGGGTCCGGTGATGGCTTGAGTAGCTGTTACAGAGACGTCTGAACGAAATTTCACCCCTAATCTTGTGGTTTCCAGTTGCAGATCCAACTGTTCAAGGAGCTGGTGTGAGCTGATTCCTGAACTGAGAATTTGTCCAATGCTTTGAGGGAGTGTTGGGTTGTGGTGGGGCAAGTACTCAGTTCTGAATTAGAATTGTCTGGTTACTTTACCATCTTCTTCTTCACACTATGAACTTCTTGAGGCAAAAATAACATTCATTATCTTCATATCACCTGGCACAAAATAAGTGATCAGTGACAGTTAAAAAAAAAAACAAAAAACGAATAACCTTCCTAAGAGGTGACAATGCTTGAAATGTTGGCTTTCAGCTTTGTTCTAGGCAGCATCTGTGACATCTCTATTTTTCCTTTCTTCTTTGAACATCTCTTGGGGACATCATTTGGTATTATCAAAATTTCAGGGCAAATGTGATATATTTGGTGTCTTCCATGTTAGTCACTTACCAGAGTTGGAAAATTGGCTCTTTCTAAGAACATGAGCTTTCCCCATAGCTCAGTTGGCAAAGAATCCACCTGCAATGCAGGAGACTCCCAGTTCGATTCCTGGGTTGGGAAGATCCACTGGAGAAGGCATAGGCTAACCACTCCAGTATTGTTAGGCTTCCCTTGTGGTTCAGCTGGTAAAGATCTGCCTGCAATGTGGGAGACCTGGGTTTGCTCTCTGAGTTGGGAAGATCTTCTGGAGAAGGGAAAGGCTTCCCACTCTAATATTCTGGCCTGGAGAATTCCATGGACTGTACAGTCCAGGGGTCACAAAGAGTTGGACATGACTGAGCGACTTTCACTTCAAGAATAAGTGTTAGTCTGTTTTTTATTTTGCATTGACAGTGTAAGGGGTGGGCCAGTTCTTCAGCTTTAAACTAACAATAGGCCAGGCAGTCCAACTTGTCAACATTAATGTGTATTCAGAAGTCACATTCAGAAAATTTTTCATTGGGGAAATTTGAAAACTGACTTCTTTCAGCCAAGAAACTATTCACTGGTATTGGAGAGAATGGAAATGAAACTAATGCCACTGGGCTGGTGTTACTTTGCATACCTCTGCTCCATTCTCAAGAGTTGGAAGCTAACACTTCCCAAAGAACTAAAAAAACCTTTTTTTTGTGGGAGGACAACATCAGTAATTGCTGACTAGGAGAAACTCTCGTCTTCTCCCTCTTCGAGTGACTAACTTTGGAAATAGATGTATTTCCTCCTTAATAATCTCAAATGATTTGGTCACCATTTTTTAAATTTAATTTTTATTTTATGTTAGAGTATAGTTGATTTCAATGTGTATTAGTTTCAGGTGTGCAGCAAAATATATACATCCATCCATTTCTTTCAGATTCTTTTCCCATTTAAGATATTACAGAATATTGAGTACAGTTCTCTGTGCTATACAGTAGGTCTTTGTTGATTATTTAATATATAGTAGTGTGTATATGCTAATCTCAAACACCTAATTTATCCCTGCCCCCAATTGTCCCCATTTGGTAACCATAAGTTTGTTTCCAGAGTCTGTGAGTCTATTTACATTTTGTAGATAAGTTCATTTGCAACACATTTTTAGATTCTACATGTAAATGATATCATATGACATCTTTGATATCGTGTGAAATGTCTTTCTCAGTCTGACTTACACTTTTAGTATGATAATCTGTAGGTCTACCCATGTTGCTATAAATGAGTTGCTTCTTTTTTATGGCTGAGTAATATTCCATTGTATATACGTACCACATCTTTTTTATCCATTCCTCCATCGATGGACATTTAGGATGCTTCCCTGTCTTGACTACTGTAGATAGTGCTGCAATAAATATTGGGGTGCGTGTATCTTTTGAATTGTGGTTTTCTCTGGATACATGTCCAGGAGTGGGCATATGCTGGATCATATATGTCACCATTAGTAGTATTATGTTATGGTTTCTCAGGAACGCCAAGGACTAGCACTCATAGGTAGAGTTGTCAGCAACTTCATAATGCCTTTGGTCTTGAAGTGAGTCTTCAGCCTTGGACAGACAAAGCTGATGAACTGTGCCAAGGAATTGCTCCTTTAACTGTATGCTGGTTACAAAGTGAGACTGGGAAGAGATGATGATTCAGGAGAAGTGGTGTTGCAAGTCCAAGAGTGGATGAAATTCTGGAAGCCAAGGCTTCAAGGAGAAAAAAAACTGGGGGACAAATCCTTCTCATCCCAGGGTTCCACTGACCCTAGCCCCTGGAATGTTGCTTCCTCCCTGCGGGTTACAGAGACATTCTCTCTCCCAAACTCTGGCCTGAGATGGAAACCTTTCCCTCACATTCCACTCAGTCCCATTTTTTCATGCTATGAAAACTGTTTAATCCTCTCCTACACAGCACTCTTTGCTGCCTTGCCTTTATCTGCCATGGTAACGTGTCAAGATAAATCTTAACACAATTTCTTTTCTTTTTTGTGTGTGATTTTATATCCTTGACATTAGGGTGAAGATATTTTTCTTTTAAACAACTCCTGGCAATTCTCTGCCCTTTTGTTCTGCTTGGATCTGAGCACCCTGTCATTTCTTTGCGGTCCTCGGTTTTATTTTTGCTCTGGCAGCCCTGGAAATCATGGCGTGTCGCTCAGTCATGTCAGCTATGAAACTCTCATGAGCCACTTTATCCTTCTTCCACAAACTGCAGAAGAAACTCGAATTCCTCTGATGTTGCTGCATTTGGGCAGATCTTTGCGGCAGTGGAGGTTACTGAATGGGTTCCAGTGATGTTCCCTCTCCATGTTTTCACCAACAAGGCTTTTCTTGCATTTTACTTCACCTGGACAGTCTCTTGGCTTTGTGCATCCCAGTTTAACATTCCTCAGTAACTGCTCAATTGTTTCTAAAGCAACAGCCAGCTCAGCCCTCCTCAGTAGACCTTTTGGGTTCAGCATCCTGGGCTCCTTGATTCCCCTTGACCTGGCTCTTCTTCCTTCCCGTGAGCCCATAGCATGGAACCCTGGAGCAGTTGAAGGAGTATTATTATTATTATTATTATAGAAGGAGAAGACCTTTCATGCTCAGTAGTAAACATGTGACTTTGGGCAAGTTATAGCACTTCCCTTGGCCTTTGTTTTTTCCTTCTAAACACGTGACCTAGATCAGATTATCTTTAAGGTGACTTCCCTGCTGGGGAGACATGTTGTGAAATGTTGGGGTCTCTCAAAAACCACAGATACACTGCTCAGTGGGAAGTTAGTTGAATCAGTTGGCAGTAGTCCATGATGATAACAATTACAATTACCTGAATTTCTGATCCAGTGGGTTAACGATTTTCTACAACACTCTGCTTAATACCACCTTAAGATACACTGAGTGATTTAACCAGTTTTGTTTACTACCATCTCCAACCAGTTCATATTGTTTGGCCCATCCCTGACTAATGAAAAAAAGCTTCGTTTAAAAAATAAAATAAGCCATCATTCATTTACCTATTCCCTAGTTTGTTCACCAAAGGACCATGCTAGACACTTTGCATAGCCTCAAAGAATGTATACTCAAGCTAACTTAATTTCATTGGTTAAACTCTGTCTAGAAACAGGGTTAAAAAAAAAATAACCGTTCTTGTGTTATTTTAAGAAGCAGAAATTTTGAAACTCCTGAAAGATTAATTCAACTTGGAATGATTCTGTCAGGCTGGCCCTGGTTTCCCTTGAAATTCTGTGCATGCTCACTCACTAAGTCGTGTCCAACTCTTTGCAACCCCGTGGACTATAGCCTACCACACTCCATGGAATTTTCCAGGCAAGAATACTGGTGTGGGTTGCCATGCCCTCCTTCAGGGGATCTTCCTGACCCAGGGATCAAACTCAAGTCTCTTGAGTTTCCTGCATTGGCGGGTGGGTTCTTTACCACTGCACCACCTGGGAAGCCCCCCCTTGTAATTTGGTGACGTGAAAGCTGCTCAGTCACATCTGCCTCTTTGCGACCCAATGGACTATAATCCATGGAATTCTCCAGGCCAGAATACTGGAGAGGGTAGCCTATCCCTTCTCTAGAGGATCTTTCCAACCCAGGAATCGAACCGAGGTCTCCTGCATTGCAGGCAGATTCTTTACCAACTAAGCTATAAGGGAACCCCTTGTAATTGGTGTGATCCAATTCATTGGGATCGGAGAAGGCAATGGCACCCCACTCCAGTACTCTTGCCTGGAAAATCCCATGGACGGAGGAGCCTGCTAGGCTGCAGTCCATGGGGTCGCTAAGAGTCGGACACGACTGGGCGACTTCACTTTCACTTTTCTCTTTCCTGCATTGGAAAAGGAAATGGTAACCCACTCCAGTGTTCTTGCCTGGAGATACCCAGGGACAGGGAGCCTGGTGGGCTGCCGTCTATGGGGTCGCACAGAGTCAGACACAACTGAAGCGACTTAGCAGCAGCAGCAGCAGCAGCAGCAGCAGTTCATTGGGATCAATATTAGGGGTTTGCTGGGAGACAGTGGCTTCACTAACACCTCAGTATGCTTTGAGAATGTTACTTTTTACTGATATGATGAGTTGGCTATGAATAGATTTGTAATTCTGACACTAAGGAATAGAAAATATTTACATTTCAGGTAGATTTTTCTTAGCCCTCTTCATAGACAGAAAGGGGAATTCAATAGGAAATACATGTGAAAATGTGTATTGATGATAAAGTATCATCATTATTACCATCTAAGTTGCCGAAATTTGGTTAATGGGGGGGTAAATGTGTCAGATATGCCTGAAGAGTGTTAGATAATCAATTATACAACTGTTGGGACTGCCCCATGCATGCATCTCCTGATTCAAAAAGATCGCCTTCTCCCCTTGCATAAAGGAGAACTACTTAGTGTGGTGACTTATATTGTAGAATTTGAGATCCAATGTGATTTTTATGGGTCAAGAGCACATTTTCAGGGGATGTAACTTTGACTTTGAAGGAAATGATCCAAACGAGAGAGAAATGAAATAAGATAGTCAGAAAGACATCAGGTGAAAATACTCCTTGCCTAAGTAGAGAGTAAGAAAATAACCATAATTATCATCTACTTGCAAAAATAAAGCAAGGTTAAACCCCCACATGTGTCTCTTTCCACCACCTGTGCGTATCTTGCCATAATCCCAGGCTAGGATTTCTCCACTCCAGCTGCACACCAATAGCTAATTTTGTTGACTTCCACTTCTGAGTCTGCATCTCCATCTTTCCTCAACAGCTGGAATGTTCTCCTTGTTTCTAGTCGTGTCTCCACAATGCACCCTTTCCTACAAAACCTCTGCAGGATACCCCTCCAAACCATTGCTTTCTTTGGACTTTGAAGCATCCTTCACATATCCTTGGCTCCTCTTGCCCCTAGACTTTAAGTTCTTAGAGAGAATCATCACATTTCTTTGTCTTTCCTTACCACACTTAGTGCTGCCTGCTGAGTCGTTTGAGCAGTTAGTGGGCAATGTTTTGGACAGAGAAACAATCTTTGAGTAGAGCAGTTAAGTGTCAGCAAGATACAATCCCAGGCTATGTAATGCCTTGCAATGCCTGCCTGTCGAAAGGAAAAGACATTTTGGGGTGACATCTGATCCCCCCATCCCCTAAAAAACACAAAGGAGTCTAAACGTCAGCCAGGTTTTATGTTACTGACAGGCAAGCTTTCTACTTCAGTGATTTCAGAAATCATGTGGATTGTTCTTTGTCTCAGAAAGAATTCATTTTCAAAATGCTGATGGCCTCAGCTCTGGCTGGTGGCCAGCTTCAGGAAGTGTGGTTCACAAGTCATCAAGGACTGTGCATACTCCACATTCCTTGGGTAATGCAATTCTGGACCCAAATCGATTCCAGAAGTCTGATCTTCCAAAAGGGGCCAAGGCTCTGAGCTTGGTGAACAGTCTCCCTCCAGGAGCCCCCGTGCCCACCACCCCAATCAGGCTGGAGGGGTTAAATCAGCCAATCAAGGGGCTAAGCGAGCAGTTTGGTGAGACCAAAGTTGCAGGGATCTGAACAAGCTGATGAGCTTGGCAGCTCGTGTTTGAAGAATTTGTTTCATGTTTTGGATAAAGTCTGGGAATTTATCCTTCAAAATTCCTCAGATTTAGTAGCATGTCAATGCACTGTGTTAATGCAAGGAGTTTTTCTTTTTCTTTTCTTCTTCTTCTTCTTTTTTTTTCTTTTTAAGGTTAAAAGCCGCCTTCCTTTTTAAGTATGAGTAATCCATCCAAATCCTGCCTAAGGGAACAAAAGGGGTGCCGGTAATTTTCTCTTTCACAAAATGCAGAGACTTCCTCTCTGTCTTCTCCAAGTACTATTCTATGAACTGAAGGGAAATTACACTTCTCAGCATTGAAAAAGAGATTATGCAAAATGAGAAGGTAAAGCCAATCACCATAATACAAATACCAGCTTAATTCTTGCATCGAGGAGAGCCTGTGCCTTTTCTTTCCAGATGTGGGTGTACATAGACGTCTACCTTTTTTTTTTTGAAGTTGTATTATCTGGTTATTTTTTAGAGCTCACACTAAATAGAAACCTCAGTAGGACACCATGAGGTCCAGCTCTGTACTTGAGATCTTAGAAAACTCTCTTCCTTCTCTTAAATAGGGAGCATCTCTCATGAATCTCCTCACTGGGGACATCAAAACTCAAAGGTTTCTATTTTAGGTAGAAATTAACCAAACAGAAAATGATGAGAGACAGAGGCTGAGCAGACCATGCCAAAGAAAAGAATTTGTTGGCCAAAAAATTTGTTCGTTTTGCTACGGAAAAACTTGAATGAACTTTTTGGCCAACCCAATAATAGTTGGATAACATTGGATTTGGAGAATGATAAGCAGCTCAAAATGATTCGATATCTAATGGTTACCACTCACAAAATACTATGTGCCAAGCACTGGGCAAAGGGCATTGTGTATATTATCTCCTTTTAGCTTACAGACTCTGTGAAGATAGTTATCTCTGGTTATAAATATGGACACTGAAATTGAGAGTGGGTAAATCGTTTGCTCAAAGCCCAGACATTTAGTGAGGGATAGACATGGCATTCAAGCCCAGGTATATCTTGTTTCAACACTACAGGGGGTGAGGATTCTACCTGTGGAGTTCTGCAGAAGTCAGATGCCAGACAAGGGAATGTGGAATTTATCCTGTAGGCAGTATGTGATGGGAAGAGAATCAAGTTATTTGGGAGGAAAGATTACTTTGTTGGCCATGTGTAGGAGAAATTGAAGGGCAGTGAGGTGAGTTCATATTTTAATTTAGTACTCACATCATTCTGCTTCATATTAAAGTCAGCCGTTTTTGCAATTACTTTCTTGGTGGATAGGGGCTATGTTTAATTCTTTATCCCTCTCAGAGCATATGGTAGTGAATGAATGAATAAATGAATGCAGTTAAAGTTTCTGTATATGGCAAGGAGACCAAATGAAGTCACCTACTCCATTTGCTAATCCCTAAAATGTCAATATAAGTGAACAATTGGCATTAACTTTGGGAAGACATGAAGTATGAATATGCAGCTAATAATAGGAGAAAGATCCCTAACATGAAAAAAATGCTCAGTCTTTAGGAGACTCAGATTTGAACACCAGCTCTACCATTTATGTTATGTGTGCTTAGGCAAATCTCTCCACCTTTCTGAGCTGGAGTTTTCTCATCTCTATAATGAGAGTAATCTTTGAAGAAAACACCAGTGATTCAGACAAAGCATAACAAGAAATTCTGGATACTAGTCATGTTTGATTTATTGATCTAGACAATGGTTATATGAGTGTGTTCATTATTTATATATCCTGGAAACCATTGTTAGACATATGATTTGTAAATATTTTCTTGTTATTTATGATTTGTTTTTTCATACTCTTAAGAGGTCTTCCAAAGAGCAAATATTTTAAATTTTGATGAAGTCCAATTTATTGACTTTTCTATTATGGGTCATGGCTTTGGTATTATGTCTAAGAAGTCTTTGCCTAATCCTTCATCATAAAGATTTTCTTCAGTGTTTCTCTCTAAAAGTGTTATAGTTTTAGGTGTTGCACGTAGATAAATGATCCATTTTGAGTAATTTCTGCATAAGGTGTGAATGTTTTGTTTTGCCTATGAATGTTTAACTATTCCAACATTTACTGAAAATGTATCCTTCCTTTATTGAAATGCTTTTGCATTTTGTTAAAAACTAGTTGGCCATGTAAGTGTGGGTCTAATTTGGATTCTTTACTTTGCTCCATTAATCTATGTGACTATCCCTTTGCCAATACCACACTGTTTTGATTATTTTATCTACATATTAAGTCAAAATCAGGTCATGTTATTCCTCTGTATTCACTCTTAAATATTGCTTTTGTTGTAGTTTGTTTGCTGTTGCTGTCACTTGAGTTGTGTCCGACTCTGTGCGACCCCAGAGACAGCAGCCCACCAGGCGCCCCTGTCCCTGGGATTCTCCAGGCAAGAACACTGGAGTGGGTTGCCATGTCCTTCTCCAATGCATGAAAGTGAAAAGTGAAAGGGAAGTCACTCAGTCGTGTCTGACTCTTAGTGACCCCATGGACTGCAGCCCACCAGGCTCCTCCGTCCATGAGATTTTCCAGGCTATCTTTTATATAAATTTTAGCATCAGCTTATTTATATCTTCTGGATCTTTGATAGAAATTGTGTTAAGTCCATAGATAAATTTAGGGAAAATTGATACGTTTATTATGTTGAGTCTTCTCATCGCTGAATATAGTGAAACTTTTCATTTATTTAAATATTTATTGACTTCTTTCATTTAGCATTTTCTAGGTTTTAACTTAGAGATTCTACATATGTTTTACTAGATTTATGACTTCATATTTCATCTGGTGGTGACTGTAATTGTTTGATATTTTAAATTTTATTTTCCAATTTTTCATTGCCAAGATAGGATTCTTTACCAGCTGAGCCACTTCCATTAACATGGAAGCCCATGTTAATATCTAAATATGTTGAATTTGTGTGTTGACCTTGGCCCTGTGACTTTATGAAACTCTTTAGTTCTGTGAGTTGGTTTTTTGGGGTTTTTTTTGGTAGATTATTGGAGTTTTCTATGTAGGAAATCGTGTCATCTGAAAATAGAAAAAAATATTATTTCTTCCTTCCTTTCATTTCCTTTTCCTGCTTGACTGTACTGGCTAAAACTTTTAGTACTATGTTAAATAGAAGTGATGAGAACAGACTTTATAGTTGATCATAATTGGTGAAAGCATTCTCTCACCATTAAGTATAATATTAATTTCAGGTTAACATCAAGTCTTTATCAGATTGAGAAAGTTCTATTCTATTCCTACTTTTGTGAGAGTTTTTATAATGAATGTTATTAAAATTTCTCAAATGCTTTTTTCTGAATCAACTGATACAATCATATTATTTTTCTCCTTTATAGAGTATTAAATGCTGGATTATACTGGCTGATTATTCAATACTAAATCGATCTTGGATTTCTGGGCTATACCCCTCTTGGTCATCGTGTGAAAGTCACAAAGTCGTTTCCAGCTCTTTGTGACCCCATGGACTGTAGTCCATGGAATTCTCCATGCCAGAATACTGGAGTGGGTAGCCTTTCCATTCTCCAAGGAATCTTCCCAATCCAGGGATTAAACCCAGGTCTCCCACATTGCAGGTAGATTCTTTTTTTCTTTTTGGCCTTTAACTTTTAAAAATTAATTAATTTTTTAATTGAAGGATAACTGCTTTATAGAATTTTGTTGTTTTCTGTCAAACCTCAACATGAATCAGCCATAGGTATACATATATCCCCTCCATTTTGAACTTCCCTCCCATCTCTCTCCCCATCCCACCCCTCTAGGTTGATACAGAGCCCCTGTTTGAGTTTCCTGAGCCATACAGCAAATTCCCGTTGGCTTATCTATTTTACGTACGGTGATGTAAGTTTCCATGTTACTCTTTCCATCCATCTCACCCTCTCCTCCCCTCTCTCCATGTCCATAAGTCTATTCTCTATGTCTGTTTCTCCATTGCTGCCCTGTAAGTATATTCTTCAGTATCATTTTTCTAGATTCTATATATACGTGTTAGAATACGATATTTACCTTTCTCTTTCTGACTCCCTTCACTCTGTATAACAGGTTCTAGGTTCATCCACCTCATCAGAACTGACTCAAATGCATTTCTTGTTATGCTTGATTACACAGTATCCCACTGTATATGTACCACAGCTTCTTTATCCATTCATCTGTTGATGGACATCTAGGTTGCTTTCATGTTCTAGCTATTGTAAATAGTGCTGCAATGAACAATGGGATACATGTGTCTTTTCCAATTTTGGTTTGCTCAGGGTATATGCCTAGGAGTGGGATTGCTGGGTCATATGGTGGTTTTATTCCTAGATTTTAAGGAATCTCCATACTGTCTTCCATAGTGGCTGTATCAGTTTACATTCCCACCAACAGTGCAAGAGTGTTCTCTTTTCTCCACAACATCTCCAGCATTTATTGTTTGTAGACTTTTTGATGATAGCCTTTCTGACTGGTGTGAGGTGATATCTCGTTGTAGTTTTGATTTGCATTTCTCTAATAATGAGCAATGTTGAGCATCTTTTCATGTGTTTGTTATCCATCTATATGTCTTCTTTGGAGAAATGTCTGTTTAGGTCTTTTTCCCACTTTGGGGTTGGGTTGTTTGTTTTTCTGGCATTTAGTTGTATGAGCTGCTTGTATATTTTGGAAATTAATCCTTTGTCAGTTGTTTCATTTGCTAGTATTTTCTCCCATTCTGAGGGTTGTCTTTTCACCTTGCTTATAGTTTCCTTTGCTGTGCAAAAGCTTTTAAGTTTAATCAGGTCCCACTTGTTTACTTTTGTTTTTATTTCCATTACTCTAGGAGGTGAGTCATAGAGGATCTTGCTTTGATTTATCTCATTGAGTGTTCTGCTATGTTTTCCTCTAAGAGTTTTATAGTTTCTGGTCTTATATTTATGTCTCTAATCCATTTTGAGTTTATCTTTGTGTATGGTGTTAGAAAGTGTGCTAATTTCATTCTTTTACATGTAGCTGTCCACTCTTCCCAGCACCATTTATTAAAGAGGCTGTCTTTGCCCCATTGTATATTCTTGCCTCCTTTGTCAAAAATAAGGTACCCATTGGTGCATGGGTTTATTTCTGGGCTTTCTATCTTGTTCCATTGGTCTATATTTCTGTTTTTGTGCCAGTACCATACTGTCTTGATGACTGTAGCTTTGTGGTGTAATCTGAAGTCAGGATGGTTGATTCCTCCAGCTTCATTCTTCTTTCTCAAGACTGATTTGGCTATTTGAGGTCTTTTGTGTTTCCATATGAATTGTGAAATTTTTTGCTCTAGTTCTGTGAAAAATGCTATTGGAAATTTGATAGGGATCACATTGAATCTGTAGATTGAATTTGGTAATATAGTCATTTTCACAATATTGATTCTTCCTACCCAGGAACATGGAGTATCTCTCCATCTGTTTATGTCATCTTTGATATCTTTTATTAGTGTTTTATAATTTTCTGTGTACAGTTTGTCTCCTTAGGTAAGTTTATTCCTAGATAATTAATTCTTTTTGTTGCAGAGGTGAATAGGATTGATTCCTTAATTTCTCTTTCTGATTTTTCATTGTTAGTATATATAAATGCAAGGGATTTCTGTGTATTGATTTTGTATCCTGCAACTTTGCTAAATTCACTGATTAGCTCTAGCAATTTTTGATACTATCTTTAGGGTTTTCTATGTACAGTATCATGTCATCTGCAAACAGTGAGAACTTTACTTCTTCTTTTCTGATCTGGATTCCTTTTATTTCTTTTTCTTCTCTGATTGCTGTAGCTAGGACTTCCAGAACTATGTTGAATAATAGTGGTGAAAGTGGACACCCTTGTCTTGTTCCTGATCTTAGGGGAAATGTTTTCAGTTTTTCACCATTGACAATGATGTTTGCTGTAGGCTTATCATATAATGCCTTTACTATGTTGAAGTAAGTTCCTTTTATACACTTTTTTTTTGAAGAGTTTTAATCATAAATGGGTACTGAATTTAGTGAAAGGCTTTTTCTGTATCTATTGAGATTATCATATGGTTTTTATCTTTCAGTTTGTTAATATGGTGTATCACATTGATTGATTTGCATATATTGAAGAATCCTTGCATTCCTGGAAAAAACCCAACTTGATCATGGTGTATGAGGTTTTTGATGTGTTGCTGAACTCTGTTTGCTAAAATGTGTTGAGGATTTTTGCATGTATGTTCATTAGTGATATTGGCCTGTAGTTTTGTTTTTTTGTGTTGTCTTTGTCTGGTTTTGGTATCAGGGTGATGGTGGCCTTGTAGAATGAGTTTGGAAGTGTTCCTTCCTCTGCAATTTTTTGAAAGGGTTTTAGAAGGATAGGGATTATCTCTTCTCTAAATGCTTGATAGAATTCTCCTGTGAAGCCATCTGGTTCTGGGCTTTTGTTTTTTGGGAGATTTTTGATCGCAGCTTCAATTTTAGTGCCTGTAATTGGGTTGTTCATAATTTCTATTTCTTCCTGGTTCAGTCTTGGAAGATTGAACTTTTCTAAGAATCTGTCCATTTCTTCCAGGTTATCCATTTTATTGCCATGTAGTTGTTCATAAGTCTCTTATAATCCTTTGTATTTCTGCATTGTCTGTTGTAACTTCTCCTTTTTCATTTTTAATTTTGTTGATTTGATTCTTCTCTCTCTTTTTCTTGATGAGTCTGGTCAAAGGTTTGTCAATTTTGTTTATCTTCTCAAAGAAACAGCTTTTAGTTTTATTAATCTTCACTATTGTTTTTCATTTCTTTTTCATTTATTTCTGCTCAGATCTTTATGATTTCTTTCCTTCTACTAATTTTGGGGTTTTTCTGTTCTTCTTTTTCCAGTTGTTTTAGGTGTAAAGTTAGGTTGTCTATTCAATGTTTTTCTTGTTTCTTGAGGTAGGTTTGTATATTTACCAGTTAAGAACAAAATTAACTAAAGCACAAATTGGAAAACAAAACTAAAGCGAGGCACCAAGGGGGGAATAAAGCAATGAAAACAAAATTAACAAATATGTTGAGAGGAGAGAAAAGAAAGACAGACTAGATAAGCAAAGTTAAATAAAGGTAGATGAAGATTTATATACATTAAAGATTAACTACAAGGGGAAAAGAAGAGTAGGGGAGGCAGACAAAGGAATAAATGTAGAAAATATATAATATGTTTAAAAAAATTAAAATTATAAAAAAGAGTGAAAAAATGGAAGAAGAAAGAAAAGGGGTAGGGGGAGGGGGAGGAAAACTGCAGAACTGCAAAAGCCCAATGTAGAGGCAGCGGTTTATAACAACAATAAAAAGTGTGATTGAATATGCTGCTAAGTCACTTCAATCGTGTCCGACTCTGTGTGACCCCATAGACGCAGCCCACTAGGCTCCCCGGTCCCTGGGATTCTCCAGGCAAGAACACTGGAGTGGGTTGCCATTTCCTCCAATGCAGGAAAGTGAAAAGTGAAAATGAAGTCGCTCAGCCGTGTCCGACTCTTAGCGACCCCATGGACTGCAGCCCATCAGGCTCCTCCGTCCATGGGATTTTTCCAGGCAAGAGTACTGGAGTGGGGTGCCATTGCCTTCTCCAGTGATTGAATATACACATATACATATACATCCATAAGCAAAATCAAAACAGTCCAACAAAAATAAAGTACAATGGATTGACCCAGTGAACAAAGGAAACCCAAAATTATATCTACTAGAACAAAACTAACTAAAGCACAAAATGGAAAACAAAATGAAAGCAAGGTGCCAATTGGGGAATAAAGCAATGAAAACTAACATATTTTGAGAGGAAAGGAAAGAAAGAATAGATATGAAAAGTTAAATAGAGGTAGATAAAGAAGATTTATATACATTAAAGATTATCTGCAAGGGGAAAAGAACAGTAGGAAAAGCAAACAAAGGAATAAAATAAAAAATAATAATAGGTTTAAAAAATTAAAATTGAAAAAAGAGAAAAGTAAAAAAAGGGGGGAGGGGAACTCCACAGAATTGCAAAAGCCCAACGTAGAGGCAGAGGTTTATAACAACAATAAAAAATGTGACTGAGGAAAAAAAAAAAGCTCAAAAGCTTAATTAGATTTCATAGTGCTAACAAAAATGACAACTACAACCGGGGTAGGGGCGGGGGGAGGAAAAAAAATAAAAAAGTCCAAAAGAATCTACAGAACAAGTCAAAACATAAGAATAATAACTGTTTTTCTTGAGTCACTGCTGTCAGAGTCTTTCCCTCGCTTGGAGTCACAGTCCACCTCACCTCCCTAGGATGCCCTCTAACGCTGTGCTGATCTCTGGACCTGCTATGGGGGAAGCTCAGATTCTAATCTGGTCCTACTCCTGTGTGTTCTTATCTCCAATGTCCACAGCTATCAAAGCTAGTGCATTTTCTTTTGTGGGAGCTCTCAATGACCTTTTATATATTGCACAGACACAGAGTCTGCCTAGTTGATCGTGTGGATTTAATCTGTAGTTTGTACAGCTGGTGGGAAGGTTTTGGGTCTTCTTCCTTAGCCACACTGCCCCTGGGTTTCAATTGTGGTTTTATTTCTACCTCTGCATGTGGGTCGTCCACTGGGGTTTGCTCCTGAGGCTGCCCTGGAGGACTTGGGTTTGCCCCTGTGCGGGCCAGGGGTGGAGGTGGTGCAGCTGCTTGGGTCGCAGGGGTTCTGGCAGCACCAGGTACTCAGGGGAAGTGGCGGTTAAGGCAGCAGGAAATATAGTGCTCTAGAAGGGTACGGCAACCAGTATTGGCCAATATGCTCCAGTATGCTTGCCTGGAAAACACCCTCCCTGACAGAGAAACCTGGCAGGCCACAGTCTATAGGGTCGCAAAGAGTCAGACACTACTACACTACTGAGAGAGTCAGTTCCTAGGCAGGTTGATAAGAAGTCTGGGGTCCTTGAGAAGAGAGGGGTCTGGGGCTCTTGAAGAGGAGATTGGGGTCTGGAATTCTCGAGGAGGAAACGACAAACTTTTTTTTTTTTTTTTTTTCTCTACATTCCTTAGTCTTAGTCACATAAAACATTTTTTCTTTAAGCCTGGAACTGATGATTATACAACAAACAACTCAGTTTAAACTCTGCACTAGGGACTATATAACAACAATGTATCCTACTTGAGGACAGTTTCTCCTTGCTAAGAACCTTCTGGCTAATCCTGTTATCTTAAAATGTAAATTATGGGAGTGGGTTTAGTAAGATCTTTACAATCTTGACACGTTCTTTTGATTTATTATAATAACTAATTTAAAAAGTACATAACTTCCTTGCTAAAGATTAGCAGGGGGGCACTCTCCATCCCCCTTCTGATGTCTATGTCATAAGCTTTCTCTGTCGCTTTTTTACTTTAATAAAACTCTGCTACACAAAAGCTCTTGAGAGATCAAGCCTGGTCCCTGGTCCAGAGTTAAATCTTCTTTGGAGATCACGAACCCAACACCATTCACCATAAGCTATCACCTTGGGGGCTTGTCTGGGATCTTCAGGACAAGGTAAGAACACTCAGAGCTCTAGCCTCTCTGCTTTCTCAGTATGCATGTTTTCTACTTTACTTTACTAACTCTACGGTGTGCTTGTGTGTGACCCTATGCACATAGATGCAAGACTTTTTGCCTGTGGCAGCTCTGCCCCAGTGAGAGTTGAATGTGAAGGTGGTGCAGCTGCTTGGCTTGCAGGGACCCTGGCAGCACCAAGTGTGCAGGGACATGGACTGCCTCCACCACAGGAGTTATGGCCCTTTAAGAGTCTTTTCTCCAGCCTGTTGTAGCTGGCAATCAGAAGACCTCTTTGACCAGTCTTTCTCCATAGCTCTGCCCATTCAGGCACTTAAAAGGCTCCCTTGCCTGGGGTCCTTCTCTGTTGTTCCACGTGTCAGGCACATAGAGGGGCCCCCCTGGCTGGGGTCCTACTCTGTAGTTTGGCATATCAGTCACTTAAAGGAGCACCCTGGGTGGGGTCCTGCTCTGTAGTTCAGTGTGTCAGGAGTTTGATGGGCCAGCCTCTGTATTGTTCAGCTGCCGATGCTGGTGTGTGGGGAGGAAGAGGCTATGATGATGGCTCCATCCCTTAAGTGTGACTCAGCAGTATCACCTTGCTTCCAGGGCTGCCCAGCTTTCCTCCACAGGCATTTCCCTCCACAGTCTCCTTCCTCACCTCCTCTCCATCTGTCTCTCCACAGTCAACAGCAGCCCTTGCCCTGGGATTGCTCCACAATCCCTAAACTCCAGCTCCCAGCCACTGCGCCTTCCAGGGGACCTGTATCCGTGTCCGGGGTATGTGTGGCTGCAGCAAGGACTGTCTGATTCTCATTCCATCTAGGCTGCCACAGCTCAGCTGATTCACTCTCAGCCTTAAATGTTTTTCTTCTGACTCAGACAATTGCCCCTAATGTGGGGATCGGACCCCTGCTTCAGTTCCTCCACCTGCCGAGGGCAGGTCTAGTCCTACTAACACCCTTATTTTCCCCCCTAGTTCATCCTACCAAGTTTTGTGTGGTTCTATATATTCTTTGTCCTTCCCTGGTGGCTCAGACGGTAAAGCGTCTGCCTAAAATGTGGGAGACCTGGGTTCGATCCCTGAGTCGGGAAGATCCCCTGGAGAAGGAAATGGCAGCCCACTCCAGTATTCTTGCCTGGAAAATTCCGTAGATGGAGGAGCTTGGTTGGCTACTGTCCATGGGGTCGCAAAGAATTGGACACAACTGAGTGACTTCACTGTCACTATCACTATATATTCTGTTCCTCTGGTCAGTTACACCTGTCCCCTCTCAGCTGGTGTTCTGCATGCACTTCTGTGTCTGAAGGTGTATTCCTGACGTATCCGTGGAGAGAGATATACTCCACGTCCACCTACTCCTCCGCCATCTTGCTCTCCCTGCAGGTAGATTCTTTACCAGCTGAGCCACAAGGGAAGCCCCATAGTATAGTACTATACTATATTATTATTATATGTTTCTGGATTTGCCAATATTTTGATGAGGATTTTTTGCATCTTTGTTTAGAGGGATATTATCTGTAATTTTCCTTTTTATAAATTATGAATTCAATTTCTTTAATGTTATAGGACTGTACAGGTTGTCTATTTTGTTTTAGGTGAGTTTGGTGTAGTGTATGATTTTTGAGGTATCAGATAAGTTTATCTAAACTGTCAAATTTATGTGTGTGGACATATTTTAATATTCTATTAACCTTTCAATGTCTGTGAGAACTATAGTGATAGTCCCTCTTTTATTCCAAATATTGGTAATGTATGTTTTTTGTCAGGTTTATGGTTTAACTAATTTTTAAAAAAAGAGTTCAATTTTAGATTTGATTGATTTTTCTCTATTGTTTTAAATTTTATTGATTTCTTTATTATCCCCTCTGTTCTTTTGCTTTGGGCTTTTTTTTTTTTTTTTTTTTTTTTACTTTTTTAGGTGGATTTTCAGAATATTATTTGATACCTTTTTATTTTGCAATGTAATCCTTTGGTGCTATACATTTTCATTAAGGAGTGGTTTAGCTGCTTCCCATGTATTTTAATATGTCATATTTTCATTTAAATTCAGTTCAATATATTTTAAAATTTGTTTTGAGATTTCCTGTTTGAGCCTTGATTTATTTAGAAATAATTTAATTTAATTTCCAAGTGTTTGGACTTTTCTATTATATTTCTTGCATTGATTTCTGGTTTGATTCTATGACAGTAATATAGTTTGCATTATTTCAGTTCTTTAAAATTTATTAACGTTCATTTTATGACTCAGGGTATGATGGATCAGACATTAAAGAGTCTGCCTGCGGTGCAGGAGACCTGGGTTCAATTCCTGGGTTGGGAAGATCCCCTGGAGAAGGAAATGGCAACCCACTCCAGTATTCTTGCCTGGAGGATTCCATGAATGGAGGAGCCTGGCAAGCTACAGTCTATGGGGTGGCAAAGAGTCAGATGTGACAGAAAATTTTACTTCTCTTCAAGTACATGATCTATGGTAATAACTATAGGCCAATATCACTGATGAACATAGATGCAAAAATCCTCAACAAAATTCTAGCAGACAGAATCCAATAACATATTAAAAAGATCATATATCACGACCAAGTGGGCTTTATCCCAGGGATGCAAGGATTCTTCAATATTCATAAATCAATCAATGTGATACACCACATTAACAAATTGAAAGATAAAAACCATATGATTATCTCAATAGATGCAGAGGAAGCCTTTGACAAAATTCACCATCCATTTATGATAAAAAAAAAGAAAAAACAAAACCCTCCAGAAAGCAGGCATAGAAGGAATATACCTCAACATAATAAAAGCCATATATGATAAACCCATAGCAAGCGTTATCCTTAATGGTGAAAAATTGAAAGCATTTCCCCTAAAGTCAGGAACAAGACAAGAGTGCCCACTCTCACCACTATTATTCAACATAGTTTTGGAAGTTTTAGACACAGCAATCAGAGAAGAAAAAGAAATAAAAGGAATCCAGATTGGAAAAGAAGAAGTAAAACTCTCACTGTTTGCAGATGACATGATCCTCTACATAGAAAACCCTAGAAACCACCAGAAAATTACTAAAGCTAATCAATAAATATAGTAAAGTTGAATGATATAAAATTAACACACATAAATCCCTTGCATTCCTATACACTAACAATGAGAAAACAGAAAGAGAAATTAAGGAAACAATTCCATTCACCATTGCAACGAAAAGAATAAAATACTTAGGAATATATCTACCTAAAGAAACAAAAGACCTATATATATAAAACTATAAAACACTGATGAAAGAAATCAAAGATGACATGAATAGATGGAGAAATAGACCATGTTCATGGATCGGAAGAGTCAATATAGTGAAAATGAGTATACTACCCAAAGTGAAGTCACTCAGTCGCGTCCAACTCTTTGTGATCCCATGGACTGTAGCCTATCAGGCTCCTCCGTCCATGGGATTTTCCAGGCAAGAGTGCTGGAGTGGATTGCCATTTCCTTCTCCAGCAATCTATAGATTTAATGCAATCCCTATCAAGCTGCCAATGGTATTTTTCAGAGGACTAGAACAAATAATTTCACAATTTGTATGGAAATACAAAAAACCTCGAATAGCCAAAGCAATCTTGAGAAAGAAGAATGGAACTGAAGGAATCAACCTGTCTGACTTCAGACTATACTACAAAGCTACTGTCATCAAGACAGTATGGTACTGGCATAAAGACAGAAATATAGATCAATGGAACAAAATAGAAAACCCAGAGATAAATCCACACACCTATGGACACCTTATCTTTGACAAAGGAGGCAAGAATATACAATGGAGAAAAGATAATCTCTTTAACAAGTAGTGCTGGCCAACTGGTCAACCACTTGTAAAAGAATGAAACTAACACTTCCTAACACCATACACAAAAACATTGGCAAAACACTCTCTGACATAAATCACAGCAGGGTCCTCTATGACCCACCTTCCAGAGTAATGGAAATAAAAGCAAAAATAAACAAATGGGACCTAATTAAACTTAAAAGACTTTGCACAACAAAGGAAACTATAAGCAAAGTGAAAAGACAGCCTTCAGAATGGGAGAAAATAATAGCAAATGAAGCAACTGACAAAGAATTAATCTCAAAAATATACAAGCAGCTTATGCAGCTCAATTCCAGAAAAATAAATGACCCAATCAAAAAATGGGCCAAAGAACTAAACAGACATTTCTCCAAAGAAGACATACAAATGGCTAACAAACACATGAAAAGCTGCTCAATGTCACTCATTATCAGAGAAATGTGAATCAAAACCACAATGAGGTACCATCTCACACTTGTCAGAATGGCTGTTATCAAAAAGTCTACAAACAATAAATGCTGGAGAGGGTGCAGAGAAAAGGGAACCCTCTTACACTGTTGGTGGGAATGCAAACTAGTACAGCCACTATGGGGAACAGTGTGGAGATTCCTTAAAAAACTGGAAATAGAACTGCCATACAACCCAGCAATCCCACTGCTGGGCATATACACCAAGGAAACCAGAATTGAAAGAGACATGTGTACCCCAATGTTCACTGCAGCACTGTTTACAATAGCTAGGACATGGAAGCCACCTAGATGTCCATCGGCAGATGAATGGATAAGAAAGCTGTGGTACATATACACAATGGAATATATTACTCAGCTATTAAAAAGAATACATTGGAATCAGTTCTAATGAGGTGGATGGAATTAGAGCCTATTATACAGAGTGAAGTAAGTCAAAAAGAAAAACACCAGTATAGTATATTAACGCATATATATGGAATTTAGAAAGATGGTAACAATGACCCTATATGTGAGACAGCAAAAGAGACACAGAGGTAAAGAATAGACTTTTGGACTCTGTGGGAGAAGGCGAGGGTGGGATGATTTGAGAGAATAGCATTGAAACATGTATATTACCATATGTGAAATAGATTGCCAGTCCAGGTTCGATTCATGAGACAGGGCGCTTAGGACTGGTGCACTGTGATGACCCTGAGGGATGGGATGAGGAGGGAGGTGGGAGGTGGGTTCAGGATGGGGGACACATGTACAATCCATGGCTGATTCACATGAATGTATGGCAAAAACCACTACAATATTGTAATTAGCCTCAAATTAAAATAAATTTACAAAAAATAAAAGTTAATTTTATGTGTCAACTTGACTGGATCATGGGATGACCAGATATTTGGTTAAATATTATTTCTAGTTGTGTCTGTGAAAATGTTTATGGATGAAATTAGCATTTATATTGATGGATTCAGTAAATCGATTTGCCCTCCATGGTGGTGGGCATCATTCAGTCTGTTAAGAGCCTGAACAGAAGATGTAGGTGGAAGGAGAAAGAATTCAATCTTTCACACCTAATTGCTTGAGTTGAAATGTTGGCCCTTCGTATCCTTGCTGGTCCTGATTCTCAAGCCTTCAGACTAAGACTGAATTAGGCCCCCAACTGACAGAAGGCAAATGTGGGACTTCTCCAGCCTATATAATTGCATGATTGTGTGAGTCAATTTGTCATACCTGTAATGTATACACACAAACACACAGTTGATTCTTGAACAACACAGCAGTTAGGGGTGCCAACCCTATGCATGTTTGAAAATCCATGTATAACTTTTTAATCACCCCTCTGTATCTGTGATTCTGCAGTTGCTGATTCAACTAACCTGGGATTACACAGTACTGTAGTATTTACTATATCTGCATATAAAGAACCCATGAAGTTCAAACCCATGTTGTTCAAGGGTCAACTGTATTCTGTAATACTATACACAGAATGCATATTATATATGTGTGTTTATATATATGCATGCATGCTCAGTCACTAAGTCATGTCTGACTCTTCGTGACCCATGGACTGTAGACTGCCAGGCTGCTCTGGCCATGGGATTTCCCAGGCAGGAATACTAGGGTGGGTTGCAGTTTTCTTCTGCAGGGGATCTTTCTGACCCAGGAATCAAAGCCATGTCTCCTGCATTAGCAGGCAGATTCTTTACCATTGAGCCAGCAGGGAAGCCCATGTATATATATAGTATGTTTTACACTAATATCTGTTTTTTTCTAACTGAAGTATAGTTGATTTGCAGTATTATATTAGTTCAGGTATATAACACAGTGATTCAAAACTTTTATAGTGTATACTCCATTTAAAGTTATTATCAAACATATCTATTTTTCCTATGCTGTGCAATATATTATTGCAGTTCATTTATTTTACACATCAGTTCAGTTCAGTCACTCAGTCGTGTCTGACTCTTTGCGACCCCATGATCACAGCACGCCAGGCCTCCCTGTCCATCACTCATGTCCATCGAGTCGGTGATGCCATCCAGCCATCTCATCCTCTGTCATCCCCTTTTCCTCCTGCCCCCAATCCCTCTCAGCATCAGAGTCTTTTCCAATGAGTCAATTCTTTGCATGAGGTGGCCAAAGTATTGGAGTTTCAGCTTTAGCATCAGTCCTTCCAAAGAACACCCAGGACTCATCTCCTTTAGAATGGACTGGTTGGATCTCCTTGCAGTCCAAGGGACTCTCAAGAGTCTTCTCCAACACCACAGTTCAAAAGCATCAATTCTTTGGCACTCAGCTTTCTTTATAGTCCAACTCTCACATCCATACATGACCACTGGAAAAACCATAGCCTTGACTAGACAGACCTTTGTTGGCAAAGTATTGTCTCTGCTTTTCAATATGCTATCCAGGTTGGTCATAACTTTCCTTCCAAGGAGTAAGCATCTTTTAATTTCATGGCTGCAATCACCATCTGTAGTGATTTTGGAGCCCAGAAAAATAAAGTCTGACACTGTTTCCACTGTTTCCACATCTATCTGCCATGAAGTGATGGGACCAGATGCCATGATCTTCCTTTGTAATTCTTAACCCCCTAATGTTTTTTTGCACCTCTTCCCTTCCCTCTCCCTACTGACAACCATTCATTTGTTCTCTATACCCGTGAGTCTGTTTTGTTATATTCATTCATTTTATTTTTTAGATTTCACGTACAAGTAATAATACACAGTATTGTCTTTGTCTGACTTATTCCACTTAGCATAAGACCCTCCAGGTCCTTTTGTGTTGTTGCAAATGGCAAAATTTCATTCTTTTTATATATACATATATATATCAGAGAAGGCAATGGCATCCCACTCCAGTACTCTTGCCTGGAACATTCCATGGACGGAGGAGCCTGGTAGGCTGCAGTCCATGGGATCACTCAGAGTCGGACACGACTGAGTGACTTCACTTTCACCTTTCACTTTCATGCATTGGAGAAGGAAATGGCAGCCCACTCCAGTGTTCTTGCCTGGAGAATCCCAGGGACAGGGGAGCCTGGTGGGCTGCCGCCTATGGGGTCACAAAGAGTCGGACATGACTGAAGTGACTTAGCAGCAGCAGCAGCAGCAGCATACCATATTTTCTTTATCCATTCATCTGTCAATGGACATTTAAGTTGCTTCCATATATTGGCTATTGGCTGCTAAGAACACTGGGTGCATGCATCTTTTTAAATTAATACATCTCTATTCTTGAATGTTCCATGAGCAGTTGAAAATAATGTATATTCTGTTCGTGTTGGGGAGTGTCTGTAAACCTTTCTTCTCATTAGGTGAAAGTATTCCATTTTTCTAGTCATGCTGACATGCTGCCTAGTGGTTCAGTTACTGAGAGAGAGGTTCTGAAGACTCCAACGATGTATTTAAATTTTTTCTATTTCTCTATTCTGTTTTTGCTTCAGGCATTTTGCAGCTCTCTTTTTTTGGTACATATACATTTAAGATTGTATCTTCTTAGTGAAATAACTTGCTTATCATTATGTAATGTTTTTGTCTCTGTTAATTTTCCGTGCTCCAAAGATTATTTTGTCTCATATTAATATAGTCTCTTCAGCTTTCTTTTGTTTTATGTTTGTGTGTCTTTCCCTGTTATTTATCATTAATCTACTGCTATAATTATATTTGAAATGAGTTTCTTATAGATAGCATATGGTTGAATTTTGATACCTCCACTCCACCACCACATTTTTTGGTATCTTTAGAGGATTCACTTTTAATAAATTTTCTGACTCAATGATTTAAACCCACCCATTTAACTTTTTGATTCCTTCTGTTTTACTTTCCTGTTTTTTTACATACTCCTATCTTTATGTGGGATACCTGAACTTTTAAACACTTCTATTTTAATTTACCCATAGGTTTTGTTTTTTCAGTGCTGTTCTTCTAGTGTATCTCTATAGTTATTTTAATGGTTGCTTCTGGAATAATAATATCTATGTATAGCTTTTTTGCAGTCTGCTAGTATCAACATTCTGTTCATGGGGTTCTCAAGGCAAGAATACTGAAGTGGTTTGCCATTCCCTTCCCCAGTGGACCACATTCTGTCAGACCCCTCCACCATGACCTGTCTATCTTGGATGGCCCCACACGTCATGGCTTAGTTTCATTGAGTTAGACAAGGCTGTGGTCCGTGTGATCAGATTGGCTAGTTGTCTGTGATTGTGGTTTCAGTCTGTCTGCCCTCTGATGCCCTCTCTCAGTGCCTACCATCTTACTTGGGTTTCTCTTACCTTGGACGTGGGGTATCTCTTCACAGTTGCTCCAGCTAAGCACAGCCACTGCTCCTTACCTTGGATATGAGGTAGCTCTTCTCAACCACAGCCCCTGACCTTGGACGTGGGGTAGCTCCTCTCGGCCACACTTCTGCTTCATTGCAGCTGCCTTGCTTCTGCCTTCAGTATTCTTGCCTTGAGAACCCCATGAACAGTATGAAAAGGCAAAAAGATAGGACACTGAAAGATGAACTCCTCAGGTCAGTAGGTGCCCAATATGCTACTGGAGATCTTGGGGGAAAAAACTCCAGAAAGAATGAAGGGATGCAGCCAAAACAAAAACAACACCCAATTGTGGATGGGACTGGTGATAGAAGCAAGGTTCGATGCTGTAAAGAACAATATTGCTTAGGAACCTGGAATGTTAGGTCCACGAATCAAGGCAAATTGGAAGTGGTCAAACAGGAGATGGCAAGACTGAACATCAACATTCTAGGAATCAGCAAACTAAGATGGACTGGAATGGGTGAATTTAACTCATGACAATGGCACTCCACTCCAGTACTGTTGTCTGGAAAATCCCATGGAGGGAGGAGCCTGATAGGCTGCAGTTCATGGGGTTGCTAATAGTCAGACATGACTGAGTGACTTCACTTTCACTTTTCACTTTCATGCATTGGAGAAGGAAATGGCAACCCACTCCAGTGTTCTTGTCTGAAGAATCCCAGGGACAGGGGAGCCTGGTGCACTGCTGTCTACGGGGTCGCACAGAGTCAGACATGACTGAAGCGACTTAGCAGCAGCAGCAGCAGCAGCAGACCATTATATCTGCTATTGTGGGCAGGAATCCCTAGAAGAAATGGAGTAGCCATCATAGTCAACAAAAGAGTCTGAAATGCAGTACTTGGATGCAATCTCAAAAACGACAGAATGATCTCTGTTCGTTTCCAAGGCAAACCATTCAATATCACAGTAATCCAAGTCTATGCCCCAACCAGTAAGGCTGAAGAAGCTGAAGTTGAACAGTCCCATGAAGACCTACAAGACCTTCTAGAACTAGCACCCAAGAAAGATGTCCTTTTCATTATAGGGTACTGGAATGCAAAAGTAGGAAGTCAAGAAACACCTGGGGTAACAGGCAAATTTGGCCTTGGAATCCAGAATGAAGCAGGGCAAAGGCTAATAGAGTTCTGCCAAGAGAACACACTGGTAATAGCAAACACCCTCTTCCAACAACACAAGAGAAGACTCTACACATGGACATCACCAGATGGTCAACACCGAAATCAGATTGATTATATTCTTTGCAGCCAAAGATGGAGAAGCTCTATACAGTCAGCAAAAACAAGACTGGGAGCTGACTGTGGCTCAGATCATGAACTCCTTATTGCCAAATTCAGACTTAAATTAAAGAAAGTGGGGAAAAACCACTAGACCATTCAGGTATGACCTAAATCAAATCCCTTATGACTATACAGTGGAAGTGAGAAATAGATTTAAGGGACTAGGTCTGATAGAGTGCCTGATGAACTATGGACGGAGGTTCATGACATTGTACAGGAGACAGGAATCAAGACCATCCCCAAGAAAAAGAAATGCAAAAAAGCAAAATGGCTGCTGAGGAGGCCTTACAAATAGCTGTGAAAAGAAGGGAAGTGAAAAGCAAAGATAAAAGCATCTGAATGCAGAGTTCCAAAGAATAGCAAGGAGAGATAAGTGGTTATGTATGGATGTGAGAGTTAATATAAAGACAGTTGAGTACTGAAGAATTGATGCTTTTGAACTGTGGTGTTGGAGAAGACTCTTGAGAGTCCCTGGGACTGCAAGGAGATCCAACCAGTCTATCCTAAAGGAGATCAGTCCTGGGTGTTCATTGGTAGGACTGATGTTGAAGCTGAAACTCCAATACTTTGGCCACCTGATGCGAAGAGACCCTAATGCTGGGAAAGATTGAGGGCAGGAGGAAAAGGGGATGACAGAGGATGAGATGGTTGGATGGCATCACCGACTCAATGGACATGGGTTTGGGTAGACTCCAGGAGTTGGTGATGGACAGGGAGGCCTGGCGTGCTGCGGTTCCTGGGGTTGCAAAGAGTTAGACACAACTCAGCGACTGAACTGAACTTAGTATCAACATTTTACCACTTCAAATAGAATTGTAAATACCTAATCATCCATGCATTCACTTCCTCTCTTGCCTTCATGATGTAGCTTTTTTAATTAAAAAAAAAATTTTTTTACAATTGTAAAAGTTACTTTCCATTTACAGCTATTACATGATATAATTGTCTTAACGTTACCTTGAAAACTAGATAAGACAATGTTATAATTTTAATTATCAATACAATCATATCAAGAGATGAAAAATCATATGTTATATCTAGCCATATATTTGCTCTTGGTATTGCTTCTTTTTTCCCCCCTAATGCTGATGAGTAGTTTTGTTGTGCAGTTGCCAATTTGTGTCCAACTCTTTTGTGACTCCATACCTGCCGAGCTCTTCTGTTCTTGGGATTTCCCAGGCAAGAATGCTGGAGTGGGTTGCCATTTCCTTCTCCAGGAGATCTTCCCACCCAGGGATTGAACCTCAGTTTCATGTATTGCAGGCAGATTTTCTTACCACTGAGCTAACTGGGAAGCCCCCTAATGCTAATAGTTTCCCTCTCTTATTATTTCCTTTGTCTTAAGAGTTTCCTTAGCCATTTTTTTCAAAGTAGGTCTGTGTACTGTGTGCTCAGTTGCTTCAGTCGTGTCCAGCTCTTTGAGACCCTATGGACTATAGCCTGCCAGGCTCCTCTGTCCAGATTCTCCAGGCAGGAATACTGGAGTGGGTTGTCATTTCCTTCTCCAGTAGGTCTGCTGACAATAAATTCTCTTTGCTTTTCTTCATTTGAGAATACCATTATTTCACTATTCTTACTGAAGGATATTTTCACTGAATACATAATTCTGAGGTGACAGTTCTTTCTTTCAGGACTTGAAAAATGTTGTGCCACTTCTTTATGGCCTCCATGTGTAGGAAATCTGTCATCATTCAAATTTTTCTTGTATAGGTAATGCAAAATTTCTCTCTGCACTCAAGATTATTTACCTTGGTTTTAGTTTTTGAATGTTTGATTATGATGTTCTTGATGTGGAGTTTTGGAGTTTATTTTGCTTGGGATTCACTCAGTCTCTTGAGTCTACAGGTTTATATTTTTCACCAAAATTTATAAATTTTAGGCCATATTTCTCAGGTATTTTTTTCAACCTCACTTTCTTTCTCCTTTCCTTCTGTGGCTTGAATGACTGGCTAAGTATTTATTATTGTCCACAGATGTCTCCTCCCTCCCCTCCCCCAGAAAAAAAATCCAAGTACTCAGAGAATTTACAGGTGAGCTCAAGGAAGAGATCATTCTTGTTTTATATAACACACAAGGTCAGATATTTTTCCCAGTTACATTCGGAGGGAAATGGAACCTTGAGTCCAAATTCCAGGTAAAGGCAGCACCATAAAATTATAGATCTGTTTTATTTATGAACACAAATGCAAAGATGTAAACTTACACAGATTGAAATAAACAGTGTATTAAAAAAATAGCTCATTAATAAAGTAGGATTTTTACCTTAAATGGAAGAAAAAACAGTCATGTGATTATCTCAGTAGATTCAGGGGAAAAAAAAGTATGACCACGTTTAAAATCTACTTATAATTTAAAACTATCAAATAACAGAAGGTAAAGAGAACATTAATATTATAAATGAGTTAAAACACATTTGTTAATGTTAAACAAATGAGTTAAAACTCATTTGTTAATGAGTTAAATGAGTTAAAAACACATCAAACATGTTCAATAGGAACATTTTTTATGCATAGGAATAAAACAAGATACCTATGATCATTGTTACTGCTCAAAACAGAACTCATATAATATGAAAAGAAAAAGAAGGAAAATGTATAATATTAGGAAAAAGAAAACTAAAACTGTTGTTATTCACAGATGATAAAATTATAGAGAAAATATTACAAAATCAGGTATTAGTATTAATAAGAAAGTTCTGTAAAAATGAAAATGATCTTCTACATAAGTATTAAACAATTACAAAAATAGAAAATACAATAGCATTTAGAATATCATTAAAATTTATGACGTACTGAGGAATTAATGGAACTCTAATGCTTCATATGAGATATTTGAAAACTCAAAAGGATATAGAAGAGCTATAGTGCTTAGGCACTCAGTCGTGTCCAACCCTGCGACCCCAGGGACTGTAGCCCACCAGGTTCCTCTGTCCATGGGGATTCTCCATTCAAGAATACTGGAGTGGGTTGCCATGCCCTCCTCCAGGAGATCTTCCCAACCCAGGAATCAAACCCAGGTCTCCCACATTGCAGGTGGATTCTTTACCATCTGAGCCACCAGGAAAGCCCAGAAGAGTTATATAAACTATATTTGTAGATGGAATGAGTTAATACTCAATATTTTTTCAAATTTATTCTATATTCAGTGACATTAAAATTAATTAAATTTCCAGTAAGGTATTTTTGGGGAAAAGCCAAAGTTAATTTAAATTAGGATTCATGAATGAATGAAGCCTGGGCTCAGTCAACTTTCATAAAAAAATCAGAGAGATGTGACTACTGTGTGATCTTTAAGATACTATAAGGCATATGAATTTAAAACAAAAGGATATACTGGTACAAGAACAGACAAAACAGAATATATAGTTTAAATACAGAGCATGTGTCTATATAGAAATGGTATATTATGGAGGTGGCAGTAAAATCAGTGGGGAAAGGATTTATCATAAAATGTATAGTGCAAGTAAAACTGGCTCACTTTTTACAGAAGAATAAAATTTGATTTTTACCTCATGCCATTTACAAAGGTGAGTGGAAGACAAATTAAAATTTAAATGTAAAATATAAAACTGCAGAGCTAATGAAAAAAAAAATCAGACTATATTTGTGACCTTGAAATGAGAAAGAACTTCTTAAATAAGACCTCAGAAGCAAAAAAGAACTAGTGGAGAATTGGTAGATCTGAGTAAAACCACTCGGAATAAATGTTTGGCACTTTCTTATGTAGTTAAACATATGATTAGCTTATGACCTAACAATTCCTGTCCTGGGTATTTACCCTAGTTAAATTAAAACATATATTCACACAAATACTTGTACATGAATGTTCTCAGGCCTTATTTATAAAAGCTCCAAACTGGAAACAACTCAAATATACATCAGCAGGAGAATGGATAAATACACTAGAGCATACAGCTTAGAGCCCCAAAACCTTATGCTGGTTAAAATAAGCAATACCTATGATTCCATGTATATAAATTTCTAGAACATGCTAAATTAAACTACAATAACAGCAGATTAGTGGTTTCTTGAGACCAAGGGTGAGGTACTGAAAAGTACCTCAAAGGTATGAGGTACTTTAAAAGGTATGAAAGAGTTTTTTGAAGTGATAGACATGTGTCTCGATTGTATGTGGTTACATAGGTAATTTATTTGTCAAAAATTATTGAACTGTGCAGGGCTTCCCAGATGGCTCAATGGTAAAGAATTCACCTGCCAAGCAGGAGACATGGGTTCGATTCCTAGGTTGGGAAGATTCCTTGGAGAAGGAAATGGCAGCCTACTATGGTATTCTTGCCTGGGAAATCCCATGGACAGAGGAGCCTGTGGGTGACAGTCCATGGGGTTCAAAGAGTCGGAGCATGATTCAGCAACTAAACAACTATAATTGAACTGTGCACATGAAAGGTACATTTACTGTATGTAAATTGTACTTCAGTAAAGTTAATTTAAAAAGTAAAAATTATAAGACAAAAAATGATGAGTCTGAGGACATCAAAATAAATTATTATTGTTCCATGAAGGACACCATAAGCAAAATTAACAGAACACCTTGGATCAGGTGAGTAATAGATTGGGAGAGAGATTTTGGTGTCAAAATTGATAGGTTAATATCTAGAAAGATCAAAGAGCCAATGAACTTTGCTAATCAACCTTACAAATGAGAAACCCAGTTTAAAAATGGGAAGTGTATTAAGTTGTATGGTCACAGAAAGTTCAAATATCCAACAAATATATAAGGAAATGCTCAACTTCACTAGTAATTAGAAAAAATAAAATTGAAACAAAAATACAGTGACATTTAATATCCAGCAGATTGGTAAACATTAGGAAGTTATACAATACCAAACATTTGACAAAAATGAGGGGAATAAAAATTTTCATGTTTTTCTCAATAATGAAAACTGGTATATCCATTCTAGAGACAAATCTGGCAGTATTTCAATTAATTAATATTTTGAGTATTAAAAATGGACCAGAAACTATCTTAGATGCTGAAGAAGTCAACAGTGAGTGAAAATATAAAAGTATTTGCCTTCATTAAGCTTATTATTTAGTGGAGAGAGAAGATGATAAAATCAAACATAAAATGAACATATATCAGTTCAGTTCAGTTCAGTCGCTCAGTCGTGTCCGACTCTTTGCGACCCCATGAATCGCAGCACGCCAGGCCTCCCTGTCCATCACCAACTCCCTGAGTTCACTCAGACTCACGTCCATAGAGTCAGTGATGCCATCCAGCCATCTCATCCTCTGTCGTCCCCTTCTCCTCCTGCCCCCAATCCCTCCCAGCATCAGAGTCGTTTCCAATGAGTCAGCTCTTCGCATGAGGTGGCCAAAGTACTGGAGTTTCAGCTTTAGCATCAGTCCTTCCAAAGAAATCCCAGGGCTGATCGTCAGATGATGGTAAATAGCATGGAGAAAAGAAAGACAGGATAATGTGTTAGGAGATGGCTAGAGGAAAAGGAAACAGTTACAATTTTAAATTTAGGGGCTAGGGAAGATTTCATTGAGAAGGAAAGGTTGGAGCTCAGACCTGTGAGGGATAAGCCATGTAATCCTGGAGAAGTGAGTCCAAGCCAGAGTCAACAGCAAACACAAAGGCCTGAATTGATACCATGCTTAAGGTGTTTGAGAAACAGCAAGGTTAGTATGGCTTGGTCTAAGGAAGTAAGGGGAGAATAAGAGGAAATGAAGTAAGAGAGATAAATAGGGGCAGATAACAAGGGCATTGTATGTATTTGAAGACTTTGGGTTACACTCTGAGTAAGATGGGAAGTCATTTGAAGGTTTTGTGGAAGGAGTTCTTACTGGAAAATAGGTGTGTATATAGCTAAAGATTCAGCATTTCTGTTACTGGCTAAATTCCACAGAAAAAAACAGGACATAGACGCATAAGACATGTACAAGAATTTTTTTTTGAGATTTTTTGATGCAAGTGAGCAATAGAAGACAATTGAGGTGTCCTTCACTGAGAGAAGAAATATGTAAAACCCTTTCGAAAGTCAGTATAACAGGGAGAGGTATATATAGCTCCTAAATAGTGTTGTTGCTCAGTTATTTCAGTTCTGTCCAACTCTTTGTAACTCCATGGACTGTAGCCTGCCAAGCTCCTCTGTCCATGGGATTCTCCAGGCAAGAGTACTGGAGTAGGTTGCCGTGTCCTCCTCCAGGGAATCTTCCCAACCCAGGGATGGAAGCTGCATCTCTTAAATTTCCTGCCTTGGCAGGTGGGTTCTTTACCACTAGTGCTACCTGGGAAGCCCTAAATAGTGTTGAATGAAACAGAAAAGAAATAGAATGAGATCTGTTGTACAGTACAATATATACAACTTGAAAATACAAATATTCCAAAGGAAACACTATTTTTCAAATTTACAAAAATATGCAAGGATGTGAATGACTTAGAGTGGGTGTCTTTGAGGAGGTTATGAGAATGAAACGGGAATTGGGGGCTATAAAAGAAAAACAAATGTTTACAAAGTAAAAAGGCTCATGGAGAGGTGAAAACAATCATCTTCAATGCTCTCTCAGAAAGAGCAGTTGATTTTTCCTCTTTGAAATAACAAACTTTTTTTTTATTATTATTATAGGAAAGTTTGAAAAACAGCACATCATCCTGTAGCCATCATCCAGCCTCCAAAATTGTTAATTTAAGGCCAATCTATGCCCACTTGCACCCTCATTCACTTTCCTCTGCTTGTTTTTATTTATTTTTTGAGCATTTTAAATCAACTTTTTCTTCCAGCTCTGATTTACATACCTAATAAAATGCACTCGTGTATATTTTGATGAAATTTAAGTATAACACCACCATAATTGAGTTATAGAATATTCCATCACTGAAAAAAAATCCCAGAACCTCATTCAAATCAATCTCCCATCAGCACCCCTAGGCAACCACTGATCTGCCTTCTGTCACTATAGATTATATTTGGCTTTTCTAGACTTATGTCCACAAGCAGCATAAAGTTTCCTTTGTAGTCATGTTTCCCTTTGAATTCTTTTTTTTTTTTTTAATTACTTTATTTTTGGCTTTGCTGGGTCTTTGTTGCGATGCACAGGCTTTTCTCCAGTTGCGGAGAGCAGGGGCTGCTCTCCAGTTGCAGCACATGGGCTTCTCATTGTGGTGGCTTCTCTTCCTGCAGAGCATGGGCTCTCGGGAACGGAGGCTTCAGTAGCTGCTGCACGTGGGCTCAGGAGTTGCGGCTCACAGGCTTAGTTGTCCTTTGGCATGTGGGATCTTCCCGGACCAGGGATTGAACCTGTGTCCCCTGCACTGCAAGGTGATTCTTAACCATTGGATCACCAAGGAAGCCCCCTTTATATTCTTTTACATATTTATAATAGTAGTTCTGAAGTGTTTTCTGCTAACTTTGACATATAGAATTTCTTTAAAACATTTTTATTGAAGTATAGTTGATTTATAATGTTGAGCAACCTCTGCTATATAGCATACTGACTCACTTATACACACAGAGACAGTCTTTTGTATATATATATGTTTCTCCATTATGGTTTAGCACAAGATATTGAATATAGTTCCCTCTGATATACATTAGGACCTTGTTGTTTATCCATTCTATATGTAATGGTTTGCATCCACCAACTCCCAATCCATCTCTCCCTCCCTCCCTCCCCCTTGGCAACCACAACTCTGTTCTCTACATCTATGAGTCTATTTCTGTTTTGTAGACAGGTTTGTTTGTGCCATATTTTATTCCACGTATAAGATACCATGTACTTGTCTTTCTCTTTCTGACTTACTTCATTCAGTGTCACAATCTCTAGTTGCATCCATGTTGCTGCAAATGGTATTCTTTAAGGTTAACAGTATTCAGTTGTATATATGTACCACATCTTCTTTATTCATTCATCTGTGTACAACAGTTTAGCTTGTTTCCATGTTTTGGCTATTTTGAACAGTGCTGCTATGAACATAGGGATGCATGTTTTTTTTTTTTTTTTTTTACTGGAGTATAGTTGCTTTACAATGTGTTTGTTTCTGCTGTACAGCAAAGTGACTCAGCCACACATATACTTTTATCCCATTTCCTTGGATTTCCTTTCCTTTTAGGTCACCAGAGAGCATTGAGTAGAGTTCCCTGTGCTATACAGTTGGTTCTCATTAATTATTTTTTTATACACAGTAAGGTATATATGCCAATCCCAATCTCCCAACCCATCCAACCGGGCCCCCCTTACTCCCTTGGTGTCCATACCTTTGTTCTCTACATTTGTGGGCCTCTATTTCTGCTTTGCAGTTAAGTTCTAAATCTGTATACCATTTTCTAGATTTCATATATATGCACTAATACACGATATTTGTTTTTCTCTTTCTGACTCACTTTACTCGGTATGACAGTCTCTAGGTCCATCCACATCCCTGCAAATGGCTCAATTTTGTTCCTTTTTATGGCTAATATTCCTTTGTCTATATGTACCGCATCTTCTTATCCATTCCTCTGTTGATGGACATTCAGGTTGCTTCCACGTCCTGGCTATGTAAATAGTGCTGCAGTGAACACTGGGGTGCACATAATTAAATCTTTAACTATAATTTTGTCCAGGTATATTCCCAGGAGCGTGAGTGCTGGATCTATGGTAATTCTATTTTTAGTTTTCTGAGATTCCTCCATATTGTTTTCCATAGTTGCTGTACCAACTCACATTCCCACAAACAGTGCAGGAAAGGTCCCTTTTCTCCACATCTTCTCCAGTATTTGCTATTTGTAGACTTTTTAATGATGGCCATTCTGAGCGCTGTGTGGTGGTACCTCATTGTAGTTTTGATTTGCATTTCTCTAATAGTGATATTGAGGATTTTATGACATACATATCATTTCTGGATCTTCTGGATCTGTTTCCAATGCCTGATTTTGTTGCTGGGTAGAAGTAACATTTTCCTTCTCCATATGTCTAGAAATGCTTGATTGGATGTGAGACCTCAGATGCTATTTGTTGAGCATCTGGATTTTGTTACCTTTATTTAACAGTGTTGGGTTTTATTCTGGCAAGTAGTTAATTTACTTCTGGATCAGACTGGTTCCTTGAGATTTGCTTTTAAGCGTTGTTAGAGTGATTTTGGAGCTTTTACTCCAGAGTGATTTTCGTCTCACCATTAAGACAGGATATTTCTGTGCCTCTATGAAATTCTCTTAAGTGTTTAAGGAGGTTTCTTTCACTTGTTAGGATGTGATTTGAATGTCTCCCAGTCCTGGGTGAGTCCTGGTAGCTGTTCGGTGTATAGCTCCCTGGTAATTGATTGCCCCTTAGTGTTCTTTACCAAGGTCATGTAGACTTATGCTACACATCCATAGTTTAGTATTCATATAAAACTCAAGATCTCGTTCCAGATTTCTGGAGGTCTTTCTCAGCATAACTCCCTTCTCTCAAGTACTCCAACTTGTCCATTCCAGCCACCTCAGCTTCCCCACACTTGGAGCTCTGTCTCATCAACTCAACAAGAACTCTTTTTTCCACTAAGGGATCTGCCTCCTAGCTTTGTGCACTGGAATATGTCTTCAGACAAAAAGCAAAACCAATTGTTGGGCTTACTTCATTTTTTTCTTTTCTTTTAGGGTTATAGTCTGTATTTATCTCCTATATTTTGACCAATTTTCTAGTTATTAAAGTAAGAGATCTAGTCTAATACTACTCTACCATTGGCCCAAACAGAAATCTCAGAAATCTTGAGTAGCAAACTTTTCAAAGGAAAACTGAGTCTCTACCAAGGGTCACTGGTATTATATCATTCTGTTTTCAATTCTTTTTATCTGTATATAACTATAGTATTTTAGGGTTGTGCCAGAGTTTCAACCTCTCTTATAGTATTCTGAAGTAAATCTAAGGCAGATATTATTCATAAATATTTTATAAATGTAAGATGTACTCTTAAAACATAGAGCCTATTTTAAAAATTACAACTCCGTGATCATATCTAAAATATTCAACAATAATTCCTCCCCATCAAATATCCATTGTTCAAATATCCAACCATTAAATTTTAAATTTTTTCTTTTAAAAATCAGGTTTCAAACAAGATTCACAAGTTGAAATTGTTGTGTCTTTTAAGACTTTTAAAATCTCCATGTTAATGCTCCATTTCTTTTGTATTTCTTTTGAAGTATGTTGTTTTACTCCTGTAGCATTTCCCACAGGGAAATATATTTTGTAGCAAAATAGTTTAATATGTAGTTTAACATGTTCCTTTAATAAGTGCTTCCGATTAGTTGTTGGAGAGAGAAGCGACAGTTTACTACCATAATTCATGTTGTTCTTCATTTTTTAAGTTCTATTTTTTATCATCTTCTTCAAAGTGTTATTTTTTCAATTAATTAATTGGACATTTTTTGTTTTACTCTATGGTTCCGTATAGTTTTCCTCTTGCTGTTATGTACATCCTACATCTTTAACTTTCTCTAGCTAGTCAGCTTGCTATTGGATTTGCAATTATTGAGCAAATCTCTCTGTCCAGATTTATCTACATGATACAGAGGAATGGCATATGACACATTGAATACCCTCTTTACAGCATAGAAATGCTTGCTGAAGGATCCCCAAGCAGACACGACGGCCAAATAAATGCAGTACACATATTACAATTGTTCTATGTGTGCATGCTTATTTGACCTTTGTGTCGAATATGGTGCTCTTTTAAGGTATGTCAGTTTCCCATTAGTTGCTTAGTACAGAATTAACAGGTTCAGTTTAAGAATGCAAGAGGCCTTTCTTAAGCTTAATCTGTGGTTCCAGGCCAACCCAATGCATTGGAAGAGCCCTGGATTTTAATCAGAAACCCTGGGGTCAGGCTCTGGCTCTCATTCCGCTTGCTAGTGAATCAGATAGTCATTGAAGAGATTGTAAAAGAAGCTCTGAGCACAGGGAACACCTCTATTCTCCAATCCAGGCAGATCTTCAGATACACAGATTCTCCTTGGCAGCACATAGTGTTTCTTCCCATGATGAGATGACTGAAGTGTAAAGAAGCCAAAGAATCAGCTGAAATTTATAAAGTTAGAAAAGTGAAGCTCACATTTGAATTCAAACAGTCTGATTCCAGAAGATCAAGCCCTGAGCCTTTGGAGTGGGAACGCTGACTCCAAGATCCTAGATGACTAGAACTAACCCTCAGTTCAGTTCAGTTCAGTTGCTCAGTCGTGTCCGACTCTTTGTGATCACATGAATCGCAGCACACCAGGCCTCCCTGTCCATCACCATCTCCCGGAGCTCACTCAAACTCATGTCCATCGAGTCGGTGATGCCATCCAGCCATCTCATCTTCTATCGTCCCCTTCTCCTCTTGCCCCCAATCCCTCCCAGCATCAGAGTCTTTTCCAATGAGTCAACTCTTCTCATGAGGTGGCCAAAGTATGGAGTTTCAGCTTCAGCATCAACCTTCCAAAGAACACCCAGGGCTGATCTCCTCTAGAATGGCCTGGTTGGATCTCCTTGCAGTCCAAGGGACTCTCAAGAGTCTTCTCCAACACCACAGTTCAAAAGCATCAATTCTTTGGCATTCAGCCTTCTTCACAGTCCAACTCTCACATCCATACATGACTATTGGAAAAACCATAGCCTTGACTAGACGGACCTTTGTTGGCAAAGTAATGTCTCTGCTTTTCAATGTGCTATCTAGGTTGGTCATAACTTTTCTTCCAAGGAGTAAGTGTCTTTTAATTTCATGGCAGCAGTTGGAGCACAGAAAAATAAAGTCTAACACTGTTTCCACTGTTTCCCCATCTATTTGCCATTAAGTGATAGGACCAGATGCCATGATCTTCGTTTTCTGAATGTTGAGCTTTAAGCCAACTTTTTCACTCTCCTCTTTCACTTTCATCAAGAGGCTCCTTAGTTCCTCTTCACTTTCTGCCATAAGGGTGGTGTCATCTGCATATCTGATATTTCAGATTGATATTTCTCCCGGCAATCTTGATTCCAGCTTGTGCTTCTTCCAGTCCAGCATTTCTCATGATGTACTCTGCATAGAAGTTAAATAAGCAGGGTGACAATATACAGCCTTGATGTATTCCTTTTCCTATTTGGAACCAGTCTGTTGTTCCATGTCCAGTTCTAACTGTTGCTTCCTGACCTGCATATAGTTTTCTCAAGAGGCAGGTCAGGTGGTCTGGTATTCCCATCTCTTGAAGAATTTTCCACAGTTTATTGTGATCTACACAGTCCAAGTCTTTGGCATAGTTAATGAAGCAGAAATAGATGCTTTTCTGGAACTCTCTTGCTTTTTCCATGATCCAGCGGATGTTGGCAATTTGATCTCTGGTTCCTCTGCCTTTTCTAAAACCAGCTTGAACATCAGGAAGTTCACGGTTCACGTATTGCTGAAGCCTGGCTTGGAGAATTTTGAGCATTACTTTACTAGCGTGTGAGATGAGTGCAACTGTGCAGTAGTTTGAGCATTCTTTGGCATTGCCTTTCTTTGGGACTGGAATGAAAACTGACCTTTTCCAGTCCTGTGGCCACTGCTGAGTTTTCCAAATTTGCTGACATATTGAGTGCAACACTTCCACTTCAGGATTTGAAATAGCTC
Organism: Bos indicus; assembly: GCF_029378745.1. Taxonomy (NCBI): domain Eukaryota; kingdom Metazoa; phylum Chordata; class Mammalia; order Artiodactyla; family Bovidae; genus Bos; species Bos indicus. The sequence goes on from NC_091774.1 coordinate 32,868,823, forward strand.
AACTGGAATGCCATCACCTCCACTAGCTTTGTTCATAGTGATGCTTTCTAAGGCCCACCTGACTTCACATTCCAGGATGTCTGGCTCTAGGTGAGTGATCATACCATCGTGGTTATCTTGGTCATGAAGATATTTTTTGTACAGTTCTTCTGTGTATTCTTGCCACCTCTTCTTAATATCTTCTGCTTCTGTTAGGTCCATACCATTTCTGTCCTTTATCGAGCCCATCTTTGCATGAAATGTCCCCTTGGTATCTCTAATTTTCTTGAAGAGATCTCTAGTCTTTCCCATTCTATTATTTTCCTCTATTTCTTTGCATTGATCACTGAGGAAGGCTTTCTTATCTCTTCTTGATATTCTTTGGAACTCTGCATTCAGATGCTTATATCTTTCCTTTTCTCCTTTGCTTTTCGCTTCTCTTCTTTTCACAGCTATTTGTAAGGCCTCCCCAGAGAGCCATTTTGCTTTTTTGCATTTCTTTGCCATGAGGATGGTCTTGATCCCTGTCTCCTATACAATGTCATGAACCTCCATCCATAGTTCATCAGGCACTCTATCAGACCTAGTCCCTTAAATCTATTTCTCACTTCCACTGTATAATCATAAGGGATTTGATTTAGGTCATACCTGAATGGTCTAGTGGTTTTCCCTACTTTCTTCAATTTAAGTCTGAATTTGGCAATAAGGAGCTCATGATCTGAGCCACAGTCAGCTTCCGGTCTTGTTTTTGCTGCTGTATAGAGCTTCTCCATCTTTGGCTGCAAAGAATATAATCAATCTGATTTCGGTGTTGACCATCTGGTGATGTCCATGTGTAGAGTCTTCTCTTGTGTTGTTGGAAGAGGGTGTTTGCTATGACCAGTGTGTTCTTGGCAAAATTCTATTAGCCTTTGCCCTGCTTCATTCCGTATTCCAAGGCCAAATTTGCCTGTTACCCCAGGTGTTTCTTGACTTCCTACTTTTGCCTTCCAGTCCCCTATAATGAAAAGGACATCTTTTTTGGGTGTTGGTTATAAGAGGTCTTGTAGGTCTTCATAGAACCGTTCAACTTCAGCTTCTTCAGCCTTACTGGTTGGGGCATAGACTTGGATTACTGTGATATTGAATGGTTTGCCTTGGAAACAAACAGAGATCATTCTGTTGTTTTTGAGATTGCATCCAAGTACTGTATTTCGGACTCTTTTGTTGACCATGATGGCCACTCCATTTCTTCTAAGGGATTCCTGCCTGCAGTAGTAGATATAATGGTCATCTGAGTTAAATTCACCCATTCCAGTCCATTTTAGTTTGCTGATTTCTAGAATGTTGACGTTCACTCTTGCCATCTCCTGTTTGACCACTTCCAATTTGCCTTGATTCATGGACCTGACATTCCAGGTTCCTATGCGATATTGCTCTTTACAGCATCGGACCTTGCTTCTATCACCAGTCACATCCACAACTGGGTATTGTTTTTGCTTTGGCTCCATCCCTTCATTCTTTTTGGAGTTATTTCTCCACTGATCTCCATTAGCATACTGGGTACCTATTGACCTGGGGAGTTCCTCTTTCAGTATCCTATCATTTTGCCTTTTAATGCTGTTCATAGGGTTCTCAAGGCAAGAATACTGAAGTCGTTTGCCATTCCCTTCTCCAGTGGACCACATTCTGTCAGGCCTCTCCACCATGACCCACCCATCTTGGGTGGCCCCACAGGGCATGGCTTAATTTCATTGAGTTAGACAAGGCTGTGATCCTAGTGTGATTAGATTGACTAGTTTTCTGTGATTATGGTTTCAGTGTGTCTGCCCTCTGATACCCTCTTGCAACACCTACCGTCTTATTTGGGTTTTGTTACCTTGGACGTGGGGTATCTCTTCACAGCTGCTCCAGCAAAGCGCATCCACTGCTCCTTACCTTGGACGAGGGGTATCTCCTCACCGCTGCCCCTCCTAACCTTGAACATGGAGTAGCTCCTCTAGGCCCTCCCGCGCAGACACAGCTCCTTGGACCTGGGGTAGCTCCTCCCGGCCGCCGCCCCTGACCTCCGATGCAGGGTAGCTCCTCTAGGCCATTCCTGCACCGTCCAGCCTGGCCCTCTCGGCCGTTGCCCTTGACCTCGGACATGGGGTAGCTCCTCTCGGCCGCGCTTGTGTGCCATTGCAGCTGCCCGCTAACTAACCCTGCTGCTGCTGCTGCTGCTGCTGCTGCTAAGTCGCTTCAGTCCTGTCTGACTCTGTGCGACCCCATGGACTGCAGCCCACCAGGCTCCCCTGTCCCTGGGGTTCTCCAGGCAAGAACACTGGAGTGGGTTGCCATTTCCTTCTCCAGTGCATGAAAGTGAAAAAGGAAAGTGAAGTCGCTCAGTCGTGTCCGACTCTGCGCGACCCCATGGACTGCAGCCTACCAGGCGCTTGCTAACCTACAACTACCTGAACCTTTGTTTCCGTATCTCTAACACAGGAAGAATAGTACTTCTTTTAAGCAACTCGTGGGGTTATAGAAAAGGACTAGGTTGGTATTTGTAAAACTGCTTTACAACAGTGCTGTCCAAAAGAAACATAATGTGAGCCACAGAAGTGACTTAACTTTTTCTAAGCCATGTTAAATAAAAGTAAGAAGAGTCTGGTAAATTTAACTTTAATTATATATTTTATTCAATTCAACGTAAGCAAAATTACTATAATTTCAACAAGTTTCCAATTTGAAAAAACTATTAAGGAGATATTTCACATTCTTTTTTTTTATGCTAAGGTTTTGAATCCAGTGTAACACTTACAACAGGTCTCAATTTGGATGCTAAATTTTAATCAAAAATATCTGTTATGTATTTCAATTGCATAATATTTACAATTGAGTAAGTGGATGTGTATCCCCCAATTTTCCCAAACATAAAAAAGTTTTTCAGTAACTGAATCTAATACTGGTTTTTAAATTAAAATTAGTTAAAATTCCATAAAATTAGAAATGCCTTAGTCACACCAGCCACAGTTCAGTGGCTTAACAGTCATGCACAGTTAGTGGCTATCATATTGGATAGTGCCACTGTATCAACTGTTGAGCTTTATGTATCTGACAGCTTTTACAGAAGTTCTTAAATCTCAGTTGGATGGTACACTATTTCTTTCACTCTGGGCCTCCACGTTAGAGACATGAATTTCCTTTGCTTTGACCTACAAAAGAATTTCCCAAGGAAAACCTCCCAGCTTTCCCGACAGTTGGATAACAGATTGCTTCCATTTCAGTAATCAGAATTTATTTTGTCTAAGAGTCACTACACTTTCTGGGAAATAAATACATCTCTAAGAGCAGGGGGAAGATGACCAAAATAGACTGTTTTTAAAGAGCTGAAAAATCGATTCCTGGTAGTAATGCAATCTCGAATACACGAAACCATTAGTGCAAGGAGCCCACAACGAGGTCAGGATCTATTCTGAGCCATGGAGGATCGAGCTCCCAAGTGACTTCAGTGCATTACCAAGAGCAGGCTGATTCCGGGTAAGGCCAAACCCATCATCTCAGGGTGAGGGGCATCACGTGGGGTCACCTCAGGTGTCTGGGATCTCCTGGCAGAGGTGAGTCAGGGCAATGGGGCAACGATGATGGACACTCTACCCCAAGCATCTTTTTTTTTTGCATGAATTCATCACAGAATTTGATACCAAGGTATTTTTCTCTTCCTTCTTATTTGAGTAACAGATTAGAAACTCTTCACAGTTTTTCTTTTCCTCCATGGAGAATCTTTGATCTGAAAGAACCTACTGCGTTCAGTAGATTGGACTGTTTACATGAACATTTATCTAGCACTTACCATATCCCAAACATTGTTCTAAGCACTTTAAATTAATTTTTGTGACAAACTTATCAGATACTTTTATAAGGCCCACTTTACAGATGAGAAAACTGAGGCAGAGAAAGCTGAAATAACTTGCACAAAGTGGTACTGCTTGTAAGTGATGGGGAAGGGATAGGAACCCAGACAATCTAGGTTTCTGACCAATCAGTAAACCCCATGGTCCATGCAGCTACTGGATGTGGGTCAGAGGCTGGACTTCCAAGCTCAGCCCAGAGTGCCAAGCCTTGCATCCAGTCACTAGGAATCAGATGCTGCCTTCCCTCATTAACTGGTGAAATCAGAGGGAGCTCAGAAACCCACCTGCCTCTACCACTGTGTCCTGAACCTCTAAAACAAGGGTCCCCAATCTCCAGAATCTAATGTCTGATGACCAGAGGTGGGGCTGATGTAATAATAATAATAGAGGTAAATGCACAATGAGTGTAACGTGCCTGAATCATCCTAAATCCCCCATTCCACCTCCCTGGCCTATGAAAACATTGTCTTCCAGGAAACCTGTCCCTGGTGCCAAAAAGGATGGGGACCACTGCTCTAGAATGTCCTCCATCTCTACAGCCTCTAACACAGTTCTACTCATCTTTAAAGCTCAGCTCAAAACACACCTTCTCCATTAGGTTTTTTAAATCTCTACAGTTAAAACTACTCCCTTTCTCATCTCCCAACCTCTTCCAGATTAATCTCTATTGTAGTTTTCTGTAAGTTGCTTGACTTACAGAGCTGTCTCTCCTCTTTGGCTATGAGACCCCAGAGGACGGGAAGTTCATATTATTCATTTTTTTTAAGATTTTTAAAATTTTTATTTATTTTTGGTTGTGCTGGGTCTTTGTTGTCATGTGGGCTTTTTTTTTCTAGTTGTGGAGAGTGGGGGCTACTCTTTGCTGCAGCGTACAGGCTTCTTATCGTGATGGCTCCTCTTTTTTGTAGGGCAGGGGCTCTACGTGTAGGGGCTTCAGTAGTCGTGGCTCACATGGCTCCCAGGCTCTAGAGCACAGCCCCAGCAGTCACGGTGCACGGACTTAGTTGCTTTGTGTCATGTGGGATCTTCCCAGACCACAGCTCGAACCTGTGTTCCCTGCCCTGGCAGGTGGATTCTTTACCACTGAGCCACCAGAGAAGCCTCATCTTATTCATTTTTGTATCCCCCACAGCACCTAGCATTTGCTTTCTAGCACTCCATAAATATTCATTACTAATTCATCACTACTTCTATATTTCTAATTTGAATAGAAATATAATGTATTGGAAACTGTATTGTAGTGGGTTTCAAGAAACTTGAATTCTAAACTTGCTTCTATCACCAAATAGCTATATACATTTGGGCAATTCATTTTACCTCTCTGAGCCTTAGTTGTCTGTAATTGGATGAGATAATCTCTAAGGCCTCATGACATTTATGGAATGGGCTATTATTTGCTCTGAATTTATGGACACAAAACGTTTTAAACAAGTCCCTGAAGGCTATTTCATATATTCTGCGATCACTCCAGGGCTACGGGGGTGAGGTGCTTCTAAACAGGAACACATGAGAGGGGTCAGCAGAAGCAGCCCCTTGAGACAGGCCAAGTCTGACTGGTTGGTTATGCTTTAAAATTTCAGCCTGGTTAAAAGCCTGGATCTTATAGGAAAGGACCCTACATAAAGTGGTGGATACAGTAGAAGACAGCTTCAGGAAATAGTAGAGAGGGTTCTGTCCTCAGTGTGCTTAGTATGTGGTAGGAATCACTGGCTAGCTAGGCTTCCTTCGAGAACACCCTGGAAATAGCATGCAGGTAAGAGGTATGCACAGACAGGTGATAAGGCCATCGGAAAGCAGAAGATAACAAGTGTTGGTGAGAATGCAGAGAAACTGGGACCCATTTATGCTGTTGGTAAGAACATAAAATGATATGGCTACTATGGAGAGCAGTATCATAGTTCCTCTAAAAATTAAAAATAAGACTACCATATGATCCAGCAATCCCACTTTTGGGTATATACCCCCTCAAAATTCAAATCAGGATCTTGAAGAAATACCTGTACTCTGATGTTCACAGCAGTGCTACTCCCAACAGCTAAGATATGAAAATGCCCCCAATGAATGGATCAAGCAATTAGGTACATACACACAATGAAATATCATTCAGCCTTTTAAAAAAAGGGAATCTTGCTATTTTGGACAACAGGGATGAACCCAGAGGACACTATGCTAAGTGAAATCAACCAGTTACAGAAGGACAAACACTACCTGTTATCGTGTATGTGAGAAATGTAAAACAGTCAAATTCATAGAAGCAGAGGATAGAATGGTGGTGACTAGGGCCTGAGGAATGGGACAAATAGGGAACTATTGTTCAATTGGTATAGAGTTTCAGTAACACAAGATGAATGTGCTCTGAGGATGTTATATAATATAGTGCCTATACTTATAAATACTGTATTGTGCACTTACATTTTGTTAAGAGAGCTATCTCAAGTGTTCTAATAAAAAAAAAGGACACAGGGAAACTTTTGGAGTGATGGATATGGTGGTAGTTTCCTAGGCATTTTTGGGCATGTGACCAAACTCACCAAATTGTATATGTTAAATATATGCAGGGTTTTTTGTGTATCAATTATTACTATTATTAGCAAGGAAACTTTAAAAAGTCATTTATAATCTTTGCAACCTAAAAATAAAAATGGTTTTCAAACCTTAAAAAAGGAAAAGATTGGGTCTGGCTGGATACCCCACTCACAGCTAACATTTAAGAACAAACAAAGAAGGCTAAAAGGCAGGAAACAGTGGGATTAGGGGATGAAATATCTGCCTGGACCAAATAGTTTCAAAGTTTCTAAATGTCAAATACAAATTTCTAAGTTACAAAATGTTGGATTTTAAGTTTATGTATTAAAAAAAAATATTTGGCTGCATTGGGGCTTAGTTGCGGCCCCATATCTGTGTCTTTGCTGCAGCATGAGAGAGCTTTAGTTACAGCACGTGGGATCTGGTTCCCTGATCAGGGATTGAACCCGGGCCTCCTGCATTGGGAGCTAGAAGCCTGAGCCACTGGACCACCAGGGAAATCTCAAGTGTATGTATCTTAAAATCACTTGTTACTGACTTATCCTGATTATCAGAGCCATAAAACAGTGACTGGTCTCACATCCTGGATAAAGAAAGGCAGAGAAGTTTTTGTTTTCATTTCCCCCCTGGCACGTGGGCTCTAAACCCCTGTCTTCGCTCAGCACTTGGAAGGTGAATCACTTGACCTTGCTGGATCTTTGTAGCAGCTTCTGTAAAACGAAGGGCTTTATTGTAAAGATCCCTAACATCCCTTTTAGCTGGACAAAAGGTTGGTGACAGGTATTTTCCTCCACTGGACTATGTTGTCGTTCAGTTGCTAAGTTGTGCCTGACTCATTGTGACCTAATGGACTGCAGCATGCCAGGCTTCCCTGTCCTTCACTATCTCCTGGAGTTTGTTCAAACTCATGTCCATTGAGTTGATGATGCTCTCCAACCATCTCATCCTCTGTCATTCCTGTCTCCTGCCTTATGTCTTTCTCAGTATCAGGGTCTTTTCCAGTGAGTTGGCTCTTGGCATCAGTGGGCCAAAGTATTGAAGGTTCAGCAACAGTTCCTTCCAGTGAATATTCAGGGTTGATTTCCTTTAGGATTGACTGATTTGATCTCCTTGCAGTCCAAGGGACTCTCCAGTCTCTTCTCCAGCACCACAGTTCAAAAGCACCACTAGACCATAAACCCCTGGAATGCCAGACTGCTTTACCTATCTCTTTAGAGCCAGGTGCCAGCAAAGTTCCTGACATGTACTGGGGGCTCAATCAGTGCTGGTTGAATTGAACTGAATTGAATATAATAAATGAGGAGGCATGAAGTGAGAACCAGAAAGTTAATTTAAAAAATGGAAGCAAGCTTTCCCTTCTCTCTGTGGACAAAAGCTGGGAAGAGACCATTTTGGTAACAGGTAAAAACCCAGACTGAAGAGTGAAATGTACACCCCATCAACTGGGCAACAGAAACGCCTGGGGTATACAAATATTTGGAGAAAGGTTATTGATTATAAAGTAAGAGTGCTGATAAATTACAAAGAATAAATATAACCAAAATAGGTATATAAAATTAAGCCTTGCTATTGGGCTTCCCTCGTGGCTCAGCTGGTAAAGAATCTGCCTACAATGTGGGAGACCTGGGTTTGATCCCTGGGTTGGGAAGATCCCCTGGAGAAGGGAAAGGCTATGTACTCCAGCATTCTGGCCTGGAGAATCCCATGGACTGTATAGTCTATGGGGTCACAAAGAGTTGGACACAACTGAATGACTTTTACTTTTTACTTTCATACTTCAGCCAAGTATAGCAAAGTTGGATCTGATGTGAAGAGCCAACTCACTGGAAAAGATCCTGATGTTGGGAAAAATTAAAAGTAAAAGGAGAAGGGAGCAGCAGAGGATAAGATGGTTAGATAGCATCACTGAGTCAATGGACATTAATTTGACCAAATTCCGGGATATAATGAAGGATAGGGAAGCCTAGCATGGTGTAATCCATGGGATTGGAAAGAGTCGAAGCAATTTAGCAACTGATCAACAATACAGTAATCCCTTAAAAATTAGTGGAAAAGCTTTCAAATTGTTGCTTAGATTTTTGAGATGTTAATAATTATTTTTCAGTAGGTAATGCGTGCACAGAGGATCCAATTTAAAAGATTTTAAAAGCTATTATTAGCAGTATCGATTTTATCTCTTTATAGGCCATTAGTTACTTGGATAAAAAGTTTACTTTGTGTTTAAAGCAACCTCTGAGCGGAAACGCCGGTTAGCCTTTCTGATACTGTACCACCAGGGGCTGAAAGACAGACCCTTCCATACAGCTGTGGAGTTGGCTGGCACGTGAGATGTTGGCATCTAGATGCTGAGTAAGGCAAGAGTGATGGTGTTATCCCATCATACAGAATGGGTACCTGAGGCCTAGAAAGAAGATACTTTGCACAAGATCACTTAGTCACTGGTGGGGGACTTCCCTGGTCATCCAGTGGTTAAGAATCTGCCTTGCAAGGCAGGGGACATGGGTTTGGTCCCTGCTCAGGGAACTAAGATCCCGTATGCCACAGGGAAACCAAGCTTATGTACTGCATCTAAGATCCAGCTGGGAAAGGCAGCTAAAACAAAAAAAGACACTGGTGGAACCCATCTGGGAAAGGCAGCTAGCCTCATTCTGCTGCTTCATTAGGCGCTTTATTTACCTTCTCGTCTTCTAGCCCAGGGCAGTTTCTCTGGACGTGCACTGCGCAGCCCTCCTACTAAACTGTCTAGGAGACTTGGATCCTTCGTTCCCTTTGGAGAGGAGTTTTAGGGCTCTACAGCACTAAAACTGGGCTCTTGCAGCCCAGTGCAGTCCAGAGGGACATGCACTGCCATCCTGGGGTCAGGACAGGCTCAGCACCTGCCTACAGAGGCAAGAAGTCTCCTCTGACAGATGCTTATGACAGTTTCAGGGCACAGTCAGGTTCTCTTCAGAGAGGAGAGCACGTTGGGATCTCGGGTTCCAAACAGGTCCCATTTCCTCAGGTTGATTGAATTCTCTCCATCACAGACTTCATCTCTGGGTCCCCGGAAGAGGGACTTGCAAGCTCAAGAATGTGCCCAGTTGAACTTGTTTTACTCTTCATAAAAGACTCAGAAGGGAAGTTGACTTTTTACCCATTCTCTCCTCGAAGCCATCAAAAGAATTATGAAATCGTGTCCAGATCATGAATTAACGTTCAGCTCTTTCGCCCTCCTCTCCCATGGTGCAGAAGCCAGGCGGGCGGGTTTCCTCCTCTCTGTGCGAGCATCATGGCCAATGCAGGACTCTGCTGCCTTCCTCTCTGCGCTGCTGTCTTCACCACACTCCATGCCCCAGGATCTGGTCCACCTGCACGAGTGGAGGAAACAAACCTGAAACACACGTGTAGGGACTGTCCTGCTGTGTCCAAATGAGAGAGACTGTAAAGACAGTGTGATGGGGCAAGTTTTGAGGTTGTAATTCTGCAGAAAGGCAAGTCCCCCAGGAGGCCAGGGGTCTACATCCCGAACTTCTGTCTCCCTCCGCAGCAGAACCACGTCCACGCACTGAATACACTGTCTTTATTGTGAGGGCTCCCGCCTTGCTCCAATCAACACGTTTCTTTAACCCCTTTAAGATGAACTTGTTAGAGGTGTCTCCACTGCCATGTGTTTCTAACTTCCTCTGATTAATTACGAGGCTTGGAAATGTGTGAGTGTGTTTCAGACACTGTGCTGTGGGTGATCGTGGCGCTGAGCAAGTTCACTTCTTCAATGTTTAATGCTGAACTATTTTCTACTCTTGAGGTAGATGGGGAGAAGGGGCTTTGCATAGCCATGAATGTGTATTTTCATCTCTACTACTTTCTGCCCTGTATTGCTAACCTACTTGACTTCCTCCACCTTCAGCCAGATAGAAAAGTGAAAAGAGGCCAAGACACAGTGGGGGGTGGGGGGGGTCATTGCTATTTAGGCAGGTACTGAAAGGAGGCGTTACTAAACTGTCCAGGAGACTTGGATCCTTCGTTCCCTTTGGAGAGGAAAGTTTTAGGGCTCTGTGCCATGGTGATTTATCATAGATGGCAAAAATACTGGGTTGCCCCAAAGTTCACTCAGGTTTGTCCGTAAGATGTTATGGAAACACCTGAACGAATTTTTTGGCCAACCCACTATCTGTTGTCCAATGCAGTGCTAAGCTCTCTGCCTGCCTGTTCTGCAGAGCTATAAAGGGAAAAGCTTTCCCAGAGTTTTCTGGGAAAGGCCAGTGTACCCTGGCCAACTGAGCCTACGTTTAGGTGTTTCTCCGGTTCCCTAAATACCCATTTTCTGTCTGGCCTCCAGACGGCTAATCTAATCTACTTTATTTTGCTTCTCATAATTTCATTATTGGATGTAACCCTGTCCCAAAGTCTGGGCCTGTCGCGCCCGTGAAGCTTCTCCAATACCCTTTATAGTTCTTTCATTGATTCATTTACCCAATAAGTATTTGTCATCTCTGTGCTGGTTGCTGGTTATCCGAGGATGTAAAAGAGAAATATTTTCCCTTCATACCTTTGAAGTGTATTGTTCAACCTCAAAGTTGTTTGTGGAACAAGAAATTGCAAACATGATGAGAGTGGTACTGATATACAGGGGGCTAAGGGAAAACATGGTGTGTGTGCACTCAGTCACTTCAGTCGTGTCAGACTCTATGACCCCATGGACTGTAGCCCACCGGGCTCCTCTGTCCATGGGATTCTCTAGGCATGAATACTGAAGTGGGTTTCCATGCCCTTTTCCAAGGAATCTTCCTGACCCAGGGATCACACCGCTGCCTCTTATACAGATTGCAAACGTGGTAAGTATGGTACAGATATGTAGGGGCCTAGGGGCCAAAGAGTCCAAAATTCAGTGCTTGGATGCAATCTCAAAAATGACAGAATGATCTCTGTTCGTTTCCAAGGCAAACCATTCAATATCACAGTAATCCAAGTCTATGCCCTGACCAGTAATGCTGAAGAAGCTGAAGTTGAACGGTTCTTTGAAGACCTACAAGACCTCTTAAAACTAACACCCAAAAAAGATGTCCTTTTATTATAGGGGACTGGAATGCAAATGTAGGAAGTCAAGAAACACCTAGGGTAACAGGTAAATTTGGCCTTGGAATACGGAATGAAGCAGGGCAAAGGCTAATAGAGTTCTGCCAAGAGAATACACTGGTCATAGCAAACACCCTCTTCCTACAACACAAGAGAAGACTCTACACATGGACACCACCAGATGGTCAACACTGAAATCAGATTGATTATATTCTTTGCAGCCAAAGATGGAGAAGCTCTATACAGTTAGCAAAAACAAGACCAGAAGCTGACTGTGGCTCAGATCATGAACTCCTTATTGCCTAATTCAGACTTAAATTGAAGAAAGTAGGGAAAAACACTATACTGTTCAGGTATGACCTAAATCAAATTCCTTATGATTATAAAGTGGAAGTGAGAAATAGATTTAAGGGACTAGATCTGATAGATAGAGTGCCTGATGAACTATGGACCGAGGTTCATGATATTGTACAGGACGCAGGGATCAAGACCATCCCCATGGCAAAGAAATGCAAAAAAGCAAAATGGCTGTCTGGGGAGGCCTCACAAATAGCTGTGAAAAGAAGAAAAGTGAAAAGCAAAGGAGAAAAGGAAAGATATAAGCATCTGAATGCAGAGTTCCAAAGAATAGCAAGGAGATAAGAAAGCCTTCTTCAGCAATCAATGCAAAGAAATAGAGGAAAACAACAGAATGGGAAAGACTAGAGATCTCTTCAAGAAAATTAGAGATATCAAGGGAATATTTCATGCAAACATGGGCTCAATAAAGGACAGAAATGGTATGGACCTAACAGAAGCAGAAGATATTAAGAGGTGGCAAGAATACACAGAAGAACTGTACAAAAAATATCTTCACGACCAAGATAATCAAGATGGTATGATCACTCACCTAGAGCCAGACATCCTGGAATGTGAAGTCAAGTGGGCCTTAGAAAGCATCACTATGAACAAAGCTAGTGGAGGTGATGGAATCCTAGTTGAGCTATTTCAAATCCTGAAAGATGATGCTGTGAAAGTGCTACACTCAATATGCCAGCAAATTTGGAAAACTCAGCAGTGGCCACAGACTGAAAAAGGTCAGTTTTCATTCCAATCCCAAAGAAAGGCAATGCCAAAGAATGCTCAAACTACCGCACAATTGCACTCATCTCACACGCTAGTAAAGTAATGCTCAAAATTCTCCAAGCCAGGCTTCAGCAATACATGAAGTGTGAACTTCCAGATGTTCAAGCTGGTTTTAGAAAGGGCAGAGGAACCAGATATCAAATTGCCAACATCTGCTGGATCATCAAAAAAGCAAGAGAGGTCCAGAAAAACATCTATTTCTGCTGTATTGACTATGCCAAAGCCTTTGACTGTGTGGATCACAATAAACTGTGGAACATTCTTCAAGAGATTGGAATACCAGACCACCTGACCTGCCTCTTGAGAAACCTGTATGCAGGTCAGGAAGCAACAGTTAGAACTGGACATGGAACAACAGACTGGTTCCAAATAGGAAAAGGAGTACGTCAAGGCTGTATATTGTCATCCTGCTTATTTAACTTACATGCAGAGGACATCATGAGAAATGCTGGGCTGAAGGAAGCACAAGCTGGAATCAAGATTGCCGAGAGAAATATCAATCACCTCAGATATGCAGATGACACCACCCTTATGGCAGAAAGTGAAGAGGAACTAAAAAGCCTGTTGATGAAAGTGAAAGAGGAGAGTGAAAAAGTTGGCTTAAAGCTCAACATTCAGAAAATGAAGATCATGGCATCTGGTCCCATCACTTCATGGGAAATAGATGGGGAAATAGTGGAAATAGTGTCAGACTTTATTTTTGGGGGCTCCAAAATCACTGCAGATGATGATTGCAGCCATGAAATTAAAAGACACTTACTCCTTGGAAGAAAAGTTATGACCAGCCTAGAAAGCATATTCAAAAGCAGAGACATTACTTTGCCAACAAAGGTCCATCTAGTCAAGGCTATGGTTTTTCCAGTAGTCATGTATGGATGTGAGAGTTGGACTGTGAAGAAAGCTGAGCGCTGAAGAATTGATGCTTTTGAACTGTGGTGTTGGAGAAGACTCTTGAGAGTCCCTTGGACTGCAAGGAGATCCAACCAGTCCATTCTAAAGGAGATCAATCCTGGGTGTTCTTTGGAAGGACTGATGCTAAAGCTGAAACTCCAATACTTTGGCCACCTCATGAGAAGAGTTGGCTCATTGGAAAAGACTCTAATGCTGGGAGGGATTGGGGGCAGGTGGAGAAGGGGACAACAGAGGATGAGATGGCTGGATGGTATCAACGACTCAATGGACCTGAGTTTGAGTGAACTCCAGAAGTTGGTGATTGACAGGGAGGCCTGGCATGCTGCAGTCAATGGGGTCACAAAGAGTCAGACACGACTTAGCGACTGAACTGAACTGAACTGAACTGAGGGGTCAAATAGATGGGGAAACGGTGGAAACCGTGGCTGACTTTATTTTTCTGGGCTCAAAAATCACTGCAAATGGTGACTGCAGCCGTGAAATTAAAAGACATTTGCTCCTTGGAAGGAAAGTTATGACTAACCTAGACAGCATATTAAAAAGCAGAGACATTACTTTGCCAACAAAGGTCCATCTAGTCAAAGCTATGGTTTTTCCAGTGGTCATGTATGCATGTGAGAGTTGGACTATAAAGAAAGCTGAGTGCCAAAGAGTTGATGCTTTTGAACTGTGATGTTGGAGAAGACTCTTGAGAGTCCCTTGGACTGCAAGGAGATTCAGCCAGTCCATCCTAAAGGAGATCAGTTCTGGGTGTTCATTGGAGGGACTAATGTTGAAGCTGAAGCTCCAATACTTTGCCTACCTGATGTGGAGAACTGATTCATTTGAAAAGACCCTGATGCTGGGAAAGATTGAGGGCAGGTGGAGAAGGGGACAACAGAGGATGAGATGGTTGGATGGCGTCACCAACACAATGGACGTAGGTTTGGGAGGACTCCAGGAGTTGGTGAGGGACAGGGAGGCCTGGCGTGCTGCGGTTCATGGGGTCACAAAGTGTCGGACACAACTGAGTGACTGAACTGAACTGGAGGGACACATCAGAAGACACTTAATCCAGAATGCAGATGAATCAGGAATGGCCCCCCTGACAAGATCCCGTTTACCTTAAAAGAAAAGCATGAACTCACAAGAGTGCAGGTAGATAGGAGTCATGTGTGTGAAAGTTTTGAGGTAGAAAGGAGAAAGTGTATTGAAGGTAACAGAAGGCCGGTGTGGTTAGGATAGAATAATAGCCAGTATTAATTTGGCATTTGATGTACAAGGCCATGTTCAAAGCAGTTGACACATTTCAATTTTTTTTTTAACCTTCACATTAAGTCTTTGATAAGGTAATTGAGAACACAGAGGAGTTAAGTAACTTTCCCAGGGTCACACAGCTAGGACATAACATAACTGGGATATAAGCCAAGACAGCCTGGCTCCAATCCCTGCCCTCTGAACACAGCATCAAACTTCAGAGATAGCATAGGGAGGGCAGATGAGGACCATATCACACCATTCAGGAAGAGGAGACAGAAGATTGCAAGTCAATGTAGACCACACTGAAAGTTCAGTACAGCACCTAGGTCTGCTACATACTAATTTCAATCCTTTTCTCCATATGAAAATTGGGGAATCCTCTTAGACTCTAGGGTTCCCAGGTGGCCTAGTGGTAAGAATCTGCCTGCCAATGCAGGTGATGTAAGAAAGGTGGCTTTGTTCCCTGGCTCAGGAAGATTCCCTGCAGTAGGAAATGGCAACCTACTCCAGTATTCTTGCCTGGAAAATTCCATGGACAGAGGAGCCTGGTGGGCCACAGTCCACGGGGTCGCAAGGAGTCTGACACAACTGAGCGTGCACACACTGAGAATCCAGCTCCAGGTTACACACTGGAGAAATAGAGGAAGCGGTCCAATTAGTCCAAGGGCTAATAATTCCCTTCCCCCATAACTTTGAGGCAAAGAAGAGGTTTGTGTGGGATGGAGAGCTGAAGGATTCACACAGCAAGGTTCACGTGAAGTGGCCTGCAGAATCATTAGGGTCTAGATGAAAAAAAACCCAAAACCAATGGAATGGTTGTCCATGCCTTTTAATTCTTTTGTTTTTTTCAGCATGCACTTATCATGTATCTTCTCCCTGCCTGATTTTCTGCTAGAAGCTGAAGCTAGGGCAGTGAATTGGACAAGTGAAATAGAAACCAGCATGAGCAGGGGGACGGGATGCATGTGAGAAAGTCTGTGACTGTGGGTGACAAAGAAGAGACTAGCTGGCACCCAAGGGTCATGGGGAAAGTTAATTGGAGCTGGGCTTCGGAGATGGGAAATGAGGACAGGGAGATAAAGCAAGTGATTGTTCAAGGTTCTATCAGTGTTGAATGGGATTTCTCTTCTTCCTAACTGATAATGAGAAGCCCTCACTAGTTCTTGGGTAGGAAAGAAAAGCAATTTGTTTCTAGAATGCTTTGTCTGGCAGCTCTGCACAGGCCACACTGGATAGCAAAGAGACCCAAATGTTAGTACAATGTTAGGGTGGGCAGGAGAAGCGAGGAACAGAGAAGTAGATCTGAATGCCATTTACTGTTTTTAACATTTTTTGAATGATTTTTTTGAAGTAGAGCTGATTTACAATATTTTATTAGTTTCAGGGGTACCACATAGTGATTCAATAATTTTGTAGATTACACTCCATTTAAAGTTATAAAATATTGGCTGTATTCCTGGTTTTATAAAATGTATCTTTGTAGCTTATTTATCCTACACAGAGCAGTTTTGATCCGTTAGTTTCCTGCCCATATCTCGCCCCTCCCCTGCCCTATCCCATTTATTTAAAATGGTCTTTTAAAAACTACCTTATTTTATAGTCGAGAATAGTTGGTTAACAATGTTGTGTTAGTTTCAGGTGTGCAGCAAAGCAATTCAGTTAGACATGTATCTGTTCTTTTTCAAAATCTTTCCCCATTTAGGTTATTTAAAAATATTGGGTAGAGTTCCCTGTGCTGTACAGAAGGTCCTTGTTGATGATCTATTTTATATACAGTAAGTGTGCAGATGCTAATTCCTAATTTATCCCTTCTCCCCTACCCTTTCCCTTTGGTAACTCTTAAGTTCATTTTTGAATTCACTGAGTCTGTTCTTGTTTTGTAAATAACTTCATTTGTATCATTTTTTAGATTCCACATATAAGTGATATCATATGATATGTCTTTGTCTGACTTCATTTAGTATGATACTCTCTAGGTTCATCCATGGTGCTGCAAATGGCATTATTTCGTTTTTATGACTGAGTACTATTCCTTTGTATATATGTACCACATCTTAATCCATTCATGTGTGAATGGATTTAGACTGTTCCCATGTCTTGGCTACTGTAAATAGTGCTGCTCTGAACATTAGGGTGCATTTATCTTTTTGAATTAGAATTTTCATCTTTTCTGGATATATGTCCAAGAGTGGTAACTCTATTTTTAGTTTAAGGAACCTCCATAGTGGCTGTACCAACTTATATTCCTACCAACAGTGTAGCAGGGCTCCTTTTTCTCCACACCCTCTCCAGCACTTATTGTTTGTAGACTTTTTGATGATGGCCATTCTGACTGTGTAAGGTGAGATACCTCATTGCTGTTTTGCTTTGCACTTCTCTAATAATTAGTGATGTTGAGCACCTTTTCATGTGCTTTTTGGCCTTCTGTATGTCTTTGGAGAAATGTCTGTTTAGATCTTCTGCCCCTTTTTTGATTGGGTTGCCTGTTAAATATCATTTACTCTTATTTCTCACTTTTCTTACATACTCTTTAAAATTGTAAATTAGGTTGTCCTCTCATACTTGGAAATCAAGGGTAAACCAGCTTCTCTTGGTCTCTAAAAGTAGACAAGATTTCTGGTTGATAGCTCGGATCAGTTTTATTAACCCAAAACTACCTCTCAACTTGGCACCTCTTCAGCCAGAAACAAACATATTATTCACCCTGGATTGTCCTGAAAGGGGTAAGAGAAATGAGTGTAATTTAAGGAGACGGTCCTTAATTAAAGGAGCCACTTGGTAAACTTCAATGGCTGCCTTGTTTTGGCTAGGCAATTTTTTTAAATTTTAATATACTTTTCCAAATCTTCTTGTTTGTTGGAGAGTTTATCATAGTTGGCTTTTACCTGGTAAATTTTTATTTAATCTGTGGCGGATGCTGTGTCAGGTTGACCGGATTTCAGGATAGGCATTGTATCCTCCTGCCAAAGCAGTGAATGCAGCCCGTTGTGTGGTGAGTTCTCAGCGTGACACAGTACCCAGGATTTCAGTGCAGCCAGAGGGGTGAATAGGGTAGATTTTTTTATTTGCATGCACAAAGTCTCCCTCCTCCAACTACCCCTCTGAGTGGGCTTTCCTCCACTCCACATGTATATTTTCACTATTAACCTAATGTCACACATTTTGTCGGTTACCATTATATTATGTGTGGGTAGAGGTGCTGTAGCAATGAGTGACTGCTGCATGTAGTCAAACAGACCAATCCAGAATGATCATATGATTTTAGTGAACACCCTGCATCACCACTTACCACTTGCAGAACTGAGGGAGTGTCTGTGTGTGTATACACACACACACACACACATACAAAATCTGGTTTCGCCCCCAACATTTTTTCCCCTGTGGCATTGCAGAACTCTGGAACCGAAAGGAATTTACAGATGGGAAAGTTTATCTGCATTATTTAAAGACAAAGAAACTGAGGCCTAGACAGGAAAGGGGGCCAGATGCCACAGGCCACAGAGCTAGTAAGGAAGTTCAGGGATTGGAATACAGATTTCCAGATCCTGGCCTCTCTGTGTATCTCACCATGTTAAATCCTCATACTTGATTCTTAAAGAAACATGGATCTTCAAGACTGGAGACCCATGTGAAAAAGCACATGAAAAGATACTCAACATCACTAATTATTAGAGAACTGTGACTTCCCTGGTGGCTCAGATGGTAAAGCGTCTGCCTACAATGCAGAAGACCTGGGTTCGATCCCTGGGTTGGGAAGATCCCCTGGAGAAGGAAATGGCAACCCACTCCAGTGTTCTTGCCTGGAAAATTCCATGGACAGAGGAGCCTGGTAGGCTACAGTCCATGGGGTCGCAAAGAGTCAGACATGACTGAGCGACTTCACTTCACTTTGCAAATCAAAACTACGATGAGGTATCACCTTACACTAGTCAGAATGGCCATCATTAAAAGTCTACAAATGATAGATGCTGGAGAGGATATGGAGAAAAGGGAACTCTCCTACACTCTTGGTGACTTACAGTGTTGAAAAAAAAACTCATTAATTTAGAAGTTATCTGCAAAGATATGCCTTGAACTCAGGTCTCTGGACTCCCAGACCAGAGCCATTTAACTGTTCTGTAGTAGAGGTATTGAGTGCTGTTTAGATGTACTTGGAAATGCATAGTGAAAATAGTTTTAAAAATTCCCTGAACCCTATACCCTGTAGTTCTTGGCCTGTTCAAGCCCTGACCTCATCATCTGATTGCTGTCTGTATTTTTCTTAAACATGTTGAGGAACTGTAGAGAAGTGGCTTAGAGTGTGCTGAGACAGCCCACTGATTTGATATTATAACACTTCCAGTCAACAGAGTTAATTACTTCAAATGTGCAGCTTAAGTGTATCCATTGAATGAGATCAGAATCAGTTCCTGGAAATCAGGCTTTGATAATGAGAGCTTTGCAAGGCAAGAGCCACAGTGAAGGGGAAGCAGCGCAGTGGGGTTCTAATATCTTGGTACCACATTGCCCCTGTCAGGGTTGACTGGAAGGGAAGTGGGTATCTTGTCCTACCCTCTTTGACCTGCTCATTATAGAAGTCCCCTAGTATTTCCAAGTAGGAGCTACACAGGGCTGCCCACTTCAGAATCCTGTCCCCCATGGGTTGTCTTCCCATGGCAACCCTCTGTATGCTGGACTGTTCTTCTCTACCTACCCTCAGTACACCTTCTTCCACCCCCGCTGGCCTGTTTTGGGTTCCAGGTCTATCTTCTGCTCTCCTTTATGATGGTCAGGGGTCTCACTCACTGGTCTATTTGAGGACACTACTGTTAAAATATGGAGAATTTATCATTTGTGGGATCTGCAACTCTGTCAGTCAGCTAGGGCTGCCATAAGTATATATAATACTTTAAACTGGGTGACTTAAACAAAATAAATTTGTTTTCCCATAGTTCTGGAGGCTGAAAGTCCAAGATCAAGGTGCTGGCAGGGTGGACTTATCCTGGGGGTTCTCCCTTTAACTTGCAGAAGGTCACCTTCTTGTAGTATCTTTACATGGCTAAAATTTCTCTGTGCACAGGCATCCCTGGTGTCTGTCTCCTCTTATAAGGACACCAGTCATATTGGATTAGGGCCTGGCTCTTATGACCTCATTTAACCTTAGTTGTCTCCCTAAAGCTCTCACTTCCAATACAGCCGTACTGGGGATTAAGTACTATAACCTGTGAATTTTGAAGAGGCAAGACTGAGTCCATAACAGGACCACAGGTAGGTTCCTCTCTAATAGAGATGTCCGCAGCCTTATCTCAGAGCAGTAACTCTCTGACTGTGTATGTCATCTCCAGAGGCAAGTGAGGAATGTGATGTGGACAGAGACCTCTACCCCTGTATACACATCTCCAAGGCTGCCTACAAATACAGCCAGATCTGAACAATTAAAGATCTGCATTCCAAATCTGCAGGTGATAGACAAGTTGAATGATAAAACCTCCTGCCCAGGTGGCATTTTCAGTAGGCTCAGAGAAATACCAAAGGGATGCGCCCAGAGTCCTCACCAGTTAGCCAGTTTCATTTTGTTTGAGGACTTGGATTTCATTTTAATTATTTAATTTTGGAATGTAGGGAGATGTATTATATATGGGTTAGTTATATATAAATGTGAGTGTTATGTATCTATGGAAATATGTTTTTTCACTCTAAGCTTTGAGAAGGTTACAGAAAGTTCATATGTTAGACTAGATGTTAGAAACCAAGGTCACCACAGTCAGGGGTATCATTGTGCATCATGAGGCCACTGACTATGCAAGTGAGCCAGGCATCTGCATTAGGCACCAGTAATAATGATAATAGTTGACTGTGAACAAACCATGATTTTTATGTCTTCACTGTGACTCTGTGAGGGTGGTGTTCTATAGAACAGGAAATGAGGCGTACTTTGCTCAGGGTCAGACAACTACTAAGTGTGGCAGGAGTACCTGTCTGATAATGAAATGCAGGTATTGTGCTCACTCTGAATAAAACACAAATACTTAGTGATGAAAAACAGGGCAAGGAACTTTCCTGGCACTCCAGTGATTAGGATTTCACCCTCTAATGCAGGGGGCTAGGTTCCATCCCTGGTTGGAGAGCTAAGATCCCACATGCCCTAGTAGCCAAAAATAAAAACATAAAACAGAAGCAATATTGTAAAAAAAATCAATAAAGACTTAAAAAAAAAAAAAGAAAAGCAGGGATAATCCATGTTGTTGTCTCAGTGTTGCAGCATTTGAAAGATTGAGGTGATTGGTTGGAGGATAAGTTGCTGGAGAAACCCCAAAGAGACGTGACCTGAGCCAAACCTTGAAACATAAATAAAATTCAGAGAGGAACAGAGGTGGGGAAAGAGAGTATGCTAAATCGGAAGCATGTGCTGAGTCACTTCAGTCATGTCCAACTCTGCGATGCCATGGACTGTAGCCCACCAGGCTCCCTTGGTCCATGGGATTCTGCAGGCAAGAATACTGGAGTGGGTTGCCATTTCCTTCTCCAGGGGATCTTCCTGACCCAGGGATCATACCTGAGTCTTCTATGGCTCCTGTATTGCAGGCAGATTCCTTACCACTGAGCCACCGGGGAAGCAGAACTGGAGGCAGAAATGGCAAATTGAGTGGAGAGAACCAGAAGACTTTCTGGCAAGACTTTATGTAAAGGTTTGGAAATACAAATGAAGAGAGGCTGTGTTCCTATTTGTCAAGACAGACTCTGGACTCCACCTTGAAGGGGAAGCAAAGCTTGTGTTGAATCTCAGAGTGGCTTGGATCTAGACTGGTCAGTTTTCACAGACAGCAGTTCACCTGCATCCGAGAAGTGAGCTTTTTAGTCAATATGTAGGAATTTGTCTATTGAAACTGTTTTAATAGCAAATAGCCACTAGCCCTTCTGCTTACTGAAAAATAATAAATGTCAGGAACATAAAAAAAAAATTTCTGTAGCTTTTTGTAGCTTTGCTGTTTCATGGGTGCAGATGGACTTGAATGGAATTGTTGTTTATTTGTGCCACAGTCTGAGTGAAAGTGTGAACCAGAAAAAACATTCTACACAATCATTCATCTTACGTTCTCAGTAAAAAACATGCTTCGTGTTGTCAGTTCAGATTTTGAGACTCCGATGACACAGGCTCAATTACCTTGAAGTCATTGAATTCTCATCCATTAGATGAAGATGTATATGAAGATGACCTCAGAATTCATTACTTTCCAACATATGTGTCCTCTTTCTTCATGGATTTACATGATCCACCACTTTAGTTATGTCAGTGGAGGTATCAGTGTGTTTCCAACCAAAGGCAGCTTCTTACACATTTCTGGATCTCTTATATATAGATCTAAATGCTCACATTGCCTTTTTCCTAAACTAGATTTCTCTTCTCTTAGGAGATGAAGTAATAGAGAACAGAGGACTTTGGTGAGAACTTTTATTACACAGTAATTTTAAATTTAAGAAATTGTTTCACAGAGATGGTATCAGAAGTAACAGGAATAAGTTGTTGTGGAAGTGAGAGCATTACCACTATGATATCGGATGTGAGGATAGTAGACAGCCAGAGGAGGGAAAGCTGGCTGGGAAATTCTCAAAATTCCAGTCCGTAGGGTAAATCTTTAAGGGAGGGGTGCTTGGAGACAGTAGGCTTTGTGATGGAATCATGTTAAACCAGCATGTCCTCAAACTGTCATTCTATAAAATGGACAAAACCCAATTTCTCATATCATCAAATGTCATTTTCTGAGCACCACTTCCTGTGTCAGGGAAGGGAAATATCAAGGAACATAAGTGAATGGTCCCAGTCTAGGAGATCATGGTTTACTTCTGGAGGCTTAGACCTAACTCAAGCATAACTGACATACAATACATAGCAATTTATAGGAAATCCTAAACCATCACCCAGAACCCAGCAGTTTGCAAATAATGCTGTGCATCAGAATCAGCTGGGGGCTTGTAAAAGGACAGAGTCTCAGGCTGTATTCCTGGAAATTCTGAGTTGGAGCCTTTGCTTCTCGGTTGGTTTTTGTTTTTTAACAAGCTCCAAGTCCATTAAAGACTGCTGGTGAAGACAATAAGGGTATGGGGGAGTGGGGTGGACAATCACTTTGGACTGGGGCATAATGGAAACTGCACCCCCCCCCCACCCCCAGCACTGAGCACAGAGGTGGAAGATACAGGTTCATAGAGCTGAGGGTATATGCATGTGGAGACAATCGGGGTGGAGTGAGGGGGTTTAATAGGAGGTGGTGTCCACTGGGTAAATGCCTGGATGGCCTGTGGACTAACTCCACTCTGTGAGAGCAGGAAGAGAAGACTGGCTTGGTTCTTTCAGACAGGGATCTTGATGGTCTGGCAAGGCTAGTGGAAGGGAGGAGAAAGTAGGTATTGGATCTTTTATTGGGCACGCGCCTGGTAAAGCCCCTTGGGAGAAAGAGGAGGGTGGGTGGGTGCCTATGTCTTTTTCCCTTCCTGTCTGCTCAGTGAAGCTAACTGATCTCTAGCACAATGTACTAGGTGTACATTAAACAAAACACTAAGATTAGCCAATCCACTTACCTCCCCCAAAGGAGCTCGCTCACCCAGAGGAAGCCTGACAAATGACCACGTAAAATATTATGCTTTTAAGAAGGTCCCTTATATCTCAGAGAGTCAATAGTCCATTATGTCAGTTCCCATCCACTGGCTTCTTTCTCAGCTATTTATATTTCCATTTAGTTGAAGCATAGGCAAAGCTCACCAAGGCCCAGAAAATTAGAGTTATCAGAGCCTCGTTAGTTATCTCTTCTACAACCATCTATCTTTTTCATTCCACCCACTCTGGGCCCAGCAGTTTGGCTCCTGCTTTCACTTCCTTTTGAGACTTTCCAGTGTGAGGTCCTGCTTTTTCCAATGTCTCCACTGCTGATCCTTTGACTATATCTTTTCCTCTTCTGTTCTTCTGGTATTTGTTTTTTTCATGGGGAGAAGAGAAGAGAAAAATGAAGACTTGGTGAGAGAAAACGTTTTCTGTACCGGTTTTCCTGCATTCTGTTGTCTTCTCTGTTTTTTTTTTTTTTTTTTTTTCAAATTTAAATTTATTTAATTGGAGGCTAATTACTTTACAATATTGTATTGGTTTTGCCATACATCAACATGAATCTGCCACAAGTGTACACATGTTCCCAATCCTGAACCCCCCTCCCACCTCCCTCCCCATACAATCCCTCTCGGTCATCCCAGTGCACAAGCCCCAAGCATTCTGTTTCCTGCATCGAACCTGGACTGGCGATTTGTTTCTTATATGATATTATACATGTTTCAATGCCAGTCTCCCAAATCATCCCACCCTCACCCTCTCCCACAGAGTCCAAAAGACTGTTCTGTACATCTGTGTCTCTTTTGCTGTCTCGCATACAGGGTTATCCTTACCATCTTTCTAAATTCCATATATATGCATTAGTATACTGTATCGGTGTTTTTCTTTCTGGCTTACTTCACTCTGTATAATCGGCTCCAGTTTTATCCACCTCATTAGAACTGATTCAAATGTATTCTTTTTAATGGCTGAGTAATACTCCATTGTGTATATGTACCACAGCTTTCTTATCCATTCATCTGCTGATGGGCATCTAGGTTGCTTCCATGTCCTGGCTGTTATAAACAGTGCTGTGATGAACATTGGGGTACACGTGTCTCTTTCAATTCTGGTTTCCTCCGTGTGTATGCCCAGCAGTGGGATTGCTGGGTCATAAGGCAGTTCTATTTCCAGTTTTTCAAGGAATCTCCACACTGTTCTCCATAGTGACTGTACTAGTTTGCATTCCCACCAACAGTGTAAGAGGGTTCCCTTTTGTCCACACCCTCTCCAGCATTTATTGCTTGTAGACTTTTGGATCGCAGCCATTCTGACTGGCATGAAATGGTACCTCATAGTGGTTTTGATTTGCATTTCTCTGATAATGAGTGATGTTGAGCATCTTTTCATGTGTTTGTTAGCCATCTGTATGTCTTCTATGGAGAAATGTCTATTTAGCTCTTTGGCCCATTTTTTGATTGGGTCGTTTATTTTTCTGGAGTTGAGCTGCAGGAGTTGCTTGTATATTTTTGAGATTTTACTTCTCTGTTTATGTCCTATACCTTGCACACTCATTGGTCTGTGCGCTCAGTCATGTCTCACTCTTTGTGACCCCTGGACTATAGCCTGCCAGGCTCCTCTGTCCATGGACTTTTCCAGGCAAGAATTCTGGAGTGGGTAGCCATTTCCTTCTCCAGGCAGTCTTCCTGACCCAGGGATTGATTCCAGGTCTCCTGCATTGCAGGCAGAGTCTTTACCATCTGAGCTTCCAACGAAGTCCTCTTGCTGGCCTAATCTTCCTTAAACAGCTCTCAGAATCACAGGAGCTAGGACAGGTATATATTGACACTGAGATAAACTGCCTTGAAAAATAAAGTTAGGGAGTAAGAAGAAATACTTGAAAGGGGGAACTTACCATCACAAAGACAATCTGTTCCACTGTTGGACAGTGTGGATGGTTGAAAAAGTATTCCTCTGTTCAGTGCTATGAGGATGATCTCAGAACTGTCCAGCTATTTTTGCCTTCTGAAGTTACACAAAATATATCACCTTGTTCTTTTACAGTATAGAACTCTGTATGTATGTAGAATTTCCACACACATACATGTACACAATCATACATACACACACAGAGCCTCAAAGTCTTCTCTTTTCCAGCTAAGCACCTCTACTACTACTACTACTAAGTCGCTTCAGTCGTGTCTGACTCTGTGTGACCCCATGGACTGCAGCGTACCAGGCTCCCCCGTCCCTGGGATTCTCCAGGCAAGAACACTGGAGTGGGTTGCCATTTCCTTCTCCAATGCATGAAAGTGAAAAGTGAAAGTGAAGTCACTCAGTCGTGTCTGACTCTGAGCGACCCCATGGACTGCAGCCTACCAGGCTCCTCCATCCATGGGATTTTCCAGGCAACAGTACTGGAGTGGGGTGCCATTGCCTTCTCCCAAGCACCTCTAGTTCTTGCAATTATGACTCAACAATTTTCTTCTCACTTACTGTCCTTTTGACCAACTCGGGTCATAAAACTGACTGTAGAACTCAAGATACAGTCAGACCACACAAAAGGACTTTTCCTCCCTTTTATTGGGTACTGTGCTTTTGTTCAAACACCCTAGCTTACATTAGCATTTTGAAAGCCAGTGACACTGTTGATACCTATCATGCTTGCAGTCAACTAAGATCTATAGACTTGCAATCTAAGTTAAGGACTTGAAAGACATCTCTGTTCAATTTAATCTTGTGAGTTTGGCCCATATTGTCTTCTGGCAAGATCTTTCTAGATGATGATTCTTTCAGCAATGGCTCTCCTTCCTAACTTTATGTAATCTCCAATTTGATAAGAAAACTGTCAATTTTTTTCATAATATATTGTCGAGTATAATAAGTTAAAAACAGTTTTATAATGCAATCTTACTTTACTGAAAATACCTGTTATTTGTACAAAAACAATCTGGATGAAGATATACTAAAATGTTAACAGTCCTTATCTCTGATTATAAGACTTACAATTTTTAATTTTTGGTTATACCTTTGTCTGAGTTACTAACTTAGTTACTTTTAAAAGGAGTCCTTCTAACTGAAAAGACTGGTTTTGAATGTATGGTATCTATTGTTACCTAATTGCTGTGAGTTTCTTGAGTCTTTAACTTGACAAAGTTTCTTGAGAACAGGGAAGCTATGCTTCATAATCTCCCAAGGAGCTGGCACAAATCTTGACTGACTGGGTTTGCTTTTAAATTAACTTGTCCTTCCTCCAGTGCTGAAGACATGGCCTTTGGTTTGACTTTTCTCTCGTTTATATCAATGTCTTAAAATAATGGGAACACATGTTTTATCTACATCAACACTTAAGCAAATAAGGCTGATTCATTTACTGGTGAATGATTATTCGGTGGGTTAACAAATCTGTTTAGCCAATTGAAAGCCTATTATTTTGATTTACCATGGTTGGCTCATAATTCTACAATGTAAACATAAATAATGGAATAATTTTGGTGAGAGACTATTGGTGAACCCTCCAAGTACTGTTTTGTTGAGACCAGCACTGTGCTAAGAATTCCTACAAATGGACATGAAGACAGGACTCTTGATGTCAACTCTGGGAGATGGTGAGGGACAGGGAGACCTGGCGTGCTGCAGTCCATGGGGTGACAAGGAGTCGGATGTGACGAGGCAACTGAGCAACAGCAGCAGTTGGTGAGGTAAGACTTCCAAGAGCAAAAAGGTGTCAGGATACATATTGGGACATTGATTGGTGTTTGATACTGTCTTTAGGTCATTACATTTCTCTCTTCAACAGAGCATTTGGTCAAGGAGAATGAGGGGTGAGAATAGGACTTTGTCCTCCAGTTGTAACCCCTAGAAGATAACAAACTGAAACTCATAGAAAAGTTATTCATATACATTTTTTTCTACATATTTGTTTTAGAAAAATGTAGAAATTATAATTTTTCTATTAGGTAGAAATAATTTACTATGGCCAAGTGATCCCCTCCCCTTCTCAGTCTTCCTTGCTCCCTGCATCCCACAGTGCTGTCCACTCTGTATCTCTGAGGCAGACTCGGTGGACCATGGTTCTTCCATCTCCCACTGCTTTCCCGTTATCTGGGGTCTCTGGGAAAGATGGGCTGAGAAGGTCCTTTGTCCTTCAGTAACCACACATAGTTTACATGGAAAATCTGACTCTGATAAGGCCCTGTGTGCTCACCAAAGGCAAAAACCATGAGGAGGTACTACAAAATTATCTAATTTATATATGTCATTAACTTGTAACCAATGCTTCACTCTTAAAGTCTGGTACCCCTCCTTAGGTAAGGATTTTTTTTCCCTTCATTCTTATCGACTTTTCTCATTCTTGAAAAGCCTAAAAACTGGCCTAGAAAATGAATGACTCTTTCCCTCTCTGCCTTTCTCTCTCTATTCTTCCTTCCCTCCCTTCCTCTTAGACTATAATTCTATTGAATCCTCCACACAACAAAGAAAAAGAAGAATTATTACCTTCTCTTTAAGTTTCAGATTTTTCACCTTTAAGAAGGAGAAGAAAATTCCCCAAATTTGCACAGCTAATGAGGGGCAGAGGCATGATTCAAAAAGAAATCTTTCTACTCCAAAGCTAGTATCAACCTCTTGACCAAATAATAGGTACCAGCAGGGCAGGTACTGGCCTCCATCTCTCTCCTTCTAGGACCTGATATAGATCTTGGCAGAGGATGATCACCAATAAATTTTCTTTGAATTGCATTTTAGTTTGGATCTCAGAACCCTGAGTTGGACAGAACCTCACACGTCACCCAATACCTTGCTCCCATAAGGCAGGGACGCACCTGCCAATCTGGAAGGAATGGGTCTTATTTAATTCTCCTTGCTTCTCTCATCACCCCTGAACAGCTCTTCAGGCCAGAGTCCTATACCATGGAGCATGCTGATTTGTCTTTTAACTAAATATTTTTTTTCATATAAATAAGATTAATATATTTTCATTATAGAAAATAAGCTCAGTAAAAAGAAAATTTTAAGCCATACAGATATTTTTAAACAAAAATGCAGTCATCTGATACAAACTTTTATAACCAATTCCTTCACTCAGCAATGTATGGTAAACATCTTGCAATGTTAATGATTATAGATGAATATCATCTTCTATGATCCCATAGCTTTGTGCTGGATGGATGGCTGGATAAATTATCAGTCATTAGCTAGTTCCTTGCAGATTAGATAACAACTCTTAAAACTTTCAAATAAATTGTTTCTAGATGATGTCATTCATCCAGAGATTTGCTAGCAGGAGTGCAAGAGTCACTCATTTCTCAAGTTTGCTTCACTTTAAGTCTAGGCCATACTATACATCTGCAATGGATCAGAGAAGAAGACATTTTTGTGTGTACATGGAAATATTACATTTAACTTGGTACACTGTAGCACAAAATGTATCAAATGGTTAAGAAAGTATAAACAGTTCAGATGTAAAACTCAGAATTAATTTAAAATGACATATATATAGAATCAGTTCCAAAAGCAACAGCCTATCATATATGAAAATATGTTTTAATGTGAGAAAAATGTATAAATAGTGTTCTAATATTATGATCAACAAGGTAATGCTTATTTAACTTATAGGAAATAATGTGTTTGTTAATTTAATGTTTTATATTTCCTTCTTCCTAGTTCTTTTGGGGGGAAATGATAAAATTGTTTTCTACCTATGAATTTTTGTGTATCAGACAAGATACAACATGAAAAACAAACAGAAGGCATTTAACACAGAGAGCTAGTTATAAAAGATGAAGAGACGAAATTGATGTTGATCCAATAGAGAGAACCATATGTACTACCAGAAACCACCAAAGAAGGATTGCTGACACCAAAGTTAGAATCATCAAAGCAATGAAGCCACTTCCACAGTTGCCACCAGATGCCAAAGAAGAAAAGGAGGGATAATAACAACTTTTCTCTACTCCTAGTATGTGGAACCCATTAGAAAGGGAGTTGCACAAAAGTCTGAGCAGTGTATGGACAGTCAGGTATGGGAATGACAGACAATAGATAAATAACTGACACTATTACCTTCCTACCACTTGGAAACACGGAGGAAGCTTCATATGGATCACAGCCTTGTCTGACCCAATGAAACTATGAGCCATCCAAGATGGATTGGTCATATTCAAGAGTTCTGATAAAACATAATCCACTGGAGAAGGGAAAGGCAAACCACCTCGGCATTCTTGTCTTGAGAACCCCATGGACAATATGAAAAGGCAAAAAGGACACTGAAAGATGAACTCTCCAGGTTGGTAGCTGCCCAATATGTTACTGGAGAAGAGTGAAGAAATAACTCCAGAAAGAATGAAGAGGCTAAGCCAAAGTGGAAACAATGCCCAGTTGTGGATGTGATTGGTGGTGAAAGTAAAGTCCGATGCTATAAAGAGCAATATTGCATAGGAACCTGTAATGTTAGGTCCATGAATCAATGTAAATTGGAAGTGGTCAATCAGAAGATGGCAAGAGTGAGCATTGACATTTTAGGAATCAGTGAACTAAAATGGACTGATATGGGTGAATTTAACTAGATGACCATTATATCTGCTACTGTGGGCAAGAATCCCTTAGAAGAAATGGAGTAGCCCTCATAGTCAACAAGAGTGTGAAATACA
The DNA here is from genome assembly GCF_029378745.1 of Bos indicus. NCBI lineage: Eukaryota > Metazoa > Chordata > Mammalia > Artiodactyla > Bovidae > Bos > Bos indicus. The sequence continues at coordinate 32,898,735 of NC_091774.1, forward strand.
GTACTTGGGTGCAATCTCAAAAACGACAGAATGATCTCTGTTCATTTCCAAGGCAAACCATTCAATATCACAGTAATCCAAGTCTATGTCCCAACCACTAATGTTGAAGAAGCTGAATGGTCTATGAAGACCTACAAGACTGTCTAGAACTAACACCAAAAAAAGATGTCCTTTTTCATCATAGGGGATTGGAATGCAAAAGTAGAAGTCAAGAGATACCCGAAGTAACACAAATTTGTCCTTGGAGTATAAAATGAAGCAGGGCAAAGGCTAATAGAGTTTTGCCAAGAGAACACATTGGTCATAGCAAACACCCTCTTCCAAAAACACAAGAGACAACTCTATACATGGACATCACCAGATGGTCAATACTGAAATCAAACTGATAATATTCTTTGCAGCTGAAGATGGAGAAACTCTATACAGTCAGCAAAAACAAGACCAGGAGCTGACTATTGCTCAAATCATGAACTTGTTGAAGCAAAAGAAACACTGATGTATGGAACAGTCTTATGGACTCTGTGGGAGAGGGAGAGGGTGGGAAGATTTGGGAGAATGGCATTGAAACATGTAAAATATCATGTATGAAACGAGATGCCAGTCCAGGTTCAATGCACGATACTGGATGCTTGGGGCTAGTGCACTGGGACGACCTAGAGGGATGGTATGGGGAGGGAAGAGGGAGGAGGGTTCAGGATGGGGAGCACATGTATACCTGTGATGGATTCATTTTTATATTTGGCAAAACTAATACAATTATGTAAAGTTTAAAAATAAAAAAAAAAAGAAGAAAACAGAAAAAAAAAAAAAAGAAAAACTCAGACTTAAATTGAAGAAACTAGGGAAAACCACTAGACCATGCAGGTATGACTTAAATCAAATCCTTTATGACTATACAGTGGAGGTGACAAGTAGATTCAAGGGATTACATCTGACAGAGTGCCTGAAAAACTATGGATGGAGGTTCATAACATTGTACAGGAGGCAGTGATCAAAAGCATCTCCAAGAAAAAGAAATGTAAAAATGCAAAATGGTTATCTGAGGAGGCCTTACAAATAACCGAGAATAAAAGAGAAGTGAAAGGCAAAGGAAAAAAGGAAAGATATACCCATCTGAATGCAGAGTTCCAAAGAATAGAAAGGAGAGACAAGAAAGCCTTCCTAAGTGTACAATGGAAAGAAATAGAGGAAAACAATGGGAAACAATAGAGGAAAAGAATGGGAAAGACTAGAAATCTCTTCAAGACAGTTGGAGTTACCAAGGGAACATTTCATGCAAAGATAGGCACAATAAAAGACAGAAATGGTATGGTCCTAACAGAAGCAGAAGATATTAAGAAAAGATGGCAAGAATACACAGAAGAACTATACAAAAAAGATCTTCATGACCCAGATAACTACAATGGTGTGATCACTCACCTAGAGCCAGACATCTTGGAGTGTGAAGTCAAGTAGGCCTTAGGAAGCATCACTACGAACAAAACTAGTGGAGGTGATGGAATTCCAACTGAGCTATTTTAAATCCTAAAAGATGATGCCGTGAAAGTGCTACACTCAATATGCCAGTAAATTTTGAAAATTCAGCAGTGGCCATGAGACTGAAAATGGTCAGTCTTCATTCCATTCCCAAAGAAGGGCAATGCCAAAGAATGCTCAAACTACCACACAATTGCACTCATTTCACATGATAGCAAAATAATGCTCAAAATCCTTCAAGCTAGGCTTCAGCAGTATGCGAACCTAGAACTTTCAGATGTACAAGCTGGGTTTAGAAAAGGCAAAGGAACCAGAGATCATACTGCTGATATTTGTTGGATTATAGAAAAAGCAAGAGAATCCCAGAAAAACATCTACTTCTGCTTCACTGATTATGCTAAAGCCTTTGACCGTGTGGATCATGACAAACTGTGGAAAACTCTTAAAAAAAAGGGGATACAAGAACACCTTACCTACCACCTGTGAAATCTTTATGCATGCCAAGAAGCCACAGTTAGAACCAGACATGGAACAACAGACTGGTTCCAAATAGGGAAAGGAGTAGGTCAAGGCTGTATATTGTCACCCTGCTTATTTAATATGCCAAGTACATGTGAACTGCCAGGCATTCTGGAATCAAGACTGCCCGGAGAAATATCAGCAGCTTCAGATATGCAGATGACACTACTCTTATGGCAGAAAGTGAAGAGGAACAAAAGAATGTCTTGATGAAAGTGAAAGAGGAGAGTGAAAAAGTTGGCTTAAAACTCAAACTCAGCATTCAAAAACTGAATATCATGGCATCTGGTCCCATCACTTCATGGCAAATAGATGGGGAAACAGCGGAAACAGTGGCTGACTTTATTTTCTTGGGCTCCAAAATCACCACAGATGGTGACTGAAGCCATGAAATTTAAAAAATGCTCCTTGGATAGAAAGTTATGACCAACCTAGACAGCATATTTAAAAGCAGAGACATTACTTTGCCAACAAAGGTCTGTCTAATCAAAGCTATGGTTTTTCCAGTAGTCTTGTATGGATGTGAGAGTTGGACCATAAAAAAAGGCTGAGTGCTGAAGAATTGATACTTTTGAATGTGGTGTTAGAGGAGAGCCTTGACAGTCCCTTACACTGCATAGAGATCAAAGCAGTCAATCCTAAAGGAAATCAACCCTGAATATTCATTGGAAGGACTGATGTTGAAGCTGAAGCTCCAATACTTTGGCTACCTGATGTGAAGAACCTACTCATTAGAAAGGATCCTGATGTCGGAAAAGATTGAATGCAGGAGGAGAAAAGGACAATACAGAATGAGATGGTTGGATTGCATCACCAACTCAGTGGACATGAGTTTCAGTAAGCTCTGGGAGATGGTGAAGGACATGGAAGCCTGGTGTCCTGCAGTCCATGGGGTCGCAAAGAGTCGGACACAACTGAGTGACTGAATAACAACAGCAACCTTACAGCTAAAGCAACTAGAGAAAGAAAAATGAACAAAACCCAAAGGTAGAAGGAAAGAAATCATAAAGATCAGAGTACAAATAAATGAATTGTAGACTAAAAAAATAATAGAAAAGATCAATGAAACAAAAAGCAGGTTCTTTGAAAAGATAAACAAAATTGATAAACCTTTAGCCAAATTCATTAAGGAAAAAAGATTAGGGCCCAAGTCAATAAAATCAGAAATGAAAAAGAAGTTATAACTGACACCATAGAAATACAAAGGATCTTAAGAGATTAATATGAACAACATAATGCCAACAAAATGGACAACCTAGAAGAAATGGACAAATTCTTTGAAAGGTGCAATCTCTCAAGACTGAACCAGGAAGCAATAGGATCCCAGGGATGCAAAGACTTTTTAATATCTGCAAATTAATCAACAGAAAGAAAGAAAGAAAGAAAAACACCAATACAGTATACTAACACATATATATGGAATTTAGAAAGATGGTAACAACAACCCTGTATGTGAGACAGCAAAAGAGATGTCAAAGAGAGACAGCAAAAGAGACACAGATGTATAGAACAGTCTTTTGGACTCTGTGGGAGAGGGACGGGGGGATGATTTGGGAGAATGGCATTAAAGCATGTATAATATCATATAAGAAATGAATTGCCAGTCCAGGTTCGATGCAGGATACAGGAAGCTTGGGGCTGGTGCACTGGGATGACCCAGAGGGATGGTATAGGGACAGAGGTGAGAAGGGGGTTCAGGATGGGGAACACGTGTACACCCATGGTGGATGCATGTTGATGTATGGCAAAACCAATACAATATTGTAAAGTAAAAAAAAAAAAAAAAAAAAAAAATATATATATATATATATATATATATATATATAAACCATGTTATATACCACATTTACAAACTGAAGAATAAATACCATATGATCACCTCAATAGATGCAGAAGAAACTTGTGACAAAATTTAACAAAAACTTATGATAAAAACTCTCCAGAAAGTGGGCATAGAGGGGAAAAAGTTAGTGCAGTTGCTCAGTGATGTCCAACTCTTTGTGACCCCATGGACTACAGCACGCCAGGCCTCCTGGTCCATCACCAACGCCCGGAGTTTACTCAAACTCATGTCCATTGAGTTGGTGGTGCCACTCAAGCATCTCATCTTCTGTCATTCCCTTCTCCTCGTCTTCAATCTTTCCCAGCATCAGGAACTTTTCAAATGAGTCAGCTCTTTGCATCAGGTAGCCAAAGTATTGGAGTTTCAGCTTCAACATCAGTCCTTCCAGTGAACACCCAGGACTGATCTCCTTTAGGATGGACTGGTTGGATCTCCTTGCAGTCCAAGGGACTCTCAAGAGTCTTCTCCAACACCATAGTTCAAAAGCATCAATTCTTCGGTGCTCAGCTTTCTTCACAGTCCGACTCTCACATCCATACATGACCACTGGAAAAACCATAGTCTTGACTAGACAGACCTTTGTTGGCAGAGCAATGTCTCTGCTTTTTAATATGCTGTTTAGGCTAGTCATAACTTTTCTTCCAAGGTGTAAGCATCTTTTAATTTTATGGCTACAGTCACCATCTGCAGTGATTTTGGAGCCCCCCAAAATAAAATCTATCACTGTTTCTACTGTTCCCCCATCTATTTCCCATGAAGTGATGGGACCAGATGCCATGATCTTAATTATCTGAATATTGAGCCTTTGATCTAACAGCCTCAAATGAGATATCTCCCTCCATGTAGTTGATATACTGGAAGCCCATGTAGAAAAGACACATCTGGCCATAATAAGTCATTTCAAGCTATGCATTGCACTGTGGGTGCAACTCATAGTGGAGTAGCTGAGGTGAGGTCTGCAAAGAGTTTTTCTACCTGGGACAGACTCTCTTGCTCTGAGAGTGAGTCTAGCATGATGGGTAAGGACAGGTACCCTCTTCAGCAACAACAAAATGTTGCCATTGTTATTGGCCAAGGGCCAGTAGAGGGCTTCTATGATCACTGTGATTCCTTTGGGTCCTGTGGTGACTGTCATTTAGTGGCTTCATTGTCTTCCCCATAAAGCTTATGCTGAAGTATTTTCCAGAATCCAGTCAATCACTTTCTCGGTCAGACTTTTGAGGTCAGAGGAAGATCCTTGGTGGAAAGAAAGCTCCCTCACTGTAATTCTGGCATGGTCCAGGATCATCTTATGGACTTTTACCTTGTGATGATCATAGGCTTATCAAAGATACGGTCCTGGGAAAACATTGGTGTTTGAACCTCAACATTCAGGACCTTCTTGTGATTGACCACTGAGGAGATGCTGATGAATAGGTAGTTCCAGTGACATACCCTTTCTCCTTAAAACATCAAAGCATATTGTTGCCTTGGAGGGTATAGGGGTTATGGCTATCCTGTTGGGATGGACCAACAACTTGGGAACAGACTCTGCCTCCACAGAGATGTGACAACCACAGAGCAAAGAGCAGGCCCTACTCAACATCCAGTGCAGACTCCGATCAGCACAACACAGTCACACCACCTGTCAAGGGGATAACAGCCAGCACATACCGAGGAAATATTTGGCAGGCATCCATACTAAAAATGGCCCTGGCACCAAAAATGTTAGACTCATGCAGGCTACTCAGAGAAACTGCCATATAAAAAACATGGTAGATAACCATTTTCCCTAAATTCATAGAGTCACAGAAATAGAACTAAAATGAAGAAACAGAGGAGCCACTCCCAATTAAAAGAACAAGGAAAAATCCCCTAAAAGAACAAATGATGAAACAGACCTCTCCAGTCTACCAAATCCCAAAATCAAAACAAAGGTAATAAACATACTGAATGAATTAAGAAAGACCAGGGGCACTAGTGGTAAAGAACCCACCTGCCAATGCAGGAGACATAGAGATGCAGGTTCGATCCCTGGATGGGAAAGATCCCCTGGAGGAGGGCATGGCAACCCATTCCAGTATTCTTACCTGGAGAATCCCATGGACAGTGAAGCCTCGTGAGCTACAGTCTATAGAGTCCCAAAGAGTTGGACATCACTGAAGCGACTTAACACACATGCACACACATGCAAACAACAACAGAAATGCAGATCACTGTAACAAGGCACTAGAAACAATAAAGAGGAGTCCATCAAAATTAGAAAACTCACTTGCCATGATGAGCGCTGAACTAAGGGCAATAAATAACAAGCTAATATTGTAGAAGGAGGAACAAGTAATCTGGAAGATAGAATACTGAAAATCAGACTAGCAGAACAGCAGACAGAAAGCCAAGCCAAAATAAATAAATAAATAAATAAAAGCAATATGAGTCTATGAGATAAAGTGAGCCAATATACACATATTAGGAATCACAGAAGAAAAAGAAAGAGAAAGGGGATAAAAATGTATTTGTAGAAATTGTGACTGAAAACTTCCCAGACCTAAAGAAGGAAACAAATATCCAGGTACAGGAAGCACCAAACAAGATGAACCCAAACAGATGTACACTAAGATATATTATAATTAAAATGACAAACGCTAAAGACAGGATTCAAAAGGCAAAGAGAAAAAAATAGTTACAACAGAACCCCCATAAGGCTATCAGCTGATTTCTCTACAGAAACACTGCAGGCTAGAAGAAAGTGGCACGATGTATTCAAACTCCTGGAAGGAAAATACCTGTAACATAGGATACTCTACCCAGCAAGATTATCATTTAGAATAGGAGAGATAATACATTTATCAGAAAAGCAGAAACTAAAAGAACACAGCAATACTAAACATATACTAAAAGAAATAGTGAAAGGCCTTCTCTAAATAGAAGAGCGGTAAGAATCTATAGAAAAGACAAAATCACAATTGGAAAGTAAATCATTTAAATAAACCAAGATATAGATTTTTTTTTAGTTGTGAAAGCAATGATAACTACAATGAACAAAAAAAAGGATAAACATTAAGATGTTAAAGAGGATATCAAAGATCATAAAATGTGGGGCAGGGAGTAAGAAACTGTAGGGTCTTTTTTTTTTTTTTTAGATTGTGTTTGAGCCTATATGACTACCAAAATAAAACAAATAGATGTAGTAATGGGTTAACATACTTCAAAATCACTGTAACCACAAATCAAAAGCAAACAACAGAGTCACAAAAAACAAAAATAAGAGAATTCAAACATAACAGAAAACCATCAAACCACAAAAGAAAAAATAACAACAAAATGAAAGGAACAAAGAAATACAAAATCAACTGGAAAGCAATGTTTAAAATGGCAATAAATACATGTCAATAATTACCTTGGATAACAATGGACTAAATGCTCTGATCAAAAGACAAAGAGTGGCTGATTAGATAATAAAACAAGAGCCTACAATATGCTTCCTACAAAGGACCCACTTTAGGGTGAAGGACACACCATAGATTGAATGTGAAGGGATGAAAAAAAGATATTTCACGACAAGAAAGTGAGCATAGCAATACTTAGACAGAGCAGCCTTTAAAACAAAGGCCTTAAAGAAAAAAACAACACATTATATAGTGATGAAAGAAACAGTACAAGAAGGATATCATACTCATTAACATCCAAGCATTCAATATAGGAGCACCTAAATACATAATACAAATACAATGGACATAAAAGGAGAAGCTAACAGAAATAAATTAATAGTAGGAGACTTTAACACTCCACTGACATCAATAGACAGATCTTCCAGACATATAATCACTAAGGCATCAGAGATCCTAAATGACAGAATAATCAGACTTAATTGAAGTTTTCAGGACATTATATCTAAAAAACACAAAATACACATTCTTTTCAGGTGCACATAGAAAATTCTCTAAGATAGACTGCATACTAGGTCATAAAACAAGCCTCAACAAATTTAAGAGGATATAAATTATTTCAAGTATCTTCCCTAACCATAGTAACATGAAACTAGAAATCAATCACAGAAATAGAAATGAGAAAAAAAAAGAAAACACAGAGACTAAATGAAAGTGAAAGTCACTCAGTTGTGTTCAACTCTTTGTGACCCCGTGGATTGTACAGTCCATGGAATTCTCCAAGCCAGAATACTGGAGTGGGTAGTCTTTCCCTCTTCAGGGGATCTTTCCAACCCAGGGATCAAACCCAGGTTTTCCACACGGCAGATGCATTCTTTACCAGCTGAACCACAAGGGAATCCCAAGAATAGTGGAGTGAGTAGCCTGTCTCTTCTCCAGCAGGTGTTCCCAACCCAGGAATCGAACTGGGGTCTCCTGCATTGCAGGCGGATTCTTTACCAACTGAGCTATCAGGGAAGCCCCTAAATGACATGCTCCTAAAAACCCAATGGGTCAACAATGAAATCAAAGAGAAAATTAAAAAATATCTTGAGACAGTGAAAATGAAAACAGAAGCATACAAAATCTATGAGTGCAGCAAAAGCAGTTCTAGTAGGTAAGTTCATAGTGATACAGGCCTTCCTCAAAAAAACAAGAAAAATCTCAAATAAATAACCTAATTCACTACCTAAAAGAATTAGAAGAACACACAAAAGAAGACAAACAAAACTTTATTATTTCCCACAGAAGGAAGGAAATAATAAATATTAGGAAATAAAATAGAGATTTTTTAAAATTGAGAATAATTAATAAAATCAAGAGCCGGTTTTTTTTTGGAAAGGGTAAACAAAATTGACAAACTTCTTTCTAAATTCACCAAGAAGAAAAGATAGAGGAACAAAATAAACAAAAAAAGAAATGAAGAAGGAGAAATAACCAACATCACAGAAATACAAAAAAATCCATAAGAATATTATGAACAACTATATGGTAAAATACCAAACAACCTGGAAGAAATGGACAAGTTTCTTGAAACAAATAGCCTACCAAAAGTGAATCAAGAAGACGTAAATAAACAGACCAACCACAGGAAGTGAGAGAGAATTTGTAATTTTAAAAAATTCTGCTAACAAAAGTCCAGGACCATATAGCTTCACTGAGGGAGTCTAACAAAAGTACAAAGAACTTATACCAACCCTTCTCAAACTCTTCCAAAAGACTGAAGAGGAGGGAACACTTCCAAAGTCTTTCTATGAATCTACCATCACCCTGATACCAAAACTAGACAAAGACACTACCAAAAAAAAAAAATTACAGGCCAGTATCTTTGATGATAGATGCAAAAATTCTCAACAAAATACTAGCAAATGAATCCAACAACACATAAAAAAGATTGTACACCATGATCAAGTTGGATTCAACCCAGAATCACCAGGATGCTTTGATATATGTAAATCAATCAATGTGATACATCACATCAATAAAAAACAAAAGTTCCATGATCATCTTAATATATGCAGAAAAAACATTTGATAAAATTCAACATCCATTTATGGTAAAAAAAAAAAAATTTCTTACCAAAGTGTGTATAGAAGGAACATATCTCAACATAATAAAAATTATTTGACAAAATCATAGTCAACATGATATTAAATGCTCAAAAGCAGAAAGTCTTCCTGCTAACATCTGGAACAAGATAAGGATGCCCACTATCACTTCTATTTAACACATTATCGACCAGAGATGTATTAATACATCTTTTGTTACCCGAACATTATTGACTGGAGACTTTTCAATATTAGCTTACATAACAAATTGCCAGCCACAGGCATTAGTTTCTGATTAGTTTCTGATAGCATTGGAAGTCTTAGCCACAACAATCAAACAATAAAAAGAAATAAAAGGCATCCAGATTGGAAGGGAAGAGGTAAAAATATCATTACATGCAGATGACCTGATACTGTATGTATTAAAAACCCCAAACACTCCACACAGAAACTATTAGGACTGATAAGTGAATTCAGCAAGGTAGCAGAATTCAGAATTAACATGCTTAAGGCTGTTGTATTTCTTAACAGTAACAATGAAATATCAGAAAGGGATAGTTTAAAAATATCCCTTTAAAAATAGCATCAAAACATAAAATGCTTAGGAATACACCTGACCAAGGAGGTGAAAGAATTATACCCTGAGAACTATAAAACACTGATAAAAGGAACTGAAGATGTTTCAAAGAAATGGAAAGATATCCCATGCTCTTGAATTGGAGGAATTAGTATTGCTAAAATGGCCATACTTCCTAAAGCAATCTACAGATTTAATACAAGCCATATCAAATAATCCATGACATTTTTCACAGAACTAGAACAAATAATCCTAAAATTTATATGGAACCATAAAGGACCCAAAATTACCAAAGAAATCCTTAGGGATTCATTTTGATATTTGGCAAAACTAATACAGTTATGTAAAGTTTAAAAATTAAAAAAAATTTAAAAAAAAAGAATAAAGCTGGTGGCATAACCCTCGCGGACTTCATACAATACTACAAGACTAACAGAAATTCAAACAGTATAGCACTGGCACAAAAACAGATATATGGATCAATGGGACAGAAGAGTGCCCAGAAACAAACCCATACACTTACACACAATTTTTTGCCTTTTCATACTGTTCATGGGGTTCTCAAGGCAAGAATACTGAAGTGGTTTGCCATTCCCTTCTCCAGTGGACCACGTTTTGTCAGAACTCTCCACCGTGACCCATCCGTCTTGGGTGGCTCCACATGGCATGGCTCATAGTTTCACTGAGTTAGAGAAGGCTGTGGTCCATGTGATCAGATTGGTTAGTTTTCTGTGATTGTGGTTTTCAGTCTGTCTGCCCTCTGATGGAGAAGGATAAGAGGCTTATGGAAGCTTCCTGATGGGAGAGACTGACTGAGGGGGAAACTGTGTCTTGTTCATCCTAAAGGAAATCAGTCCTGAGTATTCACTGGAATGACTGATGCTGAAGCTGAAACTCCAATACTTTGGCCACCTGATGTGAAGAACTGATTTGTTCTTTCTTTGCTGGGAAAGATTGAAGGTGGAGGAGAAAGGGAAGACAGAGGATGAGATGGTTGGATGGCATCGCCAACTCAATGGACATGAATTTAAGTAAACTCCAGGAGTTGGTGATGTACAGGGAAGCCTGGCGTGCTGCAGTCCATGGGGTTGCAAAGAGTAAGACATGACTGAGCGACTGAGCTGAACTGAACACATAACTAATGTTCAACAAGGGAGACAGGAATATACAATGGAGAAAATAAAGTCTCTTCAGCAAGTAGTGTTTGGAAAGCTGGACAGCTGGACAAGTATGTGTAAATCAATGAAGTCAGAACACCATATACAAAAGTAAACTCAAAACTTATATTAAAAACTTAAATATAAGACACGATACAGTAATACTCTTAGAAGAGAACATAGACAAATCATTCTCTGACATAAATCATAACAATGTTTTCTTAGATCAGTCCCCCAAGGTAACAAAAATAAAGGCAAAAATAAACAAATGGGATCTCAACTTTACAAGTTTTTGCATAGACAAGAAAACCATAAATAACATGAAAAGACAATCAACAGAGTGGGAGAAAACATTTGCAAATGATGTGACTGATAAGAACTTAATTTCCAAAATATACAATAGAAGCAGCTCATACAACATGAAAAAACAAACAACCCAATCACAAACTGGGCAGAAGACCTAGACATTTCTCCAAAGAAGACATACTGATAGCCAACAGGCATATAAAAGATGCTCAACATTACTAATTATTAGAGAACTGCAAATCAAAACTCTATTGAAGTATCACTTCACACCACTCAGAATGGCCATCATTAAGCAGTCTACAAATAATACACGCTGGCGAGGGTGTGGAGAAAAAGGAACCCTCCTACACTGTCGGTGGGAATGTAAATTGGCACAGCTACTCTGAAGGATGGTATGGAGGTTCCTTGAAAAACTAAAGATAGTGTTGCTATATAACCCAGAAATCCCACTCCTGTGCATAAATCTGGAAAAATGAATACTAATTTAAAAAGATATGTGCACTCCACTATTCATAGCAGCACTATTTGCAATAGCCAAGACATGGAAGCAACCTAAGTGTCCATCAACAGATGAAAGGATAAAGAAGATGTGGTACATCTATAACAATGGAGTTTCAATCACTAAAAAAGAGAAAAGAGTGAAATAATGCCATTTGCAACAACATGGATGGACCGAGAGATTGTCAATACTAAGTGATGTGTGCCAGACAGAGGAAGACAAGAATCATATGATATCACTTCTATGTGGCATCTAAAAAATGAAGAAATGGACTTATTTAGGAAACAGAAACAGACCCATAGACATAGAAAACAAACTTATGGTTACCAAAGGGGAAAGGCGGGACAGATAAATTAGGAATTTGAGGTTAGCAAATACAAACTACTATATATAAAATAAGTGAACAACAAGGTCCTACTCTATAGCACAGGGAACTATATTCAATATCTTTTAATAAACTATAATGGAAAAGAATAAATAAATAGGAAGTCAAGACCTCTATTTGATGGATCGATGACTAGAAAAACCCTACAGGACTTCTGAAATCTTTTGGTTATCTATTGTTTTTGTCCTGTGTTGGTCATCTGGAGGAAGTGTAGGAAAGAGGGGAGCCAAGGTTACTATACTCTCCTCCACCGCCAGCTTTAGAGGGAAAAGAACTTGAAGATGGAAGTACGTTTTTCTGAAAGGAGAAGAGAGATAGCTGAGAGTCTTCGACATCTTCTGGAAGAAAGGGGTAGGGGAAGGGAAAAAGGAGAAGCACCAGTTCAGGACTAAGAAAGCTGCCCACAGACTTAGCCATGTGCTTCTATACATGAGACCAGTGGTTAACCCCAGGGCTTCAGAATTCTACAGACCTAGAGTCAAGTGCTGCCTTGTCCATGCCCCAGCTGTGTTCCTTGGACAGATTATGTAATCCTCCATTTCTCACTTATGAAACAGCATAGCAACAATAAGAACAAGGATTAAAAATAATGAAGTCTATCTCCTAGAGTTATTGTGAGAATTAAATAAAATAATGTGCCTGGTATAGGATTTGACATTCAATAAATGGTAGTTTTTAGAAAAGTAGCTTCTTCCCAGAGATATATTGACTCTTTGGACCCCAATGGTCCTATTCAATAAACAGTAAATTCTGGTATCCACTTACCCAAGTTCTAGCCCTCCAGGCTGCTAAATAGATCTTCGACACTAGAAGGTCCTCTATGCCAGGTCATGAGAAGGGTACATCAGTTTTTTTCCAAGATGGTGGGGTGCCATTTAAAGCCAAGAAACTCAAATAATACCCAAAGGAGAGAAATCTGTTAATGAGCCCATCATGATAAAGAGGTAAGAGTGTCAGCTTCTGACCATCTGTCTTGTTCTGGCAGCTCTTGCTCTCCAGACCCCACCCCCTGTGCCTCATCTAAAACTTGCCAATGCCATTGATTTGTATTAATCTGATAGAGCATTCATTACCTCAAGTACCAACCTGTCACTGTTTGCTTAGCTTGCATGAAATCAGAGCTATGCAAAAATCAATGTGTGAAATCTTTGTATCAACATGTAAGAAATAAAAAGGTTTATGCTGGCAGATGCAGGTTTTTGGACAGATTAAAACTGACAAATTGGCATGATCCCCAATGAAGGCAATGATGAGGTGCAGTGAAATGTCAAAGGTTTTGAAAATGGCATGCTGAGGAAAGAAATGCATTGCTGTCAGGGGAAAAAACAGGAAAAGAGAGTGTTGTTTATAAGAAAGGACTTTTGGGTTTGCACAAACACTGATGACTTTTTCTGAAGAACTGGCTTGGTGTTATTATCCCCCTGGAACTAATAAGAAAAACAAGGGGTTAATGACTTGAGCAAAGTCACCATGTGCAGTGGCAGTACCAGGACAGAATGGACGAGCTTAAATGTCCATTTCTCCTGCTCACTGAACCCTCTGACTTTCAGAGGTAGAGACTTTCACCTCTTGCCCTCTATATATCTTTTCCCTCCAAGAAATGACTCAGGGAACTCTTCCCATTCAAACAATCACATGCCCCGGACAGAATTCTAAAGTAGACTGATCAGGACAGGCATTTGCATATTTTGTGCAACTCATGCTGGGTTCTGAACCCAACTTATAAGACACTCATGCATTGGGTAAAATGTCTTAGCTTTGATTGAAAGAATACCTTTAATAAAGATAATAGCCAACTTAATAAAGAAGCCACTTCTGTTTATGACATACACTCCACTGTATGTACGCATATACAAAGCACCACAGCACTCCATAAACTGTGACAAAATTTTCTTTTAATTTTGATTCCCCATGTCTCACAGCATACTTGTGGACCATCTGCTTTCAACACCATTGGATTGTGTATGCACCAGGAATGCAAATTCCTTTTGTAAAAAATAGTAGCCAAGAAGGGTAAATAAACATGCTGTTGCTGAAGAAAAAGGAATCCATTCTGAATAACTCAAAGACCATTGACAGCACACGTGTGAAAACCAAAGAGAAATCACCTTTGACAAATATGTAGGACAATGCAGTGAAATAAACAGTTCTGGAATCAGACTTGAGCTTGAATCTTGCCCCTACCACTCACTGGCATGAGATGATTTTTTTTAAAGGTCAATTTTCTAACCTTTTCTGATCCTGTAAAGTAACAGTAAGATTTTATAGGAGTTTTGTGAAGATTTGGTGAGAAAAGGCAGGTGGAAAATTTAACATTTTGCCTGACATATAGTAGACTCCCAACACAGATTTGTTTTCCATTGGATCCTTCATCATTATGGACAATTATCTAAATCACAATCTCCACCCTTTAGAGTGGATACTATATAAATGCTATGATTAGTACTTTGTTATCTAGATGCACATATTTCCCAACTCTAAAAATCTTCTATCATCAGAATAATGGAGACACAATCGAGTAAATAAAACCAACCTTTGTAATCTTCTGACCAGAATTCATCAGTATGCCTATTGGTTGCTACACCAATAATTCTTTCTTCCACTGGCCCTTTTTGTCCTGGTGATCCACTGCTGCATTTCCCTGATGGCTCAGTGGTAAAGAACCCGCCTGCTATTCCAGGAGATGTGGTTTCAATCCTTGGGTCAGGAAGATCCCCTGGAGAAGGAAATGGCAACGTTATCCAGTATTCTTGCCTGAAAAATCCCATAGACAGAGGAGTCTGGTGGGCTATACAGTTCATGGGGTGGCAAAGAGTTAGATACAACTTAGCAACAAAACAACAACAATCTATTGCTGCATAGCAAGTCACCCCAACAGTTAACTAAAACAATACCAATAATTTATTTTGCCCTCAAATTTGCAATTGGGGCAAAGCTCAGTTTGGAAGGCTTGTCTTTGCTCCATGTGGTTTCATCTGGGTAGCTCAAATGAGAGCTGAAAGATCTACTTCCATATGGCCATTTGTTGCTGCTTGATGTTGGCAAGAAGCTCAGCTGGGGCCAATGGCTAGGGGCCTCAGTTTCTGTTCACACAGACCTCTCTGTGTTGCCTCGTCTTTCTTGTAGTACAACAGCTGGCTTCTAAGAACAAGTATCCAGAGAGAGGGAGAACCAGATAGCAGCAATACCACTTTTTGTGACTTAACCTTGGAAGTCACATAATGTCACTTTTGTCATATTCTGTTAGTTGAGGCAGTTACAAAGCCCTGCCAGGTTTATGGGAAGGAGTCACAGATTCTGCCTCTTGAAGGGGAATGATAAGTTACTGGAAGAACATGTGGGATGGGAAATATTGTTATGGCTATTTTTGGAAAATAGAATGTGCCCCTTTTTTGCAGGTCTTTTCATTACTATCTTGGTTCACATTTTTAATACTAACATTTTCTAACACCTTATAAAAAAATAAACCAAAAATTGATTAAAGACCTAAATGTAAGACATATACCATAAAACTAGAGGAAAACATAGGCTGGACAATTTTTGACATAAATCACAGCAATATTTTTTTGGATCCATCTCCAAAGTAAGGATTTAAAAGTGAAAGTTAACAAATGAGACCTAATTAAACTTAAAACCTTCTGCACAGCAAAGGAAACCATTGACAAAGTGAAAAGACAACCTACTGAATGGGAGAAAATATTTGCTAATGATATGACTGATAAGGGATTAATATCCAACATATGTAAACAGCTCATACAACTAAACATCAAATAAACACACAACTCAATTGCAAATGGACAGATCTGAATAGACATTTTGCCAAAGAAGAAATGCCAATAACCAACAGGTACAGGAAAAGATGCTCAACATCACTAATCGTCAAGAAAACGCAAATCAAAACCACAATGAGATATCACCTCACAGCTATCAGCGTGGCTATCATCAAAAAGAAGACAAACGACAAATGGTTCCAAAGATGTGGGGGAAAAGGAGCCCTTGTACACTGTTGGTGGGAATGTAAATTGGTGCAGCCATTGTGGAAAACAGCATGGAGATTTCTCATAAAGCTAAAACCAGAACTACCATACGACTCAGCAATTCCACTCCTGAGTATATACCCAAAACAAACAAAAAACCAAAAATACTAATTTGAAAAGATACATGCACCTCAGTGTTCATTGCAGCATTATTTACAATCGCCAACATATAGAAGCAATCTTAGTGTCCACCAACATTCATCATCAACAGATGAATTGATAGGGAAAAAATATATATACATACACACACCCATATGGACAATCATACAGCAGAATACTACTCATTCATAAAAAGGAACAAAATTTTGCCATTTGCAGCAAAAGGGATAACTTGGAGGGCATTACACTTAGTGAAACAAGTCATAGAGAGAGAAAGACTGATATTGTATGAGATCACTTATATGTAGAATCTAAGAAGTACAACAAACTAGTGAAAATAACAAAAAAGAAGCGACTCAAGAGATATAGAGAACAAACTAGTGGTAATGCCATTCAACCATCTCATCCTCTGTCATCCCCTTCTCCTCCTACCCTCAAACTTTCCCAGCATCAGGGTCTTTTCAAATGAGTCAGCTCTTCGCATCAGGTGGCCAAAGTATTGGAATTTCAGCTTCAACATCATTCCTTCCAATGAACACCCAGGACTGATCTCCTTTAGGATGGACTGGTTGGATCTCCTTGCAGTCCAAGGGACTCTCAAGAGTCTTCTCCAACACCACAGTTCGAAAGCATCAATTCTTCTGCACTCAGCTTTCTTTATAGTCCAACTCTCACATCCATACATGACTACTGGAAAAACCATAGTCTTAACTAGATGTACCTTTGTTGGCAGAGTAATATCTCTGCTTTTTAATATGCTATCTAGGCTGGTCATAACTTTCCTTCAAAGGAGGAAGTGTCTTTTCATTTCATGGCTGCAATCACCATCTGCAGCGATTTTAGAGCCCCCAAAATAAAGTCAGCCACTGTTTCCACTGTTTCCCCATCTATTTCCCATAAAGTGATGGGACCAGATGCCATGATCTTAGTTTTCTGAACGTTGAGCTTTAAGCCAACTTTTTCACTCTCCTCTTTCACTTTCATCAAGAGGCTCTTTAGTTCTTCTTCACTTTCTGCCATAAGGGTGGTGTCATCTGCATATCTGAGGTGATTGATATTTCCCCTAGCAATCTTGATTCCAGCTTGTGCTTCATGCAGCCCAGCATTTCTCATGATGTACTCTGCATATAAGTTAAATAAGCAGGGTGACAATATACAGCCTTGACATACTCCTTTTCCTATTTGGAACCAGTCTGTTGTTCCATGTCCAGTTCTAACTGTTGCTTCCTGACCTGCATATAGATTTCTCAAGAGGCAAGTGAGGTGGTCTGGTATTCCCATCTCTTAAAATTGTATAAAAAATAAAATTGAATTAAACAAAACAACTTTTATTACTAACTTGCTAGAACTAGGACTTGTCTCCTCCTGTTTGCTTTTCATATCTTCTACTCTCTCCTATATTGAATTATAGTCTTAAAATTAGAAAAGAAAATTCTGATTATTCTGCACTCTCACCCCACTCTAAAACCCTCTTTGCCCATTGCCTATTCATCTTTTAACATTACACTCAGTGATTCCACGCTCTTCATGATCTGGATACAACTTTGCAGCCCTAGCTTATTCCAGTCCCATACATAGAGTATAATCGCTCAGTAAAATTAAATAATATTCCATTTTCTTGAGGCAAACCTGTGAGGTGGAAAGACCATGGAGTCAGACTTTGGAGTCAGTCAGAGCTGGGTTAAAATCAGCTATACTCCTTGGCTGCTGCTGCTCAGATGCTCAGTCATGTCCAACATTTGCAACCTCATGGACTGTAACCCACCAGGTTCCTCTGTCCATGGGATTCTCCCAGCAAGAATACTGGAGTGAGTTTCCATTTCCTCCTCCAGGGGATCTTCCCCATCCAGGGACTGAACTTGTGTCTCCTACACTTGGAGGTGGATTCTTTACCACTAGCGCCACCTGGGAAGCGCATGCCACTAGGCTGAATCCTTTGTAAAATGAGCCTAGTAATTCTTATCTTGGGGCTTCCCAGGTGGCGCTAGTGGTAAAGAAGCCTCCTGGATCCTTTCTCATTGGGGCCAGTTGATACTTTTCCAATCAATGAAGGCATTTTGGGGTTCCTTCTAACATTCTGCCTAATCAGTTCACTTATTAATTCTATTAAATGTATACCTTTCAAATTAGATTTCTATTTAGCAGATGATTTACTTAACCAATCAATAGGAAAGTTCCAAGAATTGCAATCTCCCTATTTCCAATAATTTGTAGAGTGTTGGAGAGGTCATCTCTCTCATCTATATCAGAAGCAGCAGATCTATGGCAAGCAAGCCAAGCCATTAAACTTAACCTTTTAAGCAGTTATCCACACTAAGAATAGCTCAACATTACAGCACATTCAATTTTTAATGGAGTTATACTGAAGTTATTCTTCATTCTGGGATAGACTTTGCTTTAATGCTGGTGTCTCCCCATGTCTCCTATAAGCCATCCATCCACAGCCTCTCTGATGACATTCTGCTATTTTACCATGCCTCAGTGTGTTTAAAAATGGTAAAGTCCATGGAGACAGGCAGTTTGGGCATCCACATTCAAAGACTGACATTTCTGTGCCTTTGGGAAGCTGAGGGCAAAGAAATAATGCCCTCTCTCTAATCTTGTTCACCAAGCCCCAATCCTGCTTTCAAATTCTGAAAGTTAGTTAGTTAAGTCGCTCAGCCGTGTCTGACTCTTTGCAACCCTGCGGACTGTAGCCCACCAGGCTCCTCCGTCCATGGGATTCTCCAGGCAAGAATACTGGAGTGTGTTGCCATTTCCTTCTCCAAATTCTGACCCCACTCTTATTCCCTCCATGAAACCTTTCCTAATTTAACTTCATTCAATCTCATTGCTCAATTTACTCTACAAAATAAATAACATTTCTTTAGCACTTCCTGTCAGACCCTGCGCTAAGCACTTTATATTATTTCCTTTACTCCTCAAAATAACCCTGTGGAAATGGTATGATTATTCTGATTTCATACATAATGCTGCAGAAGCTCAGAGCTGAGTGAAACCTGTCTGTGTCACACTGCACGTATGGAGCTGAAGCTGGAAATCAGATCTATCTACCTCCACAGCCCCTCTGCTCACCCTGGGATGTGGGGTCAGTTTCCTACTTCCTACTCCACCACCAATTCCACAATTCTCGTGACTGAAGAAAGACTTTCCATATGTTCACAGTTTTCAGTGAGTCTTCACGGCCATTTCCTTGCATATCTGTTAGGGAAAACACTGACCGAAACTGCCTGCCCTGGCCAGACAAGAGGGCAGCCACTTGTATGAGCTATCTTAACAACAGGAGGTCCTGGTAAGGAACGAGGAATTAACAAGTTGTCACCAACCAGAAGAATTTGGGAAAGGACAAAAGGAGAGAGGACTTCCCTGGTGATACAATGGATAGGAATCCTCCTGCCAATTCAGGGGACATGGGTTCGATCCCTGGTTCGGGAAGATTCCACATAACATGGGGCAACTGAAGTCCACTTGCTGCAATTACTAAGCCCAAGCTTTAGAGCCCAAGAGCCACAGCTACTGAAACCCAAGTGCTCTAGAGCCCAGGCTCCACAACAAGAGAAGCCAGCACAATGAGAAGCCCTTGGGCCACAACAAAGAATAGCCCCACAACTCACCACGACTAGAGAAAGCCTGCTTGCAGCAACAAAGACCCAGCACAACCAACAAGAAATAAAGTATTAAAGAGAAGAGAGATGCCAGCCCGCACATCCTATCAACCTCCCAGAATCCTTTGCACTGGAATCCATCTTAGCTGAGCAATGCACATGCCACCAGGAAGGACCCTGAGTCAGAACGATTGGTCAGAGACAACACAGAAACTAACCCCATCACCATAAAACCTGAGACTGCGAGCCACGTGGCAGAATCATTCTCCTGGGTTCCCTCACCTGCCTGCTCTCCACCCAGCTACCCATTCCCAACAGTCTCTTGCTTTGTCAGCACGTGTGTCTCCTCTTAACAATTCACTTCCAGGTGTTAGACAAGAGCCCACTCTTGGGCCCTGGAAGGGGTCCCCCTTCTTGCAGCATATTTGCCTCTCTTTTCCTTAGACTAAGAATTGCAAAGATAAGAAATATATGGTCAGTGAACCAGGGCTTTATTTTCTTGCCAGGAAGCACCACTGGTGCCGTGGAATGTTGATGCATCATGATTTCAGGTCCAGCTCCTGGTTTCCCCTGTTCTAATCTGTGCCAGTGTTGGTCCAGCCATTTCCTTATCTTTAAAATGACGGTTATTATACCTAGAGTGGAACTTGCCTGTGCGCAAACGTTAGGTAAAGCACCATAAAGATGCAAAGCATTCTTTTATGTCATCTCTCAAAGCCCCTGCAGAGACTTTTGTTTGCAGAGGCTGATAAGTCATTTGTGATCATTTTAGAGTCCTGGGAGAACAGTGCCCCAAGTATGCAAAGTAACCCCTCAGAGGAGCCTGGGGTTCATGCCTGGGTTCCCACTGGGTGGTAGGGAGCCAATCAACACATGCCCAGAGCTGTTTCCTCCCCGGAACAATGGGAACGTGGGATGGTGGGACTGGCAAGGGGCCAGGCAGCTGTTCTCTGAATCCTCAGAGGACAGCAGTGGTCTCCTGTTGCAGGGAGAAGGATTTAAGTTAAACCTGAGGAAGTATTTCCTGAGTACAGGCTCTGTGAAGCTCTGGAATGCAAGGTTAAGGAAGGCTGGAATGTCCTTTGGAAATGCAGGGGGGGAAAAAGAACAAAAACCTAATCTGAATGCTGTGTTGCCTGGAGGCAGAAGAATGGATTAGTTCCTTTCAGACCAAGGAGTTACTATTGAGAAAAAAGATCTGCTTCTTGTCTCCTCTCACCTTGCATAATAGAACACTTCTTTTCAGGGCTGGTAAGAAGTGACTCATAGACTAGACCCTGATAATCATCCCAACACCTCTCCCCTTTGCAAACATCTGGTCCAGCAGTCAACATTGTTTCATATGGGGAGGGGTCAGTGTGGGACTGACTCTGTCCATGGAGTTCTGTGGAAAGCACGTGTTCCCAGGAGTAACATCCTGACACTTAAGAAAGCTTGTGGGTGTGCTCAGTCATGTCTGACTCTTGGTGACCCTGTGGACTATAACCTGCCAAGCTCCTCTGTCCATGGGATTTCTCAGGCAAGAATGCTGGAGCCGGTTGCCATTTCCTCCTCCAGGGAATCTTCCCAACCCAGGGATCAAACCCCGTCTCCTGCGTCTCCTGCATTGGTAGGTGGATTCTTTACCACTGTGCCTCCTGGGAAGCCCAAGAGAGCTTTCACAGCCCAAATATATGATGGAATATGCCACATGACTTTCTCAAGGTTGTTCTTACAGGGAGCACTTACCTGGGGGTTTTGCTTTGCAGCTGCCACCATAAGGCTTCCAATAATCAGCAAACAATATTGGTTTTAAGAGTTGTTGTTCAGTTGCTAAGTTGTGCCCAACTCTTTGCAACCCCATGGACTGCAGCATACCAGGCTCCCCATGCTGTACTATCTCCTGGAGTTTGCTCAGATTCGTGTCCATTGAGTCGGTGATGCTATCTAACCATTGTGAGTAAGAATGTACAAAAACCTTTCCCAATTGTCTCATTCCTGCCAACAGAGAATATATTTAATTCAGTCATTGGGAAAAACTTCAAACAAAAGGGAAACGAAGCTTTTGAAAGGTGCAACATGTGTGAGCTCTGAGCCCAGAGAATCATGAACCTTCAGCAACTTAGGAGTTGCCAACCCACAACGGTGAAGAATGTCTCATTTCACCACACAATGTGGCAGGTATATCAAGGAAAGACACAGCCCCACAAAATAACTTGCAAGGCTGCCTCTTTTTCTTTTTTTTTTTTAACCTTCTTAGTGTCTCTGAGATACAGTTGGTCCAGGTGGGTGATGCGAGTGATAGGAAGTGATACAACTTATGATAAACGTTTAGTTTCCAAGGTTTGACCCCTGCCCCTCTCAGGTCAGGCTTATTTAATTATTGTTAGGTGGTGCTAGTTTGCTCCAGTGAAAGTCACTTAGTCGTGTCTGACTCTTTGCGACTCCATGGAATTCTCCAGGTCACAATACTGGAGCGGGTAGCCTTCCCTGGTGGCTCAGCTAATAAAGAATCCGCTTGCAATGCAGGAGACCTGGGTTCAATCCCTGGGTTGGGAAGATCCCCTGGAGAAGGGAATAGCTACCCACCCCAGTACTCTGGCCTAGAGAATTCCATGGACTGTATAGTCCATGGGGTCGTAAAGAGTCGGACATGACGGAACAACTTTCACTTCACGTGGTGCTAGTGGTAAAGAACCTGCCTGTTACACAGGAGACACAAGGAATGCAGGTTCGATTCCTTGGTCAGGAAGATCCACTGGAGGACAGCACAGCAAGTGACTTCAGCATTCTGGACTGGAGAATGCCACGGACAGAGGAGCCTGGCAGGCTGCAGTCCAAGGGTCACACAGAGTTAGACACAACTGAAGTGACTTAACATACAAACATGTTAGTCCATGGATCAAGATCATTTGCTTGGTTCTCAAAAACAACATTAAGTTAGGAATTCTTAACTTGGCTTCTGCAGATGGGTTTGAGGAGTCTTTGAACCTATTAAAATTATGTTCAAAATATCATGTTTCTGTGCCCTTTTCTGGAGGAGATGACCTAAAATCTTGCTTCATATTCTCTTGGGGGTTTGTGATTATAAAATACTGCAGTCGCCCAAAAATGTTTTTCAGGTTTTTCCATAAGATGTTCCTGAATGAACATTTTGGCCAACCCCAAATAAAGAACTATCACATTTAAGGCAAACCCTTCAATCACCCATCTGCCCACAGATCTTCCTGTCCTGTCTCTAGATCTCTCGTCAATGACTTGCTGAGGGAGGTCCCTCCTCTCGATGGCAGAATGTGAGCAGGAGTGGTGCAATGCACAAGTCAGACAAGCTGAAGGGATTTGTAATCAGATGCAGCAGACTATGGAGACTATCCGGGTGGCCATGAGGGTCTCTTTCAATTCTAAGATTCTAGGACTCAGTGAACTGTGACCCAGAAACAAGAATCTGTGGCCACAGAATAGGCATTTTAGACCCTGGTGGCTCAAACAGCAAAGAATCTGCCTTAATGTGGGAGACCCAGGTTCAATATCCCTGGGTCAGGAGATCTCCTGGAGAAGGGAATGGTAACCCACTCCAGTATTCTTGCCTGGAGAATTCCTAGGACAGGGGAGCCTGGCAGGCTACAGTCCATGGGGTTGAAAAGAGTTGGACACAACTGAGCTATTAACACTTACTTACTTAACAAGCAAGTAATACTTACTTATTTATACCGCTTTTCCTTTAAGGGAAACTGAGAAATATCAATATGTAGATGACACCACTCTTATGGCAGAAAGTGAAGAAGAACTAAAACGCCTCTTGATGAAGGTGAAAGAGGAGAGTGAAAAAGTTGGCTTAAAACTCAACATTCAGGAAATGAAGATCATGGCATCCGGTCCCATCACTTCACAGCAAATAGATGGGGAAACAGTGGAAACAGTGTCAGACTTTATTTTTTTTAGGCTCCAAAATCACTGCAGATGGTGACTGCAGCCATGAAATTAAAAGACACTTACTCCTTGGAAGAAAAGTTATGACCAACCTAGATAGCATATTCAAAAGCAGAGACATTACTTTGCCAACAAAGGTCCATCTAGTCAAGGCTATAGTTTTTCCTGTGGTCATGTATGGATGTGAGAGTTGGACTGTGAAGAAGGCTGAGCGCTGAAAAATTGATGCTTTTGAACTGTGGTGTTGGAGAAGACTCTTGAGAGTCCCTTGGACTGCAAGGAGATCCAACCAGTCCATTCTGAAGGCGATCAGCCCTGGGATTTCTTTGGAAGGAATGATGCTAAAGCTGAAACTCCAGTACTTTGGCTACCTCATGTGAAGAGTTGACTCATTGGAAAAGACCCTGATGCTGGGAGGGATTGGGGGCAGGAGGAGAAGGGGACGACAGAGGATGAGATGGCTGGATGGCATTGCTGACTCGATGGATGTGAGTCTGAGTGAACTCTGGGTGATGGTGATGGACAGGCAGGCCTGGCGTGCTGCGATTCATGGGGTCACAAAGAGTCAGACACGACGAGCGACTGAACTGAACTGTCACCCTCATTGTCTGCTTGCTCTTCAGAGGACTGAATCTGACAAGTAGAATCAGAGATGGAGTGTGTTGGCTACAGGGACAGGCTCAGGGGGATCTCAGCACCAAGGAATACAAAAAGTGGGTGGATAGATGACATACTCAGGGGGCCAAGCAGATGGTCTTAGAAAAGGTGGGTGCTGCTAGTGTGAGGTCTCTGGGCAAGAATATGCCTGGGATCTAACTGGAAAAGGTCTGTATGAGACCAATCACTTTGAAAGAGTTGATAATCCTGTTGCTTTTCCTCTTATTTCCCTTAAATGGAATTAAGAATTTAGCCACAGCTCTGCACCTGCCACTTCTGGTCCCACTCGGCTTTGGTAGGAACAAATGTTCCAGAGCAGTATAAACACCACTAAAGCATCATGGTGTGGTTACTCCATCTGCATCCAAACCTTCCTCACCTTCTGGGCTCTGACCGTGGAGGGGGCAGGGCATCCAAGCAATGACTGAGTCAGTAGCCACAGCCCAGCAACACAAGCAGAGATCAATGGAAAGTTACAACAAATCCCTGATGCTCAGCGGAAGGAACAACAAAAGCCTAGCATGACAGAGACAGGAGGAGGAGTAGCTTAATTATTAATTTGTTCAAAAAATGTTACTGTTCTTACCATGTAAACAGATCTGTAGCACCACATGAGCCACTGTGGGAGAATATGTCCTTGAGGAACTTGCAAGCCCCTTTCATAGAACATAATGCTTTGAAAGCTGAAGTGCAGAGAGCCCAATTAACTAACTGGATCCAGCCAGTAACAGAGACGGGAAAGGTCCCTCTTTGGGGATGGTCAAGAAAGGCTTTACGGAGGTGGTAAGGGTATAAGTGATGTTAGAAGATGGATAAGATTTGCAGAAGGTAGGTAAGAGGGAAAATGCCAGGTTAGGAGGGAAAAGATGAGCATGGCATAGAGTATGAAAATATCAGGTATTATTGATCAATAGTGAGTTAGCATGAAGCAGAATGGCAACCCACTCCAGTATTCTTGCCCAGAGAATTTCATGGACAGAGGAGCCTGGCAGGCTACAGTCCATGGGGTCACAAATAGTTGGACATGACTGAGCAACTCATACACACACATACAATTCTGAAAGACATTAAATTTCATGCAGAAGGATTTAGATTTGATCTCATAGGCAAGAGCTTCCAAAACTTTTTAATGTAAGTAACACTTAAAAAGGATTTCTTTTTCGTCCTCCTTTTCCCCCCATTCCTTCCCTTCCTTCTCTTTCTCTTTTTATTTTTCTAAACTTAATTTTTAAAATTTACAACGATGACTATGTACATTTCATTTATGGCTGATCCATGTAGTATACTGGGATTACAACATTTCCGCCCTGGAATTAACAACTGTACTATTTTATTCTTTTTAAAACTTATTTTCAATGTGCTTGAAAACTTACCCTCAGGCTTTACTTAAGGGCTAAGTCTTTTCTCAGAACTTTGTTAAAACATACCAGACACTCGCTGTTTCATGTTTTTCTGGGACACATTTTTGTAGCCCTCTGGGTCTCTGTGCCAATCAGGACCTGATGCTTCCTAGATCCTGCTCTCTGACATTTCCCCTTAATCATCTGGGTACACTTTCTACTCCACCCATTTCTTGACTGGTTTGAGTAATGGGTACATGGGTCAAAACTTATCTGTTAACATTTAACCTAGTTAGCCTAGTAGGAAAAGGTGCCCAGATATCTCACTGTTCCATGTGTAGGTCTCTATTATATCCCCTCTTTTTACCACACATCACATAATCAACTTGCCTGCTCTTCTGTGTCCACAGTCATCCTGGTTCATCCTCTCCAAGAAAATAAGCATTTAATCTTCTACCTTTAGTCTACTTCTTATGTAGACTTTTCACTCATTTTAATTGTTCAACACCACCTTCTTCCGCAATTTCAGAGGCATTTGGAATTTCCAACTCCTAAGCCCTAATCAAGTTTTTTGGTGCAAAGCAGCTTCAACACTGCAAATCCTGAGTCAGTTATTGCTCTCTGTTGGCTTTCTATCCAAAAATTTGATGTTTTATCTCTTTTCAGTCCAGTCTTATAAGAACGTGTGCCCTTTCTAGCCTTCTGCTATTGTTTTTGTGGGACTACAGGAGGGAGCAGAATTAAACATGATGTTTTAATCCATCACTATGATACCATGAAATTAAGAGATGCTTCCTCTTTGGAAGAAAAGCTATGACAAACATAGCATATTAAAAAGCAGAAGACATTACTTTGCCGACAAAGGTCCATACAGTCAAAGATATGGTTTTTCCAGCAGTCAAGTACAAATGTGAGAGTTGAGAAAGCTGAGCACTGAAGAATTGACACTTTTGAACTGTGGTGTTGGAGAAGACTCTTGAGAATCCCTTGAACTGCAAGGAGATCAAACCAGTCAATCCTAAAGAAAATCAGTCCTGAGTATTCATTGGAAGGACTGATGCTGAAGCTCCAATACTTTGGCCACCTGATGCCACTCGTTGGAAAAGACCCTGATGCTGGGAAGGATTGAAGGCAGGAGGAGATGGGGGTGACAGAGGATGAGATGACTGGATGGCATCACTGACCATAATGGACATGAGTTTGAGCAAGCTCCAGGAGATGGTGAAGGACAGGGAAGCCTGGTGTGCTACAGACCATGGGGTGGCAAAAAGTTGACATGACTGAGTGACTGAACAACAACAATAACCCCAAACTCAGGACAATTTCTACAGATAACAGACGTTGCACATTTGGAAGACAGTAACACATACACATGCCAGACATATTGTTCTTTCAGTCCAGAGATAAATTGAAATATGTATATGGGTATGTATCTCTGTACCATTTTCACAGAAACACTACAGAATCACAAGCTAAGACAATATCATCATACTGCCATAAGCAACTGAGAGCTACCAGAACCTTTGAAAATGAGACATGCAGGATTTAAAAGACAGTTCTTCAGAAAGTAGGGTAAAGGATAAATTGAATGTAGGAAGGGCTAAAGAGAAAGGCAAGAATAGAGCTGGGCATAAGATAATAAGGTCTAACGGGGGGGGGGGGGGGTGGGGGTGGGATAAGGGTCATCCATTCAATCGGCCATTTATATTTAGAGAGAAAACATTAAATGCCAGGCATTTTGCCAAGTCCTGGGTTTATAACTGTGGTAGGCTGTATTTTCTAAAGATGGCCACGTGAATGGATGTGTCTCATCCTACGTGCTCTTCGTATATTGTGATTTGATAATCCTCTATGGGGTTGAGAGATGGATTCTATTCCCTTTCCTCTGCATATGGGTAGTCTAGGACCATGGCAAAAGTGGCACAGTGAGACGAGGCTAGGTGATAAAAGGTAATCACAGTTTTTGCCTAGTTCGCTGTCTCTTGGGACAATCCTCTGGGAGTCCTGAGTAGCCAGGTAAGGTGTGTGACTACTCCAAAGCTGCCATGAAGGACAGACCATGAGGCTAGACCGAAGAGAGATGGAGACCTGCCCAAAGGGCCCCAGCTGTTGGGAGTTTTTCAGCCTTGGCATCAGCCCTGTGTATAACAAAGCCTTGGAGACAATCCCAATCCCAGCCCTGAATACTACCGATGTCCCTACTCTGACAGTGGTTGTGGAGAGCCCCAATGGCAACGACATAGCTGAGCCCAGTGAAACCCCGGAACTGTGTGACCAAGAATGATAATAAAAAATTGTTGTTTCAAGTCACTGAGTTTTGAGGTGGCTTGTTAGACCACCATTGAGGAAAGTAAATACATAATTACAGCACAGTGTGATAAATCTCCTGATAGCTGATTTGATGCTGTGCGGCTGAAACAGTGGGGAGGAAGTGCCAGAGTCTGCTGGTGCAGGGTGGGAGGGGAGGTGGGAAAGGCAGGGGCGTGTGTGCAAGAGAGGTGATGCAGGAGCTGTGACTGTAAAAATGAGGAGGTGAGTGTCACCTACACTCTGGAAATGGATAGAAAGAGAGAGGCAGGAGAAAACAAGAAAGGATGGATAGCCCTTTGAGATCGCCTGGGTATGAGGCAGGGAATGAGGAATAGAGGTTATAAATGGCTATGAGGGGACTTCTCTGGCTGTTCAGTGGTTGACACTCTGTGCTTCCAAGGCAGGTGGTACTGGTTTGGGGAACTAAGATCCCACATGCCACATGGTGTGGCCAAAAAATAAAAATAAGAAAATAAGAAAAATGGCTATGAGGTCTTACTCTCTTCCTCTTATTCATTTAAAGATGTCCTAGTACCACTGGCCACTGCCTACACAGCCCAATGTACAATGTTCAATAAAAGAGTCTTTATTGGTAGAAACAAGGCAAAGCCTGGAATCCAGAGGTGCCATAGTGCTACCACAAATAACTAGCATGTGACCTCCTCTCTCTGCAAGATTAAAGGATTCACTGCACTTATCACAAAGCTTGGCTCGATCACGTCTGTGATTCATTCTCTGAGCACTGTCTCTGCACCTGCCTGGGGTTGGGGCCATGTCCTTCCGGGCACACACACCTACATCAGTGTTGAGATAAAAGGGGCTCTCTCCCTAGTCCCTTGGCTTATTTACCTCCAGGCACTAGCCCATGACTAAGAGAGATGTTGCCAGAGGTGAGGGGTGGAGAAAGGGAAGGAGGTGGCTGTGGAAGAGATGAGAACAGAAATAAGCATTTTCCTGGAAAAGGACTTCTTGGAATTTCTGTCTGATCCGGTGTGTGGAAGACAACTTAATTAAGAGACAGTGCTTAGTGACAAGGAAGGAAAACGCTCCTTATCTGGTAGATTCCTTTGCTGATGGAATCTTCCAGCTCACCCTGGCTAAGTCTAGCATTGACCATGCTAGAAAGATTTATAACCATGAAAGCTCTAACATCATCAAATTGCAGGGCAGCAGATTTGGGCACAGACTGTAGCCATCCCATCATTTTGGATACTCCTCTAATGTGGAAGCCCACCTGCAAGTGTGTATCCAGGGCTTTCCCAGAAGATGGAGGTGTTTCTCACCATCACACTTCCTGGCCATACACATCTCCTCCACCCCATGCAACAGTCATGTTTATTCTCAAAGCACAGCATCCTCTTTTCATGTCTTTTGTGTTCTTGAATTTCTCTTTCTTCCCTTCCTCATCTAGCAAATTCATCCTCATCCTCGGAAGCAGACTTCAAGGGTACTTTCTCTATAAAAGAGGTGGAATTGATTGTTCATACTTGATGCTGCCCTAGTCCATTGGCATTGGGACCAGACAGACATGATTCTGGAGGTGAATCTTGATTCTGATTCATGATTCTGAATCAGAATCAAATCTGATTCTGGAGGTGACTAATTCTGTGATATTAGGTTTCTAGGCTTTCTGTAACAAAGGACCATAAACTAGAATAGCTAAAAACCACTGAAATTTATTGTCTCACAGGTCTGGAGGCTTGAAGTCCAAAGTCAAGGTGTCAGCAAGGCCAGGCTCCCTCAGAAGGATCTGGGAGGAGATTCCTTCTTGTCTCTCCTAGCTCCTGGTATTTGTAACCCCTGGTATTTCTTGACTTGTAGGGGTACCAGTCCAGTCTCTGCCTGCATTGTCACAGGGCCATCTTCTCCCTCTGTGTCTCCACATTGTCTCCTTTCTGTGCATGTCTGTCTCTGTGTTCGAATTTGTTGTTGTTCAGTCGCTAAGTCATGTCCGACTGTGACCCCGTTGACTGCAGCATGCCAGGCCTCCCTGTCCTTCACCATCTCCTGGAGTTTGCTCAACTCATGTCCATTGAGTTGGTGATGCCATCCAACCATCTCATCCCTTGTCACCCCTTTCTCCTACCTTCAGTCTTTCCCAGCATTAGGATCTTTTCTAATAAGTTGGCTCTTCACATCAGGTGGCCAAAGTATTGGAGCTTCAGCATCAGTCCTTTCAATGAGTATTCAAGGTTGATTTCTTTTAGGATTGACTGGTGTGATCTTGGATTAGGGCCCACCTTAACGACCTCATCTGAACTTGGCTACATCTCCAAAGACCCTAATTCCAAATAAGGTCAGATGCACAGGTATTGTGGGTTAAGACTTCACCATATTTTGGGGGGAGGACACAATCCATCCTGTAAGGACAGTTAATCTTGCGAAGCTATAGTTTTCTTATCTGTAAAGTGAAGGATTAAAGTAGTATCCAAGTCAAAGAGGGACTGTTGGTAGGGGCGGGGGGCGGGGCGGGGCGTGGTACAGGACATGAGGCTTCACAGATAGCCTTCAACAAGACATGGTCCTCATTCAGGAAATTATCCACTTGCTGAGGAGCAGGCCAGCTTTGCATTCTCCACTCTGTCATCCAAAGGGTATCCTTACCTTGAGATTTTTCACTAAACCCACTGTGACGGCTGTAGTACAGAAACCCATCTGAGGCCTGGGTGATGAGGGCAGTGATAATTAGTAAAAGATCACCAAAGCCTAGGTGTCTTCAAAGAAGAGAAGTTGAAACATGGTCTGACCTTTTCTTTCATCTCAAACTATGGCTGATACAAGTTTGAGGTTATGAATGGAGCTGGCAGTCTCTTTATACTAAAAACACGTATCATCTAAAGGAGAAGCCACTGACTTAACTTACTTCCTCATTGTATGATTCATGAAAAATGAAAGTGAAAGTTGCTCAGCTGTGTCCAAATCTTTGCAACCCCATGGACTATACAGTCTCTGGAATTCTCCAGGCCATAATACTGGAGTGGGTAGCCTTTCCCTTCTCCAGGGGATCTTCCCAACCCAGGGATCAAACTCAGGTCTCCCACATTGCAGGTGGATTCTTTACCCAGCTGAGCCACAAGGGAAGCCCAAGAATACTGGAGTGGATAGCCTACCCTTCTCCAGGGGATCTTCCCAACCCAGGAATTGAACCAGGGTCTCCTGGATTGCAGGAGGATTCTTTACCAACTGAGCTATCAGGGAAGCCCATGGGAGAGACTATTTTGGAGGCTTCCCAGGAAACACCTTGATTCTCACCCCGGAAATCCCCAGGATTTCAGCACCTGAAGCCCTAACAGAGGGCTGGCTGGGCTAAGACTTCCCTTTGTGTCTACTGCTTGGGCCCAGACTCAATAAAGTGGCCTGGCTCATGGGAAGACGTGCTGAGGGTGGAGAGAGTCACCTGACCAGCATGCTTATGCCCAGCCTTCCCAGCCCTAAGGAAACATCTTAGGGTCCTGACGATTCCTTCACAGCAGTGCTCAAATGCAAGCCATCAGCAAAAATTTATTTCATCTGGGGATCCCTTCTAGTCAAGTCTCAGTTTACCTTTGCTACACAATCATTCTTTGGCCTTTGAAATCAGTAATAGTCAAAGCAATAAAGGCTAATTTTATGCTCTAGAACTTGACAGTGAAAAATATTTTAGGTGATGGTCTGTGACTGGTTGATTTAGGAAACCAGCAAACCTGACAGCTGAACATAACGCAACACTACAGGAGTGATGGGATGATCATATGCTCTGCTTTGCACCACACAAGGCAACTGAAATGCAATTCAGCAGATCCAATGTAGCTCTGGTTGCTGTTTGTTTTTCTTTTAGGAAATAAACATTTCAAAGTATTTCCAGGTTAGCCACTTATATAGGTCAAATTTAAAAATAATGTAGTTGATTTTTGCACAGTTAAGAATACAGGCTTTTTGATACTAAATGCCTGAGTTCAGGGGCACACTCAGCTGTTTGCTAACTACATGACTTTGGACAGGTCAGTTATATGGATGTCTCAGTTTCTTCAGCTGTAAAATGGAGATAATCATAATCGTCTCATAGGGTTGATGTAAAGATTAATTCAAAAAAGATACTCTGCAGAGCACCTGGCCCAAAATAAATGCTCAAGTTTTAACACTGTTATTCCTCCCTCCCTTTCTTTCTTCTTTGTATATTGATAACATAGATACAAGGCAGGGAGTAAAAAGATGAATCAGACCATTTCTGCCACTGAGGCATTAATGGTGTAATATGGGAAGGCAAGCTTTTTAATAAGAACTGTATACATAGAGAGCCTGAGACAGAAGTATGTACACTGACTGTGGGGGCACAAAGGAAAGCCTTGTGGCAAACCAAGTGGAGCTCACACAGCTTGTCGTCCTGACTGAAGTGTGGGATGAAGTTCTCTATCAGGCAGTTGCTTACCCTGTGGGTATGGAAACCAGGCTGGGAGGGCAAGACTTCAATATAATCCCCCATCAACTACTTCTCAATTCCTTCCTCTCTTCACAGCCATGCTTCCAGAAATGCTCTAATGCTGTCTTCCTACCACCAGATTTCCCCTCTCTCTCAAATCTACCGTGTGCTCAGTCGCTTTAGTCGTGTCTGACTCTTTGTGACCCCTTGGACTGTAGCCCACTAGGCTCCTCTGTCCATGAGATTCTCCAGGCAAGGATACTGGAGTGGGTTGTCAGGCCCTCCTCCAGGGGATGTTACTGACCCAGGGGTCAGACCCGCACCTCCTGTATCTCCTGCATTGGCAGGTGGATTCCTTACTGTTGACCCACTGGGAAAGCCCCAAACCTACTGCAGTTCCATTTCTATTTCCACTCCTCCACCATAACTTCTCTTCTGTAACCCAACTTCAATGCTTTCTTTCAAATTCTCTTACTCTGTTGTTTTTGATTGACTTTCTGATTTCTTTTTGTTGACTCTCTCCTGTGTGACAACTGGAACTCTATTTTTTTTCTGTTTTTCCTTTCTTTCTACTTTCTTTTCTTTTCCACCTGCCCCATAGTTCTGCATTTCTGCATGGTTCCTTTTTTTAAGATGTGTGTTTTTTCTTGGCCATTGCACACTCCCAGACTGATCTCAGCAGTGACATCGATTGTACCTTCAGCTCAGTTCCCTCTCCCAGACGACAGAGCCACACCTCCTGGATGTTTTCACTTGGATAGACTATAGTACCTCAGCCTCAACGTGTGTTCTTGGTTTAAATTCATTACATTACTCTCCTCGGTAAATCAGGCTAGAGACCTGGGATCTCGAGGTTTCCCATTCAGGTCCTCTCAACTCTGTGAACAAAATGTCTCTCAAATTTATCATCCTTTGCTGCCCTGCAAAAGCAGTGTTTTCACTCTAACCTTCATCATCTTACCTCACCTCACTACAACAGACTCCTGCTGCTGCTGCTAAGTCGCTTCAGTCGTGTCCGACTCTGTGCGACCCCAGAGACGGCAGCCCACCAGGCTCCCCCGTCCCTGGGATTCTCCAGGCAAGAACACTGGAGTGGGTTGCCATTTCCTTCTCCATTGCGTGAAAGTGAAAAGTGAAGTCGCTCAGTCTCGTCCGACTCTTAGCGACCTCATGGACTGCAGCCTACCAGGCTCCTGGGTCCATGGGATTTTCCAGGCAAGAGTACTGGAGTGGGTTGCCATTGCCTTCTCCGACAGACTCCTGACTGACCTGTTAGTATCTCCAAATTTTTCCTTTGTCTGGACTATTGACCTCTATTGTTGGTCATCTTAGATGTACATCTGATCAAGGCACACCCTTGCTGAAAACTCTTTTGAACTGATTATTAGTTCAGAAAAATGTCCAAATTCCTTACTTCAAAGTTCTTTACAATTTGACTTCTACTTGCCTTTCTAGCCTAGTTCCTCCATAACTCTGAAATATAACAGCCCTTTATGGGATAATTTTGTCTCCCTTGCAAATTCATGTTGAAATCCTAACTCCCAGAATGTGACCATATTTGGAGATCAGGTCCTTAAGAGAGGTAATTAAGTTAAAAACAGAGCCATTAGGGCCTTAACCTAATAGACTGGTGTCTTTATAAAATGAAGCAGTTAAGTACACTAACAATCGACTGTCCAAAAGAAAAATTAAGGAAACAATTCTATTTACAATAGCATCAAAAATAATAGAATACTTAGGAATAAAGTTGACCAAGAAGGTGAAAGCTGTACACTGAAAATTATAAGACAATGATGAAAGAAATCAAAAAAGATACAAATGGAAAGATAGCCTGTGCTCATGGACTGAAATAATATTATTAAAATGTCTATACTACCTAAAGTGATCTACAGATTCAATGCAATCCCTATCAAAAATACCATGCATTTTTCATAGATATAGAAAAAATAACCCTAAAATTCCTATGGAACCACATACAAACTGAACAGCCTAAGCAATATTGAGAAAGCTGAACGAAGTTGGAGACCATCACATTTCTTGATTTCAATGTATATTATAAAACAGTAATAATCAAAGCAGTATGGTACTGGCATAAGAACAGACACATAGACCAATGGAACAGAACAGGGAGTTCAGAAATAAAGCCACACATGTACGGTCAACTTATTTTTTAATGAGAGTATCAATGGGGAAAGACAAGCCTCTTCAATAAAAGGTGTTGGGAAAACTGGACAGCCACATGTAAAACAGTGAAATTGGACCCTATTTTATACCACAAAATTAACTCAAAATGGATTAAGGACTTAAATGGAAGACCTAAAATCATAAACCTCACAGAACAAAACATAGGGTAACCTTAACATTAATCTTGGCAATGATTTTTTAGCTATAACACTAAAGGCACAAGCAACAATAAATAAATGAATGGGACTACATTATACTAAAAAAGATGCTTTTACAGCAAACATTCAACAGAATGAAAAGAGGCAATCTATGAAATGGGATAAAATGTTTTCAAATCATATATCTGATAAGCAGTTAATATCCAAAATATATAATGAACTCATACAACTCGATAACAAACTAAAATAAAATAAGCTGATTAAAAGTTTGACAAAAGACTTGAATAGACATTTTCCCAAAGAAGACATACAGATGGCCAACAGTTATAAGAAAAGGTGTTTGATATCATTAATTATCAGAGAAATGCAAATCAAAACCAAAGTGAGATATCAGTTCACATCTATTAGGATAGCTATTAGCAAAAAGACAAGAGATAAGAAAGGTTGGCAAGGATCTGGAGGAAAGTGAACACTTTTACATTGTTGGTAGAGATGTAAGTTGTTACAACCACCATGGAAAACAGTATGGAGATTTCTCAAAAAATAAAAAATAGAGCTACAATATGTTTCATCAATCTCACTTCTGGGTATATATCCAAAGAAAATGAAATCAGTATTTCAAAAAGGTATCTACATTCCTACAGTCACTGTAGCATTATTCACAATAGCCAAGATACAGAAACAACTTGTCAATGGATTCAGCAAAGAAAATGTGCTATATACACATGGTGGAATATTAGTCAGCCATAAATAGGAAGAAATAATGTCATTTGCAATAACATGGATAAACCTGGAGGACATCATACTAAGTGAAATAAGCCAGACACAGATAAACAAATATTGCAATATCTCACTTACATGTTGAATCTTAAAAAAGTCATATCCATAGAATCAGAGAGTAGAATAGTGGTTTCCAGGGGCTAGGGGTAGGGGGATGTTAGTCAAGGAGTACAATTTCCAACATGGTGACTGTAGTTCATTATACTCTGTTATATACTTAAAACTGCTAGGAGGGTTGATCTTAAGTGTTCTTACCACACACACAAAGGTAATCATGTGAGGTGACGGATGTGTTAATTAACTTGATTGTGGTAATCATTTTGCAATGTATATGTATATCAAATCAAGTTGTACACCCTAAAAAGTAAACAAATGGGCCATTTTTCCCAAGATGGAAAAACAAATCGGCTTCACTGCTTACAAAAATAAATAAATAAATAAATAAATCATGTATGTGTCACATATACTTACAGAGAAAGACCATGTGAAGAAATAGAGACAAGACAGCCATCTACAAGCCAAAGAGAAAGGCCTCATAAGAAACCAACCCTATACACATTGATCTTGGACTTCTAGCTGCTACCAGAATCGTAAGAAAATAAACTTCTATTGTTTAAGCCACCCAGTCCCTGTGGTGCTTTGTTATGGCAGTCCTAGAAAACTAACACACAGCCTATAAGACTATTCAGTCTAGACTACTCCGATTTTGGAAAATACCCACACTTTTACTGATGTAATTTCTTCCACCGAGTGTCCTTTTCTAGCCAGTATTTATCTTTGAAAATATTTTATCTCTATCTCAAAGTATTTCTCAAAAGCTTATGCCCATCAAAGCTAGAAGGAATTTTTCCCTCCTTTTGTACTCTGCTCTTACTTCTAATAAAGCAACCACCACATTATCGTTCTGTTTTTCCTGAAAATTGTGCCAATGCTAGAAGATAAGTGCAGAATGACAATGACAGTCAATTTATGCCTGATGGTTGTTTGGAGTGATGTAATGACTGTGTTGGTGGAAATGTGGGGAAGGCGATAGAACAGATGGATCTTAATAGTTAATTAATTTTAGGAAGTCAAGGTCAAAGTCCAGATGAATGATGAAGTCTGGATTTCTGACTTGGACCGCCTGGTGGATAGTGATTCCAATGGCTTTATGTAGGGAGTTCTCAAGGAGAAGGGGCCTTGGGAGACAAGGTAGTTTGGTGTTGCTTGTGAGTAACTAAGGACATCTAGGAGGATGGGTCCTATATGCAGATGAATGTGAAAATCTTCATTTCTGGAGAGAAATGTATCTAAGAGCTGGCCTTGTAATATTTTTTAACTCTTATTTTGATGAGCTCTGGATCCTTAGGCACAGTTTCTATCAAAAAAAACTATCCCGCAGAAACTTGAGGACCAAGATAATGCTAAGAATGTGGAAAAAGGGACAAAAAGAGTGAATCCTACAAATAACCAAGAAGCTCTGGGAAGACTGCCTTCCAAAATTTGTTCTCTTGTCCAGCGACCACAAAACCTAAAATCCTACCATCAGTGACATTATTTATCAATTCTTATTGAAGGTGTTTCTGAGTTAAGATGAGAAGCAAGGGACATTAAGAGGAGGTAAAATTATTGACTCCCAAGTTCTGCTGTTCTCTGAAGCTGGGGAAGGGTTCTGTGACCATGAAGCCCCATCAGAAATTGAGGGACAGAAGTGATGAACGGTAAAGGAGACCCAGAATAACGCCCTACCTGGAATAACCAGCTGCCCACCACGGCAGCAGACTTAGGTCAGATAATGAGAAATCAGAAGGCCCCTGCTGCCAACCAAATCTCCTTCTCAACTATTTGTGCAGATAATCTGGCCAGGAATAGAGGGAACTACCCCAACAGACTGTGATGGAGAGCTGACAGATTAAGGGGAGAACAGCATGCCACCAATACGACAGCATGGAGAGCAAAACGTGTTGGCTCTCTAATGAGAATCCGCCTTGCCACCACTGCTCTTGCATTTATGTTCCCCAGAGCAGCTCAGCCTCACTTGCCAAAAGTGGCAGGGGGTGGGAAGGCTGTTGGCCTCGTGCCCACCTGGGTACCTGCTGGGAGAATTTTGCACATGCTGCCAAGTGCCCAGTGGCACCGAGGGCTTCCATTTACATTCTTAATTACCCTGAAATTCAGCCACATGGTCCTTCTGCCTGTCTGGACCAGTGCTTGATGGCAGCTGGTGTTAGAAACTTACAGTGCTCCAACAGCCCTTGAGTTCTATCCTTCCTCTGTCGGGGAGGGACCTCCCAAGTCAGTGAGAAGAATGTCCATGTATGTGTGCAAGTCTACGGGTGCACCTGTGTGCCTGGGCTTATGTGTGTAATTCTTGGTTCCAGATACTTGCATGTATATGTATCTTTAGGGGAGGTAGTGGGGTACATGCTCATTACAGGGAGTTTCCCTTGACTATTGACAACTATGGGAGAATGTTTAAAGCTTTCTCCAGGAACCAGAAATTTTCCAACCTTAATTTGAAGAAGCACAGAAATATATATATTGATAATAACTGGTTGCATTTATCTTTCCTGAAAGAGGCAAAGTTTTTGGTATGTTGTTTCTGGATTTGAAAGTAGAGTGGAAGGAAGTGAGGTCGCAGGTGTTTGGGGAAATTTTTGATCCTCCCTGCACAAAATTTCTCCACATTCCCCTTCTTTTGATTTTGTCTGGGGAGGAAGATTTTGAAATGGGTATTTGTGGGGTGTACAATTCCATACACACACACTCCTATGCCCGTGTATATACACACATGCATTAACATGCTCACTCAATATATAACAATGTGCAAAATGTCTTGCTAGAAACTTTGGGGAAGGAAAAAGCAGTTTTCCATTCATCTTCAAAAATCCTCAAACTCCGTTAAACAGGAAAAATATAGTAGAAAGCAGTAAGTCTTAGAAGCCAAGCGTCTAGTAAGGTCATTGTGTGGGGAAGAAGTTCAGAGATGGAGGGAGTTACTCTCAAGCCAGTGGTCAGGGAAGACTGGGGAGGGAGGAGCTGCAGCATGGACCTCTTCAAGTATGCAGAGACCATCCTCTGATGAGTGTGTTACTGAAAACTGCCACTGGGGGAAATAATGGAAGAGGGTAAACTGATAATAACAGATGCGGGCAGTTACAAAGTTCCCAGTATCTCACAATGTCCTATAGCCATTGTCCGTACATCAAAGAGCGTACATCAAAGAGCTACCCCTCTACTAATTCAGTAGGTGACCACCCTCCTGGAGTTCTGCTCTCCTTTCTGAATTCATGGGGAGGTCTCATTCTGACTTCACAAGGAGGTCCCTGCAGACTTTTTCTCTTGGCAACACTAAAACTAAAGAGCCAATCAGAGGAGATGAACAAATAGATAACAGTTACTGTCCATTCAAAATGTTTGCTTATTTGAGTATTCCTTTTATCGTGCATGCCTGTTCACTCAGTTTTGTCTGAATCTTTGTGACTCCATGGACTGTAGCCCACCAGGCTCCTCTGTCCATGGAATTTTCTAAGCAAGAATACTGGGAATATATTGCCATTTCCTACTCCAGGGGATACTCCCAACCCAGGGTTTGAACTCACACCTCTTGCATCTCCTGCATTAGCATGCAGATTCCTTACCACTGTGCCACACTTGGGATGCCCCTTTTATTACTTTAAATCATTTAATAAAACCTTCATCAATCATCTATAAATTCTCAGGCACTGAGCTAGGCACTACCCACAAAATGCTTAGCCGAGATACAGTCATAGAAAACCAGCAGGACACGTGATGGGATAATTATGTGTATAGAATGCTCTGGGAAGTCCAAAGGGGACTTTCAAGAAAGCTGGAAATTAAGGGTGGCTTTATGGAGAAGGAGAAACTTTGGCTGAGTTTATTTTTTTCTGTGTGTTGAAGGAACGTTGGTTAACTTGATGAAAGGGGAATTGTGTCAAATGTGGTAAAATTGTACCGTATTGGTAAATATGATGCCAATGGAATAGCCGCTGCTGCTTTCAATTAGAATCTCTGTAGGACATGGCTTCAAACTTGTTTGCTGGACAGACTAATTCAGTGCTACCAATCTGATGGTTTATCTCACAGCACCAAATAGCACCGAGACAAAGGTTATAGAGAACTATTAATTTTTAAAATATGATGGAATCAAGAATAGTTCAAGTCATGCAATTGTTTACATTTTTAGATAGCAGAACACAGGGTTTGATGATATAACGTAATATATTTGGTTATAAAATTGAGGGCAGAAATCAAGAATATTAAAAATATTCTTGAAAAATACTTTAAAAGTTCAGGTCATTTTAACAAAGACCAAGCAGTGCTGTATGTGTGCTTAGGGGGACGATGGTTCACAAAAGCACATTAAATCATCCTTGAATGAGTATATCAAAGAAGAAATAAAAATTAAAATTGCAGTCCAATGATGACAATGAAACCTGTTTACCAAAACTTATGGGATATGGCCAAAGTTCTAATTAGAAGTAATCCATTGCCTAAAGTGATTTAGTTATGAAAAATACATGATCATTTTTTCAAGTAGCTAGAAAACGTAAATCAATCTAAGGAAAGCAGAAGGAAGAAAACAGTAACAATAACAACAGAAATAAGTAAATTAGAAATCAGAAAAATTCAGCAGAGGAAATTTTCATCAGGAAGTAAAGAAAAAAATGCAACACATTTAAAATAAATGAATGAAAAAAATGCAATGCTGCACATGTGTATATGTCATATTAACATAATTTTAATGAAAATGATGTATGTGAAACTTCACAGTACTTTGAAAAACACAACACAATGGTAAATATCTAGGGAGCTTACAAATTATCAAAGTTGATTCAAAGAGAATGGACATTTTGAACAGATGAAATAATATGGCAAACATTTCAAAGAATTATTAAGGAATTATGCTATCAAATAAAAGTTTTAGGGACAGAGATTCCTACTGACAAGTTCTCTTAAATGCTAAAAGTAATGTAAACTGTAAATTCAAGAACAGAGAAAATACTGAACATATTTAATTCATTTACTAAATAATTAAATAAATTAAATAATAACCTAAATAAATTTAATAAATGAACATTTCTAGTTTACTTACTATAAACTGATATCAAAAAATCTTATCTATATTGCATATAATAATAGTATGGAATTCCAAATTATGAATGTGGATATAAAAAGTCCAAACTAAAACACTGATAATTAAATATACAATGGAATATTACTCAGCCATAAAAAAGAACGCATTTGAGTCAGTTCTAATGAGGTGAAGTGAGTCAGAAAGAGAAACACCAATACAGCATATTAACGCATATATATGGAATTTAGAAAGACAGTAATGACCATCCTATACGCAAGGCAGCAAAAGAGACACAGGTGTAAAGAACAGACTTATGGACTATGTGGGAGAAGGCGAGGGTGGGATGATATGAGAGGATAACATTGAAACATGTATATTCCCATATGTAAAATAGATGCCCAGTGCAAGTTCCATGCATGAAGTAGGGCACTCAAAGCCAGTGCTGGGATGGGGAGGGAGGTGGAAGCGGGGTTCAGGATGGGAGACACGTGCACCTGTGGCTGATTTATGTCCATGTATGGCAAAACCCACAATATTTTAAAGTAATTATCCTCCAATTAAAATAAACTAATTAATTAAAAAATAAGTAATAAACAAAATAGACTAATAAATGAAGTTAAATAGTATGGCTAAAAACAAATTTTTTTTTTGACATGTAAGAGTAAATTCCTGAATCAAAGAATCCAAGTCTGTTTAAATGCTATGTCTCTCAATAAGTCAAACCATGAAAGGCTACATGACCATATCAATCATATCTGATAAAATTTAGTATCCAATATTGAAAAAGAAAACTATAGTGTAGTAGAACAGACAGTATGCTTTCTTAATATTAAAAAGTCTGTATCTTAAACCAATTACAAATATCTAGCTCATTAAAACTGACAAGAGTTTGTAAGAGGTAAGATGCTTATATATGAAATATAAATAAGTAAAATTATTCAAAAGGAAGAGACTTGATATATCTTCCAAAATATTTTAGAATAATTTATAATAATTTAGCACTTGGTCAAGTGGTGGATCTCAAAGTACATATATGATATTCAACTACTTTGTATTATAAATATTTAGAAAATATAAAGAATAAAAGAACTTGCTTAAAGCATTGTATGAATATAAATATAACAGACTATAATATGTGAAAATTTTATATTAAAAAAAAACCAAAAAAATCAATAAAAACATATTAAAAATTAAACCCAAATCGGTCAAGCACCAAGCACATAAATAAATAGGCTATCCTTCTCAGACAATAAAGAATCCCCCTACAACGCAGAAGATGCAGGTTTGATCCCTGGGTCTGGAAGATCCCCTGGAGAAGGGAACGGCCACCTACTCCAGTATTCTTGCCTGGGAAATCCCATGGACAGAGGAGCTTAGCAGGCTAAAGTCCATGAGGTAGTAAAGAGTTGGACACGACTGAGTGACTAACACACTCTAAAAATGAAAACAAATCCATAATGAGTGTAAGAAGCAAAGTATTCCATTTCACCAGAAATCA
Source organism: Bos indicus (assembly GCF_029378745.1). NCBI lineage: Eukaryota > Metazoa > Chordata > Mammalia > Artiodactyla > Bovidae > Bos > Bos indicus. The sequence goes on from NC_091774.1 coordinate 32,941,002, forward strand.
AAAGAAAAGAAATATAATGAAATACTATTTTCTACCTGTCAAACCAATGACATTTTTAAAAATAGTAATTTATTTTGAAGAGAATGTTGAGAAAGTGCTCTTATGAATCATTGTTAAAATGAAAATGGCTACTGATGTTCTAGAAAGTGATTTGAAAATAAAGAACCACACAGAAATTTTTACCATTGGTCCTGATAATTCTACTCATAAGAATATATCCTCAGGAAATTATGAGAAATGTCTGAAAAGATTATATATAAGGCCCTGCATCATGAGTTTATTATAGCAAATTATTAGAGGCAATCAAAATGTCTAATAATAAATAGGAGTCTGGCATAATTATGATATGTCCATATGAGGTAACATTTTTCAGACCATTACAAATGACGTTTGCATAAAATAGTTAATGATGTGGAAGAATGCACATAATGTAATTTATATTTATATAGAGAGAGGGAGAGCAAGAGAAAAGCTAAGAGTAAGCTCACCAAAATATTAACAATTCTAAATCTCTTTATGAGAGGTTTACAAATTACTTAAAAATTTTTACATTTTCTTCATGTTCTAAAATTTTAAAAACATCAGTCAGACCAAAAGCTTGAAGAACATTCCTGATGATAGTTTCTTTTGGCCAGGATCAAAAAGAACTCTGTCTGCCATGGCATATACTTTATGGCTAGTGTATTTGTACTGCCTTTTTTTTTTTCACTCTGACTTCTGATTTTATTTCATAAATTTACATTGATAACGTTTCTCTACCCCAGTATCTGATTCAATACTTTGTGGAATGAAACTAGGGACTAAACAAATAGGCAAATGGGAAGAAATGTGAATCACGTGTCCTAAGTGATTTTCATACTACATTCTATTCCCTGAGTCTAGAACACAGCCTTGGAGCCTTCCTCTCGGAGGTCAGAGACTTATTCTTCCGTGTCTATTAAATGGCTCAAGAGAGAATGCTCATGGGCCAGTGGCAGTCAAACTCAGAGCTCCTGGGGGCTGCAGTCCTTCTTAAGCTTATGTCAGTGTCGGGTAAAAAGCAGTGAAACCTGAAAGAGAAGGCATGGGCAAGTCCCACTACATCTTTCTCCACTTCCAATTCCTAGTGGTTGGAATCTCACCAGTCTAGAAGTCAGAGGACCTTTCTTGTTACTGAAATCCTTTTAGCTATGGACCAGATTTCTCCATAAGGTTCAGGTTTTTGTTTTGTTTTTTTAATCTTTTTAATGTTAGAGATTAAAGCTAAATTTTAGCTAAGTTTGAAGGAAGATTCACAAATCACCTTTGAGAGAGAAATGGAGAAAGAGAGGGAGAGACAGAGGGAAGGAGAGAGACAGAGGGAGAGGGGGAGAAAGATGGAGAGGGAGAGAGGAAGGGACAGAGGGAAAGAAAGATCATTTTATGAAATACTTGACATAATGTTACTCTGATAAGTCTGAAGAAGTGTGAGTCACTATACAACCATTCTCTCAACTCAGAACAAAAAACTTCACGGAATTACTGTGCTTTTAATCCAAAGAATTGGGTGTTTGGCATTCCATAGTGCTTTGTGGTATCATGCCAACCAGGGGAGCCACTCATGAAAACAGCATATTGTTGAATTGTGGGTCTCAGCTCTCTTGGGTTGATAAATGGCAGTCCATCTTTTAAGACCCTTCCTGAGTTAAGAAAGGATTATCGGATTAAGGTGTGTCTGGAATAGTTCAAACATTTAATGTAATTTACATTTTATACCTGGGATTAGTTTGGAAGCTGGGTGACTGTAGAAAAAAAGTTTTTTTCATTAATAGGAAAAGATGTAATGTCAAATCACTTACACATGAAGGTTAAGTTTATTTGGAAGACAGACTTTAACAGTGTGGCAATTCTTGGCATTAATACTGAAGGAAATTATGACCCACTGTCTGGAAGTGTGCTTGTGTGGGAGTATGTGTCTATGTACATGTGACATTCATTTGCTGTTAGAGGAGCAAGAGTTGAGTAAGCAGGAAGCAAACAACAGCTCTGTTCGGTAACAGGTGGGGTCACAATCTATCAGGGTTGACTGCTTAGAAAGTCATGGAACCAAAGCTAAATGTCACTTTGTTTCCTACTTGAGTTTCAACACTATCTGCCCTCCTCCCCTCCTTCCTCAAGATTTCCCTCTACCCTTCCCTCTTTCCATAATATACCATTTTGTTTCATACTTCTTTGCAGCAATAAAAAGCCCCAAAGCAATGTTAAAGGCAGATTTAACTAGCTGGTTTAATTCTAATAGATTTTGTATTTATTTGTTTCTACATTGACTTGGCCTCCTTACTGTTCTCCACTCTACTTGGAAAAAGATTTTTCATTGTATGGCCCTACGCTTTGCATTTCCTTTCTCAAAAAAAAAAAAAAAGGAAGATTATGTGAGTAAAAAAAACAAAATAGTAACATGATATGGATTCAGGAAGATTTAGCCCAAAATTCTTTTTTCTTTTTTTTTTGCTCAGACAAGGAACTTGAATCTCAAACCTAAGGAAGGTATTATTGTTCTTTAAAAACATTCATTTTGGGAGAAAAATATCCTAAAACTGTTAGGAATCTTGAAATATCACTTTCCTTTCTCTTTATATTCAGTAGAACACACTGTATCATTGACATTTATGCTTGCTGCGGTAACAAGTAAACCCCAAATTACATAAAGGTTCAAACACCAAAGAAGTTTACTTTGCTTTCAGATAAAGAATAAAATAGGTGTTCCTAATTGATGCCCAACTCTCTCCCAAATGGTGATTCAAGGACTCGTATGTCTTCCATCTACTATTCCATCATCAACACTTTGGCTTCCAAAACTGTCATTATTAATCTGTGTCAAGTTACTAGAAGAGGAAAGAACAAGAAGAATGGTATGTGAAAGATTTCTTAGGACCAAGCGTTCAAGCCCGTCTTCACTAAGGTTCACTTAGGTTCAGACTCCACTGGCTTGAACTCATACACATGGCCACATCAAACAGAAAAGGAAAGAGCAGGTATGGTCCGGCTATGTGGCAAGGGAAAAGAGGATACAGGCTTAGTGAACAGCTTGCTATTCTCCATTTTCAACTGAAAATTCTACTTGCTTAGAGTACTTTCAGTGATGTTATGCTTCATGAGCAAATGTATTGCAGCATGGTATGGAGATATGATTTGGCTATTTAAAAAATTGTGAATCAGAGCACAGCCTCTGTACAACACAAGAGTGTCTCAGAAGGTATAAATCTTCCTTTGCATCCATTTCAAATGAAAAATGGAGGATGGGGTTTCATGATAGGATTAATGGACATCTGAAGACAACTGTTTGGGGACCAAGACTAGAGTAGAGGAGGGAGTAATGCATAGGCAGCAGAGCATCTTTCTGTTGAGACGTTATGGTCGGTGGGAGCACTAGAAACTTTGACTGTTGTTCCAGCTGTTATACTAGATGAGATCTAGGCATGCTGACAACCATTATCAACAGAATACAGTAATGGCAGCAGACCCAGAATTAAAAATCAAAAGACTGAGCAGTTGTGTTCATCTGTTCCAAAGTCTATATTATTTCCTTCTATCACTTTGCTCCACTCAGGCAAACTGATTTGTAAGTTATAGTCACTTAGCCACCATTAATTTCACTAAGGGCATTTCACACTTGTACAATAAATGTTTGAATTAAGACATTTCTTTTCTTCCGAAATTGAATTGCATGTTAACTGGTTATTGGCTGTTGCTGGTGGTCCACACAATTACAGATAAGAGCATTGATCTGGCAAGAAAACAAATTGGCTCTTAAAAGAAGGCAGTTTGGATTTGACAGCTACAGATGATTAGGTGTCTCACTAATGGATGCTGTGTATCACCATCAGAGGTGTGAGAGATCTGCAAACACTTTCTCTCAACTGCCTACTTCTACCCGGAAAGGTTGCTTTAATCTGCCTTCTCCTATCCATGCACATTAGCAGAATCCATTGATAGGGGATAAAGCCCCAAGTTACCTGGATGACTCATGAGTTTTGAGATAGGTAGAAGTTACTAAGAGAAATCTTGGTTCAATCAGGTAGCATCCAAAGTGATTCTGGTTTCAACTACAAATGTCTGACAGACAACTGGTACAAACAAGCTCAGCCACACATGACAAAGTAACTTCCCTCAGGGATGGTAGACCAGCAAGGGTATTCCTCCAGAGATTCCATTCTATTGTAAGAACCCAGATTCTGGACACCCTGGCTAGAGGACATCTAATGTTATGTCCCCTAATGTGATGTAGGTAGTTTGCCCAGTAATTGGTTTGCTGGCTTTTAGGACTTGATCAAACCTAGACAGCATATTAAAAAGCAGAGACATTACTTTGCCAACAAAGGTCTGCATAGTCAAAACTATGGTTTTTCCAGTAGTCATGCATGGATGTGAGAGTTGGGCCATAAAGCAGCCTGAGTGCTGAAGGATTGATACTTTTGAATTGTGGTGTTGAAGAAGACTCTTGAGGATCCTTTGGACTGCAAGGAGATCAAAACCAGTCAATCCTAAAGGAAAGCAACCCTGAATATTCATTGGAAGGACTGATGCTGAAGCTCCAATACTTTGGCCAACTGATGCAAAAAACTGACTCATTGGAAAAGATCCTGGTGATGGGAAAGACTGAAGGCAGGAGGAGAAGGGGATGGGGATGACAGAGGATGAGATGGTTGGATGGCATCACTGACTCAATGGACATGAGTTTAAGCAAACTCTGGGAGATGATGAAGGACAGGGAAGTCTGGTGTGTTGCCGTCCATGAGTTCGCAGAGAGTCAGATGTGACTGAACAACAAGAGACTTGATCTTAGCTCCAACACTTTCAGGGAGAATGACTCAGGTCTTGTTCTATCTAGTGACCTCAAGACAGAGACAGAACCCCCTGCTTCCAGGACACGAGTATCAGCAGCTTGACCTCCACCCTTCTCTATCCTAGGCAAGGTAGGGGGCTTCTGGTGAACAATTCAGCACTGCCAATCTGATATCTCAGCCACCCCCAGTAGAAGCCATTTTGGGGTAGATTACATTGACTTTTAAGAGTCATCTATACAACTCCTCCAGTGTAAGATGATCTCATTGTAAAACTCTCTGTCCCTCAGGGGAGTGATAAGCTGCATTCTGTTTAAGAGCTTCAGGTCAAAGTCCAGATCCCCAGCTTTATTCCAGCTCTGGATACATATGAAAGAGGCTATTACTTTCCAGGGGTCAAGCTTTTAGATCTTAGCCCATCGAGAAGATAATAAAAAAGCACTTGTAGTTGGATTTTATTCATCATTTATATAATCACTGAAATTGCAGATGAAATAGGCCATTATGTCATCCCGCCTCTCTTGTTAGCCAGTGTGTATGTATTTTCTCTTTTATAACATCCCATAAAAGCATCCTACACAGGGTTAGATCATAACAGTCTCTCAGCCATTGTGGCAAGTGCAAAATATTCCAAATGAGTCAAGTTTCTGCCTGATTTCCATCTGGAAGATTCTGGAGATGGCTCAGTCTGAGCAGCCATGCCTTTTTCCTCATCCCTCCTGACCTCCATCTCTGTGATGGAAGCAGGGCCAACTCTTTCTGGACAGTGGTACAGGACATGTGTCATTACGAGCTCTGACAGAAGAAATTCAGATAGTTCTCTGGCCATATTTGTCAAGCAGGAATATGTGGAATCTCTGTGGGAGGCTAGAGGCATACTCTTAGAAAGTCAAAAAACATTAAAAAAATTTTTTTTATTGGAGTATAATTGTTTTACAACATCATGTTAGTTTCTGCTGTACAGTGAAGTGAGTCAGCTCTATGTACACATATATCCTCTCCCTCTTGTCCTCCCTCCCTCCATCCCGCCCCTCTAAGCCATCACAGAGCACTGAGCTGAGCTCCCTGTGCTATGCAGCAGCTTCCCACTAGCTATCTATTTCACATATGGTACTTAATGAGAAATTTTCTATGTTATATTTTCAGTTTGATGATCTAAAAAACACACATGCACTTATTCTGGGGCATCTGAAAGACCTCAGAATTGACAACTGCTACGTGATTCCAGAGCTCCAGTTGCGTTTGTGTTGGAGCCAAGTGGTATGTTTCACTAATGAGAAGGGGGTGAGGTAGAATTCACTTGCACTGTAGTGAAAACCAGAGGACTTCAATGTATACTAAAGAAGCAGTGGCTTCTCAGAATTTTCATAGACAGAAGTACTGTAGGGATGGGGTCATTGCATAACAGGTGACAGCAGAGGCAGGCCAAACTTAAAAGCGAGTACATACACCATAGCCCTTGGAATCACAGTCACATTCTGAGCAAAAATTAATTTTACCAAGTTGTCATATGGCATACTAAATGAATGCTAATGATTCTGGTATTAGTTTAGTTTTATTTGCAAATTAATTTTGACTGTATTGCTTAAGGGTTAATATGCATAAGGAGTTTATGCTTAGTTTAATGGTTATATATATCTAAGAAACATTAAAATAAAATGAATTGGAGTCAACATGGGGCTACATGACAGTTGTTTTCCTCTAAAAAGACATCTAAATGCTGTTCAAGTAGAAGAAGTACTGCTTTATAGGATTATCTTGTCTTTCTGAGGACTACATTCATTCTGTTTATATCTCCAGTAGCTATCCACAGAAAGCATCAGTTCCTATTTTCAGTGAATTTTGAAGACTGGACCATATCTAAGAAGGAGAAAATTATTTTCTTTCATCTTTTTTCTTGCAGGGTGTTCTGGCCATATCCCTATGTAATGGACCTCCTATGGACCTCTCTGAACAATTGCTTACAAATATTGAGGACTAAGAAAAATGGATGAATTATATACTGTATGCCCTTCCTTCTGTCCTCTGATAAAGGTACAAATAGCCTTTTGATAACAACCTGTCTCATAAAAAGTATTCAATAAGCTGAATGAGAGAATGAACCCAGGTCAACAACAAGAAGTCACCGAGGCATGAAACAGACATCAGCAATCAGTTAGTTGGCCAGAGAATATCCCAATAGCATGGAAGACATCTTGCAAAGCAGTCTGTGCAAAGTTCCCTGACGCGCAGTCTATTAAGTGGGGTTCCCAGGAGCCTGGTGTAGATTAAGCTCCTTATTTCATGTTATAAATTAAAACAGAAGAAATCTAGTCCACTAGTCCTCCAGGCAAATGCTTGATTGTTCTTTTGTAGGAATCCCTTGACAATGTTAGAGTAGGTGGGTTTTAGAGGAAGTGAATCATCTGGAGATTTATCTAGGCAGGTAGAATAAAATAATGAGCAGAAAGGTGCTCAAGGGACCCGTTGGGAAAGAATTATGCCAAGAACATAGAGAATGCGAGAGGGAGGAGGAAGATGGGCTAGGCAAGAGGCTGGGAAAGGTTACGTTAACTCACCTCTATTGCATGCCCTCTTTTTACATCTTTCTCAATGAAAAGATAAAAAGAATTGATGGAGCCTGAGATGCCAGCCATAGGCACTCACATCCTGGTTTCTCTTTGCTACCACGTGGAATCTGAAAAAAAAAAATGGCATAGACAATATTATTTACAAAGCAGAAGAGAGATACAGATGTAGAGTACAAATGTATGCATACCAAAAGGGAAAGAGTGGGTGATGAGATGAATTGGGAGATTGGGACTGACATAAAAACACTATTGATACTATGCATAAAATAGATAATTAATGAGTATAGCACCGAGAACTCCACTCAGTGCTCCGTGGTGACCTAAATGGGATGGAAATCAAAAAAAGAGGGGATATATGTATACATGCAACTGATTCACTTTGCTGTACAGTAGAAAAGAACACAACATTGTAAAGCAACCATATGCCAATAAAGATTTTTTTAAAAATTGTTTTAAGTAGCATGGTATGAAGGATAACTTGTTTTGAAGGAACTGTCTTATCTTCCATTGATCACTCAGCTCTGGGTGGGCGAGGACATCTACCTGGTGAGTCACAGCAGGAGAGTAGGAGCTGATGGCCCTGACTGTACCTGAGCTGATGCAACGGGCAGATGGAGCTTTATCTCCAGCTTAGAAAATCAGATCAGATCAGATCAGTCGCCCAGTCGTGTCCGACTCTTTGCGACCCCATGAATCGCAGCACGCCAGGCCTCCCTGTCCATCACCAACTCCCGGAGTTCACTCAGACTCATGTCCATCGAGTCAGTGATGCCATCCAGCCATCTCATCCTCTGTCATCCCCTTCTCCTCCTGCCCCCAATCCCTCCCAGCATCAGAGTCTTTTCCAGTGAGTCAACTCTTCGCATCAGGTGGCCAAAGTACTGGAGTTTCAGCTTTAGCATCATTCCTTCCAAAGAAATCCCAGGGTTGATCTCCTTGCAGTCCAAGGGACTCTCAAGAGTCTTCTCCAACACCACAGTTCAAAGGCATCATCAATTCTTCAGCGCTCAGCCTTCTTCACAGTCCAACCCTCACATCCATACATGACCACAGGAAAAATCATAGCCTTGACTAGACGGACCTTTGTTGGCAAAGTAATGTCTCTGCTTTTGAATATGCTATCTAGGTTGGTCATAACTTTCCTTCCAAGGAGTAAGTGTCTTTTAATTTCATGGCTGCAGTCACCATCTGTAGTGATTTTGGAGCCCAGAAAAATAAAGTCTGACACTGTTTCCACTGTTTCCCCATCTATTTCCCATGAAGTGATGGAACCGGATGCCATGATCTTCGTCTTCTGAATGTTGAGCTTTAAGCCAACTTTTTCAGTCTCCACTTTCACTTTCATCAAGAGGCTTTTGAGTTCCTCTTCACTTTCTGCCATAAGGGTGGTGTCATCTGCATATCTAGGGTTATTGATATTTCTCCCGGCAATCTTGATTCCAGCTTGTGTTTCTTCCAGTCCAGCATTTCTCATGATGTCCTCTGCATATAAGTTAAATAAATAGGGTGACAATATACAGCCTTGACGTACTCCTTTTCCTATTTGGAACCAGTCTGTTGTTCCATGTCCAGTTCTAACTGTTGCTTCCTGACCTGCATACAAATTTCTCAAGAGGCAGATCAGGTGGACAATTCACTTGTCTAAATAAAAATAGGGTTGCTCCTTACTTGGGGACTATTACTGGAATATGTCTGTCCTTAGATTACTTTGAACTTCTGAAAGGACAAGTTCTCATGAAACTCTTCCTTTATTATCCAGGTTAGGGACTGTCTCCACTCCATGTTCTTCACCTGGCCCCCCTCTTATCATACACATTTGGGAATATTATTATTAAACAAGTGTTTCCTCTGCTATTTCTCTTGTACTCTCAGACATTTCTTCAATTTCAAAAAAAAAAAATGGATTTGATGTCTGAACAAGCGGGGAGTTCATTTTTCTTTCCTTCCACTTACCGTAGGATGTCCTATGTATGACTTGGTCTCACTGAACTGCTTTTCCCTCATCTATAAATTGGGACAGTCTGAACAATCTTGCAGGATTTTTGAGATTAAGATGTGTAAATGCAGTCTGTGAACTGTAAAGGGTCATTCAAATGCCAAGTACCGGAAACTTGCAGTTAATTAAGCAGAATCACTATTCAGAGTCATCAAACCAGGAAGTCTTTGTTTTTAGGGGCTTTATGACATTATCTTTGCTGGTTCCTTGACTCTGTGCTTCCTGACTCTCCCTAACTCAGACACAAAGTTTTCAGGTGGGATGCTGAGTGCACTGGAGTGCACTGAGCGCCGCGTGCACCGGAGTCCACTGAGCACCGCGTGCGCCTGAGTCCACTGAGCGCCGAGTGCGCTGGAGTGCACTCAATTACCTGAGTCCCTTCCCCTTTTTGATGGAGTCTCAATCACTGACACTGTCAATGTCCCTGTATATTTAAGGCAAGAGGAGCCTGGTGGGCTGCAGTCCATGGGGTCGCGAAGAGTCAGACACGACAGAGCAACTTCACTTTCACTTTTCACTTTCATGCATTGGAGAAGGAAATGGCAACCCACTCCAGTGTTCTTGCCTGGAGAATCCCAGGGATGGCGGATCCTGGTGGGCTGCCGTCTATGGGGTCACACAGAGTTGGACACGACTGAAGTGACAGCAGGGGGATGGAGGCAAGAGTGAGACTCTGGACAGAGTTCATATTTTTCCTCCTTTGCTCTAATAACATCTTAAACCCACCTTTATATAATATTTATATGACCCTGACTTATATTTGTTTACCCATTTCTCTCTCCCACTGGCCAATGAACTCTACGGAAATATGGATTCTTTGTTTGTAATGGCCAGAACATAGTACAGTGTCCAGTGTAGAGTAAAAATTTCCTGGAATTTTCTCTCTTCCTTCCTTCCTCATTGACCTCCAGCACTGGCAATTTGGCCATGCCTTCTATTATGACTGAATGCCAACTCTAGTTGCCCCCAGCAATCTGATCATCCTCTAAGCTTTAATCACAACCTCTTACCTCACATTGCTCAAGACCCCACATGGAGTACGCAGCCTGATGATGAGTTCCATTAGTCTGTAATGATCTGCTACTTGCGTGTTTTTAAGGAAACTAGTGGAAGTGCTATATATGTGCAAAACAGAGAAAAAAAGAAAAATAGAAGAAAATAAAAAATAAAATTAAAAAGATAGGCCCAGAGGACAGAGGGAGAACTGTTGAAGGAATATTTTGGCATTTGCTTGGTTATAAGGAGGCTAAGTGAAATCAATGAAAAAAAGAAAAAAGAAAAAAACTCTATTGGTAAAACTTAGCTCAGCTTAGAGACTAGTGTTTCCCAAAGTACATTGCACAGGGACTTCCCTGCTGGTCCAGTGGCTGGGACTCCACACTCCCAGTGGAGGGGACCTGGGTTTGATCCCTGGTCAGGGAACTAGATCACATATGCCACAACTAACAGTTTGCATGCCACAATTAAAGATCCTGCATGCCACAACAAAGACTGAATATCCTATGTGCTGCAACTAAGGCCTGTGCAGCCATATAAATAAATAAAACATTTTAAAACAAACAAGCCGTACATTGCACAGAAACTAGTTCTGTGGATGTTGTTTGGTGGCTAAGTTGTGTCTGACTCTTTGCAACCCCATTGACTGTAGCCTGCCAGGCTCCTCTGTCCATGAGATTTCCCAGGCAAGAATACTGGAGTGGGTTGCCACTTCCTTCTCCAGGGATCCTCCCAACCCGGCAATTGAACCCGTGTTTCTTGCACTGCAGGAAGATTCTTTACCACTCAGCCACCAAATGCTCCATGTCAAATAAGTTTATGAAGCACTGTGTTATAAAAAGTTAAACATGTTTCTTTACCCTAGAATACCTAATAGCTTTTTATGCGACAATTTAGCTTAGTCATTTTCAAGAAGGGATAGTCATACTGCTTTGAACTATTTTTTTGATCACTCTTAACTGGAAAATTCCAAAGGATCAGGTGTTCCTTGACACACATTTTTGGGACACACTGCCACAGAGATATGTATTTGAATGTTAAGGTACTTGACAATTGGTTCCAAGGAACCATGGAGTAACATGGGCCCAATCTGCCTGCCAATGCAGGAGACACAGGAGACATGGGTTCAGTCTCTGGGTTGGGAAGATTCCATGAGCAGGAAATGACAACCTACTCTGGTATTCCTGCCTGGAAAAGTCTAGGGACAGAGAAGCCTAGCAGGCTACAGTCATGGGTTGCAAAGAGTCAGACACAACTGAGTTACTGAGCACACACATACAATGACAATGTAATTAGCTAAACTCTTGCTTGATTAAACCATGTCTTCAAAGGCTTTGATTAATAGAAGGCTGGCAAGCTGGAAATATTATTTCTAGTTGTCTGCCTTCAAACTGTTCACGTTCCTATCCTTATCAACTCATTCATAAACACAAAATTTCACACTTTGCCTCAAAGAAACAACTGATAAAAACAAAAGGTTATATAACAAACAATAGTTTACAATGTCCAAGAATTTTGGTTGTTTTCAAAGTCATTAAGAGTTATTGTACAAGACTGTTAACAAAACATATAACTCATCAAACACTATGCCGATAGTTAGTTTCATCAGGTGTAGGGAGACAACAATCCAGCTGCCTGTGTCCTTTCAGACCTGACATTTTAGTGGATACAATAATAAATGAAAGTGTCTCTATGGGACAATAACAAACACAGTGATAGGTTTGGTGACATATAGTGGAATAAAAAGTCAAAGTCAAAGAAACTGAGAATGTCAACCCCCAAGAAGCAGCAGCTTAGCTAAAGGATATAGCTTCCAGATGGCTCAGTGGTAAAGAATCCACCTGCCAGTACAGGAAATACAGGAGATGCAGGTTCAGTCTCTGGGTAGGGATCATCTCCTGGAGTAGGAAATGGTAACCCACTCCAGTATTCTTGTACTGAGCACGGTACATGACATGTATCTAGAGTTGCATGAGCAAAGGGGAGTGCTATGGGTTGAATTGTGTGTTCCTTTCCAAATTCACATGAAGACCTAACTCCCATAACCTCAGAATGGGATTGTTTTTGCAGATAGCGTCTTTTTTTTTGGGAGGGGGGAAATAGTTGCTTTACAATGTTGTGTTGGTTTCTGCTGTACAACAATGTGAATCAGCTACATGTATACATATTTCCTCTCCTTGAACCTCCATCCCACCCATCTAAGTCACCACAGAGCACTGAGCTGAGCTCCATGTACTATACAGCAAGTTGCCACTAGCTATCTATTCTACACACGGTGGTGTATCAATCCTAATCTCCCAATTCATCCCACCCCACTTGCCCCACATGTCCACTCATCCATTTTCTATGTTTGCATCCTACTACTGGCGTATACCCTGAGAAAACCATAATTAAAAAAAGACATATGCACCCCAGTGTTCACTGCAGCCCTATTTAAAATATCCAGGATGTGCAAGCAACCTGAATGTTCATTGACAGATGAATGGATAAAGAAGATGTGGTACATATCTTGGAATACACATTGGGATACTACTTAGCCATATAAAGGATCAAACTGAGTCATCTGCAGAGATTATGGGTGAAACTAGAGTCTGTTATACAGAGTGCAGTAAGTCAGAAAGAGAGCAACAAACATTGCATATGGACACATATATGTGGAATCTAGAAAAATGGTACAGATGAACCTGTTTGCAGATAGGGTCTGTAAAGTAGTAGTTACATTAAATGAGGTCATTAGGGTGCTCCTTAATCCGACAAGACTCGTGTCCTCATAAGAATAGGAGATACGGACACAGAGCTACACGAAGAGAAGAAAGACCAGATGAAGACACAGAAAAGGAAGATGATGTATCCAAGCCAGCGGAAGAAACCTCAGGAGAAGCAACCCTGCTACATCTTCATTTCAGACTTCTAGTTCCAAGAATTGTGAGAAAATAGATTTCTGTTGTTTAAGCCTCCCAATTGGTGGTACTTTATTGTGGCAGTCCAGGCAAAGTAACACAGGGAGTGGCCCAAGCCCACTAGTTGGTAGACCTTTTGAGGAGGAAACCTTGTTCTACATGTCTTTGTATGGAACTGTGCCACATAATAGGGAGCCAGGAACACACTCAATAAATCCATGCTGAATGAAGGAACAGAGTTATCTCTGGGTTAGCAGAGGAAGAGCTAAGACCAATGCATGGAGCAGCCAGTATGAACTGGCTCAACCATGAAGTGGGTGGTTTGCAAGGCACTTAGTACTCCGGTCATTGGAAGTGTCCATGCAGAGACTGACTGCCTACTTGTTAGGGCTCTTGCAGAAGAGACAACTGAACTGGGTAGGAGGGGTCCTAGAAGACCCTCGATCTTTTCCAAAGATCTCTGATTCTCTAGAAGCAGAAAGTAACTTCTTAACACCAGTCATGAATGGTCAAAGTCTACAATGAGCATCTTCCAAAGGCCGTGAGAGTCCTGGACCAAGGGGGGACTGCTGAACCACTTTCTAGTGTGTGGCTTTTGATGTGCTCTCGTACACGATATGTGAGCAAATCTTTTCTCATCAGGTTTGGTGTTTTAAAACAAAGGCAAAATGAATGGGCAAGTATGAGTGTTGGAAGGCAGAACCTCAGTGTGGCAGGAGAGAGGTACCTGTGGGCCGGGTGCTCCTGTTCTACATTCTGCTGTGGATCTACATTCTGTAGATGTTTGTCTACAAGATGAGACTTGAGAACTGGAAGTACTCCTTCTTGTCTCCAAACATCTCCTTTGCCAATCTACTAAGAACTTCATTGGAGATGATTTTTTCCAAAAGATACAGTCTCTATTAGCATGAAATCCCTTCATATCTGTGGAGTACCTTTCTGTTTACTGAGCTCCCTCACATGCATTATCTATGATCCTTCATCCATCCATGGTTTTTTTTTTTTTTCATTTCCATGAATGCATCATGCTTTGGGTGGCACAGAACCTTCTCATGTTCTTTTTCCTCTTGGCTAATGCACCCTTCCAAGCACCTATACTTCTCTTTCCTAGCCATCCTCACACCTGTGATGATCTGTTTTTCCTGTAGGCTTTAAGGACAGGAACTAAGTCAGCTTTGCCATCTGCTCCATCTCAAGCTTGGTGTCACACCTGGCACAGAATGAGCACTAACTACAGCTTATTTGAATAAATGAATGAGTATGAATGGTCTTTACTTCAACCCTGTGATGTTATTATCACTCTTCTATTACCTATAAGTTTGGAAAAACTTAATTTGATTGACCCAAAATTTCACAAACTGGATACTCAAAATGAAGTCTCCTTAACTCCAAATTAATAACTCGTTCCCTTTGTATCACAGTTCTATCAGTAACATGAGCCTGTGTTCTTCAGGACATGAATGATCTTGATGTTGACTCTGGCTGTGATTGTCCCATTTGTAACTCAGGGTAGAGATGGAACTGAGAGAAGGGAGTATTCCTAGATGATAAAAAGAGATAGAATATGATGCTTTGGCTTGTGCACACTGCTAAATTTATTTTTTAGGAGATGGCATGATGCAAGGTAGTATGGTTTCCTGAGGGTTCTTCACCCACTCTTACTTGCTGTCAAGACTTATGCCAAGTTGTTCATCCACAGGGATGAATGTCAGAGGCACTACCATCCTGGTGGATTTGGATCTTCAGTCTCTATGGATGCTGACATATAATTAAGCCAATTAGAAATTAGACCCTTGGAACTTAAGGTGTGCTGTATACGCAGGTGTGGGGATTCAGGAACGAGAAAGAGAGTCATAAAAATGGGGAGAGGAGGTGGCAGCAACCACGGGCAAAGAGGATGACAATCTGCCTGGGCCATGTGGCTGACACCCCGCCTGAAGCTTGTTTTGACTCTTCTCTCACTGCACAACCGGCGCATGCAGATGACTTTACATCTCATAGCAAAATGTGCAACAGCAACGTGCTAAGCAAATGCAAACAAAAATATGCTTCCCCCACTCCAAACAAATCTCTCACACATCGTGATGATGCTATGGCATGGCGAGAGACGGGCGACCCAGGCCCCTAGCAACCGGATCTGCTCATTGTTGAAACTACTCTCTGGGATCCATAAAAATGCTCTGGGAGACCAACTTCAGCCATATGGGATGACTTGCTATGACTTGGACATGGCCCGCACTGTGATTTCATTCATTCACGCACGCATGAAAACGCGCGCCATCCAATTCACTCAGCATTTATTGTGCATCTACTGCGATCCAAGCAGAGCCAGGCACTAGAGGAGGCGCAATGAAGGACACAGAGACGAGCCCTCTGGATAGCCTTTTAGGAGCTCATAATTTCTCTGCTTGTGCTCCTGTATGGCTCTTAGCCTGGGACAGAGTTCACACTGCTCTCTCCCTATGGTAATCCCTCCCATTCCTAAAAGGCCAGTTGTCAAGCAGCACTTGCTTTCACTTCCTCACCAGGACTTCTCACAGTGAGAATGAGTCACCCTTTTACCAGGGCTCCAACAGCATGAAGTTCCACAGTAGGTTTTTGATCCAAGTGTTGACTATCACCTTATCTCTCCTGTCTTTATCTCCCCCCACCACTTCCCCCAAACTTGTAGGACCAGATCTTCCCTAATTCAGGGAAAATTCTAACAGGAGGAAAAAGTCTATTAGTGGCCTAAACCTCATAAAAGGGAGCTTTATAATTAAGTTTGTAACTTTTGCACTGAAAATCTCTTTTGACTCAAACCATAGCTGCAGGGCTCCAATGTGCCTTTCTCAAGAACTCTTTAATGAACTAGAATAATGACAAGGAATTATGCTACATTCTCCTCTAGGGCAGGAGAGCATGGTGACTAGGAGTGTGGAATTTGAAGTCTAGATTAAGTTGGCTTTACTTTGGGGAAGTTATTTGATATGCCTGTGCCTAGGTTTCCTCATCTTTAAAATGGGGATGATAATAGAGCATATTTCACAGGGTTGGTGTGAGGATTAAATGTATTAATACCTTTAATTACATATGTGGAACACTGCATGGCACTTAAGACACCTATTCAAGAGATGTTAGGTAGTAATTATTCTCCAAATAAAATAATTCTTATCTGGAGTGTACTGTGATATTGCATTATTGATGGTTCTTTCCATATTTATGTTCTGAATGCTTTGAGGCTCACTTTTACAAAAGGCCCCTGTTGAGAATAGGATGATTCAAATCCTCCTAGTATTTTTAAGAGTGAGTCATTCGGAGTTAGATCCTACAACTTTGAGTTTCAATAGTTTTACCACGATTGGGTGTCTTTCCTGGAAAAAGTCACTCAGTCTCCCCAATCTTCCATTTCCTTAACTTTGAGAGGAGAGATAAACATACACCCCTCGCAGGGTTGCTGTGAGTGTTGTGAGAATAAATTCAGTAAATAACACATGGAAGAATCTAGCATCCTATGTGACTGACTTAATGTTTCATTCTTTTGTTTTAAAAACTAAATGATACACCTGGGATGAGCCCTGAGTATTCTGATGGTGTCAAATACCATTGTGGCTTTCACTGTACAGGTGTAATCTAACAAGTGCACGCACACACACACACACACACACACACACACAGATGTGGATGTAATCTCAAAGCATTTAATTCTCACAATTTAATCCCACCGTATGTGGTAGAACTAGTCGGATGCCTTTTCTAAGATGAAGAAGCAAATGAGGACTGTTTTTCAGGCTAGGGCTACTGCCTTTAGTGTATTTCGTAGTCTTTCCACACATCTATTCTAGTAGTTTTCTTTTCCTTAAAGACTAGGTCTTGTCCCCTAGAACCCAGTGGATGGCAGGCCTCTACTGTTGCTTTACTCATCACAGTGTTCTTCTCTCTGGGACAGATTCGGCCTGCCAAACTTTTGTGGGGAATGGGTTGATCTCATAACCTCACCCTCCACCCTGTCCTCCTCCTAAATGCTCACTAGGTTGTATCTCTGATGCTAAGAATTTCTAAAACCAGGCTCTTTGACCATACTGTCTTGGGTAGTCTGGCTACATTCCACAGAGTCTGCCTCTGCTACCAAATTGGTTCTCCTTTCACATTTCCTGCCCAGACAGGACATCCAGACCTGGTTCCTCCTAGTCTTCGAGGGGCATGTTGCTTGCTGGGCTCCCAAGGTATTGCAAGTCATGTAGGTTGACTGACAAAGTGTCTGCATTATCTCTTCCAGGGACTGGGGTTCTGCTTTGTGCACTAGTGAACCAGAAGGGACCCAAATTATCTGACAGTCCTTAATTCCATAAGGAAAACTTATGTTCAGAAAGAGATTATCGTGTAAAGGAAAGGAGCAAGTGACCATGGAAGTACTTAGAGCAGGAAATCATTGAGCTTTGCATCTGGGTCCTTCAGGAGGCTGGCTGTGTCATGGGATTGCCCTGCGGATGAGAAATAAGAGAGCCATGTGCAGTGAAGCCACCTCATGGCTAATGAATGTGGGTTGCCAGGCGATGGGGGGATGCCTGGTCAATGACGCTGGCTCTAACTACAGAACCACTGTGGGAACAAACTGGGACAGATGCAAATGACTGGTGTGAAGCTTTTTCTGTACTTAGTGATCACACACTCTTCTTGCCTTTGGAGAATGAAATCCACATTCAATTTTTACAGTAGTTATTCTGAGTGATAATCCACATGGCGAAGAGATAGGGTAGCTTTCAAAAGGGAGTATGAGATGAGCAGGGTGAGCAACTTGGACAAAATGGCAACAGGTATGTAGAAACCAGTAGTGCGTGTCTCCAGCAGTCACCTAAGCAGTCTTTTCCAAGACCCTCACCTTTGGCCTGTACAGAAGCCCTCTCACTAGGTCAGAGCAAAGAGCAGAACACTGACCATTCATTCTGCAGTATCTCTGCTGACCAAGGGGGGCCAATTAGGTCCAACTGTGATGAAGTGGGAGGGGAGGTTGCCTCTATTCCTCTGGCCCTCAGAGTGACTCCAGCTGTGTCAGACGCCAGAGGGGTGGAGAATGGGGATTATGCCCTGCCTCGTGTCCACAGCGAGCCCTCACAGTGACTGCGCTGTTCCTTCGCCTGATACCCTAATGTCCTTCAAAACCACAGGACTGACAATGTCCTAAGACCTCCTACAAATATAGAACTTTACTCCATTTGTCATTTCATAAGGTGGATATTTGGTGGTAGGAGGAAGAAAGATAAAATATAAACACTAGTTATTGGTCCAGTGTCTGTTTTGTCTTAAAAGTTAATATCTGTATTGGTTCAGTTCAGTTCAGTCCCTCAGTCATATCTGCGCAACCCCATGGACTGCTATATGCCAGGCTTCCCTGTCCATCACCAGCTCCCGGAGCTTACTCAAACTCATGTCCATTGAGTCAGTGATGCCACCCAACCATCTCATCCTCTGTTGTTCCCTTCTCCTCCCACCTTCAGTCATGCACAGCATCAGGGTCTTTTCGAATGAGGCAGTTCTTCACATCAGGTGGCCAAAGTATTGGACTTTCAGCTTTAGCTTCAGTCCTTCCAATGAATATTCAGGACTGATTTCCTTTAGGATGGACTGGTTGGATCTCCTTGCTATCCAAGGGACTTAGAAGAGTCTTCTCCAACACCACAGTTCAAAAGCATCAGTTTTTCAATGCTCAGCCTTCTTTATAGTCCAGCTCTCATATCCATACATGACTACTGGAAAAACCATGGCTTTGACTAGATGGACCTTTGTTGGCAAAGTAATGTCTCTGTATCAGTAAAGGGTGGCAAATGCCAGTTCCACCAGCCACCTCCAAGGCCTGCCTTTTTCTCACTGTGGGATACAATGAATTAATTCATAAGAGGAACTGCAGAGAAATGCTGAAATCTCATTTATCAGAGTCCTTCCAGGACGCCCAGCTAGTTTCAAATCTAACAAGCTAGCTAAACGTTAAGGGCCCCCAAAGTACCCTAAAATATATTCATCAACTTCCAGAGATTAAAATCAATGCACTTTAGAAAGGGGGAAGAAAAAAAAAGAAAAAACAGAAAATGCCAGCTGCCTTTGCAAACAGGGGATTGGGAAAGGAACATAATTGCGTCCTTTCCCTCTATGTCCAGGAACTTCGACCGCTACTGTGCTACATCAGGTATGTAATGAAAGACAAATGACAAGGAATCTAAACAGAAGAGGGGAGCTGAAGTAACTGTAGTTTTTATGTTCGGGAGAGCCTGAGAGAGAAAAGGAGCATTGTATCTCGGATTAACAGAACTGCAGGATTTCATTAATGACGGCCCAGCTTTTTAGCAAAAGGAAGATAGTTAGGGCCGTAAAAGAGAACATGACTACAATGTGCTCTGCTAATTGGAAATGTATATTATCTTCAGGCGATGTGTGTGTGGGGAGGGGGCTGGGGAGGTTGAGAAGAGACCCGTATTGAGAGGCTGTCAGGGGAGAACTGGACAGAGGGCGCCCCAGGTTGGGCTGTACCAATGGGGCAGTTAAGGGGCCCTTTCTTGCAGAGATGAACGCCAGGGCCCAGAGCCCCTCCCCCACTCCCTTTTAATTCAGTGGCTATATGGGGGCTTCTTTGATGGCAGCTTTGAAGTTGGTGGCTTTGAGATTACTCTTCCTCTGTGACCTTGACCACCAGCCACGAGGTTAGGAGGGGGAAGGGAAGGGAAGGAGGAAGCCGCTGGAGTTGGAAAAAAGGAGAGGAAGGGGAGGGGAGAGGAGGGAGGCTGCCCTAAGACATTTCTGCCGCATTCCACGACTTTTCTGATCACTCTGCAAAGTTGAAATATGATTGCAGCCTTTGCACCGGGAAGGAAAGAAACCATTTAAATGAAAAATTAGCTGCCTTAGCAGGTCAAGCACATAGTTACATTAATGTCGTGTAGAACAATAAATCAACTTCGATCTCCAATTGAAAAAATGCTAATTTAGCTCAGCGATTCACTGATTGTACTTTCCTCTGATAGAAATCTTTTCTTTTATTTAATGCGAAGCCTTGATTTGACAGCCTCCTCTAATGGTGCTTGCAGACTCTCAGCATTTCAGTGGAATTCTGATCATGGTTTTAATATTCCGTGCAGCTCTGCCCCCTCTGATTTCACGCGCACACATTAACGAGAGCTGACACTGGAGATTAGACTCAGACAGCTGGAATGCCAGGTCTTTGTTGCGGCATGGACAGGAGCCAACGTCGTTCAACCACAGCCAAGAGGGACCTGGGAAAGTCTTCTTAAGAAGGAGGGGAAGGCGGGGTGGGGGGCTTGAGGGAGGGTGGGAGCGGGGGATGGGGGCCCGAAAGAAAGACAAGGTAGTTTCTGAAGGGCATGGGGAAAGAGATATTTGCAGAAAGCCCTTTTGTCTCTGAAAGGCACATTTGAATCCCTTCTGATTTATTTCGAGGAAGTGGATCATTACAGGGAAATCCCAAATTGGTTGCAGTATTTTTCTGTAAACTCTGAAAATACAAGTGTGATGCATAGACTGGAAATGGCTCCTTACTTCAGCCTGCTCGCCAGCTTGTCTAAGAAACAATGGTGATTACGAGCCAGAGGAAGAGTGCTTACATAAGGAAATGTGTTCTCCCCTTTGCCTTCAAAAAAATCACTTAGTTCCAGGTGAATAGATGGGGAAATAAAACTAGATTTATGAGCCAAGGCTGCCTGTTCAACTAGTGACTACCCAGGCAAGAAAGGAAGTCTCGTAGCCTAACTGCCTTGATCCTAATAAATTGTTTCCTGATACCAGAAATCAAATAAAGATCCCTGGTTTCATCTAGACCATGAAGCAACTTGTGCTCGGATAGTGTCCATGTTGCAGAGGAAAAGGCAGGGTGCTGCCTGAAACAAGGGCACAACTTTCCCCCCAAAGCAAATGACAGATGACCAAAGTTGCAAAGACAGCACATTAATACTATGTCCAAAAAAAAAAAAAAATTGTTTCTGCTCCCGGGGGAAACCAATTGAGTAGAAATAACAAATGTCCTTCTTGCTAACTGTATCATTAATAATAATCGTACTTTGCATTTTTATAGGATACCAGGATTCTAGACCTTTTATAAATATGCAGAGGGCAAGGCTGAAGAAGAGCAAGGAATATGCCCATTCCAGGCACATGGATGGGGGTACTGAGGCCCAGGGCCCTGCAGGGTTTACTGGGAATTAAATACCAAAAAAATCACAATGCCGCATGCTGCAGCCAGGGAAGGGAGACATCCAAACACTTTCTCTAACACCCTCTGCTCTTTGCTATGAGCGTGGCTTTAGTTTGGTGGTGAGATAAGCTGAACCAGCTTGTATCACATGGGCCTGTTGTTCTTTTTGCCTTTTTGCTTGGTCTTGGTTGGATCACAGCCACTGATGTAGGTTTATTCATTCAGCTAGTATTTAGCGAACCATACATATCGAAATATGAGTTAGGGGCATTGATTGAGTGTTTAGTTGTGTCTGACTCTTTGCAACCCCATGGACTGTAGCCCGCCAGGCTCCTCTGTCCACGGGATTTCCCAGGCAAGAATACTGGAGTGGGTTGCCATTTCCTGCTCCAGGGGATCTTCCCAACCATGCGATTGAACTCACATCTCTTGTGTCTCCTGCGTTAGCAGGTGGATTCTTTACCACTAGCATCACCTGGAAAGCCAGAAGATATAGATCACATATATCCCTGATACTTTAATAAAAATGCAGAGGTCAGATCACAGTGTTTAAGAGCAGAGCTTATAACACAGCATGTATCAGAGTAAGTAAAAACAAGTCAGACAAATCTGTACGAGAATCTCAGTTTTTCTCTATGGACTTTGTGCCATTAGGAAAGTACTTCATTTCTCTCTGTAACTCAGTTTACTTGTCTATAAAATGGGGATTAAAATGAAAAATCCCTTAGTTCATGCCTGACCCATAGTAAGCACTCAATAAATGCTAACTATTGCTATTGTTGTTGCTAGTTTTATATAATTGTTGGGAGGATTCAATAAGAATACACACATATATATATACATTCACACACAAACATGCAATCCTTGGTCATAGTAAACACTCGAAGTAAATCATTGTAAGCACAAATAAATTCTGGTGATTTTTAAGGAGAACATTAGATTAGAAAATCCTAAAGCTGTTCTATAGACTTCAAATTAATCTCCTTGATAGATGTACGCTTATTTCCAAGATAATGAAAAATTGCTCAAGGCGTTTTTGGACCTCTAATTTAGAATCCTATGTGGACACTCTTGGCTCTCTGTCTTAAATATCTTCAAATGTGGCACATTGTCATCTTTAGAGGGTAGATTTCTTGTGGGAAGGTATTAAAAGTTTTCCTGAAGCTGCATCCCATGTATATGGTGGGCAATCAAGCTGGGGGAATATTGTTTTGGAAATGATGTGCATATAAAGGAATTACACTGGTTTTCTTATATGGTTTATAAACTGAATCTGACCACAGTTCCAAGAGGCTTCTGGAGCAAATGCAGCCATTTAAAAGTATACGCATGGGACAACCTCTAGGGGTGGGGATGGGTGTGAGGGAGAATCAAGAGGGAGAAGACATACATATACCTTTGGCCACTTCATGTTGATATATGGCAGAAACCAACACAATATTGTAAAGCAATTATCTTCCAATTAAAAATAAATAAATTTAAATTAAACAAATTAAAATATACACATAGTCTGCTGAGGAGAATGCTCAGAAGGGATCACAGATTGTAGTACGTTTGTGGGGAAGAGAATACAGCATTATTTCATGGTCACATTTTATAATCACCTTCCCTGAAGTAGCTGAGAGTGCCTGGCAGAGGAGAAGGACACACCCATGAGTTCTTCGGACAGTGCAAAACCTGAGGTTCACATCTCTCGACTTGGACCCTTTAGCTTCTGTACAGCTTTAGCTTATGGTCATTTCCCTAATTTTTTCAGAATTGATTAAGCACCTATTGGGCTTCTGGATAGATACTAAGGATTAAAGTTTACTAAACTAAGATCCCTTCCTGCAGGACCACACACTCTAAGAGGGAAGACAGACAAGCAGTCACAATACACACACACACACACACACACACACACACACACACACACACACACGCAGGTGAGTACTGCTGTAGTCAGATGTATCAGGCGTGGCTAGAGCTGGGAGGGTCCTGTGTATACACAGCATGCTCAGCATGTGGACTTATCTTAGAGGTGATAGAGACCCACAGAGAGTTAAAACTGGGAAGTAACAGGCTCCCATTTCCATTTCTCTTTTGTTCTATCTAGCCCTATCTGATGCCTGGCCTCCTTGTCTTAAGGACTGGCCAAATCTTAGACTCCCTATCCTAGCCCTGAGCACAGCTGAAACACCATTGTGCTTTTTCTTCATCTCTCTCCCTTATTAAGAGGCTCTTTGGCATAGAGAGAGAGGGGAACTCTTTCCTGAGTCCTGCCTCCAGGAAGATTTAGGAGGTGTGATTTATTAGAATTTAAATTATAAAAGATTTGGGATTGGCTTAAAGAGAATTTTTTTTTTTTTTTAAACTTACAATGTCTGAGTCTGTTCCAAGGGCTGTGAACCATGGCAGGCTTCCAGTGGCCCCAGGTAGCACCCTCCATGGTTGCATTACTTACAACTGGTAATAAATGGCTTTGACCAAATTTAGCTGAATAGAATGCTTAAGTGCATAAAGATGGGCAGACTGCTTCTGGTGGTTGGATATCATTGATCATATCAGTAGCAATATTGCATACATGGAATATCCTGGAAGACAAGGAGCCTAGAGTGGCTTTATTTCTACCTAACTGCTTTGCCTCTGTGACACAGAGGCAGGAGTACCACTTGTGCCCACACACCGTCATTGAAATAGATCCGTTTGTTTGCTATGCGCATACAATTATCCTGACTCTGCGTGTTCACTCTGGGTCAGAGCACCTAGAAGTATCTAAATGAGACGTAGGGAACTGCAATTGTCTCCTCAGAGCTGAATTGTCTAGTGGCTTTGGCATGTGTGAACCATTCTGAGTGGTCACGATAACAGCATCTCTTAGAAGACTGACTCTCAACCTCAGACTTGTACCACGTGTTTCAGGTGGGTTACAAGTATAGCACTTGTGGATAATTTGCTCAAGCTGGTGGAAAATTTAATTGGAAAACATCTAGAGAGGTTATCTCTAGAATGCAACCCTCATCATATCCTTTCCAGTATGCTTTAGAAAAGTGTAGTCATAGGGAATTTGATAATTCTGAACAGTCCCTGAAGAATGTACAATATATGCTAATTTATGTTGATGTCATGAGTGTCCCCATGGAAAAAAAAGGTTGAGAACGACTGTGCTAGAAAATGACACTTGGTACAAACACAGGTGTACCATGTACGCAATTCAAATGGAATTTAGTCATTGTGAGGTGAAAAAAGACTACATAATGATGGGGTCTTTCAGGAAATGGGTCTCAAGCCTATTTTTTGAGGCTGGTGTCTGTTACTGGATCCAGAAGAACAGGGTACATGCCAAGTAGTTCATTTGTCCCATTATTATGTAGTCTTTAGTTACCTGGATTAGGCCTGCAGGTTTCCCATTGGCTCTGTTTATCTCTGAGCAGTTCCTGGGATTATGAGGGATTACAAGTAGATGTGATGGAGGTCATTAGTATAGGGAATCAAAATTTGTTGAACATCTACTATGCGCTGGTGAAAATGTTAGTCACTCGTCATGGGAGACTCTGCAACCCCATGGACTGTAGCCTGCCAGGCTCCCCTGTGCATGGAATTCTTCAGGAAAGAATACTGGCAGGGGTAGCCATTCCTTTCTCCATTGGATCTTCCCCACCCAGGAATCGAACCCAGGTTTCCCTCAATGCTGGCAGATTCTTATTGCAGGGAATCCTCCAAATGCTGGAAGTATATAAATTAAACACATAAATAATTTAATCCTCACAATAATCCTATAAAGTGGGACTTCCCTGGTAATCCAGTGGTTAAGTATCTGCTTTCCAACGCATGGGACACAGATTTGATCCCTGATCAGGGAACTAAGATCCCATATGCCATAGGGCAACTAAACCCATACACCACAATCAGAGAAAAGCCCACAGGTTGCAACAAAAGATCCCACTTGCTGCAACCAAGATTTGATGGAGCCAAATATTTTTTTTTTAAATTCTACAAGGATTTACCCCCATTTTACAAATAAGGATTCTGAGACATAACTGGCCCTCTAGAGTCAAATCTTAGAAATATAGAGGAGTAATTTGAATCCAGATCTTTCTGAATCCCCAAATCCTTGCTTCTTTTCTGCTTTGTTGCTGTATTCAGTTGGTCAGTCACGTCCGAATCTTTGTGACCTGCAGCACACCAGGCTTCCCTGTCCTTCACTATCTCCCAAACCCATGTCCATTGAGTCGATGATGCCATCCAACCATTTCATTCTGAGTGTGTACCTTTTATATGGTGGCTATGCATAGTGGGGCACATACATTCTCAGTGGTACCCTTGTAGGGGGAGGATTGGACCCAGTGTAAAATTCAAAGTCTTGGGACCAGTTTCAATAATCAGGGCCAAGTAGTGCTTATTCACAACAACATCTAATGGAATACAAGGGTCAAATCATGTGAAAATGCCAATACTTGACCATTTTTCATCTCTAAAAATGGAAACTTCATTCAACCTAATAAAAGTAGGATCATCAGTGCTAACCACACTTAATATTTCTCACACATAGGACTGAAATAAAAATCTGGCTATTAAAATGGAAAGAGAAAAGGTCATTCACTTTGGTTCCCAAAGTTGTGTATCTACGGCTCTAGGCCACTTGGATGGGGTCACCCAGCTCTAGACTTGCAACATCTGCAGAATCAAGCCTCTACCGTGAGAAAGAAGGGGAGAAGTGACCTCCAGCCCACTCATCACATCATCGGCTGTGAGATACGTGGTATAGTTCCTCTGCAACTAAAATCACCTGGCTTGCTTTCCAGCCCCGTGTCCCTCTAGGCTTCACAGAAGGCTAGTGACCCAATGTTACAGGCTGAACTGTGTCCTTCAAGGAGATGTGTCCTGACACTGCAGAACATGACTTTATTTGGAAAGAGGCTCGTTGCAGCTTCAATTAGTTAAGATGAAATCAGACTGGAGTAAAGGGGGCCTTTCATCCAGCATGGCTGGTGTCCTTCAGAAGAGAGGAGACGCACAGGGACTAGGTGGCCATGGGACAACAGTGAGGCATCCATAAGTCCAGGAGCACCAAGCATGGCAGAAAACACCAGGAACGAGGAGAGGCAAGGAAGGAGCATCCCCTACACATTTCAGAGGAAGTATGGTCCTGCTGAGACCTTAACTTCAAAAGTCTAGAACTGTGAGGTCAAACATCTGTTTTAAGCCTCCAGTTTGTAGTTCTTTATTGTGGAAGTGCTAGCAAACTGTGATGCTCACCTGTGAGGCTCCCTATCTACCCCCTTCTCCTGTTGTCAGTTAAGGAGATGAAGCAAATGAAGTGTTAGTGCCTCAGTCGTGTCCGACTCTTTGTGACTCCATGGACTGTAGCCCGCCAGGCTCCTCTGTCCATGGGATTCTCCAGGCAAGAAGACTAGAGTGGGTTGCCACTCCCTTCTCCAGAGGATCTTCCTGACCCAGGGATTGAACCTCGGTCTCCTGCATTGCAGGCAGATTCTTTACCATCTGAGGCACCAAGGAAACCTGAAGTAAATAAAACTACTGTATAAAAGGCAAAACTTAGATTTCAGAAAATAAGTTCACTAGACTTATTTCCAGACTGTTCTAAAGAGTTTTTTTTTAAACCCCAAACCATAAGTTTGAGGGCTACATATGCAGACTGGTGTCTTCTTAGCAGGAGGATTTTATTCAATTTATGACAATCTACAAATTAGATTTACTCTGAGCCTAAGTCATGACCACATGAATTCTGAATAAATGGGCTGCTTTCCCACTGAATGACAAGTTAAGGGAAGTCAGCAAGGTCTTTTCTGGTGAACTGGGATTGGCTTTCACACCATCAGCAATTAATCTGAGTTATGTTGAGTTGAAAATGTTTTGGGGGAAGCACATTATTTTTATGCTCTTATCATCACTAGCAACCAATCCAGGATTCCTTCATCAGGTAAGTCAATCATTAGCTGGATCCAGACACAAGATGGTCACACAGAGATTCACCCACTGTTTATTGAGTATCTGCCATAAATATCACACACTTGTCCAAAGACTTCAACTTCATGATTCCATCGCCTCTGCACCACAATTTCAATACACAGTTACTTTCATTAAAACATGACAAAAATAAAACTCAGAGAGGTGAAATGACTTGCTAAGAGTTACACCTCCAGTAAGAGGATAATGGTGAGCTTTGGATGAAAAGATCAGACATGGGGATAAAAGAGGGGATAGCTCCCAAGATGTGCCTCACTTGGAGCGTTTGAGAAAATCAAGGAGCACAGAGAATACTGGGGACCAAGAACTGGTACTCATGAACCACGGGATATGAGAGAAGAGGTCTGGAGTAGACCCCTGCCACCCCCCATAGCTGTGATCATCAGAGATCTGAACTTGGAGGCAGAAGATCTGCTGTTCAGCTCTATTGTCTACTGGTCTTGTGTCCATGGGCTAGAAACTAAATTTCCCTGGCCTCATGGTTCTAGACTGCAAGATGGGAACAACTATACCCACAACAACGCACATACAAATACATAGCAGACATTAGGTCATCAGTAAAACTTAGCTTTCTGTCTTCTTTCCCAATGACACACAGCTTGGGCTAGCCCAGAGCTAAAGTCATGTCTTTCTGAGAAACACTGTGATGCAATGTGCTGTCACAAACTTGATTTTTCAAAAACAGCCATTTTGTTCTACTGTTTTAAATGATGAATAAAATAGTCTCAAAAAAAATCACTCATTCAGTCACCAGATACTGTTTATATATATATATATATATATATATATATACACACCAAAATTCTATATATGCCAAGTATGGCTGGATCAGAGACAAGGAATTAGAAGATACTGCTGGCAATGGCACCCCACTCCAGTACTCTTGCCTGGAAAATCCCATGGGCGGAGGAGCCTGGTAGGTTGCAGTCCGTGGGGTCGCTAGAGTCGGACACGACTGAGCAACTTCACTTTCACTTTTCACTTTCATGCATTGGAGAAGGAAATGGCAACTCACTGCAGTGTTATTGCCTGGAGAATCCCAGGGACGGGGGAGCCTGGTGGGCTGCTGTCTATGAGGTTGCATAGAGTCGGACACGACTGAAGCGACTTAGCAGCAGCAGCTCATCATTGAGAAACAGTCTTTAGCCCTTCACTGAAGCAACAAGGATATATATCTTTTTAGGAGTCTTTTCTGATATGTATTTCCTGGTGACTCAGATGTTAAAGAATCTGCCTGCAATGAAGGAGACCAGGGTTCAATCCCTGGGTTGGGAAGATCCCCTGGAGAAGGGAATGGCAACCCACTCCAGTATTCTTGCCTGAAAAATCCCATGGACAGAGAAGCCTGGTGGGCTACAGTCCATGGGGTCACAAAGAGTCGGACACAACTGAGAAACTAACACACACACACAGTCTCTTCTAATATATATTTCTATGCATATATAATCATAGGGAAGGTATGTTTTTGTTTCAATTGCTTCTCATCATTATTTTCTGAATGCTATTCCTTTATGTGTGTGTGGGGAAAGTCATGCTTCAGCCTCAAGGTCTTTGCATTTCCCTGTATACCTTCATGGCTGGCTTCTTAACTTTCTCAGGCCTCTAATCAAATGTCATATTATCAGACACCTTCACAGAGAGGCCTCCCTGACCACTTGTCTAAAATACTCTCTCGGGACAGCTCTGCTTGTCCAGTGGTGAAGAATTCACCTGCCAATGCAGGGGACATGGGTTCAATCCCTGGTTTAGTAACTAAGACCCTATACAGTGTGGGCAACTCCACAACTACTGCAGCCAGAGTGCCTAGAGCCCATGCCCCACAGCAACGGGAGCCACTGCGATGCGAAGCCCACTCGATGTAGCTACAGAATAGCCCCAGCTCACCACAACTAGACGAAGCCCGCGCTCAGCAACAAAGATCCAGCGCTGCCAAAATAAAGTTTCAAAAAAATGCTTTAAGTAAACTTTAAGTAAACTCTCTCATTACTTGTCTTTCTCTTCCCTTACCATTGCAAATTGACCCATGGATTGTTCATTCTTCCCAACCCAGGGATCAAACCTGGGTCTCCTGCATTCCAGGCAGATTCATTACCATCTGAGCCACCAGAGAAGCCCTAGATTGTACATTACCTAACATTATCTCATAGGTGCCTTTATTTATGTGCTGTGCCATGCTCAGTCGCTTAGTCGTGTCTGACTCTTTAAGACCCCATAGACTGCAGCCCCCCAGGCTCTTTTGTTCATGGGATTTTCCAGGCAAGAATACTGGAGTGGGTTGCCATTTCTTACTGCAGGGGATCTTCCTGACCCACGGATTGAACCTGCGTCTCCTGCGTCTCCTGTTTTGGCAGGCAGATTCTTTAACCGCACCACCTGGGAAGCCCCACCTCTTATTTAGTGTATCATCTGCATTTCCAGCCCCCTGCCATGGCCACTAGAATGCAATCAGCATGAAGGGCAAGGCTGAATTTTGTTCTGACATATCCCCCCAAACCTAGAAAAGTACCAGATCCATTGTAAGTACTGAGCAGATGTGCCGTGTTCAACATTTCTGTTGACTATAAAATAAATCATGTAGCTTCCCTTGCATTTCCAGAGTCACAAAAAATTTGCCAGTGAATACCTCCCCCACCAGCTTTACTCACTTTACATTTCCCTCAATATGCAGTAAACCTATGGGCATACTTTATAACTTTTGGTAAGCACTGTCTTCCCTGCCCACCCCTGAGCCCCTGCCCTGTTCCCAGAGTGCGCACCCCTAAATCCCTGAGAGCAGGGGTATCTCAGAGCATCTCCCAGAAGATGGCTTCTGTCTCTCTCCATCTGTATCTCCAGTACCAAGTTGTATCACAGGGATCTGTAGGCAGTTTTGCCAACAGGCTTGTATTTGCTCCCCAAATTCCACTAATAGCTGTGAATGTGCAAAGGAAGGAAAAGCAAAAAGTTTGATGTGCAATGAATCAAAATTGACTTGGCCTACATTCCGGCATCCTTCCCCAAATCCACCTGAGACCTCCCACCTTGCTATCATTATCTCTCATTAGAAATGACTCAGGAAGCACAAGGTAAGCAGTTCCAGGATGCTGATTGGATTGGTGGGGCCGTGTGGATAACAAGCCGTATTTCTCTCTTTCTCCTCCTCTCTCTGACTGGCTGTGTAGCAGGACCATTAGTGAGAAATGTTTAGCAGTTAGCAAGAAAGTAATTAGGTCCAGAATTGCACATCAGCAACATTTCTCTACTTTCAAATGGCCAGCACTGAGGATTTTACAATTTATACCTTGGTGCTAAATTAGATCAGATGTCTTTAGCATCTTAAGTTTTAGAGTTTGTTTTTTGTTGTTGTTGTTTTTCATATAATTCAAGGTTCTTCCATACTACCAGAACGCTACTGGAGGCAGTCACAGTTCTTAGTTCTATTCCTCTCCTTTCAGGAATTTTCTATGTATAAATAAGCATATGTGTATTGTACACTATTTTTTTCTCCCCCTCTGTAAATGGAAGCATTTATTCCACACAATATTCCACTATTCCACACATCATTTTTTGCCCTATGATTTGTCTTGTGGCTCTCCAATATACACAAAGAGATGACCTCAGTTTAAAACCACTACCTGGTATTCAATTCCATGAATGTATCATATTTTATTTTATCAAGCCCCTATCAAGGGATATTAATTTGTTGCCATTTCTTTTGCAATTACAAACAATGTAATAAATCATTTCACACATGTGCGAGTGTATCACCAGGAAAAATTTATAGAGGTGAAACTTCTAGGTCAGAGGATGTGGACTGTTTACATTTTGATAGATCATTACATATGCTCCTCTGTAGGCAAGCTGGCAACAAACCCTCCCATACAATTTGGGCAAACACAGGTGAGACTGACTCCTTTCCTGCACCATCATCAGCCTTTTCATCTTTGACAGTCTGATTGGCAAACATATTATTTCATGGTTTCCATTTGCGTTTCTCATCTATTTAAACACTATTTATATTTCTGTGAAGTTGTCAGTTCATGACTTTAGTCTATTACTGTTCTGGGTTATTGGTCATAGGACTTTTAACAAGAAAGTCTGTATGTATTAAAGAGGTTAGCCCTTTGGAATATGGGAATATTTTCCCCAGTTTTTGTTCATCTTTAAGTTTTATTTACATTTCATTTTGTGTTGTGCTTAGTCACTCAGTCGTGTCCAACTCCTTGAGACTCACTGGACCGTAGCCCACCAGGCTCTTCTGTCCATGGGATTTACCAGGAAAGAATACTGGAGTGATTGTCATTTTCTCTTCCAGGGGATCTTCCCAAGCCCAATGTTTGGGCTTCCCAGGTAGCCCAGCAGGTAAAGAATCTGCCTGCAATACAGGAGACACAGAAAATGAGAGTCTGATCCCAGGGTGAGGAAGATCCCCTGGAGGAGGAAATGGCAACCTACTCCATTATTCCTGCCTGGAAAATCCCATAGAGAAAGAAGCCTGGTGGGCTATGATACAAAACACTCGGACACAATTGAATGGCCAAGTACACTGCATGAATACCATATTTCATTTACATGCCCCAAAACGTAGTTCCATGCATCACTTCTCCATCCTGAAATTTTTAAAGAAACTTTTATATTGGAGCCTAGTTGATTAACAATGTTGTATTAGTTTCAGGTTTACAGTAAAGTGATTACAAATACATGTATCAATTATTTTTCAAATCCCTTTCCCATTTAGGTTCTTACAGAAGATTGAGCTGAGTTCCCTGTGCTACACAGTAGGTCCTTGCTGGTTCTCTATCTTAAATACACCAGTGTATACATGGCAGTCCCCAACTCCCAAACTATCCCTCCCTGGTAACTGTAAGTTCATTCTCTAAGTCTGTGAGCCTGTTTCTGTTTTGTAAACAATTTCATTAGCATCGTTTTTCAAAAATAATCTGCATATAAGTGATATCATATGATAGCTGTTTTTGCTTAGTATGATGATCTCCAGGCCCATCTTCTTGCTGCAAATGACATTATTTCATTCTTCCATTCTGAGATTATCTGAAATTCTTAGGTATTTTAACTTCTTCCCTTGTTGTCATTTAAAAAGGGATATTTTCTTCTATTATATTTTCTTTAAACTTTTTATCATGAAATATATTATGAAAAGATAATTTATAAAGGCATAATAATAAAATAGCTGTCAAATGTCTACTATTTAGTTTAATAAGTAGAACATTACTTAGAAAGTTGAACTCCCCATTTATATTTCCACATCACATTCTTCTCATTCTTTCTTAGAAGTAACCATTGTCTGCATTTGGTGTGTATCATTGCTATACATTTTTAAAGTATTTTTACTACATTAGGATGTATTAACACATGGAATTGTTTTGCATATTTTTAACCTTTGCATACATGTGTTCTTCTGCATCTTGCTTTGGCTGCCCAATATGTTTGTGAGAATTAATATATACTGATACGTATAATTCTAGTTCATTCATGTACATCCTCCTGGAAATGTACATTTAGGGTATCCCTTTTCTCTTTTTCCTACTTGAAACAATGATACTAGGAACATTCTTGTACAGATCTCCTTGTACACAGGGAGAGAGGTTCTTTGGGAGTGCAACTGAATGCTGGTGGGGCAATT
This sequence comes from Bos indicus, assembly GCF_029378745.1. Lineage (NCBI taxonomy): Eukaryota > Metazoa > Chordata > Mammalia > Artiodactyla > Bovidae > Bos > Bos indicus. The sequence continues at coordinate 32,974,035 of NC_091774.1, forward strand.
CACCAAACTTACCAGATAGTGTCAAGTTGTGTTGAAAGTGCTATGCTTCTACCAACTATGTTCGGCAGTTTCCTATGTCCCACATCCTGGCTTTCACTTGGTATCATAAAATGTTAATTTTTTTCCCATCTGAGGGGTATTCAAAGTATTACACATAATTGAATTTCTGTTAGTGAGTTGCAGCATCTTTTATATGCTCATTAACAGTGTATCTGACTTACATGCTTAGTCATGTCTGACTCTGCGACCCCATGAACTGTAGCCCGCCAGGCTTCTCTGTCCATGGAATTCTTCAGGCAAGAATACTGGAGTGGGTAGCCATTCCCTTCTCAGGGAATCTTCCAGATCCAGGCATCGCAGGCAGATTCTTTACCATCTGAGCTACCAGGGAAGCCTCATTAACAATATAGGTTTCTTTTTAAAAATTAATTGCTTATTCATATCTTTTGCACACTTTTTGATTTGTTTTATGTCCATTATATTATAAAAGTGTCTTGTTAGGAAGGTTGTTTGTTGACTTTGTATATGAATTATGTATCATGTGCATGCATGCTAAGTCACTTCAGTCACGTCCAACTCTCTGCAATGCCATGGCCCACCAGGCTCGTCCATGGGATTCTCCAGGCAAGAATACAGGAGTGGTACCATAGTGGTATATGGCATGGTGCCATGATGGTATCGCATCTTTTAATATTCTCCAAGCCAGGCTTCAGCAATATGTGAACCGTGAACTTCCTGATGTTCAAGCTGGTTGTAGAAAAGGCAGAGGAACCAGAGATCAAATTGCCAACATCCGCTGGATCATGGAAAAAGCAAGAGAGTTCCAGAAAAGCATCTATTTCTGCTTTATTGACTATGCCAAAGCCTTTGACTGTGTGGATCACAATCAACTGTGGAAAATTCTGAAAGAGATGGGAATACCAGACCACCTGATCTGCCTCTTGAGAAATTTGTATGCAGGTCAGGAAGCAACAGTTAGAACTGGACATGGAACAACAGACTAGTTCCAAATAGGAAAAGGAGTTCGTAAAGGCTGTATATTGTCACCCTGCTTATTTAACTTATATGCAGAGTACATCATGAGAAACACTGGACTGGAAGAAACACAAGCTGGAATCAAGATTGCCAGGAGAAATATCAATAACCTCAGATATGCAGATGACACCACCCTTATGGCAGAAAGTGAAGAGGAACTCAAAAGCCTCTTGATGAAAGTGAAAGTGGAGACTGAAAAAGTTGGCTTAAAGCTCAACATTCAGAAAATGAAGATCATGGCATCCGGTCCCATCACTTCATGGGAAATAGATGGGGAAACAGTGGAAACAGTGTCAGACTTTATTTTTCTGGGCTCCAAAATCACTACAGATGGTGACTGCAGCCATGAAACTAAAAGATGCTTACTCCTTGGAAGGAAAGTTATGACCAACCTAGATAGCATATTGAAAAGCAGAGACATTACTTTGCCAACAAAGGTCTGGCTAGTCAAGGCTATGGTTTTTCCTGTGGTCAGGTATGGATGTGAGAGTTGGACTGTGAAGAAGGCTGAGCGCCAAAGAATTGATGCTTTTGAACTGTGGTGTTGGAGAAGACTCTTGAGAGTCCCTTGGACTGCAAGGAGATCCAACCAGTCCATTCTGAAGGAGATCAGCCCTGGGATTTCTTTGGAAGGACTGATGCTAAAGCTGAAACTCCAGTACTTTGGCCACCTGATGCGAAGAGTTGACTCACTGGAAAAGACTCTGATGCTTGGAGGGATTGGGAGCAGAAGGAGAAGGGGATGACAGAGGATGAGATGGCTGGATGGCATCACTGACTCGATGGACGTGAGTCTGAGTGAACTCCGGGAGTTGGTGATGGATAGGAAAGCCTGGCGTGCTGCGATTCATGGGGTCGCAAAGAGTTGGACATGACTGAGTGACTGATCTGATCTGATCTATAAGAGGTGCACCTTGATTACTCTTTCACTGAGTGTATACAATTCATGTCTCACTTCCAGTGCAGAAGGGATGGTGTGCTGCTTCATAAACTAGATCACAAGAGGCACCATGGCTTCCTGCTGTCTTGCATTTTCTCTGGAAACCAGCTACTATGTTCAGGTAACTCAGTAGAGAGGCCCATGTGGGAAAGAGCAGGGACCAATGTTCAGTGAGAAACTGAGGCCTCCTGCCCACAGCCATGTGAGTGATATAAATCTTCCAGGCCCTGACAAGCCTTCAGATGCTTGTAACCCTGGCCAACAACATGACCGTCACCTCTTGCGGGACCCTGAACCAGAACTTCCTGGCTGAGTTGTTCCTGGATTCCACCCCTCAGAAACTGTATGAGACAATAAATGTGTATTGTTTTAAGCTACTAAATTTTGGGACAATTTGTCACGCAGCAAGAGATAACTAATACATGTATCTTCCTGAACTGCTTTACTGTTTGTCATGGTGTTTTTTCAGTTTATCCTCTTGTGTTACTTAAGAATCATAATATTGTCTACATACAATGGTAACGGTCTTGACTTTTTAAAAATCACTTTACTGCTTCCCCATCAAGCCTGTTGCCCCATCTAGGATGAAATTCATGAATTTTGTTATGCTAAGGACATCTATTCATTTATTCTCATCTTATTAACAGTATTTTAAAAATCAATAATGATATTGAACTCTTCAATTTCCTTTAAAATATCTGAGTATTATGATTTTTCTGCTGAATTATTTTAATAGGACTGTACTTTTGCATTGATATTCATAGGTGAGAGTGATCTTATTTTGCTATCTATTTGCTCGTGAAACATTGGCTAAGTCTGAGGTTTTTGTGATCTAGCTGATGTTCTTGTAATCAAAAGATTTTCTCATTTTTTTCTATGTCCTGCAGCAGTGTAAATCAAAGTAGGAAAACTTTTCCAACAAAAGGTCAGAGAATAAATATATTATGCCTTGTTGGCTGAATGGTCTCAGTCCCCTGATATTCAACTTAGCAGTGTAGTGGGAAAGCATAAATAAATGAGTGTGACTGTATTCCAATAAAACTTTATTTATGAAAAGAAGAGGTGAACTGAATTTGGTCCATGGCCCATTCCTTGGTATAAATCTGTTTTCTCAAAATTTAATGGGTGTACAATCTCCAAGGAATCTTGTTAAAACCAGATTTTCCTTCAGTAGGTTTGCAGTGGAACTTGAGAGTGCATTACACACTAGCTCCCAGGTGACACCCATCTGCTGGTCCTCAATCACTCTGAATAGCAAGGCTTTAAATAACACTGAAACCATCTGTTTTTAAAGTTTGGTTGAATTCATTTGTGAAAATATCCAGGTCTAGTTCTTTCAAATTTGTATCTTATGAATATTGGTAGTTTTAAACTTTTGATGTTTTAGGAATTAGCTTTGGCAATTTATAGTTTCCCAGAAAAGTATCCATTTTCAACTAGATTCTCATATTTTTCTGCAAACAACTGAGCAAAGTAGTTATTAATTATTTCCTTCTCTATTTGTGGTTATTTATTCTTATTTCTTAATTTAAACACTTGTGCTTTGATTCGTTGTTGTTGTTTAATCACAGTCATGTCCAACCTTTGTGACCCGATGGATTGTATGTAGCCATCAAGGTCCTCTGTCCATGGGATTCTCCAGACAGAACACTGGAGTGGGTTGTGTCTCCTTCTCCAGAGGATCTTCCTGACCCAGGGATCAAACCTATGTCTCCTGCACCAGCAGGAGGATTCTTTACCACTGACCCACCAGGGAAGCCCTATATTAGGCAATATTTTATCTATTTTATTTTACTTTTCTAAAGGTTTATTTTTTTAAAACTTAAACATAGTTCATTTACAATATTAACAGTGGGTGTACAACATATTGATTCACTATTTTATAAATTATACTCCATTTATACAATCTTAGCTATATGTCCTGTGCTGTGTAATATAGCCTTGGATCTTTTTTATTTCATATATAGTAGCTTATACCTCTTAGCCTCCTTCCCCTATCTTGTGCTTCCTCCCATTATTTCAAAAAGACACATGCACTTCAGTGTTCATAGTAGCATTATTTATAATAGCCAAAATATGGAAGCAACCTAAGTGTCCATGAACAGATAAGTGGATAAAGAAGATGTAAAATATTACTCAGCCATCAACAAGAATGAAATTTTACCCTTTGCAATGACACAGATGGTTCTGGAGGGTAATATGCTTAGTTAAATAAATCAGACAGAAAAAGACAAATACTGTATGTTACTGATCTATTTCTTGAGTATATTTATTTATTCTACTCTTTCTGGTTTTCCTTTTAAATTTCTGCTTTTATTTTTATTTTGGTTCTTCTGGATTACTTTTTCTCCTGACTTCTTGAGTTCTCCCTGACTTCTTGAGTTTCATACTTAAGTCAACCTTTTAGAATCTTTCTTTTATTAATATACACAATATTAAGCCAGGAATATTCCACTGAGTTTTGCTCTAATTTTATCACACACCATAGAGCTTGGTATTATTTTGTACATAGGTATCAATTCTTACTTGATTGTTTCCTTGACTCAAGAATTATTTAAAGTTTCTAAATTTCCTAGATGGTAGTTTTCTTTTTTCCCAGTTTTAGTTTTATTACTTTTGACCAAAGAATGTGGTCTGTAATAAAAGTCTCTTGGTCTATTATTAACTCAGAGAGGCCTAAAAAATCTCTCTCTACTGATGAGTTTCTTATAATTTCTGTAGACTTTGTTTCTGGAACTTGAAGCTGCATTATTTAGTGCATACAGAGTCATGGGAATTTGTCATTGTGGATCATAGCTTATATCATTTTGGTGTGTCTTCTTCAACTTGCTCAGAGCTTTTCAGGTAACTATTAGTCCCTGGTCCTAGGCTACCTTGTTTCTCGACTCTTCTAAAGTAGAATATCGGGCACCTACTGACCTGGGGAGTTATTCAGTGTCATACTTTTTGCCTTTTCATTTGGACAAAGATTCATGACATTGTACAGGAGGCAGTGGTCAAGACCACCCCCAAGAAAAAGAAATGCAAAAAGGCAAAATGGTTGTCTGAGGAGGCTTTACAAATAGCTGAGAAAAGAAGAAAAGCTAAAGGTAAAGGAGAAAAGGAAGGATATACCCATTTGAATACCCTCCCAATAGCAAGGAGAGATAAGAAAGCCTTCCTCTCCAAAAAAAAAAAAAAGAAAGCCTTCCTCAGTGATCAGTGCAAAGAAATAGAGGAAAACAATAGAATGGGAAAGACTGGAGATCTCTTCAAGAAAATTAGAGATACCAAGGGAATATTTCATGCAATGATGGGCACAATAAAGGACAGAAATGGTATGATCCTAGCAGAAACAGAAGATATTAAGAAGAAGTGGCAAGAATACACAGAAGAACTGTACAAAAAAGATCTTCATGACCTAGATAATCACGATGGTGTGATCACTCACCTAGACTCAGACATCCTGGAATGCAAAGCTACGTGGGCCTTAGGATGCCAGCAAATTTGGAAAACTCAGCAGTGGCCACAGGACTGGAAAAGGTCAGTTTTCATTCCAATCCCAAAGAAAGGCAATGCCAAAGAATGTTCAAACTACTGCACAATTGCACTCATCTCACACGCTAGTAAAGTAATGCTCAAAATTCTCCCAGCCAGGCTTCAACAGTGTGTGAACCATGAACTTCGAGATGTTCAAGCTGGATTTAGAAAAGGGAGAGGAACCAGCAATCAAATTGCCAACATCCAATGGATCATCAAAAAAACAGTGAATTCCAGAAAAACGCCTTCCTCTGCTTTCTTTACTACACCAAAGCCTTTGACTGTGTGGATCACACCAAGCTATGGAAAATTCTTCAAGAGATGGGAATACCAGACCACCCGACCTGCCTCCTGAGAAATCTGTATGCAGGTCAAGAAACAGCAGTTAGAACCAAACATGAAACAATGGACTGGTTCCAAATTATGAAAGGAGTACTTCTCAAGGCTGTATATTGTCACCCTGCTTATTTAACTTTTATCAGAGTACATCATGCAAAATGCTGGGCTGGATGAAGCACAAGCTGGAATCAAGATTGCAGGGAGAAATATCAATAACCTCAGATGTGCAGATGACACCACCCTTGTGGCAGAAGGCAAAGAAGAACTAAAGAGCCTCTAGATGAAGGTGAAAGAGGAGAGTGAAAAAGTTGGCTTAAAACTCAACATTCAGAAAACTAAGACCATGGCATCTGGTCCCATCACTTCATGGCAAATATATGGGGAAACAATGGAAACAGGGAGAGACTTTATGTTTTGGGGCTCCAAAATCAGATGGTGTCTACAGCCATGAAATTAAAAGAAGCTTGCTCCTTGGAAGAAAAGCTATAACCTAGACAGAGTATTAAAAAGCAGAGACATTACTTTGCCAACAAAGGTCTGTCTGGTCAAAGCCATGGTTTTTCTAGTAGTCATATATGGTCAGAGTCAGAGTTGAACTATAAAGAAAGCTGAGCGCTGAAGAATTGATGCTTTTGAACTGTGGTGTAGGAGAAGACTCTTGAGAGCCCCTTGGACTGCAAGGAGATCAAACCAGTCAATCCCAAAGGAAATTTGTCCTGAATATTCATTGGAAGGACTGATGCTGAAGCTGAAGCTCCAATACTTTGGCCACCTGATGCAAAGAGCTGACTCATTGGAAAAGACCCTGATGCTGTGCATGATTGAAGGCGGGAGGAGAAGGAGACGACAGAGGATGAAATGGTTGGATGGCATCACTGAGGACTCTAAGGACGTGAGTTTGAATAAGCTCCAGGAGTTGGTGAAGGACAGGGAGGCCTGGCATGCTGCAGTCCATGGGGTCGCAAAGAGTCGGACATGACTGAGTGACTAAACTGACTCTGAATGAGGCTTCTTTAACTTTCCTTAGCTTATATATTTTTTAAAATTTCTTTTTAATTGGAGTATAATTGCTTTACACTGTTGTGTTAGTTTCTGTTGTGCAGTGAAGTGAATTACCTATACATCCTCTCCCTTCCACTTCATTCTCATCACACCTCTCTAAGGCATCACAGAACAGTGAGCTGAGCCCCCTGTGCTCTACAGCAGCTTTCCACTAGCTATCTATTTCACTTGTGCTAGTGCATATATGTCAGTGGCACTCTCTCAATTTATCCCACCCTCCCTGCCTCCTCTATGTGTCCACATGTGTGTTCTCTACATCTGTGTCTCTATTCCTGCCCTGGAAACAGGCCCATCTGTACCATTTTTCTAGATTCTATATATACGCAATACAATGCGATATTTGTTTTTCTCTTTCTGACTTGCTTCACTGTGAACCTAAATGTCCAACAATAGATGAATGGATAAACAAGATGTGGTACATATATACAATGGAATATTAGCCATAAAAAGGAACAAAACTGGGTCATTTGTAAAGATGCAGATGGGCCTAGAGACTGTTATACAGAGTGAAGTAAAGTCTCTATTTTTCATGAGGCTTCCCTACAGGCCCTGGGCATTTCTGGCTTCTGAAAAAAGTGAATCAAGACCCCTAGGTCTGACAGACGTTTGCCAACCTAATCTGGCTCCTGGCGTGGCAAGGTAGTCACAGTATTACTTCACATCCATTCCCTACTCCCCAAACTCAGTCATCCCTATTGGTCCAGACCATACAACAATAGGAAAAGGAGTACGTCAAGGCTGTATGTTGTCACCCTGCTTATTTAACTTATATGCAGAGTACATCATGAGAAACGCTGGACTGGAAGAAACACAAGCTGGAATCAAGATTGCCGGGAGAAATATCAATCACCTCAGATATGCAGATGACACCACCCTTATGGCAGAAAGTGAAGAGGAACTCAAAAGCCTCTTGATGAAAGTGAAAGTGGAGAGTGAAAAAGCTGGCTTAAAGCTCAACATTCAGAAAATGAAGATCATGGCATCCGGTTCCATCACTTCATGGGAAATAGATGGGGAAACAGTGGAAACAGTGTCAGACTTTATTTTTCTGGGCTCCAAAATCACTGCAGATGGTGACTGCAGCCATGAAATTAAAAGACGCTTACTCCTTGGAAGGAAAGTTATGACCAACCTAGATAGCATATTGAAAAGCAGAGACATTACTTTGCCAACAAAGTTCCGTCTAGTCAAGGCTATGGTTTTTCCTGTGGTCATGTGTTGATGTGAGAGTTGGACTGTGAAGAAGGCTGAGCACCAAAGAATTGATGCTTTTGAACTGTGGTGTTGGAGAAGACTCTTGAGAGTCCCTTGGACTGCAAGGAGATCCAACCAGTCCATTCTGAAGGAGATCAGCCCTGGGATTTCTTTGGAAGGACTGATGCTAAAGCTGAAACTCCAGTACTTTGGCCACCTCATGTGAAAAGTTGACTCATTGGAAAAGACTCTGATGCTTGGAGGGATTGGGGGCAGGAGGAGAAGGGGACAACAGAGGATGAGATGGCTGGATGGCATCACTGACTCAATGGACGTGAGTCTGAGTGAACTCCAGGAGATGGTGATGGACAGGGAAGCCTGGCGTGCTGCGATTCATGGGGTTGCAAAGAGTCGGACACGACTGAATGACTGAACTGAAGTGAACTGATACAACTGTATTTCTGCCTCAATTTCCCTTCCAACCTCAGCTCCAAGTCTGCCTTGCCTCAGACTCCATCTGCTTGGCCAGAGCTTGGGGTCTTCACAGCATGCTGCATTGACCTGGCCTGGTAGACTGAACTCCTGCAATAATACTGTCAACAAAACTTTGAAAATTATCTCAATTTCTTCCCGAGCTTGTATTGTCTGTTAGCATGGACCACTCCCTCTCCCACTGTGACACCTGCATGATGCGTACCTGAGCTGTCCATTCCCTCTGAATACAATGGACCCACGACTTGCTCTTTCCGGGGACAGCCGTGGCAACCAAGCCATCTCACCGGGTTCTCTTCACTGTTCTTTGTAACCAGAGAACAATCTAAGTAATAGGGATGTCTAAGTGATTTATCCCTTGCCTAGGTTTTGACTAAAAACTCTTGGATCTGGCAAATAAGTTTTGGGTATATTACATCTTCTATTTTCCTACAAAATTCATTTGTGACAGTAAGTAAAATTTTCTCATACAACCTGCAGGAGACTGTTGCCATTAGCCTTAGTAAGTTAGGTCTTTTTGACTCTTCAATTAGTTATAATCTTTACTTCTATTTTATTTGTAACCTTTTATTTCTCCTCAAAAAGCAAGAGACTGGCAAAGTATTACTGTCCCTGCCCAAAATGACACAAATGCAACAATGATAATAATAATGGCTTACAGTTTTTGAACACTGTGTAGTTTCTGTATTTTACAGAGATGTCAGTTAATTATCACTGGATTCTTATCAGGTAAATTATACAGTTGTTATCATCATCATCCTCATTTTATAGACCAGGAAACTGACTCAAATAAATTGAGTAAGAAATTTAAGGTTATATAAGTTAAAAGTGGTGGAACAGAAAGGATACCAGGTCTGTGTAACTCCAAAGACTATACCTTTATCCATTATTCTATGTTGCTTACTAACCAATTTTCCCCAAAGCCAAGGAGATTAAATATGTTCTATTGGTTGATCATTTTATGTCCTAGGATGAACTCCATATTACGAAAAGCAAAAGTTTTGGAAGCAAAAGTTCCTGGTCTTTTCCCCAGATTATATTCTAAGAATCAAAGTAATAATAGCAATTTATCAGTTATAGGGCACACAGATGTTTTAAATAACAATTTTATATGTTTACTCTTGGATTTTTAAAAAGCCTTTGCATGAATATAATTGTATTAATTCATGTTTAGAAGATCTTAGAGACTCAACATTATTTCATCTATTACCTTTGAACTAGTTCCCTTATACGACAGTGAAATAGAATAAGTTATTCTAGCTGCTGTAAGAAACAACTTTCCAAGCTCCAAAGGTTTAAAAAATAAAAATTTGGTTTTGCTCATATAGATTCAAATCAAATGTGCTTCTCAGGCAAACTTCCAACAGCTTCTTTAGGGACCTAGGCTCCTTTCTCTTGGGCTTCCCAGGGGGCGCTAGAGGTAAAGAATCTGCCTATCAATACAGGAGACTCAAAGAGACATGGGTTTGATGCCTGGGTTGGGAAGATCTCCTGAAGTAGGAAATTGGCAACCCACTCCAGTTGGACAGAGAATCCTGGAAGACTACAGCCCATCAGGTCACAAAGAGTTGGACACAACTGAGCACGCATGCAATCAAGGTTCCTTTTTCTATGGCTCCATCCTCTACTAAGTCCTGCTGCTGCTGCTGCTGCTGTTAAGTCACTTCAGTCATTTCCGACTCTGTGCGACCCCATAGATGGCAGCCTATCAGGCTCCCCCGTCCCTGGGATTCTCCAGGCAAGAACACTGAAGTGGGTTGCCATTTCCTTCTCCAATGCTTCTCTCCAAAGTGAGAAGTGAAAATGAAGTCGCTCAGTCATGTCCGACCCTCAGCCACTCCATGGACTGCAGCCTTTCAGGCTCCTCCATCCATGGGATTTTCCAGGCAAGAGTACTGGAGTGGGGTGCCATTGCCTTCTCCGACTAAGTCTTGAGTCATCGCCAATCAATATCTCCATTCAGTAGAGAATCGGAAGAGGATGTGGAAGAAGTTTTGTTTTTGCTTTTTTTAAAGGAGAAGCCTAGAAAGGGTGGAAATCTCTTCTGTATATTTCATTGGCAAGAACTCAGACTCACCGTCCCAGGTACCTATAAAGGAGGTTAGAAAAGCTAGTCTGCAGCTCTGATCCCAGAGGGAAGAGAAAGTGTATTCTATGCACACAGCAGGCTCACCCTGACACTTTGAGAACCTCACCAACTTTTTATTTGTAATGAATAGAGTCCATTCAGATTTCACTTTCTCCCATTTGAGATCTTTGCATGACTATCACTTCAATTTCTTAATTGAATTCTTCCTTTAAATACGTGTGCTGGTTTTAAAATTTTGTTGACTTTGTTTCATTCTCTTTTGCTTAAGAGATGGACCTTTCTTCTTCTTCACCTGCATGTAGGTTACACTTCGTGACTTCACTGCTGGTGAGTCGAATAGAGTAGAAATCATTAGATGTCACTTCTAATACTAGGTAACAAGAAGACTGCGCATTCTGTCTTGGGTACACTTCCCAAACCTCTGAGTCACTTGTTCTGAGAGAGGTCAGCTGTACTCTCACAAGCAGTGATGGTATGAGGGCACTCGGGCAGCCTACAGAGAACTGTGGGGGATGCCAGCAAGCATGTAAGTGATCTCAGAAGGGGATCCCTCCCCCAGTCAAGCTTGGAGTTAACTGTGACCCCAGCCAATGCCAGGACTTCAACTCGCAAGAGACTCACAGCTAAACTGCTCCTGGATTTCTGGACCACATACATAAATGTCTACTGTTTTAAGCCTCTGAGTTTGAAATAAAAGGTGACATGCAATAGATGACTAATATAATGCATTTTAAAACCTGTTGTATTTTAGCTCCTATGCTATCATGTGGGTCCAGGCATTCTTCCAGAGACAGTAGAACCGTTCTTAAACTTCACTCTTATTTATGTGCAAATCTCTCAGAGTTGATGCTAAGTATTGGCTGTTGGCTCCAGGACTGTGTACTCTGTCGCTGGATCCATGTATTCGTGCAGCTGCTGGAGATATATGAGAATGCTCCATTGCTTCCTGTGTGCAAAGTTTCCTCTCAGAGAGGTGTGCCATGCTGGAGAAGTGTGGTGCTGATTTTTAGTTTCGAGTATGTTATTCGAACATTTGAGTATGTTAAACTGGGGTTTCATCACATTCTTAAGGAACTCCATTCTCTTCTATAGAGTTGGCCAAAAAGTTTGTCACATTTTTCTGTAATATCTTATGGAAAAACCCCAACAGATTTTTTTTGGCCAACCCAATATTTGGGTTTTACTGGTGTCTCCCATGACCCCATAAAGCCCAGTTCATTCATCTTTCTAAATTAAGGAGCATCACAGAGATGAGCGAATCCATTCTGATTCTGGCCTTGGGTATGGGGGGAACTGCCATTTTTCTATCACATTTTATTAGCAAGCAGTTTGTTTCAGTTCTCACATTTAGGTTTCATATCAGTCATGCGAGGCCCATAGTCATTGCATCAGTTTTATAGTTGGAGCAAGGTAAAGAGCTATGAGGCAGGACAGGCAGAATTTAATCGCAAGTCTGTGACTCCAAATTTCATGCTTTATCAATGAAATCTTCTCCAAATTTCATGCTTTATCAATGAAATCTTCTAGAGCTCCCTTTTCTTATAGGCACAGAGCTATTACATAGTTTATACCAGAAGAGAAAAAAAGAAATTTTCCAGTTGAAACTCAAATGGTTACATCTGAATGTGGAACTTAAACTTCTGTATAAACCCACTGATGGAAGCCTGGTAGGGGCTGAACAACTCGGACTTGGTCTTTTATTTTTTTTTCTTTTGGTAATATAATTACCTTCCAAATTTTTACTTATAAGTCTCTTAGGGCTTTTGCCTTAAAAGAGATCTCAAAGATGATAGAATATATCTCCTTTACTTTATAGATACACTTACTACTTGGCCTTGTTTCTGGAGTTAAAAAGTCATCTCTTTCTTCCTCAGCCCAAGTAGACCTGAGCCACTCTGTAAAGGAAGCTGGAGTGCAGACACAGGCTGTAGGGAGAACCACATGGGGCTGTCTGTAGAAGTGCTCTATGCATTTCACTTCAGGTCTCCAAATGCCAGCATCCAAATACTACTCTTGCTTATAGGGTACCATAACTCTTACTCAATGTTCATTCTCAATTTCCACTGGCACTGGGAGGGCACGTGACTGGCCAACAGGAGAGAATTCCATGATGAGGTGTGCAACAGCCATATGATGACAACTCAGTACAGCTCATTGACTCCTCATTCTGTCAATGAACTTGAGATTGGACACACACCCGGTGCTTGGAGACAGCATTAATGCATCAACTCTAAATACTCATTTGCATGCAGAATACATTTAGAACTATTCTGAGCTGAGAATAAAAAGAACCAATACATATTTAATGATGCTCAATAGGACTAAATATATTAATATTGATTTCTGAAGAAAACACCTATTGACTCAGATTTCTGGTCCTTTGAAGTGTATTGTCTGCCGGTTCCAGCAGGTTTCCTTGCCCTATATAATGACCAGCTCTGTGACCTTCAGCTCAGAGGAAGACCCCCAAATCTTTCTTCTTAAATGAACATTCTGTGGAAGTTAGAAACTGGTAGGAAAGCTCCACGTGGGGAGAGGGACTAAGATGGCCTTCCGCATTGAGTGGAGCTATCAGACCTGGGAAGCAATGATTTCCAGGCTTTGTACTAGAACATGGACTGTGCCTGTAGGGGGCCTGCTGTGGGCAGGGCATTGGAATTCCACAAGCAGCGTTCTCAAGAAGGGCTGAAAGGGAGGAGCTGTGGAGTGATTGCCCTAGCTGACCGCAGGGAACTGTGTGGATGACTCAATGATTTTTCTTTTCCGGGTATGGTGGGATGAACTGGAGACAATTCCCAACACCTTGGGAACTCTGCCCTGGCACCCATGTTAGTTGGGCTAATGCACAAGCCCACCAGCCAGAGAGGTAAAATCTGAATCTCCTCTGAGGTCTTTAGAAATTGTTTTATAATTTTAATATGATATGTTCCCATTCACTTGATTCTAATTTCCCCTGATTCTAATACATTTTTGCCAGATTCAGCATGCCTTCTCTGACAAAGTCTGACTTTTGTGGCATTCTGAGCAGTCTCAGGTGCTGGGTTCAGGTCGCAGTCTCCCCTGGAGGCATGGGGATTCCCAGTACCTCAGCTGCTAAAGAGACTGCCTGCAATGCAGGGGACCCTGGTTTGATTCCTGGGTTGGGAAGTTCCCCTGGAGAAGGGATAGGCTACCCACTCCAGGGTTCTTGGGCTTCCTTGATGGCTCAGATGGTAAGGAATTGGCCTGCAATGCTGGAGACCTGGGTTTGATCCCTGGGTTGGGAAGATCCCCTGGAGGAGCGCATAGCAACCCACTCCAGGATTCTGGCCTGGAGAATCCCCATGGACAAAGGACCCTGGTAGGCTACAGGCATGACTAAGCACAGCACAGAAATATTCGCTGCTCAGACCTGCCTTTAAAAGAACCACCACAAGGAGAGCACCTGCCTGCCAACCTCCAGATGCTGCACCTGGGGGTCCTCCCCAGTGATGGTGCCAAGACCACTGTCCCTGCGGGGTGCGCCCAGCCAAGGACTGATCACAGGAGGTGACAGAACAGGGCTGTTTCTGCCCAGGGCAGTCCTACCCTAGTGAACCTGTGGTTGGGGCTCCCATCAGCCTGCCTGAGACATTCTCTGTGCTCTGGGGCCACTTGAGTCTTCCCACCTCACCCTCGTCTCTTCTCGTTCTCCTTTCACAGGTGTCAGCCCAGAATGGTGATCTCAAGTCTGCCCCTGCTCTCTTGTGCTGCCTTATCATGTACACGCGTTACCTCCACTAACTCTCTTGCAGGTTTCATTCTGTTTGGCATCTGCTTCTCAGAGGGCCTGCCCTGGTACAGCCCTCTTTCCTGGCCCCCGCACTCAGCATCCTTGCTCACTTTCTCAGGCATTCACGCCTTACCTCTCTCCAGTCCACCTTGGTCCAACCATCCCTGTGGCTACCGCTTTCAACTTGTTTCTTCCATTCCAGCACCAGGCCTTTGGACCTCCACACCCCCTGGCAAGACAGCCCAACCCCCGTAGGTAAAAGAAGCAAATACCAAAGGATCAGGAATAACAGAAATACTAGTAGCCTTTCCAAATGCTAGTACCACCAGTGTGGAAGAGTGGACTCACAGTCATTTACCAACACCTTCACGGACAGTTACACTTCAGAATGCAGCATATTTTGAATTTTAGAAAGAAGGCGATATGTTGAATATTAGGTAATATACCCTTAAACCAGTAATATTTCTACAGCAAGCATAAAATTTTTCACTAAGGTGAAAAAATCAAGTAAAAAACATTTTTAAAAAGATAAACAACACAAGATTAGCTCAAAGTCTACTTAAGTTTTGCAGTGAAATACATTATTTTTTTTTTAATTTTCCTTTCAGAGCTTTTATATCTCTCAATAGAAAGAAGGTAAATGGTGATTATCTTGAAATTTAAAAAAAAAGCCTCCCACCTATTAAACACCTGCTTTGTCTTGAGCCAGAGTATTCTATAGCATTGTTTTATTTAACCTTCACCTCAGTATTGTGAATAGTCATCTGAGCTCCATTTTATACATGAGGAAACTAAATCTCAAGAAACTAGTCCAAGGCCACACAAATAGCAAGCACCAAAGCTAAGATTTGAATCCCAAGGAATCAGCCTTCAAAATTATTGGTCATTCCCACTTTGTCACATTGCTCACCCATGTAAGTATCATTTAGCCCTGACTACCTAGTAAGGTATGATGTAATAAGACTGGCCTAGAAGTCAGGAGTCCTGGGAATTAACACAGATTTCATTCTCTGTAGTCTGTCCTCCTTGAGGCTCCATTTCCTTATACGAAATTGGGGTCAGCAATACCTAATTCACACAGTGGTTTTAATAAGGATCAAAGGATAAATTAGGTGTGGAAACATTTTGTGATCACACTGTAAAGTGCCAAAGAAGATGAAACCGTGATGGTAGTGATGATGATATAAGCCATTATTATTGCTTGCACTTCAGAAAACTCTCAGGGCTATAAATAATTGTTTACTTGGGAAAGAACTGGGTGGATGCTTCATCTTCCTTAAGCACCAAGGAAGAATTGGAACCTTGAGATGGTCTAAGAAAATGGGTTTATTTGCAATAGTTGTCCTACACCATTTGATTTGGGAAGGAAGAGCTGTTTCTTTTGCACCCTCTAAAGGTTCCACGTTCAAATAAATAATTACACACACACAGAGCAAGGAAAGAAACTTCCAATTTGATTAGCTATGATGCTTACAAGTGAAGTCACTGCCTCCGGAACAAAATTACTGACAGCTCTTTGCCATTAGGACTTTTCTTCAAAATGTCTGGTTTTTGCTTTCTCATTAACATTGCCACATTGTCATTTCATTAGTCTCTTTTTATGGGTCAGTTACGGGTGGCTGCTGAATAAGGCAGGGAAATAAGAAATGGTTCCAAAGTGGGCACGGTGGGTGGCACAGAATACAACACAGAGTCCTTGCTGGGGAGTGTGGAGTTTTATTGAGAAAGAGGCTCTGTGATTTCGTGTGTTCAGAATGTAAGGCTGGAGTCAACATCTTTAATTTCAGGTTGAACTGGAAAGATAAACAAGAGGCAGAGGATAATTGATATAGAGGCGATAATAAGTTGCAATCAATGTAAGAGATTCTAAATCACCTGAGAAGGTATAGACAGAGTCTAAATCTATGACACAGTGGGAGGTGGGGTGGGGCTGACCACAAAGAGGAGAAGACATAACAGGTGTACTGATGGAAAACAGCATCTCTAGGTTTCAGACATCAAGGGAGGTTCAGGTATCCCTGCATACTGACTTGCTGATGTGAAGCATGAAAGGGAGTCTGACCTAGTTTTGAAATTCAGCTCTGCCTCGTAAATACGTGGGGCTTCCCTTGTGGCTCAGCTGGTAGAAAATCTGCCTGCAATGCGGGAGACCTGGGTTCAATCCTTGGGTTGGGAAGATCCCCTGGAGTAGGGAAAGGCTACCCACTCCAGTATTCTGGCTTGGAGAATTCTATGGACTGTATGGTCCATGGGGTCGCAAAGAGTTGGACACAACTGAGAGACTTTCACACTTAAATATGTGACATTGGGTCAGCTACCGAACTACCAATATTTAATATATTCATCTCAGAAATGGGGATGGTATACAGAGTGAAGTAAGTCCGAAAGAGAAAAACAAATATCATATATTAACACATACATATATAGAATGTAGAAAAATGGTGCTGATGAAGCTATTTGCAGGCCAGGAAGAGAGACACAGACATAGAGAATGGACTTGCGGACAAAGTGGGGAAGGAGAGAGTGGGTCGAATTGAGACAGCAGCATTGACATACATGCAGTACCATGTGTTAAACAGGTAGCTAGTAGGAAGCTTCTGGATAACACAGGGAGCTCAGCTCGGGGCTCTGTGACAGCTTTGAGGGGTGGGATGGGGGGGTGGGAGAGTGGCTCAAGAGGGAGGGGATATATGTACTTTTTTCCAGTAGTCATGTATGGAGAATGGGACTATGAAGAAGGCTGAGCACCAAAGAATTGATGCTTTCAAACTGTGGTGCTGGGGAAGACTCTTGAGAGTCCTTTGAATAGAAAGGAGGTCAAACCAGTCAATCCTAAAGGAAATCAATCCTGAATATTATTGCAAGGACTGATGCTGAAGCTCCAATACTTTGGCCACCTGATGCGAAAGGCTGACTCACTGGAAAAGACCCTGAGGCTGGGAAAGATTGAGGCAAGAGGAGAAGGGGACGACAGAGGACAAGATGGTTGGATGGAATCATTGAATCAATGGATGTGAGTCTGAGCAAACTCCAGGAGATAGTGAAGGACAGGGAAGCTGGGTGTGCTGCAGTTCATGGGGTCGCAAAGAGTCAGACAAGACTTGGCAATTAAACAACGATAGCTGATTCACATTGTTGTACAGCAGAAACCAATACAACATTGTAAAGCAATTATCCTTCAATTAAAAAAAATTAAAAAAAGAAATGAGGATGGTAATTCCTATATTGTAGGGTGATTGTGAAATGTGCAAAACATTTGCAGATGTGCCTAGAACACGGCATATGCTCTATACATGTTAATGATGGATCATCACCAGAATCTTCATGTTCTCAGGAAAGCGAAGTCGGCCTTCAGCTCTAGTTCCAAGTCCCCTGAAAGTAGGTCCTGGAGATTGTCAGTGGCTTCTGAATCCCTTGCATTGACAGTGTTATACTAAATCCAGAACTGATTTGATTATTTTATTTAACATCTGAAGCTAATTTGGTTGGTTCAATTATTGGAAATAAGTAAAACAAAAAAACCTCAACAATGCATGAAGAATCCTCTCAAAACCACACAAGGAAAAGTTGCAGTTGTCTGTCCACTACTTCCCTCTACCCCATAAGCCCTTCATCCAAGGGAATGACAAGAAGTGAAACACATGTGAATCCCATCTATTAATTTTTTCTTTGAGCCACATACATAAAAGTATGTACACATACATATACATATACACTTATACATACATATAAGTGACCACCTGTCAGAGCAACACCTCTCCCACCCATTCTTCCCCATCAAATGCTCTGTGCAAGAAAATGACAAGTCTTAGCTCTGAGGACTTGCTTTGATGAGAGCAGTTACTCTACCATCCCAGTAAAGTACTCTATTGGGCAAAGGAGTTAAACAGAAGACACTTACCAACAGAAAGGACAAGAGCCTGGCTGCGTCCAGCAATTATTTAGTGTGAGCTATGGTGCACCCTGGCATGAATGACTCTGCTTGCCAAGGATGACAGTAAAAGCCTTTGAACCTGCCGGTACTAGCTGATAGGGACCACCTGTTCTGTCACTTACTTGACGTGGGCTTGAAGATACCCCTTTACTTCCATCTGAGTTTTAGTTTCCTTATGTATAAAATGGAATATTGATAAGTGTTTCATCCATTGTATTTTTGATGGGGATTAAAGGAGATGTTTTCAATAAAGCAACAGCATAGTGACTGGCGTAAGATGAATACTTGGTGTATGTGAGCTGCTAAGGTGTTAGCATGTGTGACGGTGATGGAAGCAGCAGTAATGGTGTCAGAAGTAACAACACTGGTGAGAAGAGTAGTACGAACGGTAGAGAGAGATTTGCCAGGACATGGAAGCAACCTACATGTCTGTCAACAGAAGACTGGATAAAGAAGATGTGGTACATATACACAATGGAATATTACTCAGCCATAAAGAGGAACAAAATAGGGTCATCTGTGTAGACATGGATGGACCTAGAGTCTGTCACACAGAGTGAAGTGAGTCAGGAACAGAAAAACAAGTATTGTAGATTAATGTATATATGTGGAATCCAGAAAAAAGGTACAGATGAACCTATATGCAGGGCAGGAATAGAGGCACAGATGTAAAGAATGGACAAGCGCACATAGTGGTGGAGGAGTAGAGAACGGAATGAATTGGGACGGTAGCACTGACATGCATACACTCCCATGTGTGAAATAGATAGCTAGTGAGAATTGCTGTATAACACACGGAGCTCAGCTCAGGGCTCTGTGATGACCAAACGGGCTGGGATGAGGGATGGGGGTGGGAGGAGGTTTTAAAGGGAGGGGATATATGGATACAATAGAGCTGATTCACTCTATTGTACAGCCGAGACTAACACAACATTGTAATGCAATTATATTCCAATTAAAAAAATCCAAAAGAGAGAGAGATTTGGAAACCACATGAATCTCTTTCTAGCAGCATGGTTGACTCATACTTCTGTACTTCGGAAACTAGACTATTGTTTTACAGATGACATTTCTGCAACAATTTCCTTTTATTTCCCTTTAGCTCTTAGTAAAGTTCAGTTTGAAAACTAGAAACCATTACAGCTATTCCAAGAGTTGGGAGGAGCAGAAGCAAGAAGGGGAGGCTGTTCTCTCCTTGGTCAAAGACTAAAGCCAGAACAATAAATACTAAACATGGGCAGGATTGTGGCAGCAGGAGCCTAAGGTACAGAAGCTATACCTTCCCAGCTGCCAAACCCCAAACCCAAACTCTTCAGCCATTCCCCAAGGACTTCAGGATAAAACTCTCCTGCCTATGCATGGTGAGCACCAGCATCTTCACCATCTGGCCTTGCCTACCTCTTAAATTCCAACTTTCAGCGTCTTCCACCCTCTGCCTCTTCCGGACACAAGGCCATTTCAGATCCTGGTATATGTTATGCAGCGGCTGCGGCCTGTGTACATGATGAACATCATCAACTCATCTTTTATTAATAACATGTGCCTCACGCCCCCTATTTTTGCAGACTTCCTGAACTTCTCTCTGCTCAATGACTGACCATCTCATACTTGGTGTCCCAAATTTCAAATATTTCTATCAGCATCTGGAAAATGTAATGCCATTTTTATCTTCCTATGAAATTCCTCAGAGTCAGGGACTGTGTTTTACTCGTGTTTGTGTGTCTGACAAATAAAAGGAATGTAATGAATGTTTTCTAAATGAATGATGAAAGGAAGGGAGGGATGGATAGGTGGGTGAATAAATTAATAAATAAATGGGTGAGTAAATGGAGAATGAGTAAAACCACAAGTGAAGAGACAATCCTGAAGTAGTCTGGAAGGGCACTGGCACAGTTTTAGTAATACCTTCCGCCTCCCAATTCCGTCTCTTCACTGCTCAGAACTTGGCAGTTTCTGAATTCTATTTCCTATGTGTCTTGCTCTTTTATGGGGAAGTCAAGAGAAGATGCAGCCTTGAGGAACTGGTGGTGATTTGGGTTTTAATTTTACGGATGTGAGATGCTAGGAAAGCATCCATGTGGAACTGTCAAGAAGGTAAATAAAAATATGGGATGCGTACTGAGATAAGAGGTCAAATAGCAATATAGATTTGGGGGGTACTTCCCAGTTGGTCCAGTGGTTAAAACTCGGTGCTCCCAATGCACAGGGCCTGGGTTTGATCCCTGGTCGGGGAGCTAGGTCCCAAATGCTGCAACTAATGGTTCACATGCCCCAACGAAGGTCCTGCATGTTGCAACTAGGACCTAGAGCAGCCAAATAAATAAGTATCTAAAAAAAGAGAAAGTATAGATTTGGGAGTCATATAAAGCAGTGATGACTAAACGCAGAAGAAAGAATGAGACTGCCAAGGGGATAAAGGAGATAGTGGCAGTGGAATAAGATAAGGGCTACTTGGGGAACATGGAGGAAAACAGCAAATAGGACAAAGGAGTCAACCAAACAGTAGGAGGAGCCTTTGTCCTGAAGCCAGAAAGGAGATACTCCAGAAGAAGACAATGGTTAATAATGGTCAATTCCAAGAGACAGCAGGTAGGTAGAGGGTTAAGAAGAGGCCATTGGGTTTGCCAGTTTACTCAATTATAATTTACCAATTAGTGGAAGAGCTCAGATATAATCTTCAGAACCAGGAAGCGTCCTTGCACAGTCCCAAATTCAGATCAATTCTCATGGAAAGGAAGGAGTTACAAAACTATTCAAACTATTGTTCAGAAATATCAAACTGGCATTTTTGTTCATCAATTCAGATTTAAAATTTAATTTCATGGTACAATGAACTCATACACAGTTATATCTATTAAGGTCACCCACTCTCAACTCATCAGCTTATTCTGGGCATTGATGACAGTAAAACTCTTTAGGAGATAAGAATCAGTGTTTCATACTTCCTGGTGCTCACAGTTTTAATGTGAGCCAAGATTTTCTGACTGTGAAATACTCCATGAAGTTTATCCCCCTACCTTTCCCCTGACTGCTCCTCAATCCATGGTTTTAACAAAACAAATTCTGCAAGAGATTCTCAAAGTTTTGAGGCAAGGGGAGGAAGGGAAGGAAGTTTTTGATTGACTCTTTTCATTGTTTCAAGAAAAGACACCCATATTTTGCTTGAATTATTTGCTTAGCTTCTCATAAAAAATTAATCTATTTCTTCTTTCTGCTGCTCAAAATACTAAGGCCAGAATCCAAGCAGCTTTTACTGTGCTTATTACTGTAACAATGGGTGCTTAATTCATGAAATTCTTTTTGTCTCCTACACAATGTAAATCTAGAATTCTCCTTAAAGGCAACACTGTAATTAGGCAGTTTGGATTTAAATTGACCTGTAAATATATGCACACCCAAGGTCAAATGAACAGGGACACACAAGCACACACATATTTTCCTCTTTCTCTCTCTTTATATATTTGTATTATGTGGATGCTCAGTTGCTCAATCATGTCCAAATCTTTGTGACCCCATGGGCTGTATATCCACATATATAATATAAATATTTATGTGTTTACATATATGTGTGAGATATATCTATAGTCATATGATGTATACATATATATACATGTGATATAGATATAAGGATGCTAGATATAAATATATCTCACATGTATATATATATATCTCACACATATGATGATGAGATAGTTGGATAGAATCACTGACTCAACGGACATGAATTTGAGCAAATTCTGGGAGATGGTGAATGACGAGGAAGCAGTCCATGGGGTCACAAAGGGTCAGACACAACTTGGTGACTGAACGACAAACATATTTATATTGATATAGATATAATTTAATGTGAAAGATCATGAAAAAAATCTGCCATGTGCAAAACAGATAGCTAGTGGGAACATACTGTATACCACAGGGAGCTCAGCACAGTACTCTGTCCTAGATGGGTGAGGAGGCGGGAAGAGGTCCAAGAGGGCGGGGATATATGTACATATACAGCAGATTCAGAAACTAACAACATTGTAAAGTTACCAAGCCCCAATTAAAAAAAAAAATCTACCTGCCCTTCCCCTTAGTTTCTCCCAGAAAATATGCCTTCAATTGTTGAGAATTCAGCACTTTCTGAAACTTAAATTGGGTTAACAGTAAGGTCTGGAGAAGTAGGGGGTAGAAAAACAAAACAAAACCTCAGAAATATTATAAAAGCACAATTAACGTGGAATATTGCAGACCTAGAGAGCTGCATAGGGCTCACCGCCCACCCTATCCAGGCTACACTGTCAAATTTTCTGGATAATTAGCCGGCTCTCCTCCTCCGACTTTTTCATTTCAGCAGAAGTAATTTTTTTATATAATAATTTGAAAAAATACTAAATGCTGATTTTTTTTGTATGTGTGAAATTCTGAATCCCACTTCTCTAAACCAGAATATATCTTTACAATCTCTCAGAGCAGTAAAAATATAACCATGACTATTAAACATCATGTGGCCATGTAAGTATTTAACCCCATAGTCAACAGGTGAACTATGATTAAGGCCTCTTGTTCTGGCAATGCCATGGGAACAAGAATAAATAAGACCTGTCCCCTGCCCTCAAATAGAACACAATCTATTGGAGGAGATTACTCTGCATATAAATAATTATAACACCATGAGATAAACGTTAATGGAAGTATGCACATGGCCATGTGAGAGCACCAGAAATGAAGCACGAAATTGCATGGAGATCACAGGGCAAGACACGTCCCAGCAGAACCTGGAAGAAGAGTAAGAAGGCATCTGACTGGGGGTGGGTAAAGACATCCAGTTAGTGAGAACAGCATTCAGAAAGCTGCAGAAATAGGTCTTGTTTGGGAAATTACAAGTAGCTTGACATTAAGGGAGAGAGATTAAAATAATAAGCTAGAATGAAGGACAAAGGGCTAGTTAGGACATGATAAAAATGTTTCATGTTTTCCCAAATAGTGAAGAAGGAAGATTTCGAAATTACTTTTCTCATTAGCTAGAAGTAGTATATAAGGTACTGAAGCTGACCTGGTTACAAAGAGAAGGATTGGGTCAGTGAAAAGAGGAGATGCCTGGCGACATGTTGGACTCTTGGTTTTGAATCTTTCATTTTCTTGAAAGAAATGTGTCTCGTTCCAATGGCTGGACACTGTGGTTTAGTTTGGCAGATTGCAATGCAGTGATGAAAACAGAGGCCACATTTGGAGGACTTTTCATTGTGGCCGAGAAGGAGAAGTAGTCTGAACTGGGGACCTCACCACACCCCAAAAGGACGAACATATTTTCTTCCTTTGAGGTGCTGACCACAGGAAAGGCAGCATCCCAAATTGGGAAGGAAAATATGATTTCAAGAGTTTAAAACATCAAGTGACTCTTTCAAACTGTATTTTGATGAGGTAAGGGTAAATGAATGAGAAACATATGGATTCCGTTTTCCTAAAGATTCATACAGATTTAAAATTAAGGAACAAGGAGCTTGAGGCAAAACACACTTTAGACTTAATCCAAACATAACTGTTTGAGAAATTGTTTGAAATTTTCCTAAATATACACAGAAATTCAGTTATGCATCTTTCCATTATGTGCTCTGTGAATTTTACTCAGAATCCAGCCCTTTTGCAAATAATGTCAATGGTGGAGAAATGGCCTATACAGACTTGGGAAAGTGTAGTTACCATGTTGGGTACACAGTGACCTCAGATTCATCAATAAAATGTTGGCTCCTAAGCAAGCTTTCAGAGCCCATCCCCCAAAGTCTTCTATCCCTCACCCCAACACACAAATATACTCATTGTGCTAAACAGATTTCACTAGGTTATACTGCCTAACAAGCACAGTTCTTAGTGGCTTCCAGAAACAAAGAGTTCATTTCTCATTTTTGTTTTATTCACACTGGCAGGGGGAAGGCTGAGGTTCTCCTCCATGTGCTGTCTTCATTTCAGTTCAGTTCAGTCACTCAGTTGTGTCCGACTCTTTGTGACCCCAAGGACTGCAGCACGCCAAGCCTCCCTGTCCATCACCAACTCCCGGAGTTTACTCAAACTCATGTCCATTGAGTTGGTGATGTGGCAGCCTCTATCTGGAACACTCTATTCTCAACCCAGAGAGAAGCAAGGCAATGGCAAAACCACAATGTGACTCTTTAGACTTTTGCCTGGATATGGAATAGATCACTTCCACTCATGGTTCATTGGCCAAAGCACATCATACATCCAAACTTGATCTTGGTGAGGTAAGAATATTCTTCCCACAGGGAAAGCATCAGAGAGGTGCCCCTTAGGAAATGACACAAGAAAGATGGGCAGCAAAAAAATTGGAAAAAGCAAACAAACAATAGAATCTATGGTATTCATTATCCTTTCGCATGGTTAAAAATTTGAAATTGTATTTACTTGCTTACTTCTTGGAGAAGGCAATGGCACCCCACTCCAGTACTCTTGCCTGGAAAATCCCATGGATGGAGGAGCTTGGTAGGCTGCAGTCCATGGGGTCGCCAAGAGTCAGACACGACTGAACAACTTCACTTTCACTTTTCACTTTCGTGCATTGGAGAGGGAAATGGCAACCCACTCCATGTTCTTGCCTGGAGAATCCCAGGGACGGGGGAGCCTGGTGGGCTTCCATCTATGGGGTCGCACAGAGTCGGACACAATAGCAGCAGCAGCTTACTTCTTCCTCTCTCAATTTGCAATCTGTGTAAGAGCAAAGATCAGATCTTATACTCATCACATAGTAGATGTTGGTACTTAATGGCATTCAGTAGATATTTGTTGGATAAATAAATCTAGTTTCTGCTTCCCCTTCCAAAAATTAGGCATGTTGATATCTGTTCTTTATAGATAGGAATATAGGAATGCTAAGAAGATCAAATTAAATAATGAATTTTCTTTCCTTATTCTCAGGGTATAAAATTGCAGAAATATTTTAGGATAAATAATTGTGGCAGCTCATAAGACTGGTATGAACAAGTTTGCACTCCAGAAAGGATATTCTTACATACAGTTCTCAGACTTTCCTCCAGTTTCCAGCCTTCTCCCCACAACCCACAGCATCAGTGAGTCCCACTGTCAGCAGAAATTGGTTCCTGTATTTTGTCTCTAGGTGAACCTTTTCCATATATCTGGTCACATAGACACAGGGTGCCTTATCAAGGCTCTGGTCTTCTCTAATTAGCAGGATAAGGGTAGTCTTCACTATTCATCTTTAGATACCCTGATTGTTGTTGTTCAGTTGTGAAGTCATGTTCGACATTAATTTATCTGTGCCGCTTAAAAATGCCTCTATGAGAACCTCCTTCAGGTTGGATGGAAAGAAGTGGCCTGAGAGCCCAGTGAGAACAACTAATCTGTTGCTGGAGACTTAAGGGATTTTAAAGAAAGGTCTACATGCAGATAGGAGATCCAAGCGGAACCCACATTGTGTTCTCGAATTTCCCAGAGAAATATCTAAGGTTCACGTATGTGTTTCAGACTTGCTTTGAACACAGGGAGCCAACAGCATCCACAGTACAATAATAATACTGCTGTTGGGTATCTAGCTGCATATTCTGGAGCTTGAAAACAATGTTCATTATTAATCATTGATCAGTTCATTCAACACAAGGAATAAGCTGGATGCTCCAATGTGTTTGTTATACTTCTGGGCATCATCACTAAAATTGCATATTTTCATTTTTTTTTTCTTGCTGGATAGAGATTTCATATACCAGTGTCTCTAGTTTCCAAGTACAGAGTTTATCCTTTATGCATTAGGCTCTTTGGGGGTCCTTATTAGGAAGCTCTTTGGGAACCTGAACATTTACCAGTTCCAATCACTCTTTGTTGATACTCAGGGAACCTCTGTCTCAGGAGCACAGAATGCCACTGAATGAAAGTGAAAGTCGCTCAGTCGTGTCCGACTCTTTGTGACCCCATGGACTATACAGTCCATGGAATTCTCCAGGCCAGAATACTGGAGTGGTAGCCTTTCTCTTCTCTAGGGGATCTTCCCAACCCAGGGATTGAACCCAGGTCTCCCACATTGCAGGTGGATTCTTTACCAGCTGAGCCACAAGGGAAGCCCAAAAATACTGGAGTAGGTAGTCTATCCCTTCTCCAGGGGATCTTCCCAACCCAGGAATCAAACCCAGGGTCTCCTGCATTGCAGGCAGATTCTTTACCAACTGAGCTATCTAGCAACCTTTGAATGACCCATATCTTATCTCCATATTATGGACAAGGATAGTGAAATCTAATGGGACTGTGGACATGCCTGGCTTCTCGTTGAACTTTGCCAATATCCAGAACAACCTGGAGGAGAATGAGTATTCTGATGCCTTCATAGCAGAGCCCATGACGCTGGGCTTCCCTGCTCTTTGTTTCAGCAACAGCAGAGAGTGATACCCAATGGCCGCCTGCCTGGGCAGATTTTACAACACGGAGAGAGCTAAGGTGCAGGAAGAGAGGATGTGAATAAACACCTCTTCCCCCATGCTTTGCATTGGAAGGGTACTTTCTGAAATTGCTTGATATTGTCCTTTGTACCCCTTAAGTGCTGATTTCTTCCAGGTACCTTTTTTTTTAAGCCCTGTTTTCCTTCTATCCATGATATCTGAGTGGCCTTAGAATTCAATTTGCCTTTGTATTATGACAAACCAGCAAAAGTTCAGCCTACATGTCTCTCCTCTGCCCAGGCTTCTCTTTCCGATGCATAATGGACATCTTCATCTGGGTGTCCTGTTTTTATTTCAAATATAATATATCCCAAATGACACTTCTTAAAATAGTATCTATTTGTTTATTTTTGGCTATGCTGTGTCTTCATTGCTGTGCAGGCTTTTCTCTAGTCGCGGCAAGTGGGGGCTACTCTCTAGCTGCAGTGCTTGGGCTTTTCACTGCAGTGATTTCTCTTGTGGAGCACAGGCTCTAGGGAGCACCGGCTGCAGGAGTTGTGGCACTCGGGCTCAGTAGCTGCAGTTCCCAGGCTCTAGAGCACAGGCTCAATAGTTGTGGTGCATGGGCTTTACTGCTCCACAGCATGTGGGATCTTCTCGGATCAGGGATTGAACCCATCTCTCCTGCATTAGCAGGCGGATTCTTTATCACTGAGCCACCAGGGAAGCCCCCAAACTGTCTTTTGTTCTCTTCAAATCTGCTATTCTGTGTGTTCCTTCATACAGGATTGAGTCTTACCTAGTCACTTACCCTGCATCGGCTTTCTCATACGAATGACTGTCATATGGAAATCCTCACTTTTCTCGCCTATACCTTCTGCTAGATTGTGAGTTCTCTGAAAGAATGGCTTTATTATTCATCTCTATAAACCTTCATAATGGAGCCTAAAAAGTGACAGGTTGTAAATGTTTGCATAAAAATGACTGAATAAAGTTAAATATTATCATAACTCATGATGTAATCAAGCATGGCCTGGTCAGTTTCAGCAGATTTCAAGAAGTCCCAGAAGCATGTGGACATGGGCCTATAGTTCATTCAAGAAAGTAGGGGTCAAAAGAAAGCTTAGTCTAACAGCCAGGGCACAAAATGTAAAAAGTGTGATACCAGGAGACCTGATCTTTAGTAGTGATCCAGGTCCATAGACAATATCAGGATACATAAAGGCAGGAGCAGGGCACAGCCCCTGGGAGCTAGAGATGAGACAGGCAAAAGTTAAGAGCAAGTGACTGAGTTATTCCCTAAGCTGGGAGGAAAGTAGAAGGTTCCTGACTCAGGGATTCTGATGGAAGCTTAAAGGGGACACTGCTCCTGTGAATGAGGCAGATGTTCAGGGTGTCATTGGCTCGGATCTGGGACCCAACGGCTGGCTTGGCTGCCCACAAGGTCAACTCTTATTTCTTGGAGCTGCCAGAATACATGGCTGGGTCTGTGCAAATCCCTACTATGTTGGTCAGGCTTAGCCTAGCACCCAAGACGGGGCTGAGGCACCACGTGGGAGCCGAGGACTTATGCTGCGAGTAGGAGAAATGCTGCTGCAATAGTCTAAATGTAGCTGAGTATCAAACCTGATCTGGAACCTGAGCGAGGGTTTATGGGAACTCTGTATCGCCTCTGCAACTTTTCTGCAGATCTAGAATCATTCCCAAATGAACGGTGTTTGTTTTTGTTTGTCTGTTGAAGTTGGTATAAGGCTGCTGACTTTTATTTCTTTGGAAGTTCTTCTTGGTTTGTTTTTTTAAGACTATTCTCTTTCCAGAGTTATTGGTTTTAAAATTACCTTTATGTATTGATGTGACAGCAGTCATAAAGGAGGGCCTTTACCTGGCAAATAAAAAGCTGACCCTCTTTACTGAATGCATTTTTTAAAGAAAATATCATTTTGGTTTTAAGCGAAATCTAAAAGTCTGGCTACCATTAATATGGGTCCATCCAGTCTTTTTTTTTTTTTTCCCCTGGCTTTCTTTTCTTTTCTGTTTATCTTTTTTTTTTTTTATTGAGGTATAGTTTATTTTTTATTTAAGTGCTTTGGGGACAAAACATTTATTAAAGATAATTTATGACCTAGCT
Source organism: Bos indicus (assembly GCF_029378745.1). Taxonomy (NCBI): domain Eukaryota; kingdom Metazoa; phylum Chordata; class Mammalia; order Artiodactyla; family Bovidae; genus Bos; species Bos indicus. The sequence continues at coordinate 33,002,896 of NC_091774.1, forward strand.
AGACTTCTAATATTTTCCTTTTTTTAAATTTTATATTAATTTATTTAATTAGAGGATAATTATTCTACAATATTGTGATGGTTTTTCCATATATCAACATGAATTGGCCACAGGTATACCTACTGAATTAAAATTAAGTATTTGGGAGTCTTCCACCAAAAAAAATCAGAGAGGTATACTTTATTCCTTACTAGGAACAGATGCTCCCAAGTGGGCTAGGTTTGCTGCAGAAGATAGAAAGGCATTTACTGGGCAGGTAACTTATGTAGTCACAAAGGCTGGGCTGGGTTCCTTTCCATGCAGCCAACCTATTCAGGAAATGGGAGTGCTTTTTATTCTATTTCTTACAATCCGATCCTTCTAACCAGGGTGCTGCTGAGAGAAGGGATAAGAGCTCTAGAGAGAAGAAAGGGCAGAGGGAGAGGGAGACTAAGTGCTGCAGGGCTATAGAACTGCCATCAACCCCTTCTTTGCTGCCGCTTCTTAAACGCATCAGCTGCTGCCTGTCCTTAGATGACCCAGGGAATCTTGTTTCTCGGAGCTGCCAGTTAACAAGTAAGGTTGCCAACGGAAGCCAGTTGCTCTCTTCTGATGCTGAAACTTACAACCTGTCATCCTTTGTTGTCTGCGGAACAGAGAACACAGCCAAGCCGGCAGGGAGAGTCTGTTGTATGAGTCCAGATCTTGTTGGAATGGTGCAATTTATCCACACATATCAAGGAAGAGCAATAAATCCTTACCACTGCCACCCTTCCTCAGTCTCCAAGGGGGTCAGGAAAAATTATGATGGGTATGGGATGGAAGGAACCTAACATGGGGACAACTGTTCCCTATATCTAACCATAGCACAGTGAGTGAACACAAAGGTCATCATATAGGTATATTTACTGGCCTGCACATTTAACAGCATCCTTCATGTCTGTCTCTGATCTGTTGGAGAGCACAAAGCTCCCAAATATATTGGCAAGTAGGAGGTGGATAATTCATTGATTGAGAGGATTTCCAACAACCTGAGAGAAAGAAATAGAGCAAAGAGTTCAATAACTAGAGATGGAAACATGAAAGAGGAGACCTGGCCACAAGGAGCACAAATTAAAAATCCCTCTTGAGAGTTATTTTATCAGTGTAGATGTGAATGATGGCAAAAAGTCTGTGAGCTGAGCAAGAAAATAGAAATTATTTGAAAGCAGGGCTGGTCTGTAGTTAGAAGCGAGGAGTACAGGGTTGCCAGGAATTGTAGGATGTCTCTGTTTAATGCATCTTCTCAAGTTATTTGTTGTGTGTGTACGCATGTGCACAGTAGTGTTTGACTCTTTTGTGACCCTAGAGACTGTAGCCCACCAGACTCCTCTGTCCATAGAATTTTCCAGGCAAGAATACAGGAGGGAGTTGCCATTTCCTCCTCCAGGAGATCTTTCCAACCCAGAGATCAAACCCACATCTCTTGAGTCTCCTGCCTTGGCAGGTGGGTTCTTTACTACTAGCGCCACCTGGGAAGTTACTTGTTATCACTCTCTTTCTGTGGGCTTACCTTTGACTGAGCAATGACCAGAAATTCCAGGCTGGAAGGCGTCTCAGGTAGCAGCAGCTGAAGAGAGGATCGGAGACCCACCAGGGGCCAAATAATACATCAGGATGTTCAGGGCAGTCCTCCTGCCCTGAACATTTGATGACTCAAGAGGAAGGTCTTATTTCTAAAGAATAGGCATTAAGTGAGCCTACTTTACCAAGTCCTTAAAGAAAGGCCAATGAGAAAAAGATTCTCTGAAGACAGAGAACACTGTATAAGGACAGAACTGAGGCTCAAAAAAAACACCTAATTCCCACAGCAAGGGTGGACAAGGGGAAAGCACCCTACGTCAGGAAGAATGACCTGGGATTAAGTCTGAACTTCCTGTGTGTACATCCTGTGATTCTGAGTGAACCCTCTGAGCCAGCTTCCTCTTCTATAAAAAGGGAACCTGACCTGGCTTTCTTATTTATGCAAGTGAATTGCAATAAAATCTTTTATGCAAATGGAAATTGTGATTGTATCAGTTGGCCAAAAGTTTGGGTTTTTCCAAAGCATCTTATAGAAAACCTGCAAGAACTTTTTGGCCGAACCAATAATTGTAGACTAGAACCAGAACTGATTTTGTCTGTTGCCTGCCCCCTCCCTGCAAGCTTTCCTCATCATTTGTGAAGCAAAGTGCATGTTTTCTTTTATTTTTATGGCTTATATGCAAGGGTCTTATTTGCCCCTTTTAATTTGCCCAGTTACTGATAGGTAGTATTTCTGATGACTAGTCAGGCTGTTAGGATATTGAATTTACAGTGAAGTCCCTATTGATGGTTCTCCATCAATTTCTTTTCCCACATCTATCACAATTGCTTTAAAGTACCTACAAATTGACTAAAACTCCCTGCTCAACAGTTCTCCTTACCCACAATTCATGTCTTCCAGTATCTTGAAATAATCAATGAGAAACTGTCTATATATCTACATATCTTTGTGTTTACATATATACAAAACAACATCTGTCTCTATGGAAAACCAAACCTTCTGGAAATATTGCACACGAATTCTCTTGGCCCCACTTCAAACTTCACTTGCAAAGAAGGACTAGATATGAAATATTTCCCCCATTTTGTGGATGAAAAACAGAAGACCAGTCCCTCATAGAATGAATATTATAACTGATTCAAATCTAGTTCTCTGGAAACCCAGGCCTCTTATATCCTACACCACAGTCTTTTTCATTTCCATAGGAAGGAATCAATCACGGCTTTCTTTAACCTTTATTTCACTCTTTATGGAAAACTGTAATTTCTGGGCTAAAGGACAGTTTACACTGGGGTCATGGGATGGAAGGAGACAAGAGAAGGGCCTTAATCTACAACAGGTCCGCCCAGCAGCCTCTGGTAACATGTTCTCAGCGAGGGTGTGTGACTGGTAAATCGATTTGGTGCTGGCTGGTCCTCGAATCTCCCTGTACTTGATCCTTCAATACCTGTGCCAAACCGGATGCTGTAAAAGGCACAGAGTCGGCTACTCTATCATATACCTTCAAGGTATGGCATATGAATCTTAAGGTGCTATGCCGGAAGAATAGATTTTAAGAGCTCAGGGGAAGAGAAGCATGCCTGCAACCTGCTTTCCGCCCACGAGTCAGAGGTAGATGATTGGATGTCATTACAAGAGAATTCCTAAGCCTGGGGACATAATTAACAGAACTGCAGCCACCTGCTGTCAGGTGCCAGCGATGGGGGTAATTAGCAAACCAGGTACCTGAGGGCCACAAGGTCTAAGATGGGAAAGAAGCAGAAAAAAGAGCACTTAAAGCAGCAGAATGAAATCCCAGAAAAGATCTTGTGAATTCAGAATAGCAGTCTGGGGCAAAAAAAAAAAAAAAAAAAAAATCAATTGGCTCCTTTATAAGCTGGCGATGCAACAACAACCCTGGTCTGGTGAAATACCTTGGACCTACATGCCTGGGTTGGAGGCTGACATGACCATGTCCAAAGCCAGTGTCATTGTGCGGCAGGGTTCATCCTTACCATCCCACAAACAAAGAGAAGGGTAGCAATCGATACGGAATAGGACGAAAGCCCAGGAGAGCCAAAAGGAGTTGGCAGGTCATGGCAGAGAGAAGCAAGAGAAACAAAAAAGCCCCGGAGATGTCAGCCTCAGATTTCTCAAACAACACAAAGGATGTTGGATTTCAATGCACACTGCCTGGCTCTGTTCAGGGTATAAAAGGGAACAAGGTGGTCAGTGTTAAAGGAACGAGGGAGAAATGGCTGACGACAGCCTTAGAGCTGAATTAAAAACACCAAATTAAAGGCGTGTGTATTGAACTGAGGCACTGGGAAGGGGGTGCCCTCCCAAAGACTCTACAATTACCAGACTTGGTACAGAGGCTCCCAGGCAGCAGGACATTCACTCAGCAGTGTCAGGGAGCCCGGAAATGGTCCAGGTCACCCGCTGCCCACAATGCTTCCGTTAGGTGAAGGTTAACCTCTTTAGCTTATTACTTTGACTTCAGTCCACACTGTCCTCGGGAGACAGAAACTTAGTGAATTTCAGGATTTCTCCCCAGAGTATATTTGATAGTACATGTCAGAGGGAAAGAGGTCAGGGAGAAAGATCCCATCTTTCATCTTGAATCCTTTAAAGATATTAGCCAGTTCCCTAATGTTGCTGACCTTCTCTTCACAGTAGGGAATAAGAATGATGGGATTTCCCTGGTGGTCCAGTGCTTAAGAATCCACCTGTCAATGCAGGGGATACAGGTTCTATCACTGGTCTGGAAACTAAGATCCTAAATGCTGCAGGGCAACTGAGGCCACGCACCACAACCCACTACTGAGCCCACGCGTCCTAGAGGCTGTGCTCTGCAACAAGAGAAACGACTGCAGTGAGAAGCCCATGCACTGCAAATAGAGTGTCCCCTGCTCGCTGCAAAAAGAGAAAGCCCACATGCAGCAACAAAGAACCTATGTGCCACAGCAGAGACCCAGCATAGCCAAAACAAAGAATGATGCTCCCCTGAGTTGTGCGACATGGTGGCCTTATACCCACAGGCCCTAAGCTAGTTTCTCCTTGAGACTGGTATTGACCACAGTTTCAAGCATGTTTTCAAGCATCTTTGGGTTTGCTGTGCTTGCTCTCTGCCTGAGTTTTTATCTTCCCAGGCTTGGATCACAGAATGTATGTGATCTGGGAATCTCTTGTTGCTGTACCCCAAGGTTTCTCTTAACTTCCAGTTCCGATGACCCCCTCCGTCTTGCCTACTCCTGCCGCATCCTTACATGATGCCCCTCACCTTGTCCTGCCTCCCACAGTCTTGGCGAGCCACTGCTTTAGGGAGCATCAGCTGCTCCTGGTCTCATGTGAAGCTGGTTACCCGAAGAAGGTGGGAAGGAAAGTCAGGAAAGAAGAAAAGGAAGGTGGAGCACCAAAGCAAACACTACTCTCAACATGATCTGATGATGGTAAAAAACCATTAGAAAGCATTCATGGAACAGTTACCAATGAGCTAGCTTGTTGGGTAATGCCTAATGTACTGCACACTCAGATTCTTGATTCTTAGGGTTTCAAAATTAAAGCAATCGCAGCTATTCGAAACAACCTTCCCACAAAAGAAATAAATGTATACACTAGGAGGAAATAGGGGTTTCTGTGGATTATTCTAATGCTTGCATCTTTGAATCATTGAAAATTTCTTCTTTAGTGAATCTTCTAGACCTAGTTCTGTTATTAACAGAAGTATACAGATTTATCCAACTCAAATCTGTTTTCTCACATCTACATTAAAGAAAATTATCTTTAATAAGTTATTAGAAGTAACTTTGAAGGGATAAATTCACCAGGAACAAGTAATAAAAAGGCCTGCAGATACCAACATAAGAATCAGTGGCAGGGAGTTGGGTTACACAAATGCCATGGTTCTGCCACTCAGCAGTGGTTTCTACATCAAGGTCCTTTATTTCAGTTTCCCACAAAATTAACTCTAATATCTCTACAAGCTCTGAAATTCTAAAATCCTATGAATCTAAGAGACTAGAGGCTAAAAGACTCTTAGAAAAATTAAAATACTGAAGGAGTTTTGCTTTAGTGGATTGCTCAGATTAATTCAGTTTTGATCCTTTATAATAATATAGGCCTTTATAGCCACAAAAATACAGTTGGGAAAAGAGTATCTCTTGGTTAGAAACAGAATTCCTGCCTTCTACATTGAGAGCATTATGAGATAGTTTCTAATTTTATTACAAAGTGAATTTCCTTTATAAGTTTGTTTAGGAAGTTTGATATATTGTTTTAAATGCCATTTTCAAAAACTAAAATTTGGGCCTCTCACATTAACATGGCTACATAACTCAGTATCTCTTCCCTCTGCTTTGCCCTAGAAGTCTTATGAAACAAAAAAGAAAAACTCTGAAAATCCATGTAAAGGCAACTCTATTAAAGTATAATGTACAGATCAGAAACGTTGTGTAGGGACTGCTGCCAACAGGTGCTAATATTGCAATGAAGCCATGGGGTGGGGTGGGCGGGGTGGGAAAAAAAAGGATAGAAAGAGTAACCCAGGAATGAAAACCCTTATGAAAAAAAGGTAGTGAAAATATCTTCTTAAAGGGGAGAGACCTAATCCATTTTTTTAGCCAAATGGGGTCAGAAACTAGGGTGGGGTGCCTTGGTGACTGAAGTCAATATAAGTAAAATACAAACTAAACAGAAAAGTCTGCTTACATATAAAGAAATAAACAATCAGTCTTATTTGTAGAAACCAATCTGTTTCTGTATCAGTTATAAGGCTCCCATGTTATCTTTCCCTCTATAGGAACTTCTTTCAAAGAGCAGGTCTATGAAAATCCAACTCATTCAATATAAATAATAACAAAGAAACTGGAAGACCACTGATAGAATGATGCCATAAAAATCTATGTGCAAAATACCAAAGTTTACCCACAAAAACATAAACCTATTATAAAAAAACACAATTATGTATAATGGAGAGATATGCCACGTTTGTGAATTGGAAAACTCAAATTTGCTGGTCTTCTCAAATTGAGCTATTAATCAAACACAATCCCAATAAAAATCCCAGCAGTATCTTTGATTGAAATAAACAAGTTGATTCTAAAATTAAGATAGAAATGCAAAGAACCAAGAACAGACAAGCCAATCTCAAGAAGAAGGAAAAGTCTAGAGGATTACACTATTTGATTTAAGATTTACTACTGAACTTATTACTGCTTCCCTTGTCACTCAGCTGGTAAAGAAGGTGCCTGCAGTGTGGGAGACCTGGATTGGGAAGATCCCCTGGAGAAGGGAACGGCGACCCACTTCAGTATTCTAGCTTGTAGAATTCCAGTGACTGTATAGTTCATGGGGTCACAAAGAGTCGGACACAACTGAGCGACTAAACGAAACAAATAACGAGCACAGAAACCGATGGAACAGAATACGGTCCTAAAAGAGACTCATATATATATACAGTCAATTATTTTTGACAGTGGTGCTTAGGCAATTCAAAGGGGGAATGAAAAATCCTTTCAACAGATTTTGCTGTTAAAACTGGATAAATATATGCCCAAAATAAAAATAAACATAATACAGGAACTCTACCTTATACTACACACAAAAATAAATTTAAGATGTATCATCTATCTTAAAAACAAAAACTTTACCAACAGACCAAGAATACTCATCAGCCAATGCCGCAACAGAGCAGGTGAAACATGTGACCACAAATTGAAAGTGATGAAACAACTTAAAAGAACTATTGTCTTTAAAAAGGAGATCCAAGGCAAAATACAAGAATCCAGAGAAGAGATGACAGGAGGAGATGAAATATGAGGTAGCAGAACTTAAGAATATAGTAAAGGGAAAATTTTCATCACACAAAATCAAAGTTATAAGAAGCATGTTGAAAGATGAATGCTATAGGAGATATAGTTCATAAAACATAAAAATGAAATGTGTTAAAGCACATTAAACACCACAAAGTAAGCTTATGTGAAGCTTACGTTAAGCAGAAGGATGGAATTTTAAAGATAAAATCAGATATTAAGGGGTTAGAAAACAGAAAAACAAATTAATATCTTAAAAAGTTAGCACTTTCACTAAAAAATTAAAATACAATTTAACTTATCAGTGAAAACAGGGAGAAAGTGCAAATTTAAAAACAAACAAAAAATTATATAAGCATTAAGAATTAAAGTACTCTTAAGAAAGGACTTTGTTCAATTTTATGCAAGTTAGTTTTAGCAAACTATGATTTGCCAATTCTGACCCTAGAAGAAATAAAAAATCTAAGGGAATCAATGTCCCCTAATAGATGTACCCATTAAAAAAAGTACCAGGCATAGTGTGTTTTATAGAAGAATGCTGTCAAAACTTTAAAAAGTATGTAATTCCAATGTTAAACTATTCCAGAGAATGGGAAAAGTAGGAAATTCTGCAAGGTAACTTAAAAAGCTGAACACTAAATTTCAAAATATTTTTCAAGCAAATACTGCATTGAAAAGTTACAAATCAATATCCTTTATAAATATTTTTTCAAATATTCTAAGTAAAATATTTGTAAGAAGCTGGTGGAAATATTTTAAAATAGTGTCAATGACTGAGTGGGGTTTACTAAAGGAATGTGAAATTTTTTCAATATTAAAAAATTCCTTGACTTACCTTCTCATCTTAGTAAGTTTCAGTTCAGTCTCTCAGTCGTGTCCAACTCTTTGCAACCCCATGAATCGCAGCACGCCAGGCCTCCCTGTCCATCACCAACTCCCGGAGTTCACTCAAACTCACATCTATCGAGTTGGTGATGCCATCCAGCCATCTCATCCTCTGTTGTCCCCTTCTCCTCCTGCCCCTAATCCCTCCCAGCATCAGAGTCTTTTCCAATGAGTCAACTCTTCGCATGAGGTGGCCAAAGTACTGGAGTTTCAGCTTTAGCATCAGTCCTTCCAATGAACACCTAGGACTGATCTCCTTTAGAATGGACTGGTTGGATCTCCTTGCAGTCCAAGGGACTCTCAAAGAGTCTTCTCCAACACCACAGTTCAAAAGCATCAATTCTTCAGCATTCAGCTTTCTTCACAGTCCAACTCTCACATCCATGCATGACCACTGGAAAAACCATAGCCTTGACTAGACGGACCTTTGTTGGCAAAGTAATGTCTCTGCTTTTGAATATGCTATCTAGGCTGGTCATAACTTTCCTTCCAAGGAGTAAACATCTTTTAATTTCATGGCTGTATCACCGTTTAAGGAGAGTCAAATCATGTATTCACAGATAAACAAGACTGACAGAACAGTCAGAACTAGAACTGACAACCAACACCTTACCCCAACATGAGCTAGCAGTAAGACAAAAAGTTTACCCTGAAGATGGTAAAATAACATGGACAGAGATCTCCTCTAAGGCATAGACACAAAGATGGTTGAAACCTAGGAGAAGAACTCACCTGCAGGTCCCATAAGACAAAAGAAGCCCGTAACCAGGGGAATGTGAAGCCTATCATCTGTTGTGGATTCTGCTAGCAACAGTAAAATACAAACTCAGTCCAATTACTGATGGCATTGAAATAAAACACCTCTATAGACACACACAAATGACCTGACAGGAGCAACATGACGATTTCTGGACATGAACGCTATTTACCTGTATATTTACTGTTCTTCTGCATGCAACATCTGGCATTCAATAAATAACTATGAGACGAATAACAAGGAAAATACGACTCATTGTCAAGAGATAGAGCGGTACACATCCAAAAGTTGGTTTGGATGTTGAGTCCAATGACAGTGACACCTGTTACACACTGAGAGGGCTTGAAAAAGTCTATTGTGAATGTATTAAAACTCTATCAAGGAGGTCATGCAGGACTCCCGAAGCAATCTGAATTGGTTCAGGAAAGTGAAGGAAAAGAGACCTGCATAGATTCTATGATGTTTAGGGGATGGGATTGAGGTGGGAATTTCTATAAAGAGACCAAGGCTTGCATAGTTGGAAATTCCCACTGATGCCAAAAATTTCAAAATTATCTCATCAACACACCCAGGGTAGGGCATAAAGAGAAAGAGAAGTGGTAGGCTTGAAAGTTGTCAAGTCAGACATTGAAAATGGAGTCATGCACAATAACATAAAGGATGGGAAGAAGAAAGCTGAAGTAAATCACTGTAGGAGTCTTAAATTATACCTGAAGTGGTAAATTGTTATTTGAAGATAGACTGTTGTACTTTAAATATGTGTACTGTATATCCTAGAACAACATTTCTCAACCTAGATACTGCTGACTTGGGGGGCCAGATGATTCTTTGCTGTGAAGGGCTGCCCTGTGTATTGTAGGATGTTAAGATGCACTCTGGACCTCTGCCCACTAAATGCCATAAGAACCCTCACAGTTGTGATGATTAAAAATGTGTTCAAACACTGCCAAATGTCCTGTAGAAGACAGAATTTCCCCCGTTGAGAACCACTTCTCTAAAGCAATCACTAATTTTCTTTTTCTAAAAATGAGCCATGACTAATAAGCTAATAATGGAGATAAAACAGAATCAAACTCAACTAATGAAAAGGCAGGCAAAAAAAAGGAAAATGAAACAAAAAACTATGGGCAACAGATAGAAATTTGCAAGGCTTTACACTTAAACTGAGTCATAGCAGCAAATAAATATCAATGTTCTAATCATTTCAATTAAGAGACATTGATTGCCTTATTGGCTAAAAACACAAGACTCAACTATGTGTTATTTACAAGAAACCTTTTTAAAATATAAAAACTTAGGTTAAAAGCAAAAGGATGGAAGTCATAGTTCATGAAATTACTAATTTAAACAGTTTTTTAATAGCTAGAATGGCTTTATTAATACAAGAGACAAAGTAGACTTCAGAACAAGTACTATTATTAGCAATAAAGAGACATTACATGGTATTAAAGATTACATTATTTGATAATAAAAGGATACTGCAAAAAACACAACAAAAAATGATAGTACTAAGAGGAGAAATAGACAAATCCACAGCTATATTTGGAGAAATCAATACTCCTCTCTCATAAGTATGCAGAAGGAAAATCAGTAAGGAAATATGAAACCTGAACTACCAACTTGACCTAGGTGATTTATATAGAGAATATTTTACCCAAACAACAGAATACTCATTCTTTTTAAAGAATACATCAAATAGTCACCAAAACAGATCACACTCTAGGCTATAAACATATATCAAAATTTAGAAAATAACTGAAACAGACTGTCTTCATAGATTAGGACAATCAATATTGTTAAGAAATTCTCCCAAAATTGAACTGTGTATATATACAATGAAATACTAATAAAATACATGATTTATAGGTACTTTTAATGGATTCTGAAATTTGGTAATATAAGTAACTTGGAATAGCCATGACAACTTTAAAATAGCATAAATTTAAGAAGGCATAAAGCAGGAAGACTTACATGACCTGAGTTCAAAACTGAATTGACAAGAGTCAAAACAAGGTTTTGCTACAAAGATAGCCTAAAAATAGATAAATGGAATAAAAGAGGGAGTTCTGAAATGCCTACATTGGTCAACTGAATTTAGATAAAGGTGCAAGGCAAGTTAGTAGAAAAATAACGGTCTTTCCAACAAAGGTTCTGGAAGAATCAGATATTCCTATGCAAGCAAGCAAAGAAACAAACCTTCAATTCGTACATTGTATTTACAAAAATTAAATCAAATGGATCATAGACTGAGATAAAAATCTAAAATCATTTTTGAAAAGCTGTAAGAGCCCAAAACTACAAAAAGTCTAAAGAAAATAGAACACTGGATTAGGCAAAGATTTGTCATATATGATACCAAATGCATCATCCATAATGTAAAAAATTGATTAAGTGGACTTCATTAAAATCAAGAATTTATAAAATTAGTTCAGAACAGTATGTAAACAAGCAACTACAACAAGCAAAAACAAAAAGCCCTGAACAAAGAGGAAAATCTGATTTTGAGAGTTGCCATATTCTATTATTCAAAAATGTCCAGTTTTCAATAAAAATTTATGAAACATGGAAAGAAAGAAGTAAGTATGGTTCATATCCAGGGGAAAAAACAGACAATAGAAACTGCTGAGGAGGTCCAGAAATTGAATTTAGCAGACATAGATCTTAAAACAGCCATTTTTAAAATGTTCAAAGAACTAAAAAAAAAAAATGTCTAAAGGATGGAAGGAAAAAATGAGCATTATGTTTTACCAAATAGAGAATGTTAATAAAGAGATAGAAATTATTTAGAAAGAACCAAATAACAATTTTGGAGTTGAAAAATACAACAGTTGAAAGTAACATTCAATGGAAACACTAAACAGATTTGCGCCAGCAGAAGAATTAGTAAACTTGAAGGTAAATCAACTGAAGTTTTCCAGTCTGAGGAAATGGGGCAGAGGAAGAATCAAGAAAAACCACACAGTCTTAGAGGCCTTTGGGACATCATTAAGACTAACATGAATAATGGGAACTGCAAAAGAAGGAAGAAAGAAGGAACAGAAGACAATTAAAGAAATATGATTAAAAACTTCCCAAACTGGATGAAAATCATTAATCTACACATCTAGGAAATTCAACAAACTTTTACTAGGATAAATTCAAAAAGAACCACACCTAGACATATCATTATCATACGCTGCTAAGTCGCTTCAGTAGTGTCTGACTCTGTGCAACCCCATAGATGGCAGCCCACCAGGCTCCCCGGTCCCTGGGATTCTCCAGGCAAGAACACTGGAGTGGGCTGCCATTTCCTTCTCCAATGCATGAAAGTGAAAAAATAAAGTGAAGTCACTCAGTCGTGTCCGACTCCTAGTGACCCCATGGACTGCAGCCCACCAGGCCCCTCCGTCCATGGGATTTTCCAGGCAAGAGTACTGGAGTGGGTTGCCATTGCCTTCTCCGCATTATCATATTGTTGATAGTAAAAAGGAAGGAAGAAAGGAAGAACGCTTGAAAGCAGCAAGAAAGAAGTGACTCATTGCTTACAAGGAAGACTTAATAAGATTCACAGTTGATTTCTCATCAGAAATCATGGTGGCCAGAAGGCAGTGGAATAGTATATTCAAGATGATGAAAGAAAAACAAACAAAAAACCTGTCAACCATGAACCTACAGCCAGAAAAATCATTCCTCAGAAAAGAGGGAGAAATTAAGAGATTCCAAGATAATCTAGAATTTTTTGCTAGATCTTTCATCAAGAAATATTAAATGAAATCTCTCAGGCTGAAATGAAAGAATCTTAGATGTAATTCAGATTCACATGAATAAACAAAAGACAATATAAATGTATTAGTTTGTAACTCCTATCTAACTGAAAAGACAAGTGCATAGGGCAATAATTATAAATCTGTGTTTATAGGCACACAGTATAAAGATTGTGTAAGTGTAAAATAACAGCATAAGGAGGAGCTAGGAATGGAGCCATACAGGAGCCGAGTTTTCGTAAACTGTATTAGTCTGTTTAGGCTGCCATAACAGATTATCACAGACTAGGTTAGGTGCCTTAAACAACAGAAATTTATTTTCTTATAGTTCTAAAGGCTGGAATTCCAAGATCAAGGTGGTGTCAGAATTGGTCTCTGGTGAAGCTTCTCTTCCTGCCGTGTAGACAGCTAGCCTCTCTCTGTGTCATCTCATGTCCTTTACTCTGTGCACACAAGGAGAGAGCCCTCTGCTGTCTCTTCCTCTAAGGATACCAATCCTATCAAATTAAGAAACCACTCTTATGCCCTTATTTAACCTTGATTACCTCCTTAGAGGCCTTTTTCCATGTACAGTTGTATTGCAGGTTAGGCCTTCAAAATATTAATTTGGGGGAGATATTATTCATTCAATCCATAACATACACTATTGAAATTAAACTGTAGATTTGAACTAGACTGTTTAAATGAGAATGTTAATCCCTAGGGCAACTTCTAAGAAAATAACTCAAAATAGTAAAAGAGACAAAGGAATGCATTCTAGGAAATATTTTTTAACATAAAAGATGGCATTATGGAGGAAGAAGGAAGAATAACATGTATTAGACACGGAAAACAATACAATACAGACGTAAATCCTGCCTAGTCAATAATTTGATTAAATATAACTAGATTAAACTCTTCAATTAAAAAGCATAGCTGGCAGAATGTATTTTAAAATGATCAAACTAAGCCTGGAATTTGCTGAGCTTATGGTCCAGAGGCAATTGTTTCTTTCCCAAGCATGTTCTACTTTCCATTTTTGATCTTGCCAGTCCTTCAGTTACGCATTGAAAACTGTATAATCCTCTAGCTGCCTTTTGCCATGAATTGGAAGAAAGATCAGAACTCTATCTAGCATCCACTCAAAGAAATTCTCTTGTTCCAGGTCCCTGTTACAATCAGTTCTCATTCAGTTATATTCCCCCTTATCTATCTTGCCATGTATGTATGTATGTATATAGTATATATTGAAAGACACAATCAAACTGCATTGTTTAATCTCCTGAGCACAACCTCAAAAAAAAAAAAAAATGATCAAACTATATGCTATACACAAAAGACACAGTGTAGATTCAGAGATACAAACTGGATGAAAATAAAAGATTGGAAAATACATATTCCATGCACATAGTAGCCAAAAGAGTTTGAGTGACTACACTAATATCAGAAAAAAAGTTTAAGACAAAAACTGTTACTAAAGACAAAGAAGGATATTTTTTTAATGATAAAAATGTCCATCCATCAAGAAAATATAAACATATAAACACCTAACAGTAGGGTCGGAGAAGGCAATGGAACCCCACTCCAGTACTCTTGCCAGGAAAATCCCATGGACGGAGGAGCCTGGTAGGCTGCAGTCCATGGGGTTGCTAGGAGTCGGACACGACCAGGCGACTTCACTTTCACTTTTCACTTTCATGCATTGGAGAAGGAAATGGCAACCCACTCCAGTGTTCTTGCCTGGAGAATTCCAGGGTCAGGGGAGCCTGGTGGGCTGCCGTCTATGGGGTCACACAGAGTCGGACACGACTGAAGTGACTTAGCAGCAGCAGCAGCAACAGTAGGGCAAAAACTAGCATAATTTAGGGAGAAAAAGACAATTCAATGATAATAATTGGCAACTTCAACACCTCATTTTAAATGATGATTAGAACAACTAGACAGAGAATTACCAAAGAAAGAGATGACTGGAACAGCAGTATAAACCAACTAGACCTAACAGATATGGACAGAACACTCCACTTAAAAATAGAAGAACATGCAGTCTAGAGAACAGACTTTTAGACTTGGGAAAGGGGAAAGGAGAATGGAGAGAGTAGCATGGAAACATATACACTATATGCTATGCTATGCTAAGTCACTTCAGTCGTGTCCGACTCTGTGCGACCCCATAGACGGCAGCCCACCAGGCTGCCCCGTCCCTGGGATTCTCCAGGCAAGAACACTGGAGTGGGTTGCCATTTCCTTCTCCAGGGCATGGAAGTGAAAAGTGAAAGTGAAGTCGCTCAGTCGTGTCCGACTCTTAGTGACCCCATGGACTGCAGCCTGCCAGGCTCCTCCGTCCATGGGATTTTCCAGGCAAGAGTATTGGAGTGGGGTGCCATTGCCTTCTCCAACATATACACTACCATATATCAAATAGCCAGTGGAAATTTTCTGTATGACTCAGGGAACTCAAACCAGAGCTCTGTGACAACCTAAAAGGGTGGGATAGGGTGGGAGGTAGGAAGGAGGAGGTTCAAAAGGGAGAGGACATATATATACTTATGGCTGATTGATGTTGATGTATGGCAGAAACTAATACTATATTTTAAAGCAGTTATCCTTCAATTAAAAAATTTTATAAATAGCAGAACAAAATATTCTTCTCTAAGCACATGAAACATTCTCTAGGATAACCAGATGTTAAACAATAAAACAAGTCTCAAAAAAATATTAAAAAGGAGTGCAATCATTCTCTGACCATTACAGAAAGAAATTAGAAATTAGCAACAAACTCATATATTCACACATATGTGACACAATTAAATGACATATACCCAAATGACCAACATGTCAAAGAAGATACCACAAATGAAGTTAGAAAATACTCTGAAATAAACACAGGTGAAAGCACAACCATACCAAAACCTCTGGGGTGCAGTTAAAGCTATTAAAGGAAAATCTACACCTGTAAAAATCTACATTACAAAAGATGAAAGATCTCAAATCAATAACCTAAACTTCCGCTGTAGAAACAGAAGAGCAAATTTTGCCACGTTTTGAGAGACAAGACCCATATGCCAAGGATCAGAGAGTAGACTTTAGGACCTGAGGGTGGTTCTGATCTATAGCTAACAAGAAAATGGGTATCTCAGTCATATGACTACAAGGAAATTCACTAAAGAGTTTGGAAAGGGACTATAAATGAGCCTTAGATGAGTTTGTAGTCCCTGTCAACACTCCACTTACAGCTTTCTGAGACCTTGAGCAGAGAACCCAGCTAGACTATGCCCAAATTTCTGACCCACAGACACTGTGAAGTAACAAATGTATTTTTAAGTTAAAAAAAAAGTAAATCCAAAGAAAGCAAAAGGAATAAAGTAATAAAATAAGTACAGAAATCAACAAAACAGAATATAGAAACATAGTAGAAAAAAATTAATGAAACCCCAAAGTTAGTTCTTTGAAAAGACCAAGAAAATTAGATAGACCAACCAAGGGAAAAAGTGAGAAAACAAATAATTAAAATTATTGAAGACACTACTACTAATATTTTAGAAGTAAAAAGGATTAAAAGAGAAGAATATGAATAATTAACATAGATAAAACATAAGTTGTTGTTGTTTAGTCTCTAAGTCATGTTCAACTCTTTTTACAACCTCATGGACTGCAGCCCACCAGGCTCCTCTGGCCATGGGATTTCCCAGGCAAGAATACTGGAGTAGATTGCCATTTCCTTCACTAGGGGATCTTCCTGCCCCAGGGAAAGAACCAGCACCTCCTGCTTGGCAGGCAGAGTCTTTACCACTGAGCCATCTGGGAAGCCTCAAACCTAAGAAGCCTACATGAAACAGAAAAAAATTTTAGAAATACACAAACTACCAATACTAACATAAGAAGTAAAAATTTAATCTATGCGTATATATAACAAAGGAAGAGAATGACTTAGTAATAGAAAAAAATTTCCCCCAAAGAAAAGTCCAGGGCTAGATGTCTTTACAGTGAATTCTACCAAACATTTAATGAAAAATGAACATCGATATTTCTTAAATTCTTCCAAAAAATAGAAGGGAACACTTTCCAATTCATTCTATGTATTGAATATTATTCTAGCACCAAAAGCAGAAAGAGATATTGCCAGAAAAAAAATATGTAAACCAGTATCTCTTATATAGAGAGAGACAGTTTTAATGAAGTTGCAGAATATAAGATCAATATACAAAAATTAGTTGTATTTCTATACCTTTATAGTGAACATTCCAAAAATTAAATTAAGAAAATAATTAAGTTACAACAGCATAAAAATAAAATCAGATCAGATCAGTCGCTCAGTCGTGTCCGACTCTTTGCGACCCCATGAATCGCAGCACGCCAGGCCTCCCTGTCCATCACCAACTCCCGGAGTTCACCCAGACTCATGTCCATCGAGTCAGTGATGCCATCCAGCCATCTCATCCACTGTCGTCCCCTTCTCCTCTTGCCCCCAATCCCTCCAAGCATCAGAGTCTTTTCCAATGAGTCAACTCTTCGCATGAGGTGGCCAAAGTACTGGAGTTTCAGCTTTAGCATCATTCCTTCCAAAGAAATCCCAGGGCCGATCTCCTTCAGAATGGACTGGTTGGATCTCCTTGCAGTCCAAGGGACTCTCAAGAGTCTTCTCCAACACCACAGTTCAAAAGCATCAATTCTTCGGCGCCCAGCCTTCTTCACAGTCCAGCTCTCACATCCATACATGACCACAGGAAAAACCATAGCCTTGACTAGACAGACCTTTGTTGGCAAAGTAATGTCTCTGCTTTTGAATACGCTATCTAGGTTGGTCATAACTTTCCTTCCAAGGAGTAAGCGTCTTTTAATTTCATGGTTGCAGTCACCATCTGCAGTGATTTTGGAGCCCAGAAAAATAAAGTCTGACACTGTTTCCACTGTTTCCCCATGTATTTGCCATGAAGTGATGGGACCGGATGCCATGATCTTCATTTTCTGAATGTTGAGCTTTAAGCCAACTTTTTCACTCTCCACTTTCACTTTCATCAAGAGGCTTTGTAGTTCCTCTTCACTTTCTGCCATAAGGGTGGTGTCATCTGCATATCTGAGGTTATTGATATTTCTCCTGGCAATCTTGATTCCAGCTTGTGTTTCTTCTAGTCCAGTGTTTCTCATGATGTACTCTGCATATAAGTTAAATAAACAGGGTGACAATATACAGCCTAAACGAACTCCTTTTCCTATTTGGAACCAGTCTGTTGTTCCATGTCCAGTTCTAACTGTTGCTTCCTGACCTGCATACAAATTTCTCAAGAGGCAGATCAGGTGGTCTGGTATTCCCACCTCTTTCAGAATTTTCCACAGTTTATTGTGATCCACACAGTCAAAGGCTTTGGCATAGTCAATAAAGCAGAAATAGATGCTTTTCTGGAACTCTCTTGCTTTTTCATGATCCAGCAGATGTTGGCAATTTGATCTCTGGTTCCTCTGCCTTTTCTAAAACCAGCTTGAACATCAGGAAGTTCACGGTTCACATATTGCTGAAGCCTGGCTTGGAGAATTTTGAGCATTACTTTACTAGCATGTGAGATGAGTGCAATTGTGTGGTAGTTTGAGCATTCTTTGGCATTGCCTTTCTTTGGGATTGGAATGAAAACTGACCTTTTTCAGTCTGTGGCCACTGCTGAGTTTTCCAAATTTGCTGGCATATTGAGTGCAGCACTTTCACAGCATCATCTTTCAGGATTTGGAATAGCTCAACTGGAATTCCATCACCTCCACTAGCTTTGTTCATAGTGATGCTTTCTAAGGCCCACTTGACTTCACATTCCAGGATGTCTGGCTCTAGATCAGTGATCACACCACCGTGATTATCTGGGTCGTGAAGATCTTTTTTGTACAGTTCTTCTGTGTCTTCTTGCCATCTCTTCTTAATATCTTCTGCTTCCGTTAGGTCCATACCATTTCTGTCCTTTATCGAGCCCATCTTTGCATGAAATGTTCCCTTGGTATCTCTGATTTTCTTGAAGAGATCCCTACTCTTTCCCATTCTGTTGTTTTCCTCTATTTCTTTGCATTAATTGCTGAAGAAGGCTTTCTTATCTCTTCTTGCTATTCTTTGGAACTCTGCATTCAGATGTTTATATCTTTCCTTTTCATCTTTGCTTTTCACTTCTCTTCTTTTCACAGCTATTTGTAAGGCCTCCCCAGAAAATAGGGAAAACCACTAGACCATTCAGGTATGACCTAAATCAAATCCCTTATGATTATACAGTGGAAGTGAGAAATAGATTTAAGGGCCTAGATCTGATAGATAGAGTGCCTGATGAACTATGGACTGAGGTTCGTGACATTGTACAGGAGACAGGGATCAAGACCATCCCCATGGAAAAGAAAAATAAAATACTTAGGAATAAATTTAGCACAAGTAGCTTGATAATTGCACACTAAAAATCCACAAAACTTTGTTGAAAGATGTTAAAGAACACCTAAATATATATATACCCGTGGCTAATTCATGTTGATATATGGCAGAAACCAACACAATATTGTAAAGCAATTATCCTCTAATTAAAAAAAAAACACCTAAATAAATAGATGCCTCATGTTTCATGGATTGGAATATATTATATTATTTGTAGTAATGCTCTCCAAATTGATCTACAGATCTGAGGCAAACTATCAAAATTCCAATGTGTTTTAATGTAAAAATACACATGAAAATGTGAAGAAACCAGAATATTCAAAACACTTAGAGAAAAAGAACAGGAGGATTCACACTGCCTGATTTCAAAACTCATTAAAGCACAGCTATACTAATTTTATGCCAATGTAGAACTGGCATAAAAATAGACATAAAGATCAATAAACTACAAACGAGAAGCAAACCTATATATCCGTGGTCAGTTAATTTATGACTAGAGTGCTAAACAACTGAGAAAAAGAATAGACCTTATAACAAATGGTGCTGGAACAACTGGATATCCACATGCGAAAGACTTAAAATGGACACCTACCGTACACCATTTACAAAAATTAATTCAAATACATCAGACCTACATGTAAAATTAAAACCATAAAACCCTTTGAAGAACACATAGAAGTAAATTTCTGTGACTCTAGACTAGATAAAAGTGGTGCTAGTGGTAAAGAACCTGCCCGTCGATGCAGAAGATGTTAAGAGACGTGGGTTCGATCCCTGGGTCAGGAAGATCCCCTGGAAGGGCCATGGCAACCAACTCGAGTATTCTTGCCTGGAGAATCCCATGGACAGAGGAGCCTGGTGGGCTACAGTCCACAGGGTGGCAAAGAGTCGGACACGACTGACACTACCTAGCATGCACGCACGATGGTTTGTTAAACATGTCACTTAAAGTAAATAACCAACGAGGAAACAGATAAACCAGACTTCAATAAAACTAAAAACTTTTGTGAATCAAAGGATGCTATTCACAAATTGAAAGGATAATGCACAGAACGGGCATTATCTCTATTTGCAAAGCAGAAATAGAGACACAGACGTAGAGAAAAACACATGGACACCAAGTAGGAAGTGGCGTGGGATGAATTGGGAGATTGGGATTGACATACACGGTTGATACTATGCATAAAATAGATAATTAATTAGAACATATAGCAGAGCACAGGGAACTCTACTCAGGGCTCCGTGGTGACCTAGATGGGAAGGAAATCCATAAAGGAGGAGATCGATGTATATGTATGACTGATTCAAGCAAACGCTGTAAAGCAACTATACTCTAATAAAAATTAGTTTAAAAAATAAAAAGGAAAATACGTGGCAAGGATGTGGACAAACTGGATCCCTGTACCTTGCTGGTGGGAATATAAAACAGTGCCGCTGCTGTGAAAAAACTTCTGTTGGAGTTTCTCAAAAAGTTAGACATGAAGTAAGTAAGTAAGGTCGCTCAGTCGTGCCCGACTCTTTGTGACCCCATGGACTGTAGCCCACCAGGCTCCTCTTGCCCATGGGATTCTCCAAGCAAGAATACTGGAGTGGATTGCCATTAACCATGTGATATAACAATTCCACTCACAGATACATACCCATGACAACTGAAAACATATGTTCCCACAAGAATTTGTACATAAATTTCAAGATGTAGAAATAAGCCAAAGGTCCACCAACAGACAAATGGATAATTAAATTATGGTTCCTTTGTACTTGAATGCTACTCAGCAACATAGAGGAATGAACCATTAATCCATGGAACAACAAAGACTTATCTCCAAATAATTATGCCAATGAAAGAAGCCACCCTAAAAGAGAAAAGAGTATGTGCTGCATGATTCCATTTATATAAAATTCTAGAAAATGCAACCTAATCTTTAGGGACAGGGATCATGTCCTTGGTTGCCTGGGGATGAGCGTTAGAGTTGGGAAGTGTGGGAGAGAAGAATTATAATGAGTCAAGAAGAAACGTTTAGGGGTAACAGATATATTCATTATCCTGATTTTGGTGATGGTTATATACATCTGTCAAAACTTATCAATTTGTGTACTTTTAATACATGCAGTCTACTGTTTTTAAATTATACTTCATTAAGCTGTTCAAATAATTAGAAGAAGACAAAAGTCCCAATTAAAAGATGGGCAAAATATTTGAACAGATATTTCACCAAAGAATAGATACAGATGGCAAAGAAGCACATGAAAAGATGTTTAACATTATTAATCATTAAAGAAATGCAAATTAAAGTCACAATGAGATACTGCTAGACACCTACAAAATGACTCCCCCCCACCCCCAAAGAAAGATAAAACAAAGGTTAGAAGGAGTACATATTGACTGTAATTTTCATATATTGTTGATGTGAATGCAAAATTATATAACCACTTGGGAAAATGGTTTGGAAATCTCTGTTAAACACACACTTACCGTACAACTCATATTCTTCCTTTTAAATATTTACCTCAAATAAATGAAGGCATAAGCACACACAAAGATATGTAGGTTATTTATAACAAGCTGAAATCTAGAAACATTCCAAATGTTTGTCAACTGGTGAATGGATAAACAAAATGTGGTACATCCATACAGTAGACTCCTCAATTAAAAAAAAAAAACTTCATAAATACAGTAATATGACTATTTCAAAAGAATATAAAAGGATGAAGATACAAAAAAGTTATATATGGTATAATTTCATTTATTCTGGATGAAGCAAAATCATGGGTAAAAATATCAGATCAGTGTTGACAGGGGTGAGGATGTTGCAGAAATTGATTATATAAAGTGTCACAAGGAAACTAACTTTTTGTGGTGTCAAAGATATTCCATATCTTTAATGTGTTCATAATTAGTGAACTGCAATACATTAGTCATAATTTTCCGAGCTCTAGACCTAAAAATCTTAATTTTACTGCATGAAAATTGTACTTCAATAAACCTGATTTTTAAAAAAGTCATCATTCTTTCTTGATTTAAAAAAACCTCAATAAAAGAGTCAGGTACCTTCTTAATATAATTAAATATTTCCATCTTAGCTCCAATCAACCATCATTCTTAATTGCAATTCCATAGAGGAATTCCCACTAAAAACATAAAGAATGGGTCCACCATCATCACTATTACTTAACACTGTATGGGAGGTACTAGCCAACACAACTGGAACAGAAAAAAAAAAGCTAGCAGTACAAAATTTAAAACAAGGAAGAAGACATATAATCCAGCACTTGAAGGTGTTTGATGATACCTGAAAAAGTCCAAAAGAATAAACTGAATGAAATATAAACAAAAAAACAAGCCAGTGCAGATATACAATTAATATGAATTAATCAATGATTCTCATCTATGTAAACAATAGCCAGCTGGAACATTTAATGGAAGAAAAAAAATCCCATTTATAATAGCAACACGAAGATAAAATGCCTAAGAAAATTAACACAAGACGTATTAAGGAAACTTCTTAAAATTAACTAGAGATAGCAAAATTTAACAAATGGAAAAACATACATAATTTACATAGGGAGAATCAAGATCATAAAGATGTCAATTTTATCTAATCTAATTAAAAATAATGTAATCCCATTAAGATTACCAATATTTTTTTAAATGAGTTAATTTTAAAAATTCATATAAAACAATATTTAGAGAATTCTTGAAATGGAAAAGCAACGAAGAGAAATTATCTATTTGATTTCATATGTATTTTAAATCCCACTACTGCATACAGAGATCAACAGAGTCAAAGAAAAAAATAAAATTCAGAAATAGAGACAGATATTATACAACAAAAGCGGCATCTCAAACCAGAGAGGGAAACGGAAGAGCCAATAAATGTTTTTGGAACAATGAGATTCACATATCACACTTCAAACAAGGATAAATTCCAAATGGATCAAGATTTAAATATAAAGCATGAAACCATAAAAATACTGAAATAAAACATGGAAGGATTCCATCATAGGCTTGGGTAGGGAAAAGCCAATCTAAATATAAACCAAAATATCCCAATTTTTGAAATTGTTGTATTTGACTACATGAAAGTAAAAGAAAATTTAAGTATGAAAGAACAGCATTAAACAAAGAAAAATATAAATATTGAAACTGAGTTAAAGTATTTCCAACAAATACCCAAAAAAGGAATTTATCTCCCAAATATATAAAGAGCTCCTACATTTTAATAAAAGCCAGTAAGAAAATGAGCAAAGAATATAAAAGGAAGTATAAATTACTTTTAAATACACGAAACTACTCATAAGTAAAATGCAGTTTTAAAACTACACTGAGATACTATTTTTCACTTATCAGATTGTCAAAAATCCAAAAGCGTGATGCAATCGCTCAGTGAGGCTAAAGGGAAAGAGTGACTTTCATATATTGCTGGTGGGAATGTAAATGGTTATAACCCCTAGGGAGGGCAATTTAGTAATATCTATTAAAATCACAAATGCATATGCCCTTTGACCCAGCTATTCCACTTCTGGGAATGTATCCTAGAGTTATACTAGGACACATGCAAAATGATATTCACGAATATCTATTGCAGCATTGTTAGTAATAGCAAGAGATTGGAAGCAACCCAAATCTTCCATCAATAGGAGACTGGTTTTTTCATTTAGCTTGCTTTTACTACTTCAAAGTAGGGAAAAAAAAAAAAAGGGCGCCCTGGTTCCTAAGGCTAGAGATGAGCTCTCCGGTTATTTAATTCCATTCCCCATTGTTCTGCACTGCCCTTCAATCCTACTGGTCCTTACAAGGTAGTGGAGCCCTCTCAAATGGGAGATGGCCTCAGCCAACTTGAGAACATAAGGGTCGTGGGAGGAATAGTCAGAAGAGGGAACAATGCAAAAAAAAAAAAACTCCACCCTCTACCAATTATTATACTAGAACTTCTCCTTGCTGGGGTAAGTTGAGGGGATAACAGAGGGTGGGTGCGAACTTCCCCTAGATCTAAGATGTGCCACTAATATTCTTATAAAATCTTGCTTATTTAATTAGAGCAAGATAAGACTAATACTTCTCAAGATGTATGCTTGTCTATTTCAGCAAAGTGGTCCATTTTTTCCTTAATATTCTACAACTAGGAGGAAATACATGATGGTATTTTTTCCCCAGGTACTGATGTTTATGAATAGTCCTTGAAACCATAATCAGGACAAAAATATTTGCCCAGTGACAGCTTTCTAACCTCAGACAAAATATCTGGAAGATAAAAATAGTGTCCTGAGTGAGGCTGTACAAACTAAGACTATAAAAAAGATGGAAAATGCTAAAGTGAGAGGTTTCTCTTCATCTACATTTATCTCTATTTCTTGTTAAGAACTGCATTTTTGTTTAAAAAAATGTTGTCGCTGTGTGCTTTCTGCTTGTCTGCTGGCCTTGATTTTTAATTTGGGTAAACACAAATTCTTCAAAATCTCTGAATTCAAAATCCAGAGTAAAGGAGACCACAGATACAAGAATTTTGCTGGATGGTCCTAGTTTGAATAGAAATCACTTTGTGTAAAAAGGCTCATTTTAAGTGGGTCAATCTGTATTCGTTGTATCACTTGAAACACTGAGGACACATTTTTGTATATCTAGTGTTTGGGGACTTTTTGGGAACACACTATATTTATACTCTATTAAACTGGGTCAGCTCCTTTGTTGGGACAATCCCGGAGGGAGCTATACATTTCACCTAAAGATAGCAAGAGGAATGCTGGTATTTTACTCATTTGTCTATTCCAGCTCATTCTGCTGAAGTCTAACCTAGTAATGTCCTGTGTTCCAGTGGATAAACAGTGAATCATTCATTTAAAGATATTTCTTTAGTGTCTAGTGGAAGTTGTTCATTGTGCTTGGTGTTATGGGAGCTATGAATTCCATCTGTCAAGGAGATCTCTCTCTAAAAGGGCAGTAAAGCATATATTCATAACTACAAAAAGGGCAGAAAGATGAGTTAGGTAAGGCTGTTGAGTCAGAGGTTCAGACTCCTCAAAAGAGGAGTGTTGGAGGTCAGTTCCTCAAAAGAAAGTGTCCTACAGGAAGGTAGAAACAGACTTACACTGAAGAGAGCTCAAACATAGACACACACACACACACACACACACACAGATTTTAGGTTGTGGTGGTAGCAGAGGAAACTCTAGAAAGAAAAATAAAACAAGATCTTGACTCACACACAGATCTTCCTGATTAAAACAAATAACAAACAAGATGTGATTTCTGACACTTTTCGGCCTGTGTGTGCTCAGTTGCTGTCATGTCTGACTCTTTGGGATCCCATGGACTCCTCTGTCCACAGGTTTTCCCAGTAAAAATCCTGGGGTGGGTTGCCATTTCCTCCTCCAGGGCGTCTTCCCAAACCAGGGATCGAACCCACATCTCTGGCATCTCCTGCATTGGCAGGCGGATTCTTTACCACTGTGCCACCTGGGAAGCCCCCCTCCCTTTTTAAGCATACTTTAATTCAAAAATTATTTTTATAATATATAAATAAAAATATCATCGGAACATCATCAAAACGATGGTGATGGACTGAACTTTGAATGTAATAGGCTACAGATTTAGGGAGTTAGAGTTCACTGTTTCTTGCAGCATTTAGTTCCACACACTCAGGGAATAATACTGAATTCTGGTTTTGTATTTTAATTAGGGCACTAACAGATGATCAAATTAAAACAGACAAAATGTCTAAAAATCAGGTTAGGTGAAGAATGCCAATTCAAATGAGTTGTTCACCTTTGAAAAGAGAAGGTTTAACCCAATGAGAGCTATCTTAAAATTATTGTGGTGTTTATTTATTGTTATTATTATGTCATATTATTTATCATTATTCTAGAAACCAGAAATAGGGAAGTCACAGTGAAATTCCAAGGAACCAGTTTGTAGCTTATGCTGCAGAATGGCTTGCTAGCAATTACAGCTGTTCAGGCACAAGCTAAGGTGCTTTATATATTTGTGAGCAACTTAAGGAGCAGTTGAATGACATGTGATTAGAGATGCTACAGATGAGATGCTTCTCAAACTTGAAGGTGCATTTGAATCACCCAGAGTCTTTTAAAATGCTGCCAGTCAGCAAATATACTATGAGCACCAAGGATACAGAGAATTTTCCTTTACTGTATAGAAATTTTTGAATTAGACAGAATTTAAATCCCTTCCATTTTGAAAAGTCCATTATCTTGTCATTTATTTGTGTCTCAATGCAAAATATTTAATAGGTGCTATGGAACTAAATGAATGTCAGGGTCCCTGAGGTATTAAATTCCACAAGCAGGAGAATGCATAGCACATTTGGAGTACAACAACTTGATCACAAGGAATGTTACTGGTAGGAGAAACATTGTAGAAATAGGCTTAGAGGCAGTCCAAGTTTCTGCAGTAAATATTAAGAACTCCCTGTATCCTGGGGACACTGGTCCAGATTTGCATTTACCTGTAAAGTAACACACCCTTAGGATAGTGGATTAAATATATACATATATTTATTTTTCCCTGTAAATACAAAAAGGTTCAGAATTAGTCCAGGCTTGGTATGACAGTTCCATGAAGTCAGAGACTCAGTCTCTTTCTGTCTTTCTGTTTAACCACCTTCAGAGCTAACACCCACCCTCAATTCAGAACAGAGTTCCAGCCATATGGTCACATTCCAGCATCGGAAAGGGGAATGATTAACCTGCTCCTTTTGAAAGAAACAATGCAAAAGACACATAAGATTCTGCTTACGTCTCATGGGGCAGACCTTGGCCACATGACATAATACACCTGCTAGGAAACCCGGGAAAGGTGGGTTTCTGAGTTGAGCAGATGGTCTAGGGTTTTGTTGCTGAGAAATAATGGACACTGGGAGTCATCTAATAGTCTCTACCAAAAATGGTGACTCAAGAAATAATTTTGAGTTGAAAGAGGATACCTGCAGAGCACTAGTTTTGAAAGATAACATGGAAGTAATACAAAGAATGAACTAAAGGCTGAGAGAGTCTGCAGTCAAGATGGCTGGTTTCTAGATGTAAAGAAAACCTGGGGATGTCGGACTAAACCGGAGAGGTAACAGATGAATTGGAAAGAGAACGGATTGCAGGATGGTCATTACAAAGCTAAGCTTGATCTGTGGTTGATCTAGGTAAAAAGGGAGAGAGAGGAGCCTAGATTACCTGTGAGGTTTAGGACCTGGGTGCCTTAGAAAATGACGAAATCAACAGCAGAAACAGAGATGGCAAAAATAAAGCCAATGTGTTGAGGCAGAAAATGAGTTCTGTTTCAGATATACTGGGTTTGCTGTGATAATGGAGCATCCAAGAAGAAATGTGGAGGTGTCTAGATCCCTCACGGCTAAGAGTAATAAGACTCTGGCTCAGGAGACAATTGAGTGTTGAAGGAATGGCTTTTAAGGTTTTTCATGTTCTCCACACTTCCGCTTGCATGTGTGTGAGTCATCTTACACTCTATGAGTCCAAAACGGAATTCTCACCCATCTTTACTCCACTTGAGGCATTGAGAACACAGAGAAGGTTGGTCTATTTTAATATTCATTCCAACAAATTACTAATGCATAGGTAAATATACTGAGAAGAAGTTAGGATAAAACTCTAAAATCAAATGTAAATTGAAATTATCTACTCTGAGAATGGTCCCCTCTGAATTTTTAATTATTTCCTACAATCCAGTCTTTGGATGCCTTCAAATTTAATTCATCCATCTGCTTAAGGTAATGATAACCCGTAAAAGCAAAGTATCCCAAAATAACCAGCTTCCACAGCACTTGTGGACACACTCAATTTTCCAAATATCAACTCTATACACATCTGTTAATTGAAGTGTAGACAAAGTTTCCTGCTTTTTCTCTGGCTAAGAATATGATTTTTCCCTCGCCAATATCTTTCTAATGCCAGAGGTCAAGGCATATATTAACCCATTCTGAACCTGCCTTCAAGTGGTTAATGAAAGATTCCTAGAACAAGAGCCTTGACCTTAGCTGAGCTGCATTTTTTAAATTGGATTGGATTCTCCTCTTCCTTCCTTTGTTCCTTTAGGCTCCAACCAGAGAAAGAAGCCAATTGAGCTCCTGGGACATATTAACTACAACATGTTTTGGCCAACCATGTCTTGGTGTTTCAATCTGTTCATGTCATCCTTTTATTGTCCTACACCACAGAGCATCACATGGACCAACTCTGGGAGTCTCCTATTTGCAATTAGCCAGGAGAAGACAATCAACTTCATGTGGGTAGGGAACTCCTGGCGTGTTAAGTCACAAAACAGAGGATTCCTTTTCTACATTCCTAAAGTGCACGACACCCCACAGACAAATGGATAAAGGCCAGACCTTTCTCCACAGGCATTCTGGTCTTTGGGCAAAGAGTGAAACTCGTCACCAAAGCAGAAAGCTGGAACTGTTTTGAAAAATCTAAAAATACAATACAGCTTTCTTGTTAATAGTGTCACACTGATGCATAGAGATTTGTGATGAACAAAGTACTCTTGCTTTATTCTCACCATCCTTTAAGACAGGCATGGTGAGTGCTACGTTATGGTAGAGATGAGAACAGGATGCTGAGAGTGCTCAGTGGCTTGCTCAAGGCTATACAGGTAACACTTTAGCAGAACTGAGACAGGTCCTCCATTCTTAACCTCTCTCTTTCCTTTTCCCTCCAGTAAAATAATCTACTGGTGTTTATTTACACACCACGTGGTGTAGTAGACTCCTCTAAGCTAAGGTTGTCAAGTATGTGAGCTTCGTAGACTCGAACTGCACGTCTGAATTTATTCCATTCCTTTCTCCCACTCACACAAACAGCATTTCCTTCTCACCCCCAAAACACCTTTAGTCTAAGCTAAGACTTCACCATTTACACTTGGCTGCCAGACTGCTCATGTTACTCCTTCCACAGCTTCTTCCTCCCCTACTTCATCTATCTGCACTGAAGATAGATGTCATTGCTCCTTCCTTATAACTGTCTTAACATCATAGTTAATCATGTACTCACACTAATGAGATAACAGACCTAGGGAGCTAGCACAGAGTCCAGGACATTGTGTGTATTCAATACATGTCATCAATGCTGCTGCTGATGGCTCTTCTGTCAGTATTTTAACTCAAATTATAAAGGATACTTTCTTTGTATTTGGCACAATATCCATCACATGGTAAGAAATCATTTGATATTTTTTATTTAATGCTATGTTATCAATACAGTTATTACATAGATAGTTCAGTTCAGTCACTCAGTCGTGTCCGACTCTTTGCTCATGCATGAACTACAGCACACCAGGCCTCCCTGTCCATCACCAACTCCCAGAGTTCACCCAAACTCTTGTCCATTGAGTCGGTGATGCCATCCAGTCATCTCATCCTCTGTCATCCCCTTCTCCTCCTGCCCCCAATCCCTCCCAGCATCAGGGTCTTTTCAAATGAGTCAGTTCTTCACATCAGGTGGCCAAAGTATTGGGAGTTTCAGCTTCAACATCAGTCCTTCCAATGAACACCCAGGACTGGTCTCCTTTAGGATGGACTGGTTGGATCTCCTTGCAGTCCAAGAGACTCTCAAGAGTCTTCTCCAACACCACAGTCCAAAAGCATCAATTTTTCCGTGCTCAGCTTTCTTTATAGTCCAACTCTCACATCCATACATGACTACTGGAAAAAACATAGCCTTGACTAGATGGACCTTTGTTGGCAAAGTAATGTCTTTGCTTTTCAATATGCTGTCAAGGTTGGCCATAACTTTCCTTCCAAGGAGTAAGCATCTTTTAATGGCTACAATCACCATCTGTAATGATTTTGGAGCCCCCAAAAAATAAAGTCAGCCACTGTTTCCACTGTTTCCCCATCTATTTGCCATGAAGTGATGGGACCAGATGCCATGATCTTCGTTTTCTGAATGTTGAGCTTTAAGCCCACTTTTTCACTCTCCACTTTCACTTTCATCAAGAGGGTCTTTAGTTCTTCTTTAATTTCTGCTATAAGGATGGTGTCATCTGCATATCTGAGGTTATTGATATTTCTCCTGGCAATAATAAAGGCAATATTTATATTGGCTTATAAAGGGGCAGGAAGAGATGGATATAAGTAACTGTAGCAGTGGTTGTTTTCAAGTCATGTAGCTAAATCACAAGCACATAGTATTTATGAGTTTGAAATGACGTTTGAGAGCATCTAGTATTGTTGTTGTTCAGTTGTTCAATTCAGTTCAGTTGCTAAGTTGTGTCCGACTCTTTGAGAACAAATAGACTGCAGCACACCAGGCTTCCCTGTCCTTCACTCTCTCCTGAGTTTGCTGAAACTCCTGTTCATTGAGTCAGTGATGTCTTCCAACCATCTCATCCTCTGTCACCCCCTTCTCCTCCTGCCCTCAATCTTTCCCAGCATCAGGGTCTAGTCTAGTGTTCCTCAAAGTGTGGGCTCCCAACCAGCAGCAGAGCCTGGGAACTTGTTAGAAAGACCATCTCCAGCCTCACTCAAGATTTCTCAGAACAGAAATTCTGGGTGTGGGACCAGAGATCTATGTTTTTACAAGCCCCTGGGTGATTGTGAAACACAGTAAAGTTTAAGAAAATCCCTGATTAAGTCCAATCATCTAACTCTGACTAGAGAATAAAGGCACAGTGAGTTCAGGGACAGGGCTGGAGGTCACACAGCTAGTTAATGGCAGTGAAGTGAGAATGGCCCTCTCCTGACTACTTGGCCTTAATATTCTCCCTCCCCCCATTACTATTGCCTCCTTTTTTCCTGAAGTTTCTTACCCAGTTCCTAATAGAATAATTACACTGAAAGTTCTGCTGTAGCTATTAGGGCTTGCTAGAGTGCCAGCAATTCTTGACAACAGGAACCCCACGTACATCTTCCAGCTCACCTACTGCTCTCAGAATAGCTATCTGTGGCAGCTGCACTGCCTTTGCGGTCTGCCTCAGTGTTCAAGCCAAGAACATGGGTTCCCAGCCAATAACTGAGCATGGCATGAGTACTAGGGCCTGGCCATTCCTGCCCACCGCAAGATTCCTCTCTGGTCAGTCTTCCTCTTGGCATAGCCTCTGGGCTGGCGGAGATGCTCAGAGCTGCCACACATTCTGAGGCCGGCTCTCCCCTCCCCCTGTCCTTTCACAGGACTCAATTTCCAGATGAGTAGAATGAGGTTGCAAGAATTCATCACTCACACACAATTGGGAAATGATGAATAGCTGCTCTGTTGTTAGTAGTAGCAAGATTATCACCCTTTCAAGGTTATTATGCTTAAGTGAAGACACTGACATAAACGTGTATGGCAGAGACATCTGTTGCTTAGGGAACATCCAGGTGATCACCTATATTTTCACCCCAGGTGGGCGACGTGACAGATTCTCACCAACGTGCTATGAGCAGAAGCAATGCATTTTCAATTTAGGCCAAAACACAGAAGAATAAGTGTCATCTATGGCTGGCACGGCAAACTCCAAAGGCGTGTGTTAAGATGCTGGTGTTGTCATAAGCCTATGATTTGTGAGCTAATATGGAACCCAGCCCCCAGCTAAGCCACACTGGATATTATCATGTGACAAGAAATAAAGTTTTTGAGTGTTAAGAACTGAGATTCAGGGGTTGATATGTTACTACTGCTTAAACTATCCTATCCTGACTAAAACAATATGCTTTGTAAAATATATGTCATGGTGAAAATAAAAGACTTTTTCATTTAACTGCTTATTTTTACCATTATTCTTGACTGTACTTGGGAGAAAATGTAAACCTGAACATATAATTCAAAGACAGAAGAAAAAGAAAACTCAATTTAGGAATAACATTCTCAAACTGAAGGTAGGAAAATTCAGTCACTGGAGGTAAACCTTATTTGAGAATTCTTACTGGAAAAGAAAATCTTAAGAGTTATAATTGAAAATAATATCCTGAGTTAATTATAAATCAGACACAGAGCCCTTCAAGAGTTACAGTCTCATGATGTGTCAGAAGATAGTTTTTCTCACTTTAGTTCGCTAGAGTGAAATGATTGGTATTATTCAAATTCCTTATTTCTCTGAACTGGACTAAAACTAGTACAGGACATTTCTAAAGTGGAGCCAGTTTCTGTGCAAGTTGAAGTGCGTGCACTGGGGGTGGCTATAGGGAAAGGCAGCTGTTTTTCACCTTTTCTATAGTTGGTATGTTGATTAGCTGGCGATTCTTGTATTCCAGCCCTTAGAACACAACCAACCTGCAGAAGGGTCTGGCAATGACCAGTCAGTCAGAACAAAGAATAATGAAAAGGTCAGAACAGGAGAAGGGCCAGATTTCACAGCCTAGATAACATGTGAAGTTTCACCTCCTCATTGCCATTGGAGAAACGGCAGGGAATAGAATTGGTTATTGTCTTGCCTTTTCAGGGATAAGATTTCAACCCGAAATATCTTGTTGGAGCCAACATCTTGGATTCAGAAGCAGACAAGTGAATGCTTCTGTGTCTCTTTAGGATAACTTGGAACTTCTAAGTGACATCAACTAGAAAATCAGTTTCCAGCATATCACTTCTTAACTACTCTAGTGTATGTGTGTGTATATGTGTGTGTGTGCACATGCACGTGCATCTGAGCGGGCATGCGTTTGTGCTCAGTCACGTCCGACTCTTTGTGACCCCATGGACTGTAGCCCACCAGGCTCCTCTGTCCATGGAATTTCCCAGGCAAGAATACTGAAGTGGATTGCCATTTTTTACTCCAGGGGATCTTCTTGACCCAGAGATCGAACCCACGTCTCCTGTGTCTTGTGCACTGCAGGTGGATTCTTTACCCACTGAGCCAGGGAAGCCCTCACTCTCTCTCGGGCACTCATAATTTAACACTGGAGAAAGGCCCAGGTCCTTCACTTCGTGGTTTGCCATCAATTAAGGAATGAATTGCAGTTATTCTTATGGCAAAAGTGGAGGAGTGAATTCAAGGGCTCTGAAAGCCGGCTGCATTAAATAAATAATTGGAATGAAACAAAAATGTAGTGATGACTCCTACACAGTGAAAAGGCAGTAGAATGGGGGTAATTGTAAGTCTATTGCTTTTAAGCTAAAAATCCGTACTCTATCTTGTTTCCTTTTTAAGAAGTTATGTATAAAATGTGTAGCCTCTTATCTGGGTACAGATTCCACAGAATCTTGTATCTTCAGAAACAACTGGTCTCACCATCCCCCTTCCTCATCCCTGCTCCCCTCCCTGCCTTCCTTTATCTCTTCCTTCCTTCCGGCAGGATTATTAGCCTGCGTAGCTGTTTACTAATGTGGCTTTAATCTTAAAGCCATGGGATAATTTGGTCAATCTATAAAATGGGAGAAAAAAATGACAGGAAGCTTTGCTATGTTAGATTCAACACAAAAACAAAAAGTAAGATACACAGGAATAAAACCTGACGCTTCTCTGTCACTTTAGGTTTTCATTTGGTACTGCTGACTCTTTAGAAGTTAGAACACCTATGCCTAACTCCCAAATCACCTGATTTCCTGGGCACCTGGACTTCAGATTCAGGGAAAAATTTATGTGCACTTTCCATATATATGCCAGGTATCAACCCAAGTGTTTTAACATATGCCATCTTATTTCATCATTATAAAAAGTTCAAAGAGGCTAGAATAACTGCAGACTGGCTTGCATAGGACACTGCTCACTTCCTGGCATTCCTGTCAGTTAGCACTCCCTTTACTCTTCAAATGAACGACACAGTCATCCTACACAGGGTTGGTGTTAGTAGAACATTCTATTTATAGGTTTCTCTGATTCCCTTACTGATTAAAATGGGATGCTTGGGTAGATAACATTGAAAGTCCCTTCTAGCTCTAATGTCTATGATTCCTGACACGTTTATAGATATCTTTGCATCAGAGCTTTCTATCTGCTTTAGAAGTCTGTTAGGGTAAGGACTTTGCCTCAGCATCTTGTCAACACTGAAAAGGGCAAAGGGACCCTTCACTTTAGTACAAAAAATAAGATTTCTAGGGCAGAATGAATTGTGGGGAAAATGCCTACTAAATTTACACGCATTAGTGATGCAGCACCGTCTGTGAAGTCATCAACAGTTCACGTCAGGTGCGCAGAAGAGGATATATCAATGACCACAGGGCAATATGTACCTAAAATAACTGGCTAATATCTGTTGAGTAATAATATGGTAAAATCGAATACATTTCAGTTCATAATCATTGCAACAATTAAGAATTATGAACTGTTTCCATTGTCAGTTACTTTTATTATGTCTATTTTCCTTTCATATGTTGGCTACCATAATATCAAGAACATAATTTTCACTTTGTGCACAGGCAACTTCCTAGGAAGCTTGTTTTAGAGAGAAAGTTTGGGCTTTGGGTAAAATACCTGACTTTTAATCCTGGCCCTGCCAGTTATTCAAATGTATGCTGCTCGACCTTTGAAACTCAGTGTCCTCATTTATAAAATAAGAACAATGCAAACGTGGAGAATCATCCTGAAAAGTCAATAAGGTAGTGCTGGCACACTGAAGGCCCTAAGAAAATATCTGTACTTCCAAACTGTCCCTAAACAGGTGTCAGATGTAATATATTAAATATGCATTGCAGCATGAATCTTGTCATTCTGAGCTTATATCTCTAACGGGTCAATGGCTGTGCAGATACCAGTAGGTAGGATTTAGCCAGACGATGGTTTTAAGATTAAGCTGCAAATGGCAACTTGGTTTCCAGCTTTGTCTTACATGGCAGTTCTTAAGGGAAGATTCTCTGCCTTCTCCACGGCTGTCTGTAAGTCTGTTGGTGCTCCAAGGCTGAACATAATGTTCTATTTACAGAGGATGCTTACTAAAGGCAATCTGTCATCAGTGCCTCAAGTCCAAAATAGCCTTCCAAGTGTAATTCACATGACTTTCAAGCTAAGAGAAAGCTAGGATCAGATCTCACCTGTGGTATTGGATTTTGTTCTAGATACCATACTTCAAAAGCATCACATGTGCAGTCTTAGGATTAATGAGCCTGGAATGATTCGAGAGTCAAATTGTGAACAGCTGTAGCCAGAAAGAATGTTTAAAAGTGTTTGGGGATACATGTTACTGTGATGAGAGCACTTTTTTTTTTGGCCTGGAAATGACCAATTTGGGACTAAAACGAACAGAATATTCTTTCCTTCTGGAAACACAATACAGACAGAACAGAGAGGCATCTGAGGAACAGACAGACACAGAGACAGTAAAATGCAGAAGCACTTAGGGAGAACAAATCATTTCCAGAATAAAAAGTAATTGGTAGCAGACTCTTCATAGTACATATCAGAAGTATTTCTCTACACCCACTGTAAGTCTTGCTGTTTCAAGTAAATGTTAAACAACTGCATCATAAAGATTGATGGATTTTTGCATATTTTTTTATAATCAGGGTACACCCAAAGCAGAATCACCTGGGACAAAGGCAATTAACATGAGGAATCAGAGTAATGGTGGCTCCAGTAGATGTCTTGGTGGGAGGGTGGTTTTTACCTTTCAGCATCTCCATCATTTTCTAAAGCTACCCTAAACAAAAATAATAATCTCTGACATAGATAAATCCATGTACCTGTGGACACCTTATCTTTGACAAAGGAAGCAAAAATATACAATGGAGAAAAGACAGTCTCTTTAACAAGTAGTGCTGGGAAAACTGATCAACCACATAAAGAATGAAACTAGAACTATTTCTAACACCATACACAAAAAATAAACTCAAAATGGATTAAAGATCTAAATGTAAGACCAGAAACTATGGAACTCTTAGAGGAAAACATAGGCAGAACACTCTCTGACATAAATCACAGCAAGATCCTCTATGACCCATCTCCCAGAGTAAGGGAAATAAAAATAAACAAAGGGACCTAATCAAACTTAAAAGCTTTTACACAATGAAGGAAACAACAAGCAAGTTGAAAAGGCAGCCTTCAGAATGGGAGATAATAATAGCAAATGAAACAACTGACAAAGAATTAATCTCCAAAATATACAAGTAGCTCACGAAGCACAATACCAGAAAAATGAACAACCCAATCAAAAAGTGGGCAAAAGAACTAAACAGACATTTCTCCAAAGTACGCATATAGATGGCTAATAAACACATGAAAAGATGCTCAACATCACTCATTATTAGAGAAATGCAAATCATAACCACAATGAGGTATCATCTCACGCTGGTCAGAGTGGCTGCCATCAAAAAGTCTACAGCAATAAATGCTGGAGAGGGTGTGGAGAAAAAGGAACCCTCTTACACTGTTGCTGCTAAGTCGCTTCAGTCATGTCCAACTCTGTGCAACCCCAGAGACGGCAGCCCACCAGGCTGCCCCGTCCCTGGGATTCTCCAGGCAAGAACACTGGAGTGGGTTGCCATTTCCTTCTCCAATGCATGAAAGTGGAAAGTGAAAGTGAAGTCGCTCAGTCGTGTCCAACTCTTAGCGACCTCATGGCCTGCAGCCTTCCAGGCTCCTCCTTCCATGGGATTTTCCAGGCAAGAGTACTGGAGTGGGGTGCCATTGCCTTCTCCGCTTACACTGTTAGTGGGAATGCAAACTAGTATAGCTACTGTGGAGAACAGTGTGGAGATTCCTTAAAAAACTGGTAATAGAACTGCCATACAACCCCCCACCAAGCAATCCCACTGCTGGGCATACACGCTGAGGAAACCAGAATTGAAAGAGAAACATGTACCCCCAATGTTCATCGCAGCACTGTTTACAATAGCTAGGACATGGAAGTAACCTAGTCATTCGTTGGCAGGCGAATGAATAAGGAAGGTGTGGTACATATACACAAGGGAATATTACTCAGCTATAAAAAAGAACACATTTGAGTCAGTTCTAATGAGGTGTATGAAACTGGAGTCAATTTGCAGAGTGAAGTAAGTCAGAAAGAGAAATACCAATACTGTATATTAATGAATATATATGGAATTTAGAAAAGAGAGTGATGATGATCCTATATGCAAGGCAGCAAAAGAGACACAGATGTAAAGAACAGACTTTTGTACTCTTTGGAGGGCAAGGGTGGGATGATTTGAGAGAATAGCACTGAAACATGTATATTACCATATGTAAAATAGATGACCAGTGCAAGTTCAATGCATGAAGCAGGGCACTCAAAGTTGGTGCTCTAGGACAACCCAGAGGGATGGGATAGGGAAGAAGGTGGGAAGGAGTTTTAGGATGGAGAGACATATGTGCACCGCCATGGCTGATTCATGTCAATTATGGCAAAAACCATCACAATATTGCAATTATCCTCCAATTAAAATAAATAAATAAATTTTAAAAAACCAAAAAAACAGTAATCTCTGATATGGACAATGGATAACTTCTTAATCTTAGGGGAAGTGTGAGTAAAAGTATCTTTGCATGCATGCTAAGTTGCTTCAGTCATGTCTAACTCTTTGAAA
Organism: Bos indicus; assembly: GCF_029378745.1. Classification (NCBI taxonomy): domain Eukaryota; kingdom Metazoa; phylum Chordata; class Mammalia; order Artiodactyla; family Bovidae; genus Bos; species Bos indicus. The sequence continues at coordinate 33,040,382 of NC_091774.1, forward strand.
CCCACAAGGCTCCTCTGTCCATGGGATTCTCCAGGCAAGATGCTGGAGTGGGTTGTCATGCCCTCCTCTGGGGGACCTCCCCAACCCAGGGATCAAACCCACATTTCTTACATCTCCTGCATTGGCAGGCAGGTTCTTTACTGCTAGTGCAATCTGGGAAGCCCAAAAGTATCTTTAGAGAACCTTATTACATGAACTGATCTGTCCTATACAATGTAAATAAAAACACAATATATTATGCTGACAGAGTTTCAAGATAAATCCTCTCGTTTCTATTTCTAATGTTACTCCCTTTCCCCACCACCCTCAACTCCATCTCCACTAAGCACACTGAAGTCACCATGGAGTCTCCTAGATAACTCGCCAAGCCTTCCAGAGCACTCCCACAGTACTGACTGGGTTCCGGACTGACTGGGCTTGATCATCACTGTTTCATGACATCTAAAAATGCTCATTATCAAATTTACAGAAAATTGCATGAGATTTTATTCTGTTGTATGAATTAGTGAATCTCACTTAGCCCCTATCCTTATTAAGCTTTTTTTTTTACTTTTCTAAAGCTTCATTTAAATTTAAGAGTATATGGATATCTCTAACGTTTTTAATCATTCCAGTTTGGATTCCGATGCCAAAATGGGGAAATTTTCCTAATATCACTTCCAAAATGTGGGTGTGTAACTCAAATGTATGGTGAGTCACCAACTAGACGATAAAGCAATTCAAAACTCTATTCTATAGTTAATGATAAAAGGAACTAAGGATATTTAGCCCAAAGAAGTAAATGCTCCTGGTAGCTATTTTAAATACCTAAAAGGTTATGGAGTAGAAGGAAGACTTGGATTGTTCTAAATGACACTAAACAGTGCAACTAAAGTAAAAGGTAAAAATTACATTGAAATATATCTGCTCATGAAAGGTCTATGTAATAATAGCACAGGAAGAAATGGAAGGTCGAAGTGGAAGGCAATGAGTTTAAGGACAGAGTAGGAATTTGGCAGAGAAGGAGTGTGAAAGTTTCCAACATCAAATTGACGTGTAGACAATAAATCCATTCCAGTCTGAGAGGCAATAACTCTAAGGGGATAAAATGAAGATGAAGAGTCAGGAGTCGGGCTGGCCAAAACAAAGTTTTGGGTTTTTTTACCTTTTTGGCCAACCCAACATCTGAGTCACAGAAGATGGGACAGTGTAAAAGAAGAAATCCATAGAATTGTAGAGACGTTTTCTGCCAGAGAAGACCCAAATCACACAGAGATGAGAAGACGGATCCTACTCATGAATAATACCTAAAGCACTGGGATTGGGAAGCCAGGCTCTAACACTGTGTATATATCAAAAGCAAGCAAACACTAAGAAAGAGACATATAGTGGTCCAAATAATATGAAATCTGAGCACATTAATATTTCTGTCAATGCAACCAAGAATGTTATGGCATATGTGTTGCTAGGAATGACAGAAGCTATTACTGAAATAAGATTAGAATCTGTTTGAAATATCAACACAAGCATTATAGTTGGTAACATTCCCATCTAAAATAGATGACACATGCTATACAATCAACTTACTAGGGGGAAGAGCATACAAAATTACAGATGAGATTATTTGGTTCTATATTGATTTTTCCCTTAGGAGTTTTAGATTAGCTGTCAAATCAATTAGTTTTCCTCAATCCCAAGTACAGTATCAAATTTCTCTGGTTTTTTTTTTGGAAAGAAGTGGGTTATGTCTGGGTTTCTTTCTATTTCTTACAACCACCAGGGTGTAAATCGATTGACCAAATAAATGGGTAAATGAGCTGTAAATAATGCCCAGGGTTGGGGTGGAGATGCTCCTTCTGTCTCATCTTTCCAGCAATGGTCGGGGCTGTCTTATTTCTCAGCTGGGTCAGTGCAGTGTGAGCGTTCCAGGTTTTACAAATCCCTTAAGGAGCAAAACGTAGTAAGAGGATATTTTAAAATTGAAGTCTATTTACCTTATCTTCCCCAGCATTATTCAAGAATCATCAAGAACTTACTATAATGCTGTCTTTAAATAAGGCTGTTACCCAAGAAAGAGTTAAATTCTTCACCTTGGAGTTCTTATGTAAATGTGGGCGGATCTAAAGTAGGAAAAATAGTTTTGAAAGCCATGACTTTTATTGCAAGAACTATATATTTTAACTAGAAGAATTGACTTCCTTGGCTTTAAATGTGGAAGAGGCAAGGCCTAGAAGATTTGAAATACAGCAAGAACAGATGGGTAACATAAGCAGAAAGAGACAGGAAGTCGAAGGAAGGCTCAGGGAAATGCTAGAAACACTGTGGCAGAAATGAAGAATGACTTTATAGGCTCATCAGCATGGCCGAGGAAAGACTCAGTCAACTTGCTGCTGCTGCCAAATCACTTCAGTTGTGTCCAACGCTGTGCGACCCCATAGACGGCAGCCCACCAGGCTCCCCTGTCCCTGGGATTCTCCAGGCAAAAACACTGGAGTGGGTTGCCATTTCCTTCTCCAATGCAAGAAAGTGAAAAGTGAAAGTGAAGTGTCAATACTTCAAACTGCTAAAATTAAACCAGAAAGAGAAGAGAGAAAAAAGTGGAAAAAAATATTCAAAAATTGTAGGACAATTACAAAACATGTCAGAAGCATAATGAGAATACCAGAAGGAGAAAAAAGAGAGAATGGAAGACGGGGAAGAAGGGGGAAGAAAGGAAAGAGAGAAAGAAAATATTTGAAACAATATTGGACAAGCATTTTCCACAATAAACAACAGGCACCAAACCACAGATTTAGGAAGCTCACACAACACCAACCATGATAAATACAAAAAAAAGACAAAGAAAATCTTGAAAGAATCAGAGGGGGAAAACTTCACCTCAAAGGAAAAGCAGATAAAAATTACATGAAACTTTTCTTCACAAACAAGACCAGAGGGGAGTAAAGTGAAATATTGAAAGTGTTTTTAAAAAATCCCCATGTCTAGTAAAATTATCCTTCAGAAGTAAAGGAGAAATAAAGACGTTTTCAGACAAACAAAAATTTAGAGAATTTGTTGCTAGTGGATCTGCCATGTAAAATATGTTAAAAGAAATTCTCAGAGAGAAGAAAAAGGATAGAGATCAGAAACCCATACCTACCTAAAGAGAAAAATACCAGGGAAAGAATAAATGAAGGTAAAATATTTTCTTAATCTTAATTGATCTAACAGATAATAGCTTGTCCAAAATAATAATAGTGACAATGTGTCTGGAAATTACAGTCTATCTCTAAGTGAAATAAAAGACAGCAATGCTATAAGGGACAGGAGGAAAGACTTGAGAATATTCTAAGTTACTTGCACTACCTAGGAAGGAATATAGTATTCTTTGAACGTGGATTTGCATTAGTTACAAATGGATGCTGCAAACTTGAAGGTAACCACAAAACAAACAAAATCCCATGGTTACACGCACCATAAGCCAAAGAGTAAGGTAGACTGTGTGGAAACACCAGGAACCATTGTTTAAGAACAGTTTGATCAAAGTAGGAAGACGGGACAGATTAACAGGCATGTCCTTCAATCCCTGAGAAGTGGCCCACGTCCCAGCTGTGGTTGGCGATAACAGGATAGTAGAATCCATGACAGAAATACCAGATGAGCTGAGAGGAGTTCAAAACAGAATGCATCGTCTTCTAATTTGTCATACGCTGTCTGGGGGACTGCACGCTTCACAGAGAAATTCCAGCACCAATATGGCCTTTGATGATAGAGCAGTGACTGCTGAAGCAAATCAACAGGTGGACCTGAGAGGAGCTCTAAGCCTCTCTAACCAAGACATGGCATGAGAAAGGCGGCTGAGAATTCAAAGCCACTCAAGAGGCGCTTCACCACTGGGATGAGGGGGACACAAGTGCACGGGATTTTTAACTGGAGGCTGTGGAGAGCCGGCCATAAGAAGTAGCTAAATTTTAGTTTCTGTTTCCACACATCAGAGTATGGCCTCACTCTACTTCATGAGCTCTCTCTGTCTCCTTCAAAATCTTACTGGGAAAAGCCTAATCTCCACAATTCCCAAAACACATTGCAGAACTGAGAGGATTGTTCATTGTTTAGCTTATTCCTGAACAGAGAGAGATTTCACAGGCCACCCACCAGTCCACGGATCGATTACTCTCAAGTCTGTTATTCAGACTTAGTGAAGCTGGACACAGGACCGCTGGGTTGAAAATATGGCTCTTCAGGATGCTCCTTTGGTCCTTTGGGAAGACCTGTATGCAGGGGTCTCCCTGAGAAAAGGCTGTGGTCATGGCAGGCACAATAGTTGACCTTGACTTGCCCAATGATAGACAGATGGATTTTAGATAGATAGACATCAAGCAAACCTAGTCTGTAATCAAAAATCTATGGTACAAGGAAATCATAGGTACAAAAATAATAATGTATACAGTAAGGTTTAGAAGTTATGGTGGTAGTACTTTTCTTTACCCTTTTTATATCATTCTTTACACAATTTATTGGTAAAGAACCTGCCTGCCAATGCAGGAGCCATAAGAGATGCAAGTTCAATCCCTGGGTCAGGAAGATTCCCTGGAGGAGGGCATGGAAACCCACTCCGGTATTCTTGCGTGGAGAATCCCAGAGACAGAGCAGCCTGGAGGGCTACAGTCCATAAGATAAGAAAGAGTAGGACACAAATGAAGTGATTTAGCACACACACACAAAATTCATGTCAATATTAATGATAAGCTAACATTTGCTAAATATGTACTATATATTTGGCATGCTTTATATATGTTTCCACAATCAGTGCCTTGAGAGATGGACACTGATATCACGTACCACTAATGTAGAAATTAAGTCTGATAAGTTTAGTAATTCATACACATAGTTTTCTGTTTATAGGAAACATTTGCACATATACTTTTCTCACAAAATGACCTTGGTTGCACTTGGGAACAAATTCATTTGCAAGAGCAAAGTTAAAAGGGTAATTTAGAGATAAAAAGAAAGAAAGGAACTAAAATAAGAGGGGGAAAAGCCTACCAGAAGCTTATTTTAGATGTAGCACTTTCATGAGAACAATTAAACTTGAGGCGAAACCCTAAGGAATCCTGTGAAGCTGTAACTGAAACTTACACCTCTCTGAGATGTGACTTTTTAAAATCTTGATCTATAAGAGGAAGGAGTTCATTGGGGAACAGAAAAGTTGAATTTTTTGCTTGGTTTTGTAAGTTCCTTACTGCAGAACCTCAACTAAGTACCCTAACCTTTCTGGCATAATAGACACCACCACTAATAAGCTGTTATTCATCAAACGCTTTTATGTTTATCAAATGCTTTTATGAAAACAGAATTAACAGACAGGAAGGGACTTGATTTTTTGGATGAGCAAGTCTGAGTCCTTAGCCTGAAGACCAGAGACAAAGGATTATGTATGTCATGGGACAAGAATGCAAAAGTGAGAGAGTCCTTGTGAATCCTCAAGGAATCCAATAATCAAGGTCATGAGCGCATAAGAACAGTGCATATCCTGCTATATGGGAAATCTTCGGTAAATAAATCAGACAGCAGAATCACTTCCCCTCCTCCCACCCTGACCCAAGGATTACAAATAGGATTCATCTCATGTGTCAATTCCCACCAATTACCAGCAGTCTGGGGTCTTGTGTAGCGAGATTGGTGACTTTGTCCAGGCCAAGAAGGAAAGAATACTAAAGGTTAGCCAGGCTGTAGGTGAGATAGAGCAGGGTTATGTGGGTAGAAGAAACTTGCAAACTCCAAGATTGCTTTGGAAGTACAAAGAAATGGTTGCAAGTCTTACTTTGTCACTTAACTATGTGACCTAGGACATTCCAAGTCTCAGCTTCTTTATGTATACAACGAAGTACTGAATGCCTACACCCTGTGCTGTTGTAGGGACGTCATCGTATTGGGTTGGCCGAAAGGTCTGCTGGGTTTTTCCATAACATCTTATGGGAAAATCTGAATGAAAATTTTGGCCAACCTATATAAAGCCCCAAGCACAGTGTCTGACAAATAGTAAGTAGTTGATCAACATACATTAGCTGCCTAATGGCTAACTTCTTCAACAGATTCCACAGTAGCCAGGAGGTTTTTGGTACTGTGATTATTGTAAACAAACATCCAGCAATCATGTGTTTGGGACGATTCTCGACTTCTCTCGTCTCAGAAGACACCCCCTAATACTTATTATTATTTAATACTTATTAAATTTTTACCATTTCATGTGCAACTTCACCCCTTAGATTTACATATTTCTTATCTTCTTCTGCTCTCCTTCCCATACTTTTCCTCTGCTTTTTGGATTTCCATTATCACTGGATGGTACTAGGCTTTACCTAGAGCCTCAATACACAAAACCTGGGAATCAAGCATGCCTCTGAAGGCTACCATTTTAATAAAAAGAATCTGAGAATGAAGGGATCAAGGAAAGGCTGTTGTAAGGTCACCCCACTAGAGATGTGCTCTATTTTCTAAAGAACCTGTATCCAGTCCCCCTGCAGCTGAGTCAGCCACAAGCTTCCAAATCACCCTGGAAGTCTCCAGTAGCTTTTTGAAGGCCTTCAAATACCCACTTGACGGTTCAGCTCCACTGTATGAGTGAATCAATGGATACAGTCAAATGTTGCTTTCCTTTTCCTTTATATTGGGTTCCCCTAGACCTCCCAGCCTCCCCCTGCCCTTTGCTGCATGCATGAGCAGAAAGGGCCTCCCAGAGCCTATCTGCAAAAGGATTTTTCTGCTTGAGGTAACCTGAGGTCAGAAAACCATGCAGCTGTCAGCTCCCAGTTACAGGCTGAAGGGAAGAGAAGCCTGACGCTTGGGTATGAGGCTCCCACTCGGTCAACCTCCTCACCAACATCTCAACTGAACAATAACCACAATTGATAGAAGAAAGAACAAAGCGACTTCCCAAATATTTCTCTTTTTTCCCTTTTTCTCCCTTTCTGCCCAGTATGCCATGTTTCCTGTTTCTCTAGTAATGAAAATGTGTTCATCTGTCAAACGGAAAGCTGCCCCACTGTCTTTAGGTGCAGAGAACTTCAATCATAGCAGCTGCTGCGACCAGACCCAGAGCCAAGCTCCTCGTTTGTTTTGGCTAACGCTGCAGAATCAGTTTAGGCATCCCCTAGAACAAAATGGTGCATGGGAAAAGAGCCAAGCGAGGGAAGAGAAGCAGCAAAGTTGCAACAGATTATTTGTCTGCTAAAACAGAAGGAGAAAGATATCAAAACCTGGAGCCATTTGAGTCCAGCCTCCCTAGCATATTCTCTATTTGCAACACAGATGATTTCCTCTAATATGGTTCAACAGGTGCTAAACTGTAGCTTTTCTCAAGATTAATCATTGCAGCCTTGGCAATGAAGAATTGGGAAGGAACAAGGCAGCTCCCATAATTCTTAGTCTATTTCTACTGGGTACCATATATATACATTTGTGTGTGTGTATATGTGTGTGTGTGTGTGTGTGTGTGTATGTGTGTGTGTGTGTAGTGCTTGTTAATGGTAATCTTAATGAAGAAAAATGTCACCCTTCATGTTCCCAAAAGATGCTGGCATACCTGTATCTCAGGCATAAACTACATGGATAGGAAATTATGTTTGTTTTTGTGTCTTTAACTTAGACTGTGAGCGCCTTAAAGTAAGTCTTACTTAACTCTCATTTTCCAAAATTAACACACACTCGGCACCCAAGAAATACGGGTTAAATGGCTTATGTGTTGAATTAAATTGCATAAATGTATAACATGTCTGTCTTTCGATTTCATTAGGGAGGTTTGAGTAAGTATGTCTATTTTTGGCAATATACCAGCCCTGTTTATCTGCAAAGCTCCGCCTACATTTCTATCTTCACCCATTTGAGACAAACACCAAGACCATCCAGACATAAATTTTTTAATGGGCTCATTAAGCCAAATCCACTTTGTGGCTCAGCTGGCCCTGCTAGCTGAGAAAAGAGTAAAGCTTGGAAACATGATAATACTTCACTTTTTTCCCCCGATTTATCAAAAATGGCTAACTTTGAACTTCCATTTGGATATTGTAGATCTGATTAGAGCAGGGGAATAACGAAGTCAAACTCTAAGCAGGACAAAAATGGAATTAAATGTAAATCTCAGAATACTTCAAAGCCTCAACAACAGGTATCAGGAGACTGGACAGTTTTTATGTGGTTATTCTCCTGTTGTGTAGTCTTGTGTCCTCGGAAGTATCTCAGTTGGGTACTTCTCTATTGGAGTTGTTTAGTTGCTCAGTCGTGTCTGACTCTTTGTAACCCCATGAACTGCAGCATGCCAGGCTTCCCTGTTCTTCACTACCTCCCTGAGTTTGCTCAGGACAAGATAAATCAATACCCAGTATGGGTAGTGTGATGCTCTGCTGCTTGAATTTCCAAGTCTTACATTAAGGTAGTGATGAGGGGACTGCCCTGGTGGTCCAGTGGTTAAGAATCTACCTTGCAATGCAGGGGATGTGGGTTCCATCTCTGGTTGGGGAACTAAGATTCCACATGCCATGGGGCAGCTAAGCCCATGAGCTCTAGAGCCTGTGCTATGCAACTAGAGAAGCCTGTGTGCCGCAACAAAAGATCCGGCATGCCACAGCTAAGACCTGATGCACCTAAATAAACAAGATAATAGATAAATACATATACAAAATTTTTAAAAGTGGTGAGGAGGAGTCAACGAATAGATTATCCCTAAAGCCTGGAGTATTTCCAGTGTGTGCTAAGACATGAGCTGGGAAACTGAGGGAGGAAGAATCCTTTGCTCTAAGTGAGTAGCAAGCACTACCTTGTACGCCTTTATTCCAAACCACAGGGCTGGCTGGGTTGAGGGCATCACAGGAGGAGCCAAAGATAAGAGGACCAGTGTCCCTGCTCCATCGCTAGAAACAGCCAGATCTGCTCAAACACTCCCTGCAGGAGGAGAGAACTGAACCGCCTTCGCCTAACCCAATGCTCCTTTCCCCAAACCCACGCTCTTTTCACATTATTTCAACAGTAAAATAGTCAATTTATTTTGTTTGGCACATTGTGTTCCGCACACAAACTGATCTGATAACATTTGGTTGAGATTATTAAATTGAGCAAAATATTGGAGGAGGGTTGTTTATTTCTGTGGTGCCATACAGTTCGGGGAAAATGATTTTCATTTCATATTATTTCACGTATTTCTGTTTTTCAACAACACTGCGGCATCTAGCCATAAATGAAACTAGTTAAACATCCAGGTAATTTAACTCCATCTTCTCAAATATTAGATTTAGGAACATTGGGATAATAAAATAAAGGTTTCTTATCTCCAGATGGATATTTGGCATCCTGTAGTCACAGCCTATGTACAGTAACACTTTAAGAATTAACATTATTGGAGCAGGAATAGAAGAATGATATGACTCTTCAGCATAAATGTGACATTTATGTCAAATAAGCATTGGATTGAAATAAACCAATTTAATTTCCAAAAACTGATTGCACTTAGCAGAAAATTCTGCATAATGCATGTAAACCTGTGACATTGCCCCATAAGCCAAACTCTTTGAATTACTACTGAAGATTTCAGTCCAACCCAACCAAATGCATTATATAGGCATGTGTATATGTGTGCAAAAATCTGAAGCCTCTGAGACAAAAGGTCTTAACATAGCAAGTGTCAACTTTTCATCAGAACAATGGTGGGAACCCTAAGTTGGAATCGTACATACTTAAACCAATTTGTTCCAGTGAAATACACTCAAGTATCAAATGCTTATTGGAAGAGAGACCACATATGTCTTCTTCTGTGCAAGTCTGTCCCTGTTTATTTTCCCTCCTTTAAGTATGCCCTGGTGTTCCAGAGTATTTCCTTAAGACTGAAGCTTAGCTATCTGTGGTATGGGGACAGGATTGGGAAGAACCTGACCCAGTTTCTTCAGGGATTAGTTCTTGAAGTCCTGAGAAGCGTATTTAAAGTGGCTTACAAATGGGTGAGAATTCTCGCCTGACATTTGAGACTGAAAACCCGTGATGGGAATCGGTTTGGACTCTAAAGCCATAACTCGAGTATTAACACTAGGTGCCTCCTCTTAATCACCAGATGAGAACTGCCTGTGAATTCAATGCTTCAGTGGTTGGCCACATGGAATAGAATTTAAAACGTTGAAAAACATGTATAGCATTGAATACATTGTCGAGGGTAGTCTCGTTAAGTTAGCCACACAGGACTCCACAATCATACTCAACTACAAAAGCATTGTAATAACCATTGGCCCCCTCCCCATGTAGGAGTTCTACAACCCTTGGAGTGTGACATATTATAATTATCAACAGGTTTCATTATCAAAAACTTTGGTTGAGACTTGATTCTACCTCTACTCAAATCTCAAGAAAGTGATCTTGAAGGATGTCAACAACTCTGAAGCTTTATGTGCTAAGACAGTGGTTCTCAAACTGTGCTGTATCAGGACCCTTAACCCTCTAAGAGATACCTGAAGAATTTTCCTTTCTGTGGATTATATCTATCAATATTTACCGTATTCAAAATTAAAATTAAGCATTAAGATTGACTCACTTAAAAATAATGACAATAAACCCATTATAGGTTTCCCTAAAACATATTTTTGGAAAAATATATTTTGCTAAAAACAATAGAGAACATTGTTTCACAGTTTTGCAAATGTGTGTGTGTGACTGCATTTCACTTAAGATATCAAACTTCATATTGTTTTGGGTAACCTCACACTGTATATTCAAGGAGTGAAAAATACACACAATATTTTACAGTTACTATGAAAACAGTTTGGACCCCTGGGCTGCCTGCAACAGGGACCACCACGCATACCCAAACTACTCTTTGAGAACAAGCATTCTTAAAAGGAAAATGGAGTCTAACAATGGCAGCAGTAATAATTACAGATCATCAGTCAGTTCAGTCGCTCAGTCGTGTCCGACTCTTTGCGACCCCATGGATTGCAGCACGCCAGGCCTTCCTGTCCATCACCAGCTCCCAGAGCTTACTCAAACTCATGTCCATTGATAGGTGATGCCATCCAACCATCTCATCCTCTGTTGTCCCCTTCTCCTCCTGCCTTCAATCTTTCCTAGCATCAGGGTCTTTTCCAAGGAGTCAGTTCTTTGCCACAAGTGGCCAAAGTATTGGAGTTTCAGCTTCAGCATCAATCCTTCCAATGAATACTCAGAACTGATTTCCTTTAGGAGTGACTGGTTAGATCTCCTTGCAGTCCAAGGGACTCTCAAGAGTCTTCTCCAACACCACAGTGCTTGGTTTTCTTTACAGTTCAACTCTCGCATCCATACATGACTACTGGAAAAACTATGGCTTTGACTAGACAGATCTTTGTTGGCAAAGTAATGTCTCTGCTATTTAATATGTTATCTAAGTTGCTCATAGCTTTCCTTCCAAGGAGTAAGCGTCATTTTTTTTAATATTGAGTTTTTTTTTTTTTTTTTTTACTTTACAATATTGTATTGGTTTTGCCATATATCAACATGAATCCACCACGGGTGTACACGTGTTCACAATTCTGAACCCCCCTCCCACCTCCCTCCCTGTACCATCCCTCTGGGTCATCCCAGTGCACCAACCCCAAGCATCCTGTATCCTGCATCGAACCTGGACTGGTGATATGTTTCATATATGATATTATACATGTTTCAATGCCATTCTCCCAAATCATCCCACCCTCTCCCTCTCCCACAGAGTCCAAAAGACTGTTCTGTACATCTGTGTCTCTTTTGCTGTCTCGCATACAGGGTTATCCTTACCGTCTTTCTAAATTCCATATATATGCGTTAGTATACTGTATTGGTGTTTTTCTTTTTGGCTTACTTCACTCTGTATAATAGGCTCCAGTTTCATCCACCTCTTTAGAACTGATTCAAATGTATTCTTTTTAATGGCTGAGTAATACTCCATTGTGTATACGTACCACAGCTTTCTTATCCATTCATCTGCTGATGGACATCTAGGTTGCTTCCATGTCCTGGCTATTATAAACAGTGCTGTGATGAACATTGGGGTACATGTGTCTCTTTCAATTCTGGTTTCCTCAGTGTGTATGCCCAGCAGTGGGATTGCTGGGTCATAAGGCAGTTCTATTTCCAGTTTTTTAAGGAATCTCCACACTGTTCTCCATAGTGACTGTACTAGTTTGCATTCCCACCAACAGTGTAAGAGGGTTCCCTTTTCTCCACACCCTCTCCAGCATTTATTGCTTGTAGACTTTTGGATCACAGCCATTCTGACTGGTGTGAAATGGTACCTCATTGTGGTTTTGATTTGCATTTCTCTGATAATGAGTGATGTTGAGCATCTTTTCATGTGTTTGTTAGCCATCTGTATGTCTTCTTTGGAGAAATGTCTATTTAGTTCTTTGGCCCATTTTTTTATTGGGTCGTTTATTTTTCTGGAATTGAGCTGCAGGAGTTGCTTGTATATTTTTGAGATTAGTTGTCAGTTGCTTCATTTGCTATTATTTTCTCCTATTCTGAAGGCTGTCTTTCACCTTGCTTATAGTTTCCTTTGTTGTAGAGAAGCTTTTAATTTTAATTAGGTCCCATTTGTTTATTAATTTCATGGCTGCAATCACCATCTGCAATGATTTTGGAGCCCAAAAAATAAAGTCAGCCACTGTTTCCACTGTTTCCCCATCTATTTGCCATGAAGTGATGGGACCAGATGCCATGATCTTAGTTTTCCGAATGTTGAATTTTAAGCCAACTTTTTCATTCTCCTCTTTCACTTTCATCTAGAGGCTCTTTAGTTCCTCTTCGCCTTCTGCCATAAGGGTAGTGTCATCTGCACATCTGAGGTTATTGATATTTCTCCCTGCAGTCTTGATTCCAGCTTGTGCTTCATCAAGCCTGGCATTTTGCATGATGTACTCTGCATGTAAGTTAAATAAGCAGGGTGATAATATACAACCTTGACGTACTCCTTTCATAATTTGGAACCAGACCATTGTTTCATATCTGGTTCTAACTGTTGTTTCTTGACCTGCATACAGATTTCTCAGGAGGCAGGTCAGGTGGTCTGGTACTCCCATCTCTTTAAGAATTTTCCACAGTTTGTTGTGATTCACACAGTCAAAGGCTTTGGCATAGTCAATAAAGCAGAAGTAGATGTTTTTCTGGAACTCTCTTGCTTTTTCAGTGATCCAACGGATGTTGGCAATTTGATCTCTGGTTCCTCCACCTTTCCTAAATCCAGCTTGAACATCTGGAAGTTCACGGTTCACATACTATTGAAGCTTGGCTTGGAGAATTTTGAGCATTACTTTGCTAGTGTGTGAGACGAGTGCAATTGAACATTATTTGTGATTGGAATGAAAACTGACCTTTTCCAGTCCTGTGGCCATTGCTGAGTTTTCCAAATTTGCTGGCATATTGAGTGCAGCACTTTCACAGAATCGTCTTTCAGGATTTGAAACAGCTCAACTGGAATTCCATCACCTCTACTAGCTTTGTTCATAGTGATGCTTCCTAAGGCCCACATGGCTTTGCATTCCAGGATGTCTGGTTCTAGGTAAGTGATCACAATATCATGATTATCTGGGTCATAAAGATCTTTTTTGTATAGTTCTTCTGTGTATTCTTGCCACCTCTTCTTAATATCTTCTGCTTCTGTTAGGTCCATACAATTTCTGTCCTTTATTGTGGCCATCTTTGCATGAAAAGTTCCCTTGATATCTCTAATGTTATTGCAGAGATCTCTAGTCTTTCCCATTCTATTATTTTCCTCTATTTCTTTGCATTGATCACTGAGGAAGGCGTTATTATCTCTCCTTGCTATTCTTTGGAACTCTGCATTCAAATAGGTATATCTTTCCTTTTCTCATTTGCCTTTAGCTTCTCTTCTCTTCTCAGCTATTTGTAAGGCCTCCTCAGACAACCATTTTGCCTTTTTGCATTTCTTTTTCTTGGGATGGTCTTGATCCGTGCCTCCCGTACAATGTCACATACCTCCGTCCATAGTTCTTCAGGCACTCTGTCCATCAGATCTAACCCCTTAAATCTAATTCTCACTTCTACTGTATAATCGTAAGGGATTTGATTTCTGTCATACCTGAATGATCTAGTGGTTTTCCCTACTTTAAGTCTAAATTTTGCAATAAGGAGTTTATTATATGAGCCACAGTCAGCTCCCAGTCTTGTCTTTGCTGACCGTATAGAGCTTCTCCATCTTTGGCTGCAAAGAATATAGTCAATCTGATTTCAGTGTTGACCATCTGGTGATGACCATGTGTAGTCTTCTCGTCTTGTTGGAAGATGGTGTTTGCTGTGACCAGTGCATTCTCTTGGCAAAACTCTGTTAGCCATTGTCCTCTTTCATTTTGTACTCCAAGGCCAAATTTGCCTGTTACTCCAGGTAGCTCTTGACTTCCTACTTTTGCATTCCAGTCCCCTATAAATGAAAAGGACAGTTTTTTTTTGGTGTTCATTCTAGAAGGTTCTGTAGGTCTTCATAGAACAGTTCAACTTCAGCTTCTTCTGTTGAAGAGACTGTATTATAATTCTCTGTATTATAATTACAGATAATACTATTTAAATTCTTAAATTCTTACTCTATGCCTGGCCCTAACTTAAGTGTGTTTCATTTAATAGTTTCATTTAATAGTATCACATTTAATCCTTGTAGCAACCCCTGAGCTAGATATTACATAACTTGTTTTCATTTTTCAGATGAGAATACTGAAGCAGAAAGTAGTAGTGAGTTTTTCAAGATCTTATAGCTCATAAATTGTTGTTGCTATTGTTCAGTCACTAAGTTGTGTCCGACTCTTTGCGACCCCATGAACTGCAGCATGCCAGGCTTCCCTGTTCTTTACTATCTCCCAGAGTTTGCTCAAACTTATGTACATGGAGTCATAAATGGTGGAGTCAGGATAAGAACCCAGGTACAGTCCTGTGAGATCAACAACAGGACTTCCCTGGTGGCACAGGGGATAAGAATCCGCCTGCCAATGCAGGTTTGATTCCTGCTTGTGGAACTAAGATTCTGCATGCCACAGAGCAACGAAGCCCATGCACTACAACTACAGAGTCTGTGCTCCAGAGCTCATGAGCTGCAACTATTGAGCCCGTGAGCTGCAACTGCTGAAGCCTGTGCCTAGAGCCTGTGCTCCAGAAGAGAAGCCATGGCCACGAGAAGAGTAGCCTCCACTCGCCTCAACTAGAGAAAGCCCACACAAAACAACGATGACCCAGCACAATCAAAAAATAAATTAATAAAAATTTTTTAAAAGAGCAACAATAGTTGTGCCAGCGGTAGTCATATTTAGCACTTATGAAGTATTGACTATGTAAATTGTTGGTTATCATACATTAATTATTTCTTTCTGTCTTCAAAACAGATCTATGACATACTTAGTATCCTCATCATTTTTTAGATAAGGAGACTGAGACTTGACTAAGATCATATTTTATCCTATGGGAAAATTATATAAGGTCTCTAATTATAAAGGTTTTTGGTTTAAGTAGGCAATTATGCTAATATTAGATGAGGTGATCTGATGCTTCATTTAACTGGCACCATGGCAGAATGAGGTAGTCACCTCTGCAGAAGTAAGTTTTCCAGACGAGCTCATTTTTACTACTTTGTGGGCCTAAATTTTTAAAGTACGGGTATAACTGTATGAAGGTAAGGAGTCGTGAACATCAGTTTTGATTCTGTGCCTTCCTTTGGCAATAGGCCAGAGACTCCTGAGGGGTATAGGCCTCTTTCCTTACTAAATAATTCAAGGATGCTTTATATGTTGCATGTGGGTTTTCTTCTGTAGTTTGTAGCTTTTCATTTTGAATTTTTTTGTCTTCTCCTTGTCAAACCAACACTTTTTTTTTCCCCCTCAAAAGAATCCTTGAGCTTGGGCCCATTTCTAGACATCTCTCTTGTGGTGACCTATATATACTATCCCTCTCTGTGCTGGTAAGAAAATAGACTACCCAGTTTGCTTGTATGTTGTTAAAATAAGAGCAAACCCTGAGTTCCTAGACCTTTCATGTGTTTTGATGGTTCCAAATGCTTCCTCGGCTCACTTGGACCTGACCGGCCCTGCGCAGATAAATCAGGGCGCTGCACGGGCTTTGTTCCAACAAGTGAGATGTTCCTAAGAGACCACGGCTTTTGAGACTTTGGAAGTTTTAATGCCATTTGTTATGAGGACAATTTGCTTACGGGCTTTCTTTTCATGTATTTTTACATTTGAGATCTCTGCTCTTAACTCCACTTTTAAAAATCCTTTAGAGGAAACCAAATATGCCTTGTTCCAATTCCAATAAGGTTGCTTTGAATGTTTTGAACTTGCAGTCATGGTTGAGACGACCTAATTTGAAACACATTTGGAAGTTCAGCTGAGCCTAACCTAAGTAGTTTCAATGATTTCTCCTAAGAGTTCACTTTTTTGTTGTTGTCTTTTGTCTAAATTCAAGCCCCGGTATAGTTTATATTCCTCTGTAGTTGAGACGTTGATCCGAGAAAAAATAGTGAAGCCATCAAAATCATATTAGAAAGAGAGAAAAGGGGGAAAAAAAGGAAAGGAGAAAAAAAGAGAAAGAGGAAATATTTGAGAAGGAAAAGAAACACAAAGCACTGTTCTGTAGACTAAAATCAGTTCAATAAACAATGATAGGCACTAAGAACCAGTCTAAGGGTCAGACATGTAAGTCCTCCCAATCACATTCACAATAAAGTTTAAGTTCTGGGCCTGGTCACTTGCCTACACCTTTAGGCTCTTCTCCCACCCCCTTGGCCTTGTAATATATGTAGCAGTCTTCCAACGACCATGGTGCTGGCCCACACTCCAAATCCACAGGTGCGGGACATTCTTCTGTTTTGAATGTCCCTATGACCTCTGCCTTTTAAATCAGGCAAACTCTTAGTTATTCTTCAAAACACAGTAGAAGTATGACCACTTCTGAGAAAGTTCTCTCTCTTCTCCAAGACACAGCTACTGAACCACGCTGGACACTGGATGTCACCACGCCCATGTTTGTATCCTACTGTATCTTCTGGAGTAGTTTTCTTACAAAAAAACATCCATATGTTTACTAATTTGCAAGCTCTTAAATAAAGTTTATTTATCATTACTGTTGTCATGATACTGGACACATAACAGACAAACAATACATACAGATTAAGTTTAAATTTGAGTTATAAGAGTTCTTGTTCTTTGGGAACTCACAACCTAGTGGTGATACAGATTCATGAATTTGAACTTCTAACACGAGATGAGCTACAACCAAGGTTCTAATAGGGTGAATGCATTGATTCTTTAATTAGATCTGTTGGAAAGTTTATACAACTTAGGTCTTGATTGAAGAGACATGTCTGCTAATATCAAAACTCAAGCTGACTCAGAAATAAACCCTTACATATACGGTCAAAAATCTTTGATAAGAGTGCCAAGACCATTCAGTGGAGAAAGGACACTGTTTTCAACAAATGTTTTTAGGGAAACTGAACATCCATGTGCAAAAGAATGGAATTGAACACTTACCTTATACCTTAAATAAAAACCAATCCAAAATGGAATAAAGACCTAAATGTAAGAGCTAAAATCATAAAACTCTTAGAAGTAAACACAGGAGAAAAGCTTCAAAACATTGGATTTGGCAATAATTTCTTGGATATAATACCAGAAACACAGGCAATAACTACAAGAAAAATAGATAAATTGGACTGTATCAAAATCAGAAAGTTTTACACAAAGAACACTATCAACAGAGTGAAAGGCAACCCATGGAATGGAAAAAATATTTACATGTCATATGTCTGATAAAAGGTTAATATTCAGAAGTAGAAAGAACTCTGACAACTCAACAATCACCAAAAACAATCCAATTTAAAAATGGGCAACAAGTTGAACAGATACATTTCTCTAAAGAAGACATACAACTGGCCAATAAGCACACAAGAAGATGCTAAATATCCCAAGGAAATTATAAATCTACAATGAAATACCACTTTACACCCATCAAGATGGCTACTATTAAAAATAAACATAAAAAACAAAAAAGAAAAGAAGAATTATTGGCAAGGATGTGGGGAAATTGTGCGCTGCTTGTGGGAATGCAAAATGGTGCAGCCATTATGAAACAGTGTGGTTTCACCAAAAATTAAAAAGAGTTACCACATGACCCAACAATTCCGCTTTGGGATATATATCCAAAAGAAGTGAAATCAGAGACTTAGATTATGCTCATGTTTATAGCAGCATTATATTCACAGCAACCAAAACACAGAAAACTGTCGTGTCCACTGCCAGATGAATGGATAAACAAAATTATATAAATCAAATACCAGCCTTATATTTGATAAGCCTTAAAAAGGAAAGAAACGGACATGTGCTACAACATGGCTGAACATTAAAGACATCATTCTAAATGAAATAAGCCAGATGCAAAAGGACATATAATGAATGGATCCACTTACCTGAGATATCCAGAGAAGTCTAATTCAAAGTGGCAGGAAGAGATGGTTGTTGGTCTCTGGAGGGAGGAAAAACAGGGAGTTTCTGTTTAGCGGCTACAGAGTTTCAGCTGGGGAAGACAAAATAATTCTGGAGATGGATGGTGGTGATGGTTATACAACAGTGTGAGTGTGCTTAACGTCACAGAACTGTTCCCTTAAACACGGTTAAAATGGTAAATGTTACGTTATAAGATGGGGCTAGTGTGGTAAAGAACCTGTTGGCGAATACAGGAGACCTAAGTGATGTGGAATTTTATTCCTGAGTCAGGAAGATCCCCTGCAGAAGGGCTTGGCAACCCACTCCAGTATTCTTGCCTGGAGAGTCCCCATGGACAGAGGAGCCTGGCGGGCTATAGTCCATGGGGTCACAAAGAGTCAAACACAACTGAAGTGAGCATTCATAGATATACTGCCACAATTTCAGAAAATTTTAAAAAAAGGAAAAATATTCCTGTCATTTTTATCACCCTCTTGTTTACCTGTTACCTTATAGGCTGAATGCATGAACACACTGAAGAAGCTGATAAGCAACTGACTTCCATTTAGTTATGTTAAGCAAGGTGGAAGGGAAGAAATCCGCTTGGTGCCATCATGCTGGAGGTTTGCGGACAAATCTCAGCTTAGAACCCAGGTGAACTGGCTCCCGACCCCATACAGTGCCCTAGAGGCACTGTCATTCCCCAGAGAGGAGCAGGTAGACGTCTGGGACATGTCCAAGCTTTGGGCTCCTGATGTAGGCCTTGGGAGAAGACACCTCTAAGGCGCCTTAGCTAGGCCTCTCCTCCCCTGACTGGAGCGTCTGAACTTACTATGGGCATTGAAAGTTACCATTCCGCGGCCAAAAAGGGATAAACTCAACTGGCTGTGATTCAGGACTGAAAAAGGAAAGCTTCATCTTCACCTGCGAGCATCCTTTCACCTTCCTCCTCCACCCAGGAAATGCAACGAACGCCGTCTCTGGGGTCGCACAGAGTCGGACACGACTGAAGCGACTTAGCAGCAGCAGCAACTGGGTCAGAGGTTTCTTTCCTCCCCACGCCCATCCCACCTCCTAATGCAGTGCAGGCGTGGAAGCGGTCCCTCCAGGCACTGAGAGGAGGGGTGAGGACAACAACATTCCTGAGGAATTCAAGCTCTTAAATCTACTTCTGTTCATTTGCCAGTTTTTGGTTATAGTAGGGGATCAGCAAACTTTTCCTGCAAAGTGTCAGATAGTAAATATTTTAGGGTTAGGAGGCTGTAGGGTCTCTCTCGCAATTATTCAGCATTGCTCCTATAGCACAAAATGGGCCTAGAGACACATACATGGATATACTTGTGTTCCAATAAAACTTTAATGGTGGAGATTAAAATTTGAATTGTATATAATTTTAACGTGTCTCAAAATATTATTTAAAATTTTTTTCAACCACTTGAAAAAAAAATTATTAGCTTGTGGGCCTCACCATATTTGGCCTATAGTACTTCATTTGCTCACCCCAGGCCTAAATACTTTTAATCTTCCTACTTTAAAAAATTAATCTAGCTCACTTGTTCTTGAAGGGAAAGGACTTAGGGGTAATTTATTCAATGAAGTTCAGCAGAACGTGGTGGTTAAGAGCATAGACTCCAGGAACAGAATGGTTGGGTTTAAACACCAGCTTCTACCACTCACAAGCTGTTACGGAATTACTTACACTCTCTAAACCTGTGTCTCCTCATTTACAAATTGAAGCTGACATCAATAGAACCCAACTAGCAAGGTTGTTCGGAGAAGGCAATGACACCCCACTCCAGTACTCTTGCCTGGAAAATCCCATGGATGGAGAAGCGACCATGGGGTCGCTAAGAGTTGGACACGACTGAGCGACTTCACTTTCACTTTTCACTTTCATGCATTGGAGAAGGAAATGGCAACCCACTCCAGTGTTCTTGCCTGGAGAATCCCAGGGACGGGGGAGCCTGGTGGGCTGCTGTTTATGGGGCTGCACAGAGTCGGACACGACTGAAGCAACTTAGCAGCAGCAGCAGCAAGGTTGTTCAGAGAAGGCAATGGCACCCCACTCCAGTACTCTTGCCTAATCCCATGAATGGAGGAGCCTGGTAGGCTGCAGTCCATGAGGTCTCTAAGAGTCAGACACGACTGAGTGACTTCACTTTCATGCATTGGAGAAGGAAATGGCAACCCACTCTAGTGTTCTTGCCTGGAGAATCCCAGGGACAGGGGAGCCTGGTGGGCTGCCGTCTATGGGGTCGCACAGAGTCGGACACGACTGAAGCAACTTAGCAGCAGCAGCAGCAAGGTTGTTGGGTTTCCCAGGTGGTGCCGATGGTGAAGAACCCACCTGCCAATGCAGGAGACCTGAGAGACGTGGGTTCGACACCTGGATTGGGAAGATCTCCTGGAGGAGGAAGTGGCAACCCTTTCCAGTATTCTTGCCTGGAGAATCCCATGAACAGAGGAGCCCGGCAGGCTATAGTGCATAGGGTGGCACAGAGTTGGACACTACTGAAGTGACTTAGCATGCACACAGCAAGGTTGTTATAAGGCTTAAATGAATCTATACACGTTGAATGCTTAGATCAGTACCTGGTGCCTTATAAATGTCAGCTATCTGCTCCATGATGCCAAGCCTGGAATTAGGTCCTTTATTCCATGTATGATGGCCATTTGATAAGCAACAGACTTCATACAGGTAAGGCAACTTGCTCAAGGTTAAAGCAATGGCTGGTTTTAACCCACGTGATCTGCTGTGGTCCAGGTGTCTCCCTTTCACTCAAACCATACTGCCTCCTCATTCCCTTCAGAGACACTCCTGCTGTTTTGGACTTTGCGGACCCTGTGTTTACAACAAATTCCCTATCTCTCTTGCTTCCATTATTCTTCTGTTGGTTCTCCTCTGATTTTCTCTGCTGTTCTCAGGGGTTTCTCTTTCTTCCCTTACATCTGTAAGTTTGGGCTTCTCCATTGCTCAGGTCAAAGACATTTACAACAGTCCTCTAGGGTCTCATTCATGGTCCTGGCTTCAATTAGGAACAATCACCTTTTTGTAAACAAATCCCACAGATAGTTGTGACCTATCTTCCCAGCCCCAATTTTTTTGTGTGCTGGACTCAGATATTTCCAGAGGGCATCATGACAGATAGATTTCAACCTTGCACTGACGTGGCTTCACTTTTGAGCACTGCCACTCATCACTGTGGGATCCTGGGAGAATCATACATCCACCCTGAGCTTGGTTTAGACATCAGTAACACAGAGGTAATAATAGTAACCACTGAACAGAGTTGTTGTAAAGATAAAATGTGATGAATATGACAAAATTAAGAGGGCTCTTCACTCTTTTTTTAATTCATTCAACAAACATCTACTGACCACCTCAGAGGTCCTATTCAGTGCATTCCGGATTGTGGATGATGTTACTAAAGTTCTATATCTCTTCACTTGAGCATCTCTTCTTGGAAACGTGCCCTTCTCTATATTTGCCCTCTGCCTACCTTCCAGTCTTCTAGATTTCAGCCCAAAGTTCTTAGTAATGCTACTTGCTGTCACACCCTACCTTCCAAATATCAAATCTTGCTTCTCTTTTTCTTTCTTTCTTTCCCTTTTCCACTGTTACCATCCTAGAACTAAACCCGGATGATCTCAAACCTAGATTCTTCTTCCAAACCAATCCTCAAATTTTTATTTTATTTCAATTTGGAAATTAGCATCCAGGAGAGTTTTGGACAGGGAAGGAAAAGGATCAGAGGAGTCGTGCTTTCTGAAGCTTAATTTGCACTCCCCATGAATTGAAGTGAAAAGAGGGCAAAAAGGAGACAGATGAGGAGCTTTTAAAACTTAAATATGAATTGATAAAGACTTAAAGGTGCTGACGTTAGGTTCGGAAAGGAGAAAGAGGAGGCTGTAAGAGGGATTTTTGAGGTGTCTGTGTGGGACTGAAATGGATGTGGGTTTTCAACACGTAATCCCAATTTAGAGGCTTAGTAACTAGAAGACTAATGATACTTTTTTTACGACTTTTGCAGCATCTGTTTATCATCTCTGCTCCTCATTTCTGTAATTTCACCTACAGTCTGGTGTAGGTTATTTCAAGTATGACTGTCTTTCTCTTCCATTAGGTTATGAGCTCCATAAACCATGGTTAATGTTTCTTCATCCTTTTCTTTTTATTTCAAAATTTGCTTATCCTAAGTCTAGGCAATGGTGGTAAGTGCTTTAAAATATCCATGGCTAATTGAGTGATTGGATGGTATTCTAGGGTAGGTGGCTGTTTTCTTCCTCAGAGTATTAGATTTAGGTCAGCTAGGTCAGTTTGTTGCTGAACTAAGCCTATTCCATGAAGAAACATATATATCCTTGTTCAAACATTTGGATGACTCACAACATTTCTTTTTGTGAGTGGACTCTAACCCTCATGAAAGCTCCCATAAGAACCTGGTGACCCACTGCCATTGAGCCTGAGACAGAGGAAGTAGCGGTGATGTCCTGAAGCCTGAGGGCTCAGCAGACCCTCTCAATGGAAAGGGCTGTTCATTTTTCTGAATCCCTTGTCCTCACATATGTACTTCACCTGCCTGAGGCTTTCGCCCCTTAACTGATAAACACTTGTGTGTCTGCTATGTCGCTTCAGTCGTGTCTGACTCTTTGTGACCCCATGGACTGTAGCCCGCCAGGCTCCTCTGTCCATGGGATTCTCCAGGCAAGAATACTGGAGTGGGCTGCCATGCCCTCCTCCAGGGGATCTTCCCGACCCAGGGATCAAACCTGCGTCTCTTATGTCTCCTGCATTGGCAGGTGGGTTCTTTACCACTAGTGCCACCTGGGAAGCCAGCTCTACACCAAGAAGACACCTGTTCCCTGACCCACTTCCTGTAAGACAAGGTCAGCTCATGTTGCATTTAGGTTGTGTAGTGGGTCCAGGCAAATGTTCTCGTGATTCCTTGAAGCTCGGCTTCAAACAGTGTGGCATACGTACAAGGTCCTGGAAACCCACAGCTGCAGGCAGAGCAGGCTAGTCTGCGGCAGGAGAGTGAGCACATGGGTGGGTCTTCCTGAGCAGCCTCTGAGCAGATGGCCAGTCTAAGCATCCGGGCACAAATCACTCCAGTCACATCTGAAAACCAAACAAGATTCTTTAGAACTGTGAAGTCTGGAGAGTGTTATGGGATCTGTGCGATATCAGAGAAATTGTTTCACATCCTTCCTTCTGAGTAAGAAAAAAAACAAAAAACAAAAACAGAGCAGTAGCCAGGATCAAGAAGATCAAGGCTAAAAAGTAAGTCTCACATCGGTGGGAGGCTGGGGTCCTAGAAAAGGAGAAGGTAGGAGTCTAGAGCCAATTTACAAAGTAAGAAGTTCTCTGCTAAGCTGGGAGTAAAGGAGAATATCCAGGGGTACAACTAGGCAAAATCACGAGGCAGATGACAGGCTGGGGGAGAGGAATGATTTTAGTCTTGCTGGCATCTTCAAGTTATCTTGGGCTGGTGACCTAATCAACAGAAAGGACTGACTGACTTTCCAGAATGGTGGAGTCAGAGGCTCTCCTAGCAAACACAGGCCTGGGTTTAAGTTCTGCATCTACGCTTAACCTGGGTGTGACCTTGGAAAGGCACCTCACCTCACAAGGCTAGGATTCCTCATCTGCAAAGTGGGTAGGATATGCCTATTCTTGGGGTTATTGTGAAGGTTAAATGAATTAATGGATGAAAGACTCAGCTTAACCTAGTCCCGCATGGCAAATAGGACATTCAATCAATAGATGCTCTTTTATCTTTCTCTTTCTCTGCTTTTTGCAGGGCAGATAGGGCTCCCAAAACCCCATAAAGGGCAGAATTCTTTCATTGCTGCCTCTATGCAAAGAGGAGAGAGGCTTGTCAAGAACCATGAAGGATCTGAAACATTACGTACTTTTAAGCTTACAAGTTAACATGTTTTCATGGATGCTGAAAAAAATGCGCAAGACTCTCTTGGATCAGAGAAGAAGGACTTGATTACTTGTAGTGCAGCAAGCAACATGAGTAGCATCATATTTGCGTTGCTTCCCCAGGTCCTAATTCCACAGGGCAATGGGAAGACAGCCAGGTGGTGGCTGAGCACACTGTGGGGTGTACTACAGGAGAGGAGCCTGAGCTTAGAGAACCCCAGTTGTGTCTAATGAAGAGTCAGCATACCTGCCCTGTGCTCCGCGCTCTTTCTTTCTTTCGATGCTATTTGCTGTAGAGACATCCTTGAAAAGAGAGAATGAAGGCAGTCACTGCTCCTGCTTGCCAGACGTAAAAAATGTGAGACAGACACATGGAAAACCATTTCCCCAAAGGCATAACAGAAGTAGTCCATTTCCTTTCTGTCCTTCTACCAGGCTCATTAACAGTGGCAGGCTTTCTGTACAACATCACTTTGCTCTGTGAACATGGGCGTTTCCCACATCACATGTGCCCTGCATCCCATTCCTCTTCACCTCCTTCCATCATGTGGCACACCCCCACCAAGAACTTTTGGTACCCATCGTGAGTGGCTATGAGCAGTGGCAGAGCCCACAGCTGTGCAGGCTGCTGGCAACTGGGGACAGGACTTTGCCCTGGGAATCGAGTTTAAGCTTCCACGAAGAATGTTAGAAGAGAGGAGTTGAGGTAAGGAAAAAAATCCAAGGGAGGGAGAGAAACATGTCCTCTCTTCTCTCCACACTTGGGCAACAGTTGATCCCAGCTTGGAGGTGAAAACTGAGCCAAACTGGTTTCACTGACTTGGAGCAGGAAATTTCAAGAGTCTCATATATCCCCCTTCAGGTGCACAGGCCCAGGGCCAGCTGGATGCCTGCTAGAGACCACCTACATGGAGTTATTCAAGGGACAACATGAACTCCACCTGCTTTCAAATATCGCTCTGCACCTGACATTTCCATTATGGTCTTTCCTCCAGGAAAGACGTGGTCCCAAAAGGACCCTGTTCCAATATAAACACGCTCTCTGGGAGAAACAACCTCGGCTATTTATAAATTCTCTCAGAGGTGGCCCATGCATTGAACACACACATTTGGAGCACCAACTCCATGCCTGACATTGTGTGAGGCACTGGCCTTCAAGTGTGATCAGCTGTAGTCCTTGCCCAGAGGAAAAAGGCAATTCAGATGCAAAGTTATATGCTTCTTGAATTACAAGAATTACAGGTTGACAGAGCAGCATAGAGAAGGGGTACTTCATCTTAGTTCAGAAGACCAAGAGGTGTTTTTAATGGGAGTTCATTTTAATCTGAGACGCTATGGGTTAAGTGTTTCTCATCTCTATTTTAAAGGTGAAGTGACTGAAGCTTAAAGAATCAAAATGGCTTACCTGATGTTCCTTGCTGTGTAAGTGACAAGATCAAGACACATACATATTTTGACAACAGTTTAGTGGGTTATGGTTACTAAAGTTTTCCCATGTTGTTGCTCAGTCACTGAGTTGTGTCTGATTCTTTGGGACCCCATGGACTGCAGCCTGCCAGGCTTTCCTGTCCTTCACTTCCCAGCGTTTTGCTCATAGGGCCTTAGGAGACAGTATCTATGAAAGCTGAATCTTAACTGCTGTGGGAGATAGAGAGGGATCAGGTGAAAACAAGCATGTGGGTGGGGTAGGGAGCAAGGTCCAGAGGAAGCAACACTGCTTGGGAAAGGCCAGCCCAGTGGTTGCATGCTAGGGCCATGGAGGAGGAGTAGATGAAGCCTGAAAACAGTGGATATTGTGATGGAGGATTTTGGGGTGAAAAAAATTTGAATAAGAAGTTTTAAAGGAGAAATTATGATAGAAAGTTTCATGTGAGCAGCAAAACCTAATTGTCCCTAACTTCGAGTTTTGCCCAAATCAGTGCTCCATGTAATAGCCACTGTCACTACCCCAGGAAGCAGGAGTCCAGCACTTTCTGAATACCCAGAGAAAAGAGGGAGAATTTACTCAGAGTAGCCAGCTCCATGCTGGACTCCTCACAGGAGCTGAACAAGGGATTTCCCTAGTTCTTCTCCAACATCCCCCCTTTCCATCCTCTGTCAAGGCTTGCTCTGTTCCAGAGGGAGTTCAAGTATCAGGGGATGAGAATTTACTTCTCCACTATGCCTTGACCTCATAGGAGCCTGAAGTTCCCTGCTAATGGCCTTGGCATTTGGAATGAGCACAGTGACTTGTGTACCTTAGCAGGAGACCCAGTTCTGAAACAAGAACAGAAAAAAGTGGAAACTACTTTGAGTTGGACCAGGGTTTATATCATATACTATGGCTTGAAACTTCCTCTGACTCTTAAAGCCAAGCCAAACTCGTTTGAGTTTCAAATATCATCATTTAGCAGTTGATGGGCCTGGGCCTCCTTCTCTTCCGACTGAACTCTCGGCCAACCTAGGCAACATTTGGATTCAATTTGAGATAGAAAAATTGGGTGAGCTCCTTGCCAAATTCCTGTGAATCTGTGTCAAACTCAGTGATTTAGGCTAAGAGTTGGGGTGTGGCTGAGTCCCTGGAGGAATTCTGTGGTTGCATAATCCACAGGAAATGAAGCAAAGGGTATTTTCAAAACTACCTCCAAGGAAGTGGGCTGTAGAACATCAGTCTTATGGGCCCTAGATTTCAGAGCTTTCACCACAGAATTTAAGTGTTCCCACTGAACTTAATGGTCTTCCAGGACTTGCTTAGCCATCTGTTCATTTTTCTTCCCCATCACCCCCAACCTATATGTTATTACCTATTTTGAATGAGAAGAAATGAGTACATAGGGATAATTAATTTCTTCCTCCAGGTCAAGAAGATGGAGAAACTGGACTGCAGACTTTACTTGATGTGCATAACCCACCAAAAACTTGGTCTCTGAACCCTTCAAAGTTTGTTTTTCTTTTGTTATGGGACAGGTGACTACAATGCCAACACAGAAGTCACAATACATCTAGAGAGATGGGAATGCCATATATCAGTTCTTTTGAAAGATGAATCTAGAGAGGAGATTTTTCAGGTGAAGAGTTTTTTAGCCATGCTCTCAAGAATGGTACCCTGTAAGGAAGGGAAGCAGGACTGGGCAAAGGGCTGCATTCACAAGTGCGGGCTTAACTGATGCCACAGGGAAATCTGGAGCACTGAAAAGCTCTGAATGGTTGTCTGGAACCATGGTTGTCTGTGGTATCAGATCTGGGCAGTCATTAGATGTGATCCTCTCTGGGGAGGGGACCTGACTTTGGGCAAGGAAGTCTCCTTTGACAGAAAGCAATTTCCAGGGAAGGCTCAGTTGTGGGAAGTAGGTGGCACCTTGGTTCTAAAAGGAACCACAGCATCCACTATGGGAGGAAAAGTAGAACTATATGCCGAGGACCCAGAGTTCTGGGATCAGTTTTATTGAGGTCATGTCCAAAGTGATGAAAAATTGTTCCTAGAACAAGGAATGGGGCCCACTGACATCTAAGACTCCAAAGACTGAAGAGGCAGAGACCCAGAAGACGGCACCCAGAGGTAAACCACTCCATGATCCTGCAAGTTTATATAGGAAATAATTCAGGTTTGAAGGATGGTGGGAAAACAATCAAGAGCAGACAAAAGAGTCAGCCTGTAAAAAAGAACATGATTTAGCTAAGACAACTGTGGAAGTTTCCAGAACTAATTGAAAATATATAAACCTTGAGTTATTTCTGAAGCATCCTGGAGTCCCTACTTTCTTCCCAAAAGCTACTATGAGGGTTCCCAGAGGCTTAGCCTGAGTGCTAACATGGTACCCCCAAGGCCAGCCTGGCCACTGGAAGATCCCTAGGGTAGGGGTCAGGAGACCTGAGTTTGGGGATCCAATTGGCAAATTGGGTGACTTTGACCCAACTGATTCTTTATCTTTACCTATTTTCCTCATCTCTTCCCCAAACTAAAATTACTGAAAAATGCACTCATTGTCCTGCACTATATAACAAAGTGAGCATTTACATTTTTTAAAACATGGAAAAACATGAAGGGGGATTCAAAAACAGGCTTCCCCATCCTATTTCCTCTCCTCTCCTGTCCTCTAGACTAACTTTTTATGGCATGACTATTATGCTGTTTAGACACTTCTTTTCATTTGTTATTATTTTCATTTTTGTTAACATTTCTTTAGTTTAGTTCAGTTCAGTTGCTCAGTCATGTCCAACTCTTTGCAACCCCATGGACTGCAGCACTCCAGGCCTCCCTGTCCATTACCAACTCCTGGAGCTTACTCAAACTCATGTCCATCAAGTTGGTGATGCCATGCAACCATCTTATCCTCTGTCGACCCCTTCTCTTCCTGCCTTCAACCTTTCCCAGCATCAGGGTCTTTGCCAATGAGTCAGTTCTTTGTATCAGGTGGCCAAAGTACTGGAGCTTTGGCTTCAGCATCAGTTCTTCCAATGAATATTATTATTTCCTTTAGGATTGACTGGTTTGATCTCCCTGCAGTCCAAGGGACTCTCAAGAGTCTTCTCCAACACCACAGTCCAAAAGCATCAATTCTTTGGTGTTCAACTTTCTTTATAGTCCAACTCTGACATCCATACATGACTACTGGAAAAACCATAGCTTTAACATCTCTTCACCTTGAGCAAATTCTTTTTTCAGACCAACTCATTGTTCTGTGAACATGTCTGGTGTTTTCTAACCCGTATATTCCTGCCAAAGTTATTTCAGCCACTGAGAATCCCATCCTGTCCATTTCAGAGCTCTCAAAAAAGTGCTGTTTGATCATTAAAACCTATCTCCATGGCATTTGTACCTGGTCCTGAAGTAACATCCCCCACATTCCACCATAGTTACCCACTAACTTCCATTCATTCATGCACTAAACCTCCTTTTTAAAATCATTTCTATTTCTTTCCCTTCCTTATCCTAAACTAGGTAAGAGAGACATGGGCTCAAATTTAGTCTCTCCCAGTAACTAACTTTGTTATCTTAAATCAGTAATGGACCTGTCCGAGCCTTAGTCTTCTTATCTGTAAAACAAAACCAATAATGATATCTATCCTAGTGGATGATATGATATTTAGTATAGGCATTTTATAAACCTATATATGTTCATTTGAAGATGGTGTAGGATGGGGCTGGTGTGCATTTGCTGAGGACTAACTCCCCACAGCATTAGCAATAGGTCCTGATTCCACACAGTGCCAGCACCAATGGACTGGGAGCAATAAAGAGCGCTGAGGTCATTTGTTTTAACTACCAGTGTAACTCCACTGAAGAGAATAACCTGATTTTTTCAAAAATGTAGGGTGGAAAATTGTCCACACTAATTTACAAGACTGAATTATATTCCAGTCAGCACTTAATTATTCATATGGGCATTTTCCACTTCTAGGTTATCAGTGGAATTCTTTCCCCTCGATTTCAGGCTCCTTCTCCCTGCCACCCAGCATGTGGCTGGGCCACATCCCCCTTCAGCTATTTAGTGTGGGCTTAGGGAATGCAAACTCATTTTAACTTTTTCCTGAGTGCAACATCCCTGGGAAGGAAAATCTGAACCCCCAAAAGCCATACAAAGCATTCCAAAGTAAAATATAAGAAACATTTTGATTGTTTTTCTGTTTTGGATTATCTGTGCCACTATTCATTTCCTTTTTTGTGAATAATCAAGAACTGGCTATATTATGGTTAACAGGACTTTCAAATTGCTGAGAAAACTCTGCAGGGCACTGAAAAGTTTTAAGGGTAAATTCATAATCCCCAATATTTTACACTTAATAGCACATACTGCTACAAGGGGAGTAGAAGAGGTAGGGAGTTCCAAGAGTTCTAACTTCAGATATTTTTTTAAGGGCATTTCAGCCTCAGCTGTTTCAAATCATATCAAGCCAGTGCTGATTAAAATCAGATAAGGCCCCCGAGACAGAGAGGAAAGGAAAAAGAAAACTCCATCTTGAACTGCAAAGAATTTTTTTTCGATCAACTTATACAAATGTATAAAAAGAAGAAAAGAAAGATTATTATTATTATTTTTTTTTTTTTAGCCAAGGAATTTCTTAGCAGCATTAAGCCAAATGCAGACCCCACACCCTTTAATCATTTTAACCCCAGCCATCTGAATGTCCTGGACCATGTGCTCCAAGCTCTGATAAGCACACAGCAAAAATAAGCTAAATGGAACATTCTTATTGCCTCATGATCTTTAGAGTCCACATTATTAAGGCACTTATCCAAATATTGCATACGGGTTATCTTTAACTCCAGCTTCAAGGGACCTAAGGCCACCTAGTCAGTAATGGAGGGCCTCTGAAATCCAGAGGCAGCTTGTGGTGGAACAGGGGATTTGAGCTGGAATTCCAAGCCCTTGGGCCCTTTCCTTGGTTGTATGCTCCCAACTTAACTCCAGCAAGACCTTAAAAACTCTCAGGAAAGCAGACTCATGGCTTTTTCCTTTGCAAGGTTGAATTCAAGGCAATATAAACAAATTCATTTCGTTTGTCTGGTTCTCTGCTGTACTAAGCACAAGTAATTAAGATATGGGGTACAAAGATGAATACAATGTAATTCCTGCCTTCACACAGCTCACAGTCAGAAAAGGATGCTCAAGAGCTTGAACTTTCACCATTAACTCTACTGGGGCACAGTTAACGCCTCTACTTTCAAGAACGCCTTTCTTCAGAGGAAATTGACACACCTCAGAAGTCTTGACTCCTTCAACCCCCACTGACCTTTGCTTCCTTTGCCTTATTACTGTTAAACAATAAAAATGAAATGATAATAGTGCAAGCTACTTTGCCTTCCTTAACAATAATAATAACAGCTAACCTTCTTTAATTTTTTAAAGATTGTTTTGATGTGGACCATTTTTAAAGTCTTTATTGAATTTGTTACAATATTGCTTCTGGTTTTATGGCCAGGAGGCATGTGGGATCCCGACCAGGGATCCAGCCTGTATTTTCTGTATTGGAAGGTGAAGTCTTAACCACTGGACCACCAGGGAAGTCCTATAGCTATCTAGCATTTATGATATGCTAGGCATTCGTGCCTAATATTTTATATATATAGTCTCACTCAGGGAATCTTCACAACAGCTCTTTGATTTATATAATTTTATTAGCATGTTGTATTTTATAGATGAGGAAATTTCAACTTGGAAAATTTACTGTGTCCATGATCACACAGCATGTAGGATTGAAACTCTTGTTTTCTCTGTGCCAAGGTTCAGGTTCCTAACCTCTGTGTTATCCAGTCTTCCCAAGAATGTCATTCTCCCATTACAATATCATAATTTTACAGACTGCTTTACAGATGCATATAGAGCTTATTCCTTGATATCAGGTCATTTAATTACAACAGTCTTGTGTGGTTATTTTAGTGTTTCATTTGTTTTTTCTGTTCTCTACTAGGGCATGGAGATTTGCAGCAGATAGGAATTAAAGGAAAGAAAGGAAAATTAAGGAAGAAAGGGAGAGAGGGAAAAAAGACAATTTGCTGATGGAGAAATTTAAGGTCAGGGAGATATCACATTATTGACCAGAAATGTATTAATATGTCTTTTGTTACCCAAATGTTATTGTCTGGAGATGTATCAGTATGTTTTTAAAGTGATACAATTAATACCACAATGCAAAGATCTAAAGAAGGAAATGACAACCCACTCCAGTATTCTTGCCTAGAGAATCCCATGGACAGAGGAGCCTGGCAGGCTACGGTCCATGGAGTCACAAGAGTCAGACACGACTTAGCAACTAAACCAACCAAATAATTGATCAAGGGTTTGTTATACAACTTATGATTGTTGTTATCATTCACATTTTGTTCTGTTAGGTTTTTGTTCCAACTTTGTGTATATTATAAATGTGAACATTTTAAAAATGATGCATTAGGAAGTTTTGAGTAAAGAAGAATTTCATGCAGATACTTTCTCTGACTGTCCAACCAACATATTTACTAGTGTCTAGAAGAGTATAGTTCTTCAGAATATAGTTCTGATTCAGACTATGTGAATATTAGACTAACAAAAAGACAAAAACAAAAACAAAAAAAACACCTTACTGATTGATTGTGATATGGAAAGTGAAAATGAAAGTCACAATGTTGGAGAATACTCCTTTGCTTCTACAGAAGAGCAGATTGAAGATAACATTTGATGAAAATTAGAAGACTTCGTGGCTCAGACTCTATCTGCCTGCAATGCTGGAAACCCAGATTCAATCGCTGGGTCAGGAAGATCCCCTTGAGAAGGGAATGGCTACCCACTCCAGTATTCTTGCCTAGGAAATTCCATGGACAGAAGAGCCTGGCGGGCTACAGTCCTTGGGGTCACAAAGAGTCAGACATGATTGAGCGACTAATACAACAACAACAGGTATGTCAGGTGTAACGATTTAATGTAATAACCCACAAAGTGTAAATGAAATAGAATTAATTTTTGGCCAGCCAAAGTAAAAATCACCGGCCATAGGCAATAGTTTCTGCAAAAATCCCCCACTAAGAAATGAGTTAAGCAACTGGTCTGAAGTTGTAAGAAGTCAGTTACAGAATGAGAAACAGAACCCAGCTCTTGGATTCCAGACTTTACCATCTTTTCACTGAGTTATTGATCTGGAGGATAAAGGCACAGTATTCTTTTTTTGGACATAAGGGTGGGGTGAAGAGAGATGAGAAACTATATCATATCAAGGTAAGAAAATTAGCTTTAGGGCAACCACTAATTCTCTGCAGGAAAGAAAAAAGGTGTCTGACATGATAAAGTCACATGATTTAGGCAGGGTCTATTGTTGTTCATGGCAAAAATCACATACCAAGCACTGCACACATAGATGGAGGGGGTGAGAGATGGGGATCTTGGAGATATGCATGAGAAGAATGTGAGAATGCATGAAGAAGAAGCATTAAATACCTAGGATCACAGCAAAGGCAGTACTACTGTGAATTGTAATGAAATAGAGAAGGCTGATAAAGGAGTCAGAGATTAAGAATTTATTCTGAATGCCAAGGCAAAGAAAGCTAATGGTTGTTGCTATTAGGCTAGGACCTTCTGGAAGAATATTTCTTTGTCTTGCCCAATACCTCAATCTGCTTTTTGAACTTATATGCAGAGTACATCATGAGAAACGCTGGGCTGGAAGAAGCACAAGCTGGAATCAAGATTGCTGGGAGAAACATCAATCACCTCAGATATGCAGATGACACCACCCTTATGGCAGAAAGTGAAGAGGAGCTCAAAAGCCTCTTGATGAAAGTGAAAGAGGAGAGTGAAAAAGCTGGCTTAAAGCTCAACATTCAGAAAACGAAGATCATGGCATCTGGTCCCATCACTTCATGGGAAATAGATGGAGAAACAGTGGAAACAGTGTCAGACTTAATTTTTCTGGGCTCCAAAATCACTGCTGATGGTGATTGCAACAATAAAATTAAAAGACACTTACTCCTTGGAAGGAAAGTTATGACCAACCTAGATAGCATATTCAAAAGCAGAGACATTACTTTGCCAAGAAAGGTCCATCTAGTCAAGGCTACGGTTTTTCCAGTAGTCATGTATGGATGAGTTCAGTTCAGTTCAGTCGCTCAGTCATGTCTGACTCTTTGCGACCCCATGAATTATTGCATGCCAGGTCTCCCTGTCCATCACCAACTCCCAGAGTTTACTCAAACTTACGTCCATCGAGTCAGTGATGCCATCCAGCCATCTCATCCTCTGTCGTCCCCTCTCCTCCTGCCCCCAATCCCTCCCAGCATCAGAGTCTTTTCCAATTAGTCAACTCTCCGCATGAGGTGGCCAAAGTACTGGAGTTTCAGCTTTAGCATCAGTCCTTCCAATGAACACCCAGGACTGATCTCCTTTAGGATGGACTGTTTGGATCTCCTTGCAGTCCAAGGGACTCTCAAGAGTCTTCTCCAACACCACAGTTCAAAAGCATCAATTCTTTGGCACTCACCTTTCTTCACAGTCCAACTCTCACATCCATACATGACTACTGGAAAAACCATAGCCTTGACTAGATGGACCTTTCTTGGCAAAGTAATGTCTCTGCTTTTCAATATGCTATCTAGGTTGGTCATAACTTTCCTTCCAAGGAGTAAGTGTCTTTTAATTTTATTGTTGCAATCACCATCAGCAGTGATTTTGGAGCCCAGAAAAATTAAGTCTGACACTGTTTCCACTGTTTCTCCATCTATTTCCCATGAAGTGATGGGACCAGATGCCATGATCTTCGTTTTCTGAATGTTGAGCTTTAAGCCAGCTTTTTCACTCTCCTCTTTCACTTTCATCAAGAGGCTTTTGAGCTCCTCTTCACTTTCTGCCATAAGGGTGGTGTCATCTGCATATCTGAGGTGATTGATATTTCTCCCGGCAATCTTGATTCCAGCTTGTGCTTCTTCCAGTCCACTGTTTCTCATGATGTACTCTGTATATAAGTTAAATAAGCAGGGTGACAATATACAGTCTTGACATACTCCTTTTCTTATTTGGAACCAGTCTGTTTTCCATCTCCCGTTCTGTTGCTTCCTGACCCACATGTAGGTTTCTCAAGAGGCAGGTCAAGTGGTCTGGTATTCCCATCTCTTTCAGAATATTCCACAGTTTATTGCGATCCACACAGTCAAAGGCTTTGGCATAGTCAAGAAAGCAGAAATAGATGTTTTTCTGGAACTCTCTTGCTTTTCCCATGATCCAGCGGATGTTGGCAATTTGATCTCTGGTTCCTCTGCCTTTTCTAAAACCAGCTTGAACATCAGGAAGTTCACGGTTCACGTATTGTTGAAGCCTGGCTTGGAGAATTTTGAGCATTACCTTACTAGTGTGTGAGATGATTGCAATTGTGCGGTAGTTTGAGCATTCTTTGGCATTGCCTTTCTTTGGGATTGGAATGAAAACTGACCTTTTCCAGTCCTGTGGCCACTGCTGAGTTTTCCAAATTTGCTGGCATATTGAGTGCAGTCCTTTCACAGCATCATCTTTCAGGATTTGAAATAGCTCAGCTGGAATTCCATCACTTCCACTAGCTTTTTTTGTAGTGATGCTTTCTAAGGCCCACTTGACTTCACATTCCAGGATGTCTGGCTCTAGGTGAGTGATCATACCATCATGATTATCTGGGTCGTGAAGCTCTTTTTTCTACAGTTCTTCGGTGTATTCTTGCCACTTTTTCTTAATGTCTTCTACTTCTGTAAGGTCCATACCATTTCTGTCCTTTATTGAGCCCATCTTTACATGAAATGTTCCCTTGGTATCTCTAATTTTCTTGAAGAGATCTCTAGTCTTTCCCATTCTGTTGTTTTTCTCTATTTCTTCTCATTGATCACTGAGGTAGTCTTTCTTCTTTCCTTGCTATTGTTTGTACCTCTGCATTCAGATGCATATATCTTTCCTTTTCTCCTTTGCTTTTCACCTTTCTTCTTTTCACAGCTATTTGTAAGGCCTCTTCAGACAGCCATTTTGTTTTTTTGCATTTATTTTTCTTGGGAATGGTTTTGATCTTTGTCTCCTGTAAAATGTCACATACCTCTGTCCATAGTTCATCAGGCACCTGCCTATCAGATCTAGTCCTTTAAATCTATTTCTCACTTCCACTGTATAATCATAAGGGATTTGATTTAGGTCATACCTGAATGGTCTAGTGGTTTTCCCTACTTTCTTCAATTTAAATCTGAATTTGGCAATAAGGAGTTCATGATCTGAGCCACAGTCAGCTCCTGATCTTGTTTTTGCTGACTGTGTATAGCGTCTCCATCTTTGGCTGCAAAGAATATAATCAATCTGATTTCGATGTTGACCATCTGGTAATGTTCAAGAAAATTGAGCGCTGAAGAATTGACGCTTTTGAACTATGGTGTTGGAGAAGACTCTTGAGAGTCCCTTGGACTGCAAGGAGATCCAACCTGTCCATCGTAAAGGAAATCAGTCCTGAATATTCATTGGAAGGACTGATGTTGAAGCTGAAACTCCAGTACTGTGGCCACCTGATGTAAAGAATTGACTCATTAGAAAAGACCCTGATGCTGGGAAAGATTGAAGGCAGGAGAAGGGGATGACAGAGGATGAGATGGGTGAATGGCATCACTGACTCAATAGACATGAGTTTGAGTAACTCTGGGAGTTGTGATGGACAGGGAGGCCTGGCGTGCTGCAGTCCATGGGGTCCCAAAGAGTCAGACACGACTGAGAGACTGAACTGACTGAGGTGGCACTAGTGGTAAAGAACCCATCTGCCATGCAGGAGACATAAGAAACTCAGGTTTGATCCCTGGGTCAGGAAGATCCCCTGGAGGAAGGCATGGCAACCCACTCCAGTATTCTTGCCTAGAGAATCCCCCATGTACAGGAGAGCCTGGTGGGCTAC
Organism: Bos indicus; assembly: GCF_029378745.1. NCBI lineage: Eukaryota > Metazoa > Chordata > Mammalia > Artiodactyla > Bovidae > Bos > Bos indicus. Next base: position 33,077,069 of record NC_091774.1, read on the forward strand.
AGTTCATAGGGTCGCAAAGAATCAGACATGACTGAGGTGACTTAGCACGCACACACATAATAAAAGATGAGCGTGATATCAAATAAGGGTAAAAAAATCACCCATACATGACGGGAAGGAAAAAAGTAGATGTTGTATTAACAGTAGGTTTGGAAAAAGTAAAGAAGAATGGGCAGAAACAAACACAACTCTACAAGGAAGAATCAAATAATCAGTGGATAGGACCTGACTGTGGCTGGATTATCTACCCTTTTTAGTTCCCTCACCAAACCTCAACCAAATAGCTGTTCTAATCCTGTCTTCACCTCCTACCTTAAAAGTTTACATAGCCTAATGACTTTCTTCTTAGACATGAAACTGCCATACCTATCCTCTCCTGAGCTTTTAACCCTGAAAATTTACTTATCTTCGAAATATTAATAAGGAAAACATAACCAGTGGAAAAATCTCCTAAGTCTAGTTCTATTCTCTATACATTCTTCTCATTAGGTCCATGTAGCTGTTGTCTGTTTCAGATTATAAAACTGTAGAGTGGAATAACTATGACATATATTCTTTTAGAATGACTCCCAATAAAGATAATAAGCCTTTGTTGTTGTTCAGTCACTCAGTCATGTCCAACTCTTTGTGACCCCATGGACTGCAGCACACCAGGCTTCCCTGTCCTTCACCATCTCCCGGGGCTTGCTCAAACTCATGTCCATTGAGTCAAAGATGCCATCCAACCATCTTGTCCTCTGTCATCCCCTTTTCCTCCTGCCTTCAATCTTTCCCAGCATAAGGGTTTTTTCTAATGAGTCAGCTCTTCCCATCAGGTGGCCAAAGTATTGGAGTTTAAGCACCAGTCCTAAAGAATATTCGGGATTGGTTTCCTTTAGGATTGACTGGTTTCATCTCCTTGCAGTCCAACGGACTCTCAAGAGTCTTCAACACCACAGCTCAAAAGCACCAATTCTTCAGCATTCAGCCTTCTTTATGGTCCAACTCTCACATCCATATATGGCTACTGGAGAAACCATAGCTTTGACTATATGGACCTTTGTGGGCAAAGTAATTTCTCTGCTTTTTAACACACTGTTTAGGGTTGTCATAGCCTTTTTTCCAAGAACCAAGCATCTTTTAATTTCATGGCTTTTAAGGTTGGTTCATAATGAGGCTGAAAAGGAAAATGACAATGACAGTCACCATGAGGGTAGACACTGGGATTACTTGAGCCACGGGGAGGATGGTTATCATCTAGCTGCCTCATAGAACACAGGCAGCTTGATGTAGACAAAAGACTGAGTTTTGGAGTATGAGACAGAGGTGAATTCTAATCTTGCTCCTTCTCATCCTGTGACCACAGCAGAGGGTTTATTCCATGGCCTTACAACATGACTGAGGTCCACTCCTTCCAGATACAAATTATATGCGTGTGTGCATGCTAAGTCACTTCAGTCATATCCAACTCTGTGAGACCCTATGGACTGTAGCCTGCCAGGCTCCTCTGTCCATCGGATTCTCCAGGGAGGAATACTGGAATGGGTTGCAGTGCCCTCCTCCAGGGGATCTTCTCAACCCAGGAATCAAATCTGCATCTCTTATGTCTCCTGCATTGGCAGGCAGGTTCTTTACCACTAGAGCCACCTGGGAAACCCCCAGATAAGAACTATATCTGTTAGGGGAAGCACACTGATTGAAACCGCCCACCCTGGTCAGGCATCATAGTAACCATTTGCATGAGTTGTTTCACGACAGGAGGTCCTGGTTAGGAACACAGAACTAATAAGCCACCACCAACCGGAAGAGTTCGGGAAAGGTCAAAAGGAGACCACGTGTCTGACCATCTCCCAGAATCCCTCTCTATGGCATCCATCTTGGCTGAATAAGGCATGCACCACCAGGAAGGACTCTGAGTCAGAATGATTGGCTAAGGACAAACCGGAAACTAATCCCATCACCATAAAACCTGAGACTGCAGAGCTGGCAGAGCTGTTCTCCTGGGTTCCCTTACCCCCCTGGTCTCTGCCTGGGTGCCCTTTCCCAAAAAAATCTCTTGCTTTGTCAGCACATGTGTCTCCCCAGACAATTCATTTCTGAGTGTTAGACAAGAGCCCAGTTTCAGGCCCTGGAAGGGGTTCCCCTTCCTGCAACAAATGGTGATTCTGATGGGGACTCTTCTTCGCTGAGACTGACATCCTGACCACTCGGGGTACTCAGGGGCCAGCTTGCCTGCCAGTGGACCAGACCCAACAGCCGCAACTGGGACCTTTTTGTCCCTGGTCTCCTCCTGACATGGACAACTGCCTAGAGTGCCCCAACCGGTAAGGAACAAGAGACTTTATTGACCTCTCACCCCATCCCTCTCTCTTTCCTCTCCTTAACCCTTCCTATCCTTCCCCTTTTTTCTAGTTCTCTGGTCCTGAATGCAGGAATCTGGTCGAATGGCCCACAGCCTGAGCTGAGGATTGGAGACTGATCACCTCCTCTTGGCAGAGAATTCGAATTCTGGTTCTGGTCTGCTCTGATTTCTGGTAGGGTTGAGCTCCAGTTCTCCCTTCTCTGGAGGCCCAGGGTAAAGTCCCATAATGCCTGGGTATCTGCAGGTGGCAGGAGATGTCTGTAAGGTCACCCCTTTTGCCCCCTCTCCCGCCTCCTCCCCCTTCTTCTTTCAACCTGGCTTCCTTTCCTCCCTTTGAAATCTTTGAAGACCTGAGATATTTTCCTTTACTCTGTTAGTACTTGGATTTGAAGTTCTGTGTCTCTATAGGAGGTTTTCTGAGAGACTGTATTCTTGTATTTAAGGGAATGTCTGATGAGGACTGACAGGTTTATATGTGTGTTTTTTTTTAATTTAAATTTATTTATTTTAATTAGAGGCTAATTACTTTACAATATTGTAGTGGTTTTGCCATACATCAACATGAATCCGCCACGGGTGTACATGTGTTCCCAATCCTGAACCCCCCTCCCACCTCCCTCCACATACCATCCCTCTGGGTCATCCCAGTGCACCAGCCCCAAGCTTCCTGTATCCTACATCGAACCTGTACTGGCGATTCATTTCTTATATGATATTATACATGTTTCAATGCCAGTCTCCCAAATCATCCCCCCGCTCTCCCACAGAGTCCGAAAGACTGTTCTATACATCTGTGTCTCTTTTGCTGTCTCACATACAGGGTTATTATTACCATCTTTCTAAATTCCATATATATGCATTAGTATACTGTATTGGTGTTTTTCTTTCTGACTTACTTTGTATAATCGGCTCCAGTTTCATCCACCTCATTAGAACTGATTCAAATGTATTCTTTTTAATGGCTGAGTAATACTCCATTGTGTATATGTACCACAGCTTTCTTATCCATTCATTTGCTGATGGGCATCTATGTTGCTTCCATGTCCTGCCTATTGTAAACAGTGCTGCGATGAACATTGGGGTACACGTGTCTCTTTCAATTCTGGTTTCCTCGGTGTGTATGTCCAGCAGTGGGATTGCTGGGTCATATGGCAGTTCTATTTCCAGTTGTTTTTTTTTTTTAATTAATTCTCGGTCAGCAGATGAACCAGCTCCCCGCAGCGGGCTGACTTCAGCTGGTCCCAGGTGAGCGGGCTGCAGCCGGGTCTGGGGTTCTCCTCCACCAAAAGCTGCTTGAACCTTTGTAGATGCTCTGCGCCTGAAGGGAGCTAGGCTTCCTGGCTCCTTCCTGTCACAGACATCTCCCAAAGCAGAAAGAGAAGGCCTATTTCCAGTTTTTTAAGGAATCTCCACACTGTTCTCCATAGTGGCTGTACTAGTTTGCATTCCCACCAACAGTGTAAGAGGGTTTCCTTTTCCCCACATCCTCTCCAGCATTTATTTCTTGTAGACTTTTGGATCACAGCCATTCTGACTGGTGTGAAATATGTGTCTTAACTCTGTGTTCCTGTGTTGTGATTTTTGATGGCCATTTTGCTTTGTCTGGCCATGGTTTAGATCTGCTGCCATTTTGTTAGAACTTGATTTTATTTCCCTGTACCTTGAGACCAGGCCTCTCAGGAGCACTTATCTAGACCATCTCTAACTCCTAAGACTGAGGAAAAATGGGAAAAAGCCTTTAAAATTTTTATTTATTCCAACTGTTTGTTATAAACTAGTAAATTTTATATTGTAATATCTAATTCATGACTAAACTTAGAAAATGAAGCTAGATCTTGCATTGTGTCTGTTTAAATATGTCTTGGTATGTCTTTGTCTCAGTAATATTTTTGAGGTTAATTTGTAAATGAGTTCTATTTAATTGGCTTAAAGAAAGGTAAGCACTTACAAATCAAATAATTCTAAATTAAACAATAAATTCCAGGCTCATGTGAACTGGTAAATATTCAGTATTAAATACCTGATATTAATGTTTGTTTGTTGACCTATCTAATATAGACATGTCTTAGAGTAATTAACATTAAGTAGAATATTTTCATTGTAACTAGGTTTAATATAAATTAAATATTATCGTATCTGTTACAAGTTTGTCAACAAGGAAATTACCTCGAGTGAAGAAACTTCTAAAAAAAAATGTAAATGATATATGAGCTTTTATATAAACTCTTTATTCTTTAGGAATATCTGTCTAAAATAGTCTCTCCAGATTGGAGTAACTTGAATTTCTAAGGGTTCTGCTAAGTGTGCTAAGTTTTGGAAGTCTATTGAATAGTTAAGTAATTTCCAAATAAAATAAGATTTTGAAACATTTACTACTAAACACTAATTTCTTTTACAGAGAAATTAAAGAGATTTGGGACTATAAATGAATAATGTTTGATGCCATCCTAAACTGTTCTAAGAAAGCAAGGGTTTTAGAAATTACCACTGGTATTTATGCTCATCAATCTATAAAATGCTAATATAAAACAGTTCTTGGTTGCTAAAGGAAAGTAGGAAGTGTGTTTTCAGTAAAAAAAAAAAAAAAGTACTGAAAACTACTAAAAAGAGTTATGCATGATCAGGATTTTATAAAATTGGATTACAATTAGTTAGATAAATGGATTTTGTTCGGAATGACAAGACCATAGAAAAACTGGTTAGAGCCAACTAGGTCCAAGATGGAGGAGTCAACTTTCACTCTACGTTGAGCCTCAGTATTTACACCTATTGTGACATAGCAACTAGCTAAATGATACACCCATCAACATAGACTAAATCTGACCAAATGTTCTAAAGCCTTTTAATTGATTTTTTTGACAAAACTTCCTAAATCAAATTCTTTTGAAGTTCCTTTGATCTCTAGCTAACTTTGGGGTGCTTCAGAGGGCCCCTGAAACATCCCAAAGAGAGATATTAAACTAATTGTGTTTGTTTGGTTGGTTAAATTTCATGAAAAATATTATCAAGTGAGTAATAAATCCTCTCATGTTATAATGTAGGGTAAAATTACTAATATAGACATCCTAGAAATATATGGAGTTGAAAATGTAATGACTTCACAAAAGTTAACAAAAGGACTGAATGAACCAGTGAATATGCTTATAGCTTTAATGGTTTCTATCTGAAAAATTACGGGTTTGAATCTTGTGTTTTCTGGGAGTATGGAAAATCTTCCTCTCAAACCAATTATGACAATACTGTGGTAAAATTATATGTTATAAACAAAACAATTATATTTTCTCTCTATCTGACTCCTCCAGAAATTGGAAACTCTTAGGTTTCCGGTAAGTTTATCAATGAGTTAGGAAGGTTATCTCACTAACAGGTACAAAAATCTCAAGAAATTTTTGAGACCTTAAAAAGGGAAGAATTCACCTAGATTTGTTAGGCAAAATCTGTGATAAGCCTTTGGTGTGAGTTTCCCAGCCCTGTTTTATTTTAAAGGTTCAGTCTGAGACTCTATAAATGTTTCAGCAAAATAAAATGTCTATGATCAATTATGGTTATATAAATCATCAGACCAAAATTAGTGAGAACAGACCTATTTTGCAAACAAGCTAGCCTTAATTTGGTTATATTTGATAAAAATGAGGGTAAATTTAGGGAGAAAAAGATGTTTCAATAAATGTTAAATCCCAGTTTGTTAATGGAGACCTGCATCTAGTAAGACTCATTTCTTGGATAGTTCTTTGCTGTTATGTGATATTGATGTAAAATTTAATTGAATTCTTAAAGAACACCCTAAGTTTGTTTCTGAAGCTTATCTCAGTAATCTAATCTTTGGATGAAGATCAGATGGCTCATGACCTGCAACCAGGACTGGAAAAAGACATAATTGAAGGGACTGTCTCCAACCTGGATGGAAGGATTTTTTTTATCAGGTACTCTTAACTAGCTCTGGGACTTCCCTGGTGGCTCAGATGGTAAAATGTCTGCCTACAGTGTGGGAGACCTGGGTTCTATTCCTGGGTCAGGAAGATCCTCTAGAGAAGGAAATGGAAACCTACTCTAGTACTCTTGCCTGGAAAATCCTATGGACAGAGGAGCGTAGTAGGCTACAGTCCATGGGGTCACAAAGAGTCGGACACGACTGAGTGACTTCACTTCACTTCACTTCACTCTTAACTAGCTCATGCACAATGAAACTAAAGGGAAATTAACTCTTAGATTAATTCCCACTTCCAAAGGCCCCTACACTAGACTGGTCTATAGAGAAGACAGCTGACCTGATCTCACCTTAAAATGATGCTCAAACAGAGGAGAAACTGCAGTACACCAAGATGAGAAAACGACATCAGAGGTAGACAGCTTGCCCAAGATGCTGGACCTGATTCTTATGATCATTTATAATGTTTTCTTGACTTCTTGGACCTTTGCATATGAATCAAATGCTTTTTTATCATAGGCCTGATCCTATGCTAGTTTTAGAAATCAATCCAATTGTTGGGTTTGTGACCAATTACCTGTGTCTAGTTCTGGGTTATCTTGGTAAATTTCTCTACTACAAGGCTCTAACTGGTTGGCCCTGAGAAAATTTACTTAAAAAAATTATGTCATATTCAGGTCACTATTGATATTACTAGATGGGATTACTAGATGGCCCTCACCAGGCCAATTAATAATGCCTGCTCTGACTCTGGCCATAAATTTGAGCTTTCTTCTATTGCTCAAGCTCAATCAGAGCAACAAGCAAAGTTTCAGCAAAGGAGGGAAAATCTCCCACAATTATGGGATGGATTTATATAGATAATGCCAGGCTATGGTAATTTAGGTTTAAAGTCTCCTCTATGTTGGAAACAATTAATTCATACTAAGAATAATCAGTCTAGTAATACTAGAAAACTGGGCTATGTGCCTTATAGACTGCCAATATGTAATTTCCCTGGAAGATAAAGATTCCTACAGAGTAGACTAAGTCAGATGACCTGGAATATACTGGGCTACATCTAATGGAAGCTCTTAAGTCTTACTTGTGACTTTACTAATACTGCTAGCTATGTTATTTGTATTTCACCTGTTTTACAAATGGCTGTTTCTTACACTGTCAAATATGTGACTGATGCCTCTGATAAAATAATATATAGTTCCATGTGAGATTGATGATGGTAACAGTGTAACTCTAGATATGGGAAGAAGCAACAAGAGGGGATGTTTTCCTGGACCAAGAGGCTAGTAAGACAGGTGGTCCAGAGAATTTTGGATTCTGTTTTATGGCCTAGTCCAGTAACATCACATTGAGGGACCTGTCAACAAAATCTTTGTCAAACCTGAGAATGGACATTTGCAGCACCATGGGATAAAACGGTCATGAAATGCCCCCCTCAAAATCATGGTCAAGTTTATGAACAAAAAGGGGCTCTGCCAACTGAAAACTGACACTTGCCATCTACGTCTACAAAGATTAAATCATGGCCACTGCAACTGCTGACCTTCAACTCCCCTGAAAGGAATTCAGGGTGAAAATCAGGAATGAGGCACTCTGTGCTCTGGGAAAAACTGGCAGAACAGGCCTTCAGATAATTAGATCTTTTCAGCAGAAGATTTTATGAGTCCCAATTCCTACATCTTCTCATACCTAGAGAAACATTGACATCATTAATGGTGATATCTGCTTTGGCTATTAAAGAAAATTTTACATTAAAAGTCAAAATAAAGTAGCTATGATTCAGACGTCCTAGGAAATAACTAGGTGATACTATGGGTGTAATTTCAGATTAGACGTTGTATTGCCAAACACTTGAGTTTTCTGAGTCGTGTCAGGCTTAGATGTCAGCATTCTCAAAACAATGTCTGCTGGAAGCTAGTAACTGCAACCTTACTTTTTATAAAACTAGCCAACTGGCTACCTGGCTACAAGTCTCCCCAAAGTGCCAGGTCCAGACTGGGTTTCAGGCCTATTCTTCTAAAAAGAAATGAGATTTATTTTGTCTGTTAAAATTCCAGTTATCCCTCCCCCAGCTACTTCTAATTGGGTCTGTTACAACAAAATGGCAGATCAAGGGATTGAGATTTTAATCATATAAGGCTCAGATCTAGGACTTGGAACTCAGGAATACTTCCAATTCAGTGTCTATTCTGCAAGCTATGCCCCATTTTGACAAGAAGTTATCACAGTCTTAGTTGCCCTGTTCCCTAAATTAAAACTGAGCAGGACTCTGTGGGGCTCTGGAGTAGAGACCTGTTCTGTGTTCTCCATTTCTTGTCTGTAGGGTATAGGCTTCCTTCAACCTCCTTGACCTTCCCTGAGCTCCAAAGGGTGGATTCAACCAACTGCTAATCAGGGAAGGGAAGGGATACAGAAACAAAGGAGAAACAATCAATTGGTGGTACAGCCTTGAGACAGGGTCCTGGTTCCTACTCAAAGAAATATGCATAACAATGTCTTTGAGTTCTTCTACAGAACTGGAGCCCCCACCCAGGTGGAAGATGGTGACTTCAGACTAAACACAAGATTCCTGGAGCACAGCTCTGTTGCCTCACTGCCAACCAATCAAAAAAAAGAAAAAAGAAGGTCACAAACCCTGCAGCCCTCACCCCAAATGTTGCCTCCTGTTTCTGGGGACCAGTGATGACCATCCTGTTAGGTCTCCGGTTTGGCCCCTGTCTATTTCATCTCTGAGAGGAGCCAACAGTTTCAAACTAAAGTGCTATTATTACAAGGGTGAATGCTGGTTTCAGTCAAGGCAAAAAATACCTTGACTTAGATCAGGTAGAGAGAGACTTCTGCTCTGCTAGGCAGGCCTACGCCCGTGCACAGCAGGAAGAAGTTACAGAAGAAAGAGACCTCCACCCCAAATCTCAAAAAGTATCTTGAGTGTGAAGTCTCTCGGGGGGAGTTGTTAGGGGAAGCACACTGATTGAAACCGACCAGGCATCATAGTAACTATTTGCATGAGTTGTTTCAGGACAGGAGGCCCTGGTAAGGAACACAGAACTAATAAGCGGCCACCAACCAGAAGAGTTCAGGAAAGGTCAAAAAGGAGACACCATGTGTCCGACCACCACCCAGAATCCTTCTCTCTGGCATCCATCTTGGCTGAACAAGGTGTGCACCACCAGAAAGGACTCTGAGTCAGAACGATTGACTAACGACAACCCAGAAACTAATCCCATCACCATAAAACCTGAGACTGTGAGCCACATGGCAGAGTAGTTCTCCTGGGTTCCCTTACCCTCCTGCTCTCCACCCGGGTGTCCTTTCCCAATAAAATCTCTTGCTTTGTCAGCACATGTGTCTCCTCGGACAATTCATTTCTGAATGTTAGACAAGAGCCCAGTTTCGGGCCCTGGAAGGGGTCCCCCAACTCTGGGCGACCCTATGGACTGGAGCCTGCCAGGCTTCTCTGTCCATCGGTTCTCCAGGCAAGAATACTGGAATGAGTTGCCATGCCCTCCTCCAGGGGATCTTCTCAACCCAGGGATTAAATCTGTGTCTCTTATATCTCCTGTGTTGGCAGGCAGGTTCTTTACCACTAGAGCTACCTGGGAAGCCCCCAGATAAGAACTATATCCATGTCTAAATATTTAAACTATGGATAGATTTTTAAACTTCACCTTGGAAATTTTCAGAAGTATTCTAAGTGCTTAAGAAGAGGACAAAACAAACAAGAAAACTTCTTAAAAAAAAAAAAAAGCAAATGGCAACCGACTTAAGGGAAAAACAAACAAACAAAAATCAAATCAGACACAAAACTAGAAGGGAAAAATCCAAAAGAGCATTTTTCTTCCCTCCACCCTTGATTTCAAGAGTGGGGTGATAAGTGCTCAGCAAAATGCATTTTAAGGAAGATTCAAAAGACAGGCGCCGGTTATAAAATGTACGTTTTCCTTACAAAAGTATGGCAAGGAGCCTCCCTCTACATGGCATGGTGCATTTTCTGAAAATCAATCAAATCCTCTCATTCAGAGGAAGCCCAATCGCATTGTCTGCCCCTTCCTCCAGAAGCCGATTTCTGCCAGGTAGAAAATGAAGTTTCCTTTCCTCTCCTCTCGGACACAATGCTGCAGCATGGCAGAACTGTTGTTCTGTGTGGGAAACCGACTTCCTGTCTCAATAAATGAGCACACACAGGCTTTTCTGGACACATAATGGAGCCTTTTTTATTTTATACAAAAATCATTCCACACTTAACACATCAATGAAGCCACTTAAGCTCTACTGCATCTGAATTAAAGAGGAATTGTGTGATCAAAGGGTGTGAAAAGAACCACACAGGGCGTTCCTCAGATCCTCTACTTTTGTTACATTTGATACATAACAAACCCAATAAATATGCTTATCCTGGGAGCAAGTTTCATTATCTCCTACCCTTAAGCCTGGTGAAAGTATTTCTGTATTACCCTTCATGCTACTGCATCCAATTCTATACTGACAATTTGGGAGAGAAATGAAAAATATTGGCATGTTTCAAGGGGCTGAAGGTGAAGGTGGGGGTATAAGTAATTTTCTTTTGTGGGTTTGTTTGCTCCTGTTTCACTGAATACAAATGTATATGTATACACAAGCATATAAAGGTATATGCTGCATCTATATGTATATACCCACTATTGGTAAAATATAAACATAACTAACTATTGGTAAAATATAAACATAAATATACAATAGTATGTTACTATACACACACAAACACCCTCACACACGCAAACACGGGAACTTGTTTTCTTATCAAATAATGAAACATAAAGCAAAAAAGACATGATGAAAAGCCTTTAATTCCCACAATTGAATAGGTGAAGAGGACATTCTATAATCCTTTTATAGTTTTTCATGCTGTGAACATAGCTTCTGCGAAGGTTATTACATATTTAATATTCACTGTATTCTTTTAATATCATGCATTCTAGGGATATTGAAAAATTCCTAAAGAGAGTTCAGGCATCCTCCCAAGGCATGTATCACAGCTACATACATCCTAAAATGTATTTTGGGAATAAGAATTTAAGTACTATTAAAGTGTCTCTCCCATGCCTTTGCATAAAAACATGAAATGCGAAACATGCAGTCAATGAATTAAAGTTGACTGAACACATTATTTTTTAAATTGATGTAAGCAAACCAATATTGGATTGAGATATATTCCTTGAACTATCGCCTGTATGGTTGAACTATTGAACAAGCACCCCAAATTATTCAGATAAAAATTCTCTCATTGAAGAAAAAAAGTTTAAGTCAGAATTAATTCATTCAGATAGCATCTGTGGAGTGCCAGTTATGAGTCAGCCCCTTTTCTAAGCACAAGAGAGTCAATGATTAAAAAGACACGCAGCCTACTCCGCTTGTAGTCCAATAAGAAAGAGAAATGTCTGGATAAATAACGACAATGCAAAGTGAAACAGCAATTCTCATGAAGTGCCCTGTAAATGCATAGTGAGGATAACAACTGTTTAGTACAGGGAAGTCAGCAAACGTATCCTCAAAAGCGTTAATGCTTGAGCCTGGTCTTAAAGATGGATGGGAGAATAGAAAGTTTATCAGTCAGAGAAATTAGAAGAAAAACACGTCAGGGACAAGGCATACGAACAAAGACATGCTGAAATCATGAAAAAGCATGCATGTATGCATGCTAAGTCACTCCAGTGTGTCTGCTAGTCTCCTCTGTCCATGGGATTCCCCAGGCAAGAATACCGGAGTGGGTTGCCATGCCCTCCTCCAGGGGATCTTTCCCACGCAGGAATGGAGAACTCTGGTCTCCTGCATTACAGGCAGATTCTTTACCGCTGAGCCACCAGGGAAGCCCGTGAAAAAGCATAAGCACTTTTAATTGGTGCATGATTTGTGTAGTTGGATTTTAGAATTCACTTAGTGAAAAGAAGTAACAGATGAGGTTGGGGTGATAGGGTGGGGCCAAATAACAGAGGGACCTGAATGCTTTATTAGGGCACTTGGACTGTGTTCTTGAAAGCACTGAGGAACCAGTAGGTCTTAATAGACCAAGTGATCTGAATTAGATTTATAATTTGTCCCAGTGAGATGTCCATATGAACCAACCTTCAAATAATTACTCAGGTCTGGCAATCTATATATCTCAAAATAATTGTCAGTTGCATTTTTCTTTTCTTGCATTTAGTGGTTTGGCATTGCATGTGCCAACCATGCAGATGACCAACTGAAAGGTTTAGTTTATATCCAGATGTCTTCAGTGTTGTATAGACAATCACAAACATTGAAAGAAAAAATATTCCGTGAGGGTGAAAGTCCCTGTACCATGCTTCCCAAATAAATCTTTGTGGAGGGTATCACTAATAGCAGTTCCACTCTGTCTAAACACAGTTATTAAGATCAGATGACCATCTGTTTTCTGCTACAGTTGATGTCATGCAAACCTTTTCCATGGAACCTAGGCACTGTTCTCTGTTGCACAGACAAATAAAACTCCATAAATAACCATAAAAATAACAACATATGATTCAGTCATACATTCTCTTCTTGATTAATTTTGGATGAGTATGTGCCCTAGGTGCAGATACAACCTATTGCTCCCCAATCTGCCTTTCTTTGTGGAAAAATAAACCAATAAGGCTTTTTGGCCCTTCCCTAACCCTACCCTGAATTTCCTGTCAACTTTCACTTACACTCACATAAAGCATTGATGTTTCATTTTGCTTCTGAATGATGTACAGAGTCCCTTTTCTTCCTTATTTTCATTTGGGGTTTATGTATCCATGAACTGTATGGCCTGTACTTGAGGTAAGATTTTAAATGTGGTCTGAGGCAGGCTCTTTCACTCAACAGTCTGTAAGAACTTGAAAATAATGAGAAGGGAATTTTCCAGTAAAAAAATAACTACAAACATGACACTTTGATGTGATAAGTACAGGAAAATCACAAGTGTTGACTACAGAGGGAATGAGCTCATGGAAGGAAATGTTCACTCTACTGTGGACTTTTCAAGGTCTGATCATGATGAGATCCATCCACTCATTCTAATCAATATACTTAAGGGATAGAGACACAAAGAGAAAGATTTTCAGAGGAAGAAAACAACCAGGAAAGTGAAGGGATATGAAAAACAGTAAAAGGATCCAAGAAGCTTTCATCTAGAGAAAAACATCCAAGCGATCTCAAGAATCAGGTCCTAAAACTCCCAGAATGATGTTGGATAAAAGGATTCAGTGTATTATGTATATTGTATCTTGAAAAAGGTACAATGGAAGAAACACAGATAAATATTGGGTAGATATAGGGAGAAATCATTTAAAATTAAGAGTCATCTGCACAAAGTACCAATTAAGGAAAGGGTTTTATAAGTGCAGAATTACTCAGACACAGGATGGAACTCCAAAGGACATGAGTGGGATGATTCCAGAATTAGATGAGTTCTTAGATTTCTAAGATATGACCCACCTGGTGGTTCAGAGGGTAAAGAATCTGCCTGCAATGCAAGAGACCCAGGTTTGATCCCTGGATCAGGAAGATCCCCTGGAGAAGGGAATGAATATCCACTCCAGTATTGTTGCCTGGAGAATTCCATGGATAGAGGAGCCTGATGGACTATAGTCCAAGGGGTCACAAAGAGTTGGACACAACTGAGCGACTAACAGATTTTTAGCATCCCACCCAATAATTCTAATTGATCTGAATCTACTGATTTTCCTTTAATTCAGCCCAAGATTCTGAGTGGGAGGGCCTTCTCTTCTCAGCATGAATCTGACCCCTGCTGCTACTGGCTTGGTCAGCACTATGAAACACACCTCAGTTCTGGGCGTGACATTTATTTGGAAGTACCATCCTTTTAGCCTCAGTTCAGTTCAGTTGGTCAGTCATGTCCGACTCTTTGCGACCCCATGAACTGCAGCACACCAGGCTTCCCTGTCCATCACTAACTGCCAGTCTGCCCAAACCCATGTCCATTGAGTCAGTGATGCCATCCAATCATCTCATGCTCTGGGGTCCCCTTCTCCTTCTGCCCTCAATCTTTCCTAGCATTAGGGTCTTTTCAAATGAGTCAGCTCTTTGCATCGGAGTTTCAGCTTCAACATCAGCCCTTCCAATGAACACCCAGGATTGATCTTTAGGATGGACTGGTTGGATCTCCTTGCAGTCCAAGGGACTCTCAAGAGTCTTCTCCAGCATCACAGTTCAAAAGCATCAATTCTTCAGCACTCAGCCTTCTTCACAGTCCAACTCTCACATCCATACATGACCACTGGAAAAACCATAGCCTTGACTAGACAGATCTTTGTTGACAACGTCATGTCTCTGCTTTTGAATATGCTATCTAGGTTGGTCATAACTTTCCTTCCAAGGAGTAAGCATCTTTTAATTTCATGGCTGCAATCACCATCTGCAGTGATTTTGAAGCCCAGAAAAATAAAGTCAGCCACTGTTTCCACTGTTTCCCCATCTATTTGCCATGAAGTGATGGGACCGGATGCCATGATCTTAGTTTTCTGAATGTTGAGCTTTAAGCCAACTTTTTCACTCTCCACTTTCACCTTCATCAAGAGGCTTTTTAGTTCTTCTTCACTTTCCGCCATAAGGCTGGTGTCATCTGCATATCTGAGGTTATTGACATTTCTCCCGGCAATCTTAATTCCAGCTTGTGCTTCTTCCAGCCCAGCGTTTCTCATGATGTACTCTGTATATAAGTTATGCAGGGTGACAATATACAGCCTTGACATTCTCCTTTTCCTATTTGGAACCAGTCTGTTGTTCCATGTCCAGTTCTAACTGTTGCTTCCTGACCTGCACACAGATTTCTCAAAAGGAAGGTCAGGTGGTCTGGTATTCCCATCTCCTTCAGAATTTTTCCCAGCTTATTGTGATCCACACAGCCAATGGCTTTGGCATAGTCAATAAAGCAGAAATAGATGTCTGGATTGTTTGTTTTATTGACTTGCTTTGTTTTGCTTCAGTAATCTGACACCAGCTTCTGAGTGATGCTCTCATTCGACGGTTTGATTTTAGCATTTTTGATCTTGAACTCTATCACACAAAGAAACAAAAAGGACCACAGCCAGATCTTCCTTGTATAGATGTAATTTATGGCATTGAAAATTGAGTATGGGATTTTTACATAGGTAATAACACAATCCATTTTTCAAAATGATCACCATTTTAGTGGAATGTTTTCTTTTCAAAGGTTTTTGTCCAGTTTTACACACTTTAGCCTCAAACCATAAACCTGAAGCCAATTAAGGGTGTATAGCAAATTGGGACGGAGAAGGCAATGGCACCCCACTCCAGTACTCTTGCCTGGAAAATCCCATGGATGGAGGAGCCTGGTGGGCTGCAGTGCATGGGGTCGATAAGAGTCAGACTGAGTGACTTCACTTTCACTTTTCACTTTCATGCATTAGAGAAGGAAATGGCAACCCACTCCAGTGTTCTTGCCTGGAGAATCCCAGGGACAGGGGAGCCTGGTGGGCTGCCATCTATGGGGTCACACAGAGTCAGACATGACTGAAGTGACTTAGCAGCAACAGCAAATTGGGAAAAGGTTAGAAGTTCTGATGTGTATCACTAATCTCTTGGGAAATTCAGTCAATTAGTCAGTGACCTATTTCATCTACAGCACAATAACTCTACTAACACTACCCCCCACCATACACACACACACACACACACAGGATTATTAACTTATACTGTGAGAAAGTTGTAGGACCAATTTACAAGCCATTTTGATTTTCCAGGTTTGGAATTTCCCTATAAGTACCCAAATTTTAGGAGATGAGTTACCTCACAAAGAACAAACTTTCTTGTCAAGAAAAGGAAGCTTAAACAGGTGTCAAGCACACTCCTGCACCTAAGCGTTTTGATGAATGAACAGTAAATGAATCACAGGCATATGAAATTACATTATGAATTACATTTTGCTCTATGTACTTACATGTTTCAACATGAAGGGGTAACAAGTTGGAAGCTTTGTTCCTGATTCTTGAAAACCAAACTTATCTGAACACACCATCTGAGCCCACTTGAAGGTTAACGTCCCCTTATTTCTGATGCTGATTACTTCCTTTTGTGGCTTTCCATTACTGAAATATTTTCAAATTTCCAGAAAATTCACATTGGTGTTGATCGGAGTGGATCAAATGACCTCTGTACATTCTTTTGAGTCTAACAATCCATCATTCTTTTTTTGTTGAAAGAGTTTTTTTGATGTGGACTATTTTTACTGTCTTTATTGAATTTGTTACAATATTGCTTCTGTTTTCTGTTTCGGTTTTTTGGCTGTGAAGTATGTAGTATCCTAGTTCCCCAACCAGGGATGAAACCTGCACCCCCTGCAATGTCTTAGTCAGTGGACAGCCAGGGAAGCCCCTGTCATTCTGTTTAATTGAAGTAAGTCATATTGATTCCATATAAGTCTACTAGGTCACACACCCAGCATATGGTGAAGAGAGGCGGAGAGGACATTGTTATCTGTTAGTGAAAGAAGTTGAATTAGAAGTTCTTGCGTTTCAGGGGACTTCCCTGATGGTCTAGTGGCTGACACGCCTTGCTTGCAGTGCAGGGAGCCCAGGTTCGATTCCTGGTGAGGGAACTAGATCCCACATGCCGCAACTAAGACCTGGAGCGGTCAAATAGTAAGTAAATAAATAAACACAATTTTACAATTTTTAAAAATGTGTGTATTTATTTATTTTTGGCTGTGCTGGGTCTCTATCGTCACGCAAGCTTTTCTCTAGCTGCAGTGAGCTGGGGCTGTTCTCCAGTTGCCGTGCACGGGCTTCTCATGGAGGCGTCTTCTCTTGTCGCAGAGCGCAAGCTCTAGCGCTTGCAGGCTTCAGTAGACTCAGCACATGGGCTCAGTAGTTGCAACTCCCAGGCTCTGGAGCACAGGCTCAGTAGTTGTAACACGCAGGCTTAGTTGTTCCACTGCATGTGGGATCTTCCCAGACCAGGGATTGAACCACTGTCTCCTGCACTAGCAGCTGGATTCTTTATCACTGAGCCACCAGGGAAGCCCCAATAAAAGTATTTTGTTTTTTTTTTTTCAAAAAAAGTTCTTGAATGTTGGAGAACTGGAAACAATACCTATTCCCTCAACAAGCCTTAATTGAAAGCCTAGTAGGTGCTGGGCATTACGATACAAAGCTACAGTCCTCATTCTAAAGGGTCCTTTGTCTGGTGAGGAAGACAGACCAGGAAGCAGGCCATGTTAACACAGTGTGAGATACCATGACAGGGATATGTGTGGGGAACCCTGGGAACAAAAAAGAGGGGAATCTGAACTCTAACAGGGGTGGAAGAGGACTGGCAATTCTTTCCAGAGGCATTGAGGCTCAGGCCAAAGACTCAAGGATAACAAGAATTTAAGTCAGGAACTAAAGAGTAGTGGAGGGTAAGGATGTGCAGAATCAGGCAGGTATGAGATACTGTGTATTTGGAGAGACGTCAGTATGGATATTATGTGGGGTTTCAGTTTCCAGTTGTAGGGTAGGGAAATCCGAGGCTGGCAAAGTAGATGGGAGGCTGGATCACAAAGGGCCTTGTCTTCTAGGTTAGGAAGCACAGGTCAGATGCTGGCTTTAGCTTATATTTGTCTTTCACTGTTATCACTCAAGTTGAACTTATATACTGTTGTCATCTGGGTTAACCAACTGTCTTCATACCGTTATGTTTTTCTTTCAGCTATGTATTTCCTTTAAAAATCATGCAATTTGGGACTTCCTCAGCAGTTCAGTGGTTAAGACTCTACGCTTCCAATGCAGGGGAAGTGGGTTCAATCCCTGTTCAGGGAACTAGATACCACATGCCATGCCATGTAGGCCCAAAAAAAAAAAAAATCATATAATTTATCCTACAGGAAATAAGGGTATGAGAGGGAGTGGGTGGAGATTTACTACTCAGTCCTAAACCCTGACAGAAGCATGGTCCTGTGTGAATCCCCATTATTGGTCAACTTGGCCTGGTCCTTTCTCATCCCCTGGCCTTGGTTTCCATTCAGGCAAAGTGAAATCAGTGTGATCTATTTCAGATGTGCTTTATGTCATTTGGAGAAAAGTTGTGATTTGACTACAAATGCTCTCGTGTTCCTCATTAGACTGTATGAATAATTCACAACCAACATCATCAACATCATCATCCCAGGGTGGATTATATTTGGAATTTTTATGTGGACCAATTCTCAAGCCAGACTGCTGTGATTCATCACAACTTCTGATGACATTTTGAAGAGGTAAAGAAAAGGAAACACAAGGATGTCTTTCAGAGATGAAGAAAGGAAGAAGGAATAAAACAGTATTAGGAAGTTACAGAAATAGACCAAAAACACAGTGGGTAGTTGCATATGTGTGTATGTGATACACACTCAATAAGAGACTTTGATTGCAGATACAGAGGAAGAGTTTTATGTCACCATCTGATACCATGACTCAAAATCTCTACCCACCTTTTCCTGTCCTGGAGGCAATCTTCATAAATAAATGGTCATGTGTATCGAATACTTTCTTTTAAGTAAGTGCACTAGGCATTTTGACATCATCCTTGCAATCTCTCCAAAAGGTAGGTTCTTATTATCTCCATTTTACAGTGAGAATTTTAAGGTTTAAGAGGTTTGGCAATGTTGCCAAGGACCCACAGTTAGTGAGTGGCAGCTAGAAGTCAAAATAAGATGTTTCTTTCATGCACTGTTTGTGGGAATGTAAATTGGTGCAGCCACTGTAAAAAACTGTAAGGAGGCACCTCAAAAAAATAAAAATAGAACTATTATATGATCCAGCAACTCTGGGGGGAAAAAAAACATTAATTTTAAAAAGTGCATGCACCCCATGTCCACAGCAGTATTATTAACAATTGCCAAAGTATGCAACCAACCTAAGTATATATCAACATATGAACGAATAAAGATGTGGTAAATATACACAATGGAATACTATTCAGCCATTAAAAATAATTAAATTTTGCCATTTGCAGCAACATTGGATGGACTTGGAGGGCATTGTGCTAAGGGTAATAATTCAGATAAATACTGTATGACATCACGTATACATGGAATCTAAAAGAAAAATACAGCATACTAGTGAATACAACAAAAGAGAAACTGGCTCACAGATTTAGAGAACAAACTAGCAGTTACCAGTGGGGAGAGGGGAGAGGGGAGGATAAGCAAAGGTAGAGGGAAATCGGGTTATTACAGGATTATATGAAATCATGTTTGTGAAACTTGAAAATTGTGAAGCACTATAGAATCTAAAGAATCTTTCATTTAATTAAAATAAATAAATAAAACAGTAGGAAAAACAATCATACTAGACTAACTATGATTGTTATTTGACAAGATAAGGAATGAGTTAAAAAATTATTTCCCTCCAAAACAACGCTTTCTCAAAAAACCCCCAAACACAAAATGAAGTCTTCCGGGATGCATAAGTCTTTACTAGTCTGCCTTGGTCCCTCCACCAGTTAATTGCTTCAGTGACTGATTTTCAAATAAGGGGACAACTGGAGATAAGGATACAAGAACTCTGCCACATGTGAGATTTAGTAAAAAGACCTGAGAAGTAAAGTCAGGACAGGTGGGGGAATCACAACTTTCTGAGCCCTTTCCATGGTGAGTAGAAGCAGTTGAGTAAGATGTCCTGACCCTTGGTCCACACTTGCACTGTGAAAATGTGCCCTTTCTGCCCCCACCCAGCCCAACAGTTTTACCACACTTCGGCTTCATGACTAAGTATTTCTTCTTTTTGAGCAGGTGGGATAGTGAGGCAGCTGGAAAAGAAAAGACGAGTTTTATTCAATTGGACCATAAGAGAAAGTCCAATTCTACTTCAAAAGAAGAACTTGCATATTAAGAAGCATTTCCCCCGGGTTTTTGGAAGAAAAATCCAAAGAACAGTCAAGTCAGGGAGCTGTTATCAGAACAAAGATGAAAATATAGGGACTAGAAATGTGCATACCCAAAAGTACTACAGACTTCCTTCTTCTTTTTTAGAAAAATGGTGGTAAAAAGACACGTAAGATAAAATTTTTAGTCATTAATCATTTTTTACATATACAGTTCAGTAGTATTAAGTGCATCCTCATCACTGTGAAATCACACTATTCATCTCCAGAATTCTCTCATCTTATAAAGCAAACTCTGTAACCATTAAGCACTAATCCCCAACATTCCTCCCTCCGCCAGCCCCTGACAACGTCCATTCGTAAAAACTTCCTGTCTTTATGAGTTTGATTTCTCTAGGAACCTCCTATCTGTGGAATCATATTGTATTTGCCCTTTCATGACCGCATTATTTCACTTGGCATAATCTCATCAAGGTTTCTCCCGGTTGCAATGTATGTCAGAATTTTCTTCCTTTTTATGGCTAAATGATATTCCATTGCATTTACACACCATGCTTTGTTTATTCCCTCGTTCCTTTTTCCTTTTGCACAGTCTGTTGGAAAAATATCAGCCATGCGAGTCTGAGTATTGGGCTTCAGGTTGTCTTGAAGGAGTAGAGGGGACACAGACTGTATCTCCCAAGTTCATGTCTTTGCCCTTCAACTCATCTATCTGACAGCTGGGGCAGAGAGCAGGACCCCATCGACAGGGGTTTGGGTCATCAGTCTGTCCCTTTCTATGGGTTTCAACTCTTCCTTCATCAATCCCGCTACCCAACCAAGCATTAAACTGTGGCTAATTCAGGGCCACATAAAATTATCCCAAGGCCTTCAGACATTAAGCTCAGGTATCAGACTCCACTAAGGCTTAGGGAAGAAGGGAGAGAGAAGCCAGAGCACAGCATTCAGACTGTTGGGCCTTGAAGAGCCAGTAGAGGACCCTTTGCAGGTTTCCATGGCCCTCACTCCAGACCACGCAAAGTTTCTGCTACATGCAGCCATTCTCCTCTCAGGATTCTCATCTTCTCTCACACGGTGTTCCCAATCCTCCCCTTTCCCTCCTGCCTCACCTCAATTAAGTCATCTCTCAAATCCCTCATAAAAAATGAAGCCCCGTAAACACAGAAAAATCTATGGTGAATGTAAGCTTCAGTTCCAGTTCTTCTACACCAAGGTGAATTGACCTCAAGTTCCTAAAACCAGCTGGTTGACTTCACCTCTATTCCTCTTCATATTTTATAAGAACAGAGGCCATTGCACCAAAGTTAAGGTATATGTGCCAATGCACAGGCCTACTAGCTGAAACAATTCTCTTTTATGTCTACCTCGTCCTTCTTCACTTATCCATCAGGCTTACTATAAAATGATATTATAATTTTTCTGAGAAAAAATGAAAGAAAACTTATGTGGACTAATACACCATATTGTACCTGGTAGACTCAATATTATAAAGATTTCCACTCTCTCCAAATTAACATATATATCTCTTTTTGTGACTGTAGATAACTTTGGTGTGACTCTCTTGCTCACGATGCTTATTCTCAGGTGGTTTTTAAACAATATCTGATGAATATCCTATTAGTATACTTGTTGGCCTGCTTATTCCTTTGGTTTTAGAGGAGCCAGCCATAAGATAGTTTTTCTCTATTATCTTCATTCTTTAACCATTTTAAAATTGGAGTATAGTTAACTTGCAGTGTTGTGTTAGTTTCAAATATGCAGCAAAGTGATTCATTTATATATATATATAAATATAATGAATAATATATATTGAATAAAAAGATAAATACATTAAAATATAAATATAATAAATATTTATAAGTTGAATAAACATATAAATATAATGTAATAATATAACTATAATATTATATAATATAAATATATGAATTAAATAGAATTTGAATAAATATATAAATATATACTGAATAAATAAATTCATTTATATATAAATATACATTTTCTTTTTCAGATTCTCCATTATACTTAAGAAAGTATCCTCTAATGAAAGTATCCCTTCTATTATTTTTATTTTTAAATTTCTAGGTAGACTTTACCTACTGAGAGAGTCTCCACGGAGCCCCCTTGGTTCCAGAGAGGCTTTCTTCCTTACACTAAACTGAAATAATTCTGCTCTTAGCTATTCCTTTAAGACTCAGGATGTGTGGTGGTATCACTCTGCCTCCATCAATTTTAAATACAGTCTTATGCTCAAGTTGGATGAACAAGTTGCCTTTCAAGTGTCAAGTTTTTTGAAAAAATATGAAATTAGCATGTGTTACATAGAAAGTTCATTATTTAATTACCAGCACACATAATTCTGACTCATTGGAAAAGTCCCTGATGCTGGGAAGGATTGAGGGCGTCAGAGGGTGAGATAGCAGTATGGCATCCCCAATGCAATGGACATACACTTGGGAGAACTTGCAAACTTTGGGAGATGGTGAGGGACAGGAAGGTCTGGCATGCTGCAGTCCATGAGGTCAAAGAGTCGGACATGACTGGGCGACTGAACAACAACAACAAACATAATTCTTCAAATGTCTTTATGACATCAAAACAATTGGTCAGTTTCATGGAAAAAAAAAACTCAGCCAAACAAGACTGCATAAACAAAACTGACTACTAAATATTTTTACTTTCCAATTATTGTATTTCCTTCATGTTGATATGACATATTTGGGCTTCAAGGGCAAACTAATATTTAACAGAATTTTTAAATGCACACATTTATATTTGTGCATGCATATGTATCCTTTATTAATAATATATAGACATCCCAAGATATCAATGAATTATTGCAGAAAAATACATAGTATATATTGTATCTATCAGTTCAGTTCAGTTCAGTCTCTCAGTCTAGTCCAACTCTTTGCGACCCCATGAATCGCAGCACGCTAGGCCTCCCTGTCCATCACCAAATCCTGGAGTTCACCCAGACTCATGTCCATCGAGTCGGTGATGCCATCCAGCCATCTTATCCTCTGTCATCCCCTTCTCCTCCTGCCCCCAATCCCTCCCAGCATCACAGTCTTTTCCAATGAGTCAACTCTTCGCATGAGGTGGTCAAAGTACTGGAGTTTCAGCTTTAGCATCATTCCTTCCAAAGAAATCCCAGGGCTGATCTCCTTCAGAATGGACTGGTTGGATCTCTCTGCAGTCCAAGGGACTCTCAAGAGTCTTCTCCAACACCATAGTTCAAAAGCATCAATTCTTCGGTGCTCAGCCTTCTTCACAGTCCAACTCTCACATCCATACATGACCACAGGAAAAACCATAGCCTTGACTAGACGGACCTTTGTTGGCAAAGTAATGTCTCTGCTTTTGAATATGCTATCTAGGTTGGTCATAACTTTCCTTCCAAGGAGTAAGTGTCTTTTAATTTCATGGCTGCAGTCACCATCTGCAGGGATTCTGGAGCCCAGAAAAATAAAGTCTGACACTGTTTCCACTATTTCCCCATCTATTTCCCATGAAGTGATGGGACCGGATGCCATGATCTTCGTTTTCTGAATGTTGAGCTTTAAGCCAACTTTTTCACTCTCCACTTTCACTTTCATCAAGAGGCTTTTTAGTTCCTCTTCACTTTCTGCCATAAGGGTGGTGTCATCTGCATATCTGAGGTTATTGATATTTCTCCTGGCAATCTTGATTCCAGCTTGTGTTTCTTCCAGTCCAGCGTTTCTCATGATGTACTCTGCATATAAGTTAAATAAGCAGGGTGACAATATACAGCCTTGATGTACTCTTTTCTTATTTGGAACCAGTCTGTTGTTCCCTGTCCAGTTCTAACTGTTACGTCCTGACCTGCATACAGATTTCTCAAGAGGCAGATCAGGTGGTCTGGTATTTCCATCTCTTTCAGAATTTTCCAGTTTATTGTGATTCACACAAAGGCTTTGGCATAGTCAATAAAGCAGAAATAGATGTTTTTCTGGAACTCTCTTGCTTTTTCCATGATCCAGCAGATGTTGGCAATTTGATCTCTAGTTCCTCTGCCTTTTCTAAAACCAGCTTGAACATCAGGAAGTTCACAGTTCACATATTGTTGAAGCCTGGCTTGGAGAATTTTGAGCATTACCCACTAGCGTGTGAGATGAGTGCAATTGTGCGGTAGTTTGAGCATTTTTGGCATTGCCTTCTTTGGGATCGGAATGCAAACTGACCTTTTCCAGTCCTGTGGCCACTGCTGAGTTTTCCAAATTTGCTGGCATATTGAGTGCAGCACTTTCACAGCATCATCTTTCAGGATTTGAATTAGCTCAACTGGAATTCCATCACCTCCACTAGCTTTGCTCGTAGTGATGCTTCCTATAGTAATTATATTTACTGGAACTATAGCTGTAATATTTGAAATATTTAGATGCAATTTCCCATAAAATGCAAAAACATCTGCATTTTTTCCTATAACATGGCATCTGTTAAAGTATCATCCAGAACAAATATAAAAGCAGCCTGACCAGGTCTGAATTCTTGCTAATCTCAGGTGAAGGAGAACATTTGCTATTGATAAAGCCAGTTAATCTCCAGAGTACAACTTGAGCTTTATGTTCTTTTAGATGAGAATCACAGAAATTGATTGGCATTCACTTCCCATACAAGCTTTAAGTACCAGCTGCAATGAGCTCTATGACTGTGATTCAATGTACTATACTTTCAGTCTCCATGAATAGAGAGATTCCAAAGCTGATAAAAATGAATTATCTTCTTTCTTTAATTTTGAAAATGCCTTACCAACATTAACTAATTAACAGATACATTTGATGAGAAATATACACCATCTTGTAGTCTATCACCCAGAGGGATCTTCAGTTGTATGTGATGTGATACATCTCTATACAATGGAAAATTAACTTAGCTCTTAATGGTAATACTGGAAGCTATGTAGAAACTGAGATTCAGTCTATGCAGCACTAAAAAAAAGATTCCTTTATCCATTACTTAGGCCAAAGACATGATGACTTCAAAAAATAACCAACCCCTCGTGTTTACTCATAGCTGAGATTGATTTTAAGGTTTTTGTGTGTGTGTGTGTGTGTGTGTGTGAGTCGCTCAGTTGTGTCTGACTCTTTGTGAACCCATGGACTGTAGCCCACCAGGCTCCTCTGTCCATGGAATTCTCCAGGCAAGAATACTGGAGTGGGTAGCCATTCATGTCTCCAGAGGGGTTTTTCAACCCAGGAATCAAACCCAGGTCTCTGGCACTGCAAGCAGATTCTTTACCGTCTGAGCCACCAGGTCAGCAAGTGTAAAATGCAGTAATGACTACTACCAATGCAACTCCGCTTTGAGGAAAGAGAAAGTTTTCTTTGGCCAGGTGACTTTTTTCTTTGAGATAAATGACAGCTTTCATGTCTCTGGAATGGGAGATTGCGAAGATGGTTTCTCAAATTCTTGATTTGTCTAATATGTAGGTAATGAAAATGATCATCTATATGCACAGCATGACACAGACATAGGTTTTCTGTAAAAGATATTCTATCATGTGCCGACAACAGTTCATCATGGTTTTTCTAACACCTAATATAGTTTCTGGTACTCAAAGTGTGTTTGCTAAATGACTAACTAGATCAATGACACCCAGTAAATATTCACATTTACATTATCAAAGAAGTCTATGTATTTGCAACCTCTATTTTGATCATGTTTACTAGGGTATTACTTGGTACTAAAAATTTACAAGGCATTAAGAACTAGTCACACTAGGAGAATCCTCCAGGCAAACTGCTAAATATGTCTGTATCATAGAAATTAGGTTTAAAAGATGTTATAGGCTTCCCTGGTGGCTGAGATGGTAAAGAATCTGCCTGCAATGCAGAAGACTAGGGTTTGATCCCTGGGTCAGGAAGATCCCCTGGAGAAGGGAATGGCTACCCACTCCAGTATTCTTGCCTGGAGAATTCCATGGACAGAGGAGCCTGGTGGGGTACAGTCCATGAGCATGCCAAGAGTTGGACACAACTGAGCAACTAACACTTTCAATGTATGGTTCAACATAATGGATACATTTCTGGTTCCAGCTGCTTACAAGTTAATGCATATGGATTTTTATTACCTGAACAATAGGAATGCATGTGCATCAAATAAATCCGTATTTGTTCATTGACCTGGGCACCCCATCTGGTGTCTCACAAATACTGTAAACCATGTCCTCTCTGAATCAACCATATAAATGCAAAGAACAAACCTGCTTTACATCCCAGTTCATGTAAAGACTGTTAGGTCTACTAGGTTATAATTAACTCTGATTAACTCTCCCGCCAATAGAATTATTCTCCACCTTAGATGAATAACATTTGTGAAAAGAGATATACTTTAGTATTAAAGAAAACAGAAAAACATGCTTTCATTCTGTTCTGATAGCTGTAATTCCCACAGGCCTCAAAAAGGTCCAAGCTATCCAAAATTTATATGAAAAAGAAAATTGATAAGATTGCATGCATAAAACTAAATGATTGTTGCCCCTCATGATTGCTGACATTCCATTATACACATGTACACACATATAGACACACATTTATATTTACACAAATGCACACACATAAACAAATTTACTAGAGTACAGTTACTGAAGTAATCTTTCTTTTTTGTTTCTTTTTTTTTTTTGCAGGTAAAGGCTATTTCGAGATCTTGTTGTGAAGAAAAACTCTCATATCTTTTCTTCAAAGCACTTGATGACCAAAATGATTTAGCATTAAAATACTTGCTGACCAGTGATAATTGAGTAACTGGTATAGGACTATAAAACTAGAGAAAATACGTGAAATGACTATTTTCAATTGTTGAACAACAATCAGCACTGAACCATGATTACTGTGCGGAAAGAGCTAAATTACGTGAGCCCCATGACTTCCCTGGCTTTCTGCTTACAGACACTTTCTGAAGTGTAGTGTAGGGAAGGGGAAGTCAGAAAACAATGGTCTTGCTTGGCTAAAGAGAAAGAGAACGAGTTTGGAGTTCCTGTGTTGGAACTTGCGGGTCAGGATACCAGCTACAAGGGAACTGTACAGAGAAGGAGCTTCAGAAATCTATATCGGAAGCAGTTGAGTGTTTGAACACAAAGCTTGCCATGTGCAAAACAAGAAGCCAATGGGTCATGTGCAGAACAGCTACCTAGCAAAGACAATTACAGGGAGATAAAAACTACTAAGGAACTGTGAGTAGAACAAGTACTGGAACTTGTGCTATGATGAGGCACATTCAGGTTCTAGCTCCTGAGTGTAGAGACCTCCCAGAGAAGTCACAGTGCTTGGAAGAGAGACCAGAAAAGCCATGCCTTACAAGAAGGAAAAATTTATCCCCAGCATAAAGGTTATCCTAGACTTGTCCTAACAAAGTTTTTTAAAAAAGACCCAAAAGAATCAAGCTGCCTTGATTTAATTTCTTCCCAGGGCAAAATTTAATATTCAATTTAAAAAGAAAATGAAGGCCAGACACTCAACCACATGAAATCTATAATGTTTAGCATCAACTCAGAAATTACTACATATAAAAAAGCTGGAAAGTATGACCCATAACCAGGAGAAGAATTAGTTGATAAAAACATACACAGAAATGACAGAGATAATAGAATTATTTAGCAGATATGAAGTATAAAACAAGTATTATAAATGAGTTCAAAGATTTAAATGAAACATGGATAAAGTAAAAGAAACACAATAAAGCATGGAAATTTTATGAAAGAACATAAAAAGACCAAAAAGAAATCCTAGAATTAAAAAAAAAAGAATCTGCAGTAAAAATTTCACTGGATGATCTTAACTCAGCAAAGGGAAAGATCAGTGAATTTGAAGAGAGGAAAAGAGAGATTAGCTAAACTTAAACACCGACAGGAAAAGGTTGAAAAACTGATAGAGTCTCAGTGTAGAAGTTAAGTGCATGATAGCAATAGAAAAAATAAATGGGGAAAACTTTAAGTTCCTATGTTTTACATAAAGGTGGGCTGATATTAATTCAAGGTAGACTACGATAAGTTAAGGATTCATGTGATAAGTCCCAGAAGGGTTATTAAAAAATAAATAAAGTGAGGTAAAAATAATAAGCCAATGGACAATATAACATGGAATAATAAACACTCAATCCAAATAGTCTGTTAAGAGGAAAAAAGGAACAAACTGTAGATGGGACAAATAGAAAAAAGATAGCAAGGTAACAATCTTAACTCCAACCATTTAAATAAATACATTAAATGTAAATGGACTAAACATTTCATTTAAAAGGTGAAACTGTCATACTGTGTTAAAAATCATGACTCAATATGTGCTATTTATGACAAATTCACATATAATGTAAAGACACAGGTAGTTTAAAAGTACAAATGTGGAAAAAATACATACCATTAGTGAAAACACTAATCATAAGTATATTATGATTATTGTGTATATTAATATTAGAGAACTGTGTATATTAATATTAGAGAAAGCTGACTTCAAGCAAAGTAGCCCTACAGAAATAAAGAAAATGACAATAGAAATGCCAAATTATAAAGAAAACACAGTAATCATAAAAGGATATACATCTAATAACAATATCAAAATTCAAGAGGGAACAAAAGGATGGAAAAGGAGGAAGCAATAGACAAACTGACAATTACAGCTGGAGATTTCAATACCTTTATCGCAACAATTAATAGAAGAAATAGAAAATCAATAAGCATGTAGAAGATGTGAACCATTCCAATGACCAACACAACCTGGCTGGCACAACTCCTCTCAATAATTGGAAAATCCATTCCTTTGAAGTGATCACAAAACGTTGCCAAGACCCTTTGCTGTGCCATAAGTCTAAATAAACTTAAAATAATACAAATCATTTAGAGTATGTTCTTAGGATTAAATTAGAAATCAATAACAAAAAGACATTTGGAAAATCCTCTAGTATTTAGAAGTCAATCAAAATACTTCTTATTAAACCATAGGTCTAAGACAAAATCAAGAGAAAAATTTGAAAATATTTTGAACTAAATTAAAATAAAAACATAACATCAAATTTGTAGGATGAAGTCAAAGCAGTATTAGAAAGAAACTTGCAGTTTTAAATGTTTATGTTAGAAAATAAAAATGGTTTAAAATTGTAATCTAAGATTCTGCCTTAAGAAGTTAGAAAAATCAGAAAAACACAAGCCCAAACAAGAATATAGAAGAAAATAATAAGGATAAGAGCAGAAGTCAATTAAATAAAAAAACTGGCAAGTAATAAATAAAAAACAATAAAATCATAAATTGGCTTTTTTAAAAGATTAATCAAATTGATAAGCTCTTACCTAATCAAGAAAAAAGAGAAAATACAAATGATCAATATTACAAACGAAACAAGAGATACTAATAGAGATCATTCAAACTTAAAAACTTGTTATTTGACTATTATGAACAACTTTATGAGAATAAATTTGAAATTTTACATTAAAAGGACAAGACCCTTGACACATTGCTAAAGCTAACATAAGAAGAAATAAAAAATTAGAATAGCTCTAAATGTATTAAGAAATTGATTCAAGCAATTAAGAAACAAACAATACAAATTGTTAACAAACTCTTTCAAGAATGTACAAGGAAGGAGGAGCAGTTCTCAATTCCTTTAATGAGACAACACTACCCTGAAACCAAAACCACTTAAATACATTACAAAAAAGGAAAATGATGGATCAATACCTCTCATTAGCATAAATACAAAATGGTAACAACCCCCATCCAGCAATACATCAAAAGGCAAATACATCATGAACTAATGGGGTTATCTCAGAAAGGCAAAGGTGATTTATTTTTCAAAATAAAATTGATATAATTCAACATATTGACAAGATAAATAAAATTTATTTATCTTACTAGTTGAAGAAAAAGCATTTAACTAAATTCAATGCTTAATAATGTAATGATAATGCTAGTAGGAGGAAGAGGAGGAGAAGTTGTAGTAGGAGTAACTATCAGAAAATTAGAAATGGGAAAAGGAACTTTTCATTTGCTTACATGTGATGCTGTCTGCAAGAAACACTAGGTGAATGCAAAAAACTGCACCCAGCTAGACTGAGCTGCTTAGGAAAACACAAATCTCACACAAAGGAATATGCCTCAAACATCTACTAGCTGCCTCCGTTTATCTCACGTATTCTGAGTCGCAACCATCAACATTTGGTGGTACATATTTCTGCCGCATTTCAGATAACCCTCCTTCCTTCACTTCATAAGAACTCCCAAACTGCAACCCTTCTGATGCCTACTTGCACAAGCAGACTTGAGGTCTTTTTCAAAGTAAAGTGCCATATTTGTTATGTAAACTTCTAATAATAACTCCTTTATGAAATTCTTAATCACCAAATATGTGTAAAACTGCACTACTATTTTTATTAGGCTACTATTTATTTTATATGTCACTGACAAAGTATTTGAATGTTTTACCCTCCAACATTTTTGCATGAGACTTATGATGTGATGTTTCTTGCATGATCTTGCATGGCAGTGTTGATTAGGAAATCAATCCTGAATATTCATTGGAAGGACTGATGCTAAAGTTGAAGCTCCAATACTTTGGCCACCTGTTGCAAAGAGCTGACTCATTGGAAAAGACCCTAATGCTGGGAAAGACTGAAGGCAAAAGGAGAAGAGGGCAGCAGAAGATGAAATGGTTAGAGAGCATTATTCACTCAATGGACATGAATTTGAGCAAACTCCAAGAGATAGTGAAGGACAAGGGGAGCCTGATGTGCTGCAGTCCACGGGATCACAAAGAGTCGGACATGACTTAGCGACAGAACAACAATAGCAACAAATTTAGCAATGTAGAATTGACTTTATCATGCTGTGGTTTGGGTCCATACAGGTGAGGTCAATGCTGCTAAGTCGCTTCAGTCGTGTCCGACTCTGTGCGACCCCATAGACGGCAGCCCACCAGGCTCCCCCTTCCCTGGGATTTTCCAGGCAAGAACAATGGAGTGGGCTGCCATTTCCTTCTCCAATGCATGAAAATGAAAAGTGAAAGTGAAGTTGCTCAGTCGTGCCCGACTCCTGGTGACCCCATGGACTGCAGCCCACCAGGCTCCTCCATCCATGGGATTTTCCAGGCAAGAGTACTGGAGTGGGGTGCCACTGCCTTCTCCAATGAGGTCAATAGTCAAATCTAATTAAACTGTACATCTAATATTTGTGCATTTTCTAATATCTAAATGAGACTTCAGGAAAAAAATAACAGCATTAAATTAATATTAACACACTCATTTGTGTGTTTAAAGTCTTCATCTTAGGAGCATGTTGGTCCCTGGCTTCTCAGACATTTCATTTTACCTCTTGGTAAGTAGCAAACTACCCACAGACCCCTGAAAGTGACATGTACTCTTATGGCTTTCTGAACTCAAAATTACTTCTATTTATAATGCTGCCTTCCCCCATCTTTGCCAGGTTAAATTCTACTTTAAATTCTACTCTAAACTGATTAAATTTTTGTTAATATATCACTTCCTGCAGGAAGTCTTTCTGGCTATTATTCTTTCCTCAGTCTGATTAAACATGTCTCCCATGTGATCTCAAATTATTGTGTGCCTAGTTTCACCATAGTTTTTACCACATTTTGTAGGAAGTATCTATCATTGCTTTGCGATCACAGTTTTCAGGGTAAAAGCTGTGTGTTTTAACCCTGAATCTCTGGTCCTCACTCAATAACTCATGTGTATTAAGTGCACAAAATAATATTATCTGAAGATCATCTGAATAGATGAATGAATGTACTGGGCTAACCAGGTAGCGCTAGTGGTAAAGAATCTGCCTGCCAGTGCAGGAGACTTAAGAGATGTAGGTTCAATCCCTGGGTCAGGAAAGTCGCCTGGAGGAGGAAATGAGAACCCAGTCCAGTATTCTTGCTGGAGAATCCCATGGACAGAGGAGCTTTGCAGGCTACAGCCCATGGGATTGCAACAAGTCAGACATGACTGAGCCCCTGGGCACACACATGTTTTGTGAACTAGTTTATTAGTTTCTTGGTCTTAATTAACAAACCAGTGACTTAAAACAGCACACATTTATTATTTTACATTTCTAAAGGTTAGAAGTCTGAAACGGTTCTCAAGGGGCTAAAATCAAATTGTTGGCATGGCCACATTCCTTCTGGAAACCCTAGTGGACAATCCATTTCCTAACCTTTTCCACCTACTAGATGCTTCCCGCGTTCTTTGGCTCATGGCATCTTCCCAGCTTCAAAAACAGCAATCACATCACTCCAACCTCTGCTTTCTACCACACATTTCTTTCTCTGATTTTTCCACCTCCCTCTTTCATGTATAAGGACACCTGTGATTATATTGTATCCACTTGGATAATATCTCCATGTCAAGATCCTTTCTTTAATCATATCTGTAAAGTCCCTTTTGCCATGTGAGGTGGCATTATTTGCAGGTTCCATGTATTAGGATATGGGCCTCTTAGTGCCTCTGGGGCATCACAGTGCTTACCGCCACTAGCAAAGTGCTCCTTCTCCTTTGTGCCTTTGCAGTGACTGGTTCCATCCACCTGGAATACTGTATTGTTATTCCATGTATTTACATATTTAACTCCTTCTTGTGCCTATTGTTTTTGCTCAAAAATTGTGTCAATGAGACCCTCTTTATGCATCTTATTAAAAACTGCAGCCTGTACTCCTGTTTCTGTTACCACTTCTGATTATGCTTATTCTATTTTTGCCCCATAGCTTATTTATAGTACTTATAGGGGGAGTCGGTTTATTTTAACCAATAAAATATAAGCACTATGAAGGCCTATTGGTTTTGTCTGTTTCATGTGCTAATATATCCCAAGCACCTAGAGCATCAACTGGAACATAGTAGGGACTCGATAAATACTTGCTGAATGAGCTGCATGGATGGATGATTAACTGGATATTTAAGACCCCCTTCTACTGTGGAGCATTGCAGAAGCACCCAGAGACAAGCATTGGAGTTGAACACATACACAGAGAAGCCACTCTTCGATGAAATTAAAATGGCACATATTTTGCAAAGGCCATGGGAAGGATGTCAACAACTTTTTCGCCACAACTAGAGAAAGACTGCGTGCAGCAACAAAGACCCAGCAGAGTAAACAATAATAAATAAATAAATGTTAAAAACAACAACAAAACGAGATGACCTACACACACTAGACATATTGGTAGTTGTCCTCATTCTGGCTCAACTTTGGCCCAAAGAACACAAAACCTTTCTCTTGATTTCCTCATTGCAAAACTGAGGCAAGCAGGATCTTTCAAAATGTTTTCATTATATAATAAGGGATGGTAAAAGAAAAATAAACACCGGGTAGAGGGATATAAACAATATGGCTTTAAAATGAGAGGGTTCTGATCATCCAGGGCTTATCTCTCTATTTTCTGAAAGCTGTCTCAAAATAATTACACTCCATAGGCTCCAGCGCAGGCACAATTTGACAAGCACCTAGACTGGGTCCCTCACATCTTAGCTCCCAACCCACTTTCTTGTATTTGACCTCTTTACCCTGGTGTTATTATCTAATCTAAAACCTGATATCAGTGTCTGTTCTAAAAGAGATGCTTTTGACTTAGGTGAATGACACCTTTCAGATGAGAACTTATTTTATATCCACAGGGATGGGACAGATCCTATAAAATAACAAAGAAGCACTCATCTGGTAGTTAAGTAACCTAAATTCTCGCCCTGATTTTCTTACCAACTTAACTTCTGAAATCTCAGTGACAGAAACAAAGCAGTTGACCTTGTGCGTTTTTCAGGCCCATCCAATATCTCTACTTCTGCTATCACCATGAACACACACGACTGGGATCCTTCCATATGTATGGTGAATCTCTCCTCATCTTTCAAAAGAAGATAAAGAAGCTCAGAAAGGTCCCGTGACTTGCTAAGACCACACTCTAGCCTGGATTCACCTCCATACCTTACCCACAGAGCAAATGTCTTTGCCAGGATTACACTCTAGTCTTTATGAAAAGTGGCTATGGCATCAGAGATAGATAAGAAAAGATTCCATCTCGTGGACACCTGAGTGGCAGCACCTCCACCTTTTCCTATAATCTCCCATGAAACTACCATATTTGATAAGATACGGCCGCTTAGCCTTGGTTGATTTGTTCTGGGGTAGTCATGACCTAAATTAGAAAAGTACAATTTTTCTGCAGGATTTGGACATATGAAAGGGAACCAGTCTGTCTGAGATGATTGAAGCCATAAAATGGGAAATTCAGATGTTAGTGGAAGTGTTTCCAGCCAAGTGAAGTTGTTAGTGTGAGACAGTGACACTGAGAGGGAGGCTGGAGCATTCTGGCAGAATTTGTACCCTGAGTTTTGGTTGTCCCTGCGGTTCAGTTACGCTCTTAACCTTCTAACAGTTTGGTTGTGCTATTCTCCCTTGTATTCCATATGCTAATATGTCGCCCTTTTGCCTTGATTGTTCAGGGGAGGGGGTTTTGCCTTAACTTATGTTGTAACAAATCACCACAAACTGAATGACTTAGGATGGCAGAAATGTACCCTCTTAAGCTTCTGGAGGCTGGAAGTCCAGAACCTGCTCCTTCTGAAGGCTCTGACAAATAATTTGCTTCCTGTTATCTCTTAGCATACCACACAATTGCACTCATCTCACATGCTAGTAAAGTAATGCTCAAAATTCTGCAAGTCAGGTTTCAACAATACATAAACCATGAACTTCCAGATGTTCAAGCTGGTTTTAGAAAAGGCAGAGGAACCAGAGATCAAATTGCCAACATCCGCTGGGTCATCGAAAAAGCAAGAGAGTTCCAGAAAAACATCTATTTTTGCTTTATTGACTATGCCAAAGCCTTTGACTGTGTGGATCACAATAAACTGTGGAAAATTCTTCAAGAGATGGAAATACCAGACCACCTGACTTGCCTCTTGAGAAATCTGTATGCAGGTCAGGAAGCAACAGTTAGAACTGGACATGAAACAACAGACTGGTTCCAAATAGGAAAAGGAGAATGTCAAGGCTGTATATTGTCACCCTGCTTATTTAACTTATCTGCAGAGTACATCATGAGAAACACTGGGCTGGAAGAAGCACAAGCTGGAATCAAGATTGCTGGGAGAAATATCAATCACCTCAGATATGCTGATGACACCACCCTTATGGCAGAAAGTGAAGAAGAACTAAAGAGCCTCTTGATGAAAGTGAAAGAGGAGAGTTTGAAAAAGTTGGCTTAAAGCTCAACATTTAGAAAGCAAAGATCATAGCATCTGGTCCCATCACTTCATGGGAAATAGATGGGAAAACAGTGGAATCAGTGGCTGACTTTATTTTCGGGGGCTTCAAAATCACTGCAGATGGTGACTGCAGCCATGAAATTAAAAGACGCTTACTCCTTGGAAGAAAAGTTATGACCAACCTAGGCAATGTATTAAAAAGCAGAGACATTACTTTGCCAACAAAGGTCCGTCTAGTCAAGGCTATGATTTTTCCAGTAGTCATGTATGGATGTGAGAGTTGGACTATAAAGAAAGCTGAGTGCCAAAGAATTGATGCTTTTGAACTGTGGTGTTTGAGAAGACTCTTGAGAGTCCCTTGAACTGCAAGAAGATCCAACCTGTCCATCATAAAGGAAATCAGTCCTGAATATTCATTTGAAGGACTGATGTTGAAGCTGAAACTCCAATACTTTGGCCACCTTATGTGAAGAGCTGACTCATTTGAAAAGACCCTGATCCTGGGAAAGATTGAAGGCAGGAGGAGAAGGGGACAACAGAGGATGAGATGGTTGGATGGCATCATCGACTCAAAGGACATGAGTTTGAGTAAATTCCAGGAGTTGGTGATGAACAGGGAGGCCTGGCGTGCTGCAGTCTATGGGGTCACAAAGAGTCGGACACGACTGAGTGACTGAACTGAACTGATCTCTTAGTGTCTACTGGCTGCTTGTATACATGCATGCTCAGTTGCTCAGTTGTGGCTGATTCTTTGAGACCCCCATGACACTAGCCCACCAGGCTCCTCTGTCCATGGAATTTCCCAGGCATTGGAGTGGGTTGCCATTTCATCCTCCAGGGGACCTTCCCAACCCAGGGGTCGAACTCATATCTCCTTCATTGGCAGGGTGATTCTTTACCACTGAGCAATTCTGGGTATTCCTTCCTTGTAGATGCATCAATTCATCCTCTCCCTCTGTCTACTCATGTCCTTCCCCTCTGGTTGTCTCTTTGTATTTTCTCCCCCTCTTTTCTCTTACAATGAAGCCTGTTGCTGGACTTAGGGCCCACAGTTATCCTGCTGTGATCCGTAGCTTAGTTGGCTACATCTGCAAAGACCCTTTCTGCAAATTCACAGGTTCTGGGTGGACTTATCTTTGGCGGAGCCTGCTATGACTCTCCAGAAAAAGAAAATCTCAAATTGGAGTGGTGACTAGTTTCAAGAGTTAGTGATATTCATCTCAAAAAATTCTTTTATATATCTAATTACACTTTCTCGACTGCCACAACTGCCCATATTTTTCTTGTAAGGTCATTCTGACATTTAACAAATGTAACACTATAATCTGAAAAATAATACGGTGTTGCAATACATGGAAATACACCCATGGATATTTTAGATTTATCTTCTCTTGTGTTACAAAGACAAGCAAGAACATCAGGTGACCTCAGTTTGCTTAGTTCAAATGATGCTGGTGACAGATCACTGTAGATAAGATTAAAGAATGTCCTGTTCCAACTTGGGACTTCCTGGGTACCTGAAAATTCATTTGTGCTTTTATAATACTCCAGGACTAGGACCATGGCACCTGGAAGAAGAATGGTTTGCTGGAGTGTTCTCATGACACCTAAACACTACATGGGTGGAGTTTTCGTTGTTGTTTTCATTTTTTTTTTTTTAATAAGTAACAAAGAAAAGGAAGTGTGTCATTGCTTGGTGTTTTAACCAATATAAATTGCCTTCTTTTTCCAGGGGAATGTTCCCTATTATGTGAAGTCAATTTCCATGTAACCAGCTGTTTGTTAGGGTAACAAATTTACCCCATCCTGGAATCTCAAATAAAAAATCCATTGTAATGCCATTATATAGCTGGTTTTATGTTTACTAGCAGCTGTCTTTAAATCTTCACTACTGCAGAGTAAAACTATTATACTGGTATTTTTTTTAAATCCCCATAACAACAACAAAAATACAAAATCCCTGGTTTATGAGAGGTGTTTTATTAGGAAAATACTAAGGGATGGATTCAATAAAAAACAAAACCGGGCCTTCCGCTCAGTATAATCTTATGGGTGCCTTCCATCTTCCAGATCCATGACTGAGGCATTGTTCTGCCTTACAAAGGAGAGTTGCAAGGTTTAAACTGTGCGTGTTTTGAGTGTTCTGATCCCTTCACAAGACAATTTCCCATGGCACACCATCTTAGAAATACACTGGATGTCAGTGGGAACTAACCTTGAACCTGTTGTGCAGGTCTTATGTCAGATAATAACATAGAGTCTTCCAAAATGTATATGGTGCTGCCTCACTGTTAGCCTCCGTACCTTGCTATACTCTACCCAGTCTCTTCTGTATTACAGCATATGACTTAGCTCTGTTTTAACAAAGTAAATCCAAAAATAGGCATGCCAAGCTAATGCCATGTAAAATCTCTCATTTTGGTGCTGGAAAAGAAGATACAGCTTTCATATAGTGACAAAAATGCTATAAACATGTGATGGCAGATTTGTTTGGGGGAGAGTCAATTACTTCCTTGTTAATTCCTCATGGAAGTTAGAAGGCTCTTTAACAGCTCACTTTTGGCTGTTGATTTATTTTTTTTAATATACAGAGTTGTAGATTATTAAGTTTTTTAAAATACACACTATTTTCTTGTAGGTTACAATTTTATCTGATTTTATAATTTTCCATCTTTACACTGATGTGATCCTTTTTAATGGTGTCCATGCCTGTAATCAAGAGTGTATAAACAATCCATATTACAAATTTCATAAAGACATATGTGAACATTTAACGGGCTTTGGAAGACATTTGCAGTTTAGAATATCTAGATGACTTTTTTTTTTTTTTCTTGGAGATTATCCTGTACTAGTAACAGGCAGAGAAAATATTTCCCATGCCTGTGAGTATTTAGGAGTTCCTTTGTGTGCCTAGATCTTTTTTCCCTCCCATAAAGGGGAATTGGTGTGGATCGGGGGTGGGCAAAAGAAAAATGACAAGAAGCAAAGGCTTTGCGGCTGTGAGATCAAATTCCAAGCAGAATTCCTTCATACACGTCCATTTCTTTGAAAGTGCAGTGTGGCGTTCCTTTTCACTGTATCTGCTCGCTTAATTGTTTCTGCCTGTTCATTTCATTCTTCAGTGAAAACATTAGCCTAGGGGACATTTGAAAATCAAAAGGTAGGCTTGAAGTTTAACAGGAAATGAACTGGTAGTGTTACTGCAATATTAAAGTAAAAGTTGGGAACCAATGGGACACAGCCACAATTCTAAACTCAATATGTTTTTTCTCCTTTTTGTTTCCCTTTGCACTCCCAAATGTCAAGATTAAAGAAAAACAGCCCATGGTTTCTACATTTTTACATGGTCAGGGTATATCAAGGATCCTGGCAAGTATGCATTCATGGAATTTATCTGCGACTCAATGAGAATCAAGAGATTTTGAATTATTATGGAGCAATATTTAAAATCCAGGGCAGATTTCCTGACAGCTGTAATTATTTTATTCTTTTAGAATTATCCCTCTCCGCCCCCAAACCTCTTCTTGCCAAAATTATCCAGATAATGAAGGAAGTGGTGGGAATGTTAGAATCTAAACCATCTCAAAAACCAAAACTGACCGGATAATTATCCAACTCTCTGTTCACTTACAAGGTAGAAATGTGATTTCAGCGTCACTGTGGGTGCTGGTGAAGTTTGACCTCTAGGAGGGTTGTTTTCTTCAGATGAACTAGAACTTGAACTTCAGAAGTTCATTATTCGTCACCCTCGTGGCTCATATATTCTCAAGGTGGGATGGCTTATTTGAAACAAATATTGGTTATGCCAAATTCTGGGATTTTACCAACTCATGATGCTCATAATTGTCCAGTTTCTCTCTCATCACTAAGACAAAAGATCAAGTAAATATTCAAAAACCAAGCTCAGATTATCTCAACTTAAGATATTGCCTATTTTACAACTACTTTCTCCACCTTAACAAAGCAAAGAATTCAAGAAGAGCCAAGCAATCAACAGAGTAAAGTTGTTTAAAATGTCCCACCAGCTGCAGATATTTTAAGAGTTAAATAATGAAGTAGAAAATATCAGATTTAAAAATAATAAATAAACCTAAGTGTTCAACTATACAAAATTTCTTAGACCATTTATTTTTGGAAATAATTTGGGTGAATTCCAATGGCCATGATGAGGAATAGTCAAATAACAAGTAATTACATTTCCCTGCCTTTGAAGAACAATGGATTTGGGATGGATCCAAATTTGTAAAGAGCAATCATGATCTTATATTCAATTATCTAATGGAAAGATTGCCGTACTTTTGCAGTATTCTGCTAACACCATATTTCATAAGCTTCACACACTTGGAGAAGTCTTTTCATCAAAAGTTATATTCAATTATCGATCGATCACATACCCCAATAATTAGTTCTAGGAATAGCAAGACAAGAGAACTGTTGATTATAAGACACAATTTCAGGAAGAAGAAGTGGTTCGTTTAGCTACCTTTACAATGATCACCCTCTGTGGAAAATAGAATCTTTGGGCTATTTCTGTTATGAGAGTGGAAGCAGTGTTTGTGGTGGGGGGAGCGGGGTGGGGGGCTGACGCTAGGTGTAGGTTTGAAATGGGAAAGCAAGGCAAATGAACAAATTGCAAGTTAAATACTTTGCGGGGAGGGGATGTATTTTTGCAGGTATCAATTATTGTCGTTACAAGTAATAAATAATGCTAAATAAAACATGTAACTAAACGGGCATTAAAGACCTTTTACAGACATAGAAGAAAAGAGAACCTTTTTTTCCTTCTATGCTGCAGACTGCAGGCATTTTCCTCTCCCTCTGTCAAGTGCAATTCTTTCTTGATGAATGACAAGGCAGGATAATAGGCTGTGGTCGCCATGGCAACCAGACAGCAGCACTGTGTGCCTAGCATTTTTTCATCTGAAAATGAAACCAGAAGCAAAGAAAAGCTGAAAATGTAACCAACAGATTAACTGATACAAAAAAAAGGAAGAAAAAAAGGAACAAAAAGGCAAGTTAGATTACAAGCAATTAAAATTACAGTATGAGTCTGTCTCTCATATACACACTCACACAGACATACACACACCAACAAGATATTTTAAAATTCTACTTGATAAACATGCAACCATCATGCTTTATCTTTATTTTTTCCAAATGCCTCATTTGTTTTTGAAATCTCAGAATAACCGTGTCTTTTTTTTTTTTTTTCTGAGTAGCTTTAAAGTCACTCGACAGTGCAATTGGTGAAGCTTTCTGTACTGTGTTTGTGCTGGAATTTCTAAATTCCTTTCCTCTCTAGTGCCCATCTCTGAACTATCCAGAGACCAAGGGCTTATGTGCAACAGTTTTATATGGGGACTGAATGAGAGGGGAAAGCAAGGACAGAAAGGTGACCAGAGCTGAGAAATAAGAGGACAATTCTGTCTTCACACTCAGGGATACCATATACTTCTTCCACTAGATTTACTAAGTAATCGTAGTTGCTCTTCTGTTGAGCTAAAAGAAAGCTGCAATTTTTTTGCGATCTTCTCATTCCTAAACAGAAGAAGGTTCCTGAAACCCCATTTGGCACACTGTCTATTCTGCCCATGTAATTTCCTTTTATTTACTGATCTCAAAAATCCTGTAGCGCAGCTTTCTTTTTAGATCTTCTCTGTCCCTATGAACGCAAATATAAAAGAAAACAGACATAAAAGAGGATTTTCTGAGAGCAATCACCTCTCTGCATTGGGTTTTTGTGGAGCCAAAGAACAGCGAGCAATAAGAGACCAGCCTGCTGATGAGGACAGACAAGCAGGCCTTGGAATCCATGAATCTTCATTCCACCCCTTTGGTCATAATAAGTATCAACATCTATTAGGAATGAGCCAGAGAGTTTTTAACTTCTCTGAGCTTCAGAACTTTTCATCTCTAAAATCGGCAAACTGTACCTACCTCTGGGGACTTTTGAGAAGATTAACGATATCATCTGTTGAGAGTTTCTGGTATATAATGGGAGTTAAAGATTTCTCCCTCCTATTATGGACAGTTTTCTGATCTATGTAGAAGAAATGTCTGTGTGAGTGTGAGTGTGTGTGTGAGAAAGAGACAGAGACAAAGGCAGAAAATACATAACCATCTGCTTCAGAAGGATGCAAACCAAATAATTTATGTGAAATGTTTTGAAAGTACAACACACTCATGAAAAAGAAAGGTGGCATCACTCAGAGATGTTGAGAATCTTCTTTTCCAGGAGAATCTTAAAAAAGATGTCTGACTCCAACCTGCCTTGAGGCAGAGGGATGGATGGATTGACCAGCTAAACTTCAAGGGCTCCTATCTCAGGAAGCTTGCCCCCACTGTGGATGAGAAGATTGAAATGTAGGAGGCTCATGGGGCGAGTCCATGGAATTCAGCTGGAACACCAGGGTGTCCAAATGT
The DNA here is from genome assembly GCF_029378745.1 of Bos indicus. Lineage (NCBI taxonomy): Eukaryota > Metazoa > Chordata > Mammalia > Artiodactyla > Bovidae > Bos > Bos indicus. The sequence goes on from NC_091774.1 coordinate 33,118,814, forward strand.
TGACATGGATCCGGTATGTCAGCTCCGAGCACTCCCATTTCTTCTTGAACATGCCCAGTGGCTGCACTGGCCACCCACAGCAAGGCCTAATAAATCCTTCCTTTGTCCCCATTTCCCCCAACACACACAAATGCAAAGTAAACAGTTGGATCAAAGCTTTTAATGTGCTTTGTACTGTTTTATTTGAAAAGATCAGGTCTGATATTTGAGAGGAAGAGTCCATCTGGCTGGGCTGATCTCAAGAAGCCTCAGACAAACTGTAAACAAGACCAGGGCACAAACTTCTCTCACGGCCCACAGCCTGCCATCGTCAAAACTCTGGCCCGTGCTGGCTGGCTTCCCCTGACCACTCATGCAAAGGGAACTCAGTGTATTGAAGCTCACCTTCTTTATGAGCTTTATCTGGAATTTTCTAGCATTACCTTGCTCACTACTATGGCCAGCTCTGTCTAAGCTTCTATTGTCCAGACCATATTTGTTCATGCTTTTAACATTTCTAATATTAGATATCATGGTACTTTATATACCATTAGGACCCTCAGTTGTTCAAATAAACTCTTTAGTAATTTTAAAAGATGAGGAATAAAGATTAAAGATTTGAGGGAAAGGATTAATTGTTTTACTAAATGGGGTGTGTGTGTGTGTGTGTGTGTGTGTGTGTGTGTGTGTGTGTGTGTTTGGTGACTTAGTCAGTAAAGAACCTGCCTACAATAGAGGAGACACAGGTCTGATCCTTGGGTCAGGAAGATCCCCTGGAGAACGAAATGGCAACCGACTCCAGTATTCTTGCCTGGGAAATTCCATGGGCAGAGGAACCTGGTGGGCTATACAGTTCATGGGGTTGCAAAAGTCAGAAAAGACTTTGAGACCAAACCACCAACACCATATATAATATATATATAAAACTTAAGGTTTGCACCTTTTGCCATTATGGTACAAAAAAAGGACACATTGGTTGCATTTTATCCATCACAGTATTTATCATGCTTGATGTTATTTATACAGTCATCTGATTTCCTTGCTAGATTGTGAGCCATTATACACCTGTATTTATACTGTAGATCTATCACTTATCTGGCCATGGCATCTTTACATGTCTAAACCTGAATTCTTATCTGTAAAATGAAATGACAATTCTTCAAGTAGCTGTTGAGACTAATAAATAAGATAGGTCTGTGAAAAATGCATGATTCCTGGAGTAACACAAGTAGCATGAAATATACCTTTTAATTCAATACCTTTTGTTGAAGTTTTAAGTGAACTACTTGTCAGAAGGTCTTTTCTGATAATCTTTCAAAGCTCATCAATGCTGGTGGATGAGACTATAGATTCCTCAAAGCTTCATTCCCCAGAGAGAGCTTGTGTGGATCTATTGCAAAGACCATGTCTGTGGCAAGTGTAGAAGAGTGAATGCCATCTGTAATTCACCAGAAGAGGGAAGGTTGCATTTGGCTGGGGAGACCAGGTTGGAAAGTAAAGACAGACTCCTGGGCTTGGCCGCAGATGGAGGACCAAATATAAACATACAGCAGTAGAGCTTTTCATCCCAGGAAGATCACCTGTGTATGAGCATCTGGAGACCAACTCAGACCCCAGAATTGGTCTGTGGCACAGGACAAATGGGGTGCACATAGCTTTGGCTGAGACCAAAGCATGAACTGACATTCTAGCAACCTTCCTTGAGCACCTCCTGTTTATGAGACAATGAGTAGATGCCTTCGCCTACATACACCTCTTAACCTAGCATATCAGTAGAATACTGGCTCAAGAGTCAGACTGTTTGGGTTTCCATCCAGACTATTCTGCTCAGTAACTTCATAACTAGGCACATTACTTAAATTTTCTTATCATGGTTTTTCCACCTGTTTAAAGAACAGTAGTACCTACTTCACAATTTTTTGTAGTCATTCAGCAATTCAATACATATAAAAGCACTTAGAACTAAGCCTGCACATAGAAAGTACTCAATAAATTTTAACTATTGTGGCTTGATTTGTACTCACTCATTCTTGTTAGGGGCTTCCCAGGTGGCACTAGTGGGAAAGAACCTGCCTGCCCAAGCAGGAGATGTAAGACACTCGGGCTCCATCCCTGGATCAGGAAGGTCCCCTGGAGAGGACACGGCAACCCACACCAATATTCTTGCCTGGGAAATCCCATGGACAGAGGAGCCTGGCAGGCTACAGTCCACAGGGTTGCCAACAGTCAGACACGACTGAAGCAATTTAGCACAGGATGGCATTCTTTATATTAGTTGAGAGAGACTGTGAACTTATGACAGAAAAGAGCTCTAGACCTGGGATCAGGAATCCTGAACTTGGAAGTCAGTTCTGCCACTTATAAGCCTCAGTTTCATCATATGAAAATGGAAGTAAGATTACTTGAGATCTCACTCAAAAAATGTGTCATGAGTAGTTCATTTTTCAAAGATACCAAGGTGAAGTATGTCCGTTGAGACTACACAGGTGATAAGCAGAGTTTCAAACTATAGGCAACCAATATCAGGGAAATTCAGCAGCTATCCCCAGGCCAGGGCAGCAGAGGTTAGAGTCCAGACCCTAAAAGGGGACTAAGACACAGGGATAGGAATATGAGCATTAGAGATGGAAGCCGTGAAGGTCAGCGAGACAGCCAACTTAACCCCGACATGCAGTGATGCCAAATTAATCTTCCCAAACACACCGGTCAGATGAGATCACCATGCCCACAGGCCTCAATCACTCTGCACTGGCCTAAGAATAAAAATCTCAACTCCTGTGATGAACATCCAAGTTCCTCCAGGACCTTCCTTCAGTCTCCACTCTCAAGGTCACTGAGATAGTCACTGTCTCCTCTCCATGCACAGGGCATTCAAGGAGAGAGACACTAACTTTTGGCCTCACCCTTCTCTCCATCTAAGGCACAGTCCGTTCCATCTCTACTTTGTCCAAATTATTGGGAACCTTCCAGTCTCAGGAAAGGCAACTTCTTCCGTGAAGCCTTCCTCATTGTTTGACAGCTGTCTACAAATGAATGTCTACATGAATGAATGAGTGAGTGAAGGAAATGGTAAGTTAATCTATAAATCCCTTACGTCTAGCTAGGTTTTGTTTTACAATAAAAAAAAAAAAAAAGTTGATCACTGACCTTGATATTTGTAACAATAATAATAATAACTAGGAATTAACACCTATTGGTTCCCATTTTGAACTAGGCATTGAACAAAGAGGTGAGGATGCACTGGTGAGTAAAACATACACTTCTCTCCCCTCTGAAGCACTCAGCCCTATGGAAGGGTCATACATTTATCACATCATTGCCTAACTATATAATTATAAACCATTAATGGTATAAAGAAGAACATTACAGCAAGTTATGAGAACACAAACAAAGGAACATGATATAATTGGGGGGAGGTCAGAGGAGGCTTCCTTGAGGAATCGATGTTTCCATTCAGATTTGAATGATGATAGCAGTTGATCATGGGCACAGTAGTGACTTGACAGCAGGGGATTGAAGAGAATGGCCATTTAAAGGTATTTCTACCCCACTATCAAATGTTTCTAGGATTGTGTGTGGATGACGAGTGGCCCAGCAATGGGGCTACTAATTTTGAGTGTATGTTGAAAATAAAGTAGGCAGACAGCAAGAAGGGTGGTCCAGAGAACACGATAAAGGAGGAGAGAGGTAAGTCTGGGGCAGGGGGAAATAGCTCAGTGAATAAAAAATAAATTGGAACAAGCAGAGAAATAAACACAAGGCAAAAAGCAGGAAGTGATGAGTGCACCACCCTTCTCCTTCCAGGATGTCTCAAATAAATCCTATAAACCTTTAACCAAAAACTATCTCGTCTGCAGGTGTTTTAAGCTTTTTCTATTTAAAATGCAAGGGCAGAATTTTGACTAAGGGAAATTCTTTCTTCGCCCTTCATGAGAACATGCATGTCTCTGCCTAGGTCTTGGACCAATGTAATGTTATCACCCTTGTGGATACATGGAAAGCAAAGAAGAGTAGCGGTTACATGGGATTAAATGTGGGGGATTGGTGTCTTTCTGTGCCTCTGTCTCTGGCTGGTTACTTATTTGTAAACATGCTCCCAGTTGAGCTTATGAAAAGAAAGATTATGGCTGGAGGTTACACTTGGAAAAGTTGGGAAGGCAGATGAATTTGTATAGATGACTTCTAAGATCCACACCAGTGGTCAAAATTCTCAAGAACTGAAATAGCAGATGGAGAAGGTACATCAAGAACTCTAAGACACTGCATTCACTACTCAATATCCACAGTGAACTTTTTAGGATACAGAACAGAGATACCATGGATGTGATGGGAAAAGTAACATATTTTCCATTCCTCCTCCCCCACTCCACTCCATGTGGATCAAGTGAGCTTTTCCAGTTCTGCTGACACAATGAGATGCTTAATGGGAAAGAGAAAGCTTGTCTCTGGGGCATCACCATTTAAACTTCAGTGACTTTGGATTTGAAGTCAGGTGGAAGAAACTGACTGTTCAGAGTCCTGCAAGCAAAATAAATATGAAAAAGAGAAGCTGTGGGTACAAAAGATAAGCTTTGTCTGCTTCACAGTTTTGCCCAGGCAAGTGGTGTCGAGAAGCATGAATAAAAGTGATTTATCCTGGGTTCCCCTCTTTACCCTGCAAGTCTGCTATGGCATCAGAAAAGTCTGTGATGAAAGTCTTCTCTGAGACATTAAGTCCTTCATTAATACCCATGGAAGGAATCCCCCTTTTAAAATAATACCTTAAAGAAGCATGAATCTAACAGTTATTTTCTAATAGGCACATAGAGTTGAACCTGAGACCCTAAAGGGAGGAAACAGGTGATCATGCTGGAGAAAGTTCCATCCAGCTTCACACGTGAGGCTTGGCCGGAGTCTTGATTCTTCAAGTGCCTGTACTGGCTCCCAAAATACCGCTCCTGGCCTAACACAAAGTCACTGTTTTCATAGGACACTTGCAACACTTACACAATCAAAACAAAAACATGCACAGACTTGGTGCCTTTGCTGTTTAGTATCCGTGGAATTCACAGGGGCACATATTTCACCAGATGTAAGAAAAAGGTGATTATGAGCTACATACAAAATAAACAGCATGCAAAACTTCCTCGCTGTAAGCATGATGACCTCACCCCTCGCTTTTGTGAATGAGCATTACTGACAGGCAGTCAGACCATAAGCAGACTGGCCAATCAAAGCTCAGCAATGCCTGGTCCCAAACTGGTCACAGACATAAGAAATGCCAGTTTTCAGAACCCAGTAACAAAACTTTAAAAGTTCTTGATAACAGAACTTTATAAGCAATAACAACAACAACAAAAATCAGTTGAAAAGGAGAATTACTTTCAAATGGTTATTAGCTAATAATAGGACTATAATCCTTGCAAAGAAATTCTGGAGAATGCAAAATGATGAGAAGGCTGAAAATGGAAACACACTATGCTTAAGAAGGGGAAAATGAGTGACTTTGGGAAAAAATGATTTTTTTTGTATGGTTCTCTTTTAGGGTTCATACACCACTTCTAAAAATTTTTCTCAGCACTCCTTCTAAGTGGGTTGTTATTTCCTTTCCAGGGTCCCTTGGCTGAACATGTTCATGGACTTGAACCTCTTTCCTTTTAAAGGTCTGAAGAAGCCCTTGTTTACCCACCTGGATGGCCTCAAAATCAGCATTTCATCTCAATGTGTTGTGTTAGGGTTGTACCTTTTTAAAGAAGCTATTAAAAAATTAAAACCAAGAAGATAATCTCACTCCTTACAGGGTTCTACCATCAGCTGGTTTGGACTTCACACTCATGAGGTTACAAATTCAAATCCCTAAATAAACCAGTTTTGGTTTTTCCCCACAAACACTTGTCCACTTGCACTTGTGCTGTGATCTCAGCCCTGTCTGGGCACAGCTGGCAAGGGTCATTATTTAAAGGAGATGGGACACTTGTTTAAAGAAAGCGTAGGTGGATCCATGTGCATCTTTGTGCATCTTTCAGTTGAAGGTGGGTTAGTCAAACCATCTTGATATAAATAAGTGAAAGAACATATTATTACCTAAGTAAATGGACTATCTCAGGGATAGAGACATAATTTGAAGGATAAACATGTATATCCTTTGCTAGTCATTCCCCTGAAAATGTTTTTAATGTACTTAATTATCCATTAGAACAGACAGAATGGAATCACAATTCTAGATAATCCAAAGTCATTGCTGCCTGACTTCAGCATACTATGTCTACCCTCCTGCACACACTCATTTCCTCCTTATGTTTTGCTTAACTTCAGTTCAGTTCTGTTCAGTTCAGTCTCTCAGTCGTGTCCAACTTTTTGCGACCCCATGAACCGCAGCACGCCAGGCCTCCCTGTCTATCACCAACTCCCAGAGTCCACCCAAACCCATGTCCATCGAGTTGGTGATGCCATCCAGCCATCTCATCCTCTGTCGTCCCCTTCTCCTCCTGCCCCCAATCCCTCCCAGCATCAGAGTCTTTTCCAATGAGTCAACTCTTCACATGAGGTGGCCAAAGTACTGGAGTTTCAGCTTCAACATCAGTCCTTCCAATGAACACCCAGAATTGATCTCCTTTAGGATAGGATGGACTGGTTGGATCTCCTTGCAGGCCAAGGGACTTTTCAAGAGTCTTCTCCAACACCACAGTTCAAAAGCATCAATTCTTTGGCACTCAGCTTTCTCTATAGTTAAACTCTCACATCCATACATGACTACTGGAAAAACCATAGCCTTGACTAGACAGATCTTTGTTGACAAAGTAATGTCTCTGCTTTTGAATATGCTGTCTAGGTTGGTCATAACTTTCCTTCCAAGGAGTAAGCGTCTTTTAATTTCATGGCTGCAATCATCATCTGCAGTGATTTTGGAGCCCAAAAAAATAAAGTCAGCCACTATTTCCACTGTTTCCCATCTATTTCCAATGAAGTGATGGAACCAGATGCCATGATCTTCGTTTTCTGAATGTTGAGCTTTAAGCCAACTTTTTCACTCTCCACTTTCACTTTCATCAAGAGGCTCTTTAGTTCTTCTTCACTTTCTGCCATAAGGGTGGTGTCATCAGCATATCTGAGGTTATTGATATTTCTCCCAGCAATCTTGATTCCAGCTTGTGCTTCTTCCAGCCCAGTGTTTCTCATGATGTACTCTGCATATAAGTTAAATAAGCAGGGTGACAATATACTGCCTTGGCGTACTCCTTTTCCTATTTGGAACCAGTCTGTTGTTCCATGTCCAGTTCTAACTGTTGCTTCCTGACCTGCATACAGATTTCTCAGGAGGCAGGTCAGGTGGTCTGGTATTTCCATCTCTTGAAGAATTTTCCACAGTTTATTGTGATCCACACAGTCAAAGGCTTTGGCATAGTCAATAAAGCAGAAATAGATGTTTTTCTGGAACTCTCTTGCTTTTTTGATGATCCAGCGGATGTTGACAATTTGATCTCTGGTTCATCTGCCTTTTCTAAAACCAGCTTGAACATCTGGAAGTTCACGGTTCACATATTGTTGAAGCCTGGCTTGGAGAATTTTGAGTTTTACTTTACCAGCATGTGAGATGAGTGCAATTGTGCGGTAGTTTGAACATTCTTTAGCATTGCCTTTCTTTGGGATTGGAATGCAAACTGACCTTTTCCAGTCCTGTGGCCACTGCTGAGTTTTCCAAATTTGCTGGCATATTGAGTGCAGCACTTTCACAGCATCATATTTCAGGATTTGAAATAGCTCAACTGGAATTCCATCACCTCCACTAGCTTTGTTCATAGTGATGATTCCTAAGGCCCACTTGACTTCACATTCCGGGATATCTGGCTCTAGGTGCTTAACTTAAAACATGCATTTACTAGAGAAGGTCATTGGAAGGTGTTGAACCTGAACCTTTATGCAAATTCTCATTTTTTAGTTTTCTCTAGATATTTTCATCAGTCTCCTCATCATTTTTTCCCTATGCATAAGTCAGAAAGAAACTCCCATTAGTTTTCCTGGGATTGAAAGCAGTTTAGAGCAAGAGAAGGACAATCATTTTTCTTTTTTACATATCTATTTCCCTTTACTAGGTAAGCACTTTGAAGAGTTGAGGATTGGAATCATCTATTATTCATTGCTGTATTCCCAAGATTTAGTAGGTCCTCAATTAATATTTACTGAATGAATTTAGTACAAAATATTTAACAACGCATTAAAATATTTTACCAGTCGATTCTATAATTTTAACTGTTGGTTTAGCATAGAGCATTATATTGCTCTGGGCAAGCAGGTAAGTGGTTATTTACAAGGCAGATTTATATATAATTGGATATAATGTATTCTAATGATCTGAATTGATTTGGTTAGTCTAATCTGGATGAAAGACACTCAGTCCATGGCATTATTTATTTCCTTGGTGGTAATAAATGAGATTCCTTCTAATACCTTGCTGATGGCAATTTGTGTGTCAGTCAAACAGTTGGAGGCTTTCCCTGTAGCAACAATGGTTTGGGGCAAACAATAGGACCCTTAAAAACCCATTTAATCCAGCTTTATTGTTTCATAAACTGTCAGACACTTCATTTTATTTGCCATGATGGGAGAACTGAACGGGATATGAGAAAAGCTGAGAGAGGACCACGGTATATAAGGAACTAAAAACTTCGAGATGATGATAAATAATAACATTGATGTGTTACTTTCCACCTGATGTGAAGAGCTGACTTACTGGAAAATACCCTGATGCTGGGAAAGATTGAAGGTAAAAAGATAAGAAGGTGGCAGAGGATGAGGAGGTCAAATAGCATCACCGACTCAATGGACATGAATTTGAGCAAAATTCGGGAGATAGTAGAGGACAGAGGAACCTGGCATGCTGCAGTCAATCCATGGGGTCACAAAGAGTTGGATAGGACTTAGCGAATGAAAGACAACAACATATTGAGAAAACTGCTTTCCCTCTAACCTCTCTTTCTCACTTGCATTTTTGGAAACATGTAGGCCATAAAGCCAGGTAAATAGCAAATGCAGAAATTTCTGATTATCATGTAGAACAGTTAAGACTGTAAAAATCAAATAATGTCAAATCAATTTGTAGAATCATGTGGAAGACTAGTTTATTATGGTAGGAAAAATTGGGGGCAAACTACACCAAAATTAATATGTTCAGTTAAATGAAAACCGAAAGTGGGATCATAGTAAAAGCCAATATTTGTGACCACAGAAACAAAGTTCCAAGTAAAAGAGTTTTAAATTTTCATATTGCTGGAGTGGAATTCTTTAAATAATGCTTATTTTGTATCTCAATAGCTGATGGTATCTTTTACTCAAAATTAAGCAACTGATGCTTTTGAACTGTGGTGTTGGAGAAGACTCTTGAGAGTCCCTTGGACTGCAAGATCCTACCAGTCCATTCTAAAGGAGATCAGCCCTGGGTGTTCTTTGGAAGGAATGATGCTAAAGCTGAAACTCCAGTACTTTGGCCACCTCATGCAAAGAGTTGACTCATTGGAAAACACTCTGATGCCGGGAGGGACTGGGGGCAGGAGGAAAAAGGGACGACAGAGGATGAGATGGCTGGACGGCATCACCGACTCAATGGACATGAGTTTGAGTGAACTCCAGAAGTTGGTGATGGACAGGGAGGCCTGGCGTGCTGCGATTCATGGGGTCACAAAGAGTCAGACACGACTGAGCGACTGAACTGAGCTGAACTGAAGCAACTTTCTATTTTTTGACAGTATATTAATAGATTAGAGCAGTTCACCTTAATTCAATGATATGAACTGGACTTCACATTTTAGAAGTTAGATAAATCCTTTAAGAATTTAAATAGAACTGTGAACTAGGAGTCTAGAAACCTGAGTTCAAGTCTTTTCCTGCATATCTTCGTGGTAATTGCCCAATATCTCTTCTTACCAAAATGAGATATATCATACGGATATTATGCAGACAAGATAATAGATAAGAAAATATTGGTCTAACCTTTTGGGAGATATACATCCTAGGGACATAATATTATTTTTATTATGTCAGAATTAGCTAGTCTTATATTCAGTTCTAACCCTTCAGCAAAATATAGATGTGGAAATACTTCAAACAAGAGCTACCCTGATGATTGAAAGTTCTGGAAACATGTTACTGAGGAAGATGAAAGGAAGCAGTGTTATTTATCCCATTGAAGAAGTGATGGGAAGAGAATGAAATAGGTTTAGAAGTAGAGCAGTGGTTCTCAAAGTGTGGTCCCAAGACCAATAGCAGAAGCATCACTTGGGAACTTAATACTAAGTGCCCATCCTAGGTCTCCAACCTCAGACCTGTTAAATCAGAAACTCTGAGGATCGGGCCCAGGAGTCTATGGTTTAACAGTTCTCCAAGATCATTCTGATGCACACTGCAGTTTAAGAACCACTTAGAGGATAAGAGTGGCAGTCATAAGCAAATAATAAAATGAACAGTGTTAACAGGAAAAAAAAAAGGATGTGTGTGTTCTTAAATGTTGACTCTTAACCCCTGTCCAATAAACTTAAGAGCTATAGAAGGAAGTAAAGAAGTAATATAAAGGGGAAAGACAGTACAGAAACAATCCAGGGAGGGCTCTTTTCTTTTCTTTTTTTTCCTTTCAAGGAAGGTTCAGAACCCTGATAACTACATGTGGTTTTATCCTCAGATAGAATTTTAACATTGATTTATTACAAGATGAAGTCTTATGAGGACAGTAGGTAGCATGAGATATAAAGCCACGTGCATGCACCAAACTCCAGTAGTGGTGGCTCTTAAATAGTTCATATTTAATGCAACGAAGTTTAATAAAATAAAAAGAGAGAGACTGAGAGAGAGAGAAGAAGAAATGCCACCAAAAAAAAGGAAGAAAAGAAAGAGGGAGAGGAGAAGGAAAGGGAGGGACAGTGAAAGGAAGGAAGGAAAGGGAGGGACAGTGAAAGGAAGGAAGGAAAGAGAGGGACGAGCAAAAGAAAATGAGGTACAGAGAAATAATTGCCAACTCTCAGCACAGAAGTAGAAAGAGAAAGAATAAAAAGAGGACTTTCAATGTTTCTGGATAACGTTACCATCAGATAGCACAGCACACTGGAGCCTTGCTATGAATTCTGTCCTCTGGGGCCAGATTGTGGAGCTGCTTTATCATGAATTTCAATTCATCTTAACAATTTGAATTGAATTGAAATACCTCATTATGAGTATCTTTTGGCACTTTCGTAACTAAACCCCTTGAATAGATGCCAGACCATACTCACCTTATGTAACTCCCTCTCCTCCTCGAAGAATTGTTGCTACAGTGAAGAATCAAAGTTCTTTTTTTTTTTTAAACAAAAACAAACATATTTACTCTTACTTTATTATGTGGGCTAGCCAAATGCAAAGATATATGGACCTGCTAATAGCCTTAGATACTGTGGACAAAAGATTTCCAACTCCCTTTACCATATCTTCTCAGGTAGCGCCTAGTGTGAAGAATCCACCTACCAATGCAGGAGATGCAAGAGATGTGGGTTTGATCCCTGGATTGGGAAGATCCCCTGGAGTAGGAAATGGCAACCCACTCCAGTATTCTTGCCTGGAAAATTCCATAGACCTCCTCTTTCAGGGAGGGTTATTAACCAACCCAAAAAGATCAGGAAAGAAAAGTAATATGAGGAAAGAGGAAAATCCAGTTATTTAAGATATCAATATATACAGTAGTGATCTCAATTCTTCCCAAATGAAATGTTCCTTCTTTTGATTACTAAAGAAACCTTAAAATTACCTAAAGAAAACAACTTCCCTTTACCATTCACCATTCATCTAGATGGCTGCTTCCCAGCAAGAGTCATTAATAAGACAAAAATAATGTAAGTATGAGACCAAACCAAATTAAACAACAACAAAAATTGCAGATTAACTTCTCCTCTTTGACAGTTATTAGACTTAAAGTTTTAGGGACTGACATTTGAAATCCTAACTTCAATGTGTCACTTGGTAAGCCTTCTGATCTCTTTTGGACAAGTTTGAGTCAAGTATGTGAATAAGATGACTCAGAGAAATATCTAATATATCTGATATCTTAATTAGGATCACAAAAGATACTGGGAGATAGGATAATGGACTGAATCTAAGGATGAGGAAAATGGTGTTTGACAGTAGCATGTACAAAACAGACGTAAGTATTTTAATAAATAGTAAAACAAGCTAGGTCGATACTGCTGAACAGTTGCCAAGAAGATTAATATGAGGTTTTATGCATAGAAATTCAGTACTTAGGAAGCATTTAAATAGTTATCATCACCTTCTGCTTTCTATTTGTCAGTCCACATCTAGAAAATTGCTCTCGATTCTAAGTAGCACATTAAAAAAAGGCAGATAGACAAGCTTAAGTGTGGAGACTAACAAGAATAATTGAAGTGTTTGAAATATGCCATAGAAGGAGTGTTTGGAGACGCTAGGGAAAAGTAGACTCTGGAAGAAACCTGGTTACTTCTTTTAAATATCTGTAGGACTGATAGGTGCAAGAGATGAGACTGACACTGTATGATCCAAGGAATGATGGAAGAACTTCTTGTGACTCGATAGGAGGGAGAAATATTTAAACTATCTGAGTTCTCCAAAGACGGAATTGCTGATTAGTGAAGTGGTCTCTTACAGGTAGCAGGGAAAATTCCAACAGAAGATAAACTAGATGGCTTTTATGGCTTCTTTGTCGTTGAAAATCCATGGATTTAGAATCCAAAAGGAAATCTGGCTGAAGCAAGCATCAGAAATACATTCTGCTGAAATAACGCCATTTGCAGCAACATGGATGGACGTAGAAATTATCACACTAAGTGAAGTAGATCAGAATGCGAAGGACAAATCCCATATGATATCACTTACATGTGGCATCTAAAATATGACACAAGTGAACTTATCTATGAAACAGGAACAGACTCACAGAGAACAGACCTGGGGTTGCCACGGGGTGGGGGGATGGGCTGAGAGTTTGGGATTAGCAGATACAAACTACTACACACAGGGTGGATAAACAAGGTTCTACTCTAGTAGCACAGGGAACTAAGTTCAATATCCTGTGATGAAACCTTAATAGAAAAGAATATTAAAAATGGATATATATCTATAGCTGAAAAACTTTATAGTAGAGAAGCCCCAGAAATACAACATTGTAAATCAATTATACTTCAATAAACTACATTTTAAAAAATTAAAATAATAATAGTGCGTTCTGTAAAACTATATTGTTATAACATCTCCTCTCCCACTCTTCTCTATTAACTTGGGTAGTTAAAAGCCAATGATATGTAATCTTGATCACCTAGCTCTATGGCTAGAGGGACTTGCATTCCTGGGTCCCACAGGACTGTGACAATTGAAGAGACAGTTCTTGGCAGATTGCCACACACAGGGCACCAAGTGGACTGCAGACTGAGGCATACCTACAAGTCTTTCTGCGAAGGAAGTCTCTTGGCTTGTCCTTAAACTTCTGTTTGAGGTACACACTTCAAGCCTGGCACATTTCTAGTGGACACAAAGCTATTCTCAAGGATCTCAAGGAACATAGGTTGAGGATATCATCTGATGTCTCCCTCTCTGTCTTGCTCTTGCTCACTGGTATCTCCCAGAAAAGAGTTTGCACAGATATACCTTGTTTTATTGCACTTTGCTCCATTGAACTTTGCAGATATTGTGTTTTTTTACAAGCTGAAAGTTTGTGGGAACCTGAGTCAAGCAAGTTTATCAGCTCCATATTTCCAATAGCATTAATTTCTAATTAAGGTATGTACATTGTTGTTGATTTTTTTTTAAGATAGAATGCTATGGCACACTTAATAGACCATAGCACAGGGAAACACAACTTCTATATTCACTGAGAAACAAACAAAAAAGATCATGTGACTCACTTTTTGGTGATATTTGCTTTATTGTAGTGCTCTGGAACCAAACCCACAATATCACCAAGGTATGCCTATAAACTTCTTTGCAGCCTCAATTTTTGTGACTGCCACCTAGGAATCACTACCAAAGCACTGAGCAGCAGGAATTACACTTGTGATCTCAGCAAGGCTGTATATATTTGTAGCTTTTAAAAGCTGATGTATGAGGGTTTAGCTTCCAGCCAGATCTGGGTGCTGAGATCCTCCCCTTAAAGACACTGACAGATTCTGGCACATCCTCAAATACTGGGAGCTATTAAAAGTATGATAGGCTGCTTGGACAAGCACAAAAATTTAAGAGATGACAGAGCTGGGACAGGGTTGAACAAGAAGGTTCACCTCCTACACAAGGCCTACACAAGGCCGCTCCTCCAAGACCAGGAGAGAGAGTTGTTTCATCCATATAGGAACCAACACAGAATGCCAAGAAAAAACAAAGAAACAGAGGAATATGTTCCAAATGAAAGAACAAGAGAAAACTTCAGTAAAAATTAATAAAATGGAGATAAGTAATTTACCCGATAAAGTAATGAGTGGTCATATGATGTTCGCTGAACTGGGGAGAAGAATGGATGAACATGTGAGAACTTCAAGAGAGAGATGGAAAATAGAAAAGAGTACCAAACAGGAGTCACAGAGCTGAAAGATAACTAAACCGAAAAATACACTAAGAGGAGTTCGAAACGAGACTAGACAAAGCAGAAAAAAGAATCAGCCAACTAGAAGACAAGGCAGCAGAACTCACTCATTCAGAACAGCAAAAAGAAAACAAAAATTTAAGAAGTGAAGACAGCTTAAGGGGCTTATGGGACAACATGAAATAAACTAATATTTCTGTTAGTAAAGTCCCAGACGGAGAAGAGAGAGAGAAAGAGACAGACATTGTGTTGAAGATATTATGGCTGAAAGCTTTCCTAACCTGCGGAAGTCAATAGACATCCAGATTCAGGAAGCCCAGAGATGTTCAGATAAGATGAACCTAGAGAGACCCACACCAAGACACAATATAATTGAAGTGCCAAATGTTAAAGAAACATAGAGAATGTTAAAAGCAGTGAGAGACTTTGTAAAACACTTAAACGTATTTACTTCCGATAACTTTATGAGGTAACAACACATCAACTACCATGTTGATCAACACACATCAACTACCAAAAACCTACCTTTTACAGAAGAGCTAATGCAACTTCAGAAATTTTAAAGGAAATAATTATCAATAGCATCAGATCTAGAACAGAGAAGCTTTGATTCACGGAAGTTAAACTTTCAATCAAACCTTTGGACCTTCACCATCTGACATATCTCCTAAAATTCTCCCTGATGCTGAGATCATTAGTTGATTAATTAAAAGTCATTGAAAGCTATTCAAAGCCATAACTCATTATTCTATGATCATGGAAGTACTTTAGGAGAACAAGTGTTTGATTGTACTCCAAGTGAACAAGGAAGTTGTAAAGGGTGCTTCTCAAGAGGTCTTCAGGATACTGTGATCATTTTACTAATGGGCAGGTCATACTTTTCCATTAAATCTACCAGTCACCACACTGTGGGCAAAATTAGAGAAAAATCTAGGAATTAAGACATGCTGATGACCTCACTTGTGCACTGCAATGCCAGTTTATTCAGTTAATAATAATCGCACACACACAATCTTTTCAGGATTGATTTCCCTGGAATCTTGGGATCATGGGATGTCAAGTGACTTTAAAATTTTGGTTTTCTCCATCCCACTACTGTAAGCTATCCTCTCCTTAGCACAGAACTTGACCCCATTTAGTGACAGTGGTATGCTACCCACAATCTCCCTGGTAAACATTTACTCTGCTCTAAGCATCAGCAAAAAACAAATGGTTCTTTGTAGGCCTTCAGGCTACTACAAGTTTAACACTAATCAGATATACCTGATGTCAGGAAATAATTCTGGTTTTTTGGGTAGAAGTCTAAAAGGAGAGTTTTCTGAGGGGCTAACAAATAATTTAGGTAATTAGGTACAAAGGAGATAAGCAGAGCTAAGTTTAAGTCTTATGCTTCCCATGATTTTTACTAATAGAGACTAATCTGAATAGTCTCATCCTTGAAAACACCTCCTCTCTCCAGGGACATACCTACCGCTTAGGGACCTCCAACATGCTGAGACTCATTCCACCATTACATCTCTGTGACGCTGGAAAAATTCAGTGGACTGTCAAATTCAGTGGTCTGTCAAACCAGGACAACAAATCTCTCCAAGTGTTAAAACAGTTGATAGTCAATATGTTTATGGGGTAAGTTATGCAAACAGGTTAATAATAATCGCACACACACAATCTTTTCAGGATTGATTTCCCTGGAATCTTGGGATCATGGGATGTCAAGGGACTTTAAAATGTGATCATCTGAGCCTCCTGGAGAGACAATAAACTGCCAAAGAAACAGGCGTAGGATGATAATTTAACAGTCCACATTTTACCTGCCATATAGTGTCATCTTTGGGATTTGCAGATGCCAGTTACATCAATTAAATAGAGCACCCCATCCCCACTGCTTCCTTCAGAAAGGCTGAATATACTAACAGAATATTGATAACAAAGATTTTGCTAAATAGCCACTTTTTATTTTTAAGAGTATCCCTGTTGAAAATGTAGAAATCTAAAAATACATACGAACTAAATGTGGATGCATTGCATGTATGATTTCTCTTTGCATCTGGTAACTGCATGCTATTAGCTCCACTTGGTACAACTCGCTACAGCTTGACATATTCTGGGATTTATTAAAATGTAAATGATAAAGCAGAAAAGAATGTTCAGACAATTGGATTACTCCATTGACTGAATGTTCCAGTACTGTATCTATTTTTGTCAAAGCAATGGTGGCTCCTGCTGTGGAATGCTGAATGGTATATTCCATTGTGGAAGATGGGGAGAACTTGAATAAAGGAAATTGAAACCTAATCACTGAATTTTTAATTCCCCTCTCCAAAAGCAACAGATTGCCAATACTTTCTAAAAGAAATTATGATAATTTTGGCACATAATTATTGGAAGGCTACCATTCACAACTAAGTATTCAGCATCTATTATTGGATCTGTGACTTCATTCATGAAAACAATGATACATTCGCTTGTTTTGCTCTTGGCCTTGGCTTGTTTTATTTACGAAATTATACAATGAACATGAATATATGTGATATGGATGGCAGTGAATATGCACAAGAGAGACATTTTCCTGATGGGAACTGTTAGTATTTATTTCAGAGAAGAGAAGGCTGGGAGGTAGGTGTCTTTAAGGACTTGAAGGGATTGGGTTTAGAGAGAATGGAGACCAGCTGTCCTTTCTCTCCACAGGGAACAAGAGAAAATGGGATTAAACTACAGCGTGAGGGATTTGGGATCGAAATGAAATAGAATTTCCCAACTGTGTAGGCTCTCAAACACTGAAATGTGTCTCAAAGGAACTATATGGACATGAGTTTTATTTTGAGTGTTAAAAAATGGAAAGGCACATTTTCACTATATGATCTTATATGGATAAAGAAGAATGGACTGGATGATGTATGGCTCCTGAATTCTCTTGATCTATGAGTAGAATATAAAAATGGGGGAGTGGTAGCTAAGAGAAGTAACTTTT
Source organism: Bos indicus (assembly GCF_029378745.1). Taxonomy (NCBI): domain Eukaryota; kingdom Metazoa; phylum Chordata; class Mammalia; order Artiodactyla; family Bovidae; genus Bos; species Bos indicus. The sequence goes on from NC_091774.1 coordinate 33,136,306, forward strand.
TAAAATAACAGTTATTTTTCAAAGTCAAGTTTTTTCAAGGGGACAGACTGGTAACTTGTACCTATATGTGAAATGTTAAACTGAATGGAATGTCATGTAATAAGGTGGGTGGGAACAAAGACTGTGGGAATACAATACGCACTTATTTCTCCTCTACTCCCATTTCTGCTCTTTAGTAGTTCAAGTTTAAAGGCAAAATGTCCTTAGTCATGCGTGGAGTTTAACATATGTCTATTGATTTTTGAATTTGTAAGAATGTGGTGAAGGCTCCTGGGAAACTAAACTCTATCTCATTATATATATATGTGTGTGTGTGTATATATATATATAGTAAGCATATGTATATAGGTTCTATCCCTGGGTCGGGAAGATCACTTGGAGGAGGAAATGGTAACCCACCCCAGTAGTCTTGCCTGGATAATCCCATGACAGAGGAGCCTGGCGGGCTACTTACAGTCCATGGGGTTGCAAAGAGCAGACACAACTGAGGGATTAAACAACAACATATATATATATATATATATATACACACACACACACACACATTACATATATATAATATGTATTTTATATATATATATGTATACATGTATATGAAAGTGTTAGTCAATCAATCATGTCCAACTCCAGCTCACCAGGCTCCTCTGGCCAAGGAATTCTCCAGGCAAGAATACTGTAGTAGGTAGCCATTCCCTTCTCCAGGGGATCTTCCCAACCCAGGGGTCAAACCGAGGTCTCCTATATTGCAGGAAGATTCTTTACCATCTGAGTCACCATGGAAGCCCATGCATGTATATACAAATATATATAATGTATACTTTATACATTATATATTTAAGTATACATTATGTATGATATATATTACATAGATAAGTATAGGTGTATATACATATGTATATAATGTATATTTTTCAAAAAGTTACACTCTAGCAAAATAAATGTATATTGCTCACATTTAATTAGCAGGAAATTGAGCACATGGGATTAAACGCAGTCTAAATTCAATTACTACTTTAAAAAATTATCACCAGACTAGATGTTGGTTGTCTCTTGATTTGAAGATAATTATATTTTCCATTTCCTGGAGACAGCTTAGTGTAGCAGAAAGAACACCGTATTGGAGACAGAAACCAGGGGTCAGGTCTTATCTGAGTCATGAACTGATTGACCTGGACAGCTCTTAAGTGTGAGTTTCTATTCTGAGGAATAAAAAGTAAAATTAGGATATGTTAGACAGATTATTTTAAAGGTTCTCTTTTGGGTTCTAATAGGCTATCAATCATCAATACCAAAAGCTTTTAAGCTCTGAGCTCACTTCTTTCCTTTCCCCAGGGGATCTTCCCAACCCAGGGATCGAACCCACGTCTCCCACATTGCAGAACCCAGGTCTCCCACATTGCAGAACCCAGGTCTCCCACATTGCAGGCAGATTCTTTACCATCTGAGCCACCATGGAAGCCCATACATGTATATACACATGTATATAATGTATATTTTATATATATATAAGTATACATTATATATATGATACACATTACACACACACATATACACAAAATCTTTATAGAGAAGATTTTGTCCCCATAAAGTTAATAGTTTTCAACTTAGGCTGCGTATTAAAATCACCCAGTGAGCTTTACAAAAAATTCCCAGTTCCCAGGCTACACCGCACACCAATTAAATCAAAGTCTTTTGAGGAAGCCCTCATGTATCAGCATTTTCCCACCTGGCAGTAACAATGGGCAGTCAAAGCTGAAAACTCCTGCTTTGGGCACAATGAAATAAAGATACGTTGTTTCACTATGAACTCAAAAATTGTATCTGTCTTGATACCTTCCTATGACTTTAGTACCTAACAAAGTGTCTGGCCTATTTAAAGTAGGTGCTCAGGAAATCATTAACATATTAAGTGAACTTTGGCCAATCCCTCGTGAAAGAGGGTTTTTCAAATCTGGTGTCTACACTGATCATTTTCACTTTGATCTTCACTGAATAAGGGCTCAATTCTCTACTTTTGTTTGCCAGTGCAAACAAGGAAGGCAAGTAAAATAACGGGCAACCTATTGCAGTTAGCACAATTCAACTATCTTGGGGTGGATGCAAGGAAATCATCCATCTCCATATCCTTTAGAGAAGAGGCTCTTGGGGGAGCTAAGGATACATCTCCTACATGACTCCACACATTCAGGTGAAAATAAACAAAACATCTGAGTGTCCAGATGTCATTCACTCATTCATCAGATGTTTATGAAGTACTTACATCATGCCAAACACTGTGATAAACTAGTAGGCTTTCTCAATGAGGATTTTGTACCAGAATTAAACCTTCATACCCTGGCCATCTTTACATGTAATGAATCAATTTCCTTCCTATACATATAGCCTAATTTCAGTTATATATCATTGTTGAGACAATTGAAAAATATAGTCACTGAAATAATTGTTTTGCTCTGTGGGTTCAGATGACAAACTCGAGGTAAAAAAGGCTGCAAGTTTAGGAGATAAAATGACAAACAGAACACAGTACCTGTCCTTTAGAACAGTATTCTCCAATAGAAGCTTCACAGGCAGTGCAGGGGTAGAGAACCCACCTGTCCGTGCAGGAGACGCAAGAGACTGGGGTTTGATTCTTGGGTTGGGAAGATCCCTTGCAGTAGGAAATGGCAACCCACTCCAGTGTTTCTTGCCTGGAAAGTCCCAGGGGCAAAGAAGCCTGGTGGGCTACAGTCCATGGGGTCGCAGAGTTGGACATGACTGAGCACACACGCACCCCTGTCCAATACAACTTTCTCAAGGATGGACTTGTGCTGTATCTGTGCCAGTCAACACGGTAGCCACTAGACACAGGTGGATCCTGAGCACTTGAGATTTAGCCAGTGCACCTGAGAAATTGAATTTAAAATTTTACTTAATATTAAATTAATGCAGCTATATATGGCAAGTGGTTACCTTACAGGACAAGGCAGCTCTAGAATATCACATTCAAATTGAGGAGATTGCTACCTAAGTTCTCATAACCTGGGTGATAAGCACTAATATATGGTAAGAACAGAATGCTATGAAAGCACCTAGGTGAATAAGCTAGTCTTAGGGTTGAAGTGAAGACTTCCAAAGGAAGCGATTTCTAGGATGATACCTGAAGGACAAGAGATGGAGTCTGGAAGGGGTGATGGAGTACCAAGCAGAAGGTGCAGGTGTGTGAGAAAGCCCAGAAGAGAACAAGGGCGTTAAGAAATGGCATAGATGTGTGGCAAGGGCCTACAAAAGCGGTGGGACATGGGGAGTCCAGAGAAGGACGTTGGGGCCAGGAACCGGGCTAGGAAGGGCTTAGATGTAACAATGGTTAAAGGGCAATGGGAAGCCAGCGAAAAGTTTGAAACTGTGGAACGATATGATCATATCTGTGGTTTAGATGGATTTCCCTGGGTGCTATTTGGCAGCGTGAAAGGGAGAAACTGGAGGCATGAGACAGTAGTCCAGGTGATATGACGGTTGTCTTAAACAGGTGGAGGATGAAGACACATTTAAAAATGGAAAGACAGAAAAACCAGAGATTCACCTGATTGGTCTTGACAGGTGGGAAGAGAAAAAGATAAGGATCACACTTTGGTTTCTGACTTATGAGTAGATGACTGTGCTGTCTATTAAGGGCAATGTGGGATTATTTAGAAATTGCTTTGAAATTGAAAATTTCCCATCATATCAGATTATTTGCTCCTCATAGATCCTGAAACTAGCTTTGATATACACTAGAGAAAACACCCAAATTGTGAGAGCATACTCTTCCAAGAAATCAACACAAGTTCACAGTTGATGCAACATTGCTTTTATTGGGGGTTCAGGGGACATATGACAAAGTCTCATAAAATGTCAACAGAGTCACATTTTGTGCTTGGCTATGCTTAAAAAAGAAAACCACCTGTTTATTTATGAACTCCCTTAATGAGCACTGTGTGAGAGATGGCCAATGATCATCATTTTGAAAATAGGACGACCTGAGCCACCAGGAGGTCTAAGTGCGCCAAAGCCGGATAGCTAAGTGGAAATTGACAACAGTCAAATATTCAGGTCCTTCCAAATGTCTAGATGCTTGCTCTCAAGTAGACACAGTTCAACTGACTCCTTCAAGACAAAATTGCGTTTTGAACCTCTGTATTCTCCAGTAGACCACTTTATTAATTATTACTAAGTGCCAACTAAAGGCAAAGGGGCTAGTATAGAAGACTAAGATTTCCTTAATTCTATTTTTTTATGGCTGAAGTATTCTTGGGTTAGTTATATGGATAACTGACAATTAAAATAGCAAATAACCATTGATATTTTCAAAAACCATAAACACTATCAAAACAGACATGTTTAAACATTCATGCAGAAACTCTTATGACTATATACTGTGTATAAATTTGGTTAAGAAAATGCTCATTAGAAGATCTGACTGGTTTAGGTGAAGGAAGAATGCCAAGTAACTTGAGAATATCAGTGAAGACATTGTACACATAACTTGGGCTGCTGTGTGTTCTTTGCGGCTAGACCATTGACAGTTTTTGAAACTAAAGATGTGAGTTCACAACTATCTATTTTTCACATTGAAGTGAAAAGCCAAAGAGGTAGCCAAAAGTGAAGCAATGTACTTGGTATGGTGCTCCTTGATCACCCAGACAGAATGTTTCCATTGGTGAAATTCAAGCTCATGCTTCATTTAGGCAGGGTGGTGTAGTTCAAGAGCCTCTGAGGGCATGGTTTCTGGATCTAGTTGTTATATTCCAATGAGCGATCTTTTGTAAGTTGCTCTATCTTTACAGGTTTATCACATCTGTAGGAAAGAACATTGCAATAGATGACCTTTAAGCTCTCCCCACCCCCTGTTTTTGTTCTCAAGAAGTTAAGATTTCATGCTGACCAAAGCTAACAGTCTCCTCAGAGTCTGGTCCAAAAAAAGCTTAAAATGCTGATAAACTCTGTTCCCCAGTAGCTTCCATTTCTGTCATGAAAATACATTCCACCATGCTAGTTCAACCAGAAAACTGAAAATTTTGAGAAGATAATTAAAGAAAATAGCTATGTGTCTACCAGAGAAAAATATCAAGGAATACAGAAGTGGCAAAATTACAAACTTGGAACACTGTGGCTTAGTGCCTTAGATCATGAGCTTTGAAATCACAGTCCTGATTGTGAACCCTGTATGTAGCAGTTTGGCAAGTTACTTAAACCTCAGGTTTCTTTATGTAAAATGGAAATACAAAATAATATCTATTTTGCAGGGTTGTTGTGAAGCTTAAGAGAATTACTATATAAAATGCTTAACATGTAGGGAGAACTCAATAAATATCCACTGTTATTAGGCTAACAGAAAAATCACAAATCCTCATACTATCATCAATCACGCTCACTTATTTTAATGGAAGAAATATGATTGTAATTCCGGTCTACACCTGAGGTGGGCAAGGGGAAGTATGTGTGTAAAGTCTTCACCATGTATGTACATATAGATTGGCAATGGAAGTCTGGGATTTGGTCAACTGGACCTGTGCATTCATAATTTCCTGAAATCACCAGGTAGATGCCTTCCTCTCTGACTTTGCTCGCAATAGTGCATCTATAGAAAGGATTCTATGTTCTTCCTTCCCATTTATATAAATCTTTAACATCCTTTAAAATTCACCTTGTATTTCCTTCCTTTAGGAACTTTCTTCCCTAGACAAACCAGTTTGCCCCGCCTAAGTGGACTTCCTCCGAGCTCCTTGCTTATATCTTTCATTTTGCTCTTATGAATTGACTTGATCTGTTACTTCTCTTTTCAAAAGTTTATGTGCTTCTGTTTAACTAGGTTTAAACTCCTTAGAGGCAGTGACTATGTCTCACAGAACCTAGCTTGCCTGATAAGAAGGCTGGTTGTTTGGTGTCAGTGGGTACTGTATTTCGATGACACATTCTGAGTTCCCATCATCATTTTATCCTTTGTATTGCCTCCTACTATTCTGTGATTGCAAAAGAACTCAATATTCTTTAAGTCATTCTTTTAAGGTCAAACTCTGTGTGTGGCTAACATGCAACCGACCTCTGGCACGAACAATTTTCTATTTTAAAAATTAGCGTATTAATAAGCATAGTCATACTAGAAAAAAAAGTTTTTAAAAAAATGAAGGTCACACAGAATTTAAATACAAACAGAGGAATACACATGAGGAAGGGAAAGTCCTTGCTCATTCGAGATCTAGATAGCTTTCTTAAGGGTTTCTGTTTCTTGAAAAGCTTGCCTCTTGTTCTGAGATGCTACTGGGTGAAAACTGCAGCATCTGGGTGTGCTGACTGGCAGGAGAGACGTCTTCAGGTGATGCTGTTCTTTGTTTCCACTTCGCAGTTGGCTTTAGCATCCATCGGGACAGGTTTCTGCAGTCTGTGTTGTTTCACTGGGAAGACATTCCTGAGGAAGGGGGACTATAGGACCAGCTGAAAGGAACACGGAGACGACTAAAAAAATAACAGAACACGTCACAGAAGGTTATCACATTGACTCTTTGCTACAAATAAAGGAATGTTACGATACTTTGAGGGCCAGGCTATTTCCAACTATGAGTGAAATGCTGCATCACGAGAAAAATGGAGCTTTCTCACTGTTCACCTTGTTTGGGAATCAGTCAAGCAACAGCATTGTTCGGGAGTGTGTGAGAGAGCGCCATGCTCCTTGCCTGGGGAGAAAGCACTCCGTAAGAAAAGCTTCAGGTTTTATCCAACAGGCAACTTACTGAAATAAGACACGGAGGAAAACAACAAAAGAACACAGGACATTAAGGACACATTCAACTAAATCTAAAGACTAAATGCAAAATAAAATAACTGTGGGTACAGCACACTTCTGCAACGCAGGAGTGAACAGAGAACGGCTAGGAGTCAATGTTAATTCCTTGTGTGTGTCTTTGTATTTCTAGTGCCTAGCTCAGAGCAGGACACATGGTACCCACTGAAAGAAAGAATGAAAGGAACCACAAAAGGCAGACAGGGAGGAAGGAAGGGAAAGGCAGAGAAAGAATGAAGGAGAAAGGAGGGAGAGTGAGAAAGAAAAGAAAGATTTCTGAAATGTACAAGAGGTGAGAGGCAGAGTGTGCAGAGAAGAAAAGCTTGGGTGAGAGAATATTCATGGACCTGATAAGAGCAGGCTCGCTTAATTCGAGAAGAGGTTATACATTCCGAGTGGTTTGAAACAGTGGGTGGGGCAATTTTCAGGAGGCTTTGAATGTGTTAAGGTTTAATTGGGGGAGGGTGGCATGTTAATATAACTACTGTAGGCTTTTGAAGGGGATAGTAACATGATTCAAAAATCAAGTGAAAAGGGGAATATATGAAACTCGAAGATGTCAACCCAATGGGGGAAAAAAAAAACAAACCAAAGGATACTACGAGCAATTAATGAAGGCAGAAAGACTAAAGAATAGTCCTTCTGGTCTTAAAATAGAAAGGCAGGTGCTTGTCTGGGCTTCTTCTATGTTAATGTTGAAGGAAATGGGCTTAGGTCTCAGATCAAGAATTTCCTTCTCCCACTGGGTAGCTTTTTTCGTTCTTCGGCTGTTCCTCTTTTCCATCCCTGCCCTTCCTGAAAATGAACTTCAGTCTTTACAGTTTTAGCATCAAGGCAAAATATGTTAGTAAATACAGCACCTGGAGGTGGGATCAAATATAACTTTAAAGGGCAGCTGTTGGTACAAATGTCCTGAAGTTGTTCTTACACCTCTATAAGAATCGTTTACCAAAATTCCCCGCTGGAAAAGATTTTAGAGACCAACTAATCCAACACACTCATTTTACAGATAAGGATATTTGGGAAGAGCTGTATTAATGCTTCTTTTATTCTACAAAAGTTTTTATGAATGAAATATACTTTGCAGGTGGATTTTAAATTAACTAAGGCCTTTATTGTCAACCTCTTCATTATGTTAGCACAATGAAGATGCATAATGAATTAGGTACACCAAAAGGGATTTACTCCGAAACGTTTCTCTTTCAGCACTAAACCCTTTGGATACACTGAAAATGTTGGTTCTTTTCCTAGGTATAGTATACCTAGAAATACTATACCTAATACTATTCCTAATACCTAACAGGTATAGGATACATATATTTCTGAAAACCCGTAAAACAACCTAGTGTTAAAATATTATTAATAGGTATTTTTCCGTTCTGATGAAACACGCAATGAATGATCCTGGATGAGTGACTAAATAAACATAGATTTTGGAACTGATTATTTTGTGAACACAGAATGGGAGGATGGGGTGTTAAGGTTTTGATACATGTGTACGATACATTTGTGAATCAACAAAAATGCTACTGTAGCAAGGAAGGACGTTTCACACAATTTTTGAGAAACTCCTTTAGGTAGCTAATAATGCAAAGCCCCTGTGTACATGATCAGATGAAAACTAAATCAATGTATTGCTTTGGTGTTGCACAGATGTAGCCCATGCATAATGTCTCTTCTACAATGTGGACCCCATCATCAAAATGAATTTTGAGGAATAAACAGTATAAATATGCAAAGCACTGTATTCTAGGTGCCTAGTATGAGTCAAAGGTTTAACAAATCAGCTTTCTTTGGGACCTGTGACTACTTAATTGGAATGAGTAATATCTTGTATCATCTCAACATGAGCCTCCCTTGGAACCCTTTTTGTCTCCTGAACATGTAAGCATAAATTGGGGCCCTTGCATTGGCTTCCTCGGGGTCCCTCTGTGATCTGATGGTGACAGTTCTCCAAACTTGCCTCAGGAGCATCTACACCTGCTGAGCACGTAGCAAGCGCCGAGCGCCAGGCTGACCAGTCAGTTGCTGTTGCTCTGCCTGGGTTTTCCCTTAACAGCTAGATCTTCAGGGGCCAACACCTTGGTGTGGTGGGCTCTCCAGTTCAGGAGACACCATATCGAGATACCATAAAGGAAGGTGATGTTAGTGCATAAACGACTAGAGCCAGAGTTTCAATTATTCATCATGTGCCACCCAAAGTGGAGGAAAAACAGAAAAGAAGTTGTTTTTGTTATGATTTTGATTACTTTGATGAAATTAAAATTACTATCTCTGCCTAAGGCCATTTCCCTGGCATTTTATCTCATTATTCTAATAAAGGAAATGGATTTCTTATGAATAAGATTTACGATTCTAATATTCTCCATTACTTCAAGTTGTCCAAAGTCAAGATGAAGACTAAATCAGTAAAGAGCAGCAAATATTTTATAAATAATGTAAGTATGCACAACAATCAGCCTTTTAGTGACGGTTAATTTCCAACATCTAGGTCAGACACATTCATTCTTACATGAGAACATGGAGTTCTTTGCTTCTTTTATTAATTAATAAGGAATTTAAAAAATAAAAGCTGACTTTAAAATAAAAGCTGACTTTAAAAACATTCTACTCAGGAATCATTTCAAATGAGGAGAAATGCCCAAGGGAAAAAAAAAAATCTCAAGTAGGCAACATGTAAAGCAACACACAACTATATGCACATTAGTATAATTACACATTGCAAATTATATCGGATGTATCTAATATCTAATTTTTTGAAAGCTGATTCCACTTGAGATTTCAATAACAGCATCAACATTTTGCAGGTGGCTCCTTCTGTATAGTATCCAAAGGGAATTATTTCTCTAATGTGCTTTCAACCCTCATGTAAAAGCTGAAGCTCTTCTTTAAAGAACCAACAAACAATGAACATTGGGAATGTTACCTTAATGGAAAAAGCAAGGGGGTAGGGTCCAAAGAGAATGATCGCATGGTTATTTATTCTGTTCCTTAGAGGATCCTTATTCGCTTCAAGAAATAAGAAACAAACTTAAACAAGAGCCTCATTAGAAAATGCGGTGAAGGCTACATACATATTTGGAGGCAATGATATGAAAAGCTTTTCAATTGTTAAAATAAGTGTGCAAACGAATGGCAGATTACACCTTGGACTGAAAACAGAGCCCTGGATTCAATTCTGCTCTGTTAAAACATATGGCTAATTTGTCCTAAAGAGGACATCAGATCAAAGTTCCATTTTGAAGAATAGGCTTTTGTCCTCATCTTCCTGTATCAATCAATCAATCAGCAAATAACCAAATATATATTTGTGATCTTGGAGAATGGAGCATATTATTCAAGTTGATTGGATCCATTTTCTTGATTCCTCCTTAAAGATCTTTCTCCTAATTAGCCAGGGTTACTATTGAATTATTTAATTATCTGCACTTTTGTGCAATGAAATATGTTGTCATATCACATACTTTATCACGCTGTTGCTGTTCATACTTAATGATGCCTCTATAGTTAGCAGCTTCCTTTGTTCTGCTCAGTAAGTGGTTTTAGAAAAGGGGGTGGGCGGGGAAGGAGGAGCCTTGGGGTTTGTAAAATACAATCATACATTCTTGGTGCACATGCAAAACTTTGTGCATTTACATGAATTTCTTTTCCGAAATCTAGTTGCAATTCCATTTGGAATAACCTAAGAGGCACATGTCGGTGACTTCAAATGCAGCCAGAGTGATAATTCCTATACCTTGAACACCTCTCCAGTGTATTTCCACTGCAGTGCAATGGTAAAATCATGATTTAATTTTTTTTTTAATCAGCAAGGAATGTCTTTAACAAGGAAGAAGTAAATTATGATAATTACTCTGAATGGTCGGATCCTTGAGCATTACTAATTAGCATTTATTGCCTGGATTATAGAACAATACATGTGAAACCGAACTGCGACTGCTCTTTTACATCCAAGAACTGAAAAAGGCAATGGAGCAAGAGGCAGTATCGTCAGTGGTTGAGTCAGTGGTTTTACATCTCCTGGAGAGTGTGCAGGATTCCTCGTTTTTGAAATATACAAATGTGGTACTCGATATTTATGGCCCATTCATTTTGTGTGTGAGGCACATATTTACATATGATATCACAGTCATGGGAGACTAATAAAAGGAGAAACATTTTGGGTATGATGTCATTTTGGGACAATTTTACCCATTGTGAGAGTTTAACAATAAAGAACGTAAAACTCTCCATTTTATGAAAGTATGACTTTTTCTATAGAAATTTTGACTTAAAAAAGGAAACAAAGAACTCAGTTCTTAGTGAAGAAAATTTTACATTCACCTCTCCACTTTCTTGAGAAAAGGCAATTGGTCTCTTGTTTAAGAGTCTTTTTTTTTTTTTTCATTAAGAATTTGTAATAAATAAGATACTAAAGTTAGAAATACATGAGATATTAATCAATAGAACAACATTATTCCTGTAAATAAATGCTACTCATATAATTTGGCAACTGGAATTCCTAAATAACCCAGTAGGTAGGAGAGAAAGGAAAAATTAACCATTCATCATTCTCACTGCAGACCGTTTTCCTCCAAACCCCATTAAAGCGAATGAAGACGAAAAAACACGTCGTAATATAAAGCCAGTACTAAATACAGTCACTAGTCTTCCCAATACCTTTATGGATTCCCTACTTTGATCCTTTTTAGTTTGAAAGAATAAGTTTGGCTAAATCTGTGAGGAGATTAAACAGGCTGGTGATAAAAATTAATTCTGCTGAATGAGCAAATGCATTTGGATTGCAGAGATGCAAATAAGACAATACTTTTCTTTCCCTTTGACATACCAAGCGGATTAGTTTAGAATGTTAAATTTGATTTTATTAGAATATATTAGCAGTGTTTTAATTAATACCAATCAAACATTTTCTTTCCCTGGGGCTTGATGTGTTCTTAATGCTTTCTAAATCATCTGTCTTTTATCCATCCCCCCCAAAAAAAGAAGAAAGAAAAAAACCAACCAAATTAGCAGAGCCTTTTGTTACATTCTTCACAATTTTACTATATTCAACAGAAAACTATGAGCTGTTTACCTAAAGGTGTCTTGCCCATAAAATTAGTTCCCAGGTGCTGGATTTAAATGAGTCCTGTTCACTTGAACACTTGATTTTTTTCTTTTTAAAAAAGGTTGAATAAGAGACTCGAAAAATAAACATCTTCCATGTTTTTCTTTTGGGGAAAACTGCTGCAAAAGGAGTTTTGGCTGGTTCGTCTTACTTGGCTTTATTCTCACTAGAGCTTCCTAGAGCTGTTAAATTTCCAACTGCATTGGTTTTAAGCTGGCACTTTGGAAAGAGGGGCAAAAAAGGAATTAAAAAAAAAAGTAGGGGGGAATCTAGTTAAAAATACGGTGAACCAGTGTGCCCTGTGAACTGAATTGTAACTGTGTGTTGCAAGGAAGTGCTGCATTGCATTTCACTCATTATTCCCTGCTTTTCTCTCAAGCTTCCTGTCCTGTGTCCCGAAAGCTCCAGTTCACTTCTTTCTCTTTTCTTCCCACAACGCACTCCCCCCCTTCATTTCTCCGCCTTATTTTTTTTTTTATCTGCCAAGCTGGATTTGCACTTTTAAAGATCAGTATCAATAATGCCCTGCTTGTTTCGGTGGCACTCTCCCTTTAAAAGACAGCCCCCTCTAATTGATGCGTCTGGGCTAGTCTAGACTGGTAGTGATTGAACCAACCACCAATTATGTTATTCATTTCACTGAACTTCACTGATGGGCTCCGTGAGGAAGAAGGGGTGTTGAGAAACCTGCCCTTACACTGAAGCAGTTCCCTGCTGAAATATAAAATCTCATGTGTCGTTATGCACTCCTGATTGCCTGTGTGATCAATCGTATGATAGCAACCTCAGGACATGAGCAACCCACTTGAAAACATGTAAAAAACTGAAAGAGTGTCTTGGAATAGAAATTGTATCACTAGTATTAAATTACTATGCTATTATCATTTAAAAATCATAGAAGAATCACATCTAGTGTGCTTTTATTGATCCCCGCATATATTTTCATAGAATAAGATGTAGATATATTTTGACTTCCAAAAGTACCAAATATTTGGCAAATACTTGATATGAATCAAGTGGTAATATATATCCGTAAGTTAAATAGATGTCCTTCCATAATTTCCAAATGCCTATGCATACATATCAGCTAAGATGGGGGAAAAGCATTAATCTATTGTATAAAAACCAAAAGATAACTTGAAAATCAAATAGCTCTTTTCTTCAAAATATATTCAGGCCATCAAAGGCTGGAAAGTAATATTTAAATATTACATCTACTAGAAGGTTTCAACAAAAGGCACAATGCTATTGTTGCACAATTCATTTTCTCGATTCAGTTTTCTGATACAAAATGGTTTCTTGACTGCGATTTGGAGTCAGTTTCTAAAATGGCAATAAACTCTTAAAAAAAGAAAAGCAGAAAAAGAACAATTTCCTTAACCTTCGACAACATGTATAAATTGAGGTTATAACTGAAATAAAGTCTTCAAAAGAAGAAAGCATTTGAAGTCAGGGTTGATTTAGGTGGTTTCCAAAAATAGAAGACAAATGTTGCCCCAAGAATACTAAAATGGTTTAAATGAAATTGTATATTGGAATTTTTCATAACAAAGGAAAGGTAAGTTACTGTTTCTCTAACCGTGAGACAGATCTAAATCACTGAGATTATTATGGTATGAAAAGTTAAAAACTGCAAATTGGGTAATGCTAACCATTACCTTGAGAGATTATTTTAACTGTATAGGTTAGTGTTATAAATAACTTTGTTGGATCAATTTTTTTGAAATCCTGATCAGTTTTTCCCCAATTTTTAAATAAAGTATAGGCACTGACAACTTCTATAGGATACAATAATTTTGTGTGCATTGTTTCCTTTTACATGTTTAAAAATACATATCTCCTATTATTTTTTCTTTTATATGTTTAGAAAATACATTTGCAATCTCTATTACTTTTAAGCTTATTGTGTATAACCTCTTAAAATAAATGCCAAGCAAGGAGGCTATATCTGTTTTATTTTTTAAAATCTAACAAAGTAATACAAATTTAATCTTGGTTAACACCATAAATTCCATCCTAGCAAGTCTAGTAAGAGTAGAGTGTTTAGCTTATTGCTATTTTAGCTCACACTATTGGTTCACCCCTACCTGTGTCTGTGTGTTCACTGCCCAGCCATATATGATGCATGTGTGGGCACTGAATATATACTCTAGCCACATGCCCATTTTAATTGGGCACAGTTTTAAGATTAACTGTTGAGTTGAAAAGTTGGAGGCATGGGGCATGCTGGGACTTCAGCTGACATGTTCTGAGGTCAAGCACCAGGTACTGAGCTGTTCTTGTTACGCTCGGATAGTACTGCGTGTTGCTCTCAAGGAATAGACCAGGATAGGTGAGTTCCACAAGCCTCGGGCATTAATAATATACATGCATACACATCGCAGCTAGCACGCTATTATCACGGAATATGTACCTACTTTAACAGAAATCCAGGAGCTGCCACTTTCCTGATCACCTGATCCCACCTAACAATGAAAACCTCAGAGGTGCACTCAGGCACTTCGGACCAACTTTCTTTTCTTTTGTTTTTGCTTCAAAGAAAAAAAGTTCCACCAAATTTCCAGGATGCAAGGGCGCGACTCGCAGCTCCCAAGAGCCTAACCCGTGGATTTAAACGGTAAACATCACAAGTTAGGGTCTCAGGGATTGAGAGGCGCGCGCTAAATTGTTCTTTCTTGAGACAAAACAAAGCAAAACAGGAATGACAAGCAGTTTGTGCTCGAGGTTGTTGACTAAAAGACAACAAACAGGTGGCAGAATATTCCCTCACTCTCTTAAGTAGCCCTCGTCCACAGTATCTGGATTCCACTTAGATACAGGCACACAGACGCAGGGTCTGTGGGCGCATATACATACCTGAACACACAATCGCCAGTCTATCAGAGAAAACTCTTTGGAGCTTTGGGCAAAAGAGTTTAGTAAAATGGAAAATAGTATGAATAGACTTAGAAATGCCCATGTTTTGCAAACCACGGTCTACAGTCAGGATTGAACGTCTCTTCAAAGCTTTAATTTACAACTAGCCCTAAGGACGGTAAAGAAAATCGGAGGCATCTCTTTCCCCCGGGCGAACATGCCGCATGCAAAACCATCCAAATTGGGTTTTTAGAAGAAGACCGAGGAGGAGGATTTGGAGGCTTGGAAAGTATAAATACGAATAGCGTTTTAAACTCACCCATTGGAAGTGGAGTCAGGCTGCAGCTCCCGTAGCACCATCCGAGCCAGGGGGGGAAATGTGAGCTGCAGGGCGCTCGCCTGGGCGAGGTGTTTCAATAGAGGACCGAGAACTGGGCGGGGAGGGGGAGGCGGGGGCAGGAAGCGATACACCAAATCTAGAGACTGTAACTCTGTAGTTTATGCTTTGACGAGGGGAGGTAGGGGACAATTCGGTGGGAGTGGAGAGAAGGGCTGGGACTGATCAAATTTTGAGAATATTCAGTTAAAAAAATTTTTTTAAATGTTTTCATAAGAATGAACCCTCCCCAGGGTTGCTTTTCAAAATTTCCTCCTTCTTTCTTTAGCGTGCACTTTGCCAGTCCTGCGAACAGGCCTCCTGTGCATCAGCTGCTTGGCTGAAGCCAAGGCCAAACCACCCCGAGCCAGCACCAGGCTGTCACTCGGTCGAGGGGAGTGGGAAGGGGTGGGCGCCAGCCAGGGAGGCGCATCTCCCCCGCCCCGCTCCCACTGCGGATCCTTTGAAGCCTTTTGCCAATATTTCAGAGGAATCCGAAGCATAATTCCCCTCCATCTTCGCAGACAGCTACTGGTTCTGTACCTGCTAGATCGGCGCTTCCCCCATCTGCCTGGAAACTGGGCTTTTCTGTGCGGGGACGGCTCCCAGTGCCGCCTCCAAAAAAAAAAAAAAAAATGAAACGAAAGGGAGGGGAAGTGGGTGGGAAGATGGCTCTTTTAACATTTTTTCTTCCCCCTTTTTTTCTTTCTTGTTTCTCTCCTGTCCTTCTTTCTTTTTCTTCTTTTATTCCAGCCTGAGCCAGGTAGATGGCTGGCTAGTCAAAGAGAATGACAAAGCAGCCCCTGATAGGAAGGAACTGGAGGGGGGCCTGGGGCACTTAGGAAAAATGCTAAGTATTTTGTATGTATTTCCATATGCAACTAAAAACCGTTAAAGCTCCAGGATCCCCCCCACCCCTGTCCCCACCCCCCCACCCCTTCCAAAATAGAATCATACCAGCAAGACAGCTAAATTATGTCTCTTTTCCTGCTGTACAGGGTTGTTCAGCATCTCCCCCCACCCCAATCTTCAAGACAACTTTTTTTTCTCACCTCCGTAGGTTCTCCTCAGGCACAATCCTCCGTTCAGGGTCTCTGCTTTTTCTCTCCCTTCCCTTTTCCTCTCGGAAAAGCTAGTCCGTCATCATCCTACCTAGCTTCTCTCTCTCTCTTTCAACCTCTCTCCCTTCTTCTTTTACTATTAAAATAATAATAATAATAATGGCCTTTTCGACATAGCAGCATGAAGTGGCTGCCTTTGAGAAAGCACATTTAATCTTTACTGGCTCCCCTAGGCTTCAGTGAAGAAGGAGAAGGCAAGAAAAAAAAAAAAGGGGGGAGAGAGAGGAAATAAAGATTGTAAGGGAGGCTGCTGACGGACAGCGAGCATCAGGCACAAATCAGCGACAAGTTGAATTTTCCTAGACCACACTGCCCCCTTTCTTCTCGGCTCTCGCTGGGCTCCTGGAAAGCCTGAGTGTCTGGTTACAGGAGGCAGTGGGTCTCCTTTTGCAACCATGGTGCGGATTCCTCGCATGCCTGCTTAAATCGCTGGCAGAATAAGGAATCAATATCCCCTTCTAATCACCTTTAGCTCTTCTAGGGCTTCTGAGAACCCACTTTGTGCTCCTCGCTGCTCCCCCCCGCCCTGCCAGGCTCCTGCATACAAAGCTTGCAGTCCTGTCATTTCTCACTTCCTTCCATATCTTGGAGACAAGCCTCTCTTCTAATATCCTCTCGCCCGCTCCCTCTCTCTGTTGTCCTGTGTCTCAGACCTGACTCCCAGCACCGGATGCACTAGGGCTTCTCTCTGACTACTAATGAGACCGAAAATACACCAGCAGGTCAGGGGGAAGGCCAGACATTGTATTATACAAATACAAAAAAAAAAAAAAAAAAAACCTCCAAAAACAAAAAATCCCTCATCCCTGCTAGATCCAGAGATCAGGTATCACATTTTCTAAAAGAAAAAAAAAATGGGGGGTGGAGGGGAGCAGTGAAGAGAAGAGACCACAGTGCAGTTCTCTGCCTAATTGTTCAACATCCCAGGGGCATTTAAAACACGTATGCGTGTGACTGCAGGTGATGTACTTGGTGAATCTTGGTGGGTTTTCTTTACGGACAGAAAGTCAACAATGCCCAAGGTCTTCTTTGAAACTGACATTTAGAGGGATACAAGAGCAGTGATTCAAATCTGTATTTGAAGTATACACTCCATTAAGGCATGTGGTGACTACAATGCTAAAAATCTCTTTCTTTTCAATGGCTGTGCTTTACACATTGACTCTGTTTGTCTTGTGTACTAATTTACCACTTAAGTTCATTTCCAAATCCAAGGGAACGTATCAGTGACTATAGCTCATCCTGACCCTCTGCTTCTACTGCAGACATCTTTTCTTACTCCTGAAGCATTTCTCCTCAAATGTCCATCAGATCCATACACACTTCATTGATCAGCTGACAGTCCCCTGATCATGAGAAGTAATCATTCAGATGACAGAAAAAAAGTGGCACAAGAAGAAAATGAAAGACATCCTGAACTGACGAAGGGAGCATCTCCTATCATTTTTGCTGGCACACATCTTAAAAGCTCAGCTACCCAAGGATCCTGTAAAGCAGGTGTCCCTTGAAAACTGGGGTCTCTACCTATCTGAACACACAGTGGGTATGGTGCCACCTTCACCCAGTTTTTGTGGCTAGAATCATGCAGACAACAGGCAGTGCTGTGTTGAATATAATGCCAGGCTCTGTAAAGACCGAGGAAGGGAAGGAGGTAGCTGATGATGCAGGTTTCTTCCAAGTTGATGTTTTTAAAAGGTGGTTTCTTTGTGCTCAACTCAAGATATTGTGCTTTGTCTCTGTGAGACCTGCAGAAGCACAGATGGATGCCAAGGAAAAGAAGAAAAAGCACAAACAAGAAGAAGATGCAGAGAGAGGAAGAAGGGAGAGGAGGAGAGAGGAAAGCAGAACAAATCAAGGCAAAAAGGGAAAGACCTACAATCACAGTGTTGGGTTTCCTTTTTTTTTTTTTTTTTCTTTTTGTCATTACTGGGAAGGAGAAAGAGATGGCTGGCAGGGATTGGAGACTGGGTTAGAATCTTTTTCAGATTTGGCTAATAGGATGTTTGCACTACACTGATGCAGAAAAAGAAACATGCTAGAATAATCATAAAGGGTGGAGCTGTCAAAAAAAATCTTTGACTCACTGGGTGCCTCCCTGTAACACCAAAATGAATCATTCCTAAGGAGAATCATCAATTGTCTTAGTGTCCTCATATATGAAGTCCAGATTATGGGAATCACGATTGTGATCATCTTCACGAAGGAAAGGTAGATAGAGAATGACATTTCCTGAGCTTCTCCAAAACCTCTGTATATTTGCAGCAATGGCTCAGCATGATTTTCACACTCTGAGCTAATCTATCCCTGTCTGTATTCACTCTGTTTACCAAGATACACAAATATGTAACTTACCAAAGTTTTGCTATGAACACATCATTTTCTCTATACAACTCAGCGATGTCTTTAGAGGATACTTATTTCAAGCAGTTAACACCTGACCCCAATTTCTGTGGGTAATTAGTGAGCTAGATAACCACACAAAGTGGGTAATTATTTAGTACCCAAGGGTACGCTAGAAGTGGGTAGTGGTTTTGTTAACAAAAGCACATCTCTAATTATTGTATCTATGATGGGTGCCTCAAAAATATCAGTTACTGTATCAAGTGAACCATGATAAATAAGTGAACTATTTTGCTGTCCTTAGCATATGTGTGTGTGTGTGTGTGTGTGTGCACGTGTGCGTGTGTGTGTATATTCTATTATGGTTATTAATATTTACCGCTCCTGGATGGGGTGTTGTGAAGATTAATTAGTAACATCTGTAAGACTCTCAGAGATGCAATGTGCTAAGGAACTTCTAAATACAGAATTATTATTGCTCTTACTATGTTGATGAATAATCCCAGGATGGAAGAAGCTAAAGGAGTTGATTTCAGTTGGATTGAAAATATGCTGAGATCACAAACGTGATGAGTTTGATCACAGGGAGTGGTCTCTGACCTGATGGAGCACAACACAGGCAGTAAGGGAAAAGAAAGGTGGATGCCGTTTCACTGACAGTCTCAGGAAGGATCGGAGGAGCCAGGGTGGGAGGGGAGGAGCAGGAGGCAGGAGTCAGAGATGGGCCGGGAAGGAAGCTGAATCAGGCGGACCACACCCTCATTCCAAACTCGGTCTGTGCTTCCCCTTGATGAGTAGCAAATAGGCACAAAAATCCCCAAAGAAAACATCCATGCCAGTCCAGGGACAAATTCATCATCATTACAATCAATCAGCCAGCTATGTAGTGTTTCTTCTAGGGAAGAATCATCAGTACAAATCATTTTCACAAATGCAGATGCATTTCCAAATATTACAGTATTGCGAACAGGCACACACAGATCAACTTCAGATATCTTTAACCCAGGCTACAAGCAGCAACGGAGAAGCACTTTCTAATGCAATTGCTTTTATGAATCACCCGCAGGATGGGAAGGGGATATTATTAATTTCTGCAGGAGAAGAAAGAAAAAAAGAGAGAGAGGAGAGAAAAAGAAGAAAAGAAAAGCCCATTGCTTTCAGGGACCCTAAATCTGGAGAGCAATCAAACATTGAAAACAAGCAACAACAAGAACTTACTGCTTCTTTCTCTGTAAACGTCCGTCTCTTTGCCCCGTGTCTGGCTGAGGCAGGACAGAGAAGAGGCCTCTGGGATCCAAATCTTCAAGTAGGCTCACCACATTTTTTCTTTCAAAGCAAGGTTGTCTTGGGGATTAACCCTAGGAGTCTGGGAGAGGTGAAGCATGTTGGGAGGATGACGGGAAATATACAAGGATATTGTGTTCAGCCCAGTTTACCGCCTCCAGGGGATAGGAAAGGGAAAGGGCCCCATGAGTCGGCCAACAGGTACCACTGCTGAATCTCTGCTTGGACGGCCTCCGGGACACGTGTTCATGCTCTGATTGGAGGCCAGCGGTGTGATGAGCACACTGTAAGAGTTTGGGAGCAGAGAGAAAATTTCTCCAGAAGCCACCCAAGCCAGGCTTCTGACCTGAAACCCAGTATTTGTCACCCCCTCTCTGAACTCAGAACTACAAAGGCGGCCTGGCATTCTCCAACCCGCCCAGCTCCTTTCAAACCCACAGACTGTGCCAGACTGGCCCCACCTCCCACTGCAGCAAATTCTGTATCCCTGCTCCATGCTGCATTGTAGGGAGCCAGATTCCCGCTTTGTCTTACCTGGCCTTCCCTTCTGCCACTGCCCCTGGCTCTCAGTGCCTGGCATGGTTTCACAGGTCCAAACCGTTGCTTTCCCTCTCCCCCATCATTATTTTAAGCACATCTAGTTTTCCACTCCTCAGATTTTTAGGTCTCAAATCCTTTTACGTCTCACAACCTTTCTTCATCTCTGGGCACCACCATCTGCTTTCTTTGACCTCTCTCACTCTCTTCTTGGACTTTTTTTTTTTTTTTTTGCCATATCAAAATACAGTCCTATCTCATGTCTCAGACTGAAAACTCAAACTGCAAGTCCACTGCTGGCATCTCCATCGACCTGGTCTTTCCCCACCCACATTAACATAGAAAGCAAGCCAGTGCATCTCAGGGCACTTTTTAACAGCTCACCTAAAAGTAGATGAAGCCAGTAGAGAACAGGGTATGTGTGTATGTGTGTGTTAACTACATGAATGCAGCAAGAAAAGGTCTGAGGTACATGCATGGAAGAAAGAACAGAGGAAGGGATTCTCATATATTTATGATATTTAGGACAAAAGCAACAAAAGCTAATTGTTACAAGAAACTTATACCTTAAAACTGTATTTTTATGTATGTGTGTGTGTGTCGCACACACACACAAAGGGCCTCCACACATCACAATACCCTAAGATCATCTGCTTACCTGGAAGGGTATTTACTATCCTGTGAACAGTGACAGCAAGGTGCCATGTGGTCCTACAGCTGAAAGTTGAACACGAAATCCTTCTGGGATGACCCTGAGGGGGGAGATAAAACCCTGCACGTCACCTGCTCCCTCCAGGCTTGTGTGGGCTGGAGGCTAAGAGAGGTGGCACCTCTCCCTTGCTTCCACCATGATTTTAAGCTTTTTGTTGATCTCTGATGCTCAAAATACTGGTGCTGTTAACCTTACTACTTGGGTGCTTTGTGGTTTACTGTTACACTTATGCTCTCTGTGACTCCTTAAGCTATTATTGGAGCTCTTTGGTGAGCTAGACGGATATAGATAACTAATATCTCATTTAATCCTCAGAGCAGCCTTGAAAGCCATCATCAGTGTTTTACAGATGAGGTTTGGAATAATTAGAATTGTCCCGCTCATGAGTGTCACTGCTAGGATTTGAACACAGGTCTAACTCCTTAAGTATGATCGTTCCCTTCTTATCCGTCAGTATACTCTTATTGCCTTGCCCAGTGTAAATGACACTTTCTATAGGTAATCATCTCAAATTAGTCTAGTTTCTATGTATTATGCATGGCATACTCTACACTTTATATTAGCATTTATTCATTTTTTTCATTTAGTTCATTTTATCTAATAACATATATTGAGTGCTTGACTATATATCAGGCCCTGTGCTGGGCAGTGTGATCTCCTTAGCCAGAGGACAGAGGACACTGCTGTGGCAATGGCTCTGCCTAAATACTCTGCTATCTTCACCTCCAAAGACAAAGGTGAATGAAGATGGGGCTGTGACACGGCCATGGTTGTATTCCCAGTACCCAGCACCTGGCACGTAGCAGGAGCTCAACAAGTAGTTTTTGAATGAACTTTTACACTCACGTAAATGTAATTTGTTAAACCCTTTTATTTTGTACTGGGGGTATAGCTGATGAACAATGCTGTGACAGTTTCCGGTGAATAGCGAAAGGACTCAGCCACACACACACATGTATCCATTCTCCCCCAGTAAGTGCAGTTTTGATCGTAACTTTTGGAGAGATCTGGATTCATGTCTAAAGAGCCTTGGGAATAATGCTTAGTAAAATGCCACATAAAAGTAGCATTTAACTAATGGTGAATAGCATTCTTTTTATCCATGATGATACTCTGACAGAGGTTCCCTCTATACCCACGTCTGTGTTTCTGAAAAAGAACAATTTGATATATTTCATCTATTCTGAAAGTTCCAAAGGTGTGCTGTTGGAAGCCAGATGAATTTCATCTGAAATCTCACCTCTCTGGGAATTAGGAGGTAACGTCACGTGATAAAGCCACATCCAGGATGACGTGGTCGTGAAGGACTATTCTGAGCTACACACAGGGATAGAGATCTCTTACACTTTAGAGGGTGTGGGTGAGTCCAGATCTGAGATCAGCAACTCAGCTGAGATGCCCTCATTTCAGAAAGAGAGGCTGAGAAGGTAGAAATGCTTCATGACTCTTTGACCTAAAGCCTCCAGGGTTTCATAGCATGTCTTCCGGCAAAAAGATTGGACAATTCCTTTTTTTGCCTAAGGAAAGAATATTTAAGTACGGGTAAGTGGTGCCCCAGGGAGGCTAGCTTCTCTGCTGGTCTTCATCTGAGGAATCCCTGTCTCTGAATAGAGGGCAAGGGGCACAGGCAAGCATTCAATCTGTCCTCTGACAGCCATCCATGCACATTCAGAGCTTAGACACCACTGAATCGGGTTACAACTGTGTGACTGTCTTCACCAAGCTGGGGTAATTTCCACTATATTAACCTGGAACACAGTTTCTAAAGATGTACCCTTCAGGGTGGGTGGCATCTCTCATGGGAGAACCAGATGGATAACACAGTCCATCTGTGTGCTTTAGATGTGAACTGTCTAACTTCTGTTGGCAAGAGTTGCTCATCAATGGACAAAAACACTCCCTACTATTCTTCCTAGGATAATGAGGAAGAGGAAGCTTAGTTATGCGCTGCTTGGTTAGCAATGCCCTTGTCCAAAAGCAAAGAAAATTTAAACCAGTAGGGAGCAGTGTCTGGTACAGGGATTCTATACTTCAAGTGGTTTCAAAAGGAGTTATCTGGTGGATTTTATACCTCAAACTCACATCAGCTCCAGGTGTCTCAGGCTGAGTAATGTCACTAAATATGTGGCCCACTGGAAAGTTTTTTTTTTTTTTTTTGCTTTCCTTTAACCTTTTAGGATATTAGGGGAAATCAATGGTAAGATAATGCTTCAGTGTATATATTTAATAATACTGTCTGGTGTGTGTGTGTGTGTGTGTGTGTGTGTGTGTGCACGCTCACTCAGTTGTGTCCGACTCTTTGTGACCCCATGGACTGTAGCCTACCAAGCTCCTCTGTCCATGGGGTTTCCTAAGCAAGAATACTGGAGTGGGTTGTCATTTCCTTCTCCAGGGGATCTTCCCTTCCCAGGGATTGAACTCGCGTCTTCTGCATTGGTAGGTAGATTCATTATCACTGAGCCACCTGGGAAGCCCAATATTGTTTGATATGAATCTATAAAATAATCTTGTTGCCTCCTCATTGGGTGAGTTTCAGAGGACTTTTCTTGGTTTCTAGCCTTAACTCCATAGAGGAGCTGGAATTTATCTGATCGACCCTCATGGTCTGTGAAGTTCTCTGAAACATAGTCTACTACTGTCCATTGCTTAGTGCCTAATTCTAGCAATTTGAGGAAGTAGGTTTCACTGGACTTTTGGATCCAAGAAAGTAAAAGAAAAAATCTTTCATTCCTGTATAATAGTGGGTAAACTGAGCGAGAAAGGGAGAGGAAGAGGATGAGGATCCAGGCCCTTCTAAAAGGCGAGATCCCTATTACCTGTGCACTAAGAGAATTGAACCTGATATTATAAAGATCATTACTCTTGGCTGCTGTGTGTCATCTAAGAGCCAAGTTTTACTTCAGTCTAGGTCCCTTATATTCAGTCATTAGGTTTAGGCTGGCAAGCAATGAGGCATCTCTACCCACTGAGATCTGGGAAGATTAAGGCTACTAGGCTGAGAGTCCAGAGATGACGTGCAACGGTACAGGCTAGGGACTCAGTCTCGAGTGTGCATATTCTTTGAAATTGCTGCAGAGCCTGGAGGTTGTACTTACCTTACATTTAGTCCTATTGATTCTATGGTCCCTAAAGGCATCTTTGCTGACCAAAGTCATGCTCTTTAGAAGACTGGGCCCCTTTTACTGTGTTCGCCATCTCTGGATCTCTGAGCACTTTGCAATACTCTATTGATATACTGTATTGCTCAGTACTCTCTCCATTTAAAAGAGAGAGGTATCCATCCAGGGCAGTGACCCATTATCAAGAAGAGATTGAGGGACTTCCCTGGTGGTCCAGTGGCTAAGACTGTGCACTCCCAATGCAGGGGGCCTGGGTTCAACCCCTGGTCAGGGAACTAGATCCCACATTCTGCAACTAACAGTTTATATGGCACAGCTGAAAGATTCCACATGCCACAACTAAGACCCTGGGCAGCCAATACAGGAATATTAAAAAAAGAGGAGAATCAATTACAATTCAGATTTCAGGGTTTCCAGTCAAGTTTCTAATACTCTCTCTCACTTTTCCATTAAGGGTCATAAAGTTAAGACATAACTCCTTCAATCTCAGACTTTTTGGATCTTTTAAACCTGTTTACTTTCTAAAGGGTTAGGACAAGGAAGCAGGGAAGCAAACACCCTCATATCATTATTCCTGTTTCATAGTTGGGAACCAAGGCTGTTCATGGCTAAGTATATTTCCCCAAGAAGGATTCTTGGAGAACCAAGAAGAGAATCTAGATCTCTGAACCAGCTGTTATGGGGAAAGATGAACTAGTATGTATGAACTGCCTCAGGTTCATCCAGATTGAGTCTGCTGTAAATCGAAAGTATCGTTAAGAATGATCATGCTCTGGGATGGTACCGATGAACATATTTGCAGGGCAGCAATGGAGACGCAGATATAGAGAACAGATTTGTGGACACAGCGGGGCGAAGGAGATGGTGGGGCAAACAGAGAAGCATGGGAGCATACACACTACCATATGTAAAACAGTTTGCCAGTGAGAGTTTTCTGTATGACTCAGGGAACTCAAGCCAGGGCTCTGTGACAGCACAGAGGGGTAAGATGGGGTGGGAAGTGGCGGGGAGGTTCAAGAGGGAGAGGACGCATGGACACCAAGGCTGACTCATGCTGATGTATGGCAGAAACCAACACAGTTCTGTAAAGCAACTATCCTTCTATTAAAAATAATTAAAAACAAAACAAACAAAAGTATTATCATGCTCTGGACACCTTGGTTTCCCCCATTATTAACTAACTAACAATAGAGCAGCTGGGAAGAGCTTCCAGAAAGATACGATTGTGTCTACTTGAGCATTTGTAAAATAGGTGAGTTCCAAAAATGCTGAGCATGCGGAATTAGAAAAACTAAAACACAGAAACATTTTCAAACATGTTTTTTGGGACTGAGGTGCAGCACGGTACCAGAATTCCTGCAGAGATGAAAGCAGAGAGCAGAGGATTGGGAGCGCTCTGAGGAGAAGCCAAGGAATGTTTTAAGGGTCGAAGCTGCTACCTCCGAGATTTTATATTTGCCGTGTTTGACACTTCTCAAGGACTCTCTCCATGCTGCAGTGAGCAATGACACGAGGGCCACAGAGAACTATGTTGGAGGGAGCCAGGCTCGTCGCCTGCGGTCTGATACTTTGCCCTCCAGGAATGCTGGACGGTGCGCTCCAGTGCTGGCCAGCCTGGAGCAAACCTACTACAATTTGAGGCCAACTTGCATTCCCACACTAGAGGAGGCTGAGTAAATTCTTTCAGCATTCTTAGGTCTTTGAAGATTCACCGTGATAGCCTGACTGTCTACCCCCATTCCTCTGGACTGTTCAGTTTATGGACTTCTGGGTCTATATGCTCAAGTCTGCAAGGGGTTCACCTGCAAGCATGCCGATTCTGATTCTACTGTGCTTAGAACTGTGCCTGCCACATAACGGGTGCTTTACAAATTATTGCTCATTCTGTACATTTCTGGGAACTTAACCTCATCTAGGGTTATAATGTTATATAACTCAGGCCTGTGGACTGGTGATATAGACATGATCAACCTTTAAATGATGATTTTCTTCTCCTGCCATGAGCATAGTGACTCAAAATCCATATCTTGAACTGCATGGAAAAGAGAGAAAGCTTCTAAGGTAAGGAAGGAGAAAAAGTATTTGGAAAATTAAACAGAACATCTGGCTGGTGTTTAGATTCTGTTTAAAGCGTTAATAATGCTTTGGGTGTTTCTAGGAAACATCTAGGTATCTAGTTGTCAAGTTTTTTAAAAAAAGCAGAGAAAACAGATCAGAAAACTAAAGTAAGGGAGGAAATACTGTGTGGACATATCTTCCTTCCAACTCATCTACATATATATTGATACATGTGTATCTCTGGGCCCTGGTGACTGTTTTTCATCGTGTGGTAAGAAATGAGTGAAGGATCAGGAAGCAGCTTGGTTCAGACAATTCATGGAAAACAAGCCAAGTAAGACCGAAGCAGACCTGAAGATGGGCAGGTGGGTGGGGGGCAGGGGGCGGGGTGCGGGGAGAGGGTCTGACATATTCCTCCTCCTCTTCTTCTACTGAAAACAAGGAAGACATTAGTCTGGAAAATACCACTGCACAGAATGAACCTTTCTGTGCTGACAAGAAAGGAGAATGAATACGCTGTCTGCTCTCTTCCTTGTCTCCTTTGGATGACTTCAGTCTCTCTTTCCTCAGAGGCCCCGAGCACTGCAAGCAACTCTTATTCAGGACCTGTTGCACTGTGACTGCGGTGAAGACTGTGTATCTAGCCCATCGCACCATGACATATCACAAGGCAGATTCTCAGGAATGTTGAATATAAAATGAGGAAAGTCGACTGGAAGATAAAATGTAAGCCCTACAGGATAAAGGGCAAATGCAACCTCATCCAAAATAAACATAGAAAGGCAGGAGTTCAGTTGGATCCAGATTCTGGACTGGGTCTTATGGGGCAAGAAGGGGCAAAGAAGAGGCTCTGACAACCCTGAGTTCTTCATCCTTCATGAGAATGTTACAACCCCGCTGGCCAGGATGTGCACAGAGTTCAAATCTGGCCCTGGGGAAAATCAAAGGCTTATACACCCTGGTCTAGTCTGCTTTCTAGAACATTAAGTTATATTTCTGCTTTACAGTGATCCCGAGACACATGAATCAATGGAAAGAACATAGAAATGAAAAGTTAAAGAGACATGAGTTCTCTGCTTATCTCTGGACAAGATATTTTACCTCTCAGATCATTAGTTCCCACAACTATAAAATGAGAAGATTAGATTAGGTGAATTCCTAAGTTCCCTCCAGGAAAATTCTAGAATTGTCCTGTCCCTCTCTGGTTAGATTCTATTATGTACAAGAATAGTTTCTTAGCAGTTATGATATACATGGGATTTAGAAAATAAAGACAGTATCTTAGGTGATGTTAAAAACAACTTAGAGTCTGAATATACAAGAGAAGAAAGAAGCTCAGAATCAGTACGGGGGGTTTCACCACACTAGGTTAGGTCACTAAAAGGATCATTAGCTTGTCTCCAAAATCTCCTGATCACTGAGTAGAACAAGAAATTTTGACAAGATTCTTGGGCAGCAAATCAGCATGTTGCTGGGAAGGGGCAAGAATCAGTATCCACGCCATTTCATAATCAAGGAAACTGAAGTTCAGGAAGGATGGATAACTCACTCAAGATCACACTGTGGAGGTAAAGTCAGGCCTGACTCCTAGGTATCCTGTCTCCCGACCAACTACGCCGTTCCAGTTTGGCCACAAAGATACCACCACTGCTTTGATAAACATGGGGCCGTGGCATCCCCGCCCAGCAGTTGGGGTCCCAACTGTCTCCTGGCCATCTTGACTTCCAGGCTGAAATCACACCTGCTAAAAATTTCTGTAATGTGATCACAAGAGAAAATGACCACATGAATGACACAGAGACTCTTCAGAAGATTTCCGGTGGTCACAGACGTGTCCACTTGCCTAGAGTCAGGAACTCTGGTTCCCATTCCCTCTTCTCTCTCTTTAGGCTCTTGTAACCAATTGCCTTCTTTTGGAGTCAAAAGTCTTATAAAAGAAACTTATAAAGTGTAAAATTATCTAAATCAAAATACATAAAATATGATAAGAAGAATTTTGTCTGGTATTACTAGTTATCTAAAGAAATTACTCTTACCTACTTTTTAAATATGTGTGTATACACATTCACACATATTTTAAATATATAGTAAAATGTATGTACATGCATGCTAAATTGCTTCAGTCGTGTCTGACTCTTTTCAACCCCATGGACTATAGCCCACCAGGCTCCTCTGTCTGCAGGATTTACTAGGCAAGAATACTGGAGTGGGTTGCCATGCTAGAGTGGGATATTCCTGAGCCAGGGATCAAACCCATTTCTCTTACATCTCCTGCATTGGCAGGCAGGTTCTTTGCTACTAGCACCACCTGGGAAGCCCGATAAAATGTATATAATAGTATAAATACAAACATAAACCATTCTTATAAAATTATATCTATATCTGTATACACACACACACACGTATGGGCTTCCCTGGTGATCAGTAGTAGAGAACTTGCCTACCAATGCGGGAGACGTGGGTTTGATCCCTGGGTGGGGAAGATCCCCTGGAGAAGGAAATGGCAACCCACTCCAGTATTCTTGCTTAGGAAATCCCATGGATAGAGGCACTTGGCAGGTTACATGCCATGGGGTCACAAAGAGTTGGACATGACTTAGCAACTAAATAACATATACATACACACACATGTATATACATCAATATACATATTTATTTTCTTCAGTCTAGCGGGGAAATCTGGTTCAAAATCAACTCCTGGTCTCCTTGGACTTGATATATAGCCAAGCAAGCCATTCTCGATTAACACAGCTCCCTCCTGGGAAAAGTCACAGAATAACTTTATTGATTTCCCTTTATCCTTCTCCACATTTCTCTCCTGAAATGTTGTTTTAACTCTTAAAAGTAAAATCAAGGAGAAAATTAATATATAGAGATCCATTTCTTTAAGATCATCTTGATTTTCTTATATTCTTATTTCAAAAAAAAAAACCTTTTTTTTTTTTTTTTTTTAAGAAGAGGCTACTTGTGTGGGTTATCTGTGTAGTAAAGACAAGATGTGGTGATATATTTCCCAAGATTTTAAGGCAACAGATTTCTTTACATTGAGACCTGTGTTTTATACACAATGCTGGACTCGGTTTTACATAAACTTCTTCTTCTCATTCCCTTATGACTTGGCCAGTTATCTCTCAAAACTGCCAAGACTTGCTGGCAAACAGTCCCTCCCACGTTTCCAAGAGCATACCCAATACATCGGACCATAGGGAATGTTTATTTCTCATCACACTGTCTTGCCACAAAAGATCCCAACAAGATTGTTAGATACACACAGAAAATTCTTTACTTAAAAAGACTGTGGATCATTGATTAAATTTAGCAGTTTCTCTGATGCAGTTTTAGGAATGTAAAGAGGAATTTCTCTAGGCATAACCTTTCATCCTCAATCTTTCAAGATTATTGGGGAAGAATAATTAAGAGCCAGCCTCTTATTTCAGGGTCGGAACTGCTCTGTGTCCTGATTCTGACATAGGATGAGTGTGGGGTCAAGGTAGTGGAAAGAAACAGAGAAGGCGGACACTTTACGCGAATGAAGATACCTAGTGAAATAAGTGGATTGCGACACAAATAAATCTAGCTGGGAAAAAGACACAGAACAGACTTGTGGTTGCCAAAGGGGATGTGGTGGGGGAAGGATGGACTGGGAGTTTGGGGTTAGCAGATGGATGGGTAAACAACAAGGTCCTACTGTATAGCACAGAGGACCATACTCAATATCGTGAGATAAACCATAATGAAAAGAACATACAAAAGAATATATAAATCACCTTGCTGTACAGTAGAAATTAACACAACATTGTAAATCAACTATATTTTAATTTTTTTAATTAAAAGCTTATGAAAATAAACTACTACTCAGAAATTTGATAAAAGTGCAGAAAGATGAAAGCCTGTTGACTAAAAAAGGTTAAAATGATGGCAGTGCTGAGTGCACAATTTAGTAGACAGATTATCAACAATGTGACAAATAATTGCTTCCAATGTACAAATGAAATACACTCAAAACCTCAAAAGGACAGTGATGCTCTTTGTGGCCCTGAAGTTTAATCACAGGGCTGTTTCTTTTTTTTTTTTTTAGTAAAATACTTTTATTTTCCATGAATTTGCCATCTTAGTTTTAATTAAATGCCATTTTGCTTTTGATCAACCAGTTTATCTTCTTTTCATTTTCTTGTTGTTCTGCACAGTTTGAATTAAAGACAGTGATTTGAAAGTATTATGGGTAAAAGTGGGTAGAAAAACATGCTAAGAATTGGGTCATCTTGATGAAAATAAGTTCACTTCTGGGTTGTGCAGGATGAAGAATGGGGAAAATGTGTCCTAATACCTTGCTGCATCTGTCCCAACTCATTCCTTTCATAGGACCTCGGCAGCAGAATTACACCGCAATGCATTTTGCATCCTGGTTTAATAGAAAAGTCTCTGGAGGACATTTCTAAGAACAGCCCTCTCAGGCAAAGGAGCCAAGACTGAATGCTGGAAGAGGAAACACTGGTTTCCTTAGGCAACATAGATTCTTTGTTGAAACTGGCAACAATATTCCAGTTGCAGGCAAGAAGGTTCCTTCAGCCTCTGGATAAAGAGAACAGTAGGAATTAATGTTCTCTTCTTACTTCACTCTGTGTAACAGACCCTAGGTCCATCCATGTTCTCTACAAATGACCTAATTTCATTCCTTTTTATCTGAGTAGTATTCCATTGTATATATGTACCACATCTTCTTTATCCATTCATTTGTCTGTTAAACAGAGTGAAGTAAATCAGAAAGAGAAAAACAAATATCATATATTAACATGTGATGTGGAATCTAGAAAAATGGTACAGATGAATTTATTTGCAGGGAAGGAACAGAGATGCATTCGTAGAGAACAGATGTGTGGGCCCAGGGCAAGGGAGGAGGGTGCAATGAATTGGGAGATTGGGATTGACATATGTGTACAGCCATGTGTAGAATGGATGGCCAGTGGGAACCTGCTGTCGGACACAGGGAGCTCAGGTCAGTGCTCGGTGGTGGCCTAGGTGGGTGGGATGGGGCGGGGAGGGAGAGCTGAGAGGGAGGGGAGACATGGATACATGTAGCCGCTTCACTTTACTGTACAATATTGTAAAGCAACTATACCCCAATAAAAAAAGAGAGAGAAAGAGAACTACAGAAGTTGGTCCTATCCAGACACTGCAGAGCACATGCTCAGTTTCTGAAAGGTCTTTCCTGGGCTTCTATAGCACCGAGATGGAACACAACAAATTTACCACAATTTGAAGCTACCATATTAGAAAGCTCAGTATCTGACATCCACCCATTTATTCATTCTGTTCATTCAGCAAGGCACTTAGATTCCGCAAGGATCTTAGCAGGCACTGTGCTACAGACTGTCGTGTCTAAGCGCAGTGCTAGGTGGAAAGAAAATGGTTACATTCTGCCCTTCTTTTCTTCCCAACTCCTGTGCTGTGCTGTGCTTACTCGCTCAGTTGTGTCCGACTCTTTGCGACCCTATGGACTGTAGCCTACCAGGCTCCTCTGTCCATAGGGTTTCCCAGGCAAGAATACTGGAATGGGTTGCCATTTCCTTCTCCAGGGGATCTTCCCAATCCAGGAGTTGAACCCACGCCTCCTGTGTCTCCTGCATTGCAAGTGGATTCTTTGCTCACTAAGCCATCAGGGAAGCCCTCCCAACTCCTATTCTTCCTATATTTACCTTGATTTCAACTGCCTACTCAAATATTTCCACAGAAAACAGCTTCCAAGGGGTCATGTATTTATGCTATTTTCTCCTCTCTTACTTCCATGTGGACTATCAAATGACCCAGGTCGTACATGGTAAACATGATTAATTAATGACAAGTCTCAACAACATTCTCCTCCCAACAAGTTTGAAGCTCACACCACAAAGAAGCCGTATCTACTACCTGAAAGTGAGAAAGATCCCCAGGTTGATCTCTGACATTTAAAGGGCAAGGATACTTTTTAGATTTTTTTTTTTTTATCCTAATGTGAACAGCTCTGAGAATATTTGCTATACTTTTTAGTCAGAAAGAACCTAGAGCTGTGGGTGCCTAAGGGAATCATTCCAACCAAGACTAGAATTTAAACAGAGAGAATTGATCCAGCTCCCTTTTCTGGCGCTTGTATTACATGAAAGTATCACCCACACCACGAGAGACCGCAGGGAGCGGTCAGTGTGAACTGGTAAGTGGGCACCTCAATGAGGCTTTGCAAGCAGTTTCTCTGGAGAAGTAGCAAGTTCCTGATCACAGTATTGTATGCAAATAAATAAACAAATGGTATTGTTATTATTATTTTTACATGGAGAAGACCTCAGAAACATCTTATTTCAATTGAAAGACTGAAATCACAGAAAAACTTCTTCCCCTCCCAGTTCTTTGGCTAAGATATATTGGTAAAACGGTGCGTTATTCATTTTTCTAATTCAGAAAAGCCTGGTTATCACAGGCAACCCAGCTCTAGGTGACTAACAGAGTACTCTTTGTGTTGAGAGAGAAACTAAACTGAAGGTAGAAGCATCTTATTTGTCAGCAGCATAGAGGCTATATGACTGGATCTGGTGTTTTACTCATCTTGTACCCAGGCAAAAGGAGAAGAACTGCATTGCACAAACTAGCCCACAGATCTCTCTAAACAGAACATGAAACACTCCTAAAGGTGAGATCCACTATGAGGAAAGATACCCTCCTTTCATACCAAGTCACAGAGATGGAGTTATCATGGTCTTGACCTCTTAATTCCCCTTATGCTATCTGGGTGTGTGAGTGTGTGTATGCCCAACACTTTGTGACCCCATGGACTGTGGCCCACTAAGTCACCTGGAAGCCCCAGGCTATTTGGGTAGGGACTTGGAGAAGGCAATGGCACCCCACTCCAGTACTCTTGCCTGGGAAATCCCATGGACGGAGGGGCCTGGTGGGCTGCAGTCCATGGGGTCGCTAGGAGTCGGACACGACTGACGTGACTTAGCAGCAGCAGCAGAAACCAATGACACCCCCAATTTGCCAGAATGGGGGCTTCCGATACCATCGAAAGAATGCTTATGGACAAAAGGCTGGTGAACAATGGTGGGAAGACCACAGGGAGTTATGCAACATACTTTGAGATAAGTCTGTTCTGGATCTTTTACACTTCCTCTATTTCATATTGTAGGCAGAACACGTTTCCAGGGAATGTTTTGTAGCTTTTCTAAATGTACAATGATTCCAATGCTCAATTAGGGGAACCACAGAATAATCTATTCTAGCAAAGTTTAAAGGCAACTTGGGCAAATCCATCAAGCATCTCACTTGGTGAAACAAGTGAAACTCAAATGGACAAAACAGGTGAAATTCAAATGGACAAAAGTATGATTGAAACCAAGAACATTGATGATGGGATCATTTAGACTTGGATTTGAAACTCAGATTTGCCACGTCATAACTCTGTGGACTTGGGAAAAGCACTTAACTTTTCTGAACCTCAGATTCCTGATCTATAAAATGCGGATGATAATATTTTCTGTGCCTAAGTATTTTAAGGTTATATGAGATAAGGAATATAAATTGTTTATCATAATGTCTGGCACATAGTAAGTGCTTAACAATGTTAGTTCCTTTATTTTTCTTCCTCTATTGATGTGTGATTTCCAGGTTTCCATTTAACCTCTCTCTCTGAGTTCCTAGAATACTAATGATTTTTTCTGTAGTATTCAGTAAGTCTATTCAACTTAATAGTTTAAAAATCATTCTAAACGTAAGAAATAAAAGGAATATGAATATTGAATAATACTTGCCATTTTTGCAACAGATGCTCATAATCTACTAGGGAAATTAAAAACATGCTTATAAAAGTAACTATAAATTAAACAACAGTATACAAAATAATTTGATAACTTACATTGGGATGGAGGGTCATCTATTATGTGCCAAGCCACATACAAGGTGGCAGAGACACAAAGATATATAGGATGGAATCACTGAATTTCAAGGCTCTTAATTTAGCATAGGAAGAGATACATGAACAGACAAGCTGAAAGAAAAGCAGAGAGGACAAATGATACTAGATAAAGTAGTGGCACAAAGATGAGAAATCACTTATTGAAGGTGTCAGGAAAGGTTTCACAGAAGAGAAAATGTCTAGGCTAGATAAATAAAAACAAGTAGGCTAGAACTTAAATAAAATGAAAAATTTCATTGAAAAATACAACTAAAATTGATACAGATGAAACAGAACATCTAAATAGCTTTCTTTATACCTGTTAGAGCAATTACATTCACTATCTAAACCTCCCCACAAAGAACATGCCATATCCAAATGGTATCACTGGTGATTCCCACCAAATTCTCAAGTAAGAAATACCACTAAACTTACAAAATTCTTCCATAGAATAGAGAAAAAGAGAACACTTCCAACTGATTCTTTTTTTACCAAAATTGGATAAATAAATTCCAAGACAATTACAGACCAATACCTTTATGACCACGGATGCAAAAGTCCTTAATAAAATTATAATAAGTCAAAGCTAACAACATAAAAATACAACATTATCAATTAGAATTTATTCCAGGGATGTAATATTTGTTTTACATTTAAAATTCAAGCAATGCAATTCACCATATTAACAGAATAAATAGAGAAAAACATATTATTATTTCAACAGGTGCAGAAAAATCATTTGAAAAAATTCAATACCCATTCACAACAATAAAAAGAAAGAAAAACCATTCAGCATATTAGGAATAGAAAGAAATTTTCTCAATCTGAAAAGGGGTATTCTAGAAAAAACCTATTGTCAAGACTTCCTTGGCGGCCCAGTGGTTAAGACTTGGCCTCCCAATTCAGGGAGTATAGGTTTGATCCCTGGTTGGGGAGCTAGGATCCCATATGCCTTGTGACCAAAGGACCAAAACATAAAACAGAAGCAATATTGTAGAAAAATCAATAAAGATTTTAAAATAAAACCTATTGTTAACATCATCCTTGATAGTTAATTATAAAACTGTCTCCCCCTAAGATAGGGAACAAGGTAAAGATGCCTGTGTTTACTACTTCTAGCCATCATCTCATTGGACATCCAAGCAATTTTTAACAAAGCAAGAAAAATAAAAGGCATACATAGAAAAAGAAGTAAAATTGCCTCTGTTTTTAAAGGGCATGGTTGCTGATGTAGAAAATCCTAAAGGAATCTAAATAACACTGACCAGAACTAAGAGATGCATTTAGTAAAATCACAAGATATGAGTAATACATACAAGTCAATTACATTTTTACATACTAGCAACAAATCATTGGAAATGAAATTTTAAAAATCCATGTATCATAAAACATAAAATACTCAGGAATACAGTTTCAAAAATAGGTGCACAGTGAGTTGGATTATGGCTCCTAAAAGATATTTCTACCTGGAACCACAGAATGTAAACTTTTGGGGGGAAAAAGGGTCTTTGCAGATGTAAGATAAAAATATTCAGATGAGATCATCCTGGGTTAGGGTGGTCCCTAAATCCAACAACACTGTCTTTATAGGAGATAGAAAAAAAGACACTGAGGCATAGAAGGAGAAGACCAGGTAAAAACAGAGGCAAGAAATTGGCCAAGGAATGCCAAGGACTGCTGGCAGACGCCAGGAGCGAGGCAGGGGACGGATTCTCCTTCCCAGTGTCCAGAAGAACCAACCTGCCAATATCTTGATGTTGGACTTTTGGCCTCCTGAACAGTGAAATAAATTTCTGTTACTTTCAACCAACCATTTAGTGGTAATTTATTACAGCAGCTCTGGGAAACCAAAGCAGTGTGTAAGCTTTTACTGTGTGTAAGCGCTGACAGTGAAAGTGACAAAATACTGCTTTAAGAAGTTAAAGACCTAAAGAAGTGCAGAGACATGCCAGGTTCACAGCTCGGAAGACTCCAATGTCATTAAATGCCAATTCTATGCAAACTGAGCTAGACATTCAAAGTAATCTCACAATCAAAAGTTCAGCAAACCCTTCCCTTCTCTTGCAAAAATTGACAAGTTCATCCTAAAATTAATACTGCAAGACAAAAAAGGTTCCAGAATTTTTAAAGTAATCTGTAAAGAACAGAGGTTTCATATTATTTTATTTCAAGATTTACGACAGAAGCATAATAATAAAGACAGTGTAGTATTAGAGGATAGAAGAGACTTACAGACCAATGGAACAGAATAGAATCTAAAGTAGATCCATACAGTCAGCTGATTTTTTGACAAAAGTGTCAAAGCAACTCAGTGGGGTGGGGGGAATGGTCATTTCAACAAATGATGCTAGAACAAGAAAACTATATAGAAAAGAATGAACATTGACACATTTCATAACATATATAAACATTATCGCAAAGTTAACAATAGACTTGAATATAAAAGCTAAAGAGAGGACGAGATGGTTGGATGGCATCACCAACTCCATGGACATGGATTTGAGCAAGTTCTGGGAGATAGTGAAGGACAGGGAAGCCTGGCATGCTGCAGACCACGAGTTTGCAAAGAGTCAGACGTGACTGAGCAACTGAACAACAACATGAAAGCTAAGAGCAGTAATCTTTTAGAAAAAAAAAACATAGGAGAAACTCTCGGGGCTGGTGCACTGGGATGACCCAGAGGGATGGTACGGGGAGGGAGGTGGGAGGGGGGTTCAGGATGGGGAACATGTGTACACCCGTGGCGGATGCATGTTGATGTATGGCAAAACCAATACAATATTGTAAAGTAAAAAAAAATAATAATAAAAAAATTTAAAAAAAGAATTTGATATAAAAAAATAAATAAAATTTTGGAGATAGGGAAAGATAAGAAAGGTCAGGCACAAAAACAAAGAGAAAAATATTCAATACACTGAAGCTGATCAAAATGTAAATCTTTTGCTCTTTAAAAGGTACCATTAAGAAAATGAAAATGTGCACAATAAATTGAGAGAAATATCTCCCACACAAATAAATACGACAGGTTGGTATCTAGTTTGTATATATAAGGACTTCTTATAACCCAATAATAATGACAACCTAGTAAAAACAAAAAGATTAAAATTTAAACACACATTTCACAGAAGATAATACAAATAAGGATATGAAGAGATGTTCAAAGTCCTTAGCCATCAGGGAAATGCAAGTTAAAATCACAAGGAGGTGCTGGTACATGCTCATAAGAACAGCTGCATAAGGTGGGCTGCAAGAAGGGACTATACGACACAGGGACTACGGCCACTATTTTATAATAACTGCAAGTGGAATGTAACCTTTAAAATTGTATAAAAATAAGTACAATTAAGAATAAAAGACTGACAATAACAAGTTTTGACAAGAATATGGACAAATTGGAACTCATATATACTCTTAGTGGGAATGTAAGATGGTAAACCACGGAGAACTGGTATTTTCTTACAAAGTTAAATATATATCTACCATATGACCCAGAAATTCTAATTGTAGGGCTTACCAACGTAAATAAAAACATATGTCCACACCAAGGCTTACACACACATGTTCAGAGCAGCCCCAAACTGGAAACCCAAACATCCATCAACTGGAGAATGAATAAACAAATTG
Organism: Bos indicus; assembly: GCF_029378745.1. NCBI lineage: Eukaryota > Metazoa > Chordata > Mammalia > Artiodactyla > Bovidae > Bos > Bos indicus. Next base: position 33,174,157 of record NC_091774.1, read on the forward strand.
TGATATATCTATACTACCATGAAACACTACTCAGCAATAAAAAGGAACAAACGACTTACACATGCAACATGGATAAGTCTCCAAATCTTTATATTAAATGAAAGAAACCAACACAGAGGAGTACATACTGTATGATTATATTTATTCAAAGCATACAGAATACAAACTAAGCTATAGAGACAAAAAGCAGATCAGTGCTTGCCTTGCCTATAACCAGAGCCATAAGGAGAGATGGACTGCCAAGGGGCACAGTGAATCTTTTGGAGATAATGAAGATGTTCTATGTCTTAATTGTCATGCTGTTTTATGGATACAGATACTGGGATTTCCCAGGTGGCACTAGTGGTAAAGAATCCACCTGCCAATGGAGGAGATGCAAGAGATGCCCTCTCAGTGTACAGAAAGGGGGAGGGCAATGACGTTTCTGAATTGCATGGGATCCATTCACTAGACCCAGAGGCAGCTGTTTAAAGGCTGCTGCATTTATTATTGGAAGACTGAGCACACATTCCAACCGTTTTCTTTATCCTTATGAGAACTGCAGGGAGTCATTTTACATTTCAAAGCCTAATCTTCAGAATGAAGATTATAATATCCCCACAATACAGTTGTCTTAAGGGTTAAAAAATGCAAATGAAATATCTCCTTGGAAGAAAAGCTATGACCAACCTAGACAGCATATTAAAAAGCAGAGACATTACTTTGTCAACAAAGGTCTGTCTAGTCAAAGCTATGGCTTTTCCAGTAGTCATGAACAGATGTGAGAGTCAGACTATAAAGAAAGCCGAGTGCCAAAGAACTGATGCTTTTGAACTGTGGTGTTGGAGAAGACTCTTGAGAGTCTCTTGGACTTCAAGGAGATCCAACCAGTCCATCCTAAAGGAGATCAGTCCTGGGTGTTCATTGGTGGGACTGATGCTGAAGCGGAAACTCCAATACTTGGGCCACCTGATGTGAAGAGCTGACTCCTTGGAAAAGACCTTGATGCTGGGAAAGATTGAAGGCAGGAGGAGAAGGGGACGACAGAGGATGAGATGGTTGGATGGCATCACTGACTCGATGAACATGAGTTTGAGTAAGCTCTGAGAGTTGGTGATGGACAGGGAAGCCTGGTGTGCTGCAGTCCATGGGTGGCAAAGAGTCAGACACGACTGAGTGACTGAAATGAACTGAACTGAATAATATTTAAGTAGATGTTACATGTCCATGACAAATAGTAGGGCTTTTAAACATATTTTGATTGGCATGTCAGTTGTTATCTGGCTATTCATATACTCAAATTTCTTATTATCCACCCAAGTTAATTGAGTTTCCTAATCAGAGACATACTTTTCTATCACTTCAGTCAATGAGGTGATCCAGAAATGAGAGTTGATTGTAATATTAGGTTGGGTAGAATACAACTACAGGGGTAAATCTGTTTCCACAAAAATCATATGAAGCATTCCAAAGTTGGAGTGATTTATGGCAGCCCACTCCAGTATTCTTGCCTGGAGAATCCTATGGACAGAGAAGCCTGGTGGGCTACAGTCCATGGGGTCACAAAGAGTTGGACACGACTGAGCAACCAAACAGCATAGTTTCAGGTTGTCTACGCCACTGCTTTCTATCGGTGGAGTCAGTGGAGAGTAGACTATTGTCTAATAAGAAATAAACCAACAAAAAAACAAGCGATGGGTAAATGTGGTCCCAGTGTGAAGATTTCAAGGGAAAAGGGGAGTAATGGGTACAGCAAGCACACGTGACCCCAAAAAGTCAAGTCAGGAGGAGATCCCTTAATACAGCTGCTTAGAAGAAGAAATGTATGTTTCGGAAAATTTCTAGAAGGTCATTTTTAAGAACTAACCAGGCACATTTAATAAACAGAACATAGTTATCCCTTCTTCCAGAAACAAAATGGGTAATGCAATCAAGCTCTCAAAGACTAATTACAATGAAGGTTTGACTAAAATGACAAATTATAGATGAGAGCAGTTATATTTGCTGAGAAATGCTGTGACTGAAGACCTCAGACGAACTTTGCCATTTCTTCATATTACTCTCTCTACTGGCCAAGAAGTTTTCATCACATATAGGGAGATATGGGTTGGGTTTTGTTTTGTTTCTTCTTTATTGGAGGATAATTGCTTTACAATATTGTGTTAATTCCTGACATACAACAACATGAACTAACCATAATTAGCCATAATACACAGGTCTCCTCCCTCTTGAACTTTCCTCCCACCTCTCACCCCACCCCACACCTCTAGGGTTTGAGCTCGCTGTGTCATATACCAAATTCCCACTGGCTCTCTATTTTACCTGTGTTAATGTATATGTTTCATTGTTACTCTTTCAATTAGCCCCTCCCTCTGAGTTGGTTTTTAACACATTTTTGTTAGCAAACAAACTTCTTTCTTTTAGTTTCAGTTCAGTTCAGTTCATTTCAGTCACTCGGTCGTGTCCGAATCTTTGCGACCCCATGAATTACAGCACGCCAGGCCTCCCTGTCCATTACCAACTCCCGGAGTTTACTCAAACTCATGTCCATTGAGTCGGTGATGCCATCCAGCCATCTCATCCTTTGTCATCCCCTTCTCCTCCTACCCCCAATCCCTCCCAGCATCTGGTCTTTTCCAATGAGTCAACTCTTCGCATGAGGTGGCCAAAGTATTGGAGTTTCAGCTTTAGCATCAGTCCTTCCAGTGAACACCCAGGACTGATCTCCTTTAGGATGAACTGGTTGGAACTCCTTGCAGTCCAAGGGACTCTCAAGAGTCTTCTCCAACACCACAGTTCGAAAGCATCAATTCTTCGGTGCTCAGCTTTCTTCACAGTCCAACTCTCACATCCATACATGACCACAGGAAAAACCATAGCCTTGACTAGATGAACCTTTATTGGCAAAGTAATGTCTCTGCTTTTGAATATGCTATCTAGGTTGGTCATAACTTTCCTTCCAAGGAGTAAGCGTCTTTTAATTTCATGGCTGCAATCACCATCTGCAGTGATTTTCAGTTCAGTTCAGTTCAGTTCAGTTCAGTTGCTCTTGGAGCCCCCAAAAATGAAGTCTGACACTGTTTCCATTGTTTCCCCATCTATTTCCCATGAAATGATGGGACCAGATGCCATGATCTTCATTTTCTGAATGTTGAGCTTTAAGCCAACTTTTTCACTCTCCACTTTCACTTTCATCAAGAGGCTTTTTAGTTCCTCTTCACTTTCTGCCATAAGGGCGGTGCCATCTGCATATCTGAGGTTATTGATATTTCTCCTGGCAATCTTGATTCCAGCTTGTGTTTCTTTCAGTCCAGCGTTTCTCATGATGTACTCTGCATAGAAGTTAAATAAGCAGGGTGACAATATACAGCCTTGACGTACTCCTTTTCCTATTTGGAACCAGTCTGTTGTTCCATGTCCAGTTCTAACTGTTGCTTCCTGACCAGCATACAGGTTTCTCAAGAGGCAGGTCAGGTGGTCTGGTATTCCCATCTCTTTAAGAATTTTCCACAGTTTATTGTGATCCACACAGTCAAAGGCTTTGGCATAGTCAATAAAGCAGAAATAGATGTTTTTCTGGAACTCTCTTGCTTTTTTGATGATCCAGCGGATGTTGGCAATTTGATCTCTGGTTCCTCTGCCTTTTCTAAATCAGCAAATCACAGCTCTGGAGTCAAACTCAGTACAGACCCTGTTTATTGGGACCTCATCACACCTATTTGTTTTCTCTTGTCTACAGCATCTTTGTTACTACAAAATAGTTCAGTTGTAACAAGGATCATATGGCCAGCAAAGTCTACAATGTTTCCTCTCTGGAGCTTTATAGATAAAAGTTTGATAGGCCTCTGATCTAGATAATCTAAGGTTAGAACCAGACATCAGAACACCTGCACTGATGCCATATCAGGAATAGGCAATGTTTGCTCACAAGAAAAAGAATGATATATTGGACTTAAAAGGAAAATGCTCATGTCTAATAATAGGAACCAACAATAAAAATGAACAAAGAGTAAAACATTTAGCTCTTGGGTCTTCAGACCACCCCACAGTATAGAATCTGATTAGCCAAAATCTTTAGGGAGACTGATTAAAGGGAAGCTTGTGAAGATGAGAGAGGAGGTTCCCTATCAGCTTAACCAAAAATGCCTTGCCCAATTTCCCTTTCTCCAGTACAACATAAACTGAGTCCTTGTTCATTGAGTGTTTTTGTCGGTCCATTTTACATTATTTTCTCTCTTCCTCTTGTATGGAGGGTCTACATGCCCAGACATGAACTCTACATGGGTAAAGCCATGTGACTTTTGCTTTCCTAGTGTGTGCACATCCTTAGCATAGGCACAATCAGGTGCTTAATGAATATCTGGTGATGATGATCATCAAGAGCTTAGTAACAGGGTCTTCTCTAAAGGCTGTGATGGGGCTTCAAGTTAATATCCTTGTATTCTCTCTTGAGCACTCATTTGTGTGTGTGCATCTGGGTGTAGGGAGACTACAAACTGAGCATTCATTGCAAGAAACAAGCAGAATGTTCCATTTAGAAGTAGGTAGACACGAATGAAGCGACGCAGCAGCAGCAGCAGCAGCAGACAGCTTTGTCAGAATATCTGCTGATGGTGAAGGAATGAAAAACCCAGGATTTTATTCCTGTGACTCATTGTCTGATTTTGGACATCATTTATCCTAGCCAACCTCTGTTTCCAAGATTTTCATAACCACATTTACCAGCTGCAACATCACAAATGGATCTGCAAGGTTAAGAGATCCTTGGATCAACCAGAAACAATGTGTATTACTTTTACAACAACCCACCAATGTGCCAGGAAACCTAAAGGTACATACAGCTGCAGTGATCCTACAGTTCTGCCTTGCCAGGGGGGCATTTAAGTTTTAACTTGAATATAAAATTCCTCAGAAATCCTCTTTCTATGCTAATGTGGACAATGACTCTTCAGTCTTAGGTTCTGATGAATGTTACTCATCTCTCGTCACCATTAAGTCAAACACAGACACAAGAAAAGCCAATCTCACCCTAAACAGGATTCCCTTTACCAGCTCCTTTGTTTCTGCCTACCGAGCCATCATTCTTTCAGATTAAAATGTGCCAGTTGTCTTTTACTGGTCCCTCCTCCTCCCTCCCCAAACTCACTTTTAGACACAAAATTTTATTTCTCTTCGATGGAACACATATCTCTGATTTGTTCCTTTCTCTTCACTTTTCACTACTGTCTTTGTCTAAGTCCTTTGCCTCCTCACTTCCTGGGTACCTCTGGCATTCCTTGCTAGCCTCCTGTTCTCCAGTTTCTTTCCCTTCTGGTCCATCTGGAGTTCCATCAACAGAATGCTGCTGCTGCTGCTGCTGCTAGTAAGTCACTTCAGTTGTGTCCAACTCTGGGGGACCCCATAGACGGCAGCCCACCAGGCTCCGCCGTCCCTGGGATTCTCCAGGCAAGAACACTGGAGTGGGTCGCCATTTCCTTCTCCAATGCTTGAATATTCTGCCTTAAATCCTGCCTTTTTTTTTTGTCATTCCCTACCCCCAAATCTTCACTGGCAACTTATCTCATGCTGTTCCATATCTACAAGACCATGCATGTGTGAAAATTCCATAAGGAGTAAAACATTATAGAATCTCTGTCTTTAGCAAGGATGGCTCTTCCTGGCTTTTAGGACAGGACACCATGTGACTCGCCTTCCATGAAGTAGAACCTGGCCAATGTGCCACCTTGGGCTCTGTGTAGGTCAGGCTCATTGCTGTCAAAGAGCAGGCCCTGCTGTCTCCCCTGCCAGTTCCCTCCAGAGAGACACAGGGAGGCTGAATGACACTGCAAATGGGAGCTGTTTATATTGTCAAAGGACCAGACATATACGGCGTGCGCGAGAGCTCTGTTCTTGACCGGTCTTGTTTACTTTATTAAGGCCTTGGATAAAAATAGATTCTATCCTTATCAAATCCATAGATATCAAAAGTGGGGGAAAATGAAAGCCATGCCAGATGACAAGATTAACATTCAAAGAGAACTCCAACAAGAAGTCAAAATGAAGAGCACACAGGATGACAGAAATAAATAAGTTTTGAAAGCCAGGCTCAAAACCCCAACTGCACCTTGTAGGGGAGACTTCATATAATAATTATTCTAAAATATTTACAAGGGAGGAGATCAGAGTGAGGGTGAGGGGATGAGGAAGAGAGCAAGGCGGCAGGGATTATTTATAAGGAAAATACACGCCAAGCTAACAGTTTTGCCTCCAAAATAAAGCACACTTGGGCTGGATTAATTGAATTATTTTGTCTAGAGACTAGTTACATGGTGTTGAGCATTGCTTATAAAGCCTGAGAATATCTTAATTCTGGTTGCCGTATCAATTGACAAACAAATATATGAAGACTTGTGAAAGATCTGTATATAAATTTACTCACATTTAACAGGAAATAAGGTCTGTCTAGTCAAGGCTATTGTTTTTCCTGTGGTCATGTATGGATGTGAGAGTTGGACTGTGAAGAAAGCTGAGTGCCGAAGAATTGATGCTTTTGAACTGTGGTGTTGGAGAAGACTCTTGAGAGTCCCTTGGACTGCAAGGAGATCCAACCAGTCCATTCTAAAGGAGATCAGCCCTGGGTGTTCTTTGGAAGGAATGATGCTAAAGCTGAAACGCCAGTACTTTGGCCACCTCATGCAAAGAGTTGACTCATGGGAAAAGACTCTGATGCTGGGAAGGACTGGGGGCAGGAGGAGAAGGGGATGACAGAGGATGAGATGGCTGGATGGCATCACCGACTCGACGGACATGAGTTTGAGTGAACTCCGGGAGATGGTAATGGACAGGGAGGCCTGGCGTGCTGCGATTCATGGGGTCGCAAAGAGTTGGACACGACTGAGCGACTGAACTGAACTGAACTGAGCTGCAGGACATTAAGGAAGGATGCAATGTCTACTTCTAAGGACTATCCTCCTAAGAGAGAGTAGAAATATTCTCTCATGCCAAAAGTGGAAAGAGCTAGACCCCCTGGTGAAAGTTTGGAGGAGATAAATTTTAGCTTAAAAAAAAAAAAAGTAAAAGGTACAAATGAGTGGAATAAGATATTTTGAGAAAGTAATTTGTTGGGACTAGAAATGTTCAAGTACAGATTGAATAACATCATCACAGGAACTTCTTGGCATTCTTAGAGTGCATTGGTTTGGGCTAGATAACCTGAAGGTTATGCTCTTTTCATCTCTAAGGTGTGGTATTGCTCTGCCATACCTGTAAAACCCTCTCCTCTTCCATCACTATACCACAGCAATCACATTTGCCTTCCACTTATAGACACATACGTCCTGCTCATTAGACTGAGAGCTCTTTAAAGGTAAGGATTCTGTTTTCTATCTATGCATTCCCAGATCCTAGCACAGTTCCCAAGGAGCTAAATATACAATATACTTCACTGAATTACAAAGTTCTACCTAGAAAAACCCTACCCACTCTTCAGAGTACATTAGGAGTTTCTGCTTCCCACAAGAAGTCTTCCTTAATCAATCCTATAGTTTTTGTATTTTGTGTTGCACAATTTGCCACAATGTAGTTCTCTATATCATTCCTTGTATTAATATAACATTGTTTAGTGAATGCTATTTCTATCTTCCCAACTAGACTGTCAGCTAATGCCATTAAAAATTATGCCAACTACTTATCACTGCTCAGAATGGAATTGATTAGCAATATTGTGCTCGCTCGTTGAAAAGCACTCTTCTAGAAAATTTTAAAATAGAAAAAAATCCTCCACTTATTCATTACAAAGATAAAAAGAGTAACTTTCTAGTGGAGAAACATGGACGACACTACCTTAACCAAGTGATCAAAATTAACATCACCAGTAAGATAACATATTGACGTCATTGACCCTGATATGATGTCATCATCTCTTCAGTAGTATCCTTCCAAAACTGGATAACCTCAATCTAATTGTGAGAAAACATCACAAAATTCAAACTACAAAATATCTGAGCACCAGTACTCTTTAACAATGTTGGGGCCATGGAAGACAAAGAAAGACTGAAGAACTCTCCTGGTTTGAAAGAGACCAAGGAACAAGACCAAATGCAATGTGGAATCCCAGAATGCTGCCTGGACCAGAAAACGGGCATTAAAGGAAAACAGAAATTCTAATACGGTGTAATAAGCTAGTATTAATAGCATTATAACAATGTTAAATTCTTGGTTATGATAATCTAACTGTGGTTATAGATATGTTAACATTAGGGGAATCCAGATGAACATTGTACTATTTTGCAACTTGTCCATAGGTCTAAAATTCCTTCAAAATACAATTTAAATTGATCATATCTTGGTTTCATCAACCAATTAATAAGAGAATAGTGTTTATGCAAAGCTCATACACTTTTCAGAGGGAATGGTCATGAGTCAAAAGGAACTTGAGTGGGGACCCAAACAACTAAGATGGATATCTTTACTGGAAACAAGGCATAGTTGACTTCCATTATGTTTAGCAGTTACTTTCTACAGAGATGCTGAGAATATCGAATTAGGGAATACTGAAGAATTCCTCCTGGGGGAAATACAGGGGTCGTTTCCTACATGCCTCTGATCAGCACATAATCTTGTTTTATGTATGTTTCTGTTTGAAGACATCTTATTTAATACATATTGTTGATTCACTAACATTGATTTCATGGCCAACAGCACCATAACTTGTGTGAATGAAGTGTATCTACACCCGTATTTTCTCCATAGGGCGCATCACGGTTTTCTGTGCTTAGGAACACTTGGCAGCACTTCAGCATTACTCCTGGAGGCCATTTTAAACAGCAAAATCATCAACAAAATGTGCAAAGACGCAAACAAAAAATGGTAAAAAAAAAAAATTCATTGAAGTAAAAATACATAAATAAATCCCCCAAAGGACACAGTACGAGAGCTTCAACAAGAAGGCAGAGTCACACTGGTCAACCCCAGCTGGGAGGCGGTGTACACCAGCAACACAAATTTTTCGCTGCCTTGCACATGTCTGCAAGTGACCACAAAAGCACCACCAATGTTAATTCGAGTTTACAAGTAAACAAGTTTTAGTCAGTGGGTGAATTTGCAAATATGGGATTCATAATGAGGACTGACTACCTTTAAACATGTCCAATGACTGTGAAGTTATATTCTTGCCTTTAGCGAATAAGTACAATATCTGCATTTCAAAAGGTGGACTGAATTCTCAGAAAATTAGAAAGCAACTGAAAATTCTTTGCTTATTAGAACCCAGCAGAAAGAGTGGGGCTTCTTCACTAAGACTTGCCCAATTACAGTATCACACTTTTCTTAGAGATGGAAATATGAATATGAATGGACATTTGTTTCTGAACTTCCATACAGTTTGGGGGCACTTTAATTCTATAATTAGTTCTATCTCAATTTATGGCCTTTTTTTCCCCACCCTGGCTACATTGAGGGTCTTCTCAGTGCCTTGGCCTCACCAAGTCCAATGAAACTGATTTCCTTTTCATTTTAGTCATCAGTACACCTGGCTACAACCTGAAGTTCATCAAAATCGGGAACAGTCTCAACCTCAGGAAAGCCTCTCTTAATTTTCACACATCCACTCCTCACTTCTAGTGAATCTATTCAATTTCAATTTGTGACATAGAAACTCCAAAATTTCAACATATCCCCCAAGACAATCAGTCCTATCTGAAGTGAAGTGAAGTGAAAGTTGCTCAGTCGTGTCGGACTCTGTGCAACCCCATGGACTGTAGAGTAGAGTCCATGGAATTCTCCAGGCCAGAATACTGGAGTGGGTAGCCTTTCCCTTCTCCAGGGGATCTTCTCAACTTAGGGATCGAACCCAGGTCTCCTGCATTACAGGCAGATTCTTTACCGTCTGAGCCACCAGGGAAGCCCAAGAATGCTGCAGTGGGTAGCCTATCCCTTCTCCAGTGGATCTTCCTGACCCAGGAATTGAACTGGGGTCTCCTGCATTACAGCCAGATTCTTCACCAACTGAGCTATGAGGGAAACCCTATCTAGCTGTACTTAATTCAGTAACACTTGTGAAGTCATTTTAATCTTTCGACCTTTTACATCTTTTAATTTTCCAAATTATGACCTTGAGTAATCACCATTTGTTTCTTCTACTTCCATTCCTGGTCTGCCAAGTATTTCTGCAAACATTCACAAGATACTGTTAAAATCCAAAATAAATTAATTTACTCAATCAACCTTCAACAAATCTTTACCATCCTTATTCATCTACTATTGAAATCCAATTGCACAGACAGGATCTGTCAAACAGTCCCTCCATTCTATACATATTGCCAATACTCTAATTCAGACTGATACACAGATCACCTGTCTATGGTAATAAGTCCTTAAATAGTCTCCCCCATACTGTCCTGTCCACTTTATAAGCTAATTAATCATCTTAAAGTACACAGTTAATCAACCTACATGCTCCTTATAGCTACCTGGCAAAATTCCAAACACCTTTACATGGCATTAAAGTCCCTTGAAGAACTGATTTCAGATTACTTGTAAAGACTTTCCTTCTATTAAATTCATTTTCAGACTATGTCTAAGCCTGAATGGACTATTTCCATTCTTACATAGGTCCTTCTTCTCTTTACTCAAGCCCCTTATTTATATTTTCCTTTTCTCAGAAATACCTTATCCCCAATCTCTATCCCTCACAATCTTACCTATTCTTTAAGCCCCAGCTCGAAATACATCTCTTCTATGAAGCCTACTCTGCTTCAGTATTTGGAAATATTCTCTTTCTCTGACTCACCAAGCATTCTGGAATTGTACTTAGTACATTTGTGTTTTTAAGTAATTATTTTATTCTCCTCACTACATTTCAATATCTTTGAGGGCAGGAAATATATCTATCTTGCATTCATCACAACACCTAATACAAATGTTCAGTAAACTACTTTATGTATATATAGATAGATAGATAACGTGTATTATATATAAATATATATATATAAAGTATATATACATGCCTAATATGGGTATGGACAAAATATACATAAAGTATATATGTGTATATAATATGATCTATGTATAACAGAGAAGACTAAAAATACTGTTAGCAGCTCATATTACTGATAGATTAAAACCTGAGATAGACATAGAGAAAAAGCAAACAAAACAGTAGTAAGTTAACAGTCATTTGATAAAATTGGAGAAATTGATGAGTGATTAATTATTGTAACATCAACTCTTTAGGTACAGTTGTATTGAAATCCTTCTAGATAGCAATATTTATTTCATTCCTGGGATTAAAAAGTAAAAGATAACAGAAGACTAAGTATATTCAATGAATTCTTAAATTGAATAGATATTATTGTAATGGTACTTACTTCATTTGAAGGATTTTAAAATTTTGATTAAGTGTAGAAAGTAACTTAGTGTTTAGTGTCTATCCTGCTTGCATCATGAATACTAATGAAACAAATTACCACCACCACCACCAGAATCATAAAATATATTCCTTAGTTAAAAAACACTTCAAAAACTCTACTAGAAATGTAACTCAGTAGGAAGCTACAACAACTGTGGAAGCTTAGTAACATCAAAGACAACCATCCGTCATCTTCATGACCATGGTAGTTCTACCTACACTCAGTGAGTAATGCAGAAAAGGTACAATATCAAGGCAGACGACTTCCCTAGTGCTTTTGTCCCACTGCAGGGAAACTGCATGAGATTACTGTGAAATAAAAATTAAGTGATGAAACTTGGTCAACTTTGTTCTGATAAGCATGCAAATACTTCTCTTGGGGCTTATTCTTGCTCTTGTAGCTTACTAAACCCTTTAATTTCTAGAAACTCCCAACATTCTGAGGAAAACTTTTTAAAAGCCAAGATTCAATGGCACCCTGTTTTGACTTGGCTATTGACCCTATTTCAAATTCAATTTTGTGCGCTGAAACAATAGTAGAATGAAAGGAAAAAATTCTCTAGATGTTACAGAATACTATAATACAAAACTTAAGTGTGGGGTATACAAAGGTGGGTTATCTGAGCTTAATATTTCCTAAATCACAGACCTGTCAAAAATTGTTTATTGAAAGAAAATGTGATTCAACTGAACCAACACTTATTAAATAACTATTATGTGTCAGCCTGGGAAGAGAAGGATGATTAAAATGGTGTCCACTCCATCAAAGAATTCACAAAAACTATCAGTAAAACAGACATGTGTAACATTCACATCATATGATGGGGCAGCTGTTTGAACAAAGTATTACGTGAACACAGAAGAAAGGGCTGCCTAAGGGAGGTGAGAGGGAAACAGAAACAGACAGTGACCTTCCAGCTTGACTTGGGAAGACACAAACCAGAAAAACAAAGGTATCCTCAACCATGAATAAGCCCTAGACAGGAACAGTTTTAGGATCTAAGTTTTAGGATCATTTCAAAGCATAAGCTATGAAAGTAACTGAGAACAAAGATAAATCATAGGTAGAATCTGTGATGAGATACTTTGTTGTTTGCAACCGCGTGGACTGCAACACACCAGGCCTCCTTTCCCTCACTATCTCTCGGAGTTTGCTCAAGTTCATGTCCACTGAATTGGTGATGCTACCCAGTATCTCCTCCTCGGCCACCTTCTTTTGCCTTCAACCTTTCCCAGGGTCTTTTCCAATGAGTCTGCTGCTCTCATCAGGTGGCCAAAGTATTGGAGCTTCAGCTTCACTTAGAATTTAGGAAATCTCCAGGCAAGAATGCTGGAATGGGTAACCATTCCCTTCTCCAGGGGATCTTCCTGACCCAGGGATCAAACCTAGGTCTCCTGCCTTGCAGGCAGATTCTTCACCATCTGAGCCACCAGGGAAGCCCTGATGAGAACCTAAACTGAGATAAATTAGTAAAATGAGCTATATCCATGAGGGTGGTATTCTCACTTAAACCGTGAGACTGCAGGATGAGAAATCATGCTTCACCCCATATGGGAAATGACCATGAGAACTGTCTTCTCATGACACAGGTGACTGGGAGTGACTTACTGGGGCTTTCAGCATATACTATAAGGGAACCTATGGAAAAATAACCATCTTTTAAGAAAGGTTCATGGATGAGCAACATAATTGTGCAATAAGCCATAGGGTGTCAGAAAACAATGTGTGATGTTTATATGGCCCCACTCCTCAGGGATGAAATAGAAGGGATTTCCAAATGATACTTCAGGGCTCTGAAAGCAGAAAGCACAATAGAATGGATGTCTCACTGATCAAGTCCTCCTCAGAGAGAATTCCTCATCTACACTATTTTCATCAGAAAGGATCAGCATCCAGACACCACCTCTGAAAATAAAGATCACCCTGAAATTTGTCCAACTGTCTCATGAACACAATCTATGGGTAATATTAGGATTTTATTGTCTGCCTGCTCAATTGGTGTATCTTAACCACATTCTTCTACCCTGTGTATTCCAGAGTGAGTTGGCAAGAAATCAACTGAGAAACTCTAGGCCTTCTGGAAATAAGATCTCTTGACTGTCCCTATATTTATTTTTAAGGAGGGCCAATGTCAAGTACGGAGAAGATTTGGTTAAAAATTAAAAAGCATCAAGAACAAAAATTTTGACTTTTAGTCCCAGATACACTATTCACAGTATTACCTTATGGAGAAAGCATAAAATATTTGTATAACATAGAGAAAGAAAAGAGACCTCAAAAATGTTCTCTTTGCCAACAAAGTCCTGAGGAAACAATTTTTTTTATTAATAATAAGATTCCTCCCAATGCATCATTTGTCTAGATAAATGTAGCCCAAGGCTACAAAAACACATTCTTAATAATGTTGAAATGAACAGTGAATATGCTTTCTTTATAATGCTCATATTTTTCTAGCAATTTTTATTTTCCTATCATTCCCAACATTTCTAATTTCCCATGTGCCCAGAACAGAATGTGAAATTAAAACAATTAAACCAAATCTCCACTGAAGAGCTTTCTGGATAAGCACAGCAAAGGTTTGCTGACTTAACAGGTAAACATGTTTATAATTTGCTGGTGGTACGAAACTCACTCACTACTGGGAAATTCTGACATCTAAGATCTACATATTGAGATGCTGGAAGAGAACTAGAGAGGACGTCTATGATTTTAATTTACTTATCCTATTTAGAAAAAAAAGTCACTTAAGTCATCCTGGCTCACTTTTCTTACCATTAGTCATACTGCATTTCCTTAAGCCTGTGAGTGTGTTTCTATGTAAATAAACTATGTAGTTCACTTGGGGATAAAAGTCACAGTATTTAGAGATTATAAAGACCTATTAGATCATCCGGTCTGGCCCACAAGAGATAGTCCCTAGATAGGGAACGTAATTGTTGATCTTTGCCAAGAGGCCAAGAAGAAACAGTTGGCAAAAATATTTTCCGTGCTTTTTTGGTTTTAACTTATCTAACAGTGCTTTGGTCACTTCCCAAATGGACTAATAAAATTATCATTAAACAGTTTCACTTATCAAGGAGACACAAAGCTTAACTTAATCTAAGTTCACAGTGTTTCAACCCCCTCCGTTTGTTGAAGAAATGATCTTGTTTTCAAAATATGAACAGTGAGGAGTCTACTCTTTGAACTAACCAGGCAGTTTCCCTTCTTTGGAAGTCAAAAGGCAAATTCTTCCAAACGGTTTTTCCTATTTTCACACATTTTGGAGCAATTAGATGTTAAAACATTGGTTTGAGCAAAGTAGGAAGTGAATCCAGTAGAATACAATATGATAACAGCTTATTACTTTCAGAATCAAAGCGCTGTCTATTTCTATATTTGCTACGCTTCATAGAATTGGGAATAATTTTGAAACAAAGTATGGAGAGGTCCGGCATTATGGTGAAAGTCAAAGCACAAACTGGCAACGTGAACTACAAAGAAACAGTGAAGATACCTGTTCTGGTAACTATTCTTTTTACTCCGCAGTTCTTAAGTCCTATTTTAACTGCGCCAGGCATGTTCCTTCTACCTACATTATTTTCAGAAAACTGTCAATACAAATGAAGAGGTAAAAGTCATGTAAACAAATATACAAAAAATAACACAAACAGGAAAAAATAACAAATAGTAAGGAATGATAATGTAAAAGAAAAATCAGATCTAAACATTTTAAACATAATTGTTTCTCATCTACTAAACACAAATCAACCTAACCCACGGAGTACATCTTCTGTTTTTATTGAGTTACTATTTCATGTAGGTACAGTATCTGTATCACATGAGAGTATACTAAAAATGTTGAAAAAAAAGTGGTCCTTGACTTTCTGAAGTATACATCCTACATCACGAGCTTACAATCCATTTTAAGCCAATAACAAATTTAAGGATCCCAGAGGAACTCAGTAAGACTCTCCGTGTTCACTAAGCATGCACCATGGGCTAAGCCCTAACACCTAGGCCAACCCCCAGGTGTTGCTGAAAATTATAAAGGGCATTAGGCATGGCCCCTGCCCTTTCAGAGCTTATAGTATTATGGAGAAGATACGTATCTACTCTGACATCCCTCACGTCCCATGCAGGGTGGGACGTGAGGGACTAATTTCTGTTATCTAGCTTGTAAAGACCTAGTTGGAAAATCAGAGTCTGGACAGGAGAATGGCAGACTGATGGGGAAGCAAAGGGAAGTTAGTGAAAGTATTATTTGCAAAGATCAAGCAGAGTTAAGAGAGATTAAAAAGAAATGGCGAGGTGTCTGAGGACTGACAAGAGAGGAAGTCATCAGCCACCTAGGTTGATGTGCACTAAACTGACCTGCATGCTCCCCTGGGTCTCCTGGTGCTTCCCCCTCACCAAACACACGCTGAAGCCAGAAGGCAAGAGATTGTTGAGATAGCCCATGAAGGCCAACCTCCAAGAGCACAGAACAGGATGGAAAAAGGTAGACAGGACATCTGGCAAGGCAGAGACTGGCAAGACGAGAACTGGCTAAATTTAGAACCATCCAAGATCATAGGATAATGTATATGCTGCATGCATAACTAAGAATTGTGGTAGATTGGTTAAGAGGAGCGTTTCATTTGCAACACAGAATTTTGGCACTTTTCCATTAGATGAGATCACAGTCAATATTAACACAAGTTTCCAGCTTAAGCTGTGGAACATAAATGGTGAAATCTAATTTAACCAGTATTCTGCCAATGTGAGGTCTGTAATTGGCACTTCTACACATCAACTATTAAATAACTATACTAGATAATGGTGGTCTTGAAGCATACTGAATTCTAAATAACTTATAAATCTTCAAGAATATCATATTTAGAACAACCTTAGCCTTAAGCAGAATATAATCTTTATTTTTTAATTTGGTCATTCATGAACCTCATATACAGCGACTTTGTTGAAAACTATATTGTGTGTGTGTTAGTCACTCAGTCGTGTCTGACTCTTTGCGATCTCACGTACTGTAGCCTGCCAGACTCCTCTTTCCATGGGATTCTCTGGGCAAGAATACTGGAATGGATTGCCGTTCCCTTCTCCAGGGGATCTTCCTGACCCAGGGATTGAGCCTGGATCTCCTGCATTGCCTGTGGATTCTTTATCATCCAAGCCACCAGGGAAGTCCCCAAAACTATACTGGCTAACCAGAAAACTCTGCTTCTTCGTGGTCATGAAAGGTAAGAGAAAGTTTACTCTCCCTACCCCAGCCCACCCCACCTCACCCCACAAAGTTTAATTCCCATAAGTTCACTCTGCACCTTTCTATTCAGTCTTTGAATTATGCTTGATTTAATGTGTTTTGCATACAGATTCCAGTGTATTAGCAGCACTTCATTACTCAATAACAAAAAGCTACAAATAGATTAACGAAGAACCCTTTAGAGGATTCAGAACACACAACACGAGTGTCCCATTTATGCTTGGAAGTTGCTTATTAGCAGCTGAACAACAACAGTTTGCTATAACCCTGCAGCCTCACAACTGAGCTTGATCTGCTCCAATTTGGCATTCAAGTTATGATTTGGATTCTATACATTTCCTCAAATTTTAAAACAGCAACCACAGAACACTTGCGGCTTATTCATTAAACAATGAGCCATTCTGAAAGTTCTTTTCTTGTTTCCCAGACTTGATGAACTTTTATACATGAAATTTGGCTGCCCTGATACAAAAGAATCAACAATTAGAGTACTAGTATTGAAGGACAGCAGCCTGGCTTGAAAACGCATCCCGAAAGTGTCCAGTCCAATGCAAAAGCTGGATGCAAATACTTACTCGTCCCCTCCCAGTGGAGTCATCTAACTGAATCAAGTGGTAATCAATAATGTATATCTTTCAAGTGCTTAAAAAACTGTGTGTGTGTTAGTCACTCAGTCGTGTCCAATTCCTTGCAACCCCATGGACTGTATCCCACCAGGCTACTCTGTCCATGGGATTCTCCAGGCAAGAATAATGGAGTGGGTAGCCATTCCCTTCTCCAGGGGATCTTCCTAACCCAGGACCCAGGGATTGAACCTGGGTCTCCTGAACTACAGGCAGATTCTTTACCATCTGAGCCACTAGGGAACTCCCTCAAAAACTATACATAACATTAAAATTTTGATAATTATTTGGTACATCTAAACCTGTGCCGGAGAAGGCAATGGCACCCCACTCCGGTACTGTTGCCTGGAAAATCCCATGGATGGAGGAGCCTGGTAGGCTGCGGTCCATGGGGTCGCTAAGAGTCAAGACATGACTGAGCAACTTCACTTTCACTTTTCACTTTCATGCACTGGAGAAGGAAATGGCAACCCACTCCCGTGTTCTTGCCTGGAGAATCCCAGGGACGGGGGAGCCTGGTGGGCTGCCATCTATGGAGTCGCACAGAGTCGGACACAACTGAAATGACTTAGCAGCAAACCTGTGCGATACCCTCCCAAAATAGATTCTTGTCCCAGAATTTTTAACTACAGACTGAAAAGTCTTTTAGGTCCTAAAGAACAGACACCTCAATTTTAGCTTCTGATCGCAATTCATAAACTATAGAACAAACTTCTTTCTAAAGTTCTGTAGGAACAAGAAGTAACCCTGACTAAGATTTTCCCAAGGGACTTTCTCAAGTGAATGGATAATAAGATCACACTGATCTTTATATGGCCATATAAAACATTCAGTCTACTTTCAGGTAATTTTTAACTAAAAATCTCAGAGTAATTATAATGTGGGTTTTGGGGGTTTTTTTTTTGCCTTGGTTCCCTGTCACAAGTATATTGATCCATAATCTCTATCTGGAAGCACGGAAGCACACAACAGAGAAAGGGAAGATATGTAAGAGTAGGATGAGAAAGGGAGTTATGTCATCACACATCTCTTCCTGACACATTTTAGAAGATACTCCATAAAGGCTTCCACTATACTTATCCAAAGAGTCCCCTTTCTCTAAATTTGTACCTTGAAAGATTAAATCTCACTCCCCCCCACCCCCTGCCATAACTGGAAGAATTGATTAATATTAGAGCAACAGAATGAAAATGAAGGCAACAGAAAACTCCCCCTAGACAAGATTCAAGCTTTATCAAGCATGATGTTACGTGAACCTCTCCCCTCCCCCATCCTTCTTTAATGCACCATATAGAGAGGGCTCTCATGTTGTAAAGATGTCATATATATTTTCTCTTCACTCAAAGCTTCCTGAATAAAGAGAGATCTATTTGTCTCCATGGTGTTTTCACCATTAACAGTATCAGAGCTGCAGGAACACAATGGGAGATGTGTTTTCCGTTAACCTCTTGACTCAGAGATGTCCTGATGCTACACGTTATTGCATTTTGCATTAGCACAGAACAGTGGGAGTTCTGTGACTGATGTAAAAGGGTTGAGAAGGGCCACAGAAGCTCTCGTGTGCTCCATACTGCAGTTGGCGGTGGAGCACGAAGCACATAATTTTTGTTTAGGAAGAGCTCAAACAGGAACCAGGAAAGGAGGTGGTGAATTTCACATGCCCGACATAGCCCCCTCTCGCTTACCACTGAGATAATCTCTACTGTAAAATGATATTCAGTGTTTTTAACCCTGTTCACAGACATTAACTAGGCAGAAATTAATTTACTTTTCTTTATTATCTTAATGATCTACAAACCATGGAAGGAACAAGGGAATTAATATTTACTGTTTTATTCGGCTGTTTTTTTCCATTGCCTTAATGTGGCTTTCTGTGTTAGCAGGTTGGTGTGATAACCACTACTGCAAATTGTTTCTTACTATTCTGCTCATGTCCCTTTGACAGTACGGACGTAGAAATGGAAATTTCCACTTTTATGTTACAAGGCAGGAGAATACGGAGGCTAAGAAGTAGAATTCTAGTCACTACCATCTACCATTTTTGAATGACAGTCCCAGAATTGCAGAATATTCCTTTGAAAAGTCCCTCAGAATAGACCAGTTCTAGTCCAAGGATTTATGTAACTGGGCACTGATGCTCAGGAGGCTTAAATTACTTGAGTAGGGCAAAACCAGGTTTGGTACCAGCACTCATGCCCCCAGTGGATTCTCTTTACAGGCTCTAATTGAGGATGTGTATACTGAATGAATAATCAGGGTCATATGAAGATCTTAGGACTAAACTCAATGTCACAAGGTCCTCGTTTCTTTTTTTTAATTTTTTTTTAAGGTCCTTGTTTCTAAAATGCAACTTTCATAATGTGGCATCTTAGGGTTCTATATTAGTGAAAGAAACTAAAACATTTGTAAAAGATAAACTGTGCAATTGCAATTAAAGAGGAAATCTGTTGTACTTATCTAAAGATGCGAAGCTGTCTCCAAACGTTTTTCCTTCAGCCTAAGTGTCTGACCATCTTGGAATTTAGAAACATTTGATTACGTAAAACTTTGCTACCCAGTTAAGTGTGCTCCACATACCAATGGCAGCAGCCTCACTTGAGAGTCGGTAGGAATGCCACGTTTCAGGCCCTGTTCAGACACCCTAAATCAGAATCTGCATTTTAACAAGATCCCTGAGGGGTTTACAGTAATTAAAGTTTGATAAATGCTATTTAAAGGAAGCGTTCAATAGAACTTAGAAGAACAACTATTAGAGAAAGAAACTATTAAAGATCATCAAAGATCAGTCTCTCTCTCGGAACAGAAACTCAAGTGCTGTGGGGAAGTTAAATTTGGAGGGCAAGAGATGTAGGGGAAATAGTGGGACCAGAATAGTAATGAGGTAGGGTATTATTCTATTTGCAGTCCAAACTTGCACTAAATAGTTAGAAAATATTGGGTTGGCTCAAAATTTCGTTAAGATGTCAATATCATATGTAAAAACACAAAGGAACTCTTTAGCAAACCCAATATATATTGACTGAATTAACAAAAACTTGGTTTACTTAGTCCTCCCTGGGCCTTCCAGAAATGCTCAGTGAAGACATGAGACAAAACCAACTTGGAGAAGACTAGTGTTTGTCCTGACAAACTTTGGAACTGTATAATCACCTATATAAATGACTTTGGAAATGTATAATCACCCAGTACCAGAAGGGATTGACTGTGTTATCACATACTAGTTAAATGCTTCTACTGATAAACCAAGTCAAAAAGAATCTGATATGCGCAAATAAAGAAATACAGGTGACATGTCTTCAGGAAAGTTTATAAACTCGGCATACTAACTGTCAGAGTCTCCTTAAATTGTGCCAGCAAATTATTTCTTGTTGATGAAGATGGTCAAGTTGCCAGTAACACATCTATGCTTTGAAACTTATCAGCGTTCTAGAAAATAGCTGCACTAAATCACTAGATTTTGAGAAGTTAAAATAGCATTCACATCACCATTATAGATATTATGATTTTTGAGAGTATTAAAAAGTGTAGCATGCTGCAACAATTTTTTTTCTTCTTAAATCCCAAGATTAATTCTCAGAAGACAAGCTATGATTATTGCATTAATTGTGTACTTAAGATTTCTGGGACTAAGAATGACTTTCAGATATAAAATTCAGTGAAGAGTTTCCCTGAGGAAATAGAACCCATACTCACCAAAGATGAAGATAAGGAATGAAATCATTTTGAAGAATACTTTACCCATGTATTACTGAGGAGACTAAGTTACATCTAAAGGAGCCTCCATAATTTATTTTCCACACAGTTCCCAAACTCTTCGTCCTACCATGAGCTACTGGCTGACCTTCTAGATACCACAGTCATTCTGAAAGCAAAGACGACATGATTTGAACTCTGGTGGATATAACCTTATTACAAAGTCAGGAGAAATTCAACCATAATGAAAGTAAGTCTGTTTTCAGAAACAAGACCCCAAGCACTACTTTGCCTTTGCAAACTATGGCTGTGTCAAATCACTCAAGTTTATGCCACAGCAAAGGAGAGGACATTATTGTCTTGTAGGGGAAGGTAATTCGATTAAAAAAAAAAAGCTTTATAAATGTATAAACAATACTAAGTAGGTCCTTATATGTCAAGTGGCTACAGATGTTTAACATACAAACTCTTAGCCAACTCAGACACAGGTAGTAACTGTGTTTCCCATCAAACTCATAATAAATGTGACAAAGTAATGACAGTGTCTTCCAGAGCAAGGCCGCAGGCTCTTCTAAAGGATGGATGAATTGGCTAAGAAATGAAGACCATAAATAAGCCTGAGGGTCTTGCTCCTATTTCTGCTGTAGACCTACACGGTGGCCTAATAACAGTGGACCTTTTGCTGTGCTTCATCATCAAATTGGGACTAGTTATCCTTGACCTGTTAGTGATGTCACAGTCACTATGATTCACCATGAAAATACATGAGCATGGAATTAAAATGGTGACACAGTGATCACATCTTTTTAAAAATGTAGCAGCAGGAGGTGGTAGTGAAGAGAGAGCTATAGTTAGATAGCAAAACCATTCTCTTCTACACGTGTTATGTATTGAAGTGTCAGAAAATAGTAAAATGAATAGAATAACCTCATTAATCACTTCTGATTACCTTTCTGCATTTTCTACTGAGAAGTATCTAAACTTGGAGCAAACAACTTCAGCCAAAATACTGAGTTATAGTGCTGCTCATATGCTGTGTAGGTTGTATAAAGCTATATATGACAACCCCCCAGCAAACATTATCCTCAATGGTGAAAAATTGAAAGCATTTCCTCTAAAGTCAGGAACAAGACAAGGGTGCCCACTTTCACCATTACTATTCAACATAGTTTTGGAAGTTTTGGCCACAGGAATCAGAGCAGAAAAAGAAATAAAAGGAATCCAGATTGGAAAAGAAGAAGTAAAACTCTCACTATTTGCAGATGACATGATCCTCTACATAGAAAACCCTAAAGACTCCACCAGAAAATTACTAGAACTAATCAATGACTATAGTAAAGTTGCAGGATATAAAATCAACACACAGAAATCCCTTGCATTCCTATACACTAATAATGAGAAAACAGAAAGAGAAATTAAGGAAACAATTCCATTCACCATTGCAACGGAAAGAATAAAATACTTAGGAATATATCTACCTAAAGAAACTAAAGACCTATATATAGAAAACTATAAAACACTGGTGAAAGAAATCAAAGAGGACACTAATAGATGGAGAAATATACCATATTCATGTATTGGAAGAATCAATATAGTGAAAATGAGTATACTACCCAAAGCAATTTATAGATTCAATGCAATCCCTATCAAGCTACCAACAGTATTCTTCACAGAGCTAGAACAAATAATTTCACAGTTTGTATGGAAATACAAAAAACCTCGAATAGCCAAAGCGATCCTGAGAAAGAAGAATGGAACTGGAGGAATCAACCTACCTGACTTCAGGCTCTACTACAAAGCCACAGTTATCAAGACAGTATGGTACTGGCACAAAGACAGAATTATAGATCAATGGAACAAAATAGAAAGCCCAGAGATAAATCCACGCACATATGGACACCTTATCTTTGACAAAGGAGGCAAGAATATACAATGGATTAAAGACAATCTCTTTAACAAGTGGTGCTGGGAAATCTGGTCAACCACTTGTAAAAGAATGAAACTAGAACACTTTCTAACACCATACACAAAAATAAACTCAAAATGGATTAAAGATCTAAACGTAAGACCAGAAACTATAAAACTCCTAGAGGAGAACATAGGCAAAACACTCTCTGACATACATTACAGCAGGATCCTCTATGACCCACCTCCCAGAATATTGGAAATAAAAGATAAATAAACGAATGGGACCTAATTAACCTTAAAAGCTTCTGTGCACATCAAAGGAAACTATTAGCAAGGTGAAAAGACAGCCTTCAGAATGGGAGAAAATAATAGCAAATGAAGCAACTGACAAACAACTAATCTCAAAAATATACAAGCAACTCCTACAGCTCAACTCCAGAAAAATAAATGACCCAATCAAAAAATGGGCCAAAGAACTAAATAGACATTTCTCCAAAGAAGACATACAGATGGCTAACAAACACATGAAAAGATGCTCAACATCACTCATAATCAGAGAAATGCAAATCAAAACCACTATGAGGTACCATTTCACACCAGTCAGAATGGCTGCGATCCAAAAGTCTACAAGTAATAAATGCTGGAGAGGGTGTGGAGAAAAGGGAACCCTCTTACACTGTTGGTGGGAATGCAAACTAGTACAGCCACTATGGAGAACAGTGTGGAGATTCCTTAAAAAACTGGAAATAGAACTGCCTTATGATCCAGCAATCCCACTGCTGGGCATACACACTGAGGAAACCAGAAGGGAAAGAGACACGTGTACCCCAATGTTCATTGCAGCACTGTTTATAATAGCCAGGACATGGAAGCAACCTAGATGCCCATCAGCAGATGAATGAATAAGAAAGCTGTGGTACATATACACAATGGAGTATTACTCAGCCATTAAAAAGAATACATTTGAATCAGTCCTAATGAGGTGGATGAAACTGGAGCCTATTATACAGAGTGAAGTAAGCCAGAAGGAAAAACACCAATATAGTATACTAACGCATATATATGGAATTTAGAAAGATGGTAACAATAACCCTGTGTACAAGACAGCAAAAGAGACACTGATGTATAGAACAGTCTTATGGACTCTGTGGGAGAGGGAGAGGGTGGGAAGATTTGGGAGAATGGCATTGAAACATGTAAAATATCATGTATGAAACGAGATGCCAGTCCAGGTTCGATGCACGGTACTGGATGCTTGGGGCTAGTGCACTGGGACGACCCAGAGGGATGGTATGGGGAGGGAGGAGGGAGGAGGGTTCAGGATGGGGAACACATGTATACCTGTGGCAGATTCATTTTGATATTTGGCAAAACTAATACAATTATGTAAAGTTTAAAAATAAAATAAAGTTAAAAAAAAAAAAAGAAAATGTTAATCGCTCAGTTGTGTCCGACTCTTTGCAACCCCATGGACTGTAACCTACCAGGCTCCTCGGTCCATAGGATATTCCAGGCAAGAATACTGGAGTGGGTTGCCATTTCCTTCTCCAGAGGATCTTCCCGACCCAGGGATGGAATCCGGGTCTCCCGCATTGTAGGCAGATGCTTTACTGTCTGAGCTACCAGGGAAGGCTGTATGAGGTCAGTCTAAATCAGGCAAAATCTCCACTGTTCATTAGTTATCACCATGAAATGACAAAGCCTTGTATGCTGATACAATCTATCCACACTACTGCCATCTCAGTCTCTTGGTATTTTCCCCAGGGAAGTTGGTTGGAGGATATCACACTCATTAACAGGGATATAAACAGCATGTAGTCAAAGATCGGCTTCACCTAAAATCCAAAGTGTAAATTCACAAACGTGGTTCTTGGTCTTGGGAGCTTCCTAAGATGGAGGATACATGGTTGCTTTCGATTTGGTGAAACTCAAGAAAGTAGAATGTGATTGCAAAAACAGTCTGATCTGTCATGCCTTTCTGAGTTCATGCCCTTTACCATCAAGCTCTGTTGCCATGCCTGGTCATGTGACTTCTTTTGGCCAATGAATTATTAGTAAGCATAAAGCAGGCATAAGCTTGCTTTAAAAAATATTTAAGTCATTTGGTCTGTTATTGTTTTTGCTCCTCTTCCTCCACCGTGAGAATGTGCTGGGACCAGCCTGTTGGAGTATGTGACACACGGAATAGATACAAATTGTCCTGGTCATCCTAGTAACCCATCCTACACCTGACAGCCGGAGTGAATGAGAACAACCAAGACCAGAAAAACTTCTCATTCTCAGTCATGCGTCCACAGACTTATGAGCAAAGTATATATTTATTGTTATATGCTACTGAGATTTTGTTGTTATTCAGCAATCTTTTGACAATGGATAACTGATAATCTGAATCTCTCAAAGTCTCATGTTTTTGGTAAAACAAAATCCAACCCAAAGAAGCAAAACATGAAAATATGGCATGGGTATAAGAATTAAATGAAACATGAATTCTAAAATACCAATAAAACAACTACCCAATCTTACCTTTAATAGGCTTTCCTAGGGGAAAAAAAAAAAGGCCTGGAGGAACCATGATATTTCTTGGCATGTTGCTTTGTGCAAGACCCAAGGAAAGCTAGGAGGCTGTACAGTTATCTCCCTTGATGTAATTCTAAACTATACAACCTACTACCTCAACCTGGGAGCATGCAGTCACAATGGCTGGAAAGCTACCGTTTCTTAAGCAATGAAATTACAAGTTAGTCTTATAATTGTTCTTCGTGCTGTCACTTATTTGGGCCACTCACAAGAGACCATCAAAGGGCTCAATGGTAAAGAAAATAACACAAGAACCTTGGCACGAGATTATTGCGCGGACAGGAAGGAAGGAAATACTTGAGATCAATCTCCTTGAAATTATTTGTGCATGAAAATTATAGAAGGATTATATAATGGCTGTTGTTCTGACCAATCTAACATTCTGGTATCTGTTAATAGAACAATGAAAGTAGACCAATATTTAAACTCGCATCGTTGGAGAGAGAATGGGGAAGACAAATGTGAAACTGAAAAACCAGAATCTCTAAAGGGTCAGTAGACAAAAGGAAATAGTTTAATCCAAAATATGGTGAGAAGATACAGAAAACAGGACAATGAACAAATTAGAGATAAACAAATAATATAGGCATTACGGTGAACGTTTACTCAATAGTAATCAGGTATATCGTGTAATTGACATATTTATAAGGTGTCCATTTTCCAAACTAGACTACTTCAGCACTTTTTCACAAAGTTTATCCCTAACAGTTTTTTTCTTTTAACAACGTATAAAAATGCTGACTTTATTTTTCCCTTATAAGGAATAAATTTCCCTGGCTGTACTTTTCATTTTAAAACTGGGTCTTTTCTTTACCTTGAGGCCCAGTTCAGTGCTGGAGCTGATAGACTCTCCAGGCTGGTGACTTCCTGCTTCTTTGTGTTCCCATATCTGGTCATGTTTGTATTTTCCAATGAGGACTACACTATGGCTGTCTCGCCTCATTGCTTAGGTGGACTCTGGTTTTGCTTGGTAAAGGCTGTTCCTCAGAGGAGCTGGGCCTAACCTGTACAGTTGGAGGAGGATCTGTTTGGGCACACAGGGATTCAAAGAGTGATAATTCTATGGTGACGATCAAACACTGAAGTTAGCGTTACTCAATTAACTTGGCGAAGGATTGTTTCTCCAATTTGTCCAACCCTATTCCCTCAAATTGACATCAAGGAGGTAAAAGCTGCTTTTCTGAGGAGGCTGCCTTTCTTGAATCAATGCTAGCTGGTTTGGGGGAAAGACTAGGAACTTACTTTTACCAAGCAAACTCCCATTCATCCTTCAAGCCTCAATTTAAAGAGTTCTTTCTCAATCTCATGATTTCACACACACACATTTCAAATGTAGGTATATGTAGGCATACGCCATTACATTATCACTTCTCTGTCTCCTTCACTAGACCTGGAGCTATTTGAAGATTAGGCTGCACTCCTCACCTTTGCAAATCCAGTGCCACCTGCGTGCTTACTACCTGCTACAGAGTAGGGACTTCAAAACATGTTCATGAAAACAAAAATGTATGAACGAATGGATTAAGTGAGTACAAAGCAACCTAAAGTTAAGGGCTAGGTGATTTTTTATTTTATGTCAGGTTCCCTGTTCTTCCACTTACACTGCAACTGCGATCACAGGAAGGTGGATTTGCTATCAAGATTCCAGAGCGGGGGAAAGTGCAGAATGACTGTAGTCAACCTGGCAAACACGCCGTAAGTCCTGGATTTCATATGGAAATTCAAGAAGTAACTCTGAGTCCTCTGCCTCTAGATCCTAACTTATGCATATAATTTAACATCCACTGGAACATGAAAAGAAAATAGAATTCATTTTCTTTCCTTTGAATGTGAATTTCCTTCAGTTTCCTTGCACTGACTGATCATTTGCCTGATTCTATAAACACAGCTAGAATATAACTCCTATAAATGGGAAACAAGGCAATGGAAGGGCAGGTGAGAGATAAGAAGATACAACAAAGAGAGGGTCAGTTTCAGTGTGCTAGAATGCTAGTATATTCATCTAAATGTATAGCTTACAGAGCTGTTAAATATTTGGAAACGGAAACATTCATCCTTCTCCATGTACATTCTTCTTCTAGGGGTCAAAGATAAAAAGATGTTGCTCTTAGAATACTAATGGTTTTCAACGCCCTGCTCTTTTGGTTGTGCGAATTTCCTTGTTTATTTACACTGATTTTAGCCCATTATCATGTGTTAGTGCAATTATGGCTCATTACATAATTAGTGTAAATATTTGTAGGCATGTAATAACAACATGCAATTATGATATGGAATGATGTCATAAAAGTCTTATTGAAAAGAAAAGGAAAAAATAAAATAAGTAGCATTTATAGGAGAACAGTAGTTACATATCTTTAGGTATAGAGAATCTATTGTACTCCTTCACTTTAAAAAATACACTTTAAAGGTTTTCTGAATACACACAGACTCTCAGACTACTGAACCTTGAGGTTTTAAGCACGACCAACAGCAATCTTCTTAAATGAAGGGAGAATGAATCTTGAACAATGTCTGAGATTATGGAAAAGCAGGACTCCCCACTAGTAAACATATTCCGTATTGATTTGGTGTTTGGAAGTTGGACAAATGTTATGATTAAAATATGTGATTCATTACAGTATGTGTCAATATGGCTGACAAGCAATTGTGCAAAGGGACTCCTGACCAGATAATCAGTTTTTTGGTTTCAGAGTAATATCTTCACCCTCTAGCAAAGTACTGAACACAAAGTTAGCATTCATAAAGGTTTGTTGAGTGAATACATCTTATAAATTGTCTAGCCATATGATTACACTGAAATAAAATGTGGCTTTATTCCAACTCATACTTTACTGAGCAACATGTTAGGTGTTAATGTGTGTGTGTGTGTGTGTTCAGTCTCTCAGTTATGTCCGACTCTGCAACCCCTGGACTATTGCCTGTCAGACTCCTCTGACCATGGAATTTTCCAGGCAAGAATACTGGACTGGGTTGCTACTTCCTACTCCATTAGGTGTTAATAAATCTTTGCAAATTTGGAAAAGTCATTCATACTGAATTCTTTGTAAAATTTCAGCACTATTATAGACATAAGAAACTTTTACAATCTCAATTAGAGAGGCTAGGTGACATTTGATGGAGTTAAATAGTATAGCAGACAAAGATCCAAAGTATATAACAAATGCCGAGGAATGATTGGTTAAGTACACTGAAAAATAAGAAATCATATTAACTTAAAATTCAAAGTTAACTCTGTCCTATAAATAGCATTGTCTTCCCATGAAGATAAATCCATTTATTAATTTAGAAATGCAAATAAGAAACCCTTTCAAAATTAAATATCAGTTCCCCCACTCTCCCCAAACTCTGGTGCTGAAGGGTGAATTGCTTTATCAAACACCATTCTTGGAATAATAATTTTTTCTGTTAAAAAAAAATCTAAACTGTATCCTGGTGTTATAGCTTCATGAATATATTTTGATAATGAGAATTTGAGAATTTTAATAGAACAAGTTCATTTTATACCCATTTTCTCTATACCCTCATGCAGCAATGACTACTGAATATATATTTTAGACTCTAAAATTTAGAGTCTTTCTGAGGAAAACCTGAAGTTATTTTACTTTCTGCAGTTTCCTGTAAAATATCTAGTCCACTCTGAGCGAGTCCCAAGGGAATAATTAATAGCTACAGAACCATTCATTCATGAACATAGAAGAAGGGAAAAACACTGAATTTCATCATCCTGTAAAATATTTAATATCCTGTTTCTTGTGGCCAGTGTCCAGGGGCTTTGGGCTTTCCACTAGAATATTTTCTAGCCAGGTGAATCAAAGAATCATATCCCAGGCCTTTTAGAAACTTTGAAAAGATGGACTACTTTGCATAATCTTTATTCTTAGGGTAATGGGTTTTTAAAACCCCCTTAAAAGAAATGACCTGATAGTCACCTACTGGTCACCCTGCAGTCTTAACATTGTTCCTATAGAGGTAATTTAGACCGCTCAGCATCCCCTGGATTCATGAATGTACTACCAGTCCCACTGGTAGCACATTTAATGGCAGGTTAAAGGTATGAAGTTGTAGAGATGTGATTTTGCCTTTATAAAACCTAAGCACTTATTCAGGGAAGGTTCAGGTTTAATTTGCTAGCAGCCTATCCATTCTAAGTCAACCGCTTCAAAGGGGTATGTAAAACCAACCAAATAGATTATTTGCTTATGGGTAGATAAAGGCCTTGGGCAAACAATTATACATGCTACACACCAATGGGGACAGACTTCTTCTTTGGGGTATAATGTTCCATCATTCTAGAATAAAGCTCAGATTTCTTGCCAAGCTGGAAGTCGAGATCTACAAACTGCCTTCCTCAATGCTTTGCAAATCAATCTCAAAGGAAACACACACAGACAACACCCTCGGGCTGTAGCATTTGCAGAGCTTGGTATTCTTTAAACAACGTCCATCTATATCTGGGCCTTCCTCATTCTGACATACAAAATTTCATTTGATAGAAGAAAGAGCTCTATCTACCCCTGAACTGTGTGGTTCTTAGGAGAAGACAGCATTGAGTTGGGGGGGGGGGGGGCGCGGAAAGTATCCATTTGAACGTCAAACTTTTTGCTGATGCCAACTCAATAACTAACTACTTCATATTGACTGTTTTTGTTAAACGAGGCTTCACTATATATATATATATATCCATATATATATATGGATATATATATATATATATATATATATCTATCTTGCCTGGAAACTCCCATGGATGGAGGAGCCTGGTAGGCTGCAGTCCATGGGGTCACTAAGAGTCGGACACGACTGAGCGACTTGACTTTCACTTTTCACTTTCATTCATTGGAGAAGGAAATGGCAACCAACTCCAGTGTTCTTGCCTTGAGAATCCCAGGGACGGGGGAGCCTGGTGGGCTGCCGTCTATGGGGTCGCACAGAGTCAGACACGACTGAAGTGACGCAGCAGCAGCATATATATATCTTAAGGGGATTCTTGGTGCTATGTTTGACCAAAAGGGAATGCCAAAGTTTTAGAGTCATCCAAATCTGATCAACTTTTCACCCTGGGTTCTGTTTACAGACTCTTCAGCTCACATTGTTGGAATGAGACAAATATAGCCAGTTTTGCTTTGATCTGGAGTCAGTTTGGCTTTCCAATCCTGGCACAATGGTGACATTTAAGAGGCAAAGGGATAAAATTATTTTCATTCCAGCCTTTTAAACATGGTGAAGAGTTATAAAACAGCTCTGGACAAATATGAAGCTGGACCTAAATGGGCCATTTCTTTTTTATAAAACAATTTTTTTTCTTACATGATTGGTCCCAAAATATAAATAGTTAGGCACATTCAGGAACCTCATTAATTTTATTTTTAAAGATAAAGACTGATGTGATGGCACTTGGAGCACCATGGGAGAAGAAGAACTGCTGTAAGGTAGAACCCAAAGCAGGGTGAAACTGGTCTTGTACAAAGTCTCTGTCACTTTCCAAAAGAGATCATGATAACTTTGAAAGCAATCAGGCAGGCTCATAGAAAACAAAACAAACCCTTATATCTGTGTCTACTCACCGCTCAACAGTAAATCGTCTGAGTCACCCCAGTTTCTGCTGCCTCGCCTGCAAGCCCAGGTTCTTTGTTTGACAGCTTGAGAGGAGTTTGAAGACAGAAGGGATTGAGGATAACCCTATAGACTGATCACTGAAGAGCCTCATCCATTTCGGGACAAAAGGCCTCCTTCCTCCTCATCGGCCCCTCTTTCCATGTCTACCCCTCATAGCGGAAACTAAGGGAGAGGGAGGCAGAATCGAGGAATTGGGAGGGATTTGGATGGCAGACAAGCAGAGCCCGTGGTCTGTGAGATCGCCCACAGACACATACCTATAGACACAAGCTTGTGTGCACTACCACCACAAGTTCGGATCTACGGGTTTGTGGCAACAGGCCTTAGCATCTTCTCTCGTGTGGGGGTCTGACATGTCTGAAAATGAAACGTTAACATCGTTAGTCCAACCAAAGACTCTGCCGTTCCATCGTGTCGTGCCAGAAATGGAAAGACTTCATCCTGCTCTTAAGAGGGCAAAAGTCGAGCAGCATCTTCTGTGTTCTCCCCCATACACTTCCCTCTCTTTTCACTTTCCCTCACAGACACAATGGGCTTCGGGGTCAATCTCATCATTTTACTGTTTCATATTACGGAAGGCTCATTCATTCAGACCTTAACACACAAACTGAACACAGAGACACATGGATGGCAAAACAGCAGAATAAAGAAAAGTCTTTCAGTTATGGGGAGCGAAAGAGAGAAACACAGGCGAGCCCAAATGCAAGTTCATTCTTTTACATACCTGTAATTACATGAAAAAAAGGGTGAAATTTTCCTTTCCTATGTGCTTTCCAGCAAACAGAAGTAGTAAACTAGCAAGCACCGCCAATAGGCTTGTATTTTCTGAAAATTATGCGACAAGATGTCCAGTTATATTAATTCGGAAGATTCCTCTTCAGGAAAAGTTTATATTTCACCTTCACCCCACCCCCATTATTGGTCCAAACACCAACACTGAGCAAGTTTCAGCATACTTTATAAAATCCAAACCAGAAAAGAAATTATACAGAGGCTCCCTGCATAACTGCTCCAGGTTGTGGGAATGAATATATTTCTAAGGACTTCTTATAAAACGGTTTTGTCAGCGTAACATTCTTTCTTCAAAACCAATGTTCTACAAGTAAGAATGGGGAAGCCAAGACAATGATCTTTCATTAATGGCTCCTTTCATGAATTTTATTGAGGATATAGTCTTAAGCAATGAGTATTTCAAGGACAAAGGATGGAAAGCAAAATCACCTCTCTTCTGAGAAGTTGGGAAAAACATATGCCTCCATCTCTTTGTAGGACCTAAAAAGAGATCTTTTCAATTTTTGTCAGCAATGTCTATAGATTTTGGTTCTCAAAGAAAAAAAATAGAACTTTGCCTTGATATATGAACATTTATTCCTATCTCAAGAATGTGGGAGGCTCTCCTAATAACAAAAAGGACAGATGAATTTGGGAATTATTCAGAGAAAAGAGGAGGCCCCTAGGCACACAATTTAAAAGGTAAAAGCAGGAAACCAACAGAGGGTCAAACAGGGATGAAGAGGCAACCATTCATAGACACTTCGTTGTCTGCCTGTTTAATCGTGGTGGAGCCGCGGGCATGACTGTGAAGGTTGCCAAGACGGGAGAATTTAGTCGCAGCTCCGTGGCTTGACTTTTAGATCCAAAGAAACAACAATCCCAAGTGGAAGCAAGCAGGATCCAAACCAGTCACTTCAAAAATGGTTTGGACTTTCTGTTATTTTAAAATGTTCATTTCCTTTATAAAATAAAAGATTTTAAAATAAACGCCAAGCCGCTTATTTTCCTTTGATCTCCCTGACAAGGGCATGGGGCCAGAGGTATTTGAGGATGGGTACTTTGAACACCGCTAAGGATGGCTGGAACGGGTGTGACACTGGAGCTCTTATTAAAATAAAAAGGAATAGGCTTAGGCTCGCAAAGTGATGAGAACTAATTGTTGTTATCATTTGTTAAAAATATAGCATGCAATACTCGTCAGCGGTGGATGAAGATCTGTCAAAGTATTACACCGAGTCATTCAAGAACTAATCACCTTTGTAAATGGTTAGTTGTTAGTTTCAACTGGGGGCCTCTGTCTTTTTTTTTGGAAAATATAGGACAGAGAAAAGTTATTCATTCCAAAGGCTTTGCAGTGTTAACTTTCAAATAATCTAGAGTTTTACTTTTAAAAAGTAAAAGAGAAATCAGAAGATGCTTAGGTTGCAGAAAAAAAGAAAGTCAAATACCGATCAAGTAGAAGAATGGTTTATTTGGGAAGAGACGTTTTCCTCCCAATATTAATTGAATACCTCCTTCAAGAACTTCTTTGTGTTGAGCAGAAAAATAAGGGCTCTTTTCAGAGCAAAGTTTGGCCTGCTTTCTTAAGCAAGAATCTGCGGGGCTCTCAGAGATAGTAACAATTAAGTTGGGAAATGCAGGCTAATAGTTAAAAACAATGGTAAAGGCAGGGTAAGGTAATTCATCAAGTAAATATATCATTTGTGTTATTAAACATATTTAAGTGGCACAAAGTCCTCCAACAGCATCGAAAACGATCTCCTTATATCATGATAGCTGGGCTCAAATCTTTGTCACTGGACCTGCGTAAGCACAGTTTTATAAAATTCCAGACATATAAGATCACTCTTCTAGGACTAAAGTTAAAACGTCAACCATTATGCAATTATTATGTTACA
The DNA here is from genome assembly GCF_029378745.1 of Bos indicus. Classification (NCBI taxonomy): domain Eukaryota; kingdom Metazoa; phylum Chordata; class Mammalia; order Artiodactyla; family Bovidae; genus Bos; species Bos indicus. Next base: position 33,207,854 of record NC_091774.1, read on the forward strand.
AGGCATCAATTATTACGCAATTTTTAGAAGCCGTATCTTCCAGGAATTCAGAGCATACACTAGGCTTTTTGGAAGCAATCTTCCAATACTTCTAAGTATAAGTACTGGAGATAGCCACAGTTTCAGAATGACACCTGATGGTTTCAAATGAGTTTTGCCTAAATTGTTGTCAAAAGAAATAAGCACTATTAAATAATAACTTGCAAAATATTTTTCTGAACTCCAAAGAATTGAACGTTCTTTTCATTGAATATTATAAAGCTGGTTGCTATTGTCAGAAAAACAAAGCTTAAAATGCAGTTAATCTTCATAATTAAATCATTCAAGCATACTCTAAAAACTTGTAATAACTTGAGAAAATGGAAAGTTTGGGAGAAATTTTAGAAAAATGTAGTTACCTGAACAAAAGGAACTTCTTATGAATCCAGTGTTTTAAACCTGTTGCCATCTTGCTAGGCCAGCATCTTCAAACCATTCACCCGCGTCTGGAAAATAAAATTATTTTAAAAGGATCAAGATTCTTTGCTTGGTTTGTGGTTGGTTTCTTTTTGTCACCCAACTCTTTTACAAAGCTGAACTAGAATTAATGCCAAAATGAAAGTAAAAAGGAACACCAAAGACTGAAATAAAAGTAACTCTAGAAAAACACTGGGCTGCGTTATGCCTTCTTCATTTCCAGAACTACACATGATAGAAAGGTTCTGCAAGTAAGTCACTTTCATATTTTTCCTGGAATTTCCCTGGCTACCCATGAAGCTTGAGAACGATTTTACCAGAAAAATGATCAAATAGGAATGGGACGTCTCGGAATACTCCCAAATTCTGATGTTTTATACCAAACTGCTCATTTGCTAAACATGATTAAGAGATAGTCTATCAATAATTAAGCATGGTTAAGGTATAATCAAGTTGGGCAATCATTACCTGGCACGTTGTAGCGTCACTGAGACATCATTTTAACTTTTTGATTCTGAAATGATTCAGGAGTCATTATTTCTCTCTGCTGATGGGGCCGCTAAAATAGAAAAATATCTGATTGTGGTGGCTTCAGGAGTCTGTCCCCCTCCACCCCAGCAGGATTCTTGGCTTCCATTCCAACAGTTTTTCATTGGCCAGGTTTTAGATGCAGGGTTTGCTTTTCCTTCATTGTTCCTTTACTAAAGGAAGGAAAACTCACTGAGCAGCTGCTTGTAAAAGGGAAAATGTACTTGAGTTTTGCCTGGCTGTGGACTTGAACACCAAATTCATGGTGATGTCAGCAGAATGACACCGACAGAAAGATTCCCTGCCCTCCACCCTCCTTCTGTTTAGGAGGGATCTCTCGAACAGAATCTTAGCAGATCTCCTTTGTCCGGAAGGAGCAGAAAAGAGCAATTCAGCTGAAAAGAAAGAGCAATTTCAACCTGTTATGAAAGAAAGAGAGGGAGGGAGGGAGAGAGGAAGGAGACAAAGAGACAGAAAAAGAGAATTAGAAAGTGAGAGATGGAGAAAGAAGAAGGAAGGGAGGGAGAGAAGGAGGAGGAAGAAACAGAGAAGGAGGAAGGGCAGGAGAAAGAGAGAGAGGGGGGAAGAAAGGTGGGGAGAGAGAGAGAGAAAGAGAGAGAGAGAGCTCAAGTGTACCCTTGGCATTAACTCAACGTAAGGAAGCAGGAGAGACAGCTACTCTTGGTCTCCCCGTGGCTTTCCAGTTCTCCTGATGTCCTTTCTCTCACCCTCTGCAGCCCTGGCTCTTTGTAGAAAGATCCAATCACCTCAACAAAAGAGGTGCATCCAGCAAGTGCTGCTCCAAGAGTAATTGGTGGGTGTCCCGTGTCGCAGCACGTTTTCTCCACCTGCGATCTGGCCACCAGGACACCAGCCTCCATGGTGGGAGTACCCCACGCAGAAGCTTCCGGCACCCCGGCCAGCCAGCTTAGGTAGAAGGAATCCTTGTCTCCTCAGGAAAAACTGACCAGAAAGGGAGGGAGGAGACTGGCAAAGCAACGCCATGGTTTTCACGTTCCTTTCGGGCAAAGGGAAAATTAGGAATTGCTATTTATAACCTTCCTACCAAACGCTCCCTGTATTAAAAAAAAAAAAAAGAATATTTTAGGTACAATGCAAAATGAAAGTGTGGCTAGGTCGGCTAAGGAACAAAGACGTGAAAAATGGCGTGATAGGATAAAATAGATCGGACTAAAACAAAAGATGCCCTCAGAGTATTGGAGTAGTGGACTTTTTTGGCGGCAAGGGGGGGGATCATTTAAAAACGATCTTAAGCCCACTAAGTGTTCATTTACAACAGATGTATAACAGGGACCAACTACTCAAGAGTGAGAAGTTGGAAGCAAATTTGCGTTTGACACACCCGAGGAAACAAAAGGGAGAGAGCCTGCCAGTAACAAGTTGTTTCGTGTGCAGCTGGCTGAGGAGAACGCTTTCACTTTTGAAAGCATTAGGTTTGCTCAGGATGGCAATTTCTCTTCCTCTTTAAAATGCAAGTAAGGATGCCAGCCTACAACTTCCTTTCTAGCTCTAGGTTAATAAAGCCAAAAGGCTTTTGCAATAATTAAAAATTTAAAAAACAGAGAAGACCCTGATTCTGGTATGGAAACATGAAGACATATTTAAAAAAAAAATAATCAGATGTCTGTCATTTCTTGGGTATAAATGAATTATCTGCTGCACAAAGCTTTCTATATGCCAGGCTACTCTAACACACTTGCACGTTCAAAGCTATGTTTTGCTTTTGAGAAAGCAGACCACAATTGGATTAGAAAGTTACAAATTAAGTAGGGGTACAGGGCGGCTAGGACAGGGGGAGACTGAAGTTTAGAGCACTTGGATGCTTCAAGAAAGGAGATAGGCGATAGGTAAAGAGTCAGTATTCCCTAGAACCTTGGCTGTAAAACAAGGAGATTCTTGTTTCGGGAAAAGTACAAAAGAGCCTGGAACCTCCACAGTGATGCTTACAAAAAGAAGAGACCAGCAGACACAAGAAACTAAGTTTAGCTGCAACAGGGACTTCTGCCGTACTCCAGGGCAGAGATGCCTCCAGGGGAGCCCCCAGCCTTCTCTCTGCACTGCACCCCAGGAGAGCTTAGTTTTTCTCATCCAGGACTCTTCACATCTACTGATCCCCACATTTCTCTCTTCTTTTGGAACAATAAAAATAAACCAAACAGAATAGGATTTTATACAGTCTCCATCAAATTGAAGTTTGGAAAAAAAAACAAAACTGCATCTGTATTACCTCAACTTTTCCCAAAATCAATCTGGTTTTGCCTTCTGGCCCTTGATCTACACCCCCAACACACTCTTTCTCTCTCCTCCAAGCCTCTCTCTTTGCCCCCCTACCCTCCCTCCTTCTTCTGTCTCTCTCTCTTTCTCTCTCTCTCTCTCTCACACACACAGATACACAGACACACACACACTGCTGCCTGGTCCAATCTGGTGCCTACTTAACAACAACAGAATGACAAGCAACATCTGTTTGTAAAAAAGCCAGAATCAAACCTTAACGGTTTTTTGGCTAGGATTCTTTTTTTTTTTTTCCTTATGTCCCCTGACTCTAAAAGGAGAAGGGTCAAGAAGAAGAAATATGAAGATTTATATTCAACACTGGCTCCAACGAGGCAGCAATCATACTTCCCGAGAGTTATTTCCAGGTAAAGCGCTTGTAGGGAAAACCACTGCAGTATTTATGGTCGTCTCCCCTGAAGCAAGCCTGGGTCACATAAAATCCAACATATCAGATTCCTAAAAGGCAGGGGTTTTTTCTCACAGCTTTATATTCATCTTCTAGTTAGAATTCCAGGATCTTGTGTGTGTGTGTGTGTGTGTGTGTGTGTGTGTGTGTGTGTGTGTTGGGAGGTGACGAAAGACAGAAAGGGAAATGAACAAGACAGAAAAATTTTTTAAAAATAGTTGAGATGGAAGGAGTGGTGCTGTTTCTCCCTTAGTTTACAACATGCTGGTGTGTAAGCAGGCACATGTACATGGATGCCACACACGAGAGCAGGCACCAGGAGCGGGGGCTGCAGCAGAAAACCGCACAGCTGTGGCCATCAGAAACCGGTCCCATCCTTCCCCCACGGAGATGGAGACGAGAATTTCTGGAAAGCTACCAACAGTCCACAGAGTCACAAAGCAGAGGATCGGAGCTACCTCGACGGGGGAGGAGGCGGGCAGCCAGGCGCTGCTGGTGAAGGAGAGAAAGGCTCTGCTCACCAACTCAAGGATTTCACCCTCAGGGAAGGGGAAGGGTGGTGGGGGGGACTCAGAAACTCCACTCCCCTTTCACTCAGGGTTTGGAAGAAACCCACACACATTAAGGGAAAAATAAATTCAGACAAGTTGCTAAGGAGACTTGTGTAAACTCCAAGCACAGACATATTTCTTGGCCTTTCCCCCTGCACTCCATCTTGTATTCTGATCACGCTGCTCTGCGGCAACGTTGCACCAACCTTCTGCATTAATCTTGGCCTTCCCCGTGCACACTGGCAAAGCGCGCTGGTTGTATATATCATCATTTTTCAAGCTTAACAAGTGAAAAGGGTACGTGTGTGTGTGTGTGTGTGTGTGTGTGTGTGTGACTAGTTGGAGGGAGAGAGTGGGTGGGGTAACTCAATTTGGAATTTTAAAAACATAGGTGTTGAACAAAGAAGAGTATTTACACTGTGTGTTTTGGGAGTGTGGGGAAAAGGGTAGGTAAAGCACCCAACTCTGGAAATTTCCCTTTGCCTGTGATTTCCATCCTCTCTCCACTCAGCTGGCCCTTTCCCACTGCCCACTCCCATCTCCAGTTAAAAGCCTGTATCTCGTGGCAGGGGTAAGCAGTGCCTGCATCATCACTGCAGACACGCAGAAGGGGCCCAGGCTTCTGCAGGAAAGAATGCGTTCCCCAGCAGGGAACCCTGGTCCCTGCTTCCCTGCTCAGGAGGGCGTCCCGGAGAGATCAGCTTTTTAAAAACTAACTGGAACGATTCATGAAACCTCTAAACCGAGCCTGTTTAGATTCTAAACCAGTTAGCATTTCAGAGGACAGACTCTGGCCCAATACCCATGCTCTGGAGCAGAGACCTTCTCCCACCCATAGCGACACATCTTCGGCAGCAGCCGATAGATGTCAACATTTGATTTAGGGGAAAATTAACATTTTCTTTCAGGACAGAGATGTTTGTATTGTTGAAGCCAATATTTTCCTTTCTCAGTCTCCTGTATTAGAAATTCGAAAATCTTCTCTAGGACCACGAAAGGGGAGAAAATAAATAGCCTAAATCATTGCTCAGGGTGCTAGGACACACCACAGTCAGGTCTGTGTGCCTGTGTGTGTGTGTGTGTGTGTGTGTGCCTGTGTGTGCGTTCTGGCCTCACTGTCACGACATTAGGAAGACACACACCAGAGAGTTGGAAGGGGGCATATGCTGGACCCTTCCCAAATGAGAGAAATTCACAGCATCTGCCCACCAGCCACGAGAAAAGAGCTCCAGGAAGGGGCAACCAACCAGGCCTGCTGCTGTGTTCATCACAATTCTCAGGAGAAGGCCACGGGACAAGGGATTGCTAAGGGGATGGGAAAAGTTTCTGTGTTCGGTGCACAGGGCTGAGTGTGTGCCGTCATGCTCCAAGAAGGCTACATGGCTTCCTTCTCTCCCCTTTGCCAACCTGTATTTGGTTTTCACACTTCAAAGCTAAAGCAAGCTGTGCTGCCTCAGTTGAAATAAGACAGCCAGGCAACCCTGAAGCTAGCAAGATGGAGGGTTTGCTCCTGCCACTCGCAGAGAGAGACAGAGCCCCCCAACCAGCGCTGCCAGCCCATCCTTTACAACAGACCGCATGCGAGCGAGCCCTGCATTTTAGGGAAGGGGAGATCCTTGGTGTCCTTTCTGACCTTTTCCCTACAAGGCACATCCTCAGATGTTTTGTGGCACTGAGCCATCATGACTCAATCAACATGAAAAATGAACCTGGAGGGAAAGGAACAGGGTGGGCCTCTCCCAGCGGGCAACTGGGCAATTGCCCTGTGACCTGCTTGGCCTGGGGGCAGGGGAGTGTCACCTGCATTTTTTTCATTCGTTCAGGAAGCTGCAGTAGCCCAGACCCCAGGAAATCCAGCCTTGTCGCTTGTTGGCTGTTTGTCCTGCCTGCCAGGACTCAGAGGACTGTCTCGCTCTAATGTGAATACACATTTGCCAGGACACTGTGCGATCCTAGAGCATCAACAAGAGGAAGAACTAATTTATAAAATCAATGCAACAACCAGTCCTGCAATGGAGGATTCTCTTCTGTCTAGATTGCCAAAATAGTGCTTTTCCTTTATAAGTTGGCTTACTGCTTTCTCAAATTCCCCCAAGAACAGAAAACACATTAGATACCTCTCATTTCAGCACCACCTGCCTTCCTCCAACCCTTCCAGTCCTTTGTGGAAAAAGGGAAAGATATCAGTAAACAAATGATCAACACAGCCAGGCTAGTCTGGAAGAAAGGTTATATCAGATGCACATGAAGCTGATTCAGATAGCATTCAGATTTTTAAAATATGGTTTTTTACATCATCTTGGAAAATCTTTAAGGAGTCTGTTCTTTGAGAGGCAGAAAGAAAAACAGCCATGTTAACAGTGGCTGGCAAGCCAAAAGGCTGCCTAGAGACACATCTCAAAGTATAAAGTAAAAGACTTAACATGGGTATAGGTACATGTTCATGTGTTCATATACAAACATACACATCCCTATATACATACATATATATATGCATATATACATATAGGCATACACACACACACATTTGCCCTCCAAATCTCTCACCTCTAGCCCTGAAGTCAAAGACCACATCTTTTTCACATGTTGCAAACTGACCTTCCCTTATTCTACCCTGAAACTCAGTCTCACACCCTGCATGCAAGGTAAGGAAGAGAATGTTTGGCCTCTCCATCATATATGAGTTAATGCCTCAAACTGCAAAATGCTTTACACATCAGTAAGTCTAGTTGGTATTATCACTCCATATCATGGCAGAGAGCTGACAAAAAGGAAAGTTAAGTGTCTTCCCAAAGCTCATATATTATTGTAATGACAGCATCAGAAGAAGACTCTCTCGGGCCCTAAACTAGCGAGAGGGTCCTGGGTCAGACTGAAGGAATTTTCTGCTGTCCCTTCTCTCCTTCTGCTTTGTTAGTCAGGCATTTGTATCACCTATAATCCCCCAGTACAGGAGACCCTGGCCACATGTACCCCTGCAGTCGCCATCTTGATCAACACCAAAGACTAAGCCACCAAAAGTTCATAGTGGGGTTTAATGTCAGAGGTCAACTAAGGTTGAGAAAGGTCTCCAGCAGTCTGTTCTAGTCAAGCCAGTCCAACTGTGTGGTCCTATAACTCTGACCAGGAGTGACAGATAACAGGTCTCAGGTTCCTGATTCTGCAGAATGGTTTTAGCCCATCTACACTGAGACTGAAGTCAATCTATCCACCACCCGGTGTGATTGTTAGTGCTTGCTGAACTTCTATTTGTTTTCACACATGGGGCAGGATTGAGGAGAGGATGAGCTCAAGATTTGAAGAGTGGGCATCAAATGTACAGTGTCCTTGTGAAAAATGTTGACATGTTTTCTATATATTACCAAGGCAGGTGGTCATTAAAGAATAACTGTGAAAGTTATAGGGTCTCTCAGGAGAATTCAAGATGGTTAAGATGCTTTTCTTGGGTAGGATTAATATCCATAATATAATCACATCTCTATGTTTCCTTCTCACATAAATAATTTATTTCTGACATTTAATATGGACCAGACATCACCTCATGGATGGCTCATAAAAGCATGATCATATTTCCTATTTCTTTCGGTGTGATATTTTTGGGGTGGCAGACAAGAATGGGTGGGGTAAATGGAAAGTTGAGTCTTGAATCCCATCTAAATGATTGGTAAACAGAAAAGGCTGGCAAGCGCCACAGATAGAGTCCAAAATCCCTTCTTGAAACATTTTAATGATGCCATGAAAAACTCAATATGCCACTTTTTTCTCTTTACAAATGAAACCGCTTATCCCAACACAGACTGACTGGTAGAGGGTGTCTGGAGTACACACTGAGAGGGAGTCCGAAATCCTGCTTGATCTCAGCAGGAAAGAGTTTTTACGAGGGTAAGTTATCCATGCCATGGGAGAAGGAGGTGGATGATGAAACACACACTGTGTATTTGCCACTCCTGACTGAGCCCCTAATCCTCTTGCATCCGCGTTTCTTTGTCTTCCTCATGACAATGGGAGGAGTTATTCAGCAACCCCTATGAGACCAAGTTTTGAATGCCTGTAAAGTTTAATTGTTATTATTACATTATTTCTGGACACTCTAGCTAATAAAGAAAGGAGTTCATGTTGAATTTCTATCTTGTATGTAATAGGTCTTACATATTTTATTCACACATTCAAAGTTACTAGAATAAGGTAGAAAAAAAAAATGGCAAAACAGTTCCCATCCTCCACCCCCAATCACTGTGAGATACAAACCTCTTGACAAGTCTTCTGAAGACAGGGAAAATCATGACGAAGAAAAATTTCTGTGCAGACTGGGATGCCAAATCTATTTATCTTAATTCAGTTCTCCTCAAAAGTTACGTGAGATGATGCATTTTGTAAGAAAGACCTCTCTCTGGGCAATGCAGCTGGTCCTGACTGGCATTACCATTTCTCCTGGGAAGCTTGGAAGGTTCCTAGTGCTAGGTGAGGGCAAGTGGGGGCAAGGATAAGACAATGATGAGATATGGTTGTTTCCATCCTACCTTGTTGACTTTGCCAAGCTCCCTGCTGCTAGGACACTAGACATCTGTGATGAAACAGGACCTGAAATCAGGGGACTTGCCCTTTCTCCAGGACACTCAGCCACAGACAGAGATCACATGCTTAGCCCCTGAGGAGGCTCCATCATTGTAAACAAGGTCTCACCGTGTTTCATAGGCTCACTAATGGATGTCTATCCCTTCAAGAAGGCGAAACTTCTATGGTCCAAGTCATTAAACTAAAAGTCACTTTCCAGAAATAGAAGTCTAAGGGGACCATAGCAGAGACTGTCACTCCTACTGATCTAGCTTTCTCTTTCAAACTTAACATTGGGGCTATTAAATCCACCTTTCCAAGAAGCAGGGTGGGAATTTCCCAGAGGGCAATTAAGTATTGATTCCAACCTGTGGGGAGCCAACTTTATTTTCACATTTCTGAGATGTGACAGAGGACATTTTCCTAGTCTCAACTCCGGGAACTCAGCCTCACAGCCTGTAAAAGTGGAGATCTTCCAGCCACGGGAGAGAGGTCATTGATCCTTTTTTGACTAAACAACACAGACTCAGGGGTCCTCCCAAACTCAGGCCATTACCTAGTCCATCACTCTGTCTCCATGGTGGACCACAGATGGGCTCACTAAGTTCCTCCCCGCTTCAATACATTTGGCAAATGGACACAAAGGGTCAGGGCTGCCAGATGTTTTTCACTGACCTGTGCACACGCAGTGAGGGATTAAGATCAAGTCACTGATGAGTTTTCCTTGTGGACTTGGAGCCCCAGCAAAAGTGGTGACTACAACAGTCAGGAGTCTCTTACCTTTGAGATCGGAATTTTCAAGGAGACCGAGAGGCTTGACCTCCAAAGGGAAGGCCCGGTTGGAGCTCAGAAATAAAATACAATAAAAACTCTGTCTGGGCCAGGTTTATACAGGATCCCCCGGGTAATGGAAAATTACGAGAAATTCCATCCGGGAGTTCAGCTGAGCATCTCGACGTCGGTTTGTGCACATCTGTAAGTCCTATTAGTGCTTATGAGATCGACATGCCTGTGGGTTGATTTGGAACTGCAGTTATGCCAAAGGAGCCATGAGGATCTGAGTGCGAGCATATGGCTTCCTCTACCCCCTGGCTCCTTGCAGGGATGAGAGTAGGGGAGCATGAGATTCAGGGAACCCCTTGTCCTAAACAACCCCCCCAGCCCTGGGCAGGAGTGTAAGGGTGCATCTCCCAGCCTCTGCTCAGTTCCCGTGAGTCTGTGGATAGAAATGTTGGTGTGCTGCTGCTGCAACCCAGGGCTGGATTTTCTTCTTAGCTTGCTCACAGCCCCTCTAGATCCATGGCAGACAAAGGCACCACCAAATCCTCACTAAGCGAGCATAAAAGCCCTGAGAAAGAGAAACGCTGGCTCTATAACTGCCTTTCTTACAACATATGGCCTAATGCTAATGCGAATATGATGAAAGTCCTGCTTAAACATCTTAGCCAAGGGCTCCAACATGGCCTGGCTCCACTGTGCTTATTCTTTTTCTCGGTTAGATCTCTGCCTTTACTAGAGTCCCACTCCCTGCACACACATACCTCACAAATGGGCTGTGCCAGATGGACTCTTAATCACAGTAATCAGCTGGGAAATTAAATGTTAGAAAATCCAGCTAGTCTCCTGAATTTTCCCACTCGAGATCAGGGCCTGAGCTACTGCAATGCCCCATAGGAAAACCATGCTGCCTTTTCAAGGAAGGTCAATGTGACAGGCCCAGGGTGGGCTTTAGGCTTTGTGGCCCTTTCTGGGTTTTTCTTAGAGAACTACAGTTCACGTCAGTTTTGCCTGGGTTCAGATGGCTGCTATTAATACTTCTTATTTACAGAACACACACCTTGGAGGAACTCAAAACATTTACAGAAATTAACCAAGCTTTGCACCATCCCTGACAAGTAGGCAGGGACTAGACAGTACTTCCTTCATCTCAGAGAAAGAAACAAAGTTATTAAGAGGGCAGGTTTCTTTGCCACACCACATAGACAAGACCCCACAGCCCACTCATTTCCAGGGCTCTGCTGAAGCTGCCACATGAGGTGGGTGTTTGTTTATACTATGCTCACTAGCTTATTATTCTAGTATTTTTCTCAAGCACATTCACATAATCATGCTGCAAGATTCCAGTGCGCAAATACCGTGACTTTTTTTGGTGCATCTCCATACAGTGTGTATTGTAGGTTTCCTTTAGTAGATGAACAATACATATGACTGACTGGTTTGCAATAAACCTGTACCTCCTTCTAGACTGGCTTTTCGCCTTCTGCCCAGAAGACTCTTAAATTCTGCTCAAACGTTATTCCCCAGATGACCCCGAGGCTCTATCAGTAGCTAGGTTTTAGGAGCCCTATAGTACCACCTCAGAGAAGGCCAACGGCAACCCACTCCAGTACTCCTGCCTGGAAAATCCCATGGATGGAGGAGCCTGGTAGGCTGCAGTCCATGGGGTCACTAAGAGTCGGACACAACTGGGCGACTTCACTTTCACTTTTCACTGTCATGCATTGGAGGAGGAAATGGCAACCCACTCCAGTGTTCTTGCCTGGAGAACCCCAGGGACGGTGGGACCTGGTGGGCTGCCATCTATGGGGTCGCACAGAGTCGGACACGACTGAAGCGACTTAGCAGCAGCAGCATAGTACCACCTCGTCCAGCACTCACACCATTGTTCCATAATCATTAAAAGGTGTAATAGTGAAAAGAAAGTAACTCTGTGGTCTTTGAGACATACAAGCCTCAGTTTGAATCCTAATTCTGCCATTGTGAGACCTTGGACAAGTTACCCAACTTCCCTCATCTGTAAGATAGGGATAACACGACTTAGTTTAGAGTCTATTGTGACACTATTTGTAACAGGAGGCAATAGAAACAATTCAGTATCCATCAATATAGGAATGGTTAAATATATGATGGTATGTCAATACTGTAGCTACTATAAAGATTAGTATATATAAAGAATAAAGAGAAATACCTGAAAGACATATCAAGGGGAAAGAACAAGTTTCAGAGAATATGCATGATTCTATATATGCATATGAACAACTCCCAACTCAAGTTTCTTATTATGAACAGGCTTACCTAAAGGTAAGGAATGAGCTAACTTCTACGAAGCATGAATAAACAACGGAAATAGTAGCTATGACTTCTGCTATAGATGGTTTCCTTGCAGGTGGAGCTGTGTTTTAATCTTTACAACTCTAGCACCTGGCACATCAGAGGGGCTGATGGATTGAGTGAAAGAAAACTACTCAATGAGTGATGCTTTCAGGAATTAACTGTTGAGTCAGGAAAGAAGAGCCCTAATGTGAGTCACCAACAGTCTCATGTCTTATTTGGACTTTTTTTTTTTTTAATGTGGGAAGGCAGCCTACTGCTTGGGGAAGAAATTGGCCTGAGAGTCATAAGGCCTAGATTCCAGAGTCATGTTTCTTAAAGTGTGGTCTCAGGACCACCAGCTGCCAAATCACCCATCAGGCTTATTAATCATACAGATTTCTGGGCCCCACCCTTGATCTGAATCAGATTCCCTGAGATTGTGATTCAGGAATCTGTATTGTAACAATTTCCTTTTTATGTATAGATAAAAAAAATAATAAAGTCTGAGAATAACTGCTTCAAATCCTATCACGCCTTCCTTTTTGACTTTGGGCAAACCACTAACCTTTCCAGAACTCAACCACTAACCTTTCCTTTCCTTCTGTACAGTGCAGAGGTTGCATGGCAAAGTCTTCTTGAAGTTGTAGAATTCTATGACCATGAATGATCCAATTCCCTGCCTTGAGGCAGTCCTGTCCATCAGCCATATAAGATGGACTCTTCAGACCTGGTGTGAGCTGCCTTTGGGTCCCCAGGCTGGCATATGGATACTTTCAAATTCAGAAGCTGCTTATATTATTCATTCTTGTACCTTATATTCTTTAATTACTAGAACAAACTGGCAAGGACAGTCTCTCAGCATTGGTTCTTAATGATCAAAATTTACAATTTCTGAATCTTAATATATTCGTGTTAGAACTGTAATATATTAACATAATGCAATTACTGTAAGAATTAATATAACAAACACATATAAAAACACACACACGAGAAAGGGAAGCTGGTATAAAGACCCTGGAACAGATGCTAAAGACAATGTTAGGAAATATTACTGAAGAGAGCCAAGAGAATATCTCTCTAGCCCTGGGTATGGATGGAAGAAGAGGAATGTGTCCAGTCATTTTCATGGAAATTGAAAGCCAAGAGCACAGATGGCTGAGTTGAAGAGGGACCCTCTAGCATGTTCTGTGGATAGCAGGCCAAGATATGGCAAGTGATAGCATCCTCCAAGAAACCCCAAAGGTCTGTAGAAGACAAAATCCAAGACCAAATTAACCCCTCCTCAGTCTTCAGAGAGAGAAGAGCTTCTCTGAGTCATCAAGAAATTGTTCTAAGTCTTAAAAAGGACATTCTGGAAACAGTTTTGCTGAAGGCAATGTTGGAAGTCAGTGAACCTGGATGTAAGCTTTCTGCCTACATGCATCCTAAGTCGCTTCAGTCATGTCTGACTCTTTGTGACCCCAGGGATTGTAGCCCACCAGGCTCCTCCGTCCATGGGATTCTCCAAGCAAGAATACTGGAGTGGGTTGCCATGCCCTCCTCCAGGGAATCTTCCTGACCCAGAGATCAAGCCTGTGTCTCTTGGGTCTCCTGCACTGGCAGGCAGGTTCATTGCACTACGCCACCTGGGAAACCCGTCTGTGTTCTCTGCCCTCTTTATGAGGGCTATTGTCTGAGTTACTCAGAGCCCCAGAGCCTTGCCTGTAAAATGAGGTTAATAAGATTTAGTCCATAAAGTTATTGGGAGAACTGAATGAAATAATACATGTAAAGTGCCTACCCATGTCCAAGGCACATCAAGCGTGAGGTCAATGTTTAAAAGAAACCACTTTTCCTCAAGTGACAGCGCAGAGGCCAACTGTCCTTTGAGTCTCTCTTGCCTTCCTCATAGGAGCCTGAGAGCGTGTTGACTGTTCTTTATCACTAGCGCCACCTGGGAAGCCCAGACACCAAATAAATATGCACTAAATGAACACAAGATCTAATGTTCCCAGCCATTGTAACAGAAACAGACTTAAAATTGTGTTTAAATGGTTGATAGTGTATGGATAGGAGAGATGGCTAAATGTGAAAATTCTCTGGAAATCTTAGGTCAGAGTTAAGTCACCTGGAAATGAGCTAGTCTCCAATAATTCAGACTGCTGGAGTTAGACATTTTTCACATTTCTATTTTTTTAATTCACATTCTATCATCTCGAATGTATCAAGCTCCTTCCTGAAAACATTTCTCAGGGAGAAAGTTAAAATTCCTGAGTTCAAAGCTCCCATCTTTGGACCCCAAAAGGGGAAGGAGAAGAAACCCTTAGATTTGATTGCTTTCTTCCCATCCCCATCCATTTTTCCTCACCTCTACTTTTCTTCTCATTCACCCTTAATTTCATTTTCAGATATGAGTCAGACACTTGTCTTCTGACTGCACCTTCCTAGAAGCAAGTTTCACACTTTGCATTGCCATGTGCCCAACCCTGGCATAGCATCGAGCACACAGAAGTACAGAAAAAATATCTGTTATGTAAATTACATACTGGCTAAAGGTATCAAGGAGATCTGTAACAGGGAGAAAAATTCATTGCTTTACCTCTATGAGATATCCTAGCCATTTCTCCTGGACTCCATCATCTGCTATTAACTAGGCATATATTATCCTATATATTTCATGTCTTTGTTCACTACCCCATGAGCTGTAAGAGTCTTAAGATCAGAATAAAGTTCTCCTCTTCTGCATCCTCCCCCAAACAGCCACTTCAAGACTCTGCTCTCAGTGGCTGGTGATTCATTAAGTATGGCTGCCTGACTCAGAACCAACATAATCAGTACAACCCACTCTGGACCTTCCAAGGAAGTAGGGACCATGTCTCACTTGTGCTGACATACAGCCCAGTGCCTGACACATCAAAGACTCTCAATAAATATTGACTGAGGAAGGCAGAGAGGGAGTAAGAGTGAATGATACTGAAAAGGAAAAAAACCCAAATGATTCAGTAAAGCCAAACACACAGCAAAATAAACTAACCTGTCTATTCATTCTATCTTACATTCGTTCAACAAACATTTACTGAATGTCTGGTTTGTGCCAGCCATGTACTTGGCACCAGTGACTTGCACATGAATTATATTTAAGTGGCAAAACAGGTCTAGATGGAACGTCCACTCTAGAGGTGAAGATGGATGGCATACCAGGGGTTGCATGTCTGTTTGTGTTGCCAACGGGCAAGGAGAGGTGCAGAGGAGGCGTGAAGGAGGTGGGGGTGATCAGGGAGAGGCCAGGAAACAGGAGACCAAAGACCAGACAACAAAATTCATCTTGCCCTGAAACAAGAACTTCATGTAAAGACAAATGGGTTCCGGACGTTAGGCACTCTTTAAACTGATGGCTTAGCATGATGGCAAACCCTGGTATAGCAAACAGACATCTTTATATACAGTAATGTGGACATGCGTCCAGCCAAGAAGCCCCAACATTCCCATTTGACTGACTCTTTTGACAGACTCAAATGCCTGAGCTCAAGTGTGGGCTGACCTCCTTGACCTTGGCACTAGCACATGAGCTGTTTGGGGATGTTTTAACAAGTACTGGGAAGTGGTAAGCTTTTGTTTCTCCTGATTTTCCCAGAGATATCTATTAGCTTACACCTGGCATTCATGTGCTATTCTGCACCAGGAAGCCAAACTCAGTGGAAGAAGAGTGTCAGGGAGAGAGGATGAGGAGGAAGGAATTTGAGACATTAGCAGGGTGGGAGCATAGGTACTTCAACATTTAATGAAGCTACTTGAATAAGGAGCCCAGAAATGGGTAATAATATTGAGTTAGAGTAAATTCAAACTCAAGTGCAATGACTCCAAACATCAACATGGGTTAAGAGGGAAACCAAAGTGCTCTGGTATGTGGTCACACAGTTGACACTATCAAGCCATTCCCCGTCTACTTAATCACCTCCCACGACCATCTTGGCCTGCCTAACACTGGAAGTGCAGTCACAGACCCTGATCTCCACATCTGGAGATGGAACCTTTGCTGTCGTATGAATAGGAAGGGGACTTACACTCACATAGGTGGGTATACAAATGAGTGAAGCTCTGTGTGGGTCTGTATAGAGAAGGAATTCAAGGAAGTAAAATGGTAAATCTCCAAGTTGAGTGCTCTTTATCACCAAGCAAGTCTTTGCACTCAATTTCCTGGGATTTTCTATCTGTTCTAAGGAGTTCCGTGGAGAACCACAGAGGTTTGACAGCCAAGGTTTCTTTTCTTTCCTTTTTCTTCTTCTTTTTAAAATTTTGCCTGTGCTGGGTCTTCACTGTGGCCTGCGGGCTTAGTTCTCCCTTAGCATGTGGGATCTTAGCTTCTCAACCAAGGATGGAACCCTCATCCCCTGTGCTGGCAGGGCAGATTCTTAACGACTGGACCACGAGGGAAGTCCCAAGAGCCAAGGGTTTCAAATCCCGTCTCACCACTTAGGTGGCAGCTCTGAATAAGTTAGTTCCTCATACTCATTTTTCTTCATCTAAAACTCATTGAATTGACGAGTACATACAATTCCTTAGCTCTTATAGGTGCCCAACAAATGCTGATTACTTTTTCTCATCCCCTAATAGAAATATAAGGCAAGGACCAATGCCTTGTTTGCTTAGATGTTTTGTAAGACACACACACATGCAGACAACACATGGCATGTATGCTCAGCTGGGTCTGACTCTTTGCAACCTCATGGACTGCAGTCCACCAGGCTCCTCTGTCCATGAAATTTTCCAGGCAAGAATACTGGAGCAGACTGCCATTTCTTCCTCCAGGGGATCTTTCTGACCCAGGGATGGAACTCACATCTCCGCATTTTCTGCATTGGCAGGAGGCAGATTCTTTACCACTGCACCACCTGGTAGGCCCTTGATGAGGATTAAAGAGCAGCGTCGGTGGTGAAATGGGAAAACACACTTGAGATACGGTACTGACTATCAAAGGTGAAGACAGGGCTTAGGGTAGCAATCAAAGAAAGAAGAAAGAAAGACACGGTTCACTTGAGGGATAATTTCTTTATATTTCATTACTTTTTACTCTCTTGGCCTCCCAGTTTCTATGCTTCTCCCACCACTGGCTTCTGGATGCCAATGCCACAGACGTGAGTATGCCTCATGGGAAAACTGGAGACTGGAGGGAGCTCTTCTGGCCACATGCCCACCTTTCCCCAAACTTCCCAGGTGAGTCTGCCCCCTGGGACGGGATGCTCCAGAGACTTGTTGCTGAATGTGCTGCTGCACTTACATGGTATGAGCCCTCAGTCAGGAAGGCCAGTGCCATTCTGATGCTACTGGTTGGTTCTCTTATGAAAGGTAAGACTGAGAGAAAGGGGAAAGGGAACACACCCACAAGACTGCAGAAAGCTCCTTCTGAATGGGTGTAACAGCAAAACTCACTGCTAACACACTAAATGGCAACTCACACTCACTCAACAGCCTCACACCCATCTTCTCTAAAATTTCTATCTGTCATAGAAAAGAGGTGCAGAAGACACTTTCTTTTAATGGTTTATCAGTCAGCTGGGCTACAGAAATAAACGTCCATAAAGATATTATATGGAAACTATTGCCTTCTCTTTACTCAGTTAAGTTCAGTCATTCAGTCATGGACTGCAGCACACCAGGCCTCCCTGTCCATCACCAGCTCCCAGAGCTTGCTCAAACTCATGTCCATCGAGTCGATAATGCCATCCAGCCATCTTATTCTCTGTTGTCCCCCTCTCCTCCTGCCTTCAATCTTTCCCAGCATTAGGGTCTTTTCCAATGAGTCAGTTCTTCACATCAAGTGGCCAAAGTATTGGAGATTCAGCATCAGTTCTTCCAATGTATATTCAGGACTGAATTCCTTTAGGATGGACTGGTTTGATCTCCTTGCAGTCCAAGGGACTCTCAAGAGTCTTCTCCAATAACACAGTTCAAAAGCATCAATTCTTTGATGCTCAGTTTTCTTTATGATACAACTCTCACATCCATACATGACTACTGGAAAAACCATAGCTTTGACTAGATGGATCTTTGTTGGCAAAGTAATATCTCTGCTTTTTAATATGTTGTCTAGGTTGGTCATAGCTTTTCTTCCAAGGAGCAAGTAAGTGTCTTTTAATTTCATGGCTGCAGGCACCATCCACAGTAATTTTGGAGTCCAGAAAAATAAAGTCTGTCATTGTTTCCACTGTTTTCCCATCTATTTTCCACGAAGTGATGGGACCAGATGGCATGATCTTAGTTTTTTGAATGTTGAGTTTTAGGCCTACTTTTTCACTCTTCTCTTTCACTTTCATCTAGAGGCTCTTTAGTTCTTCACCTTCTGCCATAAGGGTGATGTCATCTGCATATCTGAGGTTATTGATATTTCTCCTGGCAATCTTGATTCCAGCTCATATTTCATACAGCTGGCATTTCACATTGTGTGCTCTACATATAACTTAAATAAGCAGGGTAACAACATACAGCATTGACATATGCCTTTCCCAATTTGGAATCAGTCTCTTGTTCAATGTCCAGTTCTAACTGTTGTTTATTGACCTGCATACAGATTTCTCAGGAAGCAGATAAGGTGGTCTGGTATTCCCATCTCTAAGAATTTTCCAGTTAGTTGTGATCCACAGAGTCAAAGGCTTTAGTGTAGTCAATGAAACAGAAGTAGACTTTTTCGGAATTCCCTTGTTTTTTCTATGATCCAACAGATGTTGGCAATTTGATCTCTGATTCCTTTGCCTTTTCTAAATCCAGCCTGAACATATGGAAGTTCTTGGTTCGTGTACTGTTAAAGCCTAGCTTGGAAAATTTTGAGCATTACTTTGCTAGTGTGTGAAATGTGTACCGTTGTGTGGTAGTTTGAACATTCTTTGGCATTGCCTTTCTTTGGGATTGGAAAGATATAAATATAAAATAAATAAGTTATACATATTATCGGAGAAGGCAATGGCACCCCACTCCAGTACTCTTGCCTGGAAAATCCCATGGATGGAGGAGCCTGGTAGGCTTCAGTCCATGGGGTCGCTAAGAGTCAGACACGAATGAGTGACTTCATTTTCACTTTTCACTTTCATGCATTGGAGGAGGAAATGGCAACCCACTCCAGTGTTCTTGCCTGGAGAATCCCAGGGACGGTGGGGCCTGGTGGGCTGCCGTCTCTGGGGTTGCACAGAGTCGGACACGACTGAAGCGATTTAGCAGCAGCAGCAGCAGCATACATATTATAATAGAAATATAATATGAATCCATCCAAAAAATATTTATTAAGTAACTCCTGTGAACTAGGCAATGAGCTAGACCAACAAAAATGCATATATGCATAAAGAATTTTTACACATTCTTGAGTAGTACTTATTGGTATAGTTGAGATACAGATCTCATGTTTACAAAGTGAAGTCTGCCGTCTTCCAGGGCATTACGTTTAGCTCTCATGATATTTACATAAACATAGTTTTTTCACTCTGTGCATTTGCTTTTCAAAAACTTTTTTTGATCAATATCAAAAAATTGTAATCTCTAGTATAAAAAAAAATAGGGTTCCCCAATTAGGATGATTTTATGCTTGTTATAGAAATACCGATTTTTTTAAAAAAGAGATGCTGAGCCTAGATATTGTTGGCCTCAGATCCCGAATAGGAAAGCAGCACCTGATACCAGGACGATATGCATGTATGCTAAGTCACTTCAGTCTTGTCCGACTCTTAGTGACCCTATAGACCATAGCCCTCCAGGCTCCTCAGTCCATGGGATTCTCCAGGCAAGAATACTGGAGTGCATTGCCATGTCCTCCTCCAGGGGATCTTCCCGACCCAGGGATCGAACCCATGTCTCTTATGGCTCCTGTACTGGCAGGCAGGTTCTTTACCACTAGCACCACCTGGCATGGCAAGTGTCCTCAAACAGAATCATTTTCCCCGTAATTCCCACGGTGAGTCATGTTCGTGGGGGTCTTTAGAGAAAGAATGGGAAGATGAGGGTGGATGAGAGAATGACTAGTGAAAGAACTAATGTTCTCATGCATACATCTCTTGCTTTTTGTTTGTTAAGATTTTCTGCTTCATTCATTCAGCAAACATTGAGCAGTACTTACTATGTGTTAGGAGATGAAGTAAGTTATTGCACATGATGTAAGGTAAGGAAAAACGTCCCCTGCTAAAATATACATCATATACCCCTTTTGGAGAATTGTTAAAATTCAGAAAACATGATTTTTCTAAAGATACTAACAAATGTAAAACGGGATTCCAGGGGTCTAATGCCTTTTTTTGCCCATAAGAGGTGGATTAGAGGATTGGAGTGTGACATCTCTTAAGAGTGGTGCGTAGATCCTGCTGATGCTTATCAGGACTGTGAAATGCAGCTAATGACTCAGCAATTAGACAAACACAGGAGATACCTTTTAAAATGCAGCAAGGTAGAAGACACATGGGATTGGGCACCGCACCCCGTGCTCTAGAGATATGAATTCCACTTGACTCTTAACCACTGCTGCTGCTGCTGCTAAGTTGCTTCAGTCGTGTCCGACTCTGTGCGACCCCAGAGACGGCAGCCCACCAGGCTCCCCCGTCCCTGGGATTCTCCAGGCAAGAACACTGGAGTGGGTTGCTACTTCCTTTTCCAACACGTGAAAGTGAAAAGTGAAAGTGAAGTCGCTCAGTCGTGTCCAACTCTTATCAACCCCATGGACTGCAGCCTACCCGTCCCCTCCGTCCATGGGATTTTCCAGGCAAGAGTACTGGAGTGGGTTGCCATTGCCTTCTCCGTAACCACTGCTAGCCACTGTTGATTGAAGAGTAAACAAATGCCAGGTACAACACAAGATTTATATTGAACTTATCCCTCCCTCAAGTCCCACAATAGCATAACAAGGGAGGTGAAATTTTCCCCATTGAGTAAACAAGGATGTGAGGCACACAGAGGTGGAATTTCCAAGCACGCAGAGTCAGGAAACGTATAGCCAGGGTCTAAGCCAAAATCGAGGCTATCTGACTCCAAAGTTTGCCTGATGTTTCTAACCTCTGACCAAGTTCCATCTAAAATCCAAAGTTGGAAATTCAGTTAGAAGAAAACAAGAGATGCTTCCTTCATCTACAAAGTGACTCTTACTACTTGCTAGATCTCAGACTTCTATAATAATTTTATGAACACTGCTCTCCCTAGAAAGAGATGTGTATGTTTACAATTAGTGTGCATATACACATTTTAGGAGGATTTCTAGAGTCCTTAAAACAAAGGCTAAGAACCTGTGCCCTAAGAGTTGCAGGACCCAATAGGGATGTAGTGAGTAAAAATATCTCCTTGGCCAAACCAACAAATGCTATAGTATCATATAAGCAATTCCTTACAAACACAGAATTCACCCTGAATAACAGTTAACCATGACATAGACCTCATGTTATAAAGATATTCACAAAGAACACAGGTTAGCTGATTCTTGCTGGACTTTTGAGTAGGAGTGAGTCAGAGGAGTGTCTAAGGGAGCAGGAAAGAATGTTGCTAGAATGAACGTCAACCATACAGTTGGGCTGAGCCCCTTGGTCATGACCTTGAGGCTCAAGGAATTGGCTCAGGCAGTTCTGAACTGAGTAGCCATTTCACAGACAGCCCACAGCCCGGCAGGACACCACTCTCTAACTCTGCCATCATGACACTGCCATCTGCAGCAAGTGAGCTGAGATGTCTCAAGACCAAATTTATCACACCCGAGATTCCATCCTTACATAAGAATCACCTGTCGCTGGTGCATAAATTTTAGCACCTAGCTGAGCCAAGGGTAATCAAGATTTAAAAGAAAGAGGCCTGAATAAATATCAAGCAGATTTCCTCTCTGTGGGGCTGAGTTTTGAAAAAACCTTTGTGCCCTCATATGCCCCTCAAAGGAGACTGCCATTTTTCTTCTTTCAGTCTGCCTTACTACTGTTGAGGGAAGGATGCTCTAAGAGCCATAGGCAATCTGTCTTCTTGGAGGTTCTGCTCAAGCTATGACCTCGGTTTGTTCCAACTTATGTCTGTCTTCACAAGTTTCAGCTTGCTCTCATCATCAGCTAAATTAACCATAAAGCAGAGCCTTGACTCGCATTATCAAAGTCTGAAAGTAATCCGTATTAGCCTGGAGCTATGCATCACTGTTTCCAAGGGTGCAGACTTAAGAAGAAATGCAGGAGCGGCCCTTAAATTTATATAGCACTTTGGGTAATCTAGAAAATTCCTTCAGTTTCAGACCTCGAAGGGGAGGTTCAAGTGTGTTGTCCGAAAGCTAACAAAATGCCCCTGGAAGTGACAGCGGAAGTAGAGTGACTAGGAGTATTGGCATTGGAATAACAATGAATGGTAGGGCAGGGCACAAGGAGCAGGGGAGACTCCTGGACTTAAAAGGGGCCCAGGGACTTCCCTGGTGGTCCAGTGGTTGAGAATCCACCTTCCAATGCAGGGGACTCAGGCTCAATCCTTGGTCAGGGAACTAAGATTCACATGCCGTGTTCCACATTCTACATTCCATAAGCCCTTACAGGGCAACTATTGAGCCTACCCGCTCTGGAGCCCATTCTCCACAACAGGAGAAGCCCCTGCAAGCTGCAACTAGAGAAAGCCTGCACGCCGAAACAAAGACCCAGCATAGCCAAAATAAAAAATAAAATAAAAAATTTAAAGGGCCAAGAAAATTCCCGACAGCTTGATTTGGTGAAATTAGGAAAACTTAAATTAGGATTAACAAATATCTGGGAAGGTTTGAATCTGTGACCTGGGGGGCAAATTTCCCCTCCTCTGGGTTTCCATTTGTAAAATGTAGGAATAGGATGAAGGCTTCTTCCTGCGTAAGCATGTCGTGATGGAAGGTAGAAGAAAAGGCCTTTGAAGCCAACAGAATTACTCCTCTGTCCAGAGAAATATAAACAACAAGAACTCCATCAGCCTTCAGCTCTGCTTTTGAATGAGTTCTTTGCTTCTGTCTGAGAGGCAAAGTAGTTCATTCCTTGGGGAAAAGTTGAATGTGGAATAGTAGACCATGCCCTTTTCACTCCAGTTTCATTATGTTATTTTGAATTATTATTAATACACAGAACACTCAATATAAGTTAACAAGATTTTACTAAGCGTCTGACATGTACCCAAGACTGCCATAGGCCCTCTGGGGTAGATAAAGAAAAACCTGGTGACATGTTCAGGGTCTTCAAGTATCTTAACATTTTCTTAGAGGTTTATATGTTTCATTTTATTTATTTGCTTTTTCACTTTTTATGGCCACGCCACAAGGCATGAGGGACCTTCGCTCCCCAACCAGGGACGGAACCTGTGCCCTGTATAGTGGAAGCAGTCTTAACCACTGGAACACCAGGGAATTCCTTACATGTTCCATTTTAAAAGCCAAGCAGAAAACAAGCCATTATGTTTTAAGAGTCTAACTGCTAAGATAAATATTACTTTTTTCTATTAATGTAAGCAATTGAGTTTGACTGAACTTGTTTTTATGCTTTTACTAATATATATTATTGTATTATTTATCTTGCTATTCATGTCTATAAGAAGCCTCACTTATAGATCTTACTTTGGCTTAAATTCTGGTTGGATGCCTCTAGGTCAAACACAAATAAGAGTGTTTGAATTACCAAGCAAATGCATACTTGTACATTTTGAAGTTCCACTCAAAGAAATCTAAATGAATCATTTGAATCATTTAGGAAAACTACTCTAATTCCTGAGTGTGCACTTTGCCTAATATTTTTGCACATCTTTGAACACTGATGCTGCCCCAGTTAATGGACTATCATCCTTTGTTGTCTTATTTCTTTTTTGGATAGCAAATAGATGGTCAGTTATGTCATCTTCCCCAGACTATCTTGTTTTCCTTTGAAGACAAATCACTAATCCATTTATTGCAAATGGTAATCCTCTCAAAAATATGCCTTGGGTGCAAAACAGAACTTTTCAGGCAGTAAAAACGTTTCAAAGGAGGTCTTTCCAATGCAAATTATTTTTGTCATGACTTCAAAGTAATTTTCCTAGCTGTTCTGTATAAATATGCCTTTGTATACTTTCAATTACATATATTTAAACATGTAAGAATGATGCAAAATGGCATATCCGTTTGTGGAACTTGCCAGTCACATTATATATTTCTAAGCAGTTTATTTAAAAATGTACCAGGAATTAAAGTATATTCTTACTTAAGAAATGATATACTGTATTACCAATTTTTTTTCTTCCAACAACCCCTAGCACTATTTTGGGAACTTAGGTGTTAAGAACTGGGTTGCCTATACTCCTTAGTCCATGAAATGATAAAGCACATTTATGCCCACTGCCCTTATTGTAAGCCCCCTAAGATGTTCAGGGTGACCAACCATCCCAGTCTCCTTGGGGCTGAGGAAGTTCCTGAGACGTGGCGCTTGCCATGGGAAGGTCCCAGCAAGTGGGAAACTCGTGGATCATCCTATGGATGTTATAACCCCTCTTCAAATTGCAGAAACTGAGACACAGAGAAGCAGAGTGCTCTGTCCAGCTTGCCCAGCAAACTAGAAGCAGATGTGGGACTCGGTCTCTGCATTCTGACAAGAGAACATTCACAACTAGGCAAATCCTGCTATTTCCTCTATATCTTACTTCCGCCTGGAACTGTAAGGAAACCAGTGTCATCTTTCATCTTTCTGTGTGCTACCATTCCAAAAGTGCCAGGATGAAATAGTGGGTACTAGCGAATAGGGTCTTCTGTAAAAATCCCATATTATTTGGGAGAAACAGCATTGCAGCTTTGTGTTTTAAAGAGAATGACAGACAGACTGAGAAATTATGATGATCTTAAGAAAAGGGGAGGAAATATTAGTATAATATCTAATTATATTATATAGTAGTGTGTATCCCACCAACTACCTCCTGATATCCCCAACTATCTCCAGTCCTGACTGGGTCATATGTGTAATTTCATGAAACAAATCAACTTAAAGGACTCTTAGAAAAAAATGACCAGGTAGCCAGCTTTTGAATTGTAACATTGTAAAAATGGCAACCCACTCCGGTGTTCTTGCCTGGAGAATCCCAGGGACGGGGAAGCCTGGTGGGCTGCCGTCTATGGGGTCGCACAGAGTCGGACACGACTGAAGCGACTTAGCAGCAGCAGCAGCAATAGCTAATACTGACTGAGGGCTGACTGTGTGCTAGGTGTGATGCTTAGAGCTTTACATGAATTCAATCAATCCAGCCTCACAATAATCCCAAGAAGGAGCCACTAATATTCCCACTTTACAGATAAGAAAAATGAGGCTGAGAAAGGTCAGGTGATTCATCCAACATCACACAGCTGATAAAAGTTGGAGCTTGTATTTAAACCCAGGCAGTGTGACCCTGGAAGAAGTGCTTTTAGCATCCACTATATCACTTTTAATGAAAGCATTAAACAGCACAGCTCCCAATGTCCAATCAATAAGACAGCTCTTTGTTAGGACAGACCTAAAACTAGCTGGACCACATATTCCTCAGATATACAGTGAGTACATTGGTCTAAAAACATGAGGCTTTCTGGTCACAGTTATTAAAGGATCTGAAGGAAGAGATTTAATCTATTGATTAATTCCACAGTAAGATAAATTGTCCTGCCAAGCTCCTGCTATTTATTCAGGACCTCTATTTCTCTTTCTGGAAATGTAAATAATATGTCCTGGGCTTCTGTGAGAAATGACTGGGTAAAACAATGGGCAAGCACTATGCAAACTGTAAAGCGCTTTGTACAATTCTCCCATATGTTAAGGAGCTTCCAAAATAGCAATTCCTTCCAATGCCCTTGCAAAGCAAATGAGACACAGCTGCTAGAATGCGCTGCAAAGAGACAGAAATCCAGCTCTTCAAAACTTTCAAGGGGGGAAACACACGCCATAAAATTACCCTGAAGATAAATTTTACAAGAAGCTCAGAAGTGTCATCAAGTTTTTCCGTGGTTAATTCTAAAAGAGGGCCAACGTCGCAAAGATCAAGCAAGCAGTTCTTCCATAGAAACCTGGGGAAAACGCTGCTTAATGACACTTGCATAATAGTTAGAAATATAAATTGTACTCACATGATGAGCAAAGTGAGGAAGCCAAGTTAACGGGCTCTTCTGAGTCTTTTCCAAAGACAAGTCTGTAGGGGAAATAAAGGGAAGACTTGTTCTAAACCAAACAAAAGGAAGAATTCAAAAAAAAGAAAAAAGATTTACATTTTGTGTCTTTGGACTCTACAGATGAGTGATTTCCATACACTGTCTTTTTCTGGTAATAAAAATCAATCTACTAGTATGGTTTTAAGAAAAAAAGGGAAAGTTAGAAGGATGAGGTGTTGGTAGAATGCTGTGAAGCGTTGAGCACTTGCCAGGGGGCTCCAACAATTAAACAATTTTGTTGAAAAAACTCTAATAAAATCGGCATTCCCTGTCATCTCAGAACAAGATGGCACCACTAAAGAAAATGCTCAACAACCCATTTGGGGGCTGTGATTTGATGGAAGGTGCCTGGGGGTGGGGAGAATTCAGGGCTGAGTCATAGACTCCTAAAATGAAGTGGACTAAAGCTGGAGGCAACTGGATTGAGTCTCTGCCCTTTTCCCTTTTTTCCTCCTTCTCTCGAGGGATTTCAGCCCTTCTGCAATCAGCCAAAAGGAACAAGTGAGCTGGCCACTAGGCAGTGAGAAATCGTCAAAAAAGTGAAATCAAGTTTCACTTGTAATATAAAATAGATACACTATATAAACAAGTCTTGAGATGGGGAAGAGGAAAGACTTTCCCAGGATCCTCTCACCTGTTAGACTCATTCCTGCTGAATCCTGTCTCCGTTGTACAATGATGTACCAAGGTAGAAGGGTACCTAGGTTATCCAATTTGGAGGCTAAACAGAATTTTAAGTTCTTTGGGGAAAAAGAAAATCATGATTCCTCTTAGCAATTAATTTCTATCTTTGCATACCCTCTTAGCCACTAACTTTTGTGCAAAACCTAGTTTAAGTTGCTCTAACGTGATCTTTGTGGACAAGGACAAGTGATTTAGTTTTGCCCATTGAAAAATATGCATCCTGCATATATTTTCACGTAGGTATTCTCATACTAAACTCCTAATGAAAACCCAGAAGTTTTCCTGTCTTTCTCAAATGAGAACTTCTCATCCCCCGCCAAGTTATAGAAAGGAAAAAAAAAAACATTTTGATGTCCTGGTATCATTTTTCCTATTTCAGGTGCCCCAGTATAGACTGAGTAGAGAGTGTATAACTTCATATCTTAAGAATAAACAAAAAAAAAATTAGAAGGTTTAATAGCTAGAGATTTTACATTTCCTTACTAACTTCCCCCCCACACACCACAAAATGTTGGTGTTGATTACTTTTCTGTTTTGGATTAAACTCTGGTGGCTCAGATGGTAAAGAATATGCCTGTAATGTAGGAGACCCAGGTTGGATTCCTGGGTCAGGAAGATCCCCTGGAGAAGGATATGGGAACCCACTCCAGTATTCTTGCCTGGAGAATTCCATGGACAGAGGAACCTGGTGGGCTGCAGTCCACAGCATCACAAAGAGCTGGACACAGCTGAGTGACTAACACTTTCACTTTTCACTTTCAGGTGTAAAACACTGTATTTCACACATTCATTATCGAATGAATTTACTGAATTTACATAATATTCATGAACATAATTTTGTACGTTACTCTGCCAGCAAAATATTCCTCCTTCCTTAACAAATAGAGCTGCTCAGTGTTAATGAACGATTACCATGAAGAATTCTCCTTTGTTGTTAAAACCAAGATACCACCATTTGGTTCCTCTTGAACAGAGAAATGTATTGTTCTACCGGACTTTCTTTTGTTCTGAATAGAAAAAATTTTAAACTTAGTTGGATATTCTTTTGGGGTTTCTCATTCTTTCAATTTCAGTATTCCTCTTGGAAGAGCAAAGGAATGCTCTCTTTTTCATCAACCAGACCGATACTAGTTTGAGTATGAAATGCAGCCATGTCCAAATAAACTATGTTACAGCTTTCAGGAATGGGGGGAGCTTTTCCCTCAGGGGACAGAAGGTGAGATTTTTCTTTTGTCTTTAACCATTGAATAATTTTAATTTCCCTGATGGCTCAGTTGGTAAAGCATCCACCTGCAATGCAGGAGACCCTGGTTCAACTCCTGTGTCAGGAAGATCTGCTGGAGAAGGGATAGGCTACCTACTCTAGTATTCTGGCCTAGAGAATTCCATGGACTGTATAGTCCATGGGGTGGCAAAGAGTTGGACACGACTGAGCGACTTTAAAAAGATTAATAACAGAGCATAAACCACTCCTTTTTTTTTTTTTTTGCCATACCTATGCTTACAGAACTTCTTGGATAGTGGATAGAACCTGGGCCCCCTGGGAAGTACCAAGTTTTAACCCTGGACCACCAAGGGAAGTCCTTGTTTTGGAACCATTTTTACATACATGTTTGGAAGTGTGTATGCTTTCAACTGAATGCCATGAGATAGCAAGGTAAGCCGCCTCCTTGATTCTGATCTAGCTAGCAATAGGCACCTGGATTTCAGTTGGGTTTAGATGAACTATGCAATAACTTATATAGTAAGACTGGGAACTTAAGAATCAAACCACACTGTGATTTTGGTGGATTCTGCTCTTTTGTGAGCAGTTTAGTGGGTGGGGTCAGTCTTTTAATTTACTTAAAATTTTACAGGGAGTTTTCCTGTGATTGCACTGAGTCATTTCTCCTCAATTCATCCATCCTCACAATTGGGTTAATATACCTTATGGTACAGGTCTATCATAAGGACCAAATAAAATATATATGTTAGATGCTGCCTATAGTGCCCATGGGCTTCCCGGTGGCTCAAACGGTAAAGAATCCGTCCACAATGAGGTAGACCCAGGTTCAATCCCTGGGTCAGAATATACCCTGGAGAAGGCCATGGCAACCCACGGCAGCACTCTTGCCTGAAGAATTCCCGTGGCACAGGAGCCTGGCAGGCTGTAGCCCACGAGGCCGCAAAGAGTTGCACACAACTGAGCGACTAAGCACACGCAGTGCCTGGGACATAAAAGCTGAATGGTTGCTTCTTGATCACTTGATCCTATATGGTTCCATTGCTAAACACTGGTTCTTAATAATGTTAGGCTACAATAATATTTTGTCATCCTCTCCCTGACCTCCCCCTGGAAAAAGAAGAAAAACCACAGCTAATGAAGAACAGTCAATTAGGGAACTGGGATATATACATTTATTGATACTATGAATAAAACAGATAACTAATGAGAACCTACTATATAGCACAGGGAACTCTACTCAGTGTGGTAGAGTTGACCTAAATGGGAAGGAATTTCAAAAAAGAGGGGATATATAGAAACATATGGCTGATTCACTTTGTTGTACAGCAGAAACTAACACAACACTTTAAAGCAACTATACTCTAATAAAAATTAACAAGCAAAAAGAGCTGCAGCCAATACCTACAAAATGTAAAATGGCCCACACTGATAAGACAGTAGAGATCATCCATACTGTTGATATGGAGAGCAAGAGATCATTGTGAAAGAAGTCTCATGGAAATTTCCTACCCACATACACCATCTGAAAAAAAGTGTTACAGATATTCATGCACACTGAACTGGCAGATAAAAATTTCTATACAAATAGCCCTAATTTTAAATCAATGTGAAGGTTAGCAGAGCAACAAAGAATGCCTGTGCTTCAGACAGAGGCAGTCTCCAGGAGAAGAAGAGTCCCTACGTGAAAAGATATTACGTGTCTATTCAAAAACCTCAGTCAGTTCAGTTCATTTAGAAAAAGCCCCCAAAAGAAACATTTATAGCATACTTTTCATATTGTGTTTGGCTTTGCTTTATTTTCTGAACAAATATGTGTGGAAGCATATATGTGGGCTTTATTTTCTTTTGAATCCTTTTTGGAATTTTATGAGATCATGTTGGCTCTTCCCTTATGGAGAAAACTGAAACAATCAAAAGGGATTTTACGCAGTCTCAATACCACACTTGCCACCCCATCAGTACTACTCCCCCTAAACACGCCTGTTACCACTGATGAAAATACCTGCTTTCCTGGACGCCGAATCTTCTACCTGGATCTTAGATATTATCACTGCTTGCCAACCCAATGAAACTGCTTAAGGAACCCTTTCTAGCTTGCCTAAAACATTAATCTGTCCCTCTTTACTGGATCATTTCCAGCAGCACACAACCATATTGCTGATTCTCCCAACCCCACACAAACACAAACATCACCGCCGCCAACACACCCTTAGCTGGACTCCACTTTCCTTACCTGCTTCCCTCCCATTTCTCTGCTTTCTTTGGCAGGAGCTTCAAAAGTTGTCTTTCTTCACCATTTCCAATTCTTCTACCATTCTCCCTTATGCTACTTAGACTAGACTTTAACCATCACCATTCCACCAACTATGTCCTTGTTACAGTTCTTCAGTTGTGAAACTCAACAGTAAGTTTGGAGTTTTCATCTCATTTGACCTATCTGCAGCATTTAACTCTATTTTTACTCCCTTCTAATTGGTACATTTCCTTCTCTTGGCTTTTTAGGACACCATCCACTCCCGGTTTCTCTACTTGGATTGTCAGTCATTCTCAATCCCTCCTTCACTTGATAATCCCATTCAGCCTCACAACTTTCAATGCCATTATACTGGTGACCCCATCTTTAACCCAAACACATGCCACATACTCTCATAAGTCCCACATGTGCATAAGCAACAACCAACTCGACATCTCCCATCAGGTATCTAATAGTCATTTCAAACTCAGTATGCCCAAGTCAAGATCCCAACATTCCCCACAAACTTGATCTTCCTATAGCTTTTTACCTCTCAACTGACAGCAATTTCATCTTTGTAGCTTCCCAGGTCAAAACCTTCATTTCTTTTCTTTTGACATTCTCCATCCAATCTATCATGAAATCCTATTGAACTTCAGTTTCAAAATACATACAGTATTGAACTGCTTCTCACCATCTCTGCTGCTGCTGCTGCTGCTGCTGCTAAGTCGCTTCAGTCGTGTCCGACTCTGTGCGATTCCAGAGACAGCAGTCTACCAGGCTCCCCCGTCCCTGGGATTCTGCAGGCAAGAACACTGGAGTGGGTTGCCATTTCCCTCTCCAATGCATGAAAGTGAAAAGTGAAAGTGAAGTCGTTCAGTCGTGTCCGACTCTTAGCGACCCCATGGACTGAAGCCCACCAGGCTCCTCCATCCATGGGATTTTCCAGACAAGAGTACTGGAGTGGGGTACCATTGCCTTCTCCGCTCACCATCTCTAGTGATCAATAAACCCATGGCCCAAGCCAGATCATCTCTTGCTATACTTACTGCATAACCTTGTAATTGGCCTCTTAGCTCCTTCCTAGTCCTACTCACTATATTCTAAACGCAACATCTGATCAGGTCCTTTCTTGAAAGTCAACATTTTGCAGTGACTCTTATTTCACTCAGATTAAAGCCAACATCTTTTTCAGTGACCTACCAGGCCTTATATGGTCTTGCCCTTACCTCATGTCACCTCTCCTATCTACCCGTATTTCCCCTCACACATTTGACTTCAGCCCCACTGCCCTCTTTGCTTTTCCTTAAATATGCCTGACATGCTCCTGCCCCTTGGCCTTCACACGGGCTATTCTTTCTGTCTAGGACACTCTTCCCTGGATAAATACATGCTTATAGTCCTATCTGTCTCAGGTCTTGGCCTACATGGCCCCTCTATTTAAAAATGCAGTGCACACACAACCCTCTGGGGCCAGTCCCTGAAGTCCTGAACCTCACTACTCTGCTTTATTTTCCTCCCTTCCACAGCATCTACTACCAGGAACTTAATATAGTGCTTTATGTATTAAGTTCACTGTCAGCCTCAGCTAGAATGCAGTGTCTGCAAGGGCAGGAATTTGAACAGATCTAGGTCATGTCTTTTCCTAAACATCTGATTTAAAATAGTGCCGGCGTATGTAGTCACTCAGTGGGTATCATATTGAATTGTAGTGCATTGGATGAAATAGGCTTCCAGTAAGAGAAAGAAATCCTTTATTGATAACATCATGTCTATAGGAAATAAGTGCTCAGCTTAAAATAGCTTGATAGAGAATTGTTGTCCAGGAACATGGTCCATTTTCTGGGAAAGAGAGTATGGAACCAAAAATGACAACCTGGGGGAAAAATGGAGACATGTCTTCCCTCTTTTGCTTTTAAAGATTCAGGTAATCTATTTTCAGATGACTCAAGAAGGAATTTGGAAAAGACCACAACCCGTGTGTTCTAAAAAGTCATGAAGGAACTCGAAGTTTAACTTAAAAAAAAAAAAAAAAAATCTGGCTGTAAGTTCACCATAGTTCTATTTAGACACTCTGACCCATGGATGTCCACCTAGGGTTTGTGCCATTGATAGCTATCTAGTCCCATTTTATTAAAGTGAAGTCGCTTAGTCGTGTCCAACTCTTTGCGACCCCATGGACGGTAGCCTACCAGGCTCCTCCCTCCATGGAATTCTCCAGGCAAGAGTACTAGAGTGGGTTGCCATTTCCTTCTCCAGGGGATCTTCCCAACCCAGGGATCGAACCCGGGTCTCCCTCATTCCAGGCAGATCCTTTAACTTCTGAGCCACCAGGGAAGCCCAGCAATACATGAGTATTTGCTTGTACCAGCCTTGACAATCATAAGGGACATCAGGAAACACAGCAAGCTCAGTGTGAGGTCCTTGGTCCTGCAGCATTAGCAACACCAGGAAAGTTGTTAGAATTGCAAATTCTTGAGACCTATCCCACCTCAAATCTACTCTGTCAGAAATTTTGATGACAGTGCCCAACCACCTGTGAATTAACAACTCCTCCAGATAATTATAAGGTCTATTTTAGACATTTGTGGAAAGCTTTGGTTTAAGAAACATGGAGGAAACAAAATGAGAGACATCATAATTGTTCACTTTCAAGTTTACAAAGATATTTTTTAAAAAAACAAGTCAACATTAGAATACAGATTTCCTTCATTGATAAATGCAATACACTCCTAGGTCACCCAACACTAACATTTATGAAATACTCTTTCTGGGCATTCTGCTTCAGATTAACGAGAAAGTAGAATACTCACATATTCCAGGAGCCTAATTTAATGATTTCACAATGCTCTGAGCTACTTGGCTCTTAGCTCTTCCTGTTAAGATTTATGAACCCAGATTGCAGCAAACCATTTTTCAAATTAGCTTCAAGCTGACAATTTCATTTCAACAATAAAGACGACCACAACGGAATGTGAATTAAAGGAAAAAAATAGATATTGAGGGTTGGAGAAATTTGTCAAAAATGACATACTAATTACAAATATTAATCCACAAGTAGGTCACCGAGAGTCCTTTTGCTTTGATCGTTTGCTTGATAGAGGATTATGACACAGAGACCATCAGTTTCTAAAGTATTTATTTAAAGAATAGAACCCTGCCTGGTCTGTGAAATCCAAAACCAATATTCCGTAAAGTCCAAGTTCCTGTAACTCTCACATTCTCATTAGTTCTTTAAAAGTAGATACATATCCCATTTTTCTGGATGATATAACAAAGCTCAGTGACCTATCCAAGGGCACACTGTTATGGACAAAGTCAAGACTAAGTCTTAGATGTCTGGATTTTCTTACAGATGCCAATTAAATATAAGAAATATGGGTTAAGTACCTGCTCTGTGCCAGACCATGGATAAGGGGAAGGCAATATAAAAATTTCTGACATAGTCCCTGCCATTAAAGAGCTCAATTCAAGAAACCCTGTCTCTTTGATCATTAATACCCACCTTTGTAAGTTCTGGGCTTCCCTGGTGGCTCAGCTGGTAAAGAATCTGCCTGCAGTGTGGGAGACCTGGGTTCAATCCTTGGGTTGGGAAGATCCCCTGGAGAAGGGAATGGCTACCCAGTCCAGTATTCTGGCCTGTAGAATTCCATGCACTGTATAGTCAATGGGGTTGCAAAGAGTCGGACATGGCTGAGCGACTTTCACTTTGTATGTTCTAGCAAAGTCAGTGGAATGGTAAAGATGGTTTTGTCAACACTAGAGAAATCTTGGACCAGCAAGGGACTGAATCATGAGGTGTCCCAACACCCTTACAGCAACCACACACCATTCAACCAAGGCACCATGTACATCTCGATGAAGGGTTTAAAAGTGCCCTGTCCTGTCCCATTAATAGTTCATGCCCAGAACAAAATATGGACATACTATGTTGGAAAAAAAAAAAATTATAAGCTTGCAGAAAGGCAGTGGGAAATTGGAGTTCTGGGTCAGAGAAGATGGAAAGCTATCTATGAAGAAATCACATTTTACAATGAAAAAATAACATGATGCTCAGATATACCTTCAAACAAAGACATGTTAGAAGTAGTATATTCTCCTTCCATTACGTGCTTCATTATCTGAGGATAAGGTTGAGTTTGGGGGTCTATATTTTTCAAAACGCTACCAGCCCTGCTTTAGAAAATGTTCAGGTCAACTCAAGAAACTCATGTGACTGAGACTTGGAGACCTAAGTTCAGGTCTCCATTTTACCTCTGACTGGCTTTATAACTAAAAGGAAGATTTTTTTTTTTTTTTTGTGGGGGATGGGGAATGAAAATAAGAGAACCTCAGATGATTTTTGAGGAACTTAAAGCTTTCCATAAAATATTAGAAGCTATACAAATATGAGGCCATATTTATGCATTCAGTCAATATTTATTCAAGCAGTTATGAGGCACTCTGAGTGGCACTAGATCCTGGGGGTACCCAAGCAGATATAACAAAGTGTTGGCATTTTTAATTCTAGTATTAGAATATCTGAGGAGCACCCTCAGAACAGTAACCCAAAATGACACAAAGGAGGGAAAAAATTAGATGTTAAGACAATTTTTTTTAATGAGCTGAGATTGCTTAAACAGAAAAATAAAAACACTAAGGGGTTAAGTGATAATTACCTTTAAAAAAGCTTACAATCTCATTTTAAGATGAACTCAGGTTAGACTATATGAAAGATAAAAAAGAAGAGTTAGCTTCGAATTATAGCAAAAAAAGAGGGGAGAAAAAAAAAGAGGGGAAGTTTTGGAGAAGAGATTAGGAAGAGAGAACTTTTCTGGAACCCTGGAGCTAGCTATTGAATTCCTTTGCTGCTCTGCTTAAGATATTTTGGAAGTGATTAGCTAATTCTTTCTCAATGGGTTTAAAGATGTGACTAAAAGTGGGGTGCTGGAATAGCCTTTTTTTTTTTTTTTTTGGAGTTCCACTTCTAAAGCTCTGTGAATGGTAACTAGGTGGATTAAAAGTCTGTTTTCTTCCATCTCCCTTATTTGGCTGATCTGTCTTCTTCCAGATTTGGAAACTCATAGACATCGCTATGAAATGTATCACAGACCGTGACTCACTACAAAAAGGACAAGTGTATAAACTGCCTTACCAGTGAAAAATCCTTTGCTGTCCTCCCTGTCCTTTTTTTGGGACAAGACTTCAGTTTTTTCTCTCTGATTCATATCCTGGGGAAATCAAATCACAAAATGGCTATATTCAATAAAAAATATCTCCAACTCACCACACTTGCAGAATGTAAATTCTTTTTAATCCAGATGTTCATGATCTCTACCCACCCTCAAAAAAAAAAAAAAAAAAAAAAAAGCCCTTTCTTTAGAAGACTTTGGTGCCATTTAAGAGAGCAAAGGGACTTCCCAAGTGACTCAGTGGTAAAGAATCTGCCTGCCAATGTAGGAGATGTGGGTTCAATCCCTGGGCCAGGAAGATCCCCTGGAGGAGGAAATGGCAACCCACTCCAGTATTCTTGCTTGAAAAATCCAATGGACAGAGGAGCCTGGTGGCCCACAGGACATAGGGTAGCAAAGAATCAGACATGACTAAAGCGACTTAGCATGCATGTGGGCTCCAACCTTTATGTTCTAGACACAGAGACAGTAAGCCCAAAAGAGGAGCTGCTATCCTCACTCACATTCAGCTTCACGTAAAGTATTTTTAAAGCAATTCAGATGTACAGAGCAGTACATATGAGACTCTGAAGATAACGTGAAAAATATAGACATATTGTACCTACCTTCAATAAACTTTAAATTCTAGTTGGCAGAGAAAACACATATATGAATGGACTAGGGTCAGTTACAAAGCAGAGGTGAAATTCTGAACCCGTGCAGGGAAAGCAGTGATAGGAGGAGAAAGTCGATCAATGAAAGCAGAGAAGAGGAACAAAATGAAGCACATGATGAATGGAGTGGATCCCATTTCCATTATCTTCCTGTTTTGTCGATAGAAAGAAAAGATACTTTGGAGAGCCTATGGAGAGAAAACACAAACTTAGCACTTAGTAAAAAGGTTTCATTAAAGATATGGCTTATGATCACAGAACCATGGAAAGACTGAAGGATAGAAAAGGATTTTTCTGTGATTATAGCTAAAACTACTAGTTATTACTCTTTGCCTTGGCAAATAGGTTTCCATAGGGTTCCATCGAATACTAACCATAACAGTTATAAGTCAAACCCATTCATATTCTCTACAAAAGAAAAAAAAAAAAGAAGGGCAGAGGGGAGGAAAGAAAGTCAATTTCAAGATTTTCAAGGGATCTTCCATGAGATCTATCCAGTCTAACAAAAAAGAAGAAAAAAATTTTTTCTGAATTAATCTTGGAAATAAGAGCTTTACTGGATGAAGGGACTAGAATGCCAATTTCTGGTTTCAGCTCCCCTCCCTGCAAACCGCTGTTGAAAAGAATCTTTGGAATGGTAGCAAGTATTCCCTGTTGACAAAGTTGTATCTAAGCTCTATTCAACTTTTCTCCAATCTAAGACATAGACTTCAGCCTTTAACAGGAAGATTCACTGAAGCTTCTCTGAGAATAGCATTTTCCAAACTGTACTAAAGAGGAACAAGAAGTATACAAGATGCTAATGAATATTACTAAATAAAACAGTACTACAGTCAAATAACTTTGGGAAAGCTGAGTTCAATATTTTTTTTGCAGCCTTAGATACAAGCATGTATATTCTGTATCTTCATTGGGGACATACTCAGAATTTCTCAAACTGATTTGACCTTAGAATACCCTTTTATTTTGTGGAACTTGTAATCCTATCTCATAGGTCTAGTATTCCAAAAAGGAGCCACGTACTCTTTCCTTATGTAAGTTTTAGAAAGAAAGAAAGAAAGTGAAGTCGCTCGGCCGTGTCCGACTCTTTGCGGCCCCATGGACTGTAGCCTACCATGCTCCTCTGTCCATGGGGATTTTCCAGGCAAGAGTACTGGAGTGGGTTGCCATTTCCTTCTCCAGAGGATCTTCCCAATCCAGGGATCGAACCTGGGTCTCCCACATTGTAGGCAGACGCTTTACCAACTGAGCCACTGGGGAAGTCCAAGTTTTAGAAAGGCGAGGTTAACTGAATAGAAGGTGGAGAAAGAAAACTACCCGCTGGCCATGGCTTTGACCTTATGCCTGGGAGTGGCGAGCCTTTACTTTCATGGTCTCTGGGTTCATCACTGAAGTGACAGTCTCTAATGCCTCGTTCTATGATGTTCAGGGCCACCCTCACAGCAACATGAAGGAGCGTTAGAATGACTCTCTCCTACAATCATCAGATCAGGGTTGGCCTTGGTGGTGACCTTAGGACACAAAGCAGGGGTTTCTTTCCATGCTGTGGTGGATAAGAGCTCTGGAAAACTGAAGGAGCACCTGGAGTGAAAGATTTGGTAAAGAATCTGCCTGCAATGCAGGAGACCCTGGTTCGATCGCTGGGTCAGGAAGATCCCCTGGAAAAGGAAATGGCAACCCACTCCAGTATTCCTGCCTAAAGAATCCCATGGACAGAGGAGCCGGGCAGGCCACAGTCCATGGAGGCACAAAGATTCAGACTCAACTAAGCGACTCAGAGAGAGAGAGAGTTATGCCTAAACCGCTGAACAACTAAAATTTAGGGTTTCATCCTAGTCTCTGACATATACTCAAAGGCTCCACGTGCAGATTCCTTTAGTGGAGTCTGTTCTGTACCTACTGGCTGTACTTCCCTGCCTTCAGACCCTAAGATAGATTCGCCCAGAGTATAATGGATCACATTCTTTCAGATCTTCTAGATGAGTGTAACTCCTTAAAATGCCATCGTTATTTATGATGATTGAAAGAAGAGGAAACAGAGGCACCAAAGGGAAGGTTTCATCTCTTAGAGAAATACAGTTAGAAGGGGTCCCTAGATAAACCTTCTGTCTACAGGAATATAGCTCACTTGGTAGAGAGAACACTTTACAGTCACTACATCCAAATGACTTAATTCCTACTCTATCACATGGCCAGCTGAGTCAGATTGCCCTATCCTCAGAGTCAGAAATGTATGAAATGTCAGTCAACTCATTAACATGTGATTCATTTTGCAATGACATTAACCACAATGTTTAGCCAGCAAGTAAAAGTAACATAACTCTCAATGTGAATATTGTATCTTTCCATGTAACTGCATTTATTCATTTTTTGTATTTCCAAATATTCTTGTCAATTAAGAACTCTCTGCTGTAACAAAAAACAGATTTAAAGAATAGCAAGTTTGTACTGTGCTTTATGGTTTATAAAGTACTTTCATTTGTGTGTCTTATTTTATCCTCAGTATAACTCTGAGAGATGCTAATCTTCACTTTGTGATACAGAAATTAGAGATTTGAGGTATTACCACCAAACTCATAGCTGGCAGAGTGAGACTGAAACCCAGCCTCTCTGATTTCAGATTTAGCCCTGTCAACTCCCCATGAAGTGACACAGTGCCCACGCATCCTGAAAGTGAAAGTGTTAGTCGCTCAGTCATGTCCAACTCTTTGTGACCCCATGGACTGTAGCCTGCCAGGCTTCTCTGTCTATAGGGATTCTCCAGGCAAGAATACTGGAGTGGGTTGCCATGCCCCCCTCCAGGGGATCTTCCCAACCAAGGATCAAACCCAAGTCTCCCACATTCCAGGCGGATTCTTTACTATCTGAGCCACCAGGGAGGCCTAAGAGTCCTTCTCCAGGGGATCTTCCTGACCCAGGAGTCCTGAAAGATGACTCTTATAAGTCCATGATAATCTCATTTTTTTCTATACTCCTTGTGCAAAAATAAAATTAGTTCTTCGTTGGAAACTGTCCAATTTTTCAATAATTTCGTGTATGTCTGCCTTATCTGTCCCACTCAAACATAAAGCCTGTGATTACACTGTACTTTCAGGGATCTCTGAAGAACGTCCCCTCCCTCTAGACTGTACAACCACGTTCAATCCTATGCAACAGAACCCAGCACAGACCCGGGATAGGCCCTTTCTACCTCTCGGAAACTCTCCCTGGCCTTCTCCACCCCCGTCCTCACTTAGGAAGGAGCCTCCCGTGTGTGCCCTGTGCTCCTACGGAGCAGTGTGGACATGCGTGGGGGACCCACACTGCCTCACTATACTCCAAGTGCCTGTTTATCATACGTTTCCCACTTGACCTTGGTCATCTTGAGAACAGCAATCTTGGGTTCCTTCTCTTTTGACCTCCCAGAACCTAATACACAGTAGGCTGTCAATCACTAATAAATAAATAATCTAATAAACAAAGTAACACAAAACCAATCAAGGCAGTTGGGGCCTTTGAGAAGCTCCCAGTCTCATGGGGAAGAGAAACCTATCAACAGACCACAGCAGGCAACATGAGGAGTCGTCCTTTCGAGGTACAGATGGGTTCAAGGCGCTCTGGGAACAGAGATAGGGAGGGGTGTTGCTACCCAGACAGTTAGCCTCAGAGACAATGAAGCTGGGCAGAAGCTTCAAGAAGAGCAGAAGGGGCCCAGTCAACACGTGTGGAGCTGAGAGGAACATGGATGACAAATGGGATGGCAGGCTTTCCAGGGGCTCCAGTTTGGGGCTGTACAGCAGCCCCTTCTCTGGGGGAGCTGCCTCTCTCTCCAACCAACCTTGTGGTTGGACTAGCAGCTGCCAGGCACATTAGCTTGTTCCCCTGGCCCAGAAGACTTCCCAGAGATTTTGCAAATTTCTTTGGGCTCACCAAAGAAGCAGATTTGAGAGAACAGAGCTGACTGAAGAGAGAAGTCAAGGACAAGATGGAGGAAGGGTGTCTGGAAAGGGTTTGAATCCCTGACTCGGGTTATTTCTGGAGTTTGAGAGACCCTTGCCTTGGCTGAGGTTTGTCTTTCTACCTCAACTCAGTTGAGCCAGGTTTCTGTCACCTGCAAACACAAGAATCTGGATTGACACTAAGACCTTACGAAAATAGCCCACAACATGCAGAGTTAGTGGCCAAGTAGCTCCTTGATATTTTATTTCTCAGATGGGCCTTTTCCCAGCATCGAGTTCAACCTCTTTATTTAAAGATGGGGACACAGGCTCGCGCACTTTCCCCAAAGTCAGCCATCCAGCTCAACGCAGAAGCTGAATTCTCTCCCAGAGCAGTGTCACATCCACACAGACTGCTGCCTTTGCCACATGCTGGGCAATTAGCCTCAA
Source organism: Bos indicus (assembly GCF_029378745.1). Lineage (NCBI taxonomy): Eukaryota > Metazoa > Chordata > Mammalia > Artiodactyla > Bovidae > Bos > Bos indicus. The sequence continues at coordinate 33,248,192 of NC_091774.1, forward strand.
GGTAAGAAGTGATCACAGGGTTCATATTTGGTGAAAATATCAAAACGGACAAACAGTTCATGACACGACTGTAAACTGATGCCATTCCTGTTAAATTCTACACATATAAGTTAAATATAATTAATATATAAATAATTCTAATATAATTAATTCTAATTATAGGATATAATTAATTCTATAAATATAAATTTTGTTTAATTTTATAAATAGCCCCTGGCATGCACCTGCCCTTGTGGTAGATGAGTATTTTGAGACAAGGCGCACTCCTTGACCTCAAGCAGTTCACCAAGTAGAATGAGGAATTGTACAGCTAACCAGAGCTCACAGACCCACAAATTAGCCATCTGGGAGAATATGTACTTGTTACTTTTGCAAGGCTGGTAAATCTCCTTTGAACTAGTTATGAGCCAAACAAAAATGTCACCTCATCATTTCACAGCTGCATTGAAATTCATTTTCAATCAAAAATGGTATCATTCTGCTGGACCAACTGGATACAGCACTTGGTTTATAGAAAATGAGAAATAGCCTCCAAGACAACCATTTCCTCCTCCTAAGTATATTCAAAAGAATATGCTATAGGTTCTGAGGTCTAGTGTAGACTAGGAGGTTCAAAGATGTTTTGCCTGAGGCTAGGCAGTATCACTGCCCTGAAGGGAACTATACTATTCAGGATGGGCAGATTCTTATGTATTGTTAAAATAATGACTTCTAGAATTTATATTAAATTCCCAGACAGGCATATATCTGCCTGGAGGCAGATGCCAATAACACCTAAGTCACCTTGAGTCCCTTCCAACTCTGTGATTCTGCAGCTGCTTATACTGGATTTCTCCAGGTCTGTGATGGGCTGAAGAGCTATTTCTGTCCTACTTCTTTCCCTTATATAGGTCAAACCCCATTCCAATGAGTACCATAACAATAACCACCTCATGGCCGGGTTATTTTAGACAACCTGATAAAATGAGAATCAAGCGTGACCTCCAAGCCAGAGTTGGCTGTGACAGAATTTGACCTGGATATTTAAGCAAGGAGGCAGCCAGTGTCTTCAGTTTTAATGTTCATGGCACTGGGCTGCTACAGGACAGTCAGACAGAGGTACAGAAAAATCATCTGTGAGTTCAAACTGCAGAACTCGGATCCCTGAAAACAGTGACCCCAGTTGCCCAATAAGCACTGCAAAATCAGAAAGTCTGGGGACTCAATGGCACGAGTCTCCATGTGAGAAGAGTCTCCATTATCTGTTAACTCCAGCCAAAGAGTACCAGGGCGACTTGCGCATCCCATTTCAGGTCTATAAATAAGCCCTCTTGTCATACTGGGTACTCCTAAACCTGAGCATTCTCTCTCTATTCTTTACTAGTAGGGGAAGATCCATGCTTCTTTCTGACTATGTTCTTTCTTTGAATGCAGTGCAAGCTCCCCGCCTCTGTAATGTTCCTTTTGCTGCTGCTGCTGTTGTTGTTATCATGTCCAACTCTTTTGGCGCCCCCAGGTTCCTCTGTTCATGGGATTTCCCAGGTAAGAATACTAGAGTGGGTTGCCTTTTGCTTCTCCAGGGGATCTTCCCGACCTGTGGATCGAACCCGTATCTCCTGCATCTCCTGCACTGGCAGGTGAATTCTCTACCACTGAGCCACCAGGGAAGCCCGTAACATTCCTCTATAAGTAAATTCCCTGAGGACAGCAATGTGTTTGGCTCCCAGCTCTGTTTAACATCTGAGTTGTCTTGCTGGAAAGTAAGCACTGCAAAAGCATGAAATCTCATGCTCATAACAATGCTTGGCATATGTGTGTGTGCCTAGTCACTCAGTTGTATCTGATTCTTTGTGACTCCGTGGACTGCAGCCTGCCAGGCTTCCTCTGCCCATGGGATTCTCCAGGCAAGAATACTGGCATATAGTAAGTCCTCGATAATTCATTTGCTGAATGAATGCATGAATGAATGACGAACAGGGCAGGACCCAATCCCAAGGCTGCTCCTCCTTTCCCAGAGCAGTTATGGGTCTTTCCTCTGACCTTTTTGTACTGTTTCTATCTCTATGATAACACACATGTTACACCTGTTTTCCTAGCTAAACTGGAAAATATTTTATGGAAGGAACTATGTTTTATAACTCCATGTCTTTGTGTCTAAAACAGTATGAGTTCACTCAATATTTATTGCTTCAATGAGCGAAAAGAATGAATAAAAATGTTTTTCTCGTAACAATGAACACCAAGGATTTATGATTTAACATCATACCTCACATTCTGCCTGGACTCCAGAGCTTTCCAGAGTGAAGAAGCCATGAGTCACTGGGCTTGGAGAGGAGGGGTGTTTGTTTGTGGAGGACTTGTTTCCCGACCTCAATGAATCACATGTATAATCACCCCAACTGCATCCTGTCTGGGGAAGTAACCAAAACCCCTATTTCTGGCCCCAATGGCTTTTTGGTTTTATGAGTAAATGCCACTGGCATGCCATTAAATAAATGCCCTTGGAAAGCCCTCAGCCAATGCTGTAACCTATGACAGCCAGGTTGTAGAGGAGCATTCCTGCAAATATAGCACAAGACAAAGGAGTTATGTTATTCACCTTGCCTGGATCACTGCTCTAGCTGCTAACTGATGACCTTCCATGCAAGTTCTTTTCAAACATCTGTTACACTCTTTTTCAATAAATCACAGGTATGACCATGTAATTCTCCTGCAGAAAAATATGTGATGGTTCTCATCATCTATAGAATAGAGACCAAGCTTTTAAATCTGTAACTCCCTTTTAGATTCTGACTCTGACCTATTCTACCTGGCATACCTTCCTGGACACCCACATAACCATATGCTCCAAACAGGACGAAAGACTTTCTGATCACGCACAAATCCTATACCTTGCTCTATGACTTTGCTCCCTTTGTTTCTTCCTAGCATGCCCAACACCTTCCTTTTCCAAATGTCTAAAACTTACATACTCTTTAAGTCTCACCAAACGCCACTTCCTCCACAGTATCATCAGTGATTACTCAATAAGGAAGACAATGTCTTCTTGAGCATGTGCAGATTTTATCTCTGCTCCCTTTGCCTTAATTACAGTAAGTCCCCTAAAACACGAATGAGTTCCATTCCAAGAGCATGTTCATAAGTCCAATTTGTCCGTAGGTCCAACAAAGTTAGCCTAGGTACCCAACTAACACAATTGGCTACATAGTACTGTGCTGCAATACACAAATAATGTATAAAAACAAGTGAACACATGAAAAATAAGCATTTTAAATCTTGTAGTACAGTATCTTGGAAAGTACAGTGCAATAGCTGGCTCTTCTTAGTAGTACCAGCTACATCAACGTTTCTTTTCTGTTTGCTTTTGGACATGCTGGGCTTGACATAAAGACGCTGTACTGCTATACTCTATATACTACTGCATGGTACAGTACACGAGAGACAACCACTCGCAGAGGATGCACACACGTGGCAATGTACATCAGAAACGTGAACGCTCACATGATTAGACATGAGAACGCACATTTGCACCTTTGAAAGTTCACAAACTTAGAGGCTCCTATGTAGGAAGCTTACTGTATAGACACATATGTGTGGGTTCGTTTCTCTAACAAATCATTTCCTGAAGAATATCTGAATCTTAGTCAATGTGATACTCTTTCAGCTCCTAGTGGTGCCTGCCAGAGAGGACACCCCAAATAAACATTGTTGAGCAGAAAAGCTGAATTAGATCAGTTGTTTAAACCTTATCTTTTCAATATCAGAAAAACAAACCACCCAATCAAAAAGTTGGCAGAAGACCTAATAGACATTTCTCCAAAGAATACAGATGGTCAACAAACACATGAAAAATGTTTACCATCTTTCATTATTCAGTTCAGTTCAGTCAGTCAGTCGTGTCTGACTCTTTGCAACCCCATGAATCGCAGCACGCCAGGCCTCCCTGTCCATCACCAACTCCTGGAGTTCACTCAGACTCACGTCCATCGAGTCAGTGATGCCATCCAGCCATCTCATCCTCTGTCGTCCGCTTCTCCTCCTGCCCCCAATCCCTCCCAGCATCAGAGTCTTTTCCAATGAGTCAACTCTTCGCATGAGATGGCCAAAGTACTGGAGTTTCAGCTTTAGCATCAGTCCTTCCAATGAACACCCAGGACTGATCTCCTTCAGAATGGACTAGTTGGATCTCCTTGCAGTCTAAGGGACTCTCAAGAGTCTTCTCCAACACCACACTTCAAAAGCATCAGTTCTTCGGTGCTCAGCTTTCTTCACAGTCCAACTCTCACATCCATACATGACCACTGGAAAAACCATAGCCTTGACTAGACGGACCTTTGTTGGCAAAGTAATGTGTCTGCTTTTCAATATGCTATCTAGGTTGGTCACAACTTTTCTTCCAAGGAGTAAGCGTCTTTTAATTTCATGGCTGCAATCACCATCTGCAGTGATTTTGGAGCCCCAAAAAATAAAGTCTGAAACAGTTTCCACTGTTTCCCCATCTAATTTCATTATTAGAGAAACACAAATCAAAACTACAATGAGGGATCACCTCACACCAGTCAGAATGGCCATCACCAAAAAATCTACAACCAATAAATGCTGGAAAGGATGTGCAAAAAAGGGAACCATCTTTCACAGTTGGTGGGAATGTAGGTTGATGCACCCACTATGGATAACCGTATGGAGATTTCTTTTAAAAAAACTAGGAATAAAACTACCATATGATCCAGCAATCCCACTACTGGGCATATACCCTGAGAAAATCATAATTGGAAAAGGCACATATACCCCAATGTTCATCACAGCACTATTTACAATAGCTAAGACCAATTAAAATTGTCAACATCCGCTGGACCATCGAAAAAGCAAGAGAGTTCCAGAAAAACATCTATTTCTGCTTTTTTGACTATGCCAAAGCCTTTGACTATGTGGATCCCAATCAACTGTGGAAAATTCTGAAAGAGATGGGAATACCAGACCACCTGACCTGCCTCATGAGAAATCTGTATGCAGGTCAGAAAGCAACAGTTAGAACTGGACATGGAACAACAGACTGGTTCCAAATAACAAAAGGAGTACGTCAAGGCTGTATATTGTCACCCTGCTTATTTAACTTCTACGCAGAGTACATCATGAGAAATGCTGGGCTGGAAGAAGCACAAGCTGGAATCAAGATTGCCAGGAGAAATATCAATCACCTCAGATATGCAGATGACACCACCCTTATAGCAGAAGTGAAGAGGAACTAAAAAGCCTCTTGATGAAGGTGAAAGTGGAGAGTGAAAAAGTTGGCTTAAAGCTCAACATTCAGAAAACGAAGATCATGGCATCCGGTCCCATCACTTCATGGGAAATAGATGGGGAAACAGTGGAAACAGTGTCAGACTTTGTTTTTTGGGGCTCCAAAATCACTGCAGATGGTGACTGCAGCCATGAAATTAAAAGACGCTTACTCCTTGGAAGGAAAGTTATGACCAACCTAGATAGCAAATTCAAAAGCAGAGACATTACTTTGCCAATAAAGGTTCGTCTAGTCAAGGCTATGGTTTTTCCTGTGGTCATGTATGGATGTGAGAGTTGGACTGTGAAGAAGGCTGAGCACCGAAAAATTGATGCTTTTGAACTGTGGTGTTGGAGAAGACTCTTGAGAGTCCCTTGGACTGCAAGGAGATGCAACCAGTCCATTCTGAAGGAGATCAGCCCTGGGATTTCTTTGGAAGGAATGATGCTAAGGCTGAAAATCCAGGACTTTGGCCACCTCATGTGAAGAGTTGACTCATTGGAAAAGACTCTGATGCTGGGAGGGATTGGGGGCAGGAGGAGAAGCGGACGACAGAGGATGAGATGGCTGGATGGCATCACTGACTTGATGGACATGAGTCTGAGTGAACTCCAGGAGTTGATGATGGACAGGGAGGCCTGGCGTGCTGCGATTCATGGGGTTGCAAAGAGTCAGACACGACTGAGTGACAGAACTGAACTGAACTGAAGACACGGAAGCCACCTAGATGTCCGTTGACAGTTGAATGGATAAAGAAGTTGCAGTACATATATACAATGGAATATTACTCAGCCATAAAAGGGATGAATTTGAGTCAATCTTACTGAGGTGAATGAACCTAGAGCCTGTCACACAGAGTGCAGCAAGTCAGAAAGAGAAAAACAAATATCATATAATAAAATATATATGGAATCTAGATAAATGGTACTGATGAAGCTATTAGCAGGGTTCTGGAACATAGAGAACAGACTTCTGGACACATCAGGGGAAGGAGAAGGTGGGACAAATTCAGTGCTACAGAGAGAGTAGCACTGAAATATACATTACCATAAGCAAAATAGATAGCTCATGAGACGTATAACACAGGGAGCTCAACCTGTAATTTTCTAGAGGGGTGGGATGGGGTAAGGGGTAGGAGAGAGGCTCAAGAGGGAGCGGACATATGTATACTTATGGATGATTCATCTTGTTGTATGGCAGAAACCAACACAACACTATAAAGTAATTATCCTCCAATTAAAAAAAAAAAAATCCAAGACACCCCCCCCCAAAAAAAATCCTTATCTTTGACTCAGAATCTTCAGGAAAGGTTTGACTTGGAATTTTTTTACTTTCATCTCTTTTGCTTTATACCTTATCTCCTTTCTAAGAAAATATAAGATTAAGAAAATCTTTGGTCTCTGCAAAGAACTCATTTTAGATCCACAGATCTCAAAGGCAAGATCCCAGCCTTCCTGCCTCCCATTCCCGGCATCTGTGGTCCACCTTGCTAGTACGCAGAATAAGCTCGGGGGAGAAAATATAATTTCGACCATAAACCAAGGAAAATAAAAAAATAATTGAGAGGTATCTGCCATTTCAAAAAGCAAACTTTACAAAAGATAGCATATTCCACCAAGACTGCTGTTCCTGGCTGTTTCAGAATATCAGCACCCCAAGTGGCAATTTCAGGGCAGACACATTCCTTCAGTGTCGATAAGCGAGAGTTGGCGCAATAAAGCTTAGCTTTGTGGGACTGCAAAGCACTTTCCTCTCCTTTTTGTTTATTGGTACCATTCTGGACAGAGGAGCCTGGCGGGCTATGATCCATGGGGTTGCAAAGAGTTGGACACAACTAAGCCACTGATACTTTCACTTCTTCTGCATTCTGATTACGAGAATAGGGACATAGAATTGGAACAAGGTTAAAGTCAACCAGGTCAAGGTCAGATAAAGAGGGAACAGAATGTGAAGAATTTTGCTTCCTCAACCATCTTTCAGCAGCAAGCACTTCTGGGGAGATGAAAAAGATGCGTGGCTATCACTTCAGCCTGAGAGCCACCTCCATGGACCACTTCCCTCCAGGCCGCCATGAGGGCAGAGGCCAAGTCCTACCCACACCACAAAATGGCTGGATGACGGCAATCATCTCATCCGTTAAGTTGCAAAATAATGCTGTCAGACTATAAACTGTAAAGCGCTACTTCAATATTACTTGTTGGTGTACATTCAAAGATAACTGCTCTTTTTTTTTTTTTTTTTCATCATCCTGCACCTGGAGTCAGCAAACTTTTTCTGTAAAGGGCCAAATAAATATTTTAGGCTTTGTGGGCCATATGGCATCTACTGCAACTGTTCAATTCTGAGTTGATAGCAGGAAAGCAACCATGGATAATATGCAAATGAAAGGATGTGCTTTACTCCAATAAAACTTTATCTCAAAAACAGGTGGTGGACTGGATTTGGCTGATGGGCCATATTTGCAAATCCCAGGCCTGCATCCTTGAAGGAAATGGAACACCAGAGGTAGACAGAGGGGCTAAAATCTTTCCCAGTGCTAAGAACAATACTGTCAGTTTTTGTGAGCAACTGTCCTGAGACTCACATCTCTTTCAGTACTTTTTGAAATCAGAGGTTCAGTTGTGTGTATTCCCATTACCGTCTTCATCAACATCATTTTGTACCTAACTGAGAAATATTAGGGATTCCCAGGTGGTGCTAGTGGTAATGAACCTACCTGCTGATGCAGGAGACATAAGAGATGTAAGTTCAGTCCCTGAGTTTGGAAGACCCTTTGGAGGAGGGCATGGCAACCCACTCCAATACTCCTGCTTGAAGAATCCCATGAACAGAAGAGTCTGGTGGGCCACCCTCCTTGGAGTTGCATAGAGTAGGACACAACTGAAGGGACTTACCACAAGAAATATTACTGAGACCAGGCATAACGGAACCCTAGCTTTCTACACCTATCACTTGACTACACTCTCTTGTAGGAAAGACAGCTCTGATTATTGTTAAAGAAAATATCAATCATACTTGTGGTGAAAGGTCGCTACATTTTTTTTTTTAACAAATTGGTCCTTTGAGCAAGATGAATTTTAATGGATTGGTTTATTAACCTAAAGGTTGAACTAGGCTGAGAGTAACTGAATGATTTGCTCATAATTAGTATTATTTATAATTATTTTACTTGGGAAAAAATATCACCTAAAATGTCAGGATGTTTTTTAATTGCTTCAAATGAGATTCAAAATAACTGACTTTGCAAATGTATTTAAAAAAAAACATTTAAAATTATCTGAAGCTGCTGAGAGTCTGTCTGGAAGGGGCAAGATATTGATATTCATTACTAGGAACAGGGCAGAAATTGATCCATGATTTTTTTTAACCACGTGAATTGTGTATTGCGGTCACTTTGGGACTCTAAAGGAGCTGGAATGCTTGATAGGGTTTCTGTTCATTCCTCTTGCCCATTAAATCTGCTAAGTAAGTATGCTGCATCAATGTCGGTGTATGTCTTTTGCTCAGATATATCTTTGTGTATATTTTGTACTTAAAAAGGGAGTAAGTACATGCTTGAAAATAGAAGGAATATATATGTGTTTGGTGGTTTTAGAAAAATACAGTCTCTGCACACACTGTGCATGTATCCATCTGATTTGTGCAGGATACCAGTTTTTTGAAAGTAAGTGTATCACTTAGCATCTCTGTAAATATTTGACTCATCAGCCAATTGGTGGAGATGAAGAGGAGAGTACATTAACATCCAGGAAAAGATTGCTTTTAAAATAAAGTTACGAAAGGCAGGTAAATCCCTAGTGAAAAACCTGCAGAATAGCAATGGTAATACCTTATAATGAGGTCACACTGTAGAGTTACAGACTTTCGTGGGGTTCAGGTATGATCTTAGGAGTGCCTTACATCTATCTTGGGTGTCCCTACACGAAGGGGTACAGAAAGGAAGGGGGGTAGTGACTCCACCTGACAGATAGGCAAGAGATGGCTCAGTGAAATCAAAGGATTTGTCCTGGTCTACACTGCCTTCCTCGTACACCACAGTCATCTGGAAAACCCCAGGAAAGAGTGAATGTGTCCACAGGTATCAAAGCCAAGCTCGGCAGCCTGCATAGGTTGCTTGAACCAGCCTGACTCAGAATGCAGAACCCAATCTCCCATGTGAGGCATTTCTGTGAATAACAAGCGGACTGGAAAGAACGTTGTCAGGGAATATGATGATGGGATTATAAAAACAACCTCTTATTTGCTTCTTCCAAGTGTATTTGGTCTGATCATGTGCCTAAGGTATGGTATGACATTGACCCGGGCAGCACAGCGTCCGGGACACAGACAAATCACTTGTCCAGGGAGCCAAGCAGACACCATCAATCATTATCCGCGTGTTTGAAAAATAGAAAAATGCAGCCGAAGCCGCGAAAAGGAACATTTGAAGGTGGCTGGAAGCGAAAGAATACAAAGTTTCCCACTTATCTGTCAAAGATATACATATACACTGATACACATATGCACTTAGACACACACACACATGCTCACATAGGTTCTTTCAAAGCCCAGTAGGAAAATACCCCACTGAGAGTAGGAAGGGTACATTCACTGATTAATTACTATTAATGCCATATCTTATTTAGCTAGCAATTATAATCTATTAAGAGCATTTATTCACATTATCGTACTTACTCAATCCTCAGAAAAATCCTATAAGGCTCATCAGTAATATATTATATTATTATCTCCCTTTATAGACAAGGAAAACGAAGATGCTGAGGTTTCCTTGCTTAAGTGAATCTCACTAAGTGGCAGAATGAGAACTTGCCTCCTAGTCATTCTCGAGAGTAACTGTGGGCATTGGAAGCACAGAGGGAAAGCCCGAGACGGTGGTTCCAGGTGGAGAGAACCTGAACACACCATCAGGCGAGGAATCCTCCTGGTTTAGGTAGAAAAGCCAGAGTAGGTGTGGCTCGATGACACACAACCCAAATGGCTAGAGAGACTCCCAGGCACACCTACTCACTTTGAAATTTCTCGTGCAACTGAGCCTTCGCTCTCAAACTCCCGGCCTCTGATGTCCTATAAAGTTTCTAGGGCAGCCGAGCTGGAACCAACTTCAAATAAAGTCTCTGAGTCAGCCCCCAAACCCTCCCCCTCTGGCTCCAAGGTCACCCTTTGGCATCATTTTTCTTCTGCACTCTTTTGGGGCTCCTCCCTCACTCTCCCTCAACCTCCCAGGTCCTGTTTGCACTGCTCGTCCCCCATCCCTCCTGTCCGTCCACTTTTCCCACCATCAGGGGCTCTGGGCCCCGGGCACCCCTCTGTCAGCCCCTCCCAGGTACCTACCTGGGCTTTGCAGCCCCAGGCGCATCCTAGCTGCCCCTCAGCTTCCACCATTCTCTGTCTGAAGCTGCCTGATGCCGTCTGCCTCCATCCAGGGCCTGGGAGCCATGAAAGTCTTCAAGTTCTTTGTTACTTTTCCTCCTTAGCTGATGATGCTAGGTAAAGAATAAGAAACCAGGAAAGATGGCAGATCAGCTGTGGTTCTCACCCGCAGCCTCCAGAAGTGTCAGCTCAGGCCCCTACATTACAACAAAGGAATCTAACAGTTGGGTTCGGGGAAAATCAGCTAGAGGACAGGAGGAGAAAACTTCAGCGCTTCCCAAATTCCGCTGCCCTCCGGGGGCTCCCCCTTGTGGAAGATGCAGGGCATGGCAAGGCGGTACCCAGCCAGGCCAGGGCCTCCCAGAGGAGCAGGGAGAGGTGTGCACACACCCCAGGGGCGTGCCCCTGCCCGGGGCTGTGGAGACCCGTTCCAGCCACAAATAACAGTCCCAGCGTGAGCTGCAGGGTCGAGGTCCTCCGTAATTGACCAGAGAAACAGTCTGGGGAGACAGAGTTCCCAGTGTCTGGGGGTCTCTGGTCCAGGTGAGTATGGCATGAGTCATGAGCTTGCACAGTTTATGCTCTGTGTGGACCTGGTGATTGGCCACCACTTGCCTCTGTTTCATGTCCAATTCCCTCACTGGCCCTAATGGATCATGAAGTTGGATATTCCCATGAGGCTCTTCTGGGGAGAGGGGCGTGATGTCTGCCATCTGGGGAGAGGAGGATGGTCCAGGCTCCTGGACTCGCATCAGTGTTGACACCTGGCCTTTTGGAGTCCTGGCAACTCCCTGCTTCCCACCTTGATGGAAACAGACTGTTATGTTAAAACAGTGTCTTTCTCTGGAGAGATTCCATCTCATTCATTTCCACCTACCCTGGCAGTAGTGAAAGTGAAAGCATTAGTCTCTCAGTCTTGTCTGACACTTTTGCGACCCCATGGACTGTAGCCTGCCAGGCTCCTCTGTCCATGGGATTCTACAGGCAAGAATACTGGAGTGGGTTGCCATTGCCTTCTCCAGGGAATTCCTTCTTCTTCCTGACCCAGGGTTGGAACCCAGGTCTCCAGCATTGCAAGCAGACTCAACCATCCAAGCCACCAGGGAAGCCCCACCCTGGCAGGCAAGGAGGAAATCAAATATGCCACTCTATCTGCAAACAGAATCGGAGGATCACGCACCCAAGAAAGGGATCCAGTGCCCTAGAGAAGCCACTGGTGGAGTTAAGGGCCCGAGTCTTCCAGCTTCCTTGCCCTTCCCCCATTTAGACTGTGCTCAATCTCTGGAGATATGGGGATGGGGAGGGGGGATGCTACTCCCAGACCTTCCTTGGTGCAGGGCAATAAGCTGTACCCTGAAGGAGTATTGATATTGATCGACTGGGCAATCATGAGGACAGTGTGCTGGGTGTGACACAGACGGGAGATGCAGAGCAAGCCTGCCGGAAAGACTGCATCATTATGTGATCATACCAAAAGCAGAGGATGCTCAAACGAGCATCCCAGAGGGCCTGCTGGGATGCTCGTTATTTGCTAGAACAGAGTAAGGAAACTACAGAATGACAACAGTGCCCTGGTCAGAGTTCACATGCCACCACCTGCGTAGGGACACACTGTCTCGTTTCACCCTCATACCATTTCTGAGATGGAGTTGGGTTAGCCCCATTTTACAGATGAAGAAACTGAGTTCAGAGTGGTTAAGTGCCCATAAAATAAGTGACCATGATAGGGATCAAACCTAAATCTATTTCAGCCTGGAGCTCTTTCCACCATATCGTATTGCCTCCATGACTCTTCTGGCTGTCCTGGTCAGGGGGCTGGGGCCACCGCATACTACTTTCAGTGAGCCAAAACTCAGGCCAGTCCCCACTGATCTCTATCTAAACTCCACTACCTCCCTGATGTTGGTAGCAGCTCTGTGCTGAATCACGTGATAAGACCGAACTGGGAGTAAAAATAGTAGACTTGGGGGTTCAGGAGGGAGGGGAAACATGTATGCCTATGGCTGATTCATGTTGATGTATGGTAGTCATTGTTCAGTAGCCAAGCCATGTCGGACTCTTTGCGACCCCATGGACTGCAGCATGCCAGCCTTCCCTGTCCTTCACTATCTCTCAGAGTTTGCTTAAGCTCATGTCCATTAAAGTCAATGATGCCATCCAACCATCTCATTCTCTGTTGCTCTCTTCTCCTCCTGCACTCTATCTTTCCCAGCATCAGGGTCTTTTCCAATGAGTCAGTTCTTTGCATTGGGTGGCCAAAGTATTGGAGCTTCGAATTTTAGCATCAGTACTTCAATATTCAGGGTTGACTTCCTTTAGGATTGACTGGCTTGATCTCCTTGCAATCCAAGGGGCTCTCAAGAGTCTTCTCCAGCACCACAATTGGAAAGCATCAATTCTTCAGTGCTCAGCCTTCTTTATGGTCCACCTCTCACATCCATACATGACTATTGGAAAAAGAATAGCTTTCACTATAGGGACCTTTGTCAGCAAAGTGATGTTTCTGCTTTTTAAGAGACCATCACAATATTGTAATTATCCTCCAATAAAAATAAGAAAATAAAAATTAAAAAATAAAAGTAAACGGCTTCTTCACTGGCTCCTTCTCCATAAGCAACCTTGACACTATAGGACTGAAGACAAAACAAACACACAAACACCCTGGACAAAAGAAAATGAAATGGTGCGATGAAGGAGAAATGTCAACTCATAATACAGACTCATTAAATATTCCTCAGACCTACACTGGGCTCTGGACCGAATACAAAAAAGGCAACCAACCCTGAAGATGCTTCTTGTTGTTCAGTTGCCCAGTCGTGTCTGATTCTTTGTGAGCCCATGGACTGCAGCACACCAGGCCTCCCCGGCGTGAAGATGCTTACACATTGTTATAAACTGAAGTCAAGTCAAAAAAAACAGCACTAAGGATTTGGAGAATTCATGGAAAGCTGCAAAAACAAAACAAAAGATTCCTTTTCATGTAACTGGATCTCAACCTGAGGACCTTCAGTGACAGGTCTGCTATGAAGGATGGAATACGAGTCCAGGAATACTTCCAAAGGAGGAAATAACAGAGGGCCTGCAGCATGTGAAGGACACAGGGTCAGAGGCAGAACTGGGAAAACGATGGGGGTGGGAGGGAGACTCTCGTTCCCCTTTGGGCTAGTCGGAGCATCCCCTTCTGCTCTGGACCCCCCAGCAGGCAAAATCAAGCGCGCTGATAACAGAACAGCCATAGTATAGAAGAGACCAGCAGTAATCTCAGGAGGACGCTGGAAAAGTGGAAATGTTTTCGCAGGTGAAGATACAACTCCGTATAGGAAATAACCGTCATCTTCGACTATCCAAATGGCTCTCAGGTAGAAAGTGATGGGATCTGCTCTAGGTTTGAGGGAATACGGTGGAACCAATGGGGAGAAACTCCAAAGAGAATGCTTTTGACTCACAGAAGAAAAATATTCTGCTAGTTCAATCCAAAAGTAAAAGGATCTGCTCTGTCTGGAGAAGATCAGGAGGGTTCTGTTGTTGGAAGTTCCTTGGTCAAAGGATGGGCCCAGGCAGGAAGACCTCCTGGACAGAAATAACCCCAGGCATCCCTCTAGCTCTGAGAGTGTTGGGGTCTCTGAAAAACCTGACTGCCAAAAGGAGAAAGGACAAAAGAAATGCAGGAAATTCTCCCATAGGGCATGTAACTCCTATTGAGGGATCTCACACCCTAATATATTCAGTGATCACCTAAATCAAAAATGTGCTTAAGTCTTAACCTCTCTCCCTTGAATAGAATCATTTACTTCACTCTTTCAGGTAATTCCAATATTTAAGTACTTCCCAGGTGAGGCAAATACGTTGAGTACAGTGCAAAACACAAAGGAGAGGGCCACACTCCCATACGCTCATCAGGTTATGGAGACTCTCAGGTTTTAGAAGCCAGCTTGTCAAAGACCCACCGCCACCACCCCCAACTCTACATGTCTGAATTTCTTCCTTATCTTCTCTGTTTGAGTGTTGCCTAATCTCTATTTGAAGGCTGCCTCCAAAGTTAATTTCATTGTTGGCCATTCTCATGGGGAAATGAGCAAAAATATACACATGTAAAATGCATCAGTAAGACATAGAAACAAAGGAAAAGAAAATTGTTATGCATTATGTCAGAATGTAAAGACAGAACCTAAAATTAATAAGCATTATAAAAAGATTATGGTAAATTTTAACAATATCACCTCCAATGCAAATAAATGTATTTACAAAACAGAAATATACCCGCAGACAGAAAACAAACTTATGGTTACCAAAGGGGAGACTGTGGGGGAGGGGGATAAATTAGGAGGATGCAATTAATACATTACTATATATAAAATAGACAACCGAAAAGGACCTACTGTATAGCACAGGGAACTATCTCAATATTTCATAATAACCTGTAACAGAAAAGAATCTGAAAAAGGACAGATATGTAGAACTGAAACACTAGCTATAACTTGAAACTAACACAACATTGTAAATCAACTGTACTTCTATTCAAAAAAATGAAAAAAATAAAAATAAAAATACCACCTCCAGTGTGAGTGTATTATGACACACAGTGCTGATAAAAAGCATAGGTGAAATTGTTGCCTGTCATGGTATCTTTTGAGTGTAAGACTTCCTGCGCCAGGTGGGAAGAGGGAAGAATAGGGGCGGGAGAAATTAAAAAGGTGAAGCTTGCTAACAAAGAAGAAAGCAAGGTATGGGACTTTGAGAGATGCTGGTACGCGGTTTGTGTGTGGCTTGCTTGTATGATGACGGCTGGGGCAGAGTTGTAAAATGAGGGCAAAGCTGGTGGGGTGGCAGACGAGAGAAACGATGCATTAAAGAATTGACCTCTGACTGAGAGGACAGAGGGCTTAAGTAGAGGAGGGGAAAAGACAGAGTTTAAGGTTGGAGGAAAAGGGAGAGACAAGAGACCAATAAGGGAATTCAGAGGTAGGGAGAAGTGAGGAGAGACCCTCAAGGGAGGTCCAAGATGCCAGGGATGTTTCCAAAACCATCCTGGGTCTCAAGAGATGGTGAGAGGTGGGTATAAGGGTAAATGTTGAGGGGTGTAGTAGGAACAAAGTCCTGAAAGATCTCCTGAGCACAAAGAAGCAGAGAGGAAGCCAGACTCATCATAAGACTTAGTTTCTTCCTGGCTGCAAAAGATTGTTAATCCATCAGAAAGATCTGAATCCGTCAGGTGTTGACTGAACACCTCCTATATGCTCACACATGTGACAGAAATAGAAATACAAGTGTTAGCCAAAAAAAAAAACATCATGCTAAAGAATGTCCCGTAGTAATCTTAATTACTATCTGTCAACTAACAACCACTGATTTAGTGACCGCTACAGCTGGGGACCATGGTCAGCACAAGGTATATAGTTGGGTCATCAGGCCTATGGACTTCGAGATCACAAAGGTGGAGCAGGGGCAGGTGGCAGCCAAATGTAAAACGTCTACCAAGAAGTATAGGGGGATTTGAGAAAGTTAAAGTGTTAGTCACCTGACTCTTTGGCAACCCCAAAGACTGTAGCTCACCAGGTTCCTCCGTCCACGGAATTCTCTAGGCAAGAATACTGAAGTGGATTGCCATTCCTTTCTTCAGGGAATCTTCCTGACCCAGGGATCGAACCTGGGTCTTCTGCATTGCAGGCAGATTCTGTACTGTTTGAGCCATAAGATGATGTACAAAATACGGTCTGTGCTCTTTTTACATTTTTAACAAAAAAAGAGATGCGAGGGGCCACCAGAAGCAGGCGGAGTCAGGTCATGGCAGGGTTCTTCCTGGCCTCAGAAGAGCTGAGAGCACCCCTGGCAACTGCTCAGGGTCCAGGGCAAGGTGACAGATGATGAGCCCAGCAGAGGACCACTGGGGCACCAGGGAGGAGCTGGACTAGGTAAGAAATGGGGCTCTGCTCCTCAGGGAGATCAGGAGGTTCAGGGTGGACGGAGGAAGCCGTCCGCCTGAGCTCCTCCCACTCTGTACCCCGCTCACCCTGCCGGATATCACCTCATCAGCTCATGTGGCCTCCGCCCATGGCTCAGTGAGAAAACCATCTCTAAGGAGCCTCTCCGATTTCCTGAATGTTCTGTCTGCCTTGCTTTTCCTGCTTGGGTTCACAGATGAGCCCATCACCCTCAACGCTTGTTTCGGGGAAGCGTTTGCATTTTCCTTGGCAAAGGTGCAGCTTGCTGAATTCTTTTAGGCCAGGCCAGTCACAACAAGCCCCTAAATTGCTGAGCCAGGCAGTTTCTTTGGGGATCTGCTTACATTCCCTCCCTGAAAAGGGCAGGGGCCCACCCCATGCAGTCTCTGCACGCAGAATGCACACGCTCCACGTTTAAGGTGGTAGAGGCGCGGGAGGCCTCGACCAAAGATGGGACAAGGCGCAACTGATTTTCATTTTGGTTTTACCTTGCTTGATTGGGTTTCGTTGCACTTAAAAGGATGGACCAGATGGCTCAGAGTCAGCTCCCTTGAAGACTGTCTTGAGAAAGGACTAGGGAAGCTTTTAGTGCAAGCCCCATGGGATCCCAAGTTGGCAGAAGAATTCTTGTGTGTCAATACCCTCTCTCATTCCCGAGCTTTCACTCAGTTTAGGGTTCAATACTGCAGTTCCATTCTTGTCAGCTGTGGCTTTGGGAGGAAGATGAAGTCAGTCTATACATTGCTTGATTTTTCTTTATTATTTTTTTAATAATCATAGAGGGATGTTTGGGTAGAAATAATCCAATTCCATAAGGGATTACCCCAAAGTTTTGTTTTGTTTTTTATTTTCCTGATTTGGAAATTGTTACATTTGATGACTTTTCAATCAGCTTACTTTCCCGTTTATTTTCTATCATGTGAACATTAGAAAGCGAAATGTTCCCCATGTGTCCCTGAATGAGGGGAAAACCTTGAGGAGTATCTTCACGGGAGCCTGTCAAGCAGTCGCACAGCCAGTTTGGAATTAAAAATTATCTGTGAATAATTCACAAAGCATGTAATCCATGTGCAGATCATTGAGAACTCACTGTCTCTGAGAGGTGCCTGCAAGATTAGCCAAATAGCCCTGCAACAAGAAGAAGATGATCACAGAATTGCATCCTCAATTCTTGGCATCAGTATATGGATAACGAAAGTAACAGAGGTACAGGTTCACAGTCAGAGTCTGAGGGAATTCTTCAGATGGGAAAACAGAGTCTCTTGAAAAGTAAGATTTGGACACATTCTCACAGGAAAAGATGACCCATATTGTATCCAGAAATACCTAGAGCAGTCATTCAGTACTGAGCTCTCCTACTCAGATGGAGTAGAGTTCCAGGATCCAACTTGTCATTTTCAATCTAAAGAAATCAGGGCAAGTCTCATTTGTAGATGGATAAATACCTTCTAGGGAACTTAGGTGGCTTCAACAAGTTTATCAAAAAACCTGGCATTATGAGCAGGAGGCTTGATACTGAAAACCCTCCTAGGAATGGGTTCATCCAAAGCACACCGCACTGACCCAGAAGCTTTCTAGCAATTTCCAGCCGCAGTGGGAACATGACAGGCAGGAGTAACCCCATCTCCATGCTTTGGAGGGAAATTTACAAACTGAAGGTTACCTGACCTAACAACAAGGATGCTTAGTTTTCCTATATTAACTAATGAAGAGTAGATACTGACATTTTTAGCCAAGGGTGGTGGGGGGGAGATACCTTAGGCTAAAAGCAGCCTCAATGTGGGAAGTCAAATGAGGTTGTGAGAAGAGTCAAATTTCTTGCTCTTAACTAATACAGCTGGATCCTTCAGAGATGCTCATCTTCAGGGGATTTCATAGGTCCTTGGCCAGAGACCAACCTGGATCCTAAGAGGAAACCCCCTGGGCTTTTTGTTTTTAAAGAAAGAGCTTTAGTCATCTGGGCTTTGCTTACTGAAAGAATATTCTTTCTTGTTCTGGAGTCAGGGTAAAGAATGTGGTGCCAGGTTATCTGAGAGGCCAGCAGGGAGATGCCATTGAGACAAGCCCAGCGGTCCCACACTGAACTCTTTCATCTTGAAGGCATTTAGGATGCCATCTTCCCTGCCCTTCCCCATGCCCGCTGTCTTCAGGCTGCATGATAGCAATGAACACAGAACCCATCTGCCACTCATTTCCCATTTCAGCATTAACGCCAAGGAAATCTGGTACCAGAGCCTTGGAATTATGAGTTGGAAAATGGTAACAAGCAGAGTGAACGTGTGAAGTCATTCACAATACTGACTGTCACCCAGTGCTGCTGGTCATGCAGGATACTGCTATGGCACTTTCTGCTAAAAAAAAAAAAGTTTCCCTCTCAGTTCTTCGGAGAATTCTCCCTGCTTCTGCATGCAGAGAGCCCCAGTAACTCACAGGAACCTGAGGGTCAGAGAGCATCACCTTTAAAAGTGGGGCCACAGCAGTGGCAACGGAGTCATATGATCCCACTCACCCTATGTCAAGGCCATGGTTTACCCATAATGATAGGTTATAGGGGTAAGTTTACAGAGCGAATGGGCCACTGCTCCTCTCTCCTTGTTTCTCAGCAAGAAAAGTGCAGAAAGTTCAGTTACTCCCACTGGCCACTGGACAAATGCCCAAGTGCTCCCCGGGGAAATGGCATAGCGACTGTGTCACAGTGACTCTTCCTCCCTCCCAAGCCCCTCCTTCCTGGCTGCTTAGTTGCCAAGCTCTGTCCATTCTTTCTCCCTCTACTTCTTGAATCAGTCCTTTTCTTTGATTCTTGCTGCCATCATCCTTGGTCAACGGTCTCATTTTTTCTCTGCTGGACTTTTCCTCTGTCTTCCCATTTAGTTTCCCAATAACAGCTCCTACCAGCTGCAATCCATTTTACACATGCTCTCAGTTGAGTCTTCTGATACATGCGTCTCTGTTCACTCTTGGTGATGCCCTGTTGCCTACTGTTCACAGCCCAAACATGGTGATTCTGCACTGCTTACCAACCAAAATCCAACTGATGAAGGGACAGCTTTATTCATAGACAGGAAGCTGTCCAGAGACTCACATGTCACCCTATGAATAAAGGACTGAGACCCAGAAAGTTGCTCAAGCTTCAGTAGCCCATGTACTAGTGGTAAATTTCATTTGTCCTATTTCAATGGGTTTCTCTCCTCTACATCCGCCTTGTCACAATTAGAAAGTCCTTTCCTGTGTCTATCCTGAATTATGCCTCAAGCTCTTGAATTCAGCTCACTTTAACACTATTACATCTTTTAATAGTGAGTCCCACTCTCAGAAATGAGATGAGCACAGTAAAAAAAAGGAACAAGGGACTACTAAGAAAAACACTACAGAATGACCACAGCTTGAGTGGAGAAGATCTGGAACAGAAGGAGGAGCTCACGGGCAACTGTGACTCTTGTTTGTTCGATACCCTGCATCTCAGGGCCACAAATGTCCACAGGCTATTCTCTTGACTTTGAGGGGGATTTCTTTGCCATGCTTATGCTTCAGTTACTGAAAACACAAGTATTTATTATGTATCACCACAATTAGACCATAATAATACTCCATGGTGATGGGAATGGCTTCATGGAGAAATATATTTGGGTAAAGATCCTTGGGTATCAGAGCAATGCATAAAGATCATAGAAAGCAACTTGGAGAATAATGCATAGAAAAATTACTCAGTTACTTCACACATCTTGACAGCATTGTCATTTCTGGGGCTGAATGCAACAGTGGCTAGGAATGGATATTAACTCTTCACAGTGGGGGAAAGAGGGGAACACACCATATCACACACAATTGTGAAGATTCCAGTTCTATACAGCTTCTTGTTATGTGTGAAAGATGGACATAAAGGAATCTCTCTCTCCATAAGGCCTCTGACATTTGTATTCCCCTTTTCCCAGAAGTAGCATGTACTGCAGTAAGAGCCTAGGGGTGAAGAGTAATCTTTTCTTTAAAAAAAAAAAAAAAAGAGAGAGAGAAAATGAAGAAAAGAAACAAGCAAATACAGACTCTAAAGGACAATCTATTGTGCCTGATTATCAGTATACTGTGATACACGACGGGAAGTTCTTCTCAAGATCTAAACTGCATTCTTTCTGCTGTTTTTGTCTGTTTGACCATAGATGGCTCTAGCCTCTCTGCCAGTAGAAAAATACTCACAGCGCTTTCCAGCTGGCCATCTGGCTCAGCTAACAGGATTGTTCTAAAATCCATGGCTCTAATGTCTGTGCCTGAAAAGGGCCACTGAGCTTTGCTCCCTAAGATTGCCCTGGACCACATCACTCAAGCTAGGCAGCCCTGCCAGACGCGTGTGGATACAGATGGCGCCATGACCACTGCTTCTATCTACTAAGAAAAGAGTCAAAGCCAAATTGGTGCCTGAACTTCAGCCCGCCCAGAGAGCACTGAAGGTTCGGTCACCTGGGATTAGGGTCTATCCCCTCATGAGAGCAGGACGCTTGGCCACAGCAGAGAGTCTCCCCGAGGCCAATCCTGGGCTCTAGTTTTCAGTCGTGTTTGCCTCACAAAACCATGTTATTTCCTGAGAGTGAGGGTAGGGCTCTTTAGCAAAATTTCCAACATGGAAAAATCTCAAGTTTTCCTTAGACGTCCCTGTGTGTGTGTGTTATCGCTCAGTCATGTCTGACTCTTTTCGACCCCATGGACTGCAGCCTGCTAGGCTTCTCTGTCCACGGGATTCTCCAGGCAAGAATACTGGAGTGGATTGCCATTTCCTTTTGCAGAGGATCTTCCTGATCCAGGGATCGAGCCCTGGTCTCCTGCAGTGCAGGCAGTGCTTTACCATTTGAGCTATAGGGAAGTCCCTAGTTTCTTCTATCTCAAAAAATAAAATGCTACTCTTGACTTTATTTTTAAAAAGAGCACAAAGGGATGACAGTATAAACAAGATGAGACTTGAGAAAGCCCTTTTGCCAGAACCAGGCTTTGCTTCTTTTTAGCTTTCCCTGAGGCAGCCGGCCCCCTGGAGCCTGGTGATTGCTCAAGGGGCCAAGCAAGAAGCGGCCTTAGGACTTTCATGTCTGGTGAGTGATGTCCTGAAGGCCATTCAATCTGTGTTCAGAATCACCAGGGTAAGTTCCTTAACATTCCTGACCTTGGTTTCCTCACCTGTGAAATGGGGATAATAATGGGGACATATCTCACGGGATTGTTGAGAAGACTTAACTCAATGGGATAAAACCTTTATTAACACAATGCCTGGCACCTAAGGTGGGACCATTTAACTGCCCTCTTGGTATTAATATTAGTAGAGTCACCTCTGGGGGCAAAATATTTAGCAAAGAGAGAGAGTGGAAAAGAGAGCTCCAGGAAGGGACCAAGGCACCACCGTCCCCATGGCCCTGGCCATGACCCCACTGTGCAGGGGTGAAGAACATTCTCCCATTCACCCGGGCCCCAGCTTGCTCCCAGATAACAGAACAGGCCAGCGGCAAAATAAAGACCTGCCTCCCACAAGATGGGCAGTGCGCCGAGCGGCGCCTGGACCCAGAGGAGATATCTCGGTCCAGCATTTCGATCGGGGCTCTGCCCAGCCAGCTCCTGGGGTGCACACAAAGACCCATTCAGGAGTTCTGAGAGTGAGCAGATGAGCGGAGGGGCCCTGGCAGGGGGTGGAGAGGCGACACAGCGCCTGGCACGGACCCTGCGGGGCCGCCTCCGGCGAGTGGGCGTGGAGGGCTCGGGTCCGCAGCCGGGGCGACACTCTTTGTCCCCCCTCATATGAGCCTGCAGACACCAGCTGCCATGGCTGGGGCTGAGTGGCCTCCCTGGAGGAGGCTGGGAACCCCCACCCCCACCATGCCAGTCCCGTAAGCCGGGTATCCAGTGGAAACGGGCCATTACTAACTGGCCTGCCATTTCAAAAGCACTTCTTTCTGGGAAAAATGCCTCTCAGAGGTTCCCACCCTGGGGAAGTACTAGCTGCAGCACTGAAGTGACAGACAAGAGGCTAAATTAACACACGGCAGCCACCCATTATTCCCCAGGACTGAGGAAGTGGCTTCACGGTCGTCAGTCTCAGTTTTCCCATCTGTACAATGGGGCCTGGTAAAATAATCTGTTGGAATTCAAAGGGTAGCTGTTTAAATGAACTGATTTACAAAACACAAGAGAGTCACAGAAGTAAAGAAACTTAAGATGAAAAGAAACTTAAGGTTACCAAGGTGGAAAGGGGCGGAGGGGGGGAGGAATAAACTGAGGGACTGAGACTGACATAAACAGACCATTATATACAAAGCAGACAGCTGAAAGAACCTACTGTATAACACAAGGAATGCTAGTCAATGCTCCGTAATGATCTCTATGGAAAAAGAATATTACAAAAGTGGATATACGTATAACTGGCTCACTTTGCTGTATACCTGAAACTAACACAACATTGTAAATCAACTATACTCCAGTAAAAATTACTTTAACACACACACACAAAGACCAAGGAGTAGCTGTTGAGAGAGCTCCTAGGTAGCAGCCTGTCCATTCTCGCCAATCCAGCAGGCAGGCTGTGGCCCCCTGGATCGCATGGAGAATGCCCACTCTAGGGCTCCTGTCTGCACAGCTCTGTGTTCAGCCCCCAGAGATGTCAAATCTGATGCATTCAGAGCGTACCAGCTCTGCAGTGCTCAGGATTTTGAAACACGGAGGCTGCTTAAAGGATCATGACACGTGGAGAAAATAAAATTCCCTCCTTTACCTTTACCATTCTAAAATTATGAAAGGCTATCCCAATAATGGAACAGAAAACTGAGCACTCTTTTGCCACCAGGGTTGTAAACCATTTCCTGAGACAATACTGTTCTGCAAATGACTCAACTCAGAAGGACTGAAGGGATTTTCTGTCATCTATGGATGGTTCTACATCAATTAATCCAACTATTCACCTTTTTAAAAATGCACTGATTCCATTTTTCACTGAGATATCTCTCATCCAGTGGTAAAACACAGTACATATACCACCTCTTCCAGGAAACCCTGGCTATATAGCTTGAATCAGTGCCCCTTCATCATGCTCCCACAATGCCCCTGGCACACCTCTCTTGTGGCACTTAGGAAATGATTTCAAATTGTCTGCTTACATGTCTCAGTTTTCTCTGTGGTCAGGAATTATGTGTTACCAACCTTCTAGCACAGTGTTGGCAACATGTAAGAACTTAATAAACGTTTATTGAACTCAGTGGATGTGTATCTAGCATGATTGCTGGCGTAAACCTCCATTCATAATTTATAAGAGTCTCCTGTAACCTTTGCTCTCAGGAAGTTCTATCTCTTATCTAACCCAACTCTCCCCTGCACACACATGTTGCTACTTTTTCTAACCTCAGCTGGAGACAACAGCTGGGGACCATCCTCATCCTTATCAGAGTACTAACAGAAATCACAGCTCTCACTCATCACTTCTTTCTACCAAGTCAGATTTCTCTTTTTTCAGGTTTAAATCAGGAATGAACTATCAGAATCTCACATCTGACAGCTTTTACTTTAAATAGGAGAATAGAGAAGGACTTCTAAGAAGGAATTTGGGTGGAGAGAATCTGTGCGTTTCAACAAACTTCTGGGAATCACATACTATGTGCCAGGCTGTATGAGAGAGAATAAACACTTGCCAAAGTCCTGACCATCAAGAGATCTGTAACCTAGAATAGGGAATAAATAGCAGCATTCCACTTTCTTTGGGGTGCCTTGATTAGAATTACCAAGTTTTGTGAGGATATAAGAAAGTCCAGAGTGGCTAAAAACAAAACAAAACAAAACAAAAAAAAATGTTTCTGGTTCCTGAGCAGCTTGAGAGAAAACTAGTAGCTAAGTCAAGGAACATGTTGGGGACAGGTTGGTGAGCCCATGAAAGGGTCAGTACCCTGGGTGTGTTGATATTGTCACAGACATCCATTTGCATTTTCACCACTGGGCAGAGGCTGGCATCCACTGACCACATATTCAGCAAGCTGGCAGGAGCCCCTGATCACCAACCAACCCCCACACTGGCAGCCTCCTTTCTTCTGGCCAAGGAGCTCAGGGTCTGCGTGACTTAGGGCAAGTCATCTGGGGACATTTGGGATTCTGATCGGGTGAGCCAGTGGAGGCAGCACAGATAAGACCAGGACAGAAATCTGGCAGCCTAAGTAACATCTGCTTGGGCGGTGGTTTTGGCTCTGGCTCCTGTGGGGAGCCTGGGACTGGAGCCCGGAAGCCTGCGTTTGGAGCAGGTTACAGCAGGTGGCGCAGGAGAGCAGAAACCAACCCTCTGTGGGGCCCAAAGAAAGCATGGGATTAACTCGACCCCAAAGAGGTGCAAGGGCCAAGAAAGGCCAAGGCAACTAGGCTCTCTGCATGGTGCCAAAAAAAGGGAGACTGTACAGATGGAACATACGGCCGGATATGGGCATTTCTCAGGTAAAGATAAATCAACAGAGGTGCTCAGAGGTCTGAGTAAAATCCTTGAGTGGTCAGCACTTTTAGCAAATACATAAAAGAAAGAGGAAAACAACACACAGTATTAACTGAGGGGACAAGATAAACACTGCTAGAGTTGAAAAGCTCAAACCACTCTGAACCCTTAGACTCTGAACCTTAGATGGGTAAAGTATAATTTCCCCAATAACCTTTCCCCACCACCAACAAAGCAAAACAGAACAAAACCACAACCCACTTAATTTGGTTGGTGAAGCTCTGGAAAGCAACATTTCCAAACATACACACAAAAAGGACATTTATTCCCATTTTAAAGCTGCTAGACAGAGCCACTTTCTCCACCTTCTTATCTCTGGGGGTCAATCGCTCAGTCATGTCTGACTCTTTATGACCCCATGGACTGTAGCCCACCAGGGTCCTTCTGTCCATGGGACTCTCTAGGCAAGAATACTGGAGTGGGTTGCCATTTTCCTTCTCTGACACAGGATCTTTCTGACACAGGGATCGAACCTGGGTCATATGCATTGCAGGCAGATTCTTTACTATCTGAGCCACAGGGAAGCCCACTACTGCTGGGTGAATTACCCCTAAACCATACAGCTATGGGAAGAATATGGTGGAAAAGTCCTCCCATAGACACCTGCGGTTTCTCAGTTTCTCTGCCCCAAAGGGCAGAAAGCATGGTCCTGCTTGTTTAATTATGCAGCACCATAACTTGAAGAACTGTAATGGGGAAGTTCTAAATGGGAGGGGGGGATAAAACTGTCACATGCATGGGTGTAGGACAGTCTCTCTCCTCTGAGACAGAACATTCAAAAGCAGTAGACTGTTGAGACGAGCAATAGAGAATTGACCTTCTATATTGAAGCAGTGTGGGTTAGCTTGGGGATAAGTCTTAGGGAATGCAAGGAATTTTACTTATTTTTCCATTTGGTTTAGTTTCATGTTGTTAATTTCTCTCGTGGGGAAGCAATCCTAGATATTTAAGGTCTGATGTTTTATAAATCAGTTCTCTGTGTTTATTTAACTACATGGACATATATGAAAAATTCTGCATTGAGAAACAAAATATTTGATGTATTTGTTCTTAATCTTTGGCAAAAAGCAGGGTCTGTTCTGCTGGGTTTACTGCTCAACTAGAACAGTAGATGAGTCTGTTCTATAACCTGCCCCTTGTAACTTGATGGGGCCACAGCACAGACATCTCAATAGCAGAAAGCATAAGAGCTCAGCGATTTGTTGCTGTTCAGTCGCTAAGTTGTGTCCAACTCTTTACAACCCCATGACAGGCTTCCCTGTCCTTCACTATCTCCCTGAGTTTGCTCAAACTCATGTCCATTGAGTCAGTGATGTCATCCAACCACCTCATCTTCTGTCACCCTCTTCTCCTCCTGCCCTCAATCTTTCCCAGCAGCAGTGTCTTTTCCAAGGAGTCAACTCTTCGTATCAGGTGGCCGAAGTATTGGAACTTCAGCATCAGTCCTTCCAAAGGGTTGATTTCCTTTCGGATTGACTGGTTTGATCTCCTTACTGTCCAAGGGACTCTCAAGAGTCTTATCCAGTAGCACAATTTCGAAAGCATCAATTCTTTGGCACTCACCTCAGCAATTAGGCTTCATCAAATGGCCGTGAGAACACAGAGGAAAGGAGATGAATTCCTCTGGGTGGGACCAGAAAGGCTTCATGGAGACAGATATTGGAGCTGTTTTACTCTCTGTGCCTTGGACTTGCTTTGTTTTGCCTGGAATGTCCTTTATCAGCTCCCACCATCTTCCTTTTGCGGGTAATTTTTCACCTTCTTCAAGAATCAATAAAGATCCCATCTGAAGCCCTTCCCTAACCAGCACCTTGTCCTGTGCAAATCTCATTCAAAGTACCTGACATAGAAATGATGCTGCTGTCCCCGTCCCCGATAAAATCTCCTTGCTGTGCAGCAGACTTCTGCCCTTCTACTTCTTCATGTTTTCCCGGATCCCTTTCCCATCAACTCCGAAGTAGGGTTGCCAGATAAAAACAGAAGACTCAATTAAATTTGAATTTCAGATAAACAACAATTTGTAGTAGAAGTATATCCCCAATATTGTGCTGCTGCTATATTTGCTAAATATAGCAGCCCCATTCCTGAGACCCCTGAGTTCATGACTGTTCCCACCCCCATCCCCTTGTGATGGGGGTTGGGGGTGAGCATTCAAAGCTGCAAGTGTACTTGCTCAGCACGGGCCTCTCTCCCCAGCCTGCCTTCCAGAAGAAGCAGGTACCCCTTGCACACTCACCTCTAGAATATTGGAAGAGTACGGTCAACTTACTCAACAGACCCATTTCGTGTTTTTCACCTGTACTGACTGGATGTATTTATTCAATAGAAATGAAGTTTAAGTGTTTGTTCAATATAAAAACAGTTACTCAGTTATTTTTAAGTAGGAGGGTTATCACTTGCTCTTCATTTAAATGTGCGTTCATGAATTGTATGAATTCTCTGACACTTTGAAATCTATTAAGTCCATGTTGACTTTCAAAGTATGGCCCATTGGATGTAGTGATATATATACCTTTTCAGTCTCTGTGCCTCTTTCAACCCATTCTGTCCTGGAAGAAGCAGGAAGATACAGCTGGCAAAGTATGAACCTGCAGAAACACAGCCAACCCCATCATACCGTGTCCATCACTGTGAAATTTCAAGTTCAACATGCCCTCTTTATTCCACTATTTTAGCAAATAGAACTTTTAAAAGCAAAAATAGCAACATCTTGGATTTCTCCAAAAAAACCTTTCCACCAAGATTAACATTCTTTCCACTGACACTCCCATCTCCCAGGGAGAAAAACTGCAACAAGAATAATTTATGGCAGTGTTGCCCTACCTCTTCTGACATCACCACACACAGGAAGTTATAACAACTGTATAACTGGGATACACTGGAAAGACATCAGGAGATTCTATTTGAGACTTAGTAATAAAATTAATTAAATTTCACTATTGATGCTTTAAATTAGAAAATGTTACAGAAGATATTAAATATGGACTTTCATAAACTCTCCCAGTAAAATAAATCATTTTCTTTCTAGAAACATCTAACATCTGCTTGTAAAATGTAATAACTAGGGAATTCCCTGGTGGTATACCAGTGCTTAGGACCCTGCGCTTTCACTGACAAGGGTCCAGGTTCAATCCCTGGTTGGGAACCATGATTCCACAAGCCTCGCAGTGCAGCCAAAAACAAAACAAAATTGCAATGATTAAAATCACATATGCCTCCTATGTCACAAAACAAAATATAAGAGCAAATGAAATTAGAAAAAATCTAACATTTTATAGGACAAACAAAGCAAAGAACATCACTGATGGTTAAAAAAAGGTCATGACTAAAAACTAATCAAATCAGGACATTTTAACAGAATAATTAGAGGAAAATCAACTGTACTGAATAGCTTCGGACACAGTATGGATGGTAGGGGTAGGAGGGGGCAGTGATTGCTATTCATAGAGTTTCAGACACCTAAATAGTCATTATAGAAGTCAGGAAGTTTACAGATGAAGCCATACAATGAATGCTCAAATAAACAGAATGAAAAATCTCTAAATAGTTAACAAAACTGCTTTTAAATATTTTCCCACAATAAGAAATTTTCAACCATCTATATCTTGGGCAAATGCCTATAAACCATGCCAGCACCCTGAGCCTGCCCACAGTGCCCCTGAGAAGCTCTGCCTTAGAGAATGAGATCATTTTGATTCATTTCTAGCCCCCCATACAAAGGCAAAGTCAAGATGAACAGATACCAAAGAAGAGAAACAGTTTTGTCTTTTAACCAAAATAATATCTTCCTCAAATATTAAGGATTATGGAACACTGAAGTTCCCCTCAGAGGACCTAGAAGTTACCTTCCTTCCTTCAACAGCCTTGATACGTGCAAAGTGCCAGTGAACCACTCCACTCCATCATATACCTGAAGCCACGTGAAATGCCAACACTGGCACAACCACTACAGAGAGAAAAACAAGGCAAAAATCTCGGTCCTGTTTAGACGAGCTTACTTTGTGGAGACTGAGACCACATGTAAACAGGGTACAAGATTCACTTCAGTTCAATTCAGCCATGTCCAGCTCTTTGTGACCCCATGGTCTACAGCACACCAGGTTTCCCTGTCCATCACCAATTTCTGGAGCTCGTCCAAATTCATGTCCATTGAGTCAGTGATGCCGTCCAACCATCTCATCCTTTGTCATCCCCTTCTTCTGACTTCAATCTTTTCTGGCATCAGGATCTTTTCCAAAGAGTCAGCTCTTCGTAACAGGTGGCCAAAGTATTGGACCTTCAGCATCAGTCCTTTCAATGAATATTCGGGATTGATTTCCTTTAGGATTGACTGGTTTGATCTCCTTAGTGTCCAAGGGACTCTCAAGAGTCTTCTCCAACACCACAGTTCAAAAGCATCAATTCTTTGGCGCTCAGGTTTCTTTACAGTACAACTCTCACATCCATATACGACTACTGGAAAAAAAATAGCTTTGACTAGACAGACCTTTGTCAATAAAGTAGTGTCTCTGCTTTTCAATATGCTATCTAGGTTGGTCACAGCTTTTCTTCAAAGGAGCAAGCATCTTTGAATTTCATGGCTGCAGTCACCATCTGCAGTGATTTTGGAGCCCAAGAAAATAAAGCCTGTCACTGTTTCCAGTGTTTCCCCATCTATTTGCCATGAAATGATGGGACTGGATGCCATGAACTTAGTTTTCTGAATGCTGAGCTTTAAGCCAGCTTTTTCACTCTCCTCTTTCATGTTCATCAGGAGGCTCTTTAGTTCCTCTTTGCTTTAGGCCATAAGGGTGGTATCATCTGCATATCTGAGGTTATTGATATTTCAGCAGTGGCCACAGGACTGCTTCATTTTGTACTCCAAGACCAAACTTGCCTGTTATTCCAAGAGCATGGCCATGCTCAGTAAATCTTTAACCAATTATCTGTTGATGGGCGGGGCTGTGTTCCTTCCCTGTAGTTTGGCCTGAGGCCAGACTATGGTAGGAGTAATGGTGGTAATGGCAGCCTCCTTCAAAAGAGTTTTTAACAGGACTGTTGTATTCAGTGCCCCTGACCCCACAGCAAGCCACTGTTAATCTACGCCTCCGCCAAAGACTCCTGGACACTCATAGGCAAGTCCGGTTCAGTCTCTCGTGGAGTCACTGCTCCTTTCTCCTGGGTCCTTTTACTGTTTGTGCCCTCCAAGAGTCTGTTCCCCCAGTCCTGTGGAGGTTCAGCAGTCAAATCCCACTGGCCTTCAAATTCCCTGGGGTTCTCAGATCCTTTGTTGGATCCCCAGGTTGGGAAATCTGTTGTGGGCCTTAGAACAGTGTGAGAACTTCTTTGGCATAACTGTTCTCCAGTTTGTGGGTTGTCCGCTCGGTGGCTCTAAGGTGGGGCTCACACACTACGCCTCCCAGGCGTCGACTAAAAAAGATGCACAACTTGAAAGTTGCAAGCTAAGTTTTATTTGGGGCAAAATGAGGACTGCAGCCCGGGAGGCAGCATCTCAGATAGCTGCCACTCCAAAGTGGCAGTGGGGGAAGGCCAATATATAAGGTTTTGGTGAAGGGGGGGTTCAATACCATTAAGCACTCATTTTACGAAAGGTTTTCGTTAGTCATGAGGATCTGATGTCACCATGAAAGGATTTAGTGCTTCTCTAGATATGAGGAGATGCAAGGAGTGAGATCATAAAATCTGTTCCTAAAAACATCCAACTATCTAAAGACCTGTCTCACCAGATTCCCTGGAGCACAGAGAGCCTCACTCTACCCTGAACTCCCTCAGGGGCTGTTGAAGATCAACAGCTATAGCAGCACAGGGTTCAGACTCTGTAGAGGCATATGGCAAATGCCTTTGTTCAGTTGTTGGCAATGCTCTTGGTAAGTGCCAATTTGTAGTTGACACAGGTCTGCTGCAGCCAGAGCCCCTGTTCCCGTGGCAGGCTACTGCTGACCTGTACCTCCCCAGGAGACACTCAGACACTCAAAGGCAGGTCTGGCCCAGTCTCCTGTGGGGTCCCTGGGTCCTGCTGTGCAGAAGGTTTTCTTTGAGCCCTCTTAGCGTCTCTGGAAGGTAGGGGTTATGATTCTAAACACAATTTTGCCCCTCCTACCATCTTGTTGGGGCTTCTGCTTTGACCTTGGACATGAGGTATCTTTTTTGGTGGGATCCAACATTCTCCTGTTCAGCAGTTAGTTGCAATTTTGGAGTTCTCACAGGAGAAGGTGGGTGCACGCCCTTCTACTCTGCCATCTTGTATGCAGATCATTGCTTAGCAGGGAATGTCGATAATTCTTAAGATTCAGTGGTTCTTTCCTGCCCATCCTCACTTTATGCTATAACCAGACACATGCTTTTACAGAGCATCTGACTGCCTTTCCCCTGAATACTTCTCTTTGCTCCAAGAACCTGCCTCAAGTTTGACTCTTGAGAGTGTTTTTCTCCTCCTGAAAAGTATGCTGCCTTTCCCCTTCTTGCTCTCAGCCAGCCCATATGGTTTCAGAGATTGGGAAGAAGGGCCTAGCACCACCAGCTACCACCGGGTGCCTGTTACCTTTGCACATCTGGAATGTAAAACCCAGACGACTGGGGAGAGGGTAGAAGATGCACCCACAGTTTTTAGGACAAAAGGGTTTTCTCTATGCACCCCACTACCCAGGGCTCAGCAGGGTTTCCCTGAGCAAACAATTTTAAAATTGTCAGCTAAGCCTATGCCTCTTGAGAGCCTCTCTCTTCTAGCTCCATCCCTGGAAAGATCACAGTTTTGAGCCATGTGGTTTTCATGATTCTGTCATGGATGGCACATCTATCAAGGAGTCCCATCTGAGCCCCCAACAAGGCAGAATAACTAATGTGCATAAATTAGCACCAGCATCTACTCCTTGGAGAAGTGCCAAAGCCATTCTTTCCTACAGCAGATAACTGACCATCCCCATTTCCCATCAGCCTCTTTCTCCAACAATGAGCTGCCCCACCCCCTGCCCCAGATCTCGTGTTTAGTTTCATCAAGAGATTTCAAGTGCATTTCAATTGACATTTGACATGGGAATGGCAACGACACAGAAGTTGTACTTCCATTATATAAGTGAGAAAAATAAAGCTCAGAGGAGTCATGTGACAAGTCCAAGTCACACAGCTAAAATCTGAAGGGCTGGTTGTCCAATCAAGGTCTTCTGATTCAATCCAGTATTCCAAGCCACAGTTCATAACCAGTGACAGAGAAGGAGAGAAACATTTGAGAAGACCAATACAGCGAAGCTCCTATATACAAACTAGTTCCATTCCTAGAGCTCGTTTGTAAGTCCAATTTCTTCAAAAGTTCAACAAAGTTAGCCTAGGTACCCAACTAACACAATCGGCTGTCATACTGTACTGTCCATCGGCTGTGTCATACTGTACTGCAGTAGGTTTACAACACTTTTCATGCAAATAACACATAGAAAACAAGCACAAAAATAAAAACATTTTCAACCTTACAGTCTGGTACCTTGAAAAGCACAGTAGTACAGTACAACAGCTGGCATACAGGGGCTGGCATTGACTGAACAGGCAAGAAGAGTTACCAACTGGAGGAGGAGGAGGAGGTGGGAGATGGTGGAGCTGAAGGATCATCAGCAATAGGAGACAGAGGGCAAGCTGCAAGCTCACTCACGCCTGACATTGATGGAATGAACAGTTGCATCTTTAAAAGTTCACAACTTGGAAGATTCGTATGTGGGGGACTTACCCTATCGAAATTTAAGGAACCCCCATGTCTTCTCCTGGTTTTGCAGCCCTCAAAATCCACAGTGCACTGGAAGTCCCTGACAAAGGATCCATGGATATCTGTGTCACCTGTGCTGCACAATGGATTCTAAGTAAGACTGCACAGATGCACGCACACACTGACCCACACTTATGTATGTGTAAACTATCCTCTCAGTATTTAAAACTCTTTACCACACTCCACATTGATCTTCTCCAAGCAGTAAGTGCCTGGAACACAGCGAAGTTCAACTATCTATTGGCTAAATGAACAAATTAATGCTCTCCCTCTCCTCCCTTTTTAAGTCTTAGAACGGTCCTTCTGTTTCAGCCAGTCCCATCTTCCCGCTGCCTTGCCACCCACACCAAAGTACTAAACAGGCTCAGTGTCAGAGGATGCTATAAGTAACAAAACAGATCAGAACCAGATGCAGATATTAGGTTGGTGCAAAAGTAACTACAGTTTTACACTGTTGAACTTTGCTGTTTGATACTGGAATGCATTCTTAAATGTGGTTATGTTATACATCATTTTAATGTGCATTTTTTTGCCCTGTATTTTTTGCTCATGACTTATTACTTGTTGTTTATTTTATATTTTAGACTACAGAAATGATGTGAATATGTACACCTATGGCTGATTCATCTTGATGCTTTGCAGAAACCAACACAATTCTGCAAAGCAATTATCCTTCAATTAAAAATAAATAAAGTTTGAAAAGTGATGTTATATCAAACGCAAATTCAAGTGACTTTTTTATTTGAGTTCAAAATGGGCTGTAAAGCAGCAGAGGTGACTTGAAACATCAACAATGCATCTGGCCCAGGAACTGCTAACGAAAGTACAGTGCAGTGGTGGTTCAAGTTTTGCAAAGGAGACAAGAGCCTTGAAGATGAGGCGCTTAGTGGCTGGCCATCAGGAAGCTGACGACAACCAATTGAGAGCATGATTGAAGCTGATCCTCTTAGAACAACACAAGAAGTTGCTGAAGAACTCAACGTCAACCATTCCACGGTCATTCAGTATTTGAAGTAAATTGGAAAGGTGAAAAAGCTTGGTAAGTGGGTGCCTCATGACCTGACTGAAAATCAAAAAAGTCATCAACTTGAAGTGTCATCTTTTCTTATTCTACACAACAACAACAAACCATTTCTTGATTGGATTGTGATGTGCGATGAAAATAGATTTTATACGGCAACCAGCAATGACCAGCTCAGTGGCTGGACTTAGAAGAATCTCCAGAGCACTTTCCCAAAGCCAAACTTGCCCCCAAAAAAAGGTCATGGTCCCTGTTGTGGTCTACTGCCAGGCTGATCCACTACAGCTTTCTGAATCCTGGAGAAACCAATACATTTGAGAAGTATGCTCAGCAAATCAATGAGACACACCAAAAACTGCAAAGCCTTCAGCCATCATTAGTCGATAGAAAAGGCCCAATTCTTCTCCACGACAATGTCTGACGACACGTCGCACAACCAATGCTTCAGAAGTTGAACGAACTGGTCTACAAAGTTTTGCCTCATCTGCCATATTCACCTGACCTCTCACCAACTGACTATCACTTCTTCAAGCATCTCGATAACATTTTGCAGGGAAAATGCTTCCACCACCAGCTGGATGCAGAAAATGCTTCTCAAGAGTTTGTTGACTCCTGCAGCATGGGTTTTTATGCTACAGGAACAAACATTTCTCGGTGGCAAAAATGTGTTGATTGTAATGGTTCCTATTTTGATTAATGAAGATGTGTTTGAGCCTAGTTATAATGATTTAAAATTCACAGTCCAAAATAGCAATTATGTTTGCACCAACCTAATAAAACCATAGATCTCATTTGCTGAAGAATGATTTACAAACTCTAGCTTCAGAAATGACTAGGGTAAATGACTATCTCAATTCTTTGGGACAGGTAATTCTTTAGTAAAGATTCAAATCTCATTTTATAGATAACAGACACCAGGAAATTAAATGATGATTAGCCAAACCTCACCAAACTTGCAGGTGACAAAGGCAGAATTTGAATGCAGTTCTGACCATTGGGTTACTACATGTATACAGTGTCTGGCATGGTAACTGGCCTTCTGGTACTTCTTGAAGGTGTCTGGGACATGACATGACAGTCATGGCTCTTTATACTCAGCCTACAAGGCTCTTTCTCACATGGCCAGCTCCCACACCTCCTCCAAGGCTTTGCTCATTTTCTACCTGCCCACTGAGCCCTTCTCTGACCACCCAAAATTGCAACCCATCCTTTCCCTCACCTCCATCACTCTGGGTCCCCCACATTCTATTGGGTTGGCCAAAAAGTTGGTTTGAGTTTTTCCAGAAGATGGTATAGAAAATCCCAAACTTTTTGGCCAACCCAATACTTTGTTTTTTCATCATAGATCATATCTCTTTGCAACACATCATATAATTTAATTATTTATTATGTTTATAGATATTCCCCACATAGGTTTTGTTCTGGTGTGAATTTGTCTTTTTTAATTCATTAAGAATACCATCAAGAATAGGGATGCTCAGCAAATATTTTCTAAATTGAAGAAGTAAATGAACAGCAAACAATCAGTATTTGTTGAATGGAACGAACTTACCCAAGCTACCTCATGAATGGATCCCACTTGTTAAATGCCCCCTGAAGGCTGGGCCCAGTGACATAAATGATCTCATTGAATTAGCCCTTACATCCTTTGAACTAGATAATCAAATTCCCTGTTCTAAAGATATACAGGCTCAGAGAAATTAAATAATTAGACAAAGATCACACCACTGGTAAATGACAGCGGCAGAACGTGAATTCAGTTCTAACTCCAAGCTTGGAGGTCATTCCATCCCAATACAACACTTATCAATGTACTCACAAGGATATGAGCCACCCAGAAATGTACTGCTTCTACAAATGAAATATGGCGCTGTATGAAATTGGTAACTCTCAGTCATTCACAGTTAACACCATCTCATTCAACACAGGTTAGACATGAGAGCTCCTTCACCTGAGATGAAGCCGGTTGTTCTCTACTCTTGCAGAGCCCAGAAGCAAGGTCTGTTGCTCAATCCAGTCTGGTAATTTGCATTTCCAATCACTCAAAAATTTAATTAGTATCATGGCCTTAATCAGGTGCACTGCAAACACAGCTGATGTCATCAGAGCTTAATTAGTTTGAAGGAGAAGAAAAAGTTTTTAGTCTGAACACCTCTCCAGTGGTATAAAGGTGAAGGGTCTCAGAGGTTTGTAGAAGAGGAAAGGAACCAACTTAAAATCCAGACTGTGTGATTAACGACTTTAAAAAATATTACCTAGGAAAGCTTTCTGAAAATGTAACATGACTATGACAAAAATACGAAGGCAACAAAGCACCAATGCCCTGCAATCCAGTTTTAAAACACTTCAGCCGGCGCCACCCCCCAAATTTCCTCTCCCCTGTTTGCAGTCCGTGTCTGTGCTCCTGCCCCGCCAACCCCATGCAGCCACCACTCTGCTTCTTGTCACCACAAACCTGCCTTTCCTGGACATTTTAAATAAACAGAATAACACAGTGTGAAAACCTCTGTGTCCGTCTTCTTACTCTTAGCATGTCTTTGAGTCTCACCTATGTAGTAGCATGCATCACTATTATATTTTTATTGTTGACTAGTACACCATTGTGTGATACACACCATTTTGTTCTTCCCTTCACTAACTCATGAACATGTGAACTGTTTCCACTTCAGGGGTATTATGATTTTGCTGAGGTGAAAATTCACATACAGCTCTTTAGGTGCACATGTATTTTCCTTTCTCTTGGGTAAATTCTTCGAGATGAAATAGAGAAGACTCATATTAAATTTCCACTTCACATTATAAGCAACTACTGAACTGTTTTCCAAAGCAGCTGTTCCATTTCACATCCCCCCCAGCAACACATGAGAGCATTTCTTAAAATGCCTCAGACAGTAGAATTGAAAGTCTTCAACTTTTTATGTCTAATCTTTGAACTTCAGCCCTGAAAGAAAATTGTAAAATGCTCAAATCACACTGTAGACAGAAGGAATGATGGGAAATTAACTGCAATCAATGAGGTTTAGACAAGAGAATGGATTTGTAGCAAGTAAGTCTTCTCAGGGATAGGATTTTCAGAATTCATTTGCTAGGCAATTAAATTAATCAATTAAATAAAATAACTCCCCAGAAAGATCAGTTACATTTGCCACATAGACTGCTCACTTACCCAAATTTACCCTGCGGTTTATATAACAAAGACACTGGTTTCATTTATTTCATTCTCCCTATTTTTATCTCCACATCTCAAAGGGAAGGAGGACTGTAGGCTTTGTACAGTTTTAGTATGTGTTAGTCAAACTGGATGGAGCCCACTCACATGTGAAAAACTAAGTGATTTCATCTTGCTTTGGATCTTCAAGACTCTTGACAAGATTATACATTATCTTATCAAGATAATGTAAGATGACTGACCAACTCTTGAGCTGCAAGTTTAGTCTGGGAAGAGACTGAGGCTCCACATTGTACAATTCATGGGTTCATTCATTCATTCTGGAAAACATCAATGTTTCTTGAGATACCAAGATGATAAAGACCTGGGCTGTGCTTTTAAAGGAGCAACAGACTTGTCAACTAATATTACACTGGATTGTTATAAGTGCTGTCATCAACAAAAATACAGGTGGGAGGGAGCAGGCAGGCACACAAAAGGAACAGGACAGAAAAGTCATCCCAGAAGAGGTAATTCTTGAGCTATCCTATTAAAGCAGGTATTTGTCAGAGAGTCAGGAGTCGGGTAATGGGAGGTCATTCGAGCCAAATGCCAGAACACAAACAAGGACCTGGTGCCCTGACATTGTGTGTTCAGAGACCTGTCCAGAGTGTGGCTGGACAGGGGGACCCTGGGGGATAAAACAGGAGACAAGGCAGGTGATGGCTTTACTTGTCCCAGTAAAGAGACTAAGTCATCCTATAGAAAACAGGGGCTGACTGTAGGGTCTTATGTAGAATCTGACACTATAAGATTTGAATTCTTCTTAGCTTATTTTTACTAGTAAAGAGGACAACTAGGAGACCAATTAAGAGAGGGTTAAAGGAGCCAGGTTAGACATACGATCTAAGGCAATAGCAGCAGAAGTAGTTAGGAAGCCTAGAGAGAGGGGGAATGTTGAAAGGGCAGGATCTAGAGCAGGGTGTGCTGTGGACAGCAGTGATCCAAGGCCCACGATGAAAGGCTAACTTCCTAGGTCCCAGCCCCATGATTTACTGGACTTGATTTTGACCTAGGAATCTTCATTTTGATAAGCACTCCAGGTGATTCTAACGCAGGGTGACTTGACAATATTTACCTCCAGTAAATACATCACACAGAGGAGCCTTGTGGAGAACCATTAATTCCAGAGCTACCACTGCTCCAGTGAAACAGGGGTGGGGCTGGCTTCTGAGAATAGAATGCTGAACGCTGAGTGAGCTTTGCCATGGGTCCCTGCTAAATTGGCCCCTCACTCTTGTTTGGTTCACTCTTAAGAAGAAAACTGCACTTCAAGGAAAAACAATTTAAAATGTGTCAACCTAGGCAACAAACTTTAATCAAAGCCTATTGGCCCATGTATAAGATTCCCAAGAGGCTAACTCATGCTCACCTAAAATGAATTTCTGTCTCACGACAAAGGTGAGGAACTTCACATTTCTGAGTTAGCTCCTGGTACAAAATTTTTTAGTCGGCCTTCAGAATCTCCGATCTGTCTTTCCACCTATGCTACATCTCAGTATCAGGTATATCTCTGAGATACTGTGGGTTCAGTTCCAGAGCAATGCAATAACACCAATATCATAATAAAGGATGTCACAAAAATTCTTTTGTTTCCTGGTACCTATAAAAGTTATGTTTATACTATACTATAATCTGTGGTATGCAATAGCATTATGTCAATAAAAACAATGTATATCCCTTGATTAAACAATACTTTCTTGCTAAAAAATGCTGCCTATCACCTCACAACACAGGGTTGTAAAACCCTCCTATTTCTTTTAAAGCAACATCTGTGAAGCACAATAAACGAGGTTTGCCTGTATTATCTCTTACACACCACGGATTCCAAAAGAGTAGAAACTAGATTTGTCCAAAATCATTTTGTTCTGGTGTGCCTACGGAAAATAGGCACAGAATAAGTGCTTTGCGTTGATGAAGCTGCATCTATGTTGATGCTTTATTTGCATATTGCTATAAGTGCTGAATATATAATTTGCGTGTTATGCCAATTTGAGAGAGTGGGGACTGTGCTGTGTTTTGTTGTGCACAATATCTTTAAACGCAGAAAACACCAGGGTAATAAATTAAACATTTTAATTAAGTGTTACGGCACCCTATTCGTACACTTCTGTTTCATGGTTCAGACAACTGTGTCAAATAATGTCCTCACTAAACTTCTACATGCATGACAAGCCTGGCTGAACATGGCGAGTCTACATCTCATCAGTTTTTTTATCATGTCCCCCAACCAGAATGATAAATACTAACAATATAGCCGACATTTACTGCACGATCATTTCATGCCAGATATCACACTCAGTGCTTTCATGAAAGATTACACTGAATGCTCTTGGCGACCTTAAGCAGTAGATACTATTATTAGCCCCATTTTACAGATGAGAAAATCAATGCTTGAAACAGTTAAGTATATAACAAAGGTCAAAGCATGTGACAAGCAATCACAGAGCAGGGATTTTAACTTAGGTGTAGCTGAACAGGCTCTAAAAATGAGCCTTGTTTCTCAGGTTTCCATTCTATCTAAGCAATGAAACACGTGGATGTAATGTGATAGAAAATGAAGAAAAAAATCTAGAGTATGGAAAATCCTACTTTACAATGGTAATCTCAGGAATTATCAGCTGGGAATTGACCCCAAGTCTCTTCTAGGGATGTGACTGTCTGTGTTTAACGTGCCACTCTCCAGGGAGACAAAAGCCCTTGTTTGTAGCATTTTGCAGACTTCCCTGCCATACAGACCCTCACTCCCTCTGTCATTACTAAAGGTAGAGCTGGGGAAAAACATGCATTTTGTCCATTTCCTCCTAAGAGTCAGGTTTCTCATGGTCTCCAAACAAGCATCAGAGACCTTGGACCAGGGAGAAAATACCTGCAGCTGTTCTGCTGGAGCACCCAGTGCACGGGAGAGGATGGAGTGTGCAGGAGCACCCAGTGCACGGGAGAGGATGGAGTGTGAGGTAGGCAACTGAGTGGGGGAATGCGAGCACCACCAGGCTATTTTAATTACAAAGTGGTGACAGCTGGAATATATTCTCTGACTCTGCAGCTAATAGCTTCCTGACCTAGACCTCACTTGCTAGACCCACTCCCGAAACCAGACCACAGTCGTCCCCATGGGGCTTCTGTTACTGGCTGGCCATCTCAACAGATGCAGGTCCAACCAAATCCATGTCGCCTATGAGCATGCAGATGGGGAGACAAAAGGGAAAATGCGTATGAGATGAATCACAGTCCGCAGAGGGAGGAGTGGGTGTCTGCGGCTGCTTGGGAGGGATGACACCAAAGGTCACTGTCATGGAGTCCCTCAGCAGCACACGAGTAATTCTGTCCAGTTGTCGTTCATAGCTGAAACTTATCAATTCATCTGACACATTAAAAATATTCAATTGGCTGTCCTGTGATGAGGGCAGTGTGTGTATGTTGGATACAGTATGATTTTTGCAGTTAAACATGCCTGTAGCATTTCATCTGCTCCCAATACCATTTAATCCTCACAATTATTGTGCCCACTTTACAGCTGGGTGGCTCAGACAGTAAAGGATCTGCCTGCAATGCAGGAGACCCAGGTTCAGTCTCTGGGTCGGGAAGATCTCCTGGAGAAGGAAATGGCAAGCCACTCCAGTATTCTTGCCTGGAGAATTCCACAGACAGAGGAACCTGGTGGACTATAGTCCACAGGGTCGCAGAGTCAGACACGACTGAGCAACTAACACTACATACTATATAGCTAAGGAAACTGAGTCATAGGACATAAATGATAGTTTTTGAACTAAAACACACCCTTCCTAGAATATTTTCTTGGATTATTGAATAGATAGCCCTTGAGTAGATAGCCCTTTCACATTACACTCACTGACTGTACAACTGGTGTTAAATTTGCCTTGCCTCAGGGGTTCCCTATTATGTAAACTGTTTGGCTGCTTTACTGGCTTAAAACATAAATTGTCATGGGTAGAAACCATGGGCAGATCTCATGAAGCTAAGCTCCATGGAGATGCTCAGGTTTTTGAATTGATTAATAACACTGTATCCACTAATAGCACGCTGCTGCTGCTGCTGCTAAGTCACTTCAGTCGTGTCCGACTCTGTGCGACCCCATAGACGGCAGCCCACCAGGCTCCCCCGTCCCTGGGATTCTCCAGGCAAGAACACTGGAGTGGGTTGCCATTTCCTTCTCCAATGCATGCAAGTGAAAAGTTAAAGTGAAGTCGCTCAGTCGTGTCTGACTCTTCACGACCCCATGGACTGCAGCCCACCAGGCTCCTCCGTCCATGGGATTTTCCAGGCAAGAGTACTGGAGTGGGGTGCCATTGCCTTCTCTGCTAATAGCATGAAGCTCTGGGAATTCTAGAACTGGGAGGAAGTGCCAATAGTTGTGAATGCTTACTATATAACAAGCCCTAAGCAAGGCATTTTACATATATGATTTTATTTAAAACAATATCGTTGATATTGTGACTTCCATTGTGAAGATTTCTTAAAAGGCTCAGTGAAGTTAAGAAATTTACTGACACCACATTATGAGGCTGCTGCAAAGCTGCAACTTAAATCCAGGACACTCTGACTCCAAAGGACAACAGTGCTGCCCTGGAGGTCATCACGTCCATCCCACTGCAACTCGGAGAGAAGACACCTAAATAAAACTCCAGTGGATGGGGATTGTACCTCACTTGGAAAGCAATTGGGGATCGTACCTTACTTGGAAAGTAATTCCAAATGTTCCCTCGGTAACATCTTCCAGGTTCTGTTAAGCCTAATATGCAGGAATGAGTTCTTCATGTCTGTCTTAATAATCCTCTCTGGCTTCCATTTCATGCCATTCCCTTTGTTTGGTTAGGCTAGAAGATGGAAAACAGCTGGGTACCATTTCCTAGACAATAATCCTTCTTGGACTGGAAAATTCCTATGACATGATCTCAACTTCCTTTTCTCTGATACAGAATATAGCCACACGCTGCTTAGAGTGAAGTCTGTCCTTCCTGATAGGCTTTCCTGCCCAGACGGAACAGCCCCTGTTGGCAGGGAACATGAGTGAGAGCCACCAGCACGACTGGGTGACCCAAGGACAGATGCTCCTAGATCAAAGATTCATGCTGAAAGCAGCTGTCAGCAATGTCCATGGAGGAAAGAAAGATGCTGGGAACCTGTGTGCAGCCCCACCAGTTACCCACGGTCACCTCGGGCCTCCAAACAGACTCGGAGCCAGGGCAGGAGGTGGGGATTATAGAAGGGGGGGTGGGGCAAGAAGCCACTAATCTGGGGAAACCATGAGTTGGCAGGCAGCTCCCAGCCCCTGGCACCTGGGGAGTAAGGGCAACTGCTTAGAAAACATAATAATCCAGTGGAGACCAAAGGAAGGGAGCCTTTCAAATGACAGTGTTAAATGCTGGGAACCCAGTGGCTACGAAAGGCTTTGCCAAGTGTCAAGCTGGAAACAGGAAAGCTTTCCTGGGCCCTTGGATGCGAAGGCCAGGAAACAAGGAAGAGGAAGCCAGGAAGGAAAGTAACAGCCACATGGAAAAGGGCCTGGCCTCCAGGCCGCCTCCTTCCCCATGGGCATGTGGTGTGGGGAAGGGCCATGGTGGGGCCGGCTACCCGAAAGGGATCAGGAGCAGCCTATTTCAAGAACAAAGCCTATGCCATTTACCTGCAGATCTAAGTTGGCTCTTAATAAGATGTGCGTGCGGTTGGAAGGGGCAGAGAGAGGAAGGCTGCCCCTTCGTTCTATTAAAAAGGGATTATGGGCTGACAGACCAGGTGAGCAGCGTGATCTGTGTACAGAAACCCGTCCTTTAGAAACTAGGACTGTGACTGAACGAAAGCCTTACGAGACACAATCAGCACCCATTCCCTGCAGCAGGGAAAGCATCAGGTCTGCGTTTGCGCGTGTGTGCAAGGGCGTGTGCAATTCTTCCTTGCTGTTGCTAAGATGGTTTCCCCCCTCTCTGGCCTCTCGCCCAATCAAAAGATAGCGGCTGCTCATTGGATGCCTGGCTTTATCGAATGACCGTGACGAGCTGGAGATGAGCCGCCTCATTGGTTCGTTCCTTTGGCCCATTGTCAGGGGAGAGCAAATCAGACACCTAATCAATATTTTGTGAAGTGGCACTAGACTCCTGGCTAAATTTGCATTAAATTTCTCCCTGTCTGTGTCTTTGCACTCAGATAGCATCATATTAACTTCAGAGGTAGAGGGAGAGGCAAGCAATCAAGCACTGCCGTCCTTCAGCCACTCTGGATGTATTCCTGAGTCTAGGCAAAAATCTTGGCATGCCAAACATGTGATAGAGGAATTAGTTATAAGCAAGATATAACTCTTCTGAGCAGAAACACATGATACTAGGCTGGATTAGTAGTGTCTTTTCTAGATGCAAATTGGATGTTATCTTCTTGCTTGCTTGCTTTCTTCTGTCCTATAGCCATTCAACAAATACTTACTGAATACCTACCTACTGAGCCAGGTTCAGCGGTGGCCCTACTGGGCCACTCCATAGCAAAGCAGGACATTTGATGGCCCAGGTTTATCACATTCCAAACAAACTGCCTCTAAAGGAAACTGGGCTCCAATCATCATCCATGGAGTAAAAGAGGACCAAAGTTCTGCCATTTGATGTCTCCAAGTGGGAGACACCAACGGCTCAGCAAGTAAAGAACGCACCTGCAGTGCAGGAGACACAGGAGAGATGGGCTCCATTCCTGGGTCGGGAAGACCTCCTGGAGGAGGAAATGGCAATCCACTCCAGTATTCTTGCATGAAAAATCCCATGGACAGAGGAGCCTGGCAGACCACAGTCCAACAGGTTGCAAAGAGTCAGACGCGACGGAGCAACTAAGCACACACACAATGGGAACCAGACATTCTGAATCTAAAGCTGGTCTAAGAGAGAGGGGATATATGTATACAAATAGCTGATTCACACTGTTGTACAGCAGAAACTAATAACATTATAAAGCAACTATACTCCAATTAAAAAAAAAAAAAGTTGGTTTAGCAACCAGGATGTCTCCAGAATTCTACATAAATCTCAGATAAAGTGTGGGTGATTCTGAGGAAGAGAAAAATGTGAGGTGACAATAAACTTCCTCTCTTTCACAGATAATACAGAAGCAACCTTGCAAGAAATCCCACATACCCTCCACCACTACATGGCAGCTCTCCTGTGTGCCTTCCTGTCCTAAGGAACAAAGAGATTGTGTCTCAGTCAAAACCAATCCTCTCATTTATGTACTGGCCCTATTCTCACCCACCAACTCAAGGAGCTCCTGTAATTCGCACCCCCAACTTGTTCTCTGATATCATCATGTTTTCCAAGTTTCCCTCTCTTTTGGTCGTTTTCATCATGGTAGAAATATGCTACAATATCCTCATCTTGAAAAATGAAGATAACACAGAAAAATTCTTTCTGTATCCAAGGCAGATGTTCAGCTAGAACATGCCGGTACTGCTATCCCTGATTAAGAAAACACTGAGACACATTTGGATCTGCTGACAAGCACCCACTATCCTGAG
This sequence comes from Bos indicus, assembly GCF_029378745.1. Lineage (NCBI taxonomy): Eukaryota > Metazoa > Chordata > Mammalia > Artiodactyla > Bovidae > Bos > Bos indicus. The sequence continues at coordinate 33,292,747 of NC_091774.1, forward strand.
CTTCCCAAATATGCCCTCTTTGCCAACCAAACCTCTCCCCCGGGGCCTCCTGGACATTCCACAGTCCAGCAACCAAAGGGCTGAAGTCTCGATCAGTGGGCCCACCAGACTTTGCACCAGGCTGACAGCCAGAATCCAATGTGATTCGTCATTTATTAATATCACATCTGCTTAGACCTTACATTTTCTTCTTCCTTCCACCTCCATTACTTTCTTGGCCTTCAGAGCAAAGACGTCTATTCTCACAGTCTCTGTTTCTCTTCCCCTTTTGTTCTGAACACATTCCAATCAGGTCACCCATCCAATCTTTCCAGCATCACAGCTTTTGTCGAGGTCATCAATGGACCTTCACTTTGCCAAATCCAAAGATCGGTTCTCAAAAAAAAAAAAAAAAAAAAAACCAAACCTGAAACCCCAAAGATCAGTTCTCCAGCTTCACTTTATTTGGCTTATTAGCAGCATTTGACAGAGTTAACCACTTTCTCTCCTTAAATGCATCTTACATTTTTTTAACCACCTTTCTCATTTATGATGCACCAATTACTGAGTTCTCCTCTTTCCCATCAGTCTGCCTTTTTTTCTAGTTTGCACTTATTAATTGAAATATAGTTGGTTTACAATGTTCTATTAGTTTCTGGTGTACAGTAAAGTGACTCTGTTTCAGACTCTCTTCTCCTCTAGGTTATTATAGAATATAGCGTGCAGTTCCCTATACTATACAGTAGGTTCCTTGTTGTTTATCTATTTTATATATAGTACTGTGTCCTTAAGTCCAAACACCTAATTTATCCCTCCCCACCCTTTCTGCTTTCATAACCATAAGTTTGTTTCCTATGTCTTCACCAGTCTGCCCTGTGTTCTCCTTTGCTGGTTCCTTCTCACCTCCTTGACCTGTAAACATCAACAGACTCCAGGGCTCAGTCTTGGGACTCCACCTTCTTTTCTCTATACATCAAGTCTCTGGTGATCTGTTCCTTTGACATGGAATACCATCTATACTCCAGTGACTGTCAAATTTCTACATCCTGCTTCAGTATTTCCCCTGAAGTTTAGATTCAAACATCTAATTATCAACTCTGCATCTTCTCTACACTATCTAATACACGCCCCACATTTAAGTCATACAGAACTATCCTTGATCTTCCCCTCAAAATGGTCCTATTCGCTTCTAGTCTTCTTCATCTCCATTCAGTGAAACACCATTCTTCCCATCATTCAGTCCCAAATCCCTGAACTCAGGTTTGAGATATTTTGAGTTCTTTCTCTCACACCATACCACACCACCATCCACCAGCAAACTCTATAATTTCTACTATCAAATCATATGAAGAATCTGACCATGTATTACCACCTGCTACTACTGCCACTCAAGACAAAATCAGTATCATATTTCCTCTTTAGTATTGCAATGGCCATCCAAATCATCTTGTTGTGTTCACCTTTGCCCCCTTAACCATCTCTTCTCCACATAGTCACAAAGGCAGAATATGTGCGCATGCTCTTTGCAACCCTTTGTTTGGACTGTAGCCTGCCAGGCTTCTCCATCCATGGGATTCTCCAAAATACTGGAGTGGGTTGCCATGCCCTCCTCCAGGGGACCTTCCTGACCCAGGGATCAAACCCATGTCTCTGACAACTCCTGCATTGGCAGACGGGTTCCTTACCACTAGAGCCACCTGGGCAAAGTCTCTGTGAATACAGTCAGTTCATGATACTCTTCTGCTCAAAATTTTCAAACAGCTTCTATCTCCTCCAGAATAAAATCTAAAGTCTACAGGCAATACACTAAGCAGCAAAAGGAGCCCATAGTTTATTAGCTAGGTTCCAGCTTTAATCTACTATATGACCATATTGCAAATATGTTGTTAATCACAAGGAAGAATGGGCAAGGATATTAATTATTTATCATACAAATCTAAAAACAAACACCAGACCAAAAAAATATGTGTGCAACTTAAATCTTATTGGTCAGTTATGAACATTAACTTTTTGTTTAAGGACAACATACTTCCCTGCACATGCATTTCCATGATTTCATTTTGTCTCCACTGGTAACAAAAGCTGACACTTGCTGTTTTCAGTTGTGTCCAACTCTCTGTGACCCCATGGGCTGGAATGCACCAGGCTTCCCTGTCCTCCAGTATCTCCGAGAGTTTGCTCAAACTCATGTCCACTGAGTCAGTGATGCAATCCAATCATCTTACCCTCTGTCACCCCCTTCTCTTCCTGCCTTCAATCTTTCCCAGCATCAGGGTCTTTTCCAAACAGTAGGCCCTTCGCATCAGTGGCCAAAGTATTGGAGCTTTAGCTTCAACATCAGTCCTTCCAATGAATATTCAGGGGTGATTTCCTTTAGGATTGAGTGGTTTGATCTCCTTGCTGTCCAAGGGACTCTCAAGAGTCTTCTGCAACACCACAATTCAAAAGCATCAATTCTTCAGCATGCAGCCTTCTTTATGGTCCAGTTCTCACACCTGTACATGACTACTGGAAAAACCATAGCTTTGACTAAAGACCTTTGTCAACAAAATGATGTCTCTGTTTTTTAAAACGCTATCTAGTTTTGTCATAGCTTTTCTTTCAAGGAGTAAGCATCTTTGAATTTCATGGCTGCAGTCACCATCTGCAGTGATTTTGGAGCCCAAGAAAATAAAGCCTGTCACTGTTCATTTCTTCCCCATCTGTTTGCCATGAAATGATGGGACCAGATGCCATGATTTGTTTTTTGAATGCTGAGTTTTAAGCCAGCTTTTTTGCCCTCCTCTATCGCCTTCATCAAGTGGCTCTTTAGTTTCCTTTGCTTTCTGCCATTAGGGTGGTATCATCTGTATATCTGATGTTGTTGATATTTCTCCCGGCAATCTTGATTCCAGCTTGTGCTTCATCCAGCCCGGCATTTTGCATGATGTACTCTGCATATAAGTTAAATAAGCAGGGTGACAATATACAGCCTTTATGTACTCCTTTCCCAATTTGGGACCAGTCCATTCGTTGCTCCATGTCCGGTTCTAACTGTTGCTACTTGAGCTGCATATAGGTTTCTCAGGAGGCAGGTAAGGTGGTCTGGTATTCGCATCTCTTTAAGAATTTTCCACAGTTTGTTGTGATCCACAAGGCTTTAGCATAGTCAATGAAGCAGAAGTAGATGTTTTTCTGGAATTGTCTTGCTTTTTCTATGATCCATTGTGTGAACAGTATGAAAAAGTGACAGTAAATCTATCTAGCTTCCAATGTATTCAGTGAACATTCAAAATATCTGTTGAATAAATAAATGCTTAGGTAATGGACTTATTTCCTACCTGTGATACTATGATGATAACGAGAACCAGGAATTGAGTATCTACTGTATAAAGTATGGTATTTTATATATTTAAATTACATTTTTACTCCACCAACTTTATTCTCTCCATTTTAAAGAAACAGGAGTAGTTTTCTGGCTCTGAAAAGTTGAATATCTTTCTCAAGGTATCATAATAAGGGGCAGGGTTTGCGATTTGAGCAATGATCTATATGGCTTCAATGCCTTGTGTGTTTGCCATGGTCATATCATGATGACTTGCTGTACATCTATGAGGCAACATTATCATATTCTCATCAAACCCCCATAAAAAAATTGAGAGACAGACTCCTTGCTCTATGAGAAAGGAAAGTATACAGTGTTAGTCGCTCAGTTGTGTCTGACTCTTTGGGACCCCATGGACTGTAGCCAGCCAGGCTCCTCTATCCATGGAATTCTCCAGGCAAGAATACTGGAGTGGGTTACCATTTCCTCCTCCAGGGGAATCTTCCTGACCCCGGGAGCAAACCTGGGTCTCGTGGATTACAGGCAGATTCTTTACCATCTGAGCCACTCCCAGGTAGAGGGAAGGGACAGAGAGGACATGCTAATTTCAAACAAGCTCAAGGTCAGGCAAGGAGAAGAAAAGCCTAAACTTCTGCTCCCTTCTCCCAGTATATCCTCACTGGGGTCTTCTGCTATCTTACCTATACATTTCTTAGCTAAGTAAATTGTACTCATTTACTCTTTGAGTTCCAGAACAGATTCCCTAGAGTCTATAGTTCCATAATTTCTATAGTTTTACTAATCACCTTTCTCATAAACAGTGCTTTCAGTTCAGTTCAGTTCAGTCACTCAGTCGTGTCCGACTCTTTGAGACTCCATGAATCGCAGCATGCCAGGCCTCCCTGTCGACCACCAACTCCCGGAGTTCACCCAGACTCACGTCCATCGAGTCAGTGATGCCATCCAGCCATCTCATCCTCTTTCGTCCCCTTCTCCTCCTGCCCCCTATCCCTCCCAGCATCAGAGTCTTTTCCAATGAGTCAGCTCTTCACATGAGGTGTCCAAAGTACTGGAGTTTCAGCTTTAGCATCATTCCTTCCAAAGAAATCCCATGGCTGATCAAACTGCCAATTTCCTAGGAATATAATACTATTTCCTTTTCTTTTCTTTTCTTTTTTTTTTAGATATTCTTATGTGGACCATTTTTAAGTTTTTATTAAATTTGTTACAATATTGCTTCTGTTTTATGTTTTTTGGTTTTTTGGCCACAAGGCATAAGGGATCTTAGCTCCCTGACCCTGGACTGAAACCTACACCCCCTGCTTTGGAAGGCAAAGTCTGAATCCCTGGCCCATCAAGGAAGTCCATGTAATACTATTTTCTAGAGATTCTCTGAAGCCCTTGGGAAGCTGAGTCTAATTTATCAATCTTCTAATGTCATATTTCAATCAGCTATTTGCTATAATATGAAAAAATCTAAATGAATTCAAACTGTGTGCACTTGAACTTGCATATTCTGACACAATCCAATAAAAAAACATATTGAATGTGATAAAAATTCCCTAGATTTTTGAGAATCAAAATCTATTATTAACCATTAACTAATTATGATTTTTCCCCCAATTAGGGCTTCCCTGGTGGCTCAGACAGTAAAGAATCTGCAAGCAATGAGGGAGGCCTGGGTTTGATCCTTGGCTTGGGAAGATCCCCTGGAGGAGGGCATAGAAGCCCACTCCACTATTCCTGCCTGGAGAATCCCCATGGACAGAGGAGCCTGGCGGGCTATATATAGTCCATGGGGTCACAAAGAGTGGGGCAAGACTAAGTGACACAGTCACAGCACAGCACCCCCCTTTTAATACCCAACATGTCCCTTTTTGTCAGTAGCCTCTGTGTTGAATGATTCTTCTGTGCCCAAGAGGAAGAGCCCAAGAGGGGAACCCTGTGGAGGAGACAGAAGAGAATGACTGCGCAGCTTTGGCCAAAAGAAGATTGATCCACAAAGCCAGGTTAACTGTGAAGCCTCAGCTGGCTAAGTGAATCAAAATGAGTATTTACTGATTAGGAAAAGCATAGCTTTATTTCAATTCTCCAAGGAGAAAAATTCATACAAAACTCTGCAATGGGGTCAACGGGGAACAAATAGAACAAATGAACGGTCATTCAGTCATTCAACAAGTATGCCTGCTGTCTTTATGGTGCTGCTGTCAGTGTTACAAAGAAGCACCCTTTGTGAAATGCTCCACTGTATCTACAAGTTTTAAGTTACAGAGCCCCGTTGAACTCTGCGGCCAGGCACTTCTGCACTTGTATTCCTGTACATCCTGCTGGAGGACCCTGGAAAATCAGGGTTAGAGAAATAAAATAACATAGTAAGTATCCTTGTAAGTGGAGTCCATGGAAAGAACTGAAATGTATATAAACACAATGGAGAACATGAAAACAGGCCAATCTCTTTTAAATGAAGTGCTAAGATTTTAGGGTGCTTAGAGGAAATACTTTGAGACAAAGGTAAGTCCAGTGGTTGCACAAGCTCTGTATTAATAAGTCCAGCTCATGGTTCAGGAACCCAAATAAATGCATTTCTCAAAAAGTAGGTTAATTCTGATTTGGCTGAAATTAATTCTGCAGCTGATTATTCAGAAATCAGTCCATTTTCTTAAAACACTCTAGAGATACACTAGATGCTATTGCATTAGTACAGTATTGTTAAAATGCCTTCTTGTTTTTTCCACACGTGTGATCCATGATCATGGAATTCCTGAGGGTCACATTAGAGCTGTTTTTCCAAAGATTTCTTTTCCTCTAGAGTTTTATCAGTGCTGAATACAGAAAGAACTCTTGTAGGAAGTCCACAGTCTAAATCAAATGGCCTCACAAATGGGAACACTTCTACAGACTGGAAAGAAATTACCAAGACAGCAAGAACCAAGTGCAGAGACATGTTGGGGACCTACCAACTCATATGACTCAGAGTTGGAAAGAAGTTAGGTAGGTCCTGCCTGATGCTCTTGGCTCTTCCATGAAGGCTGCAAGACCCTGCAGAGGAAAGTTTGAGGACCACCGATCTAGCCTACCTCCTCATTTCTCAGAGAAAGAAACCAAGACCAAGAAAAACAAAGCATCTCATCCCAAATCACATAACCAGTCACTGCTGAGGGGGATTGGTTTCCTGATTCCCGAGATCTGCCTTTTCTCATACCAGACACTTCTCCATTTCAGAGCCTACTGCAGTCTCCCTACAGCAAGATTCCCTATCTATTTCAGGCAACAAGAGCAGGCCAGCTTGGGTTCAAGCCACCCAGGGCCATTTGTCAGTGCCAGTCTCCCACCAGGCCATGCCAACCCTGGCATCTGGTCCTGCTCCCTAGCACTTATGCTCTTTTGATTAAAGGGCTGACATACACAAACAAACCATAACTTACGCACTACATGGTTAGTGAGGAGAGGCCAAATGTGGACGAGTACTGACTCATAAGGTAAGAAGGAGTCAGTTTGCAAATTTCCAGTCTTGTTTGTCTCTGGTGACAGGTAACATAAATACTGCAAAGGCTACAAAGAGCCCTTTATAACTCTTAACTCAAAATATTCCTCAACCCCATGGCAAGTTTAACAAAACTTACGTTATCCCATGTTGGTTAGGTGGGACTGCTTGCGGGCCAGTGGGTTATAGTTATTTTCAAGTCTGAGTCAGGACTGACTGACTCAGTGAGCTGCCAGGGGCAGCATGAGGGAAGACTCTTAGTGCTCTTTGTAGAACACCGGAACCACCTATTGGCTCTGACTACCTGTGTCTGTGTACGACTTTATCAGCTCTCTTCTTGGGACAGTCCTCATTCCCAAGAGGCCCCACCAAGATAAGATCTGAAAGACCACCACCAGCAGCATGATCTGGGACGTGCACTGTCTTCCTCCACTATAATCTGGCTGTGGCTGTGCCACTGCACTAACAAGCTGTATTTCCAGGAATAATAAATAATCTGGGAATAATGAATAATAAGTAATCGCTGCTCAAATTGAGGTCAAGTGCCTCATGTCACCTGGGAGCTTTGTTAAGCAGATGGAATCCCAAACCTCATCCCAGACCCACTGTATCAGAAACTGTATTCTAGCAAGACCTCCAGGTGACTGTATGCACATCAAATACGGTAAGCACTGATCTAGAGAGGAAGACCTTGACTTTGGCTTCTCCATTAGCTCCATCTATAAAGTTCTGGTAAGTGAACTGCCTCTGGTTCTCTGGGCATTTAAATGGAGAAAGGATCCCAATAAAACCCAATGCTTCCTTAAAATGTTTTTTTTTTGTTTTTTTTCTGCTCCAACAGGATGATCACTTCCATTTTTTTCCCCCTCTAAACACATGCAGGAGATCTGGGTTCGATCCCTGGGTTGGGAAGATCCCCTGGAGAAGGAAATGGCAACCCACTCCAGTACTCTCACCTGGAGAATCCCATGGACAGAGGAGCCTGGTAGGCTACAGTCCATGGGGTCACAAAGAGTCGGACACGACTGAGCGACTTCACGATTCACAGAACACACAAAAAAACAGATATGGTTTGGATCATCTGGAGGAGGAATATGTAGCATGGAATGTGATAGCCAAGAGTAAATATTGATATTTGTCATTAAAGTACCTAAGCTTCATTTCTAGATATCCAGGTAGCCACCAAGTCCTTTACCTCTAAAAGATTTTAATCTGAGTCCTGCCTTCCATCGCTGTCCCTCTACTTTAACTCAGTTCCTACATCATCTGCAACAGGGGCATTAAAATAGTCTCTCAACTCCTTTCCTGGCCTCCTTATTTGCTCCTGTCCATCGCATCCTCCAAACTGTCATCAGAAAGAATATTCTCAAAGGCAAACCTCATCATATTATCTTCTGATTTAAAGTCCTCTAATGATTCTGATAAAGTCAATACTTGCAAGTTTTCGAAGCAGGGTCTTTGATGACATTGCTTCCCAGACCTGCCCAATTCTATTTCTCCCACTTTTACACCCTTCTCCTTGTACGTGTGCTCCATGCCTCTCCCTAAGCACAAGGCGCCTCTCTGCTGGGAATACTCTTTCTTTCTCTGTCCATCAACCTGTTCTTATCTTTTAAGGTCATGTGATTCTTTTTATCCCCTCTGTGAGGCTCTTCTTGACCATGACTCTACCACTGATGGAGAGCTGATCAACCTTGGAGCTGGACGGCACTTCATCTTTTATCTATCTACTTCATCTATTATCAGCACTTCTACCGAATTGCAGTGTTTGTCAGCTTGTCTCTGTCCCTGCACTGCTCCATGAGCCAACAACTACGCCCCATTCTTCTTTGGTATCTTGAGGATCAAGTGCTATTGTCAACATACAGTAGGAACACAATGACAGTCTGATGAATTACATGATTAACTGAATATAGTTACTGTGGAAAATAGTTATCACTTTATCTCTGGAAACTGTGAAAAATACACAGCAACCACAGATCTTGTGGAAATATTTTCAGTGGATTAATCTTCAAGGTTCTCCAATGATGGATATTAAGGAACTGAACTGGTATTAGTAGTGAAAATAGCTATTATGTTAGCTCTGCCACCACCTTAAAGGGAAATGAGCTATCTCAAATCATTTATTAAACATCTGTTTACCTGTATCATCTACGAATCAGCAGAATTGGAGCCTAAAGCAGAGCCCACAGTAAAGGTGGACATGAGCCACTCTCTCTGGCGGTCATAGAGCCCTATCCTTTTGGGCTGGATGCTACTGTCAAAAGGAGAGCATGAACTAAACTGTAGCTAAACTGAGAGGTGAGCTAAACTGGAGAAGACAGTTTTAGAAAGTGGGTCTCAGCCTCTGCTCCCCCATATGCCCACACTGGGTTTACGGGATGTTATGCTTCAAGCGCAGCTCAATTCGTCTCCAAGATCAATGAGGTCCCCGAGTGGGAAGAATTCAGGAGCGCCAGCTCAGCATCATTGCTCAGAGTTCAAGCTACATCCCTACCCTGTCTTCCACCTCCCCCTCCTGCTACCGAGACCCAGAAGTCACCTCATCCTCCAGTTTTTGCTCGTGAAAACAGTAATAATAATGCTATTTCACAGGTTAATATAGCCTGACTATGTGCCAGGCACCAGTCTGGGTACATCATGTATTAACAAGTTTAACCTTCATTACAAACCAATTTACTAGGTGCTGAATTCTTTTACAGATGACAGTAGAGACCTAGAAAAATTTCTATCTATTGCTTGCTTCTTGGTTTCTCTTGATTAGGGACTCTCCATTGACTACAGATTGCATGAGTTAACTTCTTTGCATCTCCTCACCCCTCAGATAATATGCTCTAAACTTGGAGATGGATCTGCACATCCTCTGTCCCCAGGCCACATGCCTCCTGCCACCTCCCAGTCTGGCCATCCTATTTTACTGATTAATCTGCTAATTCTAGCCCTGTCCTAAGGACAGTTACAGGGTCATTTATTTTCCACTCTATTTAATATGGGTACTTAATGCTGTTGGAAGTAAACTCAGGGTGTGTCATATGGATAAAATGCTGCGTGATGACAGGCAGCCACGCTATATAATATCTGAATTAGGGAAAGAGGAAAGACATGGTGCTGTTTGTAAGAGGCACATGAAAAGCTGTTCAACAGTGCTAATTATCAGAGGAATGCAAATCAAAACTACAATGAGATATCATCTCACATGAGTCAGAATGGCCACCATCAAATAATCCACAAACAACAAATGTTGGAGAAGGTATGGAGAGAAGGGAATCCTCCTCCACTGTTGGTGGGAATGTAAACTGGTGCAGCCACTCTAACAAACAACATGGAGGCTCCTTTAAAAACTAAAAATAGAGTTTCCATATGATCCTGCAAGCCTACTCCTGAGCATATATCCAAAGAAAACCATAATCGGAAAACATACATGTACCCCAATGTTTATAGCAGCACTATTTACAATAGCCAAGACATGGAAGTAACATAAACGTCCATTGACAAAGGAATGTAAGAAGAAGACGTGTGTGTGTGTGTGTGTGTATAATGGAATATTACTCAGCCACAAAAAGAGAATGAAATAATGCCACTTGCAGCAGCACGGATGGACTTCGGTTAATTCCGCCGCTCAGTCATGTCCAACTCTTTGCGACCCCATGGACTGCAGCACACCAGGCTTCTCTATCACCAACTCCCGAAGCTTACTCAAACTCATGTCCATGGAGTTGGTGATGCCATCCAATCATCTCACCCTCTGTCGTCCCCTTCTCCTCCTGCCTTCAATCTTTCCCAGCATCAGGGTCTTTCCTAATAAGTCAGTTCTTCACATCAGGTGGCCAAAGTATTGGAGCTTCAGCTTCAGCACCAGTCTTTCCAATGAATATTCAGGATTGATTTACTTTAGGATTGACTGGTTTGATCTCCTTTCTCTCCAAGGGACTCTCAAGAGTCTTCTCCAACACCACAGTTCAAGAGTATCAGTTGTTTGGTGCTCAGCTCTCCTTATGGTCCAACTCTCACATCCATACATGACTACAGGAAAAACCATAGTTCTGACTAGATGGACCTTTGTCAGCAAAGGAATGTCTCTGCTTTTTAATATGCTGTCTAGGTTGGTCATAGCTTTTATTTCAAGGAGCAAGCATCTTTGAATTTCATGGCTGCTATCACCATCTGCAGTGATTTGGAGACCAGAAAAATAAAGTCTGTCATTGTTTTCATTGTTTCCCTATCTATTTGCCATGAAGTGATGTGACTGAATGCCATGATCTTGTTTTTTGAATGCTGAGTTTTAAGCCAACTTTTTCACTCTCCTCTTTCACTTTCATCAAGAGGCTCTTTAGCTACTTTTCACTTTCTACCATAAGGGTGGTGTCATCTGCATATCTGAAGTTATTGATATTTCTCCTGGCAATCTTGATTCCAGTTTATGCTTCATTCAGCCCAAATTTCACATGATGTACTCTGCATATAAGTTAAATAAACAGGGTGACAGTATACAGCCATGACGTACTCCTTCCCCAGTTTGGAACCGGTCCATTGTTCCATGTTCGCTTCTAACTGTTGCTTCTTGACCTGTATACAGATTTCTCAAAAGGCAGGTAAGGTGGTCTGGTATTGCCATTTCTATGAATTTTCCACCATTTGTTGTGATCAACACAGTCAAAGGCTTTAGTATAGTCAATGAAGCAGAAGTAGATGTTTTTCTGGAATTCTCTTGCTTTTTCGATAATCCAGTGGATGTTGGCAATTTGATCTCAGGTTCCTCTGCCTTTTCTAAATCCAGTTTGAACATCTGGAAGTTCTCGGTTCACGTACTACTGAAGCCTAGCTTGGTGATTTTTGAACGTTACTTTGCTAGCGTGTGAGATAAGTGCAATTGTGTGGCAGTTTGAACATTCTTTGACATTGCCTTTCTTTGGGATTGGAATAAAAACTGACCTTTTCCAGTCCTGTGGTCACTGCTGAGTTTTCCAAATTTGCTGGCATACTGAGTGCAGCACTTAAACAGCATCATCTTTTAGGATTTGAAATAGTTCAGCTGGAATTCCATCACCTCCATTAGCTTTGTTCGTAGTGATTCTTCCTAAGGCCCACTTGACTTTGCACTCCAGAATGTCTGCTGTAGGTGAGTGATCACACTATCGTGGTTATCTTTGTCATTGAGATCTTTTTTTGTATAGTTCTGTGTATTCTTGCCACCTCTTTTTAATATCTTCTGTTTCTATTGGCTCCATGCTGCTTTTGTCCTTTATTGTGCCCATCTTTGCATGAAATATTTCTTTGGTGTCTCTAATTTTCTTGAAAAGATCTCTAGTCTTTTCCATTCTATTGTTTTCCTTTATTTCTTTGCATTGGTCACGTAGGAAGGCTTTCTTATCTCTCCTTGCTATTCTTTGGAACTTTGCATTCAGATGGCTATATCTTTCCTTTCTCCATTGCCTTTCACTTCTCTGGAGGGACTTAGAGATTGTCATACTGAGTGAAGTAAGTCAAACAGAGAAATAGAAATATCATATGATATCACATATGCAGATTCTCAAAAAATGATATATAAGTGAACTTATTTTCAAAACAGAAATAGACTTAGAGAAAAATTTATGGTTACGTGGGGGGAAGGTTATAGAGAGTTTGGGACTGACATGTACACAATGCTATATTTAAAATGGATAATCAACAAGAACATACTGTATAGCACAGGACTCTTCAATATTATGTAACAACCTAATTGGGAAAAGAATTTGAAAACTAATAGATACATGTATCAGTCCAGTTCAGTCGCTCAGTCGTGTCTGACTCTTTGCGACCCCATGAATCGCAGCACACCAGGCCTCCCTGTCCATCATCAACTCCTGGAGTTCACTCAGACTCACGTCCATTGAGTCGGTGATGCCATCCAGCCATCTCATCCTTCTCCTCCTGCCCCCAATCCCTCCCAGCATCAGAGTCTTTTCCAATGAGTCAACTCTTCACATGAGGTGGCCAAAGTACTGGAGTTTCAGCTTTAGCATCATTCCTTCCAAAGAAATCCCAGGGCTGATCTCCTTCAGAATGGACTGGTTGGATCTCCTTGCAGTCCAAGGGACTCTCAAGAGTCTTCTCCAACACCACAGTTCAAAAGCATCAATTCTTTGGCGCTCAGCTTTCTTCACAGTCCAACTCTCACATCCATACATGACCACAGGAAAAACCATAGCCTTGACTAGACGGACCTTTGTTGGCAAAGGAATGTCTCTGCTTTTGAATATGCTACCTAGGTTGGTCATAACTTTCCTTCCAAGGAGTAAGCGTCTTTTAATTTCATGGCTGCAGTCACCATCTACAGTGATTTTGGAGCCCCCAAAAATAAAGTCTGACACTGTTTCCACTGTTTCCCCATCTATTTCCCATGAAGTGATGGGACCGGATGCCATGATCTTCTTTTTCTGAATGTTGACACATGTATATGTATAACTAAATCACTTTGCTGTACAGCTGAAATTAACACATTGTTAATCAACTATACTCCAACATAAAAAGTGCTCACTTTGCTGACATTTCCCTAGACATATATCCAGGCTCCATAAATGCTGTCCATAATAAAACACAGGCTGTCCATTAACAAACCGAAGTAACTATGCATAATAAGACACAAGTCATTACTGCTCCATTACCAGGGAGGGGGCATTAGTGGAAACACCTGGAACAGATTTGGGATTTTTTTTTTTTTTGTCCCTAACAAGCCTTTTCAATGAACTGTATGCTCACTTACTCTCATGCTTGTATAGTTCAGATAATAACAGCTCTCTGTTTCAGGCACAGATCTGAGGTCAATATCGCAAGAAGCTGTTTGCCAATAATTCTGCTTTCAGACAGGTGATCAGGTAGGAGAGAAGATTTGCAAAAGCAGAAGAGGGAACAGAAGCTGTCCACTGCCTTAGGTTTGGACCTGGTAAACAGCCTGTATTTCCAAACACATGTGCATAGGAGTGCATATCAATGTCCTCTGGAGGACTCTGAAAAACACAGATTAGATTTCACTGTGCTCCTGTATCTCTCTAAATCAGAACCTGCCTGCTATGGCCTGGAGATGTAGATAGAGATTTAAATAGGTAATTTTAAGAGGAGATCCTAATACATATTACTGATTAGGAAATATCACTAGAATTATTATCTAGGAAAAGCAAGAACACTAATAGCATATATATTTTGCTCCAGTAATATCAAGAAATATAAGCAAGATGTTGATAAACTAATCCAAAAGCCTCAGGAACACAGAAAGTGTTCTTAAATTTTGAGCATTCTGATCATGTTGCAATGGACTCTGTAAAAATCTCACCAATGATGATTCCTTCTCAAACAAATCTAATTTGAAAACCTAGGTAAGAAATGAATGTATAGCTGACTCTCATGTAAGAGAAACATAAAAAATTCTTAGACAATAGAGAAATTAAGAGTATAAATATGAGTTTGAGAGAAGAATCATGGCAAGGTGTTTAATTATAGAGGGTTTTTTTTTTTTTTTTTTTTACTGAGCTAGTACCTTTAAATTATAATTTAATTTACAAGTATTTGCTGAGCACAATTTGAGGAAGGGCTTAATTTGTCAACTCTAACCTGATGCTGCACTGTATATGTCCAAATCCTCAAAGGCAAATTTTCCAAAGTCACAACACTGACCAGATGTTTCTTCTCTTTGGCTCCCCTGCTGATGACAGCAGTTGCCTGAATCCGGAACGTCACCAAAGACAAAGCTCTGACCCTGTGATGGATCACTCAGGTCTTATACAAGCAGGACCTGCACCAAAGTGCCAGAGCTTTGGGTCTTTTTTAACTGAGACAGGTCATTAAAAGAAATGAAAAGATGTCTTCTGGAGCTTAATTAAGGAAGTTAATTCTAGGCCCTACCACAGGCCCATTAACCTTTCTCTGTCCCTAAAATATCTTATGTAATGTCAAAAAGAAGCAAAGATGGGAAAAGGAGCTGTGTAATTAAACCTACTTAACCTTAAAATGGAAATGTGTCAAGGGATAGACGCAATTGGTATAAAGCTCCTAACCTGTATTTATGACCTCAAAACCCAGAACCCACATGCCTCATTCTCCTATGCTTATTCTCAATTCCTTTGCCATGGTGTTGGAGAAACTGGCTAACTTACTTATCATGTCTGACCTGAACCATGAGAAGTCAGTTCTGAAAATTCTGGAAGGGCAACCCTATCCTGGCATAAAGAACTGCTGATTTCTATAAAGATGTTTTTGGGGCACAGAACATTTCTAAAGTTCTCCAAGGAGATGGTTTTCTCTGACCCAGAACACTTTTCTTCCCTATCCTGGAAGAATGTGGCCAGGTTAGGGGTGAGTTTGATTCAAGTTTGAAGAGGACCTGACATACTTGCATTTTCTTTCCTGAAAGTACCTAGTTATGAATGTAGATTCTTCCAGAACATCAATGGAGTCTGAAAGGGCAGAGGCATTGTAGGAACTTGGCAGACCCTTGCAAAGGAAGTGTTTCCAGCAGGTTCCTGCTCCACTAGGGAGAATGATGGGCTCCACAAAGGAACCATCTCGGGGCTGGGGAAAGCTGGTAAGAGTTGTGTCTGTTCTGCTTAGTCACCTAACTGCCACTATGTCCCAGGCTCTGGGCATTTTCCACCAATCCAAAACCATTCTGAAATGCTACAAGTTCCAAAAATTACCAAGAGCAGTCACTCTATTATGTGGCATCAGGACCATGCACACTACAATTATCCCTGATGACTCTGGATTCTCCAGGGACCTCTCAGTATAACTTCTAATATCAGGGTTGACAGAAAACACAGGACACCTGTATTTTTATTTACTGAGTCTGGCAACCCTGCCTAATGTCCAAATGGTAATCATCACCCATCACCATAAAACAGAACATTCTAGAAAGAACTTGGAACCAGATCTACTGCCTTGTTTTATTTATGAGAAGGTTGAGATCATGGCAGAAAGTGAAGAAGAACTAAAGAGCCTCTCAGTGAAAGTGAAAGAGGAGAGTGGAAAAGTTGGCTTAAAGCTCAACATTCAGAAAACTAAGATCATGGCATCCGGTCCCATCACTTCATGGCAAATAGATGGGGAAACAGTGGAAACAAGGGCTGACTTTATTTTGGGGGGCTCCAAAATCACTGAAGATGATGACTGAAGCCATGAAATTAAAAGACACTTGCCCTTTGGAAGGAACATTATGACCAACCTAGACAGCATATTAAAAAGCAGAGACATTCCTTTGCCAACAAAGGTCCATCTAGTCAAGGCTATGGTTTTTCCTGTGGTCATGTATGGATGTGAGAGTTGGACTATAAAGAAAGCTGAGTACCAAAGAAATGATGCTTTTGAACTGTGGTGTTGGAGAAGACTCATAAGAGTCCCTTGGACTGCAGGGAGATCCAACCAGTCCATCCTAAAGGAAATCAATCCTGAATATTCGTTGGAAGGACTGATGTTGAAACTGAAACTCCAATACTTTGGCCACCTGATGCGAAGAGCTGACTCATTTGAAAAGACCCTGATGCTGGGAAAGATTGAAGGCAGGAAGAGAGGGGGACGACAGAGGATGAGATGGTTGGATGGCATCCCCGACTCAATGGACAGGAGTTTGAGTAAACTCCGGGAGCTGGTGATGGGCAGGGAGGCCTGGCGTGCTGCAGTCCATGGGGTCACAAAGAGTCAGACACAACTGAGCAACTGAACTGAACTAAGCTGAACTGAGATTCAGAGCTTTTGGGGATGGGGGAGGGCTGTTCGTTCTTGTCTCACAGCTACTTAGAGATGGTGTTTGGACCAGAATCCAGACAGGTTTATACCCACTACCTATGCTGCTTCTCTAATAACAATGCAGTATTTTTTTTTATTGTTGTGTTGTTTAACTAGACTTTGCAAAAATTTGTTCACAAATCTGAAATTTCTTGGGAAGAATATGTTCAGGCCTCTCTACTACATTCTGTAGACAGACAGAAGATAAAAGAAGTGAACACACTCTGCCTGGATCTTTAGAGCTTTCATTGTATTAATTGGTAAAGTGCTAAGGAAAATAAAAAATTTTTTAAATCTTAATATAGGCAAAGGGTCAAAAATATTTTTAACTCAGTTATAAAGATATTCTTTTTTAAATACTATTTAAAGAAAATTTAAACCACTGTACCCCTTCATCAGTGTGAATAATTCATGCTGGCATTCCAGGCAAAGTGTCATAAAAACAGCCAAGTCTTAACCAGCCATATTTAACTGTTCTGCAAAATCAGTTAGGGGAGATTATTCAAAATCCAGCTGGAATATGCCACATATGTGCAAACATGATCCCTTCAAAACCTTCTTTGTACATTTTTGCCATGAAGAAGACATGGCGTAGGTACATATGACGACGTGGGTGGCAGCAATAGCCTTTGCTACTATCAATATATTCAAGATAAAGCTGCTCCTCTCTGGCCATCATACGCGCTACTGTGCACATCATACGCGCCAGTATCCCACTTATTTACCATGAGATTTCTCCAGGTCTTTTTCCTCTTAGGGATAACTGATTGTGTGAAGAAAGTGAAAGTGTTAGTTGCTCAGTGCCTAACACCTTGTGACCCCATGGACTGTAGCCTCTGTCTATGGGATTTCCAAGGCAAGAATACTAGAGTGGGTTGCCATTTTGCTCTCCAGGGGATCTTCCAGACCCAGGGATCAAATGTAGGTCTCCCGCACTACAGATAGATTCTCTCTCTCTCTTTTTTTTTTTCCTGCAGACAGATTCTCTACCAGGCTCAGGTGTAAAGAATCTGCCTGCAATGTGGGAGACACAGGTTTGATCCCTGGGTGGGAAAGATCCCGTGGAGAATGGAATGGCTACCCACTCCAGTATTCTTGCCTGGAGAATTTCATGGACAGAGGAGCCTGGTGGGCTACAGTCCATGGAGTCGCAAAAGAGTCAGACAGGACTTAACAACTAACTGATTGTGCACCTCAATAAAAACAGTCTTGGACTTTGAAATAACACAGGCAACACATAAACACTAATACAAGTGAGTTTAATCTAAGACACAGATAATAGTGATACTAATTCAGCTAGAAATTCAGATTTTATTCATGTTTTTAAATAAAGAATTTACATTTTCAGGTGATCAGTCCCGTGGACTGAACTGTATCCTCCCAAATTTCACAGGATGAAGCCCTAATCCTAAGAGTATTTGGATACAGAGCCTTTAAAAAGGCAAATAGGATCAAACAAAGTAATAGCAGTAGAGCCCTAACCCACCGGGACAAGTGTCCTTGTAAAAACAAGACAAGATGCCAGGATTATGTGTGCACAGAGAAAAGGCAGCATGAGGACACTGCAAGGCAGTGAACATCCGCAAACCAGCGAGAGAGGCTTCAGAGGAACCCAACCCTGCCAGCACCTGGATCTTAGACTTCCAGCCCCCAGAAGTCTAAGAAGAGAAATTTCTGTTGTTTAAGCCACTCACTCTGGCTTTTGGTATGGAAGTTCCAGAAAACTAATACAGTTAGAATATCTCTTGTGAGCATCAACCAAATAACCATTGGAGTGCAAGACAGATGAAAGCAAGGATTCTATCTCATGCCTGCGACACTCGCAAGACCCCGTATAGCACCCAGCATATACCTGGTACTTAACAAATAGCTGACAAGATAGAAGAACAAGTGAATGGATTCAGACTGATGCCCCATAGAGCTCTATTGTCCATACAATGGACCTCAATATGAGATTGGAAAAGCAGAGGCTTCAGAGCTAGATAGATTGGTTTCATTCTTTACTACCTGTGACCATGCGGAAGTTTCATAACCTTCCTGGGTCTCAGGTTCTCATCTGTGAAAAACAACAATAGTAGTCTTTTATCATTTGGTTGCTGTGAAGATGAACTGAGGTAATGTGCCTTGCATGTGACAAGCCCATGTAAAGTCGCGGCTGCTATGGCAGTGATGCTAAGGACGGTGAGCTTCACCTTTCCATTCATTTATTCATTCAACAACTATGCATTGAGCAACACCCTTTTGTGAACCCAGTATTGTTCCCAGCATTGAGAATAAAAAGGGTAGTAAGAGAGTGGATCATATGTAGAGACATGGATGAACACAGGGTCTGTCATACAGAGTGAAGTAACTCACGAAGAGAAAAACAAATATTGTGTATTAATGCATTATATGTGGAATCCAGAAAAATGGTACAGATGAACAATAGGTTCCTGCAGAGCAGGAATAGAGATGCAGACATAGAGAACAGATATGTGGATATAGAGGGGGAAGAAGAGGGTGGGACAAATTGGGAGATTAGAACTGACATATATACACCATTATGTGTAAAGAGAGAGCTAGTGGGTAGCTGCTGTACAGCACAGGGAGCTCAGCTCAGTGCTACTGATGACCTAGAGGGATGCGATGGGGGAGGAAGGCTCAAGAGGGATGGGATACATACACACAGAGCTGATTCACTTTCTTATACAGGAGAAACTAACACAACATTATGAAGCAACTATACTCCAATTAAAAAAGAGACAATGTCTTAGCTCATGTGTGCCTTACATTCTAAAGAAAGGGATCAAAAATACCACGGAAAAATACAATAATTTCAGAGTGGTAAGTACCACAAAGAAAATAAGACAGAATCATGTGATGATGACTGTATACAAGAGCACATGTGCAAGGGTGTAATTGGTGAAAGTCTCTCTGAGGAGGAGATGTTTAAGGCTGAGTCCCGGATGAGAAGGAGAAATCAGTCTGAAGAATGTCTGAGGGGATGAGGGAGCATTCCAGAGAGAACAGTGGTACCAGCGGATTCATGGAACAGAAGAAGGCTGGTGTGACTTCAGGTGGTGATCAAAATGGAGAGAGGGACAAGGTGAAGTCAGAAATATTAGCTGGAGCTGAATCATGCAGGAACTTTCAGGCCAAGGTGAGGGGGATGGGTTCTCTCTAAATGCAATGGGAAATCTCTGCAGAGTTTGAAGCAGCTATGTGACATGGTTTGATTTATACTCAAAACAATGTTCTGCTGCTCTGGGGAGGGGTGCTGGTGATAGGAAGCCATGAGTGTAAGCAGACAGGTATGCAGGAGTCCTGCCCAGTGTCCGGGGGAGACACTGTAGTCTTGGCTTGGACTAAGGTGGTAGTCAAGATGGAAAATGGCCGAATGGCACTGTTGTGAAGGCAGGTGGACAGGGCATCTGATGGACTGAATGTCGACACACACAAAAATGAGAGGGACAAGGATGAACCCAAAGATGAAACTGAGGAACTTAAGTAACCAAGTGGGATGGTGCCATTTATTGTGCGCAGTTGGGGGTAAGGAGAGGAGAGAACCCTAACCCCAACTCTGTCTCTACCTATCAGTAGAGTTCATGCAAACTTCATGGCATAGCCAGCAAAAGCCTGTCTGTTGAGAAAAAACATTGGTATTTAGCATTCAATATTTCACATCAATCAGATTAATTATCAATTCATTGATCAATGCTAAGCCTTACACTTTAAGCGGCTGCATAAAAAATGATCTGACTGAAGCTTGGGCTTTTCACTGGGCTGTTGTTCTAGGCTTTGGTTTTCCTCCCTATGGAATGAAACTTTTGGTGTGTTCACTTTTAAGTATTTTCCAATTGAACCATATCATCTCTCCCCACTCTGAAGAAGCAAAACCAGAAACAGAGGCATCTCCTAAGAGCTACAAGGATGGAAGAGCAGACAACGGCCAATACTTGGAAGTTATATTCCTTGTGTAGAGTTCAGGTTTCTCATTATTCCTCATTCCTCTCTTTGCTCTGCTCCTATCTCTTTTCAGCATCAAATTCACTGCATCATCTCCTGCACGTAGAGTCACATGACTGCCACTGGCGGGCTTTAATTAGTGTGTGGTACTGAGCATCATTACGATGTTGGTGGTGTTAAATTCCACTGTATTCAAATATCACAAGCTGAAGTCACAGCTCATGACAGCCACAAGGAAGCTAGCCTCGAACTAAACTGGGAGATAATTAAAACAGGCAGGAGTGGAGATTGTTCATACTGGCCTCCCTGCACTCTGACCCAACCACTCTCTTTCGGTGTCATGTCCTTCTTCCTTTGTCTTATTCATTTTCTCTCCAGCAAAGGTTATTCTGCAGCAGGCACCTAACAAGGGTGACAATGTTACGGGTAAGAAACAAAGCAAGTAGAAGCACAAAATGTTTGCTCTGAGAAGCTGCCTCTGGTGGGTTTTAAATCATTATGGAATAAAACCAGAACGAGTTGCCCAGAGAGGCAGCAAGTGTGTTTTTTAAGATCAAAGACTTCATTAGTCTTCATATTGTGTCTACAGGAGAGGGAACAGTTTTCCTTCCATTTTACCAAAGAGAGAAGAGACACAAATAGTAGCTAACTGAAATTCACTGATATATGGCAATGATGATATTCTTTACTTGGGCAAATGTCTCAGTAACAGGCAGCCACCAGACATATTCTTTCTCACTTATTTTGAAACTCACCTATCCATTAACCTCCACTGTCCCTGAAGCTTAAGTAAGTGCAAACAGCTCTGATTAGCAAAAGGAAAATTGCCTCTTATGTGACTCAGATAAATCTGTTAGCCTTGTTGGAAATCAGGGTAAGACTGAATTCCAAGAGATGCCATTGTGACAGCTATAGATTAAAAAAAAAGGCTATAGATGGTTTTACATCTAAGACCAAAGCAAATAAATTTGGAAAACTGGCCTATAACACATGGACTACTCCACTTCCAGATGTAAACAGTTTCAGACAAAAATAAAGAAGTAAGTTAACAGTAAAGAAGTAAGTAAGAAGAAAATCAATCAGGTGTGGCAACAGACAAAAAAGTAAGGGAAGGGAGTGTCCAGAAAGGTTCGATTTAAAATGAAGCATGGAAAATGAAGGGCAGCCCAGCTAAGAGGAAGAGAAGGAAAGAAAACAACAGGCTCAAAGGTCCTGGGGGCAGGGAAGAACTTAGAGTGCTCTGGGAAGTATCAGTGCTCTGCTCAGCCAGGGGAGGGCTGAGCATGCTGACTGAGGGGACAGAAGCCTGGAACGAGGTTGGGGAGGAGTCAGATGCCACTTGGTGTTTTAAGGCAGAGTAAGGAGTTAAAATGCTTTCTAAGACAAATTGCAAGTCATTAAAAGGAGGGGACATGGGTAAACCTATGGCTGATTCATGTTGATGTTTGGCAGAAACCAATGCAATAATTATCCTTCAATTAAAAATAAACATTAAAAAATATTTTAGAAGGAAAAAAAAAAAAGATTTAAGCATGAAAAAGACGTGAGTTAGTTTGGTTTTTTAAAAAGATCTTTCCAGATACTGGGCTATGGTTTGTCAGGGGTGGGACGGAAGGGCAGAATGGCAGCAGGGAGCTAGGTTAGAAGTCACTACAGTAACCTGGGCAGTGGAAAATGATAGTTTGGGTTGGGATGATACTAAAGGAGAGGAGGAGGGAAAAACAGTTTGACGTACATTGTAGGAATATAATCAACAGACTGGATATTGGGAATGATGCAAAGACAGAAGAAATTAAGAGTAATGTCTAAGTTTATGGCCTGACCCCATAAGTAGCTTGCTATGTGTGCCCTTTGTCTTTAGAAGCAGGACTGGGAGTGATGGAGGTTGGATGCATTGAGAAAGGGTTTGGAAGCAGGAAAAAGATCAAGAGCTCCATTTTGGATATTTTCACACTGAGATTCCTATGAGGGATCTAATTCAAGCCATCATCTATTGTTAGTTATTTAGCTACATACAAGAATCTGGAAGTCAAGTGAGAGGACAGGGATGAAGATACAAATCTGGAAACATCATCAGTGATCACATATACAGTCACTGGGTTGGGTGAGCTCACCTAGGCAGAGAGTAGTGACAAAGACAAGAAGTGACAGGGACCTCCCTGGTGGTTCAGTGAGTGAGAGTCTGCCTTCCAACGCCAGAGGGCAGGAGGGGGTGGTGAGTTTGATCCTGGTCCTTGTCGGGGAACTAAGATCCCCATGCTGCATGGTGCAGCCAAAAAACAAAACAAACAAACAACAAAAAGCCACCCAAGAGGACAAAGAGTTCGAATAGAGGAGGAGGCTCTTACCTTCCCAAAAGGAAGAAAGGGTGATTGATTCAAGGCATAGCACCAACCCAAAGTGAAAGGAACTGAACCAGAGAGAATGTGTCTGCCACCCTGGAGCCTACCTAGAAAACCACTGCCCATCCTCATGAGGATTTCGTGGAATAATACACAGACAAGCATTTAGTGAACTGCAACTTACTATTGAAATTATATGCAGTAGAATTACTACCTTATTGTCTGGAATCCTGAATTTATTTATGTGTTTCTTGCTTTTCTTCTCACTAAAAGGTTAAAAACTCCAAAGGACAATAATATCATCATATCCATTGGTGCTTCTCCAGCACCTAGAACAAATCAGTGTCGATTGGCTGACTGTTACTCTATTTTCAAGGGAATAACTGGCCAACGTCTGCTTCAGGTTGGCTTCTGATAAACCACCACTTGGTCCGTCCTATCGCCTGCACTTCTGCATCTGTAGGGCAGATATCAGACCTCTTTAATCCTGATGAAAGGATGGAGCAGAAGCTCCTTTTCACAAATCGATGTGAGGAGGAGAGATGCTCATCTTCAGGATGGATTTTTCTCCCTCTTAGCTTTGCCAAGAAGATTCAAAATCACACACAAGAATAAGAGAACTCAAACTAAAAGGAAACAAGGATTTAGCGGAAACTCTTGTAAGAGCTCTGGACTTCAGCATCCTTCTGAGTGGGGAACATCAGTATGGCAGACCATCAAGGAGAGCAGAGCAAATGTTACTGGAGACTTTTGTGAGAAGAAGAAAATGAATTTTTTCTACCTTTTCCTCTCTCACGTTATTCTTGCCAATTTTTCAAAGAAGCCCTTTTCTTCGATCTGTTTTGTTAAAACCAAACACAGTCTCAAGAAACAAAAAGAGACAAACACACTCACTTATATTAGAAATTCACCCTCCCTTCTCACTGGGCTTCTAAATTTCCTTCTTCACATAACTGATTTCCAGGGAAGCCAAAGTAAGAAAAAAAATTAATCCTCACTGCTAAGTGGAAAGAGGTTTAGAGGTGGAGCCATCCCATTAGCAAACAACAGAACATACTTCTAAAACCTATATTGACACACACAACTACCACCCACTCCCAACAAGAACAAAAACTCCAAGACAGCAGTCAACATCTGAACGGTCTAGAATTAGAACCATAAGTGATATCAACCTGACATATTGGAAGTTGTCTAGATTATGTAATTAGAGTACTGATTTGCTGGCTATGGGCCTTGAACAAATTATTTCTGTCTTTTTTTTTTTTTTTAATCTTAAAAATAGACTTCCCTGGTGGTTCAGACAGTAAAGTGTCTGCCTACAATGCAGGAAAGCCGGGTTTGATCCCTGGGTTGGGAAGATCCTCTGGAGAAGGAAATGGCAATCCACTCCATACTCTTGCCTGGAAAATCCCATGGACAGAGGAGCATGGTAAGCTGCAGTCCATGGGGTCGCAAAGAGTCAGACACGACTGAGCAACTACGCTCACTCAAAGACAGATAGACAGCACTGGCCCTGCATGGCTTTTATGAGGTTTGGATACAAAGCATAAAAGGTTGACACAAAGCATGGCAAGAGGTAAGAGACAGGAGACAGTCAGACAAAAGATGAACGCCTGCTTCCTAGTCTCCGGTGGCTGTAAGGACTCATGGAAAACAGGGAGCTACAGTAATGACAACAGATACTATTTTTGAGCTTTCACTATATGTTAAACACTGAGAGAAACATTTTCATGAAAATTGAGACATTTCCCTCAAACCCAGTAGGAAGGGATGGAGCTGGAAGTCATACCAAGGCATTTGCATTCCAGAGTTCCTGGTCCTCCCCGCTATGATATGCTGCCTCATGGATACGGAGAAAACAAATACATGGAAACCAGGGTGCATGAGTTTCGGTGTTCATTTCTCTCAAATTAAGTTATTTGATACTGTGAAATCACCTGGTTTCTTGCTCAGTCTTCTCAATTTTAAAGTGGGGACATTAGATGCTACTGGATTGCTAACATCATTCATGTCTCTTCTACAGTCCTGTGGTCCCATGACTCTTTTTCCAGTTTTATTAAGACATCATTGCTGTATAAGATAGGTTAAGGTAGACAACATAATCATTTAATCTTTGTATATATATTGTGAAATGACCACAGTTAACATCCACCACCTCATATAGTTACCAATTTTGGGGGATGAGAATTTCTTAAGATCTAGTCTCATTAAATTTCAAATATACAATACAGTATTTATAACTATAGCTTCTATGCTCTACATTAAATCCCCAGGACTTCTTTATCTTATGACTGAAAGTCTGTACATTTTGATTGTGGTCTTCTAATCTATGCTGATTTTAATGAATTAAGGTCATTCAGCTTTTGAAAGTTGGTGAATCGCTTCGCTGACCGAACAGAAAGCATGAAAGTCTATAAGATGAAACATGTCTCAGGTGAGTTTTGAAAAACCACTGGTTCTCCCATGAACCTCCAGAAATGAAAGGAAATGGCATTTTTCAGACATAACAATGAAACATTCTACAGTGCTTCTTGATCTCATGGTCTTGATAGAGTTTCCCGCTACACTCAGACATGAAACATTTCACAGTGTAAATGCCAAGAAAAAGCGATGGGTTTGCAGAGATGAGGATGGATCTAGAAAGCAAGGGAAGCCACAATCACACCCCCTTGTTGCTAACCAGTCATTACCCATGGCGTCCATGGGAAAACAGGGCCAATACCTACCTAAAAAACACAGCAGTCGTGGGGCATAACCAGAGTTGGCAGTCAAACGTCTAACACTAACATGCTGATCACTTCCTTTGACTTTTCTGTTTAATGTCATCAAGCAGGAATCAAACATCAGCTTTTGCTTTTTAATTCTTAACTGTAATTGTTTATTACTATTTTGACTACATTTTCTACAATTTTAGCAGCATCTTAAAGAGATGCTACAATTTTAGCACACCTTAATGCATCTATGTACAATGAAAGATCAAAATGGATTGCAATATCAGAAATGACAGCTATAGTTTAACTGTATAATATTAAGGAGAATCTGTGGTAAGCATAGCCTCCTTTTTTTGCAACATGGACAACTTACATGTAAGCATATGCCTTATGAATGTGATGATAAAGAAATTCCTTAAAAGAGTGAAATACATCATCCTGGAAAATAACGGTTTCTCCCATTCAAGGCAGTCAGAAAATGTTCACATTTTGCAAACCACAAGAAACTTGTTTAAGGGACCATCATCCCACATTGAAACATCAGCTTTTCTTGATCAACACGATTAGGCCTCAAGTTTTCAGGTGTGAAATGATGGTGTCCCCGACCCCTGTAAACAGTCATGATAAAGTCCCATCAGAACTGGCTGGCAGAGAAGCCCAGTTGAGACTCTAGTCTAAATTGCTGAAGCATCGGAATTATATGGTGCTTTTATTATCTTGTGGAATGTGTGTCCCTGGGGTACTCCTTTGAGTTCAACTAAAATGACAGTTTAATTCTCTGTAAATGAGCACTAATTAAAATGCTGGGGGAAAGACTGTCATAACTGAATAATGAGAATAATGCAGCATACATTTGTTTAAAGGTTCCTGTAAGCTGAATTTAGGGATCAAAAATTGGTCTCTAGGAGCTCACAGGCAAAGCCAATTCCCTGAAAAGTCTTTGCTGTTCAGTGTGTGTATTCACTAAGCTGCGTCCTGAGTAGAAATTGTTTTCAAGCTGCTGTGAGAATCTAACTCTTACCTTTGCATTTGTCTTTAGCAAATGTCTGTGAACATGATCCTCAACCTTAGACTTTGTGAAATAAAGACTGGAGTGGAACCCCAGTGTGGAAATCTCTCTGATTTCCTCTTAGGTATCTGTGCTTGCCTCTCTAGATTCAAGTCTCTAGGAGGGAGTACTCTTTGACATAATGACACTTTTACAAAACTGTAGAATCAGACAATGCTAAGACTCTAAAAGTGTTTAGAAGAAAGCAATCTGGCTTCGTGGAAACGGCACTGGATTCGAATCTTAGCCTTGTCAGTAATTCTAAGACAGGATGTAAGTAACAGCCCAGATCCTCATCATTTAGTTAAGCATCTTTGGAGGATAAAATGAGGTAACGCATTGAAAAGTAACTTCTAGAAAAATGATATAGATGATTTTATTTGCAAAGAAGCAATATAGACACAGAGGTGTGGAATAAATGTATGGATACCAAGGGGGGAAGGACAAGTGGGATGAATTGGGAGATTGGAATTGACAAATATACACTGTTGTTTAGTCGCTAAGTCGTATTGGATTCTTCTGTGGCCCATCAGATTACTCTGTCCATGGGATTTCCCAGGCAAGAATACTGCAGTAGGTTGCCATTTCCTTCTCCAAAGGATCTTCCCTACCCAGAGATCAAAGCACGCCTCCTGCACTGGCAGGCAGATTCTTTACCACTGGGCCACCAGGGAAGCCCATATATTACTATGTATAAAATAGAAACTAATGAGAACCTACTATACAGCAAGGAAACTCTCTCTCAGAGCTCTGTGATGACCTAAGTGGGAAGGAAACCCCAAAAAGAGGGGAATATATGTATATACATGGCTGATTCTCTTTGCTTTCAGCAGAAACTGACAGTGAAAAACTTCAATAAAAAATAAATTAAAATAAAATAAACATGGAAAAAATAAAAGTAACTTCAAAAGACTATATATATAAATGAAATAATGCTTTCTCTTTAGCAATTGGTTGACTCTGGTATAAATGATGTAAGCCTTCTATTTCTTTTCCTAACTCAGATGACTGGTATATACATACTAACAAGTTAGAGCCATTTGGCCAAGCTCATTACACTGGTATATTATTAGGAAAATCTGAATTATCCTAAAACACAAAATATATCCTTCAACCCACACAATGTCCAATTTATATACTAGCCTCCACCCCCAGCTGCTGAGATAATTGGATTGACTTTCATGCTTCTCAGTTCCTACGTTCCCCTTGGCTCTTCCATCCTAGTAATAGTTAATTTCAAAGGTTCAGGACTGTATTGAACCCAAGCTATTCAGTGAGTTTCTGTTCTGTCCTTAAAGATCTATGGGAAAAATAAATTCTATAACCTTCTTCTATGCCTAACAACTTTTACAGTGAGTAAATTCTGTACAGTCTGAATTCTTCAATTGTGGAAAAAAAAAATGTCCCCAGGGCCACCCATTGGGAGGCCTCCCATACACACACTAATCCAGCCCAGCTTAGCGGCCCTGACAGCTCCAGCAGTGCTGCTGAGACACCCCCCTTATGAATATGCAAAGACAATCTTTCACTTACAAAAGAAACTGATATAGCCATTATGGCCTGTGGTTAATCAGACCTCCATTCACTTTCCTCTGCTTTGAGAACTGTCATCAAGAAAACGTGTTGCTAAGCAAACTTACTGGTAAGGACCTGGTTCCCGTAAAAATGATTGCCCAGAGGCCAACTTGCTTAGAAGGAAGGAGCAGGATTTTTTCAGACTCTAATTTGATTTCCTATAAAATCTAAGCTCATCATTCAGTTAAAGGAAGATTGGAAAGTTGCTCATACATTACTCATTATAACAAGTTAGAGTTTACACACACACACACACAAATACACATGCACACACACTCACAACCACCAGGTCCTTCCACTTGCTTCTGTAACTGCTTTTTGGAAAACATCCAAGCTTAGGCCAAGGAAATGCATAATAGAGAAGCTGCTGACTTTCCAAGCATCTGGTGGATTCACAACTTGCATTGAGCCTTACATAATATATCATCAATATTCATTCTTTCAGAGACATCTATCTTAGTCATTTCCACCTCCCCCAGGAAACATGATCAAGAGGAAACATAAAGGACTTTACATCTCAGATTCTTAATGAAGAGGACACAGGACTAGAAATTCACTTCCCAGCTTTGCAATTCATTTTCAGTCAACCTTAAAAAATCACTTAAAATTATCTGTGCCAAGAATTCCATAACCCCCCAGTGAAGAATAACACTCTCTCTATGACATCAAGATGAGGCTTTTTATGCCTGCCCACACAATAGCTTAGTAACTTCTGTAGGTATCTGGATTATCAGATTCCATCAAGGTTAACCAAAACCCCTGCTCTAGAATCTGGGTACTATTTCCTCCAGTAAGTGGTGGGTCAGAGGTCTCCATTTCCCATTCCAGGCAACAATTGCAGTTTTCCACTTGAAACATAATTCAAGGAGATGTGACAGACTCCTAGGCTAGGATTGTTGTTGTTGTTCAGTCACTCAATAGTGTCTGACTCTTTGTGACCCCACAGACCACAGCACACTAGGCTTCCCTGTCCTTCACCATCTCCTGGAGATTGCACAAAATCATGTCCATTGAGTTGATGATGTCATCCAATCATCTCATCCCCTGTCGCCCCCTTCTCTTCCTGCCCTCAATCTTTCCCAGCTTCAGGGTCTTTTCCAATAAGAAGGCTCTTCGCATTAGGTGGCCAAAGTATTGGAGCTTCAGCTTCAGCATCCATCCTTCCAATGAATATTCAGGGTTGATCTCCTTTAGGATTGACTGGTGTGATCTTTTTGCAGGTCAAGGGACTCTCAAGTGTCTTCTCCAACACCACAGTTCAAGAGCATCAATTCTTCAGTGCTCAGTGTTCTGTATGTCCAATTTCACATCCATACATGACAACTGGAAACATCATAGCTTTGACTATACAGATCTCTGTTGACAAAGTGATGTCTTTGCTTTTCAATATGCTGTCTAGATTTGTCATAGCTTTTCTTCCAAGGAGCAAGCATCTTTGAATTTCATGGCTAGAGTCACCATTCACAGTGATTTGGAGCCCAAGAAAAATTCTGCCACTCTTTCCATTTTTCCCCATCTAGGATTGGAATTTGGAATTCTTGGAAGTGGAATTCTGACATAAATAACCAAATAGATTAACCGCTAAGCTACAACATTTTTAAAAAATTACTATACTAGAAAGTAGATATAGATTACAGATTTTTCATACAACATCAACATTTGATTGCTATACTCACAATAATATTGCTTATAAACTTTTCCTAGTCTTTGTTTCTTATAACAAATGTGATTAGAGAATGATGTGTCACCCCTCAGACTAGTTTGTTTTGGTATTAATACTGTTCGATATAGGATGAGTGATAACAAGCACTAAACTGCCCTCTAGGACCTTTAAGCTCCACTCAACTCTAAGCATCCTAAGGGCAGCAGCTGTGTAATATTAGTCTCTGGATCCCTGGCACAAAACTTGGTATGTGTGAGATTTTGATTAATCAGTTTGAGTTAAAAATTTTTGAATTGGCTAATGTGGTATTTTCCATTATTTTGATGGTGGCCATAGTTTGGTGTTTCTCAGAATATGGTCCCAAATCATCTGAGACTTGTTAAACGATGCAGTTCCCAAGTCCCACTTGAGGTTTATGGAATCCCAGTGTCTCTTGGTGGGGACCAGGAACCTGTTAACAAATTTCCAGGTGGTTCTGGCCACATCTTGTTGAGAGAACCTCCGCTTTGCTTTTTGTTTTGTCTCAAAAGCATCATTTTGGACTTTGTTGGAACCCTTGAGTCAGCACAAAACAAATGATGGTTCCAATACATGAGGAAATATGTATATTTAGGTGCTTTTTCTTCTGTTTACTCAATTTATTCATCGGCTTGCAACTAGTCAAGTGTGACTTCTTAATAGCATGGGTCACGATTACTCCTTCAATCAACTCTTGGCGTGTAATGCTCCCATCCTTTTCTTAGAGCATTTGTGTAAGACCTTTACCTGTTCTGTCTATATCTTATGGAAAGGGTTCTTATGTGGGGCAGCTGTGGGTTTTTATAGTCTGCTATGAGTAAAATGTGAAAGAACACTCAAATGAATATGAATCTACTCTCCTAAAAGCCATGCTCCTTGGGTGTGCCACAGCATAGCTTTATGAAGAAGCCCTCCTCCAATAACAGCTGATATGAATCAGGTTCTCATAGAAGCCTTCAGTTAAGTTTTCCATCCAATCATCTTTGTTAGAACTGACATGTCTGGCACTTCTGTCAATGCTGTACTTACAGCCTCTGTGACATGCCTGAAATTACTCAAGGGTAGTAAGCAATAGGATATCTTTTCTTCCTTCCATCTTGTATTCTGTGTCTCCCCCCTAAGCATCAAGAAAAATGCAAGATGAGATGCTTACTTCTACACAGATGACAATGTAGCCATGAGAATTAGGAGTTAAATAGAACTTGTTTTCTCAGAGGTTCAGAGAGTTAAAATCAGAGAAGGGAAAGGGGTATACGCTGAGTCCCCTGGCAAACTGGCCAGAAAACCAGCTTTTCCAAGACTACCTCTGGGCTTCTAGACATCTCTCGTGTTCTCCTTGAAGGGCCAAGGGCCCCCTCTGATGGTGCTGATCAGTCTCGCTCCTTCATGACCTGCATTCTATTCTGGCTGCACTGGGAGCTGTTGATTTCATTTAATGATAACCACTGTTGTTAAACTGCTCTCTTTTAAATAAGACCCCTGATTCTGCAGTCACCTTGGCCCATTGTGCCCTAGACCACTACCAAATGTGCAAGGTACACGACTGGGGTGGAAATGAAAGAAAAGAGTTAAAAAAGAAGGATTCTACCTCCCCCAGCATTAGAGTGACTTCAGTAAGCCCCCCTCACCCCGCAAATGTGATTATTTCTAGGTCTCTCATTGATATGAAAATTATTTCAGTTAATTTTCTTTTTCAGTTTTTAAAAAATGACATCCCTCAAAGAATAAAAGTAAAAACACTGGCCACAAGTTCTCTGACTCAGAGTCAGAGGCAGTGACCACCCCCAAGACCAAGGTTCCCTGCTCCCCACCAACCAGGGGCGTGGGACAAGAAGAGTGCAGGGGTTGCCTCTGCTAGTTGTCCTGGCCACCGCTGACACTGCAGCTCCTGCCTGTCCATTCCCTGCCCAGCTGGGCCACAGTGCCCTAGAGCAGCTCCCTTCCAGACCCTCTGCTGGGTCCGACTCAGCCAGGTCTGCCGGAGATGAAGACGAGCCCCCTCCAGCTATCCAATAAAATTGGCAATTACATCAGAGAAACCGAATTGGAGCAAGTGGCTGTCTCTGACTCAGCTGGCCCTGGGGAAACAGTGACTGCCAGCAGGTGGCTCAGAACAGCTCTGTAATATTCATTTCATGTTGCTTAAAGATGTGAAAAAGACCAAGCCAACCAGCTTCTGGTGTTTGACAAACCAGACTGCTGTTGGATCATATTTGAACAGACAGCTGTGTCTGAGTGTGCCAGGGAAAGACTTCCCAGGCAACCGAGTAAGGTCAGTATAAATTCCCTAGCCTAGTAAAAAGCTGGGATGTACGTTATCCTCTGAAAACCTAGTGGAAAGTTAAATGTGCTGCTGATTCTTTCATATGCACATTGATTCATTCAGACATCATTCATTCGCTGGTCACTCAACAATTACTTCTGGAGCTCTAATCTGTGCCCATCTCTGTTGCTAGAGCTGGGCACATGCTGTCCTGGCCACCACAAAGCCTGAAGGCTAGTGGTCAATTCTGCCCATACCTGTACTTTCTCATGCATCAGTCAGAACCTTTCCTGGACAACCTACTGGCTGAAATTCTTGCTAATAAAACAAGATTGTTCAAATTGTTTTTTAACTACAAAATAAGCAGGAAAATGAAGCATGTATATCCTGAATTCTAAGTCAAATAGAGGTTTCTGTCTAACCCAGGGATGGAGCTAACATTGCCTAATATCTAATCTCATCCTCCCTCCATCATTTTGCAAGAGCAAGCCTGTATAAAGCACCATATCTCTATAGTCAGAGAGAATTTAACTTAGATTCTGTCTAGAAATAAAACAAAGCAATAAAATTACAATCCTATAAAAGGCAATATTTTGTTTTCTGGATAAAGCCTTAACCTAGCAATAAATAAGGGCAAACAGTATCTGAATTCCAAGTCAACTGACCACTTTGTCCACTGAATGCAAAGGCACCCATCTTCCTGTACATATTGATCACATACAGTTGGTCAGTCAGAGCCTTCCTAGTTCTCACTGCATATAATTCTTAACAGCTTATTTACTTGACTGTTTAGAGGACATCAGATCGTAAACAAACTAGTAGGAGGGTGAGAGAAGCTTTTAAGTCAAACATGATGACAAGATAAGTGCAAGTTGATACTGTGGCAAGAAGAACTGGTATTAGGCACACAGCTACTCTCAGCCATTAACCATGTCATACAACCCGAAACCCAACCTGTTTATACCCCTTCACTTGACAGATGAAGTAACCAAAATCCAAGAGAAGTCAAGTTTTAAGAAGACAAAATATATGCTACATTTTCTACAGATTTCCATTCACAAAGACTTTTAAATAAAATTCATATTTGCATGCATTTTCAAGTAATGTATTTCCAAATAGTACCTTACTGTAGAATGATGGTTTGTAAAGTTTGTTAAAGTTCTTAGATGTTTATCAAACCCTTCAATCCTCATAGTAACCCTGTGAGGCAAGTAGATAGGTGTTCATTTATTTTGTCATTGTTCGTTCATTTTTTTCATTTGTGTATGTGTGTGTGTGTGTGTGTGTTTTCCATTGTACTGGATCTTCACTGCAGCATGCAGGCTTCTTGAGCTATTGTGCGTGAGTTGAGTTGCTCCTCGCCACATCAGATCTTAGTTCCCTGACCAGCGGTTGAACCCACATCCCCTGCATGAGAAGGCAGATTCTTAACCACAAAACAAGTGTCAATCAATGAGCATTAGTGCAATAGCTTCCTATTCCAGGCATTGTGCTTGGCTATTATCCTGTTCTTGGCAGCCCCGAGCCACAGGTAGCCATTAAAATTAACAAAATCTAAACAAAACTACACTTTGAAGACTACATGATGGATATGGTGGCAAAGGAAATGAGGAACATGAGGGTATCTGCCTGTCCTGGTCCAGAAGATGGCTCAGCATAACCCCTGCTCCACACTTAATCCCTTCTCTTGTTGGTCAATTTTGTTTTGTATCTTCGGTACATCCCATCCACCTAGCTGCAGGTAGCACACTGCCAAAACCAGTTAGGCAGGTGACTGTCTCTCCTTCCTTCAGTTATTTCCAGGATCCCCATATCCACAATTGGTAACCTATGCCAATGTTCTGCAAATGGTTTAAAAACTTCCTTCGCTGCTGTCAACTGAGAACGTTCCTATTGAAGTAACCTCATTCCCTTTCTCTTCTTTGCCTGGACCTTCAGTTTTCAGAGAGAGCATCAGGACAGTAAAACTCTCACTTCTCAGAGATGCACTGCGCAACCTTTCACCCCAGTATGTCCACTGCTGCTCCCTTCCTGCAGAATAAACCTGCTAGCCGATGCACCTCCCCAGGGAACACTCATGTCTTTCTCTCCACCAGGAAATTACATGTTGAAAAGGAATAGTCTTTGGTAACTCAGAGCTTTGTGAAAGTTTAATTTCTTTTTTCATCTTTATTGAATGATTTTTTTTTTTTTTTTTTTGCCTCGCCATGCAGCATGTGGGATCTTAGTTCCCTAACCAGGGATCAAACACATGCCCCCTGCATTGGAAGTGCAAAGTCTTAACCACTGAACCACCAGCAAAGTTCAAAGTTTAACTTTTTTAAAGACGAAAACAGAAGCGTTACCATAGCCTAGCAAGAAAAAAATGGAGAAACTTAGGGTAGGTAGGATGTATTAAGCATCCCAGGGGTTAACCCTAAGGATAATTTGAGGATTTTAAAAGGATAAATGTTCTCTATGAAAGAAATTTTTTAAAAAATAACATCAATGCAAAGAGGTGATTCTGTGAGCCAATCAGAAGATTCTTAAAGAAACTATGAAAATGACCATCCTAAGCTCAAAGGAAAATGTAGACTCTGTTGTCACCATCAAAGACTTATTATAGATAAGGACACTGAGGAAGTACGGCAGCTTTAGCCAAAAACTGAAACTGCCTAGCCCTGAAAGTGAGTTCCAAGGAGGTCCACAGCAGATGGAGCCCACAAGGGGTCATTCTGCCCTGGGTATACTTCAGTCCACCAAGCTGAAACCTTCCTTTCTCCTTCCTATTGCCCAGCCACTGGTTTCCAGAATGTAAACCTGTTCCCTCTTAGTCTGCAGTCCTATTCCTAACCTAGGTGATTTGGGTGTGATCTACATATACAAAGTATGCATAATGTATACTATATAGACGAAACACAACAAAATCTGGGAGTGGTACTGATGACACAGGGCATCAATGTCAGATAAATTTCTAGACCTGAAGCCAAGTCTGTAGACACACCCTAAACAAAGTCTGGAAATGCAAAGTTTGATTAAGTATGGATACTTAAAGTACTAAAACTTATCATTGAAGGAAATTTCCAAAGAAGACTGTAGATTAGTATAAACGGAATAGCCACTGCAGTTAACAGTATATGTGAAAGTTCGTAAATCCTATAATCACAACAAAGGTTCTTTGTCAACCTGAATTATGACTCTGTATGTAAATAAACTATTCTCTGGTAGGAAATAGTCAGGACCTAGAGATGTCTGTTATTCTGTGGTCTTTCCAGTTTCTACATTTCATCATTCTATCACTTTATACCATGTGTTTTGAAGATATATACAAAAGATATGCCATGCTTTCCCCCATAATAAAATGAAAACAAAATTCTCAAATTTGCAATTTGAGACAGATGGCTTGGTTATGCAGTACGAGCACCACTGTCCTAACTAGACTGTTGATTTCATTTGTGAAATTTGTCTCTGAACAATGAGAGGCAGCTCTTGGATTTTTTTTTTTTAAGTTCTGAATAATCCCACTAGAGTATCAAATTACCAAACATCTTGGTCCCAGATAAAGTAAGATCAAAGACAAGTGCAACAGATACAACACGCGCTTGTATCCCAGAGACCAGAGGCTAAGCATGCTTGTGCTTCAGGTCTTGTATTGTATCTGCTTCAAGACAAAAATGAAAGTAGTGTATCACCGCATGAATTCCAGAAATGAGGCTAAAAACGTCTCCAGCAGCCTCCAAAGAAGTCATTTCAAACACAGGATCTACTAGGTTTCCAGGTTGGAAGGAACATTCAATTGCTCTTGTAGTACCAGAGAAGGAATTTATACCACCAGCACCTGCACACATCTCTCCTAAAAAGGTTCCCTTCTGGTGGCTGGAAGATGGTGACCAGGCTTTCTGCCAGCCTCACTTAACAGAGCCAAGAGAAGGCTGAGTGCCAAAGAACTGATGCTTTCGAATTGTGGTGCTGGAGAAGACTCTTGAGAGTCCCTTGAACAGTAAGGAGATCAAACCAGTCAATCTTAAAGGAAATCAACCCTGAATATTCATTGGAAGGACTGATGCTGAAGCTCCAATACTTTGGCCACCTGATGCGAAGAGCTGACTTACTGGAAAAGCCCCTGATGCTGGGAAAGATTGAGGGCAGGAGAAGGGGGTGACAGAGGATGAGATGGTTGGATGGCATCACTGAGTCAGTGGACATGAGTTTGATCAAACTTCAAGAGATAATGAAGGATGGGTAAGCCTGGTGTGCTGCAATCCACAGGGTCACAAAGAGTTGGACACGGCTGACCAAGTGAAAAACAACAACAGTTCAAACAAACAAACAAAAAAAATATGCAATAGCATCAACTCTGTGAGCTCAAAATAAACAAAAAATCTCTATAATGAACCATAATGCACATGGCATACATAATTCCTATATAGTCTGCCTAGAGGCAGTGAGCACAAGGTCCCTGCCAGCTCTATCCACTTGGTACAATAGATTTTTCGTGCTTTTGAAGCTGATATCCAGTAAATTGATTTCTTTTTACATTCTTTTTCAATAGTCCTTTACAGATAATGAATGCAAAACCAATGCTCTTGAAATGCCTTTATACATTCTTCCTTTAGCAGATTTTACCAATTATGATGTGATACAAATTCAAAAGGGATTTGGCAGAAATTCATGTGTTTTGGTTTCATCCAAGTCATTCACCAGAAATACACACCCATTTGGTATGTGGGGCAGGGGGGATTACACTAGTGTCAGAAGTCCTGAGTGTATTTACGGTGCCTCCACCCACTAACTGCACATTTCTCTAGCCTTTCCATGCCTCAGGTGCCTGAGCCAGAAAATGAAAATTAGCCTACCTCTCAAGCTGTTAGAGGTCTGAATACAATCATCCTTTTGCAAATTGTAACTTATGTAGTGGAATGCATGTTCCATTGGTTATAAAATTGAGACAACAGGTAAAGTCTCCCAAATGGACCTGGAAATGAGACATGTCTCATCAACCTCCAGAGTCAGGAAATTTTTTTTTTCTTTTTTAAGTTCAGAGAGGTATGTTTGGTAACATAGCAAATAATAGCTGAGCATTCACTATACGCCAAGCTTCGACCTCCCCCATGCATCGTCTCATGGATTCCTCCCAGGAACCTCCAATTTTTTAAGAAAGATGATGGAAGTTTAATGAGCCCAGCCTTTCTGCCCATGGTCACTTCCCAGTAGGCAGGTGAGCCAGCGTCCAAACCCTGCTTACTGGGACTCTGAGATCCATGCTCTCAACCACTCTGGGGCTGTTTGCTTACAGAGCCGTGGATTCATGAACCCAGCCCCCCAGTCTAACAT
The DNA here is from genome assembly GCF_029378745.1 of Bos indicus. NCBI lineage: Eukaryota > Metazoa > Chordata > Mammalia > Artiodactyla > Bovidae > Bos > Bos indicus. The sequence goes on from NC_091774.1 coordinate 33,330,145, forward strand.
CCACCCTCCCACCCTTCTGCATCCTCTCACTGGTTGTCTCCAGCTCTACACTTTTTACTCTTGTTCTTCTCCCTTCCTGAATTAGTCCCCTCTGCTTCACTGAATTGTCTGCATCCTGTCTGGCCCACTGGAAGCCTTTAGTACACGTTTATTTGCCTTTAGTACACGTCTCTATAACGAAATTCTATTTCACAATGATCACTCCCCATCACATTCATTGGTCAGTCAGGTCTTAGAACCATAATATACTTTGCTTGGCTTTCCTGTGAAGGTATAGAATATGTAAATATGTCTCTTTTCTCTTTCCACCAGTTTCCAAGACAGTAAGAGGTTAGAAGAAAACTTCTCAAATAATTACTGGGAAACATTAACGAAACCTGCCTTACTTGAGTCTAGCCTGGGGATCCCACTCCTGATTCTATTCCACAGCAAAGAGCACCATAAACACTCCTATGTGAGCTGGTGAGCAAGACAGGGCCCCTTCCTTCCCCAGTCTGCTCCGTTTATCAGAGAACACAAAGAAGCAACTCTGTTAGGTTAAGAGAAGCACAGGTACTGCAGGCGCACAAAGTAGCAGCTACCCCAATCTATGGGGCGACAAGACAGATATTTGGTGAGTGCGGTACCTAGCATGAAATTTTAAGAATTATGTAATAACAATCAATGCATGCTAAAAGTATCACTTCTAATCCTCTCCCTCCCTCTGTGAAGCAGATGTTCTCATTATTCTTTTCTATTGTTAAGAAAACTGGGGTGATGGAGAACAATGTGCCCAAGGTTAGTAGTCAGTGCTAAGAAGATCAGACCCAGATAGCCTGGCTCTCAGAGACCACACCTCTCACCAGTAGCCTGTCTTTCTGCTCATGTATTGAGTAGATGAGTTGTTTAAGAGGGAGAGAAAGAATGATCCAGCCAAAGGCCCCATGGATATTAAGGACTCGTGGGGAGTTCAAGCAGTCTATGTGGATACACTGAAGGAGCTTGATATGGGCTCTAAAGTTGCAGGTGAGTCTCTGGTTACTCTGAGATGGACTTCTCCCAGTTGGGCCATAGGATAGTGACTGAACCCTAGAGCAGCCAGCCTCTCTCTGATGAGAGGTCTGTGGTTCTGCTCTACCTGGGAGCTGGGCCCCCAGGGACTGTGCTCTGCTGTATCTCCCCTGCCTGCCTGCCCCAGGGGCCAGTGGAGTCCTCCCCACAAGTAGATCTCTGACTCTCCCTGCAACACCAGCCTGCCACAACCCATGGAATCAAAGGATCTCGTATGATCCCATGGGCCATTTTAATTCATCCCTCTGCTTCCAGACAGGATTTTGTTATGCTGTCAGTATATTTATTATACTTATGAAATCCTAAGAAGATTTCATAACCTAGCATCTCCCATTTCCAAGTCAGATGGTCCTTTCCATGAAGATATGCGTACTTAGGTCTGTTCTAAACCCTTCACGCTAACAAGGCATGAACCCCCAGCTCTGCATCCTTGTGTGGTAGCAATAGATCATCGCTGAGGAGACTCCCTCCAATACCTGTGACGTAGCCACACTTGGATCGTGGAGTCAGGATTTGCCTCTTGGCTCTAGCTCTTGGGGGCTATGTGACATTAGGCAAATTCCTCAACCTTCTACAAATTCAGCTTTCCACTGCAAAATGGGCACAATAATAACACCAACACATGGATTTGTTTTGAGGATTAAACATATATAAAAAGCTGATTAATACATTGCCTAGCTTATCATACATGCTTATCAAAATGTAGCTTTAAAAACAAAGTGAAAAACTAATTTCACCTGCATCTTAGGTAAATATGTACACAACACAGGGACACATGACTCTCTGGTAACTGTTTCAGGGTAAACAACAATAACAACAAAAAATCAAATGCCTAAAAATAGGTACTATACTTTTAGTCTTATTTGCCTCAAGTAGGCAGAAGATTAGAAATCCACTTTTAAATGGCAGCTCTATATCAGTTATAAAAGTGTTAAATAAATCCAGAAAGGCAAAAAGGCAAGACAGCAGACAGGAACCGTCCCACAGTTGCCATGACAACGAAGCAGGTTACCTGGACAAAGATTTTTGGAAATCTCTTAAAAGAATAGCCAGAGATGTTTCCGTATATTTTGGGAAGGACAAAGTCTTCCTTTATCCCCGGCTAAAGACAAACATCCACTTGTTTGCTAAAAATCTCCCAATTAGCGCAGGGTGAGATCTGAGCAGACCTGGGATGTGGTGCGCAGGCAGGTGGTGGGATGGAGGGGGACTTGGCAGGGGGCTGCAAGGTAAAGGCAGTATCGCTGGAAAATGCAAGATCAAACTGCCCAGGATCCCCATTGTTTCATTTCAAATGCCCATGGAGCATTCATTAAAAAGCATCATTCTCATGCACGGAGACCCCCCCGAATTGCTGCAGAATACACTTACAAGAAATTGAATTCCTAACCAATAACACTTAGATTTTTATTAACAGTACTGACACGAAGACAGTGATAAAAAACTCTGGTGGGCAAGACTTTCTCTGAAAGTCATTTTTAATACGTAAAGGAATAGAGAGCTTCTGATCCACCACAGGCGCCTTCTCTCCAGCTCCTTGGGTGTCGCACATAGGTCGTGCGTCTCGGTGTGTATGTGTTTCCCTGCAGCAAGCTGCAGTTTACACTTAACATAATAATCTTGCACACCTCGCTCTCATTTTTCAGTTAATCGATAGTATTTTTAAAGCAACAAATAGGGGCTATTTGTAATAGTATTTCCTTTAATTGCATATTTTTCAAACATGAGACTATTAGACTAGCTGCCTATGAAAGCGGTCATTCAATTCTCCTCTGAGGTGCCCCTTCATTCTGAAAGGGCCTCCCTCATCAAACTCAATAGCATCTCTTGGCTGCCTGAGAAAAAGCACTGGAGGGGAAAAAAAAAAAAGAAGAAAGAAAGAAACCTATTTTCCAGATCAAAGTAATCCCTACTCCATTGCCATGGCTCCAGACGTCTCTTTCTTCTTTTCATTGACCAGACAAGGTTCTTCTCAGCAAACCTGCTTCATTTTTTTTTTTTTTTTTCGCCTGAATTTGTTTTCTCGTTGGGAAAAGTGGTCATTAAAGTATTAGTTTAGGTTGATTGGTTCTTCAGAGGCGGAAGAGGCTTCTGATGCTTTGTTATCTTTGACATGATCTCAAAATAGTGGCCTGATTATTATACAATATAGAAATAATAACTCAAGGCAGCAGGCTTGCCTTTGGAAACCCACGCAGGGTGTCGGGTGTATGATGATGCCCCTCACCTACTGGTATTTTCATGGATGCCTCCAGGGCCTGAGTGCCTGGCCATACCGCTGGATGCTGCTCCAACTTCCCCACCCCATCCGGGCCATGGAGCCCCCCTCCCATGGACCAGAATTCTCCCCAAGTTGTCGAGGCTGCAAAACACTTGTCTCCATTGATATCGACCAGTGGTGCATTCAGTAAGAAGAATGGGGACAGGGAGAGAGCCAGCTTTGATGTCTCCAGGGGCAGGAAATCACTCAGATGATTCTTCCAGGGCCACTTGGCAGCAGGTAGAGGGTGTGACAGCTGGTGGGAAGGTCGGCAACTGGGATGTGACCGCTGAACCATATCGGGGAACTATGCTGCCCTTGCAAACAGAAAAGTTCATTCCTCTAGTCTAGTAGAGGGTAGGGATGAGGGAGAAAGATCAGAGGGCCTGGCACATTACCACCTGGGAACAAGAGAATTCAAAATTGTCCAACAATGACATGTCAGAAGCTTTCATTACTTTGCAAGACCAACTGGCCCAAGTCTTCAAGTCAATCTAACAAGAATGTATGACTGTCAACACCTAACAGGTGGGATTCATTGTGGTTAATCCATGTACCTTGAATGAGGACTTGAAGCCTCTCTTTACCCATCTGTTAAAATAGCTTATAACATGTTTCTGTGAGAAATAATAATTACTACATACTCACTATGTGCCAAATATAGTGTATAACACTTGACATGTATTATCTTTTTTCTATTCACAACAACTCTACGGGATATTTACTCTTAAATGCCCTTTTTCCTTATTAAGAAATAGGCAGAGAGCACTGAAGTAACTTATCCAGAGTCATGCAGCTGGTAAGGAAGCCAAGATTCAAATCCAATCAGCCCAAACTCTAGAGCTCTATTAGCCACCACTTAGGAATTAAATGGAATAATAAATAAAGTATTGATTCTGGTACCAGACACAGCAATATTACTGATCATTCGTTTTACTTTGCCAACATCATTATTAAACTCCCTCTGTTGCTTTGTCCAAATGAAAAACAGTATATGACAATGCTTCAAGAAGTGAAAGGGCTTTATGAAAGCAAACAAATTAAAAAATACGATAATAACTGGAGCTGGCCCATGGGAAAATTCACAATATTTCTCAATCCGAAAGTTCCACGGAGATGATGCACTTAAACAGGACTCACTCGGGCAATGAGGGGAATGAAGGGGGCATGGGAACGGGGGCTCGTTTCTAGAGATGGCTCAGCCAAGGGTGTGGAGGAAAGGTCTAGACACTCTGGTATCATGCCTGCCTTAGCTGGGTGGAGGTACAGATGTGGGTGATGTTTCAGGGGTAGCCAGAGTTGGGGGGAAGGAGTAGACAATTCAGGGAGCCAACCACAGAATGCCCGAACACACATGCACCACCCTTCATGCTTGGAAAACACACACTCCCAGGGATGACATCTTTACCCACTCTTACCTCAACCCCCCAAGGAGTCAAATGTTACTGCTGCTGCTGCAGCTGCTAAGTCGATTCAATCGTGTCCTACTCTGTGCAACCCCAGAGACGGCAGCCCACCAGCCTCCCCCGTCCCTGGGATTCTCCAAGCAAGAACACTGGAGTGGGTTGCCATTTCCTTCTCCAATGCATGAAAGTGAAAAGTGAAAGTGAAGTCGCTCAGTCGTGTCTGACTCTTAGCGACCCCATGGACTGCAGCCTACCAGGCTCCTCCGTCCCTGGGATTTTCCAGGCAAGAGTACTGGAGTGGAGTGCCATTGCCTTCTCCTCAAATGTTACTGCCATCTGCAAATTCTTCAGGAGACTCAGAAATCTTCATTCAAAAGCCTCCTTCATTTCTTTATTGGATTAGTACTTACTGAGAACCTTCTACGTGCTGAGCACAGCTAGGCACAAAGGAAATGAATCAGGTTGATAGGTCCCTGACCTATCATCACAGATCTGACCCTATCACAGAGTGGGTAATGGGAGGAAGTCGTCTAGACTCAAGGCTAGGGTGCTCTGTTGTCATGAGTGCTAGGGGCGGGCAGGGAACGCCAGGGGTGGGAGGAGGCGGGGTGATGGCAAGCGGTGGGACCTGGGAAGTCCTTTCAGAGGAGCTGCCATTAGGAGTGAGGATGAAGGGTATTGTCACTAAGGTCCTTCATACTGAATTTGCTCTGTCAAATCTGGCCGGCAGATTTCCCTGGCGACCCAGTGGTTAGGACTCCATCCTTTCATGCCAATGGCACAGGTTCAAACCTTGGTCAGGGAATTAAGATCCTGCAAGCCATGTGGTTCGGCCACAAAAAAAAAAAAAAATTAAATTATAAAAACACACAAACTTTCTGGCCTGTGGTGTGTAAGAATAAACGTTTGAACATAGTGCTACCTCAGATGCTAGAGAGGGTGCATAAATGAAGTAAAAGATAGTATCCCTGTACCTCAAGAACATAAAATGTAACAGTGAAATCAAAGAAGTGTCAGTGAAATAATTAGATAACCCAGGTGAATGCAAGGCAATGCAATTACAATTGTGGTTTTATGACTGTATAAAACTCCATAACTTCTCAAACTCCACATAGCAACACAGAGTGGGTATTCACCACGGAGCAACGTTTGATGGCTATGGACTGCTTGCAGGGAGGCTGGGGAACATTCCTGAATGTGTCAGTGAGCTGACACTTAGGGAACATCTACTAAGAGCACAGCAGCCAACAGTCATCACATCCTGCCACAGACCAGCTCTGCCACAAGCCCTTGAAGTTGGGCAGGCCTCCTGACCTCTCAGAGACCAGCAAAATGAAGATAAAATGGCACCTATTTCTAGGGCTGAGGTGAGGATGAAATGACATAAAGCAAGAAAATGACTGAGCCCAAGTCTACCAAGAGAAAACTCTCTGGTAATAATGAACTTCATGAAATGTTGATTATTTGTAACTGTTTATCTTTAAATAAATGTATATAAGAAATCATAATACTACTCATGAGCTTAGTGCCATGTCAATATAGCTAATTAACAATTTTAGAGTCTTACCATGTCCCAGGCACTTCATATGTGCTAACTCATTTGAATCTCACAACAACATTTTCAGAAAGGTATTGTTACACTTGTTTCAAGGGCAAGGAAGCATGCACAGAGAGTGAAGAGTAATTTATTTACGCAAGGTCACACAGCAGAACCAGGATTCAAACCCAGGCAGTTTGGCTCAGACTACATTCCCAACCACTCTGCAATGCTGTTCCTTGTCATCAGAAATAAGATAGAGGCCTTGTAATGAATATTATAAAGCGAGTTGGCCTAGGGTAAGACTCAGGAGAAACAAAAACCATAAAACTATGGAAGAAAGAGCTAATGGGAGCTGCCAAATCCAAATGGGAAAATCGAGGAGGAGCTAGCGAGAGTGAGAAGACGCAGCAGCTAAGAGAAGCAGCAGAATGCTGTGTCATAGAAACACAACGAAAGGAAGTTATCAAGCTAGCAGGTGAGTCATGTGTCACACACTACAGGGATGAAAGGAGGGTGAGCCGAGAGAACAACTAGGTGGTACAGTGAGGAGTGCAACCAAGGAAGCTCAGATCCCACCAAGGGTGGAGGATAAGGTCAAATCACAAGGGATGGAGGAAGAGCAATGCTACGTGCACACTCACCTTTCAAAAAGTTGGTAACAAAAGGAAGGCAAGAGATGGCTGTTAGTTCAAAGGCACTTTTCCCCCTCCCAGACAATGTTGTACCTTGTTCATCAGAGTAGAACTTGTAAGCAGAGAAAGAATAGAGATGTGGGAGAGAGCTGTGGCCAATCTATGAACGAGGATAGAACCTAGAGAGCTTATCTGGCTCCAGTGGGAGCTCCAAGGTCGGCAAAGAGGAAGATACATCCTCCTCTGACTCAAGGAGAAGGACGGGAAGAGAGGTGAAGATTGGGAGAAGTCTGAATATGGAGGGAAGTTGAAACTCACTCAATCAGATGGTACCCACCTTCTTAGCAAGGAGGGTTCTAGGAAAGCAACCAAGGATGCTGCTAGAGGTCATTTAGATAAGTCATAATGGAAAATGCCATTGCCCTATTTTGGCTGCCTGGCAAACTCCTACTAATTCTTCTAGGCTCAAACCACCTCTCTAGCTCCCTAAGTGCCCAAGCAGAGATGGAGACTCTGTCACCTGCACTTGTTCACTTACTCCTGTCTGATGTATCAGTCACGATATGATCACTATCTTTATATATGTCTCTCTCCCCTTCTAGACTCAAGACCTCCATGATAGAGCTGTGCGTGCATGCTCAATCGTGTCTGACTCTTTGTGATCCCATGGACTATAGCTCTCCAGGCTCCTCTGTCCATGGGATTCTCCAGGCAAGAATACTGGAGTGGGTTGCCATTTCCTCCTCCAGGGCCATGATAGAGACCACATTTTAATTTCTCAAACATCTAACCAATACAAAATGGTATTTGGTAACTGTTGAATGAATAAACAAATTACTCCATAAGCCATACATAAAAGAATTGCAATTCAGATCCAGAAAGGCTGGGGAATAGCATTGTAGAACTAGCATCCTAAACGTCTGGGTTCATTTCAGATAGAAACAGTCTGCTCTTGGGCAATTACCCTAAATGCTCTGTATCTAATAACCCAGGCTCTGAAAAATGGGAACCGCAGTCCATGGAGCTGGGAGCTTCATTAGAGAATGCCAGTAAAGGGCTTTCTAAGTGGCAAAGCAGATGATTATAGAAAATGCTTCTGAAGGGAGAAGGATGACAAAAATGTGTCTCTAAGACAATGTAGCAACTTCCTTCCAGGATTTCCACCACACTGCACTCTAACACAAGCAGTTACAGAGGATGCAGGGCTCTCTTGGAGTCCCTGGCACTGCCAGTTCCTGAGGTTGTGTGCTTACTGAGTTCAGGAACTGCTGTGAAAGAGCATTTGTGAGGAAGTGCAAGAGCCCTGCCATGCGGTGCCTCCCAGCTCGGGGCCACCCTGCTCCCTGGGTAACTTTACATGCAGCTTTTCCTATTGTTCCGTCCTGTGGCTCCTGACTTCCCCCTTGAGAGAATCACCAGACCACTGAAATGCATTTGACCTTTGGAAATACATGTGCGCTCCTGGGAAGTACATGATCATTTGTCACTGCCATTCACCAAGTGTTAGCTAGATAAATAGATACCCAGTAAGCCCTGGAAGCAGCTACCAGCCCATGTGCACAAGGTGTGATACAATCTAGTCCAGCTGAGCTGCAAAAACAATATGACACTGACCAATAAGACATGTTAATGCGTGGGTATGGTCCAAGGCTTTATAAAACAACCAATTTATGACTGACATATTCTGTACTCATTTCTAAGGCTGTAGAAATATAAGACATAATGTACTTCAGATGGCTGGTCCTAATATAGAGGAGCAACACAATGGGAAAAGTTTAGAGAGATGGTAATTCTAAATATCTGTTTTATAGGTCAGTTGGAAGAATCTGCCTGCAATGAAGGAGACCCCGGTTCGACTCCTGGGTCAGGAAGATCTGCTGGAGAAGGGATAGGCTACCCACTCCAGTATTCTTGGGCTTCCCTCATGGCTCCCCTGATAAAGAATCCACCTGCGATGCGGGAGACCTGGGTTCAATCCCTGGGTTGGGAAGATCCCCTGGAGAACGGAAAGGCTACCCACTCCAGTATTCTGGCCTGGAGAATCCCATGGACTGTATAGTCCATGGGGTCGCAGAGTCGGAAACGACTGAGCGACTTGCACTTTCACTTTCTATGCACACAAATACATGCGTGCAAACCTGCTTCTAGGGTTGATTTTGCTTAAGATATATTCATAATTGGCTGTCTCCCAGTACACACACTCCAGGTTAAAAGTACCTGTGATAAAAATGGGTAAAGATGGTCTGGGATTTTTAATTGTCAAGTTAATCACAAGGTATCTATACACTGGAGAACAGATCAGAGTTGAAAAGAACACGGGTATACCTGTGGCGGATTCATTTCGATATTTGGCGAAACTAATACAATATTGTAAAGTTTAAAAATAAAATAAAATTAAAAAAAAAAGAAAAGATCAGTAGGAGAAAAAAATGGGATTAGAAGAGAGGAAAAGAACATAAAGCAGAAAGAGGTATAAGCAGCAGAAAATATTGGTAGCTGTGGGTTTCTGTCAGTAGTCCTGATTCCTTCCCATATTTTTCAACAATATTCATTCAAACATTCCCAGAGTAGGGGCATTTCAGATTGAGGAGAGCCTTCAATGGCCACATACCTGATACTGAAGATCCTTTGACTTTCTAAAACTCTAGATTCTGTTTCTTATTAATAAAGCAGTTAACAATCAGTGGTTACTCCCCAACATTAAATGCAGAATATTTGCCACCACCATAATTAAAACTCTGGTTGGTATCTACATTAGCTAGTTGATCTCAATGTTAGTCACTCAGAGCTCTTTGCAAACTTACAATTAGTTGGGAGGGAGATAAAATGACAGGATTTATTTGTTATTGATATAACTTTAGGGTCCACACAGAGGCTGAATGCTCTTTAGTCAGGAACACTTTATGGAAGCACATTGGAAAGTTAGAGTCAGTGACTTTGAATACCACTTCTAACTGGGAAGTTGTATGATTGGATGACTTCACAAGAAAATCACCAATATGGGCATCACTGCAACATCCTATCCCTGCTGGAAAGGCCTCTTGTTCATTATATAGAAGAAACTGTTAAAAATGGACAATGATACTCTCACTCAAACACCCTGTAGTGCTCCTTGATGATGTCTGGGCCCCCAAGGGACTGATTCTGCCATGAGGCTAAACTCCCCTGGCCCCAGCTCATCACTCAGACACATTTGTCTGCAGTGGGTCTTAGCTCGTGTCCTTTTCTGGCCAAAGTCAATGTGGATGTTTTAGAGCTCAGCATTATCTTAGAGATTTGAGGTCACCTATCCCATCAACAGTCAAACAGAGAACATAAAACTTCATTTAAAAGATTAAATTGTTTAATCAGTACATCACCAATGTTACAAATATAAGTTAAAAGAGTTAGGAGGCATTTGTCTTTTTTGAGATCTAGGACTTAAGTCCAAGCACTGAACATGAAAATATTCAAATCCAGAAGAAAAAAAAAAGAAGAGGGTGAAAGGAAAACCAGCACTTAGAGAAAAAGTGGAGTGGAAAGGCTACATCATGATTAAAATTTCCATTATGCAACTAATCAAGTGTGGGCTATATCAGAGGCAACCGGAATAAAAACTAGAAACACTCACATGTACCCTTAGAATCCAAGACCTCTAGAAAAATGTTATCCATTTATAGACTTACAGAAACACAGGCTCAGGCTACCGAGTGACCATTTTATGATTTTTAGAGAAGCAGAAAATAAAGTGATTATCTTAGGGGAGCTTATATTTATTACTTTTTGGTCTATGACTTTTAATATTTTATTAAAATACTATTTTAGAGTGAAGGAGCAACAAAACCATGACCAGAACTTAAGGGCCAAGTTCTGAAAACCAAGTTAAACTATGAAATTCTCTTTTTTTCCTTAAAAAGCTTTCAAAGAGAGAAAACTAGTTTGTTAAATGGCAAAATATATAAAAATGTACAGTATTCATAGAGAGGGGTTTTGATCCAATTATCTAAACAACTGCCTCCATTTCTCCTGCCTGTTTATGCATTTAAATTCATGCTCTGTCAATTATTACTTTTGTTGTCTCCCAAACCAATCTCCAAATACTTGAATGCTTTTCTTTTATCCATCTTAATCGCTTGCCATGTCTACCATGGTTGGCAAGCATCTCAAAGAATCACTGAAATGCTTTGAAATCACACAAACCCAACTTCTGCTTTTCCTTAGGTAAGACAGATTACTTGAAGTGCCTCATACAAATGTCACTAGAGAAATTCTCCATTTGAAATCATTACTCTGTTCTGTCTTTCACTTGTATTGAAGTCTTTATAACTTCTCAAAGCATTTTTACAGTGACCACTGCATTTTGGTGTCTGTTTCTTGAACACATTTCAAAGAACATTACAACCACAAATCCTTTATCAATCACCTCACCACCAATGAGTTATGTCTGGAGTCTTGGAGCCTTTCGGTAAACTGATAACTGGTCATTCTCGTTCCAGGCAAGTAGGTGTCTATTCCAATTTACCTGGCTGGAACACAACAGTAGTCAGCGCTCAAAAGAGACGGTGCTCAAGTGACAAGTTATATCAATTCAAACTGTAGAAGAATCCAGAAAGTCAAAATGCATGCCTTCTTAATCCTTGTAATGCTGAGAGTAGAGGTCAGTGTCCTTCAATGACTCCCCTCAAGTAATGTGTCCATGGTGTGTATGACCTCTTCCCATCCTGACATGCCCTCATAATTTAACATTCCTGCTAAGGCAGAAATGAAAACTGAATGTTTCACTGGAGCTAGGTCATGCTGACAGTGATAGCAACTGACAGGAGATTAAAGGAAAGCAAAGATACTGTGTTGAAAATGTCTCATCAAGGTCACCCACTCATGATAAGGCCAGTGGAGAGTGAGAGAGAAAAACAGGCTTATCACTTGAGAATCAGCAGAGACAACTATGCTATCTAGTTATTCCTCTTCAATCCCATCTCCTCTAGCCTTCTACTCCCACATATGCTTTTCAACCAAGTTTATTTTAAAACTACTAGACACTATGCCTCCTATGGGCCTCCCTGGTGGCTCAGTGGCAAAGAATCTGTCTGCAAGGCAGGAGATGTGGGTTCGATCCCTGGGTCGGAAACATGCCCTACAGAGGGACATGGCAACCCACTCCAGGATTTTGCCTGGAGAATCCCATGGTCAGAGGAGCCCGGCAGGCTACAGTCCTTGGGGTCGCAAAAGAGCCAGACAGGACTGAGTGACTAAACAACAATGAACATGTCTCCTTAGCAATGCAAGGTACCACTGCGGAAATGGCACTGCCACCAACCTCCCCAATCCTGTCAAGTGGAAGCAGGCTCTCCCCATGGCACCCAGCTCACCTTTTACTACCACATGACTTTCTCCCCGCAAACTGTGAACCTTCATGTGTTTGACGCACGCCTTCCTCTGCTATCTTCCTGTATGTTGACAGAGCTAGCCAGCTACCTATGAAAATTCATGATGCTCCTGCTCTCATAGAGTTACTGCTGAGAAACTCCTACCAAGCCACACACTACATTTTCCAGGTCCATTTACACCTAGCGTCGGCCCCGTGACCTAATCTCAGCCAATGGAAAATGAGAAGGTATGTATTTCCCTTCAAGGCGTTTACAACACAACTCGTCTCCATGCTGCCTTCCGCCTGCTGCCAGCTACATGCCGAGGCTGAGAAGGGCTCAGGAGTTGGCTGAGCTGTGTGATGGAAAGAACCTGGGTCTCTGGATCACTGCCCTGAAGAAAGTTACTGTCACCAAAAACAGAAGTCCATGTGCCTGATGCACAGCGAGGCCAAACTATACCAAAATGTTGGTCTGGAACAGAGAAAGGTTTACTGCAAGGCCCTGCAAGAAGATGGATGGCTTATACCTTGAAACCCCCAAATTCCCCAAAAGCCTTCAGCAAAGCCCTTTTCTAGGAAAGGTGAGGGAGAGGCATGGTGAGTTGTTGCAAACGTCTTGACGTAGATCCTATGTTCTTGAAGTCAGGTCATGGTCAGGTAATGATGTGCCTATAAATCTCCACCAAACAAACGTTATCCTCTGTTCTAACAAGAAAGGGCCAGGTCTCAAGGCACAACTGTCATCCTCTGAGGTTCCAATCCTGGCTGAGAGGAGGCAGATCTCAGCTGGCAGCTCCCTCAAGGTCAGGTCCTCAGAACCTGCCCAGCTCTCATCACTGAGGGATCCAGGTGCCCATGACTCAACTGGCCCCCAGGCTCTTCAGGGTGCCCAGACAGTGGGGGGCAGACTGCATCCTGTGAGGACTGCTGCTGCCATCAGGTGATGGGAATGGCAGACAAGGTCCCCACCACCTCAAGGCCTGGGCCCCACCAGTGGGCAGCTTTGATGAGGGCTCTGGATTCCTGCAGGACATGTCCCTCAGTTTATTCCCTGGGCCCCCAGGTCACCCACTGACCTGAGGCCAGATGAGCTGGAGGGCCCCAGGAGAAGGCCAGGGTCTACCTCTTACCTCACTCTGCCTGATGACCATCACTCTGCTGACCACTGGCTGAATCACCCACTAATGGTCACTCACTGACAGTTGATCACTTGGGGAAGGAGCCCACTGTGGTGCTGACCAATGGCTGAGCAGGACCACTAACTGTCACTCATTGGCAGTTGGTTGCCTAGGGGAGGGGCCCACTGTGGCATGTACCAATGGCTGAGCAGGACCTTTAATTGTCACTCACTGATAGTTGGTTGTTTGGGGGAGGGGCCCACTGTGGCACTGACCAATGACTGACCAGGACCACTAATGGTCACTGGGGGTAGGGGCCCACTATGGCACTGACCAATGGCTGGGCACCACTAACAGTCACTCACTGACAATTGGTCGCTTAGAGGAGGGGCCCCCTGTGGCATCAACCAATGGCTGAGCAGGACCACTAATAGGGTAGGGGCAGTCACTCATTGACAATTGGTCACTTGGGGAAGGGGCCCACTGTGGTGCTGACCAATGGCTGAGCAGAACCACTAACAGTCACTCACTGACAGTTGGTTGCTTGTGGGAGGGGTCCCCTGTGGCACCAACCAATGACTGAGCAGCACCAGTAATGGTCCTGGGGTAATGGTTGCCTAGTAACAGGCTGCAAGGTAATGGTGCACAGCAATGGCTGTGTGTTAAGGGCTGTGCAGGGCCACACTCCACTGCACTAATACTGACTAGAAACAGTATACTGGATTACTACAAAAGAAAGAACTGTACTTCCACTTCTATAAAAACCATAGTTTTGAGTTGTTTGTTATTATAGAGCACCCTAACTGATACATAAGTCTAATGCAGAGGGATACAAGACACTCAAAAGATAGTGAATAGGGCATTCACCCATTTGCCTATGAAAGAACCTGATTACACTGTACTTTACCAGGAAAGATTAACTATGGATTGCATCTTATGTCATTATATGCAATAATTGTTATTATGAAAATCATCTCAGAATTCCATACAAAATAGACTGATGTTAGTAGAGTTTTATTCAATCCTATAGTTGTTTCTTCAAATTCATAGATACATATTTAAATTTTGTTGCTGTGGGAGAATGCTGAGGTTGTCATGGCAACAGGTTTAAGCAACAGAGTATATGTGATGTACTGGGATGCCTGGTGCTAGCCATGCCAGCAAAAACATAAAATAATTATATCCTACCAAAAGAACTATACTAAGGGTAATGTGTGATAGTCAACTATTTGTCTTTCACCTTTAAGGGACCATAACTCAACACACTGATTTGTTAACAATTTTGATAATATTGCCAGTCCTGGTAGAAAATGAAATTTATACTAAGGATGAGATTGGTACAGGATCATCACTCAATTTCCAGCCACCTAGAAAAATACACATATATACACACACACACACAGGAAATCGGAGGAGAGAAAAGAGGTGGATGGGGAGAGAGAGAGAAACTGAGAGAGGAGATTGGACCTGCACAAGTAAAATCTGATAAACTTAATGAATTTAGGGGACAATAAATTTAAAGTAAGCACTCAAATTAAACCCCTCCTGAGCAGAGGTTCTGGAGAAAAATTGTTCAGTAATTACCCCAGCTCTCTGATTTACTTCATCTTGCAAGCAGAACCTTTATTGATCCTCTCTATGTGGACCAGGGGCCTATTTCTCTGCTATATATTTGCTACTGATTTAAGTTATCATCACTCTCTTATGAAAATTAAACATTTCGAGCAGGGCTACTCTAAGTTCCCCAGGGTTACTATTACTTTTCTCTCTGAGTGACCTCAGGGCTTCAGAGAGTCCAGAAGTCGCCACTGTGAGATGGCACAAACAATAGGCGTCTTGTATTATCACACAGGATCCAGAATAAAAGAGAAAAATAATGGGCTTGAGTTCATGAGCTGTGGTAAGCTGGAGCAGGGAATTCTGATGGTCCAGGGAGATTGAGGGAGTATAATATTTGGAGCTGGTCTTTGGATGGGTAAAATAAAATAAAGAAAAAAATTTCACCTGGCTTCTCTTCTCACTAAAGCCCTAGAAATAATTCAGGAAAACCTTCAATTCTAAGAAAAAAGAAGGAAAGAAGACAGCACCCCTACTTTTAGTCTTTATTCTCCTTTACTTCCCACTTATGCTACCATTTCAATTTATATGCACTCATTAAATAATATCTTCTCAGAACTTTCTGGGTGGTCCAGTGGTTAAGACTTCGCCTTCCAATGCAGGAGGTGCAGGTTCGATCCCTGGTCGGGGAACTAAGATCCCACGTGCCTCATGGCCAAAAAACCAAAACATAAAACAGAAGCAGTACTGTAACAGATTCAATAAAGGCTTTTAAAATGGCCTACATCAAAAAAACATCCTTAAAAAATAATTTTATATAAATAACATTTTCTTTCTCCCCTCCTAGTTTTATTCAGAAACTATCCTGACCAACTTCCTAGAGAACAAATCCAAGCTTCAAGAGCGCTTGCCAACTTGGGACAACCCGATTCATGCAGGAAAGACAGCCTCACCCCCAAAAGAAGTTGTTACTATACTGCAAGGTGTGACACAAAGGAGGCGGGCTCTGGACCCCACCTGCAATGACACAAACCATGTCAAGGCAGAACGAAAAAGGCCTTTGCAAACATCAAGAGGAACTGAATTCAGTCCAATGCCAGACAGTCTCGGGCAGCTTCTCCACTGCTTCTGGTGCAAAGCAGGGTCAAAGACATCTGACGTGGCTCAGCAGACAGAGGAGATCAATAATGCTAAAGAGGAGTGTCTGCAGTAAGAAGCAAATCATTGCAAATTTAGATAAAACGTCCTCCATGTGCAGGGCTCCTGATGGAAGCCCTACATCTGCCACATCGACCTTGTCACTGGGACACCCCTCCCTCATTGGGAGGGGAGAATGAGAGAGAGGCAAGGAAAAAAGAGCAGGAGCCAAGGTGCATACTGCACTGTGTCGTCTTTCACAGAGACGCCCCAAAGACTGCAGTGCCCATCCGGCTAATCCAAGGCGTAAACACTGAGAGTGCGAATTATTTTTAGAATGATGGGTATAAACTACATCTCAGTCTCAGAAGAGACTGGGAGGTAGCCAGATGAGGTTACTAACAGTAGGATAAACAGAAAGCAAACTTCTTTTAATGACTGAAATGTATTGAGAACTTATTGCGTGAGCCAGATACAGTTGCTAATAAGGAAACTAAAGCTTGAGGATTGTCAGCAGTAAATCTAGGACTCAAACCAAGGTCTGCCTCGCTCCAATGTTAAACAGTCACTTGCAAATACAACGTGTTTCAAAGCCATTCTCTTCTTCATGATCTTCATCATGTCTGGGTTACTGGCAAGCTCTTGACCTGTCTGGATTCACAGGAACAAGAACAAATACTTCTGAAGGCGACTGAGTTATTTAGGCAGAGAGTCGAGGCATAAACTAATGGGTTATGAAGAAACGTAGAAAGCAAGGAGATTTCAGCTAGTACTCTACCATTTGCTCCCCTTGACTGAGTCTGCTTAGAGAAAACTGGATTGTTGCATTAAAGCAATAAGCTGGTAAATCCTACTGTGGGTTGCTCAAACCTCAACATCGTTGTTGTTGTTGTTCAATATGTGGCCTATCACTGTGAGACACTGACAGGAGCAGGAATTATGTAGGAGGCAGAGAGTTGATTGTCTGGACATAAAAATATTCCATATTGGGAGCACATTCTCAGGACCCTTGTGCCAAGGTAAATGATCTGAATCTCCTCAACCCTTTCGACCCATTAAACAGATGCTACACAAATAACAAAAGATGGAAAAATTGTAAATGACTAATATCCATTTTATTTTACTTGTGTTAATGGCCACCCACTCCAGTACTCTTGCCTGGAAAATCCCATGGACAGAGGAGCTTGGTGGGCTGCAGTCCATGGGGTTGCAAAGAGTTGGACACGACTGAGTGACTTCACTTTCACTTTTCCTTTTCATGCATTGGAGAAGGAAATGGCAATCCACTCCAGCGTTCTTGCCTGGAGAATCCCAGGGATGGCGGAGCCTGGTGGGCTGCCATCTATGGGGTTGCACAGAGTCGGACATGACTGAAGTGACTTAGCAGCAGCAAAGATTAACTTTCCGATTTGTAAAGAAAACTAGGATTGACTGAGCAAGCACAGCGCACATCCCCTGCGCCAGGTAAAGGATGCACATGCTATCTCACTGACGTTTCACAATGACCTTTTGAGGCACGACCCGCCTATCTAGCAGCTGATGGAACTGAAGGTTACAGAGATGGTATATGCCTAGAGGCAGGACCTGTGGGTTGCACTGGGGGTTCCAGCCAAAATTCTTAAGACTTTCAAAATCAGTACTCTTTCCTCTATGCTCTTCCTTGGTTCTCTTTAATGATTTATGTCCCTGCCACACTCTGGGTCATCATTCTAAACTCTGGAAGTCATAGTTCAACAGAGTAGAAATATGTATTATTAAGCTGAAAAAAAAATTTACTGAAATAAATATACATCCAAGAAGCAAATGCTTTGCTAAACTCCTAAACTCTGTGGCTTAACTCCTTTGTCTCTTTCATCTCATATTGAAATATATAAGAATCATTCCAATTACTTGAGGCATTGGGTGAGTTGATTCCAGATTTCCAGAGACTTAACGAGAAGTTTTTCAAGTCTGAAGGATCTTTCGTGGATAATGGCTATTTGGGAAAGGAGATCAGATGAGCAGATGTAATGCTTTCACAGCTGTCCCACCCACGGGGAACACGGGGTGAAATGGAAGTGCAGGAACCTGGGGGTCATGCACACCTGAGTGAGAACCGTGGCTTCACCCCTGGGGAAAGCTGAGCAAACCTCTTCCCTTCTCTGCACTTCAGTTTTCATCTTTAAAATCAGAATGATGCCATCAAGCTCAAAGTGGTATTGTAAGAACCAACTGAGATGATCTGTGCAGAAGGGCTGGCAGCAGACGTACCCACTCCAACTAGAAACTAAACTTCCTGACAAACTTTTAGAAATGAAAAGCTCAGTTTCCTTCTCAATCCCTTCTTTTGTCCCTCAATTCCTTCTGATATGGCTGCTTATTGACATCGTTGCTTATTATGATTGAATAAGCTGGGTTAAGGGGAACCTCCCTGGTGGTCCAGTGGTTAAGACTCTGTGCTGCCTCTGCAGGGGGCACAGGTTCAGTCACTGGTTGGGGAACTAAGATCCCACATGCCACATGGCATAACTGAAAAAAATTTTTTTAAAGATGGGGTGAGGGCATGCAAGGTGCCTACTGTTGGGCCAGGGGAGAGTCTATCTAGGGAGGAAAGGAGGCATCCATTGTTTTGATTCTCATTTTCTGCAATTTTTACTGGCTGGAGAAAGAGGTAGTTTATAACCTTGCCATTTATAACCATGGCTACACTGGTGTTCATGGCCAGGAGGGTTGGCATTTCAAGCAAAGAGTATCTATCTGTCAATTGTAAGGCCCATAATTACTTTACTATTATTTGTTGTGTTGTGTAACAGATCCGCACACCATGTCATTCAGAGTCTCTCACAACTGCCTGGCTCCCACAGATGGTGTCTCTGCTTTTATCCTGCCCTACTTTCCCAGAATCTCGACATCTCCAAGGCCATTTACTGCCTCCTAATTCTCTCACACTTACCCTATTATGCTATTATCTTGCACCCAGCACTGGCTGTTTAATTTTCCACTTTCTGCCACAATATTATGGGCCCTGCGTTGCAGTCGCTTAGACAGTGTCTGTCTGCTTGCTGTTTGTGTACTCCGCTGGGGAAAAGGGAGGTGGGGAGCATCCTTTTGTGTACACATTATCAGAAGAGAGACAATGCCAAAGCATTTCAGGGAGTGGGGAGCATCTTGATGGGAACGCCACCAGCAGAGGCAGAGGTGCAGCACTCCAGCTAAAATAATTAAAACCTATGGTTTAAAGTCACCACGTACCCTGTTGTGTACACAATCCAGACTGAAAGGGAACATTAGCAATTAGCTGGTAAATTATCTTTACATGCATTCCCCTTTAAAAAAATCACTTTGGAATATTCACTTTCTAAAGCGGCTGCCTACACAGAAGTCTCTGCCTCTCTCACAGCTGCTTTTCTGGGTAGACGAATAGGAGAGAATGCGATGGTTGTTCAGATCCAGTGCCGGGTTTGAATTACAGCTTGATTTCTAGGCAAAGTTGTATCCCCTGAATTATAGTCTTAATTCTGCAAACAATCTACCAAACTAGTCAATGTCTTTGGGCTTCCACTTCCTCAACTATAACGTGGGAGTAACACTGCTTATCTTGCATGGTTTGGGGAAGATAACTGAAATATATATGAGCTCGGGAGATCATGCTTGGCATCAGAGTAATAAATCTTTGCTCATCCCCCCTCCCTTCCTTAAAACTCCAATTGGCGATCAATTCACATATAATTTGATCATGTAATTCCAATGGCTCATCTTTCCAGTTAAACTGGTCTCCATGGGGCTGGAGCCATCCCATGTTATTCCATCCAGGGTCTCAGAATAAGGGCTCAACAAATATCAGTGGAATTAGGGACAAGTGGAATGATAAGCCTACAGAACAATTGGTGAGTTCAAAGGAAGAGAGGATCCCAGCTTTTCAAACTAGATTTTTCAGCCATAACCTCAAAGGGTACCATTAATAATATAGTACCCTCTTCCAAAATGAGCTCTGTCTTCATTTTAGGTACAGGAAAGAGAGGGAGAGAGGGGAGGGGAAAAGAAAAGGAGAAAGAAAGAAGGAAGGAATAAAGGCTGGAGAGAGAGAAGGAAGGAGGGACGGAAGGAGAGGAGGAAGACAGCCAACCCCTGGGAGCTTCGCATGTCAAAGAGCAACCTCTCACCACACATCCTAAGCACAGTGCTCGCAGAAGAAGAATTAGTTTCACTACTAACTACTCCTAAAGATATTTAAGAAGGAAATGTGATTTGGGAAAAGAGGGAGGAGAGAGCCTCCAATCTCTTAACTTCCACAGCTAAACAGAAATGACTTTCAAATTCTCTGCCATTTTAATATTATCAGTGTTATTATTTACGTTCTGTGCAAACCACAGGGAAAGCTGACAGGGCTTTCCTGGATGCCCAAGAGGATCGTAATCAGACATCATCTTTATTTACTGAGCACCTACTATGTGTTCATAGCTCAGCAGCCCAGAAACTAATTCAGAGCAGCTTAGCCCCAGTGGGATAAACTTGGAGCCATGCATGATAAAGCTTGAATTAAATGTTTTCTCAGGAAGAAGGGACAGGCAAGCCGCCTCAGAAGGAAGGGAAAGGGCACCGGACCCCATTTGGGGAGGGACGTCTCGATCTCCCCTCAAAGGAAGTCTTCTGTGTGGAACCCAGGTGCTGCTGAGGGGGGCCTGGCGGGGCAGTGGGGGATGAAAGGCTTTCTGGAGGCCCTCTGACCCCAGCCGTCCCACGGGAAATGAGCCAGGAGGCTGCTGGCTGGCAGACAAGCAGGTGTGCCCTTAAGAAGCCATGGAGATTAGCTGGGGCTTATCCAAACCTCTGCAGGAGGCAAATCTCTCCTGGCTCCTCAGGAGACCCCAGCGCTCCTCTGGCATCAAAAAAAGCCAGATGCAGAATGGACGTCAACTTGGCCTTTTGTGAACCCAGGCCCCGGCGCGGAAATCTGGACACCATCACACCCACCAGGGGCCTCAAGGAGGACAAAGTTTTGAAGAGTATGTTTAGAAAAATGAAGAGAGAGGAAAGAAAGGACTGCAAGGCCAGAGCACGGGTAGATGAACCTCACTTGTGCTTGGATCTTTGCACCGCGATTGTTTTTTGTCCCACCCCGGGTGGCTCAGACAGTAAAGAATTTCTGCCTGCAATGCAGGAGACTGGGTTTCAAGCTCTAGGTCAGGAAGATCCCCTGGAGAAGGGAATGGCTACCCACTCCAGTATTCTTGTCTGGAGAATGCCACGGACAGAGGGTTCTGACAGGCTACAGCCCATGGGGTCATAAAGAGTCGGATGCAACGGAGCAACTAACACTTCGTCCCACCTACCTCCCCAAATGTAACCAAAAGTTACTTCTTTCTCTTGAAAATATGGTTTCTGGGGAAAATAGCTGTACTCTGCTCTTCAGCAAAAGTAAAAGCCGTAAGACTCAAAGGTTGAGAGCTCCCCTTCTCAGGAGCCCTAAGGAAAGCTAATCAGCACTGTGAGCAGAGGAAGGAGGGAGCGAGGGGGCCCCCCATCAGTGAAAAATGCACCCACTTTACTCTATATCCAGGTTTAACGATGTGGGGAAGGCACTGGCTTCAGACCTAGCAGACGTGCACTGCAGCCTGATTCTGCTGTGCATAAGCTGTATGGCTCTGAACTAAGCACTTCATCTCTCACATCAATTTCGCCATCCTACGAGGAGTCTCAGAGAAGGCGATGGCACCCCATTCCAGTACTCTTGCCTGGAAAATCCCATGGATGGAGGAGCCTGGTAGGCTGCGGTCCATGGGGTCACTAGGAGTCGGACACGACTGAGTGACTCCACTTTGACTTTTCACTTTCATGCATTGGAGAAGGAATGGCAACCCACTCCAGTGTTCTTGCCTGGAGAATCCCAGGGACGGGAGAGCCTGGTGGGCTGCGTCTCTGGGGTCGCACAGAGTCGGACACAACTAAAGCGACTTAGCAGCTTAGCAGCAGCAAGAGGAGTCTAACAGCGGCTCCTTCCTGGAGCTATTTGAGCAGTAAACAGAATCATTTGTATAAACACACAGCACAGGACCCAGCACCTAGAATGTGCTCAGTAAAAGCCCGTTTCATCCTTTTTTCAACAACCCAATTCTCTATATAAAACAGCAGAGAATATTTCTCTACTTTTTCACACTTGTGGAAACCCATTCCTAGTGAGGGTAAGTCACTTTTTCAAAGTGTTCAGATGGAAATAGTGGAGGCAAGAACCCGATCTCCCCAATGCCCTCGCTAGGCCTTGCTGTTTGATTGGCACCATGAAGATGACCCAATATCCAGATTCAGACAGGTCCAATGATGGCCTTGGCAGAGGCAGCCTCGGAGTCAGATTTTAGTGCGACACAGCCCACCTCCTGCAGGATATTCACCAAGGAGGCTGTAGTTGTAACTGCCCCTCACTCGGTGGAAACCGGCCTAGGAAACATGTAGGATGTATGGCATTTTGGACGTAGCATGGCATTCATAGTTTTAGCCAATGGTATAAATAGGAGCTCTCATATCTTTTAAGCTGGCTGTGTCACACACAGATATAAACATGAGACAACTGGCTCTGGAATACTGAGTTGCAGAGATGATGTCCTTGATTCAGACCACACAACTATAGTAGGAATTTTGTTTTCAACTCATCCTCTGCCCCTGTTGCCTACATATGTGGCACAAGCAGGAACCTAACTGCAAAGGTGGCACAGTGGCTCTCTCTACCTGACCCTCAGGTCATTTCCTGGGCAGGAAGGTGCTCAGGAAGAGGCTGGATGGTGGTGAATCTTGTCTTTATTTCTTCCCAGAAGTGGCTGAATTTCGACTCTTTTTTGAAATGTTCTGCCGCCAGTACCTGGGCTTCCCAGGTGGCACTAGTGGTAAAGAACTCACCTGCCAAGGTAGGAGATGTGGGTTTGATCCGTGTGTCAGGAAGATCCCCTGGAGGAGGGCACGGCAATCCATTTCAGTATTCTCACCTGGAGAATCCCATGGAGAGGGAAGCCTGGCAGGTTACAGCCCATAGGGTCACAAAGAGTTGGACACGACTGAAGCAACTCAGCACGCATCACACACTGCCAATACCTAAACTTTCATCATCATGTTAGGACTAGAAGGAGTGGTGGTTAAGAATACTCCTTGCAATGCAGGGGATGTGGGTTCACTCCCACATTCCAACCCCAACCAGGGATCCACAGGCCATAGGTCAACTAAGCCCTCGCACCACAACTACTGAGCCTACACGCCACAGCTAGAGAGCCCTTGCCACAGCTAGAGAGTCCCTGCCACAACTGGAGAGTCCCTGCCACAACTGGAGAGCCCGTAGGCTGCAATGAAAGACCCCGCATGATGCAGAGAAGATTTCACATGCTATCACCAAGACCCAAGAGCCAAATAAATAAATAAAACCAGGAGGAATCTTACACAAGCTCTCATTTTATAAATGAGAAAACTAAGGGAGAAACAGGGGTGTGGGAATAAGTTTCCGGAGGCCAGTTAGCACCCCAGTGCCCACCTCCTTCACTGCCTGATGCAGGGTTTTAGGGACCCACGAGGATGGCAGAACATGTGTGCTCAGTCTCTCAGTCATGTCTGACTCTTTTCGACCCTATGGACTGTAGCCAGCCAGGCTCCTCTAAACATGGGATTCTCCAGGTGAGAATACTAGAAGAGGTTGTCGTTTCCTCTTCCAGGAGATCTTCCTGACCCAAGGATCGAACTCACGTCTCCTGTGGCTCCTGCATTGGCAGGCAGATTCTTTACCACTGCACCAAGGATGGTAGAACAGCTTGTCTAATTGTTTCTTCGTGATGGAGCTCACCATGTACAGAGCTCATGAGAAAGGAACTAGAGGTCAAGTGTGATGAGAACACAATTAGTGTGACAAATATTCAAGCATACTATTCGACATCCTCAAGGAAAACTAAATAAATACAATACCAAAAAGCCCTCGAAACCGGTTTAACATTTTTATTTCAGAGATTTCTTTATGGGTCTCCAAGACAGTCTGTTATAATTGTTATTATTATGAAAATGGCAAATCACTATAAACATAGGCCTTAATTTAGTCTCATCATATCTGATAAAGTTGCTTCATTCAGCTATAATTTACTGAGCACCTATCATGTGTCAAGTATACCCTAAGCACTAAGAATATAAAAATGAACAACCACAGTCTCTGTGCTTAAGAAATTCACTGTACAGGAAGGGGTGAAAACCAGCACTACAGAAAGTATATCAAAGACCTAAATATAAGACCGAAAACTATCAAACTCTTAGAAGAAAATATAGGAGGAAAGTTTCAATACAGGATTTGGCAATTACTTCTTGGATATAATACAAAAAGCCAAACAGAAAAAGAAAACAAATTAATCGGACGCCATCAAAATGTAATACTTCTATGCATTAAATGACTTGATAAACAGAGTGAAGAGGCAACCCACTGAACGGAGGAAAATATTTACAAATCACGTATCTGATAAGGAATCCAGAAGATATCGAGAACTTCAACAGCTCAATCACAAAACAAAGAACTCGATTCAGAAAAGGGCAATGGGCTTGAATAGGCATTTCTCCAAAAATGGCCCACAAATGGCCGATAAGCACAGGAAAAGATGCTCAACATCACTAACTGTCAGGGAAATGCAAATCAAAACCACAGGGAACTACTAGCTCACACCCTTCAGAGTGGCTACTATCAAAACATCGGAAAGCTTAAGTGTTAGAAAAGATGTGGAGAAAGCAGAACTCTTGCACACCGTTGGTGGAATGCAGACCCAAGCCAGTGTGGGAGACGTGTGGGGGCGCCTTCACCAACACTTAAAAATAGGATTGCCGTTTGATTTCACAGTCTCACTCTGGGTACATGCCCAGGAGAGCTGAAAGCAGGGTCCTGAAGAGATGCTTGTACATCCATGCTTATAGTAGAGTGTTTCAAGACAGCCAAAAGGTGAAGGTGAACCAAGTGTCCATCTGCAGATGAACAGATGAATAAAATGTGATATATACATACAATGCAGTACTACTCAACCTCCAGAGAGAAGGAAGTTCTGATACACGCTGCAGTGTGGATGAACTTTTGAGGACGGCGTGCTAAGGGACAGAAGCCAGCCTCCAAAAAAAAACCAAACACTGTCTGATTCCAGTTCTATGAAGCACTTGGAGTACCTGTCATTTAGAGACAGAAAGCAGAATGGTGGTTCCAAGGGCAGGAGAGGGAGGAAGGGGTGGTACTTGATCCATAGGAGCAGAGTTTCATTTCGGTGAGATGAAAAGAGTTCTGTGGATGGACTGAGCTGATGATAACAAGGCAATGTGACTGTACTTGATGCCAGTGAGCTGAACACAAAAATGGTTATGATGATGATTTTTATACTATATGTATCTTACCAAAATTTAAAAAAAAATACAAGCACTGCAATCACTATCAAGAGCAAACTCACCAGGAGGCAATTTAAGCCTCTGGTGCCCCAGCCACACTGCAAGAGGTCAGGCTAGGAGAGGGCCCAATAGAAACCACTCAAAAGAATGTTAAGACTCCAACCGCTATGGAAACAGTATGGAGATTTCTTTAAAAATTAAAAATAGACCTACCATATAACCCAGCAATCCCACACCGGGACATATGCCCTGGGAAAGCCATAATTGAAAAGATACATGCACCCCAATACTCACAGTAGAACTGGATATCTACCATAGCCAGGACATGGAAG
This sequence comes from Bos indicus, assembly GCF_029378745.1. Classification (NCBI taxonomy): domain Eukaryota; kingdom Metazoa; phylum Chordata; class Mammalia; order Artiodactyla; family Bovidae; genus Bos; species Bos indicus. The sequence continues at coordinate 33,355,881 of NC_091774.1, forward strand.
CAATCTAAGTGTCCATCAACATAGGACTGGATAAAGAAGATGTGGTACATACATACAAAGGAATATTTCTCAGCCATAAAAAGGAATGAAATTGGGTCACTTGTAGAGACATGGATGGACCCGGAGAGTGTCATACAAAATGAAGTCAGAAAGAGAAAACACACACACACACACACACACACACACACACACACACACATATACTTAACACATATATATGAAATCTAGAAAAATGGTATAAACGATCTTATTTGCAAAGCAGAAAGAGAGAGACAGGTGTAGAGAACAAATATATTGATACCAAGCAGAAAAGAGAAGGGGGTAGTGGAAGGAATTGGGAGATTAGGATTGACACAAATCCATGATTGATATTATGTATAAAACAGATAACTAATAAGGAGATACTGCATGGCACAGGGAACTCTACTTAATGCACTGTGGTGACCTAAATGGAAAGGAACTGCAAACAGGAGGGGATATATGTAAATGTATGGCTGACTCATTCGGTTGAACATAGAAACTAACACAACATTGTAAAGCAACTCTACCCTAATAAAAATTAATTTAAGAAAAAGAAGGTTAAGACTCTCTGAAAGTGCTGAACACTGAGAGAGGAGGGGAGTCCATGGTCTGCTGCAGAGTCCTGCCAAGTCTTCCTTGCAGACAGTAAGCCTCACCAGAGGTTTATAAAACCAACCATGTGAAATTTTTCCATTAACAGTCAGAAATCATTTCAAGTGTCATCACCACAGAAGAGACATAGTAAGACAAACTAAAAAGTTCCAAATCATTAACTTTTGCTTTTGAGTGTTAAGAGGTTTTTGTGTCCTCAGATGGGGACAACAGGTCCTGAGGAGATCTCTAGTTCTTTTATTTTAGAAGCTTGCTGGTAAGGACTTACCGGTCCTTTCTAAGAGGTCCTCTAGGCTGTTGCTTCTCCTTCAGAAGGGAATTTCTCCTGGAGGGCCACAGTCCCGGAGAGACGAGACCAACAGGATGTGGGACACCAGCATCTCTACTGAGAGGGAAAAAAAGAAAGACAAATTACCCGAGGCAAAGCTGAAATGGCTTCCCTGAAGAGTCAACATTTATAAACTTCATGCAACTTCACAGGTGCCCTAGAAAAGCCACACCTCTATCCACAGTGGTTACTAAGCTCCCTTTCATCTCTTGTTTGGGCTGACTGCTGTGCTGAGATGGGGACATAGAGAAATAAGATGTGACCCCCGCCTCCAACAACTTGATATCCTCATGAGTGAAAAGTGAAAGTCGCTCAGTCGTGCCCGACTCTTTGCAACCCCATGGACTGTAGCCTGCAAGGCTCCTCTGTCCATGTGATTCTCCAAGCAAGAAACACGAGTGTATTGAACAGGGATTGAACCCAGGTCTTCCACATTGCAGGCAGATTCTTTACTGTCTGAGCCACCAGGGGAGTCCTCATGAGTGAGAATGCATTAAGTATGAATTGCACTGTTACCATCCAGGATACACCTTTCCAGATGGCTCAGTGGTAAAGAATCTGCCTGTCAATGTAGGAGATGCAGGAGATGTAGGTTCCATCTCTGGGTCAGGAAGACCCCCTGGAGGAGGAAACGGCAACCCATTCCAGCATTCTTGCCTGGGACATCCCATGGACAGAGGAGCCTGGCAGGCTACAGTTCATGGGGTCACAAAGAGTCAGACACGACTGAGCACACACACACACAACCCAGGATATAGTGGGTTTTTGTCTGCATAAACTAAAGGAAGGATGAGCACCTCTCCTCGTTCCACTGTCAGATGAGAAAGATAAACCTCAGAGAAACAAAAGGTTACTCGAGAAACGAGCACCACGTCCTGCATTTTGATTGCTGAGGTGGCTGTCTCAGATTCTTGTTCCCTAGTACCAAGCGTCCTTCTCCCTAGATGCCCAGTCTCTGTTTGGACTTGGTCAGAGCCCAGAGCTGAGGCTGACAGCACAGGATTCCCTCCCTTCCCCAGCCGGTTAGCCTCCCAGGAAGGAGACACTCCCTGTCCCTTTGGCCACAGAACGTGCAGCCATACCTTTGATTGGAAAGGCCAGCAGCCAGCGAGTGTAAATGGCACACCCATCAGCACCACCATTCAGACAGTGCTGTCTTCACGAATTAAATATGACACATCACAATGATGATTCCGAGGCTCAGACAGACCTCACTGCCTGACAGGCTGGGTCAGCCGCCTTCCCAGCCTGTTTCAGACACCCAAACAAATTAACACATGTTCCGTGGTGATACAAAATTGCATTTCTGTGTGTGAGTGTGCGTTTCAAAGCCTCCGTGCAAGCGCACGATTGTCAATTAAATATTTATCAAACTCCCGCTGACCTACGAGAGGCTCTGACCTACGAGAGGCATCATCCACTGGCTCTCAGAGCATCAGTATCAGCTGTTTTTAAAAGGCAGCTTCTCTTCTTGGTCAGTGGAACCTATTTAAACCTCAGTGAAGAGCCCTCACTATCTTTTGTACTGGATCCATCTACCAGGCTGAATGAGGCTTTTAGAACCAGCAAGAACCAGATGGCCCTCCAAGAGCATTTCTGAATGTTTGGATCTGAGTCATTTGTATGCGGATGTCTTCACAAAACAGCAATCTGGGTAACAGGCTCCAGGCTGAGTCCAGCTTTCCAGACAGCCCATCTTTGCCCACAATTGAGAAGACAAGCACAATATTGTAGGGTACCACAAAAATATTGCAGCGTTTCTTTATATGTGTAGCATCAAATACAGGAAGAGTCCCCATCAGGCTGTCACGACAATGTTAGTTCGCCACAACAACATCCCTTCCTGATAATTTTTCTTTCTCCCATTGCACCTACGATTTCTCCCCTGGCTCAGGCATAAAGCCAGCTTTGTAAATCAGCCAGCAGAGGGCACCTCAAAACTGGTGCAATAATCCAAATCTCCGCAAATTCAGAGCCGAAAAAGATGTTAGACTAATCAAAATGGGCTCCAGCTTTATGGTGTGCTGGGAGATCCTAGCCAGAAAGAGGAGAGCCGGGGAGGGAAGAGATGGAGCCAGAAATGTATTAGTTGATGGACCTGTTCATCTGAGGAAGAGGAAAGGCTTCAGAGAGAGTCCAGTATCAGAAATCCAAGGGGAGGGGTAAACGTAGTTCAAAAGTGGGAAATGATCAAAATGAAGGGGGTCAACCCAGCACTGCAAACTTCTCAGCATTTTCCAGAGAAGAGAAAACCTACGTTTTCATAAACACCTGTACGTGGAAATTTATAGAAGCTCTATTTACAGCCACCCCAAACTGGGAGCCATCCGAATGTCCTTCTCCCAGTGAATGGATAAACCAAATGTGGTATATCCATACAGTGCAAAACTACTCAGCAATTTTAAAAGGACAAGTTATTGATATATACAACAACATGTGTGCTATGCATGATAAGTCGCTTTCAGTCGTGTCCCACTCTTTGCAGCCCCATGGACTGTAGCCCACCAGGTTCCTCTGTCCATGGGATTCTCCAGGCAAGAATACTGGAGTGAGTTGCCATTCCCTTCTCCAGGGGATCTTCCCAACCCAAGGTTCAAACCACATTTATGTCTCCTGCATTGGCAAGCAGGTTCTTTACCACAAGTGCCACCTGGGAAGCCCTACAACAATATGGATGAACCTAAAAGGTATCACATGGAGTGAAAGAAACCATTCTCAAGAAAAAGTTCCATTAGCATAATTCCATTTGTAAGACATATTCAACATCTCAGCACTGCCAGGGGCTGGGGGGAGCAGAGGGGATGACTACAAAGGAAACAGCACAAAACAATTTTCTGCAGTTGATATAACTACTCTGTCCTGCTTTTGGTGATGATTACATGAATGTATACATGTGTTAAAATGCATTAAACTGTACAAACAAGTCAGTTTCACTGTAGGTTAATTAAACAATAAAAATTTTCTAAGAAAAAAACTGAGCCATAAAAGAAAACCAAAGGGGTAGAACTCAAGGGGCAGGATGAGATGCATAGATAAAGAGTGAAATCTAGGGACCTCCCTGGAGGACCAGTGGTTAAGACTCCAAGCTTCCACTGCAGGGGGTGCAGGTTTTATCCCTGGTAGGGGAGCCAAGATCCTGTGTGCCACACCATGTGGCCAAAAAAAAAAAAAAATCTTTTTTAAAGAGTGAGATCTAGTAATGTCTAGGTCCTTATCTAGAATGTAGGTAAAGTGCGGAGGGCCAGAGCAGAGTTGATCCCCGAGGACAGGCTGCTAGGGATCAGGTTCCCACTGCCGATAGGTTGAGGTGGGGTTTCCGCTGAACAGCAGCAACTCAAGCAGAAGGGAGCAGAGGAGCCAACTGGACCCATAAGGTGCTGACTGAGCACAGAGGCTGCCACTCAATGGTCCTGCAGCCCCAGGGGCTCTGCTCACCCTTAGGAGCCCACATCCATGGCAATGCAGAGCCACCCCAGGTCACTGCCCTACCCCACTCGCTGGTAAGGAGACTCATTGACTGTGGGCAGAGGTTTAGCTGAAAGGGCCAGTGATGGACAAAAGCTAGACAGATCTGATCTAACCCCAATACACAGATAAGAAACCTGACAGAGCAAAGCAACAGGAGTTCCCCAAGATCACACAGCTGGTGAGCATCCCCGGGGGCCCTGGACCCTTTCCCATCACCACTACATGACTCCCTCATCAGTCCTCTAGCCTGGGATGGCATTTCTTCTCATCTGTCCCAGGTAAGTGAGACCAGGTTTTCCATTTAAAAGACAGCAAAACACAGGTGGCTCCATAGCTTTTCATGAAGACACGTGAAAAAACTCACTACCTCCCTGAGCCTCTTGATTTGTTGCTGTTACATTTATTCTTTTTTTCAGATGAAATATTCACTACCTCCTGTGTCTTGAGTTCCCTGTCAGGCTCCTCTGACCCATGCCACTAAATCCAATGATTTCACTGGATGATTAAAAAGACAAAGTTCTTAGCTATCAAATCACCTCATGTCCTAGCCACATTTTTCATTTTCATCAAGTATTGGAGAGCTCAGAAGAGGGATGACTGTCATGGTTCCCTTGGATTGAATGTTATGAGAGAAAAGCTTTGGTGGAAGATTTGGTCAAGGTTACTGGCCCAGCTCTGCTAATAACTGGATGTGAGATTTTAGGTATGACACTTCCTTTCTTGAGACTGAATTTCCTCCTCTATAAAGTGAGCTGGTTAGACTGGAAAATTATTAAGATACTTTCCAGTCCTATATAGTTATATATCATGTGTAGTCTTTGTGTGTGTGTTTGCCCAGTAGTGCTGGACTCTTTTCAACACCATAGACTGTAGCCAGCCAGGCTCCTCTGTCCATGGATTTCCCAGGCAAGAATACTGCAGTGGGTTGCCATTTCCTCCTCCAGGGGATCTTCCCACCACAGAGATAAATCCACATCTCTTGCGTCTCCTGCATTGGCATGTGGATTCTTTACCAGTGTGCCACCTGGGAAGCCATTTAGCCTTAAGAGTAGATAGCAAATAACTAAACTGATATACAAAAGAACGGACACATTTCAACAATTCAATACATGTTTTTTGTGAGCCTACTGTCTTTTCAGGCTACACATTAGCCGGGAGGTATTTAACAACATATAAGAATGATAACTGGACGTACGATCTCATGGATCAAAACAAGAGTCTAGATTTAAAGGAGCCACTGTTTCACTTGTCCTCCTGTGGGTCATTTGTTTAACCTCTCTGAACCTATTCCTTCATCTGTAAACTGTGAATAATAATGGCTCCTTCTAGGAGTGAAAAATAAATGAGAGTATATTACGTTTTATTATTAAGTCATTTATATTACTGTCCTGCCCTCTCGAAACATCATTTTTCTTTCTTACCCCATACTCTTTTTGCAAGTAACCTCCATTTTTAATCTCCTCATCGCTCGAAATTGAATTTTCTATTAATGCTTTGAGATGCAACTGAAAGTCCATTTTTTTCACAGAGATGTATCTGCCTGCTCCAGCCAACACAAATCTCCCTTGTTTCTGGTTTTCTGTTGCCTTTTGAAAAACACCAATGTGGTGTTTTCTGTTGCCATATGATTGACTTGGGTGTCTGTAGTCTAAATTCTCCTAAACTCTAGCTTGGGCTTCCGTGGTGGCTCAGATGGTAAAGAATCCACTTGCAATGTAGGAGACCTGGGTTCAATCCCTGAGTTGGGAAAATCCTTGCAGGAGGGCATGGCAACCCACTCCAGTATTCTTGCCTAGAGAATCCCCATGGACAGAGGAGCCTGGCAGGCTGCAGTCCAAGGGGTTGAACAGAGTCAGACATGACAGAGCAACTAAGCACACAAACTCCAGCCTACGTTACCAACTGCCTCCAGTGACTTCAAACTCTACATGTTTCAAGTAGAATCCATAATCTTTTCAAAGACCTTGCTTCTCTCCATGGGCTCATTTCAGTTCATAGTTTCTCGGTTGCTTATACGTAAGTATTTGTCATGTTTCGTCTCCATCACAGCCTCCTCCTATCCATCGCATTAATTCCAACTCTCATGCATCTCACAACATCCTTTCTCATCTCCAGTGTCTCAGCCTTCCTGGAGCCTCTCTTGACTAGATTATGCAATAGTGGAGGGAAGAATGTATCAACATCACCCAGAAAGCTTTTCAAAATACCCCTATTAACGTTTCCATCAGCCCATACAGTATCTGAAATTTTAGTTGAGGGAAAAGACAGAAGACTAAGGGAAAAGCTAGGCTTGAGTCTCCTGCAAAAGTTTCCAGGTTATTCTGATACATTGCTCATCAGTGATGAGAATCACTGTTTTAACCTTTCTCCTCCAATCCCTTCCCCCTCTACTCCCCTATACAGTCCATGGAATTCTCCAGGCCAGAATACTGGAGTGGGTAACCTTTCCCTTCACCAGGAGATCTTCCCAACCCAGGGATCGAACCCAGGTCTCCTGCATTGCAGACAGATTCTTTACCAGCTGAGCCACAAGGGAAGCCCTCTCTCCTGCCCAAATTATTTTTCAAAACCTCCAATTATCATGGCTCTGCACTGCCTTTCAGAAACAAGCAAACAAACAAGAGAGTCTTTAGCCTGGCTTTCACGTTCTGGTTCCAGGCTGCTTTCCTGACAGGGATTCCCCCACTCCTTCCGTGCCCCATGTGTTCCAACCAAAACAAACTCGACCTTGTTCCTCGAGACTTACCATGCCCTTTCACACCCCAGGTCTCAATTCATGCCGCCTCATTTTCTAGGGATTCTCTTCTGCTCTCACCTCACTATCCTTGCCTGGGAAAATCCCACGTGACTTTCAATGTTCAGACCTATGCCATCTCTTCCACAAAGTCATGACCAATTTTCACCCTCTTCCAGGCAGAATTAGTTCTTCCCTTCTCTGTATCCCATCTCAGTCTATCCACAGCGTTCATCCATCGAGTAACAGCTCAGCAAGGCCACCTTTTTGGACTCTCTCTGAAAGGATATAAGTACCTCCTCTGGTCCTCTTAGTAACTGTTTACACCTGTTTTATACTTACACCCTACTCTATTCCATGTGTTGGGGTGAGTGGTGGTTCATAACTTGTTCATCTACTAATACAGACCATGAACTCCTCAAAGATAGACACCATCCTATCCTTCTTTGATCCCCAGCACAAGCAAGAGTATGGAATTTTACCGGGTGCTAAACAAATATTACTTCAGTCGAGATCCAGATTGGAGTTCGTCCCTGGTGGTCTAATGGCTAAGACTGAGCTCCCAATGCAGGAGGCCCTGGTTCAATCCCTGGTCGGGGAACTATATCCCACAGGCCGCAGCTAAGGCTCTGCATGCCACAACTAGGGCCCAGAACAGCCAGATAAATAAAAATATTTAAAAAGAAAAGATCCAGATCGGATATCGTCCCTTCAGTAAGCATTTGCAGGCTCTAAGAAGTAGCAATGCCTTCCTTCTGCCACCACAGCATGCTGCCAATACCACCTTCTATTGTTATTTGCGAGTTCATAGCCTTACCTAAGACAATGAGTGTATCAGGGGTGGGAACCATGTCTTTATCTTTGTCTGACCTTTGACATGTTGTACAGTGCCCAACAAACAGCTCTACCCACCAAGCTTCTGTAATAACTGAACTGGATTTACTGGCATTTCTTTCCAGGTGATAAGCTCTTCAAAGACCCTCACTGTGTCTTTTATTACCCCTCTCACAAGTTCAATATCTCCTCCAGTCCTGGGTTCAGAGCAAACATTCAGCAAAATATCTGTCCACTGACACATTCTTCTTGAATATTCCTGAATAAGTCGAGGCCTGCTTGAGAGGGTAGAGTGTCCCTATTGGTTGTGTTTCCAAGAAAGGAGGAAATCAGTCTTGCAGTGACCGTCTCCTAACTCTTTAATTGTCATCCTGTACACATCCTGGTATTTCATCATGGTTCATCATATCACTAGAAAGGTCACATCTGTCACTTTGTAATTCCCAGCTTATTTCCCTGGTCCAGTACCAACCACCTCCCTTCTCTCCAGTTGTCCCAATGTGTTCATCAGAATGGAATGCACCATATTAACTTCAAACCAGGAGTGAAAATAATGCCTACTGGTGTGATAAATTCTATTCCAACAAGGCTGAGGGTGGGATCACTGTTCAATGTATTCATAATACAGAGGCCAACTGGATAATGAAAAACATTCCTTTATCCACAACTGAACATTTTTGGAGTTTTGTTTTTAAAAACTAAAACATCACAATATTTATTGAGGTTTGACAGAAAACAGCAAAATTCTGTAAAGCAATTATCCTTCAATGAAAAATAAATTAAAAAAACAAAAAAATAAACTCAATATCTCATTATTACTAAAACAATGAAGATACTGCATGGTATGTTTTATTTTAGGTAGTAAAAATAACCATGCTTTTAAAAAGCACTAATGTGATAAAAGTTCTCTCTTTCTCTACTGTTTAACACAAACATGGTCCTACAAGTTTATAAATTGCCCAACCATTCTTGAATGCCTAGGCACAACTTAGCTAACACCATCATTCAAAACATTAAGTTAGGAACTGAACAACCAATGAGGAAATAGTTTTTCTGGAAGTTGGGAAGTTATATTACTTGAGTTAAATAAAAAGAACAAACTCAACATTGATCACAGCACATCAACTAAGAGTAGAGATGCCAAGCAAGGCTGCCACCATCATACATCACGATAGCAGAGATGTCAAAAAATTTTAGAATTTCTTCCAGATAGGTCTACAAATGAAATTACTTGGAAACAAAAAGTAATGACTGTGACATGGGATACTGGTGAACTTTAATCCACATTTTATCACCGTATTTAAACATCCCCAGAGTCATACCTATTTTTAAATTCTATGATCTAGGATAGATAATTTTCTTTCTGCAGTGAGATCATTTGTGTTATTAGCTGCAATGCAGTATTTTAAGACTCCATCAAGAAGAATGAAAGGAAATCAGAAATTGAGGCAACAGTGTAGACAAGCCTTGTAAAATCTGACATTAGAAAAAAGATTGCTCTGGACTTGAATGATTCTGACTGATTATCCATACAACTGAAATTCACTGGTATAAGATGGAGTGATCTTGCATGTCCAAAATGACTAGTCCTAACACAAAAAGGAGAGATCTTCGTTAAGGTTGCCATGCTGCAGACTTGAGCTGTCATTTCAGATCATTTCTCAGATTTGCAGGAAGTGAAAAGAAATGAATATTTTGAGAAGTTTCAACACTTTTAGCATCATCTACCCTAATGTCCACTGGTCCTACTTTGTTAACACTTCATGTGCAAAGAAAGCTCAAAATTACTCTAGGTGTCTCAAGTGGACCAAACAGTTGATTCTCTCTACCAGGAAATTGGCTCCTGAAACCAACTAAGTGCATCATATTGAAACAACTTTTCCTTTTGATTGTGAGCTTCTTAGCACAGTCCACATCAAGGATCCCACCAACCACCCCAGAGCAGCCACTGAATTCCTCTACCATCTCAAGCATAAACTTGAAAAGTGATACATGCTGCCAGAGTCCCTGAACTGAGAAGCTAAGGTCTTTGTCTTGTGATTCAGCGCGATGTTGTTTTTTAACCCTGGACAAGCCAAAGCGCTCTTTGGTCCTCAGTGCTTCCTTATGCATATTGTGCATGTGTGGGGAAGGATTGGGGGCACGGGGGAACAGTACAAAACTCTTCCAAAGTATGGAGATGAATTAGATTCTGACAGGCAAATGACTTTAGCTTTTTGGGAAAAGATTTTGCAGCAGTGACAGTAACCTCTTTCCTCCAAGCGGTGGAAAAATTTTTCTGAGTTCTTGATTTCTGTTTGGTGAGCTGGTTTCATGGGGGTCATGGCACTGGTGATTCCTGTTGGGCTTTTAGTTCTACTTTGCGAGTGGCTGGGGCAAGGATGGGACAAGAAAACCCAAAGCAATGGGGACTAGCAAAAGGGACTGAAGGGTAGAGAGGCATTACAAAATTGCTCCCTTTTTGAAGAACGGCTGATCTCAGGTTCCTTTTTAATTTAAATTTTTAATTTATTTTATTGAAGTATATAGTTGATTTCCAATGTTAGGTTAATTTCTGCTGTACAGCAAAGTAATTCAGTTATGCATATGGATATGGGCTTCCCTGGTAGCTCAATGGTAAAAAATTCACCTGCAATGCAGGAGACGTGTGTTCGAATCCTGGGTCAGGAAGATCCCCTGGAGAAAGCAGAAACCCACTCCAGTATTCTTGCCTGGAAAATCCCATGGACAGTGGAGCCTGGCGAGCTACAGTCCATGGGGTCGCAAAGAGTCAGACATGACTGAGCAACAAACACTTTCATTTTTTTTTTCCATTTTCATATATATATATATATATATATATATACACACACACACACACACACACATATATATACACAGAGATACACACATAAATACATATATATATACACATACATACATATATATATACACACAGAGACACACACATAAATATATATATATATATATATATATATACACACACATGCATCCTTTTCATATTCTTTTCCATTATGGTCTATCACAGGACACTGAATACAGTTCCCTGTTTAGCTTCCTTTCTAATAGCCTCCCACAAACTTTCTTGCTGGCAGTTCTGGGGCAGGCATTTTTACATTTCCTCTTCCATCCTTCCAGACTGACACTTAGAGAAGTATAGGAGGAATTGTCTCCAAATCATCTCTTCCACAAAATTTCACATTAAATGAACATGGGGAAAAAATCCAATCCTGTGGTAATGTTCTCTTAGAACATTCTTGGGAGTTTTATGCTGTCCTTAAAACACCAACTGTCAAAATAAGATAATGGTTTTTCAAGGAAATCCCAAACATCCACAGTTAGCCTAGCAAGTTTATATAAATGGAAGAGTGTCTTCATGTCCCCTAGCTAAAAAAGAAAATCTGGGGAGAAAATAGAGCTTCATCGAAGCATCATTCCCTATCGATGAAATCCTCATTTTCCAGATTTGCTTATTTTAAAATCCAACTCCTTGAACATATAACACCACATCCAAGTGCTACCTCTTTGCTATTTTAACAAACCATTACGAGCTTTCTGTTTGCTTCCCCAAATATCACAAGAACAGTTTGTTGTGCTGGTTCATTAGCAAAACGAAGACTTTCTTCAGTGCTAATGTGTGTCACGTTTCTTAGGAGGACTAGGAAGCTTACATTGCAAAGGAAGTTAAATGAGCATTTTCTCTCTAAAGGCCTTATACAGTTAAGTAGAGGAAGGTGTGCTATTTATTTAAAAATGAGGCAGGGCTTTCCTGGTGGCTCAGTGGTAAAGAAACCACTTGCCAATGCAGGAGAGGCGGGTTCAATCCCTGGTCTGGAAGATCCCACGTGTCATGGAGCAACTAAGCCCATGCAGCACAACTACTGAGCCTATGCTCCAGAGCCCAGGAGCTGGAACTACTGAGCCCACGTACCACAAATACTGAAGCCCTAAGGCCCTAGAGCCCAGGCTCTGCAACAAGAGAAGCCACCACAACTAGAAGCTGGTGCACTGCAACGACGGAGTGGCCCCCGCTTGCCACAACAAGAAAAAAGCATGTGCAGCAATGAAAGACCCAGCACAGCCAAAAATCAAAAGGTGTGTGTTGGGGGTGGTAAAGGGAAGGCAGCTTCACTTTGTTCTCTCAGTTTGGAGGGAAGAAAACTCTGAAAAGGTTTACAAAGTGGTGAACCCTGAAAGATATGTCAACTGCTGAACTGTAGTGTCTCAATGGAGTATATGCTTCTGAAAAGGAAACTGTTTTAATGAATGAGGAGGTGTTTCATATTTTGGACCACACGCTGCCATTTTAGTGGTTATTTTAAATCAGTGGGCAGGCATGTGGGTGAAGAGAAGTATAAGAAGCTACATCCTACTTTAGCTGCCATATACACACCCCTGTGACCCTTTGCTTGATTCTTGTTAAGTTGTTCTAACATGCCAAAGACGCTATTTTTCCCCAGTAGTTTTTAAAGATGTTTGTATTTTTAGGACCCAGGAGATTTAAGGCACAGATAGTATTTTGACCACATTGTGTTCAATATGTAAAATATGAAAAGTGGGGTTTCCATTTTCAAGAAAAGCCCAGGTTGGGTCTTCTGCATGATTTGGAAGTTTAACCTCAACTGGAGCAACTACAGACTATTGTGTGAAATATCTGGATTAATGGCTGAACTTGAACTGTGCCTTTAAAATATCTGGAGATTGACCTTGGCCACAAGCTTAGCTGTTCCTTTTAAGTTGATCCAGCAGGAATTAGCTATCTGTAGGGGGCACAGGCTGAGAGATGGGGTGCCCTCCAAGTCTGTTCTCCCATGGGGATGAGCATTCCTCCCAGCTCCATGGAGAACCACACGGTGCCGCAGTGCAAACGGGACTGGTTTGTACAACTTCCGTCACTGAGACCCTGAGCCTTTCATGAACCTCTTTGTCTTTGGTATTTTCAAGTGGAAATGCTAGCCAGCCTTGCGATACTTGTCATTTTCCCTTCATTTCCCTATTTACCAAAGAAGAATTGGTCATAAGTTGGAGCTCTCCATTTCTTTCTGTCCAAAACGCTCTGAACAAGTTAGCGACACCAGTTTCCCAGGACACAAAAGCGTTGGCAACATGTGTTTAAAATTTGACTTTGGAATCAACCCCAAGTGGACTGATCCTTGGAAAAGATATGCTTTATCACAGATAAATTCTCCTTGTTCACAATTCCTGGCCTGGAGTTGCTGTAGGTTCATGTAGATGTGTGCTGGAAATTAAACAGTGTGCTACCAGGGTGGCCGCAATTAAATTCAGACCTGCATTCAAACCATAGCCCACACTGCATTTCTTGGAGAAGTTAGATTTCTATAGACATTTCAGAATGTCTCTTCACAAAAGAAGGAGGCAGGGTGGCTGGGCCAGAGTCCCCTAAATCAAGGCAATGAAAATGGGCAGGAAGAGAATGTATTTGCAGGGTGCCAAAGTAGCTGTTCATAAGAGTGAAGGTCTCATACTTCCAATTTAGGGTGTTTTCTTATGGAACCCAGAAGGTATTCTACTCTGACATTCACATGCAGACTGCAATCATTATTTGGAAAAGAAAGAAATCATGAGCTCATACTGAACGTCAACCCAACAGCATGTGTCATAAAATGGAATGGCTCCTCAAAAGAAAGAACAACCTCTTCTGCATGCAGATATACTCCCTTTGGACTTAAAATACATTTTGGAATTGAAATGCTGAATCGTAGCAAATTCTGACAACAGTCAGGAGTCCTGGGCTCATGCCAGAAGTTAGATGGCTTGAAGGAAAAAAAAATCAACTTAGAATAACTTTTTTCTAGATAATTATAGATAGTATAGTATTTAGAAGGGAAAAAAACTATGGAGAACTAATATAGGTATGTGATTTTTCTAAGCTAAAATAAAGGCAAATGTGTTTTTTAGCAAAATTTTGTGAAAATGGAATTCAGATTTAATCTGCCTCCTGATTCCTTCTACATGGAATCAGTTTTCATCACTTTTATTTATTTGAAGAAATACAAATTATAGGAAGCTAAAATCCCTGGGAAAAAGTCCCAGGATTTTCATGCTATGTCAAATGCCCATTTGAAATACTTTGCTGAAAATCTATTTTGAGAGTGTAACTTTGTAACCTTTGACAGCTTTGCGAGTTATCAGAGGAGTTGGCCCAACTAGAAGGCAATCACTTGGGCATAAATATCACCCAATAGAACAGCTATGGTTAGTTTAGGTGCAAAACAGCATAACCCCAAGATTTATAGCCATATAAATGATAAGTCGAAAACCAGTTTTTGTAATCTACATTGGAAAAGTTACTATGTACATGTCACATGCAAGCTTAAAAGACAATCACCAATTCAGGCTGAACTGATTTCAGCATCTGAGTAAATCCCAAACAGCAGATCTGGCCTGGCTTAAAATGTCCATCCAGTTGTGGAGCAGAAAAAAAAATAAACACGTGCAACGCCTAACAGAGACATGAGCCTTGTCTCGTGATTTTTTAAAACTGAAAATGCAGCCAGAAACACACACAACCACAGAAGTCCTCGTGAAGAAACTGCCTTTGGCATCTAGGCTGGAGCAAATGAGCTCCGAAGACCCCCGCCCCTCACTCTTCCACCAGAATCCCCCATTCTTGCTGTATTTCCTAATTTTGTGGACCGAATTGCTAAGCTGTTTCTTAAAACAGTGTGCAAAAGAAATAGCTACCCTCTGCTACTCTACGGACTCACAATTTTTTCCCTCCTCCTGGACACAGGCCACTAGTAAGGGAAAGACTCAGGGAAAAAAAAAAAAAGCACAGCAGTGAAAGCAAAGAAACAATAGACAACGGTGGCTTTGACAAAGCCTTCCCTCAACCCTCTTTCTGCTCCTGCTGTGACTCTTGCTTTCAAGAGTAAGGGCGGCTGCCATCGGATGCAGGGACAATGCATGGAGGAATACAAGGCAGGGGGGAAAAAAGGAAATCAGATAAATTCAGAGCTAAGATGGCAGGGCTCTCACCTTTTCTTGGTTTGCGTGTGCACGTGTGTGTGTTTGTGAATACTCTGGATGGAGACATCCTGCCGAGAAGAAATAAAAAAGGGTGTCTGCATTGTTGGATGATTCTGAAGCCTTCTACATTTGTACATGCATCTTAGAACTATTTGCAGGGGTATACCTGCTGTCAGCCACCTCTCTCCCACCCCACCCCCATCCTCTTCTATGTCCTGCAGTCTCCATCACACCTCTGTTAGTATGAAGACTTTCTGCCCATGTAAGTGAGAGTGTGCATTCCTTAGTGTTTGAATCAAGACCCATATCTGCATGCAATTCTAATCTGAGGAGCCCACAACGGTTAGTAAGACTATCAATTAGTCAGCAATAGCAGAGACCCTCATTGCCTCTAAAGGAACAAAGGTAGAAACACAAGCAAATACTCCAGCACCAGGATCTTGCTGGATCCTGGGAAATTGCTGGCTATGAATAACAATATCTTTCCCTGTTTAACTCTCAAATCCATGTAACATGACAGGATATTAATGTATCCAGCTGCATAATTAGGCACAGAGTGTCTAAAGGCATACATGTTTCTTTGACACAACTGGGAATAAAATGTATTAAGCTGAACTAAAAGGAAATACCTGATTACAAATAAGAGTTTATGACACATTTGATCCATGCTCCATTTCAACGAACTGCCACTAGAACTTAACTCTTTGGTAGAGTTCTTTGTCCATTTCAGTGCCTTTTATGAAATAAACCAATAAAATAATGATGAAAGGAGGAGAAGGAAATATTCAGCCATGAAAAAATATATAAGACTAATTCCCCACAATAGATGAAACTGATCTGGTTGAAATTTAAATCTGCATTTTGTTTAACATTGGGTGGGTTTCTTTTGGAGCATGTATATATGTGTGTACATGTGTGTGCGTGAGTGTATTTTTTCTAACTGCACATCTTGTGAATATCAGCTTATATTGTATGTATCCTGCTAACCATCTGAAACAATACAAAGAATTCTTTTCTCTCATCTTGAAGAAACCTCAACAAAAACTAATCTTTGGAAAAGCAAGGCTTTGCCTTTCAATTTTCAAGGCCATCAAAATATTGTTAACTTGAATATATATGAGAAAAGAGGGAGGAATAAGTAACAGTTGCTCTTACTCACTTTTGCATAGGGATCACTGCAAAGGGAATGGTGTACTTTGTTTCTGATGTGATCTATGATTTTAACTCTTCTTTTCTGGCCCATAAAAAGCTGCATTTCTTTCCTCAGCACTTGTTGTTAGAATTGAAATTATTTTCCAATAAGGTATGGGAGCTAACATGAAGGTTAACATATTTTCCTAACTCTGTAAATAAGACAAAAAGTCTCACCTGAAGACATACATTTATAGCCACACTGTGACAGGAGCTCCAAGAGTCCACCTGATTTCCCTGTGCTATGGATCCCTCTTCTTAGGACTATCACTCTAAAGAGCCATTTCTCTTTTTCTTTCTTCCTGGACAAAATTATTTCAACAATCATGTTACCCCCTTTTAACCTGGGAGGTGACTACAGAAGCTGAGAAATTAGGAGATAACACTCAAACAGAAAACCCCACTGAGCTGTAGGAACAGGATGAAGGATCTAGCAAGCTCTGGAAATGAGGAGAGGTGGTAGAAATCAGGAGAAAGCAGGTCCCCATCAAAATACAGCAGAGGTAGAGAGGGAGGCTCATGAACCACCCCCCAAACACACACGCACCACCACCCATCAAACCTTGTCACTTAAGACAGAAAAAAAATCCTAACCATGTCGAGAGAGGGGAAGGGAAATGGTGCTAAATAGCTGGAGAGGTGACCCACCGTCCTGTTTGCTCCTTGGCTCTTGCCGAAGGGAGTAACAGCCACAGCAGTGACAACGGAGTTGAAATGTGCCAAGTACAACCTCTGCCCCGTGCTCTCTGCCTCCCAAAAAGGCAAGAAAAGCATGGCTGGGACAGAGCACAACAGAAGGAGCAGGCACCGGCAGCGAGTCACGGACTCCATCAGCACCGGCTGGTCTCTGAAAGCCCTGCATCGGGGGTCCCGTTCACAGGCAGCGAAGAAGCAGAGACAATGGCAAATCAAAACCCTGGCAGGGCTTCTGGGATCATTTAATCTCTCACTCCAGCATCTAGACGGGGACAGCAAGGAACACAGGCGACAGCTCCTTCACACCGAGGCGCGAGCATATGCCTGCCTCTCTGAGGATATATTTTTAGACACAATATCGGGGTAAGGCAGTCTGTGCACTCAGCAGCGGTATTCACATCCGAACGTGGGAGCAGCCTCTTTCTCACTCTCAGAGGAGCTGAAGATCAGAGGAAGCAGCCCACGTTTCTCACCAAGCCAAAGGTCAGTGAAGAGGACCCCGAACCGCAATCCATTGTCTCTGCACTCAGACCATGAAATACATTTTCAAGATGTTCTCCAGAACGAGGTCACGCTGTGTGGCCATTTGCTCACTTCATATCTTTCCACAGATGCCTTATTCTACCATCCAAAAGTACAGCCAGGAGCAGCATTCGCACCTTGAGAAATACCACATCTGAATGCCACAAACTAAGGATGAAAAAATATTTGGCAGGACATGTATTATAAGTAACATGTCCTAAACTTCAAAACTTCTCCAAACAATGTTTATTAAAAGCAAGCAACGAGACAAGTGATGTCTTCTGTCATGTCGACGTGCTCTGAATCTGAGTGTTCCTCCCGTTCACGTCAAACTTCAAACATTTAAAATAATAAACAGGAGAGAAAAATAGCCCAGCTCATTAAAGCATAAGCAAGAAAGCAAGGAGACCAGCTCAGCCTTTGCAAACAAATCAGACATAATCTGATATGCTTTTGTTTGAGCCTGGGAATTTTTTGTTCACATAGAGGATTAAAATATTTTAAAAGATTCCTTATTAAATATGTATGTGGACATATCTGTACATGTATAAAATTCCCAAGTTAATTTAAATTTATGGGAGAAATTCAAGGGATTGCAGGTCCAACAACCCCAAAAGAAAATAACCCTAAAAAACAATCTCTAACCACATAACCAGTCTCTGAAGTTTCACACACCACAAAAATGAGATGGTTGCAATGGTGATGAATGAAAATAATGTTTCACAACCACAATATTCCAAATAAAAGTACTTAAAACAAAGAGCAAAATGTCCACTTCCTTATTTTTTGAGTCAAAATTTGTTTCTGTCAGAATTGGGGTTTTTTTTGTAAATGTCATATATATAGTATCTATAAAAGGGAGGTACAAAATGGATTCTTGTCAACTCTACAAATAAGCAACCTGAGTGTTGGTTTTCCTTTAAGAGTAGAAACAGTTTATAATTTCACGTTGTAAATCTCACTAGGACTGAGTGCTCTCACAAGGACTGACAAAGAAAGAATTCATGTCAGACCAAAAGGCTGACGGTCAGTCTCCTACAGCATTCTTCTGACAGATTCGGGCCAAAATGAATATAGAATCCTAAGCTAAACCATCCATCACATTTTCCTAGTCTTTCAATTAATGACACTGCAATCAGATCGATAGGATGTAATAAGAAAAGAGCTTTGTATTTCTATACCTATTAATTCGCTGAGTAACTCCAGCAGTAAAACGTGACTTGAAAGGAAAAACACTCAAGGAAGATGAATTCTCTTAGCATGCTGAACGATTCCCTGACCCAAAACTGAACACTGATGTTTCTACCTTCCAACCAGGGTTACTAGCATCCAAAATTAGTCTACTTGGTCAGAAGCAAGCTTAATCTTTTTTCTAAAGAGTCTCTGCAGTATTCTCACAAGGCCACAGGTTGGTCTAGTTAAATTGGTCGTTTCGGGGAGTTTTAGAACAAACATCCTTGAAATGCAAGACAGAGGCAGGGCAGCCATCGCGCTCTGCTTCTTAGTCCAACCAAACTGCTAAATTTGTGGTCCTAGTTTTTGAGGGCATTCTGTAGAAAGGAATTAGGGTTAGGAAGAGGGAGACAGGGAAAGAATGATGAGAATGCTAATGATGGTCGGCATTATTAATCCCAAATTCCAAATCACTGCCTTGGTTGGAGACAATGTGAACAGCACCAGACAGGAATAAAACATGGTGTCCGATCCTCTCAGTTTATCACCGCAGACAGAGGACTCAAGTATGAGTTCTCTGTGGGAAGGAGGCAAAGAAAGCCTGTCCTAGGATGTTCTCCAGATTCACGTGCATGTCTACATCACGGGGTTACTAGGGGTGAGCAGTGACTCCCTGAACTCAGGAGTGGAGAGTGAAATCACAGTTCCCAGGGCCTGGGGGTCAGAGAAATGGGAAGAGGTGAGTCAAAGGGTACAAACCTCTAGTTATAAGACAAGTAAGTTCTGAGGATCTAATGTGCAACATGGTAACTATAGTCAACAGTACTGTACTGCATGCTGGAAATTTGCTGAGACAGTAGACCTAATTGGTCTTACAGACAAAAATGGCAAATATGTGAGGCGATGGATATGTTAATTAGCTTGACTGTGGTAACCACTTTATAATGTATGGATATATCAAATCATTACATAGAGCACCTTAAATACATACAATTTTTATTTGTCAGTTACAGCTCAATAAACCTGGGGTGGGGGGGGCGGGAGGCGGGGGGAGGAGAGCAGAAATCAGTGACTTCAGTCCTAAGAAGTAGACTCTACAGAATAAAGGTTACTATGGCATTGAATCAATATTGATTCAATATGGCACTGAATCTCACTACTGGTGTAGTGAGAGGAGCACAGGTTTTGTTGCCAGACAAACCAGAATTTGAATCTCAGTTGTATTATAGTAAGTATCTCTGAACCTTGGAGTGGTATTGGTACAATAGAGATTCTACCGCTTACCTCCAGGGCTGCTATGAAGTTGAATGAGATAATGTACCTAATGGCACAGACTAGCTAACTGTTTCTCCTCCCAGTTCTCAGACTGCTGCATGTAAAATAGCAATAAAAATGTAAGCTTACTGCAGCTTCCCTGGTGGTCCTATGGTTAAGAATCCACCTTGCAAGGCAGGGTAGGTTTGATCCCTGGTTGGGGAACCAAGATCCCACATGACACAGGGCACGGGGCAACCAAGCCCATGTGCCACAACCACCAAGCCCATACGCTCTAGAGCCCATGCTGTCTGGATCCCATATGCTACAGTGAAAGATCCACATGATGTAATAAAGACTCAAGCAGCCAAATAAATAATCTAAGTGTTTAAAAATATATACATAAGCTTACTGTACAGATTAAATGAAATAATGCACATAGGACATTCTATAAACTGTTTAGCATAACAGAAGGGTATTATTGTTGTCATAAAACAACAAGAATGCTTTTAAAAATAAACACATTATTTAGCGTAAGACATAGAGGATGAGGAATATGGTCCAGCATCTCCTTGTGTGCTGCTGCTGCTGCTAAGTCGCTTCAGTCGTGTCCGACTCTGTGCAACCCCATGGACTGCAGCCTACCAGGCTTCTCCATCCATGGGATTCTCCAGGCAAGAACGCTGGAGTGGGTCGCCATTTCCTTCTCTGATGCATGAAAGTGGAAAGTGAAAGTGAAGTCGCTCAGTCGTGTCTGACTCTTAGCGACCCCATGGACTGCAGCCTACCAGGCTCCTCCGTCCATGGGATTTTCCGGGCAACAGTACTAAAGTTGGGGTGCCATTGCCTTCTCCCTCCTTGTGTGCACAATTATGTATTTCAAATCCACAGGGGAGATCTCAGCAGTTGCTTTCTATAGGAGAAGGTGTGTCATGAATGGTCATCACCAACCAGTCTTCTAGTACCTCCTCTTTTCGTTGCAGATGGCATTGTTAGAGGGTGGAAAACAGGATTTTTAAATTCCCAGATGAAATTATAAGAAATCATCTACCAAAGTTTCAGAGACACCTCTGCTAAGACGTAAGACTATCACAATCAGGGTCCCCTGTGTTTGTAATTAAATGAAAAGGGACCTAGTTGTTCATTTAAGAAACACTTGTATGTCAGTAAGATATCCATAAAGAGCAGAATAGGTAGGAGGGCTAGGAAACAGTGTTTGCCCTCAGAGAGCTTAGAGTCTAGAAAAGGCAACGTTTAAATCATAAAATGAAAAGAATTACAAATCACTGAGTGAGAAAAATACTACAGGTCTCGGAGTAAAATTTTGTGGTAATTGGTATTTGACATCTGAAATATTACAACTATTTTTAAAGGACCCTTTTTATTACTTTGTCATGACAGTTCTTAACTAATGAAACAAGACGATAGATGAGAGAGATTAAAACGCTGCAAAATAACAAGCTTTATGAAGACATCAAGTTCATCATTTAGGCATGGTTTTGGATAGGAAACACTGGGAGGCATACAGAAACCAAAAGGTACTAATTCCATAGCCGCAGTTAACTGCACAGGATGTCTGCTGATTTTTGGAACAAAAACAATAGAAGCTATCATGCATATATCACTTACACTGCCAAGATAAGTGCTTTATGTGTCTTAATGATCCACTTAGAGCCTCCAGGCATCCCTTTGAGGTACATTCATTCTATTGTTATCAGCACTCCTTACAGATGAATAAACTAGAACACAGAGAGGCCAAGTGACCCGCCCAAGATCACACAGCTAGCACGAAGCAGAACCAAGCAACCAACTGCACGCCTGAGCCCACACTGTTGACCACTACAGTCAGTCACCTCTCCTCCTTTTCCCCCCTTAGATCCTCATCAATTCTGATTTTCACTACAAAGTGCGACGGAGTGGACAACAAGTTAAATCAGCCATGGGTAAAACCCTGAGAGGAAAAAAGAGATGGCATCTACATAGTCAGGTAAAACCTACAGCCAAAACCAAAACATTGACAGTGTGAAGCTACTACAAAGCCAGTCTTCTGTTTACCCTCTAGTCAGTTCCCAAGTTCCTTCATTCACACTCTCAAGTATTATCACTGAGCATGACCCACCAAACAGAGTGGGTCCCTAGCCCAACAGCGCTAACAGCTGTCACAACAATGACAATACACGGAGATGAGGGCTTTGTTAGAAAATCTAGAACTGAAAAGCCGGATACTTGCTTTGCATCTAGGATGGCTCTTAGGAGAGCAGGTTTGTGAGATTAGGTATGTCTGGATCCAGAAATTTCTCAGAGAAGTATTTTCATCTGGTTTAATGCTAACCACAATCACTCTTTTTAATTTCTGTGTGTATTTTCTCTGCCCCTGTGTGATACATGCTGATGTAAGCTACTCACCAGGACCCCCTTTCAACTGCCCTGGAGACAGACATCCCGTGTGTGCAAACAACCTGCTCCAGCCCAGATCCTACAAGGAAAGAAAGGAAGACACATCTCGTCTTCCTCTCTCGCCTCAACTGGAACAGATGCTCAAAAAAATTTTTTTTTCAAGTAAGGCAGGGACACACATTTTAATAATGTTTATTACTTTTCCTGATCATAACAGTAACACAGAACACAGTCACTATCAAACTTTTAGAAAGAAATAAAAATGTAGATGACAATTAAAATTATCCATGATAATAGTAATTAAAGATAACCTCTTTTGGTATTTTAATAGAGTTCCCTCTAATCTTTTACATATGTAGGTGTTTATATATATTAATATTTGGCCTTTTTCTTACAGCACTTGGATCAAAATGTAAATAAACTGACGCTCTTAGTTTAACACCACACCAGAAGGACTTTTGGTGTTTAAATATCCTTCAAAAACATATAAAAATACTCTGTTATATTCTGTTCTACAGGATATGCTATTTAACTACTTTCCCAATAGTAGGCATTTAGATGTATTTAGGATTTGTATTATATAAAAGGGTGTAAAAACCATCTTATTATGTAACTATGTGGCTACTTTTCTTAGTACAGATTAGGAATAGGGTTATTTGATCCAAGTGTTTTTATTAATGTCTTGCTAGATTGCTTTTTAGAAAGCTTCTGACAATTTACATATTTAACTACTGGAGGAAATTATTTCTCTATAATCTCACCAGCCTTTAATTTTATTTATTTTAGTATCTACTTTTTAGTAGTGCTGTTTAATTTGCATGGATTTGAATTCTAGTGAGACTGGACTGATATTTTAAGAATGTATGCATCATTTATTCTTTATTAATTATCTGTTTATCTTTTTTCATTTCCTTACTGTGTCACTCTTGTTTTCCCTACTGATTTGCATGATTCATAATATATATGCATATTTTATAGACACATAGATATACATATATAGCTTTTGTCAACTATTGGAAATATATTTTCTAAGATGTTTATCCATTTTTCTGGTTTGCAGAACTTTTATATTCTATATGCAAATTTATTGGTATCTTCCCTTGTGATATCATCAGATGTTTTTATATTTTGAAGCACCTTTCATTCAAAATTATTCACCTATATTGTCTTCAAGTTATTTTACATGAAACATCTTTGCACGTAATATTATTAAGCTTCAGTTGGTGCATTTTGTGAGATAAGGATATAACAGGAAGGTTTTCTTTTGTCTTCAATTGGCGATTTCCCTACCTTTCATCCTGATCTCCACTGATATTTTAAGTATAATAAAATATATATATTCAAACTTGTTTCAGGACCACCTATTCCATTCAGATGTTTATATTTAAATTCTTTCTAATGTATGAAACTATCAAAGCATTTTCTATTTCATCATCTCGGGAAAGAGTTCTGCCATCAGAGTGACAAAAATATCCTATTATTAAGGATTGGGCCAATCACATTGCTGATGTTAGGTGATAAGACTGCTGCTAAAACCAGCTGGGTCTCTGGATGAGCCTTGATGACCAAAGAGCTGAAATTGAATTCAGAGGAGTTGAGATTAAGGCAGAAGACTCCACCTTACGGCAACAGGGGAAGGCAGGAGTCATAGGGGTTAATCAAATAAAAATCTGCAGGAGAAAGTCAAGACCCAGGTACTGACAAGAGCACTTAGAAATTAAAGTTTGAAGAGATCAGCCAAGTTTGAGCTCATCCTTATAGACCCAGATGAAGAGGGGAGCCAGAGCATCTTGAAGAGAAGACAGACCCTGCAAGGGGATGGGGGTGGGGAGGGGACTCAGCTCATCTCCCGAGCAAGCGTAAGAATGACGCAAGGTTCAGAACCAAGAAGCACAAGTTCATCTGGGCATCTAGTTTGCAGAAACTTAAGTACTGTGTGTGTGTGTGTGTGTGTGTGTGTGTGTGTGCATGTGCGTGTGTGTGTGTGTGACTCAGTCACGTCCAATTCTTTGTGACCCCACAGACAATAGCCCACCAGGCTCCTCTGTCCATGGAATTCTCCAGGCAAGAATACTGGAGTGGCTAGCCAGTCCCTTCTGCAGGGGATCTTCACGACCCAGGGACCAAAGCCGGGTCTCCTGCATTGCAGGTAGATTCTTTACCATCTGAGCCACCAGGGAAGCCCAGCTACACTTTAGATTTCCCCAAAGAAATATGTGATGAATTAGTTATATAAAACTGTGCTGGGTCATTTAAATTTCTTTACTTTTCACTGGTACGAAGACAGAGTTTGGTCCAAAATTAAAGAGAGGGATACCCACCCCAGGTCACCTTCTCCCTTTGCAGTGCTCACATAAGTTCAGGTGGGAAGGCTGAAAACTGAAACAGCTCATTTACCAGCAGTGTGCTAATGTTGGAAACATGGAGGGTTCCAACCAGGGAAAACAGGTCAATTGACAATGCAGGGTCGTCAGAAGAAAGAACACTTCCTCTTTTTAAGGTAGAGGGGGAAAGAAGGCTATGGCATATGGTAGAAAAACTTGTCGGCTTTCTGCTGCTATTGCTGGTACACAATTAACTAATCCTTCCATGCTACCACATTGAATGGTCCGTATGTGGCATTTCTGGGACAGGGCAGGGATCAAGGTGCAGTGGCTGGAAACACGGCCTTCAGAGGAAAGCCAATCAATGCTTGAGTCTAACTGTGCCAATAACTAGCTGTGTAATCTTGAGTAAGTTCCCTAACCTCTCTGAGCCTCAGTGCCTTCACCTGTAGTATGGGCAGAGTAGCTGTATCCACCCCATAGGGTTGTTATAGCAATAAATAAGAAAACACACTTGGACAGTATATATGGATCTGTTACATGGGGAGCATTAGAATATTAACCTATGTTAGGAGACAGGAAAGGGAATGCGCGGTGGCAGATTGAATCTGGGCTCAAATGCCAACTCTATTGTTTGTTCTTTTTAAAATTATTTATTTTTATTTTTACTTTTGGCTATGCTGGGTCTTTGTTACTGCACAGGCTTTCTCTAATTGTGGCAAGAGGGGGCTTCTATCCAATTGTGGTGCACAGGCTTCTTATTGTGGTAGCTTCTCTCTAGCTGTGAGCACAGCTGTGTGGTGTGTGGGCTCAGTAGTTGTGGCAAATGGCTTAGTCGCTTGCAGCGTGTGGAATTTTCCTGGACCAGGGATTGAACCCGTGTCCCCCGGATTGCAGGGCATATTCTAAACCACCGGACCACCAGGGAAGCCCCCTCTGTTGTTTGTTCTGATGCCTCCTTCATCCCTCCTCTACCAAATGGGTATTTGATTACAACTTTACTTATTCCAAGTGCTTAGTCACTCAGTCGTGTACAACTCTTTGTGACCCCATGGACTGTAGCCCACCAGGCTCCTCCGTCCATTAGATTCTCCAGGCAAGAATACTGGAGTGGGTAGCCTTTCCCTCCTCCAGGGGATCGTCCCAACCCAAGGATCGAACCCAGGTCTCCCACATTGCGGGCAGATTCTTTAACAGCTGAGCCACCAGAGAAGTTTAAGAATACTGGAATGGGTAGCCTATCCCTTCTCCAGGGGATCTTCCCAACCCAGGAATCAAACTGGGGTCTTCTCCATTGCAAGTGGATTCTTTACCAGCTGAGCAACCAGGGAAGCTATCTACTCCATAGGGTTGTTTTGAAGATTCAGTGAAATGATACACATACAAACTTAAACACATGAGGTCACAAAGAGTCAGACACTACTTAAATGAAAATCAACAACACACCTGATTTTCTGAGCTGACTGCCCCATCCTCAATGGAAAATCTGCACTGCAATACGATGGATTCTAGTGGCAACACTAGAGTATCCAGCCTGTAGTCACAGAAAGGGTCATACCTTTAAAACAGCTGGGATGGCAGTTCCAAGGGTCTGCTGAGTTAATTCAGAGGGCACAAGGATGACATTTCTCTAGACTGCCACAGCAGGCTTCTTTCTCAACTGCTTTATTTGAGGTTCTGTGGGCGATTTCAGAGCCAGCAGCCAGTAAACCTCCCTGCCTGTGATAGTCATCCCAAGGTGTCCTAATTCCCAGGATCATACATCTCTACCCACTCATGCCTTTATTTTTAAATTCATTCCTCCCACCATCAGACATTTCTTTCTGCACCTAGGCTAGGGGCTGGAGTGTATAGTAGTGAACAAGACATACTATGTTCCTGACTCCTGGATCTCTCCTCCTAATGGGAGACTCAAAAGCTTATCTGGTAACCACACAGGTAAATACATCATCAGAAATCATGACTGGAGTAGCACAGTTGAGAAGAGGAAAGAGATTATGTGGATTTAGGGACAATCTTCCTGAGGAAGTGTAACTGAAGCTGACATCATGATATAAAAGATGTAACACCAGCTTAGAGTATGAAATTTTCATGAACATTGGCTGGAAGGAAGCAGTCCATGAGGCTGATGAAATTACTGATACTGACCTTTGGAAATTATACTGTAAATAATGGGTCCCATGCTCTGAAGTACGAAAACCCTATCTTAGTCTACCAGCCTTTCGTTGGAGGGAATAAAGGTGGAAAGAGATATCAATCTAGTACTGCCCACCAGTAGGGAAGAAGAGCAAGGCAGGCATTCATGGAGCTTTGTCCACGTAAACAAGTCCTCCTATGGCACCTAAGCTGCATCTCATAGACAGGGTCCTGTTTGGAGAACAGCTAGCACAAAGCTCTTCCAATGTGAGTAATAGAAGTCTTGGTGGTGGATGCAGGATGGAGAGTATGGGTTATAAGGCTGATGGGATGATCCCTACATCTTGCACAGGAGCAGTCACTAAGGAAGAAAGAAATGGAACCCTAAATTCCTATACAGTCTACACAAAAGGTCAGATGTTTCTCCCAAACCCTCACTTTCTACCAACTGAAATCCATTCCTCAAAATCAAGACTGGCCTTGTTCCATGACGCTTTCCTCTTTCCCACAGCCTGTGGCATCACCCTGCTCCACCTGCCACCCCAGGATCCTACTTCCACTGCACTGGGCTGCACTGTTCTCTAGACATTTCATGAATTATTGTCTTGCCTCTGCAGTGTGATATACTCCTCAAGGACTAGGCTTGTTCCTTTATTTCTTTTGTATTCCCCACAGTGCTGCATTTAGCACTGTGCCCACTCTAGGCACTTATGTATCAATGCCTGTTGGATAAATGAATGATTTAATTAACCCACATATCTGTAAGATTCAGTAGGTTAAAGAAAAAGAAAAGGAAGTGTTCTGAGAATAACCACATGGAGCCATTCTCTTCTAGGTAGGGCTGGGTAATCATTTCAGAAGTATGCTCAATACTGTATATTAGTTCCTATTTAAAGGAAGGACACAGGGTGCAATAGTGGAGATTTTCATCTGTGGCTTCCCCCCAATGTGTCTGCAATGCAGGAGACACAGGTTTGATCTCTGGGTCAGGAAGATCCCCTGGAGAAGGAAATGGCAACCCACTCCAGTATTCTTGCCTGGGAAATCCCACAGACAGAGGAGTCTGGTGGGCTACAGTCCATGGGGTCACAAAAGAGTTGGACACAGCTTAACAGCTAAACAAAAGCAACAACAAGATGGGCCGCTGAAGGACTTCTCAGCTAGCGACATGTAATGGGCAAGAAAGACCTCACCAAGTCCTTTCTATGTACAATTCTGATTCTATAGCTTCTGATTTGTTACCATCTTAACCCAAAGGGTCCATGATGTGAATATGAGCCAGTTCTTAGAACAACAGTCCCTGAACCATCTTACTTGACAGATACCCTGCATATGTCAGACCCCTCTTAGCTCTGGGATGGAAGACCATCACCTCCACCACCACAACCAGTGCCTTAACTACCACCACCATCATAACTACCACCATCTCAACCACCACCTCAACCAACACCTCCACCATAACTACCACCACAACCACCATTACTACTTCTGCCATAATTACCACCATCTCCATCACCGCCACCAGCACTGCCAAACTGAAGCATATTCTCAGAGGACCCCAGAATGCAACTACTGTTTTACATTCATTAGTGCTAGACTGACAAGCGGAAGAAGAGACCGTTGCCTTAAAATACTTGTTTAAAAACAAAACGAGGAAGATTCAGGCCGTAGTGCAACACTGGTTTACTCTCTTCATGTCTTCATGGATCTTGCATGTGGTGATCTTTTTTTTAAGAAAGGCTTGGAGGGTTGCAGTGATTTTGCTGTGGTTTTACCATTATAATCAATCAAGTCTCAGCTCTGGCTTCCCATTAGGATTAAAGGGCTCCTTTCTACTTACTTCTAACAAACTTTAATAAGAAACATAGGAACATATGTTCCTATGCAACATATTGTGCTTCCCTGATAGCTCAGCTGGTAAAGAATCTGCGCAGGAGACTCCGGTTTGATTCCTGGGTCAGGAAGATCCCCTGGAGAAGAGACAGGCTACCCACTTAAGTATTCTTGGGCTTCCCTGGTGGCTCAGCTGGTAAAGAATCCACCTGCAATGCAGGAGACCTGGGTTTGATCCCTGGGTTGGGAAGATCCCCTGAAGAAGGGAAAGGCTACCCACTCCAGTATTCTGGCCTGGAGAATTCCATGGACTATATAGTCCATGGAGTTGCAAAGAGTCAGACACAACTCAGTGACTTTCACTTCACTTCACACGAACATAAAGTTTGCCTCTCTGAAGATACCAAGAGCCTATCAAATTTGATGCCACTGCTCTGAAGACACTGAAACAAAAGTCCAGGCCCCGCCCGCCCCAACCAGTCATCTCCCGGGGCCCAGAAGCAGCACAGCCACAGGACAGGATGCTCGGAGCCTCCTTGGTGCATAAAGCATCCATCGCTCCCAAGACTTGAGCCCCAGCACAAAGGGCCTGGTTTGCTCTCACCCAGCAGCACCGCGTGCCTTCTCACAGGCCTCGGTCACACTCCGTGACCTCCTCGGTCGGTGTATTCTTTGTTGCCTCCTCTCGCTATAAAATGGCTCAGCCAGCACAGCATGGAAGCCCCACCAAGTTTTCATTTTAAATGTTGCCTCTCTCTTGAGAGTCCTGGATGAGTTTTTTTTTTTTTTTTTTAACTTTACAATATTGTACTGGTTTTGCCATATATCAACATGAATCCACCACAGGTATACACGTGTTCCCCATCCTGAACCCTCCTCCCTCCTCCCTCCCCGTACCATCCCCCTGGGTCCTCCCAGTGCACCAGCCAGTTTTCTGGTTGGCAAGTGAGATGCTTTCAAGTCAGCAGAAGGCACCATTTTCATACATCACATCACCTATAGGCAGCAAAAACTATACACAGTCTTCCCATCAAGAAACTGCACCGCAAGTCCCAAGATGGTTTGGAATTATTTGGACTTTTCTTGTCCCTCTTAATCCTCACAAACCTAAAACCCCAGTCAGAGCCCAAGGAAATCAATTCACTGACGAAGGAAGAAAATTTTGTTCAGAGACAGATTCCATCACCCACCCCCCACCCAGCAGAAACTGCAACATAAATCACCAGTAATGGTATGAAGAGGTGGTGAAAAGCCCTGTGAACTTCTTAATCCATTATGCATTCAGCCCAGAATAATGACCCCTCATTTATTTTAGCTACATCACTCTTCAGAGGGGATGCCCTTAATCTCACTAGGAAGATTTCACAATACTTTTCTGTTGTTCATCTTGCTTGCCTTTAAGCTAGGGAATCTGGCTTATTCTCTATCTGTTGAGTAATCAACTCAAACATTTCCCCCTGTGTAACCCTCTGCCCCATCTTGCATTTTTCACCTCTTCCTACCATCTCAGCTTTAGCCTGCCCCTCTCGCTCATTCAGCGATCTTTAATTTCTCCTCTGCCTGTCTGGTTGCTTATGTTTGGGGGCAGACAATAGAGGTGATATAGGCCATTATTCATGAGTAGCTTCAAGAGTAACGTGAGAAATGCCTCATCTCCTGACCCCTCTTAGCATAAGAATTGCTGATAAAACTCTGAACTGAAAAGAGAAGCTCTTCTGAGAAAAATATCCAGAGAGCTACCCATTCTGGAATAGCTTTCTGGAGAAAGGAACTTGGGGAATGGGGGTTAATATATATATATATATATATATATAACATGCCTTACACAAAAAAAGAGTATTGACCATAATAAAGATGGTCCATTTTCCACCATCCCTAACAGCCTCTGGGAATGGAGACACACAGTCAAGAATAACATGGCAGCGTCATGATCACCAACAGTTTAAGCGGTTCATCTCCAGTCCTCATGAACTATGGGTCTTTCCCATGTAGCCCAGTAGACTCTTCTGTTTTTTCTCTCCTCATTTTTATTTGATTCAGTCTCAGAAAAGCAGTGATATGGCAGAGGTTAGCAGTGGGGAGGAGGAAGCCTCCATCACCTCCTGGCTGTCTCATCACCCCCAGTGAAGTGCCTGGACCTCTGGTTCTCAGAGGAGCTTCATTCAACAATCTCATTCATGGGGTGAAACTCCCTGGTCTCTGCACACATGGGGAAAACAAAACGACTTCTCACTCCCATTCTCCCTGGGCCATCTCTGCCATAGCCGAAGCTCCAAGTCCTTTACACTTTCCTGATACTGCTCACCCAGTCCCTTTGTCATTCTAGGATTCTCTCCGGAACTCCAGACAGATACTTTCAAAGTCCCCCAAGACTTCTTTCAAAGACCTCCAGGAAACTAAAACTCAACATGGCTAAAAAAGAACTATTAATATCATCAGTGAGGGCCCTTTTCTCCCACACTAATACGTGACATCTTATGGCTTCTGCCAACAATGGCCAACCATCCATTCTATCACCCAAGCCAGAAACCTGGGAGTCCGTTCTACTTCCTTCCTCTAACAACTTCTCCACTCCCAATAACCAATCCTCCCAAATATCTCCAAAATAGCGCATCAAACCTAGAGGCAATTTTCCAAGGTTGCAGTCTGATTCTGTATCCAAAGTCTCTCTTGCCTAAAAGGTAGTAGTAAAAAAAAAAGAAAGAAAGAATTTGACTTCCCAGACAGATTTTTCAAGGGGCAATGTGAGGTTTGCAGAAATAGCATCTGAAATCGTTTCAAGCCCAGCACTTTGCACACAGTAACCTAGTCACCAATGAAGTCTAAACTCCACGATGTGTCAGAACCATAGCAATCCTATTTGTATCTGGCTCAGCAGTAAAGAATCTACCTGCAAGGCAGGAGACACGGGTTTGATCCTTGGGTGGGGAAGATGCCCTGGAGAAGAAAATTTGGCAACCCACTCCAGTATTCTTGCCTGGGAAATCCCATGGACAGAGGAACCTGGCGCACTATATAATCCATGGAGTCGCAAAAGAGTCAGACACAAGACAGGTCACAACAACAAACAAGTCTCCTAAGGTACTTCCCAACATAGCTCAGAATTGTGCAATTCATATCTAGACCAAATAAAATAATTTTATTAAAAAAAAAACACCTGCTTCCAGTAACTGCACTCTCCAATCCTTCTCCACATAAACACCAGAACACTCTTAAAATAAGAGAACATGCCATTTTTCGGTGGTTCAAAATCATGAAATGTTTCTCTGTTGCCTTCAAGATAAATGGCCATCCCCTTATGTGATACACAGCCCCTTTGCCATATGACTCCTACCCTCGTCCCCAGACTCCACTTCTGTCCACCCCTCAGACCCTTGCTGGGCTTCAGGCATGCAGAGGTACTTGCATTCCTGGGTGTGCCGTGTTCTTTCACATTCTTTCCTCTGTACACACCATTCCCACTATTTGTAATGCCCTTCCTTTCTCCAGCGTTTTGTATAGCAAATACCACCTCATCACTCAGAACTCTAAGCTCAAATATAACTTTGCGAAATTCCCCCTGGCATCTGGGTGCTTCCTTCTTTATTCACGCCAAGGCATCTTGCACCTGCTTTCATTATTCACTTACAATAACATTTGTTAGGGACTTCTCCGGTGGTCTAGTGGGTGAGACTTCACCTTCCAAGGCAGGGGGTGTGGGTTTGATCCCTGGTCAGGGAGCTAAGACTCCACATGCCCCACAGCCAAAAAACCAGAACATAAACAACAGAAGCAATAATGTAACAAATTCAATAAAGACTTTAAAAATGGGCCACATTAAAAAAAAATCTTTAAAAAATAAAATAACCTTTGTTAAAAGCCTGGCTCGCTGTTTTTAACATTTCTATCTCACAGGATACACGTGAGTTCTCGGCACTCAGGCGCAGGGCCATGCTTGTATTTGAGCCTCCACAGTGCCTAAAGCAGAGTAGGTAAGACATATCGAGTGGGTACACTGAGTACCCACAGACCCAAGATCTAGGCCAACAGTCCATTGTTTGCCCAGAACAAATTTTCCTTCCAGTTTCTCTCCGAGACCTTGAAAAACAGGAGAATGTAGGAGTAAGAGCACTTCTCTTTAAGTTGAGCACTGAGGTTCTAGACCTGCTCTGTCAGCAGGAACGTGTAGATCTGGAGGAAGCCACCAAAAATAGCTGGCATATGCTCAACACTGATTACGCTGGTGGACTCCCTGCTCACCACATTATGTGCATCAACTTATTTCTTCCCCATGGCCTGTTGAGATAGACACTAATATTATGCACGTTTTTCAGATAAAGCTAAATAACTCAAACCTATGCTTGATGCTGCCTCCGTTCATCTGGGTTACTGAGAGAGAAACTGAGACACACTGAACAGTGAATAATGGGGCTTTATAAGCCACTGAGAGCTACTCAAACTCAGGACGAGTAGAGAAAGCACTGAAGGGTGTCTAAGTGTAATTGATGCTTTGTGATTACGGTGAAAAATAAGAAATAAAGATCTTATAAGATGAAGATCCAGCTCATACCCCTGAATTATGGAAGATTGAGTGGAAGCAGACCCCCAGATCAGAGGTGAATTATAAAAACACAGACTAAGGAATGCAATGTGTCCAGCCCCTTCTCATTTTGCAAAAAAGGAAAACGAACATCCAAAGTTGCAGAACACCATATGCAGAACCATACGTGATCAATGCACGTTCCTTTCGTATCCATACATATTCGGACACTGTAGATAGGCTAGGACTCTTGAGTTGATACTATGCTATTTTTCGACCCACCTTATAGAAAGAGAATAGGAAAGTGGGAGGATAAGACCAGTGAATCTGAGTATTCCCTTAACAGATCACTTGAGTATTTCAGTTGTTTAGTCACTAAGTCATGTCCAACTCTTCGCAATCCCATGGACGGTAGCCTGCCAGGCTCCTCTGTGCATGGGACTTCCCAGGCAAGAATACGGGAGTACTTCAGAACTGCCATTAAACTCTCAACATGTTCCTGACATCTCTTCTCCTCATGCTGCTGCTGCTGCTAAGTCGCTTCAGTCGTGTCCGACTCTGTGTGACCCCAGAGACGACAGCCCACCAGGCTCCCCCGTCCCTGGGATTCTCCAGGCAAGAACACTGGAGTGGGTTGCCATTTCCTTCTCCACTTCTCCTCATAGGCATTTTTAATAACCAGGTCTGCCTTTACAAAGTATCCAACAGTCCACATTCAACAGAGGCAACATATAAAAATAGAAACAACATGTATCCACAAAACGGAGCTTAATAAGAAGCATCCAGATGTACTAGAGAGAGCAAAGGCTTTTGAATAACACAGGTGTGAGTAGAAATTCTAAGTCTACCACTGACTCTTTGGTAACTGAACAAACTACTCTTCTGAGCTTCAGTTTTCTTACTTATAAAGTGAACAAAATGATGTCTTATCACTGAGGAGATAAAATCATAGCCACAGTGTTCAATAAATGTTGGCTTCTCTTCTATTCATTACAGCCTGCTGATACAAGACTTGGCCAATTTGCCAACTCACAATATAACTTTACTTCTCTACTTTTAAGAAGTGGAAATGTTGTCTGGTGTAACTACACATAACTGCAGATATATCAAAGACACAAACCATGTTTCTCCTCTCTCCTATCACAAGTATCAATGCTCCATCTAGGCAACTTGAATGTGCTTGGCACATCCTTATTTTATTTTACATTATTTTAGTAGTAACAGATTTTAATTTACTTTCCTCAGATTACAACAGGTCAAAATATTGATATACCTGAGAAAGTGGAAGACCTACAAATTAATAAGTTATATCTCATTAATACATATTAAAATCTATAGGCTGAAAACAGAAAATAAGCCCATCTTTACTGAATGATAGATTTAGTGTGTGTTTACTATGGTAAGATTCCCTGCATAATTCTTCAGAAGTGTAGGGACGATGATCAAATGTGATAACAGTAATTAACATCTGTTTAACACACTTTGATGCCAGATTCTGTGAAACATAGTAAGAGTTTGGATCTGCAATCAGATCAACATGGGTTCAAATTTCACCCCATTAAATACTTGGGCAAGTCTCTTCTCTTTAGATACAGAATTTCCTTATCTGTAGACTGGGCAGAAGGTGGCACCTGCCTTGAAGATATATGAGAATTACATTGAGGTTTGACAGAAAACAACAAAATTCTGTAAAGCAATTATCCTTCACTAAAAAATAAATTAAAAAAAAAAGGTATATGAGAAGTACATAATCAATATATAAAGCAGTTAGCACCAGGCCTGACTTTAAACCACTGTTCAGTAGAGAAGAAGAATGTCAAAGGAAGAGACATAAACTTGATTCTGTTGAAAGAGTTGTGGTTTTGTCATCCTTCGGCTGCACTACCTTGCTAGCTGGTGTATAGGACTATATCGCTTTGCATGGGAGTTTCTCAAGAAGTTGACTTGTTCACATGTCCTACATTTGTCAATTGACATCATATGTCTGGGAAATTCCCAAGTCTCAGTCTCTTTCTTTCATTAAGAAGCCTTTAAAACACCTCCTAAGGATTCCTCACTCCCTGAAACATTACTGGAATAACCAAAGGAAGAATGACACCTTGTCCCAATCATGCCTTAGCAAAAGAGGTTCTGAAGACTTCACCGTGTATCCAAGGTGCCATTAATGAATGCACTTTCCTTTTGTATCCATACATATCTAGACAATGTCCTCTGCGTTCTTATCTGAAGCAACTATAGATTTGTAAATACTGCACTCAAGTAGGCATTAGATCTGGAGCTCCAATTTTGGCCCTCTGCTCACTTTGACTTTGGTATAGAGCCTCATTTTCCTCATATGAAAATGAACATAATATCATCCAGACAATGGAATATCATTCAGTGCTAAAAAGAAAGGAGCTACCAGGGACGGGGGAGCCTGGTTGGCTGCCGTCTATGGGGTCGCACAGAGTCAGACACGACTGAAGTGACTTAGCAGCAGCAGCAGCAGCAGCATAGGGCTTCCCTGGTGGCTAAGCAGTAATGAATCTGCCTGCCAATGCAGGAGACACGAGCTCAGAGATCAGAGAAAAGAGATCAGCTCTTCCCTGATCCAGGAAGAGCTCACGTGCTGCAGAGCAACTGGGCCTATGCACCACAACTATTGAACCTGTGCTCTAGAGCCTAGGAACCGCAACTGCTGAAGCCCCCACACCCTACAGCCCTTGCTCCACAACAAGAGACACCACTGCAATGAGAAGCCCATGCACCACAACCAGAGAAAGCCTGAGCTGCAATGAAGACCCAAGACACCCAAAATACATAAATAAATAAAGTTATTTTTAAAAAGAAAAGAAAGGAGCTATTAAGCCATGAAAAAAAAAACATGGAAGAAACTTCAGTGTACATTTCTACATGAAAGAAGCCAATCTAAAAAAGGCTTCATACTATCGCATTACACTTACATGACATCCTGAAAGAGGCAAAACTATGGAGAAAGTAAAAAGATCAGTGGTTTCCAGCAGCTGTAGTGAGGGATTAGGAAGGGATGAATAGGCAGAACACAGAGAATATTTAGGGCAGTGAAAATACCCTGTTTGATACCATAGTCGTGGACACATGTCATTACACATTTGTCCAACCCCAAAGAATTTACAACACCAAGAGCAGACCTTAAGGTAAATGATAGACTCTGGTATGTCCATGTAGGCTCATCAATTGTAACAAATACCCCACTCTGGTGGGGGATGTTGACAGTGGGAGAGACTGTGTTTGGTGAGGAGAGGATGGATATGGGAACTCTCTGTATTTTGTGCTCAGTTTTGTTGTAAACAAAAAAGTGCTCTAAAAAATAGTCTCTTTCTTAATGGGTATAATATTATTACACAGGACTGTTATGCAAAAGATAAAAGAAGATAAAGCACAAAAACCTGCTTCAGAGAGCATCTAGGACCATGTATGTGCTCACTAAACTTCAACCACTCTAAATGTCCCTGCAGGTATACACATCTATGTAGCTAGATTGCAAATTCCAAGACATAACATGTGACCAAAGCCTTCTGGAAAACATCTAGCAGAAATCTAAAAAGAATCAGTTAGCATAAGGATAATGATTTATTCTATGGTTTTGTAGGCTACATTGTATACATTCATTACCTTCTTAATGTATGCTTCCATAAAGAAACTTGTACTCTTCCTGGAATTGATAAAATGTTTAAACTATTTCATTTGTTACCAGGGCACATATAGACACTCACATTAAAATCAAATGAGGTAGAGCTAGGCACTTGCTTTAGGCATAGACTTAAGATGGAGTCAAAATCTCTGTCATTAAGATAAATTATATTTAAAATGGATACCCAACAAGGACCTACTGCACAGCACAGGGAACTGCTCAATGTTATGTGGCAGTCTGGATGGGAGGGGAGTTTGGGGGAGAATGAATACATGTATATTTATGGCTGAGTCCCTTTGCTGTCCACCTGAAACTATCACACATTGCTAATTGGTATCAGTTCAGTCGCTCAGTTGTGTCCGACTCTTTGCGACACCATGAATCACAGCACGCCAGGCCTCCCTGTCCATTACCAACTCCCGGAGTTCACCCAAACTCATGTCCATCAAGTTGGTGATGCCATCCAGCCATCTCATCCTCTGTCATCCCCTTCTCCTCCTGCCCCCAATCCCTCCCAGCATCATAGTCTTTTCCAATGAGTCAACTCTTCGCATGAGGTGGCCAAAGTATTGGAGTTTCAGCTTTAACATCGGTCCTTCCAATGAGCACCCAGGACTGATCTCCTTTAGAATGGACTGGTTGGATCTCCTTGCAGTCCAAGAGACTCTCAAGAGTCTTCTCCAACACCACAGTTCAAAAGCATCAATTCTTCGGCGCTCAGCTTTCTTCACAGTCCAACTCTCATATCCATATATGACCACTGGAAAAACCATAGCCTTGACTAGATGGACCTTTGTTGGCAAAGTAATGTCTCTGCTTTTTAATATGCTATCTAGGTTGGTTATAACTTTATACTCCAATATAAAATAAAAAGTTTTTAAAAAGACAAATAATATTTCATGCATGCATGCATAGTCGTGTCTCTTTGAGACCCCATGGCTCCTCTGTCCATGGAATTCTCCAGGCAAGAATACTGAAGTGAGAAGCCATTTCCTACTCCATGAGATCTTCCCAACTCAGGGATCTAACCTGCATCTCCTGCGTCTCCTACACTGGCAGGCAGATTCTCTACCACTGCGCCATCTGGAAAGCCCAAATAATATTTAATGCAGCATTATAAAAATAAAATTAATGCCAGAAAATCCATGATGAACATGGTACATTTTTTTAAAGACAGGATCAAGCAGTGTTATGGATTTTGTTTTTGGACTTAGGCTCCAAAATATGGCTTGGTATGGCACTGAAGTGACACCCAGACACCCACCTCAGATATCCCACAAGTGTAAAACTTACGCTCTTCTTATTCAGGCACTTCAGTTGCATGAATATCACCGGATGCATTGCTGGCCCTTCATTTTGAGTACCAGTCACCTCCACAATAACGTTCAGAACTGCTCTTTCATCTTCACAGGCATGTCTATTCAAGAACATGTCTCAGATCATGACTTTAATAAAACACTAAACACCAAGAAGCACAAAGCTATCTATATCCAATTTCTAACTCTGACCGTCATTCTCTCCCCATAACAAGGTGGAAGAGTTTACTGGCCTTTGTCATCTTCATCACAAACAAGAAAATACACTCAACCTGATAACACTTCCTGGGTCTTCTGCTTGGCCAAAGGGTCCAAGGGCTTAGCCGAGTATTAGCATCAAAGTAAAATGAATGGCAGGTGTTCATGGTTCTGCTGTTTACTTTCTAAAGCACAGAGGCAGCAGCGAGACACAGGGAATAAGTAGTTTTGAGTGTAAATATGTGTGGGGGTGGGGTTTGAGGGGAAAGAGCTTGAAACATGATCTCACATTTCAGGATGATCCCTAGTCTCAGTTGTCAACAAACAAACCCCATGGGGACAATGAGCTGGCTCCCCCTCTTTCCTGCAGAGATGATTCATCATTCATTCAAGAGACATTTCCTGAGCACCTGTTATGTGCAAGGCACCAGACTTCAAACCATTCAGGATGCAAAGAGAAAGTACCTATGTATAAGATGTAGATCTGGCATTCTTTAGCACTGCAACCTTACATCAAAGATAAAATATAACAAGAACCCTCTCACGGTATATAGTACTTTCACACAAATACCATTTTCACACTTGATCTCTACCATACTCTAACAAAGGTAAATGGGGAACTATCACCAGTCCCACTTCAAAGATGAAAAAGTCATTTTTATCAATGCTGAAACTAGAACTAGAACCTAGGTGTTCTAGGTTCTCAAGGTAATGTAGGTATGTGACAAAGTTCAAAGTGGGTGGTATAAACCTAAGTGTTTAGAGGAAGATTAGACATTGTGGGATCATTTCTGAATGGTGTGGTACAAAAAGGAATCCCAAAGGTGAAAAAAGAAGAGTGAGGGCAAGCAGAAGGATGTGGGGAGGGCTCTAATGCTGACAACGGAAATGAAGAGGGCAGACATTTCAAACAAGAGCCTGGCTGGGTACATACAGACCACGGTAAACAGAGCAGGTGGTTACAACAGAAAGCCTTTGCCTTGGAGGTAGTGTTAGATAAAGCAGCAAAATAAGTTGAGGAACAGATTTTGAAGTCTTAAATACATGGCTAAGGAGTTTGAACTTTATTGGGTAGAAAAAAGAGAGATTAAAGTTTTAGACTGAAGAGTGGTATAAATAGCACTTTTAGAAAGATTAATCCGTTTACAGATTGCATGGAGAGTGTTTTGGTGGAGAGGAAACTCTGGATCCAGGAAACATGTTCCAAGGCCATTTCAAGGATCTAAGTAATAAGATCCTGGCCTAATGATGGAAATGGAGAAAAATCAAAGGCAGTTGATTTCAGAAAACCTGGTTTCAATTCTCTTTCACCGTATTCGTTCCAAAATGGACTGGGGAAAATTAATTTTGACATGTCATTCGATGTACATTTGTATTAATCAAATTTTAGAATGAATTGCTTGCCAGACACTATATTAAGCATCAAGATACTGAGGTGAAAAAAGACAAGTCCTTGCCTCTGAAAGGGTCATGAGGAGCTGAAGAAAGAGCCACCACCTGCCCTGGGGGAAAGTCAGGGAAGGTTTATAGAAGGATTGAGAGCTTGGGCTGAGTCTTGAAGGATGAGCAGAAACTGTTTGGCAAGGGAAAAAAAAAAAAAGGAGTCAGTAGATTTAGTCAAGAAGGAAAGAGAGAGAATATACAGACATTAAGGCAGAAATGGCACAGTGAGTTTTAAGAATTTCAAGTAATTTGGTAGGACCAGAGTAACGGTGAATTCTACCTTGAGAAGAAAGTATTTTCTGTTGCTTTTGGATGGAATATTCTATTATGCTAGGCCCTGTTGGCCTAATGTGTTGTTTAAGGCCAATGCTTCCTTATGGCTTTAATTTTCTGTTTGGGTGATCAACCCATTGATGTAAATGAAGTATTAAAGTCTTCTACTATTATTATATTGCTCTCTATTTCTCCCTTTAATTCAATTAATGTTTGCTTCATACCTGTAGGTGTTCCTATGTTGGGTGTATAAATATGCACAAATGTAAAAACTTCTGGATGGATTAACCCCTTTATCATTATGTACTGCCTTTCTGTACCTCTTATTTCAGTCTTTGTGATAAAGTCCATTGTGTCTGATACACATGTGCTACTCCAGTTTTCTTTGGTTTCCACTTGCATGGAACTTTTCCCATCCCTTCACACTCACTCTGTGGATTTCCTTACATCTTAAGTGTCTCTCTTGTAGGCAGCATATAGATAGGTTCTGTTTTTTCATTCATTCAGCAATTCTGTCTTTTGATTGAAGAATTTAGTCCATTTAAAGTAATTATTGATAGATACGTGCTTATTGCTCTTTTATTAACTGTTTCCTCTTTTGTAGTTCCTCTCTATTCCTTTCTTCTCTTGCTCTCTTCTTTGTGGTTTGATTACTTTCTTTAGTAGTAGGCTTATATTCCATTCTCTTTACCTTTGATGTATTTACTGTAGGTTTTTGCTCTGTGGTTACCATGAAGCTTACATGTAACAACTTAAATCTATAACAGTCTATTTTAATAAGTTGATAACAACTTAAGTTTGATCCCATTTTCAAGCTCAACGTTTTTAATCTCCTCCTCCATGTTTTATGTTTTTGATGTCTCATCTTATATCTTTTGACCTTATGAGGGTTGATTTCATGTCA
This sequence comes from Bos indicus, assembly GCF_029378745.1. Taxonomy (NCBI): domain Eukaryota; kingdom Metazoa; phylum Chordata; class Mammalia; order Artiodactyla; family Bovidae; genus Bos; species Bos indicus. Next base: position 33,396,699 of record NC_091774.1, read on the forward strand.
TTTATTTATCCAAAACAGTTTTCCTCAATAATTGCAGCAGAAGTAGAAGCAGCAAAGATCAACTCCAGTCGTTGAATGATGCTGCTGCTGCTGCTAAGTCGCTTCAGTCGTGTCCGACTCTGTGTGACCCCACAGATGGCAGCCCACTAGGCTCCTCTGTCCCTGGGATTCTCCAGGCAAGAACACTGGAGTGGGTTGCCATTTCCTTCTCCAATGCATGAAAGTGAAAAGTTAAAGTGAAGTCGCTCAATCGTGTCCAACTCTTAGCGACCCCATGGACTGCAGCCTACCAGGCTCCTCTGTCCATGGGATTTTCTAGGCAAAAGTACTGGAGTGGGGTGCCATTGCCTTCTCCGCTGAATAGTGGAATCCAAATAAACCTAAAAAGTTACAGCCCTTGAGTCTACTGGGATCCTCCCCAACCGTATTCTCCATTTCTCCCAGTACCTCCTTCACACACCTTGGCCTTATGCAGAAACCACAGCCTGGATTCGGGTGTCTAAGGATGTGTTGCATTTTATTATTCTCTTCTGTTCCTTTTCCTTCACATCCCCTTTATTTTCTCCCTTCTTTGCTTCCTTCCCTCCTCCCCTGCTTCCTTCCTTTCTTCCTTCTCTCCTGCCCATGTTCACTATGTCATGTGATTTTTTTCCCCAAAATACAATGATAAATGGCATTTCCTTACATATGTACCATTTTTTCAAGCACTTTACACATTTCAAAGTATTTCCTTGGTTTTCTCACTTTATCTTTTATATCAGTCCCCATGAAATAAAACAGAGCAGCCGTTTTTACAACTAATAAACAGAAAACCCAAGGAGGTCACACAATGAGTCAGCAACAAAACTAGGAAAAGGGCACCTGTCACTGGTTAATCTACTCATATTGAGACCTGTGTTGTGATCTCTTGTGAACTCTTACACAGACTCTGTCTAGGTCAGAGTTCTACACCAGTGATCCTCACTAGCAACAGGTGCTCCTAAACTACCAGCACTGGGAGGTCAGCTGGGTGGGATGTAGGCTTTTCATAATGGTTTCTAGGAAGCACTAAGAGAATGCATTAAAAAGTACAAGGTGCTTCTTAGAGAACACTAGACTTTTCATTTCTATGTTAATTCCCTGGTGAGACCAGCCACAGGAAATGCTAAGTGCCCTCTTGTATCAAGCATCTCTCATGAAGACAGAGGTTCTCTATTTCTCCCCGTTGTTCCTACATACATTCTATTATAGCATGTATAATACTTAAGTTCATTTACTGGTGTACATGTCAATCTTGAACAGCTAATTCTTAGCTCTTAAATACTGATTTAACCCACCATCCCACATACTATAAGCACCTAGACCCACATCCCACATGAGCCTAGAGAGTGTGTACTAAATGAATGGATGGGCTTCCCTGGTGGCTCAATTGGTAAAGAATCCGCCTGCAATGAAGGAGACCTGGGTTCAATCCTTGGGTCAGGAAGATCCCCTGGAGAAGAGAATGGCTACCCACTCCAGTATTCTTGCCTGGAGAATCCCACGGATGGACAGAGGAGCCTGGAAGGCTAGTCCATGGGGTCACAAAGAGCTGGACCCAACTGAGCAACTAACACTTTCACTTTTTCATGTCTATCTTGAATACCTAACTTGTAGCTCTTAAATAATGATTTAGCCCACCATTCCACATAGTGCAAACACCTAGAACTACATACTATAGACACCTAGACAGCATGGATCAAATGAATGGACTAATTAATTAATGCTCTAATGTACTATATCATACCTCCTCCAAGATATAGCAGGAACCCAGGAGCAGAAGGAAGGTTAGTGAGTTGAATGCAGTTTCTTCTTCCCTTTGGGCCCTGATGTGACTGAGTGAGATGTGGACTGATGTTAACCATCAGACTTAGTAAGGGACTCACCAGGACGATACAAGAGGAGGGTTTGATGTTTGGCTCCTCACTGATATGGAGACAAAGGGGCAAGGGGGATTGTTCTTAGTATAACGTATTATTATCTAAATTTACTCAGAACATAAATTATTCTCTCAAATAGCTCTCAATGCTTCAAAAATGTTCAGAGTAACAGGTTTTCACTTACTAGTTAGAATGCTTAAAAATGTTTAAGTACATTCTTTGGTCTGAAAGAATTAGCAATGCTTCTAAAGGAAATTAACTTCTTTTAGAAAAACATCTTTTATGCGGTGGGGAGTGGGGGGAATCTGTCTGTACACTTAAGCCAATGTTTATGAAAAATCCTCATGCTAAGAATAACTCCTAAAGCAGAGAGAACAGAGAATGGTACTTGGTTCTAAGGCTTTGCCACTGAATCCTTCAGCCTCCTATCATTTCTGCTGGCTCTCAATTCAAGGATTTGAAATACAGAGAAAGAGGCCAGTGGGTGTCCAGAAAGACACTTTCCATGTAAATAAGTGCAGTTTCCTTCCACTCTGAACACAACCAACTATCTGACTTACAAGAGACACAGGCTGGAAGCTGGAAAGAAGGGTGCTATAACTCCCTAAGACAGTCCTGAAACAAACAGGAAGCAGAGAGATGAATGCTGGAGAATGCAAATGAGGCTGCCTGTGTGTTGAAGCCCTGGGAGAAGAGGAAGGGATATGAATTATAAAAAGTTTTGCTTAATGTGCAAATCTCTCCAGATGAGGCAGCCCTGAGATATTTCCACAAGCTCGTGAAGGGGGAAAAAAAAATTTTAAAGCAACTTGCGTGGAAACTCCCAAGAGAATACTTGAGCTTATTCAATTCCAATCTGTTTCTTTAAGAACTTTTTCCACAAACACAGGCCTGGGAGCTGAGCAGTACGTGCATGGAGGGCCCTTCTTCCAAGGGCTCAGAGACCTCCGTGTTCCATACCCAAGCCAAGAAAAACACAGACTGGGAAAAATGATCACCTCAAAGGGGCTGCTTTCCATCATCTGCAACTTCATATCAGGGAAATGTGCATGCACAAAATCCCAGGGACCCAGCTGTACTGACATCTTCCCTGGAAGAGTCCCTTAAAGCACAAGCAACAGAATCAAAAGGAAACAAGTGGGACTGTATCAAAATAAAGAGCTTCTGGACAGCAAAAGAAACCACCAACAAAGTGAAAAAAACATATATCTGATAATGGGTTAATATCCAAAACATATAAAGAACTCATACCACTCAACAGCAAAAACAACAAACAGCCCAGATAAAAATGAACAAAGGACCTGGATAGATGTTTCTCCAAAGAAGATATACCAAAGGCCAATGGGTTCATGAAAAGATGCTCGGCATCACTAGCCATTCGGGAAGCACAGATGAAAACGACAATGAGTTATCATCCCCATGCTTGTTAGAATGGTTATCATCAAAATGAAAAGAGGTAAAAAAAGATGGTGAGGATGTGGAGAAAAGGGAACTCCTGTAGACTGTTAGTGAGATTGTAAGTTGACATAGAGCCTGTAGAGAAAACTGTCTGGAGGCTCCTCAAAAAGTTAAAGACAGAACTACTACCATATGATCCAGTAATTCCGCTGCTGGAAATACATTCAAGTGAAAACACTAACTCGAAAAGATATCTGCACTCTTATGTTCACAGTAGCATTATTTATAATAGCCAAGACATGGAAACAACACAGGTGTTCCTCAGTGAATTAAAGGATCAGGAAGTTGATACATATAGAGAGAGAGAGAGAGAAAAGAGAGAGAGAGAGACTCCCAGGTGGCTCCGTGCAAAAGAATCCACCTGCCAATGCAGGAAACACGGCTTCAATCCCTGGGTCAGGAAGATCCCCTCGGGAAGGAAATGGCAACCCATGCCAGTATTCTTGCCTGGGAAACCCCATGGACAGAGGAGCCTGGCGGGCTACAGTCCATGGGGTCACAAAGAGTTGCAAACAACTGAGTGACTAAACAACAACAGATATATAATGAAATATTATTCAGCCATCAAAAAATGAGGAAATCCTATCATTTGTGACAACACGAATGGGCCTTGGAGGCACGATGCTAAGTGAAACCAGACCCAAAACTCACAGAAAAAGAGATCAGACTTGTGGTTACCACAGGTGTTTGGAAGGGGAATTGAAAAAGGTGGCCAAAAGTTACACACTTCCAGTTATAAGAGAAATAATTACGAGGGATGTAACATACAACATGATGACTATAGCTAATAGTGCTACAAGATGTACAGAAAATTTATTGAGAGTAAATACTAAGTTTTCATCATGAAGGGAAAATTATTCTTTCTTCTTTTTTTATTGTATCTTTATGAGAAGATAGATGTTAGATGAACATATTGTCGTATCATTTCACAATATTTTTAAATCAAATCATCATGCTGTATGCCTTAAATTAATATAATGACATATGCCAATTATTTCTAAATAAAACTGCAAAAAAGGAAAAATAATCTAGGTAAGAACACAACACTTTGCTATACTATTTTCATGATGCCCATGAGCTGAGTTTTGGTCTCATTTTAATAGCCTTTTACAGAGTGAAATTTAAAAAGTCACTTTCTTTGATGTGAGCTTAGGTTCAATGTGCATCTTTCCTTAGATAAGCATAGCTTCAAAAAGTTCACACAAATGGATGAAGAAGATATGGTATACAGACACACACACACACATACACGCACACAGTGGAGTACTACTCAGTCATAAAAAAGGATGAAATTTTGCCATCTGCAACAACATGGGTGAACTTAGAAGATCTGATGCTTAGTGAAATGAATCAGGCAGACAAAAACACATACTATGTGTTATCACTCATATAGGGAACCAAAAAGATAGAACTGGTAAACAGGACAGAAAAGAAACAGACTCAGAGACACAATGAACAAACTACTGGTTACCAGTCGGGAGCAGGAAGTGAGGAGGAACAAGATGGGCAGGGGTTTAAGAGATACGAACTACTATGCATAAAAGCTACGAAGATACATTGTATGGCACACGGAATAGAGTCAGTACTTTATAATAACTATAAATGGAGTATCTTTAAAAAATGTGAATCGCTATGTCATATACCTGAAATGTATATAACAGCATGAGCCAAAAAAGTTCACACAGTTGAAACTGTTCATACCAAATGAACAGGCCTTCTTACAAACCTACATTTATAGCTATTATTTTTTATTTCACACAGAACACTGCAAACAGAGTGAGACCCAAAAGAAAAGCTTTAAAAATAAAAAGATATTCACTGTAAATAAATCCTCAGGTCCACAGGAAAATACTAAATTAATGTTCTTTAGGAGGTCGGAGGATATGTAAGAAAAAAAGAACGATTTTATAAGGGACATAAAAAATTTATTGCCAAAGGATTATTTGAAATATCCCCTGAATTCATCAGAACATCTTCTTGGTGGTGATACTATCCTCTTTAAAAACAGTCAAGTAAAATTCCATTAATTTGGGTCACACTCTTTCAAATTAAGGATAATTCAAACCAGACAGCTCAACTTACTTTTCTACTGCCAATTCTCTTTTTAAAAAAAGATGAAGCTTCCGCATAGCAAATGAAGCCATCAACAAAAGAAAAGAAAGCAAATTATGAAATTGGGGAAAAGTATTTGCAAGCTACATACTCAATAAAGAATATCCAAAATATACAAGGAACTCATATAACTCAACACCAAAAACCCAACTTTAGAATGGACAAATGTTCAGAATAGATGTTTTTCCAGGGAAGATATATAAATAGTCAACAGGTACATAAAAAGGTGCTTGACATTATTAATTATGAGTGAAATGCAAATCAAACTCACAATAAAATATCACCTCATACCTGTTAGACTGGCCCTCACTACAAAGACAATTAGAATGTAAACTAGTACAGCCATTACGGAAAACAGTATGGAGATCACTCAAAAAATTAAAAACAGACTACCATATGATATAGCAATCTCAGTTCAGAATATATATTCATAAGAAACAAAATCATTATCTCAAAGAGAGATATGTATTTCTGTGCTCACTGCAATATTATTCACAATAGCCAAGGTATGGAAATAATCCAAGTGTCTGTTGATTAATGAGTAAAGAGAATATGATACACACATACACAATGAGATGCTGTTCGGCCTTAAAAAGGAAGAAAACTGTCATCTGCAACCACATGGATGAACATGGAGGCCATTAAGCCAGACAGAGAGAGGAAATGCTACATGGGATTACTTACATACGGAATTTTTTTTTTTTTAAGTTGAACTCATAGAAGCAGAGAATAGAATGGTGGCTGCTAGGAAAGTGAGGAAAATAGGGAGAAGCTGGTAAAAGGGTATGAGCTTTCAGCTATAAGAGAAATGATGTCCAGGGATTTCCCTGGTGGTCCAGTGGCTAAAACTTTGTGCTCCAATGCAGGGGGCCCAGGCTCAATCCCTGGTCAGGGAACTAGATCCCACATGGCACATAAGAGTTTGCTTATTGCAATTAAAGACCCTGTGCCACAACTAAGGCCTGGTGCAGCCAAATAAATAATAAATAAACAGGAACAAGGTCCAATGACCTCATGTATAACATGACTATAGTTGATAATACTGAATGTTATAATAGAAATTTGATGAGCAATTAAAACTTCTGTTCTCACACCCAGAACAAAAAGGTAAATCTGTGAGGTGATGGATGTGCTAACTTGATGATAGGAATCTTTTCACGGCATCTGTGTATATCAAATCATCAGGTTGCATACTTTAAAGATATTACAATTTCATTTGTCAACTGTACTTAATTTCTTTAAGTCAATTAGTATCAACAAGGAGAAAATAAAACCATAATTGGGATAAAGCACTTTAACAGCAGTCACTTATATACAAATAAATGTCATGTAAAGATTTTTTAAAGCCATTCATGAAAAGTTATATAAAAAGGGCAGTATTTTGTTCATTTTAAATTCAGTGTAACATTTCCTTCTCCAGGATCTTTCCCACCCAGGGTTCGAACCCACCTCTCTTGTGTCTTCTGCACAATGATTTCTCCAAGGTCTAAAGATATTTGTGAGGCATAACATATGGTGATGTTCTCCCTTGAACCAGGAAAACTGATGCCATAGTATTATTTACTTCTCAGAGTCTTTATATTCAATTACAGTTAAACAAGGAAAATAGGGCAGAGAGAAGCATGATATTAGTCAGAAAAATGTTTTTGGAGTCTATTTTTCATTTACTAACTGAATTTGATAACCCATGGGTGGCCCAGTGGTAAATATTCCACCTGCCAATACAGGCGACTCAGGTTCAATCCCCGGGTTGGGAAGATCCCCTGAAATAGGAAATGGAAATCCACTCCAGTATTATTGCCTGGGAAATCCGATGAACAGAGGAGCCTGGTGGGCTACAGTCCATGGGCATTGCAAAAAAGCCAGACACAAATTAGTGACTAAACAACAGCAAATTGGCAATAACTACTTAATCTCTCTGTGCTTCAGCTTCCCTACCTATGATGTGAGCAATAATTATACCGGATTCACAGTGGAATGCGGGGAGTAAATGGAATGTAGGGAGTATCATGTCTACCACATTATCCGCCACAGAGGAAGTATTAGTAAATAATACTTTCCTTTCATACAGAAATCCAGAAGCCCCAAGAATGTAAAAACATTCATCTCTGCCTATGACAGGTAGCAAATTAAGCCTTCTCATAAAGAGAGAGGCATTTTCAGAAAGTTTGTCATTAATACAGTCAGAAGAATTAAAACTCTCCACAAGGAACAGAGAAAAACAACTCTTCTAACTGTTTTCGGCCCAGAATGTTCGCACTTCTTTTTATTCTCTCTACTTGACTGTTGGTTCCTAAAGGTCTGGCACAGGGTTCTATCTTCACGTCCCCTGCTGTCCTTGCAGAATCCTTGCATATAACATATGTTACGGGAATATCTGTTGAGCTGAATTTATCTTAGGATTCCTGTGTCCATCAAGACTTAAGATTGTTTTGAACTAATATGGTATTTGGATACAAAATGGTCAACTTCCATGACCCCAGATGGGTTAGTAGACCAGATGCTGCACAAGAAAAATATTTGACATCTGTGAATTCCAACTAAGATATTCATATCTCTTGGTACTGTCAAAATACCCTTGTGTATAAATAGAAAAATGGCTAGTGTTCTGAAGGCATGCTGGACATTTCCTATTTGGTCTTGCCCTAGCTCACAGTCAGCACTCCATTCACTGACGACAAAAAGACTGCAACTAATTTGTTACAGAATTCTGAGCTACCAACCACTTTAAAGAGTCTTAAAACCTGTATTTTCCCTTGGCCTTTCAAGCACCCACTTCCACCGGGAAGAGCTTCTGCCCTTAACCAAACAAGTACCTTTTCTTTTTCAAGTATCATCAAAACTCATATTAATGAAAATTTGATGATGTTTGAAGATCGTTCATTGATTCAATATAGATTCCAGTGACTACTGCAAGCAAGGTAATGTTCTAGATGTTAAGGATTACTGTAGTATGAATAAACCCCCCCACACACACACACACATACACCATGCCCTTTTGCAGCATACATTCTACAAGGCAAGACCAAACAGTAAATAAGTGAAATATGTAGTAAATTTGACAGTGAGAAATGCTTAGAGGAAAAAAAGGGGCGGGGGGAGATCAGGAGACCAGAGAGGAAGTGAGGTCTTGTAAAAGCAAAGTACACCAAGAAGTAGCAAAAACACTGGACATACATACATACATATATATACTCCCCGGGAGAAGGCAATGGCACCCAACTCCAGTACTCTTGCCTGGAAAATCCCATGGGCGGAGGAGCCTGGGAGGCTGCAGTCCATGGGGTCGCTAAGAGTTGGACACGACTAAGCAACTTCACGTTCACCTTTCACTTTCATGCATTGGAGAAGGAAATGGCAACCCACTCCAGTGTTCTTGCCTGGAGAATCCCATGGGCGGAGGAGCCTGGGAGGCTGCAGTCCATGGGGTCGCTAAGAGTTGGACACGACTAAGCAACTTCACTTTCACCTTTCACTTTCATGCATTGGAGAAGGAAATGGCAACCCACTCCAGTGTTCTTGCCTGGAGAATCCCAGGGACGGGAGAGCCTGGGATGTCATGTCAACTGACATGGGAATCCCAGGGACGGGGGAGCCTGAGATTCATGTCAACTGATATGAATCTGGATAAACTGGGAGATAGTGAGGGACAAGGAGGCCTGGCATGCTGCAGTCCATGGGGTCACAAAGAGTCAGACAGGACTTAGCACTGAACAACAACAAAAAGACCATACGTATTATATACAATGTGTAGAGAGTATTCTATTTAATCATTTATATGATACACACAGCATACATATGAATATATAGGATACTTTATACAATATGCACATATATAATAACCCCACAGTGGTTATCATAATAACTATTGTTATTTCTGTTAAAATCTTTCCAGGAAATGAACAATTAAGCTTAAATACAAAGCCTATGCAGAAGTCTAGCTAAGGATAATAACTAACACTGAGCATCAGGCATTCTACAGAGTAATTCCATGGCATCAGAGTAATCTTTACAAGACTACGGTCTTCCTGTTTTCTTTTAACCTATACAGATTTAAAGAGCCAGCACAATGATGTCATTATCCTAGTCACAAAGTTAGCATGCAGAGTTAGACATGGCTCCAAGATCCAGGTTCATGATACTAAATTGTCCTTTGCCCCATGCACAATATTATTTGACTGATTTAGGTAAACATCTCCAAGAAATATGTTTCTTATTTTCCATCAGATACAGTGTATTTTTAACATTTTAAAATTTATTTTCAAATGAGTGCCTGTAGACTTACCATATCCTTTTATTTTATACTTTTTTTAAAAAAAAACTTTTTATCTTCTATTGGAGTACAGCCAGTTAACAATGCTGTGATAGTTTCAGGTAGACAGCAAAGGGACTCAGTCCTTTGAATGATATACATGTATCCATTTTCCCCCAAACTCCCCTCCCATCCAGGTTGCCACATAACATTGAGCAGAGTTGCCTATGCTATACAGTAGGGCCTTGTTGGTTATCTGTTTTAAATATAGCAGTGTGTACATGTCCATCCCAAACTCCCTAACCCTTCTCCCCATCCTTCCCCCCGGGAACCATAAGTTAGTTCTCTAAGTCTATGAGTCTGATTCTGTTTTATAAATAAGTTCATTTGAGATACAGTATATTTTTGATGCTCCACTTCTGGAGACATCTACTAAACTGCATCCTATCACTTCATTCTAAATTACAGTAAATTACATGTACATCTTTCCGGAGTGAAAGCACACAGGATGCTACAGCTCTGGCTTCTTCCTCAGGCTCATCTGCTTAAAAAGGGGAAAAAAGCCACTGTTATTTATAAAGACAAGGCAAACCTGAAGAGTAAGTGAATCGTGAGCTTCAGAGGAAAAAAAAATATTAATATAAGGCTAATTAGGCTAAGTTTATTGGCAAAGATTTGGGGGCCACTGTAAGCTAAGACAGAGGATGAGATGGTTGGATGGCACCACCGACTTGATGGACACAAGTGTGAGCAGGCTCCGGGAGTTGGTGATGGACAGGGAAGCCTGGCATGCTGCAGTCCATGGGGTCGCAAAGAATCGGATACAACTCAGCAACTGAACTGACTGATAAGCCAAAACTCTGCCCTCTGCTCCCTGAGCACCTGAAATCCTGGACTGCCAACTCACAAGCAAACGCTGTGGTCCTAGGGAGGAGTGAGTGAAATGACGTGGACAAACTCACCCTCCAGTAGCAGAGAACAACAAAGCAGAATATTTAAATTCCTGCTATGTTCAGGTAATTTAATGACATTTTAATTCTTTATGTCCTGCTTTATTCCAGGAACAGTAAGATGAACTAGATGTGGGAGAAAAAAAAAAAAAAAGAGGAAGAAAAATAAGACTAATACCATAAAACAGAAACAGGAGTGGAGCTAATACAAAAATACATTCTAAAAAGACCTATGGATTTGCAGGGGACATGGGGAGAGGCAGGTGCAAATTTAGCTCAAGCGGAGAGGTGGGTACAAATTTAGCTCAAAACTGGCCAGCAGTCCATCAAAGAGGAAAACTTGATCAGTTATACAATCCATGGTATTCAGAAGAAAAAGGCCTCAGTCTTCATATAAGGAATTGTTATTAAATAACCTTCCCTCTCCCCACAAATCAGTGCTTTCCAACTGTGTTTGAAGGCAGAAGAGGGGTGAGCTCTCTTCTTCACAAAGTACGTGACAGGATGAGTGAAAAGAACATGGGTTCCTCCTCTCCAGATGATCCTGGCTGTTATGAGGGTTACGTGACCCCATATTTGTAGAGTGCTTGGTAGTATCTGACCAACGGTAGAGGCTTTGTTAACAATGGTAGCCACTGTTAAGCAGATGGAGATGGAGAAGATGAAGATGCAGGGCAGTGTAGGGAGGAAAGCAAACCACTCGAGACTCAGTACTAGCTCATTACTCAAGTAATCTTGGTGAAGTTATCACATCTCTGAGCCTCATCTATAAAGCCAGATAATGTGATCTATTTCACAGGTTTACTGTGAGAATTAAATGAGATAATACATGTGCAAAATTTTTTACATGAAGGTACTTTTGCAGGGTGGAGAAGGAAATGGCAACCCACTCCAGTATTCTTGCCTGGAAATCCCATAGACAAAGGATCCTGGTGGGCTACAGTCCATGGGGTCGCTGAGGGTTGGACACGACTAAACAGCTGAACATTTTCAAAGTAGGGAACCACTGATAAGCACACGCTCTATGACAGTTCACAGAGCCTCACAACTGACCCACAGGGAAGGTGTTCTTTTGACGATGATGAAAAGCAGCTGAGGAAGATCATTTACCCCTTGCCCTTTCTGCTCTAGTCCCATCCTCTGTCATCTGAAGCCCTTCACACATATTACTTCCTCTGTTTTCAACAATCTTCTTCCACTTCTACCTTTAACCTGTAAGAACTTACTCACCATTCAGGGCTCAGCCCAGACTGCCCATCTCCCAGAAGTCTTCCCTGCCCCTCCTGACTGTGCTCCACAAATTCCAGAACCACCCTATTCATCTCTGGTGGCAACTCTGCCTTTTAATATTCTGTTCCCTTGTCCAGACCCTTCCACTGGACTATAAACTCCTTGAAGGCAGAGAATGCATTTCTCCTTTATTACTAGAGCTACAATGCAGCCATGTAATAGCACATAGAAGGCACTCAGTAAATATTCATTGAATTGCGAGATCATGCAAGTGGATTCAAAACAGAGAAGACTGGTCACACGGTTCTTCCTTTTTTCGTAGGGAGCCATGACACTGAATTGAGTGCCATTCTTTCTTGCACTTAAATCACAGTGTCCACATTCTCAACTGGAATTATCAAGGGCTAGGCATTATGGCTAAATCTATGTTCATTCAGGTTTCAAAGCCTTCTTCTAGAAAACTTAGCAACATAAAAAACACGTTTAGATATGAACTTTTCATCCAAGAGCATTTAGAAGGGTGCAATAAATCAGTTCAACAAACATTTATCTTGAAAGAAGTCCTTTTTCTCTAAGCTTTTTACAACTTTGTACAGCTCAAAAGAAATGTAATCCCTTATATTGTCCCCTTATTGGTTCATAAATCGTTAATATGCTGGTTCAAATAAGCTTTATAAGATAAAAAAAAAAATCACCCTCTCACTGAAGTTGTTGAAAGCAGATTTTCCTCTTAAATATGGAGGTCATTTTTTACAGAAGAGAAACCTAAATCTATTATAATACTGTTGCCTGTGAATCTGAACTATCAAATTTGACTAAATACATTTTCCTATTATTTATCTGTATTTACAGGATATACCTAAGATTGCATTCGACCATTCTAAACCACTCAGCAAGTCAGATATATCAAAGCTTTCAGACAATACTGAAAGTTTTAGTGAAGAGTTGAAAGGGAGTCCATGTTTTGGTCATCTACAGCAACAATGAGCTGTTGAACGGAAAAATTAAATCACTAGGGCTACTCAGGGCAGCTCACACCCAAAATAAGACCTTTATTCACAGCCTTATAAATAACCTCTGCATCACAAGTACTGCCAGGATTGAATAAAGAGATTTTAAAAGAAGGCTGTTGATAGATAATAAGCTATTATCCTCCAAGACTTGGCAAACTGGCTGTTGGCCAAACTTGTATTTGGATACTCCTGGAAAGATAGAATATGACAGTTAATTGGTTTATGTGAGAAAAGCCAAATATCTTAAAAACATAGCCCATGCCAGTAAAGTGCTGCTGGAAGAATATTTTCTCAGAAAGTCAACATGTCAACAACATCAGCCAGATGTATGAATATTATCTTCAATAATAGCTAATGAGGTATCTCCTCTGGGTCTTCTCACCTTCTACTTACTAGCCATGAACACGTCTATCTTCTTCCACTGAATCAAACTTGCGGGTCCCCCAAAAATCACTGCAGTGGGTGGTTAAGATATCTAATCTATTTCTATAATAAATTCCCCCACGTGTTATTTCCAAATCATGCTAAGTTGATCTACCTTACATGGACAAAATCGGTAAAAGATGCTGGTGTCAAATAATTTGATTCCATACTTTTTAGCTAAGATTTCATGGAGGCTGTGACTGTCCTCTGTCACACAGCAAAGGATAGTAGCAGACCTAGGTACAAAATTCAGGTTTGTTGATCCTTATCAAGGACTCCGTCCACTGATAGAATGCTGAGATTCTATGCCTGTTGTATATGAATCAGGAGCTAAATCACTATTCTGAAGCTGCATTTATATACATAAACACAAACATACACATACCCCTCTAAAGAGTATTTACAGTTTGATTCAGGATCAATGTATACACTTTCCTGAATCCACCCAAAAGGAGTGGAATGAAATGTCACCTGAATGGGAGGTGCTGTGGAAGAAGTTTCTAGAAGAAAAAGAAGGGATTATTACCTGAAAGTTTGGTGCTCAAATTGAACAGGAGAAACAAAGGTAAAGCAAGAGGAAAACTCAGGTCTTACAGACAGTGAATAGGCTCACTCAGAAGAGGGAGGTGTGTGCACCACAGGCGTGAGCAATCAGATGAGTGGAAAAGAGGGTTAGGCCATGGCTGGGGTATGGTGAGTGGCTGAGGACCTAAAATGACAAGTTCTGGACATGTGGTGGGGTGTTCCCTTGAGTGAAGCCCCTTGCATTTCACTGCTACTGCAGGATTCCCTAATGCAGGAAAGCTGGTGAGAACATACTCATTTTTCCTGCCATGAAGAGCCTCCCTTTGTGGGCACATCTTGTTGCTGTGATTCTGTGATGAACGGCATGGCCCCCGAATCAACAAGCCCCAGCTGGAGGAGCTCCTGCCTCCAGTTGAGAGCTCAGGCTTTCTGTTCTCACTGAGCCCCACTTCCTCGTCTACTGAACACATCAATACCCAGACTCCACAGAGGCCAAGGCCAAACACCAAGTCTAAGAATCACAGGCAGAACAGAGTTTAAGACTGCCAAGTCAGGCCTTTGGAGATGGGCTGAGATCAGATCCAAGGAGCCTGGCGGGCTACAGTCCCTGGGGTTGCCAAGAGTAAGACACGACTGAGCGTGCACATGTAGGACCGAAGAGAACAAAAGCAGCTGACAACAGCCCATAAGGATGTGTTTGCAATGGATGTTTAGGCTGGATGAAAGGGAGAGGCAGGAAGGTATGCTGTGGGGAGCAGGGAGTGAGCAGACTGGTAGGCATGTCAAGAATGAAAAAAGGAAAAAAAATTACAGTCATTTTACTGTACAGTTTCCAGAGGAATGAGCACATCCAGTAAAGCTGCCTGTTATAGTTATCTTCTGACTTGCAATTTGCAATAGGATAATGTTTTCCCAGTTTGAAGAATATTCTTATTCGTTCAGAGAAACAAGATAATATCCTTAATTTTCTATACTTCCAGTGGCCCCAGTTATTTCCAGGAAAAAAAATAGAAAAATAAATAAAATCCTAAATTAACCCAAGGAGACATCCTAGGATTTCTGTCATTGGTAGCTATTCCCTTTCAAAGGCATGTGTTCCCCTGATGAATCACGAGCCCTATAATACCCAAGCACTTTCTTTCTCTAAATCCTTCCTGTCTCATCTGCAAAGCTAAGGCACTGGCTCCAAAGACAGCTTGGTTCTATTCTACTTTAACAAGCCATAAATCCAGGAATATACTTGGGTTCAGCCCGAGTACATCTTTACGTAGGCATTTTATCTATCTTACTACAAGAACAAGAACACACCCTAGATAGGAAAACTATGCTGAAAAAAAACAAGGCTCTGTCAGCACAATGTATGGGCGTGGTGAAAAAAGGCAATTAGACTGTGTGCAAGTCAAAAATAAATGATTTAAAAAAAAAAAAAGCAGTTTCTGATAAACAGTTTAAGCTCATAGAATGTGGTAGAGAAAGATGGCATACAAAATATTGCATAGATTCAGATCTGTTGTAGCATGAGTCAGAGAGGATGGGAGAAAAATAAGAAAGTAAAAGATGCTTTTAGAATGACTACAGGAAAACACCGCCAATGACTGTACAGCTATTGTTCTGACCCTATATTTTCACTTAGGTGTTTTTACAATTTTCTTAACTCCACATTATATGGCCAAATCTCTTTACTTCTCATCTCTCTCACCCCAAAATAAAATTTTGCATTACTCTAGAATGTGCGGTTTGCATTTGAGGAAATCTTGAGTCATCAAATGATCAGATTAGAGTCAAACAAGACAAGAAAGAAACATCCCTCCTAATTACTTCCACTCTGCTGTGTGCTCAGTCATGTCTGACTCTTTGCAACCCCATGCATGGACTGTAGCTTCTCTGTCCATAGGATTTTCCAAGCAAGAATACTGGAGTGTGTTGCTATTTCCTTCTCCAGAGGATCTTTTCCACCCAGGTATTGAACCTACGTCTCTTGTGTCTCCTGCTTGGCAGATGGATTCTTTACCACCAGCACCATCTGGGCAGCCCAATATTTCCACTCTAAATGTGTAAAAAGGATAGCTGCAAAGAACATCAAGACTTTCATAACCTCCACCATTCTCTCAAAAATTTCTCATCATTTATTTCATAGCTGGAAAATGGACAGAAACTACTTCTCATCCCCATTATACGGCTGAAGAATCACAAGTTGAAAGAAGTCAAGTAACTTGTCACACAGCTGAAAACAGGAACTCAATCCTCTGGCTCTAGGTTTCTCTAAGACTCTGCTGCCTGGCTTGACTCTTGTTTGGAGCAAAATGCTAGGCAACAAAGCTCCCACAGGCAGTGTGTTGGCAGAACCTGCTCTGGCTGGGGGTGAATGTGTTGAACCCCAATTGCTCAGAATAGCTCAAAGCACCTTGGAAGGAGTGCTGGTTTCTAAAGACATTCCCACTTGGGGAGTGCTCCTGCTTCTACTCAGCCCATCTGTCATTATGAATCTTGGGTAACACATCAGAGATTGTGCAATATATGGAAACATATTGAACATATTATATATGTCAGAGATGTCTTCTCTCATATTTCCATTAAAAGCTCCTAGCTATGCCAAAACTTTCTCATTCCCAAATGAAGTTCATTTCAATAAATGAGATAATGGATGAAACTTAAAGAGGTAGAGTTGGAAAGGAGAAGGGGGACTTGTCCCCCACACCAATAACACTACAGGCATCTCAGAAGAAAGGATATATTTCTCCGATGATATGCCATCTTTTAAGGCCTACAACCTGTAACATACAACTTTCAATTCACTTTCCCTAACTACTTCTTCTAACCTGGATAACAAAGATCAGAGGACCAAAAAGTGAACAGAAGTGAGTCTACGTGGTATGCTATGCATAGACAGAAAGCGTACGGGTGTTTCATTGGCGCTAATGGTAAAGCATCTGGCTGCAATCCAGGAGACATGGATTCAATCCCTGGGTCGGGAAGATCCCCTGGAGGAGAAAATGGCAACCCACTCCAGTATTCTTTCCTGGAGAATCCCTTGGACAGAGGAGCCTGGTGGGCTACAGTCCATATGGTCACAAAGAGTTGCAACTGAGCGACCCGGCACACATGCAACATGTGGGTCTGGGTGGTGGGGGCCCGGGGGGAGGTGGGGGAGTGTCCTCTCTATTGGGAGAAATGTAATGATTCTGAAAGTGTTCATTTCCAAGTCTTTTTCAGACGAAAAATGAATGGCTTCAGAGTTTCATGGTGTACATTCCCAAAGATATGGGAATACTAGACCACTTTACCTGCCTCCTGGGAAACCTGTATGCAGCTCAAGAGGCAATTTATGACCAGACATAAAACAACAGACTGGTTCAAAATTGGGAAAGAGTATGTCAAGGTTGTATATTGTCACCCTGCTTATTTAATTCATATACAGAGTACGTCATGTGAAATGCTGGGCTGGATGAATCATAAGCTGGAATCAAGACTGCCAGGAGAAATATCAACCTCCTCAGATATGCAGAAGATATCACTCTAATGGCAGAAGGTGAAGAGGAACTAAAGAGCCTCTTGAAGAAGGTGAAAGAGGAGAATGAAAAGAAGGCTTAAAACTCAACATTCAGAAAACTAAGATCATAGCATCTTGTCCCATCACTTCATGGCAAACAGATGTGGAAAAAATAGAGGCAGTGACAGACTTTATTTAAAATCACTGCAGTTGGCGACTATAGCCACGAAATTAAAAGACACTTGCCCCTTGGAAGAAAAGCTATGACCAACCTAGACAGCACATTAAAAAGCAGAGATATCACTTTACCATCAAATGCCCATACAGTGAAAGCTATGATTTTTTTCCAGTAGTCATATGAGAGTCGGACCATGAAGAAGATTGAGGGCCAAAGAATTGATGCCTTTGAACCGTGGTGTTGGAGAAGACTCTTGAGAGTCCCTTGGACAGCAAGGAGATCAAACCAGTCAATCCTAAAGGTAATCAACCCTGGATATCCATTGGAAGGACTGATGCTGAAGCTGAAATTCCAGTACTCTGGCCATTTGATGGGAAGAGCCAACTCACTGGAAAAGACCCTGAAGGCAAGAGAAGAAGGGGACAACAGAGAGTGAGATGGATGGCATCATCGACTCAATAAATGTGAGTTTAAGCAAACTCTAGGAGATGGTGAAGGTCAGGGAAGCCTGGCATGCTGCAGTCCATGGGGTTGTAAAGAGTCAGACACAACTTAGCGACTGAACAACATAATCTTTTATTTCATCTTCAAAACAGACCATATGGAAAAGGCATCATACTACCCATTTTACAGATTAGAAAATGGATTTCAAGGAAGTTCAGAAACTTGCTTAAGTTAAAACATCTGCTCAGTGACTAGGGAAGAACTCAACACCAGTTCCTTCCAGTTCTCAGACCTGGCTTTCACCACCCCCTGTCTCCTCTCCACATTCTCCTGGTCCACCTCTGGTATCTGGAACATGCTTTCTCCCTAATGTACATATTCCTGAGAAGGGATGGGCAGGGGGAGCTTTCTCCTTTCTTCCCAGCAAATTTACCACCTTCAGCAATTCCTTCCAAATTAGAAGAAGGGAGGCATACATAAAGCCAAGACCTAAGAGGGGAAATATTAATATTTCATGTGTGCTTTTTTTACAATGCCACTTCCTGGAAAATATTAACTCTCTCTCAAATGCTATCCAGGGTTTGGCATATGTGTGGAGACTCGACACAACGTATAATCATGGAGGAAGGAAACATCTGACAGTGTGTCCCAAGGAGAGAGTGTGTTAGGATGGAGGGCAGACCCCAGACCTCCTGTCTCTAATCACCAGGGAACCTTTGCCACTGAGCTGTAAATTCCAGCCTTCTCAGTCGTCTGATGCAAAGAAAAGCCATAAGCAGGACATTTGCAGCACTGTATGAGGGCAGCCACACTCCCCACTCGCCCTCAAGATCTTATCCTCTGGTAGGTCAAAGAGCAGAAATTCTGCCTGATTGCTGAGCCCAGGGATCCTGTCTCATTCATTCCTGGTCCCTGGTCCCCTGCCTACAATACTTACAGTTGACATTAAAACTGACTGTAAGGGACTTTCCTGGTGGTCCAGTGGTGAAGAATCTGCCTGCCAATGCAGGGGACAAGCCCTGGTCTGGAAGCCCGGGTCTGGAAAGATCCCACATGCCACAGAGCATGCACACCACGACCACTGAGCCCGTGTTCTAGAGCCCATGCTCTGCAACGAGAAGCCGCTGCAGTGACAGATCTGTGCACCACAACAAAAGTATCCCCCACTCGCTGCAACTAGAGAAAGCGCGTGCGTAGCAACCAAGACCCAGCAGAGCCATAAATAGATAAATTAAATTTTTAAAGCTGATCATGAGAGAATTATAATTTAACTTTGTTGACAGAAGTATTTCTACTTAAGATGAACTTGGCCATGTCCGTCACCTGGCGTCAACTAGTTCTCTGACCTGGAGGCCATCGCACAAAGACCCTCTCAAACTAATGTAGAGATCTAGACCATCCAAGATTAACAGAAACATACGGGTCTTGAAAACCAAATGCCCTGGGTAGGTCTTGTTTGTATCTTGATTCAAGTAAACTCTCTATAAAGCCATTTGGGGGCAGGTGGGGAATTTTGACTATAGATGGGATGTATCAAAAAAATTATTGCTTTGGATAATGTGGTTGTATAAGAAAGCAAACTTTCAAAATTTCTAATCTAACATTTAATGGTTTCAAATGTCATGTTTTCTGGGATTTACTTTAAAATACTACCCCCCAAAAGAAGAGCTAAAACCTAAATATTGGGTACATGAGGGGTCACTACACCATTCTCTTTACTTTTATGCCTATTTGTAATTTTTCTTTTTTTTTTTGTAATTTTTCTTATCAATTTTATGAGTGCAAATCAATCATTGAGACATGACATGGTTCTGCTTTTACTTGCAAAAGTGCTATTTTCATGTATGATCCAGTACTGATGTATACATATTCTCATGTATTCTCTAAGAAGAGAGCTGCATTTTGAATATTTTATAGGCAAGTTTTTTGAAGTGGATCATTTAGATATTCTGAACTAAAAGTGTTTTTAGCACAGGCTAAAGTAAAATATAAAACACGTACAATCCCAGGTCAGGGCTGCCTATTGCAATCATCGTTCATGTCGGTGAACATCGTGGATGAATTCAGACCAGGTGGACGACAAAAAATTCACTCTATCAAACACACACACAGTTCAGTTCAGTTCAGTCGCTCAGTCATGTCCGACTCTTTGCGACCCCATGAATTGCAGCACGCCAGGCCTCCCTGTCCATCACCAACTCCCGGCGTTCACTCAGACTCACGTCCATCGAGTCAGTGATGCCATCCAGCCATCTCATCCTCTGTCGTCCCCTTCTCCCCCTGCCCCCAATCCCTCCCAGCATCAGAGTCTTTTCCAATGAGTCAACTCTTCGCATGAGGTGGCCAAAGTACTGGACTTTCAGCTTCAGCATCATTCCTTCCAAAGAAATCCCAGGGCTGATCTCCTTCAGAATGAACTGGTTGGATCTCCTTGCAGTCCAAGGGACTCTCAAGAGTCTTCTCCAACACCACAGTTCAAAAGCATCAATTCTTCGGCACTCAGCTTTCTTCACAGTCCAACTCTCACATCCATACATGACCACTGGAAAAACCATACACACACATACACAATGTCCTGATCACACACCACTCACCCAGAAAACTCTTTGTCATCATCAGCCACTAGAACTTTGTGTAGTGCCTTCATTTAACAAGCGTTTAGGATACTTATATTGAAGCAGACACTCTTCTATGCCCTTCCAAAATCTTAACTCATGACTAAGAACAATCTTTGAGGGAGGTGCTATTATTATTTCTCCTATTACAGATGAAGACACTGAAGGACAGAGGGGCTAAACAGCACAGTTTTAAGTGGCAGAGCTGGGATGTGAATCTATACACTTCAACTTCCAGAGTCTGCTCTTAACCACCATGACATGGATCCTCACTATTATAGCCATTAAATCAAAACAGTCATTGATGTGGTACTTTTTAAATAATCATGAAAAAATAAATTATCCATCCTTAGGCACTTTTAATAATTTTTTCAACATCCATGAACATAACACAAGCAGCATTTGAATCAAATGTCCTAAGACAATTGAGATCACAACGTGCCCAGGTGTGACTTTTCTCCAGGGCTCACCAGCTCCGGAACCACCTTCAACCTTCCCTCCTACCCCTTTCTCTTCAGGCTGCTTCCATCTCCCTTTCCTGCCCGTGAACTCCTGTTTTGAAAGCCAGCCCCATCACCCTTACCTCTGAAGATGTGACCACAGCTTAGACTGGAGGTCTTATTCTCTGCTTCCTCCATCTTTCTGTAGTTCTGTTCCTCCAGTATATCACACCTCACATGGCACTGATGGTGGTTTTTTCACCCTTATCTCACAGTAGATGAGGATATTGGTAGGAAAAAGACTGTGCTCACCTTAATTGTCACTGACACCTAGTCAGTCTCCTGGCATGAAACAGTCCTTAATAAATGCTTATTCACTGTATCTGACAGCAGTGGTCCCCAACCTTTTTGGCACCAGGGACCATTTTTGTGGAAGAAAATTTTTCTGAGGACCAGGGCAGGGGCGTGGGAATTATTCAAGCACATTACATCGATTATGCACTTAATTTGTATTACTGTTACATCAACTCCTCCTCAGATCATCAGGCATTAGATTCTGGAGGCTGGGAACCCCTGTTCAGGACCTCAGGGTCACCTCGTACCCTGTTGATACCTCGGCTCCAACACTTGAGGACCTCAACTAGAACTCCCTGTGGCATCTCTTCTTCATGATCAGGCCAAGCTCTTCAGGGGCAGGGAGGATGCCACCTCCGTTTCGCTTCTCGTCACACCCACCACAGTTCCTTGTTGATGTTCAAGGATAAATAGTTATTGCCATTAACCATCATTCTTATGTAGACGGATGGAAATGCCAATGGCTGAAGTTCTAGCCAATGGAATGACAGACAGACCAATTATTTGTGATATACCTCTCCCTCAGAATGAGACACCTGGCTCAAAAATGGGGATGCACAGTCTTTGGGAAGTGATTTCTAGCCATTTTAGCGTCTCTGCCTCCTTTGGTTGTGGCTGCTGCCCACTGGAATTCCTTCAGTTAAGGTGGGAAGCTACAAGTATAAAAAGTATACTTGTTTGTTATGAGAACGCAACCACATAAAAACCACAGAAGGGACTTCCTTGGTAGCACAGTGGATGGGAATCCTCCTGTCAATGCAGAGGACATGGGTTCAATCCCAGGCCCAGGAAGATTCCACATACCACAGGGCAACTAAGCCCATGGCCACAACTACTGAGCCTGCTTGCCTAGAGCCTGTGCTCCACAAAAAGAGAAGTTTCACAATGAGAAGCCTGCACCCCACAACAAAGAGTAGCCCCCTCTCGCCACAACTTGGGGGAGCAAAGCAATGTAGACCCAGTGCAACCAGAAATAAAAATAAATAAAATCATTTTTACACTTTTTAAAAAATAAAGTTCATACTCACAAAAAAAAAGCAAGCACAGAAAATTACTTTGGAGGATGACAGCACCAAATAACTAAGACTGTGTGTGGAAACCACTTCAAGTACAGCAACGATGTAAGACGGGGCTCCAGTCAAACACGGCCAAATCCTAACCTCGATCTAAAATCAACAGTCTTGGCATTTCTTGGCTCATAGGTAGTTCTGAGGTCAAGGTACAGCAAAGCATAAAGCAAAATAGGGAGGATGGGATCATAATTCACTGATGCTGTCTTAATTCCAGAATGAATGGTAGGTTTGAGAGAACACACATTAACCCCTTTCCTGCAGATAAACACTAGAACCTTCTAATATCCCCCCATTCCTGAAAAAATAAAAGGGTTACTTTATAAAGAGAAAGCCCTGAAGACAAAACTTACAGCAATTTATATCAGAGCTTCAGTGTGTAATAAATAATTCAGAACTACTTCTAATTTTTAAATATTTGTTAAAATATCATCTACTATGACTACATGCTGTCCAATACTGTAGCTATAAGACACATGAAATATGGCTAGTCCAAATTGAGATGGTTGTATAAGATGTCGTCAGTACAAAAGACACATCAGAATTCATCATTTTGGTAACACAACTATACTTCAATAAAATTAAAATAGTAAAAATATTGAGTATACAGTTCAAAAAAAGAGAATGGTATCACAACTGCCATGAAAAAAAAAATGAGTTTCATGGATAACAGGGTGACCAATAATGGTGAATGGGGCAGTTCAAATAAAGATTTTTTAACCTCAAAAAAAAAAAAAAAAAGAATTCATCAGTTTGGTTTTTAAAATGTCAAATATCTCATTAACTTTTATACTGATTAGATATGGAAGTAATAAACTTTTGAATATGCTGGATTAAGTAAAATATATTATCAAAATTAATTTCACCTCTTTATTTTCACTTTTTTAATGTAGTTACCATAAACTTTAAAATTATAAATGGCTCATGGTGTGGTTTGTACTCTATGTCTGTTGGGTAGCATTACTTTAGACCATAAGACAACAGAAACCCAGTAAGACATAGCTCATGCTATAAATCAAATTGTCTTCCTCAAAACCCACATGCAGCTACTAGAAAAGTCTTGGAGCAGCTTTAAGCATGTGTGGTGCAATTCACCACAGCAGAACCTGAAACTCAAAGCCAAGTCTAAATGGAATGAAGTTGATATAGGGGAGGAGAAACATAGATAATACAAAAGAACAGAAAATTCCAAAACCGTAACTTTTTGACTCTAGAAATTGGAGATATGAAGTCCACTGGAAACCCATGCTCAGACCCCACCTTCCCTTAGCTCAACTCTATACACACAGCTCCCTGAGAAGACCCCCCAAAGCATCTTTCCACTCAACTGTCCTCATGAAAATAGAGCATGATAATGGGAGACAGACATTCCCTCTGCTATGACAGTGAGGTAGTTACTGAAGATCATTAAAATCTGATGCAAATTTCCAGGTGCTCTCTATGGAAAGAATGGTGGTCTTTGGCCCTTTCATTAGAGTAGGTATAATTTATTTCTTATTTCCATTAGGAGCATGAGAAGGGAGACCCCATGGGGAATAATACTTACAAGATAGCGATTTTCTTTTTCCCCCAACTTCCAAGATGCGGAGGAAAATTCATTGGTGAGTATTTATTAGCTAATGGTGAAAGAGCACTTCAAAAATGAAAATGGCTCTGAGAGGCACTGAGTTATCCTGATTGCAGAAACTGGAGACCCAGAAGAAAGGGCACTCTATAAACTATTCCCTGCAGTTGGCTCCGTCTCTCATGAGCCTCTCAGATTCCTTTGTCCCTCCCACGATAATAACTTGTCTTCATGGCCATAGCCAAGAACACATTCTTTGCTTGGTTACATAAGCTTCTAAAAATAGCAATTTATCATGGAAATATTAAATGACCCTTGAAGATAGTGTTTTGATGGGCTATTAAGTTATTGCAGTGTCTGTTTTCTGTAATATATTATAATTAAAGAGAAAAAAATCTTTTTTGATGCTTTTCAAACCTTAAGAAAAGTAGATCAGTTTCATGCCTTAGGCATTTTTAATCTTAAAAAAAAAAAAAAAAAAAACCATGAAGAAAGGTTTCCCGTGGTCAAAGAAGTTTTACCCCAGACATGGAGATGAATATTCTCCTCGTTACTGAGGTCTAAGGAAAAAGAGGAGGCTCATTCTAACTGTAATTTATTTTTTTTCTGTCTGTCTAGCTAGATTGATAAATGAATTCAAAGTAAAGGAATCGGAGAATTTAGCTGACAGACTATTTAAAGTAACCCTAATAATGCATTCCTTATTTCTTAAATCTAGAAATTTAAAACTGAAAGAATCCCAAGCAAAGATCTCGTTGATATCTCCCTAAGACCAGAGAAGTTAAGACGCTTGCCAAGGTTACAAAGCAGGGCCAGCTGTCATCTGTCCCAGATCACCTATTAATTGTCATTCTCCTGGACAGCAGGTGAATGAGTGAGTCAGGAAGTGAATGAAAGAAGTGACTCAAACAGAAACTGAGTCTTCACGGAGGGACAGAAAACCAAGGTCTTAAGATGGGACTACAAAAGGCAAAAAAAAAAAAAAATTGTAAGGAAATAAAACAGACTGTCTTCACAGACTCAGCAAATGACCAAGAGTACATAAATTATGGTCAGGAAGTCTTCCTAGACAGTCAATTTATTTAGGTGGGTTTCTTCTTCCATAGCATTTTTTAAAACTGCACATAAAATTAACCATTTTAAATTCAGTGATATTTGGTACATTCACTGTACTGTGTAACCATCACCTCTATCTCATTCTAAAACATTGTTATCATCTCCAAAGAAAATCTCATACCACTCTGTTACCTCTCAGCCCCTGGCAACCACCAATCTGCTTTTGCTTCTGCAGATTCACCCATTCTGGACATTTCGTACATATGGAACCATATAACAGGGAAGCTTCGGAGACTGACTTCCACTTAGTATAATATTCTCACAGTTTATCCACAATGGTAGCGTGTATCACTGTCATGTTTCTTTTTATGGTTGAATAACATTTCATTGTAAGGGCTTCTCTAGTGGCTTAGCAGTAAGAATCCCCTGCCAGTGCAGGAGATGTGGTTTGATCCCTGGGTCAGGAAGATCTGGAGAAGGAAATAGCAACCCACTCCAGTGTTCTTGCCCGGGAAATCCCATGGACAGAGGAGCCTGGGGGCTTCCGTCTGTGGGGTCACAAAGAGTCAGACACAACTGACAGAAAACACAACAATGACGATTCCATTGTATGTATATACCAGTTCAGTCAACTCCTTCGTGCACCTAAAGCATCCATGGTGATTTATGAGCTCCCTACTATCAATGAACATACTCTTAAGAGTCCTCACTCCGAAGCCAGTCATCATCTGTTCAACAAAATGGAAAGCTCTCTGAATATTGCGTGAAGTCGGGATAACAACTCTCTTCGTACAAGCTGTAGTTTTCTTTTTAATTTTTAATGAATTTTTAATTTTTAATCTCTAATTAATTTTTACTGGAGTATAGTTGCTTTACCACGTTGTATTAGTTTCTACTGTAAAGTGAATCTGCTCTCTGTATACATATGTCCCCTCTCTCTTGGATTTCCTTCCCATCTAGGACACCAAAGAGCCTTAAGTAGAATTCCCTGAGCTATACAGTAAGTTCTCATTAGTTATCTATTTTATACCTGGTATCAATAGTGTATATATGTCAACCCCAAGCTCCCAATTCATCCCACCCTCCCCAAACTGTTTTTTTTTTCCTATGATGCGTTTCTAACAATAACCACCCTGGGAATTGAGTTCTATTATCAACATCTTTATTTTGTAGGTGAGGAAACTGAGAAATAAAGAGCATAAGTAGCTGTCTAGTGTCACAGCTGGCAAATGACAGAACCAGGATGGGACCCTTCCCTTTCTGTCCACCCCAGCATCAGCATTCATCCAGCTACTCACACTAACCCAGTCACCACTCACAACATTGAGTATAAAATAGGTCTACCAAATACATTTGGAAGAAAGGTTCTCATATTCAGGACAAGAAAGGCCTCAAGTCACAACTAAGTTTAGCTCTAA
This sequence comes from Bos indicus, assembly GCF_029378745.1. NCBI lineage: Eukaryota > Metazoa > Chordata > Mammalia > Artiodactyla > Bovidae > Bos > Bos indicus. The sequence goes on from NC_091774.1 coordinate 33,423,189, forward strand.
ATATACATTTGTCAGTCAGTCCTTGTAATTCACAAAGCATTTTCCCAAATACACAATTGTATAAACGGTTTGTAGAGTCTCATATTAGTCTACCAACTAGCTAATCCATCACATGGTAGAACTCCATTGAGTTATCAGACTTAAAATGTATGTGTTCTTAATTTTTATTAGAAAAACCATTCCAAGTTGAGAATGGAGGTGTCTGAAACTCAGCCTCCCCTTGCAGCAGTGGTTCTCTCTGCATCCTGCCCGGCCCACCCAACCCCACTGTGCTCCAATAACTGTGCAAACTCCAAGAGAAGTGAGATGGAATTCCACTGATGAGATTTAAACTAAAGATCTTCCCAGGCAAACCTCCAAAGATAAACAGAAGTGGATATGAGGGTTGCATGAACTCTCAAAGCAAAGTGGCAGGATATTTAGAAAATATGAGGAGAGGTAACGCCAAGAAAGGACCAAGCTTACAGTTCATATTTAGTAGTGAACTGTAGTCTAGTCAAAGCTATGGGTTTTCCAGTAGTCATGTATGGATGTGAGAGCTGGACTATAAACAAAGTTGAGCACCAAAAAATTGATGCTTTTGAACTGTGGTGTTGGAGAAGACTCTTGAGAGTCTCTTGGACTGCAGGGAGATCAAATCAGTCAATCCTAAAGGAAATCAGTCCTGAATATTCATTGGAAGGACTGATGCTGAAGCTGTAGCTCCAATACTTTGACCACCTGATATGAAGAGCTGACTCATTGGAAAAGACCCTGATGCTGGGAAAGATTGAAGGCAGGAGGAGTAGGGAACGACAGAGGATGAGATGGTTGGATGGCATCACTAACTCTATGGACATGAGTTTGAACAAGCTCTGGGAGTTGGTGATGGACAGGGAGGCCCGGCGTGCTGCAGTCCATGGGGTTGCAAAGAGTCGGACATGACTGACCGACTGAACTGAAGTGAACTGAGTGAGCTGTAGGCTGCTTCCAAATCATAGCCCCACAGAGACTAATGCTAAATAATGATACTCTGGATGCCATAATGCCATTTCACCACCATGATCACACAGATAATGGAGACAATACTGATTGCACATACTTTTCTTTTTTTAATCACTGTGCAGCACACGGGATCTTATGTCCCTAACCAGGGCTCAAATCCATGCCCCCTGCAATGGAAGCATGCAGTCGTAACCACTGGACCTCCAGGGAAGCCCCTGTGTATACATTTTGAGAACTCAAAATAATAGAGGGTAAATTCTTTCCTGTACCATGCTTTTGAGTTTACAAAACACTTCACCACCCATTGTTACCTGAGGTCCACATGACAACCTGGTGAGTTAGGATTGATATTAACATATCCATTCTACCCTTGCAGAAATTGATCATGAGAGTTTAAACTCTCTGGCCACGCAGCACATAATTTAATTTGTGGAAACAGGACTCAAAATTCAGTCTTTTTGAATCACCCTAGGTCAGTCTGCAAAAAGGAAAAGAGTAGAAATAAAAATTGCTCCAGGCGAGAGAAACAGCAAAATATATCACACAATGTTGATGTGGAAGCAAGTATGATCTTCTTCTGAGCATTTCTTACTTTTTGCCTTACTCATCCCTTCTCAAATCCTGAGTCCTGAGATAAAGGTTACCTCAGAGATGGCAGGAATATAGTTTGCTGACTACAAAGAAAATGTACACATTTCTTTTCAAAGTCCTGATCTTTTCAAACCAAAGTAACATCAGTTATTGCAGGGATGTTCACAGTAATATTTAATTCCTACACATTGGATGTGAAAGTGTTTTAGTCACCCAGTCATGTCCAACTCCTTGAGACCCCATGGACTGTAGCCCACCAGGCTCCTCTGTCCCAGGGATTCTCCAGGCAAGAATTCTGAAGTGGGTTGCCTTTCCCTTCTCCAGGGGATCTTCCTGACCCAGGGATTGAACCCAGGTCTTCTGCATTGCAGGCGGATTCTTTACCGTCTGAGCCACCAGGGGGGCACTTTTATTTATCCACAAGATGATCCCTTCTTTCATGACAGACACTCAGGATATAAATCTTTTCCACAATACCGTCATGCTTTGTTTCTAAAAATCAAATAACTCTTTAAGGAGGCTCTGAGGCTCTGTTAAGACTCTGAGGTGGCACACAGATAGTTTATCTGGCTACAGGGAAGATGAAATGGGCTACTCTTCTCCCAGAGTTAGACAGTTCCAGTTAGAGTAGGTCCAGGTTGTGAAAGACCCTCCAATCCACCAACCCCACCATCCTGCTCTCCTACTAACATCCCAGAAGCCCCTCCATACATCACACCAGGAAAACAGAGTGGGTCGCAGAGTGCCCGGTATGTATAAGCATGAACTCCACTAGCCAGCCTCACAAATAACTGCTATTCTAATGCTCAGCCCAGAGTACACTATAATGGTCGGTGATACATAAAGTGGTAATGATGACTTGTTTTATTTCACTCCCTGTAAAGGATGACAAAGAATCTGTACATGAGTTGGGGTGGGACTGGAGACTGCTATATGGGAAGAAGGGAGAAAATATTCACCAGTGATTTTTGCCCTGCTTCTTAAGGCTTTTTTACACTTCAGATGGACTGACCTTAGGTATAAAACATATGAGTGGAAGCTTAGAAGGGTACATGTTTGGTTTAACTCAAATTCATTCCATCAATACCTTTCTAAGAGGAGGGGCAAATTTTGACTCATGTGCCTCTTACTCTCCAGCTTCTGCTTTTCAGGGGGTGGTCTTGGTATAAAAAAGTGACCCCACATTTCTGGGGTGTTGTGTACTGCAACCTGAATCTGGAGCCAGAAACCCTAGACTCTGCATTTGCTGTTTATTACCCATGTGATCTTAGCTGGGCTAATAAGCCAGCATTTCTACAACTATGAAAATAATAATTGTTATGGAAATGAAATAAAGTATATTAAAAAAATTTTGAAAACTTTAAAACGCCCTTCACGTGTAGCACATCCACTCACTTCACAAACGTGTCTCCATCTAGGTGAAAGTAATAAATAACCAACATCCTTCCTTGTATAAGTTTATAACTAGAATTTCTAAGAAGATATAAGCTATTTTCATGAGGAAGAAAAAAATGAAGTGGGCATTCAAACAGTTATCTAGGAAAATCAGACCATGGAAAGGGTAACTCAGTCTGTTCTAGGCACGGAGGGGAAGGAAGCTTTATGTTAACGTGGTTCGATTTAATATTGCGCACATCAGTCACTGTAATCACGGTGCCAGGACTGACACAGGAATGCCCTGCTGTTGAAAATCTCATAAAGAAGAGAACAGGACTTCACCAGTTGCCCCCCAACCACCCGCCCAGAAGAGTTTTCCATCATTTCGTTAAAAGAGAAAAAAAAAAAAAAACCTACCACATCCTGCTCAATAGGGTGACTGGCTCCTGAACAGGCAAGAGATTATTTCCAAACACATTCTTTCCTTGCTTTTCCATCCCCATGGGGCCCTGCTATCATTCCCGGCCTCCTGAAACCCCGTGGCTGCAGCCTCCATCTTACTGAGCAGATTTTCAAGCAAAGTCTCCTTGTTGCTGTGCCTGCCTTCCGGAGCTGCCGGCCTGCCTGTCGGGGGGTCCAGGGCTGAATTTATTTCCCACATCTTGGACGCGCTGCTCTCTCGCCACCCTCCCTCTTTCCCCTCAAGCCCACACTCCCCTCCCTCGCTCCCCTCCCCCCTCATTCCTAAATCCTACAGCCATGACAGAAATAAATTAGCTAGAGGTACAGGTCACACCTTGGAGAGCAGTAAACGTTCTGTGGGAAATCAATAGAGAAGATGGGATTCTCAAACAGCTGAAGCAGAAGGAATGATGCATTGATGGCTATACATAAACCAAACAAAGGAGCCCGAGAGCAGCCTGCCAGGGAGGGGCGGGTGCTCTGTGGGTTCATTCATCCCAACACCTGAACCCAAGACAGCACCGCAGAAAAGACGCATCCCAGACACCTGTGCATCTGGAGCTTTTTGCCTCGGGGATGCTAAAGCTTGCTTTGCCAGTATTTGTGAAAATTAGAAACGATGTCCAGATCGTGAATGCTAGTGCTGGGGGCCTCCTGGATGCCCTAAGCAGAGTGTGTGAGATCTGTATCTATTCCAGGAAGACATCTCTCTGGCCGCTGACAGCAAAGCCAGGGAGGGATCACCTAGATCGTTAACTAAGGAAATAATTCCTAAAGCCTGAAGGGTGATGCAACGGAATAAGCTTTAGGCTCTCTTGGACCTGGGTTCCAGTCCTGGCTTCACCACTTGGCAGCAAAAGGATCTTAAGAAAGTCGCTTTTATAAAATGCCAACATGAGATCTACCTTAGAGGCAACTAAGAGGATTAACTGGATAATACACATAAATAGGCATAGAATGGATGCTAGTTATTTTTCCTCCCTCCCTCAGCCTGATTATTGAGTAGCTTTTCCACTGCTCTTGAGTTCTCCAAGTCTTTTCACCACAGATCGCTCACAAAGGTGAGGGCTGATGAAAATTTAATCTGAGACAAAGTTCAGGGTCCACCAAAAATAGGAAGCTCAGAAGGGCTTTTGGTATCCCCACGTATCAGCTACCAAATGCCACCTCAAATAAATAGCCTATGTTAAAGTGACATGCTTGCTATGTGAACACAGTGTCAAAACAAAACCCTATGCCTAAGCACCTCATGGAGAGAAATTCTGGAATTTCCATTGCTCTGTTCCAAGAGCCTATTTTTCTCCTGTATCTGTTCCCTTGTTTTTTTTGTTTTTTTTTTTTACTTCCACAAACTGCATTTATTCAATGATATTACTCTCTTTTTCTTCTCAGTTTGAGCCTAACCTTCTTCCTCATATGCAGCTGAATTTCAGTAATGAAGCACTTTCAGTGTCTCGGCCCTCACAATTATCTAATAGACTGAATTTTTTATATTCTCAATTTTGTAATTGCACTAAAATACCTTCCCCTTGCAGCTCAGTTGGTAAGGAATGGGCCTGCAATGCAGGAGACCCGGGTTCAATCCCTCGGTCGGGAAGATTCCCTAGAAAAGAAAATGGCAACCACTCCGGTATTCTTGCCTGGAGAATCCCATGGACAGAGGAGCCTGGCAGGCTACAGTCCATGGGGTTGCAAAGAGTTGGACACGACTCAGTGACTAAACTACCACCACCACACATAATACAAATGCTACCATCTTTACCAGTTTTTAATACACAGCTTAGTAACACTAAGCACATTGACATTACTGTGCAACCATCACCACAATCCATCTCTAAAAATTTCCATCTTCCCCAACTGAAGCTCTTGTGCCCATTAAAGAAAATCTGGCCGTTCTCCCCCATCCGAGCCACTGGCAACCACCATTCTACTTTCTCTCTATGCACTTGACTTTGGCAGGGACCTCCTGCAAGCGGAATCATGTAACAGAGGCATACCCCGTTTTCTTAGTTTTATTGTGTTTCCATTTACTGGGCCTCACAGATACATTGTGTTATTTATACATTGAGGGTTTGTAACAACGGTGCCTTGAGTAAGTCTGTCCGCACCATTTTTCCAACAGCACTTATTCACGTAATGCCTCTGTCACATTTTGGTGATTCTCACAGTATTTCACTTTTTGCTTATGATCATATTCAATATTTGTTACAGTGATCTGTGATCAGAGATCTCTGATGTTACTACTATAATTGGAGATGCCACCAAGTGCGCCTAAATACGAGGCAAATTTAACCAATATACCTCCTATCCCTTCTGACTGCATCACCAACCAACTGGCTCCCAATCTCACTCTGTCCTGTTGTGTGTGTTTGTGTGAGTTTCTCAGTCATGTCCAGTTATTTGTGACCCCTTGGACTATAGCCTGCCAGGCTCCTCTGTCCACGGAATTCTCCAGGCAAGAATACTGGAGTGGGTGGTCATTTCCTTCTCCAGGGGATCTTCCCAACCCAGGAATCAAACCTGGGTCTCCTGCACTGCAGGCAGATTTTTTACTGTGTGAGCCATTGGGAAAGCTCCTATTTCCCGAGACACAACAATAGTGAAATTAGGCCAGTTGATAACCCTAGAGGGGCCCTAAGTGTTCACAGAAGAGCTGCATGTCTCTCACTTTAAATCAAAAACTAGAACTGATTAAGTTTGTCAAAAGTTAAGCGCCTGAGCTCCCCCGGTGGCTCAGTGATAAAGAATCAGCCTGCCAATGCACGGGACGTGGGTTTGCTCCCTGATCCAGGGAGATCCCACATGCTGAGGAGCAGCTAAGCCTGTGCACCACAACCACTGAGCCTGTGCTCTGGAGCCTGGAAGCCGTAATCACTGAGCCCATGCGCCACAACTACTGAAGTCCGAGTGCCCCAGAGCCTGTGCTCCCACCAGAGAAGCCACTGCAAGGAGAAGCTCATGCATTGCAACTAGAGAGTAGCCCCTGCACGCCACAACCACACAGCAATGAAGACCCAGCGCAGCCAAAAATAAATAAATAAAATTATTTTAAAAAAAAAGCTAAGCCCCTTGTGCCCAAGTTAGCCACGTTGCAAATGCAAAGTAAACATTCTTGAAGGAAATTAAAAGTGCTACTAAAGTGAACAACAAATGATAAGAAAGTGAAACAGCTTTATGGCTGGTTTAAAGAAAGTTTTAGTGGTTTGGATAGAATATCAAACCAGTCACAACATTCCTTTAAGCCAAAGCCTCATCCAGAGAAAGGCCCTAATTCTCTTCAATTTTATGAAGGCTGAGAGAAGTGAGGATGCTGCAGAAGAAAAATTTGAAGCTAGCAAAGTGTGATTCATGAGGTTTAAGGCAAAAAGCCAACTCCATAATCTCAAAGTATTTTACAAAATGAAGCAACAAATGGTGATAGTGATCCAGAAGATCTAGCTAAGACAATAAAGATGGCTACAATACACAACAGATTTTCAGTGCAGACAAAACAGCCTTCTCTTGGAAGATGCCATCTAGGACTTTCATAGCTACAGAGGAGAAGACAATGCCTGGCATTAAAGCTTCAAAGGACAGGCTGATTCTGTTGTTAGGGATGAATTCAGCTGGTGACCTTAAGTCGAAGCCAGTGCTCATTTACTATTCTGAAAATCCTAGGACCCTAAGAATTATGTCAATTCCACTCTGCCTGTGTTTTTTAAATGAAACAAAGAAGACTGGATGAGAGAATGTGTTTGTATCATCATTTACTGAAAACTTCAAGCCCACTGTTGAGAACTACTGCTCAGGAAAAATATTCCTTTTGAAATATTACTGCTCACTGACTATGCACCTGGTCACCCCAGAGCTCTGAGGGAGATGTACAATGAGATTGATGTTGTTTTCATGCCTGTTCATACAACATCCATTCTGCAGCCCATGGGTCAAGGAGTCATTTTGACTTTCAAGTCTTATTATATAAGAAATACATTTCATAAAGCTATAGCTGCAATAGATAGTAATTCCTCTGATGGATCTGGGAAAAGTAAATTGAATACCTTTTGGAATGGAAAAAATGCCATAAAGAGCCTCTGTAATTTCTGGGAAGAGGTCAAAATAGCAACACTAATAGGAGTTTAGAAGAAGTTGATTCCAACCCTCCTGGATAACTTTGAGGGGATCAAGACTTCAGTGGAGGAAGTAATTGAAGATGTGGTAGAAAGAGCAGGAGAACTAGAATCAGATGTGGAGCCTGAAGATGTGAACGAATTGCTGTAATCTGATAATAACATTTTCAGGGATGATGAGCTGCTTCCTGTGGATGAGCAAAAAATAAAAATGGATGCTTAAGATGATAACTACTCCTGGTACAGATGTGGTGAAGACTGTTGAAATGACAACAAAGGATTTAAAATATTATATAAATTTAGATGCTAAAATAGCTGCAGGGTTTGAGAGAACTGACTCCAATTTTGAAAGGAGTTCTACTGTGGGTGAAATGGTATCAAACAGCATTGCATTCTACGTGCAGTACTGATGGAAGGAAGAGTCAGTCTACATGACATGCTTCACTGTTGTCTTAACTTTAATAAATTCCCGCAGTCACCCCAATCTTCAGAACTATACCCTGATCACTTAGCAGCCATCAACGGTTTCCACCAGCAAAAAAGATTATGACTCACTGGACAATCAGATGCTGCTTAGCATTTTTTAGAAATATTTTCAATTAATATATGCACACTGTTTTTAGACATAATGCTATCTCACAGTTAATAAACTATAGTAGAGTATAAAAACTTTCATATGCTCTAGGAAACCAAAAAATTTGTGACTTGCTTTATTGCTATCATCACTTTACTGCAGTGGTCTGGAACCTAATATCCAGTATCACTGAGGTATACCTATATTTGTCTTTCTATGTCTGATTTGTTTCACTTAGCATAATGTCTTCAAGGTTCATCCATGCAGTAGCATGTGTCAGAATTTCCACCTTTTTTTTAGATTGAATAATATTCTATTGTGTGTATATACTGTTTTTTGTTTATCCATTCATCTGTTGATGGTCACTTGGGTTGCCTCCACCATTTGGCTCCTGTGAATAAAACTGCTGTGAACATGGCTATACAGATATCTCTTTGAGATCCTGCTTTTATTTATTTTGCTTATACACTCAGAAGTGGAGTTGCTGTATCATATGGTAATTCTAGAGCTGCCCTAGTGGCTCAACGGCAAAGAACCTGCCTGCCAATGCAGGAGACGTGGGTTTAATCCCTGGGTTGGGAAGATCCCCTGGAAAAGGAAATGGCAACCCACTCCAGTATTCTTGCCTGGAAAATCCCATGGACAGAAGAGCCTGGCAGGCTACAGTCCATGGGATCGCAAAAGAGTCAGTTATGACTGAGTGATTAAACAACAACAACAATGGTAATTCTATGTTTGACTTTTTGAGAAACTGCCATACTGTTTTCCATAGCAGCTGAACCATTTCACATTTCTACCAAAAGTGCGCATGGTTCCAATTTCTCCACATTCTTGCCAACACTTGTCATTTTTTTAAAGTAGCCATCTTAATGGATGTAGTGGTTCTATCTTCTCAGAGAGTTTGGGGGAAATATGCATGTGTCAACAATTTGTCTGGTACGCTGACTTGTTGTTAATTTCTAGTTTGCATACAGGAACTTCTTATGCTCACACAAATGTTGCTCTGGCTACATTTTCTATATAGGCGTCCTGTCCTTTCAAAGTCTTTTGGCTTCCACTAATTTAGGAAATGTAAAGTTAATTTGGGCAATTCAAGAGACTTCAGGGGAAGGAAACGAAATGTCCATCAATAGATGAATGGACAAAGAAAATGTGAGATACACACACACACGGAATACAACTCAGCCACAAAAAAGAATGAAATTTCACCATTTACGACAACATGGATAGACCTAGAGGGTATTATACTAAGTGAAGTAAGACAAAGTAAATACCAGATGATCTCACTTACGTGAGTAATCCAAAAAACAAAAAATAAACAAAGAAAACAGAAAGAGACTCACAGATACAGAGAACTATGATTTCCAGAGAAGAGAGGGGTTGGGGTACGGGTGAAATACGTGGAGGGGAATAAGAGGCCCAAAGTTCTAGTTACAAAACAATTCATGAGAAAGTAATATACAGGATAGGGAATATAGTTAATAATATAAAACCTTTAAATGGTAACAAACGGTAACTAGACTTGGCATGGTGATCATATCACAATGTATGTAAATGTCAAATCACTGTGTTGTACACCTGAAATTAATGCAATGTTGTATGTCAACTCTATTTCATTGTTGTTTAAAAAAATAGTTTTTAGTCCTCTGATTCAAAGCGGTTTGTCTAGCTCTGTTAATCATGCCACCTACCATTTAAGTAAGTGAGGTAGAAAGGCTTTTTAGAAGCAAAAGAGTGAAACACTAGAACTCTGAGATAACAGCCAGGGGATAGGTGTAAGGCAGATGCTTGCGTAGCAGCCTACATTTTTCTAAATCACTTTAACCATTGATCTTCCCACCTGAAGGAATTCCTGCTTAGATTCCACTTTTCAGATGTGAAAACTGAGGCCCTGTGAAGTGAAATAATTGACTCAAAGTCACACAGCTGGAAGATTTCAGGGTCAGGACCCAAATCCCAGTCATGCCACTCCAATCCTGTTTTTAAACATGATACTACCTAATAATGACTGAGGTCTTCATTTCTGAAGCTGCAAAATTTTAAGGATCTAACTATAGGCAGGGGGTGGGGGATAATTTCTATCTGTCGTTCAACAGCTCCCCAAAGGCAGGCAGTGCATACAGCATGAAGCACTATCTCTTCCTGGGACCAGACTTGCCCAACTCTGGACAACTCATGTTGATGGATCCAGAATTAGACAAGAAACAGGTATCCTCCATCTGAGAAGCTTGGAGAAGTACTACTCAATAACCAAGTCTACTGGACCACAGTCATCTTTTTTCCACCTAAAATGCTTTGTGGGCACTTTCCGATTACACAAGACAAAGTATGCCCGGTTGTTCAATTACATGAACCCTTTTTGCCGTGTGTAGCTGGCCCTGGGTATCCACAGGGTATCAGTTCCAGGAACCCCCACCTTCCCACAGGTACCAAAATCCACACATGGAGACTTCCGTGTTGGTCCAGTGGCTAAGACTCTGCACTCCCAACGCAGGGGACATGGGTTTAATCCCTGGTAGGAGAACTAAGACCCTGCATGTAGCAACTAAGAGTTCACATGCTGCAACTAAAGTGTCCTGCAGGCTGCAACTAAGACCCAGCACAGCCACCCAACTGACTAAATAAATATTTTTTTTAAAAATCCACACGTTTAAGCCTTATGTACAATAAGGTGGTATAGCTGACCTTGGCAGACAATCCCTGGTTGGTTGAAACCAAGGATGCTGAACATGCGGATACAGAGGACCAACCATATACTTCTCCCCTCAGGGCAGATTTCCTCCTCTTTAAGCTTCCCATGGATATTGTGAACTTTGAAGACTGTTGGTAAAATAAAATCTAGTGTTGGGTACATAACAGATGCTCAAGAAATTGAGACCCAGCTACACCATCCCCTGGGAGTGACCTTCCCTTCCCAGCAAGGACAAGTGGCTGAAGGCCATGGCAAGGCATCTGAAGGAGAACACAACTAAAGAACTTAAGAGGATTACACCTCTCCTCATCCTCCACTGCTCCCACAGCTTGCTTCATGCTTCTGCTTCTCCATACCTGTTTTGTTAGTCTGTGCTTCCCTTTACAGGCACCATCTATTCAGCTAGACTGAACATGTTCTGAGGGAAATGGCCTTGCCCTCCACTGCATTTTGCAGCCCTGTGATGGTGGACTTGGGGCTTCCCAGGCTCAGTGGTAAAGAATCTGCCTGCAATGCAGGTGATGCAGGGGGCGTGGGTTCAATCCCTGGGTCAAGAAGAACCCCTCGAGAAGAAAATGGCAATCCACTCCAGTATTCTTGCCTGGTTCCAGCGGGCTACAGTCCACGGGGTTGCAAAACATTGGACACAAATGAGCACGCATGCATGCCATGATGGTGGATTTACATTTCTCTATCCAGAGAATACTCAATGAGAAAGCATTGGCTCGGTCAGAAACAAGCCCTTGAGTTCTCTAGGGGGATCTTGATGACACAATGCCAAGGGTAACCCCAGGAGCTTCAGGGTCCAGATAATCCATCAGTATAAACAGCCAAGCTGGTGCTGTTCAGAAGGGCCAAGAAAAACAAACTCATGACAATCCTATGGCTTGCCTGTATGTATGCCTTCCCTCATTTGTCTATACCTACCAGACTGGCCTGATCTCTTGTAATGAGCAGTGTTGAAGGTAAGATAAAAGGAAAGAGGCAAAACATCCCTGAAAGATTTGCAAGCACTTCTCCAAGTTAAGAAACCATCCTATAAGGGATTTAGTTAAGAGAAATTGTTGCACAAAATAACTACCATCATCTAAAATGTCAAAGTGAGTGGGAAAACTGACTCCAAGATACAGAAACTCAGCCCAGACTGCTCTTGATTATTGCACAGGTAGAGTCCTGAACTGGAGCTTGACGGCTCTGGCTGCTGGTTCTAACTCGGCCACTGCTCTGGATGAGCCACTAGGCTTCACTGTGAAATAAGGATATGATGCTTGCCTTCCCCAAGCCCAGAAGGTAGGGTGTGGGCAGGATACAGAAACATTCATAGCATTTGAGACAAGAAAACCTCTAGAAAGTCAATTATATGCATTTTTTTCAATGTGATGTCAGACTTTCTTTTTTTCCTCCCACTCACTTTCCCTTGTCACAGTCTAAATTTTATCCAGATGTGAACATGAAGAGGCCTGTTTTTGTTTGTTCTCTGCCTCTATGCATACCCTTTCATTTTCCTTTGTGCCTCAATAGGTTTCCATACCATTCTTTAGAACACAGGCCATGACAAGGGGAACAACGTTGCAGAGGGATGCAGGGGAGTCAGGAAAAAAAAGAGGTATAGAATGCTCCAGAATGTGTGTTTCCTCTCTCTTAACACAGACAGAGGCAAGACAGTGAGAGGGTCCTTGAGTCCAGACGAATGCCATCAGCCATGCAAAGTCTCCCAGGCAGCACTGTCCCAGAGCCCACAGTGCAAGTGGCGTGCACACGTACACACACACATACACTTTCATGGAAAACTGTGCTCTCCCATCCCAGAAAGGATTTGTTGTTTCAATTAAACCCATCAAGATCTACACCACATGTTAGGAAAGAAAGGAAAAACCAAATCAAGCCTGAATTACTTTGGCCATCTCCTTGGGGATCGATCTATATCAAATAAACCACCATCTATGCATTGGAGAGGCTTTTACTTATGAAAAACAGAGGCAGGTGCAGAATGGCAGCAATGGTACTAAATTGAAACCCCGAGAGCAGAAGAAAGTGGATTGAGATGCATCCACTTAGCTCCTCTACTTATGTCGAAATCGCAGGATGGGGAGCGAGCAGATCACGGCCCTGGTGGGGTCTGGCTTCTTCGTCCTCGTCTCCCTGAGGTCCCTTCCCTCCGAGTTTGCTCACTGTTTCAGCTGCCCAGTGAGAACAGATGGACAGAAGTTAAAAGAACAAGGTCAGCCCCTCAACTAAAGTCTTATTTCACATGCTGCCCCACCTCTATCATCCCTTCCTGGGACATAAAGATGGAGAATGAAGGGCAGAGGTGTGAATGCATTTGATTTCCTATGAAACTGTGGTCTTTTCATTTACATCCCCTGAATAGCTGGCTAGTCTGATTTACACATTGATAATATGTGATGCTTTGTATTCCAGCAAATATTTAATCCCTGACTGATCAATAATCCCTGTCTGGCTGTTCTTTTTTTGAAAAGAAATAAATCCCCTTTTTACTCTTAAAATTCTTGAATAAAATTAAGCTGCTTTAGCCCAGGATGCACTGTTCCTACGTGAAGCCATGTGGTTTCATAACCTCAGTCCTCGGATGTTTTAAAGGGGCTGCCTTTGCCAACTTGCTATTTCTGAGATCCCAGCAGCTTTCTAATCTGACTTTTCTGTGTCATCCGTTGATATTCAAGTCTGATCTTCCCTTTTTTAATTAAGAAAGTAAAATTATTAACCAAAATCAGTGAGTATATAGCAGGCAATATTTTTGCATTTACTTCTTATTTTCACCAAGAAGGTCTTGATTTTAATTCCTTCATTACAAACCTGTTTCTGCCTTTCTAAATACTCTTTCCCTCCAAAACTATATTTTAAAAGAAAAAAAGTTCCACTCCTACACTAATTCTAAAATAAAATCTGTACTCCTTTCCCCTTTTCTCAGCATTAGAGTTGAACATTACAAAAAATGCACATTAAACATAGAAAGAGGTGGCTCTCCTCTCTCTAAAGGGCTCCCAGTGCAGCCTCAAAGCCCACCAAAAGTTCCAAAAACAACAGCAACGGAAAACAAACTCTCTTTCATCTTTGGCAGCAACAAAAGCAATAACTTTCACCAAACCAACCCACGCCAAGAATTAATATAATACAGAACACATCCACATTCAGACCATTATGGCTACATCAGCTTACCACAATATTTGTTTGAAAAACACATAATTTGCGGTAGAGAGAGAGAACCTCTAATACAAAAAAGAGGTTCTTTCAAATGCAAATGAACCAAAAGACATATCTTCCCTGTGTTTGGAAAATCGCTCCAACATATGAAAAACATACTTTTTGTGTGGAAAAAAAATTTTTTTTGATGTACACCCACTTAGTTGAAAAGGCAATTAAATTTGCTGTAGATTACCTTAACAGTTGAGAAAAGTTTAACTTCTGGCTCCAGAAGTCCTAAGGACTTTATTAGCAGACCTAAGTAGTCTTCTGTTCCCAGGTAGCAAAGTTTCTTTTCTTCTCCACTGAAATGCTCGTGTGAACACTGAAGGACATTGTATTACTGAACTGATCGGAAAAAGATATTGTTTCCAATCCTCTGGCAGGAAGAAAAGAGAGAGAGAAAAGAAAGAGAAAGAAAGAAAGGGAAGAGAGAGAGAGAGAAAAGCAGGGCAAAATGCAGTCTAATCGAGCATTCTTCCTCGTGGAAAAAAAAAAAAAAGTAAATCCAGGATTCTGGACCGGGTTCAAACATAGCTTGACAGGCTACAGGAGAATTTACACTGAGCATGCTTAGCCCCGCACGGCTTGCATGAGACACACTTAATGAATATTACTTCCTTCCCACTGGCTATTCCTGCTGGAAGTCCACACCCACTCCGCTTTCAGAAGTCAGGAATTTAGCTCCAGCCAAAGTCCAGAAAACACGCTTATGCGGAGACAAGGCCTCACCGATCCATAAACTTTCAGGTTATGACCTGCAGGTCAGTTTGACAAATAGAACATGAAGGTGAATTTTTTTTTCTGCCCTTGGTTGTGTTCCCAGCTTTGTGCCTGTCCTAAACTGCAGTTCCCCTGAAGAAGAGAGAAATTGCTTTTTTTCTAAAGAACACCACGTCTTAAACGCCAGTGTAAAGGCCTTTCCAGATGAAGCTTCCAAACCCAGATTAGAATAAAGGTCATCTGTATATGAGAACACACTGTGACAATGCTTGGACTTTCAGGAATTTTTTTTTTTTTTAATTTCTGCCCCAAATGTATTCTTTCTGATAACTTATACATCATGTCTTTCTAAAATGCTATACACCAGTAGACAGTGTTAAAATATGCTCAAAATTCAGATTTAATCTGTCCTGCTGCCCAGGTCATACTTTGAAAAAAAAAAAAGGTTTTAATTTCAAACAATGCTTTCCCTTTCTCTAAATCCCTTTGTCATGTTTAATGATAGGAGGCCTGAGATTCTGAAAAAATGTAAAAATGGACTATTTCTCTGATAGTCCAAGAAGGCAGTATTTTTACCCTGCAAATGAAAAGGGTTGAAGAGAAAGAACTTAATATAGACAGCATAGTAATGAAAGGTAATGAATAAATAAATTTTATATTTAAAGTAATCATAATAACAAAATATCTTTTGTTTTTCTTCTGACATTTTCAGGGTACCATTCATGGGTTTCTGTGCTTTAATTAGAAATATGATTAAATACTCATTTGGAATTAAAGTACTTATTTGCCTAGACACACACACATACACACCAATTTGTGTTTGAAAAGAAATGACGTCACAGAGGATGAAAAGCAACAGAAATTTCCTAAGTGTACAGGGAAATATGATGCACCCAGCCTCTAATACAAAGCCTGCCTAACTAGCATTGATTTCATGGATTAACACAGGGGCTTCTGTATACCTTACAAGTAAACCCATTGCATCTTCATACCTGTAACATTTTTAGCAGCTACTGAACGGCTAGGACGTATTTCCTTACATAAGAGCCTTGCAGCATAAACTGTCTCCTTGCCTGCTGTTGAATGAATAAAATTTCCTCAGACACATTTTCCTTCCTGTAATTATGAAGTCTGGAGTGAGTACAGACTCACTATGAGGGATGATGGGGGTGTTTCATTTGTTTTAGGCTTTGCCTAAGGGAAAAATAAGATTTAGCCCCCTGTTGCAAGTGTGTTTATCTGTCCCCTGTTACAGAGCAAACTAAGTTTGCAGCATGGACTTCCCTGCTGGCTCGATGGTAAAGAATCTGCCTGCAAGGCAGGAGACATGGGTTCGATCTCTGCATCGGGAAGATCCCCCTGGAAAAGGAAATGGAAACCCACTCCAGTATTCTTGCCTGGGAAATCACATGGACAGAGGAGCCTGGCGGGCTACAGTCCATGTGGTCACAAAGAGTCAGACATGACTTAGTGACCAAACAGCAAAGTTCGCAGCAGTTAGATGAAGCCCAGGAGAAATGGAATTTCAAAATATGTAATAGGGCTTCCGTGGTGGCTCAGTGGTAAAGAATCTGCCTGCCAATGCAGGAGACATGGGTTTGATCCCTCATCCAGGAAGACTCCACATGCTGTGGAGCAACTAAGCCTGTGAGCCACAACTGTTGAGGCTTTGCCCAAGGGAAAAATAAGGTTTAGCCCCCTGCTCCAAGTGTGTTTACTTGTCCTGGTACAGAGAAAACTAAGTTTCCAGCACAGGCTGCCACGTTGAGCCTGTGCTCTAGAGCCTACGAGCCACAACATGCCACTTGTGAAGCCTGCACACCCCAGAGCCTGCGCCGCAACGAGAAGCCCACACGCCGCAGCTAGAGAGGAGCCCCTGCTCTCCTAACTAGAGAAGAGCCAGTGTAGCAACAAAGACTCAGCGCAGATAAAAATAAATAATTTTTTAAATAAAAAAGATGAAATAATCTCATCGCCTGCCATACAGTAAAATAGGAAGGACACTTGTTCATTTAACTGAAAGAGATAAGACTAGTGATCAGAGAGGCCCCACAACACAGAGATGAGGGACCCTCGATCAAGGCTGGTGCTCTGACCTTAGACAGCCAGGCCTCCCTGCCATCATGGTACAGTGGGTTTGTTTGTTTGTCTCTTCTCATGAGAATGAGCACTCATCTTGAATTTAAGGGTGCTGTTGGTGGAAACAATCATGCCTTTTTCAGCTCGAATTTTAAGACAATTTTATGCAAAGCTATGATGGTTTTTACAATGACAGCACACTCATCCATTTAATTGAAAGAACATTTAGTGAGCCCTTACTCTGACACTCATCTGGGCCCTAGAAATTGGGTAGTGGCTGAGATGGACATGGTTCCTCCCCTGGGGGAGCTCATGGTGAAAGTACAAATAAATAACCATGTAAACAAATATGAACGTGAGCAAAGGGAAGCAATCAAAGGGAAATGACGAGAAAGAATAAGCTACGAAAACCGCGGTGGGTGGGTGGGTGGGTGTGGGTGTGTCAGGGCTTGAAGCCACAAAACCAGGAAAATGTGAGGCATATTTGGAAAACTAATTATTTGCCAATCTAATGTGTGTTTAAAAAGAAGGGTGGTACCTTTAGCAGAAATCAGGAAATCTGGAGAAAGAAAATCATGTCTAATATATGATTAGCTCAAATATTTACTGGATTGAGTATGTTGAGTTTAAGGGTTATAAGGATATCCAGCCTACACTATTATTTTATTCAGAACTATGTGTAACTATTAGTAGAAACCTGATTACAGTTTCTTAAGTACCCACAGGTTTGTTTTTCCTCTCATTTAAAAGAAATTCAGAGGTTGACAGTCCGAAACTTGGCCACTCAAGTCTTTGTAATTTTTTGGTCTATCATCCTTAATGCACACTGTTCCTGCTTTGGTTTGCTTTATAGTCCAACATGGCTGCTGGAATTCCAACCATCACATCTGCTTTCCAGAATTTAGAAAGAAGCACAGGTGAAGTAAAAAGTAAAAATGACTACTGTAACAAACTACCTCAAATTTAGTGACTTAAAAAATATAAACACATTACCAAGTTTTATAAGCTAAAAATCTGACTTGGTCTCTTTCGGATATCATTAAAGTGTCAGAAGGGCAGCATTTCCTTCTAGCCTATAGGAGGGAACCTATTTCCTTGTCTTTTCCATCTTCTGGAGGCCACTGCATTCCTTGGTTTGGGGCCCCTTCCTCTACTGGGGTTGAGTCCTTCTTATGTTGCATTACTCTGAATTCTTCCCTCTCTTTTACTTTTTGGGATCCATGAAATTACATTGGGTGTACCTGGATAATCTAGGATGGAGCTGATAAGCAACACTCTATCTGCAACTTTAATCCTTCTTTTCCATGTAAGGTAATATATTTAAAGGCCCAGGGATTAGGACCTGGACATCTTTGGGGAACATAAGCCTGCTTTCTACACTTGCCTTCAGTTGATTTACCTATCTTCAGCTGATTTACCTATCTCAATATAGATTTCTCAAAAGCTTTATCCAGTGTCTCTCTCTCACACCAGTGGCCCCTTCTTTGACAATATTGCAGCCTTTCCTAAGGAATGAGGAAGGCTAGATGTTGGATAGGCAATCAGCAGCTTCTGACACAAATATCTAGCATTTGAAGCCAGAACCAAGCTTGGATTATTGCAAAAGCATCTTAATCAGTTCGCCTTGTTCTAGACTGTACGGTATGTGAGCCACTGCAAGTTTAATCTTTCTAAATCACATATGATTAAGACCATTGGTGTTTTTAAATCTCCATCATTTCCCTATTTTCTATGAGACAAGCCAACTGCCTTAGCTAGATGCATAGGGCTTTTCATATGCTAATCCTTATTTATCTTTTGAGATTAATTTCTACCACTTGCTCTAACTCCAACAACCCTTCAGCCCCTCGGGAGCCTACGAGTTGTTGGTCCTGCCACTTTTTCACTATCCTTATCCCAACTTTTCTCTTGACCAAGGCATGGGCAACCATCAGAGTTCTCCCTCTGTGCACACCCTCCATTCTCCTGATCCTCTCTCAAGTCATCATATTCACAGAGCAGAGGGGATGCTGTGGTGGCCTGGAAGAGTCAGTTCTCAAGGCCCCCAGTACAATACCCAAGCCAGCAGGTGAGGGGGGGATTTGCTGCTGAGGGCTCACAGATGAGTCTCTCCCTGAGCACTGTCCTCAGCCAATGGGAGCCACTTCACCAAGGCTAGACCGCATCCCTTGAGACAGCCCACATCCTGATCGGTCCCTGAGCAGGTGCAGAAGCCAGGCCCCCTGGCTTCATTTGGAACAATACTGCCCGTTCTCTGGCAATAGCACCGCACTTCTACCTCCCTCTGCCCCACCCTGCTACCCTCACTCCTTCACAGCTATTTCTCCCAAGAGCATCCCCAAAGCTCCCTACATACACGTATCTGCCTCCAAGTGTGTTTCAAGAAACTAAACCTAGAGTTACCATATGATCCAGCAATCCCAGTCCTGGGCATATATCTGGAGAAAAACATGGTTCGGAAGTATACATGTACCCCAGTGTTTATTGCAGCACCGTTTTCAATACCCAAGACATGGAAGCAACCTAAATGTCCATTGACAAAGGAATGTATAAAGAAGATGCTCTGTGTGTGTGTGTGTGTGTGTGTGTATACATATACATACATACACATATGGCATTCCTCGTGGCTCAGTCAGTAAAGAATCCACCTGTAATACAAGAGACATAAAAGACATGGGTTCAATCCCTGGGTCAGGAGGATCCCCTAGAGAAGGAAATGGCAACCCCACTCCAGTATTCTTGCCTGGAGAATCCCATGGACAGAGGAGCCTGGGAGGCTACAGTCCATGGGGTCACAAAGAGTTGGACACAACTGAGTGACCAACACACACACATAAAACATACATATTATACATACACACACATAAACACACAATGGAATATTATTACTCAGCTACAAAAAAGAATGAAATAGTGCCCTTTGCAGCCAATGGATGGATTGGAGATTATGATACTAAGTCAGACAGAGAAAGACAAATATCATGATATTGCTTATATACAGAATCTTAAAAAAATGATACAAATGAACTTATTTACAAAACAGAAACAGACTCACAGACTTAGAGAATGAATATATGATTACTGAAGGAAGAGTGGGGGCAGGGATAGATTGGGAGTGTGAGACTGACATATACACACTGCTATATTTAAAATAACCAGTAAGGACCCACTGTATCGCACAGGCAACTCTTCTCAGTATTCTGCAATAACCTAAATGGGAAAAGAATTTGAAGAAGAATACATGTTTATGTGTAACTGTATCACTTTGCTGTACGCCTGAACCTAACACAGCATTGTTAATCAACTATATTTTAATATAAAATTAAAAAAAAATTTTAAGACATTCTGACCCAAGACAATTGGTCCCACGAGTTCTTGGAAACAGACTCTAAAATAAATTTTGGAGCCAGATCACCCACCAGCTAGCTGGCAGTGAAGACCCCATCACCAGGGTGAGAGGTATGAGTGGCTCCTGGCATGCTCCCATGGTACAATTGTTGTAACTTTCACCAGCAGTAAACTGGATAAGTTGCTGGTGTAATGAAATGCATTAGGAAGGATATCTCGGGAACATGAAAGACACAGACCATGAAGTTGAATAGCTGTTGTTGGGGGTTACTGATGTGAGGAATGACAGTGAAAGGCTGTGGGTGATTAATCATCAATTAAAGGTTAAGTGTGAAAGTCAGTAGGCCTCTTCAGATGTATTTAAAGAGAACTTCTCTTTTGCAGCTGGAGAAACAGAAAGCTGAGGACTAGGGCAACTTAATGATAGCTGCAGCAGAATTCCAGAGGAGGTTGAATTCTCAGCCCCTGGGGAACTGCTACTCCACAATTAGGAAGGAATGGAACCCTGAGTCTGGGGATAGGGACACGTACGGTGATGAACTTGAAAATCTAGAATCTCTAGATACCTATGGACTTCCTAGACCTGCAGCAGTGGCCCACTCTTCTTTGTTAAAAGCTGGCATTTATGCCTTTATAAGGACATTCATGCCTTTTTTAGGTCTTGGTTTTACAAAAGAATATGTACCACCTCTTGAAGGACTGCCATGGAGCTGACTGATAAAAGATGGTTCTCACTAATCCTTAGGGAAAGATGATGTGCAGCCAACAAAGAAGTTGCTTAATTCAGAGAACCAAAAGAAATCATGCGTGGATCCTAGGAAACTGAAGGTAGTCACTCCAATCAAGAGTCAAAATCTTTTGGACAAATCCAGAACCCATTGCTTGAAACACAGGCTGATTTCCCATGAAGAAAATGTATGGAATAAAGCAAGTATTTGTTGTTTTTCAGTCGCTCAGTTATGTCCAACTCTTTGCAACCCCATGGACTGCAGCATGCCAGACTTTTCTGTCCTTCATCATCTTCCAGAGCTTGCACAAAGTCATGTCCATTAGTCAGTGATGCCATCCAACCATCTAGTCCTCTGTCGTCCCCTTCTCCTCCTGCCTTCAATCTTTCCCAGTATCAGGGTCTTTTCTAATGAGTCAGCTCTTCACGTGGCCATTGGAGCTTCAGCATCAGTCCTTCCAATGAATATTCAAGCTTGATTTCTTTTAGGAATGACTGAGTTGATATCCTTGTTGTCAGCAAGTATATGTGAAAATAATTTTCCAATCCGTCCAGAGAAACCAAAGTGAAAGAAAGTCATTTACTAAGAAGATGGGAGTAATGACGCATTCTGAGGACACTGAAATCTGATATCTCCAAGGCCACTCTATGAGAATGGGAGGATTTGAGGACCAGGTAATACATGGAGTCTTGTCCCAGCTCCAAATTACAATGGGTCCACTTATTCAAAGACCCACCCAGTGGTCATTTCTCTGATACCTGAATGTGCAATCAGAATGGACATACTTGATAATTGACAGGATCCACATATGGTTCCTTGGACTGTGGAATAAGATTTATCAACTGAGAAATCCAAGCAGAATCCTCTAAATCTTATCCTCTGGCTAAGATAATAAATCAAAATAGTGTTTTATCCCAGGAGGCAATGTTAGAGATAACTTACCCTAAAGACCTGAAGAATGCCAGGGTGATGGTCCCCATCATATCACATTTCATGCAACATTCTGACTCCTACAAAAACCAGACGGATTGTGATGTATGACGATGATATTCAGCAAATCTGACCAAATAGTAACCCTGGTTGCAGCTACTTTTCCAGATGTTGGATCTTTGCTGGTTACACAGCCTTAAGCACATGGTATTTGGATACCAACTTACTTTGCAAATGTGCTCTTTTCCTTCTCTATTAAAAGTAGACTCAGAAAGAGTTTGCATCTATGTGCAATGGAGAAAAGAACACAGATACAAGTTTGCCCCAAGGTGACCCTTCCCCTTAATAATGTGTAAAAGGACCTGAACACTTTGGACTCTTCACAGAATATCACATTATTCCACTATATTGATGACATCTCATTAGCCCAACTGGGTGGATAAGAACTAGCAAGTACATTATTAAGACATGTATGAAAGAAATCCAACTTTCAAAGAATGAGGGGACCACCGTTCTTACAAAGAATTTAGGCTGAAACACCCTGTCTATATTAAAGTTCATATTATTGTATCATGTACCTTCTACTACAAGGAAGAAAAAAATGCCTGGTAAACCTCTCCACATTCTAGAGGCAGCATATTCCACTCTTGGGATGCTTCTCTGACCCAATCACTGAGCAAGATAAAAGTCTTTCTGCTCCAAGCAAGGCTTAGAACAGGAATCAAGACCACACTGCAGGAAGCCAACCACTTGGGCCATATGACCCAGCAGAGTCATCCATCATAGGGACTTTACACCAAACTTAGATAAAAAGAATCACAACACAAACTCTTAGGCATCTAGAGCAAGGCTATGCTTTCTCTAACAGATAACTGTAATTTATTTGACACAATGTTCCTTGCATTGCTACTGGACCCTGGTTGAGATAAAGAATTTGACCATTGAACATTAAGAGGCCATGTGGCCAGAACTATCATTATGGGCTAGATCCTGCTAGCCATCTGGAAAGATCTATGTTTTATAAGGTCCAGAGGACCCAATGGCAATTTGCTGTAAGATGGAAGTGGTCTACCAGGATCAGGCATGAGCAGGACTGCAGGCAGGTACAAGTTGAATAAGCAGAGAGCCCCACCCCCTGTGTTATCCCCACAACTGCACCAACACCTGTCTCTAAGCTCATACCTATGACTACATGGGGTGCAGGATCGCTCTGGCAGGGGATGAAAAAGTTGAAGTTTGGATCACGGCTGCATCAGTTCAATATGATGTTACAAGATAAATGAGGGCCACCAATGTATTATAGCCTCACTCAAAGGTGACACCTAAGACAGAGGTAAGAGGAAGTCCTCCCAATGTGTAGACTTCAGAGGGAGAAGTTGTTCATCTACTTTGTATGGAGAAAGAAGTGGCCTGAGATGAGAATACACATGACCCGAGGGCAGTGATAATGAATGTGGCTTGTTGGGCAGAACCTAGGAAGTTGGGAAGATTGTGGATCGGAGGCCAGGGGAAGTGCTGTGTGAATGGAAGTATGCTCCACTGTGCTGATCAGTCATGTCCAACTCTCTGTTATCCCGTGGACTATAGCCCACCAGGTTCCTCTGTCCATGGAATTTCCCAGGCAAGAATACTGGAGTGGGTTGCCATTTCCTACCCCAGGGGAATATTCCCAACCCGGGGACTGAACCCACATCTCTTGTATCTCCTGCATTGGCAGTTGGATTCTTTACCACTGTGCCACCTGGGAAGCCCCAAATGGAAGTATGGAAGGATCACAAAGTAAGGAAGTCTTTATTGCTGGCTGTGCCCACAAGAGGGCACCCACCATGGAATAAGCAATAAACAACTAAATGGACTGAATAATTCTCCCAGCCACTGTTAGTAGTCATCCCAGGGCCAGCATAACAGGCTTCTGAATAGAGTAGCTACGGTAATAGTTAGAGGCTATTCGTGAACCCGCCAGCATGAAACACCAGTCAGCTATGCCAATCTAGCTACCGAGGCTCCCTACTGATGCTGCCAAATGCTCAACTTGCTAGCAGAAGAGACTAATATAACAGGCAGCCACTGATGTGCCCCTATCACTAGAGGAGACCACTAAGACACTGGTGCTAAGTTTACTGCACTGAATCTCTTCCATGCTAAAAGGAATAGCAATTCACTTTCACAGGAAATCCAAACCCAATGTGGGTTTGCCTTTCCTGCCCAAAAGACCTTGACCAGCACTACTAACCAAGAGCGTTCGGAATGTTTGATCCACCAGCATGAAATGCCATATGACATTGACTGTAGCAAGAAACTTTATTTAAAGCAATGTGGCAGAGAGCACCTGAACTTAAGATCCCATTATATACTGTACCACTCCACCTATAAAACTGGTTAGGCAATACAAAGACCTTTCAGAAGTGCAGAATTGGCACCAGCTTGGAGATGATACTCTGGAAGGATGAGGTGCTATCCCCTAAAACACAGTGCACACCTTAACTCAGTGATGACTTTATGATCCCATGTCCTCAGTATGTAAAATGCATGGGTCTGGGAACCAGGTGGCCTGCTTCCTAGCATCCCAGCGATCCACTTGGGAACATGAGCATCCTGTTGTCACATCAGTGCCCCACAGGTTTACAGTTTCTCAATCGCAAAATGGAAATCAATAAAGATACATATTGCATGCATGCATGCTTAGTTGTCCAGTCATGTCCAAGTCTTTCCAACCCCATGGACTGCAGCCCGCCAGGCTCCTCTGTCCATAGGATTCTCCAGGCAAGAATACTGGAGTAGATAGCCATTCCTTCTCCAGGGGATCTTCCCATCCCAGGGATTGAACCTGGGTCTCCAGGGTCTCCTGCATTGCAGGTGGATTCTATATAGACTAAGCCAAACTTTAAACGATGTCTGCCGCTTGGTCACTTTGAGCTCCCTGTACCTCAGTACTAGCAGTTGAAGAAAGGTGTCATCAACCTTGTAGAACTTAACCCTGACCATTAGAAGAAGATACGATGGCTCTTCCATAAGGGGGAAATGAAAACTGGGTTTGGCAACTAGGTAATCCACTGTGGCATCTCTTGGTACTTCTCTACCCAATTTTGATGGTAAATGGACAAATGCAACAGCCAAATCCTGAGAATGGGTTGGTCACCACGGGCTCAGACACCTCAGGTATAAAAACTAGGTCAGCCATCTAGATATGCAGAGGTGCCAGCCAAAGAGAGAGAGAATCCAGAATGGGTACAGAATACAGAGATGACGCATATCAGGCACAGCATCCAAGCCAGTTATAGAGGTGGGATTAGTCCCACTAACCTTCTTCTTGGAAGCATGCCTGGGAAAAGGAGACCAATCAGAAACTCGGAGGAGCTCTTCCTAGAAGGGGTAAACTTCATACACCAGCAAGCAGAGCACAGGGTGAACTGTAGTGGACTGTGTGGTCTTGCAAGTGTCCCCTCCCCAGAGGACTGAGCACTGTTACCTCAGCTCCTAGGAATAGTGATGGCTTTCCTCTCACAGCCAATTCTTGCAGAATTCCCTTCACCTGAAGGAAGTCTCCTTGCGCAAGACAGTACCTCTTCCCCCGGGGAATCCCATATCCAAGTATCTACAAAGGGATGCAAACCACCCCCGTTACCTCAATCTGGGACAACTCTGAAGGCATTCCAGCCCTGTAACTCCTCACAGAATTGCCTGAGACTCTGGCGCATGTGTGCTGGCCAGTCACTCTCTCCTTCCTCTGGTCAGCTCCTCCTTCCCTTTCTTCTTCACAGCTGTTGTCTCTGATAGTGCTCCTCCATAAACTTCCGGCACACAAATCTCCACCTCAGAGTCTGTTTTCTGGAAACCCAATCTAATCCGGCAAAATCAAAACCCTGGCTAAGTTCAACTCTTAACTTACTCCATGCTTGAACCCACGCAACTGAAAATAGCTGGAGAGAAAATACACAAGCAAGCCAATTACTCTCATCTTACATTCAGGCTCACTCAACCTCGTACGGGTCGATCCTTAACTCCTCAGAAATCATTCTTCTCTTCCCTAATTCACTCTTTTTTTAACCCTCCAGGACAACTATTTCAGATTTTTTTTTCTCTGATTTCCAGCACCTCCTTCCCCACCTTCACTCGCAGCTAGTCAATCTTGCTTTCTACTATAATTTTTCAAATGAAGCAATTAGAATAGAATTTTAAATTCCTCCAACTCCATATCTACTACCTAACAGAAGCAGAGTGAATATACTCCACTTTCTGTTATTATTTTCTATGAGCTCCCCATACTCGCTTCACCGATGCACTCTTTATTTTTCTCTTGTTCCACCAAATCTCTTTCCTGTGTCATCAAACTTTTTCTTTCCATTAGGTCAACTGCAATATCATAAAACATGCTGATAAATTGCTGTGATTAAAAAAAAAATTCCTTCCTTAATCCAGTTTCCCCCTTCAACTTATTTTTCTCCTTTCCTCAAAGTATGATTTTTTGAGAGAATTTTACTAGGATATAGTTCATATACCTGGGGAAGGAAATGGCAACCCACTCCAGTGTTCTTGCCTGGAGAATCCCAGGGACGGGGGAGCCTGGTGAGCTGCCATCTATGGGATCACACAGAGTTGGACACGACTGAAGTGACTTAGCAGCACCAGCAGCAATATTATCTCTTCAGCCTGGATCTTGGCTCTCTCCCAACATACCCAAAACTACCTATTTAATATCACCTCTTAGATATTACAGTTTAACATGCCCTCAAACTGAGCTCCTGTTGTTTTTCCCCAAACCCATTCCTTTCCTTTCTCTGTTTATGGCAACTTACTCAGACTTTAAAACTTGGAGCTGTTCTTGATTCTTCCTTCTCTTGCACCTCATGCCAAAATGTTATGAATTTATGTGGCTCACTGTCATAATAAATCTAAGATGTGACCACTTCTCACCACCTCCTCTACCTCTACTGCAGTTCCAGTCAATATCAACTCTTGCCTGGACTGTCAAAATAGCCTCCTAATCATTCTCCTTGACTCCTTGCAGTCATTTCTTAAATAACAGCCGGAGTGGTGCTGTTAGGACCTAAGAATGCCTTTCTGCTCTGTCCAGACCCCTCTGATGGCTATCCATCTGCTCGTGGTAAAAGCCAAAGTCCTTACTGTGACCCACAAAGCTCCAAATTCTTTGCCTCCTCCTTGCCTCTCTAAGCTCACTTCCTCCTAGCCCCCACTCCATCTTTTCATTCTTGTCCCTCTCACCTCCTTTGTGACCCTCAAAGACTCCATGCCTTCCCTTAGCAGAGGCCTTTGCTCTTTCAGTTTCCTCTACTCAAAGCATTCCTACCTCTGATAATCTCATATGATTCGTTCCCTTTCTTCCTTCAGACCTTTATCCAGAGGCCACCTTCTCAGGTAGCCTTTCCTGGTCTCCCATCTAAAATATTAATCTCATTTCATTTAGCTTATGCTTTCCAATTTCTCTATCTTTTTGTTGTTCTTTCTCAACCCTTTATCAAGCCTAATACAAGAACTTTTGTATACACACATATATAAATAGTATGCATAATATATATTTGAAAACTTTAAATTTCGGCCTAACTAAAAAATTTATCACATTTTGATTTCATTTGTTTGACTTAGTATGGAGAGAATGCTAGATTTCTAATTTACATTCACTCAAAACTTTTATATAGTTCCATATATTTTGGCATCTGGTATGTATGGATGTGAGAGTTGGACTGTGAAGAAGGCTGAGCACTGAAGAATTGATGCTTTTGAACTGTGGTGTTGGAGAAGACTCTTGAGAGTCCCTTGGACTGCAAGGAGATCCAACCAGTCCATTCTGAAGGAGATCAGCCCTGGGATTTCTTTGGAAGGAATGATGCTGAAGCTGAAACTCCAGTACTTTGGCCACCTCATGCGAAGAGTTGACTCATTGGAAAAGACTCTGTTGCTGGGAGGGATTGGGGGCAAGAGGAGAAGGGGATGACAGAGGATGAGATGGCTGGATGGCATCACTGACTCGATGGACGTGAGTCTGAGTGAACTCCGGGAGTTGGTGATGGACAGGGAGGCCTGGCGTGCTGCAATTCATGGGGTCGCAAAGAGTCGGACACAACTGAGCGATTGATCTGATCTGATAACTGCTAAAAGTCCAGAAAGTTTATCTTAGTGATTTTTTTTAATTGAATGAAGCTTGAAAATTTTAATCCAGTTCTGAGAATATAAATAAATACTATGCAACAACAACAACAAAAAAAAACCCAGGAAATTAACATGTGATACATTATTAACTAAAGTTAATGAAATTTCACAAAATTTTATGCTAGTGTTCATTTTTTGTCTTTATACCTAATTCAAGACTCCACACTGTATTCAATTGCATTGAGCAGCTTCAGCTACATGCAACAAATTCTGGTAAATTCTCTTTTCATTTTTATTCTGTTGCAACTACTTTCTAATTTCCCTTGTTATGGCTTCTTAGATACAATCACCATTTAAAAGTGGACATTTAGTTTCCAAATACATGGGTTTTTAAAGTATCTTTGATACTAATCTCTCATTTTTATATTAGTTTCTTATTTAAAAGCTTTCCTCTCTGCAGTCACTCTCTGTGGTCTGCCATCCTGCTAACTTTATTGAGGTTTTCAATGGCTAAGTCAAAGATTTCTCTTGGTAAATGTCACATTGCACTTGAAAATATGTGGATTATTTTCAAATATCTTTTGATATTGACATCTAACATAATTCCACAGTGATAAGACAACAGACTCTGTATGATTTCAACACTTTTAGACCATGAAGTTTTTGCACCTTGTTTTATGTCTTTGGATATGTTCCAGTGTCTCCAAGTTCATAGTCTATAGGAATTCAAACAAAATTTGTACCCTACTATTGTGTGAAAATTGCATAAATCTTAATTCTGTTGAATTAGTTCACAGTGCTTTCCAGGCCTATTATGTCCTTTTACTTTTCTGTATATTCATTTTTGAGAGTTTGCTATTGAAACTCTAACTAAAACTCTTAATTTATCTACTTAAAAAATAATTATAATATATAGAGGTTGTTGTTTATTTAGTTGCTTAGTTGTATCGAACTCTTTGCCACCCTATGGACTATAGCCCACCAGACTTCTCTGTCCATGGGATGTCCCAGGCAAGAATACTAGAGTAGGTTGCCATCTCCTCCAGGGGATCTTCTTGACCCTGTAATATCTAACCTGTGTCTCTTACATCTCCCATGCTGGCAGGCAAGTTCTTTCACCACTAAGCCACCAGGGAAGCCCTAAAAATATAGAGGAACTATATGTAATTTTCTTCTGTATTTTCCAAGTCTCTTGTAAATGTGTTATCTACTTTCATAATTTAAAAAGTAAAAAACAAAGAGAAAAAAATTGTAAAGCAACTATACTCCAATAAAAATTAGTTTTAAAAAAGACCAAATAAATAAAAGGTTACTCTTCCTCCAAATGTTTCACATGTCTCATGTCTGCTTTACTCTTGCTGTTTATCACTTATTATATATAACTTACTATATGTTTTAATTATTCATCTTATTTGTTTTCTGTCTCCCCAACTAGACTGTAAACTCTATAAGCATGAAGACTGCTTGTTCACTGATCTACTCCATACAATCAGAAAAGCACCTGATCCATAGTAGGTGCCCAGTAGATATTTGTTCAGTGAATACCTTTCCCATATTTTCCCTCCCTAAAACATTCTTCCTCCTCTTCTCTACTCAGACAGTTACCCATTCAGATATCAAAGATAACCTTCTCTCTGCAGCTTCCCCAGCTTTGCTGACTTCTTTTCCCCATCAGAGTTCATTGCTCCCTCCTAGGGCTCATTTTAACAAGCGTGTTATATTTAACCTCTGCCATAATAATTGAGACACTATTTTGCAACCTTCAGTATCTTATGTTCCCACATAATGAGTTTCTTCAATGCAGAAGCATCACTTTTTAATTTTTTTTCCATCACCCTGGAGCCTAGCCCATAGTAAAATTAAATAAAAGTACTGAATGAATCACCAAACATATCCTCTTTGCTTTTCAGTCCCTCATTCCCCTTTTCATCACTGCTCACCACTGTCCAAATGCCAGCCAGTTCCCCTGCTCTCAAATTACCCATGACCCACACTCTGGACCGGATCTTAGAGACACAGTTGATTCCCAGTTCCTATGTTCCCCCTTCCACCCTCCTACCCCTGGTCAGACCTTTGTTCTCTCAGAGCTCCGCTAAATAAGATACCGGGTTGGCCAAAAAGTTCATTTGGGTTTCTCAGTAAGATATTCGGCCAATCCAATACTGTGACAAATTCACCAATGCCAAGATGTTAATAAGATTTAATGGATTGACAACTGAATATTATCAAAGTTGTTTTGATAATGTTTTAATTCACACATGTTTTAATTCAGGAAACGAAGTAACAAGTGCTGAGGAAGGAAATTAGGGGGTGGGAGACACGCAGGTCTTCTGAAGGTGCTGCTTGGTGGTAGCCTGACCACTATGATTTGACAGGTTTTGAGGCCAGGTGTCCTTTAAGTGCTATTAGTCATTCATCTGTGGGTGAATTAGCTTATCAGACTATTTCCTAAGAACAGAGAGGTTATTTTTGAGAACAGAGGAGAAGAGTGGGAACATGCTGGACATCTGAAGGAGAGAAAGGGCAGCTACACCCAAGCGATGACATAGGAAAGCTGGGTGATGTTACCATCAAAGACAGACCTGGGAGATCTCTGGTCCCCTTCCAGCCCCTCCACTCTGCTTTCAATAGGACCAATCCCAGAGAGAAGCCATGACCCAAATTATCCAATGCAGTAACAGCCCCACACAATAAGAACCCCATGAAAATGCTCTGGAAATCAGACAGCAGTATTAATTCAGCAACAAACATTCCCTGAGCCCAGAAAGGTAGAAGCATCTCATATTCTGAGTACAGAGGGTTGAAAGTCAAAGTGTCAGTTGCTCAGTCATGTCCGACTCTTTGTGACCCCATGGACTGTAGCCCACCAGGCTCCTCTGTCCATGGGGTTTCCCAGGCAAGAATACTGGAATGGGTAGCCATTCCCTTCTCCAGGGGATCTTCCCAACCCAAGGATCAGACCCGGGTTTTCTGCATTACAGGCAGACTCTTTCCCATCTGAGCCACCAGGGAAGCCCACTGAGAGTTAGCTCTGTGAAACAATTGGGCGCCAAAGTTACAAAAGCGAGTAAAGAAAATCCCTGCTCTGAAAAGAACTGGAAGTCTAAGAAGTGAAAAATTACCACAGCCCAGTCAGATGAGTGCTGGAGAAAAGATGTATAAACACTCAATGGTACAGAGGTAGCCTTCAGCTCTGGTTATATGAGAAACAGTCTCTTAATAAGTAGCACTGGAGATAGGTCTTCAATGATGAGTAGGAATTTTCTGGGCAAACAGAAAATGGTCGAAGGAATAGCATATAAAAAGCACAGATTCATGAAACAGCCTGACTTGGGGGAAAATATTAGTCATATGATATAACTGGATTAAAGGCTTGAGAATGTGGTGGTAGATAAGATTCAGAGATAGTAAAGGATCAGGTTATAAAGGATCTTGAAGCCATACTAAATTCGGACTTTCTCTTTTAAATGATGATACGCTACTTAGGAATTTTATGCAATGGACTAACATGTTCAGAATTTCATTTCTGGAAGATCATTCTAGCTGTAGTGTGGAGAATGGATTGGAAAGTGAGGAACATGGGACTTAAAAAGATCACTTTATGGGCAACTGGAGTAGAGTCTGAGTTAGGTAACAATAGAAGAGATGGACAAGAATGAGAAGATGCAAGATATATAGGAGACAGTCAAAAAAATCTCAATACCAAATTGGCTATGATGGGAAGGAGTCATAAATGATATGGTCATTTGTTTTGATTGATCTAATAGATTTGCTGATGTGGGTAACAAAATGCTGAGAAAGATTTTTTTTGTGGGACAGTTATATACACGTGCTGGGGCATACTGAGTTTGGCACTTCTGACGTAAGACATCAAGATAGAGGTTTGGAAGGCAAATGGGATGTGGATGATCAATCAAAAGACAGATCCAGTTTGAAGATGTAAACTTCAAAATCACATCAATACATGGTTCTGATGGAAACCCAACTGTCCTATGGAAATTATGTTAAGAGACAACCATAGTATGTCCAAATGTGAAGATTGGTTGAAAAGGGGAGCAGGCAGGAGATTAAGATTATCTGGAGATATGCAAACTATTAGATATAAAATTGACAAACAACAAGGTCTTACTGTACAATGCAGGGAACTGTATATACTATCCTGTGATAAATCATAATGGAAAAGATTATAAAAACAAATGTGTGTATATAGGTATACATACATATATAAAACTGAATCACCTTGTTGCACAGCAGAAATCAACAAAACATTGCAAATCAACTGTTTTTCAATAAATTTTTTTAAAGATTATCTTGAGATAGAAGAAGAAAATACAGAGAATGGTTTTAATGAAGGAGTGTCAAACACATAGCAAGGTCAAAAAAAGAGATCTTACAAGTCTAAAAATGTCCATTGGTTTATAACAACATAGAGGCCATTGGTGCCCTTGGTGGCCACGCTGAAGAGTAACCAAGAGGGAAGCAGGCAGAGTCAGCAAGCTTAACTGTACTGCCCTGACTCGAGTTTTCCATCTCTTTTTCCTCTGAGTCACCCTGAAAGGGTAGCTTATGTTTTGTCTTATATGAATCCCCAAACAGGCCACATTTGACAGACCAGGTATGAACATCTGATCCAAGGGCAGCTAATCCTAAACCCTCAGAACACCTGAGTCAATCATATTTCTCTTCTAAGACTTTGAGCAAGAATATATCATAAAAATTTACTAGTGGGCCAAAGAAGGAAAGCTGAAGAAAAGCTATCATTTAGAGGCCAGAAGAGCCACAATGGGTCACACATAGACCAAAGTTATAGAATACAGAGGATGAGAGGGTTGGATGGCATCACTGACTCAATGGACATGAGTTTGAGCAAACTCCAGGACATAGTGAAGGACAAGGAAGTCTGGTGTGCTGCAGTCCATGGGGTTGCAAAGAGTAGGACACAACTTAGCGACTGAACAAACAATGGAATACTGAATGCTTAAGCAAGCTAAGGAATTCATTGGTAGAGAGAAAAATGGACTCCAGCAGCAGAGAGAAGTGGGGTCACTCAAGAGAAAGAAGTCACTGGTCTCTACAACTCCTCAACTCCAGACAGCTTCCTGTTTCCAGCGCAGACACATGCCCATTAAGTTCCTTTATTCCTTGAGTAAGTCTGAGTTGAGTGTCTCTCTTCTTTGCAACCAGAAGAGCCTGACTAAAGTTATTTTAAAGGAGCTTTGTCTGTGAAGTGAAACAATAATGTAAGGCAACAGAACAGGAGTTGTATAAAACAAAGGCCATTTGAGTTCTTTAAAATGGAATGAAGAAAAAAAGTAATAATAAATAAAAATGGAATGAAGAGATGTCAGTAAGCTACTTTGAGCAACTCAACCAGCAATCCCCTACTGATTTGTTCCTAAAGTTCTCTGGATTGGGAGTGGGGCTGCTTGCCCAACTCATTCAGTTATTTAACAAGTCTCTTCGTTTGGGTCTTCATTTCCTTACCTATGAAGCAGTGATGTAAACCTTGACCTACTTATCTCATAGGATGGATAATCGTATTGAAAGAGTAGGTATCATATTAAAAAGTGAAAATATAAAATGCTAATAAAAATAATCACAAGTCATATCAATTACAGGAACAATTGTCTGCATTCTCTTTTTAGTAACGTCAGCTGAAGATTTACTGAGCAGTCCTACATCCACCCCATCCCACCTACCTGCCACTTCTTTCTCTTATAGTACTTACTCTGCCATTACTGTCTTTTATTTCTGGCCGAGTTTCACTAATATCCAATAACTGAATAATCAACACATCTCACCTTGAAACACTCTAACATGTTTGTTTGACTGGAAAAAAAAAAGTTATTCCAGCTATGATAGGCAAGAGAGTCCTTTAGAAATGGTAACTATTAGGTAGTAAATGGCCACAGTAGTGCCAGCAGTAAGCACCGGTGGTAGCGGTTGTCATGTCTACACTATAGAAAATTACATTTGGCCATGTGAAATTGAACTCAACTCTTACATCTCTATACCTCACACAGAACTCTATGTTGACTCTTATTTTTTAAACCAGGTTTTTTCATGCCACAATACCATTTTTAATATAATTGGGGAGTATCATAAACCTAATTCATTAGCAGACAGACAAGAATAACCTCGTTGTAACACAGTCTCCTAGACTGCACTGTCCTCTACTCCCTGTCCATGAAGGTCAAGAGTTAGTTCAGAAGAAACACCAGTGTACCTCTGCAACAGTAGCAGCACTTGGGATTCTATTAGAACAGCGGATCCATTTTGTCACTTAATATGAAGATGAATGACGCTTTTCAAAGGTTGAGAACATTTTCTTGAACCTTTCTCTTGGTCAACACTGAGAGTCCATCTGTTGGTTCAGATTACTTGATGATGCAGCCTGTAAATAGAGCCTGTTATAAACCAAAGAACAGTAGCATGGCTAACAGAGCAGAATGGCTGAGAGGCCAGCCACCTTTGGCCCCGGCTTGGCTGGATACCTGGGTGTTCTGGGCATCCCCAGGTCTTCTGACCGGCTGATGGAGGGGAGAATAAAGCAGAACGTTCAACATCTAACCCAGTGCTTTAAAGGTATCTAGACAGTGCCCAGTACTTCCTCTTCTGTGTAGGTCTTGAAGGAATCTTTTACCCTGGGCTTGTTGAGTAACCCTCTCTTGCTAAGGATGAGATAAAAGAGATGGATATAAAGGCTTCTTTCTGCTCTGTATTTACCTGTCAATTGAGAAGGTTGTAAAGACGGCTCCTGGGACCACAGGTACCCAGAATCCCATGACACTATTCTCCCCACTTCTGTCAGTGTTTGAAATTATCCATAATAAAAAATTAAACTCAAAAGAAAAGGCAGTTTATATACTATTTAACTTTAGGGTTTGGGGAAAAGGGATCTCCCCCAAATGTTTTCCACCCCCCTCCTAGTCAATGCTTTTCACTTCACAGTTGGAGATAAGATTGGAAATACAAACATAAATACCGATGAACAGTGACTAGAATTCACATTCAGATGGAAACTATTGAAAGCAGATCCTTTCCCAGGAGGGAGCAGCAGGGTATGGGGCACCTGAAGGGAGAGTGAGGGGGAGAACAGGACATGGAGATGAGAAATTGGGCGTTTCACAGTCATATTTTATTGACTTCACAGTATGGCCATCTCTCAGCCTCAAAAGATTCTTTGCGGGGGCAACCGGTACTGACTGAGAATCCCTCTTCTCCCATGAGCTTGCAATCCTGCCCCGTCCCCGCCACAGTCATCCTGGGCTTCAGAGACAAAGTCCTTCGCTGGCTTTTGACCCCTGCCCCCTTAATAATATTAGACCATAAAGTTGCTTAGCAGAGAGCAGTTGCCATGACGACGACATCCCCATCTCTGTAGCAGTGCCAGCTCTGAGACCCAGGGGCTCGGGCACATGGCAACAGGACAGCTTGCGAGGAACAATGGAGGGAGCCGACGGCAGATCCTTTTCATGCCTAATTACCCATGAGCACATGGCACAATGGCTTATTTAACTCCGCCTTGGCTCGGAATGGAGACAGGTTCTTGTTCCAGTTGGAAAGGATTCCAGCCCTGGCCCTTGCCTCCATGTCAGCGAGGGGCAGGGGGACAAGAGGAGTGAGTTATTGAAATGCACAGATCTTGTCTTCTTAATTATTTTGCATTTGGCTATCTTTCCTTGTCCCAGAAGCTAATTATTCCCAGTCAGGAAAATCGTTCCACCGAAGGTTAAGCTGCAAGCTGAACCACCTGACGACTGGTGTTGGGAGCCACTGTTCCCTAGGCCTTGTGAAGCAGTAGACTACCATTCTTTCTCAGAACTGACCAGACAGGCAGAGGGGAGAATGACTTATTAAACCCTCAGGATGTATAAGGTAACCTTCCTGGCTTCTATCTCACTGTTCCAGGAATCCTAGGATAGAATTCAGGCCTCGCCCCGTGGAATGTTGCAGACTGTGGAGAAGTGGTCCTGCCAGGACCAGGCTGTAAGGGGAGCCCAGGAAGAGGAGACGGAATGGAGCTAGGGGCACAGAGAGTCTCCACTCTATGCAGGCTCAAGACTGCCATTTCCTCTACATGGAAAGTTCACCACTAACTCCCCAGCGCATTAAAGATGATGGGTGAGCAAAGGAGGCCGTTGTCTCACAGAAATTAGGAGGATGAACGGCTTTCAGAGATTCACGCCACTGGTTCTCTGCCATAAAAACCAAATACATGAGATAATCAATTAGCAAAACTACACCTGTCAACTCAGATAACTGCTTTAAACATCAGTTTGGATCTCTGCTCCAGCTCTGTTCCTTATCACTTTTCTTTCAACCTCAAAAGGTTCTTTGCGGGGGGTGGGGGGTGGGGCAACCGGTGCTTACTGAGGTCCCTTCTTGTCCCATGAGCTTGCATGTTATTCCTTACCTCAAATAATCACAGGTAGAGAGACAAAGGCTTTCCGGGTCTCCTACCTGGATCAGGAAAGCCCAGTGGGCTCCGCTGTCCTCCTTCTGCGTATTTTCATCTCAGCACTGAACGCACTAAAGTATAAGAGTTTAGAAACCATTATTTTGGGAAAACCCAGAGCACACTATCCTCCTTCGGATAGTAAGAAATGCACTGGTGATGGGATCACCACCATCTCTGAGAAGCTCAGAGGTGGCTATCCTCCACAGAACAAAACTGACAGCAGATAACAGTCATGAAATTGAACATCATGATATTAAGTGAAGTTTCAAGTGAGGTTCAGGGTAAGATACGGCTTCGCGGCAGGTCCAGCCTCTAGTTCAAATTCTGATTCAATTTCAGATTCAATTCAAATTCAGATTCAACTGCCATTCAGGACTAGATTCAATGGTATTGATACTAGAGATACTAGACATGGATAAAGATGTTGTGTAGAACTGCAGGCCACACTAGAACACTGAGCAGACTGTGAATGTGGAGGGAAACCATGTCTCCTGCAGCAGAGATGACTGCTGACTGCCGTTTGAAAAGAAGCACATGAGTAAATGAAAGACAACGGGATACCAAGTATCTGTGTGATGAGGGCTGCCCATCAGAAGCTGGGTATTACCTGATCACTGAGAGAGAAATTCCTGTGCAATGGAAATTGTGCATCAGGCCTGCAGGGATTCAGAAGGCACCAATAAATGATATGAGTAAGTGGCCAGACTTCCACGCCCCTTCCCATTTCTCCTTCAATTCACACCCGTGAAGAAGGACACATAGCTCAAATATGACCCAGCGACACCACCACTGAGCATATATCCCGATAATTCAAAATGACACATGTAGTCTAATATTCAGTGCAGCACTATTTTAACAACAGCCAGGACACGAAAGAAACCCAGATATGCATCGACTGATGAGTGGATAAAGAAGCTGTGTTGAACTGAAAGTTGTTCAGTCGTGTCCGACTCATTGCGACCCCATGGACTATACAGTTCATGGAATTCTCTAGGCCAGAATACTGGAGTGGGTAACCTATCCCTTCTCCAGGGGATCTTCCCAACCCAGGAATTGAACCGAGGTCTCCTGCATTGCAGGCGGATTCTTTACTAACTGAGCTATCAGGGAAGCCCAATGGTATTAATACTTATATGCAATAGAATATTATTCAGTCATAAAAAGAAATGTAATTGGGTTATTTGCACTGACGTGGACAAACCTGGAGTCTGTTATACCGAGTGAAGTAAGTCAGAAAGAGAAAAACAAGTAACATATATTAATGCATATATATGAAATCTAGAAAAAATAGCACTGACGAACCTATTTACAAGGCAGGAAAGAGACAACAGACGTAGGGAATGGACTCACGGACACAGTAGGGGAAGGGGAAAGAAGGACAAATTGAAAGGCTAGCACTGACATACATACACTGCCAGGTGTGAAATAGACAGCTAGTGGGAAGCTGCTGTTACAACACAGGGAACTCAACTCAGTGCTCCGATGACCTAGGTGGGGGGATGTGGGCAGAGTGGGGATCAAGAGAGAGGGATATATGTATACTTATAGCTGACTCACACTGTTGAATAGCAGAAACTAACACAACATTGTAAAACAATCATACTCCAATCTAAAAAAATAAACAAAAACCTAGTTTAAAAATGGGGCTACACCATATGTGGACAGCTGACACTTTCCAGCCTCATTCAGGTGAAACACTAAGGACATTGGTAAAGGATAATTCCCCTAGAAATCAGAACTTCAAAGCAGCAATCCAGGCCATACACTTCATATGGAGGATGGTGTGAGGTCTGGATACGTACATGAACTCCTGAGAAGTGGCCAGTTGCTTGGCTGAAAGGGACACCACTAGAATATGTGTGTATTCATTTTTTGTGGCTGCTGTTACAGACTACCACAAACTTGATAGCTTAAGGCCATAGACATTTATTCTCTCACAGTTCTGGAGGCCTGAAGTCTGAGACCACTATTACTGGATTGACAGAAACGTGTTGGAGGCTTGAAAGGAAAATCCATCCCTCTCTTCTTTAAGCTTCTGATGACTACTGGTACTCCTGGGCTTGTGACCACATCACTGAAGCCTGGTCTCCATCTTCACATGCTCTGCTCCTTAGTTTTTATCAAATTCCTCTGCCTCTTTCTTATAAAGACACATGTGTTTTTAAGACCCACACAGATAACCTCTGGATCTCAGGATCCTTTATCTAGTCAGATCTGCAAAAACTACTTTTCCAAATAAGATTGTATTTATAGATTCCAGAAATGAAGGCCAGATCCCTTCAGCGGCTCCTATTAATCCACCACAATTTGGAACGAGCAGGTCCTAGAAAGAGATTTGTGAGTGGACCTATGTGAGTGAGCACAAAAATTATGAGAGAACAGGCTTTTGGACATGACTAGTGGGGGTGGAGAGTGAAAAAGTTGGCTTAAAGCTCAACATTCAGAAAATGAAGATCATGGCATCTGGTCCCATCACTTCATGGGAAGTAGATGGGGAAACAGTGTCAGACTTTATTTTCCTGGGCTCCAAAATCACTGCAGATGGTGACTGCAGCCATGAAATTAAAAGACGCTTACTCCTTGGAAGGAAAGTTATGACCAACCTAGATAGCATATTCAAAAGCAGAGACATTACTTTGCCAACAAAGGTCCGTCTAGTCAAGGCTATGGTTTTTCCTGTGGTCATGTACGGATGTGAGAGTTGGACTGTGAAGAAAGCTGAGCACCGAAGAATTGATGCTTTTGAAGTGTAGTGTTGGAGAAGACTCTTGAGAGTCCCTTGGACTGCAAGGAGATCCAACCAGGCCTTTCTGAAGATCAGCCCTGGAAGGAATGATGCTAAAGCTGAAACTCCAGTACTTTGGACACCTCATGCGAACAGTTGACTCATTGGAAAATACTCTGATGCTGGGAGGGATTGGGGGCCGGAGGAAAAGGGGATGACAGAGGATGAGATGGCTGGGTGGCATCACTGACTCGATGGACATGAGTCTGAGTGAACGCCAGGAGTTGGTGATGGACAGGGAGGCCTGGCATGCTGCGATTCATGGGGTCGCAAAGAGTTGGACACGACTGAGCAACTGAACTGAACTGAGGAGGGTGGTGACAGGGAAGGGGAGGGTGGGACGAATTGGGAGAGTAGCACTAACATGTATACACTACCGTGTATAAAACAAAGCTAGTGTGAATAGCACTACGAGTTCCACTCGGTGCTCTGTGATAACCTGGAGCGGTAGGATGAGGCGGGTGGTGGGAGGAAGGCTCCAGAGAGAGGGGATATATGTATACATACATGACTGATTCACATCATTATACAGCAAAAACTACAGAATATTGTAAAGCAATTATACTACAATTATAAAGTAAATTTTAAAATAATTGAGAATTCTTCTGTCTCATGTTACCATTAGCCAAACAGAAAAATGTTCTCAGTCCCCAGGGAGACAGCATGCCCTGCAATAGATGTCAGTCAGCTTCTCAGTTTGGCTTGGTACCAACTCAGGGGCCCCGAGCCACCCCTGAGTGGCTATGGCGGCAAAGGTGGAGTATCACATAGTCACAACACTGTGGGCTCCCTCCCACAAGGGTTCTTGATCCTGCACAGCCTGCCAGCTGCAGAGACCAATTCTAACCACTTGATAGGGTACCATTCCTCTACGACACTGCTTCTCAATCTATCTATGGTGAGCAACCAGGTCTGCTGTTCTTAAACCTCTAAACAAAATATTTTTCTATGGCGCAATGAAATTAATTACTAGAAAAATGATTAGATATTTGAATGTGGCACCAACAAATTATTTTTTAATTTCTAAGCCCTTCCTCTCAATTTCTATACTATTCCCAGATTGGTAAAAGACACATCACAGGTTTCATGGACTTCATTTTGAGTAGCATTGCCTTATAAACACCCACTCCAGTGTTCCTGCCTGGAGAATCCCAGGGACAGGGGAGCCTGGTGGGCTGCCATCTATGGGGTCGCACAGAGTCGGACACGACTGAAGCGACTTAGCAGCAGCAGCAGACCTATTAACAGGCCAGTACTGATTGTTAGATCAGTTCCATTAGGTCTTTTCCACTCTGAAAGGAGCAGTAGTTCTTCTCTATTCAGGGTTACTTCTATTCAGAAAATGGGTTTTCATTCCCTGCTCCTGCGCATGTTGCTTCCACCAGTACCACAATCCAGATGTCTACTCCACTGACGTGGTACAACACTCAAGACTGCCTCAGACCAACAGAGATATTTTACAGTCAAGGCGGTGCAACACTGGACACAGAATCACAGGACCCACTGTACCGTGCACCCCATTACACACAGCCGGCCAGCCAATTAGCTTGATGGCCCGTGACTCTAAAAGCTGAAATACGTGAATCCGGGAACCCAAGGAGAGTAGTAAGACTGAATCCTCTCAGAATCACTCCCAGTGATCGCTTCCCCGTTTCTGCATCATCAGACTCTGCCGGGTTAAAGGTCCTGGCTCTTTGGAGAGAACGCTTCCACCAGTTTTACTAAGATGAAAGCAAGAGTAGCCAAACAGCCACTTATCTCTCCTCACCTCAATGGAGTAGAGGTCAAAGAAAAGAACTGCTGGACTCCTGGTGGTAATTAAGCCTGATTACTATGAGAAATGAGGATTGCTGCTCCACAGTTGAGAGCAGGGAGTCTGAGGGATTGCCTGGAAGCCAGGGAACCTCTGAGGTTTCTCTCTGTTTTCATGTTCAGTGACTAGAGCAAATCAGCAACTGCAGTGACCAGAACTCAAATGGTCAAGGTAACTTAGCATGCCAACCCCACAGGAGTGGAAATCTAGATTTCCCCACCGGACAGCTAAAGGGGTGGCTGATAGAAAGGAAAACCTAAATGGAGTCGAAGAGAGAAGAGATGATGATCAAAAATGGCCTGGGGACCAACTGCTGCTTATTTCCACAATCTTCTTGACCTAAGTCTTATGCCAGATTGCTGCCACCAGCCACTATCCTGATGAGCTCTTTGTGATTAGCTCAGCTTTTACCAGCTCTGTCTGAAAATAAGTGAAAATACTCTCTTCTCACAAAAATGAGGTGCCACACTGTAACTGAGAACCAGATGTGAGAGAAGGACCCAACGGGACACTTCAGTGGTGCAAGTGTAATACTGTCAGTGACTTATTTTGCACCATCCTCTCAGTGACTTATTTTGCACCATCCTCTCAATGACTTATTTTGCACCATCCTCTCAACTGTATCGGTTTTGGGGAGCCCTTTAACACCTGTTACACCCCAGTTGCCACTGTAACAACAGACTTTCTGTGGACATCAGTTTACTAAATTCCAAGCAGCAGACACCTCACTAACATAGCCTCATATTGGCACATCTTCTGCCTCATTCCTCTTTTTCTTCCTCCTCCTTCCTGTGATTATATCCCTTAATGAAGTGGTAGCTCATAAGCTTTTCTCTCACCCTATGTTTTATGCAAAGACCCAGGCTAAGGTATTAGCCAGAGGTCCTATGACTTGAAGAGTCTGTGCTGTCACTACCTTTCTGCCTAGGGTGGGCCACCAATTATTGATACTATAAATAATAAGGTATATCCTTCCTGCTAAAATGGAACACCTTTCTTTACTTTAGCTTATCCAACAGTTAAAAGAATTTCTAGATAGACTAAAATATCAAAGTCAGGTAAAAAGAGTTGAAGGAGGCAGAGAGCAGTCACAAAGATCAAGAGCTTGGTGTAGAAGAGAGGAAAAGGAAAAAGTTCTCTGTCATCAGAATAATACAAAGAATATGAATCTCAATTTGGTGCCACTGAGCTGCTGAGCAGGCAGGCAATCTCTGCTTCATATGTGACTTATCAATAGTGTTAATAAGCACGTGAGCATGCTCACCGCTCAGTCATGTCTAACTCTCTGTGACCCCATGGTCACAAAGCCTGTAGCCCACCAGGCTCCTCTGTCCATGGGTTTCTCCAGGCAAGAATACTGGAGTAGGCTGTCATTTCCTACTCCAGGTGATCTTCCCAACCCAGGGATCAAACCCACATCTCCTGCATCTCCTGCATTGACAGCTGGATTTATCTCCCACTGTGTCACCTGGAAAGCCTATACTTTATTCATTTCTTCAGTGAGAACTGCCATTGTGTCACAATGAGAAAATTATTAATAAATGCTGATTAAGTGTTCTTTATTAGATTGTGAAAGTACACCATTTTTCAAGAAAACAAGCAAAAAAAAGTGAAAATAAACAAAAAGAAAAGAAAAAATCCTATAAAAACTTGAAAATGTATTGTGTATTAGTTGAAAGGACTGACTACATGTCAGATGAATAAGTCACCTTAAAATTTTTTCTTAACTTACATAACCATGCCCTAGCAACTCTTTAAATTATAAAGAAAAATATTCTCTCCATGTGGGAAAAATAAAATCAATTTAAAAGTCAGTGAATTCTCTCAGATCTCTGCAATTCTAAACACCAATATAGTATCTATAAAAACTAAAGAGAAGAATATTTTGACATAAAAATAGTTTTCCATCCAAAATACTTTTCCCATGTAAAGCATAGAAGACAGCAGCTAAGATCTTAGTCCAATTCATATCTCCCATACTGATCAAAGGCCAAGTCTGAAGCAAACCATAGTATTCCATCCTTCTGACTATAGTAACTGGACATATATTCAGAGATGTATGATTTAAACGCTGTCAGCTAGAATCTGCCCTTGGAATTATATTCACTAAAGCTGGAAGGAAGAAAAAGAAACTCCTGCTTTTTCAGTCATGAAACTAAGATGATAAAAACTTAAGAGTTGCTGGGACCAATGTTCCCACCAAATGGAAAAAAAAAAAAAAAAGCATTCTTTCTAGATATAGACTGGGACTTCCCTGGTGGCTCAGATGGTAAAGCGTCTGCGTACAATGTGGGAGACCAGGTTCAATCCCTGGGTTGGGAAGATCCTCTGGAGAAGGAAATGGCAACCCACTCCAATACTCTTGCCTGGAAAACCCCATGGACAGAGGAGCATGGTAGGCTGCAGTCCATGGGGTCGCAAAGAGTTGGACACGACTGAGCGACTTCACTTTCACTTTTCATTAGATATAGATAGTTATGCATATATGTTATATATATTTGTGTGTGATGTATATGTATATGTTACAGACAGAGATACAAAGAAACCAAGTAGAGAGAAACATAGATGAGGCAAAAAAAAAAAAAGACAGCATCTAGAAAGTGGCTGGATCTCTGGTTCCAATTCCCACTTTAGTAAGATGTGCCTGTCCTGAAATCTCTACCTTCTATTCTAGAGTTTCAACAATATTTTGTCAACAAACCTCTTCAATTTTTCCTTCTGTTTGTTTTTTCCTAAGTTAAATTGAGTTTTTTCAATAACAAGCTTTTTCATAGAGATTTGCTACCAGGTTTAGGGCATTACAAACGGCAGACACTAAAATATGGAATTGTCTTTGTGAAAATCAGGCAGTGCACCTCGTTTAATACAAGATGACTAGCTCATTTTATTTTTTCACTTCCCAACTTTACTTCCAAATAATAATCTTGGTTGAAAAGCCATATTTTGCTATAAAATTGTTCATATTATTTGTTCCACTGCTAATTTTATTTCATATTTGCATTTAAGTTTTATAATAGCAATCTTTGTTACATAGCAAAGTTGCAGATTTCATGTGTCCTTTCGGCGTCTTGAGGATTAAATAATGCTCCCTCCGAAGCTGCTGTTTTGGGAGCTTTGTCTCTGATGACTGTGGAGCTAAAGAGATGAGCATTAGTTCAAGGGAGCTGGATCTGAAATCAGAAGGGAACAGTAAGACAGAGATGACAGCTTTATTAAGAGAACCTTTTCCTGCCTGTGGCCACTGATCCAAGATCATGGCAGGCCAGAGCACCGTGCAACCTGAAGAACTGCAAAAGCTGCCTGCTCCACACTTCAGTGCAAAGAAGAGAACAATATATGAAACCCCTGAGAGGTAGGCTGAAGGCAGAGAAATATAGGACGGGGGGAGGGGAGGTAACAGACATGATTTCTCAGACATCTTTCAAAAATTTCCTTCCTTAGACTCTGTAAACAAAGTAATAATTCCCATCCCACCCACTTTGTAAAATGCATCCAGATGTCTCTGGTGGTCCAATGGTACGAATCGCCTGTCAATGCAGGACACACAGGTTCGATCCCTGGTCCAGGAAGATTCCACATGCCTCAGGGCAGCTATTAATAAGCCCATGCACCACAGCCACTGAAGTCCCCCCACCTGGAGCTCGTGCTCCACAACAAGAGAAGTCACCGCAATAGGAAACCTGCACACT
This sequence comes from Bos indicus, assembly GCF_029378745.1. Lineage (NCBI taxonomy): Eukaryota > Metazoa > Chordata > Mammalia > Artiodactyla > Bovidae > Bos > Bos indicus. The sequence continues at coordinate 33,467,843 of NC_091774.1, forward strand.
TCAGCGAAGAGCAGCCTCCGCCCGCAGCAACTAGAATAAGCCTGAACACAGCAACAAAGACCCAGTGCAGACAAAAATTAATTAACTAAATGCGACCGACTGAGGAGTCATGAGAGAACAGAGGTCAAGTTTGCTTTGTCCACCAGGCCAGTTCATTATTAGTATTTCATGGTGCAGAGGCCTGTTACTAAGGAAGAGAAACCACAGAGAAGGGGTCTAAATTCAAAGATCATGATTTGAAAAAAATTTAGTGTTTGTTACTAGCTAACATAGAAACTTAAGAACAAAAAAAGTTCTTGTTTTAATTTTACATGTTTTAACAAAGTAAATCCAAATCAGGCGACCAAAAGTTTATTTTCCTTCTACTTCCCATATTTCCTACAGGTAAAATCAGTTTTTAAAAAATAGTAATTTTTACTTTTTATATAAGATGATTGATTTATTTTGCTGTTAGTTACCCACCTCTCACCTCTACTTCCAAATAATGTCAATATAATCTAGGTTAAACAGCCATATTCTTGAAAAAAATTGTTTTTACAATATATTTCATTTCTTTTCTTTTTTTTTTTAATTTTTAAACTTAACAAAATTGTATTCGTTTTGCCAAATAATGGTATTTATAACAATTACTATAAATCTGCATTTAATTGGTTTTGGTGCTTACTGTATAGATTTTTAATTCTTTAATGTTTTCTTGAGATATAACTTAAAGCATACAAATATTGTGTTCAGTCTCTAAGAACTGTCCACCCCTGCATGGCAACTACTATTCTGACTTTTTATCATGAGAGATTAGTTGGTCTGTTTTTTTTTTTTAATTTACATAAATATAACCATATAACATATACTCTTCCCCTCCCCAGATTCTTTCACTTAATGTTAAGTCTAAAAGATTCATTCCTATCATATGCAGTCTTAGTCATGATTTCATTGCCATGCAATATTCTATTGTGTGACTACACTACAACTTATTTATCCATTCAACTAACGGATAGATATCTGAATTGTTTGCAGGTTTTGACTATGGTAAACACTCTTATAAATGGCTATGGATAAACATAAGCACTCATTTCTTTGGGGTATATATTCACTAGTGTATAACAGAATGGGTGTGTGTGGCTTTATTAGATTCTGCCAAACACTCTTCCTGTGCACTGGTAACAATTCACCTTCAAGGGGTTAGACTTCCATTAACTTCACATCTTCACCAACAGTATTGTTATTTTTGTGAATTTCACTATCCTTACTTTAATTAATTTTATGAGGTGCAGCTCCCCTGTCCCATGCCTCCTCCCAGGTTATACCCCTACCCAGGCATGGTAACTACAATTTTGACCTTTTGTCATGAGAGATTAGTTGGTCTGGTTTGAAATTCACATAAATAGAACCATACAATATACACTCTTTTCCCCCGCTCTGGATTCTTTCTGCACCTTCTTGTAATTTTTTTTTTAAGAAATGAATATCCTGTTGGTTCTTCTTGAAGTATTTATTTTCTTTTTGACTGCTTCAGGTCCTAGTTGCTGCACATGGGCTCTTCACTGCAGTATGCAGGCTTAGTTGCCCTGCAGCATGTGGGATCTTAGTTCAATGATCGGTGATGGAACCCTCAACTCCTGCATTGGAAGCCAGATTCTTAACCACTGGACCACCAGGAAATCCCTACCTTCTTGTGATTTTGTGTTTCTAAAATGCAGAGTACCTTTTCATATGCTTATAAACCACTCGGGTATCTTTTCTGGTGAAAGGTTTGCTGGAGGCTTTTCCTGGGAGAGAAAGGTCATCCACGCTGAAGGGACAGGGATGCGCCAAATCACTGAGCTGAGATATATGGTTTTCTCTCTATTTGACTTGGGGTTCATTGACCTTCTTGACACATTACAATTTTTAAGTCTAACTTGGACTTTGGGGGGCAATTATTACTTCAAATATTTTTTCTGCCCCCAATTTTCTCTACTGTCAGGTACAGTTATAGGATATATATATATATATATACAGGAGAAAAATTCAAGAAGTGGCAAATTGGCCATTGCAACTAAATGATAGGCTATATGACAGTTTGTGGTCAGAGATAAGGAAGGATACAGAAGTTTGGACCATATGACAGAAGACTTTGCATAGATCTCTCACCCCCATTTCCCTGTGCTAGTCTGCTGTTTTGGTTTTTGTTTTTTTTTTTCCAATACTATTTATTAAGTACTTTCTACATGTAATGCAATATACTAGGATATTTAGGGAATGCAAAGAATAAGGAAGGACCTATATCTCTAGAAGGTGATAACCCAGATGAGATGTTAAGGGTATCAGTCAGTTCAGTCATTCAGTTGTATGCAACTGTTTGCAACCCCATGGACTACAGCATGCCAGGCTTCCCTGTCCATCACCAACTCCCGGAGCTTACTCAAACTCATGTCCATCGACTCAGTGATGCCATCCAACCATCTCATCCTTGATTGTCCCCTTCTCCTCCTGCCTTCAATCTTTCCCAGCATCAGGGTCTTTCCAAATGAGTCAATTCTTCGCATCAGGTGGCCACTGTTGGAGTTTCAGCTTCAGCATCAGTCCTTCCAATGAATATTCAGGACTGATTTCCTTCAGGACTGACTGGTTGGATCTCCTTGCAGTCCAAGGGACAATCAAGAGTCTTCTCCAACACCACAGTTCAAAAGCATCAATTCTTCGTGACTCAGTCTTCTTTATAGTCCAATTCTCACATCCACACATGACTACTGGAAAAACCATAGCTTTGACTAGACAGATCTTTGTTGGCAAAACAATGTCTCTGCTTTTTAATATGCTGTCTAAGTTGGTCATAGCTTTTCTTCCAAGGAGCAAGTGTCTTTTAATTTCATAGCTGCAGTCACCATCTGCAGTGATTTTGGAGCCTAAGAAAATAAAGTCTCTCACTGTTTCCATTGTTTCCCCATCTATTTGCCATCAAGTGATGGGACTAGATGCCGTGATCTTAGTTTTCTGAATGTTGAGTTTTAAGCCAGCTTTTTCACTCTCCTCTTTCAGTTTCATCAAGAGGCTTTTTAGTTCCTCTTCACTTTCTGCCATAAGAGTGGTATTATCTGCATATCTGAGGTTATTGATATTTCACCTGGCAATCTTGATTCCAGCTTGTGCTTCATCCAGCCTGGCATTTCACATGATGTACTCTGCATATAAGTTAAATATAGGCAGTGACAATATACAGCCTTGATGTACTCCTTTACCGATTTGGAACCAGTCTTTTGTTCCATGTCCAGTTCTGTTGCTTCTTGACCTGCGTACAGATTTCTCAGGAGGCAGGTCAGGTCCTCTGGTATTTCCATCTCTTTAAGAATTTTCCACAATTTGTTGTGATCCACACAGTCAAAGGCTTTGGCGTAGTCAATAAAGCAGAAGTAGATGTTTTTCTGAAACTCTCTTGCTTTTTTGATGATCCAACAGATGCTGGCAACTAGATCTCTGATTCCTCTGCCTTTTCTAAATCCAGCTTGAACATCTGGAAGTTCACAGTTCACATACTGTTGAAGCCTGGCTTGAAGAATTTTGAGCATTACTCTGCTGGCATGTGAGATGAGTGCAACTGTGCGGTAGTTTGAGCATTCTTTGGCATTGCCTTTCTTTGGAATTGGAATGAAAACTGACCTTTTCCAGTCCTGTGGCCATTGCTGAGTTTTCCAAATTTGCTGGCATATTGAGTGCAGCACTTTCACAGCATCATCTTTTAGGATTTGAAACACAGCAAATGAATGAACCCATAGACAAAGCCCTACTGTGGGACTAGAGTCCTCTGCAAACCCAATTCCTCATTAATCCAAAGAGACCAGGCACAAAGGCAAGTAAACACTTCCAAAAATGAGAGAATTTTAAACAATGTTAGGAAATTAAAAAATCAGAGTCTGTACATAGAAAACACACTTAGGGTTATCAAAGGACCGGAGGAAGAGGAACAAATTAGGAGTTTGGGATTAAAATATACAAACTACTATATATAAAATAGATAACCAATAAGGAACTATACACAGTATCTTGTAATAACCTATAATGGAAGAGAATGTGAAAAAAAGAATATATGTATGTATGTATACATAACTGAATCACTCTGCTGTACACTTGAAACTAACACTCTGTAAATCAACTATATTTCAGTAAAAATTTTTTAAAAAATCAGAGTCTTAAAAATTTTTTTAAAAATCAGATCTGAAGAACATAAGTAGACTCATGTTCTACTTATCCCTACACTGCCTCACAATAAAACCCAACTGCTAATCAAAATTTGTGGAATTTCAAATCTGGCACAATATTTGGATCTAGCAAAGGAAGGGGTTACTCCTACCTCAATCTCCAATCTAATGGAGAAATTGTTTACTTAAATCATGGACACACATCCTCACCAGAATGCAGTGAGAATGAATTAGTAACAGAAAAATCTAAGCTGCAGGCTCTCTTCTCTGAAAAGTTTACATAGACCTCTCCCTCATGACGTGACTATGCTGAAGTCTGCGTCATTTAGAGAGTCCCAGGGCACAAGCCATTCAAATGTGACGTCTGTATTTTAGAGGAGAAGGTCTTTCAGCGAAGTTTACCAATCACGGCCTCGGAAAAGTAAACTTGGCAAACCCAGCCCTCCTTGGCATTAAACAGATGTCAGCTTCCCCATGTAAACGGCCCCCATGACTCAGTCTCAAGCTGCGAGATGAGGGCGCACTAAAGCCATTAGCATTCACTCCATCCAGCCAGCAGTCCACCTACTCACACGGCTGGCTGGTCACTCTGCTTCTCAGATCAAGACCCACGACCTCCCCCAGCCAACTTCTCCAATCCTTTCTTATTCCAGAATTATACCTGCTACAACTTCCTGCTTATTCTGTTCTCTGCATCTGGCATATACATACTCAAGACATCACTGAGAAGGGTGTATCCTGCAATTTGGAAGGATTTCCATTCTCTCTGTATCTAAGTAAGTATCAAAGTTAGACCAGAGTTCTGGATCCATTCTTCTCTCATGCACTCAGGCATGAAGATCAGCCCCACGTCTGCACCAGCGCTCTTGATCCTATTCTCCTTCTCTTTAAATCCTAGGTGATACCTAAGTATTTGCTATATATCACATATATGTGTGTGTGTGTTTGTATAGGTTCTTGGCTAGTCCATCTCCAACCCCTTCCTACAAGCCCTCTGGCATGTATATGCCACCATGATCTTCTCCATGTCTAGAGGTTTAATGTAGAACGTAATGACTATGTGAAGTGAAGTGAAGCTTGCTCAGTCGTGTCCAACTCTTTGCAACCCCATGGACTGTAGCCTACCGTGCTCCTCTGTCCATGGGATTCTCCAGGCAAGAATACTGGAGTGGGTTGCCATTTCCTTCTCTGACTTCCCTTTCACTTTTCACTTTCATGCATTGGAGAAGGAAATGGCAGCCCACTCCAGTGTTCTTGCCTGGAGAATCCCAGGGACGGGGGGAGCCTGGTGGGCTGCCATCTATGGGGTCACACAGAGTTGGAAACGACTGAAGTGACTTAGCATATAGGAGAGAACACGATGGTGGAGGAGTAGGTGGATGTGGAGTACATCTCTCTCCACGGATACATCAGGAATACACCTTCAGACACAGGAGACCAGACAGGAGTACCTGACCAGAGGGAAAGAAAATACAGAACCACACAAAACTCGGTAGGTCGAAGGAACTAGGGGGAAAAACAGGAGAATTAGTAGGACTGGACCTGCCCTAGGCGGGTCAGGGAACTGAAGCAGGGGTATGATCCCCACATCAGGGCAACTGAGTCAGAAGAGAAACATTTAAGGCTGAGAGTGAAACAGCTGGTCTGTGGCAGCCTAAATGGAATGAGAATCAGGCAGTCCTTGCCACAGCCATACATACCCCAGACAGGGATGCAGGTCCCCGGCAAGGCACAGGAGCTGGAAGCTGGATTTTAGGGATTGTGGAGCAATCCCAGGGCAAGGGCTGCTGTTGACTGCAGAGAGACCGATCAAGGGGATGTGAGGGAGAAGAATGTGGTGGGAAATGCCTATGGAAGAAAGTCAGGCAGCCATGGAAGCAAGGTGTCACGTGTAGTGGGTGGAGCCATCACCATAGCCTCTTCCTCCCCACACGCCAGCATCAGCAGCTGAACAACAGAGAGGCTGGCACATCAAACGCCTGATCCACTGAACTACAGAGCAGGACCCCACCTAGGGTGCTGCTTTAAGTGTCTTATGCACTGATCTACAGAGTAGGACTCCAGCCAGAAGAGCCGCTCTATGTGCCTAACATGCTGAACAACAGAGAAGGACCCCAGACAAGGGAGCCCTTTAAGTGTCTGAAAGGGCAGAGCTATGGAGCAAGACTGGCCAAGGAGGCCTTCTGACTGCCAGCTACAAGAAGTTCAAAAAAAGACTCTAAAAAGGCCATAACTTCTGCCAGCTACAAGAGGTTCAAAAAAAGACTCAAAAAAAGGCCATAACTTCTGGGGCAGAGGCAGTCTATACCCCTGCACATTTTGGGCCAAAGCAGCAAGCCAAGAAGCTCTGCCACCTTCATGCTCAACTCTCACAGGGGCACTGCTGCCACAAGGCAAAAATATATATATATATTCCATCTATGTGCACAGGGTTGCTTCAGTCATGTCCAACTCTTTGTGGTCCTGTAGACTGTGGCCTGCCAGGCCTCTCTGTTAGGGGAGGTTCTCCAGGCAAGAATACGGGAGTATACTGGCCAACACTGGTTGCCATACTCTAGAGCACTGTACTTCCTGCTGCCCTAGCCGCAACTCCCCTGAGTACCTGGTGCGGCCAGAACCCCTGAGACCCAAGCAGCTGCACCACCTCCACCCCTGGCCCTCACAGGGGCAAACCCCAGTCCTCCAGGGCAGCCTCAGGAGCAAACCCCAGTGGATGACCCAAGTGCAGAGGTGGAAATAAAACCACAATTGAAACCCAGGGGCAGTGTGGCTAAGGAAGAAGACCGAAAACCTTCCCACCAGCTGTGCAAGCTGCAGATTAAATCCACATGATCAACTAGGCAGACTCTGCGTCTATGGAATATATAAAAGGGCACTGAGAGCTCCCACAAAAGAAAACGCACTAGTTTTGATAGCTGTGGACAATGGAAGCAAGAACACATAGGAGTAGAACCAGATTAGAATCTGAGCTGACCCCACAGCAGGTCCAGAGATCAGCACAGTGTTGGAGGACATCCTAGGAAGGTGAGGTGGACTGTGACTCCCAGCGAGGGAAAGGACTCTGACAGCAGTGACTCAAGAAAAACATTTATTATTCTTATGTTTTGACTTGTTCTATAGATTCTTTTGGATTGTTTTTCTTTTTTTCCTTTTTTTTCCCCCCTCTGTGGTAGTTGTCAATTTTATTGGCACTATGAAAGCTAATTAAGCTTTTGAGCTTTTTTTTTTTTCCTCAGTCACTTTTTTCATTGTTGTTATAAACCTCTGCCTAATTAATTAACAAAGACTTAGATGAGTTCAAGAATAAACATACAGAGACAACACAATTACTGAAATTAAAAATACTCTGGAAGGAATCAATAGCAGAATACCTGACCCAGAAGAATGAATCAGTGATCTGGAAGATAAAATGGTGGAAATAACTTCTGAAGAGCAGAATAAAGTGAAAAGAATGAAAAGAACTGAGGATATAGTCTCAGAGGCCTCTGGAACAATATAAAATGCACCAACATTCGAATTATAGGGGTCCCAGAAGAAGAAGAGAAAAAGAGTATGAGAAAATTTTTGAAGTGATTATAGTTGAAAATTTCCTCAACATGGAAAAGGAAATAGTCAATCAAGTCCAAGAGGCACAAAGAGTCCCATATAGGATAAACCCAAGGAGAAACAAGCCAAGACACATACTAACCAAAAGAACAAAGACTAAACACAAAGAAAGAATATTAAAAGCAACAAAAGAGAAGCAACTAGTAACATACAAGGGAAACCCTATACATTTAACTGCTCATCTTTCAGCGAAATTCTTCAGGCCAGAAGGGAATGGCAGGATATATTTAAAGTAGTGAAAGGGGAAAATCTATAAGCAACATTACTGTACCCAGCAAGGATCTCATTCAAAATTGATGGAGAAATAAAAAGCTTTTCAGACAAGCAAAAGTTAGGAGAATTCAGTACTACCAAACTAGCTTTACAACAAATGTTAAAGAGAATTATACAGTCAAGAAATACAAGAGAAGGGAAAAGATCTACAAAATCAACCCCGAACAATTAAGAAAATGGCAATAGGAACATTTATATCAATAATTACTTTAAATGTAAATAGATTAAATGCTCCAACCGAAAGACACAGACTGGCTGAATGGATACAAAAACAAGACCCATATATATGCTGTCTACAAGAAACCCACTTCAGACCTAAAGACACATATAGACTGAAAGTGAGAGGATGGAAAAATATATTCCATGCAAATGGGAATCAAAAGAAAGCTGGATTAGCCATCCTCATATCAGACAAAACAGACCTTAAAATAAAGATTACAAGAGGTAAAGAAGGACACTACATAATGACCAAGGGATCGATCCAAGAGGAAGACATAGCAATTGTAAGTATCTATGCACCCAACATAGGAGCACCTCAATACATAAGACAAACACTAACAGACATAAAAGGAGAAATTAACAGTAACACAATAATAGTAGGAGACTTTAACACCCCCACTCACACCAATGGACAGATCATCAAAACAGAAAATTAATAAGGAAGCACAAGTCTTAAATGATACATTAGATGAGATGGATCTCATTGATATCCTCAGGTCATTCCATCCAAATGCAGAAGAATACACCCTCTTCTCAACTGTACATGGAACATTCTCCAGGATAGACCACATCTTGGGTCACAAATCAAACTTCAGTAAATTTAAGAAAGTTGAAATCGTATCAAGCATCTTCTCTGACCACAAAGTTATGAGACTAGATATCAATTACAAGAAAAAATTGTAAGAAACACAAGCACATGGAGATTAAACATTTCTAAATAACCAACAGGTTACCAAAGAAATCAAAAGGGAAATCAAAAAATTTCTAGAGATAAATGACAATGAAAACACAACTCAAAACCTATGGGATGCAGCAAAAGCAGTTCTAAGAGGGAAGTTTATAGCACAATCCTACCTCAAGAAACAAGAAAAACATCGAATAGACAACCTAACTTTACACCCAAAACAAGTGGAAAAAGAAGAACCAAAAAAACCAAAATTTAGTAGAAGAAAAGAAATCATAAAGATCTGAGCAGAAATAAATGAAAACGAAATGAAAGAAACAATAGTAATGATTAGTAAAACTAAAAGCTGGTTCTTTGAGAAGATAAACAAAATTGACAAACCTTTGGCCAGACTCATCAAGAAAAAAAGGGAGAAGAATCAAATCAACAAAATTAAAAATGAAAAAGGAGAGGTTACAACAGACAATGCAGAAATACAAAGGATTATAAGAGACTATTATGAACAACCATATGGCAATAAAATGGATAACCTGGAAGAAATGGACAGATTCTTAGAAAAGTTCAATCTTCTAAGATTGAACCAGGAAGAAATAGAAATTATGAACAACCCAGTTACAAGCACTGAAATTGAAGCTGTGATCAAAAATCTCCCAAAAAAACAAAAGCCCAAGACCAGACGGGCTTCACAGGAGAATTCTATCAAACATTTAGAGAAGAGCTAATGCCTATCCTTCTAAAACTCTTCCAAGATATTGCAGAGGAAGGAACACTTCCAAACACATTCTATGAGGCCACCATCGCCTGATACCAAAACCACATAAAGACAACACAAAAAAAGAAAACTGCAGGCCAATATCAGTGCTCCTATGTTGATGAACATAGATGCAAAAATCCTCAACAAAAATTTTAGCAAACAGAATTCAGCAACACTTCAAAAAGCTCATACACCATGATCAAGTTGGGTTTATTCCAGGGATGCAAGGATTCTTCAATATATACAAATCAATCCATGTGATACACCATATTAACAAAGTGAAAGATAAAAACCATATGATCATCTCAATAGATGCAGTAAAAGCCTTTGACAAAGTTCAGCACCCATTTATGATTAAAGCTCTTCAGAAAGCAAGCAGAGAAGGAACCTACCTCAACTTAGTAAAGGCCATATATGATAAGCCTACAGGAAACATTATTCTCAATGGTGAAAAACTGAAAGCATTCCCCTTAAGATTAGGAACAAGACAAGGGTGCCCACTTCCCCCACTATTATTCAACATAGTTCTGGAAGTCCTAGCTACAACAGTCAGAGAAGAAAAAGAAATAAAAGGAATCCAGATTGGAAAAGAAGAAGTAAAGCTCTCACTGTTTGCAGATAACATGATACTGCACATGGAAAATCCTAAAGATAGTATCAGAAAATTGCTAGAACTAATCAGGGAATTTAGCAAAGTTCAGTTCAGTTCAGTTCAGTCACTCAGTCGTGTCCAACTCTTTGTGACCCCATGAATCGCAGCACGCCAGGCCTCCCTGTCCATCACCAACTCCCAGAGTTCACTCAGACTCACGTCCATCGAGTCAGTGATGCCATCCAGCCATCTCATCCTCTGTTGTCCCTTTCTCCTCCTGCCCCCAATCCCTCCCAGCACCAGAGACTTTTCCAATGAGTCAACTCTTCGCATGAGGTTAGCAAAGTTACAGGATACAAAATCAATACACAGAAATCACTTGCATTTTTATATACTAACAATGAAAAATCAGATACAGAAATTAAGGAATCAGAGGAGGAGCCAAGATGGCGGAGGAGTAGGACGGGGAGAACACTTTCTCCCCCACAAATTCATCAAAAGAGCATTTAAACGTCGAGTAAATTCCACAAAACAACTTCTGAATGCCGGCAGAGGACATCAGGCACCCAGAAAAGCAACCCAACTCTTCGAAAGGAGGTAGGAAAAAATATTAAAAACAAAAAAAAAGAGACAAAAGAGGGAGGGACGGAGTTCCGTCCCGGGAAGGGAATCTTAAAAAGAGAAACGTTTCCAAACATCAGGAAACCTTCTCACTGCCGAATCTGTGCCGAGCTTTGGAAGCACAGAGGGCAACATAACAGGGAGAAAAAATAAATAAACAATTTAAAACTCGCAGATTGCGAGCCCTACGGTAACTCCCCCAGCAGAGAAGCAGCGCAGACGCCTGCATCCGCCATTAGCAAACCGGGGCTGGGCAGGGAGGCGCGGCGTGGGCTGCATCGCTGAGAGTAAGAATCTGGCCTGAATACCCTGAGCGCTATCTGAGCGAAATAATTTGGGCTAGCAAACCAGACTGTGGGATACCTACCACGCGAAAAGCCAGCCCTAACCTAAGACCGCCAGGCCCGCGCACGGAACAAAGGACTGAACAGAGATAGCCGGCTGCAGACCTTCCCCCTCCGGTGACAGGCAGCCAGAGCCGGAAGGGGGCAATCGCAGCCCCAGAGAGACATTATCTATAAAACTGTAAGCAGGCTTCTTTGCTAACTAAAACTTCTTGGGGGTCTGGACGGTCAACATCTGCCTGAGAAGGTGCGCCGGTTTTACATCCAGATAACCGAGTGGCGGGGAGGCGATAAGTCGCAGCATTGGCGCTCGCCTGGGAAGAGCAAATTGGCGCTCGGACCTGGGAAGAGCACAAAACGCAGGCCCAACTGAGTCTGCGCCTCTGAGGACTACCCGAGTGCCTGAACCTGAGCGGCTTGGACCTGGGAGGTGCATGCAGCCCAGGGCCAGCCTCGGATTGTTCCCGGCGGAACAACCTAGAGTCCGAGCAGTGTGGACAGGGAGGCTACACGCGCCGTGAGCGGGGGCAGACCCAGGGTGGCTGAGGCACTGCGAGCCCACGCCAGTGTTATTTGTTTGCAGCATCCCTCCCTCCCTCCCCACAGCGCGACTGAACAAGTAAGCCTAAAAAAAAAAAAAAAAAAAAAAAAAAAGTGTCCTCCACCGTGCCCTTTGAGTCAGGGCGGAAACCAGATACTGAAGAGACTAGCAAACAGAAGAAGATATAACAGAGGGAAACGCCTTGGAAGCTACAGGCAATAGATCAAAACCCTGTGGTTACTACGGACTACATAGGAAGGGGCCTATAGATCTTGAGAAATATAAATCTGACCAAGGAACTAGCCAAAAATGAACTGAACCCACAAAACCCACAAAAAAAAAAAAGTCCTAGATATATTTTTATTATTTTTACGATCATTCTTTCTTTTTTTTTTTAATTAAAAAAAAAAAAAATTTTAAGTCCTCTATTGTTCCTTTAATTTTCACCTTTATATCCTATTACTTTGCAAAAAAAAAAAAAAAAAAAAACACCCTATTTTTTTCTTCTTCAGCAAACTTCATATATATGTATTTTATAATTTTTTGACCTTGTTTTTTTTTGTTTGTTTTTGTTTTTTTCTTCTTTTCTTTAACATTATATTTTTGAAATTCTAAACTCTACTCTAGATTTTTAATTTTCGCTTTTTGGTATATGTTATCAATTTTGTACCTATAGTTTTTTTTTTATATAATTTCTGTGACTTTTTTTTTTTTTTTTTTTCTTCTTCTCTGTTTCTTTCTCTTCTTCTTTTATATAACATTGTATATCTGAAATTCCAAACTTTACTCTAGATTTTTAATTTATGCTTTTTGGTATTTGATATCGATTTTGTACCTGTATTTTCTTTATAATTTTTGTGACATTGTTCATATTTGTTTGTTTTCTCTCTTTATTTTTCTTCTTTTTTTTTTTTTTTTTTTTTAACATTGTATTTTTGAAATTCCAAACTCTACTCTAGATTTTTAATTTTTGCTTTCTGGTATTAGTTATCAATTTTATACTTGTACTTTCTTTATAATTTTCGCGACCTTGTTTGTTTTTGTTTGTTCGTTTTTTCTCTCTTTCTTTTCCTTCTTCTTTTCTTTAACATCGTATTTTTGAAATTCCAAACTCTACTCTAGATTTTTAATTTTCGCTTTCTGGTATTAGTTATCAATTTTGTACCTGTACTTTCTCTATAATTTTCGCGACCTTGTTTGTTTTTGTTTGTTCGTTCTTTCTCTCTTTCTTTTCCTTCTTCTTTAACATCGTATTTTTGAAATTCCAAACTCTACTCTAGATTTTTAATTTTTGCTTTTATGTATTTGTTACCCATTTTGTACCTATAAGGACCCAATCTTCAGGACCCATTTTTCACTAGGGAGTGAGATTACTGGCTTGACTGCTCTCTCTCCCTTTGGACCCTCCTTTTTCTCCACCAGGTCGCCTGTGTCTCCTCCCTAACCCCTCTCTACTCTACCCAACTCTGTGAATTTCTGTGTGTTCCAGACGGTGGAGAACACTTAGGGAACTGATTACTGGCTGGATCTGTCTCCCTCCTTTTCATTCCCCCCTTTTATCCTTCTGGCCACCTCTGTTACCTTCCTCCTTCTTCTCTTCTCTGTATAACCCCGTGAACATCTCTGAGTGGTCGAGTTGTGGAGTGCACATAAGGAAGTGACTACTGGCTAGCCCACTCTCTCCACTATTGATTCACCTCATCTCATTTGGGTCACCTCTAACTCCCTCCTCCCTCTTCTCTTCTCCATGTAACCCTGTGAACCTCTCTGAGTGACCCTCACTGTAGAGAAACTTATCATCTTTAATGTAGATGTTTTATCAATGGTGCTGTATAGAAGGAGAAGTTTTGAAACTACTGTAAAAATAAGACCGATAATCAGAAGCAGGAGACTTAAGTCCAAACCCTGACTCCAGGGAACTCCTGACTCCAAGGCACATTCATTGACAGGAGCTCATCAAATGCCCCCATACCGACACTGAAACCAAGCACCACACAAGGGCCAATAAGTTCCAGGGCAAGACATACCAAGCAAATTCTCCAGCAACAAAGGAACACAGCCCTGAGCTTCAAGATACAGGCTGCCCAAAGTCACCCCAAAACTATAGACATCTCATAACTCATTACTGGACATTTCATTGCACTCCAGAGAGAAGAAATACAGCTCCACCCACCAGAACACCGACACAAGCTTCCCTAAGCAGGAAACCTTGACAAGCCACCTGTACAAACCCACACACAGTGAGGAAACGCCACAATAAAGAGAACTCCACAAACTGCCAGAATACAGAAAGGACACCCCAAACTCAGCAATTTAAACAAGATGAAGAGACAGAGGAATACTCAGCAGATAAAGGAACAGGATAAATGCCCACCAAACCAAACAAAAGAGGAAGAGATAGGGAATCTACCTGATAAAGAATTCCGAATAATGATAGTGAAATTGATCCAAAATCTTGAAACTAAAATGGAATCACAGATAAATAGCCTGGAGACAAGGATTGAGAAGATGCAAGAAAGGTTTAACAAGGACCTAGAAGAAATAAAAAAGAGTCAATATATAATGAATAATGCAATAAGTGAAATTAAAAACACTCTGGAGGCAACAAATAGTAGAATAACAGAGGCAGAAGACAGGATTAGTGAATTAGAAGATAGAATGGTAGAAATAAATGAATCAGAGAGGATAAAAGAAAAACGAATTAAAAGAAATGAGGACAATCTCAGAGACCTCCAGGACAATATTAAACGCTACAACATTCGAATCATAGGGGTTCCAGAAGAAGAAGACAAAAAGAAAGACCATGAGAAAATACTTGAGGAGATAATAGTGGAAAACTTCCCTAAAATGGGGAAGGAAATAATCACCCAAGTCCAAGAAACCCAGAGAGTCCCAAACAGGATAAAACCAAGGAGAAACACCCCAAGACACATATTAATCAAATTAACAAAGATCAAACACAAAGAACAAATATTAAAAGCAGCAAGGGAAAAACAACAAATAACACACAAGGGAATTCCCATAAGGATAACAGCTGATCTTTCAATAGAAACTCTTCAAGCCAGGAGGGAATGGCAAGACATACTTAAAATGATGAAAGAAAATAACCTACAGCCCAGATTATTGTACCCAGCAAGGATCTCATTCAAGTATGAAGGAGAAATCAAAAGCTTTTCAGACAAGCAAAAGCTGAGAGAATTCTGCACCACCAAACCAGCTCTCCAACAAATACTAAAGGATATTCTCTAGACAAGAAACACAAAAACGGTGTATAAACTCGAACCCAAAACAATAAAGTAAATGGCAACAGGAACACACTTATCAGTAATTACCTTAAATGTAAATGGGTTGAATGCCCCAACCAAAAGACAAAGACTGGCTGAATGGATACAAAAACAAGACCCCTACATATGTTGTCTACAAGAGACCCACCTCAAAACAGGGGACACATACAGACTGAAAGTGAAGGGCTGGAAAAAGATTTTCCATGCAAATAGGGACCAAAAGAAAGCAGGAGTAGCAATACTCATATCAGATAAAATAGACTTTAAAACAAAGGCTGTGAAAAGAGACAAAGAAGGTCACTACATAATGATCAAAGGATCAATCCAAGAAGAAGATATAACAATTATAAATATATATGCACCCAACACGGGAGCACCACAGTACGTAAGACAAATGCTAACAAGTATGAAAGGAGAAATTAACAATAACACAATAATAGTGGGAGACTTTAATACCCCACTTACACCTATGGATAGATCAACTAAACAGAAAATTAACAAGGAAACACAAACTTTAAACGATACAATAGACCAGTTAGACCTAATTGATATCTATAGGTCATTTCACCCCAAAACAATGAATTTCACCTTTTTCTCAAGCGCACATGGAACCTTCTCCAGGATAGATCACATCCTGGGCCATAAAGCTAGCCTTGGTAAATTCAAAAAAATAGAAATCATTCCAAGCATTTTTTCTGACCACAATGCAGTAAGATTAGATCTCAATTACAGGAGAAAAACTATTAAAAATTCCAACATATGGAGGCTGAACAACACGCTGCTGAATAACCAACAAATCACAGAAGAAATCAAAAAAGAAATCAAAATTTGCATAGAAACGAATGAAAATGAAAACACAACAACCCAAAACCTGTGGGACACGGTAAAAGCAGTCTTAAGGGGAAAGTTCATAGCAATACAGGCACACCTCAAGAAACAAGAAAAAAGTCAAATAAATAACCTAACTCTACACCTAAAGCAACTAGAAAAGGAAGAAATGAAGAACCCCAGGGTTAGTAGAAGGAAAGAAATCTTAAAAATTAGAGCAGAAATAAATGCAAAAGAAACAAAAGAGACCATAGCAAAAATCAACAAAACCAAAAGCTGGTTCTTTGAAAGGATAAATAAAATTGACAAACCATTAGCCAGACTCATCAAGAAACAAAGGGAGAAAAATCAAATCAACAAAATTAGAAACGAAAATGGAGAGATCACAACAGACAACACAGAAATACAAAGGATCATAAGAGACTACTATCAACAATTATATGCCAATAAAATGGACAACATGGAAGAAATGGACAAATTCTTAGAAAAGTACAACTTTCCAAAACTGGACCAGGAAGAAATAGAAAATCTTAACAGACCCATCACAAGCATGGAAATTGAAACTGTAATCAAAAATCTTCCAGCAAACAAAAGCCCCGGTCCAGACGGCTTCACAGCTGAATTCTACCAAAAATTTAGAGAAGAGCTAACACCTATCCTGCTCAAACTCTTCCAGAAAATTGCAGAGGAAGGTAAACTTCCAAACTCATTCTATGAGGCCACCATCACCCTAATACCAAAACCTGACAAAGATCCCACAAAAAAAGAAAACTACAGGCCAATATCACTGATGAACATAGATGCAAAAATCCTTAACAAAATTCTAGCAATCAGAATCCAACAACACATTAAAAAGATCATACACCATGATCAAGTGGGCTTTATCCCAGGGATGCAAGGATTCTTCAATATCCGCAAATCAATCAATGTAATACACCACATTAACAAATTGAAAAATAAAAACCATATGATTATCTCAATAGATGCAGAGAAAGCCTTTGACAAAATTCAACATCCATTTATGATAAAAACTCTCCAGAAAGCAGGAATAGAAGGAACATACCTCAACATAATAAAAGCTATATATGACAAACCCACAGCAAACATTATCCTCAATGGTGAAAAATTGAAAGCATTTCCTCTAAAGTCAGGAACAAGACAAGGGTGCCCACTTTCACCATTACTATTCAACATAGTTTTGGAAGTTTTGGCCACAGCAATCAGAGCAGAAAAAGAAATAAAAGGAATCCAAATTGGAAAAGAAGAAGTAAAACTCTCACTATTTGCAGATGACATGATCCTCTACATAGAAAACCCTAAAGAGTCCACCAGAAAATTACTAGAAATAATCAATGACTACAGTAAAGTTGCAGGATATAAAATCAACACACATAAATCCCTTGCATTCCTATACACTAATAATGAGAAAACAGAAAGAGAAATTAAGGAAACAATTCCATTCACCATTGCAATGAAAAGAATAAAATACTTAGGAATATATCTACCTAAAGAAACTAAAGACCTATATATAGAAAACTATAAAACTCTGGTGAAAGAAATCAAAGAGGACACTAATAGATGGAGAAATATACCATGTTCATGGATTGGAAGAATCAATATAGTGAAAATGAGTATACTACCCAAAGCAATTTATAGATTCAACGCAATCCCTATCAAGCTACCAACAGTATTCTTCACAGAGCTAGAACAAATAATTTCACAATTTGTATGGAAATACAAAAAACCTCGAATAGCCAAAGCGATCTTGAGAAAGAAGAATGGAACTGGAGGAATCAACCTACCTGACTTCAGGCTCTACTACAAAGCCACAGTTATCAAGACAGTATGGTACTGGCACAAAGACAGAAATATTGATCAATGGAATAAAATAGAAAGCCCAGAGATAAATCCACGCACATATGGACACCTTATCTTCGACAAAGGAGGCAAGAATATACAATGGATTAAAGACAATCTCTTTAACAAGTGGTGCTGGGAAATCTGGTCAACCACTTGTAAAAGAATGAAACTGGACCACTTTCTAACACCATACACAAAAATAAACTCAAAATGGATTAAAGATCTAAACGTAAGACCAGAAACTATAAAACTCCTAGAGGAGAACATAGGCAAAACACTCTCCGACATACATCACAGCAGGATCCTCTATGACCCACCTCCCAGAATATTGGAAATAAAAGCAAAAATAAACAAATGGGACCTAATTAACCTTAAAAGCTTCTGCACATCAAAGGAAACTATTAGCAAGGTGAAAAGACAGCCTTCAGAATGGGAGAAAATAATAGCAAATGAAGCAACCGACAAACAACTAATCTCAAAAATATACAAGCAACTCCTACAGCTCAACTCCAGAAAAATAAACGACCCAATCAAAAAATGGGCCAAAGAACTAAATAGACATTTCTCCAAAAAAGACATACAGATGGCTAACAAACACATGAAAAGATGCTCAACATCACTCATTATCAGAGAAATGCAAATCAAAACCACTATGAGGTACCATTTCACACCAGTCAGAATGGCTGCGATCCAAAAGTCTACAAATAATAAATGCTGGAGAGGATGTGGAGAAAAGGGAACCCTCTTACACTGTTGGTGGGAATGCAAACTAGTACAGCCACTATGGAGAACAGTGTGGAGATTCCTTAAAAAACTGGAAATAGAACTGCCTTATGATCCAGCAACCCCACTGCTGGGCATACACACTGAGAAAACCAGAAGGGAAAGAGACACGTGTACCCCAATGTTCATCGCAGCACTGTTTATAATAGCCAAGACATGGAAGCAACCTAGATGTCCATCAGCAGATGAATGGATAAGAAAGCTGTGGTACATATACACAATGGAGTATTACTCAGCCATTAAAAAGAATACATTTGAATCAGTTCTAATGAGGTGGATGAAACTGGAGCCTATTAT
Source organism: Bos indicus (assembly GCF_029378745.1). Taxonomy (NCBI): domain Eukaryota; kingdom Metazoa; phylum Chordata; class Mammalia; order Artiodactyla; family Bovidae; genus Bos; species Bos indicus. The sequence goes on from NC_091774.1 coordinate 33,486,705, forward strand.
ACAGAGTGAAGTAAGCCAGAAGGAAAAACATAAATACAGTATACTAACGCATATATATGGAATTTAGAAAGATGGTAACAATAACCCGGTGTACGAGACAGCAAAAGAGACACTGATGTATAGAACGGTCTTATGGATTCTGTGGGAGAGGGAGAGGGTGGGAAGATTTGGGAGAATGGTAATGAAACATGTAAAGTATCATGTGGGAAACGAGTTGCCAGTCCAGGTTCGATGCATGATGCTGGATGCTTGGGGCTGGTGCACTGGGACGGCCCAGAGGGATGGTATGGGGAGGGAGGAGGGAGGAGGGTTCGGGATGGGGAACACATGTATACCTGTGGCGGATTCATTTTGATATTTGGCAAAACTAATACAATTATGTAAAGTTTAAAAATAAAATAAAATTGGAGAAAAAAAAAAAAAAAAAAAGAAATTAAGGAATCAATCCTATTCACCATTGCAACAAAAAGAATTAAATATCTAGGAATAAACTTACCTAAGGAGACAAAAGAACTGTACACAAAAAATTATAAGACACTGATGAAAGAAATCAAAGATGGCACAAGCAGATGGAGAGATATTTCATGTTCCTGGGTAGGAAGAATCAATATTTTGAAAATGACCACACTACCAAACACAATGTACAGATTCAACACAATCCCTATCAAATTGCCAATGACATTTTTCAAAGAACTAGAACAAAAAATTTCACAATTTATATGGAAACACAAAAGACCCCAAATAGCCAAAGCAGTCTTGAGAAAGAAGGATGGAGCTAGAGGAATCAATTTTTCTGACTTTAGATTATACTACAAAGCTACAGTCATCAAGAGAATATGGTACTGGCACAAAAACAGAAATATAGACCAATGGAACAAGATGGAAAGCCCAGAAATAAACCCATGCACCTATGGGTACCTCATTTTTGACAAAGGAGGCAAGAACATATAATGGGGCAAAAACAGCCTCTTCAATAAATGGTGCTCGGAAAACTGGACAGCTACATGTAAAAGAATGAAATCAGAACATTTCCTAACACCATACACAAAAATAAACTCAAAATGGATTAAAGACCTAAATGTAAGACCAGAAACTATAAAACTCTTGGAGGAAAACATAGGCAGAACACTCGATGACATAAAGCAAAACAAGATCCTCTATGAGCCACCTCCTAGAGTAATGGAAATAAAAACAAAAGTAAACAAGTGGGACCTGATTAAATTTAAAAGCTTTTGCACAGCAAAGGAAACTATAGGCAAGGTGAATAGACAACCTTCAGAATGGGAGAAAATAATAGCAAATGAAACAACTGACAAAGGATTAATTTCCAAAATATACAAGCAGCTCATACAACTCAATATAAGAAAAACAAACAACCTGATCAAAAAGTGGGAAAAAGACCTCAACAGACGTTTCTCCAAAGAAGACATACAGATGGCTAACAAACACATGAAAAGATGCTCAACATCGCTCATTATTAGAGAAATGCAAATCAATTACAATGGGATATCACCTCACACCAGTCAGAATCAGTTCAGTTCAGTTCAGTCACTCAGTCATGTCAGACTCTTTGTGATCCCCATGGGCTGCAGCACGCCAGGCCTCCCTATCCATCACCAACTCCTGGAGTTTATTCAAACTCATGTCCATTGAGTCAGTGATGCAATCTCATCCTCTGTCATCCCCTTCTCCTCCCACCTTCAATATTTCCCAGCATCAGGGTCTTTTTAAATGAGTCAGTTCTTTGCATCAGGTGGCCAAAGTACTGGAGTTTCAGCTTCAGCATCAGTCTTTCCAATGAATATTCAGGACTGATTTCCTTTATGATGGACTGCTTGGATCTCCTTGCAGTCCAAGGGACTGGCCATCATCAAAAAGTTTACAGAAAATAAATTCTGGAGAGGGTGTGGAGAAAAGGGAACACTCTTGTACTGTTGGTGAGAAAGTAAATTGATATAGCCACTATGGAAAATGGTATGGAGATTCCTTAAAACCTAGGAATAAAACCACCATATGACCCAGCAATCCCACTCCTAGGCATATACCCTGAACAAACCAAAATTGAAAAAGACACATGTATTGCATTATTCACTGAAGCACTATTTGCAATAGCTAGAACATGGAAGAAGGAAACGGCAACCCACTCCAGTGTTCTTGCCTGGAGAATCCCAGGGGTGGGGGAGGCTGGTGGGCTGCCATCTATGGGGTCGCACAGAGTCGGACACGACTAAAGCGACTTAGCAGCAGCAGCAGAACATGGAAGCAACCTAGATGTCCATCGATAGATGAATGGATAAAGAAGTTGTGGTACATATACACAATGGAATATTCAGCCATAAAAAGGAGCACCTTTGAGTTAGTTCTGATGAGGTGGATGAACCTAGAACCTATTATACAGAGTGAAGTGAGTCAGAAAGAGAAAGATAAATATCATCTTCTAACACATATATATGGAATCTAGAAAAATGGTACTGAAGAATTTACTTACAGGGCAGCAATAGAGAAACAGACATAGAGAATAGACTTATGGATGTGGGGAGAGGGGAGGAGAGGGTGGGATGCATGGAGAGAGTAACATGGAAACTTATAAAATATAAAATATTTTATAAGTTTATAAAATATAAAATCTTATAAAATAGATAGCCAATGGGAATTTGCTGTATGGCTAAGAAACTCAAATAGGGGCTCTGTATCAACCTAGAGGGGTGGGATGGGAACGGAGATGGGAGGGAAGTTCAAAAGGGAGGGGATATATGTATACACATGGCTGAATCAGATTGAGGATTGACAGAAAACAGCAAAATTCTATAAAGCAATTATCCTTCAATTAAAAAAATAAAAGTTACACTCAAAAAAACTTATATCTATAGAATAACAAGTAAAATGGGCAGAAGCAAACTTGGTAACAAACACCACTGGCTCCTGGATACTCAGCAGATGGAGAAGTGAGCTGGCTGTACTGTATCAGATGTGCACTGATTTCATGCAGTATGTATTATAGAAAATGGGAGCCTTGTGGCACCCCACTCCAGTACTCTTGCCTGGAAAATCCCATGGACGGAGGAGCCTGGTAGGCTGCAGTCCATGGGGTCCTTAAGAGTCGGGCATGACTGAGAGACTTCACTTTCACTTTTCACTTTCATGCATTGGAGAAGGAAATGGCAACCCACTCCAGTATTCTTGCCTGGAGAATCCCAGGGACAGAGGAGCCTAGTGGGCTGCCATCTGTGGGGTCACACAGAGTCCGACACGACTGAAGCAACTTAGCAGTTAATCTGTGGTCAGTTAATTGAAGGTTAGATAAGAGAATTTCTATCATGTATATATATATATATATTTCTATCATCTATATTTTATGTATACATGTGTATGTATATATACACAAATAGCTACCAAACACATCAGGTATAAAATGGTGGCTCAGCGGTAAAGAATCTGCCTGCCAATGAAGTCAACGCGAGATGCAAGATCATTCCCTGGGTTAGAAGATCCCCCGGAGGAGGAAATGGCAATCCACTGCTGTATTCTTGCCTGGAAAATTCCATAGGGTCGTAAATACTCAGACACAACTGAGCATGCACGAACGAATGAACCAAACACATCAAGTATAAAATTAAATATAACATTAACAATGGGAAGAAAAAGCCGCTTCTGTTGGCTTAGCTTACAGCAAGACTCTTGGCCTCCTTCACACTGAGCACGGATTTAGTCACGAGATGGAAAAGGCTTCAGGTTAAACTACGTTGTCTCTTGCGTAACCTTAAGTCAGCAATTAACTTCAGAGTCATTTCACTTCCTTACACAGCCAGATTCTTGGTCCAAAACCAGCAAGTAAAGCCCATCACAAAATAGCACCCACAGTTTTCCGCTCACCCACCACCCTCCATAAGTTCAGTGTTGGCACAACTGCAGAAATCTGCCACTGGATGATCAGCCAGACCCTTGATGGAGGTCCAGGGGGAAAGGAAGGAAACCTAATGGAATTAGAAGAGTAATAAAGTAGACTGAAGCCAAAGATGACATCAGGCTTCGTGGTAGGCTAGGAGGTAAAGGGAATGTACTGCAAAAAAGGATGTTCTTAATTCACAGCGTCTTGGGAAGATTCATCTAGCGTGATGCTAAAATCCTTGGCAAGTGTTCCACATGAAATTTAGAGAAGCCCTTTCCATTAAATTGCCTCTCCACATGATACATTTAGAAGAAATCCCAGAGATGTAATTTTTACCATCTAACTGTCGAATTATCCAACAGAGGAGAGAGCTGCCCTGTTTTCTTGAATGTGGCAATACCCACTGTGGCCCAGTCAAGCCCATTAGGAACAAACTGACCCAAAGTGTCTCAAAGAGGAAAATTAGATCAAAGTGATCTTCCATCCTAACTGCCTTTCAATAATGTTATGGAATTAAAAGTCTTACAAAGAATAGAATTCAATTACCTCGTCCCTCTTACTGTTTTCCTAAAGTGACACTGACTGAATGGTTTCATAAGCCCTAGGACAGAGGCATATCACTCAACCCTGGTTGGAATGAAAAGTCTTTACATATGATTATTTCAGTATAGCAATATCCTTTTTAATTGCTTTTAACTGTTCCAGAAAGTCCCAAAGCCTGGTCAATCTCCTTGCCCATCATGAATGGAGGGAGTGTGGAAGCAACAGACGGCAGATGTGTGGTTAGAAGAGGTTGGAAAGGACAAAGCAATGTGACAGGGAACAGATCCTTTCCCCAAACCTGTTTCTATCAGAATTCACAAAATTCCACCACCCACTACCCACACCCCCAACACACAGACCCAGGTGAGCTGTAGCTCAGCTGCCTCACCCAGGACCTACCCATCTGCTGGGGACTCTCGTCACATCCTTTGGTAAAGACTTCACCTACATGAAACATTCCTGTTCTGCATCTCATAACCTTGCAGCTGGGGGTTGTGAATTCCAAACTTATTTTCATATCACAATAGTTTTCAAACTTAAAAAAAAAAAAAAAACACAGCCAAACTCCTCTTTTCCCAAATAAAGTTATAGAAAGATAATGGCAAGTTCTAGGTGCCAAGGTGAATTCTCTGTGTAGTAATTTCACTGCTTCTTCCTGCCCTTCACACAGGCCCCACCTAAAACAGGTAACTGATCTCCTTAGACAATACTTTGTGGGGCTTGCGTAAAGATGAGGACTGACTTAAGAAAAGCATGATGACAGCCATCTCTCTATGGGCTTGCTTTCTGGGGTGGCTTTTTTTTTCTTGCATACTTGGCTTACAATTAGAGTAAGCAACTACAAGTCTCCTGCAATGCGTTACTTTGGTTTGATTGTTAACTTTCACGCTTTCCCACTGTGATTAAAGACAAGCAGGGTGTTTTCCCCCTTGTTCATCCTTTTTAAAAAATGAGTATTTTGTTGAAAAATGGAGCAAAAACTAATTTTTATCCCTAATTACAAGAAAACTAGATTAACAACACTTTTAGATAGGAAGAAATGTACACATTGAAATATACATACACACACTCACTTCAAAACCCCTTCATACATTCAGACACGTTACATACTGATTCTGTTACAGCAAACTTTAATATGTTTCAACGTTTTCCCTAGTTTGCATAGTAATTCCAAGTGGAGTTCTTAAATTTGAAATTGGACTTCCTAAATGGTCTGTTTCTGGAGTTTTTGACAATTTCAGAAGGTATGGAAACCATGGCAATATTTCTTCTGTTACAGTTTCTTTCCTTGAAAGAAGTCATCTGTGGGAGAGGGAGAGGATGGGATGATTTGGGAGAATGACATTGAAACATGTATAATGTCATATATGAAATGAGTCGCCAGTCCAGGTTCAATGCACGATACTGGATGCTTGGGGCTGGTGCACTGGGACGACCCAGAGGGATGGTACGGGGAGGGAGGAGGGTTCAGGATGGGGAACACGTGTATACCTGTGGCGGATTCATGTTGATATATGGCAAAACCAATACAATATTGTAAAGTTAAAAAATAAAATTAAATTTAAAAAAAAAGGAGTCATCTGATAACCAGAGGCTGGCTGGCTCTCCTGCACTCTCTCCTTTCTCTCTCTCTCTCTACCTGCCACGTTCCTATATACTACCTAGGTTTCTACCTTCTTTCTTTGAAAGAATAAAAATTGCTTCTCTTCATCATTTACTTGCAGAAAGAGAGGAAGCATAGACCCATAGTGTGCATCAGTATCAACAAGATGACACAAGTCCATCTTTTGTAATCAAAAAAGCTTGACTCCCCTTTACAACAGAGACACCTCTCCTTCCACCTAACGGGTAAATGCTTTTGGATCTAAAGGCAATGGCAAGCCTCCTTCACACAACACAGAACAAAAATCTTCCTTCTTTTAAAGATGTATTATCCATTTGGAGTTTCAAATCCTAGTTCATGCAATCATCTAAAATACATTTAAACAGAACATGACTGAATCTTAGACTTCAATGTGAAATAATTTTACCCCAAGTATGTCAAATAGGTCAAAGTCATTTGGGCATCAGTTTAAAGTGTTCCTATAGTTTCCTGGAATTGACACATTGAACAGTGTAGTAATAATGTGTCTGTTGACCACAAACAGCATTACCTCATCTAAAAACATCCAGCCTTGAAAGAGCAGCCTCCATTAACCCTTTCAAAGCCCGTCCCATGGAGCACTGCCAAAGTGGCCTAAGTCATTGTGTTTGCTTAACTTGCTGGGCATGGGTTATCCTAATTCTGCTGATAAAATGTGTGATACCAAGCAGGCGTTCCTTTCCTTTCTTTGGGGTTCAGTTTTTTATTTGTTTTTCTTAATGTAAATTAAAGAAACTGAACAAAAGACCTAAAAGTCCTCTTTTGGAAGGCAAGAACACAAGGTTTGAATCCTGACTCTGCCATTTGCCACCTGAGTGGCCTGGGCAAGTTACCTGAGCCATCATAATTCAGTTAACTTATCTGTAATATTCTTATCCAAGGTGGTTGCGAACATAGAGGGAGACATCCATAACGTGTCAACCACAAACTGACCCTTGCCATTGGCATCTGCCATCCACCTCTATACGGATTAAATCATGTGCTGCTGCAGCTGCAGACCTTCAACACCTCCTGAAGGAGCTCAGGCAGGACAGCAGAAAAGAGGCACTCTGGGCTCAGGGAAAAACTGGCTGGACAGGTCTTCAGATAGATGTTTTCAGGAGTTGGTTTTATGAGCCCAGTTCTTGTATCTCCTCATATCTAGAAACATACTAAAATCCTTCATGGTGACAATTGTTCTTCATGACTAGCAAAAGCTTCATAAGACTAGTAGAAATCTTCTCAAAAAATATGTACGTGACTGCATGTATTCCCCTGCACCAACATCACATACATCCTGGCCTTCCCCTCTGCCTCTTTGAAGCAGTTTCTCAGAGCTACCTGAGGTGCTGTCTCCCAGGCTGCAGTCCTCATTTTGCCCCAGATAAAACTTGCAACTCTCACACTGTGCTTTTTAATTTTTTTTTTTAACTCAACACATGTTAGATGCTGTGTCAGTTCTTCGTCACTCCCATTGAGAGCTGGAGACTAATTCCCTCTTCCCTTGAACATGGTCTGGCTCTAGTGACTTGTCTGAGCAATAGACCAATAGGTCATAAGAAGTGTCTTAGCTTCAACCCAGGCCTCATGGAACAATAGCTTTGGGAACCCTGAGCTACTATATGAGAACTTAAACCACCTTGAGCCCACCATGCTAGAGAGGCCCAGTGGAAAGACCCTTAGAGAACATAGAGAGAAAGGGCTTCCTGCTTTGCCTGAGCTGTTTAGCCCCTTGCTATTTATGTCATACCAGCGGAGGCCCATAGATGTCTGTGTGGAGCAAGGAAGAGGGCCGGGTAACCCCATCCAGCTGCCCAAGTTGCAGAGCCATAGGCAAGTAATGATCACCACGTTCTAAGTCACTAAGTTTTGTTATACATCAAAAGAACACAAAAGCACACACATAGGTTAAAAAAAATTAATTTAAAAATAAAAAAATAAATCTTTAATTTAAAAAATAAATATAAAATTTTAACAAAGAGCACACACATAAGAGCCTTGAAGGATAGTACCTAACTCAACTTTTTCCCCATGACTGTCAAATACACTTTCATAGGTGTCTCTTCACTCTGCATTGCCAAACAAATACTGTGCCTATTGGGCACAGCAGATGAAGAATAAAGTCAGTACTTTCCCAAGACAGCACTAAGTCACATGAAGCCTCCCTGATCTGTATCCCATTTGGAACAGCAACCTTAGAGTCTTTAGATGGAATTGTGAAAGCCATCTCTAGAGCTGTGGGGACACAAACAAACTCACCAGAGAAAACCTCATGGAGAATCTGACGAGGTTAAGATACTAGGAGATGCCTATGGAGAACAGTCATCTTTATGGGATTTGCCTACATAAGGATGAAGCATTTGGGCAGAAAAGTGGACCTCTACTTTAATTCCCATGAGAGTCTATGACTTTTGCAACATACATACTATTTCTTGCTAAATCACTAGTAGCCTGCTGCATGCAAATTCCATTTAGTTAATAAAACACAGATATGCTGACAGCACCACTGACCTGGGGGCTGCAGGCGGAAGAGTAGGGCACTGAGTCACGTGGGCTGGCGAGGAGTGTCTACATCTCCCAGACGTTCAGATGGGATGCTAGGTACTCTCAGTGGACATACTCTCTGATTTCCCTTTCACTTGCCTTTTTTTCCCCCAGGGAGCTCAATGGAAATACACTCTGAGGAATGACGGAGGGAAAACTTCCAAAAGAAATGATGCCATCTTTCTCCAAAATGATATTTACCAAAGGAAATCACAGTGAGAGGCTATTTTCTTTGGGTGAACAGGATGTCTTCCATCCAGTTTCGTTTCTCAGGCTAAACTCAGGATCCAGAAACATGAATTCACATGCCACCTCAGGCTCCCAGATTTTCACATTGACATGTCAACAGGCTCATCTTAAACTAGAAGAAAAAAATGAAACTCACACTCTTCTCTCCTTCCATGCAAAATACGATGTTTTCAGTCAGAGTATAAGTGATTTTTAAAATACTTCTGAGAGTAAGCAATTTCAAACTTGTTTTTCTAGAATGTCTGAGCTAGAAGGGATCTTAAAGACCGTTTTATTTTTAAGAACCAGGATCTTTCTTTAAGAAAGCTCTGGGAAAGAAGTCCCTCTATATAAAACAGCAGACATAAAGAAATACTCTTGTGGGGTGGGAGTTCAGGTAGGGTGGGCTAGGGCACCACTGTTACTCCTGAAATGGTTGAACAGAACTGATAGCAGAATGTGAGGTGATTTTCACAGATCTAGGGCCTCTCTGTCTTTTTTTACAAATTAGGGAACTAAGTCCTAGGGAATGCTAATGTGAGCCAAAGGTTCACAGAGCTAAGGGCATGGCACTACCAAGACCAGAGCCCAGAACTTCTCAATCCTGTGTTAGGATCCACAGGCTCCCTCTTGTAAGTTGTGAACTGGCCACTTAACCTGCAGACACTGAACAAGTGACATAACGCGAGGGAGAAGATCACATACAGAGCAGAGGTAACCGGCCACCTCGATCTGGAAGTAGGCACCCCACATACACTGCCAAGCACATTTGGCCAGCATAGACTTACAGAATGGACAATCCCAGGCATCTCCAACAAGTCAGCATCACTCAAAAACAGTGCTCTCCTAATATAAAGCAGAGACAACTGACACTTTTTAGTTTGAAAAGACCCGCTTCAGGGACTTCCCTGGTGATCCGGTGGCCAAGACTCCGCCCTCCTAATGTAGAGGGTCTAGGTTCAATCCTGGTCAGGGAACTAGATCCCACATGCTGCAACTACAGATCCCACATGCCACAATGAAGACTGGAGATCCTACATGCCGCAACTGAGACCCAGTGCAGCCAAGTAAATAAATAAAAATTAAATACTAAAAAAAAATGACCCACTTCAATCTTCTTTCCAAAATCTAGGCTCTGTATTAGATACTTGATAAGAACACTTTTCTTACTTGATAAGAACACTTTTCCTACTAACTGTTCACTCTTTGGCCTTTTTTTTTTTTTAAATAGCATTTCACTTCTCCTTAACACTACCCTATACAGTGCCACCCACATGCATATCGATATGAAACTACAGGCTGGCTGAACTGAAGCCAGCACTGAAAAGATACTCAGTGGGTTCCACTGGAGAAGACGACTATGCTCAAAATACATGCCTTTTCATTTTCTCACCATAATCTCAATTTTTTTCATTGAGTTATAATTGATTTACAGTATTATCTTAGTTTCAGGTGTACAACATAGTAATTCAATATTTGTATAGACTATACTCCATTTCAAGTTATATCAGCTATATTCCTTGTGTTACACAAGATATGCTTGTAGCTTATTTTATACATAGTAGTTTGAACTTCTTAATCTCCTAACCCCTGTCTTGCCCCCACCCTTCTTTCCCCACTAGTAACCACTAGTTTCTGAATTTGTTTTGTTATATTCATGTTTCACTATTTAGACTCCACATATAACTGATAAGATACACTATTTTTTTTTCTTTTTCTGGCTTATCTCACTAAACATAATATTCTCCAGTTCCATCCATGTTACTGAAAATGGAAATTTTTCATTAATTTTTATGGCTGAGTAATATATTCCTCTGTGTGTGTGTGTGTGTGTGTGTGTGTATGTGTTTAACATCTTTTTTATTCATTCATCTGTTGATGGACACTTAGGATGCTTCCATATCTTGGCTACTGAAAATAATGCTGCTATGCATTGGGGTACATGTATCTGTTTGATTAAGTGTTTTAATTTTCTTTGCATATATTCCTAGGAATGGAATTTCTGGATTATATGGCAGTTCTAGTTTTAGCTTTGCACAGAATCTCTACACTGTTTTTCATAGTGACTGCACCAACTTGCATCACCACCAACAGTGTGCCAGGATTTCCTTCTGTCCACATCCTGGTCAACATTTATTGCTTGTAGTTTTTGATAACGGTCATTCTGACAAGTGTGATGTGATATCTCACTGTGTTTTTGACTTGCATTTCTCTGGTGATTAGCAATGTTAAACATCATTTCATGTGCCTATTGGTCATGTGTATGTCTTCTTTGGAGAAATGTCTATTTGAGTCTTCTGCCCATTTTTTAATCAGGCTGTTTGGGATTTTCTGATATTGAGTTGTATGAGCTATTTATATATTTTGGGCATTACCAATAAGACACTTATTGGTCTGATCATTTGCAATATTCTCTATCCAGTAGATTGTGTTTTACAAAACTTTCAAGTTTAATTAGATCCCACTTGTTTATTTTTGCTTTAGTTCCCTTTGCCTGAGGAGACAGATAAAAATACATATATTGCTACAATTTATGCCAAAGAATGTTCTGCCTCTCTCTTCTTCTGGAAATGTTATGGCTTTTGGTCTTACATTTAGGTCTTTAACCCATTTTGAGTTTATTTTTCTATATGGTGCAAGAAAGTGTTGTAATTTCATGATACTAAGTGTAGCTGCCCAGTTCTACCAGCACCGTTTATTGAAGAGACTGTCTTTTCCCCGTTGTATATTCCCGTCTCCTTTGTCATAGACTAACTGACCATCATAGGTGATTGCCGTGCTCTCTATTCTGCACCACTGATCCATGAGTCTGTTTTGTGTCGGTACCACACGGGCTTGATTACTGTAGCTTTGTAGTATAGCCTGGAGTCAGGGAATGTGAAACCTCCAGCTTTGTTCTTGTTTCTCAAGATTTCTTTGACTCTTCAAAGTCTCTTATAGTTCAACACAAAAAGTTAATTTAGAAAATTCCCTCTAATCTCACTTTTTGCATAAAGATTTACAAAGTATCTATTCTTAGTTATAACAGGTATTCAGAAATTAAGATGAACTACACACACACAAACACACACACACAATGGAATATTATTCAGCCATAAAAATGAGGAATATCCTACCATTTATGACAACACAGATAGACCCTGAAGGCATTTTGTTAAGTGAGATAAATCAGACAGAGAAAGAGAAAAAGGAAAAAGGAAAAAAAAAATGAAGACTCACAGAATTCTTGAGTCAGAGTCTAAAGAGACTAAAACAAAAATAAAACAGATGGATCCACAGCATCTGAACCTCATCTTCCTCATTCTCCATGGGTTTGATTCATGTCCTCCTGCTGCCAGTTGGCCGAAACAGTAAGCCTCACCAGTCCAAACATTTGAGTAATTCTGGAGTTTTCAGCTAAATTTCTCCAAGCAAGCCAAACATCCACCCACCATACCCCAGACATGACTTCAGAAAATATTTCTCCATTTCCAATTTGTGAAACAGAACTAACGCCAATTATACTAACTTCTACCCACCATTTAAATGACTGGTAGTATTATAGAAGACATATAAATCTGCAACACATTTAGTAATTTAAGGCTTGCTTGGGAACTATACCTTGGGAAGAAATGTAAAGACGAATGTATTTGGATACAAATAATTTTATAAATAAAAAGGAAGCTGGTAGCCACAAAGAAGCTGGAACTCAGGTTTAACTCAGCAGAACGAGCCACAGTCTTGACCTTACAATGTCACTATTCAGTATTACAATGTGATTAAGCAGGTAAGCTCTGAAATTGGACCGTCTGAGTTCAAGTTGTAGCTTTATCCCTGGCTACTTATGTGGCCTTGGACAAATTAAATTTCTCTGTACCTCATAGGGTGGAGATGAGGATTAAAATGAGTTAATAAGTGTCTGGCTCAGAGTGAGGTCAAAGTAACTGTTAGCTATTCGCTATTTTCCTTCTGGGTTTGTTGTATCACAGGGTGGTCATAAGAATTAAATGTTAGGATTATGTTAATCATAGTACATGACACAAAGAGTATTTGACAAATATTAATTATTAAATCATAGAAATTTAGAACTGAAAGGAATTTTAAAGATAAACCAGACCAAAATTCTCATTTTAAATATGAGGAAACTAACATTCAAAGAAGGGAAACAAACTGCCCATAATCTCTCAACCAGTTCATCATACAACTAGGGCTTCATTCACTCATTATGTGTTCAACAAATATTAATGATATAAACTATGGTGGTTCAGATAGTAAAGAATCTGCCTGCAATGCAAGAGACCTGGGTTTGATCCCTGGGTCAGGAAGATCCCCTGGAGAAGGAAATGGCAACCCCACTCCAGTATTTTTGCCTGGAGAATTCCATGTACAGAGGAGCCTAGCAGACTACAGTCCATGGGGTCACAAAGAGTTGTAGACAACTGAGTGACTAACACTTTTTCAGATATAATGTCAGATATAGGTTTTCAGTTTCAGGTATAGGATACAGTGGGGGGAAAAACGGACAAAGTTTGTTGGATTTGAATCTTGGTCTTAGTCTCGTATACTTTCCACTATAATACTTATAGTATGTAGTTAAACAAAATTAACAACAAATCAGATCAATCTAAAAATTCCTTGAACCAGTTTTATCTTCTTAGAAAAACAGCTTCAGTTCTTTGTGCCTCAATTTCTCCCCAGGTAAAATGAGAAGGTTTTTTTTAAGGGTTATCCCAGATATATTATATAATTGTTCCTTCAATGCCTTGGTCTCTTAGTTACTTATGTAAATCTTGTTCCATTGTAGCACACGAAAGAGCTCCATCTCCAAGAGAGACTAAAGCAATACTTACTGATAATCTACTGGATACAGGCAAACCAAGTTTCTGTTTCTATAATTGGACAAGTTCAGATGGTAAGAAAATATAATAATCCCTTCTGCTTCTGATGCAAACACTACAATTTCCCATATTTTGAGAGGTTTCACTGGTTGTAAAACGCTTGGTTCATTTAGTGAAGCTTTTCCACAGAGAGGTCTGCAAATCCAGTTAATCAACTGGAATGAGGCTGATGACAACACAAGCCTTGTAATTTTCAAGGGAAACAGGAAATACTTACAAAACACCCTAACTTTTCAGACACTCCTGTTTCAAGACTATCTGTCACTTTATCTGAGAAAAAGGCAATAATACTTTCAGACACGTCTGGAATCTTAAAAACCAAAGTGTATATTAACTATTTAGCCTCTTGTAGAACCTCAAGATAAAAATTTGAGTTCACTTTTACTTCTGATATTGGGTTGGTCAAACAGTTCATTTGGGTTTTTCCATAAGATGTTATGGAAAAAAGCCTGAACAAACTTTTTGGCCAACCTAATATTCTAGCTTTAAGTTTAAATCAAAGAAAACCAATTTCACTATAATTTTCAAGCTTCTATGGCTAATGAGAAATATTGTTTAACTTGGGATGGGCTCGATAAAGGACAGAAATGGAATGGACCTAACAGAAGCAGAAGATATTAAGAAGAGATGGAAAGAATACACAGAAGAACTGTACAAAAAAGATCTTCACGACCCAGATAATCACGACGGTGTGATCACTGACCTAGAGCCAGACATCCTGGAATGTGAAGTCAAGTGGGCCTTAGAAAGCATCACTACGAACAAAGCTAGTGGAGGTGATGGAATTCCAGTTGAGCTATTCCAAATCCTGAAAGATGATGCTATGAAAGTGCTGCACTCAATATGCCAGCAAATTTGGAAAACTCAGCAGTGGCCACAGGACTGGAAAAGGTCAGTTTTCATTCTGATCCCAAAGAAAGGCAATGCCAAAGAATGCTCAAAGTACTGCACAATTGCACTCATCTCACACGCTAGTAAAGTAATGCTCAAAATTCTCCAAGCCAGGCTTCAGCAATACGTGAACCATGAACTTCCAGATGTTCAAGCTGGTTTTAGAAAAGGCAGAGGAACCAGAGATCAAATTGCCAACATCCACTGGATCATGGAAAAAGCAAGAGAGTTCCAGAAAAGCATCTATTTCTGCTTTATTGACTATGCCAAAGTCTTTGACTGTGTGGATCACAATAAACTGTGGAAAATTCTGAAAGAGATGGGAATACCAGACCACCTGATCTGCCTCTTGAGAAACCTGTATGCAGGTCAAGAAGCAACAGTTAGAACTGGACATGGAACAACAGACTGGTTCCAAATAGGAAAAGGAGTATGTCAAGGCTGTATACTGTCACCCTGCTTATTTAACTTTTATGCAGAGTACATCATGAGAAACGCTGGGCTGGAAGAAGCACAAGCTGGAATCAAGATTGCCAGGAGAAATATCAATAACCTCAGATATGCAGATGACACCACCCTTATGGCAGAAAGTGAAGAGGAACTAAAAAGCCTCTTGATCAAAGTGAAAGAGGAAAGTGAAAAAGTTGGCTTAAAGCTCAACATTCAGAAAACGAAGATCATGGCATCTGGTCCCATCACTTCATGGCAAATAGATGGGGAAACAGTGGAAACAGTGTCAGACTTTATTTTGGGGGGCTCCAAAATCACTGCAGATGGTGACTGCAGCCATGACATTAAAAGACGCTTACTCCTTGGAAGGAAAGTTATGACCAACCTAGGTAGCATATTCAAAAGCAGAGACGTTACTTTGCCAACAAAGGTCCGTTTAGTCAAGGCTATGGTTTTTCCAGTGGTCATGGATGGATGTGAGAGTTGGAGTGTGAAGAAAGCTGAGCACCGAAGAATTGATGCTTTTGAAGTGTAGTGTTGGAGAAGACTCTTGAGAGTCCCTTGGACTGCAAGGAGATCCAACCAGTCCATTCTAAAGGAGATCAGTCCTGGGTGTTCTTTGGAAGGAATGATGCTAAAGCTGAAATGCCAGTACTTTGGCCACCTCATGCGAAGAGTTGACTCATTGGAAAAGACTCTGATGCTGGGAGGGATTGGGGGCAGCAGGAGAAGGGGACGACAGAGGATGAGATGGGTGGATGGCATCACCAACTCGATGGACGTGAGTTTGAGTGAACTCCGGGAGTTGATTGGAGAAGGCAATGGCAACCCACTCCAGCACTCTTGCCTGGAAAATCCCATGGACAGAGGAGCCTGGAAGGCTGCAGTCCATGGGGTCGTGAAAAGTTGGACACGACTGAGCGACTTCACTTTCACTTTGCACTTTCATGCATTGGAGAAGGAAATGGCAACCCACTCAAGTGTTCTTGCCTGGAGAATCCCAGGGACGGCGGAGCCTGGTGGGCTGCCATCTATGGGGTCGCACAGAGTTGGCCATGACTGAAGCGACTTAGCAGCAGCAGCAGCCAGGAGTTGGTGATGGACAGGGAGGCCTGGCATGCTGCAATTCATGGGGTCACAAAGAGTCGGACATGACTGAGCGACTGAACTGAACTGAACTGAACTGATATGGCAAAAATCATCACAATATTGTAATTATCCTTCAATTAAATAATTTTTAAAATACAGCAAAAGGGATAGAATGACACCTTAATGATCAGATTATAAGAGACTGTTTTCCTACTTGTTAGATTCTATCGACTTCTCAGTCCTCATTTTTTGATGAACCAAGCCTCCATGTTGGACAGATCCATGTGGGAAGAAAGAAAGTTGCCTCTAAACAATATCCAGTGAGGAACTGAGGCCTTCAGTCAAACAGCCCAAGAGGAACTCTCTCAAGAGCTCAGAAGCAGACTTTCCAATGTGAAACTCGAGATGACTGCAGCCCAGCCAATACCTTTATTGCAGCCTGTAAGAGATCCTGGAATAGAGGACCAGCTAAGATGTACCTGTACACTTAATTCATAAAAACTATAAGATACTCAAATGTCTATTGCTTTAAGCCACTAGTTTAGGGATAATTTTTTTTATAAAGTAATAGACATTATTTCAGACACACACACACACCTCTAAAAAAATCAATCCTAATTATCATCAAGTACCAAGACACTTTATAGTTAGACTGGGCACTATTTCTTGAGGGATTCCCAGGTGGCGCAGTGATAAAGAAGCCAATGCAGGAGATGTGGATTCTATCCCTGGGTCAGGAACATCCTCTGGAGTAGGAAATGACAACCCGCTCCAGTATTCTTGCCTGAAAAATTCCATGGACAGTGGAGCCTGAGAGGCTACAGTCCATGGGATAACCAAGAGTCTGACATGACTGAGCAAGTGAGCATGCATGCGTTCACTATTTCTTGAGTCAAATCAGATCAAGGCGTAAGTCCACTGACAGTTTTATACCCTCCCTTCCCAATAGATTTGGTCTAAGACTGGTTTCTCTACAAGCCTGGCCTCGCATATCCAGAGTTGAGCCTCAGACATTAGCTTTTCTGAGCTTTTCCCTTATCCCCTGATCCAGTTTGCGTTAAGTCCAAAGACAAGTTTACTGAAACTACTGCAGTAAGAGAGACCAAAGTGTCTCAGCTGGAGTTATCAGGGGAATGTATTTATAAAGTTTAAGGGCCTGAGTTGCATGATTTTAAGGCAGGTCTTAGTAGGCATGGAACGAGTTGAGACACAGCAAAGCTTAGGACACTGGACCCTTGGAGTGGTGGGCACAGCAAGTCAAGGGTCTTAAAGAGGGCCTTCATGAACAAGGTCATAGTTTTGCTTTTTAGGTGAAATTCACATAATGTAAAATTAATCATTTTAAAGAAAACAATTCAGTGGCAATAAGCACAGTCATGACGTTATGCAGTCACCATCTCTATCAAATTCCAAAACAAAACAAAAACCCTAAACCCACAACACTTGCTTCCCATTCCCTAACCCCACCCCCAAGATTTTTAGACTTTATGGATTTATCTTTTCTGGATATTTCATTTAAATGGAATCATACAAAACTCCACTCAAAATCCTATAATGGCCTATATGGGAGAAGAATCTAAAAAAGAGTGGATACACGTACAGGTATAATTGATTCACTTTGCTCGCCACCTGAAACCAACACATTATAAATCAACTATACTCCAATAAAAAAATTTTTTTAAATCCCAGCAGATATAAAAATGGTGTAGACCCTTAACTAAAACATAAAAAATAATAAATTAAATTAAAAAAAATTAAAATAAATGGAATCTTACAAGAGATGACCTCTGGTGTCAGACTAAAGAAGCAGATACAGGAGAATGAACTAATTTACCTAATGTCAAGATTTCTTTGATCCCTAGATCTTGTTAGTAATGTTCTTTAATACTAAAATACTAAAAGGTCTATGCTGCTGCTGCTGCTGTTGCTGCTGCTGCTAAGTCGCTTCAGTCGTGTCCGACTCTGTGCAACTCCATAGACGGCAGTCCACCAGGCTCCCCCGTCCCTGAGATTCTCCAGGCAAGAACACTGGAGTGGGTTGCCATTTCCTTCTCCAATGCAGGAAAGTGAAAAGTGAAAGTGAAGTCGCTCAGTCGGGTCTGACTCTTAGCGACCCCATGGACTGTAGCCCGCCAGGCTCCTCTATCCATGGGATTTTCCAGGCAAGAATACTGGAGTGGGATGCCATTGCCTTCTCCGAAGAGGTCTATAGAGACACAAATTAAAAAATCTTCTTATAGGACACAATTACCTCTAGGGGGCCAGTGTTATTGAAGCTCTTTTTTGTTTAGTGGCTCAGTCCTGTCCAACTCTTTGTGATCCCATGGACTCTAGCCTACCAGGCTCCTCTGCCCATGGGATTTCCCTGGCAAGAATACTGGAGTGGGTTGCAATTTCCTTCTCCAGGGGATCTTCCTGACCCTGGGATCAAACCTGCATCTCCTGCATTGGCAGTTGGATTCTTTACCACTGAGCCACCAGTAATTCTGACTCTCCTGTTCCTTTCCAAACCACAACATGTAAGATCCTCTCATTTGGGGGAATTCTTGTAAAACATAAAATGAAGGAGCTTTCGGACAAAAAAGGCAGTCCAGAGTCCCCCACTTGGTTGTTAAAGGCTTTGAACTCTAAATAGGACTTATAATTTTTTTCCCCTTCTTGAATTAAATTATCCAAAGATCTCTTTTTCTAAGAAGAAAAATTCATGGACCAAAATAATCATGGATGATATATCACAGATTAGCCTGAAAAGCATCAGGTTAACAAGATAAACGATTTGTGCCCTATTTGTGGGTAGTTGTCAAGAGATTTGTACACTGCAAACTGAATAACAGATATTAAGGGCCATCCAATGATCTGTTTTCCAGGGGAAAAAATACTCCAATGGGGTTATCAAATAACACAAGAAAGTGCTGAACCACTCATCAAAAATGATACTGCACTAGGAGATGAAACTTGCAATGTAGCCATCATCAGATATGGCTAAATCAAAATAACGGGCTTTATCTTAAGTAATGGGTTTTTCTTGTAAAAAAGAAAAAAAGAAGTGTCCAAAAACAGAGCATTGTTCCCTAAACTACTCCAAAGCTCTATTTCTTAAAATAAGTTTGATTACAAAGGCAAGCTCAAATGAAAGATCCAAAATTTTTATATTACTTTCTCTTTGATAAAGTGAAAGAGTTCAATTTTGTGCTACCTAATGGACATACCAGGAAACCCAAAAATTTTGTTGAAAAGATATCTTAACAGTTTAATTCTTCTGATTTGGGGATTTTGCCTTGGAAAGCTAAAATCGAGAAGGGATGTCAAAGGAAATAAAATAGGAATATAAATCATCACACCCAAAGGCAAAAAAACAGTTATAGACAATATTTTTAAACTCACAACAAAAATAATGATTATTAGAAATTTAATCTTTTTCAATAAAAGGGGAAATCTGGGTCAAAATGATTCAAAATTTGCCCAAAAATTAGACATTTAGCAGAATGTTTGGGCAGTGAAAAGGAATCTCTGTTATTTGGAGACAGAATAATTTGGTCATTTTTTTTTTTTTTTTTTAAAGAAAACCAAAATAATGGGAGGGGAGTTTGAGGGAAAATGGATACCTGTTTATGTATGGCTGAATCTCTTCACTGCTCACCTGAAACTATCACAACACTGTTAATACCCCAATGCAAGATTAAAAGGTTAAAAAAATAAATAAAATTTAAAAATCTAAAAGGAAAGCCCAAATATATTCTAATTTGACATGTCACAGATATGAATCCTGAATATTCACTGGAAGGACTGATGCTGAAGCTGAAACTCCAATACTTTGGCCACCTGATGCAAAGAGCTGACTCACTGGAAAAGACCCTGGTGCTGGGAAAGATGGAATCCAGGAGGAGAAGAGGATGACAGAGGATGAGACGGTTGGATGGCATCACCGACTCGATGGACATGAGTCTGAGCAAGCTCCGGGAGTTGGTGATGGACAGAGAAGCCTGGGGTGCTGCAGTCCATGGGGTCGCAGAGAGTCGGACATGACTGACCGACTGAACTGAGACATGAGATACATGATCCATGTAACAATTTTCAGTAATAGATGCAAAGACTCTTTTTAAATAAATCCATTAACATTAGGCCAATCTTGTAAATAGTAATTTTTTTCCCACAATTCAGCATTTCCTTCAAACTCATGCTAGCGTTACAAACCGAGCAAAGAAATGTTACCTTCCTCAGACCCTTAACGTTTAATTTGACTTTAAAAAATGTAATAAAAGATTAATGTTATCTCTAAACTTTTTAGATCAATCTTAATATGCCTTTACATGTATGTATTTAGACGTATACAAATATGTAACTATGGAAATAGATTTTATTAGCATAAAATAAAATATGTGTACACACATGTATGTGTATATAATTAAATTTATCATTCTAATAAACTAACAATTTCCTTAAAAGGCACACCATATTCATTATTTTTTATATGTACTTATATTTCTCCAAAAGTATTGCACTTAGTATTATCTCAACAATTTACATGAATTACTCCCTTACTAAGGTAAGCAGCTTTTGCTTTTCCAGACAGAAAACTGGAAGATCAGAAACAAAAATAGTCTAGCTAATTTTTTCCACACACATATTTTACCACTGTGACAATTTCTAAGGTAGAAAAACAAGCATATTTATTATAACATTTAAAGATATTTGCATATTTTGCCAAGGTGCAGTTGTTGTTGCTTAGTAGCTAAGTCCTGTCTGACTCTTTTACGACCCCATGGACCATAGCCCACCAGGCTCCTCTGTCCATGGGATTTCCCAGGCAAGAATACTGTAGTAGGTTGCCATTTCTTTCTCCAAGGGATCTTTCTGACCCCAGGGATCAAACCCACATCTCCTGCATTGGCAGGCAAATTCTTTATGTGAGCCACCTGGGAAGCCCAAGGTATAGTAATTAATATATAAAATAAAGGTCAGTTAAAATCATATTTAATAGCTAATATTTACACCTTTTTCTTAAAATTGCCTACAAATCCAAATTTTATGGATAAATTAATATTAATGTTAGTCTAAAGTTGACTGCTGCTGCTGCTGCTGCTAAGTCACTTCAGTCGTGTCTGACTCTGTGAGACTCCATAGATGGCAGCCCACCAGGCTCCTCTGTCCCTGGGATTCTCCAGGCAAGAACATTGGAGTGGGTTGCCATTTCCCTCTCCAATGCATAAAAGTGAAAAGTGAAAGTGAAGTCGCTCAGTCGTGTCCGACTCTTCGTGACCCCATGGACTGCAGCCTACCAGGCTTCTCCACCCGTGGGAAATTACAATTTAAACTAACACATTACATATGTATGATTTTTAGCATTACAGGAATTCACAGGATCAACTGTTTTGAAAAGATATGTATTGTTACAAGTTCATATAATTAAATATGACTCTACATTCTTATAATTTTAAATAATTTGTAGGAACAATGATAACTTACTGAGTTCATAGAATTTATGTAGGAATTTTTATATTTTTAGAATATGCATGATAAACTAAATCCAAATCTTGTCTTAAAATATTTTGCTAACATTACTTTTAAATGTTGGTCAAAGGAGGGAGCAGAAATACAGTTGTTTTTAAGCTAAAGTTAAATCTCTCTTTGCCAACAAAGGTCCGTCTAGTCAAGGCTATGGTTTTTCCTGTCATGTATGGATGTGAGAGTTGGACTGTGAAGAAGGCTGAGTGCTGAAGAATTGATGCTTTTGAATTGTGGTGTTGGAGAAGACTCTTGAGAGTCCCTTGGACTGCAAGGAGATCCAACCAGTCCATTCTGAAGGAGATCAGCCCTGGGATTTCTTTGGAGGGAATGATGCTAAAGCTGAAACTCCAGTACTTTGGCCACCTGATGCGAAGAGTTGACTCATTGGAAAAGACTCTGATGCTGGGAGGGATTGGGGGCAGGAGGAGAAGGGGACGACAGAGGATGAGATGGCTGGATGGCATCAGTGACTAGATGGACATGAGTCTGAGTGAACTCTGGGAGTTGGTGATGGACAGGGAGGCCTGGCGTGCTGCAATTCATGGGGTCGTGAAGAGTCGGACACGACTGAGCGACTGAACTGAACTGAAATCTCTCTTAATTTGAGGCATCAATTTCAGGAATATCACATAACTTAATTTTAATACAAAATAATCTCTGTATTCATATATCAAAATATATATAACTAAGCTGTCTCAGAGATGAGAAAAAAAGAAATCTGCTTCCTTCAGTTCAGAACCTTTTACGATGTATGCAATCCACAGAACTGACTGTCTGCCCTGTGTTTCCTGGTGGCTCAGACGGTAAAGAATATCCCTGTTACGCAGGAGACCTGGGTTCGATCCCTGGGTCAGGAACATACTCTGGAGAAGGGAATGGCAATCCACTCCAGTATTCTTGCTTGGAGAATTCCATGGACAGAGGAGACTGGCAGGCTACAGTCCATGGGGTCACAAAGAGTCAGACACGACTAACCAACTAACACTTTCACTTTTCCTGTGTTTCCAAACTCCTAAGACACTTCGCTCCTGTTTTTATCTCAACCAGCAAGACTAATGTATATGAGCAGAAGAGTACGTCTCTCTCATGCACACAGACCTACTTCCCTCAGTGATTCAGATCCTGACATGGCAGAGTCTCTCAAAGAGCTCTGCTTCTCCATTCAAGAAGCCCCAGTTCACACAGGAATCAGGCAATGATGGCTCACTCTCCCTGAAGATGCCATACCAGAAATGGCCCTGACACCTTGATTGCACCCTCAGACATCAATGTCATCTTGAGCTGAGTACTAACCCGATGACAGAGCCTCTGATTCTACAAGTTCCAGTTTCACTTATGTCAAATGATCTATTTTTTCCTTTGCCAAAAATGTCCTAACTCTGTCTTCTCACCAGCCCTCACATCTATCCCTGAAAAGATCAGAAGACTTCTTTTTTAAATTCCAGACCTCCTACCCTCCTACTCTCATCTTTCACAACAGCCAAGACTGGCCCCTAGCTGTCCTCACTGGTGACGGACAGAAGGAAACATAAGCTGATTGCCTACTAATACTCATCAAACATTTAGAAAATATCCACCCTGTATTTGTCATTATTCTCTTAATATATATCGTCACATAGAGCATCTATATCATTTAGTTGTATAGTAACATCAGAGTAAGCATGGTCACTTCCACTTTCACGGTTAGGAAAGTTGCAGCTGAAAAACTAAATCGGAACAGTACTAAGGCTTGACAGCCCAAATGTGGTGGCAGCCATGTCTATCATGATGGCAGATGCTCTTCCCAGATGCTCTGTTTTCCTGAAAATGAAAACACTGAGCTGGCTAACCTGGGTCCCATTGTGCCAGCCATCCTTCCCACAGAGAACCAAGGGGATAAACTGCCACTGTGTGGGGCCCACACAAGGCACTGCCCCTCGAAGATGTATTTTCTGTAAGTTCTTCTAGTGCCACAGTGATTGAAACATATTTAAGTGTAAATCAGGGGTCAGCAAAATAGGGGTCCACTGTCTGCTTTTTTAAAAACAGCTTTTTTGTTGAATTTTTTTTAAATGTTTGGTGTTTTTGGTTGTGCCATGGAGCATGTGAGATGTTAGTTAGTTCCCTTACCAAAGATCGAACTTAATGCGCCCTGTATTGGAAGTGCAGAGCTTTAACCACTGGACTGCCAAGAAATCACACTGCCTGTTTTTAAAAAGCTCAGGAACTAAGGGTGGTTTTTACATTTCTACATGGTTGAAAAAAAATTTAAGTAGTAATATTTTGTGACAGTTGCACCTTTGTGAAATCCAAATTTCAAGTTTCGAACATAGTTTTATCAGAACACCCACACTCTCATTTCAATATTGTCTAAGGCATGTGCTTCTGCACTATAAGCAACAGAGTTGAGCCATTACATGAGAGGTCCTATAGCCTGCAGAGTCTAAAACTCTATCTGGCTTTTTATTCACACAAAAAAAGAAAACTTGCTGATTCCTGGTGTTGTCATACAACCATTTTAGGAGCAAGATATTTTGTGTTGCTTGAGAAGGCTAAGGGAAAAGGAAAGGAGGAGTCCAAGGATAAATGGATGTTTAAAACCAAGAGAAGTGGTGTCATGGTGAGAGGAAGACAAAGTTCAGAAAGAAAAAGATTTATCAGCCTGTAATGTGGCTTATGTCCATCGTAGGCCTGGGAAACACAATGCCAACTCTCCATTTAATCAATCAATTGTAATACAAATAAAAGTGATGGTGATAATTAACATAATAATAGCTGGCATAATAAACAGTACTTCACACGGGCTTGGCACTGCACAGGGCTGTGCAGGCTTATTCTCAGAGTAACCCTTACCGTGATCTTGTTTGAGAATACTACTGTTACCCTACTTTTCAGATGAAACTAAGGAACAGAGAGTTTGAGTAACTGACAATCTATGCTACAAAGGAGGAAGTTCATAGACAAAGTCTTACAAGTTACTATCATCCCTTTAAAAGCACTCATTTTGTCAAACATGCTAGTGCTGATAGCTCTTTTTTAGGAATGATCCTAAACCTTGAGGCTCAGTATTTGATTTTGATGGCAAAAGTTTCCCACCTTTGAAGAGAGATCTGGTTTTACAAGACATGTGAGGTCAAGTCTAGTGAATGATGAAGCTGGATGGTAATGACTTGAGTTAAAAACAAGGTGTCCCTGTCACACTGAGCAGTGACTCTCCTGGCGATGCTCTCTGCCTAAATCGAAAGATAATGTCAAGATAGAGAGCTATTAGCGAAAAAAGAAAAAAGACTCAATTCTTGTCTTTGTAGTTTCCAATCAAACTATTAGCACTTTAAGTCACTGAATTTTAATCCTACCATTCTATTTTTTTTAATAGCCTAGAGGAGAATTGGAACCAATTCTTTTTAATAGTACAAGCAACTCAAGCCATCTTGAAAGACTGAATTTTGGAGTCGGAAAGGAAAAGTTGTCATCCCTAGCTCCATCATTGCTGGCTATGTGATCTTGAACAGCTTCTTTGAACCTCAGTTTCCTCATCTGTTAACATGGATACCTTGCAACTTTCTCAAAAGGGACTCTGAGGGAGAATTAAGACTAATGCCTCAGATCATCTATTGCATAAAATTGAAGCAGCATGTAAGACACTGACCGGCTTAAACTGGTTTAACTTCCTTAAAATAGGTTGTTGATTAATCAAAACCAGAGTTATTTTACAGAGACAGCACTGAACATTTGCAAGATAGGAACCCAATCTGCAGGATGAACCCAGAATCAAGAATCTTCAGTCAACAAACATAAAGAACAGAAACATTGCCACCGGAGCCTTTACAAGAAGTCCTTCAATAAAGAAAATCTGGCTTCCAGCAGCAAAAGTAGCTTATATGGATTGATGCGGAGAAGGCAATGGCACCCCACTCCAGTACTCTTGCCTGGAAAATCCCATGGACAGAGGAACCTGGTAGGCTGCAGTCCATGGGGTCGCAAAGAGTCGGACATGACTGAGCGACTTCACTTTCACTTTTCACTTTCATGCATTGGAGAAGGAAATGGCAACCCGCTCCAGTGTTCTTGCCTGGAGAATCCCAGGGACAGAGGAGCCTGGTGGGCTGCCGTCTATGGCGTCGCAGAGAGTCAGACACGACTGAAGCGACGCAGCAGCAGCAGCAGCAGCAGCGTGGACTGATGCAAGACTAGCCAATCAGCTTCCAAGTTTTGAAATTCCACTAATCCCTTAAATTTGGCCCCAAATCCTGGATTGGGGAGACAGATGTGAGCCCTGCTTCTTGTCTCCTTGCTGACTAATCACAAAATAACGCTCTCTCTCTTTTCTCAAAACCTGTTGAACCATCACCATCTTGGCTTCTATGTTCCCCAGGCAGCAAATCCTCACTCTTTATACAACCAATCTGTCTGCACATCTATAATGGAACCAGTTATTTACAATCCTTATGATAACTGAGAAAATTATCAACTCCAATCTTTTTCTTTAATTGTATGGTTCAGATGAAACCAGGTACCACATGAGGACGCTACAGACGTGATAAAGACTCAGCATAATGTATGGCACATGGAAGGCACTCAGGGCTACGAGCTTCTTTCCTTCTCTACAGCAGGTTAGAAAGAAACTGGGCTGAGGTTCTCACCCAAGATGACGATTGTGCCCATTCACACTGGGATTCCAAGGCCAGCTTCCTGGCATTTGTTCCAGAAGGGCAGTTCTTTCCCTACAAGGCACTTTTTAAAGAAGGGCAAGAGAGGGATACTGATTGGCTGAAAGGAGAGGGGGTGTATTTCATCAAGCGTTTCACAGGAGTCACTTCCTTTTAATGAAGGAAGTGGTGTGGATCACACCAGTGGCTCTAATGGACCTGGCAGGACCACAGTTACTCTTCCCCTAAAACGGGAGCATCCTACAGTTACTTCTTCCCTGAATTTAATCTTGTTTACTTATTTCTACTTCTTGATTGAAAGCTTCTGGAGGACAAGTGCTAAGACTAGCTGAGTGGGTGGGTGTGTGTTTGGTAATCTTATAGCTATACTGCCTAGCACAGAGCCAACATTCAAGATGTCCATGATGAATTAATGAATTGATGGTTTCCAACAAAAGCCAGAAAGTATGAAACTAGAAGAGGACTGTGCAGCCTTTGCCTTTCAGGGAACTTTCGTCTTGTAAGGCAATCTCGGGAAGAGAACGTCTTTCCAGACCTAGGAAGATGGTCCTCACCTCTCTGAGCATCTCATGTGTAAGTTCCCTTTGTTGGGAGAAGAGAGGACGACAGAATGGCTGCATAACCATCCCCATCAGCTCACACGGAGGCTGTCTGCAACCTGCAGGGTGGCGACACAACTTTAGACTATGTTCTAGCATTTCACAAGCCTTTGGACGGAGACATTCCCTACCCTCAGCATCCCACGTGACTTAAGTCCACGGTTCTCTTCTCACAGCTCATCTAATCAAGCTTGGCTAAAAATATCCCACCAACCACCTAAGGAAACCTTGTCTTTGTCTTTTCAAACAGTCTCGATGATACCCATGCACGGAAACCTCAAACGGACAGACGGAGTATCGCTAGCAGGGTCTCTTTAAAGAGGAGGTCTTTAGGAAGGCAATGAGGACCTTCCGCAGTGCAAGGTTCAGAGCTGTTGCTGTGGCAACTGCTGCACCCTCAGCCAAGTACTACCCAAATAAATAGTCTGTTCTTCTTCCCGCCCCTCCCCAAGTGAGAGAATGAGAGAAAGGATCGATGAGACTTGCCACGGGCATTTTTTGGAGTTCTGGAGTTAGTGGAAAAAAAAAAAAATTAAGTTTCCCAAAACAACAAAGAAACACGGCCTCCGGAACAAGCCCACGCCCCTCAAAGGCAGCGGATGGGAAATAGGAGGAGCCGCGCGCCGGAACCTTAGCCGCCACCGTGGCTTTGGAGAAACGCTCGAAGCCCCAAACACCCCGGCGGAAGAAAGAAAGGAAGCTGCGGGGCAGCCGACCCCGCATTCCAGCGGAGGGCTCGGGCCTCCCAGCCGAGGTGCCCCATCTCCCTCCTCCGCTTCCTCCCCGGCCTCATCCAAACAACCCAAGAGCTTGGGTTAAACAAAGAGTGGTATGCCTTAAAAAAAAAAAAAAAAACCTCTCTGCGTGTAGTAGGCGATAGGTGGAAAATTAATTACAGGAAATGCATGGCGAAAAAAAAAAAAAATGGAGCAGCGTTTGTCTTCAAATGGATGCGGTTCCCCCCTCCCCTGCTCCCCTCCGCGGTTCTGAACAGCCAGCCAACGCTGTCCCCACCCCGCCCCCAATCCTTTTATTATCAGTTGAATCACGTCTCGTGCCAAGCAAAAGGTCATTCCAGGTCATCTTGGAGAGGAAAAGACGGAGTAATGCATGCGAAGGTGCTGGAATTGGCAAGCAAAAAAGACAGCGAGAGATGCGGAGAGGGGCTCTGAAGCCCCGGCGTTCCAAAGAGAACACAGTTGTGCCAGAAACGCACAGGAAACGTTTCAAAGCGCGACAAGCGCTACCCAATCTGTAGCTAATTCCTTATAAAAATAGGAATGTGGCTTATAGATGCCTGGAGAGTAATTAAAGTTTCTAATTGTTCTCACCCTGAACCTCATTTTTGACCATCAGAGACAGAAACGCCGTCCGTCTATGGTCTGGAAACAAGAGAATGTAAACGTGGACTTGGAGGACCTGTTCACCCGGCGCAGAGGCAGGACTTGGTGCCTGAACAGATGGGAAGGGCTGCGGTGGGGTGGAGTGCCATAGGGGTCCGCCTTCCTGAAAGAGGTTCACAACCACCAGGGTATGTGGGCAGTGTATTTATTTGCCTTCTTTCAGGAGCAAGCACAGATCTCTTTGTTTGGAGACAGAAGAAAAAAAAACAGGCAAGAAACACTGCACACAGTTTTGGGGGCTTTTTTCCCTGCAATGTTTACTGGGTAGTGGTGGCCTAGCATTTTTTTTAATCTCTCTATTAAAGAAGACGCCACTGCCTTCTTTGAGTTTTTAATTCAATGCCATTTCAATAAAGACAACTCGCTGTCCCTGAATTCTTGCCAACTGCACTTTCTCGCTTTTTTTTCCTCCCCACTGCCACATTTTTAAGTCCTGTGTTTGCCTAATTTTTCTAGAAGCAACGACTTTTTTTCTTGCAGAAACACAAATGCCAACAGCAATCTATCAAGGGAGTGGGAGGTTTGGGTTACAAATTGTTTGCTTGTAGATTCCCAGAGTCTCTTACATGAAAATGCCCATCCTTGCCCATCCCCTGTCCTCTTGCTTTGCTTCCTCTCTTCTTCCTTATCAAACTCCATCTACCATTAAAGTAAGCTGATGAGTGACACAGTCTGTCATATTCGAGGCAGAGACTAGGTGAGGGTCGTGCATTTATCAACCCATCCTGGAAAACAGCTCACTGGAATGGTGTCATCTCAGTGTGTGACACCTGCCTCCATATGCCTGTTCCCCAGCTCAAATCATTATATAAACACACTGAACATGTATCAGTTCCTTCATTAGAGTTTATGTGTCCAGAGAAATACAAGTAGTTCTTGCTACTGTTACTTTTGTTGTAGGTATTAGCTGCAGAAAGCTCTGGGTATTTGAAGAGAATGGACTATGATCACTTTATTGGGGGTGGGCAGGAAGGAAGGAAGGAAGGAAGAAAGAATACACCGGAGTCCATTATGGTTGGAAAAAAATACCTTGATTTAACAGAAGTCACTACCGGCCTAAAAATTGAACTGCTAATAAGTGGATGAGGACTGGTGGATTCTTGCACCAGTCAGAAAATATGGACACCCACAAGTAACTAATGAGAGCACTCAGGGCATTATTTAGTTCCCATTGGTTAAATGCACCACAGTGAAAGATCCTCAAGGAAAATCTGATAAAGGTACACTGGTGTATGCAGCTGGCACAGAGAGAAGATGGCAAGTTTCCTCTCAGAACCATTGCTATTGAGCAGCACTGAATCATAGAAAATAAGCAAAGCAGTAATACTCCTCCATTTTCATATCTTCCTAGGTCTCCTAACAAGAGCCTTAAGGTCAAGTAGAAGTTCTAACAGACTCAAAACACATCAGTTATCAGGTATTTCCCAATGCCTTCCTGGGAAGGATGAAACCTGGGAAGGAATAAAGAAGTACTCTACTATTTCTTGAATAATCATGTACTTCATGTGACTGTAACTAATTTAGTCCTCATAACTATGGGTAAGTATTATTTCATTCACTAATGAAGAAAGTGATAATCAAGGTGAGCAGCAGAGAGCACCACTCACCTAACAAAAGAAGGGAAGGAATGTGCATTTTTGGAGACCCCTGTTTCAGGAACCATGCTTAGCTTCTTACACGTAACTTGTCAATAACCCTATGTTATGTCTAATATTGTCTCCATTTTATGAAGAAATTGAGATTCGATGAACTTAAGGAACTTAAACAAAATCACAAAGCTAGAAATAAATAAGGAGCCAGAATTCACACTCACATCAGTCTGCCACCCAAATCTCTTGCTTTTTCATTACAATTGATGCCTCCAATAGAAGCTTCAAAAGGAAGAATGTAAAATCTGTTCTGAGCCTCATTCCTAACATGATATTAACACAAAATATCCCTAATCTCTAGAAGGAAGAAAAACATACCTTGACACATGTCCATGAGAGGGCTTCACTACAAAAGCCCACAGGCCTAGAGGAGAACATTTCAGAGCTGCAAGGAGGATGACAAATCGATCAGCCTCTGGTCTGATGTTAAATGGGGACCTCATGAGTGACACTGGTTGATGTTCCAAAGATGCCAGAAGTGCAAGAGGGAAAATTCCCAGAGCCCACTCTCATTCTAGCTTTTTACTACTAGATTTAACACCATTTCTAAATGCAGCCATCAAATTTTCACATTCAGCTGATTTGGCCATCTCCATGAACGGCATTTGTTTTTTCAACAAATACTGGTACCTACTAGGTACCATACATCAAATTTGTTCAATTGGCTAGATAATGCTGCCATTAACTGTTTACAGAACATCAGAGGAGGAGGAAGAGAAAGAGAGGAGGAGGTCGGCATGGAGTGAGTGGTGAAGTCCGTGAATAAAGATAAGGTAGACAAAGACTAAAGTGCCTGCAGAAACTCCCACCAGAGAAGCCTAGTAAACAGTTGGATTTAGGGGTTTGGCTCTCAGGAGACAGAGCCAGTCTATAAAAATATAGACTTGGGAGTGCCTGACATATGGCAGATGGTAACTGACATTCTAGTGGTAACCAAGA
Organism: Bos indicus; assembly: GCF_029378745.1. Taxonomy (NCBI): domain Eukaryota; kingdom Metazoa; phylum Chordata; class Mammalia; order Artiodactyla; family Bovidae; genus Bos; species Bos indicus. The sequence goes on from NC_091774.1 coordinate 33,517,584, forward strand.
ACATCTAGAGAAACAGGGTAAAGTGGAAGGAGAAAGAGATTGAGATGAACACAGCCCTGAAAACAGGATGTTTTAAGAGACATTTGTGATCATCAGGCAATTTTCACAATTTCACATACAACAAAATACACACCCTTACATTCACTTACTCATTCATTCAACAGGCACTTACTGATTACCTACTATGGTTTAAGTGCTTATTATACAAAGTACTTATAATACAAATAAGATATGATCCATTGTCTTAGGGAGATTTAATAGAGGAATATTATAATTACACACAAAGAGCTACCAACATTCTTTCTGAAAGAGAAGGAAAGAAACTGATGATACAGGAGTTCATGGTGTAAATGAGATTTAAACTGGATCCTGCATTATGAATAATGGTGGAAAATATCAGATGAAATGTGACTTCTGCACCTTTTATGCAATATGGATACTTAATAAAATGCTACTATTGGGATAGACCAAAGTTTGCTGAGAAGGAACAGAATATAATGAAAGAATAAACTCAGGAGCAGCATAAAATGCAGTAGGTATGAGGAACATCAGAGTAATTACACATCAAGGAAATGTGTAAAAAAAGAGCAAGAGAGTTTAAAAGGAGAAAATCTCTGCCTTCCTAGAGGAAATGATTTCAGTAACTAACGACAGACCTGCAAAGAGCAGTTTGGGGACGTTTCCCTCACACACCAGGGATGATAAAGCATCTAATTTGGGAAACTGAAGAGCACATGTTAGCTACGGTTCTCCAGGTAGCACTAGAGGTAAAGAATGCGCCTGCCAATGCGGGAGACACAGAGACGCAGGTTCGATCCCCGGGTTGGGAAGATCCCCTGGAGAAGAGGATGGCAACCCACCCCAGTATTCATGCCTGGAGAATTCCACTGGACAGAGGAGTCTGCTGGGCTACAGCCCATGGGGTCGCAAAAAGTTGGACATGACCGAAGCGACTAAGGATGCATGCAAGGCTCTCCAATCATGACTAACGGAAACAAACTGGAGGAACCTGAAGGAAAAAGAAGGATCAGGAGTTTGTTATACAAATGATACGTTATTAACAGAATTTTTTTAAAAAGCTGGGTCTAAGGAAGGAACTGGAAGCATGAACTAGAAAGTTGTAGGAACATGGGTCTGACTCTGCCTTTCTCTCATCTCTGCTTGTTTTCTTCAAACTTTTTCCTTCACTAACCAACTCCTTCTCAGGACACATGCTAGAATGTGGGTGCAGAATCATTTACATGTTGCAGTTCCTGGCCCACACAGCCTTTAATACATAGTTCTTGAAACCCGATGCCAAATTAGAAGGCAAAAAAAGGCAGCAGGCCCAGTGTGAGTCAGCTGTCCGCCTGTGGCAGAATCACAGGCTAGGAGACTGGGCACCTGGAAGATAGAAGGAAGACAAGGGAATGTTTGTTAATTGGGCATATACCCTTCTCAAATGACCAAAATACCCTGAGTTTGGGACTTTGACCTGAAACCGCTCATTTCCTTAAAGAAGACTAAGAAACAAGTGAACTACAGGATTAAATCAGGTGAACGTAGGAAGAGAAAACAAACATGCATTATGTTTAGTCACAAAGTCCTGTCCAACTTTTGCAGCCCCATGAACTATACCTGCCAGGCTCCTCTGTCCATGGGATAAATGTATTTCATGGCATCTAGAATGGTGAATCCTTTCCAAAAAGCTTTCAATTTAGTTTTCCCAGATCCATCAGAGAAATCACTATCTTTGGCAGCTATAGCCATATGAGATGTATTTATTAGACAGTAAAATTTGAAAGTCAAAATGACCCCTTATCCATGGACTGAAGAACGGGTATTGTGTTACCAGGCATGAACACGACACGAATCTTGCTGTATATTTCCACCAAAGCTCCTGGGTGACCATAGGCATTGTCAATGAGCAAAATATTTTGAAAGAAGTATTTTATTTCTGAGCAGTAGGTGTCAATAATGGGCTTAAAATATTAAGTAAACCACACTGTAAACAGATGCACTGTCATCCAGGTTTTGTTGTTCCCTTTGTAGAGCATCAGTTCTGTTCAGTTGCTCAGTCGTGTCCAACTCTTTGTGACCCCATGGACTGCAGCACTCCAGGCCTCCCTGTCCATCACCAACTCGCAGAGTTTACTCAAACTCATATCCATTGAGTCAGTGATGCAATCCAACCATCTCATCCTTGATTGTCCCCTTCTCCTCCTGCCTTCAATCTTTCCCAGCATCAGGGTCTTTTCAAATGAGTCAGTTCTTCCCATCAGATGGCCAGAGTATTGGACTTTCAGCTTCAACATCAGCCCTTCCAATGAATATTTAGGACTGATTTCCTTTGGGATGGACTGGTTGGATCTCCTTGCAGTCCAAGGGACTCTCAAGACTCTTCTCCAACACCACAGTTCAAAAGCATCAATTCTTCGGCACTCAGCTTTCTTTATAGTCCAATTCTCACAACCATATATGACTACTGGAAAAACATAGCTTTGACTAGATGCACCTTTGTTGGCAAAGTAATGTCTCTGCTTTTTAATATGCTATCTAGTTCAGTTCAGTTCAGTTCAGTTCAGTCGCTCAGTTCAGTCCGACTCTTTGCGACCCCATGAATCGCAGCACGCCAGGCCTCCCTGTCCATCACCAACTCCCGGAGTTCACTCAGACTCACGTCCATCGAGTCAGTGATGCCATCCAGCCATCTCATCCTCTGTCGTCTCCTTCTCCTGCCCCCAATCCCTCCCAGCATCAGAGTCTTTTCCAATGAGTCAACTCTTCGCATGAGGTGGCCAAAGTACTAGAGTTTCAGCTTTAGCGTCATTCCTTCCAAAGAAATCCCAGGGCTGATCTCCTTCAGAATGGACTGGTTGGATCTCCTTGCAGTCCAAGGGACTCTCAAGAGTCTTCTCCAACACCACAGTTCAAAAGCATCAATTCTTCGGCGCTCAGCCTTCTTCACAGTCCAACTCTCACATCCATACATGACCACAGCAAAAACCATAGCCTTAACTAGACGAACCTTTGTTGGCAAGGTAATGTCTCTGCTTTTGAATATGTTATCTAGGTTGGTCATAACTTTCCTTCCAAAGAGTAAGCGTCTTTTAATTTCATGGCTGTAGTCACCATCTGCAGTGATTTTGGAGCCCAGAAAAATAAAGTCTGACACTGTTTCCACGGTTTCCCCATCAATTCCCATGAAGTGATGGGACCGGATGCCATGATCTTCGTTTTCTGAATGTTGAGCTTTAAGCCAACTTTTTCACTCTCCACTTTCACTTTCATCAAGAGGCTTTTTAGTTCTAGGTTGGTCATAATCCAAGGAGCAAACATCTTTTAATTTCATGGCTGCAGTCACCATCTGCAGTGATTTTGGAGCCCCAAAAAACAAAGTCTGACACTGTTTCCACTGTTTCCCCATCTATTTCCCATGAAGTGATGGGACCGGATGCCATGATCTTCCTTTTCTGAATGTTGAGCTTTAAGCCAACTTTTTCACTCTCCTCTTTCAGTTTCATCAAGAGGCTCTTTAGTTCCTCTTCACTTTCTGCCATAAGGGTGGTGTCATCTGCATATCTGAGGTTACTGATATTTCTCCCAGCAATCTTGATTCCAATTTGTGCTTCATCCAGTCCAGCTTTTCTCATGATGCACTCTGCATATACATTAAATAAGCAGGGTGACAACATACAGCCTTGACCTACTCCTTTCCCAATTTGGAACTAGTCCATTGTTCCACGTCCAGTTCTAACTGTTGCTTCTTGACCTGCATACAGATTTCTCAGGAGGCAGGTCAGGTGGTCTGGTATTTCCATCTCTTTGAGAATTTTCTACAGTTTGTTGTGATCCACACAGTCAAAGGCTTTGGCATAGTCAATAAAGCAGAAGTAGATGTTTTTCTTAAACTCTCTTGCTTTTTTGATCATCCAGCACATGTTGGCAATTTGATCTCTGGTTCCTCTGCCCTTTCTAAATCTAGCTTGAACATCTGGAAGTTCACGGTTCACATACTATTGAAACCTGGCTTGGAGAATTTTGAGTATTACTTTGCTAGTATGTGAGATGAGTGCAATTGTGCAGTAGTTTGAACATTCTTTGACATTGCCTTTCTTTGAGAATGGAATGAAAACTGACCTCTTCCAGTCCTGTGGCCACCGCTGACTTTTCCAAATTTGCTGGCATACTGAGTGCAGCACGTGTAAACATGGGCAGAGTAAAATTGGCATAAATCTTAAGAGCCCTAAGATTTTAGAATGACAAAGGAGAATTGGCTTCAACTTAAAGTTACCAGCTGTTTATCCCCTAATGAGTGAAAGTGAAAGTGAAGTCACTCAGTCATGTCCGACTCTTTGCGACCCCACGGACTGTAGCCTACCAGGCTCCTCCATCCGTGGGATTTTCCAGGCAAGAGGACTGGAGTGAGCTACCACGAGAGAGTCAGCCAATCCTTTGAAACCAGACATTGACTTCTCCCCACTAGCTATGAAAATCCTAGATGGCATCTTCTTCCAACAGAAAGCCCTTTTGTCTACACGTAAAACTCTGTTCTTTAGTGTAGCCTCCTTTGTTAATTATCTTAGCTTAGACCTTCTGCATAAATTGCTCCAGTTTCTATATCAGCAGTTGTTTCTGCTTTATCTTGCATCTTTATCTTAAGAAGACAGCTTCTTTCCTTAAACTTCATGAACTAACCTCTGTTAGGTTCAAACTTTTATCCTATAGCTTCCTCACCTCTCTCAACCTTCACAGAGTTGAAGAGAGTTAAGGGCCTTGTTCTAGATTAGGCTCCGTCTTAAGGGACTGTTGTGGCTGATTTAAGCTTCTATCCAGACCACTAAGATTTTCTTTATCAGCAATAAATCTGTTTCACTTTCTTATCATTTGTATGTATGCTGGAGAAGCACTTTTTAATATCCTTCAAGAACATTTCCTTTGCATTCACAACTTGGCTGTTTGTGCACAAGGCCTAGCTTTCAGCTTAGCTCAACTTTCAACATGCCTTCCTCACTAAGTTTAATCATTTCCAGCTTTTGCAATTCTTCCCTTTACTTGAACACTTAGGGCCCACTGTAGGATTATGAACTGGCCTAGTTTCAATGTAACTATGACTCAGGGAATAGGGAGGCCTGAGGAGAAGGAGATGAGGGAACAGCCAGTCAATGGAGCAGTCAGAACATACACAACATTTATTAAGTTCACTGTCATATAGATGTGGTTCATGGCACTCGAAAACAATTATAGTAGGAACAAAGATCATGGATCACCAGAACAAATAATGAAAACTTTGAAATATTAAGAAAAATTACCAAGATGTGACAAAGAGACACCAAGTGAGCAAATACTGTTAGAATAATAGCACTGATAGACTTGCTCAATATAGGGTTGCCACAAACTATCAATTTTTAAAAAGCACAATATCTGGGAAGGGCAGTAAAGTGAAGCTCAACAAAAAGAGGTAAGTCTGTATCCATGCAAAGACCTGCATGCAAATGTTAATAACGAGTTTATTCTTAATTAGCAAATATTGGAAACGACCCACTGGTCCACCACTTTCATATAACAGAATACCACTCTGTAATAAAAAGGGAAAAAAAACACTAATATATGAAACAGTATGGATATTCTCAAAAGCATTAGGTTAAGTGAAAGAAGCCAGATTTGATTTATGTAACATTCTGGAAAAGGGAAAACTGAAATCATCATTAATTTAGGATAGAAATAGAATAATGAGGTTTATTACAAAGGAGAATAAGGGAATTTTTAGGGGTTGTGGGAATGTTCTAGCTCTTGGCTATGACAGTGGTTACATGACTATAAACATTTGTCAAAACTCATTGAACTGTGTACTTTAAAAGAGTGAATTTTACTTATGTAAACTATACTTCAATAAAACTGACTTGAAAATAAAGAAAACTGACTGAAGTGACCGACCAACGAACTGAATATATATTTGAGACAAACACAAAGTTAAATATTACTAAAGACCTATTTATTTTTACTCTATAGTCACAAAATAGGAGCAAGTATAACAGCAGGTTCAGACATTTTCATACATAGATTTGTTGCAGATTTTTCCTAGATCTGCAAACTGAGTGTATCTGTGCATTAATTAAAATCGTCTCATTTCCTCTCCTAAGCACTCTGACCTCCTCTTGCTTCTAGGCTGTGGTATCCAAGAACACAAGATGCCTATTCACAGCTCACCCATGTGGAGCTATATCCACTCTCCTTTTCCCAGACATGGGCACCATCCCAAGAATAGTACACAAAGAGGAAAATGTCGTAAAGAAGGGTTGATTCCACTTCCGTGAGATCCACTCTCTGATTTCCTCTGGAGAATGCGGATCTCACATTCACTGGGCACTTTCTCAACACCATCCACGAAACACTGGCTCATCTCTTGGCACTCAGTCTTGTAGTTCAGAATAGGCCACCATTTTTCTTTAATGGATCACTGAACCAAATTAAAAATCAGTTCTATACCAGATACCAAACAGATATTTCAGTGGAGATGAACTTCAAGCGGGGTTCAGAAGGAAGACTGGAACATGAGTTGGCAGAGAGAAAAGGGAAAGAAATCAGCCAAAACAAGGGACCAAGAAGAGACCAGAGAACAGGGCTGCCTTACTAGTTCAACAGAACTTTCTCTTAGAAAATGCAGGGGTGTCCCACAGAGTCCACCCATCCACACAAAGCACAGACTTTCTATGCCTCCTGCCTCCTCTCTTTTCAAACGTTTCAACATGGAAAAGCTGCTTTTCTCCCCAGACATCTGTGAATTTCCCTTCCCTACAAAAAAAAAAAAAGGAAAGAAAGAAATACAGCATTCCCAACATAAAGAAAACTTTTGAATATTTAAAAGTGGGATTACTTCACTGACGGTATATTTGGTTTATTCACTCAAAGAGAAAGATCTATGACACAGAAGAAAACCAAACAACTCTAGTATCTGTATTCTTTATTCACAGATACTTCAAATAAAATAACTCTTTTGGACTGAATTAAAAGAAAAACCATTCCCCTGCAGGATAGAGTAGAACCATTTATCCTGACATATAGTAATGTTTAAATCTGCTCCTGACCTGTCTCTCCACCAAAATCTTTCAATAACTACTACTTTTAACTCACTCTAGCCAAACTTCACAGATCATCATTTTACAAAGGTGCCAAAAAACAAAAAAAAGTACATTTCCATGCTTTCGCTTACACATACATTCCTTAGGGAGAAAGTTTCCTTTCTCAACTCTAGTTCTGAAGTCCTGATGTTTCTTGAAGAAATTAGAGTGTCCCCTAGGAAAGTCACCACTCTGGGCGCCTGACATGTGCTCTCTGAGCCAATCTTCACCCCTCTAAGATGTGTAAGAATACCACTAATCTCTAGTTAAGAAATTAAGGCACGTAGTTGAATCACTTAAGGAGAAACAGATACAGAACAAGGATTCAATGCTGCTGCTGCTGCTAAGTCGCTTCAGTCATGTCCGACTCTATGCGACCCCATAGAGGGCAGCCCACCAGGCTCCCCCGTCCCTGGGATTCTCCAGGCAAGAACACTGGAGTGGGTTGCCATTTCCTTCTCCAATGCATGAAAGTGAAAAGGGAAAGTGAAGTCGCTCAGTCATGTCTGACTCTTAGTGACCCCATGGACTCAGCCCTCCAGGCTCCTCGGTCCATGGGATTTTCCAGGCAAGAGTTCTAGAGTGGGATGCAAGGATTCAATAGCAAATCTTAATTATATTAAATTTATGCTATTCTATATCGTATTCTGTGTCTCTTTATGGGATCTCAGCATATGTCTGTTACTTTGTGATGATATGTGTGTGTTTAATTTTTCAAATAAGATGGACAAAAATCCCATGGACGGAGGAGCCTGGTTGGCTGAAGTCCATGGGGTTGCCGGGAGTTGGATACGACTGAGCGACTTCACTTTCACTTTTCACTTTCATGCATTGGAGAAGGAAATGGCAACCCACTCCAGTGTTCTTGCTTGGAGAATCCCAGGGACAGGGGAGCCTGGTAGGCTACCGTCTATGGGGTCACACAGAATCCGACACGACTGAAGTGACTTAGCATAGCATAGCATAACGTTATCTTTTGCGGATGACACAGGTTTGATCCCTGGGTCAGGAAGATCCCCTGGAGAAGGAAATGGCAACCCACTCCAGTATTCTTGCCTGGGAAATCCCATGGACAGAAGAGCCTGGTGGGCTAAAGTCCATGGGGTGACAAAAGAGTGGACACAACTTAGTGATTAAACAACAACAAACCTTATCTTTACATTACCTCTGAGATTTAAGGATGGCATTACACAAATACACAATTCTTTTGGTATATTACATATGAATATATTTGATGAGAAGCTTTCCTTCACTCCCACCAGCAATTTATCCTTACATATACAAAAACATGGGACAATAGATTCGTTTCCAGTTCTTTATGAGAATAAAATCTGAACAACTTAGTGACAAGTTGGATTTTATATTTTCAAAGTGTTTGTGGTCCAGATTATTCAGAATCTTAGGTTCACCGTTTCAATCTGTCAGACAAGGGCTTAGTTCCCAGACCAGGAATCAAACCCATATCCCCTGCATTGGCAGATGGATTCTTAACCACTGGACCACCAGGAAGGTTCCTTCAGCTTATTGAAAGTGAAAGTCACTCAGTCGTGCCTGACTCTTTGCAACCCCATGGACTATATAGTCCATGCAATTCTCCAGGCCAGAATACTGGAGTGGGTAGCTTTTCCCTTCTCCAGGGGATCTTCCCAATCCAGGGATCAAACCCAGGTTTCCCGTATTGCAGGTGGATCCTTTACCAGCTAAGCCACCAAGGAAGCCCTAGAATACTTGAGTGGGTAGTCTATCCCTTCTCCAGTGGATCTTCCCGACCCAAGAATCAAACCAAGAATGCAGGGGTCTCCTGCATTACAGGTGGATTCTTTACCAACTGAGCTACCAGGGAAGCCCCACTTATTAAGGCTACATATTTTTTGTCCACAAATCTGAAAGAAGCTGTTGAGGATGAGAGCCATGTTGAAATTTTGAGTACTTATGAGATAAACAGGACAAAATTTTGCAAGCAAAATGGTGCCCACATGGCAAGTGAACTATAAAATGGAAAAAGGGTTGTGAAGTCATCAGGGCTGACTCAGAAAAGCTTGAGTCACAATTGCATCTCCAAACCACATTTCTGAAACTATTCTGTGTATGTAACTTTAATGCTAGGACATGAAGACAGCATTGTGTCATTATTCAGAAGTACTCGGAAACCAGCATATTTTGATTCAATTGAAAGTTGAGTTTAAAAAAAACCCGGGTTCCAGTCCTATTTCTTTCATGAGCTGGTTGTGTAATTTTTTTTAATTGAAGATAATTGCTTTACAGAATCTTGTTGTTTTCTGTCAAACATCAATAAGAATCATATCTAGGGCTGATTCTCGTTGATGTTTGGCTGTGTAATCTTGCATCAGTCCCTCTCAATCTTATCTTCTACATCAGCAAAAATGGAAATTCCAATGAGATCAGTTCTGTCTTCCAATGCTAAAATTATATTGGCGTTTATCTCCTACTTATCTTTTAAACTTCATATTACCCTTACCACAGCAAGAGTTAGAGTTAAGCAAAGAAGTTTACATTTAGTGTAGTTCAGATGGTAAAGAATTCGCCTATAATGCAGGAGACCCAGGTTCGATCCCTAAATTGGAAAGATCCCCTGGAGAAGGAAATGGCAACCCACTCCAGTATTCTTGCCTCGAGAATCCAATGGACACAGGAGCGTGGTGGGCTATAGTCCATGGGGTCACAAAGAGTTGGACATGACTAAGCATGCATGCATATGTCATCTTGATTCATTCTTGCCACAGTCCTCTGGAGGAGTTACTGTTACACAGGCTCTGAGAGTATGAGCAATCTGTCCAAGTTCCCACAACTATCAAGAGACAGGCAAGAGCTGATCCTCAAATTTTCCAAATTGATCAACTCCAAGTCTTTTTCTACTACTCAAGTGGCTCAACTAAGATCTGTTTTTTTTTAATTAATAAATGAATAGATCAGAAACATTGAGGATAAATACTGACCTATTTGCATTGTATTTAAATACAAGTCCTGCTATATAATGTTCTTTTTAGGATTCATGCCAATATTTTATGATCTACCTACATTATTTCACGACTATTGTACCCTTCAAGTGAGAACAGTAGACATTATTATCACCATCATAGAAGAGAGGAGACCCAGGCTCAGAGCAGTTAAGCAATTCTACCTTAAACACAAGGTGTCTGGGGTAGAGATAGTAGAGTATGTAAAGCTCTGGATTCTGAAGTTCTACAGACCTGAGCTCAAATGCCACCTCACTGGCTTACCTATGTAACATCAAGTGAGTTACTTAACCTCTTCTTATCCAGGAAATGAAGCTACAGAATTACCTACCCACAGATTTTTAAGACAAATAACAAAATGTAAGGCATTTATTATGTCTAGCATAGAGTAACAAAAATTATCAGTGGGAGAACCCTCACATCTAAATCAAAGTTGTATGTTCTTTCTACTACATCTCTTGAACTTTTGATACTTCCAACAATCTCTTCTGGATATGATTTAAGACACAGCTGTATACTCAATTCAGTGCTGTAGTAGGGTATATTAGCAAACAATTAATATCCTACCCTCAATAAAAGGTGTACTTTTGAGTTATTTTACAAGACTGCTTGTAGCTGATTTGCTTGAACCATTCATAGACTCTTGCCCAGTACCCAAATGACCCACTATTGCACTTGCAAGATGGCTCTGCCAATTGGAATGTCTTCCTAATTGAGGATCAGACTTTTTCCTCCAGGTAAAGATAAGCAGTCCATAAGGGGACAGAACCCAGGAGTCTAGCCTCATTAGCACCAAATGCTAAACAACTCATTTAACAATTCCAGATTCATCAGTATTCACTCACACATACACATTGACTTTTCAATTTCTGAACGAAGACCCTCAGTCTCAATAAAGAATGAGTTCGGTTCTATTTTTGTTATGTTCCATAATAGCAGCTGGAAATAAATCTTAGAATGAAAATACTGTTTTTTCTTTTCTTTCCCCCACATCTATTCACTATTAAAATACCTGGAGTTTCCAAATAGGAGTGTTGATATAGTAACTCTCACTGGTTGTGGGCATGCTGGCAGTGGCTCAAAATCTCAGCCAAGTTTTACAGTTGTAATTTTATTTTGATTTTAATTAGTATCAATTAGGACAAAAAATAGACAGTTTGGATAAACAATGTGAGGTTGGCTTTAACAAGTAAATTAGATATACTGCAGGGAAGGAAAGGGGGAAAAAAATTTAAGGGAGATTCCATTTTCTTCCAGCACCCTGCTTCTCCCCTGTGGCTGCTCTTGCAGGCAGCTCATGCTTTCAGAGTAATATCTATGTAAATGTCTTTAAAGAGACCCCCTATCTGGTTTAGGGTATCAGAGGTGGGAAATTTGCACATCTCAGATTGCCTCTCCACATACTTATGGTGTCTTATGTTGTCTAGCGTTGGATCCCTGCCTATGTATAAATATCCTTCTCCTGAGATTTTTTTCAAGGTTTATAATCTGCAAGCCCACTGACAAATTTCCCCTCCTTATTTATTCTGCACCCTTTCCTTTGGACCCAGATTATCTTGTTAACAAGAACTCTATAACGGAAGGCATCCAGTGAGATTATGGTAACTGTTTAACAGCCCTCTTTAAAGAAGAAAAAAATGGTGTATACATATACATGTGTGTATATTAAAATTTTATTAATACGAAGGAAGGGTATGTATACCTGACAAATACTAAATATATAATACTCTGTATCATAAATCCTATGTGACCAATTGCTTCTCAGTATGCTTTCATTGACTGACTCCTTCTGAACTCTTGTATCCACAGTTGTTCAAAAAGGCAGTCTGTCCCAGGCTCCATACATCCTGGCATGTCCTTGCTGGGTGTGCCAAACTGCATGACCTAACCATCTTCTGACCCTGAGCCATTTTTGTAGCTAGTCCCATAGGCAATTAAGTAGGTGAAAATCACCCTAGTGTGACCATGGGAAAACTAGGTTGTGCAACCTTCATGGGGGCCTATCATGCTGCTTTATGACCCAGAGTGGTCAATTTCAAGCTACCAATATGATGTCACTAAATGTAGAGTTAGGAAGAAATGAGCATCATACCAGCATACAGTATTTCAATCATGCAGATACAAAAGACAAACAGCCTCATGGGAATAGATAATAGCAAAATGTAGTAAAATAGTTAGGAAGTGACAGGTGATAATATTTTTTGTTCTTAATGTAATTCAGTATAATTTTATGTGATTTAAGTTTATATATTTTAAGAAACGTCTATGTTTGCAGAAGAAATCAATTGGGAGATTGGAATTGACATATACACATTACTATCTATAAAATAGATAACCTATAAGGACACAGTAAAGAATCTGCCTGCAATGCAGGAGAGCAGGGTTCGATCTCTGGGTTGGGAAGATCCCCTGGAGGAAGGCATGGCCACCCACTTCAGTATTCTTGCCTGGAAGAGTCCCCATGGACAGAGGAGCCTGGCGGGCTACAGTCCATGAGGTCGAAAAGAGTGGGACACAACAGAGCGACTAAGCACAGTATTCCATAATGAAAAGAATCTAAAACAAGAATAGATATATGTATATGCATAACTGACTCACTTTGCTGTATACCTGAAACTAACACAACACTGTAAACCAATTATACACCAAGAAAAAATTTTTTAAAAAAAAGAAAATTTATGTTTAAATGAATAACATACTACAAAAAAAAAAGAAAGAAAGAAAGAAAGAATATCCAAGTTTAACAACCAACAAGGAAAATTCTTGACAATGTAGCAGTGATCTCTTATGAGCCAGTATGAACCAACCCAGCACATCACTGAATATCTCTCAGTCTGGTGGCCACAGTGACCATCTACTTCTTAATTACACTATAGATCATTAAGGACTCTGAACAAGAGAAAACAAGATGTCCCAGAAAGTCCAGGCACCAGCCTGCCCCTTTCATAGAGACCATGTGCTTTCTCCAAATACCACCTACTGCCCAAATTTTTGTGTTGTGGACCTTATATAGATACGAGCTTCCAGTCTCAGGGACTTTTACATTGTTAAAATGGTTCAGTCTGAAACTAAACAGAGTCCAGATCAAAGCAGAAAAAATGGGCAAAGTTCCCAAACTTGGAATGGGGGAAGAAATCTGCTACTGGTTTCTCAGCCTAAGCTGTTCTCTAGGTTTGAGCAAACGTAGGCCCAAACCCAGGGTTTCCAGAGTGTCTAAGGCAAGATCAATGACTTCCTGTCTCACGTACATCAATTCACAGTTGACCTGTCACTTGTGAAACACGATTCAAGTTTGTCTCTATAGAGCCCCATGTCTATTTTGGGTTATTTGGCTTTGAGAAAAAGGAATCACAGGAAACCTGGCCTCCTAATTAGTAATGATTAAATAACATTCACACGCATCCTCTTCACCAAAACTGCCTTTTCATCAGATATCTATACTCAGGCCTTCTCCCTCTGGTGTCAAACATAGGGACTGCACACGGAAAGATCTCAGCCATTGATGTCATATTGGAAAAAAGAAAAAAATAGAAACAAAAATACTTGTAACCTAAACTTACTGGTTTCTGAAATAATCATGTAATCTCTTCACAGGAATACATAATCAAATACCAAATATATATACATATGGGTGTGTACAGGTATGTAATACAAGATAGATGCTTGGTATATACATATAATTTTGTTCATATAGATCAATAGTAATTTATTTTTTCTTGAAGTATAGCTGATTTACAATGTTGTGACATTATCACTCTTTTCTTCTGATTGTGCATTTTGTTTCATTTTATACTTATAGATAGAGAGTGTACATTTACTATTAGATGTATCAGGTTTTTTTCCTGGGTACATAGTGACACTTCTTTTTCCATTTTTTTTTTAATTGAAGGATAATTGCTTTACAATGTTGTGTTGGTTTCTGCTGTACATCAACGTGAATCAGCTATATGTGTACATGTATCCCTTCCCTCTTGATATAGTACTTTTTAAGCCAAGCTGCCTTTTCTCTGCTCATGTGACTAAGCCAAGTCATACACATATTTTGGGTGTGGAAGTGTGACTGAGTTGTGAGTATATGTTTTTCTATTCATAGAAATACTTCTGAGTCACTTCATCCAGGTTAATCCTTTAAAGCCATGGTTCTCAACCTGTTAGATTCACATAAGGAACTTTTTAAAATTCTGATGCCCATGCCAATGAAATTTTTATTTTTTTAAAGTTATCCAGATGACTCCAATGTGAAGTCACCATTAAAAGCACTGCCCTAGATAATCAATGAACTAGTGTTACAGTTCCGTGCATGACCTCTTCCACCCTTTTTTCTAAGTTCATACAATCATAGATAAATACATTCCAGTGTACCCAGTTTTAATTAAAAATAGTATATTTCTATGCACAGTACTATGCAGCATGCTGTTTTAATCTAAAAATTTACCATAAACATCCCTCATTATATATAGTTCTAACTCATAGAAAAATCTTGTTAGAGGAGTAACATACTAAAAATACCATTTTGAGATGAATAATCTGATCATATTATACAGGAAGAATTGAAGAGCAAAAGGTCAAGTATCTATTAACGAAAGTCTAACAAAATAGTCCAGGAATGAGAATCAAGGTTTCCAACTAGAGAGGTGGCAGTTGGGATGGAAAGGGATGGGCCAACGTGAGAATTATCAGGAAGAAAGAACCACTGACCTTACTGACTGACTGATATGGGAGACAGGAAATGGGAAGAATCAAGAGCAGCTCCAGGGTTTACACTAGTTAACCTTAAAGAATAATTCAGAGAAGAAGTGATAATGACAGCAAACGAAATGAGGAAAGAACGATTAATTGAGATTTATATGATCCTCCCTGCCTGCCCTATAGATTCCAGACTTACCTAACTGGCCCCTAATGTCAATCAATTCCCTGCCCTAAATCTATTAATATATACCTCATATCCACCTGCCAGTGCAGAAGATGCAAGAGACATAGGTTGGATCCCTGGGGTGGGAAGATTCCCCTGAGGTAGGAAATGGAAACCCACTCCAGTGTCCTTGCCTCGGAGCATTCTACGGACAGAGGAGCCTGGCAGGCTACATTCCATGGGGTCGCAAAGAGTCGGACACGAGTGAGCGGCTGAGCACACACATGTACCTCATACAGGTTCTGTCTTCCTGGCTGGACCCTGACGGACACAGTGGCCTCCGTCTAGACCGTAAAATAAAGGGGAAAGAAAGGAAAGGGAGGAAGGAGAAACAGACAAGAAAGGAAGAGAAGGAAGGACTGAGGACTTAAGGGGACTGGAATAATTTAGAACAACCACTGGGACAGTCCTCAATAAATAAATAAGCAGTATGCTAATTTTGTCTCCCCAAATAAATGAATACATCATTAGGGGTTAAGCCAGCATATCCATGTTTCTTTTAAAATCTTTCATTATCCCTGGTACATTGTCCCTGGACTGATACATAATCATTGCTTTATTGATTCTTCCTTTATAAACCCACGGTCGTATTTTCTTACTTCTGCTCTCCTGACATATCTTTTAAGCTAGGTAGTAGATGAATGATTTAATGAACCGTTACCTGACTTTACTGTCACAGATCAGGGGGAGCCTACGATTTTCTCGAACTGTTTCAGAACTCTGGCTTAAAAAAATGGGGAGAGACTATTATTTACTGTGTTCCCCAGCTGTCCAACAGTAAGATTCATAGGGACCCTGTAAAAATGCCATCTAGACTCTTGACCACCTTGTGTCTGCAGAAATGACAACACAATCAAGGTATTGCCTAGAACAGACCTATCCATGTACAATTTCTATATGTCACTGTTTTACAGGAATAATGAGGGAATTCTTGTCTATAATTTAAAAATAATGAAAAGTTACAGTGGACAACTATATGTCTTATTTTCCCAAGATCTCACTTATTCCTTCTAGTCATACCAGTTCTCGGGAGTGGACAGAAGACTTCAGCTAAACCGAAAAGCTAATACCTCCTTTCCTTGTCCAAGAAGAGGGCCCAGGACCACAGCCAACCAATCAGAACTCCCTGGAATTGTTCGCTCTGGAGCTACAAGAGAGAAAACTCTCTTCTTTCTACACAGCGGTGAGGCTATGAGCCCAGAGCTAAGGCTGCATGCACCATGCATGCCAGGACGTCCGCCAAACAGGGGAAAAAATTGGCCAACTTATTGAGA
Source organism: Bos indicus (assembly GCF_029378745.1). Taxonomy (NCBI): domain Eukaryota; kingdom Metazoa; phylum Chordata; class Mammalia; order Artiodactyla; family Bovidae; genus Bos; species Bos indicus. The sequence goes on from NC_091774.1 coordinate 33,533,848, forward strand.
AAACTCAGACCAGAGATGGAAGAGAAACACCAGCAGCATGGCATCCTTGTTTTAATTGGCCCCAGTGGACTCTTTGCCTTCCTAGTTATATTGTTCAGTAGAGGCCCAAAACAAAATCTAAGCTAGGTGAAGTTGGCCTTTTTTGACTCACACCCAAAAAGCTCCTAACAAATGCAAATCCTAATCAAGGAGAGAATCCCAAAGATCGCAGCATAAATGGGACGAAACATCAAGTGCTAGCATGGAGGCAGGAGAGTAAACAGGAAACAAACCTGGAAGTCAGGAGACACGGAGATCAGAAAAAGGTCAGGGATCAGAGCACAAAGCATGTTGTGCTGGTTTTTCAGCTCTTGCCTCTCAGTTCCAAACACACCCTCCCAGACCCTGCTTCACCACACTGAGGCGGGGACTCGGAACACCTCACTTCTCCTCTGCCAGCCAGATGTCTGCTGCACTCTGTCCATAGACTGCGAGCCTAGACAAAGGGATTTCTCTTCCCGTTTACTGGCTGTGTCACCCAGCAAGTTCCCCATCTCAGCAGCAGCAGTGAGTTGTAGAAACAATTGGCCCGGGATCCAGGTTTTGCTCACTTATCACAGGGCTCTTCAGAGGCACCATCACCAGCTGAGCAGTACCCTTTCTTCTGATGCCCAAGTCCCAGCTACATGGGGTCCCCAAACCAAGCTCCTGTGGCAACAGCAAGGTCAAACCCCTTCTCCTCTCAGTCCCGGCTTCCTGGGATTGTTCCTCTAAGCTTTGGGTTCTAATCCTCCCAGCTTGTCTCTTGTCTCTTTCCTCCCCAGGAAACAGCCTAGGAATGGCAGCTGCTTCCTGCAGGAACCATCTCCATGCTGCCTCCATAGTCTCTTTTTAGCCTTTTCATTCTTTCAATGCCTGTTTAACAAACTCCTAACACTAAATTCTCTTTTAAAAAATGCATTTGGTTTTTGTTTGCCAGAACGAAGACCATTTAGGTTTGGGTCTGTGAATGAAGGCAGTTATCAGAGAACATTAGCTCAGGCTCCAGGCTCCTAGTTGTACAAGAATCTGGGAGGAAAGGGAGTGGAATGGACTTTCGAGAGTTAGATTTTTGTGAGTACACTCTCTCATTATTATTTGGGGATGGGGATGTTGTATTTCTCAGTTTCACTGTGTATAAAGTGTGTTGCATACATTATCTTATCTAATCTCATAAAGCCCCTGTTTTCATCACTTCACAGATTAAGATATTGGAGGCTGAGAGAAGTTTGGTAATTTGCCCAGTATTATCTATCTAGGAATTGGCAGAACTGGGGTCAGAATCCAAATCAATCTTCTCTCACCTGTCAGACCCATCTCTATGGCTTGGGCCCCAGGTCAACTGAAGTCCACTGTGACACCCACTTTGACACACCTGTCTTAGACTGCTGCGCCCTCAATGTACTGACTGTGTTTACTCAGATGCCCTTTCATGACCCACTCGGGACCTGCAGGAGCCCTCTGCAATAAAGGGATATTTCACACAGGGTGCAGGAATAGAAGGCAGCCAGAAAGGGTAGAGTCTGTCTGACTGAAGCACCCTAGTGGTGTGGGCAGGGATAGAAAGTGGGAAATGGGAACAGTTAGAACCATGTTGGCTGAATCAGTTACAGTGCAACCGAGGGCTCAGTGAGGAAGAAACCCACTTGTTCCCACCACTGGCATATGCGTCACCATGACACACAGCGTCTAGCCCCAACAAGCAACAAGCTTATGTTCCAATCCACGCATCCTTTCAGATCTAATTGTGACTTAGAACCTTTCATTTCCTATAACACATTCTGCATCAGCGTGGCCCTTTCTTGGGCCCTTTGACTCTCTGGTCTCCGTGGCTCAACCATTTCCATGTGAGCTAGCCAAGGTCAGTGCTGACATAGAACACAGGCTTTGGAGTCAGAGTTCCCGGGAGAGAGGCCAACTCTACTGCTTACTGTATGATACTGAACAAGTAACTTCCTTTCTCTGGGCTTCTCCAAAATGAGATGCAATAATAACCATCATGTATTTATTTTATATTATTTTCTAGGCACTTAGTTAACATCTGACATGCACTGTTTCAATCTAATCCTCGTAAAAAGTCTTCTATCCTTGTTCTACATATGACAAACATATGTTTATGGAAGTTAATGACTAGCCTAAGGTACACATCTAGCAAATGCAGAATCAGAACCAGAAACAAGTCTGTCTGACTCAAATGCACATGCTCTTGGCCCATAACATGGCACAAGACTTATTCTCCCACTGTAGGCAACTAGAAAGTAAACAAAATATATGAAACAAGTATTTTCAGAGCCTGGAAGGCATAGGCAGCACAGCACTGAGGTCCAGAAACAGCCACGTGAGCACTACAATGCGCTGTCCTTCTCCTTGGAGACAGTGCTCAAGCTGCTTCGTTAGTGGGTGGGGGCAACCCAAGCATAGCCCCAGGGTTTTACTGAGCTGATGAGTTCAAGTGTTTGGTTAAATACTGATCTGCCCAAGTTTAGAATGAAACTCTATAAGGCAGGACAAAACTGACTCACTTCCAGGGAGTTATAAGCTGCACAATTCCATAGGCCCACACACACACAGAAAATATTCCAGTAATTATCAACCAGAATGGAGAGACCTTGCTGAACACAGACACCATTGACGAAGACCAGAAAAGTCACACCCTGATGGTATGGCTGAATTAGTACCAAAATAAAGCTTCAAAAGGTATCAAGCTGATCCAAAAGTCATTTAACAGGCTGCTAAAACAAGCCTCAAGTTTTTTAAAGACATACAACATGATGCAAATATTCAACAACATTCATTATGCCTAACATCCAATAAAAAATTGCCAGACTTGCAAAGCAGCAGCAAAGGAAAATATTAGTCAATAGAAACAGACCTAGAAATTACAGAGATAACAGAATCAACAAACAAGTACCTTAATACAGTTATAATTTAAATCAAGGACTTAAAGAAGAGGTCAGCAAAATTTTTCTGTAAAGAGCCAGATATCAAATACTTTAAGTATTATGGACCATACATGGTCTCTGGTGCATATTTTCAACTTTTTAAAACAATTTTACAACTTAAAAGCCATTCCCAGCTCATAGGCCATACAAAAATAGATCATCAGTTCAATTTGGCCCAGAGGCCATAATTTACTAGACCTTGAATTAAAATAAACATCAAATACAGGAAAATACTAAAGCAGTAAAAAAAAAAAAAAATGAAACAAAATATACCTATGGGTCTTCTAGAAGACTACAGTATCTGAAGTAAGAAATGTACTCAATTATAGCATATCAGAAGAAATATCAGTAAACTTGAAAACATAGCAAAAAAAAAAAATCTCTTCAGACTAAAGTTTAACAGGGAAAAGAAATTAAATGAACAGAATCTTGGTGACTTGTGAAACAATGTTAAGCAACTACTATACGCATAGTTAAGAGCCCCAGAAGGAAAGAAGGAGGACAGAAGATGTATTTAAAGCAATAATGGCTGAAGTTGTTTCAAATTTGATTCTCAAAAAATGTCAATTCACATCATAATCAAACTGCCAGAATCAGCAACAAAAAGGAATGTTTAGAAGAATGCAGAGAAAAAAATTCGCATTACCTTGAGGGGGGAAAACATGCAATTCCATGAACTTCTTACCAGAAATAATGCCAAGTCAGAGGACAATGAACTATACCTTCAAAGTGAAGAAAATGCTTTTTGTTTACCTCTCTGTTACTCTGCCTCTCAATGAATATAGTAATAGTCCCATCACACCTTCTTACAGAAAGACTCAATGAAATAATGTATAAGAAAACTCTGAATATAAACATATACTTTAATTTTAATAAAACATTATCATTAGTATATTCCTTTTATTAGTAGTAGTACTTAAACAATCATGCTTTTATGTATATACTACAAAAGCCCAAACTTCATGGTAACCTGCCCTAATCTTCCAATTTCATCTCTACTTTCCCCACAACACACTTGCCTGTTGGATTATTCACTCTTCTTGAACCCACTGCTTTCTCACTTCTGAGTCACTGTGTGTATTTCCAGCTATCCACTTTCCAAAGCCCATCTCAGTGCCAACTTCTCTTGAATTCTCCTACTAGCATCCTTCCACAAGTCATCTCTTCTTCTTTTATGTTCCCAGAATACACTATTTTACACCAGCAGTTCTCAACCTTTAATGTGCACATGGACCACCTGAAGTGGATTCTGAGCTCTGCAGTTTTAAAAGCTCCCGAGCACTGTTCATGCTTCTGGTCTGAGAGGACTCCACTGTGTGAGCAGCGAACTCTTAGATTTTTATCATCTCATCAACTAGAAAAACAACTATTTAAAGAAGAAAGTGAGTTATTCTCACCTTTGTAATTACCATAGCATAGAATAGAGGGCTATATAGCTCATTAATACTAGCTAAATGAAGAGATAAAAGAGATTCAGAGACCTAAACAGGGTTCACCTTAGTCTTCTGCTTCCTGGTGAAACCTTGACTTCTTACTTGCCGACATCTATGGATATGTATCTGATTTTCAACTGTTCAGGGCGAGTAAAATCTAGTGTAGCCTTCAAGCCCTAGGACCAAGGTTTAGCCCACTGCTCTAGGATAGACACATTACTCATGTATGATTCTGACAAATGCATTAAGGAGGATACTGATGATGATAATAATCATTTATTCTACTGAATTTTTAAACACAGATAAACTGAAACTTTCCCCAAACACTCTTAAGTACTGTCTGACTCTGGAGCAGAAAAGCAGCACATGCGTGCTCTGTCATGTTCCAAAGAGGAAAATCATTCTAACTAAAAACAGAAAAGCATTCCTTTCAGACTCTCATAAACTTAATGGAGCCTCTATATTTAAAAAGCTTCAGAGACATTTTCTTCCCTTCCCCTCCCCCACATCCCAGGCTCCAAAGGGTCCTGGGTAGCACTGCCTGACCCCCACTGTATCCTGTCACATGACTGACAGCTCGGCTATCAGCACCTCGGTATTGTTTTGCACTGCAGAACTCCACATGTGTTTCCCCTTTGCAAAAATTACATCATGTCTCAGGAAGTCTCTTTTCTCCAACCGAACCAGCAGATATTCTCCATCAAGGCTTTGCAAGTAAGAAAAAGAGGTAAATGAATCCTGGTGCAGTTGTTTAAAGTGCACATGCTGATTTGCAGAGTCCTCTTCCCACAGTCTAGCCCCAGTCAGCTCATCCATGCACTGTGTCCCAAATGTCTTGCTCCCCACAGAGAAGAATAAGACCTGGATGAGGAGTAGGGTTTGTACTTGTCTGCTGTGCATTTCTCTACAGAAAATGCAATTGTTTTCTACACTGGCCTTTGCCCAGAAACAAGCCAGATGATAGTCTGACTTCCCCAGTGACAAATGCTTTAACTTGTTGCCAAAAGTTGGACCTGCACAATTCTGAGAATTTCATTTCTTTCATGATGCCTTCTCCAGTTTCTCAGAGGAAAGCTAACAAAATCCCTTGCATGCCTAATTTGAAAGTAAAATTACCTGAGACTTTATTTTCTTTGCATCTGAACTATATTTGCGCTTGTTCTTCAATCTGAAATGCATTTTCCCTATCTATACATTATGTAAAAAATTTCCTTTCTAATCCCTTTCTGAAGGATCAGATTTTTGCTTAACTTTTACTAAGCTCTGTATATTCTAATCATTGCTGTTTGTCAGAGGTGGTAAGCAACCAGATGCCAGGGACACAGATAATGTGGTTCCTTTTTGTCAACCCCTGGCAGAGCATCACAGATGCTTTCAAGCTTATTTGATTATCATGATCATCCTGGTGATCCCTTAAACTTTTAAAACACACGACTAAAAAATAGCTTCCTGCCTATGATATATCATAGTCTTCATTTATTTAACAAATAGGCATTAATATCTGCTCATGACAGGTGCCACACAAGATGTCACTGGGGTTACAATGGTAGAGAGGAGAAATACAGTCTCTGCCCTCATTTAATTTACATTCACTGAATATTTAGTTCCCATACAGTTCTGGACACTGTGCTGGTAATATATTAGTGAAAGTGTTAGTTTCTCAGTCTTGAGCAAAGAGTCTCTTTGCAACCCCATGACCTGCTGGCTCCTTTGTTCATGGAATTCTACAGGCAAGAATACTGGAGTGGGTAGCCATTCCCTTCTCCAGGAGATCTTCCTGACCAAGGGATCTAACCCAGGTCTCCTGCATTGCAAGCAGATTCTTTACCGTCTGAGCCACCAGGGAAGCCCCAATAGAGAAGGTTATAATTTTCTTCATTTTATAGATCAGAAACCTGGGACCCAGAAAGGTTAAGTGACTTTCCCCAGTCCAAAGTTAGCTGTGAGTGCAAGGGATGCAGGAATTATGTCAGAGATAGACCAACACCCAGATAACCAGAGACAGCCCACATCAATTATAATTAGCTTCCAAACCAAGGTCATAAATGAGTCATGATGCCTTGCATACTAGAAAGAATATCAGTCAAGCAATCGTGATTTGGATTTGGGTTCCACCTGATTATTTCCTGAATGCAATGAATAAGGTTAGCAGTTTTTCAAGTGCTACTCAAGAGTCCTGGGGTTCTAAGGAAATGACACACAAGTTCTAAAGAAATGAGAGGAGTCGAGGGAGGGCAAGTTGGCTCTTTTGATTTCAGAGCATCAAAGTTTCGAACTGTTTTATATAGTGAAGTTCTATGTGCAACTGTGCTTTAAAAAACAAATGTGTAAACCAAGTGACTGGATTATCTCTAAAAGTTATTTTTCAGTTCTGACCATCTATAACTCAGTAATTTTTTCATAATAATGATGTAAGACTCTGCTTCTTCTCTATTCAAGATGGTTATCATGGGGCTCAATTCCCAATAGGCTAATCAGCCCTGTAGATTCTACAGTCTTACTACTTCAAATGCAGTTCATAGGTCAGCAGCACTGACATCACCTGGAAGCTTCTAACAAATCTCAGACTCCACTCCAGAATTCCTGAATCAGAACCTGAATTTTACCAAGATCTCTGGTGACTTGATGAACATTAAAGTCTAAGAACAAAATACTGCCGTTTGCAGCCATGTGGATGGACCTAGAGATTGTCATACTGAGTGAAGTAAGAGTAGGCCAAATATCATATGATAACGCTTGTATGAGGAATCTTAAAAACAAAATGATACAAAGGAACTCATTTATAAACAAAACAGAAACAGTCATAGATGTCATAGATGTCATAGATGTAGAAAACAAACTTACGGTTACCAAGGGGGAAGGGGAGATAAAATGGGACATTGCGATTGACATATATATACTGCTGCTGCTGCTGCTGCTGCTGCTGCTGCTGCTAAGTCGCTTCAGTCGTGTCTGACTCTGTGCAACCCCATAGACGGCAGCCCATTGGGCTCCCCCATCCCTGGGATTCTCCAGACAAGAACACTGAAGTGGGTTGCCGTTTCCTTCTCCAATGCATGAAAGTGAAAAGTGAAAGTGAAGTCACTCAGTCATGTCCGACTCTTAGCGACCCCATGGACTGCAGCCCACCAGGCTCCTCCGTCCATGGGATTTTCCAGGCAAGAGTACTGGAGTGGGGTGCCACTGCCTTCTCCAATATATACTACTATATATAAAATAACTATTAAAGACGTACTGTATAGCACAGGGAGCTCTACTCAATAGTCTGTAATGACCTATATGGAAAAGAATCTTACAAAAGAGGGGATATATATATATGAATAACTGATTCACTTTGCTGTACATGAGAAACTAACACATTATAAAGCAACTATAGTAATTAAAAATTAATTTAAAAAAGAACCACTTATCTCTAAAATAGTGGAATCTTTCTTCATTGAGTTACATCACTGCACCTCATTCACACTCTCCTAGCTATGGTTTATAGCAGAAAATTCAGGACGGATGGTCATTCCTATCCTTCCCCATCTCTCCATAGCTCCAAGGGAAAAGGTAGAGTTAGTATTTGCCACTTTTGCCCATGTTCTATCTTACAACAGTCACCATCTGCCAACCTATTCTTATAAATGGTCCCCCAATATCCATGACTATTTAGAATGTCAGGATATTGAAAGCAGTTCTTCTCCAGTAGAGAGCTGGGGCCCCTTTGATGAGATCATCTTTCCAATCTAGTCCAATCCTGAAATTCACTAATTCTATAATACAGACATTCATAACAAAAAAAACCTCTCAGATCCTTTACAAATTGCCCCAGGCCTGTCCATGTGTTATTAAAGTTGGGCTGAGTAATAAACGCTATAAATGTCCTAGGAGACAGCACTCATGCCCAGTGAGCATGACATCCCATAATAGACCTATTTGGCTTACTACCCTGGCGCCTCTCTCCACCCTGATCTCTGGAAACCAGAGAAAGGCAAACATCAGAATGTCAATCCAAAGGCACAGACATCAGTATAAGATGCTTTGCTTGGAGAGTTTTCATAAGATCATATTTCTGGCCAGATTCCTATTACTTCTGAGTTGTAGTCGGGAGGTGATTTTTTTCATTAGCATTTTTCTTCCCAGAAGGAAAACATTATCCCTCAAATAAAATTCAAGTGAACTAAATCACTTCCAACCTCAGCATCATTTCAGGCTTGGTGTCATTTGTGGATTCAAGATCGAGTCCTATTTAATCTGCTCAAGTTCCATTTCTCACAGGAAAAATGCCAAGAAACAAAGAAAAGATGCATCCCATTTTCAGAAGCAATCACCTTCTATGTTTTAGACTGATCATAAAGCACTTCAATTCATCAGCTTTTTACAGAGTCAGCTCTTTCTGGCAAAATCGAATAGGACAGCATTCATTCTCGCAACAAAGATTCAGGGAGTATCTCTACCATGTGCCAGGCACTGGGGCTGGCCACTAGGGGGGGAAAAAAGACAGTTTTTTGTTTTTTGGGGTTTTTTTAATCAAAAAACTCATACCCTAGCTCTGAAAACAGAAATATAAAGAGCAATTAAATCATATAATTGATACCTCACAGGTGATTTGAACAAGATAATATGAGAATACAGATTAGTAAGCAATAACGATCTAAATATGAGTAAGGAGGTACTGATGAAAGAGGGGAGAGCTCAGAAGTAACTGCTATAAGCAGAGCCCTATGCTTACATTTAACAATTATTAATGTGCAGTCCTTGTGTGGGGAGGTGGTGTCCAAGAAAGGGAATCCAAGGTAAATGCCATGATTATTTCTGAGAAGTGGTCCTTATATGTAGTGAACTTCAAATCCAGACTCCTCAACTAAAGACACCAACTTTAGGTCATTTTCTTCACCTAAGTTGGCCCAATCAAACTGACCTTCTATACAATGTCATGAACCTCCATCCATAGTTCTTCAGGCACTCTATCAGATCTAATCCCTTGTATGTGTCACTTCCACTATAATCATAAGGGATTTGATTTAGGTCCTACCTGAGTGGTCCAGTGGTTTTCCCTACTTTCTTCAAGTTAAGTTTGAATTTTGCAATAAGGAGTTCATGATATCAGTGATCAATGCAAAGAAATAGAGGGAAACAACAGAATGGGAAAGACTAGATCAGATCAGATCAGATCAGTCGCTCAGTCGTGTCCAACTCTTTGCGACCCCATGAATCGCAGCACACCAGGCCTCCCTGTCCATCACCAACTCCTGGAGTTCACTCAGACTCACGTCCATCGAGTCAGTGATGCCATCCAGCCATCTCATCCTCTGTTGTCCCCTTCTCCTCTTGCCCCCAATCCCTCCCAGCATCAGAGTCTTTTCCAATGAGTCAACTCTTCGCATGAGGTGGCCAAAGTACTGGAGTTTCAGCTTTAGCATCATTCCTTCCAAAGAAATCCCAGGGCTGATCTCCTTCAGAATGGACTGGTTGGATCTCCTTGCAGTCCAAGGGACTCTCAAGAGTCTTCTCCAACACCACAGTTCAATCTCTTCAAAAAAATTAGAGATACCAAGGTAACTTTTCATACAAAGACAGGCACAATAAAGGACAAAAATGGTATGGACTAACAGAAGCAGAAGATATTAAGAAGAGGTGGCAAGAATACACAGAAGAACTATACAAAAAAGATCTTCATGACCCAGATAATCATGATAGTGTGATCACTCACCTAGAGCCAGACATCCTGGAACGTGAAGTCAAGTGGGCCTTAGGAAGAAGCATCAGTACGAACAAAGCTAGTGGAGGTGATGGAATTCCAGTTGAGCTATTTCAAATCCTAAAAGATGATGCAGCAAAAGTGCTGCACTCAATATGCCAGCAAATCTGGAAAACTCAGCAGTGGCCACAGGACCAGAAAAGGTCAGTTTTCATTCCAATCCCAAAGAAAGGCAATGCCAAAGAATGCTCAAACTACCACACAATTGCACTCATCTCACACGCTAGCCAAGTAATGCTCAAAATTCTCCAAGCTAGGCTTCAATAATACGTGAACCATGAACTTTCAGATGTTTAAGCTAGTTTTAGAAAACGGAGAGGAACCAGAGATCAAACTGCCAACATCTGTTGGACCACTGAAAAAGCAAGAGAGTTCCAGAAAAACATCTACTTCTGCTTTATGGACTATGTCAAAGCCTTTGACTGTGTGAATCACAACAAACTGTGGAAAATTCTTCAAGAGGTGGGAATACCAGACCACCTGACCTGCCTCTTGAGAAATCTGTACACAGGTCAAGAAGCAACATTTAGAACTGGACATGGAACAACAGACTGGTTCCAAATTGGGAAAGGGGTACATCAAGGCTGTATATTGTCACCCTGCTTATTTAATGTATATGCAGAGTGCAACATGAGAAATGCTGGGCTGGATAAAGCACAAGCTGAAATCAAGATTGCTGGAAGAAATACCAATAACCTCAGATATGCAGATGACACCACCCTTATGGCAGAAAGCAAAGAACTAAAGAGCTTCTTGATGAAAGTGAAAGAGGAGAGTAGAAAGTTGGCTTAAAACTCAACATTCAGAAAACTAAGATCATGGCATCTGGTTCCATCACTTCATGGCAAATAGATGGGGAAACAGTGAGAGACTTGATTTTGGGGGGCTCCAAAATCACTGAAGATGGTGACTGCAGCCATGAAATTAAAAGACGCTTGCTCCTTGGAAGAAAAGCTATGACCAATCTAGACAGCATACTTTACTTTACTTTGTCCGTTTAGTCAAAGCTATGGTTTTTCCAGTAGTCAAGTGTGGATGTCAGAGTTGGACTGTGAAGAAAGCTGAGTGCCAAAGAATTAATGCTTTTGAACTGTGGTGTTGGAGAAGACTCTTGAGGGTCCCTTGGACTTAAGGAGATCCAACCAGTCCATCCTAAAGGTAATCAGTCCTGAATATTCATTAGAAGGACTGAGGCTAAAGCTGAGACTCCAACACTTTGGCCACCTGATGTGAAAAATGGACTCATTTGAAAAGACCCTGATGCTGGGAAAGATTGCAGGTGGAAGGAGAAGGGGACAACCAAGGATGAGACAGTTGGATGGCATCACCGAGTCGATTGACATGAGTTTGAGTAAGCTCTGGGAGTTGATGATGGACAGGGAAGCCTGGCATGTTGCAGTCCATGGGGTAGCAAAGAGTCAGACACAACTGAGCAACTGAATTGAACTGAATCCACCTGGCAAACCCTGTCACGGGCATTAGAGGAGTATCATCTGGAATCTCAGAACACAATATAAGAGTAGTAGGGACATGTGGTGGTTCTGTTTTTACTGTAAGGAACCTCCACACTGCTCTCCACATTTGCAAAGCAGAAATAGAGACACAGACACAGAGAACAAACATATGTATGGACACCAAGGGGGGACGGGGGTGGGACGAATTGGGAGGTTGGGATTGATACACATACGCTATTGATACTATGTATAAAATAGATAACTGATGAGAACCTAGTATGTAGCACAGAGAACTCAATGCTCTGTGGTGGGAAGGATACCAAAAAAAAGAGGGGATATATGCTGATTCACCTTGCTGTGCAGTAGAAACAACACTGTAAAGCAACTACATTGCAATAAAAAATTTTTTGAAAAAAAAAGTAGCAGGGAGCTTAGAGGCTATTTTGTCCAATGACCTCATTTTCTCGGTGTGGGCAGAGGCCCCAAACAACAGTCAAAATTAACCATAGTTAAAATGCAGATTGAAAGTAAAAGTCTCTTAGTCGTGTCTGACTCTTTGTGACCGCATGGACTGTAGCCCACCAGGCTCCTCTGTCCATGGAGTTCTCTAGGCAAGAATACTAGAGTTGGTCGCCATTCCTTTCTCCAGGGGATCTTCCCAAACCAGGGATCAAACCTGGGTCTCCTGCACAGCAAGCAGACTCTTTACCATCTGAGCTACCAGGGAAGCCCAAAATGCGGGTGCCTAATTCTCAAATCCAATGCACTTTCCATTACATCCAACTCTTTCTTAAACAAGAAATAAGCCTCCCCTCAAAGAACTTACACCTGTTTAAAAAAAAAAACACCCAAACATTTTTTTCCATGAAAGGAAATATAAAAGTGCCTGCTCATCCTATAGCAAGACAAATGGGATAATCTTTCTTAATGACTAACAGAAAAACAAGCCTGTAACTTATGAGAATAAAATTTTCTCTCCAGCTTCAAGGCCAGGTAGTCAAAAGCCATATTTCTCCTTGAGTTTCAGATTCCTCCAGAAGGCAAAGTTTGCCTGAGGAGATTAAAAGAAAAAAGATCTCTTTATGAAAAGAAAGCTATTACTTCATTTGCCTAATGCTGTTGCCTTTCTAAACACTGCCCCCAGAAAAGCTAACCCAAAGGATTTGCAATCTGGAGTCACAGTATTAAGGGTCCAAGTATTTTAAATAGGTATAGGAATCAATGCAATAGTTCAGATCCCTCAAAGGAATATTCATGAAATCTCAAATAGTCATTTTCTCTGTTAAACCCTTTGAGAAACTAAACACAGATATTTGGGGTGTAGAAGGTAACACAATGAAAAGGTAATTCCTCATTAAAGCATCTGGACCCCAGTCTTAAATCCCTTTTTGGACCCACCTTATTATAATATGCATAGACATCAGAAAAGAGTCATCAGCAATCATTTTAAAAGATCTCTATTTTTTCCAAAGCTCATTGGAATACATATTTTACTCAGACTGGGTTTTCTACCTGTAGATTTTTATGTCTGTTTCCTCTTTAAAACATTTTCCAAGACCACTGATTACGCCCCATACACACTTCAGATGATTAAAATATATTTTTATAAAACCATCAAATACGAATCAAAATTAGGGAGTATTACTGTTTATTGGGATGCTACAGGATGTCGAGTCCACCTTCAATAATGTCTTAAATCCCCACCATTGCACCCTATCAAGTGGCTCTTCCAGTCTCTACTTGAATACAATGAACGAGAGGAAACCTGTGGCTTTCTGAAGTCACCTATCAATTTCATGCATTACCACCCGATGAAAGCCAACTGCTATGATCCTACAGTTCTGTGGTTTTGCCTTCTGAGATACAGAGGCCAAGTCTGTCCCATCCCCCACGGGAGAATTCAAGTCAGACACTACCTGAGTGTGCACCAGACATGGTGCTGGGCTCCAGACAGTGAAGAGATGAATGAGTGAGACACGGCCCATGCTTTAGGGACAGGCACATTGTAGTGGGCAGAGACGTGCCTCCTAGTGTACTCAGAGTGTTCAGATGTACAGAACAGGCTACTTAATTCAGATGTGAAGGGTTAAAGAAACTCAAAGTTCCAAGGAAGTAATTCCCTAAAGGAAAAGTAAGGAAACAAAGAAATGAGAAATACTGTTATCTATTCAGGGAAACTACAAATAGAATGATGAAGGGAGTGGTAGGCAATGGGATTAGAGATATAAACAAGAATCTGATAAACAGACTTATATATCAGATCTAAGGGCTTTCTCGGTGAGTCGGCGGTAAACAGCCTGCCTGCCAATGCAGGAGACAGGGGATTGATCCTTGGGTCCAGGAGATCCCCTTAAAGGAAATGGCAACCTACTCTAGTATTCTTGCCTGGGAAATCTCATGGACAGAGGAACCTGGTGGGCTACAGTTCACGGGGTCGCAAAAGAGTTGGACGTGCCTGAGCGACTAAAGAAGTATCAGACTTAGCACCTTAAATGTGACTTGAAAAAGAGAATAAAATAAAAGTAGCTTTTGGTTAGGTTACTCTAGAGGCAGTGTAGATAAACAAGGGTTGAAGAAGTGAGACTATTTGTTATCCAGGTGAAAAAAATATCGAAAACCTGAGTTCAACCTGTACTAATACATATATACCTTTAAGGAATATTTATGAAATAAAATCGAAAAGCCTGGATAACTCATTTGATGCAAATGATGAAGGAAAGGTGGCAGTTCATAGATGTCTCTGGCTTCTAACATGAGGAATTAGGTGACTGTTGGTACTGCCAATTGTTGGTACACCAAGTACCAATGAGTTGAGACTGGATCTGTTTGATGTAACTTTAAAATGCCAGTGAAGATGAATGGTGAGTAACTGGATACAAGTTAGCAGCTCAGAGGCAAAAATGAGCTTGGAGAAATAAACCCAGCATCTCAGTGAATAATAAGCTTAAGAATATGTGGGATCATTCAGGTACAGAAAACACAATCTGAGAAAGGAGAAGCATAAAATAGAACCCCGGAGAACTCTAACATTTAAAGATGATTTCCAATAGCTAGAGATAGCCATCGAGTCCCTCAGGGCCTTCTCTTGTCCAGAATAAACATTCCCAGATCTTTCCATCGTCTCTTTTGTTCCATTGCTTCCAAGTATATGTACGTATATGTGTGTGTGTGTGTGTGTGTGTGTGTGTGTATAGATACAAAGATAGATAAAGATTTTTTTTTTTTTTGCCAATTTTTCCTCCTAAAATGGAATGCTCAAATAGGAAAAGGAGTACGTCAAGGCTGTATATTGTAACCCTGCTTATTTAACTTATATGCGGAGTACATCATGAGAAACGCTGGGCTGGAAGAAGCACAAGATGAATCAAGATTGCCGGGAGAAATATCAATAACCTCAGATATGCAGATGACACCACCCTTATGGCAGAAAGTGAAGAGGGACTAAAAAGCCTCTTGATGAAAGGGAAAGAGGAGAGTGAAAAAGCTGGCTTAAAGCTCAACATTCAGAAAACAAACATCATGGCATCTGGTCCCATCACTTCATGGCAGATAGATGGGGAAACAGTGGAAACAGTGTCAGACTTTATTTTGGGGGGCTCCAAAATCACTGCAGGTGGTGATTGCAGCCAAGAAATTGAAAGACACTTACTCCTTGGAAGGAAAGTGACCAACCTAGATAGCATATTCAAAAGCAGAGACATTACTTTGCCAACAAAGGTCCGTCTAGTCAAGGCTATGGTTTTTCCAGTGGTCATGTATGGATGTGAGAGTTGGACTGTGAAGAAAGCTGAGCACCGAAGAATTGATGTTTTTGAACTGTGATGTTGGAGAAGACACTTGAGAGTCCCTTGGACTGCAAGGAGATCCAACCAGTCCATTCTAAAGGAGATCAGTCCTGGGTGTTCATTGGAAGGACTGATGCTAAAGCTGAAACTCCAATACTTTGGCCACCTCATGTGAAGAGGTGACTCATTGGAAAGGATTGGGGGCAGGAGGAGAAAGGGATGACAGAGGATGAGATGGCTGGATGGCATCACTGACTCAATGGACATGAGCTTAAGTAAGCTCTGGGAGTTGGTGATGGACAGGGAGGCCTGGTATGTTGCGATTCATGGGGTCGCAAAGAGTCGGACACGACTGAGCAACTGAACTGAACTGAACTGAATTGATACTAACTCACCAACTGGGGACTGGCCGAAGCTGGGGCTATCATCTCCAGCCTGGATGGCCTAAGGGATGAATGGATGGTAAACAAGTCAGCAACATGGGTCTTTTATTTTCATAACATAGATTTGTTTCTGGAAGGAAGTTTGCCATCCAAGAGCTATTAATATATTTCCTAGTCTCCCTCGATAATGAAATGTGAGAGGACATGGCATGGAATATCTTTGAGCCACGGTTTGAAACAGAGGTCCTCTCTCCACTCTTTCTTCTCTATTCCTCAAGTTGGATGTAAATAACAGTGAGAATTTACTGTTAGAAAATCACTGGGGCCCCACATAGAAGGAGCCCAGGACCTGGGTTTCCATGTAGGAGAAAACACATAAGACATGTGACATCTGACTTGGGACAGTTAAGTGAGCAAGAATTTAATTTTAATTATGTTAAGCTACTGAGATTTAGGAAACTTTTTTATAGCAGCTATTACTCTACTATCATACACCTGCTAAAACAGCACACAAAACCATTTATTTTGAAAGAAGGGACCTCAAACCAACGTGTTATCACTGAAAACTCCCCATATAAGCAAACTAAGATTTTCCCCACTCTGTAACTCTTTACTGCTTTTTTGCATCCAATTGTAGAACAGAACTTTACATGCATCCTTATTAAATTTCATCTTTTTAGATTTAGCCAATCTCTGAATATTTTAGATATCCATTTGGAGTTTGATTTTTTTCAGTCTGTGCATCAACTATTCCTTTCAATTCCCTGGCATCTGCAAATTTAATCAAGGTTTCTATCTTTGAGCCATTAATAAAAGTTATTGAAAAACTGGGCTTGGACTAACATTTCCAGAAATATTTTCATGACTGCATTTTTTGTGAGCTCTCTACAGACCTTTTCTAACTCTGGCCTCTAATTGGAACCTCCTCTAATTAGAGCACACTGGCACCATCCTTGTACTCCTCATTACATAAGGAGTTTTCAGTGCTAACACATTGGTTTGAGGTCCCTTCTTTCAAAATAAATGGTTTCACATGCTGTTTTAGCAGGTGTGTGATAGTAGGGTAATAACTGCTGTAAAAAAGAGTTTCCTAAATCTCAGTGGCTCAACATAATTAAAATGTAATTCTTGCTCACTTAACTGTCCCAAGTCAGTCACGATAATCATGATGGTACGATCACTCACCTAGAGCCAGACATCATGGAATGTGAAGTCAAGTGGGCCTTAGGAAGCATCACTATGAACAAAGCTAGTGGAGATGATGGAATTCCAGTTGAGCTATTTCAAATCCTAAAAGGTGGTGCTGTGAAAGTGCTGCACTCAATATGTCAGCAAATCTGGAAAACTCAGCAGTGGCCACAGGACTAGAAAAGGTCAGTTTTCATTCCAATCCCAAAGAAAGGCAATGCCAAAGAATGTTCAAATTACTGCACAATTGCACTCATCTCACACACTAGCAAAGTAATGCTCAAAATTCTCCAAGCCTGGCTTCAATAATCCAGATGTTCAAGCTGGATTTAGAAAAGGCAGAGGAACCAGAGATCAAACTGCCAACATCCACTGGATCATCAAAAAAGCAAGAAAGTTCCAGAAAAACATCTATTTCTGCTTTATTGACAATGCCAAAGCCTTTGACTGTGTGAATCACAACAAACTGTGGAAAATTCTGAAAGAGATGGGAATACCAGACCACCTGACCTGCCTCTTGAGAAATCTGTATGCAGGTCAAGAAGCAACATTTAGACCTGGACATGGAACAACAGACTGGTTCCAAATCGGGAAAGGGGTACATCAAGGCTGTATATTGTCACCCTGCTTATTTAACTTCTATGCAGAGTAAATCATGAGAAAAGCTGTGCTGGATGAAGCACAAACTGGAATCAAGATTGCTGGGAGAAATATCAATAACCTCAGATATGCAGATGACACCACCCTTATGGCAGAAAGCAAAGAAGAACTAAAGAGCCTCTGATGAAAGGGAAAGAGGAGAGTGAAAAAGCTGGCTTAAAGCTCAACATTCAGAAAACTAAGATCATGGCATCTGGTCCCATCACTTCATGGCAAATAGATGGGAAAATAGTGGAAACAATGAAAGATTTCATTTTGGGGGGCTCCAAAATCACTGCAGATGGTGACTGCAGCCATGAAATTAAAAGACGCTTGCTCCTTGGAAGAAAAGTTATGACCAACATAGACAGCATATTAAAAGGAGAGACATTACTTTGCCAACAAAGGTCCATCTAGTCAAAGCTATGGTTTTTCCAGTAGGCATGCATGGATGTGAGAGTTGGACTATAAAGAAGCTGAGCACCGAAGAACTGATGCTTTTGAACTGTGGTGTTGGAGAAGACTCTAGAGAGTCCTTGGACTGCAAGTAGATCCAACAAGTCCATCCTAAAGGAAATCAGTCCTGAATATTCATTGGAAGGACTGATGCTGAAGCTGAAACTCCAACACTTTGGCTGCCTGATGCGAAGAACTGACTCAACTGAGAAGACCCTGATGCTGGGAAAGATTGAAGGTGAGAGGAGAAGGGGACAACAGAGGATGAGATGGTTGGATGGCATCAGCGACTCAATGGACATGAGTTTGAGTAAGCTCTGAAGTTGGTGATGGACAGGGAGGCCTGTCGTGCTGCAGTCCATGGGGTCGCAAAGAGTCGGACAAGACTGAGCGACTGAACTGAACTGTATCGTCCTACTCAATTACTATTGATACTTTGAGTTTTGCAGGACTTGAAGAGGAGAAAAATTAAAAAGGAATACATAATATATATATTTTCTGAATCTAGAAAATGGTACTAATGAACCTATTAGCAGGCAGGAATAGAGGTGCAGATGCAGAGAACGGACTTGTGCACAAAGAGGGAAGGGGAGGGGAGATGAACGGAGAGAGTTGTATTGACAGACGCACATTGTGCGTGTGTTCAGTCATGTCTGACTCTGCGACCCCACGGACTGTAGCCCACCAGGCTCTTCTGTCCAGGCATTTCCCAGGCAAGAACACTGAAACAGGTTGCCATTTCCTACTCCAGGGAATGGATCTTCCCGACCTAAGCTTGAACCTGTGTCTTCCATCTTCTGCATTGGCAGGCAGGTTCTTTACCACTGTGCCACCTGGGAAGCCCGTAGGCACACTACCATGTGTAAAAGAGATAACGAGTGGGAAGCTGCTGTACAGCACAGGGAACTCAGCTTGGTGCTCTGTGATGACATAGAGGGCTGGCGAGCGATGTTCAAGAGGGAGGGGATATATATACACGCACACAAATAGCTGATTCAAGCTGTTGTAGAGCAGAAACTAACACAACATTGTAAAGCAATTATATTCCAATAAAAAATCAAATTTTTAAAAGGAATACAATTAGAGGGAGTATGGTCTTCTTTCCCCCTCCTCCTCCCCCTACAAGCTCAAGCTTTACATCAGTCCCTTATCACCCTTTTGGATACCAGTGGCATCCTAAGTGGCCCCCTCTACTGATTTCCCCTCACCCCACCTTCATTTATCCTAGACTCCTCTCTCTCAGTTCCTCCCCTCTAAGACCTGCTTATGTCACTCTCCTGCTAAAGATTTCCAATGGCTTCCCATTAAATCCAAATCCCTTTGTTTCATGTACAAAGACCTTTTTGTCATGAATCTCAACCATCTACCCAGTCTCTTCTTCCTTCCCTCCATCATAAGCTGGTCATTCAGGAAATATGTTACATCCTTGCAAAAGCATCTGCCTTGTAAACTGTTCTCTGGCTCCTTTCTACCCTAGGCAGAATTAATGCCTGCTCCTCTGTGCTTTCACATCTCATCTGCTCGACTTCACTGTTTACAGGTCCTTCCCCTCCTCCAGCCTGGGAGCACACTGAGGACAGCACTGTGGCTTTCGTCTGCTTCCCTAGTTCCTCGCACCGAGTGTGCCTCATAGATGGTACCAATAAATATCTGGGGAAATAATGAGTGATGAGAGGGAAGCACAAAGTGTGAGTGAATGGAAAAGATGGTGAAAGGCGGAAGACTCTGATGTGGAAACAAATTAAACTTGCCAATGTTTATGCTGCGTTAGGTGGAACATACAGGCATTACTGTCCGCCTTATCACCATGAGGCTTTAAAACCCAATTTTTTCTTTCCAGGATGACAGTCACCACATGGGCACACAGCTTTATTATTACAAGTCCTAGACCCACAATGATACACAAAATAGATCAGAAAAGTCTCTTTATAGTTAAATATACTTAAGAAACACAAAACTCCCTTAATATTTTAGTCTTTAATATTAGCTCTAAAATCATTCTCACACCAGGTCAGGTCAGATCATTATTACTATTTATATATTATTCTTGAGTAAAATAAAGAATATTAATGAAAAATGCCCAAATACCTAGCAATAAATTGAGTAAGAAGAATAAATCCAATAATTAGTCTGGGAGTACAAAGCAGGGTTGATTTCATTACATAAAACTTTCCAAAGGGAACTGGCTGTCTTCCTTTTGAATCTTGATTAAAGGTGTACATCGGAAGGGTATTCTAACCGATGCTCCTTGGGGATTTCTTTCCATGATTTGGTTTCCCTTGAGTAGTTGGTATGATTAACTGGGCTGATTTCTTTCATAATTGTCCTGCAGCCCTTTGTATTTTCAAACTGCTTTGCAATTGTTTTTTCTAAGGATGCTCTTTAGCATGAACCCATTAGGCGACGTCATGGGGCAAGCCAGGCTCGGAGAGGCTGGGGCTAGCAAAGCCAGGATAAAGCCACAGAAAGTCATTCTAATTTTTTAGGGTGCTCTTTTCAAAGCATTTTTATCCAAAATTAAAAGAGGTCCAAAGGAACAACAATTCACTCTTTGGACTCAGGACAGGTTTGCCAGATAAAACACAGGAGGTCCAGTTAAATTTGAATTTCAGATAAACAGTGAATAATTCAGGATAAGTATGTCCCTGGTAGTTCAGATGATAAAGAATCTGCCTGCAGTGTGAGAAGATCCAGGTTCAATCCTTGGGTCAGAAGATCCCCTGGGGAAGGGAATGGCTACCCACTCCAGTATTCTTGCCTGGAGAACCCCATAGACAGAGAAGACCAGTGGGCTACAGCCCATGTGGTCACTAAGAGTTGGACATGATTAAGCGACTGACACTTTAAGTTTTCTTTCACTTTGATAAACAGTGAATAATTTAGGATAAGCATATCCCATCCATACTAGGCATCCTCTATTTTTATTGACTAAATCTGGGAACCTGAACTTCGGAAAACAAGATTTTTCTCTCCAGGGCTTAACCTTTCTGGGTTCAAATTCCCTCATCTCTGAAAATATGCTGCATGACCTGTGACTTCTATTGCTAACCAGGCTATGATGCAACATCTTTCCATCATCCAAGACCTACCCAGATGTATAATTCCAGTGTCATAGAATGAGTACTGCATGGGGAATAAAAAAAGACCTGAATTTGAACCCCACCTCACTAACAAACTATAGTTTTTTCAGCAAATCCTTAGATGCTCAGATTCTTCACCTAAAAAAAAAAAAAAAAATGGGAATAATGTATTTATTCTAAGAATCAGATTAGTTAAGTGCTTCTGTCTACATCAAGTTATAAACAAAGGATGGCTTATTAGAAAGTTACTCAGCTTCTTCCAGAAGGTACTCTCAACCAATGCTGAAATGAGCTATTGCCAAACTCTACAGCCAGTCTCTGTTTTCCTATAGGACACAACTAAATTTTCAAGCTTGGATAAATTTTTAGAAGACGCCCATGAGTAATCATCTTACCAACTGTGCTCTTTGTTTGTCAAGAGACACGGGTTTGAATGTCGGCTCAAACCCCACGCTTCAAATAATAAATGGGCAGAATAATATCCGCTGCACACACTTATGATGAGAAATGAGGAAACAGATACAAAGACCTGGCACAGAGTTTCTCACGAGAAATAGCAGTTCCTTCCCTTCTCTGTGGTTCTGCTGGATGCCTCAGTTGACACCTGGCCCTGAGGCCAGTGGGTATGTTTAAGGGGCGGGTCTCAGTGTCCACTTCCCCCTGTACCCGGCAGCTCTGTCGCCACGGCCAAGCAGGACAAGGAAGGACCTCCTTCAGTCCCCAGACGACTCCCAGGAGTCTGAGATGCCAACTCGTGTTGTGTCCCCTGACCTCTATGGATCCAGAGGACAATAACAACCTTCCCTAACCTCAACCAGATTCAAACCAGAAAGCAGCAGGAGAAAAGTCGCCTTGACCCAAAGGGGTATCCAGCCTCTCCCACACCAGACGCAGGATAATGAAGTCCAGACCGCACCAAATTCCCCGTCTCTGATGACTGCATGTGCCCTCCTCACACTAGGTCGTCCAGACTCTCTCTCCCTCTTGCCTCAGACACAGCTCTTCCTCACCCACATTTTTCAGGTCACCAGGCCAGTCACCAGTGGAGACAGAAAGATGTCCGCCCTAGGGAATTTCCAACCTGCCCAGAGCATGTCGGATTCACCCTCTGCAGAAGCCAAAGGGCAGCTCGGCATCGTGCATGCGCATCTATGGTGCAATAGTGACCTCCAGCGGCAGGCGTGCCTCTGGAAGAGGACAAAATGCCTGCACTCGGCTCTCAGGGCAACCTGACCCCTGCCAGGTGGCCAGCATGCAGGATAACAGGACCACTTTTCAGAAAACCTATGCACGGCATCTTTAAAACATATCAAAAGAGACTTCCCTGGTGGTCCAGTGACTAAGACTCCATACTCCCAATGCAGGGGGGCCTGGGTTCGATCCCTGGCCAGAGAACTAGATCCCACATACTGCAACCAAAGACCCTGCATATTGCAACTATGACCCAGCACAGCCAAATAAATAAATAGAAAATATATATCAAAAGAAGCATCAGAGTTATGAACTGCTTGAATGCAACCACATCACTCCATCACTTACAGAATTTAAATGACCAATGGTTCCTCCCCTGACTACAGAGTAAGATCTGAACTCCTTAGTAAAGCAGACCGGACTCTTTAGAATCCAGACATGACCACCTATCATGTCTTACAATCTCCCCATTCTCCAATATACACTAAACTTCTCCCTAATCCCTGAATAGCCTGTGCCGTTCCTCTAGTCTAAATGACCTCCTTCACTTCTCTGCCTGGTAAGCTAAGACAGTGTATTAAAAAGCAGAGAATTCACTTTGCCAACAAAGGTCCATACAGTCAGAGCTGTGTTTTTTCCAGTAGTCATGTACGGATGTGAGAGCTGGACCATAGAGAAGGTTGAATGCTGAAGAATTGATGCTTTCGAATTGTGGTGCTGGTGAGGACTCTTGAGTCCCTTGGACTGCAAGGAGATCAAACCAGTCAATCCTAAAGGATCAACCCTGAATATTCATTGGAAGGACTGATGCTGAAGCTACAATACTTTGGCCACCTGACACAAAGAGCTGACTCATTGGAAAAGACCCTGATGCTGGGAAAGACTGAAGGCAAAAGGAGAAAGGGGTGGCAGGGGATGAGATGATTGGATGGCATCACTGACTCTAATGAACATGACTCTGAGCAAACTCTGGGAGACAGTGGAGGACAGAAGAGACTGGCATGCTGCAGTCCATGAGGTCACAGAGTCCAACACGACTTAGTGACTAAACAACAACAACAAGATCCTTTTTAAAAGTTGGTGGCTCAGCTGGTAAAGCGTCTGCCTACAATGCGGGAGACCCGAGTTCGATCCCTGGGTCAGGAAGATCCCCTGGAGAGGGAAATGGCAACCCACTCCAGTACTCTTGCCTGGAAAATCCCATGGACAGAGGATCCTGGTAGGCTACAGTCCATGGGGTCACAGAGTCAGACACGACTGAGCG
This sequence comes from Bos indicus, assembly GCF_029378745.1. Lineage (NCBI taxonomy): Eukaryota > Metazoa > Chordata > Mammalia > Artiodactyla > Bovidae > Bos > Bos indicus. The sequence continues at coordinate 33,557,424 of NC_091774.1, forward strand.
ACTTCACTTTCACTTTCCTTCCACCAGGAAATGTCTTGGTGATACCTTCAGTGTTGTCTCACAGCCACTGTGGGATGTTTTCAAAACATACAGTAAGTAGAGCAAACATTAATCAGTTTATCTATTCAAGAAACAATAATAGGACATCTATTATAATGCCAGTCATTGTGCTTGGGTATTTGGAATAAACAGATGGAAGAGGCGAGATTTCTGACCTCACAACACTCACAAACCAGTGGTAAATATGTCAAGAAATCATTGCCATTCGGTGTTAGTAAGGTGCTACATGCAAGGTCCATACTTCTTACAAAAATGGGGGTTATTATTTCAGCCTTTGCAAAGGGCAAGGGACCCAATAATGAAAGGCTTTGACTGGGTCTTAAAGCATGAGTAGGAGCTAGCCAGGCAAATGAAAGAGTCTGAAAAAGAAAAATAAATGAAGCATATCTGGGGTGTAAAGTAGCTTACACAGAAACAAGAATGCATTTGAGGGCAGAGAGCAGTCCAGATTGGCCTGAATGCTGTATGACAGTGCTCTACAATAGAGAGGTTTAGGGCTAAGATAAGGGCTTCCCTGGGTTGCTCAATGGTACAGAATCCATCTGCTGATGCAGAAGAAGATGAGAGTGTGATACCTGGGTTGGGAAGATTCCCTGGAGGAGGAAATGGCAATCCACTCCAGTATTCTTAGCTGGAAAACCCCAAGAACAAATGAGCCTTCAGAGCTACAGTCCTTGGGGTTGCAAAGAGTGGGACACGATTGAGCACATTTGTACATATGACCAGGCTAAGATGCAGGCTAGGGTCAGAAGACAGGTCCAAGTGTTTAAAATATTTTCTATGGCACTAAGAAGAAAGACAGCAACACTTAGGAAGAATAAACTGACCCAAGACCCACCCAGCCACAGCAATGAAGGACAAGCAAAAGGAGATCAACATCAGGTATCTGCCTATTACTGATACGGACACTGTGGGTGTCAATCAAATCCAGTCTGAGAGGCAACGTTGAGGGTACACAGATGGGGGTGGGGTGCACAGGACACGGAAGGAGTAGACTTTACAACACAAGGGCCGTCAGTGTAGTTGTGCGTAGGAGCAAAGGTCAAGGTCTCAGGGAACAGGAAGTCCAGGTGGAAACACAGAGAAGTCCAGCTTCATTCTGCTGAACAGCATCTGGCTGGCCTGTCGTTATTGCAAAGGGGAGGTAGGCCTTGATGGCAAAGAAGTCAGGCTGCCCTGAAAGGTCCAGTTCTGACACTCAGGAGGCGCCTGCCCCCGAGAAGCCAGTGGGGCAAAGACAAGTCTTGAGCATCTGGGAAATGACAGAGCCTTAGACCCCTTCCTCAGCCTCTGGATAATAAATAGTGACTGTTGTAGGGTCTGTTATGTGACCCTCATTTTTATTTTATCATGAATGGAGGCAGACAGACAGGGAAGAGAAATAATGGTGGCTAAGACGGGAAATCGTGTAGACCAGGAGACTGCACCTAGGCAGTTTTGCATTTGTGTGTTCTAAGACCGCCATGCACGCAGCTGAAGGCCCCAGTCAATATAGAACAGGGAAAGACAGATGACACAATCAAAAGAATATTACAGTTCTTCATCAAGTCCCCATAGCAAGCTGCTTTCTTGTGTCCTGAGAGAATATATCTTGTTCATTTATCCCATGAGAAAATGAGCTCCTTGAAGGCAACAGACACATCTTCCTCAAGTAGCACAGTGCCTGGCATGGTGAGCACTTGATAATAAATGCTGGTTTGAAATAAAGAATACATATGCAATCCTGGGATGAGAGAACTAATGGTGAAGTTCCCAAAGATACCACGGCTCAGGCTGAAGCTCCAGAAAGTCTTGTACCATCCCAGCTTTGTCCTTCATTATAAACGCTGCAAACGTGGACATGAGAAACACTGCTAATTTTGGAAGCAGATGAAAATGATTTTAAATTAGGGCTGTGCCATTTTATTTGCTTGGGCAATTTATTCAAATTGCCTAAGATTCCATTTCTTCAACTAATATGCTAAGTTGCTTCAGTCACGTCTGACTCTTTGCAACCCTATGGACTGTAGATCTCCAGATATTTCTGTCCATGGGATTTTCCAGACAAGAATATTAGAGTGGGTTGCCATATCCTCCTTGAGGGGATCACCAGTGCCACCTGGGACACCCTAATAGATTAAGAAAAAAGTATACGAAGATAAAAATAACAATACTCTTCCCACTAAACTATGTTGAGTATAAGAAATCATACATGTGAAGCACCATAGCACAGGATGAAGCAAATGACAGACCCCCAGGAAATGGCAGTGGTTGTGATTGTAACATGGTATGTCTTCCTATGACAAGCTCTGAACCACCAGAAAATCCTGCAGCCTTAGTGGTTATTCTTATCCACCAAGCAGTTCTTTTGTAGGACTTAGGACGTGGAGAAGGCCTAGGCCCAGCTAGAGTGCTTGTGTCCAGTTGCGCTTGGTTGGAACACACAGATTTGCACTTGTACACTGACCCGGCAGTAACAGGGCCTTTTCTGAACTTGAAAGAACGTCAGTGTGGAGGTCTGTGTTCCCGTGTCATTCTGTTATTGCTGGAGTTCGACACAGTAAGCTAGGAAATCCTCACAGCAGAATCACTTACGGCAGTTACACAAGTATTTTGACATCTAAGACACAGCACAATATTACAGATCCAGCTTGGAGGATTATAGGTAGTAACAGAAAAGAAAGAAAGAAAGAAAGTGAAGTCGCTCAGTCGTGTCCGACTCTTTGCGACCCCGTGGACTGTAGCCCACCAGGCTTCTCCATCCATGGGATTCTCCAGGCAAGAATACTGGAGTGGGTTGCCATTTCCTTCTAGGTATCAGAAATATTACTTATTCAGGCTTACAATACTCAGGATATACTTAGCCAAGCCTTTCGGGGCAAGGATGATAAGGCAAAAGCTATACAACCTTTTGCAAAACCTCCCTAGATGCTTATATCTAGTAATCACAATGAATAATCTGAATGTTCTTTCACCCATGTTCTTGCTTTCCTGTCCATTCCCCTTATCTTCTCTTTCTTCTCTATCTGGCTCAGTGCAAAAATCAGTCTACCTCATGGCTGACGTTGCTGGCAGTTGAGAGGTATGCTCGATGCCTTAAAAATCAGGCAGAGCAATTACCTAGCATCAGTTCCCTTCCGTTTGTTGTTATTGTTCAGCCGGTAAGTTGTATCTGACTCTTTGTGACCCCCATGGACTGCAGCATGCCAGGCTCCTCTGTCCTCCACTATCTCCCAGAGTTTGTTCAAATTCATGTCCATTGAGTTGGTGATACTATCTAACCATCTCGTCCTCTGCCACTCCCTTCTCCTTTTGTCTTCAGTCTTTCCCAACATGAGGGTCTTTTCCAATGAGTGGTCTCTTCACATCAGGTGACCAAAGTATTAGAGCTTCAGCATTAATCCTTCCAATGAATATTCAGGGTTGATTTCGTTTAGGACTGACTGGTGTGATTTCCTTGCAGTCCAAGAGTCTCTCAAGAGTCTTCTCCAGCACATTAATTCAAAAGCATCAATACTTCGGCACTCAGCCTTCTTTATGGTCCAACTCTCACATCCATATGTGACTACTGGAAAAACTATAACTGTGACTACACGGATCTTTGTTGGCAAAATGATGTCTCTGCTTTTTAATACACTGTCTAGGTTAGTCATAGCTTTCTTTCCAAGGAGCAAGCATCTTTTAATTTCATGGCTACTTTTCACATGTGAAATAATCCCTTAGAGTTGGATTCTGTTGCTTCAAGAAAGGGGAGTAACATCCAATTTCAGTATTCCCCTGGGTTAACAGCCACATTTAAGACACGGATTTCAGCCCAAAAATGGTTGACCAAGACACAGATACACCTGTGCGCCCCCAGGCAATCTTGAGTGTAAGGCCCAAGAAGTCAGTTTGAGGAACCAGGGACCAGCCAAGGCATCCTTTTCCCCCAGCTTTCTACTGAATGTGATGGAGTGAAACAAGCTCATTCTCTTTGTGATGATAACTCTAAAATATGTATCTGTAGCCCAGACCTAAGGTCCAGAGCCTTTATCTTAACCACCAGGTAAACATGTCCACGTGAATCTCTCAATTTCCCAAATTCAGCTTTTCCAAATTAAACCATGGCAACAGCATGAATTCCAAAGCACTTGTCTTTTGAAGTTACTTAGATTACTGGATTACCCTAACGGGTCTCTCTTCCTCTGCTTTTATAATTTTTCTGTCCATTCTCCATTCTGCAGCCAGCACTCTTTATATATAAAGAACACATCTAATAAGGTCACCACCAATAACACCCATTACTTTTGGGATAAAGCCCAGACTCTTAGACATGGGGTCTAAGGATCCTAAGACAAAGCCTCTGTTTAACTGCATCTTCGCCCTTCATTCTCCTGGCTCCCTCCCTCCACAATCTCAATGTTGAAAGCAACATAGCACAGTTATACTACCAGTTTCCCAAAGTTCTCATACCTTCTCTTGGGTATGACCATCATATTATGTTTCCACATACTACTCCTTCATAGGCTTGCTGGACAGATTAAGAAATAGATACAAAGTGCTTATAACTGTACTTTTTTTGTTGTTTTAGTAGAAAGACAAATGTAATTCATCTGTTGAAAAACAAAAAAAACAAGATAGTATATTTTATGTATACTTAAAACTATGCCTAGATGTATTCAAAGTGATACTCACATGGCTCTTTTTTAAAACCTCATTTTAATTAAAAAAACTGTCTATCCAGATATGTGAGCATATACTCAAATCTATAAATGGATAAAGCTATATTCAAGTCTAGAACAATATACTCCAAACTCTCCCATATGCCCTAACCACCAATTCTTGAGAGTTTATGGAGTTTTCTCTTCCATATATTTTCTACAGTATTTTTTAGTTAATTTTTATTGGAGTAAAGTTACTTTAAAACGTTGTGTTTCTACTGTAAAGAATCAACTATACATATATTTCATGTATATACATATATTTCATGTATTTATGTACATATATATTTCCAGATCTATATATATATTTCAAAATATATACATATATTTCCTTTTCTGGATATTTCTCCCATTCAGGTCACCACAGAGCGCGGAGCACAGTTCCCGTGCTCTACGGCAGGTTCTCACTAGTTATTTTATATGTGGTATCAATGGTGTATATATGTCCATCCCATGCTCCCAATTCATCCCACTTTCTCCCCACCCACAGAGTACTTATAATTGTACTCTGAACATAGTAAGTGCTTAAATAAAGGACCGACAGAACGGAAAGGCAATGCTTTGTATGACAGCAGGAAAAAAAAAAAAAACGTGAGAGACCTTAACAACACAGATCTAAACTAAATAGGAAGCTTAATGGAAATGATCAAATCTGCTTTAATTTTTTCAATTTGTTTTTCATGGGCTACCTCCAATGACTGGTCTGAGATAGGGAGAACAAAAGCATATTTCAGAAATAACATAGCTAAGCATTCCTGAATAACTCATCCTCTCCATTCTGTTGTCTAAGGCTAAGCACAGAAATGGAACAAAAGTAGCAGGAATTCAGAGATGAAACCATAGCTCCCTCTGTAATAAATTGCGGCAAATGCAGGAAACAGTCCAGCTAATGTGAAGGTATCTTTGTTCTTGAAGCATCCTGTCACAGAGCAGACAAAGGTCTAGGTGGTTTAAGGAACAGGGTGAGTGATCTTTATAAACAATTTACATTTCTATGTCAAATAGAATTCTTCATAGTATGATTTAGGGAAAATAGTCAAGGCTAGGTCAGATGTTATCCCAGACCTACACACAGAGTAAGCTACACTGTTAATTCATGTGACAAAGGTTGACTGAATATCTACATGTATTGGGCGCTGAGAGACATAAATAACCAATTACCTGCTTTTAGGGAGCTCGGAGTTGGTGACAGAAATAAGCAAAGCACAAACTATGACAATGCACTATAGATACAGATACACAGATAACCCCATGGGGAGGGAGCTGAAGGAGTTCAGAGGGAATGAACCTCTGGTTTTGGATGGTCAAGACATCTTTACTAGAAGTGGTGATGCTTCAGCTGAATCCTGCAGAATATGCCAGGCAACAAGATTTAATATACCAGACATCAAAGTGCAGGCAAGTGGCATATGGAATGACACAGAGCTACAAAAAGGGTGAGAGGGGAAAGCAGCTAAAGAGACTGAAAAGGGAGCTAAGCACAAACTCGTACAGCATCTTTTTTAAATTTCTTCTTTTCCTTTTTTTTGAACCTTTTATTTTCTGTTGGAGTATAGCCAATTAACACTGTTATCACAGTTTCAGGCGAACAGTGAAGGGACTAAGCCATCCACATACATGTATCCCTTCTCCTCAAAAACTCCCCTCCAGTCCAGGCTGGCATATAACATTGAGCAGAGTTTCATATGCTATCCAGTAGGTCCTTGTTGGTTATCCATGTTAAATATAGCTGTGTGTCATACAAAATCTTGATTGTGACGTGAAGAACTCTGAACTGTATCCAAGTTGAAGAAAGACCATGAATACTTTTAAGCGTAACAGTGACATGGGCAAATTTGAACTTATGAACTATTGTTCAGCCTGCCATCTAGAGTCTGGATTGGCAGGGGATGGAGAGGTTTGTTTCCAAGCTGTTGTAGTAATCCAGAAAAGCACTTTTAATGACGTCCTGGACATGGATCAGAGACAAAAACGGAAATGAAGGGACAAAAGTTAAAAGGGAATTTCTTTTTAAAAAGTAGTGAATAACATTCTCTGAGGTAAGGAATTTAAGTTGAAAACCAGTTTGGGGAGAGAAAAGACTAAGCTGGATTTGGAAATTTTTAGTTTAGGGTGTCTGTGAAACATCTAAGAAGAGATAAGCAACAAACAGTTGGACATCTGGACTTGGAATTCAAGAAAAGGGTCCGCGATGGATATAAATTTGAGAGTCATCACCAAGCGGAGCTGGCTGAAGCCATCAGAAAGAATGAAGGAAGGACCAGAAAAGCCCCTGGGAAAATATGACGCTTAGAATTTTAGGTGGATGAAGAGAAAAAGTTCATGGAGGGGATTTCAGTGTCATCACCAGAAAGGATGAAAGAAAAAGTAGAGGAGATGAATGGCACTGGAGCCACAGCATGAGGACAGCTTCAAGAAGGGAGATCTGGCACAGAACTGCCATGCAGGAAAAAGTGACGAGAAGAGCGCAGAGCCTCACCCACCTGGTCTGCCCTGAACACCCAACCTGTGTGGCCCACCCTTTCTGCCTGTCTTCCTGCTGCACCGCTGCTGCTGCTGCTAAGTCGCTTCAGTCATGTCCGACTCTGTGCGATCCCAGAGACGGCAGCCCACCAGGCTCCCCCGTCCCTGGGATTCTCCAGGCAAGAATACTGGAGTGGGTTGCCATTTCCTTCTCCAATGCATGAAAGTGAAAAGTGAAAGTGAAGTCACTCAGTCGTCTCCGACCCTTAGTGACCTCATGGACTGCAGCCTAACAGGCTCCTCCATCCCTGGGATTTTCCAGGCAAGAGTACTAGTCACTTTCTATTCTACTAGCCTGTTTTACTGTATTCATCACATTAGTTCTAGCTCAAAATACCTTGTTTTTGTCTCCTTTGTCTGTATTTGTTTATAGAATATCAGTGTCACGAAGGCAGGAAGCCTATATATCTTGTTCCCCACTGTCTTCATTTGGATTTCTCAAGGGCAGATCCTGAAACTGGGATGTGAATGCAAGGAGTTAACTTGGGAGGTGATTCAAGGAAACATCAGGAAAGGAAGACAATAAGGAATGGGTGTTCAGACCAGTTACCACGGTGAGCAACTGGTGTGTATTCCCACCTGGAATGTTTGTCAGCCAGTGTGGAAGACACAGAGGTTTCCCACGTAGGGGCAAAAGGGTTGGGATTCCATTATCTATCTATTTCCTACACTTAGGGGTCCCCAACCTCCAGGATCTAATGCCTGATGATCTGGTGGAGCTGATGCAATAATAATAGACATAAAGTGCATAATAAATGTAATGCACTTGAATCATCCCAAACCATCCCCCCCAACCCATTCACGGAAAAATTGTCTTTCATGAAACCAATCCCTGGTGCAAAAATGTTGGGAACCACTGCTAGGTCACTACAGGAGAAATGCTGGGGGCTAGGGAAGAAGGGCTTTAATTTCCCAGGACTTCTAGATGTTTGGTAGAATTGCTCCAGCAGCCAGAGAGCTGCTGGGGTAAAACACCACATACAGCAAAGGAAAGCGGAAGTTAGGACAGAGGGTCTTAGAAATAGTAGGTTCAAGGGAACAGGAGCATCCACTATAACTCTCAGATCCCTGGAATAGAAAAGGGTGCCAGGTACATTGTGAGCTTGCAATAGACGTTTGAATGAAGACTGCAATCAGTAACTAAATGAAGGAGTGGCCTTCTCCATCTCTGCCGTGTTCCCCTCGACTTCTACATTCCATCCATACTGGGCTTTTGACCAAGTCCTCATCTCAAGGAGGGGCTTCCCAGGTGGCACTAGTGGTAAAGAACCTGCCTGCTAATTCAAGAGAGACGTGAGACTTGGGTTTGATCCCTGGCTTGGAAGATCCCCTGGAGGAGGAAATGGCAACCCACTCCAGTATTCTTGCCTAGAAAAGCCCATGGACAGAGGAGCCTACAGTAGACTACAGTCCACAGGATCGCAGAGAGTCAGACAGGACTAAAGCGATAGTAGGTCACCACGGGGATTTCCCATGAGCTGCTCCTATTGACTGTTTCCTTTGCCATTAAATGTCACTTCCCTGTGAAGTCTTCTTAGCCTCCCTCCCAAAATTTTATGTCTCCAGGTTAAGTGCCACCTCAGCACCCTGTCACCCCCTTCCCTCTTATAACACTCACCACATCTGAAATCACATCCACCTTATTCAGTGTGACTGTAATACCCAGCATAGTGACTACCACATGGCAAGTTCAATGTCTTTATTAAACAATTAATAAGTTAAGGTTAAAGTTAGATGATTATGTAGAGGTCTCATGTAGAAAAGTGCAGAACTGAAATTGTAGCTGGAAGGAATACAGAAAATTGTAGACTAGAGACACAGAAAGATTCCAGGCAACAATGAAGAGCCAGTAGCGTCTGGAGATCATTAATATACAGAATATACAGTGGTACTGATCTTCATGAGTCTGTGTTCCACAGTCATGCTCTGAAAAGAAGGCATAGGAGCTGTAGATGTGGCTGGGAATGTTGACACAGCACTGAGGCTTTCCAAGGGCAGGGCAAAGAGAAACTAACATGGCAAAGGAACTTGGGTAATTCAAAGTGATGTCCTACATATCTAGGCTGGTCTTGAACAGAAACACAGAGCCAGGATAGTAATGGGTATGTGATGAAATGGCTAAAAGAGATAAAAGACTGCAGGTCAGGACTTCCCTGGTGGTCCAACGGCTAAGATTCTGTGCTCCCAATGCAGGGAGCCCTGGGTTCAATCCCTTGTCAGAAAACTGGATCCTGCATGTTGCAACTAAGACCCAGCGCAGCCAAATATATAAATAAATTTTTTGTAAAAACTGGAGGTTTTGATGGGGGGAGGGGTGGAATAAGGATAAAAGACTGGTTAAACAATAGGATGTTAAAGTTGATGATTTCAGAGACAGAGGAAAACTTTGATAAGGAACACACAACTTCAGATGCACCATGGTCAGGACTGAATCAATCTTCAGTTGGAGAAGCAGGCAGGAAATAGATAATGAAAGTTATGGCATTCATTCATCTTGTAATATCCCCTTAAAAACACTTTTGTCTATCTGTCTACTACTCAAGGCTGTATCCCTAGCATCTCCATAAAACAATTGGAGAACTCAGTGATTACTCACTTAGTGAATAAATGAAGTAACAAATGTGGCTTAATCTGGCTTGAACAAGCAAGGAAACATATTGGCCTACACAAGCTAAAGTCACAGGATAAGGCAGTCTTCAGATATCACTGGGCTCAAGGATTAAATAATCAGGACTTGAGTCTTCTCCAAATATAGGCTTTATCTTCCATCGTTGTAGCCTCAGACCTGGGCTTCATGTGATAGCAAGATCTGAGAAGAGTACCTTTGCCAAAAATGCTACCCAAATTGATTAACATGTCCATTCCCAAACCAGTCACCGGGTACAGAAGATGTTTCATTATAGTTGTCTTAGGCCTGAATCACATGTTTTACCCTGACGGCTAGGATGAAGTCAACTTCACTCCAGTTCCAGAGTTTGAGATGGAGGAGAAATTAATTCTGATAAAAGTTGAGTTAATGCAGACTGTGTAGCAAAAACAACAGGGGCTCATAAGAGCATAGCCCATCTCTTCTTCCCAGCAGTGGGGAGCTGCTGCAAGATTTAAGGGAAGAAGCACAGTCTTATTTGTATTTGGGAAGAATCATCCTGGAACAGATGGAGGGCACACTAGCTGAGGCTGAGAGTAGAACATGCAAGAGGACATCATAAAAATTCAAAATCCTCAACTATCAACATATCATTTCTTCTCTTTACATAGAGATGAAACCTCCACCTAGAGGAATAGCAATGAAAAAGACAAAGTCCTTGCACTCAAAGAGCTTTCGGTCTAGCGAGGAAGACAGATGAGAAAACATGCATTTATATTAGATGTAACTACAGGAAGGCTTCTTGATGTGCCAGGAAGTGTCATCTAAGTCTTAAAGATAAACAGGCATTGACAATGTCTGCAACCAGTGCTGTGTGCTGTCCTTAGTTGCTCAGTCATGTCTGACACTTTGTGACCCCATGGACTGGAGCCCACCAGGCTCTGCTGTCCATGGTGATTCTCCAGGCAAGAATACTGGAGTGGGTTGCCACACCCTCCTCCAGGGAATCTTCCCCACCCAGGGATCGAACCCAGGTCTCCCACACTGCAGGCAGGTTCTTTACCATCTGAGCCACCAGGGCCCAAAGACAAGAGACGACTGGAAACACTGCACATTTGGAAAAGCAATAAGTTCCATACAGCAAGAACATGGAGTGCCGAGAGTGAAGCAGAAGACGAGACCAGCTCATTAGGAGGCCAAATCTTAAAAGAGTTTTGCAAACCCAAAGTAAGCTGTTAGACTTCACCCTTGGACTTCTGTAGAACTATGAACATTCTACAATCAGAGCATGGTATTATCCAATCAGCATTCAAAAAAATCAGTCTGGCCATGTGGCATACAGACTGCAAAATGATACATAGGCAAGATCTTCATGAAAGAGACTTTCATGAAGATAAAGTAATTCAGGGCAGAGATGGTGGCGCCCTCTACTAAAATGGTAGCAATGGGAAGAGAAGTAGACAGATTGGAGCGTCTTCAACTCTAGATGCAACTGTACTTGGAAACAAGGATACGCATATAAAGGAAATAAAGGACAGTTAGGAGTCAACAATGGCAGCTAGAATTCTAACTTGTATGACTGACTAGATAGGGATGCTGTTCCCAATAGGAGAGCAGGTTTAGGGAGGAAAAGAATGAACTTGCTTAAGGACACACTGAGTTTGAGACACCTATGGAATATCCATGGGGAACGTGCCCTGGCTTGTCACTGGTAATGTGGATCTGGAGCTCGGGAGAGAATCTGCAATTGGAAACACACATTTGGGAGCTATGAGTGGAAAAACGGTAGTGAAAGCCTTGAATGGGTGAAGTCACTCTGGCACAATATAATGTTCAAAGAGAAGATTACTGACAGCAAAAGTCTAGGAAAAACTGCCATTTAAGGGATGACTGAGGACTGAGAAACATCAAGGAAGATCAGAAGAATAAGCCGAGGGGCAGTGGAGCAGGAACCTGGTCTGAACAAGGGTTGGAAAGAAGTATATACAAAGATATGAACGGAGCTTCTCAATATCCTGGATGAGGGGAATGAGGGAGTGGAAGGGGGTGAGAATGGGTCTCAGGTTTCCAGCTTGCGTGAACAGCTGGCTGGCCAGGAGAAGGAAGATGTTAGGTTCTAGAAATAATTGTTTGACATACTAGTGAGACAGCCAGGAGAAGAAGTGTGGGCAACTGGAATTCAGAAAAGCATCCGGATAGCAGTCTAGCCTTGGAGGGAGTCCACACAGTGGTGATGCTTATCATTAGGGGAGAAGAAGAGATGGTTCTGGAGGAGCCATTAGCTGAGACTGCAGCCCTAGGAATGCTCTAATTTAAGGAGCAGGCAGTGGAAGAGGAACCAGCCAAGAAGATTATAAAGAAACCAAGAACAGGGAAAACTGAGTCTGTCCTTCAGGAGAAAGCTTTTTCACCTGAAGCTCACACTGTGTTTTAGGACATATTGGTCCTTATATATTTTTATGCCATCCATTTCCTCATCCGCTTTGGGTCTTAGAAAGTTTAATTACATAATGATCCCACATATTTTCTAAGTTCATCTCAAAGCATATCAAAAGTCCTAGGACTCATAAGGAGTTCTTAATAGTTTCCTAACTTGCCTTTCAATAAAGGACTTCCATGGGTTAAAAGAAGTGGACCACTTAATCCAGAAATGCCTTAAATCTACTTCCATATTTGGAACTACTTCAATTATTAGGGTTGAGCAGAAGCACACAGCATCCTTCAAACACTGTTCCTCTTTCTTCACATGGTACTGTGAATGGCTCAGCAAGTGGGCCCATCATTTTCTTGCTAATTAATTTAGGTCTAATTGGTTTCAGCCCACACAACAGTGCAGGTTGTAAGAGAGGGCAACAGCCGTCATATTCCACTAAAAGTACCTGCCAGCATCAAAGCACCCACCATTAAGCAATTCACTACCAGGGGAAAGAGTGCTTAAGAGCTAAAAAAAAAAAAAAAGGTGAATTAAACACCACCCCCCCTTCAATTAGCTTTAGAAAAATCTCAGAGTGCTCAGGACTCTGCAAAGCACTGGGAAGCTTTTTATCCTATCATCATCATTCTGGCATAACAGTCTTGCAAGGAGTTACCAAACATTCACCAGCCTGCATGCTGTGTATTGTTTAGAAGGATTTCAAGTTCTCCAAATGACTGGTACCTCTGTAGGTGCCACAGCTAGGAATAGTCTGGCTTGTTATTTTCTCCCCAGAGACTAACACAGTGTGTACAGATGCTGTACAGATACACAAGTGACTGAATAAAGAGAAAGAATGAGGGAGAAGAAAAGCCGGATGGAACAATTGACTGGAGTTACTCCAATGTCAAAAGTCATAATAAAAGAGCACGATCTTTTAAGTCAAAAGGTAAAGATTTCTAGTTATAAGTAAGTACTAGGGATGTAATACACAAAAGAATAAATTATTTACACTGTTGTATCCAGGTGGTACAATAGTAAAGAATCTGCCTGCCAGTGCAGGAGACACAGAAGATGTGGGTTTGATCTCTGGGTCAAGAAGATTTCCTGGAGAAGAGCATGGCAACCCACTCCAGTATTCTTGCCTAGAGAATCCCATGGACAGAGGAACCTGGCTGATTATAGTCCATGGGGTTGCAAAGAGTTGAACACAACTGAGTATACTCGTATGTCACATATGAAAGTAGTTAAAAGAGTAAATTCTAAGAATTGTCATCAAAAGGAAAAATACTTTCTTCCATGTAATTAATTTTGTGTCTATATGAGATGATGGACGTTCATTAAATCTGTGGTCATCATTTCATGATGTATGTAGGTAATAGCGTTATACTGTACACCTTAAAAATATACACTGCTGTGTCAATTACGTCAATAAAACGGGAAGAAAAATCTAAAAGCAACCAAAAAAAGAGCATGACCTTTAAAGCTGGAGAGTCAGCCCCATCACCTACAAGCTGTGTGACAACAAACAAGTCCTTTAACCTCTCTGAAATGATTTCTTTGCCCAATAAATGGGAATATGCCTGCATGACATATTTTAATGAGTTATAATGATGTGGAATAGATGTGTTTGAAAGCATTTTGTAGACAGTTAAAGAGCCGCTGCTATTAAAATTGGGAACTCTTCCTGAAATCATTCTCTGCTGATAGTCAGGTCACGCTTGTGTCATATAATAATATTTCAGTCTCACTAGACTTCTGGTAAGACTCTTACCATGAGTTTAGGCCCCAAGCGTACAAAGAAGAATGCAGCCCAGGCCTTAAAGAGTTCCCCATTTACTGAGGGATCCCAACATGAAAACGGAAACTATAATTCAAGGAGTAGGAACATGCAATGGAAACCCTATAAATGAGCAGCTGCAAGTCATGAGAGAGGGGCAACCACCCTGCTGATCTGGAAACTGGGAGGGGGCTGGTATTTGAACTGGGTTATAAGGAATAAAAGCAGCTCGAGAGGTGGATACAGAACTGACTTCTGGTGCCTTCACAAAGAATACTTCACTATACAGACGTTTTTCAACTTTCTTTTGACAGTAGTACGTATTTTACATTTGCCCGTGTATTTACATGATGGAGACACAAGAGTCGGTGTTTTCTGGCTTTTTCCTAGCTTTGGAATGTTCCTTGATTCAAATTGATTTTTCAGGAAACAAAGAAAGGTACGCGACTGGGGCAAAGAATAGGAGGTGGTTGAGAGGTGGGTTTTGGTAGATCTGGGCCAGACTGGGGACTATGTAGCACGTAGAAATGAGTGTCTTGTTTCAACCAAAGGGAATCATATCAGATTATCAAGAGGGATTGAAGTGATTTTTATTGTCACCAGACAGCTAAGTCAGGAGTGACCCCAACCAGCTGAGACCTGGCCCATCCCCCTTTGCTGACTGTCTCCATGAGCAATGCTGGCCACATGCCGAGAACCAGCCAGACAAGAAAAGATGGTCAGAATCTGGGGGATGAAGGGTGCACTTGACGTGTATAAGCTGGCCAAGCGAGGTCAAGGCAGGATGCTCACGTCAGAAGCAGGGCAGCAGAAACACCTGTGTGTTCTCTCTTATTTCCCCCAGCTTCCCCCGTAAGTCATGCTTCCACCACCCTGTACCACACAAGGTCCCACCAGCCCCAGGATTGAAGGCCAATTGTGTGGTGCTGTGACAGCAAGTATTTAAGAGGAAAATAAAGAAGCGACAAGCTGCGACACGCTATCATTAAGTAATCATAATTTCCTCCCTATATTACGACAATAGATGTCACTCTCTCATCCGGAAGGCAGGCCACGTATAGAAACACCATGTCAAAAACCTTTTCAGACAGAGAGAGGGGGGCGAGTGAGCTGGGTGTGGAATAGAATATTTTGATGGGTCCCATCCACCCTGTTTCCCACCCCCCAACTCCTACATGCTCTGATAAAAGTCAGATCTGTAAAGAACTTCAAAGCCTCCTCAGTCTGACAAACAGTTATAAAACAAGAAATTAGTTAAAAAAAAAAAAAATCTGCCAAAGCACATGGAGGAAGCAGAGCTGACAAGTGTTACGATGGTTCTGTTTTTGTAATCAGCAGACCAACTGCAGGGAACTTCCTCCTCACGGGGAGCTGAGCCCGGGCTGTCAGTGATGAAGGAGGACAGAAAGGTCAGGCGGCAGAGGGGTGCGACGGGCCTGGAATAAGCGATTGTACATTCTTCCTGGCTATTTTTCATCCAGTCTGCATCCCAACCCAAGCCCACGGCCTGCTCCAGCCCAACTGTAACCTCGATGGCTCCTTGACCTCCTTCTTTCAGAAAGAACTATGTGAAAAATGGGAGCAGTCTGGCCTCCTCTTCCCTTCCTCTGTTTCACAGAGGGTTGGGGGTGAGGGAAAACTGGACCACGAGGAAATAGCTCTGGAATCCAAGACATCTGGCTTCTATTCAGATCCAATCACTGACCTTGGGAGCATATTGAAAGCATTTGGCTGTCTCAACAGTCTAAAAGGAGCTATTTATTTCAGACTCAACAACCAGCCCAAACATATGCTTCCATTTGGAAACAATTGGAGGTAAAACAGAGTTCCTTTTTTTTTTTTTTTTTTAATAAAAGGAGGAAGGTGGAAATAACACAGGACTTCGAGTCAGAAGACGGACCTCCATTCCAACCACTGATCTGCCACTTGCTGGAGACAGCTGTGCAACTTTCTTTGGCTCCCTTAATCTCTTCACAATTTTAGTTTCCCAACTGTCAGACCATGATTAAATTCCTGTCTCATGGAGTTACTGAGGAAGAAATAACACAATGCATCCTCAGGGCCTGGTGCAGTGCCTGGCATAAAGTCATTATTTTCCTCAGGCAAATGCTTAGCTGTGCTTTATTCATTGGGTACAAAAAACGCCTGTCTCATCTATCTCACCTGGTGCCACCATGACTGTGTGGATAATGCACGCCTGAGTGTTCAGTAACTTTTAAGTGCTTTGCAGATACAAGGGATTATAGCTGGGGCCATTTTGATGCCAGTTAAATTCCTGAAACCAATCCAGGGGAAATTGGGAATGCAAAGTTCCCAGACCATCCATGGACATTATGTGGCCAGGGTGATGACCAACTCTACCTCAGCATTAGACCACCCCTACCAGGTCATTATCTAGTTCTCCATGCCTGCCACGTGACACCTGTTGTGGCTTCTGCTATCTTGAACATAAATCAGAAGCAGCCGACCTCTTGGAGTCTCACTAGAAAAATCTGCTAAAATACAAAATATGTGCTTGTCCAAGGTATAGCGTGAAGTGCTGCCATCTTGACACATGTGTTTTAGTCCATTCCCAGCGTGTTTGGGAGCTCAGCTAGAAATCACCTGAGACTCCTCTACTTTGGCCAATTGGTAGAACTCCGTGTGTCCCCATAAGCTTGGTATCATTTTGTTTGGATGGCTTTCCAAACATTTCCAAGCCATCAAGCCTCACTTCTCTAATCTCTAAGACTACAACATGAGAAACACTGGGCTGGATGAAGCACAAGCTGGAATCAAGATTGCCAGGAAACTTGTCAATAACCTCAGATATGCAGATGACACCACCCTTATGGCAGAAAGTGAAGAGGAACTAAAATGCCTCTTGATGAAAGTGAAAGAGGAGAGTGAAAAAGTTGGCATAAAACTCAACATTCAGAAAACTAAGATCATGACATCTGGTCCCATCACTTCATGACAAACAGATGTGGAAACAGTGACAGACTTCATTTTTCGGGGCTCCAAAATCACTGCAGATGGTAATTGCAGCCATGAAATTAAAAGACACTTACTCCTTGGAAGGAAAGTTATGACCAATCTAGACAGCATATTAAAAAGCAGAGACATTACTTTGCCAACAAAGGCCCATCTAGTCAAAGCTATGGTTTTTCCAGTAGTCATATATGGATGTGAGAGTCGGACTATAAAGAAAGCTGAGCGCCAAAGAATTGATGCTTTTGAACTGTGGTGTTGGAGAAGACTCTTGAGAGGCCCTTGGACTGCAAGGAGATCCAACCAGTCCATCCTAAAGGAGATCAGTCCTGAACATTCATTGGAAGGACTGACGTTGAAGCTGAAACTCCAATACTTTGGCCACCTCATGCGGAGAACTGACTCATTTGAAAAGACTCATTGAAAGATCGAAGGTGGGAAGAGAAGGGGATGACAGAGGATGAGATGGCTGGATGGCATCACCAACTCAATGGACATGAGTTTGAGTAAACTCTGGAAGTTGGTGATGGACAGGGAGGCCTGTCGTGCTGCAGTCCATGGGGCCACAAAGAGTCAGACATGACTGAGCGACTGAACTGAAGACTAAGAATCTCTACACCCTCAGAACAGGGGCTACATGGCTCGGCAGTCAAGACTCCACCTGCCAGTGCAGGGTAAGTGGGTTCCATCCCTGAGTTTGGAAGACTCCCTAGGGAAGGAAATGGCAACCCACTCCAGTAAGAATATTCAAAAAGAATTATGCTTTTGAAATCTCACTGACAGAGAAGGCTTACAGTCCATGGGGTTGCAAAAGAGCGAACACAAGACTAAATAATAACATTAATACATTGTATAATGTATAAGACTTAAACATTGTATTAGCATACTGATACAATTTATAAGACTCTTTCACTAAAGTGTTCTCATTTTATCTTCACAATCACCCTGTAATCATGTGTATAAGACTCTTTCACTAAAGTGTTCTCATTTTATCTTCACAGTCACCCTGTAATCATGTGTAACACTATATAAGAGTAAACAGACTTACCAAGTGGCATAGAAGGGCTCCTGGCTCACAATCCTCAGCTTCATATCACAGTTTCCAACCTCCCTGTGTGTGAGAGGTGCATGTAAGGTATCCCAAGACAAGAAAGCAACCAAGAGGAGCCCTAGGAAACAAAGTATTCAATAAAGATGCTCAATAACAGTTTCAAGGATTTGGCCAGGTAAAATTATTCCTCAGACCAACCCTTACTGAACCTTGTGCCTGAAACAAAATATCAACCCTTAAAATTGTGCAGAAAGCAGCAGATCTGTAGTGGAAATACCTGGCCTTCAGACCTGGCTGCAACATCTGCTATGTTCCCCCAGACTCTCCACATTTCTGACTCTGCCTCAAAGGTTTGTTCGCCTGGGAAGTCAGCCTGACCAAGACACTGAGCAGACCGGTTGTCTGACCACCTGCCCCTGAGCTCGGCTCACAGCCCAGCGAGACTTTCCTAGGATTCCTATCAGCCAGTCAACCAACCAAGTCTTCTGGGAGGACGTGCAGTATCACTAAAGTGTCAGGGTTTCCTTGATGGCTCAGAAGGTAAAGAATCTGCCTGCGATGCAGGAGACTCGGGTTGATCCCTGGGTCAGGAAGATCCCCTGGAGAAGGGAACGGCAACCTACCCCTGTATTCTTGCCTAGAAAATTCCATGGACAGAGGAGCCTAGCATGCTACAGTCCATGGGGTCACAGAGTGCGACTAACACACACACAGTGTCAGGGGTCCACTATGGCCTTTAGCTCAGAAGAAAAAGCAAAATAAGGAAGTACTTCTCCATCCCAATCTAACGGATGCTGGCCCCTCTGGGAAGCCTTCTCTGAAGGCTCCTTCTCCCCTCCAACTCCTCCCCCAGGCTGAGTAAGGCGCGCACTGACGTATCTCCATGGTACCTTCCACTCTCCTGTAAGAGCTCTTGGTCAGTTACCGAATCGGTTTCCTTTCGCCGGACGCACAATAAGCCAAAAGGCTGAGATGCCAAGGTCTGTCCCAAAGACGGTTTATTTGCAAGACAGCCAAGCAAAGAAGCAGGAGAAAATCTGAAATTCACCTCCTGAAGGCAAAGGACAGGGGTATTTCTGAGACAAGGAATAAAGCAGCAGGGTGCAAGGCGGCAGGAACGCGGGGATAAAGTGATCGGGAGAAGAGACCATGATTCTCGTCCTGCGCTTCTAAGTCACTTCAGTCGTGTCCGACTCTGTGCGACCCCATAGACGGCAGCCCACCAGGCTCCCCCGTCCATGGGATTTTCCAGGCAAGAGTACTGGAGTGGGTTGCCATTGCCTTCTCGTCCTGCGCAGGCACAGCTAAACCAGAGGCCTCTGCGCGTTCTACGAGCGGAGTTTTCCGCCCTCCGCCTGCAAAAGGACACCGCGCTTGCCCGGTTGGACGATCTGTGGTCCTATCCAGTCTGAACCGGCTCAATTTGAGTTGAACACAGCTGACTTGATGGTACTTGAAAACAATTGAAGTAGACAAGTGACTGTTGTGGATACGGGTTGCTTTGTGGACCTGCAGGTGTTAAAACGGCCTTGATTAGTGAAGGTGAGATGGATATGGCTAATCCTTGAAGTTTTTCCACTGCGTTGTAAATGTCTGCGTGTTTTTCGGTCGTTGACTCTGCCTTGGGAATTAAGTATTCTTTCTGGACCCTTTAAGCCCATGGCCGCTAGTATAATGGTTTGTTTGTTTTTTTTTTTTTTAATATATATTTATTTGGCTGCATGAGGTCTTAATTGTAGCATGCAAACTGTTAGGTGCAGGCATATGGAAATCTAGTTCCCTGACCAGGGATGGAAGCCAGGCTCCTTGCATTAGGAGTGCAAAGTCTTAGCCACTGGACCATTAGGAAGTCCTAAAATCTCCTTGACAGGGTAAGCATTTATTTAATAGGTAATGGAAGAATGAATGAACTATTTTTAAAAATGCCTCTGTAAAGACAAGGACTAAAATAGGATGTAAAAAAAAGAAAATTGTTTTATACAGTGATGATATTAAGTGATATTTGTTTTATTTTTCTTATTTAAAGAAATATTTATACTGCTACAGCCCAAAGAAAGATAAGACATGCTTCCAAAAATTTTTGTGAAGAATAACACTGACACCTGGCAACAGAAAACAAAGCTGAGTTCATTTCAGTTCAGTTCTGTCGCTCAGTCATGTCCGACTCTTTGCAACTCCATGAATCGCAGCACACCAGGCCTCCCTGTCCATCACCAACTCCCGGAGTTCACTGAGACTCACGTCCATCGAGTCAGTGACGCCATCCAGCCATCTCATCCTCTGTCGTCCCCTTCTCCTCCTGCCCCTAATCCCTCCCAGCATCAGGGTCTTTTCCAGTGAGTCAACTCTTCGCATCAGGTGGCCAAAGTATTGGAGTTTCAGCTTCAGCATCAGTCCTTCCAGTGAACACCCAGGACTGATCTCCTTTAGGATGGACTGGTTGGATCTCCTTGCAGTCCAAGGGACTCTCAAGAGTCTTCTCCAACACCACAGTTCAAAAACATCAATTCTTCAGTGCTCAGCTTTCTTCACAGCCCAACTCTCACATCCACACATGACCACTGGAAAAACTATAGCCTTGACTAGACGGACCTTTGTTGGCAAAGTAATGTCTCTGCTTTTGAATATGCTATCTAGGTTGGTCATAACTTTCCTTCCAAGGAGTAAGCGTCTTTTAATTTTATGGCTGTAGTCCATCTGCAGTGATTTTGAAGAGGCTTAAATAGCAGGTTCCCTCACTAGCAACAGCTCCTCCCAAAGCCCTGGCCCCCAATTTATATTCATCCTACTCTGTTCTTTTTCTCAGCATGTGTCCCAAACTGTGTAAGCTTCTGGTCTCTTAAAACTTATGTCCAGTCCTACTGAAACCAAAATCTAGTAAAAACAGCACAAAAATAAGACCACAGTATGAGTTCACTTATAAGTACCAATGCAAATAACCCTAAATAAAATTTTATCAAACAGAACTCAGCTGCATACAAGATTATGACCAAGAAGGTCATATTTCACAAATGCAAGAATAGGTTAGTATTAGGAATCTACTAATACAGTTTATCATTACAATGTATCTAAGGAGAAAAATCAGACATTTTCATAGTTGTTAAAAAGCCCTTAGTTAACGTAAATTTTTTTTTTTTATTTTAAAAAACTCATTAGAAACAGATGCAGTTTTCCTTAGCATAATAAAGGTATGTGTAACTTTACTGAAAAGCCAGTGTCCAGTTATCTGTTGCTTCGTAGCAAGCCATGGGCTTCCCAGGTCGTGCTGCTGGTAAAGAGTCCACCTGCCAATGCAAGACACATGGGAGATGCGGGTTGGATCCCTCCGTGGCGAAGATTCCCTGGAACACAAAATGGCAAACCACTCCAGTATTCTTGCCTCCATAATTCTATGGGCAGAGGAGCCTGGCAGTCTACAGTCTGTGGGGCCACAAAGTTAGACACGACTGAGCAACTGTCTGAGTCAACTGAGCACACACACAGGCCATTCAGAATCAGTGGCCTTCATACAATCACATTTATTTTGCTCACAAATCAGGGTCTGCTGGGCTCAGAGAGCCAGTTCTTGCCTGAGTTTGTTAGGAATACCCTCAAACTTGCCTGAGGCTGGGCCTTCAACAAAGCATCTCCACTCCCAAGCCTGGTGCTCAGCCTGCAGAGAATCAAACAGGTAGGATCCAGCAGGCATCTCTGTCTGTGTGAGACCTCAGGTAGAGAACTCAGAGGAGCTAGATTTTTTTGAACGTTTTTTATTGGAGTATAGTTGCTTTACAATGTTGTGTTAGTTTCTACTGTACAGCAAGGTGCAATCAGCTGTGTATGTACATATATCCCCTCTTTTTTGGATTTCCTTCTTGTTCAGGTCACCACAGAGCACTGAGTGGAGTTCCCTGTGCTGTACAGTAGGTTCTCGTTAGTTATTTATTTTATACATAGGATCAATAATATAGGGCTTCTCGGGTGGCTCAGATGGTAAAGAATCTGTCTGCAATGCAGGGTTCAATCCCTGGGTGGGGAAGATCCCCTGGAGGGCATGGCGACCCACTCCAGTATTCTTGCTTGGAGAGTCCCCATGGACAGAGGAGCCTGGTGGGCTACAGTTCATACAGTTGCACAGAATTGGACAGGACCAAAGCAACTTAGCCCAGTACCAGGACGCAGCACATCAATAGTGTCAATCTCAACCTCTCAATTCATTCCACCACCCTCTTTCCCCCTTGGTGTGTTCATATGTTTGATCTGTACTTTTGTGTCTCTATTTCCTCTTTGCAAATAAGATCATTGATACCATTTTTCTAGATTCCACATATATGCATTAATATACAATATTTGTTGGAGATAGATTTTTTAAAATGGCAGCCAAATGTGCCCAAAGCAAGTGTCCCAGGAGATAGAAACAGGCTTGGCCTTTTCTGGGAAACCTTGCTGGGAAAACCAATGGAGTCAATTTGCTTATGTTCCCTGAGTCAATTTGAATTATGTTCTCTGAGGCAGCCATAAAGGCCTATCCAAGTTCAAGGAGAGGAGACAGGACTCCACATCTATGGGAGACTGTCAAAAATGTTCAGATACATTTTAGAAAAGCACCACGGCATCATGCTTAAATGAGGAGACGTCGGAAGTATTCCCATTAAAGCGAGAAACAAAACAAGGATGCCCGCTATTAACTGTAATTTAGTACTTGACATTGTTCTAGCATAAAGATGGGTAAATTTTTTCTGAAGGGCTGGATAGTAGATATTTAAGGCTTCTTAGGCCATATTGTAGGAGAAGGCAATGGCACCCCACTCCAGTACTCTTGCCTGGAAAATTCCATGGACAGAGGAGCCTGGTAGGCTGCAGTCCACGTGGTCGCTAAGAGTCGGACACGA
This sequence comes from Bos indicus, assembly GCF_029378745.1. Lineage (NCBI taxonomy): Eukaryota > Metazoa > Chordata > Mammalia > Artiodactyla > Bovidae > Bos > Bos indicus. Next base: position 33,580,358 of record NC_091774.1, read on the forward strand.
CTGAAGCGACTTAGCAGCAGCAGCAGCAGCGGGCCATAGAAACTACTCAGTTGAAGTGGAAAAGCCATAGATAATATGTAAATGAACACATGGGGTTGTGATCCTGGGGAACTTTGCAAAAAGAAGGGGTGAGCTGGATTCAGCCAATAGGCTGTCATTTGCTGACCCATTTCCAGCAACACTAATTTATAAAAAGAAAGCAGTATAAATATTAGAAAGGAGGAGAGAAAATGAATTTTTTCAAATAGTATGATATATATCTGCAAAGCTCAAAAGAATCAGCTGAAAAACCATAACAAAAATAAGAAAATTCAGAAAGATGAATGAATGTATAATCAGAATACAGGAATCAATAGCTGTAACATTGTGATAAAATAAATAACTTATTTAGTCTCTACCTGGGTTCCTAACACAAGGACTTCTAACACCCTTGGAGTTTCCTGAGTTATGGGGGGGAGCATCTCTTATTATTCATAATAAACCCCTTTTAATCATACCTGTACATACATATATGTGCATGCTCAGTCATGTACGACTCTTTGCAACCGCATTACCTGTAGCCTGCCAGGCTCACCTGTCCATGGGATTGTACAGGCAAGAATGGGATGGGTTGCCGTTTGCTCTTTCAGGCAATCTTCCCGACCCAGGGATCAAACCCACGTCTTCTACTACCCCTGCATTCTCAGGCAGATTCTTTACCACTTGAGCCACTGGGGAAGCCCCAATCATACCTGAGTTTATGCTAATGAGGTGACCCTAGATCTATTACCAGAGGAAACAACCACATGATTAGAGAGATGGAACTTCAGCCCCAACCTCAGGCGGTTGGGACAGAGAATGGAGATTGAGTTAATCACCAATGGCCAATGACTTCATCATGCATGCCTGTGTCAAGGAGCCTCCATAAAAATCCCTAAATGATGGGGTTCAGGGATCTTCCAGATTGGTGAGTGAATAAAATGCTGGAGAGGTGGTGCCCACGGAAGTTCCAACCCCCCACCCCATACCTTGCCCTGTGCAGCTTTTTGCCTTCGTCTTGCCCTACGTGCCTATCCTTTATAACACCCTTTATAATAAGCTGGTAATAGTAAACTCTTTCCCCTTACTTCTTTGAGCCATTCTAGCACATTATTGAACCTGAGGAAGGAGCCATGGGGATCCATCTAATGAATAACTGGTTGATCAGAACACCAAGAGACCTGGGAAGTGCTGACCTTCTGGGAAGTGCTGACTTCTGGGAAGTGCTCACCTTGCTGCTGACCTCTGAAGTGGGAGCAGTCTTGCAGGACTGAGCCTTTAACTTCTGGGATCTGCATTAACTCTGGGTAGTTAGTATCAAGATTGATTTAAATCACTGGGCATTCTGTTGTGTCTGGAGAGTTATAAAACTTATTGTTGGTATGGGGGGGGGGACCATGTATTTGGTGTCAGAAGTGTTGTGAGTAGAAATATGTCACAATAGCATTCAAACATACAGATATTAGACATTACACTGAAAGAGTAGCAACAGAAATCTAGAATACTAAGGAGCATACTCTAATACCCAAGAAGCAAGAACTGTGTAATTGATGGCAGAATCCTAAAAGCACTCCTGGAGAACACAACTTATTCTACATACTTATTTCTGAATATGCAAAATGATGAGAATGCAAGATTATATGTGACTGTGGGACTTGAAATAGCAAAATATTTCAACCAGTCCAGCCATATAGAACTGTTAAAGTATTGTCTGGTGACTCAGACAGTAAAGAGTCTGCCTGTAATGCAGGAGACCTGGATTTGAGTCCTGGGGTCAGGAAGATCCCCTGGAGAAGGGAATGGCTACCCACTCCAGTATTCTTGCCTGGAGAGTTCCCTGGACAGAGGAGCCCGGTGGGCTATAGTCCATGGAATCACAAGGAGTTGGATACAACTGAGCAACTAACACACACACAGACAGTATTGTAAGTGTATCCAAACAATACTAAGTACCCATCAGAGAAGAATGAGGAAGTCCTTTATATATTGATGTGGAATGTATTTTAAGATATATTGTTACTTAAACACACTAATGGTGAAAAACATATTTATGGTGTAAGAGAAAAGATATACAAACATACATATTTAGGCATTTGCTAAAATGTTTGTGCGATGATACACAAGAGACTGATAACAGTGTTTGCTTCCAGAAAGGGGAGCTAGCCAACTGGAAAGAGTCAAAAAAGACTTTGCCTCAAATCGCCCTTTTCGGTGTTTTGATCCTTGAACCATGTGAAGTGTATTAACCAGTCAAAATTTAAATACCATTTTAAACTATTGTTTATACACTAAATAGGACTTCCCCAGTAACTCTAAAGAATCTGCATGCAATGCAGGAGAAACAGGAGACACAAGTTCAGTCCTGGGTGGGGAAAATCCCTGGGTAGGGAAGATCCCCTGGAGAAGGAAATGGCAACCCACTCCAGTATTCTTGCCTGAAAAGTCCCATGGACAAAGGAGCCTGGCAGGCTGTAGTACAAGGGGTCACAAAGAGTCAAGACTGAGCGACTAAGCACACACATGCAAACACTAAATAAAAATCAAATGCCTTTATTTTTTTTTTTGTAGTGTCGCTCTTTTTTTTATTTTTTATTTTATTAAATTTTATTGTATTTAACTTTACAATATTGTATTGGTTTTGCCATATATCAAAATGAATCTGCCACAGGTATACATGTGTTCCCCATCCTGAACCCTCCTCCCTCCTCCCTCCCCATACCATCCCTCTGGGTCCCAGTGCACCAGCCCCAAGGATCGTGCATCGAACCTGGACTGGCGACTAGTTTCATATATGATATTATACATATTTCAATGCCATTCTCCCAAATCATCCCACCCTCTCCCTCTCCCACAGAGTCCATAAGACTGTTCTATACATCAGTGTCTCTTTTGCTGTCTCGTACACAGGGTTATTGTTACCATCTTTCTAAATTCCATATATATGCGTTAGTATACTGTATTGTTGTTTTTCTTTCTGGCTTACTTCACTCTGTATAATAGGCTCCAGTTTCATCCACCTCATGAGAACTGATTCAAATGTATTCTTTTTAATGGCTGAGTAATACTCCATTGTGTATATGTACCACAGCTTTCTTATCCATTCATCTGCTGATGGGCATCTAGGTTGCTTCCATGTCCTGGCTATTATAAACAGTGCTGCGATGAACATCGGGGTACACGTGTCTCTTTCAATTCTGGTTTCCTCAGTGTGTATGCCCAGCAGTGGGATTGCTGGATCATAAGGCAGTTCTATTTCCAGTTTTTTAAGGAATCTCCACACTGTTCTCCATAGTGGCTATACTAGTTTGCATTCCCACCAACAGTGTAAGAGGGTTCCCTTTTCTCCACACCCTCTCCAGCATTTATTGCTTTAAATCGTTTAAAGTTTTTTGTTATTTACTTTTCTTGACAAGTTATCACATGTCCCAAGGTTTGAAGTACATAGATCTGCACAGGCATGTATTAGAATAATTGTTAAGACCACAGACTGCAGCTCCAGACTCCCTGGATTTGAATCCCAGCCCAGCCAGTTACAATCTGTGAGTCAGTTAATTAACATCTCTGTGTCTCAGTTTATATACCTGTAAAACAGAAGTATTGATTGTTCCTTTGTAAGATGAATGGGATCATCTCTGTTCAGGGTTTCACCCAGTGCACTGATGGAGTGATGAAATAATAAATTATGCTGCAGTGTCTCTCAGGACAGATAAAAGATGAAGACAGAATTAGAATTAGAAGTGTGGGCATGTTTCTGAGGATATTTATCTTGGTCAGAGAGCTACAGTCTTAGACCTGAAATGACCTTAAATTTGAGCAACGTTATTCCTTCTACTCCCTTGGATCAGAGCTATGCAATGTAAAGCCACCTGTTGGGACTTCCATGGTGGTACAGGGGATAGAAATCCACCTGCCAATGCAGGGGTCACAGGTTCTATCCCTGGTCGGGAAAGATCCCACATGCCCATGTGTCACAGCTGCTACGCCCACATGCTGCAGCTACTAAAGCCAACACCCCCAGAGCCCATACTCCACAGCAGGAGAAGCCACTGCAGCCCAAGTACCACAGCTAGAGAGGAGCCCCCCACCCACAACTAGAGAAATCCCAAGCACAGCAACAAGGACTCAGCAAAACCAAAACTAAAGTAATTAAATAAAGTATTTAAAAAAATAAAGCCACCTGTTAAATGCAAGTGTTCTCAAGTTTATTTGACAATGGTACACTTAACGTACAGAAAACATATCGTTATCTTTCAGGAAACTACTCTTTTTTTTTTTTTTTTTTTTTTTTTGCCATGCTGCAATGGCTTGCAGGATCTTTGGTCCCTGACCAGGGATCAAACCTGTACCTCCTGCAGCGGAAGCATGGAGTCTTAACCACTGGACCACCAGAGAAGTCCCAAAGGAAACTCCAGACCAGAGCTTCTCAAACTGTAATTTGCCTATGGCTCACCTGGATTTATTCTTAAAATATGGATTCCAATTCAGTAGGTCTGGGATGGGGCCTGAGGTTCTTCATGTCTAAGTTTTTCTCAGTTGATTCCAAGGCAACTGGTCCACAGACCACAGTTTCCGTAGCAAAGCTGTATAGAAGCAGCTTGGGAAATGCAGGTGTGTGTAGTGCGTCTCTAAGTGTATTCATGTACAAGCTTCCATTCATCTCTCCATTATTCTAGTCATTGACTTGTCAATTTGTGTGTTATTGTATTTGCACCTTTCATAGGACAGGTTTTGTTAATTAAATGTGCCAGTCAGTTTATTATGCAGACAAGGGAAAAAACCCTCAGCCAACCCCAGCAATAGTGACAGACTTCAAAATGTGTAACAGTGCATACATTTTGCCTAAAATGAAAACAGCACCTACAACATACACAGTCTTTTTAAATGACATTAGGATGACATTTGTTAACTGGATTTCTTCAGTTCAGTCGCTCAGTCATGTCCGACTCTTTGTGACCCCATGAATCGCAGCACACCAGTCCTCCCTGTCATCACCAACTCCCGGAGTTCACCCAGACTCTTGTCCATCGAGTCGGTGATGCCATCCAGCCATCTCATCCTCTGTCGTCCCCTTCTCCTGCCCCTAATCCCTCCCAGCATATTTTACAAATCTTAGGATAATGGACAAAGTCCTGGATTGAAAATTGCTCAATTTTCTGAACTTTAATTTCTTCATCTGTAAAAATGAATATGGTTAATTCACATGTAGAAAAAGTAAATTGAAAATGTCTAATAGCAACTGAGCTGAATAGAAAGTATTTGGCCTTTAGTAGTTCAGTTCAGTTCAGTCGTTCAGTCGTGTCCAACTCTTTGCAACCCCATGAATCACAGCACGCCAGGCCTCCCTGTCTATCACCAACTCCCGGAGTTTACCCAAACTCATGTCCATCGAGTCAGTGATGCCATCCAGCCATCTCATCCTCTGTCGTCCCCTTCTCCTCCTGCCCCCAATCCCTCCCAGCATCAGGGTCTTTTCCAATGAGTCAACTCTTCGAATCAGGTGGCCAAAGTATTGGAGTTTCAGCTTTAGCATCAGTCCTTCCAATGAACACCCAGCACTCATCTCCTTTAGGATGGACTGGTTGGATCTCCTTGCAGTCCAAGGGACTCTCAAGAGTCTTCTCCAACACCACAGTTCAAAAGCATCAATTCTTCGGCACTCGGCTTTCTTCACAGTCCAACTCTCACATCCATACATGACTACTGGAAAAACCATAGCCTTGACTAGATGGACCTTTATTGGCAAAGTAATGTCTCTGCTTTTTAATATGCTACCTAGGATGGTCATAACTTTAGTTAGTTAATACTTTAATTTTTAACTAAAATCTTTTAAGACTGTATTTGTGTAGGGTCCACTTTATCACATAATAAAATATTTCTCTAGAATAGTTATTCTCAAACCTCAGTGTACAGCAGAATTACTGAAATGTCTTGTTAAAACATAGAAACTCCCGGATTGCCCTCGTGGCTCGGTAGTAAAGAATCCACCTGCTGGGACTTCCCTGTTGGTTCAGTGGTTAACACTTCACCTTCCAATGTGCAGGGGCTGAGGGTTTGATCCCTGGTCAGGGAGCTAAAATCCCACATGTCTCACAGCCGAAAAACCAAAACATAAAATAGAAGCAATGTTGTAACAAATTCAATAAAGATTTTGAAAATAGTCCATGTCAAAATAAATAAATAAAATCTATTAAAAAAAAAAAAAAAGAATCCACCTGCCAATGCAGGAGCATAGGTTCGATCCCTGTTCTGGGAAGATGCCACATGCCGTGGGGGCAGCTAAGCCCATGCGTCACAACTACTGAGCCCACATTCAGGAGCTGAAGAGCCACAACTATTGAAGCCTACGTGCCCTAGAGCCGGTACTCTGCAACAAGAAGCCACTGCAATGAGAAGCCTGCACACCACAACTAGAGAGTAACTAGCACAGCCAAAGATAAATAAAAATAATTAATTAAAAACATAAAAGCTCGCAAATTCTCTAAAATGATTAGTCTGGGTCCACACTTGAAAACCCACTGCTCTAGAAGAAAATAAAAATGTGAGAAACTGCATATGTTTATAGAAGAGTCTGCTGTGATGTACAGTGCTTTCCCTCCCCTCTGCACAATTGAGATAGATACATAGGTAGGCAGGTAGGTAGATAGTAAAATACTTCTGCTGTAGAAAATGGGGGAATTACCAGAAATTCAGAGACAGGGAATTCTGAAAATAGGCTGTCTTGATGTCACACTTGAGCAACTGATGAGTGGACATATACAGGGCTGTTTGGAAATACTGACAGGGGAAGCAATGACCATTAAGACAGAGCTGGTTCACCAAGAGCTTATCTCATTGTATGAACCTTGTTCCTTTCCCTGAAAGAGTTAACTGCACTAAAACAGATTTTTATCAAAGTATTTGACAATGACTTTTAAGAATACCCTTTAGAGAGCATAAAAAACAAGGAAGTATGTATCTATGAAAAGGTAACTAAGAGTATTAGCAAGTAGTAGGACAAATAAAGAACTAATTTAATGAAAATATGTTCATTTAGAGGTTCCTGCTGGTGGATCCTGAGCCAACAAGTGAAAACAAGCCTTGATATCACAGGAACTCAACACCATTGCCTTAAATGTTAGGTGGAACCTTGTAAGGACACTATTTTTGTAGGTCAAAGGATTCAGGTATTTAACCCAATAGGTGAGGAGTTATCCTATAATGGCATCTCTCTCCTCTGAATCTGTTGATGATATTCAGTTCCCACTGACATATATGCAGATTTCTCACTCCAATATGCAAAGCACTCTAAAACTTAGCCCAATTCTCTGGACCCATGTTTCATTATCACCTCATATATACTCAACATTCCAGCCCAGTTGGATTGCACACTGCTCTCCAAACGTAAGGCTGCCCCTGTGGTAATGCAGGAGACACAAAAGACTTAGGTTCGATCCCTGGGTTGGGAAGATCCCCTGGAGGAGTTAATGGCAGCCCACTCCGGTATTCTTCCCTGGGAAATCCCATGGACAGAGGAGCATGGGGGGCTACAGTCCATGGGGTCATAAAGAGTCAGACACGACTGAGCAACTCAGCATAGCTCAATTCCCAACATACCCTAAACATTCTTGTCTCTGCCTTTATCTGTGCTACAGCCTTTAAAATTCCCTTCCTCTGTCCCATATCGCACCCCGCCCTGCCATAGGGCACATGAAGGTCGAAATCCACTCTCAATACACTCAGATGGGAGAGAAAGTTGGTTGGTTTATTTGTCTTGCTGATCCAGTGTTCTTCATAAGCCCACACCCAATGGTTACATGGGAAGGAGACTCTCCCTGAGTTGGGTTGAATCCGGGACAGTAATCAAAACTGACCCTTTAGGGAATCCTTAGTCTCTATGTGGAAAACGGAATGCCCATGCCCTCATATGGCTCTTGTCTCCTGCCTGCCTCCTGAGCTCTCCTCTGCAGTGGGCTCTGTATGTGGTGGGGAGGCGGGGAGTCCCTTGCCGAACCGCATGGTGGAAGCCAAGACTCTGGGATTATTGAGTGTCTCAGCCTCAAGAGAGAAAGGGAAAATTAAAAGGTAGAGGCTGCCTTTCTTCTCATCGTCTCTCACTCCCTTCTTTACATCCCTGCTTTAAGAATCCCAATCTATTCCTAGGTAGATGGATCTTTTTAAAATTATTTATTTGTTTCACTGTGTCGGTCTTGGTTGGGGCATGTGGGATCTGTGTTGCAGTGTGTGGGCTCAGGAGTTGCCACACACGGGCTTAGTTGCTCCACAGTATGTGAGATCTTAGTTACTCGACCAGGGATCAAACCCATGTCCCCTACGTTCACAGGTGGATTCTTAACAACTGGACCACCAAGGAAGTTCTATAATACTTTTTCCTAGGGAAAAAATGTATTGCTTGCATGGTGGAGGTATTTACTTTATCTCTGCAGGAATGATACCAGCAAGCTGCAGAGTGAGTGGGCAGTGGGCCAGATGACTCCTGAGGGACCAGAGCTGGAGTGACCAGAAGGGGAGGGAAAAAAGTGAAAAATTGATTAGCTAGTTCAAGAGAAGAAGAAGGGAGTCTAACAGACAAAACAGAATGCTTTAGCAGAAAGAGCATTCTTTCAAGAAGCCTTCGAGGCTCCAACTATGTATCAGATGCTTCTTGTAATGTGCTTCCAATGTGAACCTAAAGAGGCTGAACCCCAATAACTGAGGTCTCAAGTCTTAGAAGTTTTTCCTGTGTTCTGCATGTAGCGTAGAGACAGGTGAGCAATGGTCCTGAAGGGACAAACTAATAGACACTGGGCTACTCAGCAGACAGTGACCGGAAGGGCCTCGCCAGTGCTTTAGCACTGGTGACCTTTGGACCTGTGTATGTTCTTGGGGAGAGGAACTCCAGTAATGACTGCAGCTTAATTTCCTGCCAGCAAATTGATTAGTGATTTTGAGTCAGAAGCAATTTGATTTAAAGGAAATTAAGAAATTTGATATGTTTTGCACACCTGGGTTTGTAGGCTTAAGATTCATTCCCATTATAATAGCTTAACTTATCCTGGCAGGCTACAGTCTGTGAGGTCGTAAAAGAGTCGGACACAATTTAGCAACTAAACAACAATAATCCTGAGGGAATTTGAGCCTGGAGGTGAATCTGTGCTTGTAGTCTTTTTTTTTTTTTTTAATAATCTTATTAATTTATTTATTTCTGGCAGTGCTGGGTCTTCACTGCTGCGCCACTTTTCTCTAGTTTAGGCAAGCAGGGCAGCTCTCTAGTTGTCACTCGCAGGCTTCTCGTTTCGGTGCCTTCTCTTGCTGCAGAGCGTGGACTCTAGGCTGCTTGGGCTTCCCGGCTCCCAAGCTCTAGAGCACAGGCTCAGTGGTCATGGTGCACGGGCTTAGTTGTTTCATGTCATGTGGGATCTTCCCGGATCAGGAATCAAACCTGTGTCTCCTGCATCGGCAGGCAGATTATTTACCGCTGAGCCATCAGGGAAACCCTTGCAGTCTTTTGGTATGTGTCTTTACCTCTCTTCCCAGGGGCCAGCCAGCTTAGATGTGTGCCCAAGCCACTCTCCTTATCTGATTATCTCATTATAGAGAATGTGAATGCAGCAGAGTGAAAAACAACAGAAGACTTTCTTAACCCTTCCTTTTTAAGGCTGACAGCCCACACTAGGCACGCATAGGAATCAGAGTACCACACAAGACACTATCTTGCCTCTTTCCAACAGTGATGGAGAATTAATTGACCTTATATGTGAGTATTAAACATCTTCACCAAGTGATTCCTCTCTCTTCTCCATCAACCCAATCAGCAGGTTCTACACACATATAAATGAGATTCAACAAATGTGTTCAAAGTCAGAACCCCCAGAAGTTGCTGAGACCTTCAGCATCCTAAAGGCCTTCACATTCTTTCTTCAAACTACCTTTCCAGTTTTATCTCCTAACACACACACACCCACACACACACGGGCTTCCCTAATGGCTCAGATGGTAAAGAATCTGCCTACAGTGCTATAAACTTGGGTTTGATTCCTGGGTGGGGAAGGTCCCCTGAAGAAGGTAATGGCTCCTCACACTAGTATTCTTGCCTGGAGAATCCCATGGACAGAGAAGCCTGGCGGGTTACAGTACATAGGGTTGCAAAGAGCTGAACTCGACTAAGCAACTAACACTTTCACTTTCTTTCACACACACGCAACCATCGTTCAAGCCATACCTAGCTGCTTTCCTTCCTGAGTGTGTCATAGCATTCACACTTGTGGTTTTTGTACCTTGGTAGACATCAATTATGGAGAAGGCGATGGCACCCCACTCCAGTACTCTTGCCTGGAAAATCCCATGGGCGGAGGAGCCTGCTGGGCTGCAGTCCATGGGGTCGCTAGAGTCAGACACGACTGAGCGACTTCACTTTCACTTTTCCCTTTCATGCACTGGAGAAGGAAATGGCAACCCCCTCCAGTGTTCTTGCCTGGAGAATCCCAGGGACGGGGGAGCCTGGTGGGCTGCCGTCTATGGGGTCACAGAGAGTCGGACACGACTGAAGTGACTTAGCAGTAGCAGCAGACATCAATTAGTTGAATAATATATTTAGAAATTTTTAGTTGAAATAGAATATACAGAACTAGAAATACTGATAAAACACTAATTAATCATGCTGATGTATCTAACTGTGGCATACCATTAAGGAAAGTTTTAACTCCCAGTCTTGAACTTAAAAGGTTAACACTGTTTAGCTTCTTTATGGATTTATAGTATTGAGTTGGTGGAAAAGTTCATTTCTGTAACACCGTATGGAAAACCCCAAAAGAACTTTCTGGCCAACCCAGTATTTTAGTGATACTAGTTTGAGGACAATAGGTGTGGAACTATGACTTGACCCACAGATTTCTGAACATTGTCCATAATAAAGAACTGATTGTGTTAATATGAGTTGCTTGATTTAGGTGGCCTGGGACTACATTAGTCTTTAGGCCTAGTGAAGGTATGGCTCATGAATATAAAACATCATCTGAAGAAATTTGTATTTGGATTGTCATTTCTATAGAGAATGCCGCTTGGTTATCTAATAGTCATAATTCTGGCTTTAGGTCTGATACTGGGATTAGGTAGAAGTCAAAGTTTAAATCCTCATAGTCCATGTACTCATAGCTTCAGTATCACTGATGTCTTCAGTTTTTACAGTGAGGGAAGGACTATTAACTCCATGTATCATGTGGAAAACTCGTAACGATGGCAGGACAATTAGAACTGGACTAATGGCCTGTAAGATGGTACAGATAGCTTCTACTTCTTGTGCATCCGTTGTACTTGTTTGTGTTAATTTACTTGTCACTATTAGTGAAATAATATAGACGGCCAAAGAGCTGATTAAAACCACAGTTATTAATGTGTGATCCCAAAAATGTCATAGTTCTTCTACAGTGGGTAGTGTGGCCTCTTAAAAGCCTAATTAGAGGGGATATACCACAGAGATATAAAAGGTTTTCACCTGTAATTTAACTTTGACAGAGTTATATACAATTTTACTAATAGCTCACATATTGAGAAAAACATAATGGTTGTTATGTTGGCTTGAAACCAGTAGAAGAGGGTTGAATTCCTTCCTTTCTTACTTATTTTGAGTTAACATACATGGGCTCCTCAAACGTGTGATATGATCGAGGATATCCATTTAGTCATTCTAGATGTGTAGTAGTTAATTCTACCATTAGGACTTCTTGTTTTATGAAAATGCTTCTCAAATAATGGAAATTATGACTATCACTGCTGTTAGTAAAATAAACGAGGCCTATGATGAGATAGTGTTTCATATTGTCTATGCATCTGGGTAGTCAGAATATCGCCGTCGTATTCCAGATAGACCTGGGAGATGCTGTGGAAATCAAGTTATATTCACACCTACAGATATAATTACAAAGTGAACTTTTGCCCATGTTAAGTTGAGGGTATACATATAGCCTGAGGATAGTGGGAATCAATGCACGAAGCCTCCTATAACAGCAAACACGGTTCCTACTAAAAGTACGTGGAAGTGTGCAATGACGTAACATCTATCATGAAGGAGTGTCTAGTGATGAATTAGCTAGAACCATTCCTGTTAGTCCATCTACTATAAAAAGGAAAATTAAACCTAGGGTTTATTATGGTTGGAGATCATTTAATATTGCCTCTGCGATGGATTGCTAATCAACTAAATACTTCCACTCCTGTTGGGATAGCAGTAACTATAGTGATGATATATATGCTCGTGTGTCAACATCTATACCTACTGTAAACATGTGGTGAGCTCGTATGATGAAAACTAAAAATCCAGTTGATATTATAGCTCATATTATACCTACACACACCATTCCCTCTGCTTCCTGTTGACCTCACCTTTCACTTAAAAACACTAACTGAAACATGGAGATCCAGGGGAGGGACCTGAGGGAGAGTTGGAGTGGGAGGTTAGGGTTAGCAGATGTGAGCTATAGTATAATGGATGGATAAATAACAAGGTTCTACTGTATAGCACAAGGAACTATATTCAACCATCACGAAAAAGAATATTTTTAAAAGGATACACATATGTTTAAATGAATCACTTTGCTGTACTGCAGAAATTAACAATATTGTAAATCAACTATACTTCAATAAAAAATAATAAAAATGAAACATCAAGATCCATCTCAGGTGCCACTCCCTCCCCGACACAGGACATGCTAGAACTCCCTAGTCTGCGTCTTCAGAGCAGGCCCTACTTTGTGTGAGCACTGAGCTAGAGCATTGTTGTTGTCGTTGTTCAGTCACTAAATTATGTTCAACTCTTTGTGACCTCATGGACACAGGGACCTCCTCTGTCCTCCACTATCTCCTGGAGTTACTCAGATTCTTGTCCACTGAGTCAGCAATGCTATCCATCCATCTCCTCCTCTCCCACCCTCTTCTTCTTTTACCTTCAATCTTTCCCAGCATCAGGGTATTTTCCAATGAGTAGGCTCTTTGCATCAGGTGGCCAAAGGATTGGAGCTTCAGCATCAGTCCTTACAATGAATATTCAGGGTTGATTTCCTTTAGGATTGACTGCTTTGATCTCCTTGCAGTCCAAGGGATTTTCAGGAATTGTGTAGCAATTGGTTTATCAGCACCAGTCACAAATACGTCAACTCCCAAACAAGGACTGTGTCCTGCGTATCTTTATATTCCCTGAGTATTGCAGTGTTGATCATACAGTTAGATACATAGGTGGATGGCTGAATAAACCAGTTACATGGTCAGGAAGCTTAAGTGTTTCAATACCAGATGTGGAAATCCTATTAATTTAAAAATGGTTTTGACTATATATTACGGTAGGCTTGAATTTGAGCATCTTGCCCACATTCATGCCAGGCAGTGCAGCCAAAAAAAGAAAAAAGTAAACAAACCATAAACACCCATAGAGTTAACCTCACAAAATTAAAAACTTACTGATGTTAATGAATATCAGAAGTGACAAACTAGGATAATTACGCATTCTGTTCTCACTTTAAAGTAAAGCAATTCTCAGTCATTTTCATGAATGGATTGAATATTCTGCAGATGAGACATATGTTTTTAAATGTGTAAATCTGATGTTAAAACTGATAATCTAAAACTCCTAACTCTTCCAGTTTCCTTATGCATTTTGTCAACTCGGTTATGAAATCATAAAACTTTTGGATTCACAATGAACTTTGCCACACTCATCTCACACACAGAAAAAGAAGTCTTAGGGTCTTGCCTGTCTCTGAATTCTCTTGTCTAGGTCACTATTTGATGGCAGCACCTCAATGATTTCAATGTAGCAGCGTCAGATGTTTTACTAGCTGAGAGGGAATTTCCGTTTTTACTCCATCTTTCAAATTGTCCTTAGTATTTTTTCCTGCTTCTTCTCCTTGGTAAAATTCAGAAGTGCAAAATGATTGCTGTGTGATTTTGGTTTTATGTTGAATTTGGAAGAATTACCATCCAATAATATTTTATTTCCCTAATGTGAGGCATATACTAATATATGCATTATCCTGTACTAATAAGTGTATGAACTAAATACTATTATTACATCCCATCTTACAAATGAAGACATGAAATCACTATAATCCCACAATTCAAATCTAACACTGACTACCCTGGGCTACCCTGGTGGCTCAGACAGTAAAGAATCTGCCTGCAATGCTGGAGACCTGGGTTCAGTCCCTGAGTCGGGAAGATTCCCTGGAGGAGAGAATGGCTATCCACTCCATTATTCTTCCCTGGAGAAGCCTACGGACAGAGGAGCCCGGTGGGCTACAGTCTATGGGGTTGCAAACATGACTGAGCAACTAACATTCAAATACACTAACTACCCTACTTATCACAGACCCCAGAGGTCAAGGGGCACAGTCCCCAACAAGACTGCCCAGGGAACTCCCTGGCAGTCCAGGGGTTAGGACTCATGCCTTCCCAGTCGAGGGCTTGGGTTCAATTCCTGGCCCGGGAGCTAAGATCTCATACGCTGTGCAACGCGGTCACAAAAAAAGAAAAAGACTGCCCTAACTTCAGATGCCAGTCATGCGTATGCTTTATAATGTATATAATAAGGATAGTGTATTATGAACTTCATAAGTACACATAACACAAGAGGTGACGCTCAAACAGGATTCCTACAATCAAAGTTTAGAGACAACTAAGCCAGAGAAACATAATATGCTACCACCAGTAAATTACTGAGATGATACTAGAATGAGACAATTTATTCTTAAACCAGGAAAAGATGGAACAAATGTGAGAAACCCACAGGAATCTTTACAACTCAGAAACTGTGAAATAGTGACTTTAAAAAAAAAAGTATGGTTAAAAATAACCACCAAAGGGCTTCCCTGGTGGCTCAGTGGTAAAGAATCTGTTTGCCAGTGTAGAAAACATGGGTGTGATCCCATGTTTCCAGGAAGATCCCACATGTGCAGCAACTAAGCCCATGAGCCACGACTAGTGAGTCCTCTTGCTGCCACTCCTGATGCCCCAGTGCCCTAGAGTCCGTGCTCCAAGACAGGAGAAGCCACGGCGGTCAGCAGCCTGCATGCTGCAACTGGAGAGTGGCCCCCGATTGCCACCAGAGAACAGCCCAAGAATCAACAAAGACACAGCATGGCCAAAAGTTTTAAAAAATGATAATAATAACCACCAAAGACAATTTTGAGTATGGTAGTTTAACCCCAGGTCCCTATGTTGAAATATTTTAGAGGCCCTACATATTTTTAAATGATTTGAAATAATTGTGTGAACCTTCTGAGCCACCTGGGAAGCCCTGTTTTATACCACTGGTTCTCAAATACACCTTAGAGCAGTGTCAAATCCTGGTAAGTTTTTCACCCCTTTGTAAATAATAAAAATAAGAAAAGTGTGATGATATTTTAATTAAGCCATATAAGCAATTAAAAGGGCTGCTCTTTTTTCCCTAGAAAACACTGTGGAATCTTGTCCTTTAAGGGTAAGGTGATGGTAACTATAGATGCTAGATTTTTACAGATTTTAGTGGACAAAGTTGCAACCACGAGCTGGATTTATTTATTTATTCAGACTTTTTGTTGGTTTTTTTTGCTTGGTTGCTTGTTTGTACTTCTTATTTTATTATTCATAAAAATTGAGTCTGGGAACCATGCACTTTACAAACTGCGCTCTGTCCACCAGATGGCAGAGCAGCTCTACATTTGCCTTCCCGAGGCTCCACCTTCTGTTACCTCTGCCGCTTTGCTCTTGGCAAAAAGCATCAGTGTATCTCGAAAAATACCTTATTTCCTCTTTTTAGGACTTTCCGCTAAGTAAAAATTGAAACAGAAGTATTTTACATCTCAGCCTAAAAATGAATTCCCCCCACAGCACTGTGTTTAAATTTGCTATTTTTTTATTCATTATCAATCTCTATTAATAAAACAAAGACCTAATCGAGCTGCTTCAGAGGTATAGAAAGATGATGTGCGGAAAGCAGAGGACAGAATCAGTCCCAAACGTTTATCTTACTCCCTTCTAACCCCAACCCTCATCCCTAGCCTGCACGCACTACACACAAACACGCACACGCGTGCACACACACTACAGCTCAGAATATGTAGGGCCAGGACAGGGACATTCGGGGAGGGAAGAAGGAAAGTGAAGTTGGTTTAATCCAAAGGACCGTGACTCCTTGGAGCCACTTACTAGAAACAAAAAGGAGCGCTCTACTGCCACCCAGTGGTGTATGTGGGCTGTTTCTGTCTAGACAGGCGAACAAGACCTTGTGTCGATGCTTCACGTGGACTTTCTGAGACACCTGTTACAGCACTGTTCTGTCCCCACCAGCACCTCATCGCGACAGGTCCAAAGCACGTGGTCAGTATATTCACAGATGCCTGTGAGGACTTAGTCGGTCTCTGTCACCTTAACAGTCCCTGTGAACATTGCAAAAGACCTCTCACACTCCCTAAGAATGAAAGCCTTAGCCTAGCACTCCACTATTATTTGAGCAAGAGCCTCATAATCATGGCATGCAGTCAGTTTTGTCTAAGCCCCCACCATTTCAGAAAGCCTGAGTAAATCTTCGATTCTCCTCCAAAAGCTTTGTCTTAGCAACAACTCCCAGGTCTCCCTAACAGCATCTTGCTCAAGCTCCTGGGCCAGGAACACAGAACCTAGCAGAGGACCAAGGCATCTCTGGGTGCAGAAGAAGCGGGGGATAAAACACACTGTGTTTTTCCTACTTCAGTTTGGCCGGAGGAAATGTTCAGAGTACCCGAGCTCAGCCCCGAATCTCCCTCCCTTCCTCCCTGCCCCCTCCCCTCCTCCTCCCCCTTCCTCTCTTTCCCTCCCTTCTTCCCTCCCTTCCTTCCTCCCTTCTGCGTTTTTCTTCCACTTCCCAAGCCACCACTCTTATACACTTTGGCCTGTGACAGATCTGGGTTTAAATTCAGATAGCCTCCCTTGCTAGCTGGGTGACATTTTCATGTTTCTCAACCTTGTTTCTCATCTGTGAAATGACAGTCCCGGAATCTCACCGGCCCGCTCTTGTGGGGCTTCATCCTTTTAGCCTAACCTTTCCTTAGGAACACCCGCATGCCTCCAAATTACATGCTCTGTTCCTACCTTGTCACCAAAACTCATCTCTCTTCAGTGTCAGGCTATGTCAGTTTCTGAGAAAGCAAGCTCACTGAATTGATGTACAATCATGTGAAAATGACTAATAACAGCCTCTCCCTCTTGGATCCTAGCATTACATAATCCTCTGTTGGAATTTTAGAACTGCTGAATGTTAGAAATCAGAGAGAGCTTAGAGGGCGTCTGGTTCACATCCCGTATTCGCCAAATGATGCAGCTGAATCCTGAAGATGTTCAGTGTATGGTCTGAGTCCCAGAGTGTTTCCTGGAAGTGCCCAGAGTGGGACACAGTAGATTCAACATCCTGACCTCTGCCCAGATTTCTTCCAACATTCCACACTGCCGGTGGGATTCTGGTCCTGCCTGTCTCCCTTGGCTTCTTCCCATTGTCTGCTTCTGAACCTCTTGGTATCAGTACAGTTCTCCTCCCCGTCGCCTCTTCCTAATTATCACCATCTCACTTATGTGATGCAGCAACGTCACTCACATTATCCAGACCTCAATGCTTGGAATTCCTTAGGGAATGGCCCTCAACTCCACACTCAAGATAATTTAGAATGGAGTTATTTTGTAGGAACAGGTAGAAGACATTTCCAGAAGGGAGACAACAGTATGCAAAGGTATGCAGGTGTGGCGTGCTGGCGCCAGTCCCTGTAAGGCACTGCGGGGACTTTCCTGCTGGCCCAGTGTTGACCCCACGCTTCCACTGAAAGGGGGTGTGGCATTTGTGCTCAGCGATGCTCTGCATGCTGAACAAAGTAGTCAAAAACAAAAAATTGCAAACAACATAAATACAAACTGCAAGGAAACCTGAGTTTCAAGTATAAGCATAAAAACAGCTGATAACAAGAACAGGAGCAAACAACATGGTTAAGATAAAGCTGCCACATCTCGTAAAACAGATCAGGACCATATGGCCCGTGCCCTTCACCACCATCACCAGCAGGTTATCCTCTGCCTGCCTTTTGTCAGTGGGAAACTTTATTGAAAGAGTGAGTTTAATCAGAGACATGAGAAAAGCTGCAACAGAGGAAAACAATCTAAGAAGACTAAATAATACTGATACAGTCATTAAGCATAGGCAAGGACCTTTAGTTCTTTCTCAAGGGCTAGAGATAATATTCTGAGCCATATCCTGTGAGCTGTCTTGCAGATACCAAAAGCCCAGGTGGAGAAGTTAACTACAGGATGACCAGACTGTACCCAGGACTTGAGCTGCCACAAAGAACTGACTGCAAAGAAATGGGAACGAGGGCACCCTGGAACTGAAGATTAACTGAAGCTAAATCAACCACGATGATGCTAGTCAGACCACTGGTGATCAATTGAAGATGACCATTAGAGACGACTGTGCTGTTTCTTCATGTAAGCTCCGCCCCTGCCCCCGCCACCCATTCTGTCTATAAATGCTCTCACCCCCTGCTTGTCAAGGGTCGGGGGGGTGGGGGGAGTTGACCTTCAGACAGATGTCTGCCACCCTCCCCTCCAGTTGCCAGCATCTGAAATAAAGCAAACTTTCCTTTCCACCAACCTGACCTGCTTATTGGCTTTTGAGCGGCAAGCAGCCAGACGCCCCCATGCATACCTTTCCGTAACACTAGTAAGTCGATTATGGGAGAAAACCAGAAAGTTGGGTGGCAGGTGGGAAGAAAATCTGTGCAGAGGAGTTAGAGTGACTGGACAACACAGCTTTATAAGGCTTTGTCCTCGCCTATGGTCATACCCCTCCCATCCTCACTGCCTCTCGAGGCTTTATAAAATATGAGTGCTCAGGCCTTCTTGGAAAATTAAATCAGAATTTCTGGGAGTGAGGTTGCTATGTTTGTGTCCACCCCCCCCCCAAAAAAAGTCATATGTTGAAATCCTAATCCCAAATGTGATATTCAAAGGTGGGACCTTTGGCAGGTCATCAGGTCATGGGGTGCAGCCAGTGTAACCCACCCAGTCCACAGGATTCTGTTACAACAGTCTGAATGGCCAGAGGTCTATGCATTGGTTATTTTTTCCCTTGATGTATTATTAAAAATTTCAAACCTGCAGTGTAACTGGAAGAATTTTATAGTGAATATGAGTAAATCCACCACCTAGATTCTACCACTAACATTGTTAATTTTACTTTTTAACATAGAATATTATTAATATTAACTTATTT
Source organism: Bos indicus (assembly GCF_029378745.1). Classification (NCBI taxonomy): domain Eukaryota; kingdom Metazoa; phylum Chordata; class Mammalia; order Artiodactyla; family Bovidae; genus Bos; species Bos indicus. The sequence continues at coordinate 33,599,613 of NC_091774.1, forward strand.
TGGTATATAGACCTTTGAAATTGAACACGTGTATATATTCATGTGGCGTAAATGGTAAAGAATCTACATGCAGTGCGGGATAGCTGGGTTCAACCCCTGGGTCAGGAATATTCCCTAGAGAAGGGCATGGCAACCCTCTTCAGTATTCTTGCCTGGAGAATCCCATGGACAGAGGAGTCTGGTGGGCTACAGTCGATGGGATCACAAAGAATCGGACGCGACTAAGCAACTAACACTTTCATGTATTCATGTAACCATTACCTAGGACAGAGCAGTCCATCTCTCAAAATGTCCTCATTCTCTTTTTATAATCACACCCTCTCTGCCCTTCTAACCCCTGGCAACTTCTGATCTGTTCTTCATCACCACAGTTTTGTCTTTCTGAGAATGACATGTAAATAGAAACGCACATTATATAACATTTTGAAAAGGTCTTTTCACTCAGCGTCATACCTTTGGGATTCATCCAAGCTATTACAAACACCAGCCATTTATTCATTTTTATTGCTGAGTAGTATTCTATTTTATGCATGTAATATAAGTTATCTCTTAACTTGTTGAAGATATATGGGTTGTTTCCAGTGTTTGGCTATTACAAATAAGTTTGCTATAAATATGTGTACAGGTTTTTTTGTATACTTAATTTTTCATTTCCTTAGGGTAACTATCCAGGAACAGAAATACTGGGTAATAGTATTTTGTGCATTTAACTTTGAAAGAAATGTCCAAGGATGTTTCCAGAATGGTTGTTTCATTTTTTATTTCTATCAACTGTGTGTGAGCATTCTAGTTATTCTGCATCCTGATCAGCAGGATGGTTGGTGCTTAGTATGGTTGGTGCTTTAATTTTAGCAATTCCCACATGCATACAGAGGTATCTCACTGAGATTTTAACTTGCATTTCCTTCATGCATAAGGACGTTCAATATCTTTTCATTATTCATATTTGTTGCCCATATATCCTCAATGTGAGGTATTTGTTCAAGTTTTGCTCTTCTTAAAATTTGCTAATGAGTTTTTAAAGTTCTTTATATATTCTGGACACAGGTATTTATTTTTATTAGATACATGATTTACAAATATTTCTTTTATTCTGGAACTCGTTATTCTCTTAACAAGGTCCTTCCCACTTCAAGTAGAATGTAGAAATTCTACCGCCATGTAGGGCTATTTATACATGCTCTTTTGTGTTATAGTTGTGTAATATATTGCATCTACATACATTAAAACCCCATCAGGCAATGTTATAATTTTTGCTTTTAAACATTGACTGTATTTTCGAGAACTCAAGAGGAGAAGAATCATAAAACTTGATTTTTTTTAATAAATAGGCAACAAATACAGAAAATAAGGAATGCTATTGAAGAAAAATGTTCACCTTTACAGAGGAGATTAAGGTTTTCATTGAGACTACTTGGCTCAAAACTATGCATATAACTGTAGAAAACCATATGGGGTGGTTGGCTTCCTGGGAAGATATTACTCAGACTAAGAAGTGGAAACTTTACAGATTAATTACCATCAAAGGATCAGAGTTAAAGAAAACTGTAGAAGGGGCTTGACAGGAAAGCTGTCAATCATTAAGGGCGGTGAATGGATACTGTGTACATAATATATCAAGAAATTGCTCAAAAGCGTGTTGCTTAGAAGTATGAGTAGAAATAACAGACGAAGCAGCTGACAAGAGGTCCATGGGCTGCTTGCCTATAGCAAAGGAGCCAAGTTCCAACAAAAAGCCCCTACCCTCTGCCTGGAATGTCGATTGTGCCAGGCTGTCCAGCCCCTCTGGTGGCTCGTCACGGCCTTCATGCTTCTTCCGTCTTCTCTCTGCAGACTTCCTGCTTCATCCAGGTTAACAGACTTTTCTGCACACAAATCACCTCCTGAAATATCCTTCTGAAGATACCTTCCACACCCATGACAGTCTCCCATGCTCTCCTGTTTTGATGGTGTTCACAGGTGTTCATTTACCTAGGGGTCTGCACTGTGAGGTCTCACCTGCCTTACCGCACTTCTCAGCATATCGAGACCTGCAGACGCGTTGATGTGTCCTGGATGGGTTTAGCCTCTGGCGAAGCGCTAGGCAAACAGCTGGCACTTTGTGAATATTCGTTGAATTTTGTTTCAATAAATACTGTCTTTGTGTGTCTTCTACATTTTGTCCCTCTAACTAGGCTGTCAGACCAGTTCAAGCACAGTTCACCTTTTCTCCAGTTGTCCACCATTTCTCAGTCACCCTGGATAGATTATTTGAGCAGGATATGAGTAAACCAAAAAGTTAATGCCGTGGCCTTTCTGGGAATGGCTGATGAGTCTCTGTTTCATGGTTTCTTAAAATAAATTACAAAACAGTATTGTCTCCTGAAATGGCAGTAGATAATCTGTAGAAAGGATGGGCAGCCTCTATATTGACCCCAGTGATCACTACCTCTGGTATCAAAGTCTGGTGTAATCCCCTCCCATTGAGTGTGGGCTTGATGTATTAATTACATCTAATGAATGAAATATGGCAAATCGGCTGTCATTTCCAAGATTAGGTTATAAGAACAAAGTCAGACTCACATGTCTAGATTTGAAAAGTTGTTATAAAGCTACAGCAATCAAAACAATATGATACTGCCATAAAGACAGACAGACACATCAGTGGACTAGAATAGAGAGCCAAGAAATACACACCTATCATATACATATATCATCAGATGATGTTTGACAAAGGTGCCAAGACAGTTCAATGAGGAAAGAATAGTCTCTCCAACAAGTGGTGATGAGGAAATTGGATATCCTCATGGGAAAAAAAAAACGAAGTTGACTCTTACCTTAGCCATATAAAAAATTAACTCAAAGTAGATTACAGACATAAATGTAAAAGATAAAACTAAAAGACTCTTCGAAGAAAATAGGAAAAGAAACTTCATGACATTGGATTTGACAGAGATTTCTTGGATATGACACTAAAAGTAGAGGGAACAAAGAAAAAGAGATAAATTAGACTTCATCAAAATGTAAAAAAATTGTACCTCAAAGGACACTATCAAGAGAATGAAAAGGCAACCCACAGAATGGGAAAATACGTCTATAAATCATACATATGATAAGAGATTAACATCTAGAATATATAAAAAACTTTTATAATGTAACAACAAAAAATCCAATCAAAAGTAGGCAAAGGACTTAAGTAGAAATTTCTGCAAAGCAGATAAACGAATGTCCACTAAGCATGTGAAAAGATGCTCAATATCACTAATAGTTAGGGAAATCCAGATCAAAACCACAGTGAGACATCACTTCATACCCATTAGCATGGCTATTAAACAAGATCCTGGAAGAACCCACATGCTGCCGAGGAGCACCTAAGCCCGTGCCACAGCTGCTGAACTTGTGCTCTGGAGCCCAGGAGCTGCAACCACGGAAGCCCGTGCTCTCTAGAGCCTGCACTACGCAGCAAGAGAAGCCACCTAATGAGGAGCCCTCCACCACAACTAGAGAACAGCCCCCGCTAGCCACAAGAGAAAAGCCCTCGAGGCAAAGAAGACTCAGCACAGCCAAAAATAAATAACAATTTTTTAAGAAAGCTAATGTCATGATTTATAAGGCTTTTCTCCTATAATGAAACATTAAAAAAAAGAAAAAGAATCTTCAAACTTCCTGGTGGTCCAGTGGCTAAAGCCATGCAGTTCTACTGCAGGTTCGATCCCTAATGAGGGAGCCAGTTCCCACACGCCACACAGTGCAGCCAAAAAATAGGGGGTGGGGGGAGGGAAGTAGAATGGAAAAAAAAAAAAAAAGAAAAAATCCATCCTCAGTCCTGGAAAGACAATTCAAGGTTCATGTGAACTCTAGTTGTACATATTCATGGAATAGACTACAAAACAGTCATGAGGCAGAAGTTATATTTTTTAAGCCCAGCTGCTTCAGAGGAACAGATATTTGAGATGGGGACATGGGAAGCAGTTGTGGGGTAAGGAATTTATAATCAGAGGATGGATATCTCTTGAGAAAAGCCCAGCTGGGAAGTTGTTCTTTCCCTGCCAAAATTCATTCTAAAAATCTCCTCACTTAATGACCTCAGAGGGTATTATCTTAAGCTGGAGCAAGTCTGTGAGCATCTAAGCAGAGTTCAGATGCAATCAGAACAGAAACTGGCCAGGCCAGTGCAAATCCAGGTGGTGAACTTGAAGCAGTTCCAGGATGAATGACCAAGGACCGTTTGCAATTGATGTGTCCAGAGGTGAAGGTGAAAGTGAGATGGGTATTGTTGGGGCTTATAGAAAACAGTTGGAAAATGACCTCAAACAGGGGTGGAAGAAACTTAACCAAAATCACAAGAGACATTGACCAGGCATTCCTGACCAAGAGGTTCACGAATGTCCTGGCAACGAGGTATTGGCTAGAATCAGTTCAGAATTACTATCGTTGCAATTGCTCTAATGTTGAGCATGCTTTATGTCCAGAAAGAGGATCATGTTATATCTATTGTGGATGAAGGATGCTATCTGCCGTATCAGTAAACAAAGGACGCTGCAGCCATCAGGGTGGAGAGAAACAGGATACTGTTTCAGGATACTGGCCTTAGTTAGGTAAGGTGCATCTCAGAGAAATGATTTCATAAGTCCAGAGCCTTGCATCTTCTCATACTTTGAAAAATGCTACATTTATTCACTTTAGATGTTTTGTTTTTTCTTTAATTAATAGTAATCTTTTGATGTTCCAACTACCTGGGGTTTTTTTTCCCCAAAAAACTCCTATATATCTTGGCTCTTTCTTTCCTATTTTAGAGCAGTCCCTCAGAGCCCTCTGAGAGGCTGTCTCAGGCTTGAATCCTCAGTGTGTCCACCAAATAAAACATAATTTTCAACTTACAGGTTTTGCCTTTTTTTTCAGGCCACCCTATATTATTTTTACTCTCACAGTGTTTTTGGACATAAATTCTATTGTCCCACAATACACAAATGAAAAGAACATTTGGAAAGGTTTAGAAACTTGCCCCCAAACCACATTGGTGTTAAGTGGTAGATGGAGGATTCCATCTCCAAGGTCCAAGCCTTTTTCAGAGGGCCACCTCTGGTCACTGCAACACAGAATATCTCTATCAGTAACATTTTCTTTTCTATGGTTTGTTGACTAGATCTTAACTGCCCGGTAAATTCAGCTCAATCTAGTATTTAACACTTTGCTCACTATGCAGTCATCTTACTTTTATAATTTAAAAACTCTGGGACTTCCCTGGTAACCCGGTGGTTAAGAATCTGCCCGCTAGTGCAGGGAACATGGGTTCAGTCCTTGGTTGGGGAACCAAGACCCCACATCACTCGGAGCAACTAAGCCTGTGCACCACAGCTACTGAAGCCTGCATGCCTGGAGCCTGTGCTCTGCAAGAAGAGAAGCCACTGCAATGAGAAGCCCATGTACCACAAGTACAGAGTAACCCCCACTCTCCTCAACTAGAGAAAGCCCGCACACAGCAACAAAGACCCAGCACAGCCAAAAATAAATAAACACAATTTTTTAAATCTAAGGGCATAAGAATATATTAGCAACTGTATTCATTTGCTACGGCTGCCATAACAAAATACAACAGGCTCGGTGGCCTAAATAACAGGAATTTATTTTCTGAGAGTTCTCTTTTGGAAGCCAGAAGTCCAAGGTCAAGGTGTCAGCAGAGTTGATTTCTTTTGAAGCTTCTTTCCTTGGCTGGCAGCTGATCGCCCTCCTGCTGTGTCCTCAATGGTCTTTTCTCTGTGCACACAAGTCTGTGTCCAAACTTCCTCTTCCTTAGGAATATCAAACACATTAAATTAATGCCCACCCTAATGACTTCCTTTTAACTTAAATGTCTCTTTAAAGAACTTATCTCCAAATACAATTACATGCATAGGGCTTCAACCTAGAAATTCGGTGGGGACAATAACAGGCTCCAAGTCAGATCCTAAAAAAACGTTATGGATGGTGTTTTTATTGAATTATTAGCAAATATACCCATCATCTTGGCCATCAGAGACCCATCCCCAAAGTTTCTGGCACTGTGACTCTTGAGGGATCCTGGAATGGATTAAAGCCCAGAACCAACTGGTTAGAAGATTCATAAGATTGTACTGATATAGCATATTGTGAAAATTAGTGTTTCAGTTTCAATCTGAATTGCATAAAAAGGTTTTCAAAAGATTTTACATTAACTCTGACTGCCCTCCTGAATCACATCTCCAGTAACCATGGAAGACCAGTTAGAGGAAGCCTTAAAGACCCACTGATTACATTATCGTAACTGCTTTTCATTCTCTTGGGAATCCAGCAAGGTTTACAGACTCTTGACAATTGCCTGTTGTTCCTAAGTACAGAAAGGATCTGTGTCTGCCCTCCCGAAAGAGAAGCTATAGACTTGCAACCAAGAAAAGCACATATTTTGTTTGCAAATTTCCTGTGAAAAGCCTGTCTTTGCTCAGAAATTATACATATTTGTGAAGTTTCCGTTAAAGAATAGGGAAGGAAATTCTCAGTGTCCAAATAAGACTTTGAAAAAGCAAGACAGAGATGAGATGCTCTTATAAAACTTGCTTCAGGGACTTTCCTGGTGGTTCAGTGGCCAAGACTGCATGCTCCCCGTGCAGGGCGCCCAGGTTCAGTCTCTGATCAGGGAACTAGATCCCACATGCTGCAACTAAGACCCAGAGCAGCCAAGTAAATAAAAATATGTGTTTTTTTTTTTAAACTTGCTTCAAATTGTGTAAGAGACTTATGTTTGAATAATACAATCAGCCTATAGTTTCTGCACTGAAAACAATAAAAAAGAAAAAAAGGGTCAGAACACATCCCTCCCTCGGGGTGCACCCCTAAGTATAATGGCAAGGACGTGGCTACAGACATGGCAGCCGACTCCTCTGTCTTCTGCCTGTAAACACTAAGTAAAGTGAACCTGTTCTGAGGCTCTCAACTATTTGTATGATTGAAGACTTCCACCCTCAGAAAGAGGTCAGGAACCATGCTTAGAATATGGAGGCATTTCTTGACACTACGTGCTAATGTCCTGACATTTTCCTCTCGTTGTAATTAAAAGAATCGAGTTACAGAGATTTCCCCAGTGGTCCAATGGCTAAGACTCTATGCTCCCAACGCAGGGTTGCAAGGTCCAGTCCCTGGTCAGAGAGCTAGACCCCACATGCCGCAACTGAGAGATCCCACATGATGCAACTAAGACCCAGCACAGCCAAGTAAATAAACTATTAACTAAATAAATAGAACCTAGGGGTTATACTTTAAAAAAAAAAAAAAAGAATCATATTATGAGTTGCAGTCACAGAGGAGTAGTTTCCGGTTTGGCAGACCTAACACAGCCCGTGTGGAGAAGGCAATGGCACCCCAATCCAGTACTCTTGCCTGGAAAATCCCATGGACGGAAGGAGCCTGGTGGGCTGCAATCCATGGGGTTGCTAAGAGTCAGACACAACTTCACTTTCACTTTTCACTTTCATGTATTGGAGAAGGAAATAGCAATCCACTCCAATGTTCTTGCTTGGAGAATCCCAGGGATGGAGGAGCCTGGTGGGCTGCCATCTATGGGGTCTCACAGAGTCGGACACAACTGAAGCAACTTAGCAGCAGTAGCAGTAGCAACAGCAACACAGCCTGTGTAAGAAAGACAGAAGCAGAAGTACTCCTTACCTTATGGTCTGGGAGTCTTGTCTTGCCTTTTGCTCTCTCAAGATATGTGGGGCCACTGGTGGCTCAGAGGTTAAAGCATCTACCTGCAATGCGGGATACCAGGGTCAGGAAGATTCCCCTGGAGAAGGAAACCCACTCCAGTGTTCTTGCCTGGAGAATCCCATGGACAGAGGACCCTGGTGGGCTACAGTCCACGGGGTCACAAAGAGTCGGACACAACTGAGCGACTTCATTTGCGCTTTCTAAGAAGTCAGTCTTTTGGGGAAAAAAGCAAGTCTCCCTATGTTATTATATATAAAGTTGTTTATTTTCAAAGGGATGACACTGGAGGGGAAAATGTGTTAACATAGAGGGACAAGAAAACGTACAAAAAGGACAAGCAGAAAGTTTGTAATTCAAATATCTAGCCATTTCTAAACTTCTTCCTGGAGGAGCTCAGCTAGAAAACGGGGTCTAAAGAAAGGTGTGAAGGTTTTCTGCTTTCACGAATTATCAGGACTTTGAGAATTGTCAGATCTCTTATGCTTTTTCTACTGCATGGGTGCACCCTAAGTCTCTTTAGTCATGTCCAACTCTTTGTGAACCTATGGACAGTAGTCGGCTGGGCTCCTTTGTCCATGGGATTCTCCAGCCAAGAATACTGGAGTGGGTTGCTATGCCCTCTTCCAGGAGATCTTCCCAACCCAGGGATTGAACTTGCATCTCTTACATCTCCTGTATTGGCAGCCGGATTATTTACCACTAGCGCCACCTGGGAAGCAAGCTTTATTACTGCTCAATACTAATATAATACTCCAGAATGTTATTAATAGAACTACAAAGATTTTCCTGGCCCAGATTTCTCAAATTTTAATAGCTATGAAAGTCACAGTTTTTTAAAGGAACAGAAGAATGAATGAAGGAGTAGAGGGCAAGAGAAAGAAGAAAGGAAAAACTAATCATTACTTAATACATGAAGCGGAGGGAAGGAGGGGTCACTGTACCTGAAGAATGAGGGGTATGGGGACTCACTGAACTCCCACCTTCTTTTTTTCTTCAATATTTATTTATGTGTGCTTCCCAGGTGGCGCAGTGGGAAAGAACCCGCCTGCCAATACAGGAGACGCTAGAGATGCAGGTTCTATCCCCAGGTTAGGAAGATCCCCTGGAGGAGGGCATGGCAACCCACTCCAGTATTCTTGCCTGGAAAATTCCATGGACAGAGGAGCCTGGCAGGCTATAAATTGAACCTTGTGTGTAAATTTCACTCAAGGAACTTGAGCAGTGTTTCAGAGAGGATTCCCTTCTCTTAATTAGTTACAAAGAATGATTCCTCAGTACAGAAATATCCCCAGGCATTCCCTACCAAACAGCAGTATATTTCCACACGCCCGTGTCCCACCATGTTTCTCGGTGACATGCTTCTCCTCCCAAGTTCTCCCACCACCTTCTGCGACATCCCAAGTTCTTCAGCTCAGCAGTCGCAGGGCTTCTCCCCTCTGGGCTCCTCCTGTCTCCTCCCCAGTCTCCCTCCTCCTTTATACTTTCTCTAATCCTGGCATCTTCCCCACTCTGACTTCTCCAACTTGTACATTTTGCAGCTTTTTTTCTCTTCACCATCCTCTGAAAAATTCAGTGTAAATGGAAGCAAGAAGCAAGACAGAAAAGACCATTCTGTTTTGCTTCATGGACATAGAGCATGTCTTCCCATCTCTGAGTCCCAAACTTGCTCCCCATTGAAATCACATGGGTTCTTTAGGAAAAACTGATGCCTGGGCCCCACCTAAGCATTCTGATCTAATTTGGGATGGAGTGCAGCCAGGCACCATGACTTCTAAAAATCCCCCAGGCCAAGTCTAATGGGCAGTGGGTGTTGGGGGCTGCTTACCTTTGTAGCTGTCCTTCTCAGGCATGAGACATGGGTCCCCACCCATGGGCATCCACACATGGGTGTCCTGGGTGCCCACACAGGGGTATCCTCATGGGTGTCCACATGTCTGTCCCAATGGCAGAGCCCAAGGGATTTGGAGTAAATAGGGGGCCAGTTTAAAGATTCACAGCCAGGCTAACCCCTTCAGAACAGAGTCCTGGCCCCTTCCACCAATCTTAAATTCAGATTGTCACTCTCGAGCAAATATAAAAGCAGGATTATGGAGCAGCATTGAGTCAAAACTGAAAAGTACCATGAGGATGTCCATGGTGATCCAATGGTTAAGAATCTTCCTGCCAAGGCAGGGGACACGGGTTCAATCCCTTGTCCGGGAGGATTCCACATGCTATGGGACCACTGAAACTGTGCTCTAGAGCCTGTGCTCCTCAACAAGAGAAGCCACCACAGTGAGAAGCCCTTGCACCCCAACAAAGAGCAGCCCTTGCATGCTACAACTATAGAAAGCCCTTGCAGCAACAAAAGAGCCAGCACAGCCGTAAGTAAATTAATTTTTAAAAATACATTCTTCAGGATAAGATCTACCTTGTATTCATTTTTTAAAAAAGTACCATGAGTTGCTCAGCAAAGGGGAAAAAAAGGGAACAGGCAAGGAGAGAACTCATGATTATATTAGTCTGTCAAGTACAAGGTGGAAGCCAGTTTATTTTCAAACAGGAGATGTCAACTCTGGTCAAAATTTGATCATCAGCAGAATCTACACTCTAGACATGATGAACCTGAAGCTTAGGAAAATGATATTACCGTCCTAGGGTCAGACAGCCTGATTATGATAGACCCAGAGCTAGAAAAACTCAGGTGTCTTGAGAACACTCAGGCAAGCTAAAATTGCCATCAAAATTCTGCTAACAGTTCTAATGAGGTGGATGAACCTAGAGCCTATTAGACAGAGTGAAGTAAGTCAGAAAGAGAAAAACAAATATTGTATATTAACGCACATATATGGGAATCTAGAAGGATGGCACTGATGATCCTGTTCACAGAGCAGCCGTGGAGAGGCAGACACAGAGAACGGACTTATGAACCAGAGTGGGAGAGAAGAGGGAGAGGATGGGATGAACGGAGAGTGCATGGCTGCATGTGCACCGTGCTGCGCTCTGCTTAGCTGCTCAGTCGTGTCCAACTCTGTGACCTCATGGACTGTAGCCCACCAGGTTCCTCTGTCCATGGGGATTCTCCAGGCAAGAATACTGGAGTGGGTTGCCATTTCCTTCTCCAGGGGATCTTCCCAACCCAAGGATTGAACCCAGGTCTCCCGCACTGCAGGCAGATTCTTTACCGACTGAGCCACAGGGGAAGCATATACACTAAAATATGTAAATAGATAGCCAATGGGAATTTGCTATATAACTCAGGAAACTCAAACTGGGGCTCTGTAATAACCTAGAGGGTGGGAATGGGCAGGAAGTGGGAAGTAGATTCAAGAGGGAGGGGACATATATGCACCTACAGTTAATTCATGTTGATGTATGACGAGTCAAACCAATATTGTAAAGCAATCATCAATCAATTAAAATGAATAAATATTAAAAAAAATCTGCTAACATTATCTTTCTAATAACTCATTACTACCACTAATATGTACAGTAATAAGCACACTTGGCTGTGGCACTGCCCATAGTCAAGAGCACAGTGGTGAGTACTTCTCTGGTGGGCCAGTGGTTAAGAAACCACCTTTCAATGCAGGGGACATGGGTTTGATACCTGGTTGGGGAACTAAGATCCCACACGCAACTAAGCCTGAGTGCCACAACCAAGATACTGTGAACAGCAAGCCCCGATGCAACCACATAAATAAATATATATAGAGAGAGAACGTGGTGATGACCTCCAGATCGCCCCTCCCCTCAAAGGAATTCTTGTACTAACCCTCTCCAGCTCTACCGTGCTCCCCACAGTCTCTGATTGAATTTCCTGATGATGAAATCACAAGGTTTCCACTGAAAAGTGACACATTAGACTGAGTGACTGGGTGGTCCTGAAAACAAGCAGCCCTGCATGTTGGTTTTTAAGTGCACTCTGCTCCCCAAAGGGAAGAAGACTTCTGCTGAGTTCACCTGAGTCCCTAAAGCAGTGGTCCCAGCCTTTTTGGCATCAGGGATGGGTTTCGGAAGATAATTTTTCCGTGGACTGGTGAAGGAGAGGAGTGGTTTGGGGAATGATTAAAACTCATTTCATTGACTGTGCACTTTATTTCTATTATTATTACATCAGCTCCATCTCAGATCACCAGGCATTAGATCCTGGAGGTTGGGGACTCCCTCCCTAAGAAGTGACTGAAAACCTGCTCTAGAGGGAGGTGCCCTGCTTGTTGCCAAGCCTCACAACCTCGCCCTGGCTCTCCACTAACTAAGGAGCAGGGTGGTCTTGGCCGCCTGTGCCCGCTCCACGTCTGGAAGACGAGGGCCTTGCACAGGACAGTCTCAAAGGGCCCTTCGGACTCTTGAATTCACGGACTCCGTGATCTGACTCACAGAAGAGCCACGCAGAGCCAAGCAGATTCAGAAATTTGCAGCTCCCTGGAGTTCCATAACCTCAACCAAATAAACTTCTTGGAGTAGACTCAGAAGTTGAGGGAATTGAACGCCTCGTTTGTTGACGGGCCACCTGTGTGTGAATAGAGAGGTAGCATCATTATAGAGACACAGAAGTTCAGATTTTCCAAGATATTTCATATTTTAATTGTCCTGCCCCATCATCCCCGTAAATATAGTCTTGTCAAACTATAGTGCAGGTCGTTGGATAAGGAAGCAGTTTCGAGAATTCCCTGGCAGTCCAGTAGTTAGGACTCCATGCTTTCACAGCTGAGGTCATGGGTTCAATCCTTGGTCAGGGAACTAAGATCCCACAAGCCACGTGGCATGGCTGGGGTGGGCTAGGGAGAGGTGAAGAAAGCACAGTTTCTATTGGCATAAACCTTTCAGACTAGCTACCTATCCTTGACTTACCCAGAGCAAATGTACAGTTGCACAGCCTTGCTCTTTGGATTTATTCTACAGAAATTGCACCTTTATGTATTCTGTCTCAAAGCTACTTAGAGCACTCCCACATATATTACCTCCATTTAAAGTTTTAGAAATCATTTGCTTTGTCCATGAATGCTTCACCATAGATGGCACTACAGGATGTTATCCTACTTTACAGATGATAAAATTGAGGCCCAGGAAGGTTAAGTATTTTGCTTGTAAATGTCCGAGCCTCTGCTCACTCTGATCTTCCAACTTTATTTCATGTTCATTTTCTTTTTTTGCATTTTATTTGTCTATTTTTAATCAGAATATAATTGCTTTGCAATGTTGTGTTAGTTTCTGCTGTACAACAATGTGAATCAGCTATCTGCCTGCATATACCTCCCTCTTGACCTCCTCATTTTAAATTCAGAACAATAGAAGTTTCCACCCTGGGAAAACTTAGCTATCACTTGATTTGGAGTCTTGAATTTGGCAGCTATAAAACAGGTTTACGAGCATGAAATGGATTAAAAACTGGTTCAGAGTCGATGACTGTAAACTACTCCAAGGTTCAGAGTTAGACTCAGGACTCAGTGAGCAGGCTCAGGGTGCTCAAACACTCTGGATCCATGATACTGATCTTTATGATCACCTAAAGCTGTGTTGCGGCTTCCCTGGTCACTTAGTGGTAAAGAATCTGCCTGCCAATGCAGGAGATATGGGTTTGATCCCTGGGTTGGGAAGATCCCCTGGAGAAGGAAGTGGTAACCTTCTCTAGCCTTCTTGACTGAAAAATTCCATGGGCAGAGGAGCCTGGTGGGCTACAGTCCATGGGATTGCAAAAGAGTCAAACACGACTTAGCAACTAAACAATAGCAACAAAGCTGTGTTGTGCAATGAAGCCTGGCTATTTGTAATAGAAGTCAGACTGGGTGTTGGAAGCAGTGGTCCTTCAGACTGACTCAGAATGGAATTGGTCTCTATTACTACTCAAGTAGCCTTGTGGGCATCACCTGGGGCTCATTAAAATGTAGACTCTGCACTCTACCCTAGAAGCGCTGAATCAGAATCAACATTTTAACAAGGACCCGGGTGGATCATGTGCCCACTCTGCCTGAGAGGTACTTATCTGCACTCCCCTGCATCCTTAAGATTTTACACATGCAGCTTCCTGTCCGGCACCCTCTGGCCAACACGCTAGCAGGTGGGGGAGTAGATGTAAGTTCACTGCCAGCATCTTGAACACTGAGATGACACACCCAGGGCTCAGCAAAAAAGGTGATAACAACTATAGAGCATCGAGCACTATTCGGGGTACGTGGGAGCCCTTAGGCAGCAGCCTGTCGGTCCATCATGTAGGAGGGAAGTGAGGTCACCAGACCTTTTCACTACCCTTGACTTACACTTGAGAAAGTGAGACTTCAAAAGCCAGCATCAGGGAGCTTCCTCTCACTGCCTGGCACAGATTAGGAAGCTAGGTTTTCTCCCTCTGTCCTCCCACTGTCTTTGCTCTTGTTTCTCATGGTCGCTTCTCCTCGTGTCTTTCTCATCCCACCCACCTGCCACCAACACACACACGCACACACAGAGTTAGATTTTCAAAGTTAAAAGAGATGTGAAGAGCATCTCTTCTGATTAGGACCCAGGAGAGAAGCTTCTGCAAAGCCATTTGCATTAATTACCCCATTAATTTCTTGTCCCAGGGAAAGCTCAGCAAAGCCTAAAGCCTCCCTGCAGGCAAACACCTGCAAGACCTGGCATTGGACTCAGGGGTCTCTGGGAGAGTGAGGCGGTAAGGAGAGTGCTGGAGAGGAGCCAGCGAAAGGCTTCCGTGCAGGTGTTCAGCATAATAGGGTGTTAATTGGATAACAGGTGGAAACACAGAGGGTGGGGTGAGCGAAGAGTGAATAGGGCAGAAGCTGACTGCCGTAACCTAATTTTAACCAGAGTGGAATTTTCCTCCTTTTTATTTCAGTTTGGGCTCCAACGCTCAGTCACAATAGAACAGAACAGCACAACATCATTTGTAACAACTAATATCGAGCTGCTTTCTAAGTGCTGGCCCTGCGATACGTACATTACATGTTTTATCGAAGATCATCAAAGCAGTTCTTCAGGACAGGTATGCAGCGCTTATTTTCAGAATGCAGAAGCCATGGTTCAGAACAAGACGAATAATTGCTCAAGGGCACACAGTATGTGGCAGAGCTAGTATTCTTTGCCTTAACCCACTGTGTGGTACAGTCTTCCTGTATCAGTGTTCTTAGGAGAGGCAGCCAGCCAGGAAGCCCATTAGACTGTGTGTTGGTCACCCTCATCTGGAGGTTGTCTCCAGGTCTGGAGGCCACGTTTTAAGAGGGATGGAGGGACAAGGAGTCAATCAAATAGATGAGATTTGAGAAATCAACAGTGTGTGTGTGTGTTAGTCGCTCAGTCGGGTCCAACTCTTTGCAACCCCATGGACTGTAACCCCCCAGGCTTGTCTGTCTATGGAATTCTCCAGGCAAGAATACTGGAGTGGGTAGCCGTTTCCTTCTCCAGGGGATCTTCCTAACCCAGGTATTGAACCTGGGTCTCCTGCATTGCAGGCAGATTCTTTACTGTCTGAGCCACCTCCTGGGCAAGAAACCATCAGAGAATTAACTAAATCAGTGCTCAGCAAATTTCCACCCAAGTCCCAACCCACCCCTGTTTTTGTAAAATAAAGTTTTATTGGAACACAGCCATATTGTCTGTGGCTCCTTTCATGTTACAACTGCAGGCCTGAGTCATTGTAACAGAGACTGTACAAAGTCTAAAGATCTATAATCTGGTCCTTTACAGGAACAAATTGCCAACCCCTGGGCTAAATAAATTATTTCCCATAAGCCTAATCACAGAGACCCTGCTTTGAATCACTACTTAGGGCTGTCAAAGATACTGGGCATATTTTACCCAAAACAGAGAAGACTCAAGAGCACATACCTGACATTATGTAGAAATGGATTTGCTTGGAAGCCAAGGAGCAGAAATTTCCAGGACATGGTTTTTTGTTTTTTGTTTTTTGTTTTTTGTTTTTTGTTTTGGCTGAAGCTAAAGAATGGCAGAAAGTAAAGAGAAACTAAAAAGCCTATTGATGAAAGTGAAAGAGGAGAGTGAAAAAGTTGGCTTAAAGCTCAACATTCAGAAAACTAAGATCATGGCATCTGGTCCCATCACTTCATGGGAAATAGATGGGGAAACAGTGGAAATAGTGTCAGACTTTATTTTGGGGGGCTCCAGAATCACTGCAGATGGTGATTGCAGCCATGAAATTAAAAGACACTTACTCCTTGGAAGGAAAGTTATGACCAACCTAGATAGCATATTCAAAAGCAGAGACATTACTTGGCCAACAAAGGTCCGTCTAGTCAAGGCTATGGTTTTTCCAGTGGTCATGTATGGATGTGAGAGTTGGACTGTGAAGAAAGCTGAGCACCAAAGAATTGATGCTTTTGAACTGTGGTGTTGGAGAAGACTCTTGAGAGTCCCATGGACTGCAAGGAGATCCAACCAGTCCATTCTGAAGATCAGTCCTGGGTGTTCATTGGGAGAACTGATGCTAAAGCTGAAACTCCAATACTTTGGCCACCTCATGTGAAGAGTTGACTCATTGGAAAAGACTCTGATGCTGGGAGGGATTGGGGGCAGGAGGAGAAGGGGATGGATTGGGGACAGAGGATGAGATGGCTGGATGGCATCATCGACTCGATGGACATGAATTTGAGTAAACTCTGGGAGTTGGTGATGGACAGGGAGGCCTGGTGTGCTGCGATTCATGGGGTCGCAAAGAGTTGGACACGACTGACTGAACTGAACTGAACTGAAAGAATTTTCTGTTCCTAATGTTTATGAGTTCACTTGTAGGGTAATAAGTTCTCCATTACTATTAGTAATTAAATAGTCAGATGAGTATCCACCTCATCCAGGGGTGAGGGGACTTCTCTAGTCATCGAATGGTTAAGACTTTGTGCTTCCAATGCAGGGGGCACGGGTTCAATTCCTGGTCAGGGAAATACCACCAGTCCAGGTGACGTGGGCAAAGAAAGAAAAAGGAGGGTGACATGATAAGAGCCCTTGTTCTGAGGAAAGTTACAATGAGTAGAAGTTTTCCCTCCTTTACCTGAGACCTGTGAGTGAAATACTATGATTTTAGAACTATTCATTGCAGCAGTGTATCTTTTTAATCACAAAGCTTCCCCGACATTGGACAACAGGGTTATGGCATTATATACACATAACTTTAGTTTTGTAATTTATAAATTAATTTGGAAATATTTCTAAAATGTCACCTATGTTCCTACTTTCTTGAACAGAAAAGGCAATAATTTACCTTCTCTTCATGATTTGGGGTTATATTAGAGGGGCTCCCCTAAACAAGACATTTTCTCTTGCTGTTGGGGATGTCGCTCTATTCTTCCTGTCTCTGGCCTTTGGTTTTATGTTTCAGTTTTGGTTTTTGGCCACACCACACAGCTTGTCAGGTCATAGTTCCTCAACCAGGGTCAAACACATGCCCCCTGCAATGAAAGCATGGAGTCCAAACCCCTGGACCGTCAGGGAATTTCTTCTGGCCATGTCTGAGGAGGGGCTTCCCAGGTAGCACAAGAACAAAGAATCCACCTACCAATGCAGGAGATGCAAGAGACACAGGAGACGTAGGTTCCATCCCTGGGTAGAGAAGATCCCCTGGAGAAAGAAATGGCAACTCACTCCAGTATTATTGCCTGGAGAATACCATGGCCAGAGGAGCCTGGCAGGTTACAGTCCATAGGGTTGCAAAGAGTCAGACACGACTGAGTGACTAATACTTTGACTTCTTTCACGTCTGAGGATGTCACCTTAGGCAATCCCTCACTTCCATCTCTATTGCCAGCCCTCCATTGCAAAACATCAGACAACCAAACCAACTCACTTAGGCTACAAAAATCTGTTGGGATCAACAGACCTGAAGGTGGTTCCATTCTCTACTGAAGCAGAAGGTAAAGGATACAAGTTCTGTGCAATCTGTTTTCTTGCTGTTTAATGCTGCTTCCTTCTAGGTTCACAGCTACCCCCAAACACTTGAGAATGCTAGAAGTCAGAAGTTGACGAATGAGGGGCTTCCCTGGTGGTATAGTGGATGAGAATCCACCTGCCAATACAGGGGACATGATCAAACAGGTCGATCCCTGGTCAGGGAAGATCCCACATGCCTCAGAGCAACTAAAGCCCAAGTGTCACAGCTACTGAAGCCCAAGAGCCCTAGAGTCCATGCTCTGCAACAAGAGAAGCCACTGCAATGAGAAGCCTAGGCACTGCTTCTCTGGAGGCTACTGCAACGAGTAGCCCCTGCTCGCCACAACTAGAGAAAGCCCATGTGCAGCAACGAAGACCTAGTGCAGCCAAAAAATTAAAAAATAGATTAATTAATTTTTTAAAAACATGATGAATGAAACATCACTACAATGTGAGGACCTAAGTGTGACTCTCTGGCCAAAACTGAAAATGCTACATCCTCTCCTAGGGTTCAGAGAAGGCAATGGCAACCCACTCCAGTACTCTTGCCTGGAAAATCCCATGGACGGAGGAGCCTGGTAGGCTGCAGTCCATGGGATCACTACGAGTTGGACACGACTGAGAGACTTCACTTTCACTTTTCACTTTCATGCATTGGAGAAGGAAATGGCAGCCCACTCCAGTGTTCTTGCCTGGAGAATCCCAAGGACAGGGGAGCCTGGTGGGCTGCCATCTATGGGGTCTCACAGAGTCGGACACGACTGAAGCAATTTAGCAGCAGCAGCTCCTAGGGTTGGCAGAGGAGATACCATGAACACTATAGAAGATGAGCTCTTGAACAGTCTCCCTCAAATCCACTTCAGATCACAGCCAGAGCTCCACTGTGGACCACCCAGCACAGGTAGGCAAACTGGTTTCTGAGAGCCAGGTAAGGGCCATTATGCTGACCGCAGTGAATTCCTAAGTGTATATGGGTGGTACCAAACAGATGCTAAGTAGCCAGGCAGAATCATTTCATCCATCTTTGGAGTCAAGGAGGACTGAAAACTGAAACACACCCCATCTCCCCCTTTTTCTCTTATCTGGTCCTCCCCTGTGTGGATTCAATTTACTGACAACTTACTTTGTCCTAGCAACTTTACTTGCCACTGAAGAAGTACAAAGATGAATAAGGAGGAAAAAAAAACCTTTAAAGGAGCCCCCAGCTGAGCAGGAGAATGCAGAGAAGTAAACAGATAAAGAACGCAGCAGAGTGAGGACAGTGAGAGAAATGAAGCCACCTGCTCTGGAAGCACTAATTCTTTTAACAGATTTATTGAGATGTAATTGATAAAGAACCGCACATCAAGGACTTCCCTAGTGGTCCAGTGGCTAAGAATCCACCTTCCAGTGCAGGGGACATGAGTTCAATCCCTGGTCAGGGAGCTAAGACCCCACATGCCATGGGCAACAAAGCCTGAGTGCCACAACTAGAGAAGCCCAAACACTGCAACAGGGATCCCACTACCATGGCTAAGACTCAATGCAGCCAAATAAATAAATATTTTTTAATAGGTTTTCATTAGCCCCATAGAGTGCTAATCAAACACTCCTGGGATGCCTGGGGAGATCCCAAATCAGGAAGGGCCAACAGGTTGTCCAGGTAGAATCTGGAGTCTTTTGGCTTCAGAGCTCAGACCTTCTTTCCCACGTGGCTATACTCTGACTTCAGTCTTTACCCTGCATCCAGAGTGCATCTCCGCCATGTCCTGCCATGCCAACTGTATTAGTTATCTGTTCCCATGGGGTAAACAACCTAAAAGAATGGCTGAAAACAATAGCAGTGATGCGTGATTATTATTTGACTGGTCCTAGAATTTGACTGGGCTTAGCTGCAATGGCAAATAGAAGGGGGAAAAGTACAAGCAGTGACAGATTTTATTTTCTTGGGCTCCAAAATCACTAAGGACAGTGACTGCAGCCATAAAATAAAAGATGGTCTTGTGAGGAATGCTATGACTAAGCTAGATGGTGTATAAAAAGCAGAGACATTACTTTGCCGACAAAGGTCATTATAGTCAAAGCTATAGTTTTTCCAGTAGTTATGTATGTATGTGAGAGTTGGACTATAAAGAAGGTTAAGCACCAAAGAATTAATGCATTCAAATTGTGGTGCTAAAGAAGACTCTTGAGAGACCCTTGGATAGCAAGGATATCAAACCAGTCAATCCTAAAGGAAATCAGCCCTGAATATTCATTGGAAGGACTGATGCTGAAGCTGAAGCTCCAATATTTTGGCCACCTGATTCGAAAAGCTGACTCATTGGAAAAGATCCTGATGCTGGGAAAGGCTGACGGCAGGAGGAGAAAAGGGTGACAGAGAATGAGATGGTTAGATGACATCACCAGTTCAATGGACATGAATTTGAGCAAACTCCGGGAGATGGTGAAGGAAGACTGGCGTGCTGCAACCCATGGGGTCGCAAAGAGTCAGACACAACTTAGCAGCTGAACAACAATAACGACAAAAGTTGCACTAGTTCTCACTCAGGGCATATCCATGGTGGCTGTCAGATAGTAACTGGGACTGGGGTCACCTGTAGCCTTACTGGCCCCCATGACTGGTACCTGGCCTGGGAGGACTCAAAATCCGGAGGCTCTTGGGCAGCGCTCTCTATTTTAATATGATCTCCACTCATGGTCCTGCCAGTGTAGCATGTGCAAGCAGCCAGACTTCTTACACTGTGGCCCAGTGCTCCAAGGTCATGAGCCCTGCGGGAGAGCCAGTCGGAAGGTCTACAGTCTGTTCTTGCCTGGCCTCAGAAATCATTCAATGTCATTCCCACCACTTTCTATTCCATGGAAGTGAGTTACTTAGTCTGAGTCACTTTCAAGAGGAGTTGAATTAGACTTTCTCTTTTGAAAGAAAGAGCGTCTTGTCAAGAGTTTAGAGAACTATTTGCTGCCTTGACATCCATTTTATTTGGCCAAGTGTCCTCTAGGGCCTTAAACTGACGTTGGCCCCTCATACAAACTCGTGCCCTAGGTCAGAGGTCTCCAACATCCAGGATCTAATGCCTGATGATCTGAGGTGGAGCTGATGTAATAATAATAGAAATAAAGTGCACATAAATATGATGAGCTTGAATCATCCCCAAACCATCTCCCCAACCCCTGCCCAGCCCAGTCCATGGAAAAATTGCCTTCCACGAAACTGGTCCCTGGTGCCAAAAATGTTGGTGACAGAACAGCCTGCAGGGCCATGAGCAAACGTAAGATCCTGATACGACTTCCCAAGCAGCCCTCATGAGCCACAATCTCCCCCACCTCCTAGGGCCTTCCCCTATGTGCCCCCCAGAACTCACCCAAACCTCACACTTTGGGGGTTGAATTGACCTTTCCAGCCATAGCTGGGAAACCACAAAGCCCCAGGCTGTGCCACTCTATCTGCCTGCACCCAGCCTTGACCTCCCTGTATGGCCCCTCGAGGAGGGATGTGTACCTTCTCCCAGACCTGTGAGCAATAAATTTCTCTACTTCAATTACCCTTGTAGTCTTTTCTTGAACCTCAGCTCACCAACCGACATCCCAGGGGTCTACTGAACAAAGTGTTAATTTTCCAAAGTCACAACACAACTTTGCAGACAGATTTTAAGACTATGACACCATTTCTCCTCCTAACATCCATCAGCTGTCCCCCACTGCCTTCAGGATGAAATGCAAGTCCCTGCAGCAGGCTCTCAGGGCTCTTCTTAATCTGGGCGTTGTTGGGCTGTAAGCTCCAGTCTCACCAAACAACTCTGCGGACGTCCCTGGGGGTCCAGCAGTTGAGAATCCACCTGCCAATAAAGAGGGCACACAGGTTCAATCCCTGGTCCGGAAAGATTCCACATGCCTTGGGGCAACTAAGCCCATGAACCACAACTACTGAAACCAACACACCTAGAGCCTGTGCTCCACAGCAAAAGCAGCCACCACGACGAGAAGCCAGCACACACAACTAGAGAACGGTCCCCGCTTGCTGCAACTAGAAAAAGCCCATGTGCAACAACACAGACTCAGTGCAGCGACAAAGACTCAGTGCAGCCAAAAATAAATAAAATTAAAAAAAAAAAACAAAAAAAACTCTGAGGTCCCTGATTGAACATGTCAGTCCCTGGGCCAGTCTCTGTTCTGTGTTTTGAACATGAGTGCTCTGCTGCTATCCTGCATTGCAGCCCTACCCCCACGCAGCTGATGCTCATTCTCCATGCAGCTCTGTGGAGCCTCCCTCTGATCATCGTCCCATCCTTCGGGTTTGGGACCAGCCTCGAACGCCCCATGATATCCGTGTGCACTTCTGCCCCACTCCCTTCACCGCAGTGTTTCTGCTTCGTGCCTGCCTGTGTCCTCCACTCCACGGTGGTCTCCTCAGTCACACTGTCAGATTTTGCTTGGCATTATCTCCCAGCTCCTATCAAACGCAGCATGTTGTAGGCCGTCAAAACATGATCAGTGAATGAATGAGTCAGGGGTCTTCAAAAATTCTGCTATGGTGCCTGAAACTTAGACTTATACATTCTAAAGATAAATAGGTAGGTAGATAGATCTAGAGATATATAGATATAGACAGACTGTGACCATGCGTGCATACTCAGTTGTGTCTAACTCTATGCGACTGCATGGACTGTAGCCCACCAGGGTCCTCTGTCCATAGAATTTTCCAGGTGAAAATACTGGAGTGGGTTTCCATTTCCGCCTCCAGGGGATCTTCTCAACCGAGGGATCAAACCCAGGTTTCTTGCATCTCCTGCACTGGCAGGTGGATTATTTACCGCTGCGCCTCCTGGGAAGCCCCAAATAGATACATATTCTGATATCTGTATGGTTATCCTTACATATGGAAAAATCGCTATGAAAGCTGCTTAGAGACTGTATTATCCCTGTAGTTGTGTTTAGTTATTGTTCCGTAGAATAAAGAGCTTGATAATTTGTGAGATACAAATCTAGGGCAGGAAAAATGAGACAAGGAAAGATTCATGGCAGCGCTAGCATTCTGGCTACTGTTCATGACAAGCCACAGTGAGACAAAGCAGATCTTTGCAGATGTGTCCATTCGGCATGTGGAGTGTCTCCAGAAATTCTGTGTAGAGAAGATGGGGAGGGGAAAAGACCTGCCTTGCCCTCCCTCCCCCCAACTCCAACCTCCGGTCTGTCTCCTTGCTGATCCCAAGTTCACTCTATAGGGAGTTAACTCTCCCACATGTTTAAGTTGCAATGAAGGAATTTAAATTGCAGTAAAGCACTCAAATGGAGAAGGAAATGGCAACCCACTCCAGTATTTTTGCCTGGCAAATCCCACGGACAGAGGAGCCTGGTGGGCTACAGTCCATGGGTCGCAAAGAGCTGGACACAACTGAGCGACTAACACAAAAGACTCAAAAGAGCTACCAACCATGTGTGCATACACAAGCAGCGTATCACAAAATGTGCTGTAGAACAATGTTCCCCAAACTGGGGAGTGACAGTTCGTCCTTTATTTCCAACTTAAATGACAGACTGATATTTTTGTAGCATACAATAAAAAAGAATTACTTGAAAAGTAAAATTTCTAAGACATTTTACAAACTACTGTCTGAGTAGTACTGCTACAGAACATATGAGTCACTCTTGGCAGAGGCCAGAGCAAAGTTGTGTGGCCAAGTAAATGTGGAAAGCTCTGTGTGCAGACTGCATCTTCCTCTCTGAGACGCCCTATGTGTCTGAGGTTCCCAGATACTCTGCAGTGAAGCAATCTGGTCCCTTATTGAAGCCTGAGTTTATGAAATATAATTGATCATCAAGTTCAGTCCTCACAAAACACTCATTAAAATTTATGGACTTTGGACACATCCACTGATAAACTGAAAGCAGTGGTTTGTTAGGTATATTCAAGGAGTGATTCAGTCAACTTAGAAGTTAGTGGGGGAAGAGATAGGAGTTTGGGATGGACATGTACACTCTGCTATATTTAAAATGGATAACCAACAAGGACCTACTGCCTAGCATAGGGAACTCTACTCAATGTTGTGTGGCAGCCTGGATGGGAGGGGAGTTTGGGGGAGAATGGATACATGTAAATGTATGGCTGAGTCACCCTGCTCTACACCTAAAACTGTCACAACATTGTTAATTGGCTATGTGCCAATATAAAATAAAAAGTTAAAAGAAAAGGAAAAAAAATTTTTAAGTTGGTACAGGGGCGGCGGCTGGGAGGACCAACCCCACGTCCAAGGAGCAGTGGCTGTGCGGGCACAGGAGGGCCTAGAGTACCTATCCCACATTGAAGGTCAGGAAGGGCGGCAGTGAGGAGATACCCTTCATCCAAGGCAAGGAGTAGCGGCTGTGCTTTGCTGGAGCGGCCGTGAAGAGATACCCCACACCCAACGTAAGAGAAACCCAAGTAAGATGGTAGGTGTTGTAAGAGGGCATCAGAGGGCAGACACACTGAAACCATACTTACAGAAAACTAGTCAATCTAATCACACTAGGACCACAGCCTTGTCTAACTCAATGAAACCTAGCCATGCCCATGAGGCAACCCAAGACGGGCGGGTCATGGTGGAGAGATCTGACAGAATGTGGTCCACTGGAGAAGGGAATGGCAAACCACTTCAGTATTCTTGCCTTGAGAACCCCATGAACAGTATGAAAATGCAAAATGATAGGATACTGAAAAAGGAACTCCCCAGGTCGGTAGGGGCCCAATATGCTGCTGGAGATCAGTGAAGAAATAACTCCAGAAAGAATGAAGGGATGGAGCCAAAGCAAAAACAATACCAAACTGTGGATGTGACTGGTGATAGAAGCAAGGTCCGATGCTGTAAAGAGCAATATTGCATAGGAACCTGGAATGTCAGGTCCATGAATCAAGGCAAATTGGAAGTGGTCAAACAAGAGATGGCAAGAGTGAATGTCGACATTCTAGGTATCAGCAAACTGAAATGGACTGGAATGGGTGAATTTAACTCAGATGACCATTATATCTACTACTGTGGGCAAGAATCCCTCAGAAGAAATGGAGTAGCCATCATGGTCAACAAAAGAGTCCGAAATGAAGTACTTGGATGCAATCTCAAAAATGACAGAATGATCTCTGTTCGTTTCCAAGGCAAACCATTCAATATCACAGTAATCCAAGTCTATGCCCCAACCAGTAACGCTGAAGAAGCTGAAGCTGAAGTTCTATGAAGACCTACAAGACCTTTTAGAACTAACACCCAAAAAAGATGTCCTTTTCATTATAGGGGACTTGAATGCAAAAGTAGGAAGTCAAGAAACACCTGGAGTAACAGGCAAATTTGGCCTTGGAATATGGAATGAAGTAGGGCAAAGACTAATAGAGTTTTGCCAAGAAAATGCACTGGTTATAGCAAACACCCTCTTCCAACAACACAAGAGAAGACTCTACACATGGACATCACCAGATGGTCAACACCAAAATCAGACTGATTATATTCTTTGCAGCCAAAGATGGAGAAGCTCTATACAATCAACAAAAACAAGACCAGGAGCTGACTGTGGCTCAGATCATGAACTCCTTATTACCAAATTGAGACTGAAATTGAAGAAAGTAGGGAAAACCACTAGACCATTCAGGTATGACCTAAATCAAATCCCTTATGATTATACAGTGGAAGTGAGAAATAGATTTAAGGGCCTAGATCTGATAGATAGAATGCCTGATGAACTATGGAATGAGGTTCGTGACATTGTACAGGAGACAGGGATCAAGACCATCCCCATGGAAAAGAAATGCAAAAAAGCAAAATGGCTGTCTGGGGAGGCCTTACAATAGCTGTGAAAAGAAGGGAAGCAAAAAGCAAAGGAGAAAAGGAGAGACATAAGCATCTGAATGCAGAGTTCCAAACAATAGCAAGGAGAGATAAGAAAGCCTTCCTCAGCGATCAATGCAAAGAAATAGAGGAAAACAACAGAATGGGAAAGACTAGAGATCGCTTCAAGAAAATTAGAGATACCAAGGGAACATTTCATGCAAAGATGGGCTCGATAAAGGACAGAAACAGTATGGACCTAACAGAAGCAGAAGATATTAAGAAGAGGTGGCAAGAATACACAGAAGAACTGTACAAAAAAGATCTTCATGACCCAGATAATCACGATGGTGTGATCACTGACCTAGAGCCAGACATCCTGGAATGTGAAGTCAAGTGGGCCTTAGAAAGCATCACTATGAACAAAGCTAGTGGAGGTGATGGAATTCCAGTTGAGCTATTTCAAATCCTGGAAGATGACGCTGTGAAAGTGCTGCACTCAATACGCCAGCAAATTTGAAAAACTCAGCAGTGGCCACAGGACTGGAAAAGGTCAGTTTTCATTCCAATCCCAAAGAAAGGCAATGCCAAAGAATGCTCAAACTACTACACAATTGAACTCATCTCACACACTAGTAAAGTAATGCTCAAAATTCTCCAAGCCAGGCTTCAGCAATACGTGAACCGTGAACTTCCTGATGTTCAAGCTGGTTTTAGAAAAGGCAGAGGAACCAGAGATCAAATTGCCAACATCTGCTGGATCATGGAAAAAGCAAGAGAGTTCCAGAGAAACATCTATTTCTGCTTTATTGACTATGCCAAAGTCTTTGACTGTGTGGATCACAATAAACTTTGGAAAATTCTGAAAGAGATGGGAATACCAGACCACCCGATCTGCCTCTTGAGAAACCTGTGTGCAGGTCAGGAAGTAACAGTTAGAACTGGACATGGAACAACAGACTGGTTCCAAATAGGAAAAGGAGTACGTCAAGGCTGTATATTATCACCCTGCTTATTTAATTTATATGCAGAGTCCATCATGAGAAATGCTGGACTGGAAGAAACACAAGCTGGAATCAAGATTGCTGGGAGAAATATCAATAACCTCAGATATGCAGATGACATCACCCTTATGGCAGAAAGTGAAGAGGAACTCAAAAGCCTCTTGATGAAAGGGAAAGTGGAGAGTGAAAAAGTTGGCTTAAAGCTCAACGTTCAGAAAACGAAGATCACAGCATCCGGTCGCATCACTTCATGGGAAATAGATGGGGAAACAGTGGAAACAGTGGCAAACTTTATTTTTGGGGGCTCCAAAATCACTGCAGATGGTGACTGCAGCCATGAAATTAAAAGACGCTTACTCCTTGGAAGGAAAGTTATGACCAACCTAGATAGCATATTCAAAAGCAGAGACATTACTTTGCCAACAAAGGTCTGTCTAGTCAAGGCTATGGTTTTTCCAGTGTCATGTATGGATGTGAGAGTTGGACTGTGAAGAAAGCTGAGTGCCGAAGAATTGATGCTTTTGAACTGTGGTGTTGGAGAAGACTCCTGAGAGTCCCTTGGACTGCAAGGAGATCCAACCAGTCCATTCTGAAGGAGATCAGCCCTGGCATTTGTTTGGAGGGAATGATGCTGAAGCTGAAACTCCAATACTTTGGCCACCTCATGCGAAGAGTTGACTCATTGGAAAAGACTTTGATGCTGGGAGGGATTGGGGGCAGGAGGAGAAGGGGACGACAGAAGATGAGATGGCTGGATGGCATCACTGACTCGATGGACGTGAGTCTGGGTGAACTCCGGGAGTTGGTGATGGACAGGGAGGCCTGGTGTGCTGCAATTCATGGAGTGGCGAAGAGTCGGACATGACTGAGCGACTGAACTGAACTGAACGAAGTAGAAAGGGCCCAATACTAGAGGTATTGGCATCATTACAGTCTAGAGAAATTGAGTGCTATATGTAAAACATTTAGACTAGCACAGGATAATATAACCAAGCACCAATGAATGTGGCACAGGGTACAGTGCCTTAAAAGATAATGGAGAAAATGGAAAATGTTATCAAAGAGCTTCCCATTTTAAAAGCACTGTGTATGCTTCAGTTCAGTTCAGTTTAGTCGCTCAGTCGTGTCCGACTCTTTGCGACCCCATGAATCACAGCACACCAGGCCTCCCTGTCCATCACCAACTCCTGGAGTTCAATATCTAACTCTTTGCAACACCATGGACTATAGCCCACCAGGCTCCTCTATCCGTGGGATTTCCCAGGCAAGAATACTGGAGTGGGGTGCCATTTCCTCCTCCAGAGGATCTTCCTAACCCAGGAATCAAACCCACATCTCTTGCCTCTCCTGCATTGGCTGGCAGATTCTTTACCACTGAGCCACCTGGGAAGCCCCCTGAATCTTTTATATTAGACATTGATCATGCCTGCCCTTGCTCAAAAGGAAGACGTTATCCTTTAAGGCTGTTTGCTGTGCAAACACCCTTATAAAGATAGTTTGGAACAAAGGCAGAAACCAAGACACAGAGAAACATGACAGACCCTTGGAGAATTGTCTCCCAACGTATGCAGAGAAAACTTTCAAATGCTATTTGAGGGCATAAATTAAAAGATCTATTTTATTCTTGAATAATCACTAAAGGCAATGAAAAGATCAAGCATGCCTAAATTAATCTATAAATTTAATGCTATTCCAAAGAAAATACTAACAGGTGGAGCAACAGGACTCTCATTCATTACTGGTGGGAATGCAGAATGATACAATCCACTTGGAAGACAGTATCTTCTTAGAAAACTAAACATAGTCTTACCATGTGACCCAACAACCTCACTGTAAATACTTACCCCAGGGAGTTGAAAACTTACGTTCACACAAAAACCTGCACACAGAAGTTTATAGCAACTTTATTCATCATTGCCAAAAATTTGAAGCAACCAAGATGTCCTTCAGTAGGTGAATGGATACTGAAATATTATTCAGTGCTAGAAATGAGCTATCAAGCCATGAAAAGACTGGGAAAAAAACTGAAATGCAAATAGCTAAGTGAAAGAGTCAGTCTGTAAGGTCATATCATATGACTCCAAATACACGATATTCTGGAGGCTAAACAGAGTCCTCAGTTTTATCTGCCAAATAAGATACAATTCTCAACTTACAACTGGTGCATTTTTTTTAATATGTTGTGTTTTTTTCTTAATAGTTGTCCTAATGCACTGTGTAAAAGGCCTTCTGTAATGTGATGGTGAGGAATGGATTGAGGGGAAACTTCCTACAGTCCTGTGACAAAGTCTCAGTGTTTTAGTGAGCCCATGCCTCTGGACTGTGAGCTTCACAAGACTTCCTCAGGTTTTCCTTTTCCCCTCTTAAGAGGTAGAGGATGGTGGAGTGAGCTGGTGTTGAGTGTTTCCTCCCACAGGTCACTTAGGCTCTAAGAATACCCTGAAGGTTAAGCGCTTGTTAACTAGTTTCGCCTGAGAGCAAGAGTAGCATTGGTGTTCAGATGTTAAGTCACATCTGACTCTTTTCCACCTCATGGGCTGCAGCACACCAGGCTTCCCTGTCCTTCACCATCTCATTGCTCAAACATGTGTCCATTGATTCTGTGATGCTATCCAACCATCTCATCCTCTGTTGCCCTCTTCTCCTCCCACCCTCAACCTTTCCCAGCATCAGGGTATTTTCTACTGTGTCAGATCTCCGCATCAGTTAGCCGAAGTATTGAAGCTTCAGCTTCAGCTTCAGCATCAGTCCTTTCAGTGAATATTCAGGGTTGATTTCTTTTAGGATTGACTAATTTGATCTCCTTGCTTTCCAAGGGACTCTCAAGAGTCTTCTCCACACCACAGTTCAAAAGCATCGATTCTTTGGCACTCAGAAGAGTAAAGTGCTCTGGCTTATTTTAAATGGTTCCTTTTCTTCTCCCCCGGCCTGAAGCACTAGGGGATTTTTCTCCAAAATTTACTATGAGAACATGGTCAAGCTCCTGGAGGTAACCTTACAATATTGTGAAGGCCCCCCTATGACTGGGTTTTCCTAGAGTTTTTAATTCTCAGACTGGTACACGCGAAGCCTCCAGCAATTTGCCAATTAGAGTGCTGGTTTTCCAATGCTTGTGCTGGCCTCCAGGTGATTTCCATTTGTGAGTCTGTTCAGGGAAGCTGGGACTTCCTGTATTCATTTGACTGTCTCTCCAACCTGCAGTTTGCCTTGTGTCCTCATGCTGCTTTCAGATCCTAGAAATGTTATTGATTTTTCAGTCTGTTCAACTTTTTACTTGCTAGGATGAAGTGGCAACTTCTTTTTTTTTTAACTTATTTTAATTGGAAGCTAATTACATTACAGTACTGTGGTGGGTTTTGCCATACATTCACATGAATCAGCCATGGGTGTACATGTGTTCCCCATCCTGACCCTCCTTCCCACCTCCCTCCCCATCCCATCCCTCAGGGTCATCCCAGTGCACCAGCCCTGAGCACCCTGTCTCATGCATCGAACCTAGACTGGTGATTTATTTCACATATGATAATATACATGTTTCAATGCTATTCACTCAAATCATCCCACCCTCGCCTTCTCCCACAGAGTCCAAAAGTCTGTTTTTACATCTGTGTCTCTTTTGCTGTCTCACATATGGGGTCATCATTACTGTCTTTCTAAATTCCATATATATGTGTTAATATACTGTATTGGTGTTTTTCTTTCTGACTTACTTCTCTCTGTATAATAGCTTCCAGTTTCATCCACCTCATTAGAACTGATTCAAATGCATTCTTTTTAATAGCTGAGTAATATAAAGGAGAGTGAAAAAGTTGGCTTAAAGCTCAACATTCAGAAAACTAAGATCATGGCATCTGGTCCCATCACTTCATGGCAAATAAATGGGGAAACAGTGACTGACTTTATTTTTCTGGGCTCCAAAATCACTGCAAATGGTGACTGCAGTCATGAAATTAAAAGACGCTTACTCCTTGAAAGGAAAGTTATGACCAACCTAGATAGCATATTGAAAAACAGAGACATTACTTTGCCAACAAAGGTCCGTCTAGTCAAGGCTATGGTTTTTCCAGTGGTCATGTATGGATGTGAGAGTTGGACTGTGAAGAAAGCTGAGCACTGAAGAATGGATGCTTTTGAACTGTGGTGTTGGAGAAGACTCTTGAGAGTCCCTTGGACTGCAAGGAGATCCAACCAGTCCATCCTAAAGGAAATCAGCCCTGAATATTCATTGGAAGGACTGATGCTGAAGCTGAAACTCCAATACTTTGGCCACCTGATGCAAAGAGCTGACTCATTTGAAAAGATCCTGATGCTGGGAAAGATTGAGGGCAGGAGGAAAAGGGGATGACAGAGGATGAGATGGTTGGATAGCATCACTGACTCAATGGACATGGGTTTGGGTGAACTCCGGGAGTTGGTGATGGACAGGGAGGCCTGGCGTGCTGCGGTTCATGGGGTTGCAAAGAGTCGAATACGACTGAGCGACTGAACTGAACTGAATATTCCACTCTGTATATGTACCACAGCTTTCTTATCCATTCATCTGCTGATGGACATCTAGGTTGCTTCCATGTCCTGACTGTTGTAAACAGTGCTGCAGTGAACATTGGGGTACACGTGTCTCTTTCAGTTCTGGTTTCCTTGGTGTGTATGCCCAGCAATGGGATTGTGCTGGGTCATATGGCAGGTCTATTTCCAGTTTTTTAAGGAATCTCCACACTGTTCTCCATAGTGGCTGTACTAGTTTACATTCCCACCAACAGTGTAAGAGGATTCATTCCTTTTTCTCCGCACCCTCTCCACATTGATTGTTTGTAGACTTTTTGATAGCAGCCATTCTGATTCGCATGAGATGGTACCTTATTGTGGTTTTAATTTGCATTTCTCTGATAATGAGTGATGTTGAGCATCTTTTCATGTGTTTGTTAGCCCTCTGTATGTCTTCTTTGGAGAAATGTCTGTTTAGTTCTTTGGCTCATTTTTTTATTGGGTTGCTTATTTTTCTGGAATTGAGCTGGAGTTGCTTGTATGTTTTTGAGATTAATTCTTTGTCAGTTGCTTCATTTGTTATTATTTTTTCCCATTCTGAAGGCTGTCTTTTCACCTTGCTTATTAGTTTCCTTCATTGTGCAAAAGCTTTTAAGTTTAATTAGGTCCCATTTGTTTATTTTTGCTTTTATTTCCATTACTCTGGGAGGTGGGTCATAGAGGATCCTGCTATGATTTACATCAGAGGGTGTTTTGCCTATGTTTCCTCTAGAAGTTTTATAGTTTCTGGTCTTACATTTAGGTCTTTAATCCATTTTGAGTTTATTTTTGTGTATGGTGTTAGAAAGTATTCTAGTTTCATTCCTTTTCAAGTGGTTGACCAGTTTTCCCAGCACCACTTGTTAAAGAGATTGTCTTTTCTCCATTGTATATTCTTTCTTCCTTTGTCAAAGATAAGGTGTCCATAGGTGTGTGGATTTATCTCTGGGCTTTCTATTTTGTTCCATTGATCTATATTTCTGTCTTTGTGCCAGTACCATACTGTCTTGATGACTGTTGCTTTGTAGTATAGCCTGAAGTCAGGCAGGCTGATTCCTCCAGTTCCATTCTTCTTTTTCAAGATTGCTTTGGCTATTCAAGGTTTTTTGTGTTTCCATACAAATTGTGAAATTGTTTGTTCTAGTTCTCTGAAAAATACTGTTGGTAGTTTGATAGGGATTACATTGAATCTATAGATTGCTTTGGGTAGTATACTCATTTTCACTATATTGATTCTTCTGATCCATGAACATGGTATATTTCTCCATCTATTTGTGTCATCTTTGATTTCTTTCATCAGTGTTCTATAGTTTTCTATATATAGTTCTTTTGTTTCTTTAGGTAGATTTATTCCTAAGTATTTTATTCTTTTCATTGCAATGGTGAATGGAATTGTTTCCTTAATTTCTCTTTGTTTTCTCATTGTTAGTGTATGGTTATGCAAGGGATTTCTGTGTGTTAATTTTATATCCTGCAACTTTACTACATTCATTGATTAGCTCTAGTAATTTTCTGGTGGAGTCTTTAGGGTTTTCTGTGTAGAGGATTATGTCATCTGCAAACAGTGAGAGTTTTACTTCTTCTTTTCCAATCTGGATTCCTTTTATTTCTTTTTCTTCTCTGATTGCTGTGTCTAAAACTTTCAAAACTATGTTGAATAATAGTGGTGAGAGTGGGCATCCTTGTCTTGTTCCTGACTTTAGGGGAAATATTTTCAATTTTTCACCATTGAGGATAATGTTTGCTGTGGGTTTATTATATATGGCTTTCATTATGTTGAGGTATGTTCCTTCTATGCCTGCTTTCTGGAGAGTTTTTATCATAAATGAATGTTGAATTTTGTCAAAGGCTTTCTCTGCATCTATTGAGATAATCATATGGTTTATATCTTTCAATTTGCTAATGTGGTGTATCACATTGATTGATTTGAGAATATTGAAGAATCCTTGCATCCCTGGGATAAAGCCCACTTGGTCATGATATATGATCTTTTTAATATGTTGTTGGATTCTGTTTGCCTGAATTTTGTTAAGGATTTTTGCATCTATGTTCATCAGTGATATTGGCCTGTAGTTTTCTTTTACTGTGGCATCTTTGTCTGGTTTTGGTATTAGGGTGATGGTAGCCTCATAGAACGAATTTGGAAGTTTACCTTCCTCTGCAATTTTCTGGAAGAGTTTGAGTAGGATAGGTGTTAGCTCTTCTCTAAATTTTTGGTGGAATTCAGCTGTGAAGCCGTCTGGTCATGGGATTTTGTTTGTTGGAAGATTTCTGATTACAATTTCGATTTCTGTGCTTGTGATGGGTCTGTTAAGATTTTCTATTTCTTCCTGATTCAGTTTTGGAAAGTTATCCTTTTCTAAGAAAGTGTCCGTTTCTTCCAAGTTGTCCATTTTATTGGCATATAGTTGCTGATAGTAGTCTTTTATGATCCTTTGTATTTCTGTGTTGTCTGTTGTGATTTCTCCATTTTCATTTCTAATTTTGTTGATTTGATTCTTCTCCCTTTTTTTTCTTGATGAGTCTGGCTAATGACTTGCCTATTTTATTTATCTTCTCAAAGAACCAGCTTTTAGCTTTGTTGATTTTGGCTATGGTCTCCTTTGTTTCTTTTGCATTTATTTCTGCCCTGATTTTTATGATTTCTTTCCTTCTACTAACCCTGGGGTGCTTCATTTCTTCTTTTTCTAGTTGCTTTAGGTGTAGAGTTAGGTTATTCATTTGATTTCTCTCCTGTTTCTTGAAGTAGGCTTGTATTGCTATGAACCTTCCCCTTAGCATTAAGTGGCAACTTCTAAGCTCCCTACATGCAGAACTTGAAAGCAGAAGTCCTTAATTTTTTTTAAGTCATAAATTTTACCTTTTTTTTTTAATTTGCATTTTAAAAGGGCCATAAAGTTGAAAAACAGATTACAACTTAGGGGAAATATTTTCAATTCACATTATATGCAAAGTTTAATCTCCTTAATAGAAAATGGACAAGGACAAGAATGAAATTACAGAATAATTACAGATGTCTTTTAAGTATTTAAAAAGGTGTTCAAATATATACAAAGTATTTTTAAATGCTTACTTAACTACTTGTTGCTTTTATTAGTATACCTTCCAAATAAAGCAGATGCAAATTAAAACTATTAGACATCATTTTAAATTTACGTTGCCAAAGATAAAAAAAAATGGATAATGCAATGTATGAGTATTTCTATACTTCATTTTTGAGAGGATAATTTGATACAAATCTTGCTAAATCTTGCTAAATTTGCAAGATCATCAAGAGTGAAAAGATATCTTCTCTTTATGCAGCAATTTCAGTTCTAGGGTTGATCCTTCAGATATATATGTGCTCAACCATGCATGTACAAGAATATTAATTGTAGCATCTTTAGTAATATGAGATTGGAAACAGTTATATACCCTGTGATAAAGCAATATAATAAAATGTAGCTCTTTAATAGAATAATGTGGTATGTCTGCCTGGGTGTTCATTGGAAGGACTGATGCTGAAGCTCAAACTCCAATACTTTGGCCACCTCATGCAAAGAGTTGACTCATTGGAAAAGACCCTGATGCTGGGAGGGATTGGGGGCAGGAGGAGAAGGGGACAACAGAGGATGAGATGGCTGGATGGCATCACCGACTCAATGGACATGAGTTTGGGTGAACTCCGGGAGTTGGTGATGGACAGGGAGCCTGGCGTGCTGTGATTCATGGGGTCACAAAGAGTTGGACACGACTGAGTGACTGAAATGAACTGA
Organism: Bos indicus; assembly: GCF_029378745.1. Lineage (NCBI taxonomy): Eukaryota > Metazoa > Chordata > Mammalia > Artiodactyla > Bovidae > Bos > Bos indicus. The sequence goes on from NC_091774.1 coordinate 33,634,218, forward strand.
ACTGAACTAGTATGTCCAAGGAGAGATTTTGAAAATGTCATATTAAGAAACCAAATACAGAAAAAGACTGTGCTACCAATTATGTTTTTTTTTTTTTTTTTTTAAGTGGGGATAATCTTGAAGGAGAAAACAATGTTTGTGGTTGATTCTAAGAAGTCGTGGATTAGGAGTCTGAAAGGGAATACTCACCTATGTCTTTCATTATGTGCTTTAATTGCTTCAGAAAAGGAGAGGGAGAGAAAATGCAATCAAGCACACCTCTGTAGAGCCTTGCTGGTAGTCACAAGAAACAGGCAGTTCAGCTAATGGTTTTGAAACAGGAGGGAAGGGGACAGGGCACCACCTTTAAAAGAATGACAGAGCTGTTGTGGATACAACAAAAGAATTGGTTAGAACCTGTTAGGCCCAAGATGGCAGGAGATTTGACTCCCAGTAGACTTCGAGCCTCATTATGTACTCATGGTGTTACATTAGCATGTGCTGAATGACACACCCACAGGCATCATGACAGTCCTGAGGCTGACCATAAAAGGCAAAAAGTGGACAGTGGCCCAAATCCTGGAAATCCCACCTCTTCCCAAAAATAATTGAAAAAAATCCCCTTGCTTCTTAGCCTATGAAATTACCAAACCCTTAAAACCAACCACCCCGTATTTCAGGGCCACTCTTGCCTTGTGAAACAGACCACATTCTGTCTATAGAATGTGCATCTCCCTAAAAGACCTACTTCTTACCTATCACTGTCTCTCACTGAATTCTTTCTGCACCGAGACATAAAGAAAAGAACCTGAGTTTCATTAAGTCCTGACACCAAATGTGTGTGCATGCACGCTCCACTTCAGTTGTGTCTGACTCTTGGTGATCCAGTGGTCTGTAGCCCACCAGGCTCCTCTGTCCATGACACCAAGTGAGTGACTCTAATTAAAAGATAGTAGACTCAAGTCCCAATCTGAGTTGTGCAATTTCAGTTTCAGTGCTTTTCTAAGTTCAGGAAGATGCAAGAATCCTGGTTCCTAAAGAATCTCTCCTGGAAATATCTAACTGTCTAAAGCCCTGTTCTGCCAGTTCTCTCAGAGCACAGAATGCCTCATTCCACCTGGAGTTCCTTTCAGAGTGTGATGAAGGTCAGTAACGGCAGTACCTAATAACTTAATTCTCGTAGAATCAGGTGGTGAGACATTCTTTATTTGGAAAGTAGGTAAAAAGCTTCAATTATGCAAGATGAACAAGTTCTAGAGACCTGCTGTGCAACATTGTACCTATAGTTAGCCATACTGTAGCACACTTACTTATTTGTTAAGAGGGTAGATCACATGTTAAATATTCTTACCACAATGAAAAACATGCTTGGCAACAAACAAGCAAATACGTAAATGCATTTTTAATAAATAAAGTCCCATACACATCAGCTGGTTCTAATCCTTAGCACAGTAACAGATCACAACACGAGGATCCTTAAGAAACCCAAATGAAATCCAATATTTTCATTTCTAAACTCAATAGGGAAAAACAATCGGCCTTCAGTAGGGCATCTCTCAAACTCCTACATTATTCAGCACAGTCCTTTGAATATAACAGAAATGCAATCTCAAAATCTGCTATGGGTTTCATTAAATGGTTTTCACTACTATTGAACATTAATTTATCTGCATTGATACATATAGGAGATTTCCTCAGTTAAAAGCAGACTTCCTCAGACAAAAACTCGTTGAAAATGTAAACATCATTAAAATGTCATCCCTCAGCTTTCAACTCCCTGAGGCTGATCACACCAGAAATTTTCATCTTTTGCTCAAGTATAAGTTGGATCTTAGATCAGATGGCTGTTGCAGGCCTATGCTCTTCTTTTGCAAAATAAGCGTTCAACTGTGACTGGAATAAGCATAGCAGCTGTTCTTGGGAGGGAGGGGGACACAGGAAAGAGTGTGAGCAGACTTCTCCGGCTGGCAGATGCTGTGATTTCTCTCTCAGTGCAGCAGTTATGCTGAGCTCTACACTTCTGCACACACACATTCCCTTGGCGAACAGACTGTTCTTTTTGATATGTGCCTCCCACAACCTGATGGCATCTTGTGCAGGCTCCTCCGGAGACCCATAAGCCAACCCCTAGGGATTTCTAAAGGAAATAAACCCTGAATATTCACTGGACGGCCTGAAGCTGAAGCTCTCTAATACTGTGGCCACCTGATGCAAAGAGCCAACTCATTGGAAAAGACCCTGATGCTGGGAAAGGTGGAGGGCCAGAGGAGAAGGGGCCGACAGAGGATGAGATGGTTGGATAGCATCACCAACTCAATGGACATGAGTTTAAGCAAGCTCTGGGAGATAGTGAAGGACAGGAAAGCCTGGTGTGTGGCAGTCTGTGGGGTCGCAGAGTCAGACACGACTTAGTGACTGAACAAGGAATGCAGAGTCCAAGGAAAACCACAAGGGGGCACGTTTGCGCACAGGTGAATCCGACCTTAGGAGACAAACCATCAACAGCAGAGGAGAGAAGGTAGCTGGAGATTGTGGCCCGAGATGTGAAAGGAGAGACTGCCTGTTGTAAAAGCCACTCAGGACTTTTATCTTATTTAAAAAAAATTATTTTTTAATTTTGGCTGTGCTGGGTCTTACCTGCAGCATGTGGAATCTAGTTGCCTGACCAGGGATTGAACCCAGGCCACCTGCATTGGGAGCAGAGTCTTAGCCCTGGACCAGCAGGGAAGTCCCCACCTAGGAATTTTAAAAGTGGCATAAACTAGCTGCTCCCCTCCGATCTAGATGTGTGTGCATGCTTAGTCATGTCCAACTGTTTGTGACCCCATCGACTGACTGTAGCCCACCAGCCTCCTCTGTCCATGGGATTTCCCAGGAAAGAATACTGGAGTGGGTTGCCATTTCCTTCTTCAGGGGATCTTCCCCACCCAGGGAAGAAGAACCCAGGTCTCCTCTTTCTCGTGTATTGGTGGATGGATTCTTTACCACTGAGCCACCTGGGACCTTGATTAAAATGAAAATAAGCCTCAAACCAAATACATACAAGAAATTATTTAACAAGGGACTTACCAGTGTCCAATGGTTAAGAATCCACTTTCCAATGCAAGGGACACAGGTTCAATCCCTGGTCAAGGAACAGAGATCCCACATGCCTAAGAGCATCTGAACCTGTGCACTGCAACTAGAGCCCATGCTCCACAGCTAGAGAAAGGCTGCACGAGGCAATGAAGACCCAGCGTGGCCAAAAGAAAAAAAATATTCAACAAGCATTAGGAACAAACTGAAAGAGCACAGTTCATAGAACTTTTTTGTCAAACACAATGAATCCTAGCTCTCTGTTCCTTTACTGCTTCAAACATTCCACAAGGTAGGCACCACATTCCAAAGGAAAGATTCTGGTACTCAGAGAAGCAATATCGGGTGAGCAGAAATCTCCCTAAACCAATAGCTGGACACAGGACTTCACAGGGATCAAGTCCTGCGTGTTGTTTCCAAGGGAGCTGACACAGGGCTCGGAGACTTTTTCTACTCTGTTTAAAGTGTCTTATAGGGACAGAGTGAAGGGACAAAGTAGGTGAGTAGATAGTTCATCCCACTAGGGGATTATAAGTAGAAAAAATATGGGCGACCCCCATAAGTTAATTACTCAAGAAAGCAGGTTTGCTTAACCACAAAACCAAGCAGGCTTGCTTAGCAACAAAACCATACACCAGAAGCCCTGGTGTATGGAACGTGCCCCTAAACAACAAAACAATGGTGGCCTGAGACCACAGCCTGCCCAATGAGCGCAGTAAGTTGATGATTCTTAGGACATGCTATGCACACATAAAAAACAATAATTTGTGGACCCAGCTTGACCATGTAGGGACAAGAAAACTCCCCTGCTCAACCTGGAGAAGGGGCTGATAATGAAAACATGATGCCTACTTAAGAAAGATAGTCTTCTCCCCCTCCCCACTTTTCCTTTGATTATAAAACTGTAGCCCACTAAGTTCTCAGGGTGCAGCATTTCTCGCCTCTCCACTTGCAAGCCTCACAAGCATCCTATTCTAATAAATCACTTCTTATCTATCACCTTGCTGTCACTGAATTCTTCTCTGTGCTGAGACATAAAGAACTATAGTACTGGAGCTTTCCAGAGCCCCTGGAAATGACACCTAATGGTTTCATGTTATCTTATCCACAGGAAGGTGAGACCATGAACTCCTTTAGGAAAAAAAAAACAAACAGATCTTGTCACATTTTCTTCCCCTGTTGTAGGCCACCAACATTTCCTACCAGCCCTTCATGGGGTGGGGCCTAATTCCTATTCCATTGAATCTGGGCTGGTCTCAATAAAGGCAGCAGAAGTGACACCGTGCCAGTCCTCGTCCTAGGCCTTCTGAAGACTGGTGGCTTCCTCCTCTTGGAAGCCCACCACCATGAAAGAAGTCTGATTAGCCTGCTGGAGATAGAGGCCATATGGAGAGAGTAGAGCTGTGGGAGATGAAAGCAAGAGAGACCCAGGCAAGCCCCTGCCATTTCAGCCTCACCAGCTAAGGCACCAGACATATGAGTGAGGCCTCTCTGGACCTTCCAGCCAGCACCGCAGGACCAGAGACATGCCGACCCTACCATGTGCAAATTGCATAATCAGAAGGGAATAAATAGTTGTTTCTACCCCCTGAGTTTTGGGAGTGGTTTATTACATAACCACAGATAACCAAACATCCCCCTTGCCACGTGCCCCAGCACCATGGCAGTCACATTCACTGCTGTGGACAAAGAATGCCACCTGCCACATCAGCAAACAGAAGATGCTGCGGCCATCAAGCCATCAGCCACTGCAGCCACTGGGTTGGTGAGCCCTTGAGGGTACTTGGGATGGAGACAAAGAAGCTGCCTACCATCAAGCCAAGCCAGTCAGCCACTGCAGTCACCTTCAACTGTGCAGCTTGAGGGGATTCACGTTGGTAAAGAACTGGATACTGGCCCTAGATATTGAGGTGCATATCAAAGGAACAGCTTCATTAAGCCCACACTCTTGCATCTTGCCATACATATTAATAGAAAAGCACTAAACTCACTAACTTGAGATGTTTGTTTTTTGTTTAATCTTTTGATGTTTTGACTACCGGTTTTTGTTGCAAAAACTCCCATTCATCCTGGCTCCTCCTCTACCTCTTTGGAGCAGCCCCTCAGCTATCTGAGAGGGTGTCTTCCAGGCGTACATCCTCAGAATGTTCACTGATAAAACATAATTCTCAACTTTTAGGGTGTCATTTTTTTCCCAGTTGACAGAATAATAGCACAAAGCTAGGCTTGATTTCAGATGCACACAGCAGTATACAGCATCTTGCAGCAAGCAGCAGCAAGCATTAGCTAGAAGTAAGGTCTTAGTTTATCAGACTGGGTGTCCTAACCCTTGGACCACAGGGGCCAGAAGTTAGGGCCTGAGTCCCTTATCCTTGCCTGCCTGGTCAAGAATGAATTCAGTGGGGGAGGCAGAAGGCAAAGTAAAAAGCTTATTGAGGGCTCCCTTGGTGGCTCAGTGATAAAGAATCCACCTGCCAGTGCAGGAGACAAGAATTCAGTCCCTGGTCCGGGCAGATCCCACGTGCCTTGGAGCAACTAAGGCCACGCCCCACAGCTGCTGACCCTGTGCTCCACAACAAGAGAAGTCAGCGCAGTGAGACGCCCACAACTAGAGAAAAGCTTGTGCAACAATGAAGATCCAGCACAGCAAAGAATGAAACAAATGAATTAAGAAATTTTTTTAAGTTTATAGAAAAGAAAAGTACATGCAAAAAGGCTCACAGGCGAACTCAGAGAGAGTCAAGACTTTGGGAAGCTTAAATCCTTTATAAGGGAGCAGTTTTCTGGGTCTTTGTCTTCCTACAGGCTAATCTCTTGCTTTGTCACCCACCCCCGACTAATTTGTCTCAGGACTTTCCCCTGAGGTGCACACGGACCCCTCAGCCAAGATGGATCTCGAAGTAAAAGCTGTGGGAAGGCTTATGTCTTCCAGGCTTATGTCCTGGAATTATCCCCTGACTTTTGACCCCAAGGAGCCTTTCTGCACATGTGTAGTATCTCCCTTATCCCCCAAAAAGGGAGAGTAGCGATCCCTTTTATCCTAACAGGGTTTTTCCCCTCTTTGTCCTTGCCTTGACTATTATCTTAAGGCATTCACAAGAGACAAAAGACTGGCTATTTAGCCTGTTGTTACTTCCATTTTGGAGGGCAAATAGAACGTAAATGATTGTAAATGCCTTAACTGGAGCCCATCTGTCTCCTGTCTCAAGAAATACAAACAGGAAGCTAGTTGTAAGTATCCAGCCTGAAGCCCATAGTGGCCAGTTGTAAATGTCTAACCTAGAACATATCTATCTCCCACCTCACTATTTTTCTGCCTCAGAAAAAAATGTGTTTCTGTGGATGAAGGTGCAGAGAAAAAGTGGTATGTACATACAATGGAATACTAGTCAGCCTCGAAAAGGGAAGTCAAAGCGTTAGTCACTCAGTTCAGTTCAGTTGAGTCACTCAGTCGCATCCAACTCTTTATGATCCCATGGACCTGTAGCCCACCAGACTCCTCTGTCCATGGAATTCTCTGGCAAAAATACTGGAGTGGGTAGCCACACGTTACAACATGGATGAGCCTTGAAGACATTTTGCCAAGTAGAATAAGTCAGACACAAAAAGACAAATACTGTATGACTTCAATTATGTGAAGTAGTGGAAATGTCAAGTTCACAGACAGAAAGGAGAATGGTGGTTACCAGGGGCCAGGGTAGAGAGAGGGGGGAGTTATTGTTTAAGTTAGTAGGTACAGAGGTTCAGTCTGAGAAGATGAGAACGTTCTGGAAGTGAAGGTGGTGCTGATGTTTGCCCAACAAAGTTAACTATTTTAATGTCAGTGAACTGTACACTTTAAAATGGTCCAAAATGTCATTGAGTTTTTATTGTATGTATATTTCAGATTATATATACTTCAGGTTGTATTTTACGACAATAAAATATATAGTACTTATTTGATAATTTTATGAATTAGGAAATTGTTCTTTCTATCTCCATCCCTCCTTCCTCTCTCTGCTGTTTTCCTGTATCCCTCATCTCAAATTCTCCTTTAAATCTGAACATTTGGCACATATGTGTCACCCAGAATGCTAGATGTAGGTCAAAGACATCACTATTTTAAAGAGCAAAAAAAAGAGAAGCTCGCTACCTCCCAGCGTTTGCAAGGTGGCAAGCCCATGATAAATGTTTCAACAGCTGCACTTCGCAGTAGAGAAGGCACAGGGTTGCATCTACACACTGGCGCTTGGGGTTCTGCTTCTGCCAAATGAATCAGGTGGTTGAAAATGTTAATTATTTGAGTAGGCATCTCAGAAAAGCTCTAGAGGGGGAAAAAAAATCTATAACTAAAACCAGGTCCAAAAAAAGGCACTGCTTCCCCTATTTCTAGTCAGATTTGCCCCGGGTGCTTAGATGATTATCAGGTCTGACTCTGAGTCCCCACCTCTGCCCTAGAAACTGGACATTCTATTTCTCTTCCTTTGTTGACAGTCTCTCTCCTGAGCCTCTCACCCTGGCCCGCTCTATACTCCATCCCCAATCTTTCTGACCTCAGGTCTCATTTTCTCACTTCACTTTTGGGTCGTAACACTTGGCATCACATATGGCTTTACCATTGCTTTGGTTTAGTTTGGTTTTGCCTCTTTAGACAAAATGTAGTCCACCTCCCCTGACGTTTGGCCACCAGTATCTGGAATCTGAACTTTTTTTCTTTAATATTTATTTATATATCTTTATTTGGCTCTGCCGAGTCTTACTTGCAACACACAGGATTTTTGATCTTCCTTGCAGCGTGCAGGCTCTTTAATAATCGCTGTATGCAAACTGTTAGTTGTATGGCATATGGAATCTAGCGCCCCAACCAGGGATCAAACCCGGGCCCTCTGCATTGGGAGCACTGATTCTTAGCTACTGAACCACCAGGGAAGTCCCTGGAATCTGAACTTCTGCCAAGGAACTCGACTTGTGTCCCTGTGGACTCCCCCTCACCTGCAGGCGCTTTCTCACTTCCTTTATTTCTTTGGCCATGTTGCCAGGGTAACTGGAACATCCAGAGGGAAAGAAATTAATCCACATTAGGAGGCAAGTAGATTTCTTTAACTCTAAAAATGAAAGGGGAAACGGAATTGGGAGGGAAAATAGGCAAAAACAGTCCAGTCCAGATGAAAAACAAACTCAGGTCTGAGCAGATGGATCCAATTTCACTTGGAGAGACAGTGAGGCATAGTAAACATGGTCTGGGCCCAGGGAGCAGACATTTCCGGGTTCCAGTTCTATCTCAGCTCTTCAGTGTTCAGACAGGCGACTTATCCTCACCGAGCCTCAGTGTCCTTACCTGTGATAATAATACCTACCTCACGAGTTTAGGAGAATTAAGAGAGACAATATTTGTAAGCAGTTCACCACAATGCCCGACACAGAGTCAATTCTCCATTAAAGATAATGATAATTATAACCAATCCCAAGGGAAGTGAAGAACCAAGTGAAGTGAACCAGTGCCAGGTGAAGAATCAGGAAGACCAGGGTGACAAAAAAGTGAAAATTGTGTCATGTCATGAAGTTTTTACCAAGGAAAAAAACAGATTCAAAAGTTCTCTTTGAGTATAGGATGGGGTGTCCTGTAAACAGTGGACTTTAAAGTGTTTTGTTTTCCTAATAAACTTATCTGTGGTTGCCAAGAGGGAGAGGTGGTGGGGGAGGGATGGAGTGGGAGTTTGGAATTAGCAAATGCAAACTATTCTATTTATAATAGGTAAACAACAAGTTCCTACTGTATAGCACAGAGAACTGTATTTAATATCATGTGATAAACCATAATGGAAAAGAATATGAAAAAGTATATATGTGTGTGTGTGTGTGTGTGTATACATATGTAACTAAACACTTTGGTATACAACTATACTTTGATAAAATAAATTTCTTAAAAAGTGTTGGTATTCCTCCTGTAGATAGGTTTTTAGAACAAAGATGAAAGCTGGAGGGAAACAAGTCATAGCTCAATGTAAAGAGGCTTTCTTTCTGAGTTGGCTTCCCTGGGGCTTCCCTGGTGGACCAGTGGTTAAGATTCTGCCTTCCAAAGCAAGGGATATGGGTTTGATCCCTGGTCCGGGAACTAAGCTCCCACATGCTGTGGGGTGCAGCCAAAAATTTTAAAAAACAAATTTAAAAAAAAATGAAATGACTGTGCCCTGATAAGCCATAGAATCTGAGAATGAGACTCGTACTGGCAAAGGGAGAATGGCCTTTGACTGGACGTTTATCACAGAATTCAGACCTAGGCTGGATGCCCGTGAAGATTCCTTATAACACTGAAATTCTATGTCTGCTGTGTTCTATTGCTCACTATAAATATTATCAAGTGTTTATTGGTCATTTCTTGAGCACCATAGTGGGGTTAGAGGTGAGAAAACAAAGTACAAAGATCTAGAGGATAAAGTTTCTGTTTTCGAAATATTTTGAAACATTTCGAGTCTCCTTAGGCAAGCAAGATACACAATTCAATTTGATATTTATTAAAGCTGACAAGTTGGTGATGGACAGGGAGGCCTGGCATGCTGCAATTCATGGGGTTGCAAAGAGTCGGACATGACTGAGTGACTGAACTGAACTGGACTGAAAGCTGACTTCTGGTGAAGCCTGTGCTTGTAGGTAGAAATTCAAAGAGGAATTGAGACAGCCCCAAGGATCCTGAGATACCTACATCAGAGCAAGATGCTGTACTCTCAGGGTTAACTGAGTTTTTTACGTAAGATCTACATGAATTCAGAGGGAGGAGAAATCCTTAGTTTTGAGCAGGAGCATGATAATGTATAAGCAGTAAGGCCTTGCTGAATACTTCGTACACACAACTCTCCTGACTAATCTCAAGAAAATGTGTTTGTATTTTGATGTGAGGACTTGCTATGAACAAGGTTATGGGACGGAAGAAACAGACACGTGCCAGATGTCAACAACCAGAGGAAACGATGGGACCTTCCACTCTCCAGAGTAGGGACAGTAAAGGCAAGGAGTTGGAAAGACAGAAAGTGAGCAAAAGGTACCCTGCTGGGCAACATGTTGAGGAAAAATAGTGCCAGTGACTAATTCTTTTTTTTTTAATTTGGTTGCTTTGTTACTTTGTAAGTTGCTTAAAGATTACTCAAGCCTTTGATAAGTTCCCAACATATCCAATTTTCTACCATCACATCTTCACTCTATCTTTTCCAGAATTTCTGTCTTCCTTAGAGACAGAAGAATATTTTGTTTTAATATTTATTTAGCTGCTCCAAGTCTTAGTTGTAGCACAATGGATCTTCAATCTTCATTGCAGCAGGCAGCATCTGTAGTTGCGGCATATGAATTCTTGGTTGCGGCCTGTGGGATCTAGTTCGCTGACCAGGAATAGAACCCTGGGCCCCCTGCACTAGAAGCATGGAGTCTTAGCCACTGGACCACCAGGGAAGTCTCAAGGGAGTAATATTTTTTGAGCCTCAACATCAGATCCTTTCCAAACTTGTACGGTCAGTTCATTCAAGATGGCTTGTCTCTTGCTCTCTGTACATCCCCTGCTTGATCAATCCCTGCTTCAATCCTCATAATTATGGGGCTTCATTAGTAACTGCCTATGTGCTTGACCCCTGCCCCACCCTCTGATTTCCGTGGTAATTGATGAGCCAACCTGATATCAATTCCCCCTATAAATGGTAGCCTCCTCCCCGAAATGACAAAGATTGCTGCCATGTCCTGCCTGCCGTCTGCTGCACTTGATAGGGTGTTGCTCCAGGAACCTGCTTCATATATGTAAGGTCTCATCCAATAAGCCATGGATGTCTCTGTCTCTAGACCCTTTCTTTGCCTTAAGGCTGGGCAACTACTAGGGCTTACAGGCTGCACCCCAACAATACTTTACCCTAGCTTCTCCTGAAGACGCCTATGTGGGTATCATAATCACTTTCACTTAAATCAGTGCAGAAACTGACATACAAACATGCTAGTGAAGCACCCACGGTAACACACTGGAGAGGGAAGAATTCGAAATCAGATCTGTCTAGTTCCAAAGCATGTGGTTTTGAAGTACCCTACGCTGGTTTTCCATGATGTTGATGGTGACCACGAGGACGATGGTGATGTCAGAGACGATGATGTGGATATCTTGCAATAAGCTGATGAGCTCACATGTAGAATCATCGTCTTCTAGGGGCAGAAGCAAGACAATGTTAGCAACCAACACAAGAGGGACCTGTAACACCAGACTACAGGGCAATAGCGTCATATTCTAAAGCAAGTCTGCCCACTTCTGAATCCCAGGAGTGAAACAGTTCTGGCAACACAGTTGCTTCCAATTTAGCCAGTTCAATATTTCATTTTTATCTTTAACTGATTTAAAAGTCAGCGCTTATCCTTTGGTTAAATTTTAGTGAGGCTTTTAACAAGATATTAAGATGAACTTCATGCATGACCTTCAACAAGATTGCAAATGGCTTAATCAGACATGATTTTGTTTATTATTTTATTTAGATTTATTTATAAGTTAAATAGAAAAACTCTCATTTTCATGAAAAACAAATATTTTTGATTGAACAATCCAAGACACCTTGTTTTGAGTGGGAACAAGGAATTCTTTCATTTAATCCCAGTAACAAACCTGACATTCCCATTAAAGCGAAGATAGTCAAATGAGGTTACTATGCTCCCAGCTGAGCTGTGTTCTTAGGGTGGGGGAGAGGGAGGGAAGAAAAGAAATCAGAGAAGAGAGGGAAAATAGAATGAGAAACAGATGGTCTCTAATTTTCAAACCGGAAACTTCTTTTGGTTGTTTACCGTTTGTAATCTGAACCAAAAAACAGAAGGCAGATACAAATGCCTTCAAGTGATAACTCCCTCAGGCTTGGAGCAGGGGAAGGGGGAGCCTTGGAGCCCTCTGTCCCACCCAACATGTGGTCCTGGCCACAGGGTTCTGCTGGCCCTGGCATCTTCCCATTTAGGACTTGGGGATCTCTGGTCTTGGGGAACTGGCCTTGCTTTCAGCTCTGTGTGTGGTTTGCACGCTCAGTCTGATCCACATTGTGATGAGTGAAGAGGCCAGGGGCTGGGTGGTGTGTCTGCTGGTTCTTCCAAGTCCCAGTTTCATCTTTCCAGTTCGCTACCACATTGGCTTTTCAAATGCAATGTGTCCAAAATTAATTTTGCAAATGTTCTCTAACTTTTGAGAATGGCATTTCTTTAGTCCTCTAACTTCAAATATTTTTCTTTTTTTCCCCAAAAATTGTTCATTCACCTGCCATATCTAAATCATTTTCAATCCTCTAGAATGGGTAGGTTTACTTCCAAAATATCTCTTGAATTTAATTTTTTATTTTCAACTGCACTGCCAATATTCTGTTGAAGCAGTTTTCTCACCTGGGTTTTTGTAACATCATAATCTCTCTGTATCCCTGAAAATGATATTGACTTTATACCAGAGAGGGAAAAATCCTGTGGTCCTTCAGGGTTGGTGTAATACATTAATTTAAATATAAGCAGGCATAAAATTAAAATTGTGAACTTTTTACCTGTAGTAGTTATTACCAGGAACAGTCAGCCCCCCATATCTATAGGTTCAATATCCATGAGTTTTGCATCTGCAAATCACACATCCACAGAATCAACCAAACTCAGATCAAAAATATTCCTCCAAATTCCAGAAAATTCCAAAAAGCAAAACAGGAGAATTTGTCATACACAGGCAGCTATCCACAAAACACTTACATTGTATTTACAGCAGGAGACATAAGAGACACAGATTCGATTCTCGGGTCAAGAAAATCCTCTGGAGGGGAGCATGGCAAACCACTCCAGTATTCTTGTTTGGAGAATCTCATGGACAGAGGAGCCTGGCGAGCTACAGTTCATAGGGTCACAAAAGAGTCGGGCAAGACTGAAGCAACAGCACACACACATGGATGCATACAGTATTTGCACTGTATTAGGTATAATTAGTAATCTAGAGATGGTTTAGGGTATACTGGAGGATGTGTGTAGGTTATATGCAAACACTACACCATTTTATATAAGGAATTTGAGCACCCACAGATTTTGATATCTGTGGATGTCCTAGAATCAATCCCTTGAAGAAACCTGGGGATGACTGTAACTAAAACATTTTACATTAAAAATAAACATGAAAGACTAATGAAACTATAATACATTAATTTAAAGTGACAGTATATTGTCCTGCTGAAACTAGTGTTAGGTAAATTTGTCCGTTTGTGCTTCACTTGTTATTAGCTGAATTCTTTTGAGCATGGTGGGCCACTTTTTGGGCGTCCCTGGTGGCTCAGATGGTAACAAATCTGCCTGCAGTGCAGGAGACCCTCTGTTGAAAAGATCCCTGAATAAGGGAATGGCAACCCATTCTACTATTCTCGACCACGTTTTGAGTTCTAGCACATTGTTTTTTAAACAAATACTCTTGAAACTGTCGCTGAATGATTTTGAATAGTATACCCCTAATTCTAACACACAAATATCAGGGCTTTCCTGGTAGCTCAGCTGGTAAAGAATCTACCTGCAATGCAGGAGATCCTGGTTCAATTCCTGGGTCAGAAGGATCCCCTGGAGAAGGGATAGGCTACCCACTCCAGTATTCTTGGTCTTCCAGGTGGCTCAGACAGTAAAGAATCTGCCTGCAATGCGGGAGACCTGGGTTTGATCCCTGGGTTGGGAAGATCCCTTGGAGGAGGAAATGGCAAGCCACTCCAGTATACTTGACTGGAGAATCCCCAAGGACAGGGGAGCCTGGTGGGCTACAGTCCATGGGATCTCCGAGAGTCAGACACGACTGAGCGACTAAGCACACACAGCACAGAGCAGTTTCAAATTAAAATGTGCAGAGGCAAGATACTCAGGAAAGATGCGCCCTGAAGAGGTTTCATGTTTCAGACTGGTTCTTTGGGATCCAGGATGCCAACACTTACATGTGCCAGGTGAGGTCTCAGTTTCCTCACTCATCTCTGTATAAGCTACTTTGCAACTTCTGTCCTTTTAAAAAAAAGAAATGTATTTGATTGCGTCAGGTCTTGGTTGCAGCACGTGGGATCTTTCAATGCGGTGTATGGACTCTCTAGTTGCAGTGTGCAGGCTCAGTAGTTGTGGCTAGGGCTTAGTCCTCTGCAGCATGTGGGATCTTAGTTCCCCGACCAGGGATCAAACCCACTTCCCTTGCATTGCAAGGCAGATTCTTAACAACTAGGCCACCAGGGAAGTCCCACAGCTTCTGTTCTTTTCTGGTGCTGTGACATCATATTGCCTTCACTTGGTTGTCAATGCATCATAAGCACAAATAACTCCATAAGCGGAGGGTTTGTTCTTGTTTTGTTTGTTTTTTGTGAAAAACATTAAGCGTACATAAAGTAAGTAAGGAGAATAGCACAATGAACCTTTTCATCCTTTTGCCCAGCTATAACCATCCATTCATGGGCGATTTCATTTATATTCTCATCCACTTTTCCTCCACCCCTAGTTCCCAGCTGGGCAGTTGTGAAGCAGATCCTAGACACCAGGTAAATCCATACATAAACATTTCAGCACATACCCCTGAAAGATAAGAACTCCTTTTATTTATTTTTTCAAAAATTGTAGAAGCTATTTATTTATCTATCTTTGGCTGCACTGGGTCTTTGTTGCTATGCACAGGTTGTCTGAAGTTGCAGTGCACGGGCTTCTCATCGCAGTGGCTTCTCTTGTTGCAGAGCACAGGCTCTAGGACCCGCAGGCTTCAGTATCTGTGGCACATGGGCTCAGCAGTTGCAGCTCGTGGGCTCTAGAGTACAGGTTCAGTAGGTGTGGCACACAAGTTTAGTTGTCCCACAGCAAGTGGGATCTTCCTGGACCAGGGATCAAACCCACGTTCCCTGCATTTGGCAGGTGGATTGTTAACCTCTGGACCACCAGGGAAGCCCAAGAACTCCTTTTAAAACACAACCACACACCGTGATGATGCCTAAAATTTTTTATTATTGATAAATAACCAGTTAGTGTTCAAATTTGCAGAGGGAGACTTTCATCTGTTTTGTCTATAGCTGTATGCCCAGGGTGTAGAACAACACCCTGCTCAATTAATATTTGAGTAAAGGCATGGGCATTGAATTTGAGTGGCTGAAAGTCTGTTATATAATGTGGTCATTCAAATACTCTAGGCTATTATAGTGTTTTAAGATTCTCATTAGAATAAAAGCACACAATTTGAAAATTATTGTAGAATTATCTGAGCACTGAGAATATACCCACAAACCCCAGCTGAGTAACACTGTTATATACAATAGATTAATATATATTAATCTGCCAATTCATCTTCAAGTTCTTATTTTGGCTCTTCTGATCTTAAAACCCTTTGGTACTTCCTGTTACTTGCAGAGTTTCAATCCAAATTTCTTGGCCAGGCATTTGGGGCCCTTGGGACTCTGGCTTCAACCTGCCTGGCTGATCTCTCACTGTGGTCCTCCATCATCCTCAGGGAAAGCTGCTCTTCCCTGCTCTCTTGCTTTCTCCTCCCTTCCCATGACCTTCCTGATCCCTCTTCTTGTTCCCCATCACTGGTGATGGAAACCCTTCCTTTTCTTCAGACAGACTCAAAGAGCATTGTCCTCAAGAGATCTTTGGTGATGCTCCAACTGAACTGAATCACTCTCTTGAATTCAGCTACCATTGGATGGTACATCTATTAACACAGTTTTAATATGCTACCTGGTTTTGGGTCTGAAGTTGTATTTATGTTATTGAAGTATAGTTGATTTATAGTGATGTGTTAGTTTCAGGTTATAGCAAGTAATTCCGTTTTACATATATTCTTTTCCATGATAGTTTTTACAAGATACTGAATATAGTTCCCTGTGCTCTACAGTAGAACCTTGTTCTTTAACTATTTTATACACAACAGTCTGCTTCTGAGCTTCCTTGGTGGCTCAGATGGTAAAGAATCTGTCTGCAATGCAGGAGACCCAAGTTAGATCCTTGGGTCAGGAAGATGTCCTGGAGAAGGGAATGGCTACCCACTCTAGTATTCTTACCTGGAGAATTCCATAGACAGAGAAGCCTGGCGGGCTACAGTCCATGGGGTGGCAAAGAGTCAGACACAACCGAGCGACTAACACTTTCAGTTCTTCACTTCAGTCTACATCTGCCAATCCCAAACTCCTAACTTTTCTCCCCTGCATTTTCCTCTCGGGTAACCTTAAGTTTGTTTTCTATGTCTGTAAGTCTGTTTCTGTTTTATAAGTAAGTGTATTTATGTCATACTTTAGACTTCACATATAAGTGATATCATATATTTGGCTTTGGCTTACTTCACTTAGTATGATAATATTGTTCATGTTGCTGCAAATGGCATTATTTCATTCTTCATGAGTGAGTAATATTTCATTGTATATATATGTTTTTGTTTTGTTTGTTTTAAGCCTCTTCTTAGACTGTGGGATTTTTAAGGGAAAGCTCTGGTGTTCTTTTCTGTGTATTCCCTACCGGGTTTGGTTTAGAGCTTTGTGTGATTGCTTTCAACAGATAATTGTTGATTAGGCAAAGCTAGAAGAAGCTCGTGATCTCTGGTCACTCAAACCTTCATCCCTTTATCACCCCTCAATTCCTTGTTTTCCTCAGTTTAAGCTTAAAACTCTTCACTGGTTTCCCATAGCCTTCGAGGTATCATCAGGATTCCTTGGCAGGGCTTAGAAACCCAAGCATAACCAGCTCTGCCTACCTCAGCTTCATCTCTTCCTATCTCCCCAGCTACCCCTTATTCCTTTGGATCCTGAAGTCTGTGTTCTGGTTTGCCTTCTGCCATCACTCCATTCTGTTTGCTTGAAACACTGTCTCCTAACTCTCTTCATCTATTACCATCATCTAGGTTTTAGCTTAGGTGGCACTCCCTTTGGGAAGTCTTCCCTGATCTCCTAAAGCTGGCCCAGGCATTCTTCCTGTGAGTTCCCGTAAAACTCAGAACTTCACAATCACAGCATGGATCTCTCTGCATCATGATTGCCATCAGCCCTGTCTGCTGTCAAGAATACCAATGTACACCTGGAAGGCAGGGTCACAGTGTCACTTGCCAATGTATGAATTGAAGTCCACATTATATATGTTACTGGCAGTGATGGGGGGACTGAAGAGGTGGCAGTGGTCACATGATGTGAAGGTATAGAGGAAAACAGAGGCCATAGTGAAGAGGGCCTTGAAGACAGCGTTAAGGAGTCTGGCTTTATCCTGAAGGCAGTAGAGAACCCTTAAAAATGGTCTTTAGGGACTTCCTGGGCAGCTCAGTGGTTAAGACTTCACCTTCCAATTCAGGGGGTTGGGGTTCAATCCCTGGTCAGAGAGCCAAGAACCCCACATGCCTCATGGCCAGTAAGTCAAAACACAGGAAAAAAAATGGAAATAATATTGTAACAAATTCAGTAAAAGACTTCAAAATGGTCCATATATTAATATATATATATATATATATATATATATATTTCCAATGAGTCAACTCTTCGCATGAGGTGGCCAAAGTACTGGAGTTTCAGCTTTAGCATCATTCCTTCCAAAGAAATCCCAGGGCTGATCTCCTTCAGAATGGACTGGTTGGGATGCTGGGAGGGATTAGGGGCAGGAGGAGAAGGGGACGGCAGAGGATGAGATGGCTGGATGGCATTACTGACTCGATGGACATCAGTCTCAGTGAACTCCGGGAGTTGGTGATGGACAGGGAGGCCTGGCGTGCTGTGATTCATGGGGTCACAAAGAGTCGGACACGACTGAGCAACTGACTGATCTGATCTGATATATATATTTAGGCTTCCCTGGTGTCTCAGTGATAAAGAATCCACCTGCCATCCAGGAGACATGGGTTTGATCCCTGGTCTAGGAAGATACCACACGCCACAGAGTAACTAAGC
Organism: Bos indicus; assembly: GCF_029378745.1. Classification (NCBI taxonomy): domain Eukaryota; kingdom Metazoa; phylum Chordata; class Mammalia; order Artiodactyla; family Bovidae; genus Bos; species Bos indicus. The sequence goes on from NC_091774.1 coordinate 33,652,142, forward strand.
CCCTGAGCCACAACTAGTGAGCTCTAGAGCCCAAGAGACACAACTGCTGAGCCCATGAGAACTAGAACCCATGCTCTGCAACAAGCGAAGTCATTGAAGTGAGAAGCCTGACCACCAAAACTAGAGAAAAGCCTGAGCAGCAATAAAGACCCAGCATAAAGATAAATAAATTAAAAAAAATTTTTTTTAATCTTTAAAAATAAATAAATAAAGGATCTTTAGCTAGAGAAAGGCATAAGCACGTTTCCTGGTAAGGTTTTAAAGAGAGTACTTTAGCTGCAGCGTAAAGGACGAAAGCCAGCCAAGACTACTGCCTCCCTGACTCCAGCTTTAAGCACTCTCACCAGCCTGCCCTGCTCTTGGGGCATTCACATTCCAGGTCCCTCCTGAGTGCCCACCCCTTGCCAAAGCTGACTGGTCCTGGGTCCTGGGGTCTCGTCTGTGACACCGGTTACAGAACTAATCCGCTAATGTGCTCACAGGGGCCATAGATCAGTCCTTCTAGATAAGGAAATACGATATAAAGGGCATGGCCTGAAGTCACAACCCTGAAGTTAATTTTCATTTCAGTTATAGCTAGCAAGAAACCATGAGTGAGACACTTCTGGATCTAAACTTCACACGAGGTTTCTGTGAGTATCAAAATCAAGGTAACTTTCAGTTTTAGAGAAGATATTTTTTTCTAGCAAGGGGAAAAAAGGAATTGGAAAGGTTTCATGGCATAATTAGCCAGGCTCCTCTGTCCATGGGGACTCTCCAGGCAAGAATACTGGAGTGGGTTGCCATGCCCTCCTCCAGGGAATCTTCCCAACTGAGGGATCAAACCCAGGTCTCCTCCAGTACAGGTGGATTCTTTACCATGTGAGCCACCAGGGAAGCCCATAATTAACATTAGAGCTAAGCAAAGGCCTGCGGGGGCGGGGGTGGGGGGGGGTGGGGGGGGTGGAAACTCAAAAAAAAAAAAAGGCCTGGAGAAAAAATGGAGGCATTTCTCAGGTTTTACTGTCAGGGAATAAAAGACTATTAATTTTTTTAATAGTCTTATTAAAGACTGCACTACATGTCATGCAGGATCTTAGTTCCCTGACTATGGATCGAAGTTCCCTAGGACTAGTTCCCTTGCAGTGGAAGTGTGGAGTCTTAACCACTGGACCACCAGGAAGTCCCCAGAAAATAATTGAAATGTTATCTCAAGAATAGCTTTCAGTTCAGTTCAGTTGCTCAGTCATGTCTGACTCTTTGCGACCCCATGAATTGCAGCATGCCAGGCCTCCCTGTCCATCACCAACTCCCGGAGTTCACCCAAACTCATGTGCATCGAGTCGGTGATGCCATCCAACCATCTCATCCTCTGTCATCCCCTTCTCCTCCTGCCCTCAATCTTTCCCAACATCAGGGTCTTTTCCGATGAGTCAACTCTTCACATGAGGTGGCCAAAGTATTGGAGTTTCAGCCACAGTATCAGTCCTTCCAATGAACACCCAGGACTGGTCTCCTTTAGGATGGACTGGTTGGATCTCCTTGCAGTCCAAGGGACTCTCAAGAGTCTTCTCCAACACCACAGTTCAAAAGCATCCATTCTTCAGTGCTCAGCTTTCTTCACAGTCCAACTCTCACATCCATACATGACCACTGGAAAAACCATAGCCTTGACTGGACGGACCTTTGTTAGAGGTTGCTAAAGACTGAATGTATGTGAAAGTGAGTAAAAGTCACTCAGTTGTGTCCAACTCTTTGCAACCCCATGAACTATACAGTCCATGGAATTCTCTAGGCCAGAATAGTGGGTAGCCTTTCCCTTCCCCAGGGGATCTTCCCAACCCAGGGATTGAACCCAGGTCTCCCACATCGCAGGTGGATTCTTTACCAGCTGAGCTACAAGGGAAGCCCACAAATACTGGAGTGGGCAGCCTATCCCTTCTCCAGCGGATCTTCCTGACCCAGGAATCAAACCGGAGTCTTCTGTATTGCAGGTGGATTCTTTACCAACTGAGCTATCAGAGAAGCCCTGACTGAATGTATTGTGTCCCCCTCAAAGGCACATGTTGGAACCTAACCCCCAGTGTGATGGGATTTGGGAGTGGGATCTTTGGGGGTGATAAGTTCATGAGAGTGTACCCTCATGAATGAGATCAGTGCCCTTATGAAGGGGACCCCAGAGACCTCAGCCACCCCTTCTACACATGAGGACACAGAAAGAAAACAGCCATGTATGAACAAAGCAGCAGCCTCATCAAACACTGAATCTGCCAGAGCCTTGATCTTGAATTTTCCAGCCTCCAAAACTGTGAGAAATAAATTTTTGTTGTTTATAAGCCACTCAGTCTCTGATGTTCTGTTATAGCCATCCAACAGACTGAAACAGCTGTTAAGGCAGGTGAGATTTGATCTGAAATTATTTGTCTTAGAGGTTTGGATGTCCCGTTTTCAGGCTCCTCTGTCCATGGGATTCTCCAGGCAAGAATACTGGAGTGGGTTGCCATGCCTTCCTCCAGGGGATCTTCCCGACCCGGTGATCAAGCCTGCGTTTCTTACATCTCCTGCATTAGCAGGTGGGAACTGCAGCCTCTCACCTGTAAAATGGGGGTAACCACAGTAGTAGCCCTTCTGGGGTCTCACATGGTGTCACAGACATGGAACGACTGTAAAGGCACCTTGATGTTCAAATACTCCCGAAGTTGCCATTATTTTTTCCTTTGCTCTTCTCTCTGTTTGCATAGCTCAAGTGAAGCTGAGTTGGGAGGAAAGGTGTGCAAAGTAGAAGACCAGAGTCCCAGGGCAGTTCAGGATCAGAGAGCATGTCAGAGAAAGATGCTGTGCAAGCAGAGCAGAGGCTGCAGCTTGGGTCAGTCAGAGGAAAATCAGTCCTCCTTCCTGCGTTCCTTTGCCCCTTCCTCCCACTCCTTCCTTCCATCCCATTTGGCTGTACTTGGAGAAGGTGATCAAAGAGTAGACACCTTGAGTCTTCCTCCAGGGGCCTTTACAGTCAGGTGAGTAAAGCTAGGAGCACAGAGGGACCAGTGGTGGGGGGCAGGGTAGGGGCTGAGTGACACTGTGGACACCCCAGTGAAGACCTGATGCCCGTAAAGTGGGAAAGTGCTGGAAAGGCAGGTGAGCTGCACAGGGCAGGGGTGATGTATACTTTCTGGGTTTGTTGAACCAGAACTCTGCCCTTCTAGGGGCCACTCCGACCATCATTCTGAGACAGGCTTGGGACCTGGGAACCATTGCAGCAATGCTGCAGTGCGTGCACCTGGATACACCTTTCCTTGAGCAACAAAATGCTAAGAAACTGTATAGACTCAAAATAACTGCAAATTCTGGACCCCAGAGATACAAAGAGACCAAAAAACCCTAATGCCACTTTTGGGGAGCCTGGAGCAAAAACAGGGAGCTAAGAGCAAAAGCAGGGCACTGCAAATGCCCCCTGTACACACCACCACCTGCGGGGCAGGTGAAACACCTAAACCACCCCTCCAGTCTGGACACACCCCTCCCCTCACCCCATATAAGGAACAAGCTGGCCCCTTTTGTTCTTGCTTTTCCCTGGTGTCATCAGGGGCACCAATAAAGCCTGGCCTGAATTTCCTGTCTAGCCTCTAGTCCACTTCTATTGATGGGGGAAGGCCAAGAACCCTGGTTGGTATCACTGCCTTCTAGCCATTTCTACAAAACCCTAAGAACATCTTTGTTGTTTAGTTGCTAATTCGTGTCCAACTCTTAGCGACTCTATGGACTGTAGCCTGCCAGGCTCCTCTGTCCATGGGATTTCCCAGGCGAGAATCCTGGAGTGGGTAGCCATTTCCTTCTCCAAGAGATCTTGCAGACCCATAGGTGTCTGTGTTTCAGTTTGGAAGGCATTTCATTTCTTTTCAACAACTTGATGCTCTGTGTTGTTGTTCAGTCGCCTAGTCATGTCTGACTTTTTGCGACCCCATGGACGGCAGCACGCCAGGCCTCCCTGTCCCTCACCATCTCCCAAAGTTTGCCCAATTTCATGTCCATTGCATCAATGATGCCATCCAGCCATCTCATCCTCTGATGCCCTCTTCTCCTTCTGCCCTCAATCTTTCCCAGCATCAGGGACTTTGCCAGTGAGTCAGCTCTGTGTAGTAGTAGCCATTTGACAGGTGAAGAATCTGAGGCCAGTGTCAAGTGACTTGTCCAAAGCACACTGCAGGAAAGCCACAGAACCTGGCCCAACCATGAAATCCCATGATGAAACCCGACGATCACAGCAGGATGGCATCTAGCACCCTGAGCTGAAACCTTTGCACTTGGGCGAGTGGGGAAGCCGGCCTGATGGGAGGGGGAGACGGTCTTACTCATCCACCACCCGCTAGATCTCTCCCTCCTTCCTCCAGTCCTCTGCTATCTCCCCCCAGAGCATCCATCGCCCACGCCATCCCCCTCCAGCTGCAGTTCTTCTGACCACAAAACACTTCCCACTTCACATCCTGCCCCAGAACCTAGAAGTACAAGAGCCGCCACAGCAAAAGGAAGCAGTTAAAGGGCTGGTTCTCCCCTCCCTCTCTCTTTCTCCCCCTCTTCCCCTCTCTCACCTTCTCTCCCCTGACCCCTCCTTCGTCCCAGCCTAACATAGTCAGGTTTTTAAACCCATTCAGACTACTACTAAAGACCTTCTGGAACTGCATTCTCCCCTTCTGATGGGCCCAGGAGATTTGAAATTGCCAAGCATTTCAAGAAATTTACTTCTTTTCATTCCTTGCTGACCATCCCTGTGAAACCAGCACCAGCTCTCATTTTGTGGTTGTTCCCCTGGGGAGGTGAATAACACACAAAGAGGCTTCCTCTGCAGGCTTTCATGAGTAAGAGCAGAAACACTTAGGAACTGAAGGGGGATGGGCTTGCACTGTTTCTACCTGTTTCTGTTTTGTTTTCTCTTTTCCTGTCCTCCTTCCCATTCTAAGTCCAGGATTACTGGTAGTCCGCTAGTGGGCTAGACCCAAGCCCACTGCAGAAAATGACTTTTCTCTACAGCAGTCACAGGCTGACCACACACCTGTTAGGGACAGTCTGACTTTCAATATTGTCTTATTGTTAGGGCCTGTGAGCTGATGTTGGGTTCAAAACCCATGATCACTTCATTTAATACCTTCCCCTGGGGACTTTCAAGGCTCATTTCCCACCCATGTTTCTTGGGGAAGAAAGCCAGCCTGGCTGTGTCCATCTTGTCTTCATTTTTGTAGCATGTCCTGACCTCCCCCACCCAGTCCCAAGAATTTGGAGGGATTTGAGCATGAGAAGAGGCTGAGACGACAGACCCTAAACGAACATCCACAGTCCAAGCCCCGATGGAAGATGTCCTTGCCCTCACGTGGTCCTCACCTGGTAGCAGGACAGTTAGCTGCCTCACATGTGAGCTCTGCCACTGCAGGCTGTTGTTAAAGGTGATTCCCAATTTGGCCACCTGATAAGAAGAACGGACTCATTAGAAAAGACCCTGAAAGACTGGGAAAGACTGAGGGCAGGAGGAGAAGGGGGCAACAGAGGATGAGGTGGTTGGATGGCATCACCGACTCAATGGACGTGAGTTTGAGCAAATGCTGGGAGCTAGTGAAGGACTGGGAAGGCTGGCCTACTGTAGTCCATGAGGTCACAAAGAGTTGGACACAACTTAGCAACTGAACAACAAACAAATTTCCTCATCTGTCAAATGGCAACAATACTTGAAACTTCCCAAGAGTACTGTGAGACAATTCAAGTGATAACTGGAAAGCACCCTGTAGAAGGCTATTCTGATGCCCACCCGGTTGCAGGCTTCTTAGCAGAACTTCATCAACTCTGAACAAGAATGAGGAAATAATGGAAGAAAGAGTGAATGAATAAATGAACATAATGCTTTACTGTCAGTGTAAGAGTGATGGGCTAAGTCATCTTTTGTGGGATTTGATAGTCTGCAATCAAATGTGTACAAACAATTCTATGCAAATCAAATGTGCATACAGAGATGTATGCACTGACTTCTTTTAATCTTCACATTCCTTTAAGTAGCTTTTCATTTTTTTTTCTTTAAAAAAATGTTTTATTGCAATATGGTTGCCTTACAATGTTGTATTCGTTTCTGCTGTACAACAGAGTAAATCAGCCATATGTATACATATATCCCCTCTTTTTTGGACTTCCTTCCCATCTAGGTCACCACAGAGCATTGAGTAGAGTTCCCTGTACCATTCAGTAGGTTCTCACTAATTATCCAGGTTATGCATGCACGCGTGTTCAGTCACTTCAGTCATGTCCAACCCCTTTCAACCCTATGGATTACAGCCCGCCAGGCTCTTCTGGCTATGGGATTCTCCAGACAAGAATACTGAAGTGGGTTGCCATGCCCTCCTCCAGGAGATCTTCCCAACCCAGGGATGGAACGCACCCACATCTCCTGCATTGCAGGCAAAATCTTTACCATTGAGCCACCGGCAAAGCCCTATCTATTTTATTGAGAGTATCAATAGTGTATGCATGTCAATCCCAGTTCATCCCACATCCTCTTTGGCCCCTTGGAATCCATACATTTATTCCCTACCTCTGTATCTCTATTTCTGCTTTGCAAATAGGTTAATCTGTACCATTTTTCTATATTACACATATGTGCAATTAATATATGATATTCATTTTTCCCTTTCTGACTTAACTTCACTCCATATAACAGTCTCCAGGTCCATCCATGTCTCTGCAAATGACCCACCTTTGTTTCTTTTTATGGCTGAGTAAAATTTCATTGTATATATGTTTCACATCTTCTTTATCTGTTTTTCTGTTGATAGACACTTAGGTTGCTTCCATGTCCTGGCTACACTAAATGGCGCTGCAGTAAAGGTTGGAGTACATACATCTTTTGGACTTACTGTTTTCTATGGTATTTATTTTTCCTTTTTGCAAACCAGGAGTGTGAGGTTCAGACTTGCCTACAGTGCACTAGGTAAGAAGTAACAGAACAGAAACTTGAACTCAGGTCTTCTCCCTCTAAGCCCACACCACCGCCATTTCCCTCTGGATCACAGTCTCAGCTTCCACTTCACCCCCCCACCCCATTCATCCAGTCAGGGGGCCCTCACCCTTTCATTCTCTTTCTTGCATTCACCTGTTTTATTTCCTTCACCTCATGTATTACTTCCGCTATTGGAGGTCATATCATCTCATTCGTCGTTGTTGCTTTTAAGTCTGTCAGCTGTCCTGTGAGCCCGGCTCTGTGCTGAATTTGACCTTCATTCTTTAATAAAAACAATCACAACAGGCTTATGAATTTAATATCACTTTTATCTCTATCTTAGGTGTGAAAAAATGAAAATTTATAGAGTTTAGGTTATCTTGCAAGTTTTCACAGAGTAGCAGAGTTACTCTAAGTAAGAGTTCAGATATTTGGTATCTGACTGCAAATGTCACACTTTTCAGTTCTGTGCTGTCTCCTAAAAGTGCTAGATGACTGTTTTTTTTAGGATGGTGGTGCTTTTGTCACTGTTATCATTGTTTTCAGAACTAATATATAACTTCTACACCATCTCTTAAGAAAATTGGTGACACCCTATATCTGATTTCAGGAGGATTGAGACTTACTGAAATAAATGATATAACAGACGTGTACAATAATGGAATGATTCCAGTGTATTTTTCAGACTCTTGGAGACGAGTAGCAGTGTGAGCCTTGTTAATATCTGGCTTGAAAATGCATGTTATTATACTTCTCTGATGTTACTGAAGATCATTACGGAAGAGCATATGTTGCCTGGTCATGAGAAGGAGATGGCCCAGATGTGTATTTGGGGCTGAAAGGAACTTAACAGACTAAAATCTGCTGCCTATCACCTATCACACAAATACTAGAGTTGACTATAAACGACTGGAGATAGTGAACAGAGCGTGGATTTCATCTTCTGAAACTTCTAACTATATGGTTTGGGTAAGTCTCTTAGTTCTCCAAGTCTTGATTTCTCAAAATGAGGAAAATAAAAACTTTATTTTCAGAGATGGTATAAGATGTGGGTTCGATGCCTGGGTCAGGAAGACCCCCTAGAAAAGGAAATGGCAATCCACTCCAGTATTCTTGCCTGGAAAATCCCATGGACAAAGAAGTCTGGTGGGTTACATTCCATGGGGTTTCGAAGAGCTGGACGTGACTGAGCACACACACACACACACATAAAGAAATAAATGAAACGATTCGTATAAACTGCCTGGTAATAAGTAAACTTTAGTCTCCTTCCACTATCTCCTGGTTTATAATGATTTACTAGTCTTAACACAAGACTTGATTCTAACATAAAGAATAAGATCAATACTGCAAGTAAAGAGACTGGAATGCTAACATCTAAAGAATGCTGTCCCCAGCATAGTAGTACGTCTTGGGACATTACCCTCTTGGCCTAACTATGCTGTGTTAGCTCAAAACATTTTTGGAATGCTTTTCTCTACCAGTCAGCCCTCTGTGTAGAAGACATGCGCAGGAAATGAAATCACAACTTGCTTATTAATCCATCTCGGATTGTTACTCATCCTGAACAAGTGAATGAATGATTATTTTCAAAACAGACGAACAGATAAGGAACAAGCCACAGCATCACACTGCTTTGTGGAGTGGCCGACTCAGCTCTCTGGTCAAGTATCACTCAGCTTCCCAGAACTTTTTCCAGAAATACTCAGAGAAGCACTTGTTAGCAGTTTTACCAGTAGCCACTTTCTAAAAGGGGAAGTGGATTGGCTCCGAGGGACAGTGTGTATTAGTCCCAGGAGGTGAGGGATGGTGACATTCTTAAAAACAGAGGGGACCAGTATTGCCAAGTACCTACAGCACTCCTTTCTCTAAACAAAGGTTCAAAAACACTAGCTTTAATGAGGGTGGTGTGTAACAGGGCTGGTGTGGGGGATGAGGCAACCCCATTTCAGGGAATAGCAGTCCCCAGGGAAGGACTCAAAAGCTGTTATTTACAAAAAAAATGTGCTTTGATTGTGAGCTTCCTGAACTACTTTACTTAGATTTCAAAGGCCAATGACGTTGATACTCTTCACGAGTAATTACTAGCTAGATGTCTGGATTTATGGGCCTTGGGGCTTTTGCTGCCTGTGCCGGAGATTCTTTGTTGGAAGAAGGCCCGCATCTCCCATTTCATCTCTAGCTGTGCTAACCCTGCTCCAAGGCCACCGGACCACCCCCTGCTCAGGTTTGCCAGCTTTCTTGTAAATGCATCACTACTATCGGACAGAAACCCAAAGTCCTTTGTAATGTGAAAGGCTTAACTGCAATTCCTTAAGTCCAGCTCTCTCTCTGTTTATACAAACCCTTCCCTTTAGCCATATCATCCAAAAGTACACTTCCCATTCCATGGCACCTCACCCTTGGAATCTTCAGCTTGCATCTCCCAAGGACGAGAACATTCTCCTTCATTATCACACTTAGGAAAATCAACATTAATATAACAGCAGACAACATTGAGTCCATATTCAAATTTCCCAAATTGTCTCAAAATATTCTTTTAGGACTTCCCTGGTAGTCCAGTGGTGAAGAATCCGCCTGCCAGTGCAGAGGACATGGGGTTCGAACCCTGGTCCAGAAAGATTCCACACAGCACTGGGCAGCTAAACCCGTGTGCCACAACTACTGAGCCCACATTCTAGAGCTCATGAGCTGCAACTGCTGCAGCCCACCACCCTAAAGTCTCTTCACAACAAGAAAAGCCACTGCAATGAGAAGCCCGCACATCACAGCTAGAGAGGAACCCCCGCTTGCCGCAACTAGAGAAAAGCTCCAGGGAAGCAACCAAGACCCCGTGCAGCCAATAAATAAATAAATACAAATTTAAATGTCCTTTCATAGCATATTTTTTGGATCCAGGATCCAATCAAGGTCTAAGTATTGCATGTGACCGTTCTGTCTCTCTACTTTTTCCCCATGTAGAGCACACTACCTTCTCATTCTGATCTTCATGGTGCTAGGGTCTTTAATAAGCCTCCACTACTTGTCCTGCAGAATGTCCCATGCTCTGGATAAATGACTGTTTCCATGGGATTAGATTCAGGTGACATTTCTGACAAGAGCATCACATAGGCTGTGATGTGTACCACCCACTGATTCTTATCTCAGGAGTCACAAGTCAGTTACTCCATGATTTGCAATGCCAAGGTCTAACTCTTGGTTAAGGTAGAGACCACAAGGTCTCTCTTTTCTCCTTCTGTGAATTAATAAATAAGGTATGGGTGACACTTTGAAACACTGTGAATATATCCTACTCCCCAACAACCTTTTTACCCAATGAATGTGAGGGTGTGTGCTTAGTCAAGTCCGACTTTTTGCAACCTCATGGACTGTAGCCTACCTTGCTCGTCTGTCCGTGTAATTTTCCAGGCAAGAATACTGGAGCAGGTTGCCATTTCCTCCACCAGGGGATCTTCCCAACCCAGCAATCAAACCCATGTGTCTTGCATCTCCTGCATTGGCAGGCAGAGTCTTTACCACTGCGCCACCAGGGAAGTCTTTTATCCAACGACTTTAACATCTATTAGTGATTCTTAACAGAATCTGCCATTGTTACACTGAAGGTTGCAAAATGGTGATTTTTCTAATTTTATCATTGTTCCTTCATTCACTTGTCAGCATTGTTTTGTGAAAAACTGTTTTTTCTTCCCCCTCCCTTTTCCCCTGTTCTTTTTATCTTTGTAAGTATCATCATGGATTTGTGGGTTTTATTTGCCTGCTATAATCCAATATCATCATTGGAGGGCAGTGAATGGGGATGTTCAAATTGGATTTAGCTGTGGGAGCTCCTTCAATCTGGCTCCTGTATACTCTTCATATAATCCCATTCATTTTGAGACAGTTCAAGCTTTGTGACATGAGATGTTCCAGGCCAACTTTGTACTTTCCCTGCTTGTGACCTGGAATCAGCATCTCTCCATGGAGCCCTGCCTTTTTTTAGTAGGAAATGGTACTTGGAAATCAAAATCTATATGCTAGGAGTGCTTTCAACTACAATTTTAAGATGCAATCTTAAATCAAATTTCTAGACCGCTGCTAACCAGGTCTGGGATTACTCAGACATTATTATGGCAGTCAATAGCAATACGTCATGACCCCAGAGGATGCTTAAACTTTCCTCCTGGGAAAATCTCTGTCTTAGATGCCCTTCTGAGGCTGAGGGGTGATCGACGCCTTCACTTGACCTCACCTGAGAGAGTTATCTACACCAGAGGTTCCAAACCTCCAGGATCTAATGCCTGATGATCTGAGGTGGAGCCAATGCAATAATAGAAATAAAGTGCACAATAAATGTAATGCATTTGAATCATCCTGAAACCATCCCCATCCCCTGGTCCATGGAAAAACTGTCTTCCACAAAACCAGTCCCTGGTGCCTAAAAGGTTGGGGACCACTGATCTACACTACTTCAAGGAACTTTCCTTGCACTCAAGAGTGCCAAGTCATAAGACATTTTGGTCCCAGCCCAAGAAAGACAGAAGAAAATTACCAGAATGGCTCTCATTTCTGCAAAACCTGGGTTTAAACACTGATTTTCTCTTATGCATCATTGCATTATCATAGTTACATTGCATAATTTTTTTCTGAGCCTCATTCTTTTATTTTTGTCACTAGGAAAAATGTATGTAATGTAAATTCTTTATATTGTTCTGTTTTCTTGGGGGGAATAATAATTAAACAAGGTATTATGCCTAAAAGTGCTTGAAAATTGTAAGGAGCTATGTGAACACTTTCACAGCATCATCTTTCAGGATTTGGAATAGCTCAACTGGAATTCCATCACCTCCACTAGTTTTGTTCATAGTGATGCTTTCTAAGGCCCGCTTGACTTCACATTCCAGGATGTCTGGCTCTAGGTCAGTGATCACACCATCGTGATTATCTGGGTCACAAAGATCTTTTTTGTACAGTTCTTCTGTGTATTCTTGCCATCTCTTCTTGATATCTTCTGCTTCTGTTAGGTCCATACCGTTTCTGTCCTTTATTGAGCCCATCTTTGCATGAAATGTTCCTTTGGTATCTCTGATTTTCTTGAAGAGATCCCTAGTCTTTCCCATTCTGTTGTTTTCCTCTATTTCTTTGCATTGATCGCTGAAGAAGGCTTTCTTATCTCTTCTTGCTATTCTTTGGAACTTTGCATTCAGATGTTTATATCTCTCCTTTTCTCCTTTGCTTTACACTTCTCTTCTTTTCACAGCTATTTGTAAGGCCTCCCCAGACAGCCATTTTGCTTTTTTGCATTTCTTTTCCATGGGGATGGTCTTGATCCCTGTCTCCTGTACAATGTCACGAACCTCATTCCATAGTTCATCAGGCACTCTATCAGATCTAGGCCCTTAAATCTATTTCTCACTTCCACTGTATAATTATAAGGGATTTGATTTAGGTCATACCTGAATGGTCTAGTGGTTTCCCTACTTTCTTCAATTTAAGTCTGAATTTGGCAATAAGGAGTTCATGGTCTGAGCCACAGTCAGCTCCTGGTCAGCACTCAATATGCCAGCAAATTTGGAAAACTCAGCAGTGGCCACAGGACTGGAAAAGGTCAGTTTTCATTCCAATCCCAAAGAAAGCCAATGCCAAAGAATGCTCAAACTACTGCACAATTGCACTCATCTCACACACTAGCAAAGTAATGCTCAAAATTCTCCAAGCCTGGCTTCAGCAATATGTGAACCGTAAACTTCCTGATGTTCAGGCTGGTTTTAGAAAAGGCAGAGGAACCAGAGATCAAATTGCTGACATCCACTGGATCATGGAAAAAGCAAGAGAGTTCCAGAAAAACATCTATTTCTGCTTTATTGACTATGCCAAAGCCTTTAACTATGTGGATTACAGTAAACTGTGGAAAATTCTGAAAGAGATAGGAATACCAGACCACCTGGTCTGCCTCTTGAGAAATCTGTATGCAGGTCAGGAAGCAACAGTTAGAACTGGACATGAAACAACAGACTGGTTCCAAATAGGAAAAGGAGTACGTCAAGGCTGTATATTGTCACCCTGTTTATTTAACTTATATGCAGAGTACATCATGAGAAATGCTGGACTGGAAGAAGCACAACCTGGAATCAAGATTGCAGGGAGAAATATCAATAACCTCAGATATGCAGATGACACCACCCTTATGGCAGAAAAGTGAAGAGGAACTCAAAAGCCTCTTGATGAAAGTGAGAGAGGAGAGTGAAAAAGTTGGCTTAAAGCTCAACATTCAGAAAACGAAGATTATGGCATCCAGTCCCATCACTTCATGGGAAGTAGATAGGGAAACAGTGGAAACAGTGTCAGACTTTATTTTTCTGGGCTCCAAAATCACTACAGATGGTGACTGCAGCCATGAAATTAAAAGACGCTTACTCCTTGGAAGGAAAGTTATGACCAACCTAGATAGCATATTCAAAAGCAGAGACATTACTTGGCCAACAAAGGTCCGTCTAGTCAAGGCTATGGTTTTTGCTGTGGTCATGTATGGATGTGAGAGTTGGACTGTGAAGAAGGCTGAGCGCCGAAGAATTGATGCTTTTGAACTGTGGTGTTGGAGAAGACTCTTGAGAGTCCCTTGGACTGCAGGGAGATCCAACCAGTCCATTCTGAAGGAGATCAGCCCTGGGATTTCTTTGGAAGGAATGATGCTAAAGCTGAAACTCCAGTACTTTGGCCACCTGATGCGAAGAGTTGACTCATTGGAAAAGACTCTGATGCTGGGAGGGATGGGGGGCAAGAGGAGAAGGGGACGACAGAGGATGAGATGGCTGGATGGCATCACTGACTCGATGGACGTGAGTCTGGGTGAACTCCGGGAGTTGGTGATCACAGGGAGGCCTGGCGTGCTGCAATTCATGGGATCTCGAAGAGTCGGACATGACTGAGCGACTGATCTGATCTGATCTGATGTGAACACTGTTACTAAAGAGGAAGTGAAGGTGAAAAGTTGCTCAGTTGTGTCCGACTCTTTGCAACCCCATGGACTGCATAGTCCATGGAATTCTCTAGGCCAGAATACTGGAGTGGGTAGCCTTTCCCTTCTCTAGGGGATCTTCCCAACCCAGGGATTGAACCTAGGTCTCCCACATTATAGGCGGATTCTTTACCAGCTGAGCCACCAAGGAAGCCCAAGAATACTGGAGCGGGTAGCCTATCCCTTCTCCAATGGATCTTCCCGACCCAGAAATCAAAGTGGGGTCTCCTGCACTCTAGGCAGATTCTTTACCAGCTGAGCTACCAGGAAGAGGGGGGTAAAATTTTCGGTTGGTGGAAGCAGCATAGATAATAGAAATTCAAGAGTATCTCAGTCCCTAGTTCTTTAATTAGTCTTTAACCAAGGGGCGGGTTGCACTTGCATTTCTTCTCTTGGCTTCTGTTTACAGGAGCTTCCAACTAATAAGCAGAGAACTAGCCATGACGAAACTTCTAGGATTGGTCTGCAGGCTCCATTCACACTCATGCTGGACACAGCCCCAGGAGCACCCACAAGTAGCTAGATAGGGGTGGTGGTGGTGCAGTGACTAATGTCAAAGCCAGGGCCTAAAAGAACAGAGTCACTTGTCATTTAAAGACATGTGTTTCCCAGGACTTCCCTGGTGGTCCAGTGGCTAAGACTTCATGCTCCCAATGCAGGAGGCTCAGGGTGCCATTTCTGGTCAGGGAAACAGATCCCACATGCTGCAACTAAAGATCCCACATGCCACAATGAAGATCAAAGATCCTGAGTGCTACAATTCAGACCTGGTACAGCTAAATAAATAGATAAAATATTTTTTAGAAAAGACATGTTTCCCAAACCATCCTTCCACTGAACATTTGAGGTTTGCCTAAATATCACCTCTCTTCCTGGTTCAGGCCACCTATTCAAAGAAGGTCATTCTTCCCTCTAGAACCCCTACAAGCCTCTGGTCACAGCAGCTCCACTTCTGGTGTGTGGTCCTTGACAGACTTTTCCATAAGGATGGCTTTAAGGAGACTTGCTTTGAGCTTACTCACAGCATGAATTGGAGAGGTGAGCTAGGATCTGCCTAATCACCAAGGAAACTGAAGGAGAGAGAGGCGAGGTTCAGGCCAGGGCTCTGAGCAAGTCCAGCCAGTGGGGTGGGAGAGAGAGTTTCTTAGCCTTGGTCTCAAGATCAGGGAAGCAAGGAAATGCAATTGCACGTGTGCTATCAGGGCATCTCTCATCTCAACTGGAATGCAATTCAAGTCAATTCAAGAGCATTTATTAAGTGCCTACTGAGAGCACAGCTCTGGGTAAGGCACATTGAGCCTTATGGAGCTCACTCTCCCCTGGAGGTAAACATTAAGTGTACGAAATGCCGTTCGCTGCGCTTAGTGCTATGATAAAAGGGAAGCAGAAGACAAAGTGAGTTGCAGATTTCATAGATGCAGTATGCACAAGGCAGGCAGGTGAGCTCAGGTAAGTCCCCTTAGAAGAGGTCAGGGGAAGGAAGAGCTGCAGGCAGGGGAAACAACATAAATTAAGGACAGGGAGGGGCCTTTTCCAAAACTATTGGGAAAGTATGACTTTCTTACTCATTTTCTGCCCCTCCCCATTAACCCAGATCATGCAGTTGAAAAAGCTTCCCTGTCTCTCTCTTTTTACTTTTTTCTCTTTGTTTTGGCTGTGGTGGGTCTTCATTGCAGCACATGAGCTCTTCATTGTGGCATGCAGGATTCTCTCTTGGGGCAGGCAAGCTTAGTTCCCCAACCAGGGATCGAACCCATGTCCCCTGCATTGGAAGGCAGATTCTTAACCACTATACCACCAGGAAAGTCCCCATAAAAAGGCTTCTCTTGAACCTTGAAGTTCATCCAGGCTCACAATGAATTGCTCTAAGAACTACTAGTGTAGGAGGACTAAATAATGGCCACCCAAAGGTATCAGGTCCTCATCTCTAGAACCTGTAAAATGTTTCTTTGTAAGGAAAATAAGAGGTTTCACAGATGGAGTGAAATGAAGGGTTTTGAGATGGAGATACTATCCTGCATTTTCCAGGTGGGCCCTGAATACAATCACAAGGATCGTTATAAGGGAGAGGGAAGAGGAGATTTCAGACAGACACTTAAGAGAAGAAGGTGATGTGAAGACAAAGCCAAGAGACATTTGAAGATCTGCCTTCAAGACCAGAGGGATGCAGCTGCAAGCCAAAAAATGTCAGTAGCCACCAGAAGACGGAAGAGTCAGGGAATGGATTCTCCCCTAAAGGATCTGGGAGGGGTACAGCCCTGCTGACACCTCGATTTCAGCCCAGTGACTCTGACTCAGGACTTCTGGCCTCTAGAACCATGAGAAAATACATTTCTCTTGTTTTAAGCGATCCAGAATGTGATAATTTTTCATAGCAGCCACAGAAATGAACAACTTCAGATCCTCAAGAGACGGATAATCTGTTTTGCTCAGGGGACTTTAGGAAGAAAGAAAGAGAGGGAAAGAGGGTGGTCTGTTCCTTGCCGTATTCATTTTGCTTTTATTTTTCAGCTGATAGTCCGGTCATCCACCCCCAGAGATGGATCCAGAATCCCCACGAGACTAGCCAGCACTGATGGTCTCCACTCTAAAGAGCCACATTTGTGGAAAGACTTGTCCTGTAATTTTGAAGATGACAAGGCTGACTGTGTCATCTTCTCTTCTGGGCTTTTTTTTTTACAACACTGCTCACTCAGGGCACAAATGTTCAAGCAAATCTATCTTAACAGACTCTTCAGGCTTATGCCATGCTCCCAACTAGCTGGGAGCTCTTAATTCATTGAGAATGGTCTCCATCAATGACAAACATTTAAGAAGTTCACATTGGGAGGTAAAAATATATAATGTCCGCATGCCACAACTGAGAGTTCACATTCCACAACTAAAGATCCTGCACGCCACAGCTAAGACTCAGCATAGCCAAGTAAGTAAATAAATATTTTAAAAAAGGATATGGTGATAGTGAGCAATCTCCACTCTCAAGTAATTTATAGCTAATTTGCCTAGGCCTGAGCATTATTTTACTAAAAATCAATGGAAGAAAATGTCTGCTGATCACTTCTGTCTGAAGTGATTGTTTTTCCTTCTTTATCTGATTGACATTAATTTTATGATTGAAAAAATACCTTACTGTATTGCTTCTATATTTTATAAAGCATTTACACTTAAGTAGAATGAAAAAGTGAAGGAAAAGAAAGGGCAGGATATTGTAAATTATCTATGAGATTTTAAATTTGAAATGTGCTCTGAGTTTCAGAAGCTGGGTACCTGAGAAGACTTCTTGGAAATTTCGGTATTTTGATTGAGCTGAGATGTCATGCTGATTTTCCCTTGTGTCTTCATTTATTTGAGCTGCTGTAACAAAATACCGCTAAGCGCAGGCGGCTGCGACCGGCGCGCTAAGCGCAGCCGAGAGGAGCCACCCCACGTCCGAGGTCAGGGGTGGAAGCTGGGAGGACCCCATGCCCGAAGGGCGGCGGCCAAGAGGAGTTACCCCACGTCGGAGGTCAGGGGCAGCAGCGAAGAGTACCAGACTGTGACGGCGCAGAAACGGCCGAGAGGAGCTACCCCGCGTCCGAGGTCAGGGGCGGCGGCCAGGAGGAGCTACCCCACGTCCAAGGAGCCGTGGCTGCGCCGGCGCAGGAGGGCCTAGAGGAGCTATCCCACTTTGAAGGTCAGGAAGGGCGGCGGTGAGGAGATACCCCTCGTCCAAGGTAAGGAGCAATGGCTGCGCTTTGGTGGAGCAGCCCTGAAGAGATACCCCACGCCCAAGGTAAGACACACTGAAACCATACTCACAGAAAACTAGTCAGTCTAATCACACTAGGACCACAGCCTTGTCTAACTCAATGAAACTAAGCCATGCCCGTGGAGCAACCCAAGATGGGCGGGTCATGTTGGAGAGGTCTGACAGAATGTGGTCCACTGGAGAAGGGAGTGGCAAACCAGTATTCTTGCCTTGAGAACCCCATGAACAGTAGGAAAAGGCAAAATGCTAGGATACTGAAAGAGGAACTCCCCAGATCAGTAGGTGCCCAATATGCTACTGGATATCAGTGGAGAAATAACTCCAGCAAGAATGAAAGGATGGAGCCAAAGCAAAAACAATACCAAGCTGTGGATGTGACTGGTGATAGAAGCAAGGTCTGATGCTGTAAAGAGCAATATTGCATAGGAATCTGGAATGTCAGGTCCATGAATCAGGCAAATTGGAAGTGGTCAAACAAGAGATGGCAAGAGTGAACGTCAACATTCTAGGTATCAGTGAACTGAAATGGACTGGAAAGGGTGAATTTAACTCAGATGACCATTATATCTACTACTGTGGGCAGGAATCCCTCAGAAAAAATGGAGTGGCCATCATGGTCAACAAAAGAGTCCGAAATGCAGTACTTGGATGCAATCTCAAAAACGACAGAATGATCTCTGTTCGTTTCCAAGGCAAACCATTCAATATCACAGTAATCTAAGTCTATGCCCCAACCAGTAATGCTGAAGAAGCTGAAGTTGAACGGTTCTATGAAGACCTACAAGATCTTTTAGAACTAACACCCAAAAAAGATGTCCTTTTCATTATAGGGGACTGGAATGCAAACGGAGAAGGAAATGGCAACCCACTCCAGAATTCTTGCCTGGAGAATCCCGTGGACAGAGGAGCCTGGCGGGCTGCTTGCTGTCCATGGGGTCGCACAGAGTTGGACACGACTGAAGCGACTTAGCAGCAGCAGGAATGCAAAAGTAGGAAGTCAAGAAATACCTGGAGTAACAGGCAAATTTGGCCTTGGAGTATGGAATGAAGCAGGACAAAGACTAATAGAGTTTTGCCAAGAAAATGCACTGGTCATAACAAACACCCTCTTCCAACAACACAAGAGAAGACTCTATACATGGACATCACCAGATGGTCAACACTGAAATCAGACTGATTATATTCTTTGCAGTCAAAGACGGAGAAGCCCTATACAGTCAGCAAAAACAAGACCAGGAGCTGACTGTGGCTCAGACCATGAACTCCTTATTGCCAAATTCAGACTTAAATTGAAGAAAGTAGGGAAAACCACTAGACCATTCAGGTATGACCTAAATCAAATCCCTTATGATTATACAGTGGAAGTGGAAGTGAGAAATAGATTTAAGGGCCTAGATCTGATAGAGTGCCTGATGAACTATGGAATGAGGTTTGTGACATTGTACAGGAGACAGGGATCAAGACCATCTGCATGGAAAAGAAATGCAAAAAAGCAAAATGGCTGTCTGGGGAGGCCTTACAAATAGCTGTGAAAAGAAGAGAAGAGAAAAGCAAAGGAGAAAAGGAGAGATATAAACATCTGAATGCAGAGTTCCAAAGAATAGCAAGAAGAGATAAGAAAGCCTTCTTCAGCGATCAATGCAAAGAAATAGAGGAAAACAATAGAATGGGAAAGACTAGAGATCTCTTCAAGAAAATCAGAGATACCAAAGGAACATTTCATGCAAAGATGGGCTTGCTAAAGGACAGAAATGGTATGGACCTAACAGAAGCAGAAGATATCAAGAAGAGATGGCAAGAATACACAGAAGAACTGTACAAAAAAGATCTTTATGACCCAGATAATCATGATGGTGTGATCACTGACCTAGAGCCAGACATCCTGGAATGTGAAGTCCAGTGGGCCTTAGAAAGCATCACTATGAACAAAGCTAGTGGAGGTGATGGAATTCCAGTTGAGCTATTCCAAATCCTGAAAGATGATGCTGTGAAAGTGCTGCACTCAATATGCCAGCAAATTTGGAAAACTCAGCAGTGGCCACAGGATGTAAAGGTCAGTTTTCATTCCAATCCCAAAGAAAGCCAATGCCAAAGAATGCTCAAACTACCGCACAATTGCACTCATCTCACACGTGAGTAAAGTAATGCTCAAAATTCTCCAAGCCAGGCTTCAGCAATATGTGAACCGTGAACTTCCTGATGTTCATGCTGGTTTAGAAAAGGCAGAGGAACCAGAAATCAAATTGCCAACATCCGCTAGATCATGGAAAAAGCAAGAGAGTTCCAGAAAAGCATCTATTTCTGCTTTATTGACTATGCCAAAGCCTTTGACTATGTGGATCACAGTAAACTGTGGAAAATTCTGAAAGAGATGGGAATACCAGACCACCTGGTCTGCCTCTTGAGAAATCTGTATGCAGTTCAGGAAGCAACAGTTAGAACTGGACATGGAACAACAGACTGGTTCCAAATAGCAAAAGGAGTCCGTCAAGGCTGTATATTGTCACCCTGTTTATTTAACTTATATGCAGAGTACATCATGAGAAACGCTGGACTGGAAGAAACACAAGCTGGAATCAAGATTGCCAGGAGAAATATCAATAACCTCAGATATGCAGATGACACCACCCTTATGGCAGAAAGTGAAGAGGAACTCAAAAGCCTCTTGATGAAAGTGAAAGTGGAGAGTGAAAAAGTTGGCTTAAAGCTCAACATTCAGAAAACGAAGATCATGGCATCCGGTCCCATCACTTCATGGGAAATAGATGGGGAAACAGTGGAAACAGTGTCAGACTTTATTTTTCTGGGCTCCAAAATCACTGCAGATGGTGACTGCAGCCATGAAATTAAAAGACGCTTACTCCTTGGAAGGAAAGTTATGACCAACCTAGATAGCATATTCAAAAGCAGAGACATTACTTGGCCAACAAAGGTTCGTCTAGTCAAGGCTATGGTTTTTCCTGTGGTCATGTATGGATGTGAGAGTTGGACTGTGAAGAAAGCTGAGCGCCGAAGAATTGATGCTTTTGAACTGTGGTGTTGGAGAAGACTCTTGAGAGTCCCTTGGACTGCAGGGAGATCCAACCAGTCCATTCTAAAGGAGATCAGCCCTGGCATTTGTTTGGAGGGAATGATGCTGAAGCCGAAACTCCAATACTTTGGCCACCTGATGCGAAGAGTTGACTCATTGGAAAAGACTCTGATGCTGGGAGGGATTGGGGGCAAGAGGAGAAGGGGACGACAGAGGATGATATGGCTGGATGGCATCACTAACTTGATTGATGTGAGTCTGGGTGAACTCCAGGAGTTGGTGATGGACAGGGAGGCCTGGCATGCTGCGATTCATGGGGTCTCGAAGAGTCGGACATGACTGAGTGACTGATCTGATCTGAACAAAATACCATATACTGGGTGGCTTATAAACAACAGAAATGTACTTTTCATAGTTCTGGGGGCTGGAGGTCCAAGATGAGGATGTCAGCATTGTCAAGTGAGAGTCTTCTTCTGGGTTGCAGCCTTCTCTGTGTCCTCACGTGATGGAAGGGGCAAGGGAGCTCTCTGGGGTCTTTTTTATAAGGGCACTAATCCCATTCATAAGGGCTCCACCCTCATGACTAATCACCTCCCCAAAGCCCCTCTTCCTAATCCCATCACCTTACAGATTAGGATTTCAGCATATTAATTTTGGGAGAATATGCTGGGAGGGATTGGGGGCAGGAGGAGAAGGGGATGACAAGGGATGAGATGGCTGGATGGCATCACTGACTCGATGGACATGAGTTTAGGTGAACTCCGGGAGTTGGTGATAGACAGGGAGGCCTGGCGTGCTGCAATTCATGGGGTTGCAAAGAGTCAGACATGACTGAGCAACTGAACTGAACTGAACTGAAAATTTCGGACCATAGCACCATGGTTTCTAAGTGGTTTTGTATTATTCGTCCAGTCATTGGGTGGTAATGAATTTCCCAATAGGGTATCAAAGCTGGGCTTACATCATCCAAGGAAATATTACCTATAAAGAACTCTGGTTCTGCAGTAACCCAAATTCTCCAATGCTGATCTATTATCTGAATCTCTTCCATTTCCTCCAAGCCCTGTGCTTCTGTCATGCCAGTCTTCCAAGATGATCTTTCAAGATGACCAGATCTCTCCCATCTTTGGTCTTTGCATTTGGCATTTTCTCAGCCTAGAACATCCTTTCTTTCCTTCTCTTTCTAGTCAGCCTCATCGCACCCCTACTTTCTCATTCCACTTCTGATGTACCTTCATTCATCTTTCAACCTCCAAGTCAGACATCACATTCTCTGGGAAGCTTTCCCACCCACCTTTCCACCATTTGGCCCCTGTCACAATTTAAGGAAACCTCTGTCTCTCAATCATCCTGTTTTCTTATGGTCTGATCATGCCTGTCTCCCACTAGACTTGGCAAACCTTGAACCCACCCCTATCTTTGAGCCCACTGCATATAGTAGGTAGCCACTTACTGTAGAAGGAAAGAACTACTGAAAGGAAAAATTTTGTCTTTTACTTGTTAGTCACCTGATGATGAGTTTAGCAAAGGTTACTTCAATCCCAGATCTGCTGGCAGATCTTCCAACAGTCTCAAGCAAGTCTATGCTTCATTTAATAGTATATCCAAACAAATTATCCCCTGCAATGAGTTGCCTATTAAAATGTTTTAATTGATATTAATGAATTAAGGTTAATTGTAATATGCCCTGAAGCTAGATTCTGATGGCTTATTTTTCTTTTTTCTTTTAAATGGAGATACCAGTTGCCTTTATTTTTTTATAATTTTATTTAGTTATTTATTTTGGCTGTGCTGGGTCTTCACTGCTGTGCAGGCTTTTCGCTAGTTGTGGTGTGCAGGCTTCTCGTTACAGGCTTCTCATAGCACAGCACAGGCTCTGGGACACACAGGCTTCAGTAGTTGGCGGCATGTGGGCTCAGTGGCTGCAGCACATGAGCTACAGAACACAGGCTCAGTAGTTGTAGCACACGGGTTTAGTTGCTTCGCAGCATGTGGGATCTTCCCCAACCAGAGATTGAACCCGTCTCTCCTGCATTGGCAGGCAGATTCTTTACCACTGAGCCACCAAGGAAATCCATCTTTCTTTCTTTTTTTAAAAAAAATATTTATTTATTTTATTTGGCTATGCCGGGATCAAATCTTCATTGTAACATGCAGAATCTTCAGTTGCAGCATGCAAGATCTAGTTCCCTGACCAGGAATCAAATTCGGCCCCCCTGCATTTGGAGCACGGAGTCTTAGCCACTGGACCACTGGGAAAGTCCCACTGATGTCTTAGTTTTCAATGCCAGTTCACCGCTTAGCAGCTGTGAGACCTTGGGCATGTTACCTAACCTCTCTGAACCTCAGTAGGTTTATCAGTAAATTTCCCATGTAGTTATCTCCCTGACAGTATTGCTGATGGTGTGAAATAACAACATGTGAGAGTCCTGGCCTATAGTGGCTACTCAACATATGTTTGTTCTTTTTCCTCCTAGGAGCATCATGACCAGATGGTTGCAGGGTAGGGAAGCTGGAGAAGGAATAGGAAAATTGGCAGGAGCAGGCAAGTGCTCTGTGGTCACTGAGCACTCTTCCTCCGCCCTGTGCTTTGGATGAACCCACTCATTTAATTCTCACGGTGACCCTTTGAGATTGGGTGCTGAGAGGTGAAGCAACTCTTTAACTGTATCTGTTCAGTTGTCTTTTCCCCTCCCCCACCTCACCCTGCCCCCTGACTCTCAGGGCCATGGGGAAGAAGCCCTGGGGAAGCATTTGCCAATTTCCATCGTGTAAATACTCCCACCATGGCTGATTTCCTGCTAATAATGATTTGACAAATGGTTTCAGGTATTCCTGAAACAATGAACTCTGCTCTGGAAGCGGGAACTGGCTCTGCACACCCATTGCAGGTCTTCATTCTCCCCTCCTTCCCAGTGCTTCAGCTTCTCTGACCTCTTTTATTTGCCTTTGAGTATTTTCACCTTTGAAGGGTTTGCATTTTTCTGTGCCCGCTGTCTGCAAGTCTCCCCCTCCACCTCTTCGTTCGGCTGCCTCCCTCTGATCATTCATATCTTAGCTTTGAGGTCACCTCCACACAGGTGACCTTCCCAACTCACTTTTGCTAGAGGAGTTTCCCACCCTCAGTTACTTCTAAGCACATCACTCTGTTTTCCTTCTTTATAGCACTTATCATTGTATGGAATTTACATTTACTCACTATCTGTCGCTTCCCACTAGAATGTAGGATCCTTGGGAAGAGGGACTTTGTCTTCAGCACGTATATAGTAGGTGCTCAGTGAATAAT
This sequence comes from Bos indicus, assembly GCF_029378745.1. Classification (NCBI taxonomy): domain Eukaryota; kingdom Metazoa; phylum Chordata; class Mammalia; order Artiodactyla; family Bovidae; genus Bos; species Bos indicus. The sequence goes on from NC_091774.1 coordinate 33,676,150, forward strand.
TGTTAAATGGATGAATTTGTTCAAGGTTACATGGCTCATAAGGAAGAAAGTGGAAGTCAAACACAGAGCCCATACACTTGAACTCTCTGACTACATTACCTCAAGTTCACCCCAAGTGGTTTGTAAAATAGTCTGGAATATAGAATAATTATGTAGCCACAGGCAACCACAATACAAAGAAATCTCTTATGTGCTGGTGATGGGAATATAAACTGGTGAAACTACTTTGGAAAACAGTTTTGTACTTTTTTTTTTTGGTTTTGTATTATCTTCTAAGTAGAAAGTGCCCCAGCTTCTACTTCTAGAATTGAGTTTCCCTGGTGGCTCAGACAGTAAAGAATCTGACTGCAGTGCAGGAGACCTGGGTTTGATCCTGGGGTCAGGAAGCTCCCCTGGAGAAGGAAATGGCTATCCACTCCAGTATTCTTGCCTGGAGAATTCCATGGACAGAGGAGCCTGGCAGGCTATAGTCCAAGGGTAATTCTTGCGCAGATATGATTGGAGACTTATAAAGAGTGGTGTTTACAATAGCTAGGACATGGAAGCAACCCAGATGTCCATTGGCAGATAAATGGATAAAGAAGTTGTGGTACATATACACATAGAATATTACACAGCTATAAAAAGAATGCATTTGAGTTATTTTTAATGAGGTGGATGAAACCGGAGCCTATTATACAGAGTGAAGTAAGTCAGAAAGAGAAACACCAACACGGTATATTAACGCATACATATGAAATCTAGAAAGACAGTAACGACAACCCTATATGCAAGATAGCAAAAGAGACAGATGTAAAGAACAGACTTTTGGATTATGTGGGAGAAGGTGAGGGTGGGATGATTTGAGAGAATAGCATTGAAACATGTATATTGCCATATGTAAAATAGATGACCAGTGCAAGTTTGATGCATAAAGCTGGGCACTCAAAGCCAGTAGTCTGGGACAACCCAGAGGGATGGGGTAGGGAGGGAGGTGGGAGGGGTGTTCAGGATGGGGGACACGTGTGTACCTGTGGCTGATTCATGTCAGTGTATGGCTAATTACAATATTGTAATAAGCCTCCAATTAAAATAAATAATTCAAAAAAAGAGTGGTCATAGCAGCAGAATCCTAAAAGCAAAAACTTGGAAATAATCCAAACATGACATAACAAGAGATGGACTATTATACAGCAAGCAAACCAACAGACTACCCAATAGTCAACAGTATGAATATACCTTATATACCTTAGTTGTGTACTATTGAGCAAAAAAACAAAAAGCAAATCTCAAAAGATTACAAACAGCATTATACTCTATTATATCAAAACGGCTAACACTACTATATATAAAATAGATAACCAACAAGAGCCTACTGTATAGCACAGGGAACTATGTTCAATATTTTGTGATAAGCTATAAGAGAAAAGAATCTGAAAAAAAGGTATATATGTATGTATAACTGAATCACTTTGCTGTACACCTCTAAGTAATACAACATTGTAAATCAACTAACTTAAGATAAAAATGTTTCAAAGGGACTTCCTGATGGTCCATTGGTTAAGACTTCTCCTTCCAATACAAGGGGCACAATTTCCATCCCTGGTTGGGGAGCTAAGATCCCACATGTCCTATGACCAACAAACAAACAAAACATAAAACAGAAGCAATATTGTAACAAATTCAATAAAGACTAACAAATTCAGTAAAGAGTGAAAAAATTCTTAAAAAAATTTTTTTTCAAAAAAACAGCTAAAAATTTCTTTAAAAATATTCTTTATGATATTTAAAGATTCACTAAGGCTTCCCTTGTGGCTCAGCTGGTAAAGAATCCTCCTGCAATGCAGGAGACCTGGGTTCGATCCCTGGATTTGGAAGAACCCCTGGAGAAGAGAAAGGCTACCCACTCCAGTATTCTGACCTGGAGAGTTCCATGGACTGTATAGTCCATGGGGTTGCAAAGAGCTGGACACGATTAAGCGACTTGCACTTTCACTTTCACAGATTCAATAAAATTATATGAAAAGGAAAAGAAGGGAATGATGAACATAGAATATAGGATGAAGCCACCTAGAGTACGGGAAGGCAAGGAATAGGCTGGTTGGAGTAGAGTGTGGTCATTTGGTAAGATATTAGTTACTGTCAAGGTCCTAACTTTTGTTTCAGGTGAAAGTTTTGTGGGTGCTTATGGATAGGATCACCAATTCAACACACATGAGTTTGAGCAAGCTCTGGGAGTTGGTGATGGACAGCAAAGCCTGGCGTGCTGCAGCCCATGGGGACGCAAAGAGTCGGACACGACTGAGCAACTGAACTGATTGTATTATTAAAAATGAACTGATTACATAAGTAGCTAGGTGGCTAAAATTGAGCCACATACGGACCCTGGATTATGGTTAATCTAATTCTACAGTCCTAAATTCTAATGAAACAAAGAAACTGCACAAATGTCACGAGAATAGGAAGGTGAATAGGACGCAGGGATAAAGAGTTTCATTAAGGCTTCAGCAAGCATGTGTCACTTTGTTTGGTACATTCATATTCACAGCTCACTTAATCATCACAAAACCCTATGAACTATGTCTTGTTATTTCCATTTTAAAGATGAGAAAACAGAGGTAAATTATCTTACATTCCCAAACCTTAACTCAATCCTAGAAGGGAAAGTGTCATAAAATATAGCTAAACACTTTCTAGGGTGGCTGGGGAGACGATGGGTCAGGCAACTGGGCGGGGAGACAGCAACTGGCACTTTTAATATTTTAATTTCCAGAATGAAGACGGAAGAAATAGCTAACTGGCCAGAGTATTATTCTACTGATGGCCTGGCATTACAAAACTTCCCCTCTTTGTATAGGTCATAAGTTATTTATGTTGACATTATGTATTATGCATGATTTGGAAATACATCTAACATCAATGTACACGGCCTCACAAAGATTCATTAAAATGCATTCTATGAAGTTTTAAACTTCCATTTTTAAACAGAAATATCCAAAAATTGTATCTTGTAATCCCTGAAACCATTCTGAATTTTTAAATGGTAAAAATTATTTTTCCAAGTATTTCGGTCCATGGCTGCTGTTTCCACTCTTTTAGGGCTTGGAGGTTATTTTCGCTTGTTTTGTTGTTGTTGTTGTTTCCACATACCTAGGTTTTTATAGCTAATTAATTTTATTCTATTTTTTATAAATAAAATTTCCCCTTTATGTCTCCTGTGTGAGTTGCTCAGTCTTGTCCGACTCCTTACAACCCCATGGACTGTAACTCACCAAGCTCCTCTGTCCGTTGATTCTCCAGGCAAGAATACTGGAATGGGTTGCTGTTTCCTTGTCCAGGGGATCTTCCTGACCCACATCTCCTGCATTGCTGCCAGATTCTTAACCACTGAGCCACCAGGGAAACTGTACATTCGTATGTTGCCTATACATTTCTTTTTTTGGATGGCCCACATGGCATGAAGAACTTCCCCACCCAGGGTGTGAACCCATGCCCCCTGCAATGGCAGGTCAAGCCTTAACCACTGGACCACCAGGGAAGTCCTGTACATTTCCTTTTGTATACAAAAAGAGAAGTTGTGTGAGAAGAGGAATAAGCCTTTTTTTAAGCTTGTACTGTTTATTTCCTAACACTCCTATTGTCACATGGCAAGTCAGGGACACAGAGCCTTCAGCAGTGACATTTGGGATGAGGCCTATCCAAGGAGGAAGCACAGACAATGGAGTATCTCCTACGAGGATTCCAAAATAGACCCACTGGCATTATTGTTCAGAGATGGATGAAAAGAAATGAAAATAGACTCCCTGTGCTTTCTCTTCCTTTTGCAATTGAGGGAGAGATCTTAATCAACATATGAGAAAAATGCAAGATTTTTGTTGGGTTTAGAGTGATGCTCCAAATTTTGTTTCAGTCTTACTTTTCCCCACCATATAACATGGCTTCGCAGATGCAACAACGCATCAATAATTGTGCAAGCGTAAGCACTGTTCCAAGTCCTCTGGGCAAATTCAAGACTGAAGTGGTCACAATCTCCAGGTCCTTCAAGCTACTGTAACTGTGCTTTGGGACACAGGCTGCCGTCTATGGGGTTGCACAGAGTCGGACACGACTGAAGTGACTCAGCAGCAGCAGCAGCAGCAGAAGTGATATGACTCTTTTAAATTTTATTTTTTATTAAGATATAATTAACATATAGTATACATTTAAGGTTATACAAACATTGATTTGATACATTTATATTGCAATATGATATCCACTGCAGCAGTCTATCAAGTCACACAACTATTATTCCTCTAGTGGTGGAAATAATGTGACCTTTTCTTTCTTTTTTATTGAAGCACAGTTGATTTACAATATCATGTTAGTTTCACATGTACAGCACAGTGATTCATCCATATATATATATATATATATCTTGCTTTTGATACTCTTTTCTCATAGGTTATCACAGTGTATTGAGTAGAGTTCTTTGTGCTATACAGCAGGTCCTGTTGTTCACTGTTTTATATATAGTAGTATATGTATGTTAACCCCAACCTCCTAGTTTATTCTTTCCCCCTCCCCATTTCCCTTTTGGTAACATAAGTTTGTTTTCTATGTCTGTGCGCTAAAGCATCTGCCTACAATGCAGAAGACCCAGGTTCAATCCCTGGGTCAGGAAAGATCTCCTGGAGAAGGAAATGGCAACCCACTCCAGTATTCTTGCCTGGAAAAATCCCATGGACGGAGGAGCCTGTTAGGCTACAGTCCATGGGGTCGCAAAGAGTCAGACACCACTGAGCAACTTGACTTTCACTTTCACTTTCTATGTCTGTGAGTCTCTTTCTATTTTGGAAATAAGTTCATTTGTATCATTTTTTTCAGTTCCACATATAAGTGATATCCTATGATACAACAGCTTGACTTTTTAAAGTCTGTTTCACCTTAACATTCGACCTGTGTGGACCTTTCTCCTTTGCCCTTACCCCATTCCTCACCTGTCCCTCCCTTCCCAGCTACCTTGGGCCCGCCCCCACCCCATCCCCCTGGCCCCTGCTCACCAATCCCACTTCATTCCCCTCTGCTTTCTCTCCTGTTAAATTATGGTCTCTCAGAACTAAATTGGGCATTAAAGATCATCTAGTTCAGTCTTTTCCAAAATGTTTTTTGATCCTATAAACCATCTTCCCATAGAAAAACTTACATAAAACCCCCAAGACATACAACGAATCAAATGTACCCAATTCAAAAAGAGGAAGGGAGGACACCATGCTTTGCCCACCCTGACTTTCAGTTGATAACATCATTCTCCTCCCACAAGAGTCCCTGAGGGTCCCTGGGCAAAGTCCTGGGAACCCCCAGCTTAAGTGAAGCCCTCATTTGGCAGATGAGGAAGCTAAGGACCAGAGAGGGGCAGAGAAAATATCTAAGTTACAGCCTGACTCCCAGTTCTGGAACCTTTCTCTGATGCTTCTTTTCTTTCCTTATCAGATAGTGTCAAAATCTTCTGATCATGAAGAATCCCCTTGACCTCAAGGGGCCAGTGGCATCCCAGTGATTCAACATCCCAACTCTGGGAACCGGAGACATTCTGCAGGCTTTACTGCCTGTGCTTGAAGGGATCATGTGATCTTTCCTCAAGGGCAGAGAGAAGCAGAAGGGAAAGACACAGGACTCGCTTTCAGAAATTATGAGCACAGTTATTAATAACTGGGCCCATCCTGGCATCCTTATGGCCATGTCAGAAGGGGTGCCACACCAAGAACAGAAGGGTTTGTGGGGACTTACCTGGAGGTCTGGGCCTTCCCAGGTGGCACCAGTGGTAAAGAACCTGCCTGCCAATGCAGGAGAGGAAAGAGATGTGGCTTTGATCCCTGGGTTGGGAAGATCCCCTGGAGGAGGGCATGGCAACCCACTCCAGTATTCTTGCCTGGAGAATCCCATGGACAGAGGAGCCTTGCAGGCTACAGTCCATAGAGTCGCACAGCCAGACACGACTGAAGTGACTTAGCACGTACACACGTGCCTGGAGGTTCAGTGGTTAACACTCACGGCTTTCGCTGCACAGCCTGGGTTTGATCCCTGGTTGCGGAACTAAGATCCCACAAGCCATGCAGTATGACAAAAAAAAAAGAAAGAGGTTTGTGGCTCAGGGTGGATTCTGACTCGACCCGTGGATACAGGGGAAATCGACAACTTGCTTCCCTTCTGAAGGAGCTTGAAGCTGATGTGTCAGCTTCCTCACCGTGCCAGGGCCCTTCCCACCTCCCACTGCTGTCAGATACCTTGTCTAATGAATAGTCATTCCTCTTCTCTTTGTGATATAACAACATGGACTTTTATAAAGCTTTCCCTAGCTTTTCAAAGTCAATACAATTGAAGCACAATGCATCTTAATTGGCAGCACCTTATTCTGTGCAGAACTGAGGACAGCCGTCTTAAATAAAATGATGGCTGGCCCTTGGCTGAAGGGTGAGGTTGTGGGATGGAGATGTTGGTAAAAGTGCCCCAAATGCAACTGTCCGCGTCTAAGGTGCCTGGTTTTCCACAGTGCTTTCCCCAGGCTACCTAAAACTATTTTTATACCCATCATTTCCTCTCACAGTTTGCCTAGAGGAGGGAGAAAAACAGTTCAATTTTTTGAGAGGAAACAGAGATCCACAATTCTGTGTCAAGGGACAGAGGAGTGAAACTGAGTCTCCATAAAACCAAGTTCCCTTATCAAGCAGTAGTAGCAGTGTTAGTCGCTCAGTCGTGTTCGACTCTTTGCGACCCCAGACCCCAGAACCCTGGACTGTAGCCTGCCAGGCTCCTCTGTCCATGGGATTCTCAAGGCAAGAGTACTGGAGTGGGTTGCCATTGCCTCCTCCATCCCTTACCAAGTTTACTACTAATTTCTCTATACAAAACTTTATTCCCTTTCTCGCCCCTCCAACCTTAGTCTTGGGCTAACTGAACCCTAGTCAACCAGAGTCAGATGACTAAAATTGCTGTTATTGATAACATCGATGTGATAAAATTGCTGTTGTATCATTAGATACCATCATTAACAAACAAACTCGGGTTTCTCCAGGGCTAGATGAGCTAACAAGCCCCCCCTCCCCCAAGCCATGGACCACTTGGCCAGAGAATTGTAAAACAGAGACATCCTGACTCTGAGAAATGCCACAGAAATGTCACAGGATGATGATTAAGCCCAGTCTTTTTGTTCTTAAAAAAAAAAAACAAAAAGCTCTAACTCAAAGATCAAATTGGAGTGGATATGGGGCTTATCTCCCACTCCCTTGCTTGGCACCTTGCAATAAATGCTATACACTAAGTCCCCTACATGTGAACCTCCAAGTTGAGAACTTTCAAAGATGCGACTGTATGTACATTCACAAGTCCAATCATGTAAGTTAGTTCATGTGTCTGGCGTCCATGGTCCCGTGTGTGTCCTTTATAAGTGGCTGTGCTTTTGTGTACTTTACCATACAGTACTGTATAGAGTACACTGCTGCTGCTGCTGCTAAGTCGCTTCAGTCGTGCCCAACTCTGTGCGACCCCATAGACCGCAGCCCACCAGGCTCCGCCATCCCTGGGATTCTCCAGGCAAGAACACTGGAGTGGGTTGCCATTTCCTTCTCCAACGCACGAAAGGGAAAAGTGAAAGTGAAGTCGCTCAGCCGTGTCCGACTCTTTGCAACCCCATGGACTGCAGCCCACCAAGCTCCTTTGTCCATGGGATTTTCCAGGCAAGAGTACACTAGTACAGCATATTTCAAACCCAGGATGTGCAGAAGCAAGAAGAAGAGCAGCAAGGATGTAGCTGGTACTGCTAAGAAGCGCCAACTGTTGTACCACTGTACTTTTCAAGGTAGTGAACTGTAAGATTAAAATTATTTTACTTTTGGTGTTTGTTTTTATGTATTATTTGTATGAGAAATATTATAACCCTATTACACAGTACAGTACTACATAGCCAATTGTGTTAGTTTGGTACCTAGGCTAACCTTATTGACTTATAAACAAATTGGACTTACTCTTGGGACAGAACTCATTCGTATGTCGGGGACTTATTACACTTTCCTTTACCACAACCCAGTGTCAGTAGAATGGCTTGGCTACACATTTAGTGAGGCGACTCAAATTCAGCTTGGTAACAGGAGGAGTCAAAAGGGTTATTATTTGAACATGTTATTTTACTGGTTGGCATCTCTTCATCGTCATCATAACTGCAGTAAGTGATTGTATGGACAAATTTTAAGAGTTCAAATCACTTACCGGCCATGTGATCTCGGACAAGATACTTGCTCTCTGTCTGCTTCAACATCTTCATTTTGTAAAGTGGCCAATGATAATATGGTGGTACCTACTTTATTGTCTTATCAAGGGATTAATAAGTTATTTGTGTAAGAAGCTAAGAACAGCATCAATGTGTAGTGAATTTTCAGTAAATTTCAGTTATTTATGTAGTATTGATGCTTATGGTTTATAAACTGCTTCCACACGACACTATCGCTTGATTAGGTTTCAGATCATTTAACTCTCAATCCAAGATTTTGGAAGAAGTTCAGAATATCAGGTAAGATCCAGTGCCCTTTACCAAATGCATCACAAGGAGGCTAGTCCACTAGATACAGTTTCCCCAGCCCAGTTTTGTCTCTTTGCTCTGTGCCCAGGAGAGGCCCTCTGCCTAGCTTCAGGACACTTCTGCTTAGGCAGAGGCCCCCACCCAGGAAGTAGGAACTTTTTTCTCATCCCTTACACAATAGCAGATGGAACTATGCACCTTGTTGCTTAAGCCCCAGTAGTCCTTATCTTCCCACTTCCAAACACTGCTGGATATTTTTTAGAAAACTATATTCTGGGCTAAGAGAATTAAGCTGTGTCATTTCCCCTGGTAAAACCCTTAGATGCTTTAGAAAGCAATATTAAAAAGCTGCTCCTTGAGAGCTGGTCATCAGCCCTTCCCCCACCCTCCAGGCAGGGGAAGGAACTGACATTTTCGGAGAGCCCAGCCCTGTGTAAGGCTAGCTATTACGATGCATACAGATAACGACCTGGGGCTGTAGAGGGCAGAAACAACTTGTCCAAGACACCAAAAGCTCTGGCTCTGACGTGTCATCTGTACCATCTTCCTCAACCTCTCTGGGCTGTTTTCTTGTATGTAAACTGGGATAATAATTATACACCCACCATAGGGTCATAAAAATTAAATGAGTTAATTCATTTATCATTCTGAACACAGTGGTTGACACATACAAGAGCCTAATAAACAAATGTTAGGTGGTAATATAATCATTACCTGAAAAAGAGCAACTATCACCGACTCGATGGACATGAGTTTGGGTGAACTCCAGGAGTTGGTGATGGACAGGGAGGCCTGGCGTGCTGCAGTTCATGGGGTTGCAAAGAGTCGGACACGACTGACAGACTCAACTGAACTGAATTGAGGGTTACTCTGTACCTTTTCCATTACACTGAGCAGGGTCCCCCTAGCTAACTGAGGACCATAAATGTGTCTCTGAATGAAACAGCTTTAATATCCCCAAGCCAAGTTCATGGGGGCTGGTCATCAGCTCTCCCCACAGCTCCACAACTTGAGAGCTGGTCATCAGCCCTCCCCCTACGCTTTAATATCCCCAAGACCAGCTCTCCTGAGGGCTAATGACCAGCTCACAAGTTGTGGAGGTGTGGGGAGAGAGGGGTTGCTAGGACTTCCACCTTCTTTGAGGTAGGAGTAGTTTGGGCAAACTTATGATGCAACTTACTTGTCACCGCTGAGCAGTGATGAAGCAGTCTTTCTTTGAATGCTTTTACTGAGAGGGTACTCATTCGCTATTGAAAATCAACCCATTCAACGACGAACACCTCTTACAATTACAAAGTGTTCTTTCTCAGTTCCTGCTCCCCCACCCTCCTCCACATCCCACTTCCTTCCTCGCCACCTTCTTCCTCCTTTCATCTTCCCCTTCCTCTTCTTTCTCCAGTTTTCTCCCTCCCTTGTAGCTCAAATGGTTAAGAATCTGCCTGCAACGCTGGAGGCCTTGGTTCGATCCCTGGGTTGGGAAAATAGCCTGGAAAAGGAAATGGCAACCCACTTCAGTATTCTTGCCTGGGAAATCCCATGGTCCATCATGGAGAATACAGGTCTTCAGCGTGATTCCTTGGCCAGCTGATGGGAACTTTGTCTCCAGTTGCCATTAACAATCCTCGGGGTCTTGCACGGTCTCTGGGAAGCAAAACCTTTTATCTGGATGCTATGGCTTGGCCTTCTGGTCCATTCATGTCGTCCATCAGTTTGCCCAATTTCCACTAATAACCCCATCTAGAACCACAGGAAACTTGAAATGGGTTGATCTGGTGTCTTGAGGCCCCGCTGGCTCCGGATTGAAGCCATGGAGAAGCTGGAGCGCTGAAGTGACTCTCCGGAACCAGTATACACACAGGCAGTGCTGGTTCCAATTCTCTGCCCAGAAGCACCTGGACTTTTACAGCCTGCGCCCAGCCGGGAGCAGTCACGGGCCGCGCTGCAGCTTTAAGAGAGGGGCGGGGCCCGGGTACAGGCGAGGCAGAGCCGGCCCACAAAGCTCCTTTTCCTTTTTGATCCATTCAAAAATTACTCATTGCAAATTCCCGGACTGCTGGGAGCGGAGAAGGAAGGGGGCGGAGGAGAGAGGGCTGCTGCGGGCGCCGAGCAGGGGGCACCCGGGGCCCGAGTGGCGGCCGGCCGGCCGGGCAGAAAGCGGCTCGCAGTTTTGGCTCCGGTGGCCTCACCAGGAAGCGTCAGTCTCGACACCAGGGAACCTCCGAGCGCCGCCTGCGCCTCCGCCTGCGCCCGGCTCCGGATCCCCGAGCCCCTCTCCCCTGCCCCGGGCCGGCCCTCCGCCCTCCTGGGCCCTCCGGCTCGGGTGCCTTCCCGGCGATGGCTGGCCGCTGAGCATGGCTCAGTACGGCCACCCCAGCCCGCTCGGCATGGCTGCGAGAGAGGAGCTGTACAGCAAAGTCACCCCGCGGAGGAACCGCCAGCAGCGCCCCGGGACCATCAAGCATGGATCGGCGCTGGACGTGCTGCTGTCCATGGGGTTCCCCAGAGCCCGCGCGTAAGTGGCCGAGCTCGCTGCCCCGGCGACCCCTCCCGCCCCACGCGGCCAGCCCTCGGCTTCGCTCCGGCTCGCCTCCCATGCCCGGCGGGAGGCGCGCTCCCCGCTGCCCACGACCTGTTGGGGGCAGGCTGGGCGCGCGGGCGGCCCGGGACTCGGCTTCTCCGGCACCAGGGTGCAGGGGAGGGCGCTGCGCCCGAGCGCTGGGCCAGGGGCTGGCTGGGCATGCCTACGATGAGGCGTGTTCCAGGGCGCGGGATGCCTACGGGCGAGGGCACCAGGTTCGAGTCCACGGGACTGTGGCAGGCGCCAGGCCTCCGCGGGTGTTGCTAAGCCGTTCTCTCCCCGGGCTCCCTGAGGTCTCCAGTGCCGAGTTCCCGGGGGAGGCGGGGCCCCACAGAGGCTTCGGGCACCCTCTGGATCCCGAACGCCGGCCTGGCTGGAGGATCCACTGCTGACTGGGAGAGGGCAGGGACGGACGGCGGGGCCGGGAGCCCGGCGCTCCCACCGCTGCGGCTTTCGGCTCCGGATGTCGTTCTGGGTTCTGTCTCCCTCCAGAGTAGGAGCAGCGGGAGCGTAGGGGTTGCTGCGTGTTCATTGATGGAGAGGTTGGAACGAGAAGGGGAAGCAGTGCCCCCAGGGGACCTGGGTTCTCGTCAGTGGTGACGGCAGCGCAGGAATCTGTGGGTGCCTGAGAGTAAGGGGGGTGGAGAAGGGGGGCTGGGTCCTCTCTCATCCCCTTTCCTCCTGGAGGGTGGGGTAGGGCAGAGCTGAGAGCGCGCAGGTGGCGGCCCCGGCAGCCTGCTGGTAAGAGGCCTGGTCGCCAGGACAAGGTGGCAGTGGCCCTAGGAGTTTTCGGAGGCTGGCCACCCAAGTCTGGACCTCTGCCTGGAAGGAAGCCAAGGCCGGGTGGCCAGGTCCTTCTTCCCCCTTTATTCCTCGCATGCAGATTTCTTAGGCGGGGACACAAGGCCTGGGATCCTTGCTTCTTTGAATGACATCACCTGTACAGGGAGTTAGGCAAACTTTATCAGAAAGGGCCAACTTGATTAAAGTGGGGTTTTTTTTCCTTCTTTTTTTTTTTCTTTCACATGATAGCTCTAGGTTTCCCTTACTTGGCCTCTGGGCAAACCTTCATTCTTTACTGACTTGGCTGTAATCTCTTATCAAAGCTTATGCCTGATTTTATCATTCCACCTAACCTGCTGGGACAGGTTGGTGTACCCTATGGTCGGAAGGCCATAAAATGGACTTACAGTTCTACCTCACACTGACTTCCAATCAATGGGGCTCCAGTTCCTGATGCCAGAGTTACAGGGAGGAGATGCGCTGAGCTCTGCAGGGGTGTGCCAGGCTTGGAAACTGCAAGTCAGGTCCTCCTGTGTGATGGATGTGCATAGCTGTCCTTAAGAAAGGAAGACAGGGGTTGGAAGTCTGTGGGTCGAAGGTGTACAATTAGAACAGCCCCCAGCATTTGCCTTTTCTAAAATGAGGCCAGCATTCAGGACCTAAATTGCTTAATTAAGGGAAGAAATACTTAACTGAATTCTTCAGACTGTCACGTTCGCTCTCCAAAGTGGTTTAATAGGACATATTCCTTCCTGCACTGATGGGTCTTTCCTACATAGATGAGTCCAAGAGGCCTCATCTACGTCCTGATAGATTAGGATGATGTTTTAATTTTGGTTTGTTCAATCCTTGAGATCTCGTACAACTAGCATTTATTTGTTGGTGGTGGTGTTTAGTCGCTAAGTTGTTTCTGACTATTGTCGCCCTCATGGATTGTAGCCCTCCAGGCTCTTCTGTCCGTGGGATTTCCCAGGCAAGAATACTGGAGTGGGTTGCCATGCCCTCCTCCAGGGGATCTCCAGGGGTTGAACCTGCATCTGTGTCTCCTGCATCTGCAGTCGGATTTGTTCCTGCCAAGCCACCTGAGAAGGCAACTAGCCTTTACTTTGTGGTGTTCTAATCACTTCATGTTTATTATCTATTTTATCCTCTCAGCAGCCCAGTGAGAAGGATAATTATGTGGCCCTTTTATGAACTGGGAAAGCTGTTTTTTAGAGAGGTCACATAACTTGCTTAGGCTCACCACCATGAGCAGTGAATCTGGGATTCATGCTCAGAGCAGGCATGTGTCTGCTTATCCCAGGCCTCAGAGCCAGGACCAGGATGTAGTGAATTAAAGTGGATAAAGAACTTAGAGTGGTGATGCCTGGTATGTAGTGAGTGATCTTTAAGTCTTCCCTCGTAGCTCAGTCGGTAAAGAGTCTGACTGCAACGCAGGAGACCTGAGTTCGATCCCTTGGTTGGGCAGATCCCCTGTAGAAGGAAATGTCAACCTGCTCTGGTATTCTGGCCTGGAGAATTCCATGGACAGAGGAGCCTGGCAGGCTACTATCTGTTGGGTTGCAAGAGTCGGACACGACTGAGCGACTAAGCGTGCACTGTATTAGCTTTTGTGGCTGTTGTAGCCAATTACCACACTCTGGGTGGTTTAAAAAAAAAAAAAAAAGCAGAAATTTATCCTCTCACAGTTTTGGAGGAGGCCAGAAGGCTTAAATAAGCATCTCTGGGCTGAACTCAAGGTGTTGGCAGGACTGTGCCCCCTCCGGAGCTCCTAAGGAGAAGCTGTCCCTTGCCTCTGTAGCTCCTGGTCTGCCAGCAGTGTCTGGCTTGTGGCAGCATTCCTCCGGTCTCTGCCTCTGTGGCCACAGTGCCTTCCTTTCTTTCCCTGTCAAATCTCCTTCTACCTCTTTCCCATAAAGACTCTGTGATTGCATTTAGAGCCTCCCCAGATCATTCAGGATAATCTTCCCCATTTCAAATCCTTAACTTAATCTTATCAGCAAAACCCTTTTTTAACCATAAAGTAATATGCACAGGTTCCAGGAATGAGGGCATGAAAATTTTGGGAGGAGCCCCTATTCAGCCTATCAGAGCTACTGTTATTACTAACATCACCTCTCTTTACTGAAAAGGTGACAGAGTGGGTCATGATGAAACATCCTGGGGAGGGAGGTGGGTTTACGGTTCCGTCTCCTCAAATGCTCTGTCTTGGGGGTCAGAGCCCTTGGTGATCACGTGATCTAGTCCACTTCCTTCCTGGGCTGACATCTCTTATACTTAAGCCCAGGGAGGCTGATGTGGTCAGCCTTCCTCTTAATAACTTAATCAGGTCAGTAAGAAGAGGGTCTTTCCCTCAGGCCATCTGAGATTCCAGAGAGCAGACTTGGAGCTTCATCTTGGAGCGCTCTGAGCAAAGGGAGCAAGGGTATCAGACTTCGCTTCTGAATAGCCTCTCTCTTAGCCTTAAGCCTGGAGCGTGATGAAACGGGAAGCGGGAGAGAGCAGCTGGCGGTTCCTCGGGTTCAGGGCTGCAGTGATGCTTCAAGAAGAGATGAGACCAACGTCTGGAACTTGGCCCTTTGGAGGGAACAGTGGCAGCCAGGGCTGGCAGCTCTGGTTTCCCCTCTGGGTATGACTGTGTCTGGTCTTGTGCAGCAGCAAGAAGGGCCCTTTCACTGGGCTCTGGGTGGGCTGCAGGGAGCTCCCACACCAGCAAAGCCCAGGTCCCTTGCCAGCCTGTGTTGCGCTTTGGTCTTGAATATGTCACCCAAGCCCTCAGGGCCTGGCTGGCTTCCTCTGAGGGGAACAGGATTAATTAACGCATGCTTGTTAAGTGCTTGACTGAGAGCAGTGCTGAGCAAGCAGGGTGACCTCAGGGTATGTTTCTCCAGCTTATTATACCCCCGGGGCTGTGTTAGGTTTTTTCCAGTCCAACCCTGTGACCTTTGGTCCAACTTAGACCTGCTGTAGAAGAACCCCACTGTGTGAGGAAGGACTGAGACACACGCACACACGAATGCAACCACAATGCAAGGAGGTGTCAGGGAGGCCTGAGGAAGGAAGATTTCAAGGGGCCAAAGTGGCCTATTCCTTCCTTTTTCTTTCTATGTGCTTAGCTCCTCCTTTTCCCCAAAGTTCTAAAAATAAAGTCCCAGCTTTGTCAAGACTGGAGTAAGGTTAGTTGGAAGGAAAAGGAAGAGTGTGCTGGGAAGGCCTGGGGCCAAGACAGGGCCAATTGTGTCACCCGAGAAGGCAGGAGGAATTCTGGTGGAATGTTGCTTTTATGGTTTGTTTCTGTCTTTTGTATCTTTATTATTTTTTTTTATTGGAGTATAGTTGATTTACAATGTTGTACCAACCTCAAGCGTACAGCCAAGCAAACACAGAAATCTATCCCCTCCCACATAGGCCATCCCAGAGCTCCCAGTAGAGTTCCCCGTACCACACATCAGAGTCCCATTAGTTACCTGTTTTATATATAGTCATGTGTATATGGCAGTCCCAATCTTCCCATTTATCCCCCTACTCACCCCCTTGGAGTGTTGCTTTGCATTCCCTACTTGCTTTCTGTGGTTCTGGGGGACAGTGAGGCTCTTTTTCTTCTCTCCTCTGCAGCTGGAGGCCAACTTTGGGAGCCGTCACCCCACAAGTGAATTTGAGGAGGCCCCCTCAAAGTTGGTAAAGAATCCGCCTGCAGTGCAGGAGATGTGGGTTCGATCCCTGGGTCGGGAAGACCCCCTGGAGAAGGAAAGGGCAACCCACTCCAGTATTCTTGCCTGGAGAATTCCATGAACAGAGGAACCTGGTGGGCTGCAGCCCATGGGGTCACAAGAGTTGGGCACAACCGAGTGACTAAGACCCCATGGAGAAGGAAAGAGCAACCCACTCCAGTATTCTTGCCTGGAGAATTCCATGAACAGAGGAACCTGGTGGGCTGCAGTCCATGGGGTCGCAAGAGTTGGGCACAACCGAGTGACTAAACAACCACCACTGATACCACTCTGGCCTTTTGTCTTGGTTCCGTTTATCTGGGACTAATGCTTTGTCTAGAGCACATGGCTCTCTAATTATCAAGAAATAGAATCTTACAAAAGAACACTAAAGCCAGGGTTTGATGCCCTGAGTCCTAGCCTAGCTTCTGACTGACACTTGGAGAATTTAGGTCTTCTATGGCATCCCTTTCACTCAGTATCCCAATCATCTGCTGTTCATGACAATCCCTGTTTGGTGTAACTCAAAATAAAGCTTTGTGAAGACCAGACAAGAAAAGTTAAAAATAGAATCTGGACCAGGTAGATAGGGTTGTTGTATTATTGTGTTGGATTGAAAGAAAAGGAAAGAGGTGAGATGGTGGTTGGGGTCTCCAGCAAGGATTTACATGTGCAGTTCGGTTATTGCTGTTTGAACAATGCCCAGCTAAAGAGCAGGACAGTGGCAGAAGGAAAGAGCTAGACTAAGCGCCTCTGACTTTGGATAGTCAGCTGCGTTAGCTACGCTTCACTGCCCAAAGATAAAAGCCGTTCTGAGCTGGTGACACAAGGAATTGAGACGCATCTTCCAGAACCGATGAATTCAAGTATCCAGTTTCTCTGGCCTTCTCCAGCTTACCTGCTGCTGGACGTTGGATCCCCTGAAAGTACCTGATCAGCTCAGCATCTCTGCGTGCACGTGTGCTCAGTCACTTCACCCTGTGTCCATCTCTTTGCAACCCCATGGACTGTAGCCCCCCAGGCTCCTCTATCCATGGGATTCTCCAGGCAAGAATACTGGAGTGGGTTGCCATGCTCTCCTCCAGAGGATATTCCCAACCCAGGGATCGAACCGTATTTCTTGTGTCTCCTGCATTGGCAGGCAGATTCTTTATCCACTGAGCCACCTGAGAAGCCCAGCACCTCTGAATCATAGTCAGTTCTGGGTGAGGGCTGCAGCTGCCTTCCCAGGGACCTTGGGCAGAATGAGGAGACCAATCAGGGCCCCCTTGGAGTGAAGGGATCTTAGAGGTAGACGGGCAGGAAAGTCTCTACTCCACCTACAGTTACTGCGCGCCCACGCACCACTCCCTTGCATTTGTATGTTATTTTGTGGGTGAAAATTGCTCTCCTGTGCACTCAGCATCCCTCTTGACCTTGAGAAAAGCTTCATTTTAAAGATGAGGAGACTTGAGACTTAGAGGGACTTACTCTGCATCTGGTTCGTTGCTGTGACAGCCTTAGGCTAGAACTGCAAGCCCAGTGAACTTCCCATACTACCCAGAGCAGGGGTTTCCCAACCTCTGGGCCACAGACTGGTACCTCCTATCAAGTGAGCAGTGGCATTAGATTAAGAAATAAAATGCACATTAAATGTAATGCATGGAAATCATCCTGAAACCAGCCTCCTGCCCCTCCCTCTGTGTGTGAAAAAATTGTCTTTTATGAAACTGGTCCCTGGTGCCAAAAAAGTTGGGGAGCACTGACCCAGAGGATTTGGCTCCAAAGGAAACATGCATTCTTTTTAAAATTTACTGAGGTCTGATTTATGTACAATAAGCTAAACTTGTTTAAAGATTGATCAGTTTTGACAGATGAATGAATATACCCATAGAATCACCTCTTCTCACCTCTTCAAGACAGCTTGTATCCTTCACTCCTATAAATGTCCTCGTGTCCCCATTGGTCAATTCCTTCTCCACCCTTATCCCTGGGCGGCCACCAGCCACCAACCTGCTTTGTGTCACTGGGTATTAGTCTGCATTTTCTAGACCTGCATATAACTGGATCATACAATGCCCACTTCTGGCTTTTCTCCTGATGTTGTTGAGACTCATCCATGTTGCATGTAACAATAGTTTGTCTCTTTTTTGCTGAAGAGGTCTTATATATTCTGATGGGCTGGTATCGTAATTATAATCCCTAACCCAGCGTCTGTGAAAATTCCCTATTATGCCCTAATACTACTTTCCATTTTTAGACCACTTTAGAGATTTCATGGGGCTTCCTTGGTGGCTCAGATGGTAAAGAATCCACCTGCAATGCAAGAGACCTGAGTTTAATCCCTGGGTCAGGAAGATCCCCTGGAGAAGAGAATGGCTACCCACTCTAGTATTCTTGCCTGGAGAATTCCACTAGACAGAAGAGCTGAGTGGGCTACAGGCAAAAGGAGAAGAGGGTAACAGAGATGGTTAGGTAGCATCATTGATGCAATAGACATGAATTTGAGCAAACTTCAGAAGATAGGGAAGGACAGGGAAGCTGGCATGCTGCATCCCTGTGGTCGCAAAGAGTCAGACACAACTTAGCGACTAACAACAACAACAGATTACAAAGCTGATTCGTACACATAGTCGCTATTAAGTTTCAGACGTTGATAATTTCATGAGAAAACTGAGGTTCATTAGATTAAGTGCCCCAGAGAGTGAAGAGAACCCTGCCTCATGACTCTATCCTGTGGTTTTTGTCAGTACCCCGCCCTTGGTGGCCTCAAACTGCTTTTCACTGACTGGATCAGAATGCTCAGAGCTAAGGGCTTTGCTTTTCAGAGGCAAGAAACTAAGGGAACCCTGTCGCCCGCCAGCTTTCCTCCTGCAACTGCGGTGGTGGCGGAGCTCAGCACCACCCCCATCCCTACAGGCATCTGGTGTGGATGTGTGTGAGGGGGAGTCCCTCTTCTTGGGCAGCCAGGAACCCAAGAGACCCCAGCCACCGTCTGCGTGACACACTGACGTCTCACTCATGACAGCTGTTGGCACCGCCTGGGTTTGAAGCCCAGCTCCGCCTCTTCTCTGCTGGTGACCTTGGTTGAAGAACACTCTGAGCCTCAATTCTCTGTCTTTATACTGTTGACAGTGTTGACTGGGAAAAAAATGCATGAGACTTCCCTGATGGTCCAGTGGTTAAGACTGGGCACTTCCACTGCAGGGAGTATGGGTTCAATCTCTGGTTGGGGAACTATGATCCCACATGCATTATAGCAACAACAACAAAAAAAGGTATAGCCAGAAGTTGAGAGGTATGTTTTTCGAGGGGGACTTGCTGAGAACTCAAGCCCAGGAGGCAGCTTCTCACATATCTCTGGTGGGACTTGTTGAGGAGGTGAGGGAGCACTCAGCATACAAAGGAATTTTGCAGCAAAAAAACAGGTAATAAGAACATCAAATGGCAGTGAAAGTGTTAGTCGCTCAGTCGTGTCTGACTCTTTGCGATCCCATGAACTGTAGCCTCCTCTGTCCATGGAATTTTCCAGGCAAGAATACCGTAGTGGGTTGCCATGCCCTTCTCCAGGGGTTCTTCCTGACCCAGGGATCAAAACCAGGTCTTCTGCATTGCAGGCAGAAGACCTGCAATACTGTCTTACTGCCTACTGAAGACCTGCTCACTGTCTGAGCCATGGAACATTAAGAGATCACCATGAATTAAAGAAAATCAGACATCTCAAGTTAATGAATGAAGAGCTTTTCTATGTATGGGAAGACGCAAGAATCCGGGCTCACTGAAATCATTCCTTTGATGTGCACCTCAGCTCTCTGGGGCCAGCATCTGGCCTTTCTCCATCCTGAGTCCCCTCGGTGCACCGTTGGGGGTAGCTGCGGTGTCTGTTGGCTTGATGGCTGTAGTATCCTTTGTTTACTGATATGGCAGGTGACATTCTTTGTCTGCAACCATAACTGTACTTACCTTGAAGGAAGGACCCTTGTGAGGGTTAAGGTTGCTGAATCTTTGGGGAGTGCCTGTAATGCCTCAGTGGGGAAGGAAAGTGACTCCTGCTCTGGTGGTGATTTCATTCTGCATGATTCCCTTTGCCTTGGGGTTCCCAGTTGCCCCCCACTTTTACATATCTCTGCTCCTCCCTGAGCTGTGGCCGTGAAGTCTTCAGTGTGAAGCAAAGGCGAGGCAGATAGCCACCTTCCTCAGCATCTTGTCGTTGCAGAGCGCCCCAGGGCTGCCAGCCAAGTGGAAGCAGACCTGAGCAGAGCCAGGGCCACCCAAACTGCTGACTCCAATAAGTGGCCAGGCTGGGGATTTGAAGGAGGGCCATATGGTTATCCTCTGATTCATCTCAAATGGAATCAGACTCCAGCCTTGGAGAGGAAAAAAAAAGCACACTGAAGAATGGTTCCTTCATTGCGAAGTTCTCTGGGTGCCATTGGAGGGTTTCTTGAGGCTTATGGGAGAATCTCTGGGTTTTCTCTTCCCTGGAGGAGGACGGAAGGATAGATGCAGCAGCTGCCTGAGTGCTCTGGATTGTCTGTCAGGAGCTCAAGCATGATAGGTGTTGTCCTTTCTTGCTGGTCCCTCTTGCTAACTTCCCGTTTCCCTGGTGACTTTGTTATCAGGTTCTTTGCCACCTGCTGCTTAAGAGATTGAGGCTTATGGGGAAGTGCCTCAGATGGACATCCAGAAATTGTCTAGCTCCTACTCTGCACACAGCATCCCATTAAATTCTGTGCAGGAAAAGATGAATGTCGAGTTCTGCCGCCTAGCACTCTGAAGTCAGCCGCGGGCTCTAGCTGGCTGCAGATTCTCTATGGTGACTCTGAGGATCAGGCCGCCTTTCCTCCACCTGGGTGAATAATCCTCTACAGATAACCGACAGGCTCTGGGTTCAGTTCACACCCCACAGGGTACGAGAGGAATGCACAATGAAAGCAAGCTCTGTGTACCTTTCTTTCAGACCCTGGCTTTGGGCTTTCACTCTGCTCTCACTTGTTGGCTCTTTGGACTCACATATATCCTTTTCCTTCCCTGGGCCTCAGTGTTCCCACCTGTAAAAGGGGCTAAGTTCAACCACCCCTCGGATTCAAGTTCTGCTGACTCAGGGGTGATGTGGACAGTGTTTTCATTCCACCCAAGGATGTTTTCACTGCCTCCTGTGTGCTTTTCTGTTCTGGAGGTTTGGCTTCTCTTTTTTGTTTTGCTTTGTTGGACTTTCCCCAGTGCTATATGGTCAAATTCTTCTCCTTTTCAAGGAAACTCTTTAGGACTATTGATATTCTAAAGAGTAAATAAGTGGAAAGAAAGAAATGAGGCAATTACAATGGTGGGGAGTCATCTCACTAGTGTGCATTAGTATAATTTTTAAATTGATAGAATGTGCAAATTCTTGCAAAATACAATCAAAATGCTGGTGAAATGAGACAGAAGGTTAGGGCCTTGAGTCCAGCCCCCGGGGGGAAAGAAATTGCTCCTTGGCACCTTTTTAATTAAAGGGACATCAGCAGCTGTTTTTGCAACAATTCCTATTGTGTTCTGTTGCCCCAGTGGAAGCATAAACATCCTTGTACAGAAAGCACGCGTGGCAATGAACTCCACTAGGACCAGCTATTGCCACCCACAGTGGGAAGCTGAGAGAAACACCAGCATCGCAGCTCACAGCAGTCCGGAGCACGCCAAGGGGAAGCTGAGCACACAGATGGCCAGAGGCAGCCAAATGTTTCTGATTTCCTTCCAGCTTTTGCTGGATAAACCTTCTCTGTGAATCAGGTGGCAGGATTGTTTAGACTCCTACTTCCAGGTCGACGGTGCCCCATTCAGAAATATTTACTGTGAGCCTTTGCTCTCTAAATGTTTATCCTCTTCTCTTGGGCAGGAAGCACAGAGAGAGAAGGAAAGATAGCTTCCTCCAATGGCTGCTTCTGTGTACAGTCCCTTTAAATACAGGCAAACACATGCAGAACCGCACAGGGTTGCTGGGTTTCTGAACCCGAGGCATCTGCTGTCTCCTTTCTTCATCAACCTGTCCTTGAATTGCCTGCATGCCCTTCCTTTCTCCTCTTTCTGCCTAATCAGATTTCCCCCCGCCCTGGAGAACTAGTTCAGCCACAGAACAGCTGACTTCCCTTCCCTTTGCTTTCTTCTCCCCCTCCCTGTCTCTTTTTGTCTCTCTTATCCTCTCTCTTTCATCTCTTGTTCCTCAAGCCTTCACCTCGTAAGTAAACAGGGTAGAGAGCATCATCTTTCCATCACTGATGATGCGCTTTGTCCAAGGTCTTCATCCACTTCTCCACAGTTATCCTGGGGGCCTCTTATATCTTGCCAATCAAAATCTTTGAAAAACAAGACTAAGAAAAAAAAAAGTATATGTGTTTATCTTCATGAAAAATTCCGAGTAAAGCCATTTAAATATATATATATATACACATACACACACACATGCACACACACAGATATTTCAGGGTGTATTTATGGGCAACTGTTAGAGCCTATTATAAGAGAAGTGGGAGTACAAAGATAATTAGATGTAATCTTTGCCTCCAGGGGACTGGCGATCTAGTGTGGAAGATAGAAAATTATGATAAGATGTCGAAAATGTGATGTAAGTGGTAGATGCAGTATCTAAGTGAGACGAGGAGGACGTGATATAACCAGACAAGGGGGCCCCCGAAGTAAATTTAAAGGACAAATAAGAAGGGAGCAATGCTTTGCTTTGGTTTGAGAGGTCGGAGTCAGGGAGATCAGCAGACAGTTCAAATGATTTCATATTACACTGCAAATGAAGATAGAGGCAGATTTTAATTTAAATTAGCTGTCATCTTGCTACCACCCCCTTCCCCCAGCTAAGTGAATAACTTGTTACTGTTTAGAAGGAAAAGAAAAAGTCCCGACTACGAAAGGAAACAGTTGGCCCATTAATTGAGCCCAACTTTCTATCTGGCATTCTTTTATTCATTGTTCCATTGGGCATTTGTGTTGCTTCTGCTGTGCTGCTCTGTGGACCCCATGGACCATGGACTGTAGCCCACCAGACTCCTCTGTCCATGGGATTTTCCAGGCAAGGATACTGGAGTGGGTTGTCATGCCCTCCGCCAGGGGATCTTTTCGACCCAGGGATCGAACCCGTGTCTCTTAAGTCTCCTGCATTGGCAGGCAGGTTCTTTACCACTAGCACCACCTGGGAAGCCCATATAAACCATAAACACGATTTAATAATGCAATTAGTGCCATATTAGAGGTTTGGAAAGAAGCTCTGTGGGACCACAGAGAAAACAATTAGTGTAACTTGAGAAGGTTGAGGAAAGCAGAGGAGGTGACAATTAAGGCAGAACTTAAAGAATGAATAGAGATTCTTTAGGTACAGAAGAGCCAAGAGCATTCTGAGAGAGAACAGCATGAACTTCAGAGCGTAAGGCACATGGGGGCTGCAGACTGATGAGAAGGAGATAGAAAAGAAGTCATGAGAGGTGAGTGTGGACAAATTACTGGAGCCAGATTGTTTCCTAGAGGTTATGGAAAATAACATTTGAAGGCAGAGAAGTCAGTATAAAGTGAAACGGTGCAGAGGAAAACTAGCCATGGAAGCCAGTTAGAAGGTGGTTGTAATAGTCCTGGTGAAAGATTAATAGGACTTGGATTAAAATACATTAAGAACCAGATGCTAGACAGGTTCTTGAAATTGAAGTGACAGGATTTATGATCTGTGGGGTGTGAAGAGTAGGGGAGCATAAATGTAGCTCAGGATTTCCGGCTTAGGAAACTAGAGAGGCGGAAGCATTATGAATTGAGATAGAACATATGGAAGATAGATAAAGAGCAGGGGTCCACAACCTTTTTGCACCAGGGACCGGTTTCATGGAAGACAGTTTTTCCATGAGTAGGGAGGAGGGATGATTTGGGGATGATTCAAGCACATTACACTTATTGTGCACTTTATTTCTATTGTTCTGACATCAGCTCTGCATCAGGCATTAGGTCCTGAAGTTTGGGGACCCCTGGTTTAAAGGCTGAGGCAACGAATTTGACTTGAGACATGTTTTAGGTGCTACAGACATACAGGTACACGTGCAGCTGGAGACGGGACTCTGGAACTCAGAGGAATGGTTAAGGCTAAATTTGGATATATATGATAGTAGAAGGTGTGGGAGTAGGTGTAATGAACCAGGCAGGGTATAAAGAAAAGGGAAGTGGGGTGAGAGGGAGGTTCAATAGGGAGGAGACATGATTCGTGTTGATGTACGGCAGAAACCAACACAATATTGTAAAGTAATTATCCTTCAATTAAAAACAAATAAAAAGAAAAGGAAAGAAATCAATCCCCATGGGTAGAATTCTGGGGCACCAATTTTGGGGTAGAGGAAAGAAAAAAAACAGGTGAAGGAGGCTAAGAGGCATGGTTCAGGGGGCAGGAAAAAACAAAGAGATGTCCTGGAAGAAGATAAGGAAAGAGAATTTCACATAAAAGATTTAGGTCAACCAGATGTTTCTTTCCCTTTGTGTTTCCAAAGTGAGTAAAAATCGTTGGAAATGAATGCAGTGCGTTGTGAATGAGATGTTCTCAGAGGATGATTCTAAAACTCTCTGTAGGATGTCTGGTAATTCCCTTCAGCTTCCCCAGACTCCACGATCAGGACCCTGAGATACCGCCTAGCTCTTTTGACAGCTCTTTCCACAGAGAGCTGGAATCCGTTCTCCGAAACTGAGACCGCTGACAGAGCTGACTGAGTAGACAGATGATCTGGGATTTCTGATGTAAGAATCATCTGCCCTTTAGAATTCCCCCACTGCTAAGTTCCACTTGGAGATTCTACCTCCCCTCCTCCCATCCCTACTTCAGTACCAAGCTTCAGCCCCATTCAGATGACATCCGAACTTACTTGTTCTCACGGGAAACCAAGCTGAAATCACCTAATTATCCTTTCTGGTGTGACCCTGCATTTACTTGTTTATTGGCTGCGCTGGGTCTTCGTTGCTTTGTGAGGGTTTTCTCTAGTTTCGGTGAGCAGGGACTATCTTCGTTGTGGTGCATGGGCTCCTTGCAGGGGCTTCTTTTTTTGTGGAGCACAGGCTCTAGGTGATCAGGCTTCAGTAGTTGCAGCACACAGGCTCAGTAATTGTGGCACACAAGCTTAGTTGCTCTGCAGCATGTGGAATCTTCCCAGACCAGGGATCGAACCCATGTCTCCTGCATTGGCAGGTGGAGTCCCATCCCCTGCACCACCATGGAAGTCCTGACCCTTTCTTTTTCAATTCAACACATCTTTCCCCATCCTTGCTATGTGCAGGCAATGCATTAAGCACCATGGATAAAGCATTGAGAAACTGTCTCAGCTCCTGTTTTATATCTCAAGAAGCTGAGATCTCAGCCTGCCATGTGCTAAGCTCATTTTCTATCATTTCCTCTCTCTGGTAAGTCCCTGCCACCACCACCTCTCCATCAGGAAAAGCTCATGTCGAGGAATGCTGGGGATCCATGCTCTGTCTTTAAGACCTCAGGATTCAGGAGGTGGCTGTTGGTCAGGGGCTGGACCATCCTCTGTGTCCCTGAGAGAAGGTTTTCTCCAGTCTTCTAAGTCCTTGCAAATTGTTCTGCATACTTGGGTCTCTCTGTACTCAAGTACACCAACTCGAGTTGGTGTCTGTTGTACACCAACAACCTGGAGATGAGTAGAGAGGTGTGGAATCTGGATGGGTGATGGGTGATTTGGAAGGAAATGATAGAGGAGAGAAGATGGAGGAGGAAATAGCAGAAGATCTTGAATGGGGAGGAGGGAACTTGAATCAAGTTTGGATAAAGTAGATTTACTCCCCAAAAAAGGAGTTGTATTTTTCATGGTAGGTTGTATGTTTCTGGGAATAGAATTTCTAAGAGCTGACAGACCCAGAAGATGTAAGCACAATATATAGCTTTTTTTTTTTTTAATTAAAAACATATATTTATTTCACTGTACTGGGTCTTAGAAGTAGCACACGGGATCTTCAGTCTTCACTGTGGCATGCAGAGTTTTAGTTGAGGCATGTGGGATCTAGTTCCCTGACCAGGGATCAAATCCTGGGCTCCCCGCATGGGAAGTGCCAAGTCTTAGCTCCTGGACCAGCAGAGGAATCCCTGTAGTTTTTAAATTTAGGTGATTTGTTGAGTGATGGTTCTTCATGAGTTACAAAAGGATGTTGAGGAAGGAAGATAAACAATATCCTTTGTAAAAGATGTCGATAGAGACAGGTGCTCAAGAAATGTTAGTTATTATTCATAACTGAGACAGTTCCTAATATTTAGCTGCGTAGTAGCAATCATTTGCTCCTGACTTGAGAGTCACCTATGACAGAAGAAAGGTTTTGCATCAGAGTGAAGAAGCTCAGATAAATTTCCTGACCTCGGTTGAAAATGACTCGAATACCTCTTACGAAATAGAGTATTTCTACTTGTAAAAAAAACCTGCAGAAGCAGAAGCTCAGAAGTGTCTAGTTGGAATTGCTAGTAAAGATTATCTATTCCGGCTCCCACGTTTTACGTAGCGTCAAATGAGACGAGCAAATGAAGTTACTTTTTCAAGACCCATATCTGGCTTGTGGCCAAAGGAGAGCGGAGGCCTCTCAGTCTGACCACGGTTTCCTTTTTTTACATCGGGTTACCTCTCTAGTCCAGGCTCTGCCTCTAAGAAATCAATTTCTGACAAGGCTTTGGCTCTGTTTTCTGAAGGAATGGATTGGTCTGCTGTCTGGATTAGCCTTTTCATATATTGCGTTGGTTTTTTTCTTTCCCTTTTACTCCCCTTCTTCTTCCTGACTTTTGTTTGCGTCTCAGCCCATAGAAGAGGAAGCTGATCTGTGGAGAGGCCAGTTGGCGTGGGGACCTCTGAGTGCAGGGTGGGGTGGGTGGGTGAGGAAGTGTCACACCAGGGGCTTTGTAGGTGTTGGAGGTGACCCTTTGTTGTCTCAGTCACCCACCCATGAGGGGTATTCTTCTCTGGGGGAAAGAAAATTGGCTTTAGAGACAAAAGATCTGGCTCACATTCTGGATCTGTTACTTTCTGAGAATGTAGCTTTTATTTTTTTTTTTTTTTTTTTTTTGTACTTTTGGCCATACCTCAAGGCATGACAGATCTTAGTTGCCCAGACAAGGATCAAACCCACACCCCCTGCATTGGCAGCCTGGAGTCTTAACCACTGGACCGCCAGGGAAGTCCCGAGAATGTGGTTTTCGAACAGATTATTTTTATACGTTGGATGAATCAAAATAAAGCAATGTATATAAACGTAATAAAAACCACAAAAAGGCAGGCACATGTAAAGCGATACTACTATTTGTTATCAATGGTTGGGTCTTGGTACTTTGAGGCTTTTCCAGAAAGTCTGTGACCTGTTGGTTTTGTGTGACTTCTGGTAGGTTGTTCTAATCTTCACTAACCAAGCTCCGTTCTCCCAGAGAAGCTAATTCACAGTGGGGAACATGAGAAGCCCTTTGAGAGGCCAGTTCCGTCAGGGTAAACATGTCCTTCTGGAAACTTGAGTTTTTACTTCACCTTTTTTAGGAAGCAGGGACATGAATCATAATGAGTTAGAAAGTGTCTTTTGTGAAAATGAGAGATTTCGTGAACTCAAGCACATGTGACCAAAAACATGTATAGTAGTTTCCTATTGCTGCTGTAACAAGTTCAGGGGCTTAAAACAACGCAAATTTATTCTCTCAAAGTTTGGACAGCAGAAGTCCCAACAGGGCAGTATGGGCTCAACTCAAGATTTCAAGAGAGATGCATTCTTTCTGGAAGCTCTAGGAGAGAATGTTTCTTGATGTTTCCAGCTTCTAGACCCACCTGCATTCCTTGGCTAGTGGCCACTTCCTCCGTTTTCAAAATGCATCACCCCAACTTGTGCTTCTGTCATCTTATCTCCCATCGGTCTCTTTCTCCCTCTCTCTTTCCCTTACAAACCATTATGAGTACATCCTTCCAACTCAAGATCTTTGGCTTACTCTTCTGTGAAGTCCTTTTTGCTGTGTAAGGTCTGGAGATGAGGACATGATCGTCTTTATCTGCCATGGCATGCACATGTGTAAGCACTCTGCGTGTCTCCTTAGTTCATGCTATTTCTCAGAGTAGAGGTCTGCTTGGCTCTCTTCACCTGCAGTTCCTATTGTTCACTCCTCATTTGCTGTCTCATCACCCTCACTGTTCCCAATCCATGCACCAAATATTTATAGCTAACTTTTGCTAAGTGCCTACTGTGTACATTTGTGTTGTCATTGTTTAGTCACTAAGTTGTGTCCAACTCTTTTGCGACCCCATGGACTATAGCCTACCAGGCTCCTCTATCCATGGGGTTTTCCAGGCAAGTCTACTGGAGTGGGTTGCCATTTCCTTCTCCAGGGAATCTTCCCAGTCCAGGGATCAAAGTTGTGTCTCCTGTATTGAGAGGTGGATTCTTTACCACTGAGCCATCAGGGAAGCCCTACTGTGTGCAGACAACACTTTAAACAGATGACGCATGGGTTATTTTGTTTATTCCTCATAACAGCCCTATGAGATGGGATCTATTATTATTCCCTTGTTACAGATGAGAAAACTCAGGCACAGAGGGTTTTTTTCTTGTTTTGTTTTTAAAGTTGCCCAAGATCATACAACTAGCAAGTGGTAGAACTTAACTTGGATCAAACCTCCAGGCAGTCTGACTTAGTGTGATTTCTTAACCAGCCCCCACAGGATTGACATGTAACTGATGTTTAGTAAAAGTCAATGAATTGCAGGAGGAAACGAGGTCCGAAGAAGCAGTGTGCCATTGGTAGATTACACAAAACTAGGGTCGAGAGGGCAACCTGCCTTGCCCCTTGGTTTGGTTGGGGGCCCCAAGTAACTGCAGTGTGGTTGACTGTGTAGAAATGTGATCTGGAGTTGTAATGTTGTTATCACCCTTTCTGAAAGTGTTGTGTGTGTGTGTGTACTACTCATCTTGATTCCAAATTGAGAAGACAGGATTATTCTCAGAAATTAGGACTCCTTGACTTCCACCTCTCCCAGCCACCACAGGCTACTGCCAATTGAACCTCCAAGTGGAAACAGGAAGACTGCTCCTATTCCTGTGGCCCCCCCAACAGGGCTGCTCGGACAGAGTGCAGAGTGGTTTGCTTTGTACTTGAGTTTGTGGTCAAAGCAACATACATTTGAATTCCTACTGCACTTTGAGCAAGTTACTACACTCCTCTAAGCCTCAGTTTTCTCATTTATTAAATGGGGATAATGAGACCTGCCTCAAGGGGTTGTTATAGTGATTAAATGAGATAATAATGCATAGAAAAGAGTGCATAGTAAATGCTAGGTACAGGTTAAGATCAGCAGCTCTAGAGCCAAAGGCAGTGTAGTGTAGGAGGCATGAGGGTGCTCCAGTTCAGTTCAGTTCAGTCGCTCAGTCGTGTCCGACTCTTTGCGAACCCATGAATCGCAGCACGCCAGGCCTCCCTGTCCATCACCAACTCCCGGAGTTCACTCAGACTCGTGTCCATTGAGCCAGTGATGCCATCCAGCCATCTCATCCTCTGTCGTCCCCTTCTCCTCCTGCCCCCAATCCCTCCCAGCATCAGAGTCTTTTCCAGTGACTCAACTCTTCACATGAGGTGGCCAAAGTACTGGAGTTTCAGCTTTAGCATCACTCCTTCCAAAGAAATCCAAGGGCTGATCTCCTTCAGAATGGACTGGTTGGATCTCCCTGCAGTCCAAGGGACTCTCAAGAGTCTTCTCCAGTACCACAGTTCAAAAGCATCAATTCTTCGGTGCTCAGCCTTCTTCACAGTCCAACTCTCACATCCATACATGATCACTGGAAAAACCATAGCCTTGACTAGACGAACCTTTGTTGGCAAAGTAATGTCTCTGCTTTTCAATATGCTATCCAGGGGTAAGTTAATACACCAACCAACCAATGTGCACAGTCACTAAGTCGTGTCCAACTCTTTGCGACCCCATGGACTGTAGCCAGCCCACCAGACTCCCCGGTCTATGGGATTCTCCAGGCAAGAATACTGGAGTCAGTTGTTACTTCTTCCTCCAGGAGATCTTCTGGACCCAGAGATTGAGCCCAATCTCTTATGTCAACTGCATTGCAAGCAGATTCTTTGCCACTAGTGCTACCTGAACTCTGGAGTCAGGGTGTTGTGTGGGGGGGATGAGGGGACTCCAGGGGTAAGGTAATAAGCCGACCTAAAGTTTTGGTGAAAGTCCATTTCCAAGTTTGCTCCCCAGCATCTTCATTGGGATAATTTAAATAGCCTTCGTTCCACTGGGTGAAGTTCTCAGGGAGAGGAAGGAGCTTGCTGAGGAATGTGGAATGGCTCTTCTCCTAACCTCTCCTGCCTTCTTCCGGGCTTCACAACTCCGCAGAGCAGCTCCCCTCATCGAGATGAACCCCTGACATGTCAGCAGGGTGGAGAGGATGGCAGGGGGTGCCAGAGGAGTCTGCTTGTAAGTAGGACTGGAGAATCAATCGATCCATCAGGAGGAGCCTTGTAGGAACCTCAGACCTCATGCAGACCTGCGGCAACTCTGTGCATCAGAACATTTGAAGTTCTTATCTCCCTTGGAATGTGAGATCACAGGCTCACAACTGATGGCTGGACAGACAGCGTACCCCTTTGCTGTCTGGCTGCTTCAAGCAGCAACCTAGATGTCACTTCATCCATCAAGTCTTGGCAGGGAGGTGGCAGGTATGGTTGTCCTGTTAGGGCTGCGGCTGCCTGCCCTGCTGGCCAGTAGGGAGGGGACATGGGGGAGAAACAGAGTGACTGGACACCAGTAAAGCCACTTCAGCAAGATGGGCAATTTCATATGTGACCGGTGAATACTTTAAAAGGGAATGACTCTCTGGGGACCTTGAGCAAACAAAGAAGGCTACTGTTTGCTAGACAGCGGGCTTGGAACGATGTGGAGGATAAGGGGAAATCTCAGTGAATTTCTTATTTATTTCTCCTTTCCCTCTATTGCAGGCTGGTGAACAAGCCACTGTTTTCCTTTTTGAATTTATTTTTTATTGACATATAACTGATTTACAATGTTGTGTTAAATCTGCCGTATGGCAGAGTGACTCAGTTATACACATATATACATTCTTGTTTATTGCTATATTCTTTTCTATGATGGTTTGTCCCAGGATATCGAATATAGTTCCCTGTACTATATATACAGTAGGGCCGTGTTGTTCATCTTTTCTATATCTAGGAGTCAGTCACCATGGCTGTCTGAGTTGGCCTGGGAAGCAGGTAGCATGGGGGCTAAATATACTTAGTCTGAAGAAGACCTGAAGGGATAAGGAAGATGCTGAGACAGGGCAGAAAGTGGATGCTATTAATTCAACAAGAACTTACTGAGCCATGACTTTACGCTGGGCACCCGGGATTTCTGCTGGGTGTTGGAGGTTGAAAGATGGGTAAGACCCAAGCCCTGACCACAAGGGGCTCCCAAGCTCTTGGGGAGGACAGACTCAAGCAGATGACTTTGATATAATGTGATAAGATAGTGAAGGAGGGAAGGTTTCTCTCCTCTAACATCTGGAGAGCTGTCATGTGAAAAGAGGGTGCTTGTGTTGGGGACTTCAGAGGGTGACTAGAGTTGCTGGCAGGGGTAGGGGGAGGCGCTGATTTCAATTCACCAAGAAAACAACTTTTGCAAACGAGGGACCCAAGTCCGGTATGCTCTGCCACCCAAGGTAGTACCTTCTCTCTCTGGTTGGGATTGATTGTAAATCAGCTTCCGTATCAGCCTCCTCAGAAGGACTCAAACCTTCGATGCGGGGAGCCGGCATGAGGACCTCCACCCATGGCAAAGGTCATGAGGAAGGAGGCTCGACATACACAAAGGCGGGATCGAGCCTCAGGAGTCCCCCTGGAAATTCTCGAGCATCTACCCCCAAAACCAGAGTCTGCCTACTTTACTACTTTGTGCTCTCACCTACACCTCTGACTTTACGGGGGACTGTCCCCCACCACCTCTTTCGGAGAAGGAGTTTTGGCTTTGACATGCCACGCTGATTACAGGTGGATATTCGTGACACTTCTAGGTTGGTGTTAAGAGTGGATCTGAAGTCCCTGGGGGGTGAGGTGGACCTGCATAGGATCTGAGGTCTGTTGGGAAGAGTATGGAATCCAAGGGGTCCTTTCTAAGCTTTTGGATGGGTACTTTCACATGTGTGATTCTCTTCACAGCTCCAGCAGTTAACAGATAGCTTCTCCTATTTAAAATATGAAAAAATAATGAAGCTCATGGAACTGAAATACACACAAAGCTATTAAAGAGTGTAACAGGGTGATCCCAGAACCAAGAGCATGAAGATAGAAGGACCCCAGAGGCACCTCACTGACTCCCCGAGGTATTGAACAGCCAAGGTGGAGGAAGGTGATTGGAGGAATCCCACAGCAGAGGTGTGTAGACCTTCCTTCTAAGCCTACTGTCTTTAAAGTATCTTGGTGTGAAGTCTCTGGGATCCTCTGAGCATCCGACTCCCAGGCATCATCTTTTGGAGCAGTCCCTCCAGGATTAGTTAAGCATGGCTTATCCTCACAACAGGACTGAAGGAACATGCATTGATGAACTGAGGGAGTGGAGCACAGACCTTGGGGGGGTGAGCCTTGACACTCACTTGCTGGGCAGTTGGTACCCACTGATGGGCATTTTGGGATGCAGAGGCTGAGATAAGCAGTAACAAGCAAGATACAGTGAAGGACATGGGAGATGAGTCCAGTGTAATCTCGCCAGGGCAGAACAGCGGCTGTAAGAAAGAAGAGAAAGAACTGTTAAGCTGGAGAAAAAGGAAATGAAGTGGCTTTGAGTTTCTTAGATTTGGGAGACTGGAGTTTTCAGCAGTAAATGGAATAGCTTTAGGTCAGCCTTTCACTCCTTACAAGAGAAAATTCCAGAAAGGGTGATGCTCTTCCTGTTTTCACTGCAGTTTCTGGTGATGGAGAGAATGTATATTGCAACACTTTTTTGCTGAAGAATCCAACGCTGTTTCCTTGTTCGGTCCTCTTCGCTCTGGAATTGCTTCTGTTGCAGAGGGAGTTTGCTTCTTTAAAAGAAAAAGAAGGTTGTGATAAAGGAGGAAGTGCTGTCATGTCCCTTTAGCCTTTCTCAGCTCACTGCTAAACTCCTGCCAGCATACTGAAGCACTGTTTTAGAGTCATATGTCAAGGGTTCAGGATTCCTCTCCTCCTTCCACTGATTTTCTCTTAATAGGGCTGTTTGTGTTTGTGTGTATGTGGGTGTGTGTGTTTCAACACATATTTATTGGGCCTGCACGGTGCCAGGGTCAAGAGAAACAAATACAAATAAGAAATGACCTCGGGCTACCTTGGTGCTTTCAATCTGATAATGAAGAAGTTATCAAATAAGTATGTTGCACTCTGCTGCGTGCCTAGAAATACAGAGATATGAATGGTGTTTTGGAGGAATCGCACAGGAGCAAGAGAATATCTCTACTTGGAAGGTCCTTAGTTTTTCCAAAGCTCTGGATATTGTCAAGTGAATATTGTATTAGGTCCTCAAAAGTGTTGGAATTACATACACTTTTCTTAAGCTTCATTTAGAGTGGTTTTAGGTTTATAGTAAAATCAAGAGGAAGAGTGACTTCCCTGGTGGTCCAGTGGCTGAGACTCTGCTCCCAGTGCAGGGGGCCCAGGTTCGATCCCTGGTCGGGGAACTAGCTCCCACACACCGCAACTATAGATCTCGAATGCTGCAATGAAGATTGAAGATCCCAAGGTCCACAACTAAGACCCGGCTCAGCCAAATACATGCATAAATAAAAATAAGAAATTGAACGGAAGGTATAGAGATTTCCATCTGCTCACTGCCCCTACAATGCACAACCTCCCCGCTAATCAACGTCACTCACCAGAGTGGGACATTTGTTACAGTTGATGAACCAGCATCAGATCAGATCAGTCACTCAGTCGTGTCCGACTCTTCGAGGCCCCATGAATCGCAGCACGCCAGGCCTCCCTGTCCATCACCAACTCCCGGAGTTCACTCAGACTCACATCCATCGAGTCAGTGATGCCATCCAGCCATCTCATCCTCTGTCGTCCCCTTCTCCTCCTGCCCCCAATCCCTCCCAGCATCAGAGTCTTTTCCAATGAGTCAACTCTTTGCATGAGGTGGCCAAAGTACTGGAGTTTCAGCTTCAGCATCATTCCTTCCAAAGAAATCCCAGGGCTGATCTCCCTCAGAATGGACTGGTTGGATCTCCTTGCAGTCCAAGGGACTCTCAAGAGTCTTCTCCAGTACCACAGTTCAAAAGCATCAATTCTTCGGTGCTCAGCCTTCTTCACAGTCCAACTCTCACATCCATACATGACCACAGGAAAAACCATAGCCTTGACTAGACGAACCTCTGTTGGCAAAGTAATGTCTCTGCTTTTGAACATGGTATCTAGGTTGGTCATAACTTTGCTTCCAAGGAGTAAGCGTCTTTTAATTTCATGGCTGCAGTCACCATCTGCAGTGATTTTGGAGCCCAGCACATCATAATCGCCCAAAGCTTGTAGTCTACCTTCAGGTTCACTCTTGGTGTTGAATATTTTATGGGTTTGGAGAAATGTATAAAGACAAGTGTCCATTATTGTAGTATCCTGCGGAGGATTTTCACTGCCCTAAGAATCCTCTATGATCCACTTGCTGCTTATCTATCTCTCCATCCCCTGCAGCTTTTGGAAACCACTGATCTTTTACTATCTCTATAGTTTTGCCTTTTCCCTAATGTCATCTGGTTGGAATCAGACAATATGCAGCCTTTTCAGATTGGCTTCTCTTACACTTGCTAACATGTGTTTAATGAGGGCTTCCCAGGTGGCGCAGTGGTAAAAGAATCCCATGCCAATGTAGGAGATGTAGGAAACACAGGTTCGATTCCTGGGTGGGAAAGATCTCCTGGATGAGGAAATGACAACCCACTCCAGTATTCTTGCCTTAAAAATTCTGTGGAAAGAGGAGCCTGGCAGGCTATAGTTCTCAGAGTCATGAAAGAGTCAGGTATGACTGAGCATGCATGTGTGTGTGTATTTAATGTTCCTTCACGTCTCGATTACTCAATTCCCTTTAACCCTGAATAACATTCCACTGCCTGGATGTACCACAGTTTATTTACCCATTTACTTAACAAAGAATATCTTGGTGGCTTCCAATTTTTGGCAATTATGACTAAACTGCTGTAAACCTCTGTGTGCAGATTTCTGTGTGGACAGAGTTTTCAACTGCTTTGGATAAACTGCAAGGAACATGATGGTAAATACCATTTTTAATCCTCCTTTATGTGCCAGTTACTAGCCTCAGCTCCTGCAAACACTAAGTCACTCTTCACTGAAAGCCTATTATTAATAGACCTGTTGACAAATGAGAAAATGGGAGCTTAGAAGGTTATCTAACATGCATTTAAATGGCAGAGCTGGGTTGCCAATCTGAGTTTTTCCATTAGAACCACAATCAGGACACCTCAGTTTCTGCTTTACTGGTTTATTTTCATTCCTGGATCACTGCTTGAAACTCACACACAGAGCTCTAGCACCCTGACTGGCAAATAAATGTTACCCGCAACCCAGCCAGCTGCCGTTTCCTGTGTTTATAGATCACATAGCAGGAAAGTGTCTTAAGAGCCGTTTCGAGTGTTGTGTCTGCTTCTCCATGCGAAAGTGTGGATGCCGCTGCCGAGAGGGAGGATGGGGACATGGGATGCTCTGTGTCGGGTGGCAGTTCCCGTTTGGTACGGATTTGGAAAGGAATGCATACGCCCCTGGATGAGATCAGAGTCTTTGTTCTGTTTGGTCTGACACCAAGTGGTTGCAAAAAATCAATGGACTGTGAGGTCAGAGTTCTAGAACTGACTCCACTGTCCATCTGTCTTGTGGCTACGGTTAAGATGGTCGGCGTCCGCTTTGCACATCTGTGCAATTGAGTTTCAAGGACCTCCAATAAGCCAAGCACTATGTAGATCCATAGGCCCCAAAGACAAACAGGATGGTCTCCTGACCTTCTGAATCCCTGCGATTAGGAAGGAGGGAGGTATGGAGGCAACAGATAATCATCAAAGAGGTTCATTGTGCTGCCGCCAAGCTTTCAGTGGCCCATCTTGGAATTGTAGAGTGTTTGGAGCTGCTGCTGCTTTTTAAAATTATTTTTTGGGCTGCACTGGGCCTTTGCTTTCTCTAGTTGTGGTACATGGGCTCAAGGGCACGCAGGCTCAGAGATTGTGGCTCAAAGGCTATGTTGCCCCGCAGCATGTGGGATTAAGGTCCCTGACCAGGGGTTGAACCTGCGTTCCCTGCATTGGAAGGTGGGTTCTTAACCACTGGACCACCAGGGAAGTCCCTCTGGAGTTTCTTATGGACAAAGAGACAGATAGCTGGTGACAGCTTACAGCTGTTGTGAACCTACTGTTTGTTTAATCCAGAGGAGATTTGTAAGTAGTATCTCCATTTTACAAGTGAGAAAAGTGAGACAGATCAATTTTTTAAAATTATCCAACTGGTAACTGACTGCAGCAACATCCCAGAATTCATCTGACTTCAAAGCCTTATGCCTTTCTACCTCACCTAACAGCCCTTTGAAGATTTCATTTCTTGAGTTCCAAGATAACAACAGGCCAGCATTGCACCACTATTGAAATGACTTTTGTTTCTTTCCCTTCAGTGTTTCTGGGCATCAGTGTCAGTCAGGAGTTGATCACTCCCTGGCTCCTGCCTTTCTCGACCCTTCTCTCCCCAAACCTTCCTCTCTCTTTGACCACTCAGCTCTCATTGACCACTTAAGTTCCTGCATTTTCAAAACTGCTGGGTCTTGCTCAAATTTGTTAATGAATTGACAAATCAACAGATGTCTTCTTCTTGGGTGCATTTTTCTCTAAGGTACAATTGTATACAGTCTCTTCAAGTATACGCTCTTTTGTGACAGTTTATCAAAAGATTGTATCACCTGTTTCTCATTCCTCCACCCACCTGTCTACTCTCATATCAAAGCAGAATGTGTGTGTGTGTGCGCGCGCACGCACCCGTTGCCTCAGCACATTAGATGTGCCCCAACCCACATCTCTGTGAGAGTGCTTTTCCTATCACATCATCATGGTTGGTCTGCATTAGTCTCCCAGGCTAGACTGTGTCTCCTTGGGGTGATAGTGCCCTGGTTTTTTATTTCTCTAGCACTTTGCATGGTGCCTAGTACATGGCAGGAACTCAATTCATTCATTCATTTCTTTATTAACATTTGTTATTTTTATGCCCTGTGCTGAGTGCTAGGGAGACAGTGGCAAGCAAAACCAGAATTGTCTCTGCCTTCCTGAGCTGAATAAAGGTTCACTGGAGGAAACTGAAACTGATCAATTTATCTGTGAAAGACGGCTGCTGTCTTAGTCTGTTTGAGCTGCCCTTAAGAAAGTACCAAAGGAGTACGTCAAGCCTGTATATTGTCACCCTGTTTAACTTATATGCAGAGTACATCATGAGAAATGCTGGACTGGAAGAAACACAAGCTGGAATCAAGATTGCCAGGAGAAATATCAATAACCTCAGATATGCAGATGATACCACCCTTATGGCAGAAAGTGAAGAGGAACTCAAAAGCCTCTTGATGAAAGTGAAAGTGGAGAGTGAAAAAGTTGGCTTAAAGCTCAACATTCAGAAAACGAAGATCATGGCATCCGGTCCCATCACTTCATGGGAAATAGATGGGGAAACAGTGGAAACAGTGTCAGACTTTATTTTTCTGGGTTTCAAAATCACTGCAGATGGTGACTGCAGCCATGAAATTAAAAGGCACTTACTCCTTGGAAGGAAAGTTATGACCAACCTAGATAGCATATTGAAAAGCAGAGACATTACTTTGCCAACAAAGGTTCGTCTAGTCAAGGCTATGGTTTTTCCTGTGGTCATGTATGGATGTGAGAGTTGGACTGTGAAGAAGGCTGAGCGCCAAAGAATTGATGCTTTTGAACTGTGGTGTTGGAGAAGACTCTTGAGAGTCCCTTGGACTGCAAGGAGATCCAACCAGTCCATTCTGAAGGAGATCAGCCCTGGGATTTCTTTGGAAGGAATGATGCTGAAGCTGAAACTCCAGTACTTTGGCCACCTCATGCAAAGAGTTGACTCATTGGAAAAGACTCTGATGCTGGGAGGGATTGGGGGCAAGAGGAGAAGGGGATGACAGAGGATGAGTTGGCTGGATGGCATCACTGACTCGATGGACGTGAGTCTGAGTGAACTCCGGGAGTTGGTGATGGACAGGGAGGCCTGGCGTGCTGCGATTCATGGGGTCGAGAAGAGTTGGACACGACTGAGCGACTGATCTGATCTGATCTGATAGCATGGAGGGATAAGTTGAGAGATTGGGATTGACATATATAACATAGTTAACTAATAAGGACCTACTCTATAGCACAGAGAACTCTACTCAATACTCTATAATGACCTATATGGGAGAAGAATCTAAAGAGTGAATGTATGTGTATAACTGATTCACTTTGCTTTACAGCAGAAACTAACACAACATTGTAAATCAACTATACTCCAGTAAAATTTAATTATGTATATATGCGTGAGTGATCAGCTGCTCAGTAGTGTCTGACTCTTTGAGACCCCATAGACTGTAGCTGATCAGGCTCCTCTGTCCATGGGATTTTTTTTTTTTTTTTTTTTTAGGCAAGACTGCTGGAGTAGGTTGCCATTTCCTCCAGGGGATCTTCCTGACCCAGGTATCAAACTGAGGTCTCCTGCATCTCCTGCATTGGGAGGCAGATTCTTTACCACTGAGCCACCTGGGAAGCCCTACACACACACCACACACTCACACTTACACACAAAGTAACACAGACTGAGGGGCCTAAACTACATGCTTTCTTAGACTTTGGAGGCTGGAAGTCCAAGGCTCAGGTCTAGCAGGTTTAGGGTTCTTGTGAGGGTGCTCTTCCTGACTTGCAAAGGACCACCTTCTCCCTGTTTCTTCACATGGCCTTTGCTGGGTGGGTGCTTGGGGTGAAGAGAGAGACCGGGAGCTCTCTGATTATCTCTTCTTATAAGGACACTACTCCTGTCAGATCTGTGCTCCGCCTCATGACCTTATCTGACTCTCATTCCCTCCCAAAGGCCCCATCTCCAA
This sequence comes from Bos indicus, assembly GCF_029378745.1. NCBI lineage: Eukaryota > Metazoa > Chordata > Mammalia > Artiodactyla > Bovidae > Bos > Bos indicus. The sequence goes on from NC_091774.1 coordinate 33,714,847, forward strand.
ATACCATCATGCTGGAGGCTAGGGACTCAACAGATGAATTTGCAGAGCTGGCATGAGGACACATTCCATCCAGCCCATTGCAAGAACTATCAGTGACCTTCTGGAGAGAATGCCTCAGTGAGTTTAATGATAGGAATTTGGGGAGAAGGAGAGGTGGGGAGGATGCGTGTACAGCAGGTGGAGGCACATTACAGGGTAATCTATAGCTCCCTCTACACACTCTCTCCTCCATACCTCCCTCCCCCAGCCTGGGCTGACAAGAGGGGATCACCCTGCTACCCTTCTTTCCCTTATAGCTGCACTCAGCCTACATCTGACTGTCTGATCTACCTGCCTCTGAGTGTGGGTGGAGATAATAATATAATAAGGAGATAGAAGCCATAAGAAATGAGAAGCGAAATGCACGCAGCCTCAGAGAGAGAAGGTGGTGATGGCTGTATCTCTTTTCCAGGCCTTTCACTCCCCACTTTTCAGAGCTTTGCACGGGGCGGTCCCAGGATAACTGACTCACTGTAAGGGGTGGTGATTCTGCCAACACTGCTGCCGGGACCTGCCCCAGAGAGGCTACAAGCTGTGTCTTCAGGCTCTGCCCCGGGCTTAGAAGTTCTCTGTCCTGTACAAAGTGGCAGCCGTGGAAAGGGGCTGCTATTCTCAAACCTTCAAAGAGTCTCAGAGCACAGGCAGATTTTCCCTCTGTTTGAAACGCCATGAGACTAGTTCCTCCATCTATTTCTAAGTCACAGCTCAGGGAAAAGAAAACACACACCAGGATTCTGAAGGTATGGGATGTAGTCCCAGCTTTTCACATGATGGCCTGCGTGATCCTGGGCAATTCATTTGTCTCATTTCAAATAACATGCGTGATACCTCTGCCCAGGTACCCAGAACTGGTCAGTGGGCATCTAGGAACAAACAAAACTACTTATCTGTTTTTGAATATTTATTTTTATTTACATATTTATTTGGTTGCACCAGGTCTCAGTTACAGCACATGGAATCTTTTAGTTGTGGCATCTGAGATCTAGTTCTCTGATCAGGGATTGAACCCAGGCCCTCTGCACTGGGCCTTAGACCACCAGGGAAGTCCCAACAAAATGACTGCTGCTTTAAGGACGTCAGTGTCATAGGCCATGTGATTCAGGCTTCAAAGAGGAGAATGAGGTGGAAACTCAGGGATCGCACTAAAGAACCACTTAGCTCAGCCTCAGAGAATCTGGGAAGGCACCTTCCAGAGCTGCAGGACAGAAGGTAGAGGGATGAGGAGAGAAGAGGATATTACAGGTGAAGAGATCAGTGTGTGCACAGGCATCTGGATGAGAAAGGCGGGCACCAGGGAGCAGAGGCCACGGGTGTTCAGACATGGAATGCGTCTCCTGGTATGTGCGTGAGAGGCACTGGGACCAGTGAAGCTGGACAGATGGGCAAAATTCACTTTGTAGTAAGGGTCTGAGTTAATTCAAAGGCTCTGGAAAGGCACCAAAAGATGTTAAGCAAGTCCACGGCGTAACCAGATTTGTCTAATAGAGCCGAGTTTTGCCGCACAAAATGTGGTCCCCAGACCAATGGCTTTGGCACGACCCAGGAACTTGCTAGAAATGCAGAATCTGAGCTCCACCCCAACTCACTAAATCAGAATCTACATTTTAATAATATCCCTAGGTGATCTCCAAGTATGTACCTTAAAGTTGGAGCCATACTGGACTATAGTAAGGGTCAGCAAACTTTGTAAAGAGCCAGAGAGTAAATATTTTAGGTTTTGCTGGCCACATGGTCTCTGTGGCAACTACTAAGCTTTGCCTTTGTAATGTGAAAGCAGACAGACAATATGTAAACAAATGAGGTGGCTGTGTTCTGATAAAAGTTTATTTATGGGCACTGAAATTTGAATTTCATGTCATTTTCACTTGTCACAAAATATTCTTCTCCTTTTGATTTTGTTCAAGCATTAAAAAAATGTAAATACCATTCTTAGCTGGGGGGTTGTATAAAAGTGGGCGGCAGGCTGGATTTGACCATGGCCCATCATTTCCTGACGCCTGATCTTTAGGATTCTGATCCTCAGCTTTCAAATAATACCTCCTGATCGTTATGCTTTACTGTGAAAGTCCAACAAGCTGGAAATGATACCCAAACCAAACCTTTATTTTTCAGAGGAAGAAATGGAGGCCCAGAGAGGGGAAACTGACCTGCTCATAAGAAACACAGCTACTTAGTGGTTAGAACTCACACACAGACTTGCTTATTACCAAGTGCTCATCCTCTGCTCCATATAGAGCTGCTTTGAAAGAACTAGAGCCCTGCTTTTTTCCCCACAACTGCAGCAGAAATAAGGAATGCTTAAAAGGCAAATTAACTTTTTATTTCTGATAAGTTCCAACTAGTTAAGGGCTTTTTAATATCAAAGCTGCTTTGACAAAGCCAAATACTGTGAACAGCCTGTGTTCGGAAAATGTATTATGCAGAGCAAAACTGTAGACTTTTCAACACCTGAAATAAGAACACAAAGCTCTTTTTTTCTTTAGCAAAATTAAAGTTAGATTAGGTGCTGCTCCATAACAAAGGAAGTTTGGCTAGACACTGTTTCAGGTGTACCTATTTGTTTTTATTTAAAACTTGTTTGTTCGTAGTCATTGGTGAAGTTCATTATAATAGTTGTTTGAAAGTAGAATGAGTTTTGTGTTCCATTTGTCTTCTTATCCAAAACTGGAGAAATCCTAAGGGATTCTTAGAGCAAAATTCAAGACAGTGTAAATGAGAAGAAAGACTACTGGGAATTCCCTAGTGGTCCAGTGGTTAGGACTCTGCCCTTTCACTGAAGGGGGCATGGGTTGAATCCCTGCTAGGTGGGGTAACTAAGAAAATAAAAAAATTAAAAAATGATAGTGATGCATTAAAAAAAATTGGATTATGATGTAATTCTGCTGAATACTATTTAACACATTCAAATAACAACAAATGATTGAGGGATTAAAAAAATGTATATCAATGAATTCCACATTCTCCATAAATACATATCCCTAGCTGTGGCCCTTGGTCAAACAGAAACTGTCACTCACAAAGGAACTGGAGTTTCTGCCTTCTCTACCTCTTGTGATTTGTCTTTGAATATAGCAAGATGGTGATGAGATTCAGAATGTAGGTCTCAGATCCGGCAAACTGAATGCTGCTGCTGCTAAGTCACTTCAGTCGTGTCCGACTCTGTGCGACCCCATAGATGGCAGTCTACCAGGCTCCCCTGTCCCTGAGATTCTCCAGGCAAGAACACTGGAGTGGGTTGCCATTTCCTTCTCCAGTGAATAAAAGTGAAAAGTGAAAGTGAAGTCACTCAGTCATGTCCGATCCTCAGCGACCCCATGGACCACAGCTTTCCAGGCTCCTCCGTCCATGGGATTTTCCAGGCAAGAATACTGGAGTCGGGTGCCAGCGCCTTCTTCGGGCAAACGGAATACTCCACTTGGAAACAGAACTGCAGGGAGGTCCTCCAGAAACATAGCTGAGCACACCTCTAAATAAAGCGGGGCCCGGGCCAGTGGCGTCCTGCCCCCTGTTCTTCCACCGTGGCACTGGGACAGCGCACTGCCCCACTGAGGCACAGGTTCACTTGCACCCTCTTAGACATGCGTATCCGTATACGCACAAACATGCACACACCCACATGCCTCTTGTTAGCCGAATGCCCACATGGTTGGGGAAAATGTGCTACTCAGAGGCTGGGAGAAACCTGTGAGGTTGCTCGGTGCTGCAGGGGATGGGATCAAAAAGGATGGTCGGCTGTGGCCATCACACAATAAGGCTTGGTCAGAGCATCCTGGAAGCCTGGGCTCGTCTGAGGAAGCCGTGTGTCCTGAAGGTGGCAGGGGCAACGCTGACTCATCACTGCCCCTGCCCGCCACAGGGAGGGCGGGCCAGCTGTCAGAACACCATTCCCCTGCTCCTGCTCTCCATCCTGCCTGCTTCCTCCCCAAAGTGACCAGTTGTGAATCAGCCGCAAGAGACAGGAGGGAATCTCAGAGGGTGAGAGTGAGGAGGACTGGCAGAGCACAAATTCTCCTGCTGAGTAGTGCCCTGCTGACTCACTTTGAGGCCTTGAACAAATTGCTTTTTCCTAAATAATTAATTATGATAGTTTTCATTTATTTACAACTTGACTGTGTGGATGGTAGCATGGAGCCACCGTTCAGTGGCTCTGATCTCCAAATCTCTGATCCACCGCCTCACACTGCCTCTCATCTTCCCAGAGGAGATCCCCTCTCACTCTCAGCACAGTTCTTTGATATTGAGGTGGTCATAGTCCCATTTTAGAGATGAGCACATTGAGACACTGAGAAGTTCACAGTTGGGGGGTCAGGAGGGAATCCAAATCTTCTGACTCCAAATCCCAGATTCTTCCCAGTCTGCCTTTCCCAGGCCTTCATTTTTTCACAGAAGTGAAGAAATATTTCTTTTCCTTTTCTTGGGTTCCCAGAGCCTGAGATACACATTTCTAGCTAACCGGGAGCTTTCTCTGAGGAAGACGTGAATCAGGATCTGGGGGTCTGCTCTCTCTGCAGGGCTGAGGACTCACCCAGCCCTGGGCTACCTGCAGCCTGCTCTGCCCCTCCAAGAGGGCCAGCACCCAGCACAGCACTGTCATGGAGGAACCTGCTCTATAGAATTTGCCAGATCAAAAATTCAATAAAGTACTGATATTTAAAATTTTAATAGAAATCTTCAGACTTATCTAAAGGTAGCAAGAGGGTAGAATGAAACAACATATCTGGCCATTCCTGCCTCATTGCATTTCATCTGTACCGCATACTTGCCTGCCTATTCTGTACCCTCCTCCAGGTTATTTTGAATTAACTCCTAGATATATCATTTCATCTGCAAATAGTTCCATATATACCACTAATACGAAGAGATTACAACTTTTCTTAAAATATAACCACAGGATCATGATCACAACCAAAAAATAATCATGTAATATCAAATATCTGGTCAGTGATCGCATAACCTCTATTGCCTGATAATGTTTTTTTTACTGTGTTTTTGTGTGAACCAGGATTCAAATAAAGTTCCTACATGAATTGACAGATATGCTTCTTAGCGTGGATACCCTCCTTTCCCGCCCTTCTCTTATTTTTTTTTTTAATTTGAAATTTTTGGCTGATTCATGTCAATGTATGGCAAAAAACCACCACAGTATTGTAAAGTAATTAGCCTCCAATTAAAATAAATTAGTTTTAAAAAAACCAGCAAAACCATATTCAATCCTCAGCAAGTGGGTAGCACATAGCAAAAACTATTTCGTATTAAATAATATTATTTAAGAAAAGGAATAACTATTCATTTGAGTAAAAAAATAATTTTTTTTTGGTCAATAAAACTAGGTCATGTGTCTGTAGTTTCCCATAGTGTGGATTACGCTGGTGGCAGCCCCAGGACGTCATGGGTCCTCTTTTTTCGGTAGTTCTTATAAATTGATTATTAGATCAAGATGAAACTATTCATTTTTAGTGTAGATTTCTTTTTGTTTATCTATTTTATTTATTTTCTTTTACAAATTTTATTTATTTATCTGATTATTTCTTTTTGGCCATGCTGGGTCTTCGTTGCAGCGTGAGGACTGTCTAGATGCAGTGAGCAGGGGGTGGGGGCTACTCTTTGCAGCAGTGCTTGGGCTTCTCGTTGTGGTGGCTTCTCTTGTCGTGGAGCATGGGCTCTAGGGTGTGTGGGCTTCAGGAGTTGGGTGCACAGGCTAGTTGCCCCGCGGCATGTGGGATCTTCCCGGACCAAGGATCGAACCTGTGTCCCCTGCATTGGCAGGCGAATTCCCAACCACTGGGCCACAAGGGAAGTCCAAAACGATCCATTTTTAATGTAGATTTTATTTGGCTCAGAACTTGACCTGACCAGGAACTCTTGGTACGACACCAGGTGAAGCACAAGTCCTTATGAGAGAATCACTGATGACCCAGTGAAGACAGAACATTTGTCTCGTTAAACCACCTTGCAAAGTGTGTCCTGGAGTTTGTGTCCACATTCACACTGACTATACATACACAATGGACCAGTGAGAAGTGATCTCGTGAATAAGCATGAATTGAGTATCTGTCATGTTTGTCCTCCATGATACTTAGGTGTTGGGGATTTAAGATCAAATAAAGCACAGCCCTGGCCTGGGGCTGCTTCTCGTCTGGAGAGGGACAAACCAGTAAACCAGGGATTATAGGTGGGATATTGTTTAAATGCTGTGTTGAGTTACTAATGGATGCCAGAGCTGCAGAGAAGACGGGTATTCATCTCACTGAGTGATGGGAGGCTCCTGGAGGAAGTGAAATATTATGAAGGATGAAGTATGAACAATTTTTAAACTGAAATTGTTTGGTTCGGTGTTCTGCATTTGGAAAACTGGAAAGGAACGCAAAGTGATACAGGCTTGTATTCCTTTTTTTAAGGCTTAGACAAGGATTCCCAAGGCTTGAACTTATAACTGAAAGATCATTTATCCAGATCTCTTATTCCTAAACATCTTTGGCTCATCGATGTTTCCTTGTGCTGTTAGTTTGCCAAGAATATAAAGAACAAACCTATCTTCACATGGCCCCGGTCTGAAACTATGAATCTTGTCCTGTTGGAAAAAGTAACTTTTTTCTTTCATTAATTCTGGGTCTTCTTGGATTAACACTGAGTTTGCAGCCCCAGAACAGGAAAATGGGGAAGGCAAAAGCCCACTTGTGCCCACAGTGGGAAAACAACTGACCTTATTTTCTGTTTGTTTGCTTGTTTTTTCTCTGCTGACTCTCCTAATAGAAAGCAGCTTCCTGGTTACTGCCTTTATCTTTATCACATACCCTTGCCTGACTATATAACCTCTCCCTATTCTCCAGGGAGTGGGGCACAGTTCTTGAGGCACTAGCCTATTATGTTCCTCCATTGTCTATACTCAGTCGCTCAGTCATGTCCAACTCTGCAATCCCATAAACTGTAGCTCACTAGGCTCCTCTGTCCATGGGATTCTCCAAGCAAGAATACTAGAGTAGGTTGCCATTTCCTCCTCAAGGGGATCTTCCTGACCCATAGATAGAACCCGTGTCTCTTGTGGCTCCTGAATTGCAGGCAGATTCTTTACCCACTGAGCCACCTGGGGGTCCAAAGTGTTTGTTAATCGCTCAGTTGTGTCCACCTCTTTTCAACTCCATGAACTGTATGTAGCCCACCAGGCTCCTCTGTCCATAGGATTTCCCAGGCAAGAATACTGAAATGAGTTCCCTTTCCCTTCTCCAGGGGATCTTTCTGACCCAGGGTTCGAACCCAGGTCTCCTGCATTGCAGGCAGATTCTTTATCTTCAGAGCCACCAAGGAAGCCCCAAAGTTGCCTGGCAAAGTAATAAAGCCACTTTTTCTTTCTCCTCCATTTAAAAAAAAATCAGCTTCCCGAGAGCAAGGACCTTGACCGTCTCCTTCATCACCCTGATCCTACTGTCTAGAGGGGTTTGCCAAAGCATGTGCTCCATAAATGTTCTAGAATTAGTGTATTCATCTTTGTCCACTCCCTGTTCGTCTTATTCGAAGTAGTCCCCTCTGAGCATTTCCTCCAGGAATGGGCTCATGAACATGTAATGTCTTATGGCCAATTGCATCCCCATTATAATGATGGCACCCTCATCCTTACAGTGCACTGCAGCTTGCAAAACATTTCTGCTTGTATTGTCTTCCTTGAGCTTCATCTCAGCCTTGATAAGGTGAAGGCGGAACAGATACTGTTACTACTGTTTCTCGATGAGGAAACTGGGCCTCTGAGTTGCACCAGGTCCCAGGGCGGAGCAAGCAGGCACTGACCCCAGACCTTCCTGGTGCCCCTGGTGCAGTTCACTGCAAACCATCACGCCTGTCTCCTGTGTCTGCTCACGGAAAACAAAACCAACAAGGAGTAGAGTTCATCCCAGGCCAGTCTGCCAGCCCTCTGGGGAAGCTGCATCCTAGCTTCAGCCTGATGTGGCTATGATCCAGGCTGCTTATGTGCCCTGTGGAAAATCAGCCAGATGAAAGCTAAGGAGAGCCTGGAGAAGCAGACTTTTTCTCCAGTGAGCTGAGTCATGTCAAATTCAAGACAGTAAACACCCATGAGAAACTGTAAGAAAACCGGCCAACACGTGACCTAGGGTAGAAGCAGCAAGACTGGCATCCACTCTGTGAGGACATGCAGGACCCTGCCTGACTTCAGGGCTCAGAGCCTGGAGCACTGGTCCCTTTCCTGGAAACCAGGGGCGCCATGACTGCAGTGGGAGATGTGTAACAGAGGTTGAAAGGGGGCTGCTGCTTCTGCTGCTGCTAAGTCGCTTCAGTTGTGTCCGACTCTGTGCGACCCCATAGATGGCAGCCCACCAGGCTCCCCCGTCCCTGGGATTCTCCAGGCAAGAACACTGGAGTGGGTTGCCATTTCCTTCTCCAGTGCATGAAAGTGAAAAGTGAAAGTGAAGACGCTCAGTCGTGTCCGACTCTTAGCGACCCCATGGACTGCAGCCTACCCGGCTCCTCCGTCCATGGGATTTTCCAGGCAAGAATACTGGAGTAGGGGGCCATTGCCTTCTCCAGAAAGGGGGCTGAGGGGCTCTTAAAAGTTCAGAAAACAATGACAAACCATTTGCGAGCTGGATGTACACAGGGTGAGTGAGGCTCAGTTTTTAATGTACAGAGAAAGAGCATGGGCTTGAAGGAAAGGCCTTTTAGGCAGAAGATAGAGCTGGGGATGGTGGATGATGAGGGGAAAGTAGAGACTAGAATATTCTGTGTTCCTCTCCCTTTCCTGCCACAAATGCCTCATTGAAATAACCAGTCCAGGCATCTTCCTCCTTCGCTTACGACCCTCTTCCCCTGCCTCCACTCCCACATGCTGACTGATCTCAGACAAATCCATCAAACCTCTCTGAATGAGCCCTATTTTTCCTTAAGTAAAATTAAGTTCTTATTTTTTTTTTTATTCCACCAGTGAGGCGAGCACCTAACAAATAGATGAGGTCAGGGCGTCTCCAAGTGTTTGTAGCTTAGCAGTTGCCATCTGTTCGGGATCCTGCCTAAGTCTCAGGTGACTGTTATGACTGATTAAATGGCATGGCACTTTGATTCAAAAACTTTCCATTTAAGATGGTCCCTCACAACTCCAAGGTTTCCAAGGGAAGGTTCTTGCTCTTCTTCTGCAGTACGGAGATTTCAGAACTTGAGGATGATGGAGTACAGATGTGTTGTGTACAGATGTGTTGTGTAAGGATGGGTGAGGAGAGGCTGGGAGAAATATATGAACACATTATTGATCGGAGACATATTAATACATCTTTTGTTACCTGAACATTATTGACCAGAAATGTATCAATATCACTTACATGACAAATTGCTGGCCACAGGTGTCAGTTTCTGTAAAAATTTCCCGGTCAATAATGAGTCAAGGACCAACTGCATGTTTCCTACTATGCTTTCAAGAGCCCCCTTCAAACCTGTTTCACAGATGAAAACGTTAAGGATTTGCCCAGTGTCACTCAGCAAATGGGATCAGGATTCTAACCCGTGTCACCCTGAAACCAGAGTCCGTGTTCTTTCTCCCACTCCTCAGAGTCTTGCCACTTCTCTGTCACCACTTTTGGGGCACTCCCCGGTCTCTAAACTTAAGAGAATTCTCCAAGTCCTGAAGCCAACTCTGTATTATCTCTTCTCCCTATCCTGACACAAGTGCCTCATTTAAATAACTACTCCTACTAGAGATAATGATAACAATAATAATAATAACTGAGCAGAGACCGTTCATGGATTTTGTTTTATTTGATAGTTTCATTTTAGGTTCACTGCCTGACTTTAGGGCATAGTGATCTGGGTAAAATGACATCACAGGAGCCACAACCTTAAAGAAAGAGTGATTCATCTGCCTTAAAATTCTGCTCAATCCCACACGCATACCTGAGGAGTAAGCTGAGGGGACCTCTTGCTTCTGATTGGGGAGATGTCTGCTGTATAGAAACTGAATTTGTTAGAATATCCTCTCTAGAATCCAGACACTAAGAAGGCTGGGGATGGGCTTCTGGTTATTTGTGATGGGCCTTTGCATAGCCCCACAATTAAAAAAATGATTTATATGCTTACTGTATAAATTTTGGAAAACACAGAAAAATACAAAGAGGAATAAACAAATACCATAGTATATATAATCATACATAAATTAAACACAGTTGGGTTTATTAGTCACTTGCTGCAAAAACCATTTTTTTCCATGTCATTAATTATTCTCACATGATATCTCATGCATTTCTAGAATCCCATTAGATGAATATACCATTTAATCAATTCCCTATTTTTGGAAATCTGGGTCATTTTGTTGTGATGAACATTGTTAACACAAAAATGTCTAGGTCCTGAAAAGCAAAGCGAGATGTAAAGCCTTGGTTTTATCTTTTGTAAAACGGGATTGACAGTACCCATTTCAAAGCCCTGCCATGAAGATTATATAGTATATATAAAGTACTTTGCACAGTGCCCTGCACTTAGGGAGCTCTTCATAAACAGTAACTTATCATTGGCTTACTTTATGTCTGATTATTTTCTTAACTGCCAAAAAGTAGAATCACATTCTCAAGGTTTTTGAGGCTTGTGTGGTTTAACTGTGTTAGCCTATCTGAAGGTCAGTGGAAAGAAGGTTATACAGGAAGCCACGGTGGCACGTCAGCTCAGCCAGTGAGTAAGCTGATCAGTTAATGCAGCCACCGACCCACAGACGGGGTCCCGCTGTCCCCAGCATCCCGAATATCTTTAACATTTTTTTTTAATGTGGACCATTTTTAAAGTCTTCTTTAAATCTGTTACAATATTATTTCTGTTTTATGTTTTTTTTGACCATACGGTATGTGGGGTCTTCGTTCCCTGACAAGATTGAACCTGTGTGCCCTACATTGGAAGGCAAAGTCTTAACCACTAGACTGCCAGGAAGTTCCAAGACCTAGGCTTCTAATGGCCAACATTGAGTGACCCAGCTGCCGCTCAAATTTAAACATATGCTTAGGAGGGCCATTGAGAGCCAAGTAAGTTTGTCCCTCCCACTGAAACTCATCCTTGTCCCCTTATTTTGCATCTTTGTGTCTTAATTGATAAGGAACAGTGGCTGAGGGTGGTCTTCTAGTCTCCATGTAATTGTTGCTACTACTGGAAACAGATTCGCCCCAGGACATGACACCCTAAGAATAGGTCGGATGTGTCTTCTCACTCTGTATAACACATTACTGAGTATCATAGAATTTCAGAGTTGAAAGAAAACTTAAGTGACGGTTGGGCCTGATCCCCTTACTTCTGTGAAAGGCTGAGGCCCAGAGCTTTTAAATGATTTGTTCAAGGTCATAAAACAAACAAGTGGCCAAGCCAGAACCAAATCCCAGGTCTTCCGGATCCCTCCCTCTTCCAGGATTTTTTCTCCCTGGACCGTGCTTATTTCCAGCAAATTTCATTTGAAACCCAGCACTCGAAGTCACGGTTAACTTGTTGTCCAGATACGTCTGCCTCTCTTCCCCAAACTGAGCGTTTCTCCTGCGGGGTTCGTCACTGGGAAAATGAAAGCACATTGCTGCATGTCTCACCGTAGGCCTGTGCTGGACCTATCCTGCAGAGGATTCTGTTAACATCATCAAGAAGCACGAGGGGGCTTTAGGAGGTGGCTCTTGTTTCTTTTCTTCCCTCCTAAACATTTCATACAAATATTTGAAACTGATTTTTTAGGAGAAAGTCTTTCTTTTCTGGATTGAAACTAGTGTAGCCAAGCAGCATTTCTCTCACTTCTTTGGGTATGAACTAGAGGAAGCTGGCCTTTCTAACCTGATGCTTTCAACACAGGACTTTGAGTGAAGAAAGAGCAGCCGTGGTCCCATCTCTGATGCAGAGAATGCAGTTAGAAACATTGCCCTAAGCCCCTTGCCCTCTCTGGGGTGCAGCTGGATTCTCACGTCACTTCTTGGTCAATTTCAAGTTTAAAATCTTTATTTTAAAAGTTTTTATTGAACTTTCAAAGAAGTCAGTTCATCATCTGTTATGACAGTAGTCACCCCACCACTGGCAAGAAAATCCCCAAATGCCAGACTGTAGATTATTTTACGAATGAAAGAGATACCTCTGACATTTTTTTATTATTATTGGCCATGCCATGCAGCATGCAGGATCTTAGTTCCCCAGCCAGGGATCCAACCCAAGCCTTGCTGCAATGGGAGCACTGAGCCTTAACCACTAGACCACCAGGGAAATCCAGAAAGAGACACGTCTCGAATCAATGAAAGCCTGCCTAGATTTGCCTTCCAATGGGTGAGAAACTGGTGATTCTGTCCAGTCTCACGGTTCAGGCCTTGTGCTTTGGGCAGGGCCTGTCTGCTGGCTTCATTGTGCTCTCAAATGCCACAGTCAAAGCTCCCCACAGCAGACCTGGGTCCATCTGCCCAGGACTGGACTTCTGATCCCAAAGGAGGGCAGTAAGTCAGACAAAGTAAGGTCATAGATCAAGCTGGACTGTTTGTTACAAATATCAGAGCTTTTCAGGCCTGGGTCCATTTCTTGGCTCTGCCACTTATGTAACCTTGGACAAGTGACTTAATCTCCTTAAGCCCAGGCTTCCTCACCTGCAAATTGGCATCAATTCAAGTCCCTACATCATGAGGTTGTGTGATAATTAAATGAGAGAATGCTTGTAATGCACGTGGCAGATCGTAAGCACTCTGTAAATGTCAGCGACCAATGTCATGTTTTCTTGCTTTTACTGACCATGACTCCAGATCTTTTAAAATGGATAAGAGGAGAGAGGTGATAAGAGGAGAAAGCTGTTTTCTTGCTAGTCATTAATTCCTTTCATCAGAAAATATTTATTGATTATGCATCAGACATTCTCTAGACCTTGGGGACACAAAACCGAGAAGCTTACAGTCTACGGAATTGTGGTGGCATGGAAACAAAGAATTGTACTGAGGGTGGGATAAACCCTCCGGGAAAGTGTATGGGTAGGAGGTGGGAGGGGGAGCGGTGTTGTTGTGGAAACAGGGAGCAAGGACTGTCACATCCAGCTTGGGGAAAGGGCCCTGAAAAGCTTCACAGAGCAGGAACATGGAAGGGAGTTTGTAGACTGTCAATGGCATTCCCAGCAAAGACACAGTCTACACAGACTCAGGAGAGGGGAAGGCAAGGTCTGTCTGGTACAGCAAGAGCATATGGGAGAGTAGCCAGAGACATTTTCATTCAACACTTTCATTCATCAGGGATAGAAGGCACATTTTCAACCCTCATGGAGTTTAGAGACTGGTAGGGAGAGAAAGACAAGCAAATTAGTGATTATGATGTGATAATTGTGATGACGAGGGTACTCATGTAGTGGGCACACTAAAAAGCATGGTTAGGCTCAGCCTGAAGTGTAAGGGAAAACCATGCAGGGAAGATGACACAACCTGAGACTTGAAGATCTGAGACTAGGTGAGTTGGAACAAAGCAGAGGGAGGAGGAAAAATATTCCATAAAGGATACAAGTAGAAAAGGGCATGGAGGTTTATGAGTGGGCATGGATTCTTTGAGGAGAAGTAAGCCTATAGATATGTCTGAGATAAACAATGATGAGGCTAAGATATGCATACATAAGCTCATTCAACAAATATGTGTTGAGTGCCTCCTGAATTCCTGTGGAATGTTCTAGGCTCTGGGTAGAGGACAATCATGAAGTGGGCTCGGGAGCACAGATGGGGTTTTTAGTGGACCATGGAGTCTGATTTGCGTGATATGCAGATGTGACCCCAAGAAACAGTGAGTCAGATGGTGATCGATGAATACTTTTCTGATTCTGAAGAACTAATGAAGGATCTTCAGAATCAATGAATCCTTTTCTGATTCTGATTACAGGGGGAGGGTCTCAGCTCAGTTAGTTAATTTTTAATAACTCATACTTATTAATCTATCTTTTTAACAGAGAGCTATAGGCCTTAGCTTCAGAACACTAAGAATGTGTAACAAGATAGTTTTGTGTTTTTTTTTTTTAATTATTGGATATTTTCTATTGATGGCAAGTGAGACTAGTTTTCCATTTATAGACATCATAACAAATTTTCTCTAAAATGTGTTTGAGGTAAAGTAAATGAGACCAACCCTCCAGTCTAGTAAAGTACAGATGCAGATATAGCAAAACTAACCAGTTGATCTAGAAAGAGCTGAGGCCATGAAAGTACTGCTGATGGCAAGCTGTTGCAAACATTGGGAAGGGAGGGAGAGCTGCTAAGAGATGTATTTGAACTGGGGGTTCCTTGGGTGCCAAAATTACATGTGCCATATTGATGTTTTTTGGTTGGGCCACGTGACTTGTGGCATCTTAGTTCCCTGACCAGGAATCGAACCTGCACCATCAGCCAGTAAGAGCCCAGAGTCCTAACCATTAGACCACCAGGGGATTCCCAAGTGTGCCATATTGGTTTTGAGGTCCCAGAACCTGGCATAGAGCCTGGCACTTAGCATGTGCTTAACTTGGGGCATGCCATTCACAACTAATAAGTTTGGGATTTTAAAATCCAAAACTTGGCATTTATTCCTTCTATTCCATCCACATCTGTCATCACGAACTTGCATAGATGCTTGGAAGGAGCTGGAAACTCTGGCATTATCTGACAGGAGCCTGTGGATGGACAGGAATTCCCATACTCGTACCAGCATGCTGAGAAGTGTATGAACCTGGGCCTCCCCTTGAAAACATGTTCTTGCTTACAAACATGGTCTCCGCTTGCAAACGGGAGTTCTCTTGACTCTTGTGATGACACTTCCACCCCTCCCGGGACTGTCTCCTGGAATCCTATGGTGTCGCTTCATTAATCTCAGAGACATGACAACCGGAGATGGTGGATGCTGATAGCATCTAATTCTGTCACTGTTTCAGTAGTTCTAAGAGACTTTTGTGGTTTCTTTCTTACTCCTTAAAAAAAGTTCTTTTTTCACTATTCATAAGCATTTATGCTTGTCATGTTTGATCCTCTTAGCTCTTTGGATGTGTTGTTTGGACCCTCATTTACACTGTGCCTCTCTTTCTGGAGGTCTGATGATGTTCAGGAAAGATGGAAAAGAAACGCCTGGTAGCACTTATTCATCAGTTCATCAGTTCCTGCATCTCAGCCATATCAAAGGGGGTTTAAAATGGAGTTTTCAAATACATCATTTAGACCTGCCCATAGTATAGAGTGTTGGGAAGTTTCTAAACAGGCACATTGAGCTTACAGCCCCTGGCCTGATGACCAAATGATTTTTTTTTGGTCACTGCTTTGTGGCATGTGGGATCTTAGTTCCCTAACGAGGGATCAAACCTCTGCCCCCTGCATTGGAAACACAGAGTCTTAACTGCTGGACTGCCAGGGAAGTCCCCTAAATGATTTTAAATTCCTCAGTTCTAAGCATACAGAATTTTTTTTAATTTTATTTTATTGAAGTATAGTTGATTTGCAATGTTGTGTTAATTTCTACCGTACAGCAAAATAATATTATATATCTAGACAGCAGAATATATATATATATATATTCTTTTTCATTATGGTTTATCACAGGATATTGAATAAATAGTTCCCTGTGCTATACAGGAGGACCTTGTTTATTCATCCTGCATATAGTAGCTTTAAGCAGGATTTGAACCTTAATGATGATTCCTACAAGGCACTGTGTCACTGAAGATAAATCTTAAAAAATAGCTACACGCTCGAGTGAGAGGCACGTGTCTTCAAGCCACTGCCTGGCCTTCCTTAGGTGTGTTCAGTGCCGCAGCCGCATCAGAGCTGCATTTGCAGGTGACTGCATGGCCTCTGGCTTCCCGTCGGTGCAGGATACACAAAAAGCAGTCCTACTCTGGGGGAGGCCTGAGTCTGTTGACAGACGTTTCTCCTTATCTTGTTTTCGCATCAGTTGCAACACCGTGTCTGTTCAGAACAAGCGTAGGTGGGGGTTCCTCCTGCCCTGCCCTATGCTAGCTGTTAAAATAAGAGGGTGGTTTATCACATTGTTTTTCAAGCTAATATCAGGCCACCTGTAGTTGGTGACTCCAGTGGGTCATGGGAGGGATCTGTTGATGGCTAAGGGAAACAAGCCCAGATTTTTAGAGGGGTTACATCAACAATGCACTTGATAGTCATTCGATTTTGGAAATGAGAATTTGGGGCAAGTTTGAGGTTTTGTTTGATTGCTAAGGTCATTGCTAAGTCACTTCAGTCGTGTCTGACTCTTCGGACTGTAGCCCACCAGGCTCCATGTCCATGGGATTCTCCAGGCAAGAATACTGGAGTGGGTTGCCATGCCCTTCTCCAGGGGGCTAATGTCATTAGGTAGCTCTCAAAACGTTTAAACTACATTTTCTTTCTTTCTTTCTTTAAAACTTTTTATTTGGTGTTGGAGTATAGCCAGTTAACAACATTGTGATAGTTTCAGATGCACAGCAGAGGGACTCAGCCATATGTATATACCTGTATCCATTCTCCAGCAAACTCCCCTCCCATCCAGGCTGCCACATAACATTGAACAGAATTCCATGTTCTGTATAGTAGGACCTTATCGGTTATCCATTTTAAATATAGGAGTATGTACATGTTGATCCCAAATTCCCTAATTGTCTCTTCCCCTCTTTCTTCCCCACTGGCAACCATAAGTTTGTAAACTACATTTTCAAACTCATAAAATTGGACACATTTTCAAATCAATCGCCAGGAATTGTGGCAGGCAACTAACTGACCACTAACGTTGTAATTGTACTTCCTAGTCCACAAAGCACTTACATGTATACAATTATTCCCATAATACAGATGAGAAAACTAAAGATCAGAAATACTAAGAAAATTTTGACCGAAGTCATGTGTTTCATGGCTAGTGACTGAGGGAGCTAGAAGTCAGCCCTGGATCCAAGTATCTCCCAGTTCTGGGTCCTTTTACCTTCACCATCCTGCCTCTTGTTTGTTTCCACCTTCTTGTCCAAGTTCATCTATTTGCTGCTGCAGTGGACAGCACCTCAGTGCCTTGATAGTTGAGGTTTAGGGAGGGCAAGGTGGCCATGTAAGATCACTGGGGATCGACTCATTGCATTGCACCATGGATTCATACGTTCACAGCAATTCAGAGCTAGAATTAAGGAAACAGACCAGTTTTAACTGAGAAGGCAGCTGCTGTGCTGGGAGCTTCATGGACATGTCACTGTGCAAAAAGAGAGATACTTATCTACCTGCTGCTGCTGCTGCTGCTAAGTCGCTTCAGTTGTGTCCGACTCTGTGTAACCCCATACACGGTAGCCCACCAGGCTCCCCCATCCCTGGGGTTCTCCAGGCAAGAACACTGGAGTGGGTTGCCATTTCCTTCTCCAATGCATGAAAGTGAAAAGTGAAAGTGAAGTCGCTCAGTCGTGTCCGACTCTTAGCGACCCCATGGACTGCAGCCTACCAGGCTCCTCCGTCCATGGGATTTTCCAGGCAAGAGTACTGGAGTGGGGTGCCATTGCCTTCTCCTCCCTTAATTCCCCACCAGCTTCTTGAGATAAGGTCTCTCATCACCATCTGAGAGAAGAGAGCACTGGAGCTTGGGGATACAAAGAAAGTTGTCAAACAAGTAAGAGGAGCCTGAATTTGAACCTTGAGTTTTCTGATTCCAAAGCCAGCCTGGTCCCACCACCACATTCCATGGATGAGGAAACCAGAGCAGTGGAATGTGATCTCATGGCAGTAATAGAGTTGGGTCTCATCAGCCTCATCCCAGTCTTCTTCTCAGCACACCTGGCAGACCTCATCTCTTAGGGTTGGGATTCTCCTCTGTTCCATCAGATGAAAAGTAGTCAGCATTGTGGATGATGTCCCCTTCCCCCACCCATGACTCTGTAGTCATGAGAAATTTTGGTTGCAATTCACCCCAGCCATTGATGTCTACCTCCTGGTCCTTGTTGAGAATCCACCATGCCCATCATCCAGGCTCTAACAAAAGTTGTTCATAAGTGATACCATTTGATTCTTTGATTTTTCCCTAACTTGCAAGAAGATAGGAGCCTGGGTAAATGATAAATAGGCATCAGCTTCGAGGATAGTAGAAACAGCGCCCTGGGGCATCCTGAGTGCCACGTGTGGAGGCTCCCTATGTCGCTACAAAGGCCAGAACCTACAGTTTCCCGCACCCCTACCCCCTAACCCCAGTGTCCCCACAGCCTCCATCCTCTGTTTCTTACACTCGGTACTCCAGCGCCTTTGGAAATCCATTTGCTTCAGTGCTGTCACTGATGTTCATTTTAAGTTGTGTGTAGAAATATATCATGGATGCAAACCCTGCCATAGGGATTAGTCCTAAATCTTTGTAGAAGACAGAGCGTCAGGGGCATAGGAGGGAGGAATAACTGTAAGATGCCTGCCCTACATAGTTATTGCATTTAATCCTCACAACTCTAGGAGGTGGGTGTTCCTCCCATTTTCCAGAGAAGATTGGGAGATTCGCACTGGGGTAGGGAGGTTTTCTCATCAAGGTTTCCCAGCTAGCAAGCAGTAAAGCCAGGATTATAATTCAGATTTCTCTCCAGAACCAATACTCTTTGCTCTTTACTGTGTATCAGCTAGAGCATCTTGCAGGGAGGGGATAATATGACCCCTGAACTTGAAGGATTTCTGTGCGTGGCATGTGGAGCCACAGAATGGGGGTCTGAATCCTGGTCCAGCAGAATCCTAGCTGTGTGTTCTCTCTGTGCTCTCTCTTCTTTTCCAAAATCTCTCAATAATAGTTGAAACACATTAGGTGACCTATTTTTATGATCTCTAATAAGCCCTACCATTATTAATTCTTTGACTCAATCAAGGACCTCATAATGGTACCCACAGGAGAAGGTGGAGCCAGAGGGAGAGAGTGGCTGTCAGGAACTCTACTCACCTGGGCCAGCCCGGCAACAAGTGTGCGGTATTAGGAATCAGGCAAGGTTGTTAGAGAAGGCCCAGCGCGCATGCGCCTGGGAAGCCGGAAGACCCTATACCCGCCATGATGTTTCTTTGAGCAGTTCTGCTGTGTGAGTGAGAAGTTAGTCCTCGGTGGTTAGCTGGGGAGCCAGAAGTGATTTTCTGCAGATTTGGTTTGAGAGCTGACTCCTCAAGACCTGGAAGTAAGTGTGGGGGCTGCAGTGCTGAGTGGACAAGAGAACTTTGTCTCCACTTTGGTTTGGGCCCTGACCAGAGTTAACAGTTGGTGGATGCTTTTTTGTTTTTTAAATCTTTCTCTAAGTTAAGGATTGTTTGTTAAACTTTAGAGTTTAGAAGATAAACCACATTTTTTTGCGTTTAATTTTTTCAATTTAAGTTTTTGTGTGTTTATCCTGTTAGCTCTCGTAATTTACTCCTGATCTTGAGGTAGCAGTTTGAAAAGTGATTTGGAAGCCTATTGTTGACAGGTGAGGGGAAGCTTAACCTTGGGGAAAACTGTAAACTGCTCCAAACAAGGGGCTTTGTGCCTTGGGGACAGGCCCTGGGAGGTTGTTTGCTCCACTTTAACCAGAACATCATGTCTCATCACAAAAGGAACTTTAGTGCCATAGGTGATATTTTCTGTTTTATATTAAAAATTTCCAGCTCCCAGTGTATTAATTCTGTCCAGCCCGCGGGCCTGTACAAATCTGCATGGCTGTGTGATTCTGCTCCATCTGCGTTGAATTTCTTCGCATCTTTGTTCGAAGGCATTAACAAATCTGGTTGTTTCTCGGGAGGGTCTAAGGACAGGATCCATTGTGTTTGGATTATAAAGAAACAAAAAGATGGTGGTGGGAAAAGATCTAGTTGGTCTTTTTATTGTGCAGTGTAGCCTGGAGGCTCCCCCATGTAATTAACGCAAATGTGGAAAGTTAACTGTTCCATCTAAAAGGCCATGGGAGAAATTACAGAGCATGGAAACAATAAAATGAAGTCTTATTAACAAGTGCAAGGCCGGTGCAGCGGCAAGTATTGCTGGTGACCTGATGGGATGGAAGCCTTTTCAGGTGGCTTTTTGGGCAATACTCACAGTTTCCGACGTCGCAGGGCTTTTCACAAGGAGATCTTCCTTTTGACATGCACCTCAAGGCCCTGAGTTGCATAAAGGTTTCCCCAAAGTCACAGGGTTGCGTCCACACTAACACCGTAGCACCTACCCACCAGCCCACTTGCTGCTCATAAGGAACGTAGGGTGGTCAGAGTGGGAGGGATGGAGGGCTGAGAATTGGACAGTTCTTTCCTTGTGACTTTCCACTGGAAATGTCCCTCCTCCACCTCAAGACCTGTCCTGACGACTGTTGCCCACAGGGAGCCATGTCCCTCCTCTGAATTCCTAGGGCACATGTTGGCCTCCTCCCTCACAAGGCCTGAACCACCATTTAACTGTTTCCTGTGTTTTCATCTTGATGCCCGTGGAGACTACAGTATACACAAGGGCAGTAATAGCCTTGCCCTTAGTCATCACACGTGGCTTGCATACACTACAGTGTACACTCCACAAAGAGACTGGCAAACACCTCATGAGGAGAAATGGCCTGTTTGTTACTTAAAAACCAAAATTATTTGCTTTAGAAATGAATTCAAGTCTTTGAAAACATTTCATGCAAAACACTAATGATATCCGCATGGAGAGAGATGTAAGAGTTTAACCTGAAGGTGTGAAAGTTCTTACAGGAGGGCAGAGAATATCATCCCATAAAATAAAATATATAAGACTTTATCCCAGAGGATCTGAAGACTCCTTGCCTTCATCATTCAAGATCAGATTGGAGACTTCAGAGATGCCCAAATTGCTAAAGATTCTAGAAACCAAAAATGCATATGGGGTTTGGTAAAACATGAAGCAGGAAGAACCATCGGCTTTTAACTCAGGAAAATTTTTGTCTGACTCTTTGAACCATATTAATGCAATTAAATGGAGAAGGCAATGGCAACCCACTCCAGTAGTCTTGCCTGGAAAGTCCCATGGATGGAGGAGCCTGGTAGGCTACAGTCCATGGGGTCTCGAAGAGTCGGACACGACTGAGTGACTTCACTTTCATGTTTCACTTTCATGGATTGGAGAAGGAAATGGCAACCCACTCCAGTGTTCTTGCCTGGAGAATCCCAGGGACAGAGGAGCCTGGTGGGCTGCTGTCTATGGGGTCGCACAGAGTCGGACGCGACTGAAGCGACTTAGCAGCAGCAGCAGCAGCAATGCAATTAAATGAAGGAGTAGAATTGCTCTCAAGCTTACTACTAATCCTGATTTTGCATTCATTTGTTATTTGTGTTCATTTATTCACTCATTCCTTTGGACACGTCACATGCTCCCTGACGACCGAAGCATGTCTGGTTCATTTTTGGAATGTCCTTTTCCTTTCCATTCCCATGAGCTTGGCTCATGGCCGGTTTTTCTTCATACGTGGTTGTTGAATTGGGTTAGTTGTAGACGTGCCACATACTTCTTTGAAACGTCTTTTTACTTTTCAAAACAAATATCATGCAAGTGATTCTTCTTGAAAAATCATGGGAAAATCTGCCTGATTGAGAGTCATGAACTAAGTTTTGAAACTTGGGCAGTTTATTGATTTTAAAAAGAAGTTTCAATCATGTCTAAACAGAAACTTTTTAAACTATGTTTTTAAAAGGCTACACTCTATTTACAGTTATTACACAATATTGGATATATTCTCCATGTTGTACAGTAACATCCTTATAGCCTATCTTACACCCAACAGTTTGTACCTCCCACTGGTTACCAGTGGTTACTGGTAACTGCTAACCATTAGTTCTCTCTCTGTGAATCTGCTGCCTTTTTTGTTATTGAATAGAAACTTTTAGACCTTGAGAATAAGTGGGGCCATGTGAGACTCCAGGGTTCTTGGCATGAGTATAAAGTATTGTTTATTGTTCATTTGAGCCCCTCATTTGTGAGAGCAAGCATCCTGCCTCTCAGAGCACAGGAAGGGACTGTCTGAGGTGGTTAGAGAAAGAGGACTTGGAATCCTGTTAACTGGTTTCAGGTTGATGGAAAAGCACGTATTTCTAGGGTGGAAGAGAGATGAACAACATCAAGGGCCCTGGGAGGTGTACTCTAGGGACCTGGCATCCTTGGAATGAGTCTTTTTGGTTTCAAAGTGGTGGTTCTTCCCTGTCGTGGCAGATAGGAGGATCTTTTGGCTCAGGGGCCAATGTCCCCTACGGGCTAACTCCTGGCCTTGAGAATGATTCACTAACCTGACTTGCTCAAGGAGCCTGTGGCTTACACTTACTCTTAAAGATCAAAGCAGAGTTGCCAACAGCAGCAAGTGCTTTCGTAAGCTGTGTGTGAACTCAGAGGAGCCAAAGTGGGTTGATGTTTTACGTTGGGGCTGAATCCCTGCCTCCAGAAACCTGCCAGTTGAACCGTCTAATTTGGCCAAATATAGACCATTCTCCACCTCTCAGGGCCTGCCTTTGAAAAGTGGCTGGGAGAAGTTTTGACTTTGAAAACACTTGTTGCTCTTCACCTTGATGGGCAGTTGTCTTGTGAAAGGTCAGACAGACCAGTGGGAATGAGAACAGTTTCCACGGGGACCTGATAACAGGGGTCTCTCTCTTTTTTTTTTTTTGGAGTATAATTGCTTTCCAATGTTGTGTTGGTTTCTGCTATACAACAAAGTGAATCAGTAATATGTATACATATATGCCTTTCCTCTTGAACCTCCTTCCCACTCCTCTAAGCCATCACAGGGCCCCAAGCACAGGGGTCCTAAGAGGCTTCAGTTGGAGCAGATGTGGAGCAGAGCCCGATTTTAGGGCTGGTGGAAAGAGGAGGCACTTTCCCTAAAAGGATTATGGACCAATGCCCCCAGAAACTGTTGTTTAAATTGTTTTTTAAATAGAGAACTTTATCCCAGGGTTTCTATTTAAGGGCCACACTTTCTAGAGGTGGCAGTGTGTAGAAACAGGCCACCTTCAGGGGATAGAAGAAAGGAAAATAAAGCCACCCAGATGAAAAGACCTATGGTTAAAGAAGAATTTGTATTAGTACTCTAAATCTAGTTACTTTAGTGGAGGGAGGAGGCAGGTGCTAACCTGGCCAAGATGACACATTTGGCCGCATCCCAGCTCTCCAGCTGGGCCCTGCCCAGAAAGACCCAGGCGGCCCTCCC
The DNA here is from genome assembly GCF_029378745.1 of Bos indicus. Taxonomy (NCBI): domain Eukaryota; kingdom Metazoa; phylum Chordata; class Mammalia; order Artiodactyla; family Bovidae; genus Bos; species Bos indicus. The sequence continues at coordinate 33,737,960 of NC_091774.1, forward strand.
AGTTGCCCGCCAAGCTCACAACTCCCAAAGGGAAGTGACTATGAGGCTACAGCTGGCTCAGCCTAAAATCCTCTCCACCACCACCACCAACCAACCCAAGAGCCCGCAGTCCACTGTCTAAGGGCCAGTGACCCCTTTCCTCTACACACCATGGTAATTTTTCATAAAAACTGTAGAAGCAAGGGCTGCTTTCCTAGTCCTAATGAAGAGAGACTGTTTGCCAAAGAGCTACCATCCCTGATGTGCTTGTGTGGCCCAGAAGCTTCTTTGCCAATGACCTTGAATGTCCCCAACCCAGGGGGCATCCCCATCACCAGCTACCTCATGTGATCTGTTAATAGAGAGGTGGAGAGGCCTTGTGAACAGGCAAGTGGAGGTGGATTCTTTCCGACCTTTCCATCCACACCGGCCATCTCTATCACCAGACTCTGTGCTGCCCGCGCTCGGCCCAGCTCAGTCCTCAGCGGCTGTGAGGGCAGCACATGACCAACTGGAATCCTGTGACCCCAGGTGTGGTGTCAGTCTCCACCAGTCACCCTGAGGCACTGGTGCACAAGCTGCCTGACCGGGTCCAGGCCTCAGGCCACCTAACACCCCAACGGCTCTTCTTCAGGAATCAAAAAAATGGTCATGGTAAAGAAAGAAGATAACACATTCTCTTATTTGCCAAAGCTCTAGTTTTTAATGCTGCTCCCAGATTCAGATCTAAGGCATGGGACTTGAGAATGTGTGAGTTGTTTGGAAGAATCCATCCATCCATTTCTGAGCAGAGTTGAAAAGGTAAATTTGAGACCTCTCTTCTCAATCTTAACCTAACCCCTTTGGTGGCTTCCATAACCTGAGCACTCACAGGCAGCCAGAGGTCTTGTTTGCACATCTGGGCAGCTGTGGGAAAGTTCCTTCCGTAAAGATCTGGAGGAGAGGCTTTGTTGCCAACAATTTGGGATATGAAGTGACAGTGTACATTTTGCATTTTACTCTGGTACCCTGGATACAAGATTCCCTTGGGGAATTACTGATCCTCATCAGAGTGTTTTGGGGTTGAGGTGTGTGTGTGTGTTTGGGGGATGGCCTTTTTGGGGGATGGACTTCAGAACAGTGAATTTTAGGCTTGTTGTTCTCTTAATGTTGGAATCTAGAGAGGAGTGGAAGTATTTCAGAAGACCTGTGTAGGTGGATAGGTCTAAAAATCTTGGCTAGAAGGAATACCAAGAAATCATAAAGGTATAGTAAACTAATAGCTTAACGGTTTAGTTCATATTCTGAAGAGATATGGTAAGATGGGGAATTTCAGCTGCACATACCTGTAAATTATTTTATGTATGCCAAGCAGAAAATTTTACCATTCTAGATAGAAGAAAATGGTTTGCCTTTATCTAAACTGGTCTAAACCTAAATTTAGGACTGATGGGCTATGTTCTTCAACTCTGCCTTTCGTCCCAAATCTTATCAATGTTGTTGTTAGTCCAAAGTGAAATAAGTAAGCGAGCACTGGTGGAAAGTTTTCAGCTAGTCTTCCTTGAGTAGAAGTGCCTCTTATTCTGAGATTGTATCCTTCCTACTTTTTTTGAAATTAAAACCTCCTTTCTGTTATGAATCATGGTGATAATTGGTAGTGGGGACTTTAGAATAAGATTCTCCGTAAATGAAAGGTTAACAGCTCCATGAGTCCACTCAAACCCCACTGGCCCCTGCTTTCAAAACACATTGGGCCATAAAATGCAAATATCTCGGACCAGCTGATCTACCCATCTTCTTATAAGCCATCAGGCAAATAAGATTTTTCTGCTCATTGTGCTAAAAGATTCTACAAACCAGTTCTGCAGGCTTTTCCCATACAGTTGGTTCTTGACCAGCATGGGGTTTAGGGGGATTGATCCTCCTTGAATCCATCGATTCAACAAATAACTGTAGTGTTTACTATTGAAAAAATATGCATATATGTGGACTTATGCAGTTCAAACTCGTGTTGTTCAGGAATCAGTTGTACTTTCTTCCTGGCCCTGATGGGAAGTCAGAGCCTTTTCTGGCTTGTGCCCTCTCTGCTTGATGCCCTCCTATTTTATCTTCTCAGTGAAATTCCTGACAAGAAAGCTGGTGTGCCCCTTCCTCCTCTGGGCCACCCAAGCCCCTTGTTCATACTTTGTTCTGGCCCTTACTTAGTCATGATCGTGGTCCTGCTGACGACCCCTTAATCATCATCTTGCCTGACTCTTTGTGACCCCGTGGACTGTAGCCTTCCAGGCTCCTCTGTCCATGGGATTTTTCCAAGCAAGAATACTAGAGTGGATTGCCATTTCCTTCTTCAGGGGATCTTTCCAACCTGTGGATCAAACAAACTTGTTTCCTGCTTTGGCAGGTGGATTCTTCACCACTGAACCACCTGGAAATTGCTGCTTACCATGATGAAAGATAATTATTTGACTGATCCTCTGTCTCACTAGACTGGGAGGTCCCTGACAGCTTATCTTTTTGTCTTTTTTTTTTTTTTTGTCCTTGCTAAACGCAATGCCTGATAAATGTGTGTTTGTTGAATGAAGAAGTATCCTAAATATCAGGTTACAGTTGGCGTCTGTTAGACTCCTTTGTCTCCCTCAGTAGAAATAAGCAGCTAGGCTCCTTTATAATAGTCCTCATGATTCATGGATCCTGTGATGAATCCCCTCTTTGGCCATCTCTTCTCCTGACGTTATTGTAATACTAGTCGAGAGGCACTGGGCCAGGAATCTGCGCACCTGGTTTCTAGTTCCGACTGTTAACAAGTCTCTCTTTGGAGACTCCATGTTCTCTCTGTTAAGGAAGGGGACAGAGAGCCAGGGTCTTGAAGGTTCTCATTATCCTCAACATCCTGTAGAAGAGCAGGTGGGAGGGAGGAGGGCCTCGGATGTGAGACACATGACTGTTCTCCAGAAAATTTCCCTCAAGTCGTTTGAACTTGAGTTTGATTTGGAGTAACCTGTGTGTTCATGCATCCAGCAGAATCTATTGTCAAATAGATAGTACCATTTGCTTTATGTCCCAAAAGGCCCAATGAGTTTTGGAATCAGAACATCTCAAAGTTGGATGTTCTGAGTTTGGTCTCCATGTTCTAGGAGACATGTAACATGTCCAGTCTCCATCTGGACTTTAGATTTTCTCCTGGTCAGAGCATGTATAATGATCCTTCTGTCGTAGTTGTTAAGAGAGAGTAATGGGAAAATGTAATGCATCCAGCATGGTGCCTGGGGTACACATGTTTAGCACTTGGTCATTCCCCATCCCCTCTCCTGAATGTGGGGAGCCTTCTCATGACAACCCCAGACCCAGCCTACTTAAACAGGAGAAACATCCTTGAAACTTTTCACCTTCTTTCCCTATCTGTACCTTTATGTCTTGTTGTTCAGTCCCTCAGTCGTGTCCAACTCTTTGTGACTGCATGGACTGCAGCGCGCCAGGCTTCCCTGTCCTTCACCATCTCCCGGAGCTTGCTCAAACTCATGTCCGTTGAATTGGTGATGCCATTCGATCGTTTCATCCTTTGTGCCCCCTTCTCCTTCTGCCCACAATCTTTCCCAGCATTGGGTCTTTTCTAATGAGTTGAGTCTTCGTATCAGGGGGCCAAAGTATTGGAGGATTAGCATCAGTCCTTCCAATGAATATTCAGGGTTGAGTTCCTTTAGGATTGATTGATTTGATCTTGCAGTACAAGGGACTCTCCAGAGTCTTCTCCAGCACCACAGTTTTCACATCCATACATGACTGCTGGAAAAAATGTAGCTTTGACTATACAGAACTTTGTTGGCAAAATGATATCTTTGCTTTTTAATACGCTGTCTAGGTTTGTTATAATTTTCCTTCCAAGGAGCAAGCGTCTTTTAATTTCATGGCTGCAGTCACCATCCACACTGATTTTGGAGCCCCAAAAAATAAAGTCTGTCACTGTTTCCACTTTTTCCCTGTCTATTTGCCATGAAGTGATGGGACTGGATGCCATGATCTTAGTTTCTTGAATGCTGAGTTTTAAGCCAGTTGTTTTTTTTTCTGGTGGGGGGTCTGCTTTTTTGTCTACCAGACCTTGGTGTTTACTTTAAAATGTAGGCTGCTTGAAGAGAAGCTTCAGTCAGAGGGCAACACTGCTATCTATTCCACAAGAATTTGGGAATGATGGGATTTCAGGAGTGAAGGTGTCAGGGACGAGCAGGGATTCATCACTTACAGGTCAGTCCCAGTAGAGCTGGCCATGTGTGCTGCCTGATACATGAGCTTTAACTTCAGTAACTCAGAAGGAGAAGGCCAACAGGTGTGGGTGTGGGAAGGACTAGAGAGTCATTGTGTGTCCTGCTGCTTCGATTCCTTGTTAAGGATGGTGAAAATAACTTCAGCAGCTGATGGTTAATGTGTCCAGGTGCGTGCCTGTGCTCAGCGGTCACCACGAACTGCTGGCATCCTGAGTGGGATTCTCTAGTCCACGGCTTTTGCAAATGGGGAATTTGAGTCCCCACCCAGCTTTTTCTCCCAGAGACTTGGAAGAGATTATCACAAGGTCTCAGAAAACTGGAGCTTGAAGCCATTTTTTGTTTGTGTTCATTCATTCATTCACTTGTCTGGGATTGAGAGAGAATTCTCACTCATAGATGTAAGATGATGGATAATAAATGACACAGTCTGGGCTTCCAGGTCCCCACAACAAGGGAAGGTGAGACTAACAGAAGTAAAGTTAGAAGGTATGAATGCAGTTTAGAGAAGACATCTGGGAGCAGGAGGAAGAACAAGCCCGGGATTGTGCTGTGAGCTGGGGAGATGGTGGGGGCCGAGGTTTGCAGGCTGATGCCACACCAGGCCTGCTGCTGTCCTTCGCGTGTGTTTTCTCCCCCTGTGTCCCCACCCCTCTGCTGGGCAGCTCCAGCCTCCTCCCATTTTTCAAGGAGAAGGCTCAGACATGTAGCCCCATACCTGAAGCTCCCTATCTGAAAAGTGGTGGAGCCAGAAGTGAAATCCTTGTCCAGCTGGTTGTAGGGTCCCCAACCTTTGCCTCCAGAACTCTGTGATCTTGAGCTGCAGTTAATAGTAGCCGACCTTGGCCAGGCCACAACTGGGACAGTAAAGGTACTAAAGCAGAAGTGATGAGGGTGGAGTTGGCCCCAGGAAGTGCATCCTGGGGAATTTGGGAGGTGGAACTGGTGGGCTCTGGAAACACAGAAAGCTTGTGCTGCACACCACTCCCCTAGAGCTCAGTGCTGTCTCTGCACAGGCAAGGGAAGCCCAGGTGGAGGCTTGAGGGAGGGGGCAGTCGGGGGAGGTGGTGGAGAGGGAGTGGAAACAGCTAAGCACACCTTCTGGGTTTTCTGGGACAGCCTTCACCTGTAAGGCTTGCCTTTCGTTGGTAGTCTATAGGGGGAAAAATCATCTTGACAACTGCTTCTGAAAATAAAGAGCCCAGTGAAGTCATAGGGCCAGGAAGGAGGTGAAGGCAAGGGGAGGTGACAGTTGATTGAGGGCTGTTGGAAGCAAGGTTCATAGAGAGCGAACTCTGAGCAGGCCTGATTCCGGGCCTCTGTATGCAGGCAGGATCCTTCCAGCCAGGGTTCCCAAGGAAGCCCCTGTTCCCTCGATAACATCTCTGGCAAGGAAGCTTCTCAGCTTGCAGTTCAGATTCCAGGAATCTCTGCAGCACATACATTTTAGCAGGGAGGACGCCATCCTCAATCCCAGCCCTGGAATTCTTCATGTTTTTAGTGCTTAGGGGAAAGAGAGGAAAGCAGTTGGATCCCATTCAAATCCATCTCCTTCCTTCCTTTTTCCTTGCCTCCCTCTCCAGAGAAGTGGTCCCCTTCCCAGGTCATCAGTGACAAGGTTGTTGCCCATGAGTCCTAGGCAGGCTCACAGGACACAGGCAGGGAGGAGCAAAGATCAAACCAGGATGGGTAAGGGGGAAAGCAGGGCTGAGAAGTGGGCAGGGAAGGTTGAGCGCTGGCAGCCCTCTAGTGCACTGTGAGGCTGCCTCCTAGGAAAACATCCACCCAGGACACTTCTGAGCATATTCCCTGGAGATGTCAGCCTGGCCTTGGCCTTTTTGCCATCTCACTCTGCACACTGGGCACAGATGTGGGAAAAAAGCCAAGGTTTCTAACAGAACTGATGTCCTGTGTTTAGGCAGACCCCCTGCTTGCCCTGGTGGCTCAGATGATAAAGTGTCTGCCTGCAATGTGGGAGACCTGGGTTCAATCCCTGGGTCAAGAAGATCCCCTGGAGAAGAGAACTGTCAACCCACTCCAGTACTCTTGCCTGGAAAATCCAATGGACAGAGGAGCCCTGTAGGCTACAGTCCGTGGGGTCGCAGAGTCGGACACGACTGAGTGACTTCCGTTTTTTCAGTTTCTTGCCCTGAGACTTTCTTCTTCACCCTCTAAAGTGAGAATGATGGGACTTCCCTGGCATTCCAGTGGTTAAGACTCTGTGCTTCCAACGAAGGGGGTACAGGTTTGATTCCTGCTCAGGAAACTAGGCCCCCAGATGCTGCAAGGTGCTGCCATAAAATAAATAAAATGGGGGATACTGATCTCTTCCCCAGAGTCCACATACCCGCCCTCTCTGGGATACTGTGAGGACTGGAGAGTCAAAGCAAAGAACCTCAAGGCTAAAAATCACCCCAGGATTCATTTTGCCCATCCTCCCCCTCCAGTCCTCTCCATAACAATACCCACAGCAGACAAAGGAATGTGCCAGGGCCTAGAGACCACCTCGGAGGAAGAACCCACAGCTTCCCCTTGGTTGGGAGCCAAGTTCAAGTTGTCATGCCAGCTTTTGTGTGTGTGTGTGTGTGCTGCATGGCTGTTCATCATCAAGTAATTCAGGCCACTCAAAAAAAAAAAAAAAAAACTTCCCTCAAAATGAGGGAGAAACGAGGGAGTGATTTGCAGCATCTGTTACTTCCTTTTTAATTGAATCTGTTCTTCTCAGATACCAGGAGCAAGTGCCAAAGTCAGCAGCAGAATTCAGCTGTGTACATTTTGAAGGCACTGGAAGATAAATTTCTGTGCACTGTATGGATGCAGATTGTACAGAAACCAGATGGCCATACTGTCCTCAAGGTCCTCTTGCGGGCAGTGACCACTCGAGGGTAAGGTCAGTCAGTTCTCCTAAGGAGCTGCCTCAGTGGATCCATGCCCAGGATGGACTTGGAAACTTCCTCCAGAGAGGGGGCATGGCTTCACATGAGACAGGCTTTCTCAGCAGCCCAAATGGACCCAGAGGTCCTCATGCCTCCTTGCATTCTGCTCCCCACCACCCCCCACATCCCCTAGTGATGGGTTGGCATAGCCAGGATCCAGTAGGTTCTCGTATATTGATTCTCCAGCCTTGTTGAGAACCAGGAGGGCTACCAAGGTGGTGCTCTGGAATTCTCTGCCCCACAGAGTGTCCCACCTGGAAGAGTTCAAAGCTGGGAGGCAAGGAGAGGAGTCAGTGGGGAATACAGGTCCCTTCGCATTCGTGATGTTGAAGACAGGCACAGACATACACGTGCATTTACATACACGTGCACACACAAACCCCAGAACTGTGTAAAGCTTCAAGTACAGCTTCTTAAAAACAATTGTTTCCAGAAGAATTGGGGATTTTGCTCCATTCAGGAGGAGTGAGCCAGAAGCATACAGGAATGTACACTTTGAGCTGAGCCCCAGAAAGTTCATTAGAAAGTCATCCTTTTTCTCTATAAATGGTAACGTTCTGAGCCTTCTTAACCAGAACTGGGAGATCGTGATGCCCCAGCAGCTCAGCCTTCTTGTGCTGTGAGACTGGACAAAGGAGCTTGGTCAGTGTTCCCCATTTCAGGCAGGGAAGTTGGGGCTCAGGGTGGAGATGATGCTTTCCCTCAGGTGCACGGAAGATACGTGGTAAACCCCTCAGCACAGCATCAGTGAAGGGAGGCCTTGTTGTGGGAAGTCAAAGGCCTTCTGGTTGGCTGACGTTATAGCAGATCTTGAAGGCATGGAGCAGTACCAGGGAAGGTCAAGATCTGTAGATGGGAAAGCCCTTGGGGAGAAATATTCTGTGGCAATAGAAGAAAAATCATAGCCTTAGCATCTGGAGAGTGTATGTTACTTGTCCAGGGAGCTAAGCTTCTTGTTAGCAAACTTAAATACAGACATTCTGCATTTTTCTTAGAGCCCTGCCCAAATTCTTGGTAAGAAATGTTCAGAGAATCAGAGTATTTTATTTTGGGGACTTAGAGTTTACTATTCTAGTCACTGACAAATCTGGCTACATGTCACAATCACCTGGGGAGTTTTGAAAAATAGTGATGTTCAGAGTGCTCCCCTGAAGACTCTGATACACTATGTCTTGGTGGACCTGGGGATGTGGAAGGTGTATTTTGACTGTTTGCACTGGTAACCCAGATGTGCGGCCAGCTCGGTGACCTGATCTACCGCGTCTGGCTGGTAACAAAACAGATTCTGTGTAGCTCACGGCACTGGCCGGGACCCTGGATGACCAGGTTCTGAAAACAGGAACCAAGGACCCTGCTGCCATCATCCCTGTACTTGAGGTCACTCCTTTAAGGTTCCAGGCCCTTAACTGGAGGAGTTGATTGGCTAAGTCCAGGTCATTTGTCTGGGTATCATCTGACAGAAAGTCAAAAGAGAACACCTGCCCCATCGCTTACTTAGGGGACTCCCCTCTCACCCTTATTAAGATGCCCCCTAATAAGAATGGTGCTCAGATACTGGACAGCCAAAGCAAGAGCGATCCCTGCAAGTTCCCTCTGTCAAGGGAATACCACCAAATGTTCACCAGGACTGTGCTGGGAATACCCCACCCCGCCATGGTCAGGGAGCTCTCCACCTTACAAGATGATCCATTCTGTCTCTGCATATATCCCATGATTAGGAAGTTCTTCACAAATCCACCTCCCTAAAATGACTACCGACTGGCACTCAGGTTCAAGTCTTTCTCCAGGTCGCAGCTAAACATATAATCGATATTTAAGAGAAATTTCTGAGCTTCCTCTTCTGCTTTCACTTTAACACTTGAAGCAGTTGAGAGGCAGATCCCTTCCTCCAGGAATCTGGTCCAAAGACAGCATGATGAAAAGGAGAAAGCACAGGATCACACTCGGTCCTGACTCTGAATCTGGCTGTGCTGCTGCTTCATGGTGTGACTTGGGACAAATGTATTCAACAGAAAACTGGAGATACTAATGCTGGCAGATTTTAAGCTCAAACACTTGACCAATGTGTTTCCTCCTTGCTCACAGTGAAGCCATGCCAGCTGATGACAGGGAGGCAGGGTGGGATAGTAGTTAAGAGCAGAAGTGCCAGGCACACCTGAGCCTGACTCTCGGTTCTTCTTACTGTTTGCATAACTGTGAACAAATGATTTACCTCTCCTTTGCTCGTCTGTAAAATGGGCATAATAATAGTAGCCACACCATAGGGTTGTTCTGGAGGTTAAGTGAGATAAATGTCAAAGGCTTACATGTTGCTTGGTGTATAAATAACACTCAGGAAGTGTTATTTCTTGTTCTTATTGATTGGCAGTTGTCGGGGGGTGGTGTATAACTCCTTGACTTGGACTCACTGCTGCTGGGGAAGATGGCTGCCTCTTGCAGGAAAGTCTTCACTCTGTTGTCACTGTCCATGAGGAAGGAGACAGGGCACACCTTGGTTTTTTGTGCTTTGGCAGCGACCATCCAGGAAGCTTCTGGATCAGTAGGCACCTGTGACTGGTGGGGTTTTGGCTGAGCTGTTGTTGAGGGCCATTGACTCCATCTCTTGCCAGAGGAGACACAGCACATCTTGTGGGAGAAACGCTGATCAGAAAGTCCATGATAACCGCTCCTCTCCTCCTCCTACTCCCCCTACCTCCTTTAAAGCGTGCGCGCGCACGCACACACACACACACACACTCCTTTTTTCCTCTCTCTTTTTTGAAACAGGGAATAATTAAAAAACCCAAATCCAAACATCCAGCAGAAGTTTATGCTTGAATCTTAGAATACAACATATGGCTTCCCAACCATTGCCAGGTTCTGCAAACCACAGAGAGAGAGAAAGGCCTTCAGCCTCTGCCATGGCCTCCCTAGTTTGGGGACCGTTTGCCACAGAGTCAGCACCCCTCCCTGAAAGACTCGGGTCCTGGAGTTCAACCCCGTGAATTTTACTCATAATTATATTTTCCGCTCCTTTGAAAACATTCCAAGAACGGCTGAGATTCAAATGCTTTTCTTCCCTCCCTTTACTATTTTCTCACCTTCTGCATGGGGTTTAGAAGCAGTGGGGACCACAGAGAGAGGATTTGGAGGTGGAATTTTATGGTCGTGTCACACTGTTCCTCTGTTGGGGCAGAAAAGCTGTGTGGTGGTGGCAGCAAGCTGGAGCTGGTGAGAACCCACAGAGGAATGGGATTCTGGAGACACGAGTAGGCTTGGTGCTGAACCACAGTAAGGGCTCCCTGTCCACCCTGAGTCTTGGGCCATTACGAGGCCCTTTCGTCTTCTGAGGCCTAGGGACTCTTCCCTTCCAGTCTTGGCTGCTCCACAGAGAAGTCTGGGTTATAGACACATGATCTCTCCACTGGGCAGGTAACACAACTGGAATATGGCCCGATGGGATTAAATTCTTGTCTGTGAAGTCCGGATATCCAGATCTTTGGGTATCAGAACAGGCTGCAGGCTGTGTCCCAGAATGGTTGAAGGGGATGGGGGTGGGGGGTGGATAAAAGGAAAAACTCCTCCCTTTTCTCACAGTGACTTAGGGCATGACTGGCCAACCTCCTCATTTGTGTGGATCACAGAGGAAGTCAAGTCGATTACAGACTCATGCCTCCGTCTCCTCTCCTGCCCAAGTAGAGAGACAGGTTCAGCCCGAGTTTCCTGAAGCACAGCTGAGGCCACAGTGTAACAAGCTGCACAAGACTTGAGCAGCCTCTCAGGATCAGGGCAACTCTTAGGTCCAGCCCAGTCTCATGGGGTTCCCTCAAGGCTACCTCTCAGCCTGGGCCTGACTGCCTCCGTGTGGCAGAGCCCTCTCCTCCCTCAGGTCCCAGGATAACCTTCCAATATTGCCAGATCCCCTGCAGTGTCAGCAGAAGCGAGCACAGCCCAGCAACAGGAAGATTCTCTCTTCCCTTCCCTTTCTTCCCTTCCAAGACCTACTTTCCAGAAATCTTCATTGCCTGCCTGGGAATGGCTACAGCCTGGACTGACAGTGGGAGTGTTGGGTCCCTCCGCCACTCGTAAGAAAGTAATCCTACCCACAGCATCCCATCAGAAGCCAAAGGGCCTGTCACCGTGGAAGAAATGTCCTTGCAGGAGCTGACATCTCAGCTCAGGATTCTCAGGAATGGGAATCCTCTCCCCACCCCCACGCCCCACTAGGCCATCTGGATCCTGTGGGCTCTGCCACATGCATTGGCTGCGGCTGGAGCTCCCAGTCAATAGAGGGAGAAGCATGACAAAGAGAAAGGCACTTTCGAGTGTCCACTGCCCTCTTTGGGGGTTGGGGGTGTGGTGGCTATAATTAGCTTTCTAGAACTCTTGTTCACAGAGGGGGAAACGAGCCCTTGGAGATTGTATATTTTCCACTGCTCTGCCCCGTGATGTCACTACAGGTGCCTTCTGGCTGACCCCAAGCTTTTCATTCTCCAGGAACTGCTGTGACTGTTAGTGGCAGTTTTGTAACTCTGAGAAGTCACTGGGGGCTTGGTCAACCACCAGCAAATGATTTCCTGTTCCCTTCCCCACTATCCCCCGCTCCCCGCCACCCCCCCGCCCCCCTCCCCGGCAATGGCCCAGCCCCCATGACACCAGGCCAGCACTTGCTTGGTGAGAATGAATTCAACTGTAAGTGGATTTCTCACCCAAGTTTTAAATACCTCCAAGAAAGTAGGTGTGCACATATCTAGTTGGATGTGTAAAATACAAGTCAGATAGAACTCCTTTTCCTGTTCTAAAATGACCTATCAGAAAGCCCCAGGGCCCTGGGTTCCTGGCAGCTCCCTGGGACGTCAGTATGTGGTATCAGCATTGAGAGCTGTGTCGGCTTGTGGAAGGAGTGAGCATATGGAGTCCAACGCCCTTGGGTTTTCTCAACTCTGCTGCCTCTAGCTGTATGATCCTGGACAAGTTATTTAACCCTTGAGCACTGACTTCCTGGTCTGTAAAATGGGGGTAATAACTTGCCTCACAGGTTTGTGTGAGGATTAAGTATATGTGTTAGTCGCTCAGTAGTGTCTGACTTTTTGCAATCCCATGGACAGTAGCCCGTGAGGTTCCTATGTCCCTGGAATTCTTCTGGCAAGGATACTGGAGTGAGTTGCCATTCCCTTCTCCCAGGGATCTTCCCAGACCCAGGGATCAAACCCAGGTCTCCTGCATTGCAGGCATATTCTTTACCATGTAAGCCACCAGGGAAGCCCAAAGTATGATATATGTAAAAGCAAATAATGAAGGGCTCCTGGAACACTCAATCATGGTATTTGTTGTGTTAATAGTAATAGCCTGGAATAAAGTATCTGTGATTAGAATGAATAAAGGGATGATAGAGGGTCAGAGGTGAAAAGCTGACTCATGGAGTGTGTCTTTTTTGGAGAGGAAGATAAGGTTCTCTGTTAGGATTCGTGTCAGTTTGGAGTAGAAAGAGGATGGTTCTCCCGTACCTTGCTCCTCCAGTGTGATGCAAATCCTCTGATGGACTTGCTCAACTGCAATTAAAAGTCATGATTTTTGAGCATTTACCATGTGCCACTGTTCTAAGACTCGCACATGTATTGATTATCTTAATCTTTGTTACAACCCAAGGTGGTGGGTATTATAATTGTCCATTTTACAGATGGATTAACTGATGCATTGAGCTTGGTTAAAAGAAACTTCCGCGTACCACACAACTAATAATTGGAAGAGCCAGAAAGCCACTTCCCTCTCTGAACTTCATTTTTCTCTTCAAAGGTTGGGTGAGGGTTAGAGATTCACTAATGTCCAGAGTTCTATGTGTGTCCTACATTTACTTGGGGAACTTTCTGGAGTATGTAGAAATTTGAGTTACTTTAGTGATGTTGGTGATGGAAAAAGAAACCATTTAGGAACCTTTCAGTGACCTGAAACTCTTTAAAATATTACATATTCACTTGCCTCCTTTTTCACTTCTCTTTCCTTGTCTTTCCCCTTCCTCTAAATGGGTCTCTGAGAGGGAAAGACCTGAAGTATATACACATCATTAGCTCTTAGAGCCAAGCTCCTTTCCCATCATATAAGTCAAGGAGTGTCTGAAATTGTTAAGAAAGTCAATCCTATGAATTCATACCACAAGCAGAGGAATATATGTATGTGTATATATATTTTTTTCTATTTCTTGAATGTTGCATCTGTATGAAGTGGTGACTGTTCACTAAACCTCTTATGGTCATCTGTTCATGATGTATGTGAGTCAGATCATTATGCTGCACACCTTAAACTTATACAGTGCTGTATGTTGATTACATTTCAATAAACCGGAAAGAGAAAAAAAGAGCCTCTGATCAGAGGTTGTAACAGTCTAGCCTAGCATCTTTTTTTTTTTTTTTTTTAAGATTTTTTTCATGTGGAACATTTTTAAAGTCTATTAAATTTGTTACAATATTGCTTCTGCTTTATTTTTGTTTTTTTGGCCTCAAGGCATGTGAGATCTTCGCCCCCCACCAGGGATTGCACCCCCCACCCCCTGCATTGGAAGGCGAAGTCTTAACCACTGGACCTCCAGGGAAGTCCCCAGCTTAGCATCTTGAGAGATCATTGCAGCTGTTTCTCTCTTGCAAAGCCTAAAGCATTAGAAACAGATCCTTCAAGAATAAAACTTCTTGAAGAGTCATCTGCTCTGGCTATTTCTACTTTGTTTCCTCCTCTTGTAAATTGAGTCCAGCCATGGTTTTGGTCTACCTTCTGCCCAAACTGCTCTTGTCACGGTTGGCAGTGGCCTCGGCATGTAGATTCAGTCAGTTCTCAATCCTCCGTGTGTCCATCAGTGGTGTTTGGGCCAGGTGACCCCTTCTTCCTTCCTTAAGGACACCTGCCTGCCAGGAGACTCTTGTCTTGATCCTCCTTCATCAGTTGCTTGTGCTCTGACTTATCCCCTCACCTCTATATGTTGAAGGATCTCGGGCTGAAACACTGACCTGAAACTGAAACACTTCTCATCCAACGTAGGATGGATTAGATCACTCCACAGCTCACAACAGCCCCCGTGTTTTTCCCATCAGGGTCAAAGTAAAATCTAAAGTCTTCAAGTTCCTATCTAGTGTGTTTCCTTGGCATTTCTCTGAGTTTCGTCTCCTTGTACTTTCCTCCTCTCTCTTTGAACCAAAGCCACTGATCTGCTTACTGTTTCTTGAATATACGAAACATGCTCCTGCTCAGGCTTTCTGTACTTGCCAGGAAGGCTCTTCATACAGAGGTCCACGTGATTCCGTCCCTCCCTCATTCATTTATGATCTCATCAAACTGCCCTATATAAAACAGGAATCCCTTCCCGTTGTTTGTTGCTTTGTTCTTTTCCAAAGTTCTTATCATAAGATGCAGATATTTATTTATGTATTGTCTGTCCTCTCTCTGAGAACATAAACCACGTGAGGGTGAAGATTTTTGTATGTTTCACTCACTGCTGTATCCCCAGGACCAGAACAATGCTTGGCACGTGGTAGATGTTCCACTAATACTTATTAATAAATGCTATATGTCAGTTTTTACAACAGATTCCTAATGTCTAGCCTAGCTCTTTATTGAACTCTGTTCACTTAGAGTGAGCGAACTTTCACACTATTGAGGATAGGAGTGGGAGCATGGTGTTTGGGAGGGCCACTCGTCCTTTTCCGCCATAGATTCTTTTTCCATCTGATGGTATTTACCATCCCAGGATCTCAGCTCTAGCTCAGATTTGCCTGAGGATATTTGTCAGGATGATCTGGACTAAGAATTCAGTGATGCTCAAGATGGTTTCCCTGAGAAGATCCTCGTTGGGACACCATCCCTTTAAAAGTCCTGAATCCAGACTGCCTGTTCTGTAGACATTCTCAGCTGCATTATTTAAAGTTATTTCCAGTGGTGCGTGGGCTGGAGGTGGGAGCTACATTTGTTACTTAGTGGTTTCGAAAAGCCTTCCAGGATCTCTTTCCTCTTTACCCCAAAGAATTTGCTCACTCTTAACCCTCCTCTGTTGTTACCTAACATAACCTCTTAGACTTTATAGCTCCCCCAGCAAATCTTAGTGCATTTCATCGGCGTGCCCAACTCCTAGTGGGTGAAATTTAGGTACATGCCATCCCTTCTTTGGGGATGTCTCTGAGAGTGAGACTTTTCCTTGGGGAGGCTGAGAATGATATTCACAGAGGATACTTTTTATTGAATGAACCAGTTGCACATACTTTTAATTCCTTGGAGAATGTTCCATGTTCACGGTATGGCATATTAGTTACAATACTTTTAAAGAATAAAAACATTGCATTGAATTCACATGGTTTTCCATCATGCTCTGCAACCCTTCACATCTATTATTTCATTTGGCTCTCCTGTAGCTTCCTGTAATAAGCAAGTAGTATCCACAGTTTACAGATGAAAACAGGTGCTGTTGGGGGAGTGACTTGATTAAGACTGCTCTTGGTCAGTGGTCCAGTTTGTCTCAGGTCTTTGGTGCTCCCACTTCTGGCCTGCAGCCTTTGGCCTCTCCTCAGTAGGGACGGGTGTTGTCTGGTTCTCCCCTGCACCCCTGGAGCTCAAATATCAAACCCTTGATGATTGCCTTTTCCTGCGGTAGTCCATTTCTAGCTTGCAGCATCCTTCCATGGATTCTGCCAGGTCTGAGGGGGCAGCATGGGGAATGTCTGTGTGTCTGGGGACCGTTATTTCCCTAGAAGGATGCCCAGTGGCAGAAGGGGCCAACACAAATGAGACATGGAGCTGTGGAGGGCTGCCTTCCCGTGTTCATGGGTACCCAAGATTCAGCTTGGTGCAGAGTTGGGCTTCTTCTCTGGACATCCATCAGGAAGTCACAGCCCTTAGAAATCTTCCACTTGTCTGACAGGCCGCTCCAGAGGGGTACTCCTGAAGCATAATACTCAGACTGGTATTTCTTTGACCATAAAATTACAGTAATGGCAACCTTTGTACAGTGCTTTAAAAGTTACAGCCATGCTTCAGAAGCACCCAGGGAGCTTTTTAAAATGTGGGTTCCTGTTCCCCCCCAGAGACTCTTAATTCAGTAGGTTTAAGAAGGATCCAGAAATCTGTAAATTTTTTTTAAAGGGAATTCCTTGGCGATTCTAACAGTTAGCCAGGTTCTGAAATCACTGTTCAGATTACAGAGCCCTTTTGTTTATAATATTCCATTTGTTCCTCACAACACATGAGGAAGCTGTTAACCTATTTCGCAGATGGGGCGTGATTATGGTAAAATGACTAATTCCAGATTCCTAACTTGGGGAATGGCAAGGCCAAGGCTCCAGCCTAAAGTCTTTGTCTCCAAACCTGGTTCTCTCTGCACTCGATTCTCCCTTGGACTCCTCCCCTCTCTCAGTTGCCCTGGGGTACTGGTTTTCTTCCTGTCCTGATTGTGTGCCAGGAGTCTCACTCACCAGGCCCAACAACTGTTCTTCCCTGAGTGCAGCTCTGAGCAGGTTTGGGGAAGATGGTGGAAACCCAGGCCCTGGGGGAAGTTTTTCAGACCATCCTTCCATGTCATTTATCTGGGAATGTCAGGCACCGATGGTGGCCAGGCCCAGCCCCATCCTGGAGGGACCCTCACCACCAGTTGAGCATTTCAGAGGCCCCACACTGGCCTTCATGCCCAAATAAATCTTCAGCCCATTTCCAAGAAAGAATTCTGGAGAACAGAGGCCAAAACCACTGACTGCTGGCATGGAAGATGGTGGTAAATCTCTCCTCTTTCCATGTGCATTGTGTTTGGAGCTAGCTCATCATGGAAAAACCTCAACATCTCAGGTTTCGTTGTAATAGGAAGGATGCAGGGTGGCCCCAGGGGTGGGTATGGGAAATTTTGAATGCATTTTCTGGTGTCTGTGGATGAGGAGATGCCAATGTGTAAGGGTCACGGGAGGGCAGGGCTCCCTTGTTCCAGCCATCCCATACCACTGGGCACACCATCCTGTGGTTGAAAGGCTTGCATTAGCTTTGGAGGGTCCCCTCCTTGGCCCCGACCCCCAGTGTGCCTGCTGTCTTTAGAATTTCAGAAGTTAGATTCTGCAGGACCTTTGCTTTAGGAACGGGGGCTTGATTGCTAGTTATTTATTCACTGATGATAGGTGTCATTACATCATGGTTAAAAACGTGGGCCCAGTGTGGCTGTGCCACATGCTGGCCTTATAGCTATGTTGCAGTGCCTGTTTCCTCATCTGTAAGATTGTGACACTGGTTCCCACTTCCTAGGGTGGTGAGGATTAGATGCACGTGTAAGCGCTTAGAACGGAGGCAGGCACTTAGGAGGTGCCGCCTACTGCTCTCCAAACATCCGGCTCCGTGGCCTGCCCTGCTGTGACAGCAAGAAGAGCCAGGGGCCCCGCCTTGCAGGAGTTCACAGTTTACTGGGAGACAGACACGGAAGCAGATCACTGACATCAGATGGGAAGTCCTGTAATAGAGGGACATTCAGAGTGTCATGGGGGCACAGACGAGGGACCAGCTGTGTACTGTTGATACCCAACCAAGGTTCTTGGCCTTTCCCGGTCAATAGAAATTGACTAAAGGCCAGACAGGAAATTCAGGCAAGGCTTTGTTGGCGCTTCTCCTGCGCCGGCTGCAGGAGGGAGTGAAAGCATGTAGTAGGTTTCTTTGGTGGCTCCTTATATGGGATGAGGGTAGGGGTGTGTTCAGAGGTCGAGGAGTGGCTTAGGTGGTTTGCCCACCCCTCTGATGCTGTTGAGTATCAGGGGCATGCACAGGACCCTGCTTTTGCTCCCGACACCCAATTTTCGCTTCTGGCGCTTCATAAATGGCAGCTGGGAGTTTTTGTCTTTGTATCTGTTGGTCCAGAATTCGCCCCAGCTGCACGTGCACACAGTTACTTTTAATCCCATATAGTTTCTGTGTGTTATGTAGCTTGAGAAATGTGTCTGGGGCAAGCTTTGTCTCAGGTCCACGTTTCCATTGGGTCTCACCGCAAGGGGCTGGGGCGAGGCCAGAACTAGAGGCGGCTTCCTAGCAGAGACGGCAGCATTTGATTTTGAAGGGTCAGTAGGAATCCACCCAAGGGAGAAAAGAGGGAAAGGCATTCCAGACAGGGGCAGCAGCGTGAGCAGGGCCACAGAGGTACAAAAATTCTGACTGGGGAGGAAATTATATCAAGTGGAGAGTGTGATGCCTCCAGAGGGGGCAGGAGATGAGATAGAGGGTCCACGAGCATGGTCTTGCTAAGTCGCTTTAGTCGTGTCCGACTCTGTGCGACCCCGTAGACGGCAGCCCACCAGGCTCCGCCGTCCCTGGGATTCTCCAGGCAAGAAGACTGGAGTGGGTTGCCATTTCCTTCTCCAATGCATGAAAGTGAAAAGTGAAAGTGAAGTCATTGAGTCGTGTCCAACTCTCAGCGACCCCATGGACTGCAGCCCACCAGGGTCCTCCGTCCATGGGATTTTCCAGGTAAGAGTACTGGAGTGGGGTGCCATTGCCTTCTCCAGAGCATGGTCTTAGGAACCGTAAATGCCAGGGGGGTTGGACTTTGCCTGAAGGAAGGGCACTTGGTGGGGCCATTTGAGCAATGTGCTCAAGTTTGTATTTTCATGAAATCATTCCAATTGTTGGGAGAAGCATAGAACAATAAAAAATGAAACAGACCAACTGGTTGACTTGAGCCTCTCACCCTTGTTAAAGACGAGTGGTGGTCATCCACCCTTTCAGAAAGCACCCAGCTCCACCTGTGGCCGGAAGACAAGGGCATGGAGAATCCGGTGCCAGTTCTGTCTGAGAGTCTCAGGGTGGCCTTGAGAAAGGCCTTAAGTGTCCAGGCCCCCGGTCGCTCTCTAGGTCAGTGGGCTTGCCTGCTCCCTCTCCTTCCCCCATGTCTAGGTCATGGAGGAGCAGGGTGCTGCACTCTCTTCTCTCCAACTGTTCCCCCCGCAGAAGGAAAACTGTGGGTTCGGTGCCTGTTTTATCTTTCTCTAGAGTAAATTTGCATTTAATTTCATTATTTAATAGGTAGCATTCTCATGATGCAGAAAGCCTCGAGATAGAAAAAGTTACCCGGCCCTAGTCTTGCTCTTTCTCCTGTGCCCACCCCCCACCTGCCCCCGTCCCTCCACAAGAAGCCCCTCTGCCTAGATCCTTCCATCATCTACTTATGCAAATAAAAACAAACACAAATTTAGATTCTTACTGTACTCCTTTCCTTACATAAGTGCGGACACTTCTAGAATATATATCATTTTCTTCTTCAGGCCATATACCAACAAGCTCTTTGAAAAATAAAAATCATGCTTATCAAGGGCTTTCTGACTAGGCCAGTTATTTCCTCCAGAATTTATTAGTGGAGAGCTCTGCTGTGACATTATTTCCCTGCTCTGTAAAATAGGGACAATCTTCTGTCTATCCTGACTGCCATGGGGAAAGTTATCAATCATTTCACACATAAGTCACTTCATGCTAGTGGAAGGGGGTCTCACAGTGGGACTGTTCTGATGATTTCTCAGTGAAATATTCCCCTCTTATTTACTGGTTCCAGGATTTTCTTTTTTAAAAATTAAGACTACTAATTGTTGAGGGGTTTTTCCTCCCCTCCAGCTCTTCCTCTTAAAACTTCTAAGCCTTAATGGGCAGGCTGTGTCTCCGCCAGGGCCGTGTGGGGCCGCATCCAACCGCATCCTGCCGGGGATGCCTGTCTGCACACATGTGGCTCCAGTGCTTCTCCTGGTGTCTGGTGTACAGTCTTCTCTCTCTTTGTTTTTTCACATGTGCTGAGCCACACAGAAGCTTCAGGACTTCACATCACAGCACAGCAGTGGGCCAGAGCTGGCTGTAATTAGCTAGAACTGCAGATTCCTCCCGGTCGGAAAGACATCGTATCTTTGCCTTTTCGCTTACGGTGGAGGATTTTTCTGCTTTCTCTAAGGTCGCTGGAGAGGCTCAGAGGAAGGAAGCTGTCTGTGTGAGGGAGGAGGGGCTCACTCGATGAGATCTCAAGATCTCCGCAGGCCTCAGATTACCCTTTAATGACATCTTCCCTGGCTGCCTGTCCCCAGGTCAGGAGGTAACTGTGACACACAGTAGGACTAGCAGATGGTGGGAATGGAGGCCTCCGAGACGCACACCAGGAGAATGAGGACAGGGATGCTATTGTCTGGAAACCGCAGAACCTGGTGTGTGTTTTGAAAGGGATTTGGTTTGGTTTTACTGGCAAGCTTCCTGGAAGCCTTTTCTCGAGGCAGAGAGTTCATGTTCATTCTTAGGTAGAGCATAAAGCTGTTGTCTCTCAGATGTGGACATGGTAATAGAGAGCTTAATTCTGAGTCATGGTTCAAGACTTTGCTGGTGCCAGCTTTAAGAATCTGAGAAACTCAGGTCCCACCCAAGGGCCCAGAGGGCTTTTGAACAGTCCCTTCACCCTCCCTGCCCAACCAGGCAGGACAGCAGCCAGTATACCTTCTCTATCCAGAAGACTAACAGCCCTTACCTAAAGGGAATTCATACCTTAGGGACTGCCTTCTGCTCTGTTGTCTTAGCACATGTTGAAGAAGAGCTGCATGGTTGTCCTGGGTAAATTGAGGAGGATTTCAGAATCACTGAGTTCCCTTACAGAAGGTTTAGCTGTAGACAGCATGTTAAAAAGCAGAGACATCACTTTGCCGAAAAAGGTCTGTATAGTCAAAGCTATGGTTTTTCCAGTAGTCATGTACAGGTGTGAGAGTTGGACCATAAAGAAGGCTGAGTGCTGAAGAATTGATGCTTTCGAACTGTGGTGCTGGAGAAGACTCTTGAGAGTCCCTTGGATCTCTCAAGAAGTTCAAACCAGTCAGTCCTAAAGGAAATCAGCCCTGAATATTCTCTGGAAGGGAATGATGCTGAAGCTGAAGCTCTGATACTTTGGCTACCTGATGCGAAGAGTTGACTCATTGGAAAAGACCCTGATGCTGGGAAAGATTGAGGGCAGGAGGAGAAGGGGGCAACAGAGGTTGAGATGGTTGGATGGCATCACTGACTCAGTGGACATGACTTTGAGCAAACTGTGGGAGATAGTAAAGGACAGGGAAGCCTGGTGTGTTGCAGTCCACGGGGTTGCAGAGTTAGACACAACCGAGCAACTGAATAACAACAACAAATCATTCCCATGGGCTTCCCTTCAGGAAGACAGATGCCTGAAGGGACTCTGGGTGCTGCTTGGGAGACGTTCCCCTTTGTAAATTGGCACAGACAGCTTTCTGCACTTTCTTTTGCCAGGACCGCTCTCTGGTATTTCTGTTGGAGCAGGTGGGGTTCAACTTGAGGAGCAGGAAAATCCACAGGTTGGGGCCACCAGCCCAGGGCCTGTATTGTAGATCTGAGCCCAGAAGCACTTCTGTTACAATTGGAGAACTTTCCTTCTCCATAAAGCAGCGCCCTGTTGAAACACTTTTAGCTTCTCCAGGGAGATGCGGGTGAGCCCTAGCCCAGCACCAGGTCCGGCTCCCTGGGAATACACTGTCACTGGTGGTTAGATTGGACCCTTCATTCAGCAACATTGCCAGAATGCCTACTATGTGCTTGGTACTGTGCTAGAATCTGGCAGTGCCAAAATAAGATTGAGCCCCTGCCCATGAAAAGCTTACAATCTAGAAGGAGAGGCACCAGTGTTCACCCAAAAACTAGCACAGTGCCAGACACATGGCGGTCAGTTGATGGCTTTTGAGCTTGGCATTGTGGAATAACAGAGCTGGAGGGTCTCGGGGTTGCAGTGTCCCTCCCTCTCATGTCAGAAATGAAGACACTGATGGGTGAGGGACTTGCATTCAAGGCCACCCAGACAGGGGCAGAGAGAGAACTCATCCTCAGTTCCTGGTCTCGGGTCTTTGTAGCACCCCACACAGCTTGCTTTGGGCCTTTAACTAGAAAGATCAAATCCTGAAAAGTAGAGGCAGTACCAGAACGCATAGGAGCCCACTTGTGCTTCACACCTGCTGCTGCTGGGCGACCTGAATCTATAAGCACTCAGGAGCTCCTGACACTGGTCCTCAAACCAGTGGACTCGAGTGGGCTCCTCAGAGGCAGCAGGGGCCCAGCCGCCTGCAGTTCCCCCTGAGATGGCATTCTTGGGAAGCTAGAGCTCCCGAGCTGGAAAGTCCTTAGTTTTGACCTTGCGGCTCTTTGAGCTGGAGTACCAAGTGGTTTTCAGGACAAGGTGTGTGAGAGGGTCTGGTTCTTAAACCACACAGAAGGGCTTTCTATCCTGCTGAAATAAGGCCGGACCTTGTTTGACCCTGATTCAAACAGAGTAACTGTAAGAAGATGTTGAGATAACCAAGGAGAAAAGAATGTGGATTCTGTATTGGATGATATTAAGGAATGATCATAAATGGTAGGTATGATCATGGCCCAGTGATTGTGTTAAAATAAAAAGTCATCACTTTGATATACTGGGTTGTTTGGAATACTCTAGGGAAAAATACAAGTTTTCATAAGTGTTTGGGGTAAGGTGATATGATGTATGACATTTGCTTTAAAATATTCCAGGAAAAAAATTGAGGACTAGATGAACAATTTGGCAGAACATTGCTCTTTGTGGTTTGTATGTGTTTGGAAAATTCCAGAATGAAAAGTTAAAGAAATAGGGCCTAGATCTCTCTCCCTGCCCTCCATGCCCACCAGTGAAACTCTTCCCATCAAGGTGGAGGCTGGCACTGCAATGACAGGCCATACGAGGAGGATGCTGCAGGGGCCCTGAAGTTGTTGGCCAAGTTCCTGGTTAGCTTCGAGACACACGGAAGGGCTGGGCACTCCTTTTATACCAGGGTGACCTTGTGCGATGTCACCCCACACCCCTTTCTCATCCCTGTTGTGTCTTTGGAAGCTCTTTCCTCCTCAGCCAGAGGGAACTTAATGCCATCCTTTGTTTTCCATCCCCTGCCATCAGACCAGAGTCTCCTTAGACTCAGCCAGAGAGGCCCACCCAAGGCAAACTCGCTGAGCAGTTGACACAGCGCGTTACCAGAACTGCACACGGGCTCACGACAGCTTCTCTCCCCAGGACCCTGTGTGCCGCTGTCTGAATCTTATTCACCCTCGGTCCACATCTGTCCCTTTCTTCTCCCTCCCTGACAGCAGGGCCATCGTTGGATCTCCCCAAGATGGTCTGCAGGAGGATCTGCAGTCGCCCATAGCCGTTATAGTGTGGGCATTTCACTGTTACTAGTTCGTCTCACCTTTTTCCTCTCTTGTCTTGTACATGAAGTCGTTGTACCCAACCTTGATTTTAGACCGTAGGGTTCCAGCCTGGTCTTCTGTGGCTTTGCCCTTTAGAGCAGAGTGAAGACTCCCTAGGTCCAAGGGATTATGCTTACCTGGAGCCTGCGTCCGTCCCCCCACATACCATACACACATCGCATGCTCTGGGTATTAAGAATCCAAAGAACTAGGAGGCTGCTTCCTGGGTGTCTCCCCCGTGTCCAGCCTCCTAAGGACAGAAACCCCGAACGCTGAAGGTGACCAGGGAGCAGCTCTTTGGTGTGTGGACAGAGCTTTGATCTGCTCCTGGGCTGTCCATGCACAGGCATGTGAAGTCTCGAACCAGGAAATCTAACCAGGCCTTTATGTGTCTAGTAGGAGGATCGTGTAGTGTTAGTCACTTAGTCCTGTGTGACTCTTTGTGACCCCATGGACTGTAGCCCGCCAGGCTCTGTCCATGGAATTCTCCAGGCGGGAATACTGGAGTGGGTTGCCATTTCCTTCTCCAAATAGGACCTATTTTATTTACCAGTCTGTTTGCTTGATTTACTACTTCTAAGCATGAGACATTGGATAGGTGGATCTTCTTTTATGTTCTTGCCCAGGCCCTGCACATTTTAAGTACCTGCATCCTAACTGAGATGCAGGATTTTTGCTCATGCCTGGAGTTCATCTCGTATCGAGATAGGCTCATGTTCTCGCACGGTATTTCCTGCGGCTTGTAAAATACAACTTGTGAGGCCCTATTGTAGCACCACTTACTTCCTGTGTTTATAATGGAGGTGAAATCATGGTTTGTCTTTCCACCACCCTGCTTCCCATTCCCAACAAGCAGGCCTCAGTTACATAAGCTAATGAGCTAATCTAAAATAACCTTAAAGCGAGGGTCACCTATGTGTGCCAACAACTTTATCGAAAAAGTCTTCCCTTGTAATTCCCTATGCTTGTTCAAAGGGACTGGCACTGTTCTGGCCTCTGTTCTATGGGAATTAGCTGTAAGACCTAAAAAGGTGAGCGATTTTTTAAAATTACAATTTCCCAAAATGGCTTTTCCTCTTCAAATCAGTGCTAGAATTCCACTTTCCCTGCCTCTCCCCCTCCAATGAAACATTTTCATCTCTCTCAATGAGTTCTATTGAAATTCCTGACTTAATATGATACGCTCATCGCTATGTAACTGACCAGAGTTCTTGGCTCCTTAATCAGTAGAAACTGTTAAAAGGCCAGACAAGAAATTCAGGCAAGGTTTTATTGGGTCCCCTACTGCAGCAGGAGGGAGTGAGAACAAGAACAGGTTCCCTTGCTCGTTCCCAAAAGGGGTGCAGTCTGGCTTCCTATATGGAGTGAGGACAGGGGAGTGTCCAGGAGTCAGACCAGAGGGGTGGCTTAGGTGGTCAGCCCACCCCTTTGGTAATGTGTGCAGGGGACATGCACAGTACCCTACTTTTGCTCCGGGCTCTTCAGAAGTGGGCGTTGGGTTCCTCTGGTCTTTTTGTACCTTGTCCATAATTTGTTCCCACTGCTCATGCACACAGTTATTTTTAGCCCCTTATAATTTCTTTGTATTTTGTTGCTCCAGGAGACATTTGTTCAGATGCAAACATTGCAGTAAAGGATCCCAAGTTCTAGCCTGTCTCAACTATACCCGAATAATATCCAACAGAAAGGTTTTGAAGGCCTTTGGGAATATTAGAGCCTATGTCTCTCACCCATATTGGTTGTGTAATTGGCCTCCCTCTTTTAGAGACACTAAGCCCTCTCGTTAAATAGAAAATAAAAATATATTAAAAAAAAAAGATAAGAAAATGTCTATCTGTATGTAACTGAGTCACTTGGCTGTATAGCAGAGATTGGCACAACATTGTAAATCAACTAAACTTCAATTAAATAAACAGGAAACAAGAGAGGACTGTGGATTTGGGGAGGGAGAGTTGGGGTCAGAAGAGGAAGAGGTGGCTTCACACACACAGTAGGTGTGTTCTCCACACCAGAAGACCAACCTTGGCTGCTTCCCCCATCACTCCATCTCAAATCCCAGTTAAATTTTAATCCAGATCATCGTGACTGCAAAGTGTTTTCTTCAAGCTCCTTTATTTCATGGAGCTCCCAGTTGCCCAGTTTAACATGTGCTTCAGAGAAAGATGTCTGGCAGGGATTGGATGCCGGTATTGACTTTGGAAAGGGGAGTCTTAACATCCTCAAATATGTCTTCACATGCCTGAGTATGTCAGCGATCAGTCCCTGGAAACACCCCAGCCGTGCAGTTTGCTTGTTTCTGTGGCTCAGCTCGGGCACCTTGCCCCCAGCCTTGGCCCCGGTACGAGTTTCACATTGGCCATCCCTGACATTTGACGTGTTTGGTTCCTGTCCGTAAATGGGTGTAAACAGACAAAATCTATGCTCCTCATTTATTCAGAAGTGCATTCATTCATACATTTATTCCGCAGATGTGTATTGAGGAACCCTGCATGAGGCGTGGGGGAGGGGAGACTGATGACAATGCAGGCCTTGCCATAAAGGCAGCCAAGGTGTATGAGCAGATTATCACAGTGATCAGAAGAGTGTGTGACGATAGAGGTAGGTACAGAAATGTATGAGTACAGGAGAAGTAGTGTCTTGTCTGGAGGAACAGGGTGAGATATCAGAGGAGGGGACACCTGGTGTGGACCTCGAAAGATGCACAAGAACCAGGACGGCTGAATCGGGCCATTGAAATTTACATTCTCCTCTCTTGAGACCTACTGTCTTCAAAGGCACTTGGTTTTCGTGAGCACAGAGAGGGCTGGAGGCCTGATGATCCACTGGGGGCCTGGTCCACAGTTGCTTTGAAGAGAGGGAGAATGGAAAAGAGCTTTAGCTGCTAAGCCAAAGGAAAGGACTCTGCCCAAGCAGAGGGGGTTCACCAAGGAAAAAGGAAAGGGTTCAGGGGCTGGGCCCCTTTTGCTTGGGCAGCATTCACAGATTTACTGGTTGTTGGTATGCCACTGGGATGAGAACCAGCTGTCCCAAAAGCCTAGTGAGGCTTGTAGTCAGCACCGATTATCTGGAGATGTGGCATACTTCACATACAAACCTCACTGCAACTACGCCTTGATTCACAGCTTGAAATAACTCCTCATCACTGGATGGATATTTTAAGAGGCAGCTTTCATCAAGAAGCTTCCATTAAAGCAATTCTAGTAGAGTGAATAATCATTTCCCCCCTTCATCAGACATGCTTGTCTTACAGAATTATGAGTTCAATTCTCACTTTTTTTAGTCCCATCTTTTAAAAAAGAAGAAGAAAGAAAAAAAAAAAAAAACCCTCCGAGAAATGATCCTGCATCTGTATCAAAAAGTTTCCCTTTGCATTTTCAGATCCGTCTTTTCTGGGTCAGCATTTCTCTTTATGGCTTCCTTATCATAGTTTTTTTTTAAACTTCCTGTTTCCTATCGAGCTTTGTACAAACTCATTTTGTCTTAAGCTATTCAGGAGTGAACTTTTCCCCTTTTTGTAGGCCAGTGCTTTTTCAACAACTTCTTATTCACTGTACGCTCGAAGGTCATGCTTGTTCCAAATGTTTTGACAACCTTCAATTATTTGCACTTAAGGATTTGAGTAGAAAAATAGAGCTGCATAAATTACCAGCAGAATGACATTAGAGCATGACATAGGTGACACCCAATGACGTTTTCCCCATGTGTTTATTTGCCCTTGGAATGTTCTTAAGGTCTTGTGTTGAGCACACTACACTGCTTTAAATGCAGTTGTTATGCATAGAGTAGATGGACAACAAAACTTACAGTGGAGAACCAACCCCTCGCTATGTAGGTAACGGTAAGCTAGAGTAATGAAACTCTTCTCTAATAGGAACAACTCATCATAAAGACAGACCAGGTAATCTAGTTGAGGAAAGAAATGAAAGCCAAGATAGATACCAGGCTGACTCACAAAGACCTTGGCTTCATTCCTTTACTATTTTTTTTTTAATTTATATATTTGGCTGTGTTCGGTCTTAATTGCATCCCGCGAGATCTTTCATTGCAGCATGTGGACTCTTAGTTATGGCATGCGGCTCGTTAGTTGCAGCACGTGGGCTCTCTAGTTGTGGCACATGGGCTTTTAGTTGGCTCCGTGGCATGTGGGATCTTAATTCCCCAACCAGGGATTGACCCAGTGTCCCCTGCATTGCAAAATGTATTCTTAACCACTAGGCCACCAGGAAAGTCCCTTTATTCCTTTGTTTATTCAGCACCTAGTATATGATGGGCTTCCCTTGTAGCTCAGTCAGTAAAGTGTCTGACTGCAATGCTGGAGACCTGGGTTCGATTCCTGGGTCAGGAAGATCCCCTGCAGAAGGAAATGGCAACGCACCCCAGTATTCTTGCCTGGAGAATCCCATGGACAGAGGAGCCTGGCAGGTTACAGACTGTGGGGTCACAAGTGTTGAATACAACTGAGTGACTAAGCACACAGATTTAAAGAAGCAAAAAGACATTTCCCTGTCTTTGGGTCAGTAAAGGCAAACTACAGCTTGACAGAAGCCAAACACATCTGTGAATCCCTGGTAGGAATAGCTAACTCCACTGTACTGCCAAGAGGGAGTGTAGAAAAGTATGTGAAAGGCCTATATGTCTGGAAATGGGGAACAGTGCTCCAGGCAGAAGGCCCAGAAAGTGTAAAGACAAGGAAGGAAGCAGAGTATTAAAGGGGAGACAGTTCTGGGTTGTTGAGAAGCATGGGAGGGAAATTGCAGGGTTTAGCTGGAAAAGTAGATTTGGGCAACATCATGTAGCTTTGGATGCCAAATGGAAAAGGTTATATCCTGTAGGTAACAGTGAGTCTCTAAAGGCTTAGGTAGAGGCAATATGATCCAGTGTCAGTTCTAGACTAATAACTCTGACAGCAGTGCAGACGGTGTATCAAAGAGGAGAAGGACTAGGGGAAGCCAGAGCAAACTTGTCAGGTGAGAGCTGAAGCTGTCCTGGCCCAAGATGGAGTGCAGCCGCCACAGTTAATGATGCTTAGGTACCTGATAGAGAAAGAGGCACAAGGAAGATAGGCCAGTCGAGAATGGTTCAAAAATTTCTCCTTATTTCAGTGGCATGGCCCATTTTTGAAGTGCATAGATTAAAAGCATCTACTGTTGAAGTACAGCTCCTGCTGCTTCCCGGAGTTTCTCCATCTCCTTTCAGAAATGGGTAACTCATCCACAGAGTTTTCGGGCACCACCACCTCACTCTGCATTCCTAACTCTTCAGTCTGAGAACCTATAACATACAAGGCTCAGGCTTTTAGCTTTTCCTCTTTAATCAATACCATTGGCATCCTGCTAGAAGGTAAGGCATGTAGAATGAAGACCTGGTCTTTTCCCACCATAAGTTTATGAGCTTATGGAGGACAAAAACAGGTACAACTGAATACAACTAAATGCCAACCAAGACAGATTGAAGAGCCCAGGACTGTGTGACGGAGACGGCAATGGCACCCCACTCCAGTACTCTTGCCTGGAAAATCCCATGGATGGAGGAGCCTGGTGGGCTGCAGTCCATGGGGTCGCTAAGAGTTGGACACGACTGAGCGACTTCACCTTCACTTTTCACTTTCATGCATTGGAGAAGGAAATGGCAACCCACTCCAGTGTTCTTGCCTGGAGAATCCCAGGGACGGGGGAGCCTGGTGGGCTGCCGTCTATGGGGTCGCACAGAGTCAGACACGACTGAAGCGACTTAGCAGCAGCAGGACTGTGTGAGGTTTCAGGAAATTTCTGACACCTGGTGGTGTTGGAGCCAGGCTGTTCTTTTTTGCTGAGTATCTACCACATACCCTGTATTTCTCTCAACACTGAGACTAACAGTCAAACATACGCTATAAGGAGGGGGACACACTGAATAAGTAATTACAAGCACAGTGACTATTGGGAGAGATAAATGCAGAGTGTGTTGAGAGTAAGTGAGAACTTAGTCTAAGGGATCAGGGAAAGCAACCCTGAAGATGTGACCTGGGATGTAAGAAGTGAGCGGCAATACTGGCGTTGGAAAAGGAAGAATGTTCCTGAAGACAGAAGTACATGTTGTGTTGTGAGAAAACATGTTCAAAGAAGGGAAAGAAATCTAATGTGACTGGAGTGTATAGAGAAGGGGGAGTGGCCTTAAGTAAGACTGGGAGGGGCCAGAAAATAAGAGAGGCTTGTTAGCCATGGTGCAGTCATGGAACTTCATCCTAAAGGAAATTGGGAGGTTTTAAGCAGAAGAGTGGTGTGATGGCTGCATATCTGGAGAATAAATTGGAAAAGGCAAAACTGGAAGCTGCTGCAGTCATCAAAGTGAGCAGCGACGGTGGTTTTGCAGAGAGAGGAGGTGGCAGCTTGAAGAGACCAGGGATGGAATAAATTCAGAAGACAGACTCGGATATGAGAACAAAGAGAGAGGAGAGGTTGGGGTTGATCTTCAGCTTCTCACTTGGGAAGTTGGTTGGATGGTGTGTCATTTACCAAGAGAATCTGGAGAGACACAGATTTTCAGGGGGCAAAGGTTAGTTTGGTGTTTGAGCACATGAGGTTTAGCACAAGCAAGATATTCAGGTAATGAAGAGACTTCCCTGGCGTCCAGTGATTAAGACTTTTCCTTCCAGTGCGGGCGGTGCAGGTTTGATCTCTGGTCAAGGAACTGAGTAAGGTCTCACTTGCCATGGGGCCAAAAAACCAAAACGTAAAACAAAAGCAATATTGTAACAAGTTCAATAAAGATTTTTAAAATGGTCCACATTAAAAAAAATCTTTAAAGAAATTAAAAACTACGGAACATGTTGTGGAAGCATGAAGTTAAGAGGGGGTAATGGATGGCACACAGAGCATCAATATGTGGAGGTGGGAGTCACAGCTGTGGGATTGGCTGGGATCTTCCAGAGAGAGCAGAAAAGGGAAAGAAAGACTGGACAGGTGCCTGAGGAATATCAGCAATGAAAGGGCCTGTAGCAGAGCTAGAGATTACAAAGAAAGCTGAGAAGGAACAGCTAGAGGAAACAGCAGAAAACCCAACGGGTAAAAAGCAGAGAGCATCCATAATGTGAAATGCTGCTGAGAGGCCCTGAGAGTCGGAAATGCAAAAAGCCCACTGAATGGACTGTAGTCCAAATTCTCACTGCTGCTGCTCCTCAGTGACCCGAGACAAGCTAGTTAATTTCACAGTGAGCCCTGTCAACTGGAGTTACAGTATGGTATTCAGCATCTAAAGGCTTAGTCCATATTAGCTGTTATTTTTCACATGATTTTTGACATGGAGAGCTCTTGGGGACTTGTCGGGGAGCAATTTGAGTGCCGAGGCACCCAATCAGAGTCGCTTTGAGCTAGAGGAACATGTGAGGTTGATGATTTAGAAGGGGTTGTCTACATGTCAAGGAGAACTCCACGGGGAGGGAGAAGCAGAAGATCAAGGGAAAGGATGTATTAGCTTTCAATGAGAATAAAGCAAAACAGCCAAAAATGAGAGGCCCTGAGGTGTGTTGTGACATAGTATGATAAGGGGGCACATGGTCAGGAGGATGGGAAAGGGAAGACAGGCCAGTGGGAATTGAGTCTGCAAAGAATGTGACATTCATGAGTTTGAGTATTTGCATTTTTATTGTGAGTGTTAGGAAACCATTGACAGTTTTAAAGGAATGGAAAGTTTAACTCAACTAGTTTTAGGAAAATTACTCTAACAGTAGTGAGAAGGATAGACTAAGAAAGATTTATATAAGAGCGTTCCACACTGTGGTTGCTGGTGGCAGAATTTTAATACAGAGCATTTTTGCTTTTGGTCACTCAGCCTCATCGAGACTCCATTTCCCCATCAATAAAATGGGAATGATAGTGTCTCTTAGGTTCTTTCGAGCATTGCGTTTCATGTCAAGGACCTAGGATGGTGCCCGGCATACGGTGAACAACCAATATCCTTCTACTCCCCACCCCCACCTCCCCTGCCGCTTTTGGTAGCTACTTGAGTGTCTTGCTGTCACCTGATGCTCAGGAGATATATCTTTGTTTCCTATCTTTCTGGGCTGCACTAAAATAGAACAATTTTATCTTCCAAAATGTCCTTTTAGGAGTGGGACTAATTTGTCATCTGTGCTCACCCCCTGATTTGGCACACTGACAAACAAGTTATTCACCAGTTTGTCCTGATGCAAGAGTTTCTGTGTTTGGGGCTGGGCAGTGGCTCAAGAGTATTGCTTTTCCATTAAGCTTTCAAGGCACTTAAAACCTCCAAGATGGCTAACACATCCTTCCTGGACAGATGGCAAAACCCTGAAGTTGTTCCCCTAATTTCTCCTCTAATTTCTCCTTTTATCCCATCTTCTATGACATCTGATTTGGTTAAATTCATTTCCACACAGAAATAGCTGATTTCTGGAAAATATATAATACAGATTATATTTCTCTAAAGCCATATGCTCCATATATCCTGGCATCTGCACAGATGCCATTTGATTCCATTTCATTTTCTTCATTCAATAAATATTTATTGAGTGTCTGCTTGGTGCCTTGGCATCTATAATGCAAAGAGGAAAAATACTCAGTTCTGCATTCTGAATGCTCCCATATTTTGTGGAAAAGTAAGTCTCAAAGACCTAATTTTAGTAGTCATGGCTAGGTTAAGTAGGAGGTACCAACCAGCTTTCAAGTAGCAGAGATAAGACAGACAAAGGGGTTACAAGAAAAAGCTTTAGCAAAGCTGGCGTTTGAACTGAGTCTTGAAATATGAGATCGATTTCCCCACGTGAAGAAAAGGAGTTCAGCTTTCCTGACATGTTTCCTAATGAGACGGCATGTGATTTGAAAGAGGACGGCTGGCCCTAACAAGGGTGATTCGTTCACTGTCCCAGGACGAGGATGCCAGCCATTGTTCACTGGGAGCTCGGTATATGCCATGTTAGATGCTAAGCACCTTGTGTTTATTTCACTTGAATCACAGAACAGACGTACAGAGCAGGTCCTATTACTGTTCCCATTTTACACAGGAGGCAGCTGATGCCCAGAGAGGTTGTGGAACGTGCTCATGATCACACAGTGGCACCGCTATGACTGAACGTAAGCCAGCCCACTCCAGAGACTGGATGCTGTGAGCCACCACCAGCCACAAGCTGGGTGCCGGCCGTGGTGCAGAGGACGGGGTGAGGGGACAAGCAGAAGGGTGGGTGGAGACAGCTTTGAGGAGCTGCACACTAAGATAGAGCTAGTAGATATATCTTAGCATGTTTATTTTTTATAAAAATATAATAGTACTACTTTCAAAGTGAAATAGAATCCGTTATTTAGACACTTTTTTTTTTTAAGCAGAAGTCCTGTTTTAGTGGAAGATAATTGTAAAAGAAACACGAGGATTGGACTAGGAAATCTAACTTAAAAACGAATTGTTCTTAGGCATTTTTGTTCTTGCTTACTTGAAAAATGCACATTGACACAAAAATTGATTTCCAGTCATCATCAAAGTAAACCCCAATAATGTAAAAGGACCTATAAGTTACTCTTTTCACCTTAATAGTGATGAAATTTATTTTGCATTATTACAAAATTAAGGAATAAAGATTGGCTTTAACTGATATTTTAAGGACTAATGTTGTGATGTGATTCAGATTTCTGTGGGAGCTTTCCCAGAAAAAAATACCTGTTCAAATTTACTTTCAGTTCATAGAACACTGTAATGTGTTCTGGGTACCCCTCCCCTCAACAAACCATGTTCCGGATACTCCCCCTCCCCCAAAAAACCCAGTGAATTTTAAGAATTATCAATTTGAACCTAGTACCAATATATTCATGAAGTGTTTCAAAACGCAAAAATAAACCCAAACAAGCCACAATATGAATCAGACACAGAAATACCACCCTTATGTTGGTTGTAAATGAATGAAATTTGGTCTCATGACAGAATTAAGCTGAAGGAGAGCAACTCCAGATCCTGTTTGCTTCATTTCAAGCCCCTCAGTTTAAGGTCTAAGTCAGTTTACGTAGTGGTTATTCTACTTCCCGTCCCGCACGAGCTGCAAAGGAATTGAATTCTCCGGATTTACAGTCTTGGCCGGCCTCCCGGGAGGAGTGCTGACCTGTTTGGATTCTGAGATCTGGAGGTCTCTGCTTGGAGGAGTGCAGACCCTAGCAAGGAGCCCAGCTGCTCCCCTTCTTTCCCCAGAGGCTCTCATGACTTCCGGGTCCTACAAGCATGAACTTGCCGGACTTGGGTGGCTAGGCTGCTCCGGAGCCTCTCCCAGAGTGAGCAGCCCAGTTCCCCTCCCGTGACTTCTGCTTCCTGGACCCTTTTGCTGACCAGTGAAGCCATCCTTGAGCAGTTCCTTGGTGTGTCACCCAACCCAGGCAGGCCGGCTCCCAGATGACTCCCCTCTCCTCCTGCCAGCTCTCTCCTGGAACCCGGGCCGCATCCACTACCAACACAAGCTGGAGTTTAGCCTCTCAGGTCTGAAGGTGGAGGATAACTCTGAGGACCCCCTCCATACCCCCCAAAAAACAGCACAGGGATAGCAGACACCGGAGTTGAGTACCATTCAAGGTCATCTCAGGCATCCGTCCGCTTTCTCACTTGTCAATCAGCAAGACTCCATTGGTCAGAGTCTCTGACCTCAGGGAGTGTAAAATCCTGGAAAGGTCAGGAGAGGCTTTTAAGGAAAGGGTGGGACTTGGACAAAGAGTGGTTTGGACCAGGCTCCAGACAGGAGGGGCAGTGCAAGCCAAGGGGAAGACCAGGACATTCCTCCAGTGCAGGCGTCTCTCATTTCGGTCCCAGAGAGCTCCAGGAAAGGAAATTGCAGGGCTTCCCCTGAGCCTGACCCATCCTTTTCCTGTGACCTCTGTTGTCCTGTTTTATAAGTCCCGGCTGTTAAATATATGAAACCTACAAGGCAGGGAACGTGACAGCGGCGGGCACGGTCTGACAGAAGTGCTAGCCTGGCGGAAAAATCCAGCCCGGGCTCGTTTTTCGTCCCCTCTTGTCTCTTTCCAGCCACACACATGCTGTCATCACTCGATCCGAGTCTCTTAGGCTGGTTCGGGAGGACAGCCTGCAGCCAGCAGCCCCCCTCTACCTACCCTCCAGAGCATCCTTTGGCAGGCATACAGCACAAAGGGGCTGTGTGTGTGCCCTCCCTCTCAGCTACAGAGCAGCGAGGCCAATTTCCTTTGCAAGGTCACTGCTGAAGGAAAAAAGGTTTTTAATAAACACTTCTCTCAGAGAGAGAGAAAGCAAAGTTCCAGAAATGTCATTCATCCCCAGAAATGTCATCTCGCCAGCCGCTTCCCCTCCATCTTCCTCTGTAAGTTGTGGAAATCAGTCCCAACTGCCCTGGACGATTGAAGTTTCTTTGTGGACCTACCCCAGCTCCTGGCGCCAGGCCAGCTGTTTCTGGGCCTGTGGTTTGGTATGTGAGAAAGAGGGGAACAGGGATGGGGCCAAAGGTGGGGTGTGAAATTCACCAGCCTGTGACTAAGCTTCAGTCCTCTCCCTCGTCTTTTCTCCCTGCTCACCATTAGTGTTGCTCTGGCTGTTCTGACACAATGTCGGTCTCAGACACACCTGCGCTCAGAGCCAAGGTGGAGTGCTGACATTCCTGAGAATGGTGCCTTGAGGTCGGAAGGCACCTCCTGGGACAAGTGACTAATCTCTTTGCCCTCAGCTTCCTCATCTGTAAAATGGGTATGGTATTTACCACATCATGGAGCCATCTTGAAGATTGAAGGAGATGCTGGTTATGAAAAACTGTAGAGACTTCCCTGGTGGTCCAGTGGTTAAGATTCCATGCTTCCACTGCAAAGAGCATGGGTTTGATCCCTGGTCAGGGAAATAAGATCCTGCAAGCACATGGTGCAGCCAGTAAAAAAAATAAAATAAAATACACGGTGTTGCAAGGATTTCATCTTAGAAAACAGGTCCCTGGTCTGTTTCATCTTGGAGTGCAGGTGCAGGAAAGGCAGAAAACTAAATCTTTCCCTGGTATGAAGGAGCATGGCTGAGTAGGTAGCAGAGGACCTAAAGGGTGAGGTAGAACAGCTCTTAGGGGTTAGTCCTGGAGGACTTCTGGAAGAGGTGGTTTCCAAAAAAGAGGGGGCTTTATGTCTGCAGACAAGAAGGCAGAGGGCATTCCCTTCTTCCTCAGAGAAAACCCCTCACTGAGGGAGAGGTGGGATTTGATCTGGCTTGCCCTGGCAAGCTGAATGGTCTGCAGCTGCTGCGCCCTGGAGAGGCGGGCCCAGGCTCCGCCCCACTGCCTGGCCTGAGCCTTGTGGCTGCGAAGGGGATGGGCACCCGTGAGGCTTCCCTTTTGAATCCAGCCTGTGCACGTGGGCCCCTCACACAGCGCTTGCCTCAGCCACACCACCCCTCCCCGCTCAGGCTTCCTGTTTTGAAACTACCAATAGATGGAAAATGTGAGTGCTGTCACTTTAACTGCTCAGGCTGTGTGTGTGTGTGCGTGCATGCTGTGTGAATGTGTGAACCAAGTGTGAGTGGGGGCAAGTGTGTGAGTGTGAGCATGCGTTAGTTGTGAGAGTGTGATTGTGTGAGCCTGAGTTGTGAGTGTGAGCATGTGTGCTTGTGTATTTGTGTGTGAGAGAGAGAGAGAATGTGCATGTGTGTGCCGCATGGCCTGGGAAAGGCAACTGAGGCCCAGAGCCTGCCCTTGCCAGGACACCTGTGGGAAGAGGCCTGCCCGGAGCTGTACCCTCCCTGCACACCTGTCTGCCCAGCGACATGAGGGAGGAGCACGTAAAGTTAGTGTCTGCATGAGTTCTGGGGAAGGTGGCTGAGGCCCTTCCTGTTAACTCTCTAAAGCTCATCTCTTAGCTTGTAGAAAGATCTTTTGTTCCTCAAGCTTTAAAAAGAAATAATTTCTTGTCAGTCCAGAAATGGCTTCCTAAGGAACTAGTTCAGGTAACCAACCTCACTTAAAAGGCAGGCAGTGTGTCCAGTCTGTGCCTTTATCCCCAGGCCTATTATAGTTCCTGGCAGGTAGCAGAGTCCAGTGGATTCATTATGCAGATACTTATGGGGTGTTTACTGTATACCATGGGTTGCTCAAGGCTCTTGGGATTCAACACAGATCATAACAAAATCTCTGATCTCAGGTAGCTGTGGGAAGACAATTGCAGTTCCACGTAAAAAGTATGGCAGGTGCTGTTAGTGTTGGATGAAGAATGGATTCATTTTAAAGCTCTTGGTTTTTGCTGCATTCTGCAGTGTGAAGGTCATAATCAATATACTTTTCTTCATTTACTAAGATAATAAAATTGACCCATGATATTTTGAGAAAAGATGAATGGACAGGTTTCTCTTCCCTTCCTTGCCCCTCCCCCAGCCCACTGTTGGCCTTCCTAAAGCTTCTAGCACCTTCCCTCCTTCTCTACGTCACACCTGCTGTTCCTTCTGTCTTCTTGTCTGGATGGCAAAAATCCACTCACCCATCAAGACTCCGTTCAGATCCTGCCCACTCTATCAGCAGAGTTAATTTCTCCCTCTTGGTGACCTTTATTTTTTTAATTATTTATTTTTAATTGAAGGATAATTGCTTTATAATATTGCTTTGATTTCTGCCATACATCACTAGGAATTAGCCACAGATATACATATATCTGTATATATATGTATATCTTGAACCTCCCTCCCACCGCCCACCCTTTCCCACCCCTCTAGGTTGTTAAAGAGCCCTGGTTTGAGTTCACTGAGTCTTACAGCAAATTTCCATTGGCTATCTATTTTACATATTGTAGTGTATATGCTTCCACGCTACTCTCTGCATTTGTCTCACCTTCTCCTTCCTGCCCCCTGCCCATAAGTCTCTTCTCTATGTCTGCATCTCCATTGCTGCCCTGCAGATAGGTTCATCAGTACTGTCTTTCTAGATTCCATATATATGTATTGGAATATAAATAATTTTTATATTTATTTTAAATATAAATAGTATTTAAATATAAACATAAATATATATGATATTTGTTTTGTCTTTCTGACTTACTTCACTCTGTAATAGCTCTAGGGTCATTAGAGGTGACTCAAATGCATTCCTTTTTATGGCTGAGTAGTATTCCATTGTATATATGTACCACAACTTCTTCATCCATTCATCTGTTGATGGACAACATCTGGGTTCCTTCCATGTCCTAGCTATTGTAAATAGTGCTGCCATGAACACTGGGGTATATGTATCCTTCTCAGTTTTGGCTTCCTCATATTTATATGTCTAGAAATGGTATTCCTGGGTCATATGGTAGATTTATTCCTAGTTCTTTAAGGAATCTCCGTACTGTCTTCCGTAGTGACTGTATCGATTTACATTCCCAGCAACAGTGTAAGAAGGTTCCCTTTTCTCCACACCCTCTCTAGCACTTGTTTTTTTGTGGATTTTTTTGATGATGGCCATTCTGATTGGTGTGAAGTGATACCTCATTGTAGTTTTGATTTACATTTCTCTAAGGAGCAATGTTGAGCATTTTTTCCTGTGTTCATTAGCCATCGGTATGTCTTCTTTGGAGAAATGTCTATTTAAAAACCCACTATTGGATTGGGTTGTTTGTTTTTCTGGTATTGAGTTACATGAGCTGCTTGTGTATTTTTGAAATCAATCCTTTGTCAGTTGTTTCATTTGCTCTTATTTTGTCCCATTCTTAGAGTTGTCTTTTCACCTTGTTTATAGTTACCTTTACTGTGCAAAAACATTTAATTAGGTCCCACTTGTTTTTTTTCTGTTTATTTACATTTTAGGAGTTGGGTCATAGAGGATCTTGCTATGATTTATGTCATACAGTGTTCTACATGTTTTCCTCTAAGACTTATATAGTTTCTGGTCTTACATTTAGGTCTTAAATCCATTTTGAGTTTATCTTTGTGTATGATGTCACTTCCCTGGTGGCTCAGACGGTAATGCGTCTGCCTACAATTCAGGAGACCCAGGATCAATCCCTGGGTCAGGAAGATCCCCTGGAGAAGGAAATGGCAACCCACTCCTGTACTCTTGCCTGGAAAATCCAGTGGACAGAGGAGCCTGGTAGGCTACAGTCCATGGGGTCGCAAAGAGTTGGACACGACTGAGCGACTTCACTTTCACTTTCATGGTGTTCAGTTCAGTTCAGTCGCTCAGTCATATCCGACTCTTTGCTACCCCAGGAAGTATTTTAATTTCATTCTTTCACATGTTCACACATTCATTCTTTCATTCTTTATCCAGTTCTCCCAGCACCACTTGCCTCCTTTGTCAAAGATAAGGTGCCCATAGGTACCTGCACACTTTAAATGACCTCCACAACATGTGTATTATGGTGCATTGTGATTATTTGTTCCATGCTTGCCTTCTGTCCCAACTGAGGCCAGAAACTCTGTTTTTGTCTGTCAGTGAATTTCCCAGAGCCCGACACATGTGGGATGGATGATGGATGGGTAGTTGGGCACATGGATGGTCAGATGAATGTTCCCTCCGCTTCCTTCATGTAATGAAAGACAGACACTAAAGAGATGTCACCCCAGGATGAGGAGACCAAGACCCAAAGAACATGCAAGAGATGGAGTTTCAATCTTGGCTGGTACTGAGTCTGGGCTTCTTTTGACATTTTTATAGAGGATCCGGAAAAGGAAGTTCAGAGTGAAACTCACACATCTGTGGATGACACAGAGCTGTTTGGTAGTGAGGTGCCAGGCCACGGGAGGATACCCCAAGATGTGAGTTGGCAGACAAGTAGAACTGGCTTGGGTGTGAGCAAATCAAGCCGCTGCATTTAGGCAGAAGTTACCTGAGGTGTGTAAGATGTGCTTCTTGGCGATTTGCATTGTGGGAAAGAGTGTGGAGCTGGTGGTCGCTCCATTCACCCTGTGTGCTGGGCTTTGTGCTCAGGATTGACCTCCTACCCGTGAAAAAGATCTCAGTCTAAGGAAGGATAGTTTCAGTGTATAGGGAAAGTAGACATGGAAGGAAATAGAGGTAGATATAGAAGGGAATAGAAAGAGGCCAGAAGTGCTCATAGAAAGAAGTACAAAATCAAGTGCTGTAAGACCTCAGAAGTCAGCCGATCTGCTGGGGTGGGGCCATGGAGGGAAGATTCATTCATTCCTCCCACATTCCGAGAATTCAGTGTGTGCCCTATCCTGAAGGCACACAGTTAAACAGATAAGGAGCTTACAGTCCAGGGGAGGAGGTGGAGAAGTGAAGTGTGCGAGGGGCCACCAGCAGAAACGTGTGATTCAGAAAGGAAATTCTGGTAGGATTCCACTAAAGAGATGAAATCTTGACTTAGACTTAAAGTCGTCCTCTGAGTGCATTAGACAGAAAAGAGGAGGTGTAGGTAATCCCACTAGAAAAAGGAGAATGGGCAAAGCCTCAGGGTACGGGACTCCTGTGGCTGAAACTGAGACTGCTTCAGTTGAGGGCTGGGGGATAGCATGGTGGGGGGAGGGTAATGGCGGGAGAGTCAGCCAGGCTGGCGGGAAGCACCACAGGCTGTGACCAGGGATTTGGGGGTTGGGGCGGGGCGGTGCTCTGAAGGATCTTACATAAGACAGTGGCATGATCCAGATTAGTTTTTTAGGAAGATGATTCTGGCCTCAGTGGAGGATGGACTGGAAATTGGGGAACAGAAGAGAGGGTAAGACCAGCAGCCAAGAGGATCTCTGAAATCATTCAACAAGAGCTTGTGGAGAGAATAGAATGAATGAATGGACCCAGCATGACATAGGGAGTGGGATTGGCCTGGTGACATCAGCCAATAAGATTTGGGAAATGTCATTCCACAGGGTGCCCTGTAGGGGCAATTCTAAGACCAGCACTGGACAGCAGAGGGGAGAGTTACTGCAGGCCTGGGTCCCAGGCTGAGCCATGGCTCAGTGACCTTGGACAATTGTCCAAGCCTGCCTGCGCCCATAAACCATAAGGTCAGCACCTTGAGTGATGTTGGGTCGTTTGGGCTCTTGCACATGAAGAGATAAAAACCAATGCTGGAGGAGCTCCGGAGAAGGGCACTGGGATATTAAGGGATTGGAAAGTTTTCTTTATGCAGACACAAAGAAAATATGAGAACTATGCAATCCAAAAAGAACGAGGGGAGTCTGGTAAAGCTTAGGCTTTATAACCCGAATAATTAAAATATAGTAGAGGAGACAGAGGCAGGCAGAGTCAGATCAGATCAGATCAGTCGCTCAGTCGTGTCCGACTCTTTGTGACCCCATGAATCGCAGCACGCCAGGCCTCCCTGTCCATCACCAACTCCTGGAGTTCACCCAGACTCACATCCATCAAGTCAGTGATGCCATCCAGCCATCTCATCCTCTGTCGTCCCCT
Source organism: Bos indicus (assembly GCF_029378745.1). NCBI lineage: Eukaryota > Metazoa > Chordata > Mammalia > Artiodactyla > Bovidae > Bos > Bos indicus. Next base: position 33,778,612 of record NC_091774.1, read on the forward strand.
TCTCCTGCCCCCAATCCCTCCCAGCACCAGAGTCTTTTCCAATGAGTCAACTCTTTGCATGAGGTGACCAAAGTACTGGAGTTTCAGCTTTAGCATCATTCCTTCCAAAGAAATCCCAGGGCTGATCTCCTTCAGAATGGACTGGTTGGATCTCCTTGCAGTCCAAGGGATTCTCAAGAGTTCTCCAACACCACAGTTCAAAAGCATCAATTCTTCGGCGCTCAGCCTTCTTCACATCCAGTCCAACTCTCACATCCATACATGACCACAGGAAAAACCATAGCCTTGACTAGATGAATCTTTGTTGGCAAAGTAATGTCTCTGCTTTTCAATATGCTATCTAGGTTGGTCATAACTTTCCTTCCAAGGAGTAAGCGTCTTTTAATTTCATGGCTGCAGTCACCATCTGCAATGATTTTGGAGCCCAGAAAAATAAAGTCTGACACTGTTTCCACTGTTTCCCCATCTATTTCCCATGAAGTGATGGGACCGGATGCCATGATCTTCGTTTTCTGAATGTTGAGCTTTAAGCCAACTTTTTCACTCTCCACTTTCACTTTCGTCAAGAGGCTTTTGAGTTCCTCTTCACTTTCTGCCATAAGGGTGGTGTCATCTGCATATCTGAAGTTATTGATATTTCTCCTGGCAATCTTGATTCCAGCTTGTGTTTCTTCCAGCCCAGCGTTTCTCATGATGTACTCTGCATATAAGTTAAATAAACAGGGTGACAATATACAGCCTTGACATACTCCTTTTCCTATTTGGAACCAGTCTGTTGTTCATGTCCAGTTGTAACTGTTGCTTCCTGACCTGCATACAAATTTCTCAAGAGGCAGATCAGGTGGTCTGGTATTCCCATCTCTTTCAGAATTTTCCACTGCGGATGTAGGCAGGCAGAGTGCCTATGTTCAAATCCTGACTCTTGGGACTTCCCTGACGGTGCAGTGGTTGAGACCCTGGGCTTCCACTGCAGGGAGCACAGATTTGATCCCTGGTCAGGGAACTGGGATCCTACATGCTGCCAGGGGAAAAAAATAAATCCTGACTCTACAATTTGAGATCCTCCTAGGCCTTGGGCAAGCTCCTTAAATCGTCAGTTTTCTTATCTAACTGGGATGGTGATCCTAAGCTGATGACATAATGATGATGTAAACAGTGACGATTGAATGATGGTAAAGAGAGAGTCGGACACGACTGAACTGAACTGAACTGAAAGAGCTTAGTACAGGGAGTGATGAGCACTGACTGTAAGCCATTAGCAGGAATTGGAAGAGGGTCTCTGCCCAGTTAATCCCATCCCCTGCAGACAGAGGAATCCCTCCCTTGTGCTTGAAGAAACAAGTTGTGGCAAATAAGATGAAGCAGAGGGCTCTCCCACAGTGGATGGGAAGTGATGAAATTCATCAGGCCAGAAAAGAGCAGGTACAGCTCTGGATTCTCATCCTGCAGGCCGCTGTCGTAATCTCTGGTCACTCTCACGCATCAGTGCTTAATGCTGATTGACTGCCTAACGAAACCTCTTGGCCCTCAGTGAGGGATGGAGCCTGTGGAGGAGGAGGGCGAGAGCCCTCAGCTTTGACTGCTTTTACAGCCCAGAACAGCAGTGTGCTTTCCTGATCCCAGAGCGGTCTCTGCACAGTGTGTGCCCCAAACCACACATGGCACTCGCTTCATCCTCCCTGGGAGAGAGAGGAAGAGCCTTCTGCTGACACACAGAGGTTACTCAGGTCGAATCTCCTGTGGCTTTCGCTGTCACCAGAAACCCTCCCCCGAGAGGCAGCTGAACCGTGAACTGCCTGTCTTTACTTGGTCTACTCTGTAGGGCTGGCAGCCTGGAATGTCGCTACTGTAAATGATACTAATCTCTGAGCTGAATTCCAGAGTAAACCTACTGCTCTGTGGATGCCATAATTACATGGAGCAGGTACTTACGCTTTTACCAGATGCAAAGCATTTCATACACAACATTTGCCCAAAACCTAGAAAATAATCACAGTTGACTGCAGTTGTGTTGTGCGTTACAGCTTTTACCTGTGACACTAACAGGGAGAGTTTCACTGTGCACTGTGCACCAGGCACTGTGTCAGTGAAAAATCTCCAAACAACTGCCATTTTCTAGTGTCTCATGAGGAAACTAGGGGTTCACTATACTCAGTAGATTACCTGGGAGATTCAAATCCAGGTTTGTCTCTTGAGGCCACGGGTGTGACCACGATGCCATCTGTCTTTTGCTGTTGTTTAGTTGCTCAGTCATGTTCGACTCTTTTGCCATGAACTGTAGCCTGCCTGGCTCCTCTGTCTGTGGGATTTCCCAGGCAAGAGTACTGGAGTGGGGTGCCATTTCCTTCTCCAGGGGATCTTCCTGACCCAGGGATTGAACCTGTGTCTCCTGCATTGATAGGTGGGTTCTTAACACTGAGCCACCTGGAAAGTCTTCATACTGTCTTTTACGTCTAACAATAGCTTTGTGAAGTAGTGGTTATCACTCCACTTTTATAGATGAGATGCCAACGCCCAGAGAGGTCTTCCCTAAATCACAGGTAATAAACAGCAGAGCCGAGCTCAAAGCCAGATCTTCTGACCTCGTTTTCAGTGTGTTTATTAGTGCAATTCCCATCCCTCCATCAAAGAATGCCTAGACTGCAAAGGGAACAGGCTTGCCAGCACGGATGCCCTTTGTTGAGGTGGGGTTCAGTGGCAGGGGTCTCCCTTCTGGCATAGTGTTCAGGCTGGTGTTTTCTTCCCTTGCGAACACAATATACTCTGTTATACCCTCATAAGGTGGTGGTGTACTTTTGACCTAAACCCCTAAAGCTACAGAGACCTCTGCTCAGCCAGTGCTTTGTGAGCTAAGGACACTTGACTGACAGTATCATCCTGCATGAGTTAAGGGGTCACATCTCATCCGTTTATTGTGTAAAAGAAACAAAAAGTCTTCTCCCCCAAAGAAGCTAGGAAAATGATTCCGGAGAGGCCGAAATCTGGACTCTATCTCAGTTCAACCTGGTAGCGTCCATTTCTTGCAGTGCTTTGAAGGTGATGGCCTTGATGCCTGCATTTCAAGGTCCTAGTCCAAGCTGTCATCCTAGGGGACCTCGAGGAAAGTCACTTGAACACAAAGCACCCATTCTCCACCAGTAAAATTCAAATGTTCACCCCTCTTATCAACCTCTTGGGAAAGTTGGAGTTTTAGATGCCTGTAAACCATGCTTTCAAATCCTAGGAGGAAAGGTGTCATAGAAACTTATTTTATTTTATTATCAGTATCACTGCAAAAGGTTTATTTGTGTAATGGTTGAGGTAGAGTTGAACGGGATGAACACCTGCAGGAAAAACTCTGTTTTGTGCCCAGGTTTTGTGCCGCTGCTGTTCAGAGCACATATCTGCCTCTGGCTTTTTGGGAAAGCACGTAGTCTATTGCAGTGCTCAGCCAAGGGCAGAGAGCTTTTAGATTACACCTGGCTTCATTTGTTTCATAATTATCCCATGAACTAGGTATCCCTTTCCTTAGGTGAGGCAGCTGGCTTCCCAAAGTGAAATCCCAATTCCCCTGTACTAAGGAGCATTTCCCCCGTAGGCTTCCAGAACACTGCCTGAAGGCTCCTTGGGAGAAACACTCCCACAGCCCTAGGAGTTTCTCCCCTCTGGGAGGGTTCTGGGTATCTGTCCACTTGCAGGTTCCCTCCAGTCTGAGACCAGTTGTGGCTGACTTGGGAGAAGCTGGCAGCCTGGCTGGCACCTGGCTTCGGGGCCACCAACAAAGCCCCCTCCTGGTTGTAGCCTGCCCAATAATTAGGGGTTTTAACTGGGTACTCTATTTATTTATACTCAGCCAGGACTGTTGTGCTGGCTTAGGTCTCACACAGACAGTGACCGCCTGGCTGCAGCCCTGTTCTCCCCAGGGAAGACATTGTTTGCCGTAAAGAGGATGAAGTCTGGGGCCACACACCCTGGCCTTCTGCAGTGGGTTCGGACCCCGGTCCCACCTTCCGGGGTGACCTTGACTAATCACTGTGCTCCACTTTCCCCTCAGATGTCATTTTAAGTCACCAGACTCCACATCACATCCATCCTTGCTGTACCTCCTCCTCAATCCCGAAGCCTCTAGAGGAATCATGGGGCTCATGGAGGTCTGATTCAGGGTGAGACCACTTACTGAAACCAAAAGGAGTCAGTTCTCTGAAGGAAAGCCTCATTTAACTAAAATTCTGTTCCTGTGGGCTGAAATGATATCAACCTAAAGTATAATAAAATAGAAAAGAAATTTATTATTAATAAAAATAAGACATTTGAAGTGTGTGTACTATTAATAAAACATGGAGTCCACTGAAGGAAAAGCATAGTCCACTTGTACAAAGCTGGTTGGACTGTCTTTTGAAGCCTAATCTTCTTCGTGGCTTACCCTGCCCCCTATCTATCTGGCCCTATTTATACCCAGGCCTCCAGGGCCAGGCACCTCATCCCCCCATAGACGGCAGCCCACCAGGCTCCGCCGTCCCTGGGATTCTCCAGGCTCTAGGTTCCCCTAAAAACCCCACTGCTGCCTAAGAACAATCCGTTCTTTTGATTGTGGTTCCTGTGATGGAGGAGCTGAGACACAGGAAGCGATCAGGACAAGCCCATGCAGGAGAAGTTACCATGTACAAAGACAGGAGGGGCACTTAGAATGCCTGGGTTTGGGCGCCTGGAGTTCACAGACGGGGTGAACTAAGGGAGCAGGTGCAGCTTGAAGAGGCGGGAGGAGCAAAGGCACACATGTAACAGGAATAGTGGTTCTCATCTCAGGCACGTCCTATCAATAATCACAGAATGGGAGCTTCCGAAGCAGAGCGGACATGTAATAGTACCACATGTTAGAAGACGGAGATTGGTCTTGATCCTAGAGACAGTAAGAAGCCGTTTCAGTCTGTGGAGCCCTGGGGCATGGTAATAGTGGTGTTTCAGCAGAAATACATCCTTGGGGGTGTGCACAGTGGGTTGAGGTCGTGATCCCAGGGCAGGGAGAGCAGTTGGATACGGCAAAATACTCTTAGGGATCACGGCAGTGGGACTCAAAAGCAACTTGAGGGCAGAGTCAATGACATAAGCTCCAGATATGTTCTATTATCCATTTGGTTCATATAAACAACTCTTTGGGGAGAGTATTTTACAACTTACGAGAGAGATTCAAAGGAGCTGCTTGACTGAGCCCTGCTTGTCCCTGAGATTGGAGCCTGGACCAGAACCTTTTCCAGTCCTCTGCCCCTTCCAGCACACTGATTGGCCTTCTTGTTGTTTTTCTGTTCTTTTTTAAAAATATTTATTTGACTGGGCTGAGTCTTAGTTGTGGCACACAGGATCTTTGCTCTTTGTTTCAGCATGTGGGATCTTTAGCCATAGCACGTGGGATCTAGTTCCCTGACCAGGGATTGAACCTGGGACCCTTGCGTTGGGAGCATGGAGTCTTAGCCCCTGGACCACCAGGGAAGTCCTTCCAAGTCCCTGCTCTTGGGGAGCTTGCATCCTAGTGCATCACTGTCCACTTGAAGGCTCTGCAGTGATGACAAAGTTCAGGTCTGCACAGCCAGCTTGGTAGCCACCAGCACCTTAAATGGGACTCGTGTGATGAGGAAATGAATTTTTTAAAATACTGAATAGTTCTGTTTTGCATGTGGCTAGCATATCGGCCAACACGGTTCCCATGGAATGGTTTTATGGACAACAGTGAGGGGAATTCCACACTGACACTCAATTGCTAAGAAAGACAGAAAGACAGACTAGAGGGTGAAATGTCTTTTCTTCAGACTAACAGAGGCTGCCTTTCTAGTATGTGACTGCCACTCCAGAAGCAGAGATGGGCCTTTTCGCTTCCCTGGTAGCTCAGATGGTAAAGAATCTGCCTGCAGTGCAGGAGACATGGGCTCAATCCCTGGGTCGGGAAAATCCCCTGGAGAAGGAAATGGCAACCCACTCCAGTATTCTTGCCTGGAAAATCCCATGGACAGAGGAGCCTGGTGGGCTGCAGTCCATGGGGTTGCAAAGAGTCCGGCACGACTGAGTGACTAACACTTGTGTGACTTGTGACTTCTCCTCAAGGAAACTGTCTTCCTGAGATGTTAAAAAGGGCATCTCATTTTCCTGAAGCATCATTCTCTTGAGGTCTTAACTACTGAATCTGTGTTCAGTGCTTGGAGGAACCTAACCTGTATTGCATCTGGGAGAGCAGCCAAAGGGGGCGGACAAAGCACGAATGGCCGAGAGCCAGAGTCCTTTCCCTCTGGGGTGAAGCACAGCGAGGCTTGAGGCTGCCGCCCGTAGAGAGGGCTGCAGTTTGAAGTGGCTGCTTTCCGTTGCTTTGGGTATTTGTTAGCGTGACTCCTGCTTTCGTATCTGGTGTCATGTCCAACTGAAGATTCTCCATGACGCCTCCATCCCTCCTCTGCAGGCCACTTTTCACGATCAGCCTACACCTGGCACTTCTTTTTACCCATCGTTGTCATCTAAGGGTAAAGAAGCAACTGCCTCCCGCCAGTGAATGGAAGGGAAGAGAACCCACAGGACATATAACTCACAGACTGTGGGAACTGCAAGGGGACTGTGAGATCTGTCTAAACCTTTCCATTTTCCACGATCCAGGAGGCTAGGGCCTTGCCCAGGGTCACGTAGTGATGGAGCCAGGTCCAGAACTGGCTGTCCACCAGGTCTTTCTTCTGGGGAAACTCAGTGGACAGAGGGACAGAAAGAAGACCAGCGGTTGGAGTAGTGGGATGGCTACATGATGAGGATATGGAAGTCCTGGGTTCTTTCTATTTGGCTGCGCTAGGTCTTCATTGAGGCATGCAGGGGCTTCTCTAGTTGCAGTGCAAGGGCTTAGGTACCCAACCCGGGATTGAACCTGCATCCCCTGCATTGGAAGGCAAATTCTTAACCAGTGGACCTCCAGGAAAGTCCCGGTCCTGGCTTCTAAGTTGACTTAGCCCAGCTCACCATGTCATTAGGGAACTCATTTTTCTTCTCTAAGCCTCAGTTCCTTGCCCTATGAAATGGAGAAGTTAGACTCTGCCTTCACAGTCCAGTGGTGAATAAGAGTTTCAGTGAAGCCCCAGAGCTCTGAGCACATTTAATGGTTAATACCCCATCATCTCACACTGCAGAACACTCTGAATGCACTTTAATACTCAAGCATAAGGAGTGTGCAGTCCTTGCCCCTCTCAGCTTCTTGGTTTCCCACCTCTTCCATAAAAAGAGTGAGATGCAGTTGACTTTTTGACTTGTTGCCTTCTGTGTAAATGGCCTGAACACTTTATACTTTTCTTTTTTTTTTTTTTTAAAGAAAAGTGAGGATCAAGTTGTTGGTTCTGGAGAGGTAGCTGGGGTTAGAAAGTGTGGCCCTTCAAGAGTGATGTCTCAAGCAGTTTTGCCCAGCCAGCTTCAGAAAAGCTTCCAGTGTGAATGAGAATGGCTTCGGGAGCCAGGCTTGCTCCCCGCTCCCAAAGGATAATGCCTTCAACTCTTATCTCTCCCTCCCACCCCAAGAGGGAGGCTTATCAGCTCAGGGGGAACCCGGCAGGAGGAAGGAAGTGACTCACTTAGGATCCTCTTCTGAGCTGAGGACTTAGCTTTTGTCAGCTGATGCTCAGGGTCCTACCATTGTAAGACTGGATTTATATGTAGAAAAAGAGAACAGAGCAGAAAGCAGTTTTGTAAATCTTGTGCCTAAAGACAAACCCGGTCCAAATATAGGTAATTAATTATAATCTACTTTGGTTTCCTTACTCACTGGTTAATTTGATTGTTGTGTTTCCTGGGGTTCAGAGCTAATTTCAGAAATTGTTTGTATTCAAACACCGCGGCGCCCCGGGCCCCGTTACCTTGGTGGTGCTGAACACAAGACACAGGTGTTGCTGGGCAATTCAGGGGCTGGTTAAGGAAGAGGGTCAGTTAATCAGGCCGGAAGGAATCAAGCCCCACCTTTCAGCATAAGACGAGCTTGTGGTGGCCTGAGAGGAATCAGGGCCTACTGCGGTCAGGGTTGACAGTGGAAGGCGGCAGTAAAAATAAACCGTGTGAAAAATTCTTAAGTGCTTTTGGCCTTGACAGTCACACAGAGCCACCTAGAGCTGAGTCAGGTCCTCTTGGTGCCTCGGAAATGTAGCACTGTGTCTTGCTCAGCGGAGCCAGGGACTGGGCTGGATTCTTAAGCTCCCATGTTCATAAACCTGAGTAGTAACCCTGCCTCCCTCTCTAAGCCTCAGTTTCCTCAAAGACCTGCCCTGAGGATTCAGTGCGGTGGCTTCCTGACACTTCCTCCTTCCCCTGCCTCCTCCCGAAGCAGCCATGCATCCCCAGGGTCTAGTTCCCACATCCCAGGGAAGGGGAGCAGGTGGGCTCTCTGCTGACTCCGCTCCCTTCGCAGGAAGGCTGTAGTGCCCCGGTGTGGAGGGCCGTAGTAGGGCGGGGGTGCAGGGGGAGCAGTGGAGGGAGGCGATCAAAGAAGGAAGCTGGACTGGGGGAGGGAGGGCTGCACTGCCTAGACTGCACTGGGGGACCCGAGGCAAACCGAAGGGTCGCCTCTTGGCGCTGCTCCCTGTGAAGTGGGTCCCAAGGCCCCTCAGCACACTAGCAGCTGCCCGGGGGCTCAAGAACTGGTGTCAGATCAGAAGGAACCCAAGCAGCAGGATCTAAGCAGAAGAGGCGGCGCCGCCGCCCAGCAGTGTGCCAGGAGCACAGTTTGAGCCTGAACTGTGCCTTTTGTGTGCCTCCGCAGGTCTTAGTTCCTCACCTGTAACACAGGAGGATTGAGCTCGAAAGCCTGAAATTCTTGTGTTGTGTTGTGTGTTAGTTGCTCAGTTGTGTCCGACTCTTTGTTACCCCATGGACTATAGTCCACCAGGCTCCTCGGCCCATGGGATTCTCCAGGCAAGAATACTGGAGTGCCTTGCCATTTCCTCCTCCAGGGGATCTTCCCGACTCCGGGATCAAACCCAGGTCTCCTGCATTACAGGCAGATTCTTTATCACATGAGCATCCTAAATATCATATCTTAGTACACACACTGTTAGCAGAATCTCAAATCATGAATGGACAGACAGACACACACACATGCTCAGGAGTACCCAACACAGTCCTGGATATTAGTAGACATCTGATAAGTCTAGATATTCTGGGCTGTGAGATACTAGACAAGTGGGCTGTGTTTCTCTACGCAAAAAAATAAAATGAATTGTTGCCCTCTGGTCCCTGTTTTGGAGAAGGCAATGGCAACCCACTCCAGTGTTCTTGCCTGGAGAATCCTAGGGACGGGGGAGCCTGGTGGGCTGCCGTCTATGGGGTCGGACTGAGTCGGACACGACTGAAGCAACTTAGCAGCAGCAGGGCCCTATTTCCTTCCCTTAACAGACATTGAGGGAGGAGGACTTTGGAGGTGGAAAGACTCAAAGCTCTCAGAAGCCTCATGGGAAAACAACACCTTATTTATTTAAAAACAAACCAACCAGCCCCTCCTTTGAGTGAAGCTTCCTCAGGGTCCCCAGGGTGGCAGCAGGCTTTCTTCCTGTCCAAGGGGACCTCGCCTGGTTTCCTGAGCTCTGGGGGCAGAGGGGCAATGGTCCAGGGGGTGGGAGTTGAGACCGCTGTTACTTCCAGTGTGTTTGGTAAAGGCCCACTTATGTACAGAAAGTGCCCCTTGAAAGGGGAAGCAGTAAGTCATTTCAGGAAATTGTCTTGATCACTCAGCAGCCTCTCGGCGTTGGAGCAGGCAGGGTAGAATTTTCTGGGATTTCAGCTGCAGCGTCAACCTCTCAGGCTTCAGCCAAGAGCCATTCAGTCCAGAAGAATCCCAAAGCGGCCTTAACGTTTAGAGCTGGGGAAAGTGGGGGAGGGCGGTGGGCGTGGGGAGGGAACCAGTGGCCACAGAACATAGACCTTGAACTTGTCACTTCTTGCCATTTCATACGGTGGCAGCAGAGCCCTGGAATCAGCCTTGGTTCCCCAGGGGACTGAGCTCAGGGAGGTTAGGTCATTTACCTGGAGCGCCACATCTTGAGCAGCTGCAGATCCCGCCCCACTCTGACTCCAAGTCTGTCTTGGCCACTCCATTCTGCTCTGTTAAGTACCAACTTGTGACCCTTGGCCTGGTAACAGCCTCAGTCAGATATGAATGATGGCAGGAATGAACTGGGATGTATGTGTGATGAAAGAATGAGATCAGCCAGTTTCAGTTGGTCATGGAATTGAGGTTTCCCATCTCCTGAGTTAAATACAGAGGTGCCTCCTTTAATGCTGAGGTTGGTCTCACCAGCCTCTACAGGCCAGAGCTCAGTTGATGTTACTTTCCTGCCTGTTTTCCCTGGACATCCATTTCTTTTCTATCACACCACACTAGAAACTTTGTGACTTAAAACACACACTTTTTTAAATCTCCCAGTTCCTATAGCCTAGGAGTCCAGGCCTAACTGGGCTCTTTGCTCAGAGTCTGGTTGCAATTAAGCTGCTGACCAGGCTGTGTTGTTATCTGGCAGCTCAACTAGGACCCACCTCCAGCCTCATTCAGGTTGCTGGCAGAATTCATTTCCTTTTGGTCGTAGGACTGAGAGCCTCAGCTTTTTGCTGGATATTGGCTAAAAGCCACTTTCTGGTCTTAGAGGCCACCCGCATTTCCCTGCCACATGACTCTCCCCATAGCAGCTTACAACATGCTGCTGCTTCAAGGCCAGAAGGGCAGTGAGTCATTTAGAGTCTTACATGTGGATCACAGTGGATCACAGCAGTGATATCTATCACCTTTACCGTATTCTACTGGACGGAAGCAACAGAATTGGACAGACCCGTATGTTAGGTCTCACCTACACTCTGTGGGAAAGGATTGTTCACTGGAGTGAATGCCAGAAGACAGAGATTACTAAAGCGTCACTGTAGATTCTGTCTGCCACCTGGATATCTAGACCCTTAAAATCTTTATGAAGTTCACTTCTTAAAAAAAATTTGTTTAACACCTACTCTGTGCTGAATACGATATCATCTATTAGGACTGTGGTCTCAGCTTTATGTAGCTCACAGTCTGTTGCACAAGATAGATCGTTTACATGTAATGCAGGAGGTGCTGGGGTACAAACACAACCAGGGTGTTCTGGGGGTCCAGGCCAGTCAGGGACAGCTTCCAGAGGAGACAAAACATGTGGAGTGTTAAAGCATAGGTAGGAAGCAGCCAGGTGGCTGAGGGGAGGGTTGACCTTGCAGGAATTGGGCCACACAGGAGGCAAGTTTGGAACATGAGACAGGATCTAGGGAACAGCATGCCTGAGGGTAAGGCTGAAGAGCAGACAGGGCTGAGGCCATGGAAGGTGCAGGGTGCACAGTAAGGAGTTTGTATGTGTTCTTGGAGGTGACAGTCTGGAATAATAGGATGGGCATGCTTTATATTGAGCCCTGAGTGGCAGCAGATGCCTAAACCAGCCAGCCCCCTTAGCTCTGAATACCTGTAGCCCTTACTGACGCTTCTTTCTGCCTCTTCCTATCGTGGGTACAACTGCACTGGTTGTTGCTCACACAGTGGACTTCAAGACGGTCCAGTTCTTTTGCCAGCCTGGATTTTGAGCTCCACAAATAGCCTCTTCTGGTGGCTCAGATGGTAAAGCATCTGCCTGCAATGCGAGAGACCCGGGTTTGATCCCTGGGTCGGGAAGATCCCCTGGAGAAGGAAATGGCAACCCACTCCAGTACTCATGCCTGGACAATTCCACGGATGGAGGAGCCTGGTGGGCTATAGACCATGGGGTCACAATGAGTCAGACACGACTAAGCGACTTCACTTTCTTTCTTTTCTTTTTTAGTGTAAATTACTCCTTTTTTTTTTTTGAGAAAATAAAATTGATTTTATTTGAATTTCTCATTTTCTGCACTTTAACTTTTCAAATTAAACCAACAATGTAACAATACAATAAAGAAAAATTACTAGAAAAACAATCCATCACCGTAATACAACTTCAATGTGTTTTTTTTAAAGTTGCCTCTTCTTTTTTTATTGAAGTACAGTTGATTTACCGTGTTGTGTTAATTACTGCTATACAGCAGAGTGATTCAGTTATACATATATTTGCATTGAATTTTTTACCTTCTTTTCCGTTATGGCTTATCATAGAATATTGGGTATAGTTTTCTGTGCTATACAGTAGGAGCTTGTTGATTATCCCTTCTGTATATAAAAGGTTACATCTGCTAACCCCAGTCTTCCACTCCATCCGTCCCTCAACCCCTTCCCCTCCACGTCCACCTTGGCAGCCCAGCGTGTCCTGCACGTGCATGACTCTGATCCACAGATAAGTTCATTTGCGTCATATGTTCGATGCCACGTGTAAATGGTACTATGTGAGGTTTGTCTTTCTCTTGACTTCAGTTGGTATGTTCATCTCTAGGTCCATTCATGTTGCAAATGGCATTATTTTATTCTCTTTTTGTAGCCATGTAGTATTCCATTGTATACATATGTACCACATCTTCTTTATCCATTCTTCTACTGATAGACATTTAGGCTGCTTCCATGTCTTGGCTATTGTAAATAGTGCTGCAGTAAACGTTGGGTTGTATGTATCTTTTTGAATTATAGTTTAGTCTGGATACATGGCCAGGAGTGGGGTTTCTGGATCGTATCTTTAGTTTTCTGAGGAGCCTCCTCCTGTTTTCTACGGTGGTTGCACCAATTTACATTCCCACCAACAGTGTAGGAGGGTTCCCTGTCTCTTCACCCTCTGCAGCCACAAATAGCTCTTCAAATAAGTGGGCAGCAGAATGGGATTGGGTCTAGTAGACTTTGGCTCACACACAAGACTCAGTGGTGTGTCTGCCTTACATCCTCCTTCAGAGGTCCTCTCAAGAATCCCATGATAATAACGCATCCTCCTGGTAGAAGACCCTCAACTTAATTCTTCAAATCCAAGGCTTATTTTTCTTTAACCACATGGTAACTGACTTCCATCATTCAGTGGAGGGAGAGAATGGGAGTGGGGCAGGGAAGTAGGGTGCTGGCCAGAAGAACATGGGTTTGAAGACAAGACCTGTTTTAATGCCAAAACTGTCACTGACTTATGTGTGCCTTCAGCAACACTTTGAATCTTCCTACTCCATGGTTTCTTTGTGTATAAGATGGAGGCAATAATAGCCACTCCATCAAATTGGTTTAAGAATCATACAGGCTGATACCTGCAAATGCATAGCATGTATCAGGTGCGCCGTTAATGTTGGCTTCCTCCTCTTTCTGATACCTACTTGTTGAATTGGCCGTATGGTGACTTCCCTTAAGGGCAGTGGCCATGGTTTCTATCATGATATTCACCGCCCTTAGCACAGTGCCCAGCAACAGAGCTGGATGTGATATGTGCTGGTGATGGAATGTTTAACTGAGTGAATGAACAAACAAAGAACCGTCACAAGTTGTGAGAAGACAGCACTGTTGTGTTTCGTAGCAAGTTTCCATGGAAGATCATCACTGGCCTTCACCTCGCCGTGACCCGGAAGCAGGGTGGCCACGCTGGGCCTGACGTCTGTCTTCTCCGAGGATGTGTGTGCTCCTGAGCTCGTGCTTGAATGCCATAACTCCCTCTTCCTGGCTTCATTCTATTATCCAGTGTCTCTAAGCCTCACTTTTCCCACCTGTTCGGTGAGGGAATTGAATGAGATCATTTCTATTTAAAATGTCGGTACAGTGCCCGGCTCCTAGTAAACACTCACTCCATCTTGGCTGTGTGAAGAGGTACGTGGCGACGGTGTGAAGCGACGGCGGCTCTATTTGGTCTGTACTTTTCTCTGACCCCCACACACTGTGAGTCAAATCCTCCTGTGAAGCTCTGGGCTGAAACCGTTTCAGAGGGACGAAAAGCCATCCGTGTTTAAGTATTTTTAGCTGATGCTAGTGACTTGGAGAGGGAGGGAGGTGGAAATGGGAGGAGGAAACAAAGCCGTCTCTGCAACTGGAGTGACTCCTCCTGTTCACCTGTCTCTCCCAGATCCTTTGTGGTGGCGGTGGAGGGGGGGCAGCTCCCTCCGTATGTGATAATTCTCGCTTGCCAGTCGTTGTGGCCACGATTACCCTCATAGACTCAGTTGCACCTCAGAGCTCATGAAAAAGCCGGTTAAATAAGGTCCTACTGTGTAGCACATGCAACTCTGCTCAGTGTCATGTGGCAGCCTGGACGGGAAGGGAGTCTGGGGGAGAATGGATACATGTATATGTATGGCTGAGTTACTCTGCTGTGCACCTGAAGCTATCACAACATTGTTAACCAGTTATACTCCAATATAAAAATTTAAAAAAAGCAAGCTAAAGCCACAGTCATGCTGCTGTGTCAGCTGAATAAGAATTTTGACCTCTCTGTTGTCACCTTCTCATCAGTGAAATGAAAATAACATGGGTGCTCTACCTCCCAGGGCAGTTAGGAGGGTCCAGGAGTGATGATATAGAAATCTTGAGCAAAGCCTCAGCACTGCCGGCCTGTTTATGGGTGAGCCCTGTCCTTCTCCAGCCCCCGCAAGTCCTGCCTCCCCAGGGCCAGTCCTTTCTCCTGTGTCTTCCTGCAGGAGCTTCCCTGTCCACCTCAGAGCACTTCTGCATTGGTCCGCCAGCCTGGAAGGCGTCTGGGGGCTCTCTGTGGCTCTTTATTAACTGCCACCCCGACCCTCCACTATACCCTCTTTTATGCAGGGAGACAGAGACTCTACACAACAGACACTCCCCCCCCCCACCCCCTCCCAGGGGTGCCTGATCTCCATGGTTTTCTCCAGAACCCGTAACCTAGAAACAGAATCTTATGGACTGACAAGAGTCAGAGAGCGATGCCTTAATGTGAAAACTGAACTCAGCGACTTGTTAGGGCACCAACTTGCTTCCCATCCTCCTGTCTCTCTTAGAGGAGGAAAAGTGTCTGAAAGCATGCAAAAATGGTTAAGTCCCAGAGAGGATAGAGGAGATTGTCATCAAAAGATAAATCTTGGCCATTTTTATTGAGAACTTGTTTCAGGCAGGGGACTGGGCCACATGTGACTCTTAACATTGGTGATTTCCTTTCACCTGATTCCGGGATCCCTGGGTCCCCAGCTTGCTGTGTGTCTTTGGCCCAAACAGATGTGGCTTCTGATCTTCTGTTTCTCAGGGAATAATAGTAGTTCAGCATGCACAGAGGATTGAACTTTCGATACTTGTGTCCTGTTCCTTTGGGATATGGTTCAGCTCGTATTCCCCCTCGGCCTGGGGAACACAGGCCCCACAGGGAGGGCCAGTAACAGGATCTCGGAGGACGAAGGGAACCCTGACAAGTCTCTCCCCAGCGCCTGATGACCTCAGACACCCAGACTGGGGCTGGCTGTCCCTCCTTCCCTTGGATTCC
Organism: Bos indicus; assembly: GCF_029378745.1. Taxonomy (NCBI): domain Eukaryota; kingdom Metazoa; phylum Chordata; class Mammalia; order Artiodactyla; family Bovidae; genus Bos; species Bos indicus. Next base: position 33,793,968 of record NC_091774.1, read on the forward strand.
TTCTGTGAGAGGAAACTCTGTCCCCCCCTGCTCGGGGCCTCTCAGTGACTCCCAGCCCCCTTTCTGATGGAGGCTGAGCTTTCCTGCCTGCCTCCCAGCAGTCTGGGCTGTGTCCCCCTTAGTGAGAGCTCCCCCGTGGACTTTCTCTGTAACAGCCACATATCACTGGCTGGTTTTCCCTCCGCGCCTCTTCCTGTGTTACTGCCTTCTCTAGGAAGATTTCTCTCTTCTCTCCAATCTCATATACTGCTCAAGATCTTCAAAAATGGTTGTAGGTTGTTTTTAGCAGAGAGGGGAGCTGGGTCTTCTGTTGCCCAGTCTTGAAATATTCCTATTAGCATGGAACTCACAGACATTTATTCTGGGCAAATAGCAAAGATTGTTAGATAATATGCATAGGCGTCTGTGCAGATGTTATTTTTAAGCACCGAATATATGCCAGACGCTGTGCCAAGCTCTTCAAATGGTCTGATATTGATATTAATCATCGTTATATCTCATGGTAGGTATTGTTAGCCCCGTTGAAAAGACTGGGAAAATGAAACTTCTGATAATTAACTCATCCACAGTCCCACAATTAGTAAGAGGTGGGCTCCTGAGAATGTGCCCCTTTTTACACGGCAGACACTCCCTTGTTGCCTCCATGCAAAAACGCATCGATCTCAGGGGGAGAAAAAGTCTTTGTCTAGATCCCAGGGAGACTTAGAGGCAAAGAGAAGTGTATTTTCTTATGTCACCACCCATGGTCTAATGGCTGGTTTCCCAATTACAAACGGCTGCCTCCCTACAGCAGAGGCCAGAGCCCCTGCCCCTTCTTAGCAATAACAAAATAAGGCCTCTCCATGCGGGCTGCTGAGCCCCACCACACAAAACATCAGGGGACCCAAGCTGCATTTCCCCTGCTAACCGCCCCCTGAGGAGAGCTGCCTAATAGACTCTTTATGGGCTGGGAAGTAGAGCCTTGTTGCTGGAGAGACAGAGGGGCAGCACTGCAGGTTGAAGTTCTTCCATTGGAAGGCCTTCTTAAAGCCCCAAAAAGCTCAGCAGTTTTTTTCTCCTCTGATTAGCCCTCTGTAAAAGCCCACAGGTTTTTCCTCCCATTGGTCGGCCTCTTGGTGGTAGCGTCCCTGGCCCCCCGGCAGGCGTGCTGTCCCATTGATTGTTAGATGCACGGCTCTCAGACAGGCCATTAGGCCCTGGCCAACTGAAAGGGTTCACCACCAGGAGACTGATCGTGAAATTGGGTCTTTGTGATCAATATATCTTTCTCCATTAGGTTCATTTCCTCTGAAGGAAATGGGTCGGCCCATTAGGGTTTATGTGTATTGACAGGCCTCTCACTGCCCTCCTTCAGCTTCACAGGGAGGGGGCCAGAGATGCGCTTGTTAGACTGAACTGCCGGGGTCTTTGCAAGCCTATCTTACTGGCCGTGATGACAAAAAGTAGCCGGAATCCCTTGTGTGACAGAATCCATGATTTTGTTATATAGGAAAGAGTGACCAAGTCTCCTAGGTACAGAAAATGTGGCCTGAGTTTGGGCGCAGCTGGAAGAACTTTCTGAGCACAAAGATTATTGAGCAGAAAAAGAAACTGTTGTCCCCTTTTCTTAAGGTCTGTAAGGACAGACAGGAAAGATCCCTTGAAGGAAGTACAACCTGGTCTGGTTAAGGAGGAATGGACAGGATGGTCCTAAGATGCTTTGCAGCTATAGAATCACTGTGTATCGTCACTTTTTGTTGCTTCTGAGGACCTCAGAACAGTTTCTAAAGGTCCCATCTGTCTTCCTCAGCCTCCCTGTGTGTGTGTTCATCATCTCCCCTTTGGAGATGAAAGAACTAAAGCTCCCGGGTAGCTGAAAACCAGCACCCATACTCTAGATCCTGCAGGGACCCACTAGGGCAGCAGTACTTGGCCAGTCCTTGGTTTTTATTTGACTTCTTACTAAAATGCCACCTCTTCCCCTTCTTGGCTTGTGTGACTCTTAGCTGCTCCACAAAGCTGCTCCACTAAGCTAAATATGATCCCTCATATTTGTTTGACTTTTGATCAAATAAAAGTGGGTTTGCATCTATATGGATCTTATTGGCCACTGGTAGCCGTGAGGGTGGGCTTCCCAAGTGGTGCTAGTGGTAAAGAACCTGCCACCAATGCAGGAGACATAAGAGACATGGGTTTGATCCCTGGGTTGGGAAGATCCCCTGGAGGAGGGCATGGCAGCCCCTTCCAGTATTCTCGCCTGGAGAATCCATGGACAGAGGGATCTGGCCGGCTAAGTCCATAGGGTCACACAGAGTCGGACACAACTGAAGTGACTTAGCGCAGCACAGCCGCGAGGGTAACCATGTCAGAACCCAAAGCCTCGATTAATAGGCAGTAATGGGTGAGGAGGCTACAGGTGTAAATTTAGGGGGTTGCTTTGGTTGCTCTCAAATCCTCTCCATCACTGGCCATAGAGTAGCCTGGACCCTTGTCTGCTCTGTATTTTGTGTTCCTCCACCCCATCCTCATACCCTGCTGGTCCTGATGGGGGGCACTGCTCATGGGGGATACTTTCTCTTGCCAAGAAGTCCCATTCCAACCTGGAAGGCATCCCAGATCTGCAGGAACACACCCAGTGAGGCTTAGGGTCTGCTTTTCCCTGAGTTTCCAGAGAGGATGGAGTTTGGAGGCTGCTTGCTGGGATTCTAAGTCTTGTGCTTTGACTCCTCAGTATACTGCTTTGATTCATGCAGACTTTGGTCCCTGTCTCCAGAACCAACCCTTGGGTTGGGACAGCCACAGAGATGACTTGACAGCTGACCTGTCAGGGAAGAGCCACCCAGGTCCAGAGAGGCTCCTCACAGTACCGACTTCACCATTTGTCACAAGGCTTAACATCTGAGTGCCTGGTACATAGAAGGCCTTCTGCCATTGACATCCTTGTCCTTATTTTTCTCCTACGAGAAACAGAGATGCAGAATTACCCGCTTGCCCTTTGTTCTCAGGATAGCCGTCAGCTTCAGGCAGGCTCAAGCTGCCGCAAATCATCCATGAAGGAGCTGGCACTGAGCGGGTGACTCTTCATGGAGCACAATAAAAGTCTCTGTATCTCTATCTAAAACCACATTACAAGACAACGTCTGTTTTTCAAATACAGACACCCTTTTAAAATTCCTCAGTTTTGCTTAGTGGCACCAGTGGCTTCTTTATATGACTAGACTCTCCAACCAAGAAAAATAGAAGTTGGGTTCCAAGTTTGCCCCGTCTGGTGCAGATCCAGGGAAAAGAATGAGATATCTGATTAATTAGGTCATCTTTTAATTGAATTCACAGTATTAGATGTGGAAAATTTAACACCTGGTATCTTAGAGAGCATTTTTTAAAAATCCTATATTCGCTGTAAATGTTTCTAAGTTGAGATTGTCTTAGCTACACAAGAGAAAGATATAATTCAACTTTGGTTGCCCAGGGAGCCTTATCCACTTGGAGGATTATACACTTGACCTCTTGTCCCTTTTCTTCACAAATGAGTAGGTCACAGGAACCACTGCACAGAGCTTATGGGATGCTGAGACCATGAGCACACACCTACCAGCAAACCAAAGCCAAGGGCTGCACAACATCAAGTAACTGGAAAGCTCCGCACATTCATTTTCTACTCGATTGAATCAAAGTCTTACTGTTTCGAGGGAATGTTATTGCTATTTCCATTGTGTGTGTGCTGCCTGTTGTTTTTCACTGCAGGTGTCAGATATTTGAGAGTTATCAAGTGCAATAAAGTAAAAGATTAACTCTCCTCTGTGAGTGAGAGATGAGTCAACCTGAAGAACCTGGGGCTGCTAACCTATCTGCCTGAGCCGAGGATGGCATGAGTATTTACTGACCTCAGTACTGAACAAGTTGGGAGCTGAAGGTATTCCTTAGGAAATAGGAATTCGGTCGGTAGCCAAAAAGAAGTGTCTGGCTTTCAAACAGAGAGATAAGGAATCATAGTCAAGCTAACAGAGAAAGCTTTGGGGACATGGCACGCTGTACCTAGACCTGCTGTCTGTTAATGGTATTTGGTCTAGTTGTAGTTAGCCGAGACCCCCAGGTTCTCCAGGGGACAATAACAGCTCATCACTCACCACCCCAGGCCAAACTTGTTCTACCCTGCATTCTCACTTAGGGGTGTCTCCACCATCCGTATAAGCCTGTAAGCTACGGTTGCTAATCCATCTCCAAGCTTCACTCAGTCAACAGTCCAAACATCTTTCTGAATATCCCCATCCTTATTACAGTTCAGTCTCTCAGTGTCCCTCTTCTGATCGATTGTCAAGGCCTTTTAAGTCATCTCCAACACTTGATTTAGTCTCCCTTAAATCTGTCTCTTATACGCATATCTGATCATGCCTTCATTGTTCCCCACTGCATAAAGCCATGAGGTCAAAGCTCAAAAATGGCACGAAGACTTTTGTGAGCTGTCCCCTCCAACCTTTCCAGCTCCATCCTCATCTTCTTCAAGCATTACCATTCTTGGTCTAGTATCACCAAACTCCAGCTTCCCTACCCGTACAGTGCTGCCTCTCACCTTGACATGGTCTTCGCTTCAGAAACCCTTCTCTCCTTGTGAATTTCTGTAGCCAGCTCTGACTCTCAGTTTAAGATTCAAATCAAGCATTATTTCTTCTTGGACACATTGCAGCTTTTTCAGTTCATAGCATCCTAGAGTGTCTGAGTAATTTTTACATAGAGCCTGTAGACCAACAGAAATACCTAATAGTTTTGTGTATTTAGTAGCTAAACCCAAACAACTCAGTTAATTGCTCCTAACAACTTAAAGGCCATATGAAAAAATAATACACAAAATTGAAAGAAAATTATTTTAATTTCGTTCTTAAAGAACCGCAACTACTTACTAATGGGGTATGCATATCTGTTGGGCGCTGCACAACGGCTCAAACCTTAGGAACAGGTTGGACATTGCCATACTTATTTCCTGTCCCATTGGGCCACACTGGGTTCTTGCTTTTTACTACAGCAGTTGCCAAAACCCCAGCTTCACAAAGATAAGACACCAGGGGAAATACAAGAAAGTCATCTGTTAAAACTGTAACTTTGGAATTGACATGTATACACTGCTATATTTAAAACAGATAACCAGCAAGGACCTACTATATAGCACAGGGTATCGGCTCAATGTTATTTAGCAATCTAAATGGGAAAAAGAGTTTGAAAAAGAATAGATGCATGTATACTTATAAATGAATCACTTTGCTGAATCACTTCTCAAACTAAAACATAAGCTGTACTCCAGTGTCAGATGGAAAGTTAAAAGAATGAAACTGGAACTACGTTGAGCTCGTAGCTTACGGGGGTTACTCAACAGATAATGAGGGTGACTTTGTTGCATTCAAAAGCTCACAGTTTCCTGTGGCATCTCAGTTGGCTGTGGTGTGCTGACCTAGAGTAGCTTGCTGGACAGTTTGAGAACCGCAGCCCCGCTACCTGAGTCGGCAGCCCCCTATCCTGAGCTACCCCAGTACTAGCACACCTGGCACTTCTTCTATCACGGCCATTAACATGTCGCCGTGTAAGCCACTTGTGTGTCTTGACGCTATGAACTCTTTGAGGACGAGGATCGTCCTTCCTCCTCCTTCACTTGCTGATGAGAACACAGTGCCCGGCACACGACTGGTGCTCGGCTGGGAGGACCTGATCTACTGGGAGCGTCAGAGACGCCAGTGGAGCTCAGAGCACCAGAGCGGCTGCAGGGGAAGTCAGCCTGGGTGACAATTAAGCAGGAAATTCCAGTCGGGCTCAGAACCTGTGTTTCGGAGAGAGGGGCTGAGGATCCTGCTGGGCCCAGACATGGGACCAGCCGAGTCCACTCATCAGGCCTCAATTCGGCCATGGGCCCCAGAGACCATGGTTTCTGAGAGGGCTCCAGCCAAACTTCAGATCAGAAAGCGACACCCATTAAACTCTTGGTTTTATTCTTGGTTTACATTTGGTTTCCTGGTAAGAGTTCCTTGGGAGGAGAAGGAGATCAAGAGAATGGAGGGCAGGTGGGTGTGGGGAAGGAAGGAAGGATGCTGCTCTGCCTGCCACAGCCGTGACCGTGGTGTCTGGATAGAGCTGTGGTTCTGGGTCCAGATCTACCGTGGACCTGAAACTCAGCAGAGCTGCGGGCACACAGGGGTCCTGGCCATCTCGGCTGCCTGAAGCACAGCCGTCCATGGTGCTGCTGGGTCGTCCCCATCTGGCTGATTTCCTCACAGCTGCTTGCCTGATTTTTCTGATGTGCTATTGCTTATATCTGCTTTGGGCTTTTCTTGCCCATCATTAGCACGCATTAGAGATTGCGTCATTTTTTCCCCCCACACTCTGCTAAGAATGAACCCTAGACATAACTGGGAAGGTTAGAACTAGGGTCCAAAGTCAAATTTGTGTTCTCATGTAACATAATAGCAAAACCTCAGTGGTTCACATGTCTCTCTGATGCTAAACCACGAAAGTCCCATCTAAATAACGAGCAGCTGTCATCCGGTGACTAGAGTGCAGTTCTTGGAGTTTAAAGGGGTATTTCCCCCTTTATCTGCCCAGTGCACTCTGCCAGCTTCTGAGTCCCTCTGAGGGGTAGCAGCTGTTCGAGCTCAGCCTGGCGTTTGGGGTCCACCCCCCATGCCCCACTGTTCTTGGCACCGGGCCCACCAATGGACCATGGAGGTGGGAGCTCTATGGCAACAGGCTTTCTTCAGCGGGCTGGAGCGGGGAGACATTCTGCCACTGCCCGTGTTCAGTCTGTTCGTGGGCAGAGTTCTGGGAACAAACAGCCCGAAGCACTGTCAGCCTGGCAGTGGGTGATGGAGCAGCAGAGCTCAGGACCCTGGGGAAGCCATGCTCTTCCTCCTCCATGGCCTCCTGCCTAGAGAATCACACACCTGGGTCAGATCGGTAACTACTTCCTAGAAACTCCCCAAACAAAACCAAACCAAAAAGCCACTTTAAAGCATGTTGTGTTTGTGTATGTGTGTGTTCAGTTGCTCAGTTGTGTACGACTCTTTGCAACCCCATGGACTGTAGCCTGCCAGTCTCCTCTGTCATGGGAATTCTCCAGGCAAGAATACTGGAGTGGGTTGCCATTCCCTTCTCCAGGGGACTTTCCCAACCCAGGGATAGAAGCCCTCAAAGCATGTTACTGCCAAGAAAGTTCTTCCTGGTGTCTAACTTGAGTCCCTTCTGATATGGCCAAAAGGCGTTTTACTTTAGCTGACCCTCACGAGAGAAGGTACATCAGATATGATAACCTTCCACAAAATTGAAGACCTCTCAGCCTTCTCCAGAAAGAAGAATTTGGGTCTCCTTAGCCTTTCACCACAGCCTTAATACCCAGACCTTTTGTTATCTTTCTCAGTTGTATCTGAATCCTCCCCAAAACTTGGCTTTTGAATTGCAGGGACCACAACTTAATGAGAGCTTTCATTTCCAGAGGTTATTCCCAGTGCTTAAGGAAAAAAAACTTCAGATAGGATATATTTCATTGGAGGAAGAACCTAGAAAAAAAGTGGATCCTTGATATAGATAGCACATCGTACGAGTGAGCTTTCCTTTTCCCAATTGTTTTTGAAATGATGGGCTTTTTTTTGGTGAGCTTAATCTCTGGGAGATTCTAACCTCTAAAAGACCGTGTGCCCTCTGTCTAGGAAGTGGTAAAGGAAACAGGGCTGGCATCTTGGCAACAATTAAGCACCTTATCCAGGTGTGGGGAAGTGGGGGTTTCCTACATTTCCAGCATTTTTCTGCACCAGCCTGTGTTCCAAGGGGTTCCAAGGAGTCTGTCTTGCTTCTCCATAATCTCATCTTACTGTAAGGAGGCTTGTCTTCTAGAATGTTTTTCTACTTAGCTGTGCAGATTTTTTATTCTGATCATTTGGTATCTGTGTTTAGATTTTTGTGGGGGGAAAGGCATTTCTCTTTGGACCATGGAACAGAGCAGTTGGGGCTGGCCTTGAATCAGGCTGGAGTCTGCCCTTCACCCAGCGCTCACTGATTGAATCTGGCTGTCCTGATTACATGACTCGACTTCCTTCACCTGAATTTCCCCTCGTCAAATGAAGCAGTTGGGCCCCTAGTTGATGTCTGAGGTCCCTTCCAATCTGACCCTCTGTGATTGTCACAGTGTCATCGGTTCTCACTGCTCCATAGAGGGACCAGGAAAAGAAAGGAGGAGTTGGGTTCAGCAGGCAATCGGGAAAAGGATGCTTGGAAAGCGTATCAGTTTAAACTAGAAACTCCTCCCCTCTCTCCTCCTTCCCAAAGACCCCGAATTGGGGTAGTATAACTGGACAGGCGTAATTGATTATTAATCACCTCCAGTGTGTCGGGCACTGTTGAAGGCTTCTTGCTTATAGAGGAGAGGTACTGGGTGAATTCTGGCTCCATCGTCCTCACACACAATCCGCCGCTCCCTGCCCAGGTCAGGTGTCTCCGGCCATGCACTTAGGGTTCCCTGTGCCCTCCCCTCATTGCACTGACCACCAGTGTGATTCAATAGTTATCTGTGCAAAGACCCCGTGAGGCCAGGGGCCATAGAAGTCTCGATTTTCACTGTATTCCTAGAACCCAGCACAGTGCTGACAAAGTCATTGCCATTCAAGATGTATATATTAAACAGCCATAAACTTGAATGCATGAATGGATGGCCAAATAGCAAAACTGGGTACAAACCCAGAACTGTAGATTTTGGAGACCCATCTGACATCTCAGAAGGGCTCTTCTCGGATGCCTGTGTACACGGCTGTGACCTGGTGCCAGAACCACCTGTGAGACCACCCCACTGCACACAGAACTCTTGAGTGTTTCTCCAGCAGTGGGCATGACAGCTTCCCTTCTCTGGCCAGTCCCCTTTACCATGTGCTGTGGGTACGCTCAGTTGCTCAGTTGTGTTGGACTCTCTACAACCTTTTGGACTGTATCCCGTCAGGCTCCTTTGTCTATGGGATTCTCCCAGCAAGAAGACTGGAGTGGGTTGCCATTTCCTCCTCCAGTGGATCTTCTCGACCCAGGAGTTGAACCCTCATCTCCTTGGCAGGCGGATTCTTTACCACTGAGCCCCCTGGGAAGCCTTTACCCAGTGCTGTGTGTCCCCAAAATGTACAGTCATTGGAGACTCTGGATCCAGCCTGAGAATGCTGGTGGTGATTGGAGGAAGGTGGGAGGAGGCCTTGGATTGAACCAGACCAATTGTCCTTGTGGGCATTTAGCCTCAAGTCTTAACAGCCCCAGCACCACTTTCTAACACACTTTGCCAAAAGGCTGCAAATGAGAAAGTGCTCTGCAGGGGATCTGGGTCAGGAAGGGTGAGTGGGTGAAAGGGAAGGAGGGAAAAGCAAGACATGACAACCTTTAGGGAAGCAAAAATAAAAGTCTAATGTGGAAACGGCTAAAAATAGATGCCATGAGCTGTCAGGCTGCATGCGAATTGAATGCTAATGACATGGAAATTAATCACGGGTTCTAAGGTCCACAGGCTTTGCTGTGACCCCCGGGGGGACACCCTGCTGCAGGTGTCTCCCCCACACCCCTGAAGAGGCTTCACCATGCCTGCTTCACACCCAGCGTTGTCACTGTGGTGGGAAAAGCTGATAGGAGGTTAAAAATACTAACAATAGAAATCTGATTTCTCCTTCCAGACAAAAAGCCTTGGCATCCACAGGAGGAAGAAGCGTTCAGGCAGCATGTGACTGGTTGGTATAAAATAAATAAATTGAGCAAATAGCATGTAATTAATCCCATGTGTGTGTGTGTGTGTGTGGTTGAGCGGGGATGTGCAGCCTGTCTCTAATGGACCCTTCCAATGGGGAGAGGAGGCTGCGTGACAAGCCATTTGCCCCCTGAGCCTTGGCCCCAGAGTGTGCTTCCCTCAGAGCTGTTGAAAGAAATTCAGAGCATTTCCAAGATGCTGTCTCTGTCATGATATTCACCCCTGCTCCCCACTCAGTCACTTAAAGATATGCTGTAGATACTGGACAAATCAGTTGACAAACATCCACTGACCTTCCAGCAGGATAGGACTAGCCAGGGCCGACCCCACAAAGCGGCCCCCTGAAGCTTCCCTCGTCTTCGGAGGCATGTGGGTTTAAGCCTAGACTGAGCTGGAGGGACAGGCAGGCTGGACCGGTGCTGGTGGCCTAGGAAAGGATTTGGAGTTGATCCTCAATGCTTCCTAGAGAGGGTGGCCTTAGGATTTTGGGGGGGAGTTGTGGGATGCAAATGCCATAGGACAGGCAGGAGAAGAGATGTTGGTGCGTCTGAGAGTTGGTTACAAACTGTGCACTTCAGGAGGCAGATTTTTTAAAGTACAAAACCAGAGACCCTCTCGCTCGCAGTGCGTGACGGGTAGAGGCTGCAAAGGATGGATCTTGATTTCAGTTCTCCCTTGGCTTCCATGGTCCTCAAGTGAGGCTGGCTCGGCCCCCGTCTCTCTGGCAGGTTGTTCTCCCACGTCGGCGACCCCTTCCTGGATGACCCCCTGCCCCGGGAGTACGTCCTCTACCTCCGCCCCACCGGGCCCTTAGCGCAGAAGCTCTCCGACTTCTGGCAGCAGTCGAAGCAGATCTGCGGCAAGAACAAGGCGCACAACATCTTCCCCCACATCACCCTCTGCCAGTTCTTCATGGTGAGCCACAGCCCCCGCCCCCCACCCCAGGGTGCCCACATCCCTTCGGCCCTGAGGGACTGGAGTCAAAGCTGGGAGCCTCGCAGGATGTTGGCAGAAACAGTCACAGCTCCAGAGAGGGATGAGCCTTGGGGGAGTCAGGGAGGTCGGCTGCTCACCCCAGTCGTCCTCCTCTTCTCTTTATTTTGAGGGTGGGGTGTGCAGCATGCAGCATCTTACCCCATCAGGGATTGAACCTGCACCCCCTGCAACAGAGGAGCAGATTCTTAACCACCGGACCACCAGGAAAGCCCTTGTCCTCTTTCTAATATCTGCCAAGACCCGGGAGCACACCAGGCCTGGTGTAGCATCGTGGTGACCGTGTGCTCCTCAGGACCCAGGGGACAAGCCTGACCTACTGCATGGCCCACTGTTCTGGCAGCCGTGAGGGGAATGGGTTCTCTAACCTGGCTTCCCCTTGTCGATCATCTCCCTCACCTCTGACAAAGAGAGCAGGCGTTAGAAAGCTGGGGGTGAGAAATGTAATCTCTAGACGGGGAAGTGACTTTCGCCTCCTGCACACTGTCTACAGGTTTTGCCACGTTAGAGGTCTTTCTAGAAATGGAAGGAGATACTTTTCTCCTGACATTGTTACCTGACCCATAATTCTAGCCTCATGAAGCTTAGGTAGTGACTGAATTAAATCCCTCTCATTCCAGTAAGTGTAAACACATTTCATCTCCTTTGGTTCTCTGCGGAGATGGAGAATAACGGATGTATCCAGCTATAGTCACAATAAGGCAGAATGATCACACTTTAAGACAATATGTTTTTCTAATATTTTGGGTGGTTTTTCCAGAGTCTCATTCATATTCTCCATCCCCCACGCCCTTTTATAGGTGAAAATTTGTTCCTAACACCCTGTCTGTCACCATTCACGCTGAAAATTAAAATGATGATCATTTCCTCTTAGTCACCCAGGATCTTTCTCAAAAGCACGTGGAGTTTGAGACACTCTCATTCTTTCTTCCAGCTCTCAGGGGGTGGGGGTGTAGGAGGAGGAGGATGTCACAACTCTCGGAGCCTCATTCTCCCCCAGTACTGTGGGGTAAAGGTGGCATCGGCTTTGGATCATTAAGGCTGAAGAGAAAAGGTGCAGATGATGCCAAACAACAGAAAATGCACAGCAACTTACCTTGGGGTGCTGCGCACTCTCCTGGCGTGTCCCTCACGCTCCATCTCTGCTGGGCCAGCCCTACTGCATTCTGGCAGGGCTCCGAGCACAGCATGGAGGGAGGGCATGGGGAAGGGGTCCATTGCCCTGGTTTAATCTACCCGCTGGATAATCCGTCTCCAGATAACTGGGAGGCTGCGGGTCTTCTCCCTCCTTGCAGACAGGAGCAATGGTTCCAGGGCTGCCTCCTCAGCCCCCACTGTTGGGCAGAGGATACAGAAGTTAAGCAGTGGCAGACACTGCCCCTTGGCTCTGAAAGAAGCCTCTTGTTTTTCCCCGCCAGTGTGAGGACAGCAAGGTAGACGCCCTGGGGGAGGCCCTGCAGACCACCGTCAGCCGCTGGAGATGCAAGTTTTCAGCCCCACTGCCCCTGGAGCTCTACACCTCCTCCAACTTCATCGGCCTCTTCGTGAAGGAAGACAGCGCGGAGGTCCTCAAGAAGTTTGCTGCCGACTTCGCAGCAGAAGCTGCCTCCAAAACTGGTGAGCCGCCAGCTGCCAGGCCAGCCAGCCCTGGGAATCAGGAAGTCAGGAAGGAAGGGGACAGAAAGTGATGGTGGAGTCGGGAGGTCCCGCAGGAATGGGCAGAATGTGACCAAGAAGACAGCCATTTGCTGCGGACCCCACACCTCTTGCCCCTTTGAAAAACATTCAACTGCAGTTCTGCTGACCTCCTTGAGAGCAGGTGCGATGACACCCATGTTGAAGGCACGCAGATGACTGTTCCTATTGATCTGTAAGCGTGTTCTTTAGAGCCCTGCCATCGGCTCCTCCCTTCAGTTCAGGAACGTTTTGCTTTTTTCTTTCTTTTTGGCTGCACCTCTTAGCTTTAGGGATCTTAGTTCCCCACTGGGGATTGAACCCAGGCCACAACGGTGAAAGCACTGAGTCCTAACCACTGGACCGCCAGGGAATTCCCAAGGAACCTTCTTTTCCTCCTCCCAACCCCCCTCGCAGGCAGGCATTTATCTGGGTTGCCCTGTCCCCTCCATGAGGACCAAGGCCTTTGTTCAGGAGGTCGCACGGCCCAGAGACGAGAGGGGAACTACTTAGCATCCAGTAATAAACCCACTGAGCCAATGACACCTTTCGTTCGACTAGCTGAAGCCCGGTAGACAAGCCCCAAACATTACCCCTTCACAATGCCACCTGCTCTTTGTATGGAAGGCCTCAGTTCAAGCCAGCAACCGAGGTTTACTGTCAAAGGAATCTGCTTGGAGGGATGCTCAGGATGTGTATCGACTCAACGGCAGGACAGCAGGCACCACAGAGAGGGGACAAGAGACTGAGGTTTACAAAGCCTTCCTGGGTGACTGCAGGTGCAGACAGCTCACTGAGCTCCACAAGGGCTTCGCCTGCCATGGGCCGGACAGACAGACAGTGGCTGGGGGAGTTTACTCACTCCCCTTAGAATGGAATCACAGTCAGCAGGTATTTATTGGGCACCTACCGTGTGTTTCTCCGTGTGGAATGCAGCAGGGAAGAAGCAGTGGTTTCTCCCGGCAGAGGCATGCTTGGGAAACCCCATTCGTGTAATGAGAGCTGTGAGGAGAGAGGCCAGAGTGCCCCTGCGGGGTGGAGCAGGGCCCCCTTCACAGAGGAGGAGAGAGTCACCCCAGGAAGGTGTCGATCTCCTGCAGGAGGGCAGCACAAGCACAGGCAGGGAGGAGCAGGGTGTTTGAGGGCAGCAGTGGGGACAGCGCCCTGACCAGAGCCGAGGCCGTGAGCGAGTGCCCACTGGCGTCCTGGGTGTTGAGTGCGGAGCTGGCGGAGCCCCGCCGTCTGCTCCCTGGGCCCCTGCCTCCGGCCTCCGCCTCACCTGCCCATGTCCCTAGCTGGGGTTTTCATCCCCAGCTCAGGCCCTTTTGGGCCTCCCTGGTAAAGAATCCGCTGCAATGTGGGAGACCTGGGTTTGATCCCTGGGTTGGAAAGATGCCCTGGAAAAGGGAATGGCTACCCACTTCAGTATTCTGGGCTGGAGAATTCCATGGACAGAGGAACCTGGTGGGCTACACAGTCCATGGGGTCACAAAGAGTCAGACACAACTGAGCGACTTTCACTTCAGGCCCTTTTGCTCAGGGTCCTTTAGCAGAAAGTCTCCAAACAGGGCCTAGGACTCTAGGAAGAATGTGGTGAGGGCCCAGACTCAGCGAGCCCTGCACTCTCAGAAGGACCCGGGCCCTTAGGTCACCTCTGTGCGCTGGGAACCGGGTCTTCTTAGATCCCTACCCCACCCCCTCACCCCTCAGGGCTCATCTCTGCTGACTTGGGTGGAGCCTGCCCGCTTCACAGACACTTAATATTTCAGACAAATGGCATCATCGGCAGATTATTTCCTGTTCCCATCCCTCCACCTCAGGGAAACAGCTCTTTTTCATCCCACAGTAGCTGTTGTCAAAACCACTAAAACTCCCACAAGAACCAAGTCTGATGTTGTAGCCACAAAATCCCAGTCCCTCCCAAATGAGTAAACCAGGTCTCGGCCAGGACGCGGCTGATTTATAAAGCGCATATGGTGGGCCCTTGCTGGCTTTCCTGCCAGGAAGGGGGCGAACCAGCTCCCCCCCAAATCCCTGACCCATCTCCCCAAGAACGGGCCTGCCAGGCTAGCAGCTCAGCCCTGGTGCTGCCCCCTGGTGGTGATTCAGAGAACTGGCTGGCCCTGCCTCAGCCACTGGCTCAGCCTGGACAGGTCTCTAGAAATTGTGCCTTGGTATTCAGAGGTGTGGCAGACTCAGCTTCCACCAGTGAGCGAGTAGATGAAGTGTCATCCATCATCCTTAGTGGTTTAGGGAGATTGATTTGTGTGTATTGACTCATTTAACAAATACTCAAAGTCCACAGGGGTGCCTGCTGAGCGAGAGGAGGGGTGCTTGTAATATACAAACAAGACACAGCCCTCACCTCAAGGGCTTTTATACCAAAGATACACAGTGCAGTATAACAGAAAAAGTACTCAAAGCCACCAACCCAGGGACGATCCCTGGTTGGGGAACTAACTCCTGCATGCCACACAGCATGGCCAAAAGCCCCCAGAGACCCAAATCTACTTGCATCTGTGTGACTAAAGCAAGCCCCTTGATTTCTGGAATTCCCTTCTGTCATATCTTCTTCAGTGTTCTAACTTGGACAGTAAATGACTCTCCCCAACTGAAAACACACATGAAAGACGAAAGGCATTGCCTTGTATAGGTAGGCTGGTTTGTTTTGTTTTTTTCAGGGTGTCTTAGATAGTCTGCATACTTGAAACCTATGGCTCTTAATCGGGTGATTTTGTGGCCCTCCCCCCCGCCTCCCCGGTACACTTGGCAGTCTCTGCAGTCATGTTTGCTTGTCACAACTTTGGGGGTGGTACTGGCATCTGGTGGATGGGGGCCAGGGATGCAGCTAAAGACCCAATAATGCACAAGACATCCTTGCTACGAAGAATAATCTGGTCCAAAATGACATTGAGAAACCCTGTTTTAAACTTTGAAAGTAATCCATCTCCCCCCCCCCCCCCATTTCTCCATCAGAGCCACCCAGAAGCTAAAAGACTTGATTTCAAAATGAAGACAATTCAGCTTTGGGAGTCTCAGGATGACAAAATTTGCTCCATACTTAGCTCATCCCTTTAGGTCTCGATTTCCTCATCTGAATGGTGGGGCCAGTGATACTCATCTGGATTTGTTGTGAGCAGCCAGCAATCAAAACGATTGCCTCTCAGCTGATCCAGAAAAGCCAGACACGTGGCTGTTTCTCTCCTGGACTGTGGGTTGTTACATCCCCACCCACTCTTACTCAGCTGCCGAGAAGGAGAGAAACAGCTTTTGTCTGACCAAGGGGCTCCCTCCTCTACTTGTTGGGAAGCAGTTTTATCAGGGCATCATTCTGTGTTCTTCCTCATGTCTCCACCATTGCAATGCACCAACTGCCTGTTTCCTCCCTTCCTCTAGAAGTGCATGTGGAACCCCACAAGAAGCAGCTGCACGTGACCCTGGCTTACCACTTCCAAGCCAGCCACCTGCCCACCCTGGAGAAGCTCGCCCAGAACATTGACGTCAAACTTGGGTGTGACTGGGTGGCCACCATATTCTCCCGGGATATCCGATTTGCTAACCACGAGGTAACATCTCACGGGGGCTCCTGCCCCTGCCGGGGTGCCGGGCACTGTCAGTACCAGCTGCACTTGCTGCTGAGAGGAGACAGACACGCGAGGAAAGCAGTGGGGCCAGCACTGGACCAGGAGTCAGCCGGCCTGGGATTTCGTCCAAGCACTGGCTGGCTCTCTGGGAATCTGTGCATCTCGCGTCTCTGGGTCCCACGTGGCTGAGCTGTGTAATATTCCCCACTGTTCTGTCTGCCCTGCCAACCTTACTGGAATAGGATAGAAATGAAACAGAATAGATAGAAAAGCATGTCGGTAAATTTTAAAACATTCTATCTGTTCACGGGATGAATAGGTAGAAGACATCACCCTGATCTTAGGTGAGAAAGACAGCTAAATACAAAAGAAAATCTGTGAACACATAGTTAACAGGTATTTCCTGTGGCATGCATGTTACCCTGGAACATACTAAAATTTTAAAATGTCCTCTGCTCAAGGAGTTTGAGTCCAGTGGGGAAGAGAGAACAGATGCATATGAAATGAAGGCACGGACCAAATATCAGGAGAGTGTGTGTGCATCACATAGGAGGCATAAGAGGGACAGGGTGCTGGCATCCTTCTTTTGAGGGAACCCACATTGCTTTCCAGGATCAGCATGTGCCACCTCTAAAGAGTCTTGCTGTCCTTTTTCTCCTGAACAAGAAGCTGAGACACGGGGATTCAGTGACTGGTCCAAAGCTAAAGAGCAATTTAGGACCAGAACCGAAGCTGAAAGCCAGAGGTTCTGATCAGTAAAGATGGGCAACCCACCTAAAAAGAGACCAGAGTCTGCAAAAATTGTCCTCTGGTTTAACTACATTTGTGAAACATAATTTATTTCCTAGTTTTTCAGCAGCAAAAGAACTGATATTTTTGTTTATAGACTTTTAACATCCTTTAGACATTTAAAAAAAAAAATTATGAAGAGATTCAGGGTCTGGGTCAGGCGACCTCATTGTTGATTTGAATGTGGTGGGAAGAACCAGCCCCTGATTGAGGTCTGTGGGGTCCGAGAGGGTCAGGGATACGCAGCTTTGTCTGGCTCTGCTGATGGGACCATCACGTCCTCCTTCCAAGTCATTTGATGCAAGTTTCTGTAAAGACACAGCAAGGAGACTGAGCTTAGCCTTCCTTCAAAATTCTGGCGTCTCCTGGAATAGCTTAGCGTGAGCCCTAAGTAGAACAAAAGAGGCGTGGCTGAATGGATCCCTTCCGAGGGCAGGGGAAAAACTGTCAAGGATGGCATGCCAGTGGGCTGTGAGAAGTCACCTTTCTAAGAGAAGGGAGGTGGTGATGGAATTTTCCAAGGAGTATCTTCTAATCAACACTGCCCTCCAGTTAACTCAGAGGGCAATTGCTTTTCTGCCTGACCCACATTCTGCTCAATTGGCACCGAGGGAATGAGGCAGCTAGTGCCCACAGGAATTATTTTCTAAAAATAACATGGCCTCTTTTTATCTCTTATTTGTAAAAGCTCATTTATTACTGCTCCTCCTGATCAAGCTGTCCCTCCAGGGTCATCTGGCTTTACCTGAGCCCCGTGCATATATAAACTTCACCTTGCCTTCTACCTCCTCCTGTGCTCAGGAGGCAGGATTGAGTGATCGGTCCAGCAAGGTAACCGATGTCCAGACAAGGCGAGTGGTTTAGGCAAGGACAGTCAGCAGGTGATGCCTAGGAATCCTCCGAGATCTCACCCCTCTGCTGTTCAGGTGTGACTTCTTGTGGGCTTGCACGTGCCTGCTTGTGCTGCACACCATCTCTTCCACATTCAGTGTGCCATGCTAGTTTATGTGCCAAGCACTGGAAATCTAGAGGAAGGACAGAGTTCTAGAAAAAGCATAGATTTTGGAGTCTAGCACACACAGCTTCAAATCCTGACTCCCTATTTTTGCATATAGATTCGCTTTTACAACTTCTAGACAGTAACCCAGTCCTTGGTTCTCTTGGGTGCAAAACAGTGATGACATTTTGCTAGACTGTTGGTATGGACTAGAGGACCTCCCATAAGCGAGGTTTCAGCAACAACAACAAAATTGCCACAGCTGTAAAAAGGGCTTCAAAGGCAAAGAGGGTCAGTTCCTATCATCACGAAGGGCTGTACCTGCCCTTCCCAGAGTAGCAAACTTTGAGCTTAGTCCCCAAGTAGGAAGGGAGGAAAACATACTTGAAATAGACTCAAGAATTCTTACAAGTAGATGCTAGACATAAGAGAGTAAGGATCAGGTAGGACAAAACTTGGAGAAGGGAATGGCAACCCACTCTGGTGTCCTTGCCTGGAGAATCCCACGGGCAGAGGAGCCTGGTGTGGGCTACAGTCCACGGACTTGCAAAGAGTCAGACGCAACTGAGTGACTAACACTTTCAGGACAGAACTAGGCAGTGTGTCCTGAGATCTCCCAAACTTGGGCTGACTTTTACATGCCATGTGGTTTCGGTGAGCAGGAAAGAACTATGGGGACCTGAGAACCGGTTATAATTTGAGATTTGCTGCAGTACATTGATTTTCCTTATTGCTTATTCAGTAAGTCGAAGCTCCTTGTTGTCCAACTGCTCTCTGCCTAGGAGTTGTCCCTTCTGCTCCTTTCTGTACCTTGACCTCCCTGGGATCTCCTAGAGCCAGAAGACTCACACCCAAGTGAAAGGAGGGATGAGATCTTCTCTGTCATTTTTGAGTTTCTCAAAGGAAAGGCCTGCCGCTGAGTCAGAGGTGTCATTACCCAAGACTGTGCTGCGCTTGAGCATCTAAGGAACCTGAGTTTAGACTTGTTCCCTGTGACTCGGTGCCTCTCTCCACCCTGTTCCAAGAAAAGGAGCATTGCTTCTGGTGTCTCATCACATACCTAGCTTAGAGATTTAAGTGGTTGTTTGTGAATTTTCTTTTTCCTTAAGCTGTTTTTTAACAACCCAGCAACAAAACCTTCTTGGTTCATTTGGAAATGTGATTTGAGTGTGTATCTGGCAGGTGGGGAGGCGACGGGATGGAAGAAGATCTGGAGCCAGTAGATGCTGGAGTGAGGATTCGGAGAGGAAGTGGTGCCCTAAATAAAAGGGATGTCAGAAATCCAGTGGGGCAGTCCAGTTCTGTGCATTGTCACGTTCGTTCTCTGGTGGCGGGGGAGGGGGGACCATTTTTACTGGCTCTTCTCGTTAGAGATTTCCAGAAGGAAATTCTTTATGACACGTTCTGATGGATCGCCTTGACCCCAGGGAGCTGATTAGCTCACAGGCCTACCTAGCACAGGCTTTGGGGGTTAGCATCAGCTTGATGGAAAGATAACCCCTTGAAAGCCAAGTGTCATGGTTCAATAGAAATAATTACACCTCTTCTGTGTGCCAGAGTCCTCAGGAGTTTTCTTAGATTGTCTCATTTAACTTTTATAGTCCAAGTATTATTTTACGGATGAGAAAATGAAATGGTAGCCGCTCAGCCGTGTCCAACTCTTTGCAATCCTGTGGACTGTAGCCCACCAGGTTAGTCTGTCCATGGGATTCTCCAAGCAAGAATACTGGAGTGGGTTCCCATGCCCTCCTCCAAGGGATCTTCTTGACCCAGGGTTTGAACCTGGATCTCCAGCATTGCAGGCAGATTCTTTACCGTCTGAGCCACCAGGGAAGCCCCTGCAGATGAGAAATAACAGAGGCCAAAGTTAAAAACCCGTACGTGGGAACCAGAATACTTAGCTTTCCTCTGGTGGCTTCAGGATTGAAGGAAAAGCTGATAAAACGGCTCCGTCTTAGTGTCCCCTTATGAAACACACAGAAAAATATTTTCCTTAGTATTGAGGTCTCCTGCTGTTAACAGAAAAGTAGTAAAATATTAATAGATGTTTTCCAAAGTATCTTCATACCTCTGCCTGTGAGGCAAAATAAATAAGGAGGCAAAATATGGAATAAATCAGACGAGTGACATGGCCTGGGGTTGGCCCAAGGGGCTTTTTCTGAGCCCAAAGAGAGAACACGTGGTCTCCACCTGTTGACTGACAAGAGCTGGTTACACACAGGACACTGATGGCTGTGAAAGATATTTTTCTTTCAAGGTCTTTGTTAAACATGGAGGTTTAAAGAAAGCTCTTTGAAGGCAGGACCATGTCTTATTTGAGCCGCTCAGTTACATGGAGAGGAGACATTTCGTCCCCAAAGCCTTCCTAGCAGAGTCTCTCACCTGGGTGTTGGTGACATTGCATGGAAGACTCCTTCCCGTGAGCTGTGTGTCCAGGGACTCTTACGGCATCAATGTGACAGACAGAGCAGGGAAAACGAGGTTCAGACCCGTCTGTAAAGCAGTTTACTGGGGAACCTGCAGGTTTTCATATGAATTTATAAAAGCCATGTCTTTCGAAGCAAAGCTATGCCTGAAGGAAAGTCTGGAACCAGCCAGAAGCACTATCTCCTCCTGAGAGGAGAAGAAATGGCTTCTGATCTGAATCCAGATCTACTCAGAGCCTGCAGACCCCAGAGGTGCCCGTGAATGCGAGCAGAGCACACAGGCGGGCCCTGAGCGCCCAGCAGAGCTGGTCAGGCGTGGGCCTCACACCTCCCTCTCCCCCTTTTCCAGACATTACAGGTGATCTACCCGTACACCCCGCAGAACGACGATGAGCTGGAGCTGGTCCCCGGGGACTTCATCTTCATGTCGCCCATGGAGCAGACCAGCACCAGCGAGGGCTGGATCTATGGCACGTCCCTGACCACGGGCTGCTCTGGACTCCTGCCGGAGAACTACATCACCAAGGCCGACGAGTGCAGCACCTGGATATTTCACGGGTGAGCCCATGCCGGGCTCTCTGCCTGCTGCTTTTCGAAGGACACTGTGGCCCTTGAGGAGGTGGTGGGACACGCAGGGTGGCAGTAGCAGCATGTGGAGTCCAGCGCTCTGGGTCCCAGACGTTCAGGGAAGGGCGGAGCTGGGGCCTGGGAAGAGTGGGAGACTGCATGCCCTGCTTTACCCTACCTGCCACGACGGCTGGAACATCTGTCAGGGTTCTCCATCAGAGATGAAACAGGCTGCTTAGGGGACATCTCTTCTGGCCTCAGTGTGGGTCATCTCACCACCGAGTCTTTATGGCTTTGGGGCTTCTGTCCACTTTGTCCCAGGTCATTGTACAGACTCCCCAGAGAAGCAGGACAGATTCTCACTATGCTAGCCAGCCAGTAGTGAACAGGTTTGCCAAGGTCAGGGGACCTAACCGCCTAAGCCAGTCCTCAGACCTGGCACATGAATGCCTAGATGACAGAGGCCATCTCTATGGAAATGGGTAACCTCCAGAGGCTGAGAAAGGCAGGTGGTCCCTTCCCCACCCAGGTCTTCGGTGGAGTGCCCCCAGACCAGCCTGCTCCCACATTGAGAGTGGCCTGTGTTGTATGGCCAGCTTTGTCCTGATAGGTGCCTTCTGTTCCTCTTTTATGTTTCTTAATCCGGGAAGTTCGGAGCCAGCGCTTCCCTGGTGCATTTTGGGCGTCTGGCCAGGGCGTGCATGCTGGTTTGCCTCCCTCCCTCTTGTTCTTGCCATGTGCCAACGTGGCTGAGAGCCGGAAGCTCTGAGCACCAGCTGCATGGTGTGCAACGTTGTTATTACTGTCATAAAAGAGAAGCAGAGACGGGCAATTTCACTGAGTGTTTTGCCTAAAGGGAGAAAAGAAAAGACCGTCCCCTCCCCTGATTAGCAGCAGGCAAATCACAAACCCGATGATGAGAAAGAGTATCTTCTTCCCTAATAACTCTCCCCAGCAAGCCTCCCTCTTCCTTCCCACCCCCAGCCCATGAACATCCAGCATTTTATAGCTCAGAATGGAAGGTCAAAGCTGCCTCGTGTTCCCCAGACCATTGCTTCCTCAGAAATGTTTCTTTGTTGGGTTTCCAAAGTCACCATTGTTTTTTGTTTGGTTGGTTGGGCTTTGTTTTGGCCATGCCATGTAGCATGTGGGATCTTAGTTCCCCAACCAGGGATCGAACTCGTGCCCCACTGCCTGATACCAGGAAGCTCAGAGTCTTAACCCCTGGACCGCCAGGGAAGTCCCCAAAGTAACCATTTTATGCCTATAAAAAAACAAGTGAAGCACAGTATTTGTGAAGAAACATAATCAAAAGATTTGATGACACCCAGCTCCCAGATCATTCTTCCCAGGAGGGCTCACTGTGAAAGGAGTACACGCAGGGGGATTCCTGCTGGCCCCATGCAGGTCTCCGCATCCAGACCACTCCTGCCAGAGCTGGAGCTCAGCCGAAGCAGGGGCAGGCTCGGCGTCCAGTCCACAGACCCCAGGGAGGCCAGTGTGTCACCTCCCTTTATTTTGGGAACTATGTCTGAAATTTCACTATCAGCTTCCGCAGCCAACCCGGCTGAGAATGGGGACATACTAATGTATTAGGTGTTAGGGTGCCATAATTACGAATTTGAGTTTTTATTCTAGGAGTCTTGAATTCAAATCCTAACTCTCCATGCACCAGCTGTGTGACCTTGGCCAAGTTGCATGACCTCTCTGAGCCTCAGTTTGCTAATCTACGAAATGAAGATAACAATTGCATTTCCCTCATAGGTATCTGTGAACACTGCTTCTTAGGGATCAGTGCCATGTATAAAACAGCATTGGGTCTAAAACAGCCATCAGCTTTATGGTTATTCTTTTTCTCTGACTTGTCTTTCCTAGTCCTCTCTTACATGCTCCCCAAACCAGATGTCCCTTCCACTGCAGTGATCCTATAGAAGCGTGGTGCTTTCCTGTTTACCCCAGAAGTGGAAATGACTCAGAAAGGCTGTCAGATAGTCTCGTTTCACTCCTAATCCCAGGTAGCCCGGGGGAGGGAGAGTCACAGGGCTCCTCAAGTAGCACCTGCTGACTTGCTGAGAAGTTGCAGAGGGAACTCCAGCATCAGGGAGGGACTTGGGGAGTCAGCGACCCTTCACGACTCTTCTTCCTCTGTCCTTCTCAAGTTTTCTGAGTTCCTCCTAAGGAAACATGTTCCTACCACCTTTGTGAGAGCACCTCGCCTGGTCCTGAGTATCTCCAGACACATGTCAATTGGCGGAAGCCTCTGAGTTGGAGTGGGCTAAGTAGTCCTCCTCCGCAGCTGACCCCCAGGTCTGATGTGTCCTTGGGAGGTGTTTCCATGGTAATTACGGGTGTCAGGTACATCGTCCTCTCTGCACCTCATCGGACTGCGGTCTGACTGGAACTGTCAGCCTCACGCTGTCTCGGGGAGTCGGGGCCTTTGATTCCAGTGATGCCTGAGAAGAGGAGGAGGCCAGCAGTCCCCTTGCCAGCTGAGCTGAAGGACAAGGGATCCAGTCAGTGTCTTCACAGCTGTAATACAGTGCAGAAACTAGGAAACATGTACAAGCATGATGTCAGGATGATTCCATAGATCCAGACATTTCAGGCCCTGGAGCTTTGATGAATCAGACAATGAAACTGAATTTTCTTTAACTCTGTGATGTTTAGGAGGGTCTCTGTTTAAAATGAAAACAGCCAGTCTATGAGACTGTGAGTGGCACAAGATTTCCTTAGAAATAACAAAAAGAATAACCAAAAAGCTAATGGCTGTGTTAGACTGAGTGCTGTTTTGTACATACGGAACTTTACCCTGATTATAAAGTAGCAAGAAATCTAAAATTAAAATGTTCTCCCTTGACACGACCCATTGATGCAGGAGGAACTGTCCGTCGCATTTGCCTAACAACCGTATTTGAATTGCAGTGTTTTATTAGATAAAGCTTTTTGGAAACTTTGCTAATCAGAATAATTTAAACATGGCATGATCTGCTGCCTGTCTTTCAGCAAGACCTCTTTGGGGGGCTTCTGTAGTTACATCCAGAAACAAGAACTCTTGGCTCATAGCTCCACACAGCTGGTGAGAATGGTGTCCTCTGGAAAAATGCTGTATTTAGTCCTCTTGTTGGAGGTGTGATTGAGACGGAGAGGGGTTTGGAGACGGAAGGAGGTGGCAGAGGGGGTGATGGCCAGGGACTTCTGTGGCTTCACGCGGAGCCACAGGCAAAGTGGTGGGGAGGGTCAGAATCTTCCTTCTCCTTTGTCAGTTCAGATGGAAATCACTGTGGAAAAGATTAAAGGCAGCAGGAATTGTTTATTTCTTTGGAGCCAGGAAAAGAGCTGGAAACAATGGTACAGAATTGATACCTCATTATTCTGCAGCATGCCTCTGGTGCCAGCCAGGCCCACGGCACCCGAATAAGCACAGCATCGCAGGCCCCATCCCTGCCCAGAGGGATGAACACATCTGTTCCAAGCATGGAAATCCATCCACCCCTAATTTATTAACTGCAAGACTCCAGTATGAAACAGGGTGTTCCTTATAAAAATACCCAGTCACTGTGTTGTGTACTTGAAACTCATATAATATTGTCAATTATACTTCAATGAAAACATTTTAAAAAGATGTTCCTCCTCAGTTAACATCTTCCTTGTCTCCCTCCACAGCTCTTACTCCATCTTAAACACATCCTCTTCCAACGCGCTCTCCTTTGGGGACGGCATCCTGGAGAGGCGGCAGTATGAGGACCAGGGCCTGGGGGACGCGACGCCCCTCACCATCATCTGCCAGCCCACCCAGGTAGGGCTGACCATCAGGGCCACATCCTCAACTCTGCTCAGGAGGCACTGAGCACCTTTTTTCACAAAGGGTGAGGCATTGACTTTTCTGTCCTGAAAGGGTTACCGATCTCTCAGGGCACACCATCCTAAAAGGTAAACAAAAATTTAAGAAGAAGAAGAGTCAGATGGGTGGCACTGACAATGATTACCAGCTCCTGGGTCTAGACTAGTAAGGAAGACTGCTCCGCAGAGCAAGGGACGTGTTATCTATAAAGAAGTAACACAGTGGACCCTTGAACAATCCAGGGGTTAGGAGTGCCAGACCTCCAAGGGCTGGAAAATCGAACTGTAACTTAGAGCTGGCCCTCCATCTACCCAGTTTGGTACCCTCATATCCACCATTCTGCAACCTCAGATTCCACACTCTGTGGATCGTAGAGTACTGTAGTATTTACTTTTGAAAAAAAAAAAAAGCTGTGTATTAGTTGGACCCCGTGCAGTTCAAACCCAAGTTGTTCAAGGGTCACCTGAAGTATCAATTTCACGGGGCATTGTGAAGATTAAAGGAAATATGAATACGGTTCTTAGTACAGTACCTGGCACATACTGAATGCTCAGTGTATGTCTGAGATATGCCAGAAAGGCTGCAGGACGGGGGAGTTGGGGGAAGGGGGTTTTGGGTTTTAAAAGAACTTTTTATTTTGGAGTATAGCCAGTTAACAATGTGGTAGTTTCAGGTGGACAGCAAAGGGACCCAGCCATACAAATACATGTATCCATTCTCCTCCAAACCCCCGCTCCCATCCAGGCTGCCACATGACATTGAGCAGAGTTCCGTGTGCTAACGCAGTAGGTCCTTGTTGGTTACCCAGTTTAAATTCAGCAGAGTGTACACATCCATCCCAAGGGCTTCCCAGGTGGCGCTAGTGGTACAGGACCTGCCTGCCAATGCAGGAGATAGAAGAGATGTGGGTTCTATCCCTGGGTCGGGAAGATCCCCTGGAGGAGGACATGGCAACCCACTCTAGTATTCTTGCCTGGAGAACCCCATGGACAGAGGAGCCTGGCGGGCTTCAGTCCATGGGGTCACACAGAGTCGGACACGACTTACGTGGCTTAGGATGCACACGCACACATCCATCCCGAACTCCCTAGCTATCCCCTCCCCACATTGTTCCTCCAGGCAACCGGAAGTTTGTTCTCTTAAGTCTGCATGTCTGTTTTCTCTTTTGTAAATAAGTTCATTTGTATCATTTCTTTTCAGATCCCACATATAAGGGATGTCATACCGTACTTCTTCTCTGTCTGACTGACTTCACTTGGTTTGACAATCTCTGCATCCACCCATGTTGTGGCACATGGCATTCTTTCACTCTTTTTAATGGCTGAGTAACATTCTATTGTATATGTGTACCACACCTTTATCCATTCCGGGGAAGGGTGGTTTTGAACAGTCTACATTAATACAAAGCCAACTAAAATTTCAGGTGTGTTAGGGAACAAGAGACTAGCTGACAGTGGCTGGAGTCTGGAACTTGAGTTAGGAAACAGTAGGAGAGGCAGTGGAAAAGACCACGCCACCATCCCACATACCAGCCTTGCCAGGGCAACAGGAAGCACATGCAAAGTGTGTGTACTATACTGGTCAATGCCAAGCCCACAGGAGTTGACAGCCCCTGAGGAAGCTGGCAAGAGCTGCCTCCATCAGAAAGAAGAAATCTAGAAACATCTGCAAGGACCCACCCAGCAGTGATAGAAATCAGGGTCATTCAGACAAGCCTTTGACTGGACTTGCCGATTTCATCACCCAGAGGTAGCTGCTGTCCTCCCCGAGCCATTTCCAGGGACACCATCGTGCGGGCAGCCGGACGACAGAGCCTAACCTGTGATTAGAACTGGCAAAGCAGGACCTTCTGGCTGGAGGAGACTATGGACCACGTGGCCTTACCACCATGTAGGGGAGATGAGGCAGGGGCATTTGTGGTAATGAAAGTTCTCGCCTCCTGATGAAGCATCTCCTTAGGGGAAGAAGCTGTCCTCTAGATGGCGTCTCTCCATACTGGCTAGTTTTGCCTCTGAGCTGTATGTAACTCAGGTTGCCTTCCTGTTCAGTAGTAGCCGAGTGTTAATGAACAGCAACAGTAACGATACAACCATCTTCATAACCCTTCTCATTTTGCAGAGCACCTGCAATTCATCTCATTTAAGCCTCAAAATAGCTTTTGAGGTCAGTAAATGAGGCTTACCACGCCCATCTTATAGACAGGCCAGCTTAAATCCAGGGTACTTAAGGGGTACTTATTCTAATTAAACATTAGTGAGACTTACTCTAGAGCCCGGCTCACCTGCACCCAGCCCTGAGACGTGTCTACTTCCTTGTGTGCCCCACCCTCACTCACAGCCTTTCTTTGTCCTCAGCCTCTGAGGATCAGCAGCCAGCCTGGCCCTCAGAAGAGATGCCTCTTCGTGTGTCGGCATGGTGAGAGGATGGATGTCGTGTTTGGGAAGTACTGGCTATCCCAGTGCTTCGATGCCAAAGGTGAGTGGGTTGGTTGGCCTGCTCCGCATTGGCATACCTCTCACAGCCTCTAGGGGGCAGCGGCAAGCTACATTTATCTAGATGGAGTCACTGTGTTGCAGAAAGTGCCCCTTACTGTTACACTGTAAGTCCTTCCTGATAGTCTGGAGTGTTAGGGGAGAGAGAATTGTCCTCGCCTCCAGTCTATCAACTGGGACACCACGGACCACAAAAGGCAGATGTCTTGCCCAGAGCCACAGGACAGGCAGACGCAGGAGTCCTGATTCCAGGTCCAGAACTCCCTCCAGTAAGTTACCCTGGCTTATTTAGTTCCATTTTCATTTGTCTAAGATAGGCTTGCATCTCAGAGAGTCCGACCTGCTTTGGAGTGTCTGGTTGTTACTTTCACTTAAAAACCATCTCTTGGGACCTTCCCTGCGGGTCCAGTGGTGAAGACTGCACCTGCCAAATGCAGGAGCTGCAAGTTGGGTCCCTGGTCCAGGAACTGAGATCCCAGATGCCTTGTGGCCAAAAACAAAACAAAACAAAAAACAGAAGCAATACTGTAACAAATTCAATAAAGACTTTAAAAAGAAAAAAGAATACTAGTTATTAAGAAAAAAAGACTTAAGCTCTTCTTACTTTTGTCAGCAGAATGGACGCATGGATTTGAAGACACTCTGCCAAAGGAAGAGTGTCAGTATTTTCTAGAGAGCTCAGTTCCATTTCCCTTTGGCGAAAGGGAATGGAAGTGGAGGGGCCAGCAGGATCAGCACTAGAAGTCCTAAGGAAACAAGAAACTCATGTCGCCTTGGTCTGACATTTCTTTCCAGGCCGCTACATACGCACCAACCTAAACATGCCTCACAGCTTACCTCAGCGGAGCGGCGGTTTCCGGGATTACGAGAAAGATGCTCCAATCACGGTGTTTGGATGTATGCAAGCCAGACTTGTGGGTAAGTGTCCCAGAGTGACCACATAGCCTTTTCTGGCTACTTCTTCCAAAGACTGGCTCCAGCAGATATGCCAAGGACACTGCTGATGGCTTTCCTACACTGCATTAACTCAATTCAAAAGAGATTTATTAAGTAACCATTAGGTTCAGGGCACTGGGTTGGTTTAACAACGTGAACAAGGTAGAATCCCTGTGGAGGGGTGTGTGGCCTAGTGATGGGGCAGGGTCAGGCTCAGCATGGCAGGTAGGTCAGCTTCTTGCGGGAGGGTGAGGAGGAGGCACTCAGGGGTGGCTGAGAGTATAGAGGCCAATCGGTCTCCAGGATGCTCAGCTGTTTGCAGGTCTGGTCCTTACCCGCCACGCAGAGCCAACAGCCTCGTCCCACTCAGTCATTTAACACACAGGGTTTGATCACTTACCTTGTGCAAGGCACTACACCAGGTATTAGGGATCTAAGCATGAGTCCCCGCCCTCGGGGAGGCTTGTAAGTGGATGAATATCATAGAGTGTGCTTTACTCAAGAATGCAACTATGTACCAAATGTTACGGGAGCACAAAGAAGACATAAGCCCAGAAGAGAGTAGAAGTTAGCAGGAGGGCAGGAAGGCATCTCAGTGGGAGGATCACCATCGAGTCATAGATGCGAGAAGCAGCATCTAGAGTACGGAGGAAATAAGCCGTCTTGTTCCTAGAGCATCGATTGTGAGCAGAAACTGGCAAGCTGGAGACAGAAAAGTTTGTGGAAGACTTTGACCACCATGGTAAGGTGTTTGCACTTCATCCAGGAAAGATGGGCATGTTACTGCTTGTAAGGACCAGAGAGACAGCGAAAGACAAGAAGGGGTGTGTCCCTTGATCTTCCATAGAAATACTGGGCAGGAGACTTGTTGAAAATGAGACTGGGACTTCCCTGATGGTTCAGTGGTTAAGATTCCACTTGCCAACGCAGGAGACACAGGTGCAACCCTAATCCAGGAAGATCCCACAGGCTGTGGAGCAGCTAAGCCCACATGCTGCAACTGCTGAAGCCCAAGCAACCTAGAGCCCATGCTCCACAAGAGAAGCCACTGCAGTTAGAAGCCTGACAGTGCAACTAGAGAAAAGCCCAAGCAGCAACGAAGACCCAGCACAGCCAAAAACCAGTCAATTAAAAGAAAATGAGACTGAAACTGCTGGCCCCACGTGAGCCCCCACCTGAGAAGAGAGGTTTGCAGGGTCTGCCTGGCATCCTCTCTTCCACACTGAGAGTCATGCTGAGGCCGTGTAAATTATCAGATTGATTCTTCTCTGGTTTCCTTTGCAGGGGAAGCCTTACTGGAGAGTAACACCATCATCGACCACGTCTATTGCTCCCCGTCCCTGCGCTGCGTCCAGACTGCATACAACATCTTGAAAGGTGAGACTTGATGAAGGTCAACTAGTCCATCCCTCCATCACTAGACAATCCGACACTAATAATAGATTACCCTGGATTCAGGCGAACATCAGCCAATTGGAAGTTTTGAATTTGAGATGTTTAGCAATGATACTTTCAGAAGATGACTTTGCAAAAGTCCCAAAATCATACTCTGATAGCAGAAGCAAGATGAAGAGAATATAC
This sequence comes from Bos indicus, assembly GCF_029378745.1. Classification (NCBI taxonomy): domain Eukaryota; kingdom Metazoa; phylum Chordata; class Mammalia; order Artiodactyla; family Bovidae; genus Bos; species Bos indicus. The sequence goes on from NC_091774.1 coordinate 33,823,572, forward strand.
AGATATTGTTTTCTTGAAAATCTAAAGCTCTCTTCAGTGATTTGCAGGCTTGTAAAATGTTGTTGTCTGGCAATGATTTAGAGCCTACAGAGCACGATTTTTTTTCTTTTGGCACTAAAACAAATTGTCTCCTCCCACTCTGCTCTGTCTGCTTCTCCTTTTCAGCAGCAGTAGTTCTCCTAGGTGTCTGGAAATATGAACCATCCTTGTTTTACTTGATTGGAGTAACTTCAAAAGCACCATTGTTATATAAAGATATTCAGCCTTTGCCCTAAAATCCACAGAGGCCTGTGTTACAGGAATCTCTATTCTCATTTCACTGAAAGAAAAACTAGAAGAAACAGCCTTGACTGTTTACTTGTACCAAACAACGAATGAGCCAGCAAGGAAATTACACTATATTTGAGACGTCTATTTGTTTACTTTAAGCCAGAATGCATCTATGTATTCAAATGCATTATCTGTTCCATTTGCACAGAAAAACTGGGCTAAATGCAATACAAAGAGATAAACAGAGCCAGTTCCTACTCCAAGAACAATGACACTATCATAAAACACAGGAGTTGTGCATTGGCAAATATTCAACACTCGATTTTCTAGTAGAGAAAATGAATATATGATATGCAAATATAATGTAAGCTATTATAATGAATGCTAAAGAATTTCTGAAGTTTCTTGATAAGAACATCTTGGAACTGACTTTAGAAAGAAGAATTATAGTAGTCACAGAGCTGTACAAACTATACACATAATGATCTTTTAAAAAATTGGACACCATTCAGAGTGCGCATACATCCTGGAGGTGTCACCAGAATATTCTCACGTGTTTATGATTACAGCGATGAAAAACCCTTGTCTGAACCTGCATGCTTCTACCATCTTTAAGCTATACGTAGCATCCGACAGGAAAGGGAAGATTTATCAGAATTTTTATACTTTGTTCATCTTCATTTTATCTCTAAGGTTTACAACAGGAAAATCACTTGAAGATCCGAGTGGAGCCTGGCTTATTTGAATGGACAAAATGGGTTGCTGGGAACACCTTACCTGCGTGGATACCTCCATCAGAGCTAGCCGCAGCCAACCTAAGTGTTGATACAACCTACAGGTAACTCTCTGAAACCTCTGTTTCCCTGAGGTCAGTGTGGAAGTACTCTTCACCAGGCCAGATAAGGGCGTGAAGGACCAGATGTAGCCCAAAGACAGTTGTCCATATTGGTGGAAGTCAAGCTACAATTAAAAAAAAAAAAAAAAAAATTGGAGAATCAGCATTCCTTTGTGTCTGGCATTACTATGGAGTGTGTCTCCCTCTGACACACATTCACTAGGGTTTTCCGATTTTACTGCATCCATTTCAGTGGCTAATAAAACCACTTGCAATGCCAGAAGCACACAGCAGCTAACGATCAAGCAGTTCAGAAGTTTGTTGGGGAATAAGGGAAATTGCTGTGCCTTGACTTGGATTGTCACTTTCAATTTTTCAAAGTACTTTGAATTATCTTTATTCATTACCACCATAACCCCAGGATGGCAGCTAGCCACTTCCATATATGAGAGAGCTCAGTGACCTCTGAAAGTTACCCATGTAATGGACACATCTGACAATAATAATAACTTACCTTTATTGATCATTTTCTTCGTGTCAAGCACTGCGTAATCAGCTTTATAGTAGTCCTTTGCTTTTTTCATTAGACTGTTATTGAGAAGAAATATTTATAGGTTGTAACATAAGTACATTAACCATCAGAAATCCACTCAGCACGTCTTAGTGACGTGGTAGAAAAGGCTTTTTGTGTTATTACGTGACTTAGTGACTAAACAATAACAACAAGCCATATTTTAACTATTTTTAGTAAGCAATGGGCTTTTCCTCACCCTATATTTGGTTTAAATATTTTTGTTAGTTGTTGTTATTACCTTGTCAGTCTGAAGTAGAGTTTCAGGTTGAGTGTAAGAAAAAAGAAATCCACTCGAGCATTTGTAAAATGTCTTTGAGGAAGGATAGATACTCACCATTACCATGGGGAATTAAATTCATAGTTCTTAAGACAGAATCTGGAACAATTCTTGACTAAGAAAGCAGAGCTTTCTTCCTTGTGACATCCCATGACCTTTCACTTCAAATACTTACCCAAACCTCAAAGCAATGCCAGTTTCTGGCTAAGGTCTAAGAGGGCTATCTTTTCTTCCATCCTCGTTTTTGGCTCTACAAAGACCTCAGGTAACCCCCTTCATTAATAAATATGTAGAATTAGAATTCCTCAGAAATAAGATTAAATCAATCAGATCCCCTGCTGAAATAATTCACATTTTGTCCTGTCCACACTATGGTCACTATTTTCCTGTTCCTTGGGGAAACAGCAGTAAATTACTGTCCCCACGCCAACAGCCGTCATCCCTATGCCCTGGAAAGAGAGCAGGTTACTGCCAACATGGGTGAAATGACTTTCCTCACGTACCACCCAGCCCCTCTCAGGCCATGTCTTCAGTCCATCCCCCTTAAGTGCATCCTACAGTTCTTCCCAAGCTTATTCACACATACCCCATCAGTAGTATGAACAGAAGGATGAATGCCAACCCCAGGGTGAGGACATGGTTCACATTCCAGATTTTGTTTTCCTCTACAGAAAATCAAAATGTAACCATTTTGTGTTTGGGGGAGGGGAGTGAAGTTAAGCATCTAATTCTATAAATTAGTTGTGAAATTCACCCATCAAGCATGAGAGGCATAGTCCCTAGAGTCAATTTCCCTCTGAAAGTAATTATGTCAAGTGAGCAATTCTTTTAAAGCAAGTAGTGGTACCCAAATGATTGAAGAAATGCAGAGAGGCAAGGACCAATAGCCAGAGTATTGTAAGTCAAGCAGGCATGGCTTCTAGATTCATATCACCTTGAACAGGAGGGAGGAGATGCTGAAAGGTGGATTCAGGCTGGTAACTAATATACAAGCCTCATCCACGGGTAACAAGACCCATCTAAATATAGAAAGCTGCCCCAGTGGAGCTGGGTGGGAAGCAGGAAGACAGAAAAAACGAAATACACACCAGTTGGATGGGGCTTTAGAACAGGACCCTGATGACTGGGGGAGGTAGCAGAAAGGGGGTGTGGAGCTTTGGATCTGGAATATTAGAGGAACAACAAGTCATACTTTGGTGTGGGACTCAGGGCAGAAGCCTAATCTTCTAGCCTGGACCAGAGTAGGCTGGGGAGTAGAGTGTATACCAGGAATAATACTGTTCCACGGATACTACCCGAGTACCCAGAGATCTGGGCTCCAGTCTAGTTGGTGGTTGGAGACCTGCCTGACTCTGAGAACAGTACGTGGGTCCTGCAGGTGTGGCTGGAAGCCTGCTGCTGACAGGAGTGAGAAAGCTGTGACAGTCCCATCCTCATCGGGACCCATTCAAACAGGGAAGCCATTCACAGGTTCAACTTCAAGGCAAGAACTGATCAAAAGGAACTGGATCCCAGCATCTCCCAACTCTTCACTTATAAAAATTGTATACATTTCTGTGTGGTTTGCCCTGCAGTGACTCCTGGGCCATACAAAGAGGCCTTTTGTCAAGAGTGCTGGGGGCATTCCTGGGAGACCAGGTGCTGTGAGTGGTAATGGAACTGGATGAGAGGAAGGAGGAACAGAAAGACTTTGCCTCTGAACAGCAAGGCACATCCTAGCAAGTCATGTTTCTCCCCGTTCCCCAGGGTGTTATGAGATTCAGAAGGTGGTTTCCTAGGAGAGAGATGCTTGCTATGAGAATGTTATTTAACTGAGAGAGGGTTTCAAATGGAACAGAATCCCTTCTGTCCAGACAGTAAACTCAAGTTCACAGAAGGGCAGTTTTGAGGAGGACACTGTCAGAAGCCATCCAGGGTGGAGGATAACTTTACAGGCATTGAGTTCAGCCTCAGGTTTAAGTCCCTGCTCTTAAAAGTTCTAATGACGTAAACAGGTCATCTGTAGCCTTTCCAAACCTTTTTGTCATCCATAAATTCAGAATTTGCAAAAGTGTTGCTAGATGGGATATGTTCAAAGAACACAGGTGCTTTGCACAGAGGCTGACACATGGGAACCTCTCAATAAATCTTAGCAGCAGCAATGCCTGCTGATGAAGATGCCGTGAGAATTCAAGAACACACTAGCTCCTCCATGCACTAAATACCAACAACAAAAGACAAGGAAGCAGAAAATATCATATAGTTGTACTTTAAAAAAAAACAAGATAAACATCTCATAGCCCAGAAAACTAAATAGTAAAGGAAGGTGGAAGCAGACAGAAGCGACTGGGATTGAAGACATTCAGGGTCAGCAGGATCAGAGGGCCCTACTTTGAAAGTCCTTTTATATGCCATGTACATTGTGTCATAACTATCATTTACATCAATAGCCTACTCACCCCAAACACACAAACTGGGTTCTCCTCATCTTTATGTTCTCTGGGCTTCTCCTAGGGCCAGGTATGTGGTCTCTGTTAAAACTAAGAAAGAAAAGGAGAGATTGGTTAAGGGTTATTAGCTCACAAACCCAATGGACCTAACATCTGTTTTTAAAACCTATCCTTAACAACTTCCCAACTCATTTTATGAGGCTAGCATTCCCCTGATACCAGATAAGAATACTGGAAGAAAAAAGAACTACAGGTCAATACTCAACAACAAAACAGTAGCAAACCAAATCCAACAGCACATCAGAAAGGACCATATACCATGACCAAGTGGGGTTTATCCCTGGGCTGCAAGGATGGTTCAATGTGTAAAAATCAATAAATATGATATACCACACTGAGTAGCATAAAAATTATATGATCATCTCAATAGATAGAGAAAAAGCATTTGACAAAATATACCATCTTTTCATGATAAAAATGTTCAACCGATTGGGTACAGAAGGAACATATGTAAACATAATAAAAGCCATATATGGCAAGCCCACAGCTAACATACTCAACAGTGAAAGACTGAAAGGTTTCCTTTAAGATCAGGAACAAGACAAGGATGGCCACTCTCACCACTGCTATTCAACCTAGTTCTGGAAGTTCTAGCCAGAGCAGTTAGGCAAGATAAATAAAAGGCATGCAAGTTGGAAAGAAATAAAACTCTGTTTGCAGATGATGTGATGTTATACATACAAAATCCTAGAACTGTCAGAACTAATCAACAAATTCAGTGAAGTTGCAGGATACAAAATCAACATATGGAAGTCAGTGATGCACAAAAGGAAATTCAGAATGTATCAAAGACCTAAATGTAAAGCCAAACACTTTAAAAAGAACAAAATAATGCCATTTGCAGCAACATGGATGGGCCTAGAGATTATCATACGAAGTGAAACTCCTCTGTCCGTGGGATTTCCCAGGCAAGAATACTGGAGTGGGTTGTTGCCATGCCCTTCTCCAGGGGATCTTCCCAACCCAGGGATCAAACCTGTGCCCCTACATTGCAGGTGGATTCTTGACCATCTGAGCCACCATAGAAGCTCCCAAATTAAGTCAAAAAAAGATATCATATCATTCATATTTGGATATTTTTTTAATGGTATAAATGAACTTATTTACAGAACAGAAATAGAGACTTTGAAAGCAAACTTATGGTTACCAAATGAGAAATAGGGAGTTGGGGGAGGGGGGCAGGGAGGGATAAATTAGGAGCTTGGGATTAATGTATATACACTATTATATATAAAATAGATAACCAAAAAGGACCTGCTGTATAGCACAGGGAACTCAATATTCTGTAATAATATGTAAGGAAAAACTCTGAAAAGGAATAAATATATGTATACCTAAATCACTGTACACTTCAACTAAAACTGTAAATCAACTATATGCCAATAAAGTTTTTAAAACAATACATTTTAAAAAGTCAACTAACAATTTCAACAACAACAAAAAGAAGTCAGCTGTATTTTTATACACTAACCTTGACCATATGAAATAGAAATAAAACAAACCCATTCACATAGCACCAGAAACAGTAAAATACTTAGGAATAAATTTAACCAAGGAGGTGGAAAGATCTGTACTCTCAAAACTGCAAAACTTAGGTAAAAACTGAAGAAGATACAAAGGTGTGTCCTACACTCTTTGATCATAAAAAATAATATTGTTAAAATGTCCATACTTCTCAAAGCCATCGATAGATCAAACATAATTCCTATCAAAATTCTAATGGTATTTTTCACAGAAATAGAAGAAACAATCCTAAAATTTGTATGGAACCACGATAGATGTTAATAGCCAAAATAAACCTGACATCACACTTCATGATTTCAAGGTATACTACAAAGCTATAGTAACTGCCATAAAAATAGACACACTGACCAATGGAACAGAACTGAGAGCCCAGAAATAACCCTCAAATATTTGACAAGGGAGCCAAGAATACTCAATGGAGAGAGGGTAGACTTCAATAAATGATGCTGGGGGTTTCCCTGGTGGCCCCGTGGTTAAAGATTCACCAACACAGGGAAGGTTGGTTTTGATCCCTGCTCCGGAACATCCCACATACCGTGGAGCAACTAAGCCTGGGCGCCACTACTGCTGAGCTCACGTGTCACAGCGGCTGAAGCCCGTGCACCTAGAGCCCGTGCTCTGAAACAAGAGAAGCCACAGCAATGAGAAGCCCACGCACCGCAACTAGGGAAAAGCCTGCACACGGCAAGAAAGACCCAGGGGGGCCAAAAATAAGTAAATCATTTTTTAAAAAGTGACGTTGGGAAAACTGGATAACCACATACAGAAGAATGAAATTGGACCCCTATCTTACACCACTCTCAAAAATTAACTCAAAATGGATTAAAAATTTAAAGAACTGAAACCATAAAACACCTGAAGAAAACATGGGAAAAGTCTTTGACAGTGATTTTTTTAGATATGACACCAAAAGCATATGTAATAAAAAACAAAATAAGGAAGACTACATCAAACTAAAGACCTTCTATAAAGCAGAAGAAGCAACAATATGAAAAGGCAGCCTACAGGATAGGAGACGATATCTGTAAAATACATGCCTGATAAGATACAGAATAGGAGGAGGTACTTGCAGATCACATACCTGGTATCGTCATATACTTCACATCCAAAATATGTGAACAATTGATGCAACTCAATAGCTAAAACACAATCTGATTAAAAAGTGGGCAGAGGAACTGAATAGATATTTCTTCCCAGAGAAGACCTACAAATGGCCAAGAAGTACATGAAAAGACATTCATCATCACTAATCATTGGGAAAAATGCAAATCAAAACCACAGAGAAATCTCACTCACGTCTGTTAGAACAGCTATCATCAAAAGAAAAAAAAAAGGCAAGATGGTAAGTGGGGGCGAGGAGATGGGGAGAAGGGAGCCTCGCACACTTTGGGGGCAGTGTCAGCTAGGACAGCCCCAGTGGAAAACACTATGGAGGGCCCACAAAAAATCAAAAATTGAACTACCATATGACCCAGCAAGCTCACTCCTGGGGTATGTCCAAAGGAACTGAAAACAAGATCTCCCAGAAAGAGTTGGACATACCACATGTGCGAAACCTAAAAGAGCCAGACTCAGAGAGACAGTAGAGCAGCACGGACACCACAGACATCCCACATGACCACGGGGAGCGGCTGGTCAAAGGTGTGCAGACTTAGGGTTACCAGTTGGAGGGTTCTGGGGATCTGATGTACAGCACTGTGGCTGTGGTTAGCAATACTGTATTATATACTTGAAAGTTGCTAGGAGAGTAAATGTTCTCACCATAAAAAAGAAAATGGTAATTATGTGACATGATGGAGGTGTCAGCTCAGACGTGAGATCCCCAGAATGTATTCGTCTTATAACTAAGTTTGTGCCTCTTTGTTTTGAATGTATAAATGTATCAAATCAGTAGTTTGTACACCTTAAACTTAGACCGTGTTACTGTTTATATATCGTGTGTAAGCTTACAGAGGCTTGGGAAATCTCCGATTACTTAAATAAATAAAGAGATCTAACCTCTGCTTTGCTTCCTCTTACATGGGTGACCTAGGACAGATTGCCAGTAAAGGCAGTTCAGCTGCTCTGGGCCATCCTGCAAGGGGAACCTGCGCTGAATGTTTCATTTTTCAGCTGGTCACTTCGACCCCACGCACACATGGCATTCATTTCTGTGCATCCTGCACATTCGAACCCCACTTGTGCATAGTAGAAATACACTTTCCTATGCCTCCATCCTTTCTAGGATAAACAGAAACATGGGAACTTTCGAAAGGTCTTGAAATAAAGCTGAGAGTAACGTCAGTTGCTTTGTCTTGAGAGCAAAATGTTTTCAATGCCTTGGTTCATTTTTCTATTGCAGACCTCACATTCCAGTCAGCAAATTAGTGGTTTCAGAATCCTATGACACCTATATCAGTAGAAGTTTCCAAGTAACAAAGGAAATCATAAGCGAATGTAAAAGTAAAGGTAGGTGTTACCTCGGACTCCGTACTTGAATCTGTGATCATTTCTCCATCACGGTTAGTCAGCTGTTCAGGATGGCTCAGCATGCTTTGTCGAACTCATTTAATAGGAAAGAAAAATATGTCTAGACCCTATTGCAGATACTTTCATGTAAAATTTGTCATATTCTGAGTACTTCGAATGCTAGATATTCCATGGAAATACTTCAGACTTGGTTGCTATTTGAAATAACAGAATTTTGTATCTCAGCAATACATCTCGCACTCTCGGAAGGAGGTTCCCTATTATAATTTCCATAAATTCTTCAGCATAACACAGTTTTGCCTGTAATTTGATCCAGGAGCATGAACACACCTACACAAACACACCTACCATCATCGCTGCCACCAAGAGCAGTGTTCTATAACTCAAGTCTGCCACTGAATTTTATAGTCCTTGAACTCAGTATTTAATGATATGTAAGACTATAGTATTTTTAGTAAAGAGGGCAGGTTACAAAAGAGTCTGCCCATTTCCAGCCCCCCCCCCAAAAAAAGTTAAAGATATTCATCTTCATAGAGCAAAGGCTGGATTTACATATACCAGAACATTAACGGTGGGGAGCCCTAGTTAACAGTACTGTGGATGGTCCCCACATTTCAGTTACCACTTGTAAGCCCCTCACTTCATCACCACCCCTGTAGGACCACCCATTCCCCCTGTAAAGAAACCCAGCATGTTCTGTCAACCAGAAAGTCTCATGTGCTCACAGTTCTACAAGCAGCAGCATCGAAAACTGCATTAGAGGTAATAGCAGAGAGCCCTGTAGACTCAGAACGCTACTGTATCTTGATTGCGGTGGTGGTTACAAAATGCTGCACGTGTGATAGACTTGGGTAACCTGGTAAAATCTGAATAAAGCTATGTGGACCGTAGCAGTGTTCATTTCCTAGTCTTGATAGTATACTCTAGTTAGGCAAGGTGTTGCTATGGGAAGAAGTGGGGGGAAGAATACTTGGGACCTCCCTGGCGTGTACCTGTATACATAGGTACATATTGCATAATATGTGTACACAGTGTATATAAAATATACACACACGTATATAATATGTAAAATATATATTTGTAACCTGTGCATCAAATTACTTTAAGATTAAAAGTGTTTTTTTTTTTTTTAATGACATCAGCCTGCCTTAACAATACAAAGCATCAAAATATTGCTTGGCCAGATTGTCTTATTTCTTGAGAATGTTTGTCCCTCCCTGGAAAACTTGACTTAGGTACTTACAAGGTTTACATGTGTCTTTATAGAATCAGATTTTCCGGTCCTTGTTTTTTTGCCCCCAGGAAATAACATCCTGATTGTGGCTCACGCATCTTCCCTGGAAGCATGTACCTGCCAACTACAAGGCCTGTCACCTCAGAACTCCAAGGACTTTGTACAGATGGTCCGAAAGGTAATCCCCACTTGTGTTTCAGGGGCCTGTGGTGCCTTACAGTTTCAGAATAGTGCAGTGCTGACCGATAGCAAAGTTCTTTGGAGCTGGGAAGATGATACATTGGTTCACTCAACCGAGATGTATTGAGTGGGACTCTGTTTAAGGCACTTTATCAGGCCTTGGGTAAGAGAAAAAGATGTGTTTGAGCTAGATCTAGCTTCTAAGAGCTAAAATTTAGGAAGGAGCTAAGAATTATAAGCAAACTGCCTGGATTTCCCTGTGGGACAGTGGATTGGACAAAGAAGAGGTGTGTGGGCCAAATCAGACAGCTCAGCTGGAAGGGAGGTCCTGGCGGGTAAGCCAAAGGAAGCAGTGAGTCAAAATGATGAGGCTGAAAGGCAAACCTGGGAATAAGGCAGCAAGACAGAAAATCCACCAGGCTGACTAGCACATCTGGATTCCTCCTCTTCCTGCCTGTGGAAGGTTTTCCATCAGCCATCCTCCCACGCATGCTTCCCTCCAGCCTGAGTTACATGCTTCCTGTATCTGTCCCCAGAGAAACCAGTTCAAACTTGATTGCAATTTTTTTCTCATTTTTAAAAAGATTGTTCATGTGTCATTCCTTTCTGTTAGTCTGTAAGTTGCTTGAGGGCAGAGACTTTTGTCTTATTCATAAATGCAGCTCTGGACAGACACACACACACACACACGAATAAGTTTTGAAATGCCATGCCTACTGAAGGTAGGAAGGGCAGAGCTTCAGTTTTGAACGTTAGATACACATGCCAAAAAAAAATGATAATAAGACATAAAGCAGGATGAAACATTTTTAAAACTTGAATAATCTTTCCCATTGTCCGAGTATAATTTCAGAAACTTTTGAGCTGCATTTTCAGCCTGACTTGCAATCGGGAAGGAATTCTTAGCACCTTAGCTTTATGCATGATTGCTTTTATCTCCCACGCTATTAAGAAAGCATCTATAAACAGTTACTTATCTATACTAGGAGAGCCCACTGTTCAACGAATCCCTTCCAAAGACTCCTCTTGCATTGTGAATACTCTTCCTTCTAATGGATCAGTTGTATCCATTTCATTTTCTTTAGTGATATTTTGGAGGGGATGCTTGCCTGCAAAGGCCCCATTCATTCTTTTGAATTTTCCTTCATCCAGGTAAAAAGTAAAGCACTCAGCCTCTGTTTTCTATTTTCCCTTCCTTTTCTGTCTTCCTTCAGATCCCCTACTTGGGGTTTTGTTCCTGTGAAGAATTAGGAGAAACTGGAATCTGGCAGCTGACAGACCCGCCAATTCTCCCTCTGACCCATGGACCGACCGGGGGCTTCAACTGGAGAGAGACCCTGCTACAAGAGTAACCGGGCGAGCGAACGAGAAGCAGCAGCTTGAGGAAGGCTTGGGGAGAAGTGTCTGTGTGTGTGTTTAGTACCAGTGGGGAAGTCTGCACCACATCCTAAGTGGACAAAGAAGAATTCAGCATCTTTCAGGCTTTAAAGTTCTTAGGATGAGACTGTGTCAAGAAGAGAAAGACTTGATTCAGGGATAAAATTCATTCTCTCTGGACCCTTTTGAGAATTGTCTTCCTACATCAGGGCACCTGCTACCGTGGAGGGTCTTTTCTCACTTCCGTATGTGCTGGCTAAGGAGCCTGGGTCCTCCCAGAGGGAGCCGCCAGCCCACCCTCAGGAAGGATGCAGGAAGGTCCAGCTGGAGAGACTCCAAGCTGCCAGGCTGGGGATGGGATTTTCTTCTAGACTCCGTGCTCCAGTGAAAGCCAAGCTGCAGGATTCCTTCAAGGTTACTAGGAAACTTGTGGCTTCCCATCAGTTTCAACGCTCAGTGCGACCCACACACTAGTGCTGCTGGCTCAAGACCCCTGCTCGGGGACCCTAACCTTTACACCGGTACCACCCCATCACGTTTTCTCTACAGCTGACTGCAGCTTCTTGCTACGGTCCTACCCTCTTGCTTCTGTCTGTGAAACGGAGAGAGAAAGCATTTTTGCTCTCCAAAGCACTTTTGGACTCAGGAGGAAGATAAGATGCACGTGTGAAGCATTCAATTGTAGGCGCAACAAACTTGCAAAACATCAAGTGACTTGGAGTGACTCGTGTTGTAGCCTAACAAGCCACAGCACTTCTGAATCATTTGCGATTTGCTCGCCTTTGCCCCAAGAGTCTAGACCGTGTTAACCGGTTAAGGATGTTGACATTTTCAAAAGATGTATGTCAGATACATCCTTTGAGTCAGCAAGAAGCTCATTCTTGTGCAATATGGACATCTTTCCAAACCATACCAAGGGTCAGGTCATCATACACTCGCAGTACATGTCGACCAGAACATCCACAAACACGTCCATCACAGCCAGGGATGTACTGCGAAGTCAGGGAATGAACTTAAATGATGACAGTCACGACCACACTGCTGCTTGTGCTGTCGTGTTAGTTCGTCTGTTTTGCTATGATAATTTAAAATAGGTAGGTAGGGCTACTTGAGGAAAGTTGGGAGCTACCACATCCTGTGGTAGCTCGTCACACCTGCTTCTTGAATTTAGAGGGAGTTTATTTAAAAGAAAAATAAACGGCAATCAAACCAAAACATCAGTTATTGATGCCTAGTTAATTGTGTGACTAGCTGACTGTCGACGGTAGCAGACAGTGGTCTGGCACGGTGTAGTTCACTCTGTAGGATATACCTGCAAAATGAAATCCCAGCCCTTTGAAGAGAGCATTCATGTAAAACAGATCAGTGTATATTGTAGCATTAAATAAGCTTCAAAACCCAAATGCAGAAAACACATGGTATATAAAAACAGATCTGCGCTCCCATTTGAAACCAGAATTTGATGATCCTTGAAAACAGGAGGAAGTGAAAGGATGCTGGCTACGCATGTTAATTAGCAAGAGGATCACTGTTGGGTTTAAGTCACTTAGAGAAAGATGTCATGAATTTTATATTTTAAGAAACAAACCTTGATTTCTTCCAGCACTGCACACTGATCCATCTTCTGGATCTAGAAGTAACTGTGCTGACATGATTGATTACAAAGTTTCAGCTCAAAACGGGGGAAGTACATTACAGGTGTTAAGAGAAAAGTCCCATTATGGCCAGTCCTTCTTTTATTTGTACTGAGGTAAGTCCACTGTCACCAGATCTATAATGTTTATTAGATTCTCCACAAATTTTCATGGACTTTCAGTGCTCAGAATGATGCTTGAACATCTCATCTCCGATTTCCTTGAAAAGTGTAGCAGTGTGTGCTGGGCAGCATCTGTACTTATACAGAAGACAGTTCAGAACTTACCCTCTCTCTCCCTCTCTGTGGACTTAGGCCTTTGATGACCTGTTAGGTGGTTTAGGTGGGCTGCAGTCCTATGTGTGAGCAAAGGAAGGCAGAAATCTGAAATAATTTTCTGAATAATTTTAGGTGGAAAACCTTGAGTGAAAGAGTTAATTCCTCTGAGGACCCAGATTGTTGATCAGAATGGCCTGAATGATCTCAATTCACATGAAATTCTCCTTTTCCACATTTACCTACTTGAAAAACTAAACTCAGACGACCCTATTTGAGAAATTCTTTGGAAATTACATTGCATCTATGTATATAAGAAAGAGAAAAGACAACTGTATTATGTGATTTCATATCCATTTAAAATTCTCAGTTGCTGTCTATCACAACTCAAAGTTCAGGCTGGTTCTTTTTGATCTGAGGCTGATGCTTATTAACAAATATTTTGGGGAGTTAGAAAGGAGGAAGGGGAGATGGAAGGAAATGCTAGACAGAAGCAGCAAATGGTTGCTTGTAAGAGGAATTTTTTTTTTTTTTTTTTAATGTAGAAAGTTATCTGAAATAGACAGATGAAATTAAAGGATTTAATCTGGGCTTGAAAGTCTGAAACAGTCGGCTGCTCTCACACGTGTGCCACATCATCCCGCTGACAACCCAGTATTATTCACAGATAGACTTTGGTTTCAGTGATTTTAAAATGCCACGTTGATTCCTCTGTGGACTAGAATAATTGGCACATTTTAATGCACAAGCTGGGGTTTCATTTTCCCAGGCTCCTTCTCTCTCACTGCAATGGTAGCTAGGAGCACATTCCTTCACCCTAGCAAGGAGTTCAGAATACAGTGTTTTCCATTACATTTAGATTCATAGAATCTGAATGGCTGATTAAATGGCCATCTGATGGCTGAAAGAGAGGGTATTTTTCACCCTGTATTGAAAGGCTTGGAGGAGTTTCTAGTTTTTATTTTCATTATACTTTAACCAAAGAATTATTTTAAAGTAACCTTATATTTGAAAGATGATTTTGCAAAAAAATAAAATAAAAATAAAAAATATCTTCTGGAGTGATGTCAGTTTGGTAAATCACTGTTTTCTTGCATTTTAGGCTGATGTGGTCGTTTTCCTGTCAGTGGAATCTGAAATGCATATAGATTGTCATCCAGTTGTGCTTAGTATTATCATAAATGTATCTTTTCCACTCAACTAGCTGTGTTCATATTAAACCAAGTCTCTTATTTCAGTCACCTACTGTCATCGGGACTAATTGAAAAACTACAGTCAGAGAAGTTCCTATCTCGTTGCCTTTGTAGAAAGGCAGCCCTATGTGATCAACGGGGAGGCATTCCACGTAACCTAGGCACTCAGCAACTCCAGTGTTTAATTTGAAAGCAGTGATGAATTGCTCTTTTGAATATACTCTTAAGTCACGCGTGTGTCAGAATACAGATGAACCCCCTTTAATTTTCGCAGGCAGTCACAACTGTGCTGTGTCTGCACCAACTCCTCAGATAATGCGGCTCAGGGTTATTTGCATTTAAATTGTAGTCCTGCATGCGCGTGTGAAGGCTCAGAGATGCCAGGAGGGCTGCCTCCCCAGGAGGGGTGTGATCTGCAGAGGAGGGTGGGGAAAGAGCAACTTAGTATCTGTGCTGTTTAGCTTAAAGTTCACTTTAGAAAGGTGATGCGGGATATTTTGTTAGTGATGGCAGATGCTTTTCATGTTTAAACTTAGGATTAAAATTGGATCTGCCTCTTTAATACGTCAACATATTGAATTTTCCTAGGGAAGTGACTGGCTATAACAAAACTTTAAGGGAAGGGAGGAAAAACCTCTGTGCAGAGGAAATAACTTGATTTTTAAATACATATAATATTTTGTTCAGTGTATGTAGGCTTAAAATTATGATGATGGATAGTCAAACTTAATATATTATCAGTTCTTACAATGGTTTTATACTGAACCATTTAGTTGCCATTACACAGAAATTTGAATTTTACAACTGCTCAACTATTCTTGGACTCTGTACAGGATACATATATATATACATATACATATATGTATGTATGTATAATGGGAAACATGTACTGGTTGTTCCTTTGGTTACCACTCAAGATGGGAACAGCACCCTGAAGCATTTTGGTTACACAAAGACCATTCTAAACCTGCTGTTAGGGGAGGTGTATTGGTTTCTTTCTCCTTTATAAGGCTATTGTATCATTAATTCTCTGTGTGATTCAGGTGTATTTATTTGTGACAAGGCTTTGTAATTATAAAAAAGGGAACCCACACCTGACTGTATTGCCAGCTCCCTTGTAAACTACCTGTGGCGTCTCGTTTCCTGGTCGCGTGCTCGTCCTCTCCTCAACACAGCTCTGGCACCATTGTAATTAGTTCATCCACCCCATTAGCATCTCCATTTAAGTGGTTCCCAGATGATTTAATAAAGAGAAACTGTGTCCTCAGTCGATCCAGAGCAGTCTTATATTACATTGAGTGGTCTCTTCTCCTACCATGTCTTCAGATGTTACTATGGTCATTATTATTTCATCAGTGTCCATTAACAACTTATTGACCAAAGGCGTTTTATTAATAATATGTCTCATTGCCCAGAGACGTTTCAGTACGCACTGACATAACAAACCGCCAACCACAGGTGTTAGTTTCTACAAAATCCCCCCTGATCAATAGTGTTTTAAGAGTGAGACCCCTCCCTCAGAGGACCAGAGGACCACTTGCTGCTGATGGAAACGAAGAGGATGCTCCAACAGCATCGTGGGCCTCCGGTCCCTTCTGGTTGGGCATCTGTCTGAGACATCCTGGCTGAAGAGGTGAAATGCCATCCAGGAGTGAAAGAGTGAGCTCGAAAACGCTTCCTCTGCCCCACATGCAAGCCTTCATCCCTCAACACTACCCATCTGGAGGAGGGGTACCAGGAACAATGCAAAGAGAAAGAATTTGGGTAAGAGAGAGGGCAATTCCAGTTCAACTGGGTTCCACACTATTAAAAGCCACAGACCCCATTTCTGAAGTCATGATCATCATATCAATCATAATTGAGTTTCTCTGCTCAGACGCTCAGTCGTGTCCAACTCTCTGCGACCCCATGGACTGTAGCCTGCCAGATTCCTCTGTCCATGGGATTTCCCAGGCAAGAATACTGGAGTGGGTTGCCATTTCCTCCTCCAGGGGATCTTCCCAACCCAGGGATCAAACCCACATCTCTTAACATCTCCTGCACTGGCAAGTGGATTCTTTTATCACTAGCTCCACCTGGAAAGTAATGATATGTTGAGCTAATAGGTTTTAAAATAAGCCATATATGCAAACTCATACCCAGAACATGAGCACAGGTTTCACTGGCACCACCAGGACTACCCCAGCAGGGTAGGGGACTTAACAGCTAGTGTTCATAGCTGACAGAAGACCAAGGTATGGTTCACTTTGCGGCTGGTTCTTGGCTTTTCTCTGCCTCAGAGATTCCCAAGCCCACTTTGCCCTTTCATGATATGTGTGAAGGCTGCCTGTACATCCACAGAAAATCATTGTGCTTTGGATTTAAGCTGAAATCAGCAAAAAGGCCTTTTTTTTTTTTTTTTTTAAGTTGTTTGAGGACCAAAAAGCTATCTCCCTTTGGAAGAAACAGAATACATCATTTTGCCGAAATAAACATGGAAAACCCAGATGGCTTGCTCCTGGCCATGAAAGGATGCCAAGATTTAGGTAGCCTGCTGGTTGTCATTGTATTGATGGAACAATCTGGAAAGTCTTTGTATCAGTGGAGAGGAACTTGATATTGTACCACAGAAGAAGCCCAAATTCCAGAGTCAGATAGAGCTGGGTTCTGATCCTGCCTCAGCTTCTTTTTAGGTCCCTTAAACTCATTTCACCTGTAAAAGTGGGCATATAATAATTCTTTATAGCATATAAGCATACTTATGCATGCATGAGCTACTAACTCCAGTATTCTTGGGCTTTCCCTTGTGGTTCAGCTGGTAAAGAATCAGCCTGCAATACGGAAGACCTGGGTTTGATCCCTGGGTTGGGAAGATCCCCTGGAGATGGGAAAGGTTACCCACTCCAGTATTCTGGCCTAGAGAATTCCATGCACTGCACAGTCCATGGGGTCGCAAAGAGTCTGACACAAGTGAGCGACTTTCACTTCACTATGCGTGCATGCTAAATCACTTAAGTCATGACCAACTCTTTGCAACTCCATGGACTAGCCTGCCGGGTCCCTCTGTCCATGGGATTCTCCAGGCAAGAATACTGGAGTGGGTTGCCATTTCCTCCAGGGGAGCTTCCTGACCCAGGGATTGAACCCATGTCTTTTAAGTCTCCTGCATTGGCAGGCAGGTTCTTTACCACTAGCGCCACCTGAGTGTCAAATGGGATAATATAAAATACCTAATACTACATGATAATAATGAAATCACTTCTGCCAAGGCCAAAGTAAAATCACAGATCTAGCCATTCCTCTTGTCTATGGGGAATATGAGGGACAAGGAATAAAAATGGCCTCATTCATATTGATGTCACTTTCCTATTTGCCCCATAATTTAGCTCCTGTAGTAAAAAGAGTAAAAAGTGGGTGTGCTGCTTGAATTCTGTGATTTGTCCAAGAGGCTGCCCTAATGATTTCTATTTGTATAACTGTTGATAATTTTAAAAGCACATTCTCATTTGATCTGAAAAATGATTTTACAAGGTAAGTGAGATCAGGTATTATTAACTTGTATGAGAAAAGATACTGATGGACCTAGAGATTGTCATACTGAATGAAGTACGTCAGAGAAGATATCATGTGGCATCTGTTACATGCAGAATCTAAAAAGAAATGATAAAAGTGAATTTATATACGAAACAGGAAGAGACTCACAGACTTTCAGAATAAACTTATGCTTGCTGGCGGGGAGGAGGGGGGAAGAGATAAGGAGTTTGGGATGGACACGTACACACTATTTAAAATGGATAACCAACAAGGACCTACTGTATCGCACAGGGATCTCTGCTCAGTGTTATGTGCCAGCCTGGATGGGAGGGGAGTGCGGGGGAGAATGGATACAAGTATATGTATGACTGAGCCCCTTCACTGTTCACGTGAAACTATCACAACACTGTTAATCGGCTATACTCCAATATAAAACAGTATTTCTAAAAACAGTAGTGCAAAAATGAAAAGAAATATTAAGATACTAAGATCCTGAGGTAGTGAACTTATCCTTCACTCTACAGCACTGACTGAATGCAACGTTCCTAGCAGGTGGTGAACATGAAGTACCTTCACGAGCATGGCAGGAAGTGGGCAAAAATGAGGCTGGAGAGCAGGGCAGACCCAGAAACAGGGTCGTGTATACCAGGGCTCGGCAAAGCATGGCCCACAAGCAGAATCTGGCCCACAGCCTGCATCTGTCATAAGAATGTCTTTACAAATTTAAGTGGTTGAAAAGCATCAAAAGAATTAGATGTGAAAAGATACATGAACTCCTATGTGCACAGCAGCACTATTTACAATAGCCAAAACATGGAAACAAGCTAACTGTCCACTGGCAGATTCATGAATAAACACAGGGTGCATACACACAATGGAATACGACTCGGCCATTAAAAAGAAGACAATGCCATTTGCAGCAACACAGATGCAACTAGAGATTGTCATACTAAGTGGAGTCAGTCAGAAAGACAAACACTGTATAATACCACTTATATGTGGAATCTAAAAGATGGCACAGATGAACCCACAAAACAGAAACACTCACAGACATAGAGAGCCGACTTGTGGTTGCCAAGCAGGGTGAGGGGAGGGACGGACTGGGAATTTGAGGTTAGTAAGTGCAAAGCATTATATTTAGAATGGATAAACAACATCCTACTGCATAGCACAGGGAACTATATCCAGTCTCCTGGGATAAATCACAATGGAAAAGAATATTAAAAAAGAAAATATATATATGTAAAACGAATCATTCTGCTGTTACAGCAGAGATTGGCAAAACAATGTAAATCAACTATACTTCAATTAAAAAAAATATTATGTCAGGGCATAACTCTATAACTGTAGGATAGCCAAATTCCAGTGCCCACAATAAAGTTTTATTGGCAACAGCCATGTTCACAGGTTGGCATATTACTTATGGCTGCTTCCTGGACACAAGGGAAGAGGTGAGTATAAGAGGACACAAGACCCACAAAGTCCAAAATCTTTGCTACTTGGTGCTTTACAGAAAAATTTGCCCGCCTCTGCTGTGGACCAAGATGAAGCATTTGGATTTTGTTCTAAGCCCAGAATCCAGCACAGAAACCATTCCCAATGCATAACAAATGAGTAGATCGGTGATGTCCAGTAGCTGGTAAAGTGACAGCCAGCATTCTTGGGGGGCTGATCTCTATCAGGCAGTTTTCTAGGTCCTTTACCTGTGTTGTTGTTCAGTCGCTAAGTCGTGTCTGACTCTTGCGACCCCATGGACTACAGGCCGCCAATCTCCTCTGTCCGTGGAATCCTCCAGGCAAGAAAACTGGAGTGGGTTGCCATTTCCTTCTCCAGGGGATCTTCCCGACCCAGAGACTGAACCGAGGTCTCCTGCATTAGCATGCAGATTCTTTACTACTGAGTCACCAGGGAAGCCCTATCTTACCTGTGTAAATGTCTTTAATCTTCTCAACAACCCTATTCCAGATACTATTTTTGTTCCCAATTTACAAAAGAGGAAGGTGAGTCTTAGAATCAACAACCTGCCCAAAGTCACATAGCTGGATTTGCCGGATCTGAGATCCCAGGCATTTTCAGCCTGGTTCCAGAGCCTGGGCAAATAGTTTTGAAATATTTTTGAAACAAATCTTAAGGAAACTATCTCAGAACCCTAAGGCACCTGGTGAATACTTGGATTCCTCAGAACACTGCTCTCATCCAACCCCCCTGTTTGCACATGAAGACACCAAGGGAAGTCATTTGTTCTGGGAGATCTGTGAACTAAGACCAGAAGCTGGCGCGTGCTGCTCTGCGGTCCGTTCCCCCAAACCACAGTTTCCTTCTGAAACTGGCTCTTACTTGGGTTCTGTTTTCAGAATGATCCGTTTGATTACATTAAGTTGTAGGCAGAAGCCTTAAGAACGAAAGCTGAGCTGGTCCTTTCCAAGTGCATCTCGGTTGCTTTGGTTCCCATGGGGATGAAATGCAGCCCCAGTCCCCCGAGGTCTACAGATTTATGGAGCATCTTCAATGTGCTGCCCTGCTGGCCACATTGGATTCTGATTCAGACCTCCCAGTCACCTTATCCTGTGATTATTCTCCCCAGTTTACAGATGAGGATGCTGATTCCAAGAATCAAGTAGTCTTCTCGGGGCTACATGGCTGCTAGTGACAGGATCCAGGTGAAAAGTCCGGGTCTATCTGCCTCCTGCCCCCTTATCCCGCTAAGCTTTGCTGCTCCTGCTGCTGCTAAGTCGCTTCAGCCGTGTCCGACTCTGTGTGACCCCATAGACAGCAGCCCACCAGGCTCCCCTGTCCCTGGGATTCTCCAGGCAAGAACACTGGAGTGGGTTGCCATTTCCTTCTCCAATGAATGAAAGTGAAAAGTGAAAGTGAAGTCGCTCAGTCATGTCCGACTCTTAGTGACCCCCTCGATTGCAGCCCACCCGACTCCTCCGTCCATGGATTTTCCAGGCAAGAGTACTGGAGTGGGGTGCCATTGCCTTCTCTGTTGCTGCTCCTAGGAAGCCCTTTTCTCAATCAGTAACCAGTTATAGGGACTTTGCTAACGATCCAGCAGTTAAGACTTCATCTGCAGGGGGTGCAGGTTCGATCCCTGGTCTGGGAGCTAAGATCCCACATGCCTCGTGACCAAAACATAAGACAGAAACAATATTGCAACAAATTCAACAAAGACTTTAAAACTGGTCCACATCAACAAATTATTAAAAGGAAAATAACTAGTTGTAGAGGCTGCTGCTCTGGTTTAGAAACTCCCCAAGCACTCCACGTCAATGACAGTACTTGAAGAATCCAGACACAGCGTGATGGGGCATCCCGTATCTGCAGGGAAATGCAAGTCAGGTCTCATCTCTGGGCCTGGCATTGGGAAAGGCCACGGATTTGTCACAGGAGCCATGAAAGGTCAAGAAGAAAGTTTAGGCCCCTCTTGTAATTGCACCAAAAACCCCAGAGACTTCTACACATGGGGAAATCCCCTGTCTTTTCTGACCCTTCAAATAGTCCATCTTTCACCTACTTGATAAATCTTTTCAGATTTTTTTTTTCTTCCTGACAACCTAGGCTGACCAGGATGATGATGTTTATTTCTCTCAAATCTGTCCCCCAACACCCCCACCCTATCGAATGCTACTTCCTATGAATACAAAACCATATTATGGGGATTTCATAAAACGCAGATCAAAGTGACAAACGGGCTTTTGGCGCTGAGACCTCCCACACACAAAGTGGTCAGTAGACACTTTTCCATTAGAAAATAATAGGTAAATGGTCACTCCTTGACCACCATGCTCCAACCTCACCTTTTCCCTCCACTCCTAAGCAGCCACAGCTTGCTACCTTCCCCTGCTGAGCCCCCTGTGGGTTGCAGGCTGAAGTGAGGGTGTTGAGAGTGGGAGGGATGATGCAAACCACAAGGGCATGTCACTCAGAGTCTGCCTTGCAGCGTTTCCCCCACGGACCATCTGTCATCTCTGAGTCCAGTGGACTATTGTGACATTTCTCAAGGTTGGCGACCGGTTGATAGCACATCCGGGGATGAATACAGTTACATTCATCATCTTCCAGAGGACAATTTAAAGTAAAATCTTTAATGCTCTGAAAAGTTGTAAGACAAACATCCTTTCAGGCTCAGAGAAAAAGAGCAGTGTTTCTATCTCAAATAGAGGATTCAGTCTTCCTTTCCTTCACTCGCTCATTTGACAACCTATTTCAGATGCTGAGATGGAGATTTGTGTGCTGGGGTTTATAGCCGTGGCCTCAGGACAACACTTGTTAAAGAAGCGAGATGAGGCAGAGAGAGACACTGAGCTCGGGTGATGGCAACAAAGGTCTCAGCCAACCCTGATCCTGAAGGGAGCTCTGGAGCTGGACCATTTCTCTTTAGAGTTGCTCCACCTGCAGGCAAGGGCACAAAACCTTTCAGCCCCTCTCAGGGGGCCCTTGGAGGAGGTAATGGCTTAGATAAAATGGTTCTCTGCACTGGAGGCAATTCTCAGAGAAGGACCCACCTAACATGTCCCAGCCTCTGGGGAATGGAGGGGGAATCTGGGGAGCTCTCCTGAGTGTACACTCCAGGTACCAACTAAGGACCAGCATTTACTTAACACCTCTTGCTAACCTTGAACTTTTTCTGTAAATTGGAAGATTATCACAAAAAGCCAGTGTGGTTCCTCTTATTTTAAAGTTTTGCTACAACTGATTCAATTTAATAATCAATTATTTAGCCTATCTCATGGTAAACAAACCAGAAGTCCACCTCCAGGTGAGTGGGCAAGCTGGTAAATTCATATCATGAACTACTACCCAGCCATAGAAAGGAATGAACCCTCCATACATTATTTTGAGATGAACAGTGACAGAAAGCAGATCAGTAGTTGTTGAAGAGGGGAGATAGAGAGGGACAAGAGAGAGGATTACAACAGGCAGGAGGAAACTTTTGGGGGTGCTGGATATGTTCACTGTTTTGATAGTGATGATGATTTAATAGGTATATGCATATGTTGACATTTATCAAATTGTCCGTTTAAATATAGACAATTCATTATGTCAATTATATCTCAATAACACTGTTAAAAAGATTCCTATGATCTTTGACTAAACAACAAAGCTACAGTAATCAAAACAGTACAGTACTGGCTCATGAATAAATGAAACAAAGCAGAAAGCTCAGAAATAAACCCACACACTTATGGCCGGTTTATATATGATAAAGCATGCAAGAATATACAATGGAGAAAAGACAGTCTCTCCAATAAGTGACACGGGAAAAACTGGACAGCTACATCAAAAGAATGGAACTAGAACATTTTCTAATATCATATTCAAAAATAAACTCAAAGTGGGAGAAGAAAGACCTAAATGTCAGACCATATACTATAAAACTCTTAGAGGAAAAAATAAGCAGAACACTCTTTGACATAAATGGCAAAAAATATTTTTTGGATCCATCTCCTAGAGTAATGAAAATGAAAATAAACAAATGGGACCCAATTAAACTTTAAAAGTTTTGGCACAGTAAAGCAAGCCGTTCAAAAATGAAAAGACAACCTATGACCTGGAAGAAAATATTTGCAAATGACGCAAGCAACAAAGGATTGTTTTCCAAAATATATCAATACAAAAGCTCACACTGCTCAGTATCTAAAAAACAAACAACCCAATCAAAAAACGGGTAGAAGACCTAAATAGACATTTCTTCAAAGAAGACATACAGGGAGACAACAGGCACATGAAAAGATGCTCACTGTTGCTAATTATTAGAGAAGATGAATCACCTCACACAGGTCAGAATGGCCACCATCAGAAAGTTGACAAATAAATGCTAGACAGACTGTAGAGAAAAGGCAACCCTTCCATACTGTTGGTGGGAGTGCAAATTGGTGCAGCCACTATGGAGAAAAGTATGGAAGTTCCTTTAAAAACTAAAAATAGAGCTACCATATGATACTGCAATCCCACTCCTGGGCGTGTATCTGGAGAAAATAATGGTTCGAAAGGAAATGTACCCCAGTGTTCACTGCAGCACTGTTTACAACAGCCAAGACAAGGCAACAACTAAATGTCCACTGACAGATGAATGGATAAGATCTAGTATGCTAAAAAGAAACTATCATGGGGGCAAAGAAAGTGGAGAATCAATTTTCCCCTCCCTGGGAGAGCAGAGGATAACAACAGCTAATTCATATAGTATTTACTGCGCGCACTCAGTCGCGTCCCACTCTTTGTGACCCCATGCACTGTAGCCCACCAGACTCCTCTGTCCATGGGATTTCCCAGGCAAGAATACTGGAGTGGGTTGCCATTTCCTCCTCCACGGGATCTTCCTGACCCAGGGATCGAACCCGTATCTCCTGCATTAGCAGGCAGATTCTTCAGCACTATTCCATTCACTGTGTGTACTCAGCCGCTTCAGTCACATCCAGCTCTTCTGCAACCCTATGGACTGTAGCCCCCCAGGCTCCTCTGTCCATGGGATTCTCCAGGCAAGACTACTGGAGTGGGTTGCCATGTCCTCCTCCAGGGGATCTTCCTGATGCAGGGATTGAACACACCTCTCTTATGTCATCTGCATTGGCAGGCGGCTTCTTTACCACCAGCACCACCTGGGAACCTCTACACATCCTTTAACTCTCACATCAACCATGGGCGTGAGTGCTGTCATTCTACCCATTTCCCAGATAAGAAAACTTCAGGCTTTGATTCCAGAGAGATGGTTCCAGAGTCCATATTCTTAAACACTAATTACTATTCCTCTTTGAGAAGTGCTGGGCTTCAGAAGACAAATAGAATCTCCTCAGAAACACAAGGTCAGTTTAAGCAGATAGGGTAGTGTGAACTACAGCACTGTAAACTGTGAGCATGAAAATGTGCTGTGTGCTTGATCTAGGACAAGAATTGTCTACGGGTACATTTGGGGCAAGGGTGGAAAAGAAGGCTGAAACAGTAGATTGGGGCCAGAGTGTGAATGGCCTCGAACGACCTGCCAAACAATTTGTACTATAGCCTTCAGGCAAAAGGAAGCCGCTAAAAGCTTCAGAGCAGAAGAACAACATCAAATTTGTGTTTTGAAAGAGAATGAGGAAGTCGACCTGCCTACTGTGAAACAAACACCTGGCAAATTTCATGTGTCTCCATTCTCAAACAAAAGCCCATTTGATTCATGAATATTGTACTAAAACCACGTTACATCAACAGATTTGGGACAAACTGTGCTGTAGACTTAGGTTTCAATCTAAGAACTTCTTTTTTAAGATAGTGGAAGATTTTTTAATCAAAACACAAAAAGCACCAATCATAAGAAGAAAAAGTGACAAACTGGACAACATTAGAACTAAGGACCAGGACACTGCGCTGCCACAGCAGGGAGCACAGGCTCCATTCCAGGTTGGGGAATTAAGGGCCCACATGATGCGAAGTGTAGCCAAAAAAGAGAAAGAGGCTTTTAAGAGAGTAAAAATGTAAGCCACACACATGAAAACGTATTTCCAACACCTGTAACTGACAAAGAGCTTATTTCTAGAACATACAAAGAAGTTCCATCAAGTAAAAGGCAGACAATCCTATAAAGAAAATGGGGAAAAGACTCAAATGAATACGTCACAAAAAGGTTACCCAGGTGACTGCTGCTGCTGCTGCTAAGTCACTTCAGTCATGTCCGATTCTGTGCGACCCCATAAACAGCAGGGATTCTCCAGGCAAGAACACTGGAGTGGGTTGCCATTTCCTTCTCCAGTGCATGAAAGTGAAAAGTGAAAGTGAAGTCGTTCAGTCGTATCTGACTTTTCACGATCCCATGGACTGCAGCCTACCAGGCTCCTCCATCCATGGGATTTTCCAGGCAAGAGTACTGGAGTGGGATGCCATTGCCTTCTCCGACCCAGGTGACTATTAAACACAAAAAAGCTGTCAACCTCATTAGACATCAGAAAAATACAAACTAAAATTACAATAAAACAAAGAGCTGAAATTAAAAGACAAACATGGGTGATAAGGCAGAATAAAGAAACCCCCAAGGACTGCTGGAGGGAGAGTAAATTAACAGAACTTTATTTTTTTTAATTTAAATTTATTTATTTTACTTGGAGGCTAATTACTTTAAACAGAACTTTAAAGAGACTCATAATTCCTAGGAAAGTACCCAAACAAAATGTATGTGCTTGAGCTCCAAGGGCCATGACAAAAAATGTTGAGAGCTTTACTCTCAGTGACTCCGAAACTGGAAACAGCTGTAAATGTCCACAAAAGAAGAATAGACAAAAGTGACAAATTTATAAACTAGAATATTCTACAGCAATGAAAATGAGAGTACTATATCTACATGCAAGAGTGTGAGTAAGTCTCAAAAACATAATATTGAATGAAAGAAGCCAAATACAGAAGAACACATGGTTTATGATTCCATTTATATAAGTTTCAAACACAGGCAAAACCATTTTTACAGTGTAAACATAAAGATATTATTAATCTTTGATTATCTTTGGGGAGGCAGGGAGGGTCTGATACAAGAGGGCTTCTGGGGTCCTTTGCTGTTGCTTAGTCACTAAGTCATGTACGAATCTTTTCGACCCCATGGACTGTAGCCTGCCAGGCTCCTTTGTCCGTGGGAGTCTCCAGGCAACCAGGAAATGGGTTGCCATTTCCTTCTCCAGGGGATTTTTCTGACCCAGAGATCGAACCCATGTATCCTGCATTGGCAGGCAGATTCTTTACCACTGAGCCACCTGGGAAGCCCTAGCAATGTTCTATTTTTTGACCTGGGTTATGGTTATTCTCCGGTCACCTGAGTCTTGTATTCATTAAGTCATTTCTACCCATTTCTCCACATTTTACCTACAGAAAATGACAGAAAACCATGATTAAAAAAGAGAGAAGCAAAGTGACCCTTCTCCAGGACCTGAATTTAGTTCCAAAGAGGTCAAAGCTTTTTTTTCACCTGCTTAAAATGAGAACTTCCATGATGACACTTTTACTTTTGTTTCTTGTCAGTGATTTTTTTTTTTTTTTACCTCCTCTTAAATACATTCAAGTTAAATGACGAGCTCAAGATCTGAAAAGTCAAGCAGTAACTAAGTCCAGACCTGCTTCTGGCTTTATGAGAGCACATGACACCACTGTGTCAAGAGGAAAAATAAAGCCTTTTCCTCTTGTGCTCTGACAGGAAGGTTAGAAAATTCTATAGGGAATAGCATTCTTCTAGGTGAAAACAAGCATGAGAAACAACTAACTAGCCACAGGCAATTCACACCTTTGAAGGGAGGCCCTGAGACACCTTACAGCACTTCCCCTGGGCTTCCTTAACGGGGAGCAGATCAAGTGTCACTCCAAAGCAGAGACAAGACATTGGTGGGAAAACCAAATGCTTAGAGAGCCATGGAGCCATAGCAGGAAGAACGTGAAGTTCTGGAGGGAATCTTATGCAGGAGAAGGGGGCAGGAATGAGACCAAATACTCAACAGTCTTGGTTTGTACTCTCAGTTCCGCCACTGACTGTGTCACCTCAACCAAACCCTTCAATTCTCTATTTTGAAAAGTGGTACAGTGCAACCTGAGCACCAAAGAACTGCTGCTTTCAAACTGTGGTGCTGGAGAAGACTCTTGAGAGTCCCTTGGAGAGCAAGGAGATCAAACTGGTCAATCCTAAAGGAAATCAACCCTGAATACTCATTGGAAGGACTGATGCTGAAGCTCTAGTACTTAGGCCTCCTGATGCAAAGAGCCGACTCATTGGAAAAGACCCTGATGCTGGGAAAGACGGAGGGCAAAAGAAGAAGAAGAGGGAGGCAGAGGATGATATGGTTGGATAGCCTCACTGACTCAATGGACATGAACTTGGGCAAACTCTGGGCAACAGTGAGGCACAGAGAAGCCTAGTGTGCTGCAGTCCATGGGGTCACAAAGAGTCAGACATGACTTAGCAACAGAACAACAATGCAATCTACTGATTCCCCACTTCTAGAAGCAAGTCCATACACTTCAATATATTCAACAAGGAGAACCTTCTATGGCCCTAGCCACACCAGCTAGTGGCAGAGATGGGGCTACTTCCCACATCTCTTGGTTTCAATTCCAGAAAACTCTCACCATCAGTGCTGCTCACACTTGCCTTCTGATACCTGGAGACCTTGTTAAATGTACCAGCAGCTACTCATTCCAGTGAAATTCTCATTAATCAGTCTGGAGTGGACCCTACCAGTCTGCATTTCTTAGCTGGTGGCCCAAGACATTTAAATCCTCAAACAATTTGAGAAACAGGACATTATATCCTAGTAAACTCCAAGCAAACTCAATTTTCTTTATTTTTATTCTCTTTCTGTCTGTTAAATTAGGGGAAATATTTGAAAGATGTTTTTGATGGATATAATGTTCCCCACCCAAACTATCAATACATTTAAGAATATTAACATTAATTTCAACTAGAACCAGTAAATATTATTTCCTTTACAATTCTCTAAACATTGCAGACTAACCTATTTTCTAAACATAAGTCTATTTGTATTGTGCTGTGTGTCCCTGAAAAAATGAAATAAAGTCTATCTCAATTCATCTGGTTAATGAGAATCAAATACCAAAATTGCATATCGTCGCCCCCACTATATCATATTCTCCTTAAACACAAGGCTTTATCTTTCATATCTGTTCATATCTTAGAGCAATACTTAACAAGATGGCTAGGTATGGATGGTGGATGAATGATGGAAGGGTAGGGGGGGTGAATGGATACATAGATTTTTTTTAAAATGAGTAAATATATGAATTAGTGAATTCTGCCCCCTGATAACTACAGGAAATTGTTGCCAGAGCTAGAAACAATCAGCAAATCTTGACTGATTTAAATTGTTTAATAAACTAGAAAAGTGAAAAGAAGTTGACATCACTACACAGGAACCTTTTCATTTCTCTCCCACCTCCTCGCTCTCCAAAAGCCCTCCAACTCACTGACTTATAAGGACTACCCACGTGCGGTAGAAAGATCTGTGCCACCAACACATCACTCAGCCGTCTCCACCATCGGGGTGACACATGTGGTTCCCTAAATGTTCCACCTGGAGGTATTTTGAGGGCAGCTAACTAAAAGGGGGCTTCCAGAGCCAACGGAGGAGGTGTGAGATGAGGTCACAGAGCCACTGCCTCCCTCTCTCAAGAGAAACCACTCTGCTCTATTTATTTCAGAACCCAGAGGAAGTCGACAAGTGTGACAACAGCAGAGCACAGCATGTGGTGGAGAGTTTGCAGCTTGCTGGCGTGGTTCCCCTTACAAGGTAAGGACTCAGAGCTCGTGTTTTTTTGATGCTCAGTTGACCTAATGTTTGGGCACATCTATCAGTCAGTCTACTGCTCTCATAGAGGACTGACTGCAGAAGCACCTCAGGTAAATCTCTCACTTTCCACGTAAATCTCTCAGATTCCACTACGATTACACATTGGAGGGATGTTACAGGATGAATTGAATCTCGTGTTCAATTGCTAAAGGGTCTACAGAAAGGGTCATTGTAGTGTGTGTCTCCGTGGAATCTGGGTTATGGCAAAGTGTAACTAACAAGCGTACTACTGTCTTTTAAGGGTATACCAGTTGAAAGAGCATCAGTTTGGCATTTTAAAACCTTTTTATTCTTTGGTCTTACTGTACA
Organism: Bos indicus; assembly: GCF_029378745.1. Taxonomy (NCBI): domain Eukaryota; kingdom Metazoa; phylum Chordata; class Mammalia; order Artiodactyla; family Bovidae; genus Bos; species Bos indicus. Next base: position 33,853,043 of record NC_091774.1, read on the forward strand.
GCACAGGGAACGCTGCTCGAACTTATGTGGCAGCCTGGATGGGAGAGGGGTTTGGGGGAAAGGGATACATGTATATGCATGGCTGAGTCCCTTTGCTGTCCAACTGAAACTATCACAACATTGCTAATTGGCTATACTCCAAAACAAAATAAAAGCTTAAAACAACAACAACAACAACAAACCTCCTTGTTGTATAAGCCTGAGCCAAATAATTTCTCTGAAACAGTTTCTACATCTTGAAATTAAAATGATAATGATGTTTGATCTACCAAACCCTATTGTTATAAGGATCAAATTTCAATTGTAAAAGTACTTTGAAAATGGCAAAATGCTAGACAACCCTGAATTAGTTCGGAAATCATGATTCCAGTGAAAATCTTGTGCTTATTTTTTGAGTCACTTTACATTTCCTTATTATTTGCAAATGTGATTTTCAATGCTTAATTCTAATGTTGCACTATGAACATTAAAGAAAGACACATAGTTCTTCTCAGCACAGGTTAAATCATTCCTACCCCAAAGTGGGGGCAGGATGTATTGTCCCTGAATCTCTGATTGCAACTTGTATCATTTTATTGCAAAGAAAATCACATATATACAGGGTTGCTTGTTTCCAAATATCGAATCTATAGTTATCTTCCAAGTGAAGCATCTCTCCTTCTAAATCTTCCTTCACCATAGAACTGCATCTGGAGAATGTACCTTTTAAAACTAGATTTCCTTATGGCTACCAAAGGGGAAAGGGAGGAGGATGAATGAATTAGGAGTTTGGGATTAACATATTCACACTACTTTATATAAAACAGAATATCAACAAGGACTTACTATAGAACACAGAGAACTCTACCCAATATTCTGTAATAACCTATAGGGGGAAAGAATTTGATAAATATGTATAGCTGAATCATTCTGCTATACACCTGAAACCAACATAATATTGTAAATCAACTATACTCTTAATACAAAATAAAAATTAAATTAAAAAAAAAAAACTAGATTTCCTATTTTACACAGTATTCCAATTTCCTACTTTATACACTTCAATTAGTGCTCTCTTTTTTGGTCCCTGTACCCTGAGGCACTTAATAAAGATTCAATTTTGGTAATAAATAAGTTTCTTCAATAAGTGGCTTGAAGAAGAGCTAATGCATTCATAAAAAGTACATGTAAGTGGCTAAAATTAGAATGCTTTCTATTATTCCAAAATTTAAAGCCTTTAACTGACCTTCACTTTTTCAGTAGTCATTTTCTTTCAAAAATACCTCACAAAAATAATGTTTTAAATAAAAACTACAATAATTGTGCCCTAAAGTAAGCCAAAGATAAGTCTTTTAGAATATAAATTACTCAAGTACTGTTTATAAAGAAAGGGGAGAAATGTATTTATTGCATCATGTACAATGCTGGGTACTTTATGTTAATTTCATTTATCCTAGCCAAAAAAAAATGAGAGAGGTATTCATATCCCTAATTTATATATGATAAAATTGAGGTTACAAGAAGTTAGAAAACCTGCTAGTAACTAACAATGTAAATATCAGCAGAGCACATAGTAAAAGTACTATCTCAAGAAAGTTTTCAGGGAGAGTGTATGAATTGGACTGTGATAGAAAATATATTTCTTGATGTGGTTCAAAAGTTTGAAAGCCAGTGATTTGCACAATATGGAAGATTCATTATTGAAAAATCCTCAACTGAAAACTCATCCAAAGGGGGCCATCCAGAGGGCATCTAGGGTCAATCGTATCTGAGAACCAGTTGCCCACTGTGTGTGTGCTGTGTGTTCAGTCCCTTCAGGCGTGTCTGACTCTTTACAACCCTGTGGACTGTAGCCCACCAGGCTCCTGTGTCTATGGGATTCTCCAGGCTAGAATACTGAAGTGGGTTGCCATGCCCTCCTCCAGGAGATCTTCCCAACCTGGGGATCGAACCTGTGTCTGCCTGTGTCTCCTGCATTGCAGGTGGATTCTTTACCCACTGAGCCACCTGGGAAGCCGACTCTAACCTAATCTTACTCATGCCCATCAGGGTCCCAAACAGGATAGGAGCTGACCATGCTGCTTTCTTATCAGCAAAAAGGCAGGAAATCATCAGTTTGGGCAATATAAATTGCCAGCTGTTTTTAGCTAATTGAATTATGGGAAGATCATGACACCTTCTTTTACTGCACAACTTCCATGGGTGCCAAAAACTTAAAGACCAAAAAAAAAAAAAAAAAAAAGACCTATAATCTTGGAACATGCCCTCTTTTCAGGATTCCTACTGGCAGCCCCTAGGGTGGGTCAAACACAGTAAGAATGGAGAATTTTTCAAAATTCATCCCATTTTCCTATATTGTGGATGATGAAAACCCACCAATTTGCACCCTCTATTCTGGTCATTTCATGGAGAGTAGGATGCATGAGACACTCTAGTTGCAGATAGAGTAAGGTCCTCTCAATATTTCCTTTGACCAGGAAAGAGGCATCCATTTACTGACATGTTGAGACAAGATTCTTTAAAGCTATACTGGAAATCATTCAATTTTGACAAAATTTGATTCATTTTCACACATAATCTTCTCTATTGAGTCTATCTAAAGAATAACAATGATGCCTTTTTGTAATGATCTGAATCCAAGCATGTTTTGCCTGCTAACCTCAAAAGGGGAACACAAATAAGGCTCTGATCTGAGACTTAACTCATTGTGTGTCTCTGATTCTAACTTAGCTCCAGCCTTTATTATTTAATGTAAAGTGAGCATCCTATTAATATATTAGTGAATATACATTTACTCATATTTAGCCATTGATTGAACAAATACTTAAAATCTGAGATTGTGCTCAGCCCTGGGAATACAAACAACTTTTGTATGAGGAGTTTGTAATCTATCCATAAGAGACATACTCGTAACTGAAAAAGTGATGTGTGAAGTGCTGTTAAGAAAAGTCTATATGAAGCCTTCGGGGATCTGGAGGAGAGAGGAGGTCACTGAAGGGGAGAGAGAAGCGAAAGGCCAGTTGAGTTGGGCAGGTTTGACAAAAGTGGTGTAATTTGACTTAAGTCTTGAAGGAGCTAAGAAAGGCATTCGAGGCTGAGAACAGCATGGACAAAGGGAAAGGATCTTCTTGAGTCCAAAATTTCTGGAGTTTGCAGGTGGCCATTTACATGGGGCACCTGAAAGGGAGTATCAGCAAATAAAACTGGAGAAGATAGAAGGTCCAATTATCTGAAATACTGGCCTGATTCATATAAGCAGTGGGAGCCACAGCAAATATTCTAATGAAGGGATCGATTGAATTTGTATATTTTATATGTAATTTTTTTTAAGAATCTGAGTTTTTATTTTTAATTTTTGGCCGAACTGCAAAATCCCACGGCTTGTGAGATGTGGGATCTTAGTTCCCTGACCAGAGATGGAGCTTGGGCCCTTGGTAGTGGGTGTGCAGAGTCCTAACCACTGGACCACAAGGGAATTTCCTTTCATTGTAATGCTGAAGCAGATGAAAAATGGTAAGTTAGAGGGAGCAGAGGCTAGAAGGAGGTTACTGCAATGGTCCAAGAGAAAAACAATGCAGGCAGTGATAGTAGGGAAAAAGAAAAGAGGAATGAATTGATTCAAGAGATGTTTTGGAGAGGGAAGAGGCTGGGGTGCCTCTCAGATTCCTGGCATGCAGTGGCTTGGGATGACAGTGATGACAACAAAGAAATGCTGGAATGGAGCAGGTGGTATCTGTTGCAATTCAATAATTGGGCTACTAAGAAAAAGAATCTGTGCCTTTCTTCAATCTGCCATGATGACCTATAGTAGGGTGGATACACTGCAACTCCCCAAACCTTGAGAAAAACCAAGGACTCTTAGGAACCATGCAAATTTCATCTACAGGTGCTCTGGTAGGTGGTTATGACTGTTGCTCGCCCTTCAGCTTCAGAGTCAGTCACGTGTGCTTTGGTGTGACGCTATTCCACTCCTAGGACAATTGGCTCACGGGATGGAGGGTAGAGATGATGGTGAAGGTCATACGTTCCCTTTCTACATATAAACCAACCACACAGACACAATCTATAGCCTTAGACTTAACTAGTGACCTCATGACACATGGCGGTACATGGATGGATGAACCCAGTCACGAAGATAATGACCAAGCCCAGAAGTCAATAATCCACTCAATAAACACGACCTACCAGTAGTACGTGGTGACCTCCTAGGAGAGACATCACAGTGATTCATTGCCAAGCTCAGGATGTCCAGCATTTGGGAGTCACATCAGAGAACTCTGAAGACTGACAGAGAGAACTAGCAAGTAGGCACAGGGCACTTGCTGTCTACGCTAGAAATGCTAAGGTGAATACGAATATAATATAAATGTTTTTAGAGCCTGCAGGGGAGGAAGTGGTGAGCTAAGAAGATACCCCACACCCAATCCCTTTGACAAAGAAGGTGAAAGTTTGACTCTAAACTTGGGTGAAAAAAAGATTTTAAAGACAAATTCCACTGTAGTTTTCAATAGCAGCAAGAACATCATGGGGAACTTTTTTCTTAGAAGATGTGGCATCAAAACTCAGGTACCACTGTCCTTCTCTTCTACTCTTTGATATGACTTAGACACATTAGCCAATATTTTTAAGTACCGCAGCTGAAGCAGTGTGGTGCAGTGGCTTCTCACTGAGCTAGTCTTCCTTTCTACAATGATTTCCTGTCTCTGAATCAAACATGGGGTCTACATGACAACATTGCAAGAGAAACAGGCTTAGGAAGCCAAATGCAAGGCTAGGAGCCAAGAGCAGAGGAAATGACTGGTGTTCTAAGCCTCAGATGCAGTCCTTTCCATCTGGAACTTGGTACCTCTTCTGTGGTCAGCAGCCTGACCCTGACATCTCAACAGCAAGAGCAAACACTCATCTTGAGAGATAGAATTCTTTGCCATATGCTAAAACACCATACTACATTTTCATACAATTTTTAAGACACTGTAAGGATTAAATGACATGATTTAATTCATAAGCATGCATTCCCAAGAAAAAGACAATGATATTTACACCTTTAAAATGGGAGACATTTATCCATAAACAGAGTGCACATAAATCTCACCTCTCCCTTCTCCCCCAGTGTGGGCTTCCTGTCTAAGACAATCATTTTATCAAAGGTAAGAACATTGGCAAAGCCTCTGAGTGTTAACTTCTTGCCCAAAGGATGAAATCAGGGGGTGTTGCTTAACATTAGTTTTTATCCTATCATATATTTCTGTAGGAACTGTCCTCCTCTCTGTCAATATTCTTATGAACAACAGGAGAGCAAAGATAGCTATCCATTGCCTGTGTTACAGTGTCATCATGAAAGCTGGCATTAGACCATTACTTGCCAAGCTTGCACTGTGACAGTTTCTGTTAAGAAAGAATTGTAGATAAATATAAAGCACAGTCACTGCCCTCTTGCAGCTTCAATCTGTGGGAAGCAAGATCATGCACAAGGGCTAGAGATAAAGCAAGAATCGTATAATGGAATGATACAGAACAAGTTGGTCTAGACTCAGATTCTTGGCTCAAGAGTTGCTTACCCTTAGAAGAAATTCCATTGTCATTTCAATGCATTTCTACTATTATCCTTATTACCCAATCATGGGTTGATTTTATAGATGAGAATATTTCCAAATGACCTGCCTAAGCAGAATTCTGGCCTATGCCTCAATGGTTTTTTTTGAAAACAATCTCTTTTTATTGAATCCTTGTTGTTCATTATAGTATTGGCTGATGATATGAGTATTTTTCCATCAGGACTCAAGCTAACTCTTTTCCCATGAAAGTCAATAAGAATACAATAATTTTGGGTGATTATTGCTGGAGGCTAGGTTGAAATTAATGACTTCAAAATGGAACAAACTAAAAAGTCTGTAACAGTTAATTCCCAGAGCTCTTCAATGTGCTTTTCCTAATACTTGAAATTTATCACAAGGAAATAAAGTCATTTCTTTTTCCTTTTTTTTTAACAGCTAATATGATACAATAAAATTCATTGCATTTGCTATTCATATTTTATAACCCCATGGTATTCTTCTGTTTATAGACATGTTTTGTACTTTCATTAAGAATTTTTTCATCCTCAGGAAAAAGAATTCTTTAATTTTAAAGTTGAAAAAATAACAAATGGCAATAAATGTGCCAAATCAGCAGTAAAGCCAATTTATTCTTCTATCAATTTCTTCTTTGGGAGGATAACTTTGCAGCTGCTTAGAACTATTGTTTCTCATTCTCTGGGGGTTATGATTTGGGGAAATTACAGACTCTTACATGTGCCCAGGAAAGCGCTGCTGTGGAATATTAGATCAGAAGAGATCCAAGAACATCCACTCTCTGGTGGAGAAGCTCTTCCACCCCAGGGGCTTACCTACTCCCCAGGAAGAGCAGCTCTGTAATTCACAAGAGCCCCAGAGGACATAACATTCTTTCTTAGACTCTGAAACCCACTCCCCATCAACTGTACTTGAAAACACGAGTCAGCCTTTTTATAAACAGAGGCCAGAAAAGCTGAATTTTCTGGGCTCTCATCACTTAGGTAGTCCGACCCAGTTATACAAGCATGGGCTTAGACACCCACAGAGCTGGGCACCGATGCCGTCTTGAGGACCTCTGTGACCTTGAACCTGTACTGCCTCATCATCAAGTGAGCAAAACCACTCTTCCTTTAGAGCAGGGCCACCCAAACTCTGGGATCTAATGCCTGATGATCTGAGGGGGAGCTGATGTAATAATAATGGAGTGCACAATACTGTAATGCACTTGAATCATCCCGAAACCATTGCCCCCTCCTCCATGGAAGAGTTATCTTCCACAAAACCAGCCCCTGGTGCCAAAAAGGTTGGGAACTGGTGCTTTAGAGCGTTAGTTTGAAAGCTGAGTTTAATATCAGTAACATGGAAGATACAATTCCCAGCATATGGCAAGGCAAGTGCCTCATAGACGCTGTTCAACTTTCCTTTCATCAAAACCCACCCCTTCACTTATGCTCCTTCAAGAGACATCTTGATTGCTCTAGCACACTGCTTCCCTCCTCTCCTTGCAGTTTTTGGTGTTGACTTTGGCTTCTGTTTCTGTAACAAATGTATACAAATGATCAAACGATGAACAAGGTTGCCTCAAGTCTAAGCCCCTGTCTCAATTCAGGTGTAGTGTGGCCCATGCCTGTCTGACGGTCCCCAATTCTCTTCCTCCACAGAGGCCTTTCGGACCAACCACATGGAAACTGTCCCCATAGAGGAAGGCCAGACGCTCACTCTAAACTGTACCGTTTCTCAGGAGACCACCTCTCTGCAGTGGCTGGCCCCCTCGGGCTTCACCATTTTCTTCAATGAACAACCTGGTAAGTGAAGAAGAAAGAAACCCCCGCCAGACCTCAACCTGACGGATTTTCCAGACAGACAGGCTGGTGGGCCAGAAAGTCAGCATGAGTCACCCCAATGGTGGGCTTGGCCCCACCTACTGTGACATGTAAATCGCACCCAGAAGCCTGTGTTTTACACACGGCTGCTTTTTTTCTGGCAGGAAGTCTGAAATGGAAACCCCACCAGCATGGTTGGTAAAGGGGGCTCAAATGACAAAGCCCGTTTCCGCCATCCCACCTCACCCCCAGGTCACTTTTTGACTCTCAGCGACCATGAAACCACCAACAGCACAAGGACAGACGGCAGCAGACAGACAGGTGGGGGCCCGTGGTCCTCGTCAGCCAACACGTCACCCTGCTTCTCCAGCCAGGGGCTCTGCTTTCCACCTGAGCAACCCAGAGTCGCACATCAAAGCCCACCCCAAAACGGCTCCCCTTCTCCCAACGGTCTTAGCAAAAACTCAGGATCACTGAGCAAGAGGAATTGGTGGCACATTTTTCTCTGAAAAGGACAGTAGCCTTCCTCTCTCACAAACACACACTGAGTCCTAGATGCCTAAGATGGGAGGGAACTCTTTTTTCCTCCAATTTTATTATGATATAACTGACATATAACATTGTATTGGTTTAATGTGTACCATATAATCTTTTGATATATGTATATATTGGAAAGCTACCAGCTTCCCTGGTAGCTCAGAGGTTAAAGCGTCTGCCTGCAATGCGGGAGACCAGGGTTCGATTCCTGAGTTGGGAAGATCCCCTGGAGAAGGAAATGGCACCCCACTCCAGTACTCTTGCCTAGAAAATCCCATGGAGGGAGGAGCCTGGTAGGCTACAGTCCATGGGGCCTCAAAGAGTCGGACACGACTGAGCGATTTCACTTACTTTCATATATTGGAAAATAATACCACAATAAGTTTAGTTAATATCTGTCACCTCATGTGGTCACAGGTTTTTTTTTTTTTTTCCTTGTGGGAAGGGATTTTTTAAAATCTATTTAGTTCATCTCTTTGGGAAGTATTTTATGAAACCCTTCCTTTATAATGAGACTATTTTTTTTAAACTCTGGATTTTTTTTAAGTTTTTTTTTTTTTTTTAATGTGGGCTCTTTTTAAAGTCTTTATTGAATTTGTTACAATATTGCTTCCGTTTTTATGATTTGGATTTTTGACACCAAGGCATATAGGATTTTAGCTCCCTGACCAGGGATCGAATATTGTATCCTCTGCATTGGAGGGCAAAATCTTAACCACTGGACCACCAGGGATGTCCTGATAATGAGACCATTCTATATCTCCATTTAATACTTCTAACTACCAAATTCTTGGAAAAGTATCCAACACAGAAAATTTCATTCTGCTTTGTAAAAGCAGACCCTCTAGAAAAACTTGATGTGCTTTAGAAAATATGATTAAATATTGATAGGTTCACTGTAAAATAACTAAATATATTATTTTAAGCTAAACCAACTAGATTCCAATAGAATAAGTACATATTAATCACTAAAAGTTCTGAGAAGAAACCTTTAAGGAGAGAGAATTCTGTTAAATAACGCTTTCTGTTGCTTTGTTTTGGTTAAACTGGGCTTCCCTGGTGGCTTCCTTCCCAGTGGTAAAGGATCCATTTGCCAATGCAAGAGATGCAGGTTCAATCCCTGGGTTAGGAAGATCCCCTGGAGAAAGCTATAGCAACCCACTCCAGTATTCTTGCCTGGGAAATTCTACAGACAGAGGAGCCTGGCGGGCTATAGTCCATGCGGTCACAAAGAGTCAGACACAACCGAGCAACCAAACAACAACAATAATACTGGGAGATGGACATTCTCAAATGCCTGATCTAGTGTGATGGTTCTCCCTCAAGGGTATTTTTTTGCCCTCCACGGGATATTTGGCAATGTGATAGTTTTGGTTGTTAGAACTGAGGAAAGGCATGGGGATCTGGACTCTAGTGAGAGAGTTTATTATGCTAAACATGCATAATGCAGAGTGTAGCCCCCCGTACTCTCACCCAATAGAGAATTATGGACTCAAATGTCAGTAGTGCTGAGGCTGAGAACACCTGGATTCCAGCTCAGGTAACATCAGTGTCCCAGGACACCATAACCATTATTTCAGATGAGAAACAACCTTCCTTGGTCAGCCAATTGAGGTTTAACTATTTTAGGCTTGTTCACATTATAAATCTTAACATTAGAAAAAAAGAAACAAAGAAAACCACTCATTTCAGGAGCCTCTGATTCGCTAAGGGACCTTTGACTTGAGATGGAAATCCCAGATCAAGACAGAATCAAAAAGAATACTTGCTGTTGGCTAGAAGTTTCTGGAACTGTGGGAGATTTTATGTTCTTGTGGGGGTTTTTTTTGTTTTGTTTTATTGTTGCTTTTGTTTATTTTTACCATTCCCTAAACATTAGAAAGTACTACATACTCTTTGGGAAACTTTAAATAATAATGAACTTTTCTTCTAAACATATCTTGGTTATTCATTGTCATATGAAATTGTAAGAACAGTAGATTTTACAGCTTTGTCATCAAATCAGTTTGACAACTATTTTTGTTCCGATCTTATTCATGTGACTATAAAATTTAAATAGTGATAATTATGGATAGCTTTCCAATAGTGTTTTAAAATTTAATTGGAGTATAATTGCATCACAATGCTGTGTATGACAAGACAGAGAATTAGATTTCTAAGACAAATTACACTGGGGCATTTACATAATGTAAAAAAAAATTATTTAAGATCCTCCTACCACCTGAAGCCTTTGCCAGCCCAGAGTTCATAACTTCCTACCAGCATAAATAAAACAAGCTGCTTATTTCACAGATCCTAGTATTAAAATACTTTATTTCCTAAACCAGCTTCGAACTATTGAGAGGTCTCCAGCTGGTAACACTAGAATTTGGAAGGCAGCTCAGTTAAAGATGCGACATCCATCCCCTTAAAGTGTGATCATCAAAAGCCATTCCAGTGAAAAATCCATCCACTGAGAGTCTGCATTCATCTGATACCTCTCCTTATAACAGCTCTTGTTCCCTCTTGTGCAGCTTTAAAAAGTTCCAAATACCAGCTTCTTCATCACTCCTCCGATCAGCTCTCCATCAGCGTGCTGAATGTAACACAGCATGATGAAGGCGTGTACAAGTGTCTGCACTATGGCAAGTCCGTGAGAACAAAGGAAGTGAAAGTGATCGTGTTAGGTAGGTGCCTGAAAGCCAGTAAACCCGGCCCGGGAGCGATACACTTAGGAACGGGATATATCATTTTTAAACTCAATATTATAATTAAAATATGTTGCCTGCAGCAAGGCATTTATTTCCTGGCACCTCTGCCATCTTCACTGAGAGAAAACAGAAAGGAGCAATTTGAGTGGCAAGTCCCAGACTAAATGTGAGTTTGTGAAAATCGTCTTGGCATCAACTAAATTTTCTCTGCAGGGAACTAAAAGGAAAGAGAATTCGTACTGGCTGAACTGTGACTCTGTGCCAGGCACTGTACCGGGCTACAAGGAATTAAAGATGAATTAGGCACAATCTCTGCCCACAAGGAGTTTGCACAGTTGTTCAGGAAGGCAAAACACACACATACATCTAGCGGAAACTTCTGACAGCATATCCTAGGATGGAATATATTCAGATGTAACTCTGCTGGACAATCGGCTCACATCCTCTGCAAAACAAGTTCCGCTCTTCTGGTGGGGGATGGGGTTGGGAGGCTTGGCTAGGAAGTGACAGCAGGAACTTGCTCAGTTCTGCAGAGGGTCCTTTGTGTTCAGTGTTAAGTCTTACTATCTTGACTTTTTGCTTTTTTGTAGCAGAACAGATCAATTTAAAACACTGCCTTTTATTGATCTCTAAATACCATAATTCTACATATCACACAAGGAATTCCTAAGACTCCTCTTCTTGCATTAGTTGAGTGTGGTACCTGCCATAAAGCAAAGGCACCGTGATAAAGTCTCTGGGAAGGAGTGGCTCCCTAGGGGTTCTGAGAAGCAGTGCGACTCAACTTTGGGGTCAGCTTTCCCTCATGTTGCTGGTCATCCTCAACATCACTCTGGGTCAGGCCAAGTCTGTGCTCTACTGGGGCTCTCATAACACCCCTTGCCTACCTCTGTCATTGCATCTGACACGTGATCTTTCAGTGAGCAGTTTAGGGGGCTGCTTCTATCACCATGCTCCTCTTTGAGGGGCCTCATCTTTCCCACATTTGTATTGCCAGCATCTGGTACATACTTGGAACTGACTTCATAATGTCTTAATGGCAGACGGATGAGTAAATAGATGCTAAAGGGTCCCATTCTGTACCCCACAGTGTGAGGTAGAACAGAGAAGAAGATATAAGCCTATCTGAAAAAACTTTCCTAGACAGAAGTAAAAAAGAAATCGGGCTGATGGGCCCTTTAGAGAAATGCCTCTTTGACGGGAGGAGAGGACAGAAGTAACTTATACTGACGTGAGTCCTAGACTCATGAAAGTTTAAAGCTCAAACAGCCAACCCATAAACCAACTCCTTCACGTCTCAGGCAAGGAAACTGATACACCAAGAGGTTGTGGGACTTACCCAAGTTCTTACAAATAGTTGGTGACAGAGATGGGGCCAGAATTCCAGCTTCTATTCCTCACCTCGTGTTCTACCACTCAAATACACTCATCTATAAAATTTAAGAATTACTGTTATAACATAGTCTACTTGGGAATTTCCAGAGACTAATCACACACCAGGTGACAAATATTCTGATGACAGCCAGAGTAGCTTTACAAGTACATAAAAGCCCCTTTACATTCTGAGAAAGGTCAAGTGAAAAAATATGCCATTATTTAGACCACCCCCTACAACGATCCCTACAGATTATTAGGCTCTGTGCTTTGCTGAGATATGTAGACCAGCTAATTAAGCAGAGAAAAATCAATTTTCTTCTAGCAACTCCTGTCACGCCAACCCTGCAAGTTTCAGTTATCAAGACGCACAATGGAGAAGAACACGTCATACTGAAATGCTCCACCGTGAGAAGCAAGCCCCCTCCACGGATAACCTGGCTCTTAGGGAATGGCATGGAGCTCTATGGTAAGAGAAGAAACCATTCTCTTTTCTCCTTTGTTTTCCTTCCTATTTATATTTTTAAGGAATTTTTAAATGTTCTGGCACCCTCTGGTGGCAGAAAGTGCCAGAAAACCCCACTCAATATCTCATCCATCCTTTTCCAGACAAATTATCCTTATTAACCAATCGATACAATGCCTTATTCTTGAAAGCCTCAACACAAATAACATGGTTACATGCTTTTGTTTAAAACAAGGTAGAAACCGAAAATGGTACATGTATTAAATATTATGGTTTCATAGACTCAATGGACATGAGTTTGAGCAAACTCTGGGAGATAGTGAAGGACAGGGAAGCTTGGCGTGCTGCAGTCCATGGGGTCACAGAGTCAGACACGACTGAGTGACTGAAAAACAACAACAAAGGCTTTGTAAAATTTCATTTTATGAGGGGTGGGAGAGGATAAGATGGCTGGATAGCATCACTGATTCAATGGACATGAATGTGGGCAAACTCTGGAAGATAGTGAGAGACAAGGAGGACTGGCATGCTGCAGTCCACAGGGTTGCAAAGAGTCAGATACAACTCAGTGACTCAACAACAACAAAAAAATTTCATAAAAGACATAATATAGCTATTACCTGTACCTCTGAGCATAAACTTTGTATCAGACACAGAATTGAAAATATGTTTAGGACTTCCCTGGTGGTTCAGTGGCTAAGACTCCATGCTCCTAATGCAGGGGGTCAGGGTTCAATCCCTAATCAGAGAACTAGATCCCACACGCTGCAACTAAACACCCTGCATGACTCAACTAAAGACCCCACATGCCAGAACCAAGACCTGGCACAGCCAAATAAATAAATGCATTTCCAAAAATACATATTTAACATAATACATGCAATTGGAACAGATAAGATCTTGCTTGAACAATGGAGTATCATGTCATACTCCCTATGGCAGATAAAACTATTTTGATAACAGCAACAAGAACCTAAGCTTTGAGCCTTTTAACTGAAGCAGGAAAACCAACTGTCATGCTTGGGAACTGATTCCAGTTTGTTTACATTTCAACATACATTTCATTCAATTGATGTAAATATAGGTTCAGTCCACTGCCAATTCTAGACCTTTCTTTAATCTGCCTTATTCATTCAACCTGAGTAAGGGCTTGGCTCTTTGTGTTCCACAACATTAGGCTGTCTTGTGTAACCATGATAAGCTTTGGATTTTTTTTTTCCAGTAGTGCAGAGTTTATAGGAAATTATCCACTCTTGTTCATCTGCTTCTCTTTGGGAATGGGGCCAAGCACATCCCAGGTGGCTGAGGGAAATTAGAGTGAGGTTAGAAGTCTAATGTTTGCCAAGATGTCAAGGCCGTTGGTTTCTCAGAGAACCATGCCACCCAACCGTCACGACCTCACACACCACTTTAAATTGCTTCACAGGTGAAATCCACCATGAATATGAAACTGATGGGAAGAAGTGTAATAGCACCAGCACACTGACAGTCCACGCATATGGCAAAAACTCAACAGCAAGTTGCATTATCCGACACAGAGGCCTGCAAGGAAGAAAACTGGTAGCACCTTTTCGGTTTGAAGATTTGGGTAAGAACCACCAATGGCTGTCTTTGATTATCTTAAATTTACCTTATATCACACTAAAAACAAGATGAAATGGAGTAGGAAAAGTCCTTCAGAGCGAGCTCACTGTCAACAAAGCTTTTTTAAATAACAACTTTCGTTCATGATTGAAATTTCTCCAGCTGGGCGACAGAGTTACTGTTCCAACACTGAGAAGAATCCCAGTTGTGTAGAGAGCCTAACAGAGTGCCGTATGCAAGCAGAGTCATGCTTGTTTTTTGATCATGACAGCTGGCATAACTTGACCTAAAATAGTTTTATTGCAGTCAGGTTTTTGGAGAGACCAGGTGAAGCTTACTACACCCCTGTACTTAACCCCTAAGGGGATAAAACTAACTGAAATAAATCTAAACTTGTCAATATCATTGTATGTTAACAATCATGTACCCACATTAAGTCATGACTATGCTTTAGATTTGTTTTATTGTAACTGTTTTAGAGAGCATAGTCTACCCATGTTAATATTCTGAGCAGGGGCTTCCCTGGTGGCCCATTGGTTAAGAGTTCGGCTTCCGACACAGGGTATGCAGGTTCAATCCCTGGTCGGGGAGATAAGATCCCACACGCCTCACAGTCAGAAAATCCAAACATAAAACAATCAGTATTGTAACAAATTAAATAAAGACTTTAAAAAATGATCCACATCAAAAAAAACCTTTAAAAAAATATTTTGAGCAGAACACCAAAAATTAAGAATAATAAAAATGAAAAGAAATCAAACATTAAACGTGAAGAGGAGTTGCCTCCATTTTCAGAATCTCTGTTCCCTGATCCCATCACCAAAGGTTTAAGAATTAATTTAAAAAGTATATAAAACATTTTGAGCCAAGAAGTAGCCTCTGAGAAGTAGCAGGCATCACACATCTATCATTCACAGGACTCCAACCTTCATTACTTTATAAGGTACTTCTCAGTGTGACTCTGGAAAAGGGCATGGCAACCCACTCCCGTGCTCTTGTCTGAAGAATCCCATGGACAGAGGAGCCTGGCAGGCTCGTCCATGGGGTCGCAAAGAGTAGGACCGAGTGAGCACTCTCGGTGTGAAAGAGGTTCCTGAAGGATAAGCATTCCCTCACCCTAGCGAAAGAGGAAGCTGCTGGATGACCATGAGTTTGTTGAAAAAGCTCTGTATCGAATGAAATAACTGATGAGGAAAGGTACTTGTGAACAGGAACCTCACTGTGAGAAAACTATCCTGCTGCTCTGTGGGGGCTGACGCTGTGGTTAAAAACTCCCCACTCACTACCCTGTGTTCTCCGCCGGTCACTTTCTCATCAAACCAAAAGTAGGTCTTGAGGAAGCTGGGTTTAGAAGAATCACGGGCCCCCAGATTGGGCGGACCTGTAATCTGACGTAAATATTCTTTCCTCTCTGTCATTCATCCCCCTCCTCACCCTCCACCCCCAGCCACCCCCAGCCATGGAAGGGAGCCTAGGGCACATGGGGAGGCAGGAAGGTCACCAAAGAGTAAATGAGGCTTTTTTTTTTTTTCACCTAAATGGCTCTGAAAGATGTTCAGATTTTAAATAAAAGAACCAACAATATCAATAAATATATATTTTAGTTTTCAGCAATTGTTCAAACCATCTACCAAAATTACTGCTGAAGGAGAGATCACAGTTTCTCCTCCTGGATGGCCATAGTTCTATACATACACAGTGTGTGTGTGTATATATATATATATGTATGTATATACACACATACACAGACTATTGAATATATAGTGCACAATTGTATATATACACTATGGCATATACACTCAATATATACAATGTGTATAGAATATAGTATATGTAATATATATATAACCTATTTTGTACATAATTATGTAATTATATGAACTCATATAGTATACATTATTCTAGATCTTAATCATTTTTGATAAATTTTATCCTCTGTGTCCCCAGCAGTTGCACATCATCCTTATCTTGTAATCTGCTTCCAGCTCTTCTATTTGACTTGGCTTCGAGCTTTTCACTCCAGGCAACTTCTCCTCTCTTCAATTTTCTCTGGTCTCTTTGTGGCCACAGAGCTCATTTTAGCCTTATGATCTGTTTTACTATTTCTCCAGTGTCTCCTTAGTGGTTCTTTTCTCAGAGCCCTTGGCATGTGATTCAAGCATTTTTATAGTTTTAAATTTTTAGTGTTTGATTAAGAAAATAATTTACAAAGCCACAGAAAAATCCTTTGATTAAATGAAAGACTGAAAAACACTCACAGATTCCATAAAGATATTACAGATCAGTATCAATATTGGTAAATTAACAGGCATTGTTTTTATAAGCTCCCTGGTTGCAGGCCTGTTCGTTGACTGATCAAACCTATGCTAAATTGAACTTCTAGATCCATTCCTAAGCATTGATTTTATAGTCTACAATAGCATTTAGTAAGCCTCTTAATGAATAGTCAGGTTTTGGGCTACACATGTCATACAAATGAAATCATTTATTCTCACCAAAAAACTCCAAAAGGTGAATGTATTAGTATCTCCATTTTACAGGTAAGGGAAAGCCTTGCATATGAGAGATTGGGGACCTGGTCCAAACTTAATCAGCGGCAGGAATTGGATCAGCATTGGAATTCAGCCCATTCTGACACTGACTCCAAAGCCACCTAATAAATAGGCAGGTAGATATGCGATTAAGTGGATAGACAGATTGATAAGTATTAATAGGGAGATACAGATAGAGGTGAACAGTCTGCCCACCACTGCCCAGTGCACCGCTCCATGGAGGTCCAGCCTGCTACGCTTCTAAGCCAGGCAGTTTAGCAGATGGACAATCAGCGGGATGTAGATTCCAAGACCAGCACAAGGGCTGCAGAACACCTAATTCTGAGGTTTCCGCAGAACCCCAACGAGCAGGCAGCAGCCAAGCATATTCTCCAGCCTGCTGTACTGAGCACAATGTGGGTAAAATTGCTCTCTGTAGTTGCGGAATTCTGTTTTTCCCCTTTCCTAGTTACTGATCAAGAGACAACGTCAGCTGCCCTGGAGACAAGCTCTCTATCCTCTCAAGACCCTCAGCAGCCCAATAGCACTGGTAAGTATCAAAAACATTAAAACTTAAAAAAAAAAATCATGATTCTCTGGGAAGGTCACTTTTCCCATTCTAAGTTTCAAGAACGTTTTTTTCTTTTATTTTGTAATAAGACCATAGAAGGCTCCTTCCAACTGGCTCCAGCTTTATGGTGACCAGGAGAAGCACCATATTCAGAGAGTTCAGTTAGTGGGAGGGGCTTCAGAGTAACTAACACCTTGTAAGTTCTCTTTCTCTCTCTCTCACACACACATGCATGCACATACAACTGTGACACCTGAATTCCTCTGTGGTAAAAGGCAGGGTTGAATTCATTTATAGGAGACTCATTTCTTTGTTCTTCCATCTAGAACAGACCAAACACAAAATAAAGACTTGATAACAGCAAAGTGCAAAATGCAGGATCTGCAGTTTTGCTGTTGTCATTGAATAACAAAATCACCTTTGAAGGCTCATGAGTTACTTGGTTGTCAAGAACTCAGATAGTTTTGTTTTTATAATTTTACGTATTTATTTTGGTTGTGCTGGGTCTTAGTTGCTGCACACAGGCTTCCTCTAGTTGCAGTTAGTGGGGGCTACTCTCCCGTAGCTGTGCACGGGCTTCTCACTGCGGTGGCTTCTCTTGCTGCAGAGCACAGACTCTAGGGCACTTGGGGCTTCAGTAGTTGGGGCATGTGGGCTCTGCAGGTGCAGTTCCCGGGCTCTAGAGCCGGGGCTCAGTAGCTGTGGTGCACAGACTTAGTTGCTCCATGGCATGTGGGATCTTCCTGGATCAGGGATCGAACCCATGTCCCCTGCACTGGCAAGTGGATTCTTAACCACTGAGCCACCAGGGAAACTCCTGTTTTGTTTCTTCAACTTACCATATGCATTTTATTTTTTTAATTTCCTTTTCTTTCATTAGTGAGGTTTATAAAAAAAAAAAACCACACACACAGAAGCAAAAATGTGTATTTTTCAACCTTACTGTACATACCTCCAAAGTATAGAAATGTAACATTCTGAGTGCTAAAATATATTTAAGAACTCAGTTTCTGATGACAGGATTAAACTATAAATGAAGGAGAATTTAGAAAACCTGGATTATAATCCCAGCTTGGTTAGACAGTGAATCACTAGATGATTAACTCTGGGCAATGATCACATATTTAACTTATCTTTGTATTTTACCTAGCTTGGTATCTGCCAATAGCAGGTACTCACAAAATGCAGTATGAATGAATGGATGAATGAATGTGTGCAGGCAGTTGTCATGGTGCTTTGAACAAGACAGTAAGCTTCATTCAGAAAGGCATAAATCCCCACATATACTCTTTCTGTTTCAAATAGAGTCTCTCTAAAATTGTGTGGTGGGAGAAGTGCTTTCATATCACTATCATGTCCATAGTTCTGAGTATCAGATCACATTTTTTAAATGTTTTTATTTTATTTTATTTAACTTTGCAATATTGTATTGGTTTTGCCATATATCAAAATGAATCTGCCACAGGTACACATGTGTTCCCCATCCTGAACCCTCCTTCCTCCCCAATACTTAAAAGTAAATGTTTAGGTTCTTTAAGCACTGATAAATATATATGTACCGTACATACATATATACTTTTTCTGCAGGGCGATGGAAATTGAAAATATTATCAAGTGGAACAGCCACATCCCTTGGTTAAATAATCCAATATTTTTAAACGTGTTTAGAATCTATTTGTCTTTAAATCGGCTTACACCACTACTGAATAACTCAATTTTCTCCTCTGCTTTTTCATATAGAAGATTTAAAGAATATGGTTTCTAAAATTCCTTTCAGCCTTCAATTTCTACGATTTTATTACTGTTAATAATACCCATTTTCAATAGAAGAGGCGGTTTCATTCCCCTCAGGGCCCACATGGTGGCGCTGAGCAATGGGCTACAAACCAAGAATGCAGAGGAGGGAAAAAAACAGGGAAAAGAAACAACAAAATCGGGAAAAAGGATCTCTTATTTTTATAATTTCTCTTACCTCGCAAAATCATCATAGTACACCCTATTTCTAAGGAGGAAGCAGGCATTGGGCTGAATGGCAACTGAGCCAGTTTTCAACATAAAAATCACTGCTTTGTGCATTTCAGGTTGTAGGATTTCTATTCATCAGGCTTAAGGTACCATTCTTCAATATTCAGTCCTGAAGCATCCTAAAATGGTTTCAACTAATAGACCTGGTTCACAGAGGAAATATAATGTTTTAAATTTGGGATTCTGAGTTTTGATATTGGCTCTGCCACCTATCTGCTATAGAACTGAGACAATTAACTTCTTGAAACCTGTTTGCTCGGAGCTATAGTGAGAAGTAATATATACCAAATGGTCAGTTTAAGGTCTGGCACAGAGAAAGTGTTCATTAAACATTCACCTCGCAAAAAAAGGGCTTCCCTCGTGGCTTAGATGGTAAAGAATCTGCCTGCAATGCAGGAGACCTGGGTTCCATCCCTGGGTTGGGAAGATCCCCCGGAGAAGGAAATGGCTATCCATTCCAGTATTCTTACCTGGAAAATCTCATGGACAGAGGAGCCTGGCAGGCTACAGTCCATGGGGTCAAAAAGAACGGGACACAACTGAGTGACTCTTTAAAAAAAAAGTGAACCTGACCATTTGCAACAATTTTTGGAAGAAGTCAGTAGTTCAAAAGTGATATTGTTTTGAATGAGGATCATTCAATTTGGTTTCCAAAGGTGCTTCGGGATGAATATGCGCATATACACCACATAGCACATACACTGTCATATGAATATCTCATGTCTTACTTTCATCTTGGTTGCAGTAATGGAAGATTCTAGTACGTCAGAGATTGACAAGGAAGAGGAAGAACAAACCACTCAAGTCTCTCACTTGGCCACTGGTAAGTGTCCCCCAACACTTATTTACTTAGAACAGACACTTGATGTTTTAACCTCTTAATCAATACATCCAGTAGACTTTTTCAGTCCTTATTATTTTTGACCTTTTTATTGGTTAATCATTCCCTTACCCCTTGACCTGTTCCTTGACGTAGTCATCTCCCTGGCTTCCCTGACTTACTCTGTCTGCTCCTGTTACTTTGCTCGCCACTTTTCCCTGTGTCCATTAGCTCACGTCCCCTCCTCCTCTGACTTCTTCTATGTAGATTTGATTCTACTTTTCCATCCCTGGTTATTGCCTTAATCCTTAAATAGTTTCCCCCTTCCCAAGAGTATTTCTGTTGCCATCAAACAGAAGAGTTACATACCTGCATTTCCAGAACATTCTCCTGAGCAAGAACACCTGTTTCATTCCATTTCCCACATATCTCTGGCTGAATATTTTGCCAGTTCCTCAAACTCAACATGGGTAAAAACTGAACAGCGCCTTTCCCCACAAAATCAACTTGCCCAAAGCATCACACAGCCCAAAACACACACATATATGTGTGTGTATACACTCACACAGACACACATATAAAATCAGTAGGTTCCCAAAGAGTTTTGAGTCTTCTCTTTTGCCCACAAGCACCGCCACCTCCTTGATGCAGGCCCCCATCATGTCCTGCACAAAGTATTGTAACTTCAACTTCTCCTCTTGCTGTGATTTTTCAGTATCCAACTATCAAAACACCTCTTTGCACCCTCTACCCTAGTGATCAGAAAACCGCTATGGCTCACCATTCACAGCACAGAGCCTGAGCCTTCAAGCCTCCAGAGGTGGTCTCTACCACCTCCCTCTGTGGCCCTGTCTCTATGAACTCCTGACCAGAATACACGTTTTTCTCTGATAACTTTCCATCTCATTTTGATGGCCCTGCCCTAACTGCCCCAATGAAAGAAAATCCACATCACTCTTCTCCTTACCCCTCCTTCAAGACCAGCATCCTTGCCGAACGCTTTCCTGACTAGCTCAGGGACCACGCCAGCCTCGGAACCCCTGAACACATTATTATACATAACATATGTGGGTCTAGAATCTGGCACAGTTATCTTACTGCTGTTTGTTTGTTTTTTTAATTGAAGGATAATTGCTTTACAATATTGTGTTGGTTTCTGCTATACATCAACATGAATCAGCCATAGGTATACAAAAGTCCCCTCCCCCTTGAACCTCCCTCCCACCTCCCACCACATCCCATACCTCTAGGTTGTCACATGGCCCCGGTTTGAGTGCCCTGAGTCATACAGCAAATTCCCACTGGCTATCTATTTTACATATGGGAATGTATATGTTTCCACTCTACTCTCTCCATTCGTCCCACCCTCTCCACGCCCCCCTCACCGTGTCCATAGGTCTTTTCTCTATGTCTGCATCTCCACTGCCGCCCTGAAAACAGGATCATCAGTACCATCCTTCTAGATTCCACATATATGCGTGAATACATGACATTTGTTTTTCTCTTTCTGACTCACTTCACTCAGTATAATAGGCTCTAGGTTTATCCACCTCATTAGCACTGATACAATGTGTTCCTTTTTATGGCTGAGTAATATTCCACTATATATATATATATGTATCACAATTTCTTTATCCATTCATCTCTCGATGGACATCTAGGTTGCTTCCATGTCCTAGCTATTGTAAATAATGCTGCAGTGAACACAGTGTCTTTTTCTATAATGGTTTTCTCAGGACTGCTGTTTGTTTTTATTAACTTGTTTATTTATATATAGAGAGAACTACTCCCTAAATCATAGGATTGTGCCTTAGCAGCTCCAAGCACAATTTTCTCTGAGTAGTTGCACTCCTTAATGGCATGTTGGTTGAGATGAAGGGGACCGTGAATGACATTCTGCAAATGTAGAGCCCCCAAAATAAGAGTACTAGAAAGATCTTTAAGAGCTCACCTGGTTTATCTCCAGATGCCTTCATGGAGGACCACATTTAACCTAGCCAAGATTAATGAAAACTCATTTTATTTCAGTTTTTTTCAAACTCCTTAGTAACTTTTCTTGCTACTTAACTACACTTTGCTAAAAACTCCATTCCTTACAGCTAATTTGAACCCTCTGACTATACTTCAATATCCTCACGTTTCCTCTAGAAATGAAAAATAACTAGCCCAATATCTATGTAACTTAAAAACCTTTTTCAAATCATCCCATGAAATTGCTTTGTTTATATTCCTGTTTGCTTATTTTCAGAGAACAAATAACGTGACTCTCTTTACCTTCAGGGTAAAGCTCTCCCTCATCTTTTCCTCTCAGCTATTATCTTTCATTATATTTTGCAAATACCGTATATATTCCTCAGTGATCAAAAATCCCCTCAGCCTGTTTAAAGCCCTTGCATTTTCCCTGCAGAAGCAAATCGGCTGTATGGGGGACTGACGAAGAAGAACAGCGGTGTCCTGCTGCTGACCCTCGTGTCCTTCCTCATCTTCATACTGTTCATCATTGTCCAGCTCTTCATCATGAAACTCCGGAAAGCACATGTGATATGGAAGAAAGGTGAGTGGGCAGAGAGCCTTACAGAGGCTCCAAGATGCTGAAGCCTCTGGCCAGCCCAAAGGGAAATTCTGTCAATTAAAGCTCTTCCATTCAATGCTATACCATCTGTCTGAGCAGGATGTGAATTTCCAGGGATTATAGTCAAAGAATGCATGACCAAGAGAAACTAGAGTAGCTCTAGGAAATGGCATTAAATTGTGGAGGCTTCTATTCACAAAAGGGTACCAAATAGAGAGCATATTCATCCATTCATTCAATAAGCATTCACTGAATACCCACCATATGCCAGGCACTCTTCCAGGCACTGAGAACACATCTGCCAACAAGGCAGACCAAATCCCTGTCCTCAAGGAGTTCCTATTCTAGGACTGTTGACCAGTCAAGGGTTGAATATAATAG
Source organism: Bos indicus (assembly GCF_029378745.1). NCBI lineage: Eukaryota > Metazoa > Chordata > Mammalia > Artiodactyla > Bovidae > Bos > Bos indicus. The sequence continues at coordinate 33,875,948 of NC_091774.1, forward strand.
ACTGTTTGTGGGCCCATTCTTAGTCTGTAAGAATGCACTCAGCTTCTGTCAACCATATGTTTGTAATTTTTCCTAAGCATTCTGATTTAAAAGTTATCATTGGAAACAAAAACAAAATTATTTAGCTAGCATAGAAAATACCTATTAAAATATGTATACTCAACATCAGAGACAGAAGGGACCTTAGAAGTTATCCAGAATAACTATCTGCTCTGTTCGTTGCACAAATGCGTGCCAAGATTAAATTCCTGCTTTAATTCTGAGTGGTTATTTAGACCTGGACTGTTCAATACAGTAGCCATAATACAGCTAGTCAGCACACGAACTGTGGCTAGGCACCCTTGAGAGGTGCTGTAAGGATTTGTATTTGACTTTAATATGCTGGACACATCCACTTTTGAAGACTCAGTTCACACACATACACGAGAATATGTCTAATAACAATACATTGAATCTACTAGTTAAATAAAAACATATCAATTTCACCTGCTTCCTTTTACTTTTTGAAATGGCAACTAGAAAACTGTAAATTATACACGTGACTTGCATGATGGTGCTCTTGAACACTGCTGATTTAGCCATATATGTCTCATACACCTCCAATGACAGAGAACGCATTACGTTCTATGGCAAAATACTATTAATACATCTTTGAATGGCTCTGACCCTTTTACTGTTGCTTCTCATGTGGCACATTTATATGATGGACTATTACTCAGCCATTAAAAGCAATGAAATAATGCCATTTGCAGCAACACGGACAGACCTAGAGATTGTGGAACTGAGTGAAGTCAGACAGAGAAGAAGAGGGAATAAGTGCACACCATTACAGTGAAGCACTTAATATGACATCCCTTGTATGTGGAATCTAAAAAGAAATCACAAAATGAACTTACTTACAAAACAGCAAGAGACTCACAGACTTAGAGAATGAACTTATGGTTGCCAGAGGTTAGGATGTGGGGAAGGGATAGTTAAGGGGGTTTGGATGGACATGTACATACTGCTATGTTTAAAATGGATGACCAGCAAGGACCCACTGTCTAGCACAGGGAACTCTGCTCAATGTTATATGGCAGCCTGGACGGGAGGGGAGTTTGGGGGAGAATGGATACATGTACATATGGCTGAGTGAGTCCCTTCACTGCTCACCTGAAACTATCACAATACTGTTAATCAGCTATATCCCAATACAAAATAAAAAGTTTAAAAAAAATTTAAGTATTGCTTTTCCTAGTTTAATATCTATCATTTGAGATATTCAGATGAACTAACATTTTTACCATAAACAGACCTACATATAGGGTCTGGCTTTCCAGTTGTACCCACACAACAGGCAATCGCCACAGTATTGTTTCAAAACCTCCCACTGATACCTCCCCCACCATGCTTCTTTAAGCGCTACTAGAATTGTTTCTTCCCAAATAGACAGTATTTGACTCTAATATGCTGTCATCTGACTTCCGCAACTTTTATACTGCATGGCACAGTGCCTGTAGGAATCACAGTAAAACTAAAAAATAATTTACTGAACTAATGAGTACATGAGGTACGGGGGAGGAAGTGGTAAGTCTACTATTGCATAAAAACAGGTACGATCTTATTCAAATGTACATTTCTAAATACAGATGTTGCCTGTGGCACCAGAAATCAATAACAATTTTTTCTTCTTGCAGAAAGTGAGATTTCAGAGCACACTCTAGAAAGTTACAGATCGAGGTCAAATAATGAAGAAACATCATCCCAAGAGAGAAATGGCCAAAGTAAGTCAACTATGGGACCTGAGATGTGAAAAATGAGGTTCATTAACTTGTTGCCTTTCATGAGGAGAGGAAAAAATCAAAGTTTGATTTTTAGCACAAGGAAAAGCAAATCACCTGAATCATTTCACAGAACTTAAGGAAATACACCTAAAAAAAACAAAAAGTAGCAGTTCAGCTTGCATAGCTGAACATAAGCCCCTCTGAGAAGCCATCCCTGAGTCCTTGCTGTCACGCACAGGTACATCTTGGACTGAATGCCCCTCCTGTGCACCACAGCATCCTACATACAGCTTTACCAATGAAGAACTTCCCACACCAGGCTGTCATTTTTGGTGTGTTAATCTAGCTACCACAATACACCTCCAGGTGGTGAGCAATTGGGTCTACTCTATGTGTATCCTCAGATCCTAGCATAGGGCTTGTCACATCAGAAGCGGAGAGTCTGGTAAATTTCTATTGAATAAATAAATACAGGGCTTTTGAGGTGGTGCTGGTAGTAAAAACAAACAAACAAAAAAACCCACCTGCTAATATAGGACAGATGCAGGTTTAACCTCTGGATGGAGAAGATCCTCTGGACAAAGGCATGACAACCCACTCCAGTATTCTTGCCTGGGAAATCTCATGGACAGAAGAGCCTGGCAAGCTACAGTCCAGGGGGTCGCAAAGAGTCAGACATGACTGAGCTCTCATGCAAATAAATATAAGGCTTAACAAATTTGAGCAGAAATGTTTCACGTCTTTTGGATTACTTTATTGCAGTTCTTCAAGCAAAATATGAAAAGAAAAATCCAAAAGGAGATTCAGTGTGTGTGTGCATGTGTGTGTGTGTACTCTTGACAAAGATAAAGTAGACAGAAGCTAGGAATATAGCACAACAAGAATCTTATACCTTCCAACCACTGTTTCCTCCATGCAAATTAACTTATTCCACCTGCCCAAAGTTGCAAGACAATGCAGTGAGCTTTGCCACTAGTTGCTACTGGTTTTCTTGAGGCTTTATAAGAAGCATTTCTTTTACAACACCTCTCACTTTTTTTTGGTTTTGACCTAGCAAGGTGTGAAATGGAAAGAAAGACTAGCTGTAGTACTAGGAAGACGGACTTGAGTGAGTGGCGTGTGTGAGACCCGGGGTGGGGGACGGAAATGTGGGTCAGCTGCCTACAGGCTGTTACACTGCAACACGTATTTCTATGATGTCAGTATAATGTGTAACTGGAGTTGTTTCCTGTACCCACCCATTCCCCCAGGCAAGGGGAACAGAGCAGCGGGTGTAGCTTTGCTGTTCACCTGAAACTATCACAACACTGAGAATTGGGCATACCCCAATGTATGGGTTCAATTGCTCCGCTGTGTCAACTCTTTGTGACCCCATGGCCTGCAGCCCACCAGGCTCCACTGTCCGTGGGATTTTCCAGGCAAGAATACTGGAGTGGGTTGCCATTTCCTCCTCCAGGGGATCTTTCCCACCCAGGGATGAAACCCGTGTCTCCCATGTCTCCTGCACTGGCCGGCGGGTTCTTTACTACTATACCCCAATACAAAATAAAAATTAAAACAACAACAGTGGGAGTAGAATTGTAACCTTTAGCAGGAAAAGGAAAGCCCTCAGTTCAGCTGCTGAGCAAGCAGCTGCTGCTGCTAAGTCGCTTCAGTCGTGTCCGACTCTGTGTGACCCCATAGACGGCAGCCCACCAGGCTCCCCTGTCCCTGGGATTCTCCAGGCAAGAACACTGGAATGGGTTGCCATTTTCTTCTCCAGTGCATGAAAGTGAAAAGTGAAAGTGAAGTCGCTCAGTCATGCCTGATTCTTAGCGACCCCATGGACTGCAGCCTATCACCTCCTCCGTCCATGGGATTTTCCAGGCAAGAGTACTGGAGAGGGGTGCCATTGCCTTCTCCAGAGCAAGCAGAAGCCCTTGTAATTCACCTTTAAGAAAGTCTAAAATGAGCATCTACATAGAAGAAATTAACACATTATAAATTGACTATTAATATACTTTAATAAAAAATTTTTTAATTAAAAAAATAGAATAAACCTGTGCACTAAGGACTCCCTACCCAGAAAGGTCTGTCGCCTGCCCCAATACATACTCCCTAGGGTGGGAGGATTGCCACAGCTGTGGGAGGTTGCACTGTCTCCTGGGATATGATGCCCCACTTTCATCCTCCTTCCCTCAGCGTCCTCAAATCCAGCATTTCAACTCTATCATTTCTGCTCATTGTCTTCTGGAGACACTTCTAGACTCCGTGTACAGAGATACATGAGCTTTCAGTGGGCTGCGCCAAACCTCTTATTCCCATAAGCCCTTTTACCTTCAGTATGAAATCATGTTAAAGGCAATGTATTTTTTCCAGCAACACATCCGTTATTTGATATCAGAGATGTCTATATATCTTATTTCAGGTTTATGAGCATAATGTTTACATAAGAAGACTTTTTGAAAATTAGGCTATAACAGAGCATTGAAGACCATGTGTACACAGCAGTGAATTTCAGATTTGAGTTTTTTAAGACATTAACATTTGTACCTACAAATACCACAGGCGATCTTTGTGTTTTAAATAAATGGGTGCAACATTGTTCAAACTAAATGTTTGGGTTTTTCATGTTTTTCTTTCAGCTTCCCGCTCTAGGGGCTGCATAAACTACATCACACAGTTGTACTCGGAGGCAAAAACAAAGACGAAGGAAAAGGCACAACCTTCAAAATTGAAAGGAGAGCTGACTCATATACCAGAAAGCATCGTGTAGGGAGCCTTCCAACAGAAAATAGGATTTCAGGGCAGCCTCATCATCACCTCGGTGGAGCAGCCTGTGGGAAGGTGCTTAATTACCGTCACACGAAAAACGTCCTTTGAGTGCAATGCAAGATGGCGTCCTCCAATAGTAAACCACCCCGGGACTCAGAGCAATAAGTGAGGACCAACCCATGGACATAAAGCTTTGTAGTTTAAAAGAAATGAACAGAACTTATTATGCCTGACACTACTTCAGAGCGGGAGGATTCTACTAAAGCGGGAGGAAGCTTTGGGATCAGGGTCAATGTGATCAGCTAACATTCTTACTGGAAAGGAAAACAGGAGATTTTAGATGCTGGGCTCTAGTGGAACTACTTAAAAAAAATTTTTTTTAATTGTTTTTAATCTTTCTTTCTGGTTTCCAAATAAAGATCTTTGGGATGAAAAGGACCCAAAGAAGGTCTCTAGTTCTAGGAGCTGACTTTCAAGACAGACTTTAAGCAGCTGTAACCAGTCCATGCCCTGTCAGGGAGAAGTCATGAATGAGTCAGATGAACATGAAGGTCCCAAAGTTCATGCCCTAAGACCTAAGGGTAGTTCAAGGCAGACCCAAAGATTCCGTGTTCTTAGAATTGTCTTGCTAAATCACAATAGTTGGCCTGGAAGACCATATTTTTACCAGGACACTTCATTCCAAAAACATGTACAAAAGAAAATAATGAGTTGAATTTCCTGATGACTGATCTAATAGATGCTTTTCAAAAATTATTTAATAAAGAGCTGACTATGTATTTGTGTTTTTAGTGGTTGTTTCAAGGTGTACTTCCCCCCTTCACTTTTACATATGAAAATGTGTGAAAACATTTATGACATGTCTCATTCTTTGGGTCTGAATAAACTATTTCTAAAATAATACCACCTGCTGGCCCCACCTCTCCCTGCACTGCTCTACCACACATAAAATTTATGAGTTTGTATTTGTTACAGAGGCCAGATCCAGCTGTGATTTTTTTCTTGTGATAATTTTTTTAAAACAATCACAAAATTACTGAAAGGCATAAGGACAGAATGAAGTGCTTTTCCCTCTAATCCAGGGGTGCCCAACCTCTGGGATCTAAAGCCTGGTGATCTGAGCTGATGTAATAATAACAGAAACAAAGTGCCCGATAAATGTAATGAGCGTGAATCATCTCAAAACCATCCCCATCTCCCCGGTCTGTGGAAAGTCTTCCATGAATCCAGTTCCTGGTGCCAAAAAAAAGTGGGGACCGCTGCTCTAAACCATTGTAAGTTGACATGATGACCCTTTAGGCTGGAGTAGGATTCTATCTCATTGCTTACATATAACTTAAGGTAGTGTTTCATGTTTCCTTGTTTCTGTTCATTGGAAAATAGAAGTAAAAAATAAGAAATCTCTATCCTTCTTAGTTTTACCTTTCGGGAATTAAGTCAAAAAGATGCTTATTTTACTTCTTCTCGAATGACTCAAGAAAAACCAAACCAAAATTCTCTGACTGTAAGCATCTCTCATTAGGTAAAAATAACGGAGAGAAAAATCCTACTACCCAACAGACTGAGCACACATAAAATAGGGAAGGCTCCCCTCAGGGGAAGAGGACAGCTCCAACTGCTAGGCATTCACAAGGTCACTAATTTAACCCAATAACATAATTTCCTGTTACCTCCCCCAAGTGAAGTCATGGTACTTTGCTATATTTATAATAACGTTTTGATCTAGCTGAAATGCAATTCTATTTTTACAGTGTTGCACCTACTAAGAGAGAAGCCCTTTTCCTTCCTGTAATGCCTTCATGAGCAAATTTGTCATCACTGACCATTACTCTGCTGCTGCTGCTGCTGCTGCTAAGTCGCTTTAGTCGTGTCCAACTCTGTGCGACCCCATAGACGGCAGCCCACCAGGCTCCCCCATCCCTGGGATTCTCCAGGCAAGAACACTGGAGTGGGTTGCCATTTCCTCCTCCAATGCATGAAAGTGAAAAGTGAAAGTGAAGTCTCTCAGTCGTGTCCGACTCTTAGCGACCCCATGGACTGCAGCCCACCAGGCTCCTCTGTCCATGGGATTTTCCAGGCAAGAGTACTGGAGTGGGGTGCCATTGCCTTCTCCGGACCATTACTCTAGACCTGTTCAAATATGATAATTTTTTCCCACCTTTTCTGCTCTACATCTCATTTTCATATAGAAGCAAACCAAAACTAAGGCAACAACAGCTTCTTATATTCTCCCCAAATGCCTCAGTTTATCTTTTTAAGAAGATATCTTGCCTAACTGTAGAGAGACTTAGCTTTGTGGAAGCACCTTTTATTGACATTTAAACACAGAAAATAATTCTGCCAGATCTTTTGTAATCCCCTGAAAAAATGAGTCACAATTTTTAATTAAGATAGGATACTTCTTTTGAGTCAGGCCCTGATTTGTGAAATAAAAATTGTGTCCCATTAGAAAATTACTAGACTCTGTGACTTTCAGTGTGGTTTGAAGGAGACTAAGCCTCAGAGATCCAGATGAAATTTTCAAATGAAGCTACCCCCTTTACTAGAGATAAACATCAAATCAATAACTAATATTACACTTTATTATTATCATTTTTTTGGCCATGCTGCAGCTTGTGGAATCTTAGTTCTGACCAAGTATTGAATCCAGGCCCTCAACATTGAGACTGGACTGCCAGGGAATTCCCTAAATATTATTCTTTAAAATGGGGGGTGTGTGCTCTTTCTTTCGCTTTTCCCTAATTCTTTATTCCCAGGTTGTGGTAAGTTAGTTTTGGTCACAGAATAACTTCCTGTATCTTAAGCTTCCTCATCTGTAAAATGGGGATAAAAATCCCCACCACACAGGATTAGTGTGAAGACTAAATGAGATAAGAGTACTAGTTTCTCCCCGTACAAGTTTAAGACAATGGCATAGAGACCACTAAATCCTGGGTCTACTTACTGAGAATATTCTGATAACTGGATATACAGAATTTTAACTTTAAAGCTAAGCATGCACAATAGGCACTGCTATTGAAGAAAACCACATAGAAAAGCTTTTAATGAGCTCTGTCACCTCATCTCATAATAAAATAAGCAGCAACTAGAAGAGCATGTATTAATACTGATGCTGTAAAACAAAAATTTTATATGCGATAAAGGTGGTATCTCAAATGATTTTCGAAAGAAAAGATCAACATTTTACTAACTGGGCAGCCATACAGAAAAAGGCAAAACTTGATAAAGATATCATACACCAAAAATAAAATCCAAATAGATGGAATATTTAAAAATATAAATGAAACCATAGAAATATCAGAAAAAAAATAGGTAATTAACCTTTAGACCTATAGATAATTAACCTATAGACCAATTAGGTCTATAACCTGGGAGTGGGATAAACTTCTCTTATCATGACTCAAAATGCAAAAATATGAGGGAAGAAGAGTGATAGCTTAGACTATATAAAAATAAATGCCTCGTGGCATTAAATAAATAGAAAGTGAAAGGCTGGGGGTGGGGGGAGTGGTAAAATCCTTAAAGACCTTCTAAAAATAAGAAAAACAACCAACACCACACCAGAAAAAGAACAAGGAAAAAAGGCAAATTGTTCTTAATATTAAAAAGTATATAACAAGTATAATATATAAAAAGTATAAAAAAAATAAAATAAATAAAAAGTACATAACAAGGAAATTCAAATGGTTAATTGCAGGTTGGGGCAAAAAAATGCATAACTAGAGCCTGGAACATTTTAGACTGGAAAATAAGTAAGTAATCAGAGACAAATCACTTTTAGATATTGCTTGGATAAAAACTCTTTAATCTGAAATGTAAAATATATTTTCAATAATTTGGAAGGTCACTAATAAAAACAGCCATCAGATCAGATCAAATCAGTCGCTCAGTCGTGTCCGACTCTTTGCAACCCCATGAATCGCAGCACACCAGGCCTCCCTGTCCTTCACCAACTCCCAGAGTTCACTCAGACTCATGTCCATCAAGTCAGTGATGCCATCCAGCCATCTCATCCTCTGTTGTCCCCTTCTCCTCCTGCCCCCAATCCCTCCCAGCATCAGGGTCTTTTCCAATGAGTCAACTCTTCGCATGAGGTGGCCAAAGTACTGGAGTTTCAGCTTTAGCATCATCATTCCTTCCAAAGAATTCCCAGGGCTGATCTCCTTCAGAATGGACTGGTTGGATCTCCTTGCAGTCCAAGGGACTCTCAAGAGTCTTCAACACCACAGTTCAAAAGCATCAATTCTTAGGCACTCAGCCTTCTTCACAGTCCAACTCTCATATCCATACATGACCACAGGAAAAACCATAGCCTTGACTAGGCAGACCTTTGTTGGCAAAGTAATGTCTCTGCTTTTGAATATGCTATCTAGGTTGGTCATAACTTTCCTTCCAAGGAGTAAGTGCCTTTTAATTTCATGGCTGCAGTCACCATCTGCAGTGATTTTGGAGCCCAGAAAAATAAAGTCTGACACTGTTTCCACTGTTTCCCCATCTATTTCCCATGAAGTGATGGGACCAGATGCCATGATCTTCGTTTTCTGAATGTTGAGCTTTAAGCCAACTTTTTCACTCTCCACTTTCACCTTCATCAAAAGGGTTTTTAGTTCCTCTTCACTTTCTGCCATAAGGGTGGTGTCATCTACATATCTGAGGTTATTGAGATTTCTCCTGGCAATCTTGATTCCAGCTTGTGTTTCTTCCAGCCCAGCGTTTCTCATGATGTACTCTGCATAGAAGTTAAATAGACAGGGTGATAATATACAGCCTTGACGGACTCTTTTTCCTATTTGGAACCAGTCTGTTGTTCCAGGTCCAGTTCTAACTGTTGCTTCCTGACCTGCATACAAATTTATCAAGAGGAAGATCAGGTGGTCTGGTATTCCCATCTCTTTCAGAATTTTCCACAGTTTACTGTGATCCACACACTCAAAGGCTTTGGCATAGTCAATAAAGCAGAAATAGATGTTTTTCTGGAACTCTCTTGCTTTTTCCATGATCCAGCGGATATTGGCAATTTGATCTCTGGTTCCTCTGCCTTTTCCTCCTGATGCTTGAACATCAGGAAGTTCACGGTTCACATATTGCTGAAGCCTGGCTTGGAGAATTTTAAGCATTACCTTACTAGCATGTGAGATGAGTGCAACTGTGCGGTAGTTTGAGCATTCTTTGGCATTGCCTTTCTTTGGATTGGAATGAAAACTGACCTTTTCCAGTCCTGTGGCCGCTGCTGAGTTTTCCAAATTTGCTGGCATATTGAGTGCAGCACTTTCACAGCATCATCTTTCAGGACCTGGAACAGCTCAAGTGGAATTCCATCACCTAGCTTTGTTCGTAGTGATGCTTTCTAAGGCCCACTTGACTTCACATTCCAGGATGTCTGGCTCTAGGTCAGTGATCACACCATCGTGATTATCTGGGTCGTGAAGATCTTTTTTGTACAGTTCTTCTGTGTATTCTTGCCATCTCTTCTTAATATCTTCTGCTTCTGTTAGGTCCATACCATTTCTGTCCTTTATCGAGCCCATCTTTGCATGAAATGTTCCCTTGGTATCTCTGATTTTCTTGAAGAGATCTCTAGTCTTTCCCATTCTGTTGTTTTCCTCTATTTCTTTGCATTGATCGCTGAAGAAGGCTTTCTTGTCTCTTCTTGCTATTCTTTGGAACTCTGCATTCAGATGTTTATATCTTTCCTTTTCTCCTTTGCTTTTCGCTTCTCTTCTTTTCACAGCTATTTGTAAGGTCTCCCCAGACAGCCATTGCTTTTTTGCATTTCTTTTCCATGGGGATGGTCTTGATCCTGTCTCCTGTACAGTGTCACGAACCTCAGTCCATAGCTCATCAGGCACTCTATCTGTCATAAGTACATGAAAAGACGCTCAGTATCATTAGTCACTGTTGCTGTTGCTTAGTCGCTAAGTCCTTTTGTGATCCCATGGACTGCAGCCCACCAGGCTCCTCTGTCCATGGGGCTTTTCCCGGCAAGCATACTGGAGTGGGTTGCCATTTCCTTCTGCAAGGGATCTTCCTAACCCTGGGGTCAAACGCATGTCTCCTGCATTGGCAGGCTAATTCTTTACCAGTGAACCTCCAGAGAAGCCCTGCCATTAGTCACCAGGTATCTGCAAGTCAAACCTACAATGAGACAGAACTTCTCACAAGGATGGTTATCATAAAAAGAGTCAGACAAAAGCAAATATTGGAAAGGACATAGAAAAATGGGAGCCCCCAGAGATTACTGACAGGAATATAAATATTTCAACCACTTTGGAAAGCATTCTCAAAGTTTTCCAAAAGTTCAACAGAGCATTTCCATATGCTCCATCTGTTCCATTCTGAGGTATACATGGCCACAGTGATAACTAGACTTACCACGGTAATCGCTTTGAAATGAATATAGAGATACCAAATCACTGAGTTGTGTACTAGGAACTAACATAGTGTTGTAGGTCAGTTATACTTTATTTTTTTTTCAGTTATACTTTAAAAACAAACAAACCCATAGAAAAAGAGACCAGATTTGTGGTTACCAGAGACAGGGAATGGAGGAAGGAGGTACTGGATGAAGGTAATCTAAAGGTACAAACTTTCAGTAATAAGATAAGTAAGCGCTATAGGGATGTAACGTACAACTTGATAAATATAACTAACACTGCTATATGAAAAGTTCTAAATCCTAAGAGGTCTTATCACAGCGGAAAAATATTTTTGTTTCTTTAACTGTATATCTATATGAGATGATGGATGTTCACTAAAGTCATCATGATAATCATTTCATGGTACATGTAAGTCAAATCATTAAGCGATACACCTTAAATTCATACACTGCTATATGTCAGTTATATCTCAATAAAGCTAGAAGGATCAAAACTACCTAAGAGAATAGGGGAAAAAGAAAGAAAACATATGTCCACATAAAAACTTGTACCTGAACACTGCTATATCTAAAATGGATAATCAACAAGGACCTACTGTATAGCACAGGGAGCTATTCAGACCTACTGTGTAGCTCTCTCCCAGCCTGGATGGGAGGGGAGTTCAGGGCAGAATGAACACATGTACAGTGCGTGGCTGAGTCCCTTTGCTGTTCACCTGAAACTATCACAACATTGTTAACAGGCTATCCCAATACAAAATTAAAAGTTTAAAAAAAAACAAAACTTGTACCCGAATGTTCATAGCAGCATTATTCATAATCGTGAAAAGGTGGGAACAACCCAATGACTATCAACTGATGAATGAATGAGTAAGACATAGTATATTTATACAGTGGCAATAAAAAGGAATGAAGTACTGATAACGTGCTACAATATGGGTGAACCTTGACAATATTATGCAATAAAAAAAGCCAAGCACACAAACACAAATTCTATGATTCCATTTACATGAAATGTCCAGAAAAGGCAAACCCATAGAGACAGAAAGCAGTTAGTGGTTGGCAATGGCTGACACGAGGGCAGGGAATGAGGAATGGCTGCTTTGGGAGAGGTATTCTGGAATTAAATAGTTGTGATGATCGCCCAGCTTTATGAATACACTAAAAACTACTGAACTGTGTGCTTTAAAGGGGTGAATTGTGCAATGTGTGAATTATATCTCAATAAAGCTGTCATTTTAAAAAATCACTTTGTAGAACTTGTTTGGATCCTGATTTTACCGATTAAAGAAAGACACATGGAAGACAGTCTGGAAATTCTGAACACGACTTAGTGTAAAATGATATGAAAGAGTTGTTAATTTTATTTCAGATGTGACAGTGCCACTGTGGTAGTTTAAAAATTGTCTCATATGCATCCTAAGTACTTATGGATAAAACTGTATAGCAGCTTGGATTCACTTTTAAACAATGCATTGGGAGTACAGAACAGTATGCGTAGAAACAAGATCACTCACAGACTGATCTTTGTTGAAGCTGAATGAAGGTTACTTATGAGTTCATTATACCTTTCTCTCTACTGTTGTATGTTCTTAAACTGCCATAATAAAAATGCCTTAAAATTATTTTTAGACAAGCAAACCAAGGAAACAAAACAGAAGAAGAAAAGCAATCATCATTTGTTAATCTGTATTCCTAAGAACCATTCTATGGGATCATCTTGTTCCTAAAGCTTTTGATGCCAGCAGGCAGAATTCACCCCCACACACACACCCTCCGGCTTGCCCAGCCCTAACTAGTTCTCCTAGAACATGGCTAGCATTCTCTGCACATCTGCCTGTTGAATTGCATTGTCTGTATAAACATATATTTATCACAACTTCACTCCTCTAGAATTCTCAAGACGGGTTATTCTAAACAAGCAAGTTTTTCTGGATGATTGAGAGTTTATCCCTTGAAATTTAAAACATTCTAATATTTTTAGATAAAAATCTTTGTAAAATATATTGCATGACTTTTACCTTTCTAGTAGTAAACTGGCCTGTTCTTTACGGGTTTTTTAAATTAATCATTATGAAAATTAATCATGCTTACTGTAGTACTGGGATTCCACAGAGGGTTTTCAGCTATACAGTGGCTTGCTGCCTACATCAAAGGACCCCCAGGTGGCTCTGGGTCTTTCTGAACATCTCTTATGTCACTCATGTTCCTTCACTTCCTGGTATTGTCCTCTCTGTCCTCAGAGTGCCGTCTCTCCCCATCTGTAATTTATTACTTTGAATTTAACATGTAAGTGAAGGAACAAGACACTTTGATTTGTTAGAATTACAGAGTAACCACACTTTCCAGCTATGTGCTCAGTTGACTCAATGGACATGAATTTGAGCAGACTCTGGACAGAGAAGCCTGGCATCCTGCAGTCTGTGGGGTTGCAAACAGTCCAACCCGACTTAGTGACTGAACAACAACAACAATCTATTTTAATAATTTTTTGACCTGTTTTTCTCATTCTTCTTTGTTTTTCAGTTAGTTCAGCATCAGATTGCCAGCTTAATTCTGAACAGATGATACATGCAAAACCACTTTGCAAACCCTGGGAAACTGCTAATCATACATAAATTATCATTGTTATTTCCATGAAAGTCGCTCAGTTGCGTCTGACTCCTTGCGACCCCATGGGCTGTAGACTGCCAGGTTCCTCTGTCCATAGAATTCTCCAGGCAAGAATACTGGAGTGGGTAGCCGTTCCCTTCTCCAGGGGATCTTCCTGACCCAGGAGTCAAACCGGAATCTCCTCCATTGTTGATGGATTCTTTACCATCTAAGCTACCAGGGAAGCAGGAGATGAAAACGATGCCCTCTACGGCTTTATTTTGTTCATATGATTCCACCTTATAATCCTTAAGAATTTTGAAAAACAGCTTTATTTTGTTCATATGATTCCACCTTATAATCCTTAAGAATTCTGAAAAATTCTGCTTATTAATTCACTGTCTCTCAGCTTCAAACATACTCATGTACTTGGCTGTCATGCTGGGTTAGCCTCTGCAAACCTTTTACCTTGGCCAGTCACTCCTTGTTAGGCTCTGCCAGTAGAGGGCAGTAGAGAGACACTACACTTCCCCAGCGTGCTTTACCTCTCCCGCACAGCTCAGCCTGTTTCAGTAGCCATAGTTGGTGTGAGTTTTCCCAGTCCTCCCAGAACCAGCTTCAAAAGCCTCTTAAAGACACCAGCACTCATCAGCTTGGAATCTCCTCCTTCTCCCAGCTCTGGCCCCTTCCTTCCAGCTTCCAGGCGATCATTACAAATTCTTCCCTGTGTTCTCACAGAAATAGGGGTGGTGGTTGATTCCTGTACCTACTGTTCCAAGGACACCTGGGTTCCTTTTTGCTACTTTTCAGTTAATAAATCTTCATGTTAAATTATTTCCATTAAAATTACTGCTGTTGGGCTTCCCTGGTGGATCAGTGGTAAAGAATCCACCTGCTAATGCAAGAGATCTGCATATCTGAGGTTATTGCTATTTTTCCTGGCACTCTTGATTCCAGCTTGGCTTCTTCCAGCCCAGTGTTTCTCATGATGTACTCTGCATATAAGTTAAATAAACAGGGTGACAATATACAGCCTTGACGGACTCCTTTTCCTATTTGGAACCAGTCTGTTGTTCCATGTCCAGTTCTAACTGTTACTTCCTGACCTGCATATAGCTTTCTCAAGAGGCAGATCAGGTGGTCTGGTATTCCCATCTCTTTCAGAATTTTCCACAGTTTATTGTGATCCACACAGTCAAAGGCTTTGGCATAGTCAATAAGGCAGAAATAGATGTTTTTCTGGAACTCTCTTGCTTTTTCCATGATCCAGCGGATGTTGGCAATTTGATCTATGGTTCTTCTGCCTTTTCTAAAACCAGCTTGAACATCTGGAAGTTCACGGTTCACATACTGCTGAAGCATGGCTTGAAGAATTTTGAGCATTACTTTACTAGTGTGTGAGATGAGTACAATTGTGCGGTAGTTTGAGCATTCTTTGGCATTGCCTTTCTTTGGGATTAGAATGAAGACTGACCTTTTCCACTCCTGTGGCCGCTGCTGAGTTTTCCAAATTTGCTGGCATATTGAGTGCAGCACTTTCAAAGCATCATCTTTCAGGACCTGGAACAGCTCAACTGGGATTCCATCACCTCCACTAGCTTTGTTCGTAATGATGATTTCTAAGGCCCACTTGACTTCACATTCTAGGATGTCTGGCTGTAGGTCAGTGATCACACCATCGTGATTATCTGGGTCGTGAAGATCTTTTTTGTACAGTTCTTCTGTGTATTCTTGCCATCTCTTCTTAATATCTTCTGCTTCTGTTAGGTCCATACCATTTCTGTCCTTTATCGAGCCCATCTTTGCATGACATGTTCCCTTGGTATCTCTAATTTACTTGAAGAGATCTCTAGTTTTTCCCATTCTGTTGTTTTCCTCTATTTCTTTCCGTTGATCGCTGAGGGAGGCTTTCTTATCTCTCCTTGCTATTCTTTGGAACTCTGCATTCAGATGCTTATATCTTTCCTTTTCTCCTTTGCCTTTCACTTCTCTTCTTTTCAAAGCTATTTGTAAGGCCTCCTCAGACAGCCATTTGCTTTTTTACATTTGTTTTCCATGGGGATGGTCTTGATCCCTGTCTCCTGTACAATGTTACGAACCTCCATCCATAGTTCATCAGGCACTCTATCTATCAGATCTAGGCCCTTAAATCTATTTCTCACTTCCACTGTATAATCATAAGGGATTTGATTTAGGTCATAGCTGAATGGTCTAGTGGTTTTCCTTACTTTCTTCAATTTAAGTCTGAATTTGGTAATAAGGAGTTCATCATCTGAGCCACAATCAGTTCCTGGTCTTGTTTTTGCTGACTGTATAGAGCTTCTCCATCTTTGGCTGCAAAGAATATAATCAATCTGGTTTCGGTGTTGACCATCTGGTGATGTCCATGTATAGAGTCTTCTCTTGTGTTGTTGGAAGAGGGTGTTTGCTATGACCAGTGCGTTCTCTTGGCAAAACTCTATTAGTCTTTGCCCTGCTTCATTCCATATTCCAAGGCCAAATTTGCCTGTTACTCCAGGTGTGTCTTGACTTCCTACTTTTGCATTCCAGTCCCCTATAATGAAAAGGACATCTTTTTTGGGTGTTAGTTCTAAAAGCTCTTGTAGGTCTTCTAGAACCATTCAACTTCAGCTTCTTCAGCATTTGTGGTTGGGGCATAGGCTTGGATTACTGTGATATTGAATGGTTTGCCTTGGAAATGAACAGAGATCATTCTGTCATTTTTGAGATTGCATCCAAGTACTTCATTTCAGACTCTTTTGTTGACCATGATGGCTGCTCCATTTCTCCTAAGGGATTCCTGCCCACAGTAGTAGATATAATGGTCATCTGAGTTAAGTTCACCCATTCCAGTCCCATTTTAGTTCGCTGATTCCTAGAATGTTGACATTCACTCTTGCCATCTCCTGTTTGACCACTTCCAATTTGCCTTGATTCATGGACCTAACATTCCAGGTCCCATTACTTCATGGGAAATAGATGGGGGAAACAGTGTCAGACTTTATTTTTTTTGAGCTCCAAAATCACTGCAGATGGTGACTGCAGCCATGAAATTAAAAGACGCTTACTCCTTGGAAGGAAATTTATGGCCAACCTAGATAGCATATTCAAAAGCAGAGACATTACTTTGCCAACAAAGGTCTGTCTAGTCAAGGCTATGGTTTTTCCAGTGGTCATGTATGGATATGAGAGTTGGACTGTGAAGAAAGCTGAGCACTGAAAAATTGATGCTTTTGAATGGTGGTGTTGGAGAAGACTCTTGAGAGTCCCTTGGACTGCAAGGAGATCCAACCAGTCCATTCTAATGGAGATCAGTCCTTGGTGTTCATTGGAAGGACTGATGCTAAAGCCGAAATTCCAGTACGTTGGCCACCTCATGCAAAGAGTTGACTCACTGGAAAAGACCCTGATGCTGGGAGGGTTTGGGGGCAGGAGGAGAAGGGGACGACAGAGGATGAGATGGCTGGATGGCATCACCGACTCGATGGACATGAGTTTGAGTAAACTCCGGGAGATGATGATGGAGAGGGAGGCCTAGCGTGCTGTGATTCATGGGGTTGCAAAGAGTCGGACATGACTGAGCGACTGAACTTAACTGAATGGAAGAGATGCAAGTTTGACCCTTGGGTCAGGAAGATCCCCTGGAGGAGGAAATAGCAACCCACTCCAGTATTCTTGCCTGGCAAATCCCATGGACAGAGGAGCCTGGCGGGCTACAGCTACACAACTTAGCAACTAAATCACCACCGATATCAACTCTATAATATGCTGGACAGGACTATCCTTGTGGTCCAGTGGTTAAGAATACATACCACTGCAGGGGACACAGGTTCAATCCCTGGTCTGGGAAGATCCCACATGCTGTGAGGCAACTAAACCCCTGCACTACAACTGCTGAGCCCGTGCTCTAGAGCCTGTGCTCATGAACAAGAGAAGCCACCACATCAAAACCAAGAGTAGTGCCCACCGACTGCAACCAGAGAAAGCTTGCACACAACAACAAAGACCCAGCATGACCAAAAATAAAACTAAAAGTTTTAAATGCTGGACAGAATAACACCAATGCTTTCAGCAACCTTGCTTTCATTTCTTCAAGTAACATTGAGGTCCTATTGTATACTCATTCCCTGCTGTCAAAAACATTTTGTTTTTAATCTAACTCTAATATAAAGCTGGATGGCATCACTGACTCAATGGACGTGAGTCTGAGTGAGCTCCGGGAGTTGGTGATGGACAGGGAGGCCTGGCGTGCTGTGATTCATGGGGTCGCAAAGAGTCGGACACGACTGAGCAACTGAACTGAACTGAATATAAAGCAGAATAAAAAGCAGCAAAATTGAGTACTCAAGATATTTTCCAACACTCTGTGTTTGCTATCATTAATGACACCACTGTAGAAGAATTTTCGCATCTTTGAAGATAGTTAATCAAATCTCTTTTTGGGTTTAACACTATTTTAATATGAATACAATCCCCAATCCTTCTTTACTCTTCTTCAAAAATTTTTAATAGTGAAACATTCTACATACACATAAATGTACAGCTTAATAAATTGCTATAAAATGAATATCTATGTAGCTAGCATTAAGTAAGGAAATATAATCTCAAATTGGCAAAATGGTTGTCTGAGGAGACCTTATAAATAGCTGAGAAAAGAGGAAAAGCAAAAGGTAAAGGAGAAAAGGAAAGATATGCCCATCTGAATGCAGAGTTCTGAAGAACAGCAAGGAGAGGTAAGAAAACCTTTTTAAGTGAACAATGCAAAGAAATAGAGAAACGATACTTAATATTTTATAATAACCTATAATGGAAAATAATCTAAAAGAGAATATAAATATCTAGATATATGGAGATGTATAGATGTATACAAATATATATGATATATATATAACTGAATCACTTTGCTGTACACTTGAAAGTAACACAATATTGTAAATCAACTAAACTTCAAACTAATTCATTTAAAAAAATGCCCCTGTGGAGGGGTTCTCTAGTGGTCCAATAGTTAAGAATCCACCTTGCAATGCAAGGGACACAGGTTCGATCCCTGGGCTGAGAAGATCCCACGTGCTGCAGAACAACTAGGCCCATGTGCCATAACTACTGAGCTGGCAGCACTCTAGAGCCTGAGAGCCGAGACTTCTAAAGCCTGTGCGTCTAGAGCCTGTGCTCCACCAAGAGAAGCCTGCACACCAACAGAGTAGTCCCCACTCGCAGCAACTAGAGAATGCCCGTGTGCAGCAACGAAGATCCACCACAGCCAAAAAGTAAATAAACAAATCTTTTTTAAATGCTACTGTTAAAATATATATATATTTCCAAATCAGTCAGGGGCCTCTTTGTCAGCTCCATCTATATTTATCTCAATAAAATACAAGAAAGTGGGAGGAAGGAAAAAAGGAGTACATCAAGGCTGTATATTGTCACCCTGTTCATTTAACTTATATGCAGAGTACATCATGAGAAATGCTGGACTGGAAGAAACACAAGCTGGAATCAAGATTGCCGGGAGAAATATCAATAACCTCAAATATGCAGATGAGTGAAGAGGAACTAAAAAGCCTCTTGATGAAAGTGAAAGTGGAGAGTGAAAAAGTTGGCTTAAAGCTCAACATTCAGAAAATGAAGATCATGGCATCCGGTCCCGTCACTTCATGGGAAATAGATGGGGAAACAGTGGAAACAATGTCAGACTTTATTTTTTTGAGCTCCAAAATCACTGCAGATGGTGATTGCAGCCATGAAATTGAAAGACGCTTACTCCTTGGAAGGAAAGTTATGACCAACCTAGATAGCATGTTCAAAAGCAGAGACATTACTTTGCCAACAAAGATTCATCTAGTCAAGGCTATGGTTTTTCCTGTGGTCATGTCTGGATGTGAGAGTTGGAATGTGAAGAAAGCTGAGCGCCGAAGAATTGATGCTTTTGAACTGTGGTGTTGGAGAAGACTCTTGAGAGTCCCTTGGACTGCAAGGAGATCCAACCAGTCCATTCTAAAGGAGATCAGCCCTGGGTGTTCTTTGGAAGGAATGATGCTAAAGCTGAAACTCCAGTACTTTGGCCACCTCATGAGAAGAGTTGACTCATTGGAAAAGACTCCGATGCTGGGAGGGATTGGGGGCAGGAGGAGAAGGGGACGACAGAGGATGAGATGGCTGGATGGCATCACTGACTCGATGGACGTGAGTCTGAGTGAACTCCGGGAGTTGGTAATGGACAGGGAAGCCTGGCGTGCTGCGTTTCATGGGGTCGCAAAGAGTTGGACACGACTGAGCGACTGATCTGATCTGATCTGATCTGAATGCAATTTGACGAGCAAATAATAAATCACTGTTGAACTAAAAGTCAAAGGTGACAGGAAATAGATATTTTTTAAAATAATAATAGCATCAACCACAAGCATATGAAACAAAATTAGGATGTAGCTTTTATCTTGTCAACCCTACATTCCTAAGTCATAATCAAATCAAACAAATCAAGCAGTGTTGTAGGGTTCAATTATTTTACCATAATAAAGGTTATATTTCCCTTGTCAAAAAATCTAACTCTAATAAAAAGCAGAATAAAAATAGCAAAATTGAGTACTAATGATGTTTTCCAATTCTCTGTGTTTCCTATCATTAATGAGGCAACTGGTATTGAAGAACTGAAGAATTTTTGTATCTTTGAAGACAGTTATCCAAATCTATTTGTGGTTTTAATTCTGTGTTAATATGAATATAATTCCCACCACTTCCTTTCTTTACTCATCTTTGAAGATTTTTTAAATAGTGAAATATTCTATACACATATAAGTGTATAGCTTAATGAATTGTTCTAAAATGAATATCTATATAACCAGCATTAAAAGTCAGAAAATACAATCTCAAAGGCACTCTATCCCCAAATCCCCACACTGCCCTGCCCACCAGAACTGACCACAATCCTAAATTTACGAGATTCACTTTTTTTATATAGTTTTCTCCACTAAGTATCCCTGGAGAAGGAAATGGCAATCCACTCCAGTATTCTTGCCTGGAAAATTCCATGAACGGAGGAGCCTGGTGGGCTACAGTCCATGGGGTCACAAAGAGTTGGACACTTTCTTTTTCCACTAAGTATGTATCCATAACCATAATGCAGTTCAATTTTGCCTTTTAAAACTATTTATGTGCAAAATCATACAATGTATTGGGGTGTTTTTTAAACTCAATATTGTATTTTAATATGCCTCTGTTTTATTGCATGCAGATGTATTTCATTAATTTTTGCCATTGTATAGTATGTCAGTATATGAAATCAGTTCAGTCGCTCAGTCATATCCAACTCTTTGTGACCCCATGGACTGCAGCACACCAGGCCTTCCTGTCCATCACCAACTCCCGGAGTTTACTCAAATTCATGTCCATTGAGTCGGTGATGCCATCCAACCATCTCATCCTCTGTTGTTCCCTTCTCCTCCCGCCTTCAATCTTTCCCAGAATCAGGGTCTTTTCAAATGAGTCAGTTCTTCACATCAGGTGGCCAAAGTATTGGAGTTTCAGCTTCAATATCAGTCCTTCCAATGAATATTCAAGACTGATTTCCTTTAGGATGGACTGCTTGGATCTCCTTGCTGTCCAAGGGACTCTCAAGAATCTTCATTAACACCACCGTTCAAAAGCATCAATTCTTTGGTGTTCAGCTTTCTTCACAATCCAACTCTCACACCATACATGACTCCTGGAAAAACCACAGCTTTGACTAGACAGACCATTTTTTGGCAAAGTAATGTCTCTGCTTTTTAATATGCTGTCTAGGATGGTCATAACTTTTCTTCCAAGGAGCAAGTATCTTTTAATTTCATGGCTGCAGTCACCATCTGCAGTGATTTGGGAAATACTACAATTAAATTAACTATTCTATTGTTGATGGATATTTCAGTTATTTCCAGTTTGGGTACACATAAGCATACGCAGGTGGGAGGTAAACACCTAAAATGTGAAATTGCTGAATCACAGGGTACACATCCGAGCTAATGTGTAGCCATTTTCCAAAGTATCTACACGAACTCACACTCCCGTCTGCAGTATATGCGGGATCTTTGCCAAATCCTCCTCCCCAACCCTGGACGCTGTCAAGTATTAAAATGTTTGCCCGCATGGTGAGCGTGGCCCGTATCCACAGTGGCTTTACTTTATCCTCTTCTGATTATTAACCTTTTCCATCCACAACATATAATTATTGGCCACTGGATTTCTTCTGTGAAATTTCTGTCCAAGTCATCTGCCCATTTTTAAATTGGATTCTTTGCTTTCTTAATTTGTAGGAGTTCTTTACATACTCCCTTCCCACTCGGTGGCCTGTCTTTCCTTGATTTTCAACTTTGGAAAAGCCAGTATGGACTGCGAGCGGCTTCATTGGGAGTTTCCGGGATCCTGGGAGCTGTGCCCTAGACGCGGTCATCACAACCCGTCCCACCCTCTCCACCTGGACCGACTAGATCCGGCACTGTGTAACGGGGGATGCCGGGATGGATAGCACAGGCCCCGCCCTCTCGCTGAGGCTCCGCCCACAGCCGGGCGGCCAGAGTCGCGCGCGGGGCTGGCTCTGTTGGCCCCGGTCTCCAGGGCAGCACTGGGAGACGCAGGGCGGGACCGGGAGGCGCCAGCACTGAGGATGCGGGGCCTCCAGGGTCGCGGCAGCCAGGAACGCCCGGCAAGGTGACAGGCGGTTGCCTCCCAAACAGGGTGTGCAGTGCGCCCCCGAGCAGGGATTGGGGGTGGACGGTGGGACCGGGGATGGGGATAGGAGAAAACCTCTCGAGGAAAGTGATCCAGGTGGGGAGAAAAGGGAGCCCACAGGCGGGAGCACTTGGGACCCAGACAGGAAGGACAGACGGTGGCCGAGCAGGGACGGAGCCCAGGGGCCGGTGGTCGGGATCTAGGAAGACTTTGGCGCCCAGACTCCCAGAACAGCCCTAACCTGGGTTGATCAGGCTGGTCCGGGCCATCAGACCCACCGGATAACCCATCACTTCCTGGGCCTTAAAACGCCGCTGGCTGCCGAGTCTTGTCCATCAGAGAATAGGTGGAGGGAGGAAATAAATGCCACGCCCCCTTGGGCAGCTTAGGACTTGTTCCAAAACAGGGCAACTTTTCCTCTGCACTCATCTTGGTGGATGAACCCTTGAAGGAGGGCTACATTTCACCTACAGAAGGAAGTGTGTTCCTCCCAATACTAATGTAATGGGCTGGGCCCAAGGATCTTGACGGGACCCCTTGGGAACGAGGGGTTTCTTGGTGCCTCTAGTCTTGTTTACTTAGGAGATACGTCAGCCGGTCTTTGTCTGAAATTTCAGTGAAAAACTTTGTCCAGTAGGGAGCCACATTCACTGCATTTAGAAGTCCCACTTTCTAATTTATTTCAGCCATCAGCTTTTCCTTTTTTAACCCCATGCTTTTATAAAATCACACCTCCACAGATGACCCAACTTGGATGGTATCTGGCTTTGCTCTCTTCATTATCTCCCAAACATCAACAACAAAAATCGTATCTTTTCCTATGAACATTTTTAATTAACTCCAAGAAACCCTAGTCTATGTCATTTAAGAAACTAAGAGTAATTGAAGGGACTGAATTATTTCATGAAGCAACAGTTCCAAATTGAAATACAATGATTATTTCAAGCTTTTTAAGATCCCAAGTACAGTGACTTGAACTCTTAAAGATGTATTATTACAAACTGTTTTGGTTAAAATGTGTTAGTATTTGAGGGATTTGCTGCTTTCTAAAAATATCCTAAAAGCGAAGGTTGATCCATTTATCAAAATTAATACAATATGGTAGAATGAAATATATATTTTTAAAATAAGGCAATTAATATGAACAGTTTGACAAATAATGTTAGTCTACCAAGAGGGGGGAACTTTAAGTTAAAAAGAAAACCATAGATATTTAAATATCATATGTATTTCAATATGAATGTTACCTTTGGTCTCTTTTGTTTGTTAAGGTGCTTTCCTCCAAGGAGTTACGAATGTTCCATAGAAGCGTTAGCAACAAGGTCAACTAGGACTAAAAAGAAGGTCGTGTTATTTAATTAAAGAAAGGATTTGCCAAAAGAACAGGAGTAGACCATTAAAAGAAATTTTACAGTAATCTCTGATCAGAAAGGTTGTTTCTGTTATCTGACCTACAGGGGGAAAAAATGGCATAAAGGCAGTGAGATAGAAGACAGAGCAAACAGAAATGCCAGCTAGAGATGAAAGGAAGCACAATCCAAAAACATCATTTCCTTTCAATCGTATCTGAACTCAAAGCACCCTTTCCGTAAACCATCTCATGGGTCTTTATGACAGCCCTCTGAGACAGGGAGGGCTCACTTGGAATCATACTCTTAAGCAAGTTAGAAGGGACCCCAGCTGTATTCAGGCCAATCTTCCACCCAGCCAACATTCCCCAGGACAGCATCCCTTTCAGGTCCACGTGGATACCCAGCCTCTGCTATGAATCACTGAATGGCAGAATTCACAAGGCCATCAAATCTTTTGTTGAACAGTTTTGATCATTATCATGGGGTTTTTATTAATACTGAGCTGAAGTTGATCTCCATGTTACATCCACCTAAATTACGTATTCCTACCTGGTAGCAACCTGGACATCAAAAAGTCTTTCAAATGAAAAGTCAGCCAGTATAGGTCTAGTAACAAACTAGCTTCCATCATCTTTTCAGTTCCAACTGTGGAAACCATACTGTCTCCCCCTCCTTTATTTTCCAAAAGGCAGACCCTGAACCTGTTTTACTCTGTCTGTAAATACTACTGAACACAGCATATATATATATATATATATATATATA
This sequence comes from Bos indicus, assembly GCF_029378745.1. Taxonomy (NCBI): domain Eukaryota; kingdom Metazoa; phylum Chordata; class Mammalia; order Artiodactyla; family Bovidae; genus Bos; species Bos indicus. The sequence goes on from NC_091774.1 coordinate 33,900,253, forward strand.
TATATCAGTGCCCTGGGTATTGGAAATAAGGCATTGAAGTACTATCCGTAATTACCCATTTGGCTTTGTCCAATCTTATCTGTAACAGGCTCTTGGAAGCTAGAGAAAGGATTCCAGTCATTTGATTTCCTCAAAAAAGCTGCATTTGATTATTCAGACTGTTTATGAGCTCTGCAGCAGAAGTGTTCCTGTAGATGCAAAAACACAATAGTTTTTCTGATAGACCTTTCTCATACTTACAAAAGGGTGCATACAAAAGCCTGCAGATAATATAATGAGGTTCTCTTACTTATTTAATTTTTTGATTAATATTGGAATTAGAGATTTTAATTGTCACAGAATAACATAAATATAATTTTTTTAGGCAAATGCTTTTGTGAACCACAACTTTAAATATCCAGCCAGCTGCTGCCATCCACAAGAGAGAATCCCTGTTCATTTTTGTATTTTTCTCAAGATGAGTCATAGTAAATTCATTCCCAAGGTGTCTATTCAATCTCCTGTTCATCACACCAACTTAAAGGTCCAGTCCACAGAGCCATCTTTTAAGAAAGAAGACTTACATTTGATTTCAAAAGACTCTTTGGAATCTGACTCAGAAAGCCCCACTCAAAAGATCAAGTCCCAGTCTGACCTTGAAGACCAAATTCAGGACAACGACATGGAGCCTGACAGCCTAGAGGAGGAGAACTTGAGTGAGACGGAAGAGGAAGCAAGCAGAAAAGCAGCTCAGAGGGCCAAGAAGGAAAACCTCCACACCCAAGATGCTGCTGCAATTAACAGGTAAGAAATTGGCTTGTGTAAGAAACAGTGGGTTCTGAGATGCATAATTATTGGTACTGTCCCAAGTGAAAGTAAGGACAGGCTCTTGTTTTGGGATTTTTTTTTTATAGTGGATACAATTGATTTACAATGTTGTATTACTTTCAGGTATGCAAAGTGATTCAGTTATAGGTATACATATATCTAATTCTTTTTTCATTCTTGTCCCATTCTTTTCTTTTTTCAGTATTACCGAATATTGAGTAGAACTCCCTATACTATACAGTAGGTCCCTGTTTATTATCTGTTTTATTGATAGTAGTGTGTACATGTTAATTGCAAACTCTTCGTTTATCCCTCCCCCTGAACAACCTTTCCCCTTTGGCAACCAGAAGTTCATTTTCTAAGTCTATGAGTCTGTTTCTGAACAGGCTCTTGTAACGAGCTCCTTTGTGATGTGTGTGAGACAGATCTCCGAGAAGTTAAGGACAGCTTAGAGCCAAGATTTTTGATGAGAATAGTTATTAACGATAAGGACATTTGTATTTCTTATGCTCCTTACTTCCTGTCCATATTCCAAGGTGCTACAACCTCACCTTGGAGAAATCCCAGAAAGCCTAATCTAGAAAAGTGCCATGATCGTGGACTCAGATGTTCTTGAGTGGGTCGAGGCAATGGTGTTTAGTGTATAATTTGAAATAAGTCCCTTTTAGTCTTCTGCAGCTCATGTTTTCTCTCTTGTGAAATGAGCCAGCCTGCTTCTCTCACAAGATTGCCATCACGTCAGTGAAGTACATTGTTGGGGGGAACTTGAGACCTCTACCTGATCCAGGAGAGGTCTACCTTCCTGGGCTTATATAATCCCAGAGATTTAATTTCTTTAATCATTAGTATTTAGGGTGTATTCACTTTATGCTAGAAGCTACCAAAACATCTAAGAAGATATAAATGAGTGCAATATTATTCAGTTTTAATGAAAATATAAGTGACACACTACAGTATTGAAGTTCAAAGCCATTGATTAGAAAGGGATCTTGAGATGGTGGTGAGTTACAAAGCATCTGAAGCAGACCAAGTGGTTTCAGATTCTGCCACCGACTAGTTGTGTGACCTTGGCCAAGCCCATTTAAACTCTCTGTGCCTCAGCTCCTCGTCAGTAAAAATGGGATAATAATAGTAGTTATCTCACAGTTTATTGTAAGGCTAAAATCAGTGTGTGTGTGCGTTTCATATATATATATATATAGTGCTTCAAACAGTGACTCTTAATAAGTTATGTATGTGTTAGATTAAAAAAAAAAAAAAAAACACTCTTCTACCATGTTCCCCCCCCCCCCCACCATAAAACCAAAGCTGAAGGGTTGAGGAGGAGCAATGATATAAAGTCAGAAGTAGGGCTTAATTTTGTTAGCCAACTAATAAGAGTGCATGGGATTGTAGAAAATAATGCCTTACCTTATTCTCTTAAGTTTAAGGAAATAATTTTTATAAATGTGCAGTATAAACTGCTTTTATTTTTTTGAGTTGGAATATAGCTGCTTTACCATGTTGTATTAGTTTCTGCTGTACAACAAAGTGAATCAGCTATGTATACATATATCCCCTCCCTCCTGGACCCTCTTTGTGTTAGATGTTTTTTAACTTAGAGCTAAAGTAAATTGAGGAAAGTTTATTGGAAGGCTTAGAACTTGGGCAGGCAGGGTTTTGGAAACTAGGCAAGATTTTGGGAAAAAAGAACAGAATTAACATGAGTGTGTGTGGCCCATTGAGCCCCATTTGATGACAGAGGATGTTTTTTGAATGTAGGGAAATTAGAGGAGGAGCCTGCTTACAAGGGCCTTTGTGGTTACCACCAGCCCATGCCACAGATATGACACTGAACACAGAACTCAAATGATGTTTCCCAAGAGTACACTCCTGGCACAGGCTTTCATGGGAGCCAGAATGAGAGCCCAGCCCTACGTCTTTCCCCCCTTTCTTCTTTCCTTCTTTCTCTTTCACTGAAGATACCAAGTTGAATCAAGCTCGTCTGCTTCTTAGGGGCTGTTGGAGTAGAGTAAGTCCCCTATATACGAACCTTCAAGTCATGAACTTTCAAAGATATGAACATATTATAAACTCTAACAATACAGTGCTATAAAGGCAATTTTGTTAGTTGGGTACTGAGGGTAGCTTTGTTAGACTTACAAATATATTGGACTTAACTGATCTTAACTGACTTAACCATCTTGGAATGGAACTCATTCGTATATAGGAGACTTACTGACAAGTGATAAATGCTATAACTGAGGTGCAGCCACAGAGTTAGGGGGTAAAAGAGGCTTCAGTTCAGTTCAGTTGCTCAGTCATGTCCGACTCTTTGCGACCCCATGAATCGCAGCACACCAGGCCCTCCTGTCCATCACCAACTCCCAGAGTTCACTCAGACTCACGTCCATTGAGTCAGTGATTCCATCCAGCCATCTCATCCTCTGTCGTCCCCTTCTCCTCCTGTCCCCAACCCCTCCCAGCATCAGAGTCTTTTCCAATGAGTCAACTCTTCGCATGAGGTGGCCAAAGTACTGGAGTTTCAGCTTTAGCATCTTTCCTTCCAAAGAAATCCCAGGGCTGATCTCCTTCAGAATGGACTGGTTGGATCTCCTTGCGGTCCAAGGGACTCTCAAGAGTCTTCTCCAACACCAGAGTTACCTGTGGCGGATTCATTTTGATATTTGGCAAAACTAATACAATTATGTAAAGTTTAAAAATAAAATAACATTAGAAAAAGAAAAAAAAAAAAGAGGCTTAGAAAGGCTTTAACCAGCTCTCCGCTCCTGACTGAACGGGGTTGGATATACCCAGAGGAAAAAACACAGGTTCTTGGGGAGGACAATAAGATGAAGCAGTATTCAAGGAAGATTATTCTGCAAGCTGGTGCATTATGAATTAGACGGTAAAAACACAGTAAAGAGACCACCAGATGGTAGTAATTATAATGACAACAGTAATAGTAATATCATCTCTTTTGAAAGGCCATTATAACTTCACTCAATTCTTCATTGCAATCCCACAAGAAAGTGCTGCTATTCCCATTTTACAGGTCAGGAAAATGAAGCTGACAGAGATAAAGTCACCTAACATCAGAGTGCTTTGTTACTGATGTTGAGGGTTTCTTTTTTTTTTTTTTTTAATACTTTGTTTATTTATTTACTTTGGCCATGCTCTGCAGCCTGCCGGATCTTAGTTCCCCAACCGGGGATCGAACCTGGGCCACAGCAGTGAAAGCGCCAAGTCCTAACCACTGGAACACCAGGGAATTCCCTGAGGTTTTTAATTAAGAAAAAATTCTAACCCATAGAAAAGTACAGAGAAAAATACCATCTCACCCTTACTGCCATATTTCAGATATATTTTTTAAAACAAAATGTTGAAGATAGTTTCCTTGTTCCTCTTCTCACACCCGTCTTCCTCCTCAGAGATAACCAACGCATACTTTTCTTCCGACCTTGCCGCGCAGCCCGTGGGATCTCAGTTTCCTGATCAGGGACAAGACGCTCATGGTGGAAGCGTGGAGTCTTAACCACTGGACCACCAGGGAAGTTCCAACCAATACATACTCTTATATGAGTATATTTCCTTCATAGCAATTTTTAATTCATTTCCTTCACAGCTAATGAGTGGAGATATACGTATATAAAGAATTGCTAGGACTTGGTGACAATTTAGAACTGGGGTTGGAAAGAACAAGAGAAGGCAAAGATTACTTTAAGGTTCTGACAACAAAAGCATTGTCAGAATACTTGTCCTGAGCCCAATCCCTGTGCCAGACACTTGACATGTATCATCTTATTTAATCCTTTTGGCAGCCCCAACAGGTGGACACTATCATGATCCCATCTTAGAGACTGCAAATAAGGCTTACAGAAGCTGGTTACTTATTTCACCAGGGGCGTGGTAGAGCAGCAAACTCCTGCAGTCTGACTCTATGCTTTAAACCATGTTTCTATTGTAGCACTAATCTAAGAGAGTCATAGTTTCCTAGGAAATAAATGGTAGTTTTATTTATAGAAACAGGGCATCAGAAAGGATAGGTATTCTTGTCTGTACTTTTACGAGGAAGAAACCAAGGCAAGGATCCATTATGTGACCTCATTTCCCCTATGTTGAGTTTTTCCTCTTAGAACAGTTTTCAGAGACCTGACTTTAACCTTGCTTTTTACCCAAGGACAATGTAAATACTATTCAATGTATTTTTTAAATTTATTTCTTTATTGAAGGATAATTGCTTTACCAGAATTTTGTTGTTTTCTGTCAAACCTCAACATGAATCAGCCACAGGTATACATACATCCCCTCCCTTTTGAACCTCCCTCCCCCTCCCACCCCTCTAGGTGGATAGAGCCCGTTTGAGTTTCCTGAGTCATACAGCAAATTCCCATTGGCTATCTATTTTACATATGGTAATGTTATTCTTTCCATATATCTCACCCTCTCCTCCCCTCTCCCCATGTCCATAAGTCTATTCTCTAAGTCTTTTCTCCATTGCTGCCCTATAAATAAATTCCTTGGTACCATTTTTCTAGATTATGTATATATGCATTAGAATACAATATTTATCTTTCTGACTCACTTCACTCTGTATAATAGGTTCTAGGTTCATCCACCTTATCAGAACTGACTCAAATGCATTCCTTTTTATGGCCGAGTAATATTCCATTGTGTATATGTACCACAACTTCTTTATCCACTTATCTGTCGATGGACATCTAGGTTGCTTCCATGTTCTAGCTACAGTAAATGGTTCTGCAATGAACAATGGGATACATGTGTCTGTTTCAATTTTGGTTTCCTCAGGGTATATGCCTAGAAGTGGGATTGCTGGGTCATATGGTGGTTTTATTCCTAGTTTTTTAAGGAATCTCCATACCGTCTTCCACAGTGGCTGTATCAATTTACATTCCCTCCAACAGTGCAAGAGCATTCCCTTTTCTCCAAACTCTCTCCACCATTTATTGTTTGTAGACTTTTTGATGATGGCCATTCAGACTGGTGTGAGGTGGTATCTCATTGTAGTTTTGATTTGCATTTCTCTAATAATGAGCAATATTGAGCATCTTTTCATGTGTTTGTTAGCCATCTGTATGTCTTCTTTGGAGAAATGTCTATTTAGGTCTTTTCCCCCACTTTTTGATCAGGTTGTTTTTCTGGCATTGAGTTGTATGAGCTGCTTGTATATTTTGGAAATTAATCCTTTGTCAGTTGTTTCATTTGCTATTATTTTCTCCCATTCTGAGGGTTGTCTTTTCACCTTGCTTATAGTTTCCTTTGCTGTGCAAAAGCTTTTAAATTTAATCAGATCCCACTTGTTTACTTTTGTTTTTATTTCCATTACTCTAGGAGGTGGGTCATAGAGGATCTTGCTTAGATTTATGTCATCAAATGTTCTGCTTATGTTTTCTTCTAAGAGTTTTATAGTTTATGGTCTTACATTTAGATCTTTAATCCATTTTGAGTTCATCTTTGGGTATGGTGTTAGGAAGTGTTCTAATTTCATTCTTTTACATGTAGCTGTCTAGTTTTCCCAGAACCATTTATTGAAGAGGCTATCTGTGCCCCATTGTATATTCTTGCCTCCTTTGTCAAAAATAAGGTACCCATAGGTGCAAGGGTTTATTTCTGGGCTTTCTGTCTTGTTCCATTGGTCTATATTTCTGTTTTTGCAGCAGAACCATACTGTCTTGATGACTGTAGCTTTGTAGTATAATCTGAAGTCAGGAAGGTTGATTCCTCCAGCTCAATGCTTCTTTCTCAAGACTGCTTTGGCTATTTGGGGTCTTTTGTGTTTCCATAAATTGTGAAATATTTTGTTCTAGTTCTGTGAAAAATGTCATTGGTAATTTGATAAGGATTGCACTGAATCTGTAGATTGGATTTGGTAGTATACTCGTTTTCACAATATTGATTCTTCCTACCCAGGAACATGGAATATCTCTCCATCTGTTTATGTCATCTTTGATTTTTTTCATCAGTGTCTTATAATTTTCTCTGTACAGTCCTTTTGTCTCCTTAGGTAAGTCTATTCCTAGATATTTAATTCTTTCTGTTGCAATGGTGAATAGGATTGATTCCTTAATTTCTCTGATTTTTCATTGTTGGTAAATAGAAATGCAAGTGATTTCTGTGTATTGATTTTGTATCCTGCAACTTTGCTAAATTCACTGATTAGCTCTAGTAATTTTCTGATAACTATCTTTAGGGTTTTCTATGTACAGTATCATGTCACCTGCAAACAGTGAGAGCTTTACTTCTTTTCCAATCTGGATTCCTTTTACTTTTCTTCTCTGACTGCTGTAGCTAGGACTTCCAGAACTATGCTGAAAAACAGCAGTGAAAGTGGACACCCTTGTCTTGTTCCTGATCTTAGGGGAAATGCGTTCAATTTTCACCATTGAGAATAATGTTTGCTGAAGGTTTATCATATATGGCCTTTGCTATTTTGAGGTAGTTCCTTCTATGCCCATTTTTTGAAGAGTTTTAATCATAAATGGGTGCTGAATTTTGTCAAAGGCTTTTTCTGCATCTATTGAGACGATCATATGGTTTTTCTTTCAATTTGTTAATATGGTTGATTTGCATATATTGAAGAATCCTTACATTCCTGGAATAAATCCAACTTATTCATGGTGTATGAGCTTTTTGATGTGTTGCTGAATTCTGTTTGCTAAAATTTTTGTTGAGGAGTTTTGCATCTATGTTCATCAGTGATATTGGCCTGTTCAGTTCAGTTGCTCAGTCGTGTCCGACTCTTTGCGACCCCGTGAATCGCAGCACGCCAGGCCTCCCTGTCCATCACCAACTCCTGGAGTTCACCCAGACTCACATCCATCGAGTCAGTGATGCCATCCAGCCATTTCATCCTCTGACGTCCCCTTCTCCTCCTGCCCCCAATCCCTCCCAGCATCAGAGTCTTTTCCAATGAGTCAACTCTTCGCATGAGGTGGCCAAAGTACTGGAGTTTCAGCTTCAGCATCATTCCCTCCAAAGAAATCCCAGGGCTGATCTCCTTCAGAATGGACTGGCTGGATCTCCTTGCAGTCCAAGGGACTCTCAAGAGTCTTCTCCAACACCACAGTTCAAAAGCATCAATTCTTTGGCACTCAGCCTTCTTCACAGTCCAACTCTCACATCCAGACATGACCACTGGAAAAACCATAGCCTTGACGAGACGGACCTTTGCTGGCAAAGTAATGTCTCTGCTTTTGAATACGCTATCTAGGTTGGTCACAACTTTCCTTCCAAGGAGTAAGTGTCTTTTAATTTCATGGCTGCAGTCACCATCTGCAGTGATTTTGGAGCCCCAAAAAATAAAGTCTGACACTGTTTCCACTGTTTCCCCATCTATTTCTCATGAAGTGATGGGACCAGATGCCACGATCTTCATTTTCTGAATGTTGAGCTTTAAGCCAACTTTTTCACTCTCCTCTTTCACTTTCATCAAGAGGCTTTTGAGTTCCTCTTCACTTTATGCCATAAGGGTGGTGTCATCTGCATATCTGAGGTTATTGATATTTCTCCTGGCAATCTTGATTCCAGCTTGTGCTTCTTCCAGCCCAGCGTTTCTCATGATGTACTCTGCATAGAAGTTAAATAAGCAGGGTGACAATATACAGCCTTGATGTACTCCTTTTTCTATTTGGAACCAGTCTGTTGTTCCATGTCCAGTTCTAACTGTTGCTTCCTGACCTGCATACAGATTTTTCTTTTTTTATGTTGTCTTTGTCTGTTTTTGTTATCAGGGTGATGGTGGCCTCGTAGAATGAGTTTGGAAGTATTCCTTCCTCTGCAATTTTTTGAAAGAGTTCTAGAAGGACAGGCATTAGCTCTTCTCTAAATGTTTGATAGAATTCTCCTGTGAAGCCAACTGGTCCTGGGCTTTTGTTTTTTGGAAGATTTTTGATCACAGCTTCAATTTCAGCCCTTATAACTAGGTTGTTCATAATTTCTATTTCTTCCTGGTTCAGTCTTGGAAGATTGAACTTTTCTAAGAATCCGTTCATTTCTTCCAGGTTATCCATTTTATTGCCATAGAGTCATTCATAATAGTCTCTTATAATCCTTTGTATTTCTTCACTGTCTATTGTAACCTCTCCTTTTTCATTTCTAATGTTGTTGATTTGATTCTTTTCTCTTTTTTTCTTGATGACTCTGGTTAAATAAAGGCTTGTCAATTTTGTTTATCTTCTCAAAGAACCAGCTTTTAGTTTTATCAATCTTTACTATTGTTTCTTTCATTTCTTTTTCATCTATTTCTGCTCAGATCTTTATGATTTCTTTCCTTCTACTAATTTTGGGGTTTTTTTGTCCTTCTTTTTTCAGTTGTTTTGGGTGTAAAGTTAGGTTGTCTATTCAATGTTTTTCCTGTTTCTTGAGGTAGGATTGTATTGCTATAAACTTCCCTCTTAGAACTGCTTTTGCTGCATCCCGTTGGTTTTGAGTTGTCGTGTTTTCATTGTCATTTGTTCCTAGAAATTTTCTGATTTCCCTTTTGATTTCTTCAGTAACCTGTTGGTTATTTGGGAACATGTTGTTTAATCTCCATGTCTTTGTGTTTCTTACAGTTTTTTTCTTGTAATTTATATACAGTCTCATACCATTGTGGTTGGAGAAGATCCTTGATATGATTTCAATTTTCTTAAATTTACTGAGGTCTGATTTGTGACCCAAGATGTGGTCTATCATGGAGAATGTTCCATGTACACTTGAGAAGAAGATGTATTCTTCTGCATTTGGATGGAATGTCCTGAAGATATCCTTCTCATCTAATATATCATTTAAGACTTGTGTTTCCTTATTAATTTTCTGTTTGATGATCTGTCCATTGGTGTGAGTGGGGTGTTAAAGTCTCCTACTGTTATTGTGTTACTGTCAATTTCTCCTTTTATGTCTGTTAGTGTTTATCTTATGTATTGAGGTGCTCTTATGTTGGGTGCATAGATATTTACAATTGTTATGTCTTCCTCTTGGATTGATCCCTTGATCATTATTTAGTGTCTTTCCTTATCTCTTGTAATATTCTTTAAGGTCTATTTTGTCTGATATGAGAATTGCTACTCCAGCTTTCTTTTCCTCACCATTTTCATGGAATATATTTTTCCAACCTCTCACTTTCAGCCTATATGTGTCTTTAGGTCTGAAGTGGGTTTCTTGTAGACAGCATATATATGGGTCTTATTTTTGTATCCATTCAGCCAGTATGTGTCTTTTGGTTGAAGCATTTAACCCATTTACATTTAAAGTAATTATTGATATATATGTTCCTATTGCCATTTTCTTAATTGTTTGGGGTTGATTTTGTAGATCTTTTTTCTTCTCTTTTATTTCTTAACTATATAAGTCCTTTTAACATTGTTGTAAAGCTGGTTTGGTGGTACTAAATTCTCTTAACTTTTGCTTGTCTGAAAACCTTTTTATTTCTCCATCAATTTTGAATGAGATCCTTGCTGGGTACAGTAATCTTGATTGTAGATTTTTCCCTTTCAGTACTTTAAGTATATCCTGCCATTCCCTTATGGCCTGAAGAGCTGAAAGACCAGCTGTTAAGCGTATGGGGTTTCCCTTGTATGGGGTTTTCCCTTGCTGCTTTTAATATTCTTTCTTTGTGTTTAGTCTTTATTAGTTTAATTAGTATGTGTCTTGGTGTTTCTTCTTGGGTTTATCCTGTATGGGACTCTTTGTGCCTCTTAGACTTGATTGACTATTTCCTTTTCCATGTTGGGGAAATTTTCAACTATAATCTCTTCAAAAACTTTCTCATACTCTTTTTTTCCTGGGACCCCTATAATTTGAATGCTGGTGCATTTGATATTGTCCCAGAGGTCTCTGAGACTGTCCTCAGTGCTTTTCATTCTTTTTACTTTATTCTGCTCTTCAGAAGTTATTTCTACCATTTTATCTTCCAGCTCACTGATTCATTCTTCTGCTTCAGATATTCTGCTAGTGATTCCTTCCAGAGTATTTTTGATTTCAGTAATTGTGTTGTTTGTCTCTGTATGTTTATTCTTTAATTCTTCTAGGTCCTTGTTAATTGATTCTTGCATTTTCTCCATTTTGTTTTCAAGGTTTTTGACCATCTTTACTATCATTATTCTGAATTCTTTTTCAGGTAGTTTGCCTATTCCCTCTTCATTTATTTGGACTTCTGTATTTCCAGTTTGTTTCTTCATTTGTGTAGTATTTCTCTACCTTTTCGTTATTTTTTTTTTTAAACTTATTGTGTTTGAGGTCTCCTTTTCCCAGGGTTCAAGGTTGAATTCTTTCTTCCTTTTGATTTCTGCCCTCCTAAGGTTGCTCCAGTGGTTTGTGCAAGCTTCATATAGGGTGAGATTTGTGCTGTTTTTGTTTGTTTGTTTGTTTTTCCTCTGATGGGCAAGGCTGAGTGAGGTGGTAATCCTGTCTGCTGACTGAGTAGGTATTTTTGTTTTGTTTGTTGTTTAGATGAGGCGCCCTGCACAGGGTGCTACTGGTGGTTGGGTGATGCCGGGTCTTGTATTCAAGCGGTTTCCTTTGTGTGAGTTCTCATAGCATAGGAACCTGGAATGTCAGGTCCATGAATCAAGGCAAATTGGAAGTGGTCAAACAAGAGATGGCAAGAGTGAACATCGACATTCTAGGAATCAGCAACCTAAAATGGACTGGAATGGGTGAATTTAACTCAGATGACCATTATATCTATGACTGCGGGCAGGAATCCCTTAGGAGAAATGGAGCAGCCATCATGGTCAACAAAAGAGTCCGAAATGAAGTACTTGGATGCAATCTCAAAAACAAAAGAATGATCTCTGTTTGTTTCCAAGGCAAACCATTCAATATCACAGTAATCCAAGTCTATGCCCCAACCAGTAAGGCTGAAGAAGCTGAAGTTGAACGGTTCTATGAAGACCTACAAGACCTTTTAGAACTAACACCCAAAAAAGATGTCCTTTTCATTATAGGGGACTAGAATGCAAAAATAGGAAGTCAAGAAATACCTGAAGTAACAGGAAAATTTGGCCTTGGAATATGGAATGAAGCAGGGCAAAGACTAATAGAGTTTTGCCAAGAAAATGCACTGGTCATAACAAACACCCTCTTCCAACAACACAAGAGAAGACTCTACACATGGACATCACCAGATGGTCAACACTGAAATCAGATTGATTATATTCTTTGCAGCCAAAGATGGAGAAGCTCTATACAGTCAACAAAAACAAGACCGGGTGCTGACTGTGGCTCAGATCATGAACTCCTTATTGCCAAATTCAGACTGAAATTGAAGAAAGTAGGGAAAACCACTAGACCATTCAGGTATGACCTAAATCAAATCCCTTATGATTATACAGTGGAAGTGAGAAATAGATTTAAGGGACTAGATCTGATAGATAGAGTGCCTGATGAACTATGGACGGAGGTTTGTACATTGTACAGGAGACAGGGATCAAGACCATCCCCATGGAAAAGAAATGCAAAAAAGCAAAATGGCTGTCTGAGGAGGCATTACAAATAACTGTGAAAAGAAGAGAAGCAAAAAGCAAAGGAGAAAAGGAAAGATATAAGCATCTGAATGCAGGGTTCCAAAGAATAGCAAGGAGAGATAAGAAAGCCTTCCTCAGCGATCAATGCAAAGAAACAGAGGAAAACAATAGAATGGGAAAGACTAGAGACCTCTTCAAGAAAATTAGAGATACCAAGGGAACACTTCATGCAAAGATGGGCTCTGTAAAGGACAGAAATGGTATGGACCTAACAGAAGCAGAAGATATTAAGAAGAGGTGGCAAGAATACACAGAAGAACTGTACAAAAAGATCTTCATGACCAAGATAATCACGATGGTGTGATCACTCACCTAGAGCCAGACATCCTGGAATGTGAAGTCAAGTGGGCCTTAGAAAGCATCACTACGAACAAAGCTAGTGGAGGTGATGGAATTCCAGTTGAGCTATTCCAGATCCTGAAAGATGATGCTGTGAAAGTGCTGCACTCAATATGCCAGCAAATTTGGAAACCTCAGCAGTGGCCACAGGACTAGAAAAGGTAAGTTTTCATTCCAATCCCAAAGAAAGGCAATGCCAAAGAATGCTCAAACTACTGCACAATTGCACTCATCTCACACGCTAGTAAAGTAATGCTCAAAATTCTTCAAGCCAGGTTCAGCAATACATGAACCGTGAACTTCCAGATGTTCAAGCTGGTTTTAGAAAAGGCAGAGGAACCAGAGATCAAATTGCCAACATCCGCTGAATCATGGAAAAAGCAAGAGAGTCCAGAAAAACACCTATTTCTGCTTTATTGTCTATGCCAAAGCCTTTGACTGTGTGGATCACAATAAACTGTGGAAAATTCTGAAAGAGATGGGAATACCAGACCACCTGACCTGTCTCTTGAGAAACCTATATGCAGGTCAGGAAGCAACAGTTAGAACTGGACATGGAACAACAGACTGCTTCCAAATAGGAAAAGTAGTACGTCAAGGCTGTATACTGTCACCCTGCTTATTTAACTTCTATGCAGAGTACATCATGAGAAATGCTGGGCTGGAAGAAACACAAGCTGGAATCAAGATTGCCGGGAGAAATATCAATGACCTCAGATATGCAGATGACACCACCCTTATGGCATAAAGTGAAGAGGAACTCAAAAGCCTCTTGATGAAAGTGAAAGAGGAGAGTGAAAAAGTTGGCTTAAAGCTCAACATTCAGAAAATGAAGATCGTGGCATCTGGTCCCATCACTTCATGAGAAATAGATGGGGAAACAGTGGAAACAGTGTCAGACTTTATTTTTTGGGGCTTCAAAATCACTGCAGATGGTGACTGCAGCCTTGAAATTAAAGGGCGCTTACTCCTTGGAAGGGAAGTTATGACCAACCTAGATAGCATATTGAAAAGGAGAGATATTACTTTGCCAGCAAAGGTCCGTCTCGTCAAGGCTATGGTTTTTCCAGTGGTCATGTCTGGATGTGAGAGTTGGACTGTGAAGAAAGCTGAGCGCCGAAGAATTGATGCTTTTGAACTGTGGTGTTGGAGAAGACTCTTGAGAGTCCCTTGGACTGCAAGGAGATCCAGCCAGTCCATTCTGAAGGAGATCAGCCCTGGGATTTCTTTGGAGGGAATGATGCTGAAGCTGAAACTCCAGTACTTTGGCCACCTCATGCGAAGAGTTAACTCATTGGAAAAGACTCTGATGCTGGGAGGGATTGGGGGCAGGAGGAGAAGGGGACGTCAGAGGATGAAATGGTTGGATGGAATCACCGACTCAATGGACGTGAGTCTGGGTGAACTCCAGGAGTTGGTGATGGAGAGGGAGGCCTGGCGTGCTGCGATTCACGGTGTCGCAAAAAGTCGGACACGACTGAGTGACTGAACTGACTGAGGGTTAGTTCTCTGGTAGTCTAGAGTCTTGGAGTCAGTATTCCCACTGTAAAGGCTCAGAGCTTGATCTCCTGTGTCACAAAGTAATTTAGTGGAAGAGATGAAATGGGCACCCAGCTCTCAATTTTCAATCCAGTGATCGATTTCACTACACAGGATCCCCTTAGAAGAGCCATTGGTTCTCTATTTTTTTCAGAGCACTGGAGGAAGAGACAGTCACCACTAAAGAGTAAGAAGAAAAGTAACAATTTCACAAATCCATAGTAGCCAGAAGAATGTGACACTTTTATATGCCAAGGGAGCCCCAAAAATATCAATGTATTTTTAAATAAAGAATAATATAAAGTCAAAAGCATGGTTAGGGCCTTGGTCTTCTGATTCACAGATCCTAAAATGATGGTATTTTCCTTAGACTGATTTGTCTTGGAAACATTAATGAAAGACTATAATCCCCAGGATTAGAGTGGGTTATGGCCCTGGTAGTTGTTTGGCTGTGCAATGCTTCATACATTGACTGGAGAACCAGTTCTCCACTACAAAGGAAAACACAACCAAAGCATTTAGTCAAGTAGTACCTCAAGAATATCATCCAGGGACTTCCCTGACAGTCCAGTGGCTAAGATTTTGCACTCCAATGCAGGGGGCCCAGGTTCAACCCCTGATCAGGGAACTAGAGCCAACATGCCGCAACTGAGAGATCCTGCAACTAAGGCCCCAGCATAGCCAAATAAAAATGTTTTTAAAAGCCTTAAAAAAATGTCATCCAGTTGAGCATTTCCTTACTGGCCCCTTTCTCTGTTCATCTTGGAAACTTTTCCTAGGTGTATCGTTGCTTGGATCTGAGTAGTTTATGAGTCGAGAAACAGACAAATTGATCACAGGCTCTCAATATAAAATTCAAGAGTGCTTTCATTTCTGGCAGGTAGATGGCATTCTGGGAACTGTAGTTCAAAATAATTAGTCAAAGCCTTGCCTTAAAACCAAGAAAAATCTCTTTCTTCTTGCTTTTATGGGCAACCATTTTAAAAGCTGCCTGCCAAGTCACTTGAGCTCTACTCTTGTGTTTTGATGTTACTAGAACCTCCTCAAAGCAATTACTCCCTTGTACCTCAGCAAAGCCAAGCCTCAGCTCAATGCATATGGATTAGAAAAACCTTTTACTTAATAGAAATTGGAGCAGCATTGACTGCAGTGAATGAATCAAGAGTAGAAAGAGGATCTTCACGTGATAATCCTTAAACCCCACTCCAGAACTAGCCTTATGACACTCGGCACTCAGGGAAAAGGAGATCAATGTAATTCCTAGAGCATTAGAAATAACCTCTTCAGCCCTGTGGCCCTCTGAAACCTCATATGATAAAAAAAAAAAAAATCAGAAAGCAGCAATACAGTAACTGGTATATGTGTTTGATAAGGTTTTATTTACAAAAATACCTCAATATAATTAGCTACTATTTGGAGGACCATTTGCTTGATATATACTATCTCACTTATCACAACAAGAGGCTCTTAGACAAATTTTGCAAATGGGGAACCAAGGCTCTGACAGTTTTGTTAGGTGTATGTAGCTACTAAGTGGCCGAGCCAGAAATTGAGCTAAATGAACTGTCTTCCAACTCCAAAGTCTGTGTCTCCACTTGTATGTATCTGGATAGGTGATCAAGGACTGATCTAGTCAAGAACTCAGTTTTGCTCTCTATCAGAAATTAAAGCTGTAACAGCTTCAATATGGACCGAACTGAGGCCAGATTAAATATGCATGTAAAGTGATAAATTTTAGTTAAGTAATATAAATCTATAACGGATCCTGTGTCCTCAGGACACAATAAATATTAATGGTATTTTACTTTTGGGCAGGAGGATCATTTGTTGTTGTTCAGTCACTCAGTCATGTCCAACTGTTTGTGACCCCATGGACTGCAGCACACCAGCCTTCCCTGTCCTTCACCACCTCCCAGAGCTTGCTCAGATTCACATCCATTGAGGGTCCATATGAACAGAATCACAGTAGCCTATATTCCCCAGCAACTCTCCTGGAAAACAGAATGTTTTCCTTCAGTGAAGGTTCTCTCATCACCTGGGAAGCAGAGCCCTCACCAAATATTCCCCATTCTGTCTAAAAGACCACCTTGTGCCAGAAAGTACTTGGTGGAAGACAGGTGCGGGAAAGTATTCTTAGTTAACTTGAATATTTAGAATTGACTGAAAGTAAGAAAAGGACTCAGGAATAATCATCTGCATTTTTGTGGTAGTATATAATTTTTCCTCTCAAAAGCTTTCACATATATATATATATGAAATATGTAGTATTTATATATAAATATGTAGTGTGTGTGTGTGTATACAGTTGATCCTTGAACAAAATGAATGTGAACTGAATGGGTTCACACGCATGAGGATTTTTTGTTAATAAATAGTACTACGGTAGTACAAAGCCCACAGCTGGTTGAATTACTGGATGTGGTACTGTGGATACAGAGGGTGGGTCCTGCCACTTGAGCATCCACAGAATTTGGTATTCTCAGCATGTCCTCATATATACCAGGGATGACTGTATGTTGTCTCCAATTAACAATACAAGAATCAAGTGAAGTACTGAATGGTGATTTTTAGGACTTAAATATTAGTATGGGATAAGCAAAACCAAAAGTACATAGAGAGACTTAGTAAAAACCCAAACTCAGAATTTTAACTTCCCCCTCCAATTTCACACATAAGATATATTTGAGCTGATGAGAGATTACTTCCTCTCATAAGTGTCATAGAGATTTATTTTTCCCCCTCTGATTGGGAGCGTAAAGAAACTTGAGGCTAGGTGTAATATTCTAGTTTTATCAAGAACATTCTGAGAGCTTCCAGGCATCAACTTTCATTCCTGTTGGTTTCTAGCAACATTCATCCATGTTAATTTATGTTGTCTTGATGAGATTTTCCATTTAAGGTCATTGGTTGGCCAGCCTCTTCAAATGCATTCTATTCTATACCCAAGGGCTTCCCAGGTGGCTCAGTGGTAAAGAATCTGCCTGCCAGTGCAGGAGATGCAAGAGACATAGGTTTGATCCCTGAGTGGGGAAGATCCTCCCAGAGAAGGAATTGGCAACCCACTCCAGTATTCTTGCCTGGGAAATCCCATCCACAGAGGAGCCAGGCAGGCTACAGTCCATAGTGTTGCAAAGAGTCAGACATGACTGAGCATGCATGCACATATACCCAATCCTATGGGGTTCACACAGTATTTGGCGATAGCTACTAGCATGTTGGTTATTTATTTCTGATCACATGGGTATCATCATATCAAAGAAGTGACCTGGTGTCATAGGTATTGGTCACTGCTGTCTTATGTTCACTTGCTCACAAACTATGCAGCTGTCAAACCCTGATGCGCTCCTCAGAGCAGGCACTGTGCCATCATGACAGACGAGCAGTCAGAGGAGGAAGTGAAGTGTGTGCGTGGGCATGAATTGTGTCTATTAGAGGCACAGTCCCCGCCAGAAATGCTAATGCTACCATGACTCCTGGGGTTTTATTGCCCTCGGAGAGGACCATGAGTTCCTTTCCAGCTTATTTCCAAATGGGGATGCATTACTGTGTTAAAATAAGTAAATAAACAGTGAGTTCGAAACCTCACAATGTGTTATTGAATTTATATCACCTACAGTCCTGCCAGTCTATCAAGAGGAAGACTGTAACCAAGTAACTGAGCAGATAAGTTTAACTGACAATCTTCACTGTATTCATCTGTTTCTACTCCCTGACAAATTTGGTAATGTGGAAATCTTTGGTTACTAATTTTTTAATGTATTGAATTTAAAAATTTTCCCCAACCCCTATATATATTGGTGAGTTTCCCATGATAGGCCCAATTCAGTTTTTAAAATGGTGGATTCTTAGAGCTGTTTGGTCTTTTAAAGATCAGCCTATCCCTTACTGTATTAATAAAAGGTGGAACCTGAGGCCTAGAGTGGATAAGAAACTTACCCAAGTTCACGTAACTGCTCAGTGGCAAAATCTGGATTAGGGCTCAGGTGTCAAGACCTCTCCAGTGCTCTTCCCATGACATCACAGCTACCTTGCAATTCCAATGCCATTGGTATCTGGCAGTTAAAATACAAGAGAGGACCTCCCTGGTGGTCCAGTGGTTAATATCTTGCTTTCCAATGCAAGGGATGCGGGTTCCATCTCTGGTCAGGGAGCTAAGATCCTACATGCCTCTTGGCAAAAAAAAAAAAAAAAAAATATATATATATATATATATATGAAACAGAAACAATATTGTAACAAATTCAATCTAGACTTTTAAAATGGTATGTGTGTGCTCAATTGTATGACTCTCTGCAATCCCATGGACTGTAGCCCACCAGGCTCCTCTGTCCATGGAATTTTCCAGGCAAGAATACTGGAGTGGATTTTCTTAAAAATGGTCCACATCAAAAAAAAAAAAAATATATATATATATATATTAAAAGAAAAAAGTCCAAGAAACTAGCACCTGGAAGTGCTGTCAGTCTGGGTCTCTGCCTTTTAGCCACTGTTTCTGGAGAATGAAAAGAACTCCCGAGCTTTCCACAGAAAATGTCTGGCAGGAGCATTGTACACTCTCACTGAAGGAGAGGAAGGAATTCTGTTTCTGAATATGTTCTGTGTCATCAGCATTTCCCTTGTGAGGATGCAGCCTTTGTTTCACATAAGATAATCTTAATGGAAACAAGGTACTGGAATTTCACGTTGCAATTACTAGCATGCCCTCTTAAGATAATTTATTTTAACTCAGAGATTGTCCATGAATCAACACTGGTACTAATAAGAACCTGGTGCAAATACTTGGTTATTTTGCAGCCAAAAGCTGTTGTCAAAAAAGGGAGATTTTGGTTGGAATTATCCAAACTGTATGTCTGCAGTCAACAAAATTCACCAGATAACATAACAATCCAAGCCCTTCGTTTGTGGATAGTCTTTGGCCTTTGGTTCATTAAACTACTTTTCTCCTATTAAAATGTTTAATTTTTTTTTAGCAGAATAAATTCCTGCATTAGATGAAATTTTCTGGGTTGTAAATAGCCTTCCCAAAGGATTTCAATATACTTGTGGAACCTTTTTGTTTTGCACTTACAAAAGTGATTTTTTTGATCCTTTGGATTTATTTCATTTTATTTACTTAAAAGCTGTTGATAAAAAGATTAAGATGAGCACAGAATTCAGAAATCCTTGGAAGCAATTGTCAGTTTTATTGCTCCTTAAAGAAGCATTAAAAACTGTACACTTAAACAGAAATTGAATTTGCTGTTCATATCCATAAAAGATTTAATGGCATATAAATTGGGAATAATTGTTCTGTTTAAAAGGATTAAATTAAACCTAAATCAATAATAACATGTGCAGTTTCAATTTAACTGCCTACTTAAAATAAAGTGGCAAAGAAATAACTGCTAAATGATTAATAGCAATGCTTTTATTCACCTCCTTGACAGGCAAAATGGCCAGTTATTGAATATTTTATTATGAGTGCAAAGGATGTTAATTGTACTAGAAACATGCTCTAATTTTAGTAATTTTTTGATTGAATACTAAACTGAACACGAAGCTGTTTGTCAAATGGAGATTTGATTTTATTTGGACTGAAGTTGTCACAGTCAGTGCTCGAATGTGGTCCATTAGAGACAGCAAATAGGATGGCATATGCCTAGGAGACCACCCTCCCCTTCCTCTCTGCATCCGTCTCTAACCTGGGCATCTGAAGGGCAGACCTGGCATCTGTTGTCTGAATAGCAACAAAGGCATTGTGTACTCATTGTCTAACCTCCCTATCCGCTGGGGAGAAAACAAGGTGTGTGTTTTGTGTGCACATGATTACCGATGAAGGAGCACTTCACACTCATTGTGTTCCCAGTGTGTTGACCTGGACCACACAACACAAAGGAGCATCTCAGCACACAAGCTCAGAACAATGGGGTTCTTTAGTATCATGTTCTGTTTCAAGCATTAGATTTGTTTCCGTGAAGTATTACAGCTTTTCACGCTCCTGAGTTTGCAAAACATAACCTCCCATTTGTCCCTACATATGGTTTCCATCAAAAGGAAGAGAAAGGGGCGTGTTTTAAGATAGTCATTGTAGGTGTACGCGGTACAGTGTAATTAAAGCTCTTAGAAGAGCCACATTTTCTGATTCTAATCTTGTAAATACACCTTACTAGAGTGTCTCTTCAAACGATTGGTCCAAAAATATCTTTCACAGCCAGAGCAACTCAGTGTGTCTGATTTGTTTCAAAACCTTCTGAATTTTCCAGGTTTCACTCAAAACACCTGTCTTTTCCAGGGTGTGTGATGCTACTTCTGTGGGCAGTGTCTGATGGCAATTTGTTGAGGCTAGAAATTATATCTCCTTCTGAAAGTCTAAAATAATTGAAATCTCCCGGTTTTATCTTCCTCATCATCTCTCAGCAGTGCCTAAAATTTCTCATCATGTGGAAACACAGACATTTCTTAATCCCATTTTCCTAAATCACAGTTGAAACAGAGTCTCCATGATACCTAGTTCTTGGGAAAATATTTTTTTTCTAAGATAGTGTATTCACACTTTCAGGCCACTAAGGTGCCACTTAGTGCATCACGAGACAATGCTGTGTCCTGGAAATAACTTGGGCCTTAGGGAGAAAATAAGCCCTTGAGATCCAATCAGCAGGAAGCACAGGACACACCAGTGCCGTGTCATGTGACAGAACACAACACACAGCCACAGACACCGTGACGGAGCTTGTCGGCACACGCTTTCAGAGCAGACCCTTCCTGGGACCCTCCTTACTTTGTGCCAAGAACATAGTTCCAGGGACTGCCCCAGTGGTCCAGTGACTAAGAATCGGCCTTGCAATGCAGGGATGCAGGTTTGATCCCTAGTCAAGGAACTAAGACCCCACATGCTGCAGGGCAACTAAGCCCTCAGGCCACAACTAGAGAAAAGCCCGCGTGCCACAGCGAAGATCCCGTGTGCCACAACTATGACCCAACACAACCAAATATTTTTTAGAAAGCAAACACAGAAAATAAGAAAATTATATTTTAAAAAAGAACATAGTTCTCAGCATATATATGTATACAAATGTGCTTAATACTCTCAATGACTATGAAGTAGGTACCATTATCTTTTTTTAGGTAGGTACTATTTGCATCCTCATTTTATTGATGAGGAAACTGAAGCACAGAGAAGTACAATAACTTGCCCACACTCCCACGGTAACTGGCAGTACGAGGAATTCAGTGCAGGCAATCTGATCGGAGAAGGCAATGGCACCCCACTCCAGTACTCTTGCCTGGCAAATCCCATGGACGGAGCGACCTGGTAGGCTGCAGTCCATGGGGTCGCTCAGATTCGGACACAACTGAGCAACTTCACTTTCACTTTTCACTTTTACGCATTGGAGAAGGAAATGGCAACCCACTCCAGTGTTCTTGCCTGAGAATCCCAGGGACAGGGGAGCCTGGTAGGCTGCCGTCTATGGGGTCACACAGGGTCGGACACGACTGAAGTGACTTAGCATTAGCATTAGATCAGCACACCATAATATGTTCTATCTTCCCAAAGCCAGCACTCTACAACCCACCCTAGGAAAGCAGTGGGGCGGTGGGCCCCAATAAGATGTGTCACTTTAAAAGAATTTGTCTTTTAATTTATTTTTGCGTCGTCATTGCTGCGCGGGCTTTTCTCTAGTTGTGGATAGCAGGGACACGCTCTAGTTGCGGTGCTTATGCGTCTATTTGCAGTGGCTCCTCTGGTTGTGGAGCACACGCTCTAGGCTCACGTGCCTCAGTGGTTGCAGCCCATGGGCTCAGGAGTTGCTGCGTCCAGGCTCTAGAGCACAGGCTCAGCAGTTGTGGTCATGGGCTGAGTTGCTCCACAGCATGTGGGATCTTCCTGGACTAGAGACTGAACCCATATCTCCTGCATTGGCAGGCTGATTACCACTGAGCCACCAGAGAGGCCCAGATGTATCACTTTTAAGGTTGCCAAGCCCTGCTTTAAACAGTGCAAAGAAGAAGGCTACCTGTTCTAAAACTTTCCCCCAAAAACCATATACAAGCCGTAGATAACCGTAGATAAGCCCTTTGAACACCACATCACTGTGCCTATCCAAATATATCTGTCTTACCTTGTTCTCTAATTGAGTGATTTTGCTAAATTAAATCCAAACTTTCAAGTTAATGGAATTAAGCCATACCCTTCATGGAATTTACAAAGCCCTGCAAAATCTCACCTCGGCTTAACCCTGACCTTCACTCCTCAACCATCCCCACTCCTACCCTCCACTTTATCCATGCAAAATTTGTCCTTTGAAAGCCCCATGTTCTCTCACCTGTCTGTTCCTTTTTACAAGTTGTTTCCTCAGCCTGGCTTAGACTCTCTGCCCTTCTTAGCCTTCGGTATCAGCTAAGCCATCAATGCCTTCAGAAAGCTCCCCTTTCTCCCAAGATGGGACTGGATGTCCCTCCTGAGTCCTGCATTGAACCTGGACTGGCATCTCGTTTCATACATGACGTTTCACATGTTTCAATGCCATTCTCCCAAATCTTCCCACCCTCTCCCTCTCCCACAGAGTCCATAAGACTGTTCTATACATCAGTGTCTCTTTTGCTGTCTCGTATACAGGGTTATTGTTACCATCTTTCTAAATTCCATATATATGCGTTAGTATACTGTATTGGTGTTTTTCCTTCTGGCTTACTTCACTCTGTGTAATAGGCTCCAGTTTCATCCACCTCATTAGAACTGATTCAAATGTATTCTTTTTAATGGCTGAGTAATACTCCATTGTGTATATGTACCACAGCTTTCTTATCCATTCATCTGCTGATGGACATCTAGGTTGCTTCCATGTCCTGGCTATTATAAACAGTGCTGCGATGAACATTGGGGTACACGTGTCTCTTTCCCTTCTGGTTTCCTCAGTGTGTATGCCCAGCAGTGGGATTGCTGGATCATAAGGCAGTTCTATTTCCAGTTTTTTAAGGAATCTCCACACTGTTCTCCATAGTGGCTGTTCTAGTTTGCATTCCCACCAACAGTGTAAGAGGGTTCCCTTTTCTCCACACCCTCTCCAGCATTTATTATTTGTAGACTTTTGGATCGCAGCCATTCTGACTGGTGTGAAATGGTACCTCATAGTGGTTTTGATTTGCATTTCTCTGATAATGAGTGATGTTGAGCATCTTTTCATGTGTTTGTTAGCCATCTGTATGTCTTCTTTGGAGAAATGTCTATTTAGATCTTTGGCCCATTTTTTGATTGGGTCATTTATTTTACTGGAGTTGAGCTGTAGGAGTTGCTTGTATATTTTTGAGATTAGTTGTTTGTCGGTTGCTTCATTTGCTATTATTTTCTCCCATTCTGAAGGCTGTCTTTTCACCTTGCTAATAGTTTCCTTTGATGTGCAGAAGCTTTTAAGTTTAATTAGGTCCCATTTGTTTATTTTTACTTTTATTTCCAATATTCTGGGAGGTGGATCATAGAGGATCCTGCTGTGATGTATGTCAGAGAGTGTTTTGCCTATGTTCTCCTCTAGGAGTTTTATAGTTTCTGGTCTTACGTTGAGATCTTTAATCCATTTTGAGTTTATTTTTGTATATGGTGTTAGAAAGTGTTCTAGTTTCATTCTTTTACAAGTGGTTGACCAGATTTCCCAGCACCACTTGTTAAAGAGATTGTCTTTAATCCATTGTATATTCTTGCCTCCTTTGTCAAAGATAAGGTGTCCATATGTGCGTGGATTTATCTCTGGGCTTTCTATTTTGTTCCATTGATCTATATTTCTGTCTTTGTGCCAGTACCATACTGTCTTGATAACTGTGGCTTTGTAGTAGAGCCTGAAGTCAGGTAGGTTGATTCCTCCAGTTCCATTCTTCTTTCTCAAGATCGCTTTGGCTATTCGAGGTTTTTTGTATTTCCATACAAATTGTGAAATTATTTGTTCTAGCTCTGTGAAGAATACTGTTGGTAGCTTGATAGGGATTGCATTGAATCTATAAATTGCTTTGGGTAGTATACTCATTTTCACTATATTGATTCTTCTGATCCATGAACATGGTATATTTCTCCATCTATTAGTGTCCTCTTTGATTTCTTTCACCAGTGTTTTATAGTTTTCTATATATAGGTCTTTAGTTTCTTTAGGTAGATATATTCCTAAGTATTTTATTCTTTTCGTTGCAATGGTGAATGGAATTGTTTCCTTAATTTCTCTTTCTGTTTTCTCATTATTAGTGTGTAGGAATGCAAGGGATTTCTGTGTGTTGATTTTATATCCTGCAACTTTACTATAATCATTGATTAGTTCTGGTAATTTTCTGGTGGAGTCTTTAGGGTTTTCTATGTAGAGGATCATGTCATCTGCAAACAGTGAGAGTTTTACTTCTTCTTTTCCAATTTGGATTCCTTTTATTTCTTTTTCTGCTCTGATTGCTGTGGCCAAAACTTCCAAAACTATGTTGAATAGTAATGGTGAAAGTGGGCACCCTTGTCTTGTTCCTGACTTTAGAGGAAATGCTTTCAATTTTTCACCATTGAGGATAATGTTTGCTGTGGGTTTGTCATATATAGCTTTTATTATGTTGAGGTATGTTCCTTCTATTCCTGCTTTCTGGAGAGTTTTTATCATAAATGGGTGTTGAATTTTGTCAAAGGCTTTCTCTGCATCTATTGAGATAATCATATGGTTTTTGTTTTTCAATTTGTTAATGTGGTGTATTACATTGATTGATTTGCAGATATTGAAGAATCCTTGCATCCCTGGGATAAAGCCCACTTGGTCATGGTGTATGATCTTTTTAATGTGTTGTTGGATTCTGATTGCTAGAATTTTGTTTAGGATTTTTGCATCTATGTTCATCAGTGATATTGGCCTGTAGTTTTCTTTTTTTGTGGGATCTTTGTCAGGTTTTGGTATTAGGGTGATGGTGGCCTCATAGAATAAGTTTGGAAGTTTACCTTCCTCTGCAATTTTCTGATTGGCCCTGTTCTCCTGCTCGGTGCACTCATGACTCCAGTTGTAAATCGCTCATTTCCTGGTCTGTATCCCCAACTGAGCTTACCATCATCTCCCCCTAACTTGTGTGGGGATGTGCAGTCGTGTCCGACTCTTTGTAAGCTCCTCTGTCCATGGAATTTTCCAGGCAAGAATACTAAAGTGACTTGCCATTTCCTATTCCAGAGGATCTTCCTGACCCAGGGATCGAACATCTCCTGCATTGACAGGCGTGTTCTTGACCACTAGCACCACCTCCCCCTAACTCAGTACATGCTCAGTAAACATCTATAGAATCACTGAACAAGCAAATGCATGAGGAAAGTTAAATTCTGTTGAATCAAGTGAATGAATGAATGAGGAGAGTTAAACTCACATTTTCCTTTGAATATATCATAGATATGGGGAAAATGGCACATTTCTTCATTTAAAAAAATACTTTCTATCTTTATTTACTTGAAGATGTACTTTCATCTTTTCTTCCCCATCTAAACAACCATTGCTGAACCTTATACTTGATGCAGCACAAAATAAGCCCTAAAGTCATTCACTTGTTTGGTCCAAAGAAAACAGCTTTTCTGCATGTTTAAATACTAATTTACTACTGTTGGGGTTTTTTTAAAAATATAAATATCTAATGCTCAGTTATTGATTCAGGCATCACTTTTTACCTCTTCTGTCCATAGCACAGGGCAGAGGTTAGGGAAAGGAAGGCCAGCCCTGCTGCCCAGGACCGTCACCTAGGTGAGGAGATACAGTTGCCATGGTGAACAGTGAACTAAGCACAAATACAGCACATGAATTTAGCTACATTGTCTCATCTGGATTGTATGCAATCTTGAGAAATAAACAGAACAAATATAACTGATCCCTAACTTAGGGATGAGAGAAACCGGCTCAGAGATGACATGGTCTACCAGCTGAGGCACAGACAGGTAGTGACGGACCCAGGACTTGAGCCCAGGTCTGTCTAGTCCCAAGTCCAGATTATGCCCTGCTGGACCAACCCCTGCCCCTGGGACAGTAGGGGACATCGCACAGAGAGACCTCCTCAAAGCCCCAGGGGCAGGTAGCCCTGTGGAGTTTCAGGAGTGACAAGTCACACGGTTTGATGTCAGTTTCCTGACTATCATGGACCATCCATCCAGGCCCTTTGCTGGAGGAGAATATCATTTTTCTTCCCTCAGTGGAAAAGGCAGAGCAGTCCGTCCCAATAAGTTTTCCATCTTAACATGTGAAGTACAGATTCAGAGTGACGAGGGGAACTCCCCGCAGTCCAGTGGGTTAGGACTCAGGTCTTACACCAGTGTGGCCCACGCTCAGTCCTGGATCGGGGAACTGACATCCCGTCCAGCAAGCCTTGTGTCATGGTTTAAAAAAAAAAAAAAAACACTAAAAATTCAAAGTGACAATTTAGCAAGATATGGAAGTTGGGGCTTTCTGCTCTAGTTTCTGCTTTACATCAAATCAAAGAAATCTAGGTTCACATTAAGAAGACTAAATTAGCATTAGGGACCCCATTAGTTTGTTTACCCAGCATAAAATTATGTCCTCTGTAAACGGGAATATCAAATAGCATAAAAAGCCCAGATGATTTACATTTTCTTTTTGATTAGAGGATTGCATCTACTGTACTCAAGGAAAATCTCTCCCATTTAGCTTTTGAAGATCAAAAGAGGCCATTAAATATGCCCGTATTACCAGCATTTTTTTTTCCTTTTTTGATTAAGACTAGGAGGTGCTTTACAAATTGAGATCGTCATAGGGGAAAAGGGAGGACTTGATTTGGGGTCATATGTACTGATTATGGACCCATTCATATGGACCAGGCAGGACCCTATGCTTAACCTTTTATTCATATAGGGCTTTTCTACACCTTAAAACACATGCTGACCTGTCTACTGAGTTTTGTGTACACAGACCTGACCCAGAGAATATGAGCTGAGAGCTTTCAGAGGCATTGTCTGATCCCAAATGTGAAGGATCTTCCCGTAGCATATTTGAAAAAAAAAGACAAAATGAAGTGATGAATAAAAATCACTGATTCAGGAGGATGAACCTGTGTAGGTGTTCAGTTGGCATAAATCCTGCTTTTCTCCCACAAAGATGCAGACTGAGTCGTTGTCCAGGCAACGGTCGAATTTTCCTTCCTTGATAAACAGCTAAATGTGTATATCACCAGCTAAGTGTGAAATCCATTTTATCTGCAGCAGCTTATTACTTATGCAACTTATGGTGTGTCTAAGTAATAGCATTCCTCGCACCAAGATGATTTCGCTGGCTTAATGTTACAGACATTGGTTTTCCAGCATTTAGAAATGAACCATCCCCCTTTTTTATTCCATATTTCAATGAACTTAGATAATGACGACTTTTTGCCCTTATGTGTAGTGTGTAGGCCTGGTCTGAGCCTGAGATGTGTCTTTCACATGTTACATAGTAAAAAGGAAAATTGTAAGAGAAAGATGGAGACTGATGTCGAGTAAGATGGTCAGCTGAAGAGAATGAGTAATCTGTTTGGATGAAGGACTTGACATTTCTTTTCTGCTCTGGGCAGCCGACAACCCACAGAAGACAAATACTCACACCTCCGATACGATCCAAACTGGAAGAGTAAGAAAGAGGAGGGAAAGTTGTTGCCTGTAGAAGCGTTGCCGGAGTCTGTGGACAGCTCTACAGAAAATCTGACTCTGAACCCACTCTACCCTTCCAAGGAGCCTTCGATGGACCTCTCAGCGGGGAAAGGTGAACAGAAGAGCCCACGGAGCACAGCCTCCTTACTTGGGAGTGAATTCGTAAGCCCGAACTATGAGCTCAGCACCCACCGCACTGAGCCATTTTCCGTGCTGAGTGACAGCGACCCTGAGGAAAAGTCCAGCAACCTCTCTCGGTACTTGAAGAGTTCAAGTTCACGCAGCGAGGCATTCCTGCCAGGATCACGCGGCCCTAGGCGAAGGAAGTCCAAACAATATTTTGTGGAAAAGAACAAGCTGACTTTGGGATTACCCACTCCAAGAATGGACTCTTATCTTCAACTTCACAATAAAAAAAGGGGGGAAGGTCACCTAGAACAGGTACGTAGCGACTTCTTAAAAATCTCTTCCGGGCACTCGACTAGCATTTGCCTCTGTTTGAAACAGCTGGGTATCACTTCCTTTGGGGTGGCGATGTCATTGTAAGCACCCGGCTGAGTAAAACAAACACCCTGTACCTTGCCCCTCTTTGAAGAATTGGGGGGATTATTCCACAAATTCTTAAAAGCAAAATAGAAGTCATTAATGGCTTACAGTGCTGTAATTCAATTATTAGACCCAAAATGTTTCCATCCAAGGAACCATAGGTTTTTTTTTTTAAACTATAAACTCCATTAGATAAAATACAGAGCTGAGGGTTTGATTCTCTGTGTTGGCTGCCTTTGTTCCCACAAAAGCACTGGTCTTCAATCCTATTAAATCCCTCTAGTACATTGGCGGTGACATGACATACTCATTATCAGTAACAGCCACTGACAGAAGTGATTCTTAGCTCAGATTCTGTGTGTATGTGTGTGTATACATATATGTATGTGTGTGTGTATGTATATATATATATGTGTGTGGAGAAGGAAATGGCAACCCACTCCAGTATTCTTGCCTAGAGAATCCTGTGGACAGAGGAGCCTGATGGGCTGCTGTCCATAGGGTCGCATAGAGTCGGACACAACTGAAGCAACTTCGCATGCATGCATGGGAGAAGAAAATGGCATCCCACTCCAGTATTCTTGCCTGGAGAATCCCAGGGATGGAGGAGCCTGGTGGTCTGCCGTCTATGGGGTCTCACAGAGTCCGCCACAACTGAAGCGACTTCAGTTCAGTTCAGTTGCTCAGTCGTGTCCGATTCTGTGCAACCCCATGAATCGCTGCACGCCAGGCCTCCCTGTCCATCACCAAGTCCCAGAGTTTCCCCAAACCCATGTCCATCAAGTCGGTGATGCCATCCAGCCATCTCATCCTCTGTCGTCCCCTTCTCCTCCTGCCCTCAATCTTTCCCAGCATCAGGGTCTTTTCAAATGAGTCAGCTCTTCGCATGAGGTGGCCAAAGTATTGGAGATTCAGCTTTAGCATCAGTCCTTCCAATGAACACCCAGGACTGAAGCGACTTGGCAGCATATATATATATATATATATATATGTGTGTGTGTGTGTGTGTGTGTATGTATGTATGTATGTATATATAGGGTGGTAGTGCAAGGATGGCAGGGTACAACAAGGGTTTTTTTTTATTATTATTATCCAGGTGATTCTATTATCTTTCCAATTCCCATTGATAATCACTGTACTGTCTTTCAACTTGTGCAAATGATGTGATCTGATTATAAACTTTAGTCTCTCTGTCTATAAAATTGGAATAATATTATGTCCCCTCCCTTTCTCATCTGATCATTTTGAGGGTTTATTCTACCCCAGATGATGAATTCAAGACATATTGGAGCCAGTAAACCTAGCTCTATTTCATGGATGCACATAAAGCTCACATCAGCCCACCTCCTAGGGGACATGTTTGTGGACATGGAGAATAGAATGGCTGGATCAGTGCATCCACCAGCCTTACTGGGGAAACAGCTTGAAATTCATCCCCCAACAATGTGGGATCATTTTCAAACATGAAGGAGAGGTTGTTATATTAAATAGGGATGCCCTTGGGGCTTTCTAGGTGGTGCTAGTGGTAAAGAATCTGCCTGCCAATGCAGGAGACGCCAGTTCAATCCCTAGGTGAGGAAAATCCCCTGGAGTAGTAAATGGCAACCCACTCCAGTGGGTTCTTGCCTGGAAAATTCCATAGACAGAGGAGCCTGGAGGGTTATAGTCCATGGGGCCAAGGGGAGTCAGACATGACTCAGCCACTAAGCGTGTGCACACACACATATGCACAAATACAGGGATGCTTTTCTACCTATTCAAATTCAAACTGGCATTATTTAGGGTACTCTGACCTGTTTTAACCTGTATTTTCTGAAGGAACAAGGGAAAGTGAACATTTGTGATTTTTTCTTAACTGAGGAAACTCTGTCTATGGTCTTAAAAGATTATGTCATATCCTTGCCTTCGTAACTGAAAATAAAACAAAGGAGTGGACATGTATTTTTAGTTGATTATCAAAACACTTAGCTGACTTCAAACAGAATTTTCAACATTTTTACTCAGTTTTAGTTGTGAATGTACTTTTCCATGAAACTTATGTGACATTTTAAATTTTGCTTGGTCACTCATTTTAAAATACAAATAAATTCTGTGAAAGCTGTTTATGGTCAATAGTTTCTCCTAGACTAAGGCAATATTTTTCCTTTATTTTTAAATGTATTCTCAAAAGAGAAGAGGCAAATAGTGAGGCAAAAAAGAATTAGTTATATCTCCAATAATAAAACCTAGAAAAGGTTTGTTATAAGCTCCTTAATTGATTTCTTAATTGCTAATTTTTCTTAATAGTTACACCTTAATTTACAAACAATATCAGGGTGTGTTGATTGTCACTGAGTCAATAGCATAATTTTCTTCCATTATGCCCAGGAGGAAACTTTAAAGCAGTTCAGCTTTGCCCAGTCTTTAAACTCTCGAATTATTCTGTGAAATGGCCATGGATCTTTTCCTCCACTTTCTCCAGATTCAAACGTCTAAAGGCTGATTGTTAATTGTATTCAAAACTGTTTCTGCACCGTTTTCCAACATACATTTCCTTCATTTTACTCCAATTCGTTAAAAAAAAAAAAAGATGCAAACTAGTTTGACCTAATAATGATATACAATAATAGGTGTAACTTGTTTTTTGAATTATAGTCAGTAGCATAGAATGATGTGTTCAAGTCATTATTTATGTATGAAGTATGTGCAGGTCTTTCTGCCAGTACAGATTATATATTCCCTGATGGGCAGGAACTATGCTTTGTACTTTTTTTAAGACTTTTATTTTCTTTTTTTGGATGTAGATAATTTTTAAAGTCTTCACTGAATTTGTTACAGTACTGCTTTTGTTTTATGATTTGGTTTTTTGGCCACAAGGCATGTGGTTCTTAGCTCACCAAGCAGGGATCAAACCTGCACCCGCAGCAGTGGAAGGTAAAGTCTTAACCACTGGACCAACAGGGAAGTCCCTGTTCTTATCTTTAAGTCTTCTAGCCTAACATACTATCATGGCTCAGTACATATATGGGAAATAAAAAATGTCCATCTTCTGTCACCTCCAAACTTTATTCTCTTTACTGTGATTTTAAGTTTATGTGGGAGAAATGGTATTTCTAGAACAGTGGTTTGAAATCCTGGCTGGATTCAATTGTGGGGGGCGGTGGAGAGAATGTGATCCTCACTACCCAGACCAGTTTACATATCTGGATGAGATCCTGAGCATCAGTATTTTTTAAAAAGACCCTCAGTGGTCCCACTCCAGTGTTCTTGCCTGGATAATCCCAGGGACGGTGGAGCCTGATAGGCTGCCGACTACGGGGTCACACAGAGTCGGACACGACTGAAGCGACTTAGCAGCAGCAGCAGCAGCAGTGGTTTTAACATGAAGCCAGGCTTGAGAAGCATTGTTCCACACTAGAGCAGTGGTTCTCATCCTTGGCTCCACATTGCAATCACCTGGAAAATGACAAGCGTCTTGGTTCCTGAGCCTGCAGCAACTGAAATTCTAATTTCGCTTTTCTAATTTCACAATTCTAGTTCTAAATTCTAATGCTTCACTTTGGAAGCATTGTGGAGCTTCCAAAGCTTGCCAGGTGACCCTAGTATCTCAGCAAGACTGAGAGTCGATGACCTAGAGCAGTGATTCACAAATATCAAGTGTATCACAGTCATCCAGTTGTTGTTGAGTTGCTCAGTTGTGTCCAGCTCTTTGTGACCCCGTGGACTGCAGCACGCCAGGCTTCCCCATCCTTCACTATTTCCCAGAGTTTGCTCAAACTCATGTCCACTGAGTTGTGTTGCCACCCAAACATCTCGTCCTCTGTCGTCCCCTTGTCCTCTTCTTGTCCTTCCTTGCCTCCTCTAGAATCATCTAGAGAGCTTGTTCAAGCAGCTTTCGGGACTAACCCAGGGATTCCTGATCCATTAGAGGTAGGGTGGGGCCCAAGGTTTGAATTTTTCTACATAGTTGCAGAGTCCACCATTTCTGCTATCAGGCCCACGCTTTAAGAACCACTGATCTTCTTTCCTGCAAACTTCAAGGTATTTATGAACCCCCTTAGGGCGTGTTTAAATATAGATTTTGATCCAGTAGGTCTAGAGTAAGACTCAAGAGTCTGCATTCCTATCAAACTCCCAGGTGATGCCAAGGGTGCTGGCCCCTGGATGACCCAGAAAGAACATAAAGGGCTTTCCAGAAACCTACAGTAACGACTGTGTGAGTCCTTGCTCACTGGCCCTTGATGTTTGCAGTGGCTGAGGATGTGCGGTAAGAAGTTGGGGTGGCAGGTTTGGAGGCTGTTTTAGATCAAGCCGCATCTGTTTCGAAGGTTTTCATATTTGGAAATCTGTTTTTCCCTACTCATTTCTTTGAAAGAGATAATAAACGTCTTACAACTAGAAATATTGAAAGGATAAATGATCTCTGTTGTTTAGTGAATGAATAAATGTCAATTACCACTACACAGCCAAGAAAACTCATCATTTTGTTGCAAGTCTCTATGCCCAGTGAATCAGACAGGGTCTTAAGCAGTGTATTGTTATTTGGGAAGATTTGAAATTACGTCTAAGAAGTTCACAACACAACATCCCAGTAAAAATGTCAACCCATTAAAAAAAAAAAAAGTTGAAAAGGTTAATTATTAAGTTCACATAAGAAACAGGCAAGAATAATAACACAAGCTCTGGAAATTAATGGCAAAAGCCATCACAATATTGTAAAGTAATTATACAATTAAAATAAAATTTTTTTAAAAGAGTCGTGAAAGAATGTAGCCCCACTAGATAACAGAGTATACATAAACCCTCAATAATTAAATAATAAAGTTTTGTTTAATGCATTTACAGACACATAGAATAGAAAGTCTAGAATTAGGACCAAATTAGTGTGAGAATATATGATCTGACATAATTATTTGATAAAGGCAAGACCTCAAATCTGTGACGAAATGAGTTCTCCAAGAAGACAACTGGATAGACATTTGGGAAAAAATTAAGTTGTATACATACCCCATATCATATAACAAGATAAATCCCAAGTGGGTCAAATATTTAATTTTTAGAAATTAAATCATTGTATACACATGGCTGATTTATACTGTAGTACAGCAGAAACTAACACAACATTGTAAAGAAAGTATACTCTAAAAAAAAAAAATTAAACCATAAAATACTAGAGGGAAAACAAGAAAATTCTCATATAACTTTGAAATTATTCAAAATCCAGAATCTACAAAACATAGATAAATTTGACTACACTTCCCCCTTGAGCAACATGGGTTTGATCGCACAGGTCCACTTACTTGTGGCTTTTTAAAAATAAATAAATACTACAGTACTCCACAATGTTTATTTGGTTGAATTCAGAGCTACAGAACCGAAGATATGGAGGGCTGACTGTAAAGTTATACATGGATTTTCTGGAGGGTCAGTACCCCTAACCCTCACTTTGTACAAGGGTAAACTGTATATAAATATCAAAAGCTTCTGCAAGAAAGAAAAGCATAAGAAAATCAAGATACAAAGAACTAGAAAAATATGTCTAATTCATATCACAAAGTAATAGCTCTAATATGTAAAGAGCTCCTAGAAGTCAATAAGAAAGAGACCAACAGACAGTATTTTTGTGAATATAAAAATTTACAAAATATAGGAATATATAGTTCACAGAAAAATTAATACATGTGGTTATTAAACATATGAAAACATATCCAACTTTGGTCATTTAGGAGAAATGCAAATTAATACTATATTGGGATTCCATTTTTCATCTATAATTAAACCAATAAAATTCCCAAATTTTTATTAACCTCTGGGCAAAAAAAAAGTACAGTCGAGCTGGTGAGAGAATAAATTGGACTAACTAGTATGGAGGACAAGTTGCTAATATCCACTTAAAATACAAATACTACACACACTCCTGAGAAAGCAAAGCATAATGGCCAAGAATACAGGCTTTCAAGCCAGGTTGGTTAACACTGCCACCTGCTAGCTGTCTGACCTTGGGCAGGCTGTGCAGCCTCTCTATGCCTTAGTTTTCCTCATCTTTAAAATGGGGATAATAATAGCACCTTCTCTCCTCAAAGGATTATTAAAAAGATTAAGTAAATTAATATATGGAGAGTGCTTAACTTGATGCCTGGCTTATAGTGAATGCTATATAAGTGTTAGTAATTATTATTTTTTTAATTTGACCCAACATCTTCCTCTCCCAGGACTGTATCCTTGTTATATGTGTGCAGTTTTGAAATAACCCTGTATAAAATCATTCATTTCATCCTTACTTCTAATAGCAAAAGATTGGAAGGTACCCAGATGTCTATTATTTGGAAAATCTGTAATAAACTATGGTACGTCCATATACCAGAGCATCCTATAGCTTTAAAAAAAAAAAAAAGATGTTCCCCATGAACCGTTATGGACAACCTATCAGGATTTATTATTACTAAGACAGAAGTTAAAGTTGTAGAAAAGTGTATATAGTGCAAAAAAAGTGGGGAGGAATAAAAATATACATATTTTCTTGATATGTTTTTAAAATAGAAAGAATACATAGGTGGTTAATTGTAGAGGATGGGGCAGAAGTAGAGTGGGAGCATAATTCTTCACTTCATGCCTTTACATATGTCTTACTTTTGAACCATGCTTACGTGGTTGCAATATCTAGTGTTTTGTGGGAACCCTGGTAACTTTATACTCCCTGATTGCTCAGGGTCACCTAAATTGCACTTCTGCTTGAAAATAATGGCTCAGAGTAGAACCACTGATTTTTTAAATTTGATTTCTCCATGACCTTTTCACCATTTTTCATAGATCTGTTTATCTTACATTAAAATGCACTGGAAAAATCACCTTTAGAATGCATTATGAGATCTCAGTCACATGATGTGCAAGACAAGGAATTGATATAAAAACCAACACACGCTAGAGGGCACCTAAGTATCACAGTCGGCCAATACTTAGCTAGTGAATATTCAGTGCTTGCTTTTATTTAAGACTTGTTCAGTAGCCAGAGGTATTTGTCTGAAACTCACTAGAATTAAGTCAATTTATGATCTACCATTAAAGGAAATTGTCTCTTGAAAAGTGAGCTACCTTTCTATCTTGATTCTAAAGTGTGACTTTGAAGACTGATGAAGGTGAAATTTATTATGGGCTCAGAAAACAGCAGGAAGTGCTTTATACATATTATTCTGTCTTTCCCTTGTAATTCTTCAAGAAATTACAGATACTTTGCAGTGTGCATATAGAAAGGTTATTTCATTACCTATGGCCTTCAAAACAATATAAGGTCCTTACATAGAATCCACTACCCATTCTGAGCACCAGCACATCTTTGAGGCTGTTGCTGAGGCAGCAGGTCACTCAACCAAACGTATCTTTATTGAGTACCAGCTGTATGCTAAGTACTCTCCTCAGTGCTAGTGCTATCACAGGAAATAAGAGATGTAGAGTCCAGTCTTCAGGAAACTTACATCCAATCACCTGATGAGAAACATCTGACAAAATAATTTTGGGTAGGATTCAATACCTCAAAGGATATTGAATCAACTTTCTTTAATAAAGGTATAACTGGGATGTTTAACGAGGTGCTTAGGGAAACTTTCACTTTCTGAGAAGATATGGTTTGAGACGTGAATGGGTAAGAAAGAGAAGCTCTGGGTAAAGCCCTGGGCAAAGAGCTTTGGTTGGTCCCAGCCTTGGAAGGGGCTACACAATATAGTGGGAAAGGGGATGAAACCAAAACAGAACACTGGTTTGGGAGTCAGACTATCACAGGTTAGATGCTGGCTCTTCAATGTACTAGGTCGTACCATTAACTAGACATTTGAGCAAGTGACTCTTTAAACCTTAGCTTCTTCACCTGTCTATAGGGGGTTCATTTCTGCCTTGGAGGGCTACTGGAAGAATGTATACAAAGCTCCTGACACATGGCAGACACTCAGTGAAGGGAAGCTGTTATTAAACGGGTCATTCCTTAAGTCATGAGAAAGGAAAGGAATCCACCCTGAAACCAGGTCCTTCTAAACGGCTTTTTTTTTTTCAGGCTACAGTGTCTGAAAATGAAAAGCCTATGACTTCAGGTAGAGTAAGAACAAAATGTTGCCAAAAGGATCACATCTGTAGACCCTAGCTTCCTAGGTGGTGCTAGTGGTAAAAAAAAAAAAAAAAAAAAA
This sequence comes from Bos indicus, assembly GCF_029378745.1. Classification (NCBI taxonomy): domain Eukaryota; kingdom Metazoa; phylum Chordata; class Mammalia; order Artiodactyla; family Bovidae; genus Bos; species Bos indicus. Next base: position 33,936,741 of record NC_091774.1, read on the forward strand.
AAACTCACCTGCCAACGCAGGAGATGCAGTGAGGTTTGATCCCTGGGTCAGGAAGGTCTCCTGGAGAAGGAAAAGGCAACCCACTCCAGTATTCCTGCCTGGAGAATCCCATGGTAAGAGGAGCCCGGCAAGCAATAGTCCACAGAATCACACAGAGTCAGACACGACTGAATGGACTTAGCACGCACACAGACTCTAGAAGCCCATTCTATGGTGTGACTCCCAAAAGACTGTCCACTAACCAGGCTGTCTCCTGAAGGTCCCCCCATCAATCAAACACTGCCCCGGGGATTACAGGACCCTATAGTCTTGTACTCATTGGCAATATTTCTTTAAGAAGTTGCATTTGGCCTCAGTTAATGTTTCAGACATTTACACTTGGTGACAAGGAACTCAGTGAATATTTGATGCTTTGGTCTCGAAGTGCAATTGCATATCACAGCTCTTGAAAATCTAACTTCTCCACTGCGGTCACAAGTGTTCTTCTTGGATACAAATCTGATCATATCAACCAGCTGCTTAATGAGGGTCCCTGTTAATTTCAAGATAAGAGTCAAACCCTCAGAGTGGTACTCGAGGCCCTTTGTGAGCTGGCCCCTTCTGCCAGTTTAGCCTCATCCTTTGTCACTCCTCCCCTGCATCCTATGCCCCAGCCGTACTCTGGGAACTCACGGCTCCCTGAACCCAGCATTTCCCCTGGCCCTCTGTCCAGGCTGATGAATTACCCTTCCCTGTCCTGTTTCCTTGGGAAAATCTCACCCTCCATTTTGAGATTCAGCCCAAACTCATCCTTGAACACCCACCATAAAACCCCTGACACCACGCTGCACTATTTAATGTTTGTGTCTGTATGTCTTTACATGACTCTGAGCTCCTGAAGGCAAGGACTGGCTCATCTCTGAATTCCTAGAGCATGGCATACAGTAAGCACTTTCTATATCTTTTATGAAGGAATGTAATTTTTAAATACTTGAGGGGAGGTGGTTCAGGTTTTTATCACTCTCAAGTGAAAAAAATTTTCAAAACTGAGGAGTTCATGCTTCTGACTTAAATAATGGAATTTGGCTTTGAAAGACCACATTTGAGCACCATTATTATTACAGCCAGTTATTACCTTTGGTAAATTAAGTCTTGAATGTTTACCTTCTTCTACAGATCCAGTTATTTAGATGGCCAAATAAGATGTTATATGTGAATGCTCTGCATAATTATATAGGCTTATATAAATGTTACATTTATTACTGAATGTTTGTTCTGAATTTAGTCCCCTGTTGGATAAAATTAATATCTAATTGATATAATGATCTCCTTTTCTGTGGTTTTGAATATCATGGTTTAAGAAATCTTTGGTTGTCTATAAAATTAAACTTCTATTTAAATTATGATCATCTTTTTCTAATTATATTTGGTCAGAAACACAGAATGCTTTTTTATAGAATTCTTCCAGTTTGGTGGTGTTTTTGAGTCCTACGTCTCATACTGACAAAAAAAATATTCTTCTATAGAGTAGGTACTTTGTGTATGTTCATTGATAGATTTTTTTTTAATTTGCCCTATGCAACCACAACAAGAGCACTTACTTATAACAGCATAATTTAAATTGAACTTTATGGTTTTTCAATACAAGACGTTTCTTAAGGCATCTTTCTTGTATGCGCTAGTCAGCACTTATTTGTCTGATCTATAGAGTGACACTTCATTAATTCAGCATTACTGAGGAGGGACCCATGAAGAGACAACTTTCCTCATAACTGAAGCATGCCCTTTCAAAAACCAGAACTTTAACAGAATGAATCATGTCTAAGGATAACTTTGAAAAAAACGTGTCTGGACTATTTGCAGGAATAGAGATGCAGACATAGAAAACAGACATGTGGACACCAAAGGGGCAGGAGGAGGGTTGGAAGAACTGAGAAAGCAGCGCTGACATATATACACTGCTGCTGCTGCTGAGTCGCTTCAGTCGTGTCCGACTCTGTGCGACCCCATAGACGGCAGCCCACCAGGCTCCTCTGTCCCTGGGATTCTCCAGGCAAGAACACTGGAGTGGGTTGCCATTTCCTCCTCCAATGCATGAAAGTGAAAAGTGAAAGTGAAGTCTCTCAGTCGTTCCCGACTCTTAGCGACCCCATGGACTACCATGTGTAAATTGGCCAGCTCGTGGGGCGCTGGTACATAGCACAGGGGACTCATTGAAGTACTCTCTGATGACCTAGAGGAGTGGAATGGGGTGGGAGGTTCAAGAGAGAGGAGATATGTGTACACATATAGCTGATTCGCTTTGCAGTACAACAGAAATTGAAACAATAGTGTGAAGCAGTTGTCCTCTAATTAAAAAGAAATAATGTGCTAATGTGAGAATAATGGAGAATGTGATAATTCTGTGCTCTCTTACCCAGGCCACAGTGCCCTGTTCTGCAGTAAAGTCGAGAGCCATGGTGATGGGCACCATCCTTTGCCTCTTTGCCAGATGCCATGTTTCTGTGGTCATTTTTGCCACTCTCAGAGTACATCCTCTTTAGGAGCTTCTGGCCAAGCAGGAAGCAGACATGTAAACAGGACCAAGTGATAACTACTGTCCTAGAGACACATGTGGCCCCAAAAGAACCCAGAAAAAAAATGCCCAGGTCTGTCTGGAGAAGTCAGAGGGGGCTTCATGGAAGAGGCAGTCATTGAACTGAGTCTTTAAGGAGAAGAAGGTAACACCAAGAAGGCAATGGCACCCCACTCCAGTACTCTTGCCTGGAAAATCCCAAGGACGGAGGAGCCTGGTAGGCTGCAGTCCATGGGGTCGCTAAGAGTCGGACACGACTGAGCAACTTCACTTTCACTTTTCACTTACATGCATTGGAGAAGGAAATGGCAACCCACTCCAGTGTTCTTGCCTGGAGAATCCCAGGGACGGGGGAGCCTGGTGGGCTGCTGTCTATGGGGTCGCACAGAGTCCGACACGACTGAAGTGACTTAGCAGCAGCAGCAGCAGAAGGTAACAGGCGGAGGCGGGCAGCAAAGAGACCTCAGGCAAAGGGAGCACGTGGGGTGCTAAGAAGGTGCGAGAGGACACTGCTAAGTGGAGACCTGCGAGTATAGGAGGAACCACTATGGTGCTGGGCAGGAACTGGCAGTCCATCAAGTCAAGTGGTTAAAGCAGTAGGACAAATGACGTAAAATATCTCACTTTCACTCTGCTACTGATAAGTCACTTCAGTCGTGTCCGACTCTGTGCGACCCCATGGACGGCAGCCCACCAGGCTCCCCCGTCCCTGGGATTCTCCAGGCAAGGACACTGGAGTGGGTTGCCATTTCCTTCTGCAACTTTCACTCTAAGTATATAAATATACATTAACTCACGAATTTATTTTTTCCCCACTAAGGGGCCTAGTGCGTATTCTATGGACTGGAGTTTTGCGACATCTTTCTCACATCAGTTTGAAAGATCTATGGTTTCCAATTCCGATTTCTTGAAAGCAAAGTATTAATAAAAACTTAGCAAGTGCTGAGAAACAATCTAAGAACATAACCTTTCTAGATTTTTGTGACTGTGTCCCCTAGTCTCTTACACACACAGACACACACCTCACCTGGTTGTGATATTGGGTCATTCTAAATTATTCAACTCAGTCTTTGTGAAAACAGCTCTCTGTTCACACTCAGATTTCTCCAGATTATCTGATCTTTAAATCAAATTCATAATTTTAACAACATATACAATAGGAATAAACAAGTAAAAGACTCTTGGTAAACATGTAACTCAACTAGTGGAAACAGACATATCAAGGCATAATATGAGTGTTTGCCTATGGGCTTAAGTTAGGATGTCTTAAGAAAGGACTGGAGAGTGTTACTTAATCAAGTGAGTTAGTGGAGGAGGAGGACTAGATTGTATTGTGGATGACTGGATTGTGAGGATGGAGGTCCATATTTAGGCTAGAGAAATGGGCATGGGCCTTTCACGTGGGCCCTTAGGTGCCATTTTAAAGGAAGAACTGTCAGAATATGGTCCCTGACCAGCAGCATCAGGACCATTAGAATTGCAAACTGGGAACTCAGAAATGCAAAGTCTCAGGCCCCAGCCCAGATCTCCCAAACTGGAAACACCAGGGTGAGGCCTTTACATCTGTGTTTTTGTTTTGGTTTAGGGGCTGTTTTGGCTGTGCCGTGAGGTACGTGGGATCTTAGTTCCCTGATCAGGGATCGAACCCGTACCCTGGCAGTTAAGGTACTGGGTTGTAACCACTGGACCACCAGGGAATTCCCTACATCTGTGTTTGGTTTTTTTTTAAAGGTTTATTTATTTGGCTGCATCAGGTCTTTGTTATGGCAGGCCAGCTTAGATGCTCTGTGTCATGTGGGGTCTTAGTTCCCTGACAAGGGATCGAACCCAAGTCCTCTGCTTTGCAAGGAAGATTCTTAACCACTGCACCACTAGGGAAGTCCCTACATCTGTGTTTTAACAAGCCCTCCAAGTGATTCTGACATGTGCTCAAGTTTAAGAACTACCGTGCTGAAGAGTTAGGCCTTTCCTTTATGTGACATGGAATCACCAAAGGGTTTTAGTCACAGAGCAATCTGAATCCTGTGATGGTCCAGAGGTCACACTTACATATCCTTAGCTGTGTTATAGGGAGTTCAGGTTGCTAATCAACCCTCGCTTACGTTTCATGCCACATTCCTAAAAATCTCTTTCACATTCTTGAAAATGGTTGTTGGCGTCATTCATTTGCATACAATTATTAAGAGCTTCTTACGTACCAGGCTTTATCCCAAGTGCTTGGATATATCAGTGAACAAAACTGACAAAAATAAGGGCCAACTTCCTATTAGGAGGAGGCAGACAATAGACAAAATAGATAATCAGCGTATTAGCAGGTGATGTAAGTGGTGAGGAGAGACAGGAAGCAGAGTAGGGACAGGGAATGCTGGGGGTGGGGGTCACCATTGTAGACAGATCACGGAGGTAGGAGAGCAGAGCTTTCTTGGGAGAGGAAACAGCAAATGCAAAGCGCTGAAGAGAGGAAGGGCTAACGGGCCTGGAGCCAAGCCAGCAAGGGAAAGGACAGACAGGGGATCCTAGCTTCTACCTTGTATCGCTGACAGCCGCCACCTGGCTTTAATCGAAAACCACAAATCTAGGCAGAGAAACAATAGATTAGATGTGTTCTGATGTAAATGGAGCAACCAGTGAGCAATGTAGATGAATCTTCTCCCTCAGTAACGTTTACTGAGCACGTATGTGCCAGGCACATCCAGCGTCACCACATAGCTCATGGGAGTAGTGCCCCTGCAGCCCTACAGCCCGGCACAGAGTCCCTCCTTTTCCTGCCCTCGTGGGACTTAACATCTAGAGGCGAGGCAAACATAACGACCAGGGTGAAACTTGTCACACACAGAAAAGGACAGAACACTAAGGCGGTGGTACATCTGTTATAACCTCCTAGGGGTATCAGGGAAGGCTTCCTGGAGGAAGTTATATTTTGGCCAAGAGTAGACCAGTGAATGGGATTGGTCAGAGTAGGTAAAGTGAAGAGTTTCCAGGCCAAGAATGGCGTGTGCATGGACCCAGAGCATGTGGCCCAACAACAGACCTGAAAACATACAGTCTAACGAGAGCAGGAGGAACTAAAGAGGCAGAAAACAAAGAGGAAGTAAAGAGCCTCTGATGAGGGTGAAAGAGGAGAATGAAAACGTTAGCTTAAAACGCAACATTCAAAAAACGAAGATCATGGTTCCATCACTTCATGGCAAATAGAAGGGGGAAAAGTGGAAGCAGTGACAAATTTTATTTTCTTGGGCTCCAAAATCACTGCAGATGGTGACTGCAGCCATGAAATTAAAAGATGATTGCTCCTTGGAAAGAAAGCTATGACAAACATAGACCGCATAGAAATAAGCAGGGATATCACTTTGCTGACAAAAGTCTGCTATGGTTTTTCCAGTAGTCATGTATGGATATGAGAGTTGGACCACAAAGAAGGCTGAAGAATTGATGCTTTTGAACTGTGGTGCTGGAGAAGACTCCTGAGTGTCCCCTGGACAGCAAGGAGACCAAACCAGTCAATCCTAAAGGAAATCAATCCTGAATATTCATTGGAAGGACTGATCCTGAAACTGAAGCTCCAATATTCCGGCCACCTGATGCAAAGACCTGACTCACTGGAAAAGATCCTGATGCTTGGAAGGTTTGAGGGCAGAAGGAGAAGGGGATGACAGAGGATGAGATGGTTGGATGGCATCACTGACTCGATGGACATGAGTTTGAGCAAACTCTGGGAGATAGTGAAGGACAGGGAAGCCTGGTGTGCTGCAGTCCAGTGGGTCACAGAGTCGGACACGACTTAGTGACTAAACAACAACAATGAGAGCAGGGAGGAGAGGCTGAGTGTAGAGGATGTGGGAGCTTATAAACCTTTCAAAGGTTAAGGGCAAAGGAAGTGCACTGAAGGCTCTTTAAGTAGGTGACTGGCGTAATTCATGTAGGGTTGTCAGAAGCTCGAGAGTCTTATACAGAAATTTAATGTAAAAATAATATATTCGGAGATCTCAGTGTCATCAGTTTCTGAGTAGATGCATGCTAAATACATTATGAAGTGATCTACAGCAGCAGTCCCCAACCTTTTTGGCACCAGGGATTGGTTTCGTGGAAGACAGTTTTTCCAGAGACCGAGGGTGGTGGATGATTTCAGGATGATTCAAGCATTACATTTATGGTGCACTTTATGTCTATTATTATTACATCAGCTCCACCACAGATCCCGGAGGTTGGGGACTCCCTGTTCTATAGGACAGAGAAAGTGGCCAGCGGCAGAGCCAAAACATTTCAGGTGTTTCGTCTCTAAATAGCTGAATAATTATTACAAACGCCCAGATAACTCAAACTTCAAACAACTGTACTAAATACCCTTGTCGGAGCCCAACAGCCTGACGTCCCTGCCTCTTCTGCCAGCCACAGAAGAAGATATGTAATACAGGCAGCAGCAGTGCTGACCTTAGCAGGTCCAAACCGACACAGAGCAGTACGGATTAGAAACAGGACAAGTTAACACTGCACATCACTCATCGGCCAAGTTCACAAACAGACGCACGCTCAGTCCACTGATTACGCTCCTAAGGGAGGGATTCAATAACAGATGTGCTGGAATGATGCTAAGCAAACAGCAACTTTGGAAAAATAGGACCCTCTGGCCAATTTTAATCTGGATATATGCTTGTCATATATCATAAATACCATCAAGGAATGAGAATAACAGGGAACCTAATAAATTCACACGAGACTCCCCCACAATAACTAAACACAAGGTTATTACCAGAATATAACGGAAAGGGGAAAAAAGGCCCCAAACCTTCAGCGATGCAGGACCTCACAGTGATACTGTATTTAAACACGTTTCAGTGTGTGTCTCTGTGGGTACACGCGGATCCACATAGGGCTCTCGGTAAAGCATCAACTTGTTTTGTGGTGCCGATTCCCTAAGAACCTGATGAGTTTCTTTGAGACAGAAGTAGCCAGCCCAATCTAGCTCAGCTGTACTCAATCTGAGTTGCTCTCCTACATACAAACCCTCACTTCAAAGCCAGGAACATAATGTACAATTTTTTAATGGCTCTAGACCCAGGCACTCAGGCGCTCTGCTCTGCGCCTTACCTCAGTGTAAACACCTAATCAAGATTGCCCGAGCTTCAACAATAGCAGCCAAATGCAATTCGAGAACCACAGGCCTTTGAAGTCCTCCCAGCAAAGGCCGGTTTTCTAGTCCGGGATAATGACATGGCATGATTGCTGTCTTTGTTGTATCTTTTCAGTAGAGAAGCAATTATAGGTCCCAATTTAACAGAATAGACATTACACAGCTTATGATGCTCAAAATGCAATTTCATTTGATCATTTTCTCGATTTGATTGGTATTAATAGAATGGCTCACCAAGGGGAAAAAAAAAGAAATAGCTAGCAGAGGTTGTGTCCCATTCCACTTTCAAAGAGATAATGTAGAAGTATGCTTTATCCACCCGGAGACTCACTGGGGGGATTCACACACCGAGTTCTACCAAAACAGCCTGTGGATGGAAATACTGTACATCTTACATTCTCTGGGGAAGGCAGTGTAGGACAATGCCTGTATATTCTTTCATCTATAAACTTTTTATCAGAGCTCCATTAAGGAACCCCATGGTTGTTTACCAAATAATATCACCAGTGAAAAACCAAATTAACGAAGTCCCCTTTACAAAAGCTAGGGCATCAAATCTCCTCGTGGCAGATCTAGGAATAAACCCAGCTTCTCCCAGGCTCCAGCTTGTCCAAGACATTGCGTGTTTGAGATTGAAAACAGGATTATTTCCTCGCCTGCTTAGGCAGCCTATTTTAGATTTTTTCCCCCCACCCTGTCCTGACTGTCATTTCTCCTCCCTGACAGAGTTGATCTCTCTTTCAAATGAGTTGTGTTTCTGTTTCACATCACGGCAGTAAGGGATTGAAGCCTTGGAGAAAACAATGACAAAAGTTGCAAAATCTTAATACTTTTATTGTCATCCCGGGTTTCTGGAAACAGTGAAGGGCTGAGAGATTGAAACACGAGAAAACGGCTCCTGACCTTGAGCTCTATTATAGCATTTTAACTCCAAACTTCCCATCTTAGCACAAGTTCAACTGTTGCATGGTATCCTGAAGTTTTCCACTTGCACAGTAGGTAATTACTCAAAACCAATTGATTACTTCCATTTGTAATAAAAAAACAAAAACTCCATGATCCAACAGTACATTGTGTTCCTGTGTTAGCAGTGAGAATTCAAACATGAAAAAGGTTTTACTTTCATTTTTTTCCCTTTTTACAGATCAACCTTTTAAACATTGAAACTTTCACACTATTTGAGTTGGGCAGTTGTGATCAGGAGGCATTCAGATAGAGGGCTGCACCCCAAACAAACAAACAAAAAACAAATTGTCTTTCTTGTGCCAGAGAAGCTACCCTGAATAAGGAGTGAGGTTATCATCACTGTAAAACGCTTTGTTGTTCATTCGCTCGGTCATGTCTGACTCTCTGCGACCCCACGGACTGCAGCACACCAGGCTCCCCTGTCCTCACCATCTCCCAGTACTTACTCAAACTCATGTCCATTGAGTCAATGATGCCTGCTTACTAGTTAATATTTAACAAGTATTTTTGCCTTTCTGCACTGAATACTAGTCTGCTTGTGTAAGTATGAAGTAAAAGTCAGCCACACAGGGAGAATTTAAATGCAACCATGCAGATCCTAAACCCCAATGCACTTTCTGAAAGACGGATTGAGTTATTCTGTGTTATTTCAAAGGGCAGAGGGATAGAAATTACAAACATATCACTGCTCTTATAAGGAACAGCCTAATAGAATCTGGGCTTCCCTGGTGGCTCTGACAATAAAGAATCTGCCTGCATTTTGGGAGAGCCGGGTTCGACCCCTGGATTGAGACAATCCCCTGGAGAAGGAAATGGCTTTCCACTCCAGTATTCTTACCTGGGGAATTCCATGGACAGGGGAGCCTGGCGGGCTACAGTCCATGGGGTGGCAAAGGGCCAGACACGACTGAGTGACTAACACTTTCATTCATAGCAGTTAGGTTTCTCGAAGATGGAAAAGAATGTTCATCATTAATGAAACAGAGATTCAGAGATCTAACATTTTATTACTCCAGCGGATGGTTGGAAGGACTGGATCTCCCACAGCAAGGGATATTCACAAGCCACCTTACTCTGCCTTCCTCTCTCCATCTATACAAATACTGACAAGCAGATTCTCCCGCCTGTCGAAGTGGCATGTGATTAGGCAGTGAGGGGAGGAAGGTCGACCAGGGATGCATGGAAACACCAGAGGGTGTGCTGGGTTATCTTCAGAATCTCTGCCACCTTTAAGATTGCGGAACTTTAAGTCTGTTCTCTGAAATGCTACCCAGTGGCTAGAATTCCATATAGCGCAAAGACAACCTAATTTCTCGACTTAAAACAGGTAGCTAGGGGCTTTCCCTGGTGGCTCAGTGGTAAGGAATCTGCCTGCAATTCAAGAGCCACAGGAGACCTGGGTTCAATCCCTGGGTCGGGAAGATCCCCTGGAAGAAGGCATGGCAACCCACTCCAGTGTTTTTTTTTTTTTTTTTCTTTTTATGGTTTTCCTTTTTATTTAATCAAAGACAGTGGATAAATATAAATACAGCTAATTACTTCAGATCATTCTTTATATTGTATACACACAGGCCAATGAACATAATCTTAAAAGAAACCTGCAGTCAGCAATGAAATGCGTACAGCTTTCCCTTCCCTCGCTCAAAAAAATTTAAAAACACACAGACTTAGAATTGCATCCCTGGTGGCTCAGATGGTAAAGTATCTGCCTGCAATGCGGGAGACCTGGGTTCAATCCCTGGGTCGGGAAGATCCCCTGGAGAAGGAAATGGCAATCCACTCCAGTATTCCTGCCTGGAAAATTCCATGGATGGAGGAGCCTGGTAGGCTACAGTCCATGGGATCTCAAAGAGTCAGACACAACTGAGCAACTTCACTAAAATTGTATCATCACACGCTCTCCTGTGACAAATGATCCAGACATAAATACCAGGTACAAAGAAACTATATGCTAACATATGTATAACCTTTGTCAGTGAAAATCAGAAGCAGCCATGATGATTAATATATATTCAGTTACTGATAACTAGCTGTGCCCTAAAGGGCATTATCAAGACAGAAATTGTGCTGCAGAGAAAAGCTATACACAATGAGAAAATAAACTGCAAGATTAAAGCATGCATGTTTAATACTGGGGAAAATCACAGCCCTCCAAAATTTCTCCACATTTCTTATAAAAGCCCTCTGCACTCAACTAAAATTAAAATGATCTTAAAAGGATAATATTCGCAGAGTTTACTTAAGTCGTTTCAGCCACAGAAACTGCATTGGAAACAAATGTTCAGAGTAATTTTCAAAACAAAAACAAAAATCTATGATGACATTCATGATTAAAGGTCTGTGCAAGATACATTGTTCTACGTTCCCAAGGACTAGGGGAAAAAAACCTCGTCAGTTTTTAGTTTGCAGATAATCAAAGGATTTTGTATCCCAGCAGTTCAAATCTTCTGGATCTTTTCACCAACAAGTACTGGATTTTCTTTTCTGATTTTCTCAGCAGCCATCAGTCTTTAATTGTAAGAGCAGTTGTGTACATCTGAGTAATGGTGTACACTGCAGTAAACATTTCCACCTGGCATTCAAACCAAGTCCCACTTTCTTCCTGCACATGAAACAGAGATTCTTTTTCTGTTTTGGTTTTTCAAGAGACTTGGTTTTCTCTTCAGACGGCTGCTATGCTGTTTCTGATACTGCAGTTTGCAGGTCATCTGTTTCCAGTATTGCTTTGTCCATAGATGTACTGTCCACTTGGGGAAGACACTACAGATTCTGATAAAAGTGACTGATGTGATACAGGGCTTGGCTACATGGACGAAGACGTAGTGTCTAGCGCTGACTGAGCTTCTGGGACACTGCCATCTGTGCTCTGGGCTGGTAAAGACTCAGACAGACTAGAGACAGAAAGTACAGGGGGGCTTATTCTACCATCACTATTCTGAACTACTATTTGAAGATGTTCTTTATTGCGCACTGAACACATGCCATTCGTACTAGGGTTTCCATAAAATCTGCAGCCAGCAGAACAAAGCACAGGCACTTGGCTGTGATTAGTTTCTTAAGCCACATTCCCCTGTTGCCCACCTGGTGACGGCTCGCTCTGCCTGACACGCTGCCCGCTGCCACCGATAGCCACCTCTGAATGGGGACAGGTGAGGCCGCCGAACCCTGCTCACTCCAGGCCCACTGCCACTGGCCCCTCGCTACTCCAGTGTTCTTGCCTGGAGAATTCCATGGACAGAGGAGCCTAGTGGGCTACAGTCCATAGGGTGGCAGAAGAGTAGGACATGACTTAGTGACTAAACAACACAACAAAATTTGACTTCAAAACACCAATTCTCACATCATCCCTACAAGAGAAAACATTGTTTATTCCTATTTTCCTTGGGAATAATCCGGGTACCTAAGCTACCTGAGATGAATGATTGAAATGAACCATAGGTAAGACGTAACACTGCAGGACCTCTTTCGAGAGTACAGACTAAAATGAATCCAGTTAACATGCTGTCTGTGTTTTACCCCTGCAGATCTCCTACCCTGTCAGAGTAACTGACAAGACGTCTATTCAGAATGCCAGAGAGACTGGAAATGTCGCTATAGACCCTGAAGACAAATGGCATCAAAGAGCCCAACAGCTAAAGGTCACTTGCTAGATTGAATTTTAAGTGTGTTTCAAGAGTTACTGCTGGATCTAAGTGATGGTCTGTGGCTGACATCTTATCACTTAAGGGTTTATTCTTATGCCTGAGAATAGTTACCTACCTTCTGATGGGTAAGACGACTTCTGCCCAGATGGGCCATTACTTGCTCAGACAGCCAACCCTACCCACTTTCCCAAAGTTCTCCTTCCTAGAGGAAAATCATTACATCACTCTGCAGATATTCAGAGGAATGGCCTGGAAACAATACGGCAGGTCCAAAACACTGTCCGATCCTATACTGTTCCCAAGTCTGTTTCCTGGGGACTTCCTGGCGGTCTAGTGATTAAGATTCCATGCTTCCATTGCAGGGGGCCTGGGTTTGATCCCTGGTCAGGAAATAAGGTCCCACATGCCACACAGCATGGCAAGATTTAAAAAAAAAAAAAAACAGGTCTATTTCCTTTTGGAGTTATCAGTCACATAGAATCCCTATGTGATGGCGGGGGGAGGGGCACAGTCCTTAAAAATGGATGGGAAACCCCAGAGCCTCAATAAACCTTCACTGGCATAACATGACAGCCTATTACCTAGTAATTTAGCATGATGACATCCCTTTGAGGGCCATGGGTTTACTACTTTGAAATCACAATGTTGTTTCAGGGAAGATTTTCACGAAACTGTCCTCACTGACTGTTTTTCTAGAAGAATCAAGAAAAGGTCTAGCAGCTGATTTCTTCTTGAACCAGTATATAGTGTTATGTGTAGTAGTGATTCTTGGACCTCCCTGGTAGCTCAGACAGTAAAGAAGCCACCTACAATGCAGGAGACCCCAGTTCGATCCCTGGGTTGGGAAGATCCCCTGGAGAAGGGAATGGCAACCCACTCTAGTATTCTTGTCCGGGAAACCTGATGGACAGAGGAGTCTGGCAGGCTACAGTCCATTGGGTCGGAAAGAGTCAGACACGACTAAGCAACAAACGTTTTCAGAAGGAGAAGCCCTTTGAAATCACCCAGGCTACAGAGCCTGTTGACATCATTAGTTAGAATCATGTTCAAAGGAAAAGCAATAATAAGAATAAAGCGCATTCCTGGGACTTCCCTGGTGATACAGTGGTTAAGACTCTGTGCTTTCAATGTAGGGGGCATGGGTTCAATCCCTGGTCAGGGAACTACGATCCCACGTGTTAGGTAATGCGGGGGTGGAGGGGTGGGGGGGGTGGGGGGCGGGAAGAAGAAGAAAGCTCATTCCAGTTTCAGAAACATTAGAGAAGAGGGACAGCTCAAATCATCTTTTTTTTTTTTTCCCCCCACTACAGTGGCCTCCAGGCTACTTTCAGAGTTGCAGAAAAAGAAATGAACTACAAGGGCCATCCCAGCTGCAAAATGCTATGAATCTAAGATCCTTTATCTCTAGTTAACTTAAATTACTATGGAAAACACACTTGAAGCATGTAAGATTCTCACAACCTCTAGTTTTCACACTTGTCACTATGAAAAATTGGAGGCATCTCAGCCAATGATAAAAGAATCAAGGTAAAATTGGGGTGCTTGATGCATGGCATGACCCTAGGCAGAGACAAGAAAAAACTTTGTAAGAAAAAAATCAGAAGAAAGCTGTTTCATCTCTGAGTGCCCTAGACTTACTTGGTTCTAACCCACTCCTGAGTGAAGACAGTAAGAAGAGAAACATCTAAAGATTGTTGGACCCAGAAAGATGGCTACACAGAGCGGCCCAAGGAATGTTTCCCTTTATTTAGAAAGGATTTCCTAGCTGCCCGCTGCACCCAACACGCGGACTGGATACTCAATGTACAAACCTCCAGGCTGCCTTCCTTATTTTTTTCCCTTTGGCCCCACAGTATATGGGATCTTAGTACCCCGACCAGGGACTGAACCCATGCACCATGAATTCAAACTGCAGTGTCTTAACCACTGGGCTGCCAGGAAGGTCCCCAGGATGCCTGCCTTTCTTCTCTCCAATTACCCAGCTCCACTGCCTTTGCTCTGGTTCCCCTTCTCCTCCTGCCTCTCCCACCGCATCCTGTCATGCCTGTGGTCAGGACCACTCCTCCAGGCTTTACCCCGTTTGACCTTTGTCCCATTAGCTGCTGTCTGTGTTTCTTTTGTACCAGCTACTCTCTAAGTTCCTTGATAATTCCCATAATTTTGTATGAACTTTTCTCTCCACTTCCTAGGACATTGCTTTGCCCAAAGCTGATACTCGATATTTAATGGTGTACTCAGTCACTCAGTCGTGTATCACTCTTTGCCATCCTGTGGACTGTAGCCCACCAGGCTCCCGTGTCCATGGGATGTTCCAGGCAAGAATACCGGAGTGGGTTGCCATTTCCTTCTCCAGGGGATCTTCCTGACCCAGCGATCAAACCCACATCACTTGCGTCTCCCGCATTGGCAGGTGGATCTCTTACCACTGTGCCACCCAGGAAGCCCAGTGGTGGATTAGAAAACCATTTATAGGTCATTTACTGAATCTTAAGTGAAAATGGGCCTCATTTGAAATCTGTTTCTTAAAAGGTGACTTTCAAAGAATCTACACATCCTTTAGTAAACATACTCTAACCATGAGCAACTCTTACTAACATAGAGATACCTCTATGTGAAATCAAAATAATTCAGACAATAAATAATTATTGAATACCTACTATGTTCCAACCAGCAGCTTTTAGGTGCCTGGCCCCCAAAACATAGGTTTTTTAAAACTCTTCAGAAAAAAATAGAAATAAAACTTAACAAAAGACCCTTTTAAAAATGGTTCCTACCCTTAAGGAGCTCAAAACAGTTACGTAGTCATCAAAATTCAGTGATATGAAAGTCGGCATAAAATGCAGTATAACTAAAAGAGCACCTAATTCTGCCCTAAAAAGATGGGAAAAGCCTCTCGAAAAGGCATGGCATCTAAGCTGACCCTGGAAAGTGAAAGTGAAAGTGAAGTCGCTTAGTCGTGTCGACTTTTTGTGACCCCATGGACTGTAGCCTACCAGGCTCCTCTGTCCGTGGGATTTTCCAGGCAAGAGTACTGGACTGGATTGCCATTTCCTTCTCCAGGGGAACTTCCCAACCCAGGGATTGAACCTGGGTCTCCCGCATTGTAGACAGACGCTTTACCCTCTGAGCCATGCCAAGCAGACAGATGAGAGCAGAGGAATGAAAGGGGAGGGAGTCTAGTCTGCCCTGAGAGTTTTGCCTGGAGTTCAGTGACTAAAGGGGAAATGTGTGAGGAGGGGACAGAGGCTGGGCAGGCTAGCTGGGGGCCAGGAAAGGCTCTCTATGTCAATTAAAAGATTTTTGGCAACTAAACACTTGTGCCACAACTACTGAGCCTGTGCTCCTGAGCCCAGGAGCTGCAGCTACTGACGCCTGAACTTCTACAGCCTGTGCTTCTCAGCAAGAGAAGCCACCACAGTGAGAAGCCTGTGCACCTGTGCCACGAAAAGGGAGGAATGTATCCAACTCACAGATGCAAGTTTCAAATGATTCAGACCAACTAAGTGATGATGGGACCAGCAATAACAGTTTAAATGACAGAATGTGTATTTGTGTGTCTGTCTACATATGGAGAGTGAGTGACCTACAGAGAGAGAGAATGATGAAACGTGCCAAAATGTTAAAAAGTGAATCAGTGAAGATATCTGGGAGTTCTCTGTGCTATTCTGGCCATTTTTTTTTTCTGTAAGTTTGAAATAATAGTGTAAGTGTGAAAAAACAGAAAGTTAAATAAAGTGGTACCATAGGATTTAGCAACTAAGAGGCGGTAGAGCAGTTTCCCTGGGGCGGTGAGAGTAAGGGTCCACGTGCAGTGTACAGGGGTCAGGATGACAGCGGGGAAGATGAAGACCAACCTGCAGTTTAAGATGCTTGGCGATGGATTACAAGATGAGATGTTTGGGGATTTTTTGTTTGTTTTTTAATTTTTACTGGAGTAGTTGCTTTTTTAATATTATAGACAACTTTGCCGACAAAGGTCCGTATAGTCAAAGCTCTGGCTTTTCCAGTAGTCATGTACAGACGTGAGAGTCAGACCATAAAGAAGGCTTAGCACTGAAGAATTGATTCTTTTGGATTGTGGTGCCGGAGAAGACTCTTGAGAGTCCCTTGGACTACAAGATCAAACCAGTCAATCCTAAAGAATCAACCCTGAATATTCATTGGTAGGACTGATGCTGAAGCTCCAGTACTCTGGCCACCTGTTACGAAGAGCTGACTCATCAGAAAAGACACTGATGCTGGGAAAGATTGAAGGCAAAAGGAGAAGAGGGCAGCAGAGGATGAAATGTTTAGGTAACATCACCAACTCAATGGACATGTCTGAGCAAACTCCAGGAGATAGTGAAGGACAAGGAAGCCTGGCGTGCTGCAGTCCATGGGGTCGCAGAGTCGGGCTTGACTTAGTGACTGACCAACAACAATAGTTACTGTACAATGTTGTGTTAGCTCCTGCTGCACAGCAAAGTGAATCAGCTATTGTGTACATGTATCCCCTTCTTGGGGGGATTTCCTCCCCATTTAGGTTACCCCAGAGCACGGAGTAGAGTTCCCTGTGCTATACAGTAGGTTCTCAAAAAGAATCATCTGTTTTCTAGATAGTAGTATATGCGTCAATCCCAATTTATCCCCCACCCCCACTGAAGAGATGAAGTTTAACCAGAGAATGAGGTCAAGTAAGGAATTGTTTCTTTTTTTTTTCTTTCTTTCTTAATAGAAGAGCTTTAAACATTTACTTGCTTGCTTCCCTGGTGGCTTTACAAGGTCTTTACCAGATGGTAAAGAATATGCCCACAATTCAGGAGACCTGGGTTTGATTCCTGGGTTGGGAAGGTCCCCTGAAGAAGGGAACGGCTACCCACTCCAGTATTCTTGCATGGAGAATTCCATGTACAGAGGAGCCTGGCAGGCTATAGTCTATGGGGTAGCAAAGAGCTGGACACAACTGAGTGACTAACACTTTCACATGCTAGAAAGGATAAGAAACTAGAGATATAGGACCAGAAAAAGAAAGGTGATATGCTGGAAACAAGGTCCCTGAGACCATTTAAGCCTGTGTATTTTCACTTTAAAAATACCAAGAACTGATGGTCATTCTCATTATTTTCTGTATAAGGCCTTACCCATGCTTGACATCTTTATCTCGAGTAATCCATTGTCCTTTACCTGTCCATGAGGTTCTATCACCCTGAACTGTTTTGTGCTCTCCTGTGAATCTTTTCCAGATCCCATTTCTGTTGTGTACTCAGAAATGTACAGAATACTTAGCCAAGAGTCGGAGCCCAGGGGGCCAGTGTAAGAGGGCACACTTTCACCTGCAGAAGAACCTTCCCAGGAGAGAAGCATGTGGTCAAAAGGAAAAGACGAACGTTCCCCGGTTAAGGAAGGCTTCAAAGGGATGAAATAGGATGTTTTCCTTCTTCTCTCTAAAATAACTCTTGCCTCTCTAGATAAGAAATGACGGTGTGAAAGATATGCAGCATCTTTGACTTGTTAACGTCAAAGTTCTCGTAATCCCACCCTAAGTTATCTTTCCACCTTTCTGAAGAGCTATTCATCAGGTTTTGCCTCCAATGCTTTCAGCAGAACTATGATGCATTTATTCATCCAAACACAAAAAATTAGAGCCAGTTAATGTCTTCTCTAAATTTTATTAATATTATTGGATGGAATGTATAACCCAAAGAATATGTGTTTTGTTGTTAAGAAATACAGCACACTTGGAGAACAGATGTAGAGAATGGACCTGTGGCCACAGTGGGGGAAGGAGAGGGTGGAACAAATTGAGAAAGTAGCACTGACATTTACAGACTACCCTGTGTAAAGCAGATAGCTAGTGGGAAGCTACTACAGAGCACAGGGAGCCCAGCCTGGTGCTCTGTGATGACCGAGAGGGGCAGGATGAGGGGTGGGTGGGAGGGAGGCGACATACATATGTATAGTTATGATTGATTTGCGATGTTGTACAGCAGAAACCAACACAACATTGTAAAGCAATTATCCTCCAATTAAAAATAAAATAATAAAAAAGACAACACAAACTTCAGAGCTAATCTTGGAGTCCAGGCATAGCCCTCAGGACTCTAGGGTTGATCAGGGTGGTTGAGAATAAGAATGGCTTTTGTTTTAAAGCAGATGAACATTCCGCTTTTGCTGAGATCGAAGTGTGCATTCTCCCCTCTGCTTATATCATGTAAACCGGAAAGTCATGAAAAAGACAGTCAGCTGCTGCCCTTCTCAGGGTTGGTGGCAAACTTCCCTTGGATGGCACAATACGGAGGAGCATTAAAAACTGAGTACAGATCTTACTAAGAAGCTATCATCCTAGCATCAGGCATCAGGAGACTCTGGTGCTAATGTCCCAGCCACAGGACTCTGCTCTGTGTGTGCTGGAAAAACCTACTGCCATTAAGCAGTTATTCTGAGTGCATGTAGTCTGGACTGATTGTGAGTGTTGCTGACAAAAGAATCCCAGGGAGAGGGGGATGCAGTAGAGGATTTCAGTGTTGATGGAGATTAAATAGCCTGAGAATGGCTTTGTATATTAACTTCAGGGAACTCAGGTCTTGCCCTAAAGAGTGACACCTGATGCCTCAATTGTAGGTAATACATCTTTAGTAAACCTCAGATTTCAAGTAGGCTGCTCGGAAGGTGAGACAAATCACATCCAGCCCGTAAATGTCTTTCTTTACGGAGACTGAAATGCCATCCCTGGGTACTCACATTTACATGAATAGCAGATTTAACACTTGAGACAATTGAAGTTTCTCACGAAATGATGAGTCCTTGGCCTTGTTGACAAAGTGCCCCGTGAAGAGCACTGCTGTCGTCTGAACTGTCAGCAGAAAAGGTATAATGTGATTAAGACCAAGTGGTAAGCCAAGACTTTGGGTCTGGTACTCATTGGTGGAATGACTTCGGGTCATTTCTCATTGGTGGAAATGAGAGAGAACTGGACCAAGCACAGTCAGATGGTAGCAGAAGAAGAACTCCTGGTCACTTATTTTTCCAGCAGTTAAAAAGCTGAACAAACATGGATGGACCTAGAGATTAGCATACTAAGTGAAGTCAGGAAGACAGATACCATCTGATACCAGTCACATGTGGAATTTAAAATATGTCACAAATGAACTAATCTATGAAACAGAAACAGACTCACAGACACAGAGAACAGACTTGAGGTTGCCAAGAGGGAGGAGGAGTGGAGGGATGGCTGGGGAATCTGGGATTAGCAGATGCAAACTGTCATAGATAGGGTGGATAAACAGCAAGGTCTTACACTGTATAGTACAGGTAACTATATTCTTGTGATAAACCAGAATGGAAAAGGATATTTAAAAGCATGTATATATGTATATGAGTCATTTTGCTGTACAGCAGAAATTGACACAACATTAAAAGTCAACAAAAAAGGCTAAACAAATACTGAAAAGAATAACATCAGCATCAGTAAATATCTATAGATCATCGCAAAAGTGGATCTTACTTGACCTTCAAGAACAGTGATAATAGCCATAAAAAGAGCCACTGTGTTTCATGAACACACCTGTAAGAGTGTAAAATAATTTTCTTCTGGATGCATTACAAGCAAGGATGTTCTTAGGCTGTGCACTGGCAGAGCTTTCTTGCCCACACTGTGTCCATGCAGCTCAGTATACTGCATGGAAGGAAGGACCCTTTCAATTGAAATACAGAGAAGGAAGTTTTTCTTTTTTGGACACTGCAGGTAAAAACTTTAAGGAGCTAATCAGAACAATCTTCTAGAAAGTTCAAAATCTAAGGAGAACGTACTCTAAATTTCAAATTATAAGTCACTCTTACATGAAAATCTGATATGAGAATTTTATATATTACTATTTTAAATTCAAAAATCTCAACCTTATTATAATGAGATATCATGAGAAATAGAATGGCACTAAATGATATTATACAAGAGTAGTATTACACAGTAGTAGTATATTTTACAGGAGTCTTGGCAATTATATCAAACAAGTGAAATATCCCTAAAACAATTTGAGCAAAAACATGATTTATTCATTTCAAGGTTTTTTTTTCTTGAACAATCTGTGTAACTTGCACTTTTTCGATTAACCTTGCAGAGATACAGGCCACAGAGGCTTTTTATATGTGTGTTCAGATGGGAAGAAATATGTTGCAGTTGCACAGCACATGGGGGCATATGGTTCTCTGACTGTTTTCAGTAAGCATATAATCATTCTTTCCAGAGGCCTCTTAACTCAGCTAGTTTTTCACAGAGTAATGAGTGCTTTATTCCTTGGGAAATATGTCTAAATGGCTTAGTGCAATATAGTTACATAGTGTATCTATTATACCAGGAGTACATTGTGTTGTTACAAGACTTTGGAAAGCATAAAGACTGTTCTGAAATTGAAATATTTCCCCCAGATGTTTGATTGCCTAAGTACAGGCTATATTAAGGAACAGAAGCAAAACAACCCTTGTGGTTTCACAGATGTCCCATCACCATGCAGACTCTTTTATAATCCTCTGAATAAAATCTAATTTGTTTCATCTGGTGAAGAGGTCATTTCTGGCTTCTGACCTATATGACTAAGATCTGATAATGTGAATTGTATTTCATACTAAACTTGTATTTAGTGGGTAAAGTAAATCGTTGATGTTCTTTCTGGTTGAGATTTTTAATATTTTTCTTAGTTAAGACAAATGTGCGTATTTTGATGCTGATTTGCACTTCCTCTGTATGCAGCTCTTTAGAGAAAAAGCTGCTTTCTCCCCCTATGTGGTAATACTTCATTTTACAACATTTTAAGTCAAAGACTTGCCCTTAATATAATGCCCTTTCTAAGCTATTTTTTTTTCTAGAAAATTCATAATCTGAAATTGCCAAGAGGAAGCATTCAGCTAATCACCCTCTCGTTACCTGAAATGAGGAAAGCCCCCTGTGTTCTCTTTATCTCCTTTCAATCCCATGATCACCTTTCTAGAAGTCTCAAAACTCCCAGTTTGAGAAACACTAAAATTTTTGTCTTTTAACTTTACATTAAATTCAGTCTTTTAACTTTACATTAACAAAAAATATCTTTTTAGGATTACCAGGAACACTGGTCTCAATATGAACATGAAAAGTCAAGCAGTGGACCCAGAGGTCAATCTTCGGAAACAACCAATGGCCAGCAACCTTCCAGAAAACCAGCCAAGCACAAGATTCGAAAACAGCATAGACACCGGCATGGCCCAAAGTCTTTGGTGACTGAAGAGCTGGTTGTCAGTCAAGGAAACCAGAATAACACTCCCAGACATCAGCAAAACCCAAATAAGCCTATTGATACTGAAGTAACACAGGAAACAGTTGTGATTATGAATGCCACCAACGATGATTTACAATACTCAAGTGTACTGAGAAGCCAGGATCCCACAGTAACCTCCAATCAATATGCTCCACTACACCAGATTTCTGACAAAGTATTATATAAAAATCCTGCCAGGTATTACCCAGTGACGAATGCTAATAGAGAAAGAGGACACAACGACCAAGAAGAGAAAAGGTTTTCCTACCAGCAGCTACACATCGACACTCTATCCGATATGCACTTGAACTACCTTCATGAACTTAACAAGAAACACCCATCAGGTAGCCAGAAAGGCTCTCAGTCTGTTTCTAACATAAACAGGCAAGCATCAACCGAAAAGAAGAAGCAACCCAAACTGGCTTATACAGAGACCAAGTATAAGAACTTAGAAATATTATGGTAAGAATTCCCTGTTGTCAGGTGGTTTTCTGGAGAAATGAGAGGCTAGAAGAGGGAGGGATGGGATGCTGGACGGAGGGGTGGGTTCATGACAGTGGTCAGGCAAGAGGAGAAATTCACCTAACAGCGTCCTTGGCTCTGGCCTTCTACCTAAAATAGTCCACTTTTCATGTATTTATTTTCTTCTTCCCTGTCTCTAGCTTTTCCACTGTAGTTAAACCAGAGACTAGTGGGGAGAAGGACAGAGGGACCCTATCAAAAAAGATACAGTTAAAAAAAAAAAAGATACAGTATATCTTGAGAACTGCAAGTAATATTTGGAGGAAACAAATTATCTCCAACCCTGTAATGGTCAATCTTAAGAAAATAATCTAAAATGCAGAAAAAATTATGTATGTGCAAAAATATCACCATTTACAGAAATGACAATCATTGAATAAAGAAATGTTTAAGTAAATTATATTAAATATCATGGAATTATTTAAATGGGCTTCCTTGGTAGCTCAGACTGTAAAGATTTCACCTTCATTTTCCTCTGGGGAAGGGAATAGCTACCCACTCCAGTATTCTTGCCTGGAGAATCCCATGCACAGAGGAGCCTCGCATGCTACAGTCCATGGGGTTGCAAAGAGTCAGACATGACTTAGTGACTGAAAAACAATACACCCTTTAAAATTATGCTTCTATAGGAAGAAAATGTTGTTATTGTTGTTTAGCTGCTAAGTCATGTCTGACTCTTGGCCACCCCCACGGACTATGGCCCACCAGGCTTCTCTGTTCATGGGATTCTCCAGGCAAGAATACTGGAGTGGGCAGCCATTTCCTCCTCCAGGGGATCTTCCCCACTCAGGGATCAAACTCTTATCTCCTGCATTGCCAGGTGGATTCTTTACCACTGAGTCACCTGGGAAGTCCTTATAGAGAGAAAATAGTGAGGTACAAAATTTTACCTAAAAGAGTATGAGCTTCACATAGTGTTAAAATGTACACAGAAGATGGAAAATCATCCAAAACATCAATAATGTTTTCCTCTGGCAAAAGAGTTTGGGATTATTTTTAATTTCTTCTTTATATATTCTGAGCTGTCTAAATTCCCTACAATGTATATGCATTACTTCTGTAATTAGAAAAATGAAAAGTTATTTTTAAAATCAAGGGGATTTCTTGATGTCATTCAATCAAATGTATTTATTACACGCCTGACACAACCGAATATAGGACTGAAATGTTATAGAAGATACAAAAGTAGTATGATGCATGGGAACCCTCAAGGAGCTTATTTTCAAAGTAGACAGACAATTTTAACACGTATGAATTAATCAGCAGACATTTCAGTGCTCCACCTGGAGGTGTGGAATGTACATTTAACAAGATTCAGAATTCACTTCCTAGAAGAGATAGTGATAGATAGATAGCAGGCATTTTTGTCTTTTTTTTCCTGACTTTAGATGGAGTGCTTCTAACATTTTGCCATTAAAAATATTTAATTTTTAGTACTTAGGGAGATATAGAGGAAACGTCATATTTTTTTGCAAAAATCTATCATAAATAGATGCTTAATGTTATCAAATACTTTTTCTGCATCAATTGAAAATTTTTCTCCTTTAATTCTTTAATGTGGCTAAATGTATTAACAGATTTTCTACCCTTCCACCAACCTTTTACTCCTAGGACAATCCCACCTTGTCATACTATTTTAATAAACTGCTTGATTTGATTTGTTAATGCTATTTAGGATTTAACATTCACATGTAGGAAGTGAGACTGGCTTAAAATTCTCCAATCTGTCACTGGCCTTGTCTGGATGTGTTATCAATTATACTAAGATTATACCAGCCTTAGAATAATTCCCTCATTTCACATCCTCTGGGATACACAATTGGAACTGTCCCTTGAAAGTTACATAGAATTTTTCAGTAAATCTATTTAGTTCACATGTGTTTTTTTTGTTTGGCCTTTCTTTTGTTGTTTGTGGGCAAATTTTAAACTTTAGACTACTTATATTTTTTGTGATACTCAAATCTTATTTCCACTATCTTAATTTGTCCTAACCACCCTACTTTTTTCTAATATCATCTTTAAAAAAAAAATATTATCTATTAAACTGATAGAACTTTGTTACCTTTCCCCTCTACTGATTTAGAAATGCATATTTTCTTTCTATTCTCTTTTTTTTTTAACTTACATACTTAACTAGTCTAGTGTTAAATTAATATTTCTATTATCCTGCAGACACGTTCAAAATCATTGGATTGTTCTAATCCAGTCACCCTTTGTGTCATACATACTCTTCTCATTCAGCATCTTATATCTCCTAATTGCTGTTTTATTATTGTTGGATAGAGTCCATGCTGTTTTAGATTTAACTGATTGTTTGTTAATGTCTTTGCTTTCCATCTTTCTCCCATTTCACTCTTCCTTCTTCAAGTAGATCCTTCAGAAGTTCTTTCAGCAAGTACATTTCACTGGTAAACTTACCTGAAATTCCTTTACTTTATTCTCTTAAATTACTGTTTAACTCGGTAAAGAATTACACTCTTTGAAAAACACTGTTTCTCTATTTCCTGGCTTCTGTATTTCTTTGAAAAGACTTTTATCAATGTATTTATCATTCTTTTTGTCTTTTATTCTCTTGTTGGTTTTGCGGTCTCTCCTTTGCTTTTTGTTTTCAAGCTTCACTATGACGTATTTAATTTGAAATTTATAATCTTGCTTGTGACTTTTCTGGGCTTCCTAAATCTGAAGGTTCATCTTTTTCATAAATTCTGGAAAATCATCACACATCTTCCCTTTGAATAGTATGTCTCCCAAATTTGCTCTATTTTCCCTTCAGGAACACACAATAGATATATATTTGATCCTCTTATTCTAGACTCCATGTCTTTTTAACTGTTTCTTATTTCCCATCTCATATCTCTCTGTGCTTCTTTCTGAGAAATTTCCTGTTTATAAGTCTCTGGCTGTGTCCAATATGGTCTTTAACGTGTCCATTGGTTGTAAATTTCAGTGATGGTGCTTTTCATGTCTAGAACTTCTGTATGGTTCTGATTAAAACCTTCCTGTTGCTTTTTCAGAATATATCTCTCAGAGTTTGTGTTTCTTATTTCATGTCTTTAATCATTATACACATGCTTGCTTACAAATGCTTTCTAATATTCAGTTATCCTAAATTCTTAGAAATCTACTACTGCTTTGTATGTGAGTTTGCATGTGTGTCTGGACTCTCTTATTTGGTAGGTTATTTCCTTACATGTTCTAAAATTTTGGATTGTGAACTTATGTGTAACCACCTTATCTGTAGACACCTAGGCAGGTTTGGGTGGGGATGTATCCTTCCAGAGAACTTTTATTTCATACTCTTTTCCACTGTAATTTATTACAGGATACTGAATATAGTCACCTATGATATACAATGCTGTTTATACATTCTGTATACAATAGTTTGGGCCTTCCCTAGTGGCTTAGATGGTAAAGAACCTGCCTGGAATATGGGAGACCCAGGTTCAATCCCTGAGTTGGGAAGATCCCCTGGAGAAGGAAATGGCAACCCTCTCCAGCATTGTTGCTATGGACAGAGGAGCCTGGCAGGCTACAGTTCATGGGGTTGCAAAGAGTCAGACATGACTGAGTACAACTAACACATATAATAGTTTGCATCTGCTAGTCCCAAACTCCCAGTCCAAGCCTCCCCCCACCCCTTGGCATCCACAAGTCTGTCCTCTCTGTCTGTGGGTCTGTTCCTGTTTCATAGATAAGTTCATTTGTGTCGTATTTTAGATTCCACATATAAGTGATATGGTATTTGTCTCTCTCTTTCTGACTTACTTCATTTAGTATGATAACCTCCAGGTCCATCCACGTAGCTGCAAATGGCATTCTTTCATTCTTTTCCATGGCTGAGTAATATTCCATTGTGTGTATGCACCATACCTTATTATCTGTTGATGGGCATTTAGGTTGTTTCCATGTCTTGGCTACTGTAAATACTGCTTCTATAAACATAGGGATGCATAGTTATCTTTTCAAATTATACTTTTGTCTGGAGATATGCCCAGGAGTGGAATTGCTGTGTCATATGGCAACTTTATATTCAGTTTTTTGAGCAATCTCTGTACTGTTCTCCATAGTGGCTGTACCAATGTACATTCCCACCAACAGTGTAGGAGGCTTCCCTTTTCTCCACACCCTCTCCAGCCTTTCTTATTTGTAGACTTTTTAATGATGGCCTTTCTGACTGATGTAAGGTAGTAGCTCATTGTCGTTTTGATTTGCATTTTTCCAGAGAACTTTAGTATCTGCTTCTGCCACCTACAGAGGTATCCTTCCTCCAGTATCATTTTTATGTTGATTTCTTGGTGTTGGAGTTCCATGATTATGTAGGTAAGGTAAATTTGAACCCCAAATATTGCCCCAAATTCCCAGGGAATTTTTTCCCCCCTAGTTCAGAGCCTAGACAAAGATAGTGTTGCTCTGTTGTTTCTCAAGGCTGGTGAATGAGTTTTTTACTAATCTGCCTTTTTATTGAGGCTGT
The DNA here is from genome assembly GCF_029378745.1 of Bos indicus. Lineage (NCBI taxonomy): Eukaryota > Metazoa > Chordata > Mammalia > Artiodactyla > Bovidae > Bos > Bos indicus. The sequence continues at coordinate 33,963,295 of NC_091774.1, forward strand.
ATCTCTTCAGGGCTTCCCTGGTGGCTCAGATAGTAAAAAATCTGCCTGCAATGCAGGAGACCTGGGTTCGAGCCCTTGGTTGCAAAGATCCCCTGGAGAATGGGATCTTCAAGGGTAAGAGCCTTAGTGTAGGTATCTCACTTCTGATTCCCTGCCCCACACAAGGCCAAGGTCTGACATATCTAAACCCAGTGTTAAATGGTAAAATGCAAGCACTTAGGTTCAAAATCCCCTCCAAGAGAGCTATAGCTTCAGCTCATCCAAAATCTGCTTTAGTTTTAGTTCCTGTTTAGTTTGTGGTCTTTGAAGATTCCCCATCTCTCTTACAATTATACAATTAAAAGGATATTTATTTAATTTAATACACCATATCCAGGTATTTTGTGGTGGGAAGGCCTTTGATTTTTCAGAATGGTGTTGTTTCCATTCTGAATGCAGTAAATGAAAGTTCTAAGTAAGAGCTAGAATATCCTAAAGAAAAAAATAGGACAATATGGATAATAATATACTTATGAAAAGATTAAACTAAAGGACATTAATTTGATTGTCATGCATGTTAAGTCCAGTCCACTTCAGTCAAGTCCTACTCTTTGCAACCCCATGGACTATAGCCCACCAGGCTCCTCTGTCCATGGGATTCTCCAAGCAAGAATACCGGACTGGGTTGCCACTTCCTCCTCCAGGGGATCTTCCCAATCCAAGGATGGAACCTGCATCTCTTATGTCTCCTGCATTGGCGGTGGGTTCTTTGGGAGTGGTAAATACAGTAAATCAATGGTTCATGAAGACTTTTATGCTAAGTCTTATGTATCTACATTTTAACAGATTTGTGCTTTTTTTGTTTTTCCTTTAAGGAAATTCCATTCCTCCTCTGAAGAACAACCTGCTAAGGCTTCCCCAGATTCCCGGCTCTCCCAGATAATGGAGCAGCATCAGCAAGCCCTGCTGCAGCTGACAGAGGTGCAGCCCCACGAAGGGGCCTCACCCGGCCTCACCCTTCCACCCATACTGCCAAGGGTGGAGAGTGAATCCCAACTCAGTTCAGAGAGAAGCCAAAGAAACCAAGTGAAAATCAGCCGCAGCAATTCTGAAAGCTATCTGTTTCAACTGGAAAAGGGGAAAAAGCATAGGAAAAGAAGCAGCATTAAGGTAATAACAGCATCTTACTTAACCTTCCATTTTGATAATACGCATGGTCCTTGACTTTCATTCTCCTTATCATAGGCCTGGAATAGGGATGCTCCTCTTCCTCCTCTTTCTCTTCTTCCTGCCCCAGTCCCCTAAGAACTCTTCCTTGACTCTCATCTCAACCTCAGCTCCTGCAGTAAAACACCCAGGACAGCCAATGACTGCACTTTTCTTCTGAAATGTTTGCTTTACTGAGTTCTGTGTTTACTATAACTCGATACTATCTATAAGATTCATCATGGGGTGCGGGGTGGGGTGGGAGGGGGGTTCAAGAGGGAGGGGACATATGTATACCTTTGGCTGATTTATGTTGATGTATGGCAGAGACCAATATAACACTGTAAAGCAATTAGCCTCCAATGAAAATATTTTTAAAACAACAAAAACATTCACCATCATTAGCACCTTTGTGCACTGAAGTCTTCCCCATCGGGTCTGCTTTGCTAAATAAAGGAAATGGGGGTGGGAGGCAAAAAAGGAAGGTTTCCAGGAAGAAATGAAGGAGTCTTTTTATGTCCTTTATGTTTCTCCACTGTTCCAAATAAAAACTCCTCAGGAGAGACCACTTGTTTTCTAGTGTCAAATAGTAAGGGAAAAAGCTGGAAAATGCTTTAAGGGGCAACAGGGAAAGACCTGGTTGGAAGATGGGCCCTCCCAGGAACAGACTCTGAAATGGAGATTTATGAGCTGGAGCCCTCCTCCAGAACCACCCCTGGGAGGGAGGGAGCAGGCAGGGCCGGGCGAGGGAGAGGCGGCAGCTTTGAGGCTGAAAGTGGAAGCTTCAGCCAAGCCCACGAGGGTTCTGAAGCTGGGATGGCCCTTCAGAGGCAAGGCACCAGCTGTACCCTGACACGGATCAGCCACTGGCTGTTGCCCGTCTGTGGGGAAGGGTAGTAACTTTGGGCACGGCTCCTGTGGGCTACTACTTTGTTACTTTGGTAGTAACTTTGGGCTACTCCATCTGGGTGAGGGCAGTTCTCAGGGAGGGACTCGACTGTGAGCCACGGAACACAACACTCAGCAGCTGGGGGCACAAGAGTCTGGTTCCAGGGGAGCGTCCACTCTCAGGCAGATTTAGGGAGCCATCCTCAGTTCAACTCAACACATAGGTTGAGGACATATGTGTCCTTCCAGGACCCGGAGTCAGGTGCTGGGGGATGTATAGTGAACGAGCAGCAGGAGTGGACAATTACCTGGAACTGGGGAAGGCATGCAGGCACGTGGCTTCAGTATCATATTGAAATAAAAAAGAGAGATACAGGGTGAACACGGAGCACCAAGGGGGCACACATCCCCACCTGGGGGTCATGCAGAGTTTCACGGGTGATCGTGAGTTGTCTCAGAGGACGTTCATGAATTAACAGAAGAAGAAAGATTGAAAGCATTTCAGGCAGAGGGACCAGCGTGAGCAAATATTCTGAAGCGCGCGAGAACACAAAGCATGCTGGGAACTGAAGCAATTCAAGGCTGCTGTCACTCAAACTGGGGCTTCCCTGGTGGCTCAGACGGTAAAGAAGTGGGCATGGCAACTCATTCCAGAATTGTTGCCTGGAGAATCCCATGGACAGAGGAGCCTGGCAGGCTACAGTCCACGGGGTTGCAGAGAGTCGGACACAACTGAGCGACTAAGCACAGCGCAGTCCCTCAAAACTAGGAGGCCTGAATGTTCAGAGATGACAGTGGAGAAATAGGTGAGGGAGTTGAGGGGGTTGGGTAGGTCTGCCAGTATCTTGCTTGTCATTGATGGAAGAAGGGCTCTAATCTCTAGGCTGGAGGGTAGAGGTGCGGGTTGGCGGGAGGCACTGAAGAATTTTAACCACAATTAGCTTAGTCTTTTTATTTTATGGGATTAACATTGACCTTTTTTTCTGTTCGTAATTGTTCATATTTTCTGATTTTTTTTTTTTTTTGGAACTGAGCATGCATTACTTTTATAACCAGAAGGTTAATAAAACAACTGAAAAGAAGAGATGAGACAAAAAGGGCTAGGGTGAAAAATTGGGGTATAGTCACAAGACATCAAAAGATATGAATGAAAAGTTTCATGTCAAAGACATTCAAATAAGGTGACAGTTTTAATTAGAATGGTTTGCATCCTTAGCATTTCTTGAGTTCAGAGGGAAGAAATACTTTTCAATGAAGTATTACTTCATTGAAATTGAAAAGAAATACTTTTCAATAAAGGTCTCTGTAAAAACCAGGCTTTCATTTATTCTTTCTCTATTGCTTATGTTTTTCTGTCCTCCATTTATTATTAACCAGTTATATTTCCCAAGTAACTATTCTATTACTAGTCCTGCTTCAGATACATTATCAGATTCAATATCAGGAACAGGGATAATATGCTTTACAGTTAAATATGAGGAATTTCAGTCATGGGTGGTTAATTGAGGGCTTTATTTCTCTTCTGTTTTATTGTGCTTTTGATGATGTTATTGCTCATTAGTCTGTTTTCTGGTGTGTGGATAAGTGAAAAGATACAGACACAAAATTAAGTGTCAGTTCAGTCACATACTGATCAAATGAGGGTCTTGCAAAGAAATTACAGTAAGTCCCCTGACACGTTAGCTGCTCATTTTTGGCCAGAATGTGTATGTGTTCATCAGATGATTTATGGATTAACAGATAGCTAGTGGTTTAAATGGCTCTTTCCCTTAGTCAGCAGTTTACATGGAAACACTAAAGCATGTGATGACAAAACTGAAGGTGGTTTTCTGGTTAGCAGTAATCAGATTTAGAACCTTATTCTTAGCCTCTGTAGTAGAGAGCTAGATCCTACTAACATTCCTTTTTATTTTTATTATTTATTTTTTTAATTTAATTGGAGGCTAATTACTTTACAATATTGTGGTGGTTTCTGCCATACATTCACATGAATCAGCCATGGGTGTACATGTGTTCCCCATCCTGAACCCCACTCCCACCTCCCTCCCCATCCCATCCCTCAGGGTCATCCCAGTGTACCAGCCGTGAGCACTCTGTCTCATGCATTGAACCTGGACTGGCGATCTGTTTCACATATGATAATATACATGTTTCAATGCTATTCTCTCAAAATATCCCACCCTTGCCTTCTCCCACAGAGTCCAAAAGTCTGTTTTTTACATCTGTGTCTATTTTGCTGTCTCACATATAGGATCATCGTTACCATCTTTCTAAATTCCATATATACGTATTAATATACTGTATTGGTGTTTTTCTTTCTGACCTACTTCACTCTGTATAATAGGCTCCAGTTTCATCCACCTCATTAAAACTGATTCAAATACATTCTTTTTAATAGCTGAGTAATATTGTATATATGTACCACAGCTTTCTTATCCATTCATCTGCCAATGGACATCTAGGTTACTTCCATGTCCTGGCTATTGTAAACAGTGCTGTGCTAAACATTGGGGTACATGTATCTCTTTCAGTTCTAGTTTCCTCTGTGTGTATGCTTGGCAGTGGGACTGCTGGGTCGTAAGGCAGTTCTATTTCCAGTTTTTTAAGGAATCTCCACACTGTTCTCCATAGTGGCTGTCCTGGTTTGCATTCCCACCAACAGTGTAAGAGGGTTCCCTTTTCTCCGCACCCTCTCCAGCATTTATTGTTTGTAGACTTTTTGATAACAGCCATTCTGACCAATGTGAGATGGTACCTCATTGTGGTTTTGATCTGCATTTCTCTGATAATGAATGATGTTGATCATCTTTTCATGTGTTTGTTAGCCATCTGATGTCTTCTTTGGAGAAATGTCTGTTTAGTTCTTTGGCCCATTTTTTGATTGGGTCATTTATTTTTCTGGAATTGAGCTGCAGGAGTTGCTCATATATTTTTGAGATTAGTTGTTTGTCAGTTGCTTCATATGCTATTATTTTCTCCCATTCTGAAGGCTGTCTTTTCACCTTGCTTAGAGTTTCCTTCGTTGTGCAAAAGCTTTTAAGTTTAATTAGGTCCCATTTGTTTATTTTTGCTTTTATTTCCATTACTCTGGGAGGAGGGTCATAGAGGATCCTGCTATGATTTACATCAGAGAGTGTTTTGCCTATGTTTTCCTCTAGGAGTTTTATAGTTTCTGGTCTTACATTTAGACCTTTAATCCATTTTGAGTTTATTTTTGTGTATGGTGTTAGAAAGTGTTCTAGTTTCATTCTTTTACAAGTGGTTGACCAGTTTTCCCAGCACCACTTGTTAAAGAGATGGTCTTTTCTCCATTGTATATTCTTGCCTCCTTTGTCAAAGATAAGGGGTCTATAGGTGCGTGGATTTATCTCTGGGCTTTCTATTTTGTTCCACTGATCTATGTTTCTGTCTTTGTGCCAGTACCATACTGTCTTGATGACTGTAGCTTTATAGCATAGCCTGAAGTCACGCAGGTTGATTCCTCCAGTTCCATTCTTCTTTCTCAAGATTGCTTTGGCTAGTCAAGGTTTTTTGTATTTCCATACAAATTGTGAAATTATTTGTTCTAGCTCTGTGAAGAATACTGTTGGTAGCTTGATAGGGATTGCATTAAATCTATAGATTCTTTTGGGTAGTATACTCATTTTCACTATATTGATTCTTCCAATCCATGAACACGGTATATTTCTCCATCTATTTGTGTCCTCTTTGATTTCTTTCATCAGTGTTTTATAGTTTTCTATATATAGGTCTTTTGTTTCTTTAGGTAGCTTTATTCCTAAGTATTTTATTCTTTTCGTTGCAATGGTGAGTGGAATTGTTTCCTTAATTTCTCTTCCTGTTTTCTCATTGTTAGTGTATAGGAATGCAAGGGATTTCTGTGTGTTAATTTTATATCCTGCAACTTTACTATATTCAGCTTAGCCTTTTTAGAAAGACTGTTCTGGCTATGTCGTGCAGAGCACACCAGGAATAGGGGGTCATGAGCTAAAAACTCATGTGGGAGCCTCAGAAAAAAAGGAAAGGGTGACCTTAAAGAAAACAAGGGAAAGTAGACTAGAATGACAGTTCTATATTACAGAGAAGGAAAGGAAGACTGGCTTGCTGTGTCCTCCTAAGAGAGGACCTCAGAGGTTGATGGACATGAAACACCTCAGCCCACTGCCACAGCCTCCACCCAAGAGCCCACACAGCCCAGGTCTTCAGCTTGCTCACAACCCAGGGTCCTTACCACCACCCCTTCCTATACCCCCACCCAAGGGCTCCTTGAGCTCCTTGTCTGACCTTCCCTCACATCCTCTGTCCTAATTCTTACCCAGGCCATGGAGACCACTACCAGTTGTTTGGAGCTGGGATAATCCCCAGTTTTACTGTATTAAGAAGAAATGTGTTCCTGGGACCATCAGTAACTTATTTTTCCACCAAAACATCATTATATGCTTAGGTTACATTACAGTTAGGTTCTGAGGTACAATTAGTACTGTTTTCAAGTACTTCATAAACAGAATAGAGTTTGTAGGAAGCCAGACACCATGTGTATTATTACTTCTATGGGGAAATGTATTCAGAGCTTAGGAACCAGCACATTCTCAAGATGAGGATGCCCTGTCCCTCTAGAACTTATGAGTTATCAGAGCCTAAGAAAGAGTTCAAACACACCACTTTGGATGAGAACCTTCTGGGTTAGGGTTCCTACCAACTGTGGATTATTTTAGCTCAATTTCTAGTGAGCAGGGATCAGTGGAAGTCACACACTTGGCCATTTCTAAATTTCCATCACCTAATCTCTGCATAACTTGGCAAGTTATTAATTCACCTGAGCCCCTAGTTCCCCATTTGTGCAATTAGAGTTGTTATTTTGGTAGATTTCATTTGACAGTTAAATGAAATACCATATTAAAACCTTAGCTTGTTATTGTTGTTTTAGTCACTAAGTCATGTTCAACCCCATGGACTGTAGCCTGCCAGGCTCCTCTGTCCATGGGATTCTCCAGGCAAGAATACTGGAGTGGGTTGCCATTTCCTCCTCCAGGGAATCTTCCTGACCCAGGGATCAAACCCCTGTCTCCTGCATCTCCTACACTTGCAGATGGATTCTTTACCACTGAGCCACCAAGGAAACCCCAAAACCTTAGCTTAGTACCTAGTGAAGAATAGATGCAACTAGATGTTCATTTCCCTTCCCTTCCTTCTCCTCCTGTAGTCTGAATTTGCATTTTACCTGGGAGGGTAGAGGATAGGCCCAGGTAATGGTGGGTATCACCAGACATCTAAGATCTGGAAGAGAGGGAAGAGGAAGAAAGAGAACTTCCACTTACTGCTTCCCAAGCCCTCTTTAAACTTGGGAAATCCCTCTCCTCCTGCTCTCTCTAGGGGATGTTACAATCTTCTTGTGACCATTTTCTCCATCCAAGACCTTCAGCCTACATCCGACAAAGAAGCAGTCTTTGTCCGGAGAGCCATTCCAGAAGCTACAATGATTGAGAACCAAGCTATTTGTATAGGACAGCAGGTAGCCGGGGCCCCAGACACAGGACTCATTACCCAGATCAGGCCCATTTCCCAGTCAAAACAAATCTCTTGGTCTCCAAGGGAATTGACTTGAATCACAGTAAAAATCTGAGGATTTGTCAAGATAATAGGCCTGAGCACCGTCCCTCTTCTCCTGGCAGTTGTATTGTGACTGATTTATGAATACTCAGCATTGTCCATGCCACTGAATCCAGACGTCAGGCAGTGAGAGATTAACCCAGCGCAAGGGATGACAAACAGTATAAGAATATCCACTGCGACCTGCACAGAATAACTGCCTAAGGAGTTCTCTGACAGCTGTGCAGAGCTGAGCCATAGTAATTAACTCGTGTGTTTGTTGTCACAGACAATCTGGGTATTGCTGCTCGACTGCTTCTAAGAAGAGGTTTATTTGGATTAAATTTAGTAACCGCAGAGCAAATTTCCTTCCCTTGCTGTTCCCCAGTATTGGAGACATTGTTTTCTATCCCATCACTAAGTAACTCTCTCACCCTTACACATCTGAGGAATGTTCTGGGGGAAAGTCCTGCAGTGTCCCCCCACATCGGGGCATGACCTCTCAGAGTTGACACAAGTCCTCCCGGGGACAGTTGATGTCATTTTCAGCTCAGGCAGCTCTTGCCCCAAGTTTACAGTAAAAGTCCGTCTTGTAGCTTGAAAAGCATGATGGATGGCTGGCAGAAACCTTCCACCAGGAAATCCTATGCCGAACTCTGCCAAAGTCATGACCCATGGACACCAGTTCCGAGGGGCTGGTCTGGCCTGGTCAGTCATCAACTAGAGCCAGAGCTGGCTAATGTCAGCCCATGGGCATCTCACACAAAGACTAGCGGTGAACCCCACTGGAGATTTGTTGAAAACGTGCTTTTATTTTCCTCATGTTTGGAGACCTAATGAGACTATATTGTTGATGTAATTTTAAAAAATTTGAGGGCATCACGCTGTCGTGACCCTTTGGTCTTGTAACAGCCAAAGAGAGGTAAATCAAAGTAAATTCTAGGGATTATTTGCTCATGACAGCCTTTTGAAGAGACAGAAAGTAGATTAGTGGTTGCCTAGGGCTGGAGGGAGAGAGGGGAGGGGAGTGATTGCTAATGGGTATGGGGTCTCTTTTTAGGATAATGAAAATGTTTTAAAACTGGATTGTGGTGACTCTTGCACAGCTTGATAGCTACACTAAAAACTACTGACTTGTACAACTTCAAATGGGTGATTGTGGTGGTGTGTGAATTTTATCTCAATAAAGCTGTTGAAAAGATTTTTGATGGAAAGGGATCAAACAAAATTACAGCACTGAGAACCAATCAAGATTACTTGAGGCTAACAAGTGAATCCAGGATTTTTCATTGCCGGTCACCCAGAACAAACTCTGTCAGGAGCCCTGGAGCTCCCTTGAGAAATGTCCCTTCTTATTTTCGCTGGCAGCAGCTCAGCCTGTCAAGGGGTCAGTGGCGTTTGGAGATGCCCCTTTCCGTCCACACTCTCTCTTTCGCGTCAGTCTGAGTACTGGACCCTCAGTTCTGTCTTCCTGTGACCGCCATGACGTCCAATCCAGGTGATATTAAGAACTTGGACGGGGCAGCAATAAGCAATTACTCATGCTTCACAATCTGTCTTTTGTGAATCGGTGGGATGATTAAGGCTAAGCTGCTTCAGACTAAGGCTGTGATTTCTAGGCACTAATCATTTCTTTCTCTCAGTTTTGGACAAATTGGATTTGTGACTTGGACACGAGTGGGTTCCCTCTTTTTTCATCTTTGATTTACTTTGGCAAATAGATATGCTGAAAACAGTGGCACAGGTGGCAGAGGCCAGGTAAAGAACAAATCCGCAGTTGCCAAGAATAGGATATCTGAGCTCATTTACCTACAACAAATCAGCAGAGGTTTTAAAATGTAATAATACTCAGTGTCATCAAGATCTGCACAAAAGGAGCATTCTTCTGCCTCCTCAACGGAAGTGTTCATGAATGGCCCTGAATACGTTCACAATTCTGTTTCAATAATCTCACTTCTCTTCAGAGAAGCGAAGAAATAATTCAGAAGTGAGAAGAGAAGAAATACTTGTGAAGAAATAATGAGTGGCCTACAAACAGTGCTCATCCCTGTGTGCATGTGCATGCGTGTGTCAGTCGCTCAGTTGTGTCCGACTCTGTGAGCCCATGGACTGTAGCCCACCAGACTCCTCTGTCCAAGGGATTTTTCAGGCAAGAGCACTGAAGTGGGTTGCCATTTCCTTCTCCAGGGGATGTTCCCAACCCAGGGATCTAACCCACGTTTCCTGCATTGCAGGTGGACTCTTACTGTCTGAGCCACCAGGGAAGTCCCCTCAGTTTTCAGATATTATAAAAAATTCTGTTGTTGGGGAGGAAATTGAGGCACACTGACCCCCTACCCCAGGCTTCTATTTGCCAGTCCAACATCTAGCATACACCCTCCTACTCTCCACCCCCAGCAGAATCAGCTGCACACAGACAGCCTTTTGCCGGGGGCAGGGTCTCAGGAGCCCATCTGGTGGCCTGTTCTGGGGGAGGCTGGCCAGGGTCAAGGGCTGTGGGTGGGGGAGCAGGAGGAGGGGTGTGGTTGGAGGAGCAGCTGCTGTGTGTGTGCATGGGGGGCAGTCAGTGCTGAATAGGGGACCCCAGCTGGGGTTCCACAATGATCTATACAGTCTATGGAATTCTCCAGGCCAGAATACTGGAGTGGGTAGCCTTTCCCTCCTCTAGGGGATCTTCCCAACCCAGGGATCAAACCCAGGTCTCCCACACGGCAGGCAGATTTTTTACCAGCTGAGTCACAAGGGAGGCCTGTGCTCCTCCCTAGGACACCTTAAATGTTCAACATTTGGAGAAAGCACTAAATAATTCAACTACAAAGAGACAATAGCATGTTAAACACAGAAAATATTCAGTGGCAGGGAAATACAGTGTCATGCTAACCTCAGTGAAAAATAAAATAATTTGTAGCATAGGGACAATTTTAGAAAAGTAGGAGCAAACACATCTAAGGGCAGGAAGCAGCTGTAGTGGTTTTTCTGGGTGATGACTCCATTCTCTTAAAGGAGATTTATGATTTTTAGGTGGCTTCAATGAACACTGTTTCTTCTATATACTTAACATTATTAATGTCCTAGTCATTTTAGTCCAAAGCCTTCTTTGACCCTGATGCTGGGAAAGATTGAGGGCAGGAGGAGAAGGGGGCAACAGAGGATGAGATGGTTGGATGGCATCACAGATTCAGCAGACATGAGTTTGAGTAAACTCTGGGAGAAGTGAAGGACAGGGAAGCCTGGTGTGCTGCCATTCATGGGGGTCGCAAAAAGTTGGACACAACTGAGCAACTGAACAACAACAAAGCCTTCTTTAAGAAAGGATCTTCTTTGATCTTTTAGGATTAGATGCACTGAAAGAGTTTTGACTATAAATGTCATTATATAATATAATGTTATATTAACATTCTAATAAGGCAAATACTATTTACAGAACTTTCATCCTTGCAGTGTAGAACTATTGCCTAAATGGCACATGACTTTGGCCCTTTGAAGCCCCAAGATGCACTACAAAAATTCTGTAGGACCATAGAAATATTGCCTTCAGCTACAAGCCATAGAATTGCTATTTACAACAACTCAAAAAATTATTGAGTTCATGCTTCTTACATATAGTTAATTCACAAGCAGGTGGTTGCACTGGTGGTTCCAGAGCTCAAAACATCAGAACCAGTATTTATGATTCTCTTGTTCTTTTTTCCCTTTCCTGGCCTTGAGACTGCTGTTAGCTCCAGAAATTACATCCATGTTCAAGACAAGATCAAAGGAAAGGGGAGGGGCTGTCGCAGTCTAAATAAAAGTTTTCCAAGATGCACCCTCTAGCTCACACCTCAAAGCCCAGAGCTCAGTGCTGGGATCTGGGGAAAAGAGAATTTGGCTCTAAGCCTGGGAAATAGCAATGGAGAAGCTAAGTGATCTGACCTCCAGGTAGTCAGTCAATAGTCCCTGTGAGTAGTAACAGTTGATCCATGTGTATATGTAAATTCACTGTTAAGATTTGAGAATTATATGCAGTAACTATATGATGAAATGTTCCATTTTTAAAGTCTCTTGACTATCTCTGCCAAATTCTCTCTTAGGAAAGAACACATTAGGTATAGTGTATATACCCACTCCAGTATTCTTGGGCTTCCCTTGTGGTAAATGTGGGAGATTCGGTTCAATCCCTGGGTTGGAAAGATCCCCTGGACAAGGGAAAAGCTACCCACTCCAGTATTCTGGTCTGGAGAATTCCATGGACTGTATAATCCATGGGGCCACAGAGTCAGACTTGACTGAGCTACTTTCGCTTTCACTTTTCAATAATTAACAGGAACTTTCAACATTTAGAAAAATGCCTTGTCATTAGCATATAAATAGGTGGTACCATGTACAGTTCAGAACTGCCACCTCCACGGTATGGCTGTTTATTCTAAGCACCAATTTCGATGTGCCCCAAGATCACTACTGTCACCCAAACCATATCTTTGGCATCATCCTTCCTACCCTTCCCAGGTGGCACTAGTGGTAAAGAACCTGCCTGCCAGTGCAGGAGATGTTAGGAGACGGGGCTCAATCCCTGGCTTCGGACGATCCCCTGGAGGAGGGCATGGCAACCCACTCCAGTATTCTTGCCTCTGGAGAGTCCCAAGGACAGAAGAGTCTGAGGGGCTACAGTCCATAGAGTTGCAAAGAGTTGGACATGACTCAAGTGACCTAGCACGCATGCACCCTTCCCAAGGAAGACAACGAAAGGAGCTCACAAATTAAAGGACACGGTTTACCACAAGGGCATCTGCTGCAAATAACAAGTCAGATTTCCCGTCAAAAGCAGGAATTTGGGGAAAATCCCAATCTACCCCACAATCAGGAACACCTTAGTATTTTTCCTGCCTACTACTGTGCTCGTGTCATAATTTAATAATTAAATGGCCTTGTTTTGTATCATCCCTTTAAATATGCAATGGTGATAATAGTTATCTTATAAAATACCTGTGAAGTGAAGTGAAGTGAAAGTTGCTCAGTTGTGTCCGACTCTTTGTGATCCCATGGACTATACAGCCCATGGAATTCTCCAGGCCAGAATACTGGAGTGGGTAGTCTTTCCCTTCTCCAGGGGATCTTCCCAACCCAGGTCTCCTGCATTGCAGGTGGATTTTTTAACAGCTGAGACACAAGGGAATCAAAATTACCCGTACCCTTCAACATATCCAGAATCACACTGAATACAATGAATTTCTCAGTGGGTCTTCCTTAGACTCTTAAGCTTTACATGTTTCCGTTCTTTTGAATTTTAACATCAGACAGGGCACTCTGCCTTTGAAGCAGTGTGCTTACCTGAGTCATTTATTGATAGATAGCCTCTTCCAGGGAGATCATTTGGTTCAGTGAATGGTACAAAACTAGACACACTTGTCATAGTAGCAGCAAAGTAGGAATGTGTCTGTCATGTGAATGTGTCTGTCATGTTAAAAATATTAATAGCAAATCTACCATATGACCCAGCAACCCCATTACCTACCGATCATGTACCCTGAGGAAACCATAACTGAAAAAGACACATGTACCCCAATGTTCAAAGCAGCACTGTTTACAATAGCCAGGACACAGAAGCAACCTAAATGTCCATCGACAGACGAATAGATAAGGATGATGTGGTACACATACACAATGGAATATTACTCAGCCATAAAAAAGAATGAATTTGAGCCAGTTCTAGTGAGGTGGATGAACCTAGAGCCTATTATACAGAGTGAAGTCAGAAGGAGAAAAACAAATATAGTGTATTAACACATATATATGGAATCTAGAAAAATTACGTTGACGAACCTATTTTCAGGGAAGGAATGGAGACACGGATGTAGAGAATGGATATGTGGACACAGTGAGGGAGGGAGAGAGTGGCATCAACATATATATACTATCAGGTATAAGATGGATAGCTGGTGAGGAGTTGCTATGCAGCACAGGAAGCCCAGTCTGGTGCTCTGTGATGACCTGGAGGGATGGGATGAGGGGAGAAGAGGAAGGCTAGGGAGGGAGGGAATGCATTTATAATTAGGGTTGATTCCCATTGTTGTATGGCAGAAACCAACACAACATCGTAAAAAAGTGTTTAAATATTTAAACTAAAAAAATAGGGGAAAAAGTTTTTTAAAAAAGTTAATAACAAAGCAGCACTTTACTCACTTGAAATTTTTTATTTATAATTTTCAGAATTTCAGTGTTTTTTATTGCAGAAGTGGAAAAGTCCACACACGTCAGCCCAGCAGCTACAAATTACCGAGGACACTGTTATCAATGACAACCATTAAAATGGAAGAACTGTCAGGACACACCCACTCCCCCGAGGTCCACACAGGCCACCATTCTTCATTTCGCCTCTCCCCTTTCTCACGTGGCTATGACAACTCGGAAGGGGAGGAGGGGGGAACATACAAGTCTCTAAAAGAAACTCTCTCTTTGATTGTATTTTCAAGAGCTCCAAGCTGAAAGGTTATCAGAACAGAGACGTGAAACTTGGAGGCCTGGGACCTGACCTTGAGTCCATCAGAGACAAAGTGAGTGGGAGGTACCTACAGCATTTCCAGGCTCAGATCTGCCCTTTGTCTTCCAGCAGAACTGTATAGAGAGACCCCCAGAACCAAGTTCTAATTCAAACATCTCGCTCTGAATAGAGACCCCTCTGAAATAGCACTGGTATTAATAATAAGCCCCGGGCACTCCTTCTACCATGAAATAAAATTACTCAGCCAATGTTGTTTTATGTATCCAGCTTTTAAGTTAGTTTTAAAGGCCCAAGCAGAAAAGTGGGCACATGCCCATGAAAAGAGATGTGTGTGTTATGTGGTTGTTGGGCTTTCCCAATAGAGTTATCTTTATAATACTGAAGAGTGGCTACAGAGAAGACACTCAGGGTAAGAGTTTCCCCCATGAAAAGTGCATCCACTTTATTCTCTTTCCTCTAGTGAAAGGAGATCTTCATTTAATGTGTTTTAACTGCAGTTGCACTCAAGGCATAACAAGAGAGTAGAGTTCAAAGTTGGACGCAAGAATGAAAATAAATTGGGTAAATGCAACAAAGCAGAGGCTGGATGCGATTTAGCCCCTGTTAAAGGAACACTGGGTGTATTAGTCCCTCCTTGAGAGAGAATGATTTCTAGGAGAAACATTAATTTAACCATTTCACTGCTGTCACACGTGGTAATCCCATTTCCCCTGTGCTAACGATACTGTATGCCCAGCTCACCAAAATTAGTGTCACTTGAAAGAGAACAGAGTGATCTAGCAGGACCTGTGAGTCACTCTCCCTGCGCTTCTCTGAACAGATGCAGAAATTAATACAGCAAAAGGAATATGCTAAACAAGTGAAGGAATACAATATGAAGGCACTATCCATCCCCTCAAAGCCACAAACAGCAATTACTGAAAATAAATCTGCTGTCCCGCGGCAGAAGGTAAGAAACTCACCAAGGCAGTTCTCTGTTCAATTAGAATTAAAAGGAAATCTGTGTGACCTCATGACTTAAATTCCCCACATCTTTTGAACACAGAGGATGTTTTAGCTACTACCATTCCTGCAGCACCCCATCATTCACAGATATTGATGTAAAAGTGATACACCCACATATGCTGCTGGAAGGTTAGAGTCTTTTTCCCCTGAGGGTCACTATCATTTTTAGTCCTCCATGTGTTCTCCTCCTAGTATTTCAAGTTTGTCACATAAGAATTGAATGCTTAGGTGGTTTTCTTTCTAAAAGAAACTAGTAATCCTGATTAATCATCAATTTCCTTTTCTACCACTAAATAAGTTTTAAGAAATTAGCATCTTCTTGCCATCTCTGGGTGCCGGTGTCAGAGGAAAGTCCTTGATTGTTTCAAGTTCACTCCCTACATTTTTCCTAAGGGATGGTACAACAGGTATAGGTTCCTCTACCTAAGAAAATACTTTGGCCACTTGATGCAGAGTTGACTCATTGGAAAAGACCTTGATGCTGGGAAAGGTTGAGGGCAGGAGGAGGAGGATGAGATGGTTGGATGGCATCACTGATTCAGTGGACATGAGTTTGAGCAGACTCTGGGAGATAGTGAAGGACAGGGAGGCCTGGTGTGCTGCAGTCCATGGGGTCGCAAAGAGTCAGACATGACTGAGCAACTGAACAACAACCCAAGAAAAATGATTTCATAAAATACAGAATGTTCTCCCTCTCAGAAGTCATCCAACTCTAAGTTGTGATGTGAATGAAATACTTTCTATGGGGACACTGAGCTTTGCAGTGCAAGTCTCTGCCTCAGTCCCAACAAGGACGTGGGACCCTTTGCATGAGGGACAAGTGACCCTTTGGTGCTTTTAGGTATTTGTACTTCGTGTTCTCTTTCACAGACTCTCATATTTTCTATCTATTGCCTTTCTTCCTCAGACCTTGAAGACCTCAGTCCTCTTGATTGAGTTTCCATGGTGCCACTTTTTCTTTTTTCTCCAAACCATTATTTTTTTCATGAAAAATTCAAGGCAGCAAGTCTATAATTAGAAATTCCAACAGAAGTCACCTACACACACAGAGAAGTCTGGAGTTTTCTGTTTGGGGAATTTTACCCCTTCCAGAACTTACATATATTGTATCTATCCCCATTTCAGCTCTCAGGAAACTCTTAGTAAAATGTAAAACTAGGGAGGGGAGATAAATTAGGAGTTTGGGATTAACATATACACCCTTCTACATATGAAATAGATAAACAACAAGGAGCTACTATATAGCACAGGGAACTATATTCAGTATCGTGTAATAACCCATAATGGGGAAGAATCTGAAAAAGTGTGTGTGTGTGTGTGTGTGCGCGTGCGTGTATATATGTATATATATATAAACAGAATCACTTTGCTATATACCTGAAACTAAAATAACATTGTAAATTAACTATACTTCAATTTTTTAATTTTAAAAAAGTATTAAAACATATAAAGGCAGATTTAGAAATCATATTTAGTGATCTCATTTTTATTGTAATGCCTTTCAGAACAGCCCTGAATAAAAGACTGCCTTTTTTCAGTATCCAGGTTTCTATAGGTATACTAAAAAAAAAAAAGAAAAAAGAATTTTCAACCTCTAAAGAATACTTGCTAGAGGTCTAAGAGCCAGAAACAAGAATAGTTGGTATAATAATGGAGGCTCAATTTTATCTCAACTACAGTGATGTCTTTGGTCTCAAGCTATAACAAGTCCTCTTTGGATGGAAAGGTCTGTTAATATCGCCTTAATAGAGGTTTGGTTTTAATAAGACTGCCAGAAGCTAAATAGATCAAACACATAAGAAATCTATTTTCAAGCACTTTAATAAAGCTCAGTTTTATAAAGAAAACATCCAAAGGCACAACTGTGTGTATCAGTCTTCAACTCTTTTTCTTCCACAGCATTTTGTTACATGGTTCATTTTATTTAATCTGTGTGTTATATTGCATTATTTGTATTTTCCATTTGGTCTCCATTTCCACCTATGTCTTAGTATATTACCTGTAGCAACAGTCTCCATTTATATTATCAATAAACCTTTTCTAAGACTAGATTTAAGGAATCCAGGGCTCCCTTCCCATCTCAAATAAACTTTTATATGCTTTTAGGCTTTGGAATATGCTAAGACCATCCCCAAACCCAAACCTTCAAATCTGAGTGATCAAGCCTCAAAAGAAAAGAAAACTCCAACCCATGCTGGAAAAGAAGACACCTTACCTGAAATCTCACTGCTGGAAGTGCTGCAGAACAGACACGAAAGGGAAAAACAGGCCGTGGCTGCTTTTAAAGTCCTTCACATTGTATAGACAACATATGTGTTGGAGACCAGAGACACTCGGGGAATGGACATGGAGGAGAGAAACTCCAACTTTAACTGCTCTGCATTAAGTGATGACCTCACGTCATCATGTAACTGCAATCCATGTTTGCTTTGTATAGGATTTAAAATATGGAGCCCTAATTACAATGCGGTGCCATATTTTACTTTTCAGGAAGAAAAACTATTTTAATTATTTATTTTCAAAATCAGTTAAAACTGGGGCTGAATAAGAACTAGGGAATAAAACCTTCTAGTTTTCTATCAGCTCTTCGAATTTCTAAAATGATGGCTACCTTTTCTCAGCATAATGAAACTCTTGAAGTTACCCAGAAATAAATGTATCTACTTGTGTTTATTTCTCATTTTTCTGATAAGAAAAAAAAAAGTATGAACACTTCAGTTTCTGTTGAAAAGAACTCAAATGGGACTAAACACAGGTAAATTTTGAGATGTCGTTTCCAAAATATTTCTAACATCTCTCAATATTTTAAAGGATAAAATCTTTTAAATGAAAGTGCTTCAGATGTGCTCACTCAAGTAAAACCAATCTCAATGCTGTTCTAACAGAGCATCAAGACATTAATCAGAAATCTACCAAGGCCAGGAACGCTCAAGTTAGGCAACTCTGAGATACTTTTTCTCAAAGCTACTTACTCAAGTCTATAAATGCGCTGACCATCTTGCCATCACAAAGATCTTAAAATATCCTCAGGTGTTTGCTTTCACATAAAAACACTGGGTAAGACAAAAACATCCCACTGTGTACTACTGAATGTCAATATTCATAAATATTTTTTTACTTTTTAAAAAATCTTTTGAAACTCAATACACACTGTAAAATTCCCAGGTCTTAATTTACTGGAGGATTTAATTTTTCTGACTTGCTTGTACTAGGTGGGCATTGCATTCTTAGATGGCTATATCTAGAAATGGACACATTTAACAATAGTACAGTATGGTGTTAATCACTCAGTCATGTCCATCTCTGCAACCCCATGGGCTGCAGCCCACCAAGCTCCTCTGTCCATGAAATTCTCCAGGCAAATCTGTTTCTCTCTACAGGTGGCATAAGGACTAGCTTTGGAGATTTATTCCTATGTTGTATACATCTACATATACTACAACATGGTAGAAAGACTGTACAAAATTTAATTTCCTACTGGAAATAGAATTGAAGGTCTGGAACGATAACAAGTATCTGAAGATAAACAGTAAGTTGGAGCACCCTGGTTCAGTAGTATTGGGGAAATCAGAGCATATATGAGGAGTTAGTTCAGGAAAATCATAGCCCAAGCTCCTCCTAAAATGTATTTATAAAAGAAGCAGACCCTTCAGGTTACATGTTCAAAGATTTTTCTAAAAACATGAACTAGAACGATTATTTTTTTAAATTTAAACTTGCTCTGGAAGATAAAGGAAATAATGCATATAAAGACATTTCCATATTTCCATATGTAAAGGGACAGGGTAAGTTATTTAAATGTTCCATTTCTATTAAATTATCTTAAAGGAATTTAGAGCTTGGAAGGGGTTTATCTTGTTCAAGTGTCGATTTTTCGGAAGAGGCAATGATGATCAAGAAAGGGTGTGCCTCTGAAACCCTTCAGTCCTACAGTGGGAGAGCAGGCAGGTCTAAACTCCAGTCTTTGAACAGCCAGGGCAGCACTGTTGGATTGATTGATTGTGATAAGAGAGAGCCCTTGTTTCTCTGTGTGAGCAAAGAGGAATTAGCTATATATTTCAATTTGGGATGTGAACTTCCACCATTAAGTTCCATTTTTTAGAAATATGCATTATTATCTATCTTGCCTTTTTAACATGCACAATCTGGCAACTTCATTACTAAAGTTGTAAGAGACGTCTACAACACAACTCAAATATTGACCAATAAATGAGATGCTATTACAGTTTTTTTTTTTTTTCCCAGAACATTTAAAAACCTCCCCTAACCATTTCTCTCAGCCTAAGCATTAAATCCTTCAGTCATGTTCACACACATCAATGCCATTTAGAACCCACACTCCACTGAAGCAGGCTCAATGAATCAGTTGATACCAACATTTCCCAGAGACTGTACATCCAAGGCAAGGCTTTACCATCCACTAAGTATGACCCTGCTGCTGCTAAGTCACTTCAGTCGTGTCTGACTCTGTGCGACCCCATAGACGGCAGCCCACCAGGCTCCCCCATCCCTGGGATTCTCCAGGCAAGAACACTGGAGTGGGTTGCCATTTCCTTCTCCAATGCATGAAATTGAAAAGTGAAAGTGAAGTCGCTCAGTCGTGTCCGACTCTTAGCGACCCCATGGACTGCAGCCCTCCAGGCTCCTCCGTCCATGGGATTTTCCAGGCAAGAGTACTGGAGTGGGGTGCCATTGCCTTCTCCAAAGTATGACCCTAGTACAATTAAAATTCTTTGTACACAGGGGCTTCCCTGGTGGCTCAGTGGTAAAGAATCCGCCTGCCGATGCAGAAGAAATGATTTCAGGAAGATCTCACATACCCCAGAGTAATTAAGCCTATGCAACTAAGCAACAACTATTGAGCCTGTGCTCTAGAGCCTGTGTGCCCCAACTACTGAAGCCTGCGTGTCTAAAGCCCACGCTCCCCAAGAAGAGAAGCCACTGCAGTGAGAAGCTCACACACCACAACGAGAGAGCAGCCCCCACTCTCTGCAACTAGACAAAAGCCTGCACAGCAACAAAAGACCCAGCACAGCCACAAATAACTTTTTAAAAATGGGACGCTTGCTTTTTTAAAAAGTTCTTTGTACCCAAATACTCAAAGTGACAGGTAGCATCTAAAATGACTTTAGCTAAAAAAAAAAAAAAAGAACATATTTGCTGAAAGTTTGGGGGTCGAAATCAAAGAATAGCTCAAAGTAGGCTTCCTCTGACCCCAAGTCATCCCACAACCATAAGATCCAGCAGAACGTCTCTAACATCTAAGCAGGATGTCATGACACTAGCACAGGACAGAGATTCCAAGAACAGTGGGTGATGAACACTTGTTGGCTCCTCTCAAGAAAACTGTACTAATAACACTGATCTTCTATAGACCCAATCGGATCAGTCATCAATTTTTACAGTATTTCTGTTTCAGATATTTAGGAAATAAAAAGAACCTGCCTATCAGAGGGCACAAAACTATAAACCTGAGTGATAAAATGATGGAGGGCCTGGATTTGACCAGATGTTAGATAAGCCACTGAAAGATCTAGTGTCTAATCCGCCTAATCTCTATGCTGCTGCTGTGAGCTGGTATAAATAAAGGACCTTTAAATCATGAATGTTCTCTTATTATAGCTCCTTTTGTGACGTTTTTCCATCTTGAGTTTCCAACAAGAGCATCCTCCTAGAGGGAGCTTTTGGACAAGTAGCTGAATTTAATGACAGCTGTCTTCATGATATTGTTCTGTATGGTAAGGAGTCTCCTGGGAGTTATCTAGAAACCAACTCAAGAAAAGACAATATTGAGGAATAAAATAAAAGGTAAGCGTAGCAAAAGCACCGAAGTCTAATGGTTCCAATCGGGGCCTTATTATTGGTTAATGAATCATTGTCAAAACATCACAGCAAACATGAGCATGCACAGCCTACTCTAGTGAGAAAACGACTCTTCATCCCAACAGTTATTAGCTGGGAGTTGTTTGAAAACACATCCAGTAATTAGAACAACACTGGAGCTAATTGAGAACTTTGAGTTGATAGCAAATAGTCTATAATATCAGACAGGATAAATTCAGGGGGGATTCTTTTTTAACTACTGATTGAAAAATTGCATAAAAAATGAATTGAATTTGGGTGACAGCCTGCACATATCAGGACAAGTTTAACTAATTCTAAGATGTGCTTCCAAACATATATTACTATTAGATTAGAAGTTGCACTTGAAAACATAAAGTTCTTAAGGAAAAGTTAAGGTTGCTTTCCTAAACATGCCTTTTTAAAGATTATCTTTTCCTATCAAGAATAAACCTTGAATGCGAGAGATGGTGAAGGCCAGGGAGCCTGGCGTGCTGCAGTCCATGGGGTCACAAAGAATCGGGCACCAACTTAACGACTGAACAACAATAATACATATTTCATCTCTCAAGTATTCTACAGGAGGACTATAGGACTTATCCCTAATGCTAACTACGTTTTCATAACTTCTATTCCTAATGGGTAAAAACAGAAAGACAAAAAGATACAGGAGTGCTCCATTTACTTAGCTCTTTTCCTAGTGAAAAAGGATTTGAAACAATAGCATGAGGTGATGTTTTTTCATTATTGCAGATTTTGTTTATCCAATGTCTCACTCCCATTATATATCCTTGATTATAAGAAATTTTTTACATTGTCAGACAAAATTTCTGTACTATAAAGGCAAAAAAAGGAGAAATACGTATTCTAATAAAATGTTCACTTAGATATTCATTCCACTTTTTTTTTTTTTTTCCGGAGGCGATGTCTCCACTGGCCTCAGGAGAACTGGGAACAAGCGACGCCCCCTGCAGAGCCTAGCCACTCTCTCCCCACCTCATTCCACTTTTTAAAGCATATGGAAGTAGGATCTCAGAGTAACTAAAAATCTGATATTCAGAACCGTCCCCTCAACCCACAGCCTCCAGACTAAGTACAGTATTTGTTTCTACTCCCCCTCACACTTCATTAAGCAAAACCACATATCTTTCTCACAAAGGTACTGAGAAAACACAAAATGTCTCCATTTCCCAGGCAAACATCCATCCAATGGACAGCAAAAGGGCTTGGATAGCAGATTTTTCTTTCATTCATCAATTTACTCATTCTTTCGTCTGTTCATTTCATTTCCCCATCTGTCTTAAAGATACCCATTCTTCATGTTTTGTTACTTGATTTTGATTTAGTGGAACAGCTGGAAAGTTGAGGCTTTCCCAAAAGGTTATGGAAATATCACAGTGTGAGATGCAATAAGATGCAAAGTGCACAGATTTTTCAGGTCTCTCCACCACGTAATATAGGGCCTCTTTGGGTAAAATGAAGAGAAGAAAAAAGAATTTGGCGGCAAGGTTTATCTCCCCTGCTGCCTCTCTACTGCCTTTTCATTGTACCCTTGCAAACCCGAGCCATGTAAGTAATTAATTTTCAATAAGCTGAATAAATGATCTTCCACTATTAAGCAACTCTAACAGGTCGAGAGGATTACAATGATGTGACTATCTCAGGCAAATATATTTAGTGACGCCCTGGAAATATCTGATAAGATGTCAGAAATTTTCTTTAATGAGCTCAGAGAGACCCAACCGGATATGGAGGCTGCCAGACTGGCTTTTCAGAGCACCTCTTGTCGCTGGAGTCCCAAGCGTTTGCAAGAGATGCTTAAACTGTAGGTATCCTAAGGGCACAAATTTGACAGTGGGAGAAATAACCTTCAGAAATTTAAAATCCACCAAGTATACCTGTTATCCTTTGAGAAGCTGTTTATACAGGAGAAGGAAGAAGAAAATGAATGTCCAGTGAGTAAAATCCCTGTAGATATCTACACTAAATAATTTGGGCTCCAAATGGACTCTTTCCTCTGTGGCAAATTTGCCTCCTAAATTAATCCTTACACTTTCTTTTTTGCCATCCAGACAATGATCGAAATCACTCTCATGAAACCTGATTGGCCTTACCCCGGATCTCCAACCCGTCACCTGGCAGCAATGTCTTTTCCCATTTCCCCTGCTTCCACACAATGGTGACACTTTGAAGCAGTACCAAGGATGCCGTCTCTACTTAAAATTGATAATCTAGCATACAAACCTCAAGCACCCATTTTTAATGAAACCTTTAGATGAATATCAAAGAACTATTTGCCATGTCTAATGTTTTAATTAGATTATATTCTCAATTTAACCCATTAAACCTCCTTTGATGATGCCCATATTTAGTGTTTAGCCTCAGATGCACGAGGTAATGAATACTGGACCTTTTGATTTAATGAGAATTTCGGCTCTTCCAGCCTGCGCCTCTTTGTATACCTTTTATTTTGCCAGCTATAGAATTCAGTTAATTGAAGGGGTCTCCTACCATCACACATTAAGGAGTATAAATTAGCATGTCCATTCTGATTGGAAAATGCAAGCAGACAGTTTTGCTTTGATCTGAGGACTGAGCTGAAGAAGGCAGCAGCCCTCTGAAAATGAGCTGATGGCCTTGTTATCAGGGCAAAATGTAGATGCGTCCGTGTGTCACAAAACACTTAATGTCTTAATTGATCACCTTCCAATTCTCCCTGTCCTGTGTGCAGCATTCTCTTTGTGAGCCTGTGCGCACACGTGTGCACACATGTATTTGTGTGTCTGTGGCTCTGTTTTGCTGTCTCTATTTATCTTTTCCGTTTCTCTGTTCAGAGATCAGGGACCCAGGTTTCAAATTAATCCGAAACCAAGAAAAATGAAATAACAAATCCTTTCACCTTGAAATTTCTAAGAATACCCTGTAAAACTATTCAGGACCTTTCACAGACAAAGATTCTTAAGGACTAACTAACTTCCAGTACTTTCAAATGGGTAGATCCCAAGCCATTGGTACTACATTACTGAATATGAGGTAAGAGGGGATATTCTGTACTTTGGCAACGAAGTCAACCTTTTAGTCTGTTGTAATGATAATGCTACTCCTGAATTTAACAAGTTCAGTTACATAAAAGAAACATCAAGATAAAAGATCACTACCTCCATTGTAAAAGCCAGAATAAACAAACATTAAATTCAAATTATGAGAAATCTGGATAAATACCGTAGATTGAACATACACACACGTGCCCATGTGCATATGTGTTTCACTCCTTTGGCAAGCTCCCACTAAAATCACAGTAACAGCTTTTTGTTTTTTAATGGCATAAACATATAAGAACAGGGAGAACGGGAAGAGGGATACCAGTAGCAACTTTTGTAAAACTAGAAAAGGGATGAATAGATTGTAAAATAATAATACTAATTAAAAGCCTCAAAAAATAAGAAATCGTAACCAAGCAATGGGGAAATCCAAGAATCAATCTGATTTACACTACAGAATGCCCCCAAATGCTCAGGAACTGATGAGGTCAATTACCACTGGAAGTAGTGGGGAAAGGGGGTGGGGTGAAATGAAGGACAACTGACCCTCCACCACCCCAGTAAAAGGCTGCTGGACCCTCTGCAGAGAGTAGGACAGTGTCTCAGGAGTGAGAAACAACTTGCTGTTAGGAGGCACCATCCCAAGAACAGGGTCAACAGTGAGCACAGGTGTTCTAAATACACAGACCTCTGCTCCTCCTTTGCCACTAGGCTCCCAGAAAGTTAGGCCTTCATCCTACAAGCAGAGATTTGAAAATTCTTCTCTGGGAATCTGACCAGCCCAGCAGAAAAGAGCTAAAGATTCTGACCTCAGAGGTTCTCCAAGTGAAGGAGTCAACCATGATATCCTACAGGAGAGCTCACAGCTAGCAGGTCTCACTAGGTATTCAGAGCTTCCTATCAGCTTTCTGTCTCTCCTACTTAAATATGAGCAGACAATCAAGGTTTTCCAAATATCTGAGGATATTATATGGCTACTGCTAAATATTACTAGATATTATACTACTAAAAAGGAGAGGGAAATGAAAGAGATCTTGAGAGTTAGAAAAAGGATAGCTGAAATTAAAAATTCAAAGGTTATAAAGTAAAACTGAAGAATTTTTTTCAAAAAGCAGAGCAAAAAAGGCAAAAATATAGAAAAGTAGGAAAGGAATAAGTTTAGAGGATAAATTTGGAAGGTTGAAAAAAATCAAAATAATAGGAGTTCCATAAAGAACAAATATAGAAAAAAAAGAGAGAAATCATCAAAAAATTAATTCAAGAAATTTCCCCATAATTGAAAAAAAAGAGTTTTCACATTGAAAGGGCCTATTGAGCATCTGAAAAAGTGTGTGAAAACAGACCTCCAACACAGGCATATCACTGTAAAATTTCAGCACATTGGCTCCAAAGAGAGGACCCTACAAGCCTCCCAAGAGGAAAACAAATGAATAAATAAGACAGGCTATATCAAGAATCAAAATGGCATTAGACTTCACAGCAGCAACTGGAAGCCAAAACACGATTGAATTCAAAATTATTCAAACGTATTCAAAATGATTTCCAATTGAGAATTCTATACTTACCCAAAATACTAAGAAACTAGAATAAAGATGTTTTTACACAAGAATGATCTCAAAACATTGACCTTTCACTACCAACCAGGAAGCTAGAGGAGCCTGTGCTCCACCAAAATAGAGTAAACCAAGAATGAGGAAGAAAGAGGAAACAAGAGTGAACTGAAAGGCAGCCATGGGATAAAGGGGAAGAAAGATGCATTGACACAGAATTCAGGGTGGACAGGCTAGAGGCTGTGGGAGAGCCTGGTTCAGGAAAATGAAATGTTAAGAATACACGCACAGGGACTTCCCTGCTGGTCCAGTGTTTAGGACTCTACGCTTCCACTGCAGGGATGCAAGTTTGATCCCTGTACTGGAGTCACAGGCAATTCTTTCTCTCTTAAGAGGGTTCCCAAGAATTTGAATTCTAACTTCCCTCTTTACAGAGCATCATGTCTGTTACTAAGGAAGATAACAGAAACCTGGGACAGAAGGGGGCTGGGCTAGGTAAGGGGGAGGAAAAGGAGCATTCTGGATAAAGCATCCCCAGCGACACTTTCTATTTCATCCAGGCTGTCCGATCCTCTCAGTCCACACATGAGGTCAACAACAGAAATTAAGATGAAGTTATAAAAAAACAATTCCTTGGAAAGAGACATAAAATCCCCTTTTTAATGATGGTGCTGGCACACAAAACTAATACTGACCTTTTGGTACCATATTGCTACAGCCGATGTCCTCTGCAGTTTAGTATCAAAGACCAAACTGATACCTTCAATGTATGTTGTAGTTCAGTCGCCAAGTGGTGTCCAGCTCTTCAAGACCCCATAGACTACAGCATGCCAGGCCTCCCTGTCCTCAGATGTATGTTGTAATTCATCATCTTTCTCTAGCACATTTCTTCCAAGATACCACAGTATGTATTTTTATAACTGTTATCTCACATCCCCTCCCATTCTCAACTGATTTACAGGGTACTCTCCCTGTTTTTCAGATACCAAGTAAGAAAAATTTTTAGCAAAGTAATAATTTACAGATGCCAAGTAATCATTAGCAAAAGAAATGATTAGAATTGAAGTCTCTAAGCCACCTAGCTAGTGGCCAAATCAGCTATGGTTCCACAATAATACAAAGAGTAATAAGAGAAAACTGGAACCGCTGAGAAAGATTGAAGGCAAAAGTAGAAGGAAGTGGCAGACGATGAGATGGTAAGACAGCATCACTGACTCAGTAGGCATATATCTGAGCAAACCCTGGGAGACAGTGGAGGACAGAGGAGCCTGAAGTGCTGCAGTCCATGGAGTCGCAGAGAGTCGGACACAACTTGGCAACTGAGCAACAACAAAAATGAAATCACGGAGGGAAGGTTCTCCAGTGTACACACAGGGAATTCTGCGAGAAGGAGAAATGTGTCTTTGGGAGGCAGGATTAAAACTAGAAAATACAACGGAGAATCTGAAGAGAAAACATGAAAGTCATTTCAAATTTTTATCTCCTAAATATTTACTGGAATGCTCTCTGACCTCTACATGTATTAATTCTATAATTTACCAAATTAATAGCCTGTGTGACATGAGGCAAGTCAGTCTCTCTCAGTTGCTTTGTCTGCAATTAAAGGAGATTTAGGCCAAAATTTTTAGAAAACTATGGGGATTTGAAGCAGCTTAGTGTTCTTGCCTGGAAAATCCCAGGGACGGGGAGCCTGGTGGGCTGCCATCTATGGGGTCGCACAGAATCGGACATGACTGAAGCAACATAGCAGCAGCAGCAGACATATCTAGTTCATCCTACTGGACACACAAACATCTTCTAAAACATCCCACCCAGCAAATTGTTATTCCCCTGTGGCTTGGAGAAAAAACAGTCTAAGGGACTCAGTACCTCCTAGGAATGTCAATTTAAGTTTCAGATTGCTCTTAATTAGGTGTACCATAAATTGATCTAAGAATCTGCCAGATAATTTCCAGCTATTTTTTAAAAATTTTACATCTAAAATTACTATGCAAAATCCTTTCCTCCACATAATAGAATGATAATAACCCCTCTGCCACTTCTATCACAATATGAATTAGTGGTAAGGTATAATTAAAATTGACTTCTAGTCTTAATTCCACCACTGTCTATTTGACATTGGCCCGTAATTTGTTATATCTGGATTTTAATGTCTTCCTTTATAAAATGAAGGACTTAGATTTTGTCAAATGTCTCTTGTAATACGGACAATTCCTTCCTAATCATATTTTTGTCTTTAACTCACAGGAACATCACTTAGTTTTCACTTACTTTTTAGAGTGAGGTTCTGGGACTTCTTTAATGAATAAACGAATATCCTTTTCTTCTTTTTCTCGTTTTTGTTAACTCTTCTATTTATTTAGAGTGTACGAACTAAAATCTTATTCTTAGTAAGATGACAAATAATTTTAAATGTTTTGCCTGCCAGCTTCTGATCACACTTTTCTAGTGAAAAGTATTTAGTGTTTTGTGGATTTAGCCTGTTCAACTGATGGTCAACACAATACCTGTCTTACAGAAGTTACTCAAATATTGTTCCAAGATCTACTTCCCTGGAACCACCCAATGGCTCTGGTTCTGCCCACTCCAGCAGAGCAGACTAGACATGCCCTCGTGATATGTAATCCCTCTGCAGCCACTGAAACACAACTAACACAGCCTTTCCCAACCCTCCCCAAAGCTTTGCTTCTCCAAGCTAAAAAGTTCACATTTCTTTGTTTCCTATATCTTTTACTATCTAGGTTCCTGTATTCATTCCTGGATGAATTTAACCTTTGTCAATATCCTCTTTAAAATGTGATGTCAAGAACATAACATAAATATAATATATTTCATTAGTTTTGCACACACACTGAGCCCAATTCAAGACCAGGAAGTTATTGATTCAATTAAATATGTTTATTGCACATTTCTCTTAGCACCAGAAAGCATTCTGCTTGCTCTGTGCCTTCATACCTCTTTATCTCTAGTTATCAAATCCATCGATAAAAGCCAGTCCTCTGTCTTTTGAAGTGGTGTCATGGATTTCAATTAATCACTTCTTAGTGCCACTATGAGCTAATACTAGGCTAAGTGACGTATTGTCAATTTCTTGCATTCTTATGTCATATGAGTAGAAATATTATTGAGTCCCTCTCTGAGAGGCTATGAAATGCTGTCCATCAGAAACAACATTGAGAACAAATACCGAACAAATTATTTACTACATTTAGGATTACAAGTAGGATGACTTGTCCACCAGGGCTATTTTAAGATGGTTTTGACCCTTCAGAACCAGATCTGTGTATATCTCTCTTTAATATATCATAATGAGCGTGGTTTTGTCAGATCTTCACCACCAAGTGAAACTGAGTTGAAGCAAAAGCCTGCGTAATTCAGACAAAATATCTTTTCAGCCTATGGAGGCTTTGATCAGTATTGAAGGCCCAAAACGAAAAGTACTACCATGTTACATTAAATTGAGACTAAATTGTGTCTATCCTCTACCATCATCACTAACTCGCTGTATATAAAAAAGGGGGAAAAAAGAAAAAGGAAAGAAAATCTAGGAGAACTTTGCTATTGAATTGTTTGCATCAATTTCAGGGAATACTGTCTGATGTGGAAATGGTGCCACAGGTTCTGCTGGTGCTGCAGGTCTGAGCTTTTCCCTTCCCAACTAACCCACCCATTGAGGGAAAGCCACAGAGGGAGACCAGGATGAGGCAAAGTGAACATCTTCTTGTGTTGATGCTCATGAATGAAAGACACAGCTACTTCCTAGCTCCAGGATTCATTCTGCCTCCAGTCAAGCAATGTTGTGCCTATGCTAACAGTGTTTCCTATTTATCTGTCTTTTCAAGGCAAAAAAGTTTTTAAAATGTAGCTAATCTGTTACTCTTAGAGCCAAAATAACCCCTGCCATCTTCTTGTGAAGACAAGAGAAGAAAGAAAGAAATGTTTGGTGCTTTGGGGTTTGTGTTAACCATCTAATTTTTTTTAAATTTCCCCCTAAACACAGTATTTCTACTCGCTTCAAAGATTCTCCCCCAAAATCCCTCTTAGTAGTTGCTCTTCCTGGGATTAGAAGAATTTGAGATTTATTTCCCCTTGTGTAATAAATAGGATCTACTTTCTCTTCCCAGTTACCAAGAACATTCTTATTCACAAATTGCTTTCTTTCTATAAACAAGTCTTCCTTAAAGCATTTGTCAAAAACTTGCTTAAAATGGTACCGTCGTTATCTGAACAGGGAGAGAGAGAGGAGGAATCTGAACCTAGACTTGCATTTGTAGCACATCTACAAGATCTAAATAAATGAGAGGGGTGTCCTTACGAAGTGTTAGAAGCAAAATGCCAACCAATGCATTGTTATCGGAAGAAAAAGTGTTTGAGGCAAAGAAGTGATCAAGGAGTCAGAAGAGATTTTCTGTCCTGCTTTGGCGCCTAGCTAGTCCTGATTTCATGAGTAAATCCTTCAACCTTGCCAAGCCTCAATTTCCTTATTTATGAATGGAAAAACAATCCCTTCTTGCCAAGACTCACTGATTGTTAACTGATAAAGAGCATTTGGAAAATCCAGGTAGTATATACAATGCTTGTGTTTTTAAAGCAATAGTTTTGCTCCTAAATAATATAGACTGGATAAAGGTCTCACTCTGATACTTATCTCTGCTTAAGTTAGTATTTCCCCAAACAAGCTTACTTAAAAAAAAAAAAAAAAGTCTGCTGCTACATTCATAGAATCATAGAACTTAGACCCAGAAGGATCTTGACGGTTCATCCTCTTATTAGAGAAATAGGGAGCCAAAAAGTGTAATTAAATGGAACCCAAGGTCATAGAGCTGTAATTCATGTAATTAACGTTAGTCATTAGGACCCAAGAGTCAGGACTCGACATAGCCTCTTTTCCAGGTTTCCTGGGCTCTTTTACCTAAATACACAACCAGAACGAAAGGAAGGTAGGAAACTGAGGTCGCCTCTGGCACGGGTGCTATATCTGATAAGTGTACTGGGTATGTAGTGTCGTCACACAATTCATTTAGCACAATTTCAAACTCCTAGTATCAAGAGACCGCTGTCCTTTCAGCATTTGAGAGTCAAAAATACCATCTGCAGAGACCTTTTTCATGTAGGTGGAACCCGAGACTATTAAACGATTCAAAACAGAAAAATCGGCGTTGGGGAGATGGGAATCTGTTAAGTAAAAGTTATTAGCCCTGCTCAGTCCTGCCGAGGACAGGAAATTGCCCAGGGCTGAGCGGAGGGGGCGTGCGCGCAGGAGGTCGCGGTAACAAACGATTCCCGGAAACTCGTGTTCGTTCCCAGTTTTGCCCGGCGAGCCCTTTATTATCTACAGAGAGTGCAAACCCGGGAAAAGAATAGGAGACCTCCCAGGGGAAAGGAAAGGGGAGCGACGGGCAGGGCCAACCCGATTCCTGCCCCCACCTCAAAAGTCCCCAAAAAAGAGACAGGCACGCCTGGTAGGGGATGCGCATTCTCCTTTAGGCTTCATCTTGCTAAGATTCCCTAAAATGCAATGAGAACGAGCATTTCCATATAGAACCCGAGAGACACTCAGTTTTAAAATATCAATAGCCGGCGGGGTGTGGAAGAGTTGCGGGGCAGGCGCGCAACAAGGTGGGGAGCCGGAATTGCTCGATGGGTTTTCTCCGCCCAAGTTTCTCGCCTCCCAGTACGGGGGCCGGAGTCACCGGAGTGAAGACCGCGGGGGCCTAGGGGACCACAAGCTCAAAAAGGGTTCTGGGTGCAGAACCAAGAGATCTTGAGAACCTTGGAGAGAGAGGATGGAAGCGCCGCCCTGAGAAGAGGAGGGAGTCGGGGGAGAGTGGGAGCGTGGCGGCGAGCAGCGCGAGAGTCTGTCCCGGAGTGGATGTGAGCGGAACACCCGGTCCCTTACCTGCAGCCCATCGGTCTGCCCAAGGAAGGGCAAGGGGTCCTGTGGAGAGGCCGCAGCGCCTGGACAACGAGCGGGGAAAGGTGGCTGAGGGCGAGGGCCGAGGGGTCTGCAGTCGCGGCAGGGAAGAGGTTTCCGCACCGAATTAGGGCGCCGAGAGCCCAAGCTCCCGTGGGCGCTGCCGAAGGCGCGGGACGCGCGGACAAGCGAAGCAGGCGCACTCTCGCCCCGGCGGCGCGGGCTCTGGCGGGCGGGTGGGCGGGGGAAGGGGGCGGGAGGCCGGGCGCACCGGCCCGCACGGGTTGGAGGGCTAACAGGTGTGTAGCATTTGTGTTCCCGAAGCCGATCTCCCAGGCCCGCCCCGCCGCGTCCTCCCCGCCTCTCCGGCCCCGCGGCTCAGAGCACGTGCGGCCCTGAGCCCAGCTCCGCCTCGTCCCCAATGTCCACCTCGTCCTCCGGCTCAGTCAGCACGAAGGAGCCGGCAGGCAGGCCCAGCCGAGCCTCGGCGGGTGCGGCCTCGGGGCCGCGGGGGCTGCCCTCGGGGCTCTCGGGCCCATCAGGCGCTTTGAGTTCATCTTGACTTTTCCTCAGCTGCTTTTTATGCTTCATCCGCCGGTTCTGGAACCACGTTTTCACCTGATTCCGGGGAGAAAGACAGAAAAGCACGTCATTCCTTCAGACTCAGCGAAGATAAAAGCGATTGCTGGGGTTTGAGAAAATAGACTTCAACCCACTGACGAATTATCCAGAAGCCATTGACTGTCTCACCCTTGGGTTAGGTCACACCTGAACGGCTCACAAGTTGTCGTCTTAGCTTGAATGGGAACCAGATATCCTAGAGCTCTCAGAAGTAATTGCCCCAAAATAACAACGAGGCTCAATATGGTGTGCTTAGTACATACTAATACTGCTATTAATTAGAACCTCTAACAGTAAGTGCTGCGTGGGTGAGCTTCCTTTCCGTTCAACTCACGTTTCTCTGACTGTGACATCTAAATACCTTGTCCAGCAAGACCCCTGGACAGGAAGAGAAGAGAAGCAGAGTTGCTGCTTCTCATCAGAGAGAAAAATCACTGGGGCCTGGCAGGCCTGCGCTTTCACAGCAAGTTGGGTTTCAGAGAACAGAGGAGAGGGAGTGGAGCCAGGCGTTTTGAGGTTGCAGGTGAAAAGCATCTGGAAGAAAATGAAAACAATTCTCCCACTCAGGACAGGGAAATAGGAAGAAGGCTCATATTTGTGCATGTGTGTGAGAGTGTGTTAGGGAGAGGGTGGATATGAAGACTTGCGGCTGTGAGAAACATTAAGGGGGGGGGGGGGGGATCCTTATGTGGACTTCTCTCGGGTCAAGAACCCTCTTTATTTCTTATTGATTTGCCTCTGACCCGGGCTACTGCCCTGATGGGAAAGGAGTGGGGGAAGGCGCAGAAATGGTAGTCCTCAAACAGGACATGATCATCGGAATCATTCGAGGGGGTTTTCCTCCGTGTCCGGAACCCGCTCGAGAGATTTTGCTTCAGTGACTCAGACAAGAGATTGGAAGTGTCGGTAGTCTTCCTACGGGTCTTTGGAGAAGTCTAGAATAAAGCGGGAGCTCTGCGGCCCGCCCAGAGGCGTTAGGGAGAGGAGCGAGCGGAGAAGGGGCCTCCCCCTCCTCCGGCCCACCTGCGTCTCCGACAGGCTGAGGGCCGTGGCCAGCTCCACCCGCTCCGGCGTGGACAGGTAGCGCTGGATCTCGAATCTCTTCTCCAGGCCCGAGAGCTGCGAGTCCGAGAAAACTGTGCGAGCTTTGCGGCGGCGGCAGTGCTTCCCCGGCAGCTCCGGGTGCTGGGGGTGCGGGAACAGCGCGGGGACCGGCACCCCTGCGGAGAGAAGAGCGGTCAAGTGGGCAGAGAGCGCCCGCCCCACTCCCACCCTAGTTCCCCGGCTGCCCCTCCGCCTCGCGCCCCCACCGGTCCCGCCCCACGTCCCCAAAGCTTCTCCTAGGAATCGCAGGGCAGGGGAGAACAAATTGCAAGAATAGCGCTTGGAGATCTTTATCAGAAAGGCCATTTATAAATACAAACAGTAAACAGTAAGTAAAACGGAAAAGAAAATTATCAAATAGATCCGGAGGTCTTTGAAAATGTCCTCTTGGAGAAAAACTTCTGGTCGCGCCTACTAAAATATTCTTGCAAACGTCGAGTGGTCCAGCAGCTATTTCTCCCCACCCGCCCCCACCCGATCCTTCCAGTCTTCTCTGGACACTCAGTGACAATCAGTGATGTCCTGGGGCTGATGGAAGCAGTGAATGTGATCCTGCTTCACAACCTTACTTAAAAAGCACCTTTCTCTTCACTGAGCCGCCCCGGTTCTCCCGCCTGCAACCAAAGGGAATAGACCAACAGTCAGATGCAAGTAAAACTCCTGAGCGAAAACGGAGCAGTA
The DNA here is from genome assembly GCF_029378745.1 of Bos indicus. Taxonomy (NCBI): domain Eukaryota; kingdom Metazoa; phylum Chordata; class Mammalia; order Artiodactyla; family Bovidae; genus Bos; species Bos indicus. Next base: position 33,997,192 of record NC_091774.1, read on the forward strand.
ATTTCCGTCTCGCACGTTTCCTGTCAGTTTCGGGGAAGCGCTGGGGACCCCGCTCTCTGATCTGGTTCTCATTCTTTTTCTCGTTCTTTCCCTCCAACCCCACGCAGAAGAATTGAAGCGCCTTGCCTCGGGACACTTTTTGAGTCTTTCCTGACCCTCGCAGGCTTCACAGTGTCTGAGACGCGCCAAGCGGACCAGCCGCCACAGACATCAATATTGACTGATTCCAGAGAGAAAAAGCAGAAACAGAAAACAAGTAGTTCCTGTTTCTCGGGCTTTGTCCACTATTTTCTATTTGCGGGGAACATGGGTGCAGCGATAAGAGCTGTCTCCGGCCCGTGGTGAAGCAAAAACCAAAAGGCGAGCTCGGACACAAGTTTTAAAATTGCCCCTCCAACCCAGTGCCCCTAAGTCTGGGTTTTACCGCTTCACAAACGCTTTAACTTTTGTCGTGGATTCCAGCGCCCACATTTCACATACTGTCTCCCGTCTTTCCAGACCCCACCCCGACCGGGATTGTTTTTCCCGCTACGCTCTGCATCTGGACTCAACGAATCAACGAATTCGGGCTGTAATGAAGAGGCCGGAAAAGAAAGTGTGAATGTGGCCTTTCGGAGAGAAGCAGAAAAAAAAACTGGGTATTTCCCCCACATATCCCTGTCCCAGCCAGACTTTGCTGGTCTCTGCTCTTTGCCATGCCTCGGAAATCAAATTACTTTGGCTGGGGCTCCAGAGACGCCAGCAACTGGGGCAGGGGAGGGCAGCCCAGCCCTAGACTGTGAATTAAATGATGGATGTTGGAAGTGAAGAGGGTTAACGAACAGCCTCCTCTCTCTCTCTTTTTTCTTACCTTTTCTCCCTTATTCAGGCCAGTCCAAACCTTCAGTCCTTACAATATCCCAAACCCTCCTTTACTTCTAAACCCCTGAAGTATCTGCGAATGCTCAGCACCTGGAAGGAGAGAGCTGGCCCCACTGGAGACTTTTGAGCTTCTGGGCTGAAAAGTTGAGTTCCCTTCCATGGGGTGGGATAGTCAGGGGTCCCCCTCAGAGTGAAAGAGATAGCGATGGGGACAGAGATGGACCAAAGTGACCAAGACCAAGAAAAAGGAAACCGAACACTGTGCATCAAGAATATCACCCAAACCTACAGCCACTTCTTGGCTAGGCTTGTTTCCTTCATAATAAAAAGTACAGTTACCACCCTGGGTTGGCATGCCTCAAGGGAGCTCCCTGTGTTCTCAGCTGTATCCCCAACATTCTTTCCCTGTTACTTAGAGAAGGAGGCCACCAAGCCAGGCCCAGGCAGCTCTGGCCTTTCCTCCGCTCCATCACAGGCTCAGAGTCTGCTGGAAGACCTGTTCTTGCTCCCCATTCCATGAGACCCCTGTTACTTACCCGAGGTGGTGAGGAAATAAGGGTGGTGGTGGTCTCCCTTATGTAGTGGGTGATGGGGGTGAGGAGCCAGGAGGGTGGGTGTGGGCATGAGTGGGTAGCCATAGTCTAGCAGAGGCACCCGGGAGGCCAGAGTGCTGGTGAAATGGTCAGGGGCCACCTCTCTCAGCGGCTTGGGCTTGTGTAGCAGGATATCCTCGATGAAGAAGGACGTGGGCCTCTGAGATGATGCCGGGTGTAGAGGGGAGGTGAAGTTGAGATTCATCTTGAACCGAGCGCCTGCCACAGGGCGAGGGCCGGGGACGAAGTGTAGGAAGCAGGCGGCGTCTCACCACGCCTGGTCGAGAGCCAACCACCCTCGAGCTCGGATCCCTGATGCTCTCTTCTCGGCCTCGGGCTACCCCCGGAGCTGGAGAGGCGAGAAGATAAGCTCCTGGGTAGACTGGGTCTACGTGTAGGAGAATTGGCAGCTTGGAGAGGGGAGCCGGGAGAGCCAATGGCAAGGCTGCCAGAGGCAGAGGGGAGGGTGCGGTGGGCGCGGGGCGGAGCGGGGCGGGGCGGGGAGCTGTCCGCGGTGCTGAATGCGACCGGCCAGGCCCGGAAAGAGTGAAGCAGAGACAACTGGATTCTTGCTCTTGCCAGGTTTCTGGACCTCGATTTCTGCCTGGCCACTGCAGGAGCTGCCTAGCTCCCAGTCGTCTTTTAAAGAAAGCGAAAGAGAAAAGGTCTCTACCGTCGGACAAACTCCTCTTTAGAGAGCAGAGGGCATTTAAAGGGCCCTGAAGCAACAGGAATAAAGTATGTACTTCAGCTTTGGGGTCTGGGCACTTTAGAACAATGGTTGCAGAAGGGGAAGAGAAGTGAGGAGAGAGCCTATACCTGCTGACCCAACTTAAGTTGATGGCTAAGGGATGACTGGATTGTGGAGGTAAATAAATGATCAAAACATTATTTACCTCAGTTTTAGAGGGTGGTGTGAGTAAAGTTATATCTACATTAGTCAAGTAATCTGATCTGTATAAATATGTCCAGAACTACCTCTTAATGCCAGCCTCCTCCTCTTCTCAAATTTCCACTACTTTCTCATTCCACTCACATGACTTGCAATTCCTACTATATCATCACTTGTCAACCAACCCTAGCCTGCAAAATAATTGTACTGTGTTTTTGTCTCCCATTCCCTTTTGCAACCTTTCTTTTCATTTTCCTCCCTCCCAATCTTTTGGTTTTTTTTTTTTTTTTTTTTTCTGTTTGTCTTTTTCTAAACTGTCACATTTATTTCCCTGGAGTCAATTTGCTAAAATTAAGGTGATCATCTACAACACAGCAGGGGTAATTTCAGCTCACATCTCCGAAAATTGCTCTAATTATTGATGTTAAACTCAGGGAAATTAAAAGAAGCCACTTCTCTTCCAACTCTCCATTTTTAAGCTCTAATTTGTTGAAATCTAGTCATCATCACAATTCCAATCACTACTGCTAATAGTAAAAGTGTTTTAATAGAGACTGAGTCCACACAACCCATGCTATTAGATAATTAGAGGAGGTGTTAGAAAGCCAAGTGCTAATCCTTGGGCGCACGGGTAGGATTTCCATCTGATCTAGCAGGTAGAACAAATTAATTACCAGAATCAATTAGGCCCCAAACTACAGCACTCCAAGAAGTGGGAGCGTCGTATTCCATACGGATGAACTGGTAAATGGTAAATAGATGAGGAGAGTGAGAGGAAGGAGAAAGAAGGGGGAAATAACTTTAAAATAAGATCTTGGAAAGTAAGCCTCTAAATGAAGTCAGAACTCATGTCCTGGAGCCTGAACTATGATCTTTTTAAAGTTTATAATGGTAAGAACTGAAAACCCCAAACAGGTGGTCTCAGAGAGGGAATACAGCAGACTTCTGGGAGTCAATGCTTGGTCTTAGCTCTGGTCCAGAGGAAGACAAATTCGTGAAGAGGTGGTGGGGGTGACAGTCCACACTTGATGCACATCTACCAGCTCCCAGTGAGAGCTGAGGCATCTTGTCTACTGAGACTCTAGAGGCAGAGTGGCCATTGAGGGAATGGCGCATATACAAACAGCAGTAGCCATTGTAAAGAGCCTTTGGGTCTGCACACCTACACTGCATCCCTACACGGAGCAGACTCACATCCACCCTTGAGGGTGAGATTTCAGCTTCACCTGGGGGCGGGGACTAATTTCAGCCTCAGAAACGACAAGATTTCTGAAAGTCCCTTGGGAGTAGGGGCAGTAAAACACTCTGTTGGATAGCAGTTACCTTGGAGCCAAGGTGCTGCAAACCCTGTCTCAGAATTCAACCTTAACCTCTCCTGGGATGTTTGCATGATCCAAAGAGGGAAGGGAGAGGGCGAGGTATGCAGCCTGCTCAGTCCTTACTGCCTCCTTACTTTATATACTTTTATTTCATACTCCCTGTTCTCCCTCCAAGCTAAGGCTATCTCCCCAGGCCCTGCCCACACTCCCCTCTCTCTACTGCTCACACCGCACCCGCCTGCCCAAGAGCTCAGCCCCATGGAGAAGCGCTTGAAGGCCTTTTCCCCAGGAGTCCAGCCCTCCCTCCTCTGCCTCCGCAGAACCTGGGAACCTGGGAAATGACAGATGGAGGGAGGAAACTGGACAGCTCTGAGAAAGGGCAGGACCTCCAAGACTGCCGAAGTTTTCCTTGCCTTTCCCCTTTCAGCAGTGCTGGGAAGCAAAGCTCTGTGGCTGAGAGAGTGGACCCACTGTCCACACTAATGCAGGCCCCTGGAGGCTCAGAGGTAGAAATTGGGGATCGGAAGTGGAGGCCGAGAGAGGGATTCCTCCATCATCACCCCTTTCCATTAAGGATACACCTTTCTCCCAGGGTGCTCAGGTAATCTCAGCTGGGACCCCACTAGGGGCTGTAGGGCCTGAGTCCAGTATGAGGGCAGGCTGTCCTGGCAGGGCTTGTCCCACGAAAGTTCCTTTTTCCTCTTAGATAGAGTTATTACAACCCAGACTCTTGGAAAATCGGGAGGTGAAGAAAGCTGACAAGTTTCTCTGTGATGCTAGGGCTCTGGTCTGACCCATCCTACTTCCCAGGTTGGGTGAAGGAGGCCCCCTGAGGTGCCCAGCCCCTTCTTGAGATTAAATTTTGGGGTAAGGCTCAGGGTGGGCTTCCCAGGTGACTCAATGGTAAAGAATCCGCCTTCCAATGCAAGAGACACAGATTCAACCCCTAGGTGGGAAAGATCCCCTGGGGAAGGGAATGGCCACCCACTCCAGCATTCTTACCTGGAGAATTCCATGGACAGAGGAGCCTGACAGGCTACAGTCCATGGGGTTGTGAAAGAATCGGATAGGGCTGAGCGACTGAGCCTGCCTGCATGATGAAGGCTCAGGTCTGAAGGAAGAGGCATTCCAGAGTCAACAGGCTTCCCTCTCCCCTCCTCTCCCACCAGTCTACCTAAGGAGAAAAGTAGTCATATAGCTACATAGCTTGCAAGTTGGCCCTTAAAAGCAGAGATATTTCATTGCCTACATTATCTCCAAAGTCCAGACCAGCATCATCTAATTAAAGTATAATGCAAACCACATAAGTAATTTAAAATTTTCTATCAGTCACATTTGAAAAGTAGAAAGAGAGAGGTAAAATAGTAATGTATTTCATTTAACCCCAATATATAAAAAAAATTATTATTCAACATGTAATCAGTATGGGTATCATTGAGGTTTTTTGCATTCCTTTCTTTATACTAAATCTTCAAAATCCAGGGTGTATTTTATACTTGGTGCACATCTCTGTTCACAGTTCAGACTAGCCACATTTCAGGTGCTCACTAAACACATATGGCTAGTGGTTACCTACTGAACAGTGCACGCTTAGTTAATTGCCGTAATTCCTTTTGCCCTTTTCCAATGTAGGTATTCACAAACAGGAAATGGAAAGAAGCTGTTGAAGCCAGCCTCCAACATTCTCAATGCTTGCCTTTCATCCATCTATGATATTCTATTATTGTGAGCATTCATTGAGCATCTACTGTCTGAGAGGGTACTCCCTACCCATCTTTGCAAGCTTTCCCCAAGCCTTAGGAGATTAAAGAAATGCATTCACATTACATTTATTTTTTTATTCTCTTTTGACCAAAATTGATCTACCCAGAGTCAGCAGGCTGTAATTGTATGCCAGGCTGACACATACATTCAGATCCTATTTACTATCTGAGCAAAAAAATAAAGATCAAAAAAATCCCTGCCCCACCCCCCCTCAACCCACAAGACCTGATCAAGCTCCTGTTTATGGCTTCAGCTGAAGAATTATTAATCTAAAGAGAGAGAATGCATGTTTCTCAGGGAGCTAATAATTAAAAAATCCTTCTCTCTTTCATGTCAGCCTCATCTAAGACTGTCATCTGAACTGAGACTTGGTTTCCCGAAAAGATAACCCTACTGATGATCAAAGGAAGAGACTGGTTCCATTAGTCAAGATGCCTATACCGTGGCCTTCAAAATAGAGAGAAACGTATTTTAGAAGGATCTGAGTAACACACTTTACTCATAACATTTTGTATTATATTGCTTGTTGTCTGTTTCAACTTACCTTCTATCTGAGTACTTTATTTTAAGCACTACCAAAGTGGATGACATGCCGAGAAAAAGAACAAGAATCACCGAATGCTTCCTGCAAATGTATCTTCAAATAATGCTTTTACACTGAAAATTAGGATGTGAACTCTTATGAGAACACATTCAAGGATAGGGTATTTAAATCATAGTATTCCTAACCTAAGGAGAAATAACTCTATCCAGTTTGCTCATTGAGGATAAAATCTGAACAGTTAAAAACTTCCATTTCTCTTTTGAAGTTTTCTGTGCTGACTTTGGCCTCTCAATTCAAAACAAGCTTCACAAAGTGACAGGAAAAAAAAAAAAAAACCTGACGTTAAAGGTTTGAAATGTGAGCGATTACACATCATTTTTTAATCCTCTAAGAAGTATATAGTAGAATAAGAATGAGGTTTGAATAAGTTTCTTATTAGTATTCCACCATTTTCTCATCAAAACCCCAAAAGACATCAAGACCCCAAAACTAAGTATATTACCAGAGGGGGAAAAAACCTAATAAGCTTACAAAATGCCTTTTAAGTATTCTTTTCTTCCATTCTAAATTATTTAAATTCTATGTCAGATTTAAAACTTAGCACCTACTAGCACAATGTACTTTAAACAACAATACAAAATTAGTATGCATAGTTTCAAAAATAATGAGTTGCTACCATAATACTTACTATGTGATTTTCTAATATCAGAGATTATAAGATCCTTTCAAACTCTATCACTGGGTACAGAAATTTGTAAACATTTTCCAAAAGGACTATGTTCATAGAACTAAATATTGAGTATGTTTTTTTAAAATGCTGGATTGTTTATATTTTTTTGAGAATATTGTTCACGAAGCAAACTGATTTGTATTCTTTAAACTCTCATTAAGAATGCAACCAAGTTAGGTGGGCCAAAAACATGGGAGGTACAAATGTCGCTGCAAGAGAACAATATTGGGTTTGTCCTCCAATAACCAACACAGTACATAATCTTCAAAGAAAACAGGAGGGAAAGTACGGGGGAAGTTTTTTAAAACTTAAAATAGGAAAAATCATTCTGTGTATAACATAAAAATTTGGAAGTCACAGAATAAAACATTGATAAAAATTAATTTTTAAAAATTCTGCATGCCAAAAATTATCATAAGCAAAGGAAAAAGACAAGAAACTGGGAGAAAGTATTTGCAATTTGTATCCCAGACACAAGGATAATTTCTTATATATAAAAAGCTCCTACAAATCAATTTTAAAAAATCAAGAGCACCATTTAAGGGCTTTCCCTGGTGGCCCAGTGGTAAGAACTCCACCTTCCCAGTGCTGGAGCCCCGGGTTTTGATCCTGGTCAGGGAACTGGATCCTCCATGCTAGGATGAGGAGTTCACATGCTGCAACCAAAGACCAGGCATGCTCCAACTAAGACCCAGCACAACCAATTTACCATTTATAAATAAATAAATAAAAATAAATATTGTTTTTAAAAAAAGAGTACAATTTAAAAACGGGCATAGGATAGAAAGAGATCACCTAAAAGAAAATATAAATAAATGGCTGTCAAGCATTTTAAAAGATGCTAATAATGATAACTACCAAAAATAAGACTAATGAAAGAGAACAGTGAGACATTAACCTGTTGAATAAAAAAAATTTAAAAATCTAATTACTCATTCTGTTGGCAAGGCTGTGCAGGAAAGAATCACTCTCATATATTGATGCAAAGAATGCAAATTTGTACAATCTCTATGGAGAACAACTTAGTAATATATGTCAAAATTACAAATGCACATTGAAATTTATCCAACAGATATGATTTGCGCAGCACGACTAAATTATACAAACCCAGAACAAAAGGAACTCCAGGAGGTATTAGCATTAGTTGCCTTCAGGGATTGAGGTGCCAGGGACTTCATGGGAAGTAGGTTTCTCCCTAAACGCCCTTTTGAATTTTTTCTGTAAGAATCATATGAATGTAATATTTATTCAAAAATAATTTTAAGATTAAAATATAAAAGAAAAAAAAGTTATTATACTTCAACCCCAGAATGTTCCAGTCAAAATTCACTCTATTATTTTTATTATGATTTTAGCTTTTCTCTGTAAGTTACTGGACCCAAATTAGTACACTGTTGTGTTTAATTGATATTTGCCTATAAGGGACTTTAAACTTTAATTCCTTAGTAAAAGTTCTTCAAGTCTTTATTGTCATATAAAATATGTGATTTCAAAAAGTTGATCACACACTTCACTTTCAACCAGAAATTAAGAATAATATGGATTTAGTCACTTCAAGTCTTTGAAGAATGCTTTTTAACTATTTCAATGATGACATTATGGATCATGAGGTGAATTTCTTGCATTTATATTATTTATCATACATTTGGCTCTGCCTTCTCATTTGAGTATCACAGCTCTTCCTTTTTACATACTAAGAAATGGAAGATCACGTAGGCAGAGCCGCTCAGCTTTGTACACCAGGACTAGAACTCAGGTTTATCTGACCCCAGGGTCCATACTCTGTTCATTGCAACCACATTACTATGGACAAGCAAAACAATAATAGATGCTGCCTGTTTCCCATCTGGAATGGAACTTGAAACTACTGCCCTAGATTTAAGAGGACAGTCTCCCCAGTTCTTCTCATTGGAGGATTATAAATCCTCCAATTTATAACTTTATAAAATTTATAAAATTCATATCATGACCTGTAATAACCAGAACTTAAAATAACAGGTTGTTTTAAAGTTTTAACTTTGCAATATGAATACACACACACGCACGCTTCAAGATGATGAGAGCAGTATACATTGCCAGTTGAAAATCGAGCAAGGTTAGAGTCAAGCAGACTAAGAGTAGAGATCTGGCTCCATCACCTTTCCATACTAGCTGTATGATAATGGACATTTTGTTTAATTCCTCTAAGCCCTATTGTTCTCAGTAGTAAAATGGAGACTATTTAAGGTAATATATACGTGTCAATTATATCTCAAATTTTGGGGGGATTGGGGGTATACCACTCAGCTTACAGGATCTTAGTTCCCTGACCAGGGATCCAACCAGAGCCCTGGAAGTAAAAGCACCAAGTCCTAACCACTGGACTGCCAGGGAATTTCTTATATCTAAAATGTTAAAAGATAATATATGTAATGCATTTTGCTCAGCGCTTAGTAAGCATTAACACAGTTAATGCTTAGTAAGTGGCCCTGCTACTGGTGCTTCTGCTGGTGATAGAGATGGAGCTGATGGTGGTGGTAGTGGTGTTGGTGGTCCAACTAACTGATAAAAGCAAGCCCAATGATCAATATCACAGACACGAGGGATTAATGAATCTGACACCATGTTGCCACACGAAAGCAGGCTTATATAATTGCAGAGTTTTTTTGTCAAGAAAAAAAAAAAAAAGAATATACTGAGAAGGTGGAGTCATCTCTTGGATCCAAGTAGGGAATAGCTATTTAGCTCTAGAAGATACTTTGAAGATGATTTTAAGAAAGATGACAACTTCTTATTGGATGGCTGCATTATTCATGTTCCCTACTTTCCCCCAGACAGAGTTCAAAAACATTAATTTAGAAAATAATATCAAGGACTTCCCTGAAGGTCCAGTGGTTAAGACTCTGCCTTACAAAGCAGGGGACATTGATCTGCTTCCACTTTTTCCTCATCTGTTTGCCATGAAGTGATGGGACTGGATGCCAAGATCTTAGTTTTTTGAATGTTGAGTTTTAAGCCAGCTTTTTCACTCTCCTCTTTTGTACTCTGAGGTCTTAGCCTCACAAAACTTGATTATTAAAACTTGCTTCCATCTATCTCTTTCAGGAAGGTTCATCCATATCACCTCCCATTTACATAGAAAATTTCCATCCAAATCTAGATCCAGTTCATACCCTTGTCCCTGAGAAAACTATCCCTGTCCACAGCACTTAGTCACCATAGTATTAGCAGATGTTCCACTCACTGTGCTTTTAGAATAGGCTAATTACAACATTGATATATTTTATCTCTTTACATGGCCATGTTCTGTTTCTCCAACTAGACTATGTGTTATTTTTTCTATAGGAAAAATATTCAAATCATTCAAGGTGAAAAACCATAAAAGTTATGAAGTGAAAAATCTTCCCATCCCACTCTTCCAACTTTAAGAGGCTTAGTTACTCTATCTGCAAAGTGGGGATAATGTCACTTACCTCAGAGACCCATTGTAGGACTATTTTATGAGGAAAATATGCAAAAGATCTTTCAAAGCTGTCCAGCAGCATGAAAATGCTAATTATTATTAAGGATAATAGATTAGAGCACTTACTCTCTGATAGCATTGTGTTGTTGTTGTTTAGTTGCTAAGTTCCCCCTAGACTGTAGCGCACCAGGCTCCTCTGTCCATGGGATTTTCCAGGCAAGAGTACTGGAGTGGATCGCCATTTCCTCCTCCAGGGGATCTTCCCTACCCAGGGATCGAACCCCAGTCTCCTGCATTGCAGATGATCTCCTGCATCACAGGCAGGTTCTTTACTACTGAGCCACAACAGAAGCCCAACAAATGTTTATTAGTCACTTTCTGTGGACGTCCGCCATGATAGTAGTAGCTTGTGAAGTCAAAGTTGCTCAATCGTGTCTGACTCTTCGCGGCCCCATGGACTATACAATCCATGAAGTTCTCCAGGCAAGAATACGGGAGTGGGTGGACTATCCCTTCTCCAAAGGATCTTCCCGACCCAGGAATTGAACCGGAGTCTCCTGCATAGCAGGCGGATTCTTTACTAACTAAGCTATCAGGGAAGCCCAGCAGTAGCTTGCTGCTGCTGCTGCTAAGTCGCTTCAGTCGTGTCCAACTCTGTGCAACCCCATAGACGGCAGCCCACCAGGCTCCCCCGTCCCTGGGATTCTCCAGGCAAGAACACTGGAGTGGGTTGCCATTTCCTTCTACAATGCATGAAATTGAAAAGTGAAAGTGAAAACACTCAGTCGTGTCTGACTCTTAGGGACCCCATGGACTGCAGCCTACCAGGCTCCTCTGTCCATGGGATTTTCCAGGCAAGAGTACTGGAGTGGGGTGCCATTGCCCTCTCTGAGCAGTAGCTTAGAAAATGTAAATACAACATCATCTGCTTTTAAGACTTTCAAACCTCATGATATTGGCATGATGTTAAATGCTAATAGTCTCTGTGTCCCTCTTCTGTCACTCCCTCCAATCCTTTCTTCACTAGCCAATGTGATGATTCAAAAGTACAAATCTGATTGTTAGTCCATGCTTAAAATCCTTTGGCAGTAGGTTAAGTTACCCTCTCTGCCAGGAACATTCATTGCTCTTGCCACTTCTCATTCTGGCGCTGGCTTCCAGTTTTCAGCTAAAACAAATCACTTCCTCCTGGAAGCCTTCCCCTGATGCCCCCAGGTGGATTAGGAGCCCTGCCCTTGTGCTACCATACTTCTGACATCATCATAGTTTTCTCACTACATTGCAACTGCCTCTTTAATCATTTGTCTCCCTCTCTAGGGGCTTCCCTTGTGGCTCAGTCAGTAAAGAATCTGCCTGCAATGCAGGAGATCGCCTGTAATGCAGGAGACCCCAGTTCAATTCCTGGGTCAGGAAGATCCCCGGAGAAGGAAATGGCAACCCGCTCCAGTATTCTTGCCTGGGAAATCCCATGGACCCCAGGGAAGCCTGGTGGGCTACAGTCCCTGGAGTCGCAAAGAGTCAGACACCACTTAGCGACTAAACCACCAGCACTCCCTCTCTCAACTGTAAACTCCACAGAAAGGAGGACCAATGATCTTTCAAGCATCGAGTTCAATGTCTGGCACATAGTAAGGTCTCAACTATTGAGTAAGTGAATAAATAAGAGCATACGTGAAAGAAGAGCCATTCAGATGATCAAGCCTGGAAGATTTTTCTTGGCTTGGGAAAGAAGTGTTTTCCACTGCGTATAAAATGGCATGAAAGTCAATCAATGCCTGGTCACCTTTCCAATTCACTATCAAATGGGGCAGAGAGCCGACCTGGCAATCAGATAATAAGCTATGGGGAGGGCAGTGGTTGCTATGACAACCTGTAAGCTTATTAAATACCACAAATCTCTGGTGCAAGAAGGGGCTGGTGGTTTGCAGATTCAAGGAGGTTCAAGATCTGCAGGCTCCAACCACCTGGTCCAAATAGTTCATCATGTTTTTTAGAATTCTAAGGCTGGTAGAAACTTAGAGATTTCTTTTTATTTTTAGTTATGTCCTGCAGCATGTGGGAATCTTAGTTCCCCAACTGGGGGTCAAACCATCACCCCCCGCACTGGAAGCACAGAGTCTTAACAACTAGACTGCCAAGAAGTCCCAGATTTCTTATTTTTGTAGTCCTTGTTTTACACATCAGTTCCAGAGAAGGTAAGTGATTTGCCCAAAGTCACACAGCAAACTGTTGGCCGAGCTGAGGCTAGGAAACCTGAGTCTCTCCACATCCAGTGAAGTGTTAGTGTTTCATGACTCCCAAAGTTGTTGAGCCCTTTGACCAATGTATCAGTCACAGGAGGGTATACAGAATTTCTCATTAAGTTTTTTATTCTCTCAAAACCAATCACTTTTTGAATTGTTACCATATCAGTTACACAACTAGATGCTGCAGAAAACAGGAAACTTTCTAACGCAAGGTTCTTGACCCTCATTTGCTGGGAAATGGGGAAACTGATTTTTTTTTTTTTTTTTTTATGACACCAAAGTACCACCCCACAGATTACTTGCTGTCTACAGACAAGGAACTATAACTCTATATTGGTGCAATCAGGCGGTCAACTCTTCAATTCAGTGATCAATTTTAACATCCCTAATGGTGGGACAACTAGACATTACCTGTGTCCTTGCTGTGATGTCCTGCCAAATGCTTAACCTGAATTCAACCAGGTTTAGATCCGACTTTAAGTTTCAGAAAATACAAAAGGACCCAAAGGTAAGCTAAACCATACTGCATAGAAGTGAGATAAATCCAGGTGATTCAGCATTCCATGGGACAATTCCCCATTTCCTTCAACAAAACAATGCCATGAGGAAAATAAAAATAAAATGAGTACTGAAAACTTAAGACACAAACACGATCTGTGGTCCTTGATTAGATCCTGCTTTGAACATACCAAGCATAAAAAACTCTTTTAGAAAAATGGAAAAAGGTAACTAAGTCTTGGAGACCAGGGCAGGGAAGAAGAAATAAATATGACAAAAGGCTAATAACCAGTAAAATTTAGTGAGCAATATATGGAAATTCCTTATAGTTTTCTTTGTTCTAGTTGTTGAAAATTTCCATAATAAAAAGAAAGAAGAGCAAAAATACCATTCAACCATAAAAAGAAAGTTAGACAACAGTAAAAGTTGTGTATGTTCAGTATTCAGTGTCCAGAAAGCATCACAAAAACATAAACCAAAAGCTATCTAGGAGTCCTCTAGACTCCTAGGGGGGGAAAAATAAATCTCTTGGCCTGAGGTAGTCAAGGAATACTTCCTGGAGGAGGTGGGACTTTGGATGACTGAAACTGAAACATACAAGAAGGTCAGTAATCCTAGCATAACCAAGACGATGGCGAGTTTAAAGACACATTCACCGCCACTCTACTCCCACTGTGGGCTACAGGCGGGGTGCTGGCAAGTCTAATCCTCAGAGGTGCCAAGCCCTATTGCCTAATTTGATATTAAAAGACCATACTCTGTTGGTCCACAGCGAGAGCCAGAGCCAGACCTCCTGCTGCGCACCGCCGTGGGCCCCTAGCCGAATAATCAAAGCTAATTACAAACACAAAGGGATGCTCATTTGCAAAGAAATGACCTCCAGCTACTTGTTGCACCAGCCAGAGGTCATCTCGGCCCAACCCAATTAGTGCTTTCCCGAGAGATTCCCAGGGTGTCCTCACCCATCCAACCAGCAGGTCCCGCTGAAGCCCCGGCCAAACCACCCAGAAGCCTTTGAAAGCCAGAGGGGTATATTTTCTCTGAAGCTCAATGCCAACTGGTTTTACCAACCCTTATCCCTTAAGAACAAACTCAGTGAAGCCGCATCAAGCAAAACAACAGGCGACTGGATGATGCTGCCATTTAAATGCTCTGACTAATGCAGTTTCTGATTTCTCTTCCAAATTAAATGCATTTCACTCGGTACGTTTTCAACAGACGTTACTCATCTGCCCGATTAATGAGTTGCTGTGAAAGCTACTTCGCGAGCAATTTAAAACAAAAGCACCTCAACGTGACTGCGGCTCCGCTTCCCCCTCTCTCTCTGTCCTCGCCTCCCTTTCTCCCTCTCCCTCCCCAGGGCAAATGCATCACCGCCTGAAGACGGGAAGCTGGAGTCGGTGAGGGTTCTCTTCTGTGTCACTACGCTACATTAGGAATAAAACCTTCCACTTAAACACTTAAATGAAAACATCGAGAAACTAATTTACTATTTGCAATCACATGATTTAAGCCGAAGCTGCCTTAATTTCCTTCCCATTTTGCTTCATATTCAATGTGAGCGCACACTAGATTGGTCTATGAAAAGGCTGTCTTCAAATCACAACACTTAAGACCTCTTTCATTTTCTTTTTGATTAAATAATTGAAATTCCTGTCAGGGCCTGCACTTTACCGATGCACAGATTTGGTGTGTGAGGATAAAGACCACTTTTTCTTTGCTGCCTGGCTCTTAAAAGCCGGCGGGCTTTACTTCATTAAGGGGCTGATAAAATGGACCCACGCTATTCACCCATTTCGCAGAAATTTCCTGTGCCCATTAAGTGATTGTTTGAGACAAACTGTGAAAAGCATCTCCTCTCATTTAACCATCCTCATTCATCGGGGAGGCTTCCCTTCTGGTACAGAGAGCTCAGCTTCTGCCATGCCAACTTCATCCATTAGGAAAATAAAAGCAAAAGCCCATGTGTATAGGTACATATGGACACAAAACACACAAAAACCAAAGTGAAATAAGGCACAGAAATTTTCATTTGCTTCAACTAAAGAAATGTGAGGTTATTTCCATTCTGTGACGGGGCCATGGCAGGGAAACCCCAGACCAACAGCATGGCCCAGGCTGGCCATGAGCTCCTTGAGGTTGAAGTACACGGATCCTGAAGGAAGAAGGGAGCCCATCACTCAGAAGAGAAGCTACCCCACCGCCTCTGCAGTCCCATCATGCAGTGAGACAGAGACTGACCCGGACAGCAGCAGCTATTTATGTGGTCTCCATGATAAATGCCCAGTCTTAAAATGTGTGTCTGTCTTTAAACACAAATCACACATCCTCTTTCATGAGGCTGATCATCAGACACACCTGGACGTTCAACCCAGCTCTCCCTTCTTGTGTGCCCTTGGGTATGTTATCTGGGACCTCTCAGAGTCTATGTCTCATCTGTAAAATGGGGACATAAATAAATGGTCCCATCTCTTCACAGGATGGTTGGGAGATTTAAATGAGACAGTGCACAGAAAGTGGTTGGTGGGTCCAGTGCCTAATAAAAATTAGACAATACTGTTATGTACTTCTGTATATGCATATCAATGTAAGGCCATGTTCACATTCACTCAAATAATGTACTTTCAGAGAACAGATGATCTTAGTCACATTTACCCATAATAAAAGACAAGCAAAAACCTATGTCTGGGTACAGCAGAAGAACCATATGCTACACACACACACGTGTGTGTGCCAAGTAGCTTCAGTTGTGTCTTGCTCTGTGTGACCCTATGGACTGTAGCCCGCCAGACTCCTCTGTCCAAGGGATTCTCCAGGCAAGAACACTGGAGTGAGTAGCCATGCCCTCCTCCAGGGGATCTTCCCAACTCAGGGATCCAATCCAAGTTTCTTGCATCTTCTGCATTAGCAGGCAAGTTCTTTACCACAGTGCCTCCTGGGAAGCCCATGTATATACATATATGTAATATGAACGCAATGGCACCCACTCCAGTACTCTTGCCTGGAAAAGCCCATGGATGGAGGAGCCTGGTAGGCTGCAGTCCATGGGGTCGCTGAGTCGGACACGACTGAGAGACTTCACTTTCATGCATTGAAGAAGGAAATGGCAACCCACTCCAGTATTCTTGCCTAGAGAATCCCAGGAACGGGGGATTCTGGTGGGCTGCCGTCTATGGGGTCACACAGAGTCAGACATGACTGCAGCAACTTAGCAGCAGCAGCAGTATAATTTTATAGCAGGAAAGGGCCTTAGCAGACATTTGTCCAAACTCTACCCAGAGTAGGCCTTCCACCTAAAAGACGTGAGACAGTGTAACAACTCCCTCCTATGAAGTCTCAATTTACTTCTGTGTAACCTGTACAACTGATTCCTGTTCTGAGCATAGAATCACATAGAGGAAAACTGCTACAGAAAAGCTTTTCAAACATTAAACAAACAAAAAAAAAATTAAAAGCTCTACTGTTTTCTCTGAGTATTCTCCTTCCCAGAATAAATATCTCAGAACCAGCGCTGCTCCTTGTAACATCATTTTTTAGCCATCTCACCGCTATGGAGCTCTGAACTTTAAAACAGAACCTGCCTTGAATTGAACATAATATTCCAAATGTGGTATGAATGATGCTGTATAGAAATACACATTGTATTATTTATTGATAAACTAATTAATCCAACACTTATTGACAAAAAGTCAATCCAAATCCTATTGACTAGCAGAAACTAAACTAGTCACATATTTGGACATACTGAGTTGGCCAAAAACTTCGTTTTTCCATAACCTCTTAGCAAACCCCAACAAACTTTTTGGCCAACCCAGTAAATATTAAACAGCATAATAAATGCTATATGTAAAAGATCACCTCTTAGCATGTTGTCTATAGTTAATAATATTGTTTTGTGTCTTTGAAAATTGCTAAGACAGGAGATCTTAAAAGTTCTCATCGCAAGAGAAAAATCGTCACGAAGTGTGGCAGTGGGTGCTAACTGGACCTGTTGTGGTGATCACTCTGCAATATATACAAATATGGAATCATTTCATTGTACACCTGAAGCTAATGTTATATGTCTATTCTATTTCAATGAAAATATAATAAAATATTCTACAAAACATAAAGGTTGCCTCTTGGTCGTGCATGTTGAGATCTTCCATGGCCAAGCACTCATTGTGCGGATGTTGCTCTCAACCCAACCATGCTTCCTGGGTTTCCTCACTTTGTTTGCAGTTGCTATGGGCTCAGGAACCACAGACTCATTTTTAGTCTCCACCCAAAGAATAAAACAGAAAGAGATGCATGTCTCTCAAGAAGTTCCTCCACACTTCTCAGCGCCATTCAGAAAGATCTCGGTGCCAGGCACTGCTTTGTACTGTTGCCCAGTCATCCTTTTCCGTGGCAACAGCACCAGCAACTGAGAATGAATTCCAGAGTTAAAGAAGAAAGTGGAGCGAGCATGAACAAGTGAGACCTGTGCAGGCCCACACTCTCACCAGCCAAGGAAGCTTCTGTGGGAAGTGACTGGGAAGGGCAGGCGTTCGGATGGAGGGCAGAGGGCTTGCACAGCCTGGCAGGAGGGAGGGGCATACGGCCCAGTGGCAGCCACCAGGGGTGGTACCAATGTAGGCCTGCCTGGAGGCCAGAGGAGAGATCAGATGCTACTTAAAGATCCAGCAGGAATTTCCTTTCTCTAAAGCAAAACTAGGGGCTTCCCTGGCAGCTCAGTTGGTAAAGAATCTGCTGCAATGTAGGCGATGCAGTTTCAGTCCCTGGGTCAGGGAGATCCCCTGAAGAAGGAAATGGCAACCCACCCCAGTATTCTTGCCTGGAAATTCCCATGGACAGAGGACCCTGAAGGGTGACAGTCCCTGGGGTCTCAAATGAGTCAGACAGGACTTGACCAAACAAGGACAACAAAAGCAAAACTAAACCAAGCTCATGCAGAGTAAGGGAAGCTCACTGTTTATTTTCCAGCTGTCAAGTTCAGGCAAGGACCCTGGCCTTCTCACTTCCACCCTGAAGCCTGGGGAACACCCTGAACAGCCTTCCAGCCTCAGACCTCAGGCCTGCTTCTCCCCCTATGCTCTTCCTCTTTACTGTGCCCTCTCTCAAGGACACTTCTCAGTGTGTACGTCATTGTATTGCCATTTCTGAGCCTGCTGCACAGCTCAGCAAGTAAGAGATACTAGCCATGCAGACCCATTGCCGTGAATTCTGAGGTCACTGCTTCAGGCAACAGAGAAGACTCTAGTTTGTCCCATGAATAGATCCATGGAGGAAAAGCAGAAGAGCCAGGATTGGTCCTAAAGCCACCTCTGCCTTGCCAGGTGACCTCTTCCTGAGGCTTAGTTTCCCTGTGAGGGAAATGAACCTAACCTCCCAGTGCTGTACATGAGCTGCAATGAACTGGGAGATGGAAAGGTGCTTGGAATGCTTTGAAGGGTCTCCGGGCACACCAGTGAGCGTATAGAAAAAGCAGGCAAAGTAAGGTGACGCGGACACTGCCACTTAACCAGTGGAACCAAAGCACCGGAAGTTGCACTCAGAGAAAACTGGCTCCTGCCACCCCAGCGTACAAGGCCACAGCCGATTTCCCTGTGAGCCCTGTGACACTATCTAAAATTTGATCTGATTTCCTTCTATCTGAAATGACTTCAGGGCTCTGTCCTTGGAAACAGATAAATGCATTAGATACAGAGTTCCCAAATGCTGTGGACCAGCATTTAGGAACACAAGGATTTTACTAATCCCGCCACACAAGGATTGTACTAATTAAGATGAAAAGATAACAATAGGTACCCTGGAATGAATCTTTCACAGAGTTTAATTTCTTTTACTTAAAGAGTTGAGTTATATTATTGGCACATCAGCTCCAAGAGGACAAGGACTCTGATGTTCTCATTTTCCGTTTTTTTCACCAACGCCTAGAATACAAGTATGAAATGGGCACTTGATAAATACTCACTGAATGAAGGAAGGAAGGAATTACTTCCTTTCTATTCTCCTAGCATCAAAATATCCTTTCTTGGGCTTCCCTCGTGGCTCAGTGGTAAAGAATCCACCTGCCAATGCAAGAGACACGGGTTCAATCCCTGATCTGGGAAGATCCTACATGCCAAGAAGCAACTAAGCCCATATGCCACAACTATTGAGCCTATGCTGTAGAGCCCAGGAGCTGCATTTACTGAGCCCTCAAGCCAGTATACATAGAGTCCATGCTCTGGAACAAGAGAAACCACCATGATGAGAAGCCTGTGCATTGCAATGAAGAGTAGCCCCTACTCACTGCAACTAAAGAAAAGCTTGCACAGCAACAAAGACCCAGCACAGCCAAAAATAAATAATAAAGATAAATAAATAAAATTATTTTTAAAAATATACTTTCTTCAATGAAATGGCATGAGTAGTGTCAGAGTATTTTTAAAATATTTTTCCTTGGAAAAAAATCAAAGTATATAATTATCTTTAAAAGGTTCATGAGACTTCCCTAGTGGTCCAGTGGTTAAGAATCTGCCTGCCAATGCAGAACACATGGTTCAATCCCTGGTCCAGGAAGATCCCACATGCCATAGAGTGACTAAGCCTGTGCCATAACCACTGAAGCCCGAGTGCCGTAGAGCCCAAGAGCCACAAGAGAAGCCATCACAAAGAGAAGCCTGGGCACGGCAATGAAGAGCAGCCCCCACTTGCTGCAACTAGAGAAAGCCCACACCCAGCAATGAAGACCCAGAGCAGCCAAAAATAAATGAAACTTTAAAAAAATTTTCTTTAAAGGTTCATGGATCTATTATAAGGTTGGGAATCTCTGGACCAGATGATCCACCAAAGAATATTCAATCCTATGCTCCATCAGATGCTGAGTGGATACATACCCACCATCCTTAGGTCACATCCCAGCAGAGATGTTTCCTTTCTGAGATCTTAGAGGTGGGGGGATCTGGGTTCAGATACGGAAAACTCATACTAGCCTTATGACAATGAACAAGCTGCTGAAGGCTGTTTTCTCCTCTGTAGAACGGGAGTCATGCTACTTGGTTTTTGTTTCGTTGAGAGAGTTCGTGGGTTTTCAGCCCTGTGAAGGAAGGGCTTCTCTTCCTGTGCTGGCCTCTCCTGTTGCAGAGCACAGGCTCTAGGGCGCTCAGGCTTCAGTGGTTGCAGCTCCCGGGCTCTAGAGCACAGGCTCAGTAGTCGTGCACAGGCTTAGTTGTTCCTGGGCATGTGGGATCTTCTCGGATCAGGGACCGAATCTGTGTCTCCTGAATTGGCAGGCAGGTTCTTTATCACTGAGCCACTAGGGAAGCCCTTAGATCATTTCTTAATCGAATCCAGGCAGCCAGATCCTGTACAAGTTTCTTAAAATTTGACGAGGCAAAATTCTGGGCCTGTTCTGAACCGTGTAGGCCATTGGGCTACAAGTTGTTCATTCATGACAATGCCTCGTCAGTATTTCTAACCAATCCACAATATCTTGAACATCACTCATTTCTCCAGTAAAAAAGTCATTTCTGACACCAACTGCGCATATTAACAAAACTCTGATGTTAATAGGAGTTAAAGATCATTAAAGTGCTTGTAGCGACCACTTCAGGGGTACGGACTTGTGATTAGAGATTTTCAAATGCTAACTAACCAACTAAAGAGTGCGAGATATACCATATTCTTCATCCTGAAGTAATTTTCAATAAAGACAATGTAATAGCTCAACACAACATCTACTTAGATATCCCAAACCTTTCATTATTATTATTGAAGATGTTATTGATCCATGAAACCCAAAAGGCTGAAAACCACTCCCTCACAATGCTCTTTGTGCAAGGCTATGTAGGTAGACACAAGTCCCTCCAAAGGGAAACAGGTCTCTGGCACTCAGACTGTTCCTGCATGTGATCTGTGGCCAAATTTTAATGAAAACTAAAGTTTCCAACCACTTTTCCCAACTGACAGAGGATGGGTTAGAACAGAAGTCAGCCTAGAGTCCAGCCTGGGGGTGAGCTGCATGATTGCCAACCAGAGTTTGTTCTTCGGCGAGTTTGTGTGTATAAGAATGCACAAGTTGCAATTAATTCCCAGCGAAGTCACTCCTCAAGTTAATTAGAAATGCAAAGTGTGAGTCTAAATGTTATGAGATTATAAAATGGCTTAATAATGGGAACAATGAGATTGAAGCATATGCATTCTGGCCATGTAAATATTTCATAACAGTGCCAATCTGATTTCATTTGCCTAATCATGCCATTGATATGCAGTCACCAGCCTGCAAATAGAAAGGCTGAATTGCAGCAGATCACCCCTCTAATGTCATAATTATTAATATTGGAGGGAAATGGAGCTGCTACCCTCGGATGGAAACCGCTGGGCCTTTGGAATTGAGATGGGGATGGCCCTGCTGGGGAAGAGGAGGAAGGTGATGGATACACCAGCCCCAGCATCCCCTTCCTGCTTCTTGGCCAGAAGTATTTAGGTAATTAGGCAGCTCAACAAATTAAAGTGATGAGAATGCTGGGGAAAAGGGTTGTAGGGCATAAATCTTCCATCCCTCAATCGAAATCATAATGAAACATGCAGGCAACTCGAGGAAAGGAAAAGGAAGAGACATTTTGTGGCCACAAAAGATTCTGCATGCTGCGGTTCAGCTGGGTGCCAGATGATGGGGCTAAGGCTTGAGCAAGGCAGCAACCTCTCTCTCTTCCTCCCTTTTGGTCTCCTCTGTTGGGTCAGCACGTTCTATATACTTTGTGCACACATCTCTCTTCTATGCACAGGACCCGACTTCCTCCTGGCACAAGTTTGACCCCTGTGTCTGCACTGAACTTCAGCATGTCACCCAGCCCCTCCTAGTCTCAGTTGCCCCACTTATAGAATGAGAATCTCACAACTGTTGCAGAGGTTTCTTCAAGAAAAGAATGTGAGACTTCCCTGGCAGTCGAGTGGCTAAGATTCTGTGCTCCCAAGCCTGGGTTCCATCTCTGGTTGGGGAACTATATCACACACACCACGACTAAGACCTGGCACAATCAAATAAATAAACACTAAAAAGAGAGAGGATTTCCCTGGTGGTCCAGTGGTTAAGAATCCACCTGCCAGGAGACACAGCTTGGCTCCCCAATCTAGGAAGACCCCACATGCCTTGGGGCAACTAACCTGGTGCACCACAACTGCTGAGCCCGCTCTCTAGAGGCTGCTCTCTACAACGAGAGAAGCCACTGCAGTGAGAAGCCCGTGCAGCACAGCTAGAGAGCAGCTTCCACTCGTTGCAACTAGAGAAAACCCATGCCCAGCTACGAAGACTCAGCACAGTGACAAAGAAAACCAACCAAACAAAAAATAATGTGACATCCCTATTTAGTTACATAATGCCTTGTTTCAAAAACAATCCAGAGCAACCAGAAGGCACTCAATAAAATGCCAAATGCTGTGCACATTTTCCCAATTTCACTTTTGCACAGTTTAAATTGTACATCTTCAGCCTTGAGTTTCTCTGCTTCCTTTTACTCCAAGCTATCTCCTCCTAGCCTAACAGGTCACTACCTGGAAACAGCACAAGAAGAATTCCTTTTAAAGAATAATTCTGGGAATTCCTTGGTGATCCAGTGGCTAGGGCCAAGTTCAATCCTTGGTCAGGGAACTTTCTTTTGACGCAGCATGGCCGGAAAAAAAAAAGCTCTTACCTCCAGAATTTCTTGTCCATAAGTTTTATAGACACTGACATAGTTCAGTTCAGTCCAGTCATTCAGTTGTGTCCATGGACTATTTGTGATCCCATGGACTGCAGCATGCCAGGCCTCCCTGTCCATCACCAACTCCCAGAGCTTACTCAAACTCATGTCCATCGGGTCGGTGATGCCATCCAACCATCTCATCCTCTGTTGCCCCCTTCTCCTCCTGCCTTCAATCTTTCCCAGTATCAGGGTCTTTTCCAAAGAGTCAGTTCTTTGCATCAGGTGGCCAAAGTATTGGAGCTTCAGCTTCAGCATCAGTCCTAGCAATGAATATTCAGGACTGATTTCCTTTAGGATGGACTGGTTTGATCTCCTTGTTGTCCAAGGGACTCTCAAAAGTCTTCTCCAACACCACAGTTCTAGGTATCAATTCTTTGGCGCTCAGCCTTCTTTATGGTCCAACTCTCACATCCATACATGACTACTGGAAAAACCATAGCTTTGACTAGATGGACTTTGTCAGAAAAATAATGTCTCTGTTTTTTAATATGCTGGATAGGTTGGTCATAGCTTTTCTTCCAAGGAGCAAGCATCTTTTAATTTCATGGTTGAAGTCACCATCTGCAGTGATTTTGGAGCCCCCAAAAATAAAGTCTGTCATTGTTTCCACTGTTTCCCCATCTATTTGCCATGAAGTGATGGGACTGGATGCCATGATCTTAGTTTTCTGAATGTTGAGCTTTAAGCCAGCTTTTTCACTCTCCTCTTTCACTTTTATCAAGAGGCTCTTCAGTTCTTTACTTTCTGCCATAAGGGTGGTGTCATCTGCATATCTGAGGTTATTGATATTTCTCCCGGCAATCTTGATTCCAGCTTGTGTTCATCCAGTCCAGCATTTCCCATGATGTACTCTGCATATAAGTTAAATAAGCAGGGTGACAGTGTACAGCCTTGATGTACTCCTTGCCCAATTTGAAACCAGTCCGTTGTTCCATGTCCGGTTCTAACTGTTATTTCTTGACCTGCATACAGATTTCTCAGGAGGCAGTCCAGGTGGTCTGGTATTGCCATCTCTTGAAGAATTTTCCACAGTTTGTTGTGATCCACATAATTAAAGACTTTAACGTAGTCAATGAAGCAGAAGTAGATGTTTTTCTGGAATTCTCTTGTTTTTTCTATGATCCAGCGGATGTTGGCAATTTGATTTCTGGTTCCTCTACCTTTTCTAAATCCAGCTTGAATATCTGGAAGCTCTCAGTTCAGGAACTGTTGAAGCCTGGCTTGGAGAATTTTGAGTATTACTTTGCGTGAAATGAGTGCAATTGTGGGGTAATTTGAACCCTCTTTGGCATTGCCTTTCTTTGGGATTGGAATGAAAACTGACCTTTTCCAGTCCTGTGAAAAAAGATATTGACATAGGATTATATTAAATTGAGGCAGCTTTATAAAAATTGACTAAGTAAAAAAAAAAAATTGACTAAGTAATTTAGTTAACTTTTGTAAACCTCAGGAACCTCATCTGTAAAATGAAGATAATAATAGTCCTTGTCATGTACAACTTACATGAAAACTGAAATGATACATAGAAAACAATTAGTGTGGTATCCAACTAATAGAAAATTCTCTATATGTAGGCTTCCCAGGTGGTGCTAGTAATAAAGAATCCACCTGCCAATGCAGGAGATGAAGAGATGGGGGTTCCATCCCTGAGTTGGGAAGATCCCCTGGAGAAGGAAATGGAAATCACTCCAGTATTCTTGCCCGGAGAATCCCATGGACAGAGGAACCCTGTTACTTTTAGTTAATTTTATTATTATTAAAATACTGTATTATATAATAAATAATACTATTACTAATTATTATTAATAATTATAAAATAATGAGTGACGTAATGGTGACCTCCAGGGAACCTGGTAAATTAGAGATATTGTGACATATATGGGGTTTCCCAGGTATGGTGAAGGACAGGGAAGCCTGGTGTGCTGCAGTCCATGGGGTCGCAAAGAGCTGGACACAACTAAGTGACTGGACAACAACAGGCGGCACTAGTGGTAAAGAACCTGCTCGCCAGTGCAGGAGACATAAGAGACACAGGTTCAATCCCTGGGCCAGGTAGATCCGGGAGGAAGGCATGGCAAGCCACTCCAGGATTCTTGCCTGGAAGAATCCTATGGACAGAGGAGCCTGACAGGCTATAGTCCATGGGATCACAAAGAGTCAGACACAACTGAAGTGACTTAGCACGCATGCACACGTGACATATATACCTTCTTGCTGTCAGGCTGCACACAGAACTGTAGGTTGTCGTTGTATGTCCACAGCATCCAGAACTTGTGAGATGTGCACTATAGAAATAATCATTGCTGACACTTATATGGCACCAAAGAGGGGCCAGACACTGTTCTAAGCAGTCTACATGTAACTCATTTAATTCTTACAACAGCTCTCATGAAGTGGGTCCTACTATTTTCCCTATTTTACAGATGAAGACATGGAGGCCAAGGGAGGTATATGAGTTTGTCCCAGGTCACACAGGTAATAAATAGTAGAGCTGGGGTCAAAATGACATAATCTGGCTTCGAAGTCCATGCATGCCTTTACAATGCAGAGGAATCACACCACGCTGCTTCCTTACTATTAGGAATTCACAGGAAAGGAGAAATTCTAGGTTCACTCCCATCCCTCCTCCCACTGGGGAGCCAAGAGCCCTGAACTGCTCAGCAGTGTTTTTTATGTTTTTATCCTGAAAGCTTTTAGGCAAAATGCTTGCTTTTAAGGTTAAGGCAGGAGGCACCACTCATTCACTATTGAGTTATACCTCCTTTATTTACCAAGGATATTTGAACATGTAACTCTGCTCTGAGAAACAGATTGGAGCCTGGCATGTGGATTTGAACCCAAGCAATTCTTCTGCAGTCAGGGGGATGCTGGGCTTGGCCAGTAGGGTGGCAATGAGAAGACACTGCAACAGGAGAGAGGGATTTCCTCTTCTCAGTCTTCATCCAAAACAAGTACCTGAGGCTACGAGCTTGGCAGAAGCCACGAGGTGAGGGGCCTGTGGTGCTTTACTAGAGAGTTTGGGCTTTGTGTTTCAGGCCATGGCCCCAGTGGCAGGTGTTAATTTGCTTTTGCTTGTCTCAACCTGTTGCATATCCTGTTTCCTTGACAGCCCTAATGGATGTTCCCGCTCAGTCATGTCCAGCTCTTTTCGACACCATGGACTGTAGCCTGCCAGACTCCTCTGTCCATGGGATTTCCCAGGTAAGACTACTAGAAGAGAAAGAAATGGCAACCCACTACAGTATTCTTGCCTGGAGAATCCCATGGACAGAGGAGCCTGGCAGACTACAGTCATGGGGTGGCAAAAAAGTTGGATACAACTTAGTGACTAAACAACAACAATAATAGTTACTCAACTTAGCAAATATATTAAAAGCCACTGAATTGTATATTTTAAATGAGTGGATTTTATGGTATGCTGCTGCTGCTGCTGCTGCTAAGTCGCTTCAGTCGTGTCCAACTCTGTGCAACCCCATAGACGGCAGCCCACCAGGCTCCCCTGTCCCTGGGGTTCTCCAGGCAAGAACACTGGAGTGGGTTGCCATTTCCTTTTCCAATGCATGAAAGTGAAAAGTGAAAGTGAAGCCCCTCAGTCGTGTCCAACTCTTAGCGACCTCATGGACTGCAGCCCACCAGGCTCCTCCATCCATGGGATTATCCAGGCAAGAGTACTGGAGTGGGGTGCCATTGCCTTCTACGTTATGGTATGTTAATCATAATAAAACTTTAAAAATTCCAATTATATGAATAAAAAACTCATTAGTCCAAACAAACAAACAAAAAAAATACTGGAGTGGGTTGCCATTTCCTCCTCCAGTGAATCTTCCCAATCCAGGGACTGAACCCATGTCTACTGTGTCTCCTGAATTGGCACGTGGATTCTTTACCACTGAACCATTTGGGAAGTCCACCTAGTGTCCCCAAACACTACCTGTTTCCTCTGTATCCAGGTCAGAGCTCTACATCGAGGAGGCACCTCCATCTGCTGCTCATCCAGGCTCTCTTGGCAGATAACTGGGAGATCACAGAGACCTAGGCTTGATGATTCTCAGCAGCAGCACCTGTAGTTGAGTCTTTGCTCTGATGCTGCTGCTGGCTCAGCTCTCTGACAGCAGCCAAGGGGTGACCTTGGGGAGAAGCCAAGCAGTGCAGTGGTTAGAGCACAGAGGCAGCAGCAGGAGCACTGAGGCCCAATCTTGGTTTCTCTTCAATTTAGTCATGGCCTTGGGCAAATACTTAACTTTTTAGTGCCCCCATTTTCCCCATTTTTTAAATGAGAATTAACAACTACACCTAACTTGGAGAGTGCATATGTGCATGCTAAGTTGCTTCAGTCATGTCTGATTCTGGGACCCTATGGACTGTAGCCCACCAGGCTCCTCTGTCCATGGGATTCTCCAGGCAAGAATACTGGAGTGGGTGGCCGTGATCTCCTCCAGGGGATCTTCCCCACCCAGGGATCCAACCTGCATCTCTTACATCTCCTGCAATGCAGGCAGTTTCTTAACCACTTGGGGCTTCCCTGATGGCTCAGATGGTAAAGAATCTGTCTGCAACGCAAGAGACCCAGGTTCAATCCCTGGGTCAGGAAGATCCACTGCAGAAGGAAATGGCAATATAAAACAGCTCACAGTTTTTCTCTGCAACATACTTTAAAGTGTTTCTCTGTTACTTCTGGAAACACAATATATATTGTTTTTTTTAACTTCTTGAAAAGGCTAATTTTTTTTTTTCTTTTGCCTACTTCCCTCCCAAAATACCACCTTGGTCCCTTTAACTTATGTTCTGAACTTTGATATAAATGGTGGTTTCTAGCATGCTAGTAGTTAGATTTATTTCGATGCCATATCTGGTGATACGGTTTTAATTTTTACTATATTAGTTTTTTTGGAGGTTTATTTGTTTACCCCACTATGCTCAAAGCACACGCAGGTTTTTTGTTTTGCTTTGTTTTTTTGAGCCTGGGAGGAGAGAGGAAGGGAGTAAAATCACAGAAGTCCTGTTGTTCGTTTGTCCTTCAGTATAGTTGCTAGTAGGTTTATATTTACCTGGTGAAGAAGTCAGTGACCTGAACTACCTATAACTACCTATAAAAGTTTAGCATTGCTGCAGTGTTGATTGAAACCCTTTGGCTATCTAGTAGTTCTTACGCTACTGAACCTTGGATTACTATATGATACTCAGCTTATATTTTGGACTCTCTATGTAGACAAAAACATTGTATTCATAATAGAATTGTATACTAGCCTGTTTTTATAACATTGAAATATGAACAACCACTGCTTTCAGTGTGACTTAGTAGGGTTGTTTTGAAGCAGGAAATAACCATTTATATTTGCACCTGTGTATATTGCATATCAACTATAACATACTTGGCAAGCGCTTTTCTTTTACCTGTGAAAATTCTGAAAACTGGTCCAAACAACACTGCATACCAAATTGTGCTCTTATATATCACTGCATTGTGTTCCTTTATAGTCAAATAGCATGTTTTAGTTTTATTATAGTGGCTTGCTGTAAGAATGCCACTTGCTTATCTTTTATTGTACTTGAATTCTTAATCATGCTTTTAACATTTTATTTAACATCATTTCATTAGGTTCCATTAAAAATGTCATTCCTTTGAAAATGCAAGGATTCCCACTTTCAAAATTTTGAAGTAAAGATAACGTTTATTCAAAGAAGGAAAATAGTTCAGACTTGGTATTATGAAATAAGTGAAGGTTTCAGAAAAGGGTTTGTTTAGATTTGCACAGATGATGACGGCACCTTTTATTAAAAAACAATCAACAGTGCTAAGGAAAATTTACACAAAAGTACTAGGTTTAAGTGTGAAAATGTGTGCCTTTCAGTGTATGTACTCTTTTTTTTTTTTTTTTGGTGGTCATTTGGATAATCAGACCATTTGAATGGCTGAGAGCACATTTAAATTCTGTGGAGTGCCACATTTGGCTAAAACAACTCTAATGTGCAATTAGTTTCTGGACTAAAATGTCTGTTATATGAGGGGGATCTTTATATTGGGCTTTTATATTTTTTTAAATGTTCACATTTCTTTCTATTAAATGCCATCATAGCACCACATTTATATTGTTGCCTCTCTTAAAATCAAAGCCACCTTGATGATGTTCTTTTTGGTATGCATCAAGATTTGAGCAGTGTGTATAGCGATTAAAATGTGTTCTTGAAGAGCATAGTCTAATAGACTCTGGTTTAGACTGCAAGAACATAAAAATAAAAGTATAATAGCTTTTGTATAAAGATTTTCTTTTGCTACATGAAAATCAAGGATTTGGTTTGCTTTTTTTCTGGCTTTTATGGAGGAATGAAAAGTGTTATCTCCTTCTAAGAGTAATTTTTGATTATCTTATAGCAATAATGTCACCGTTCTTTTCAGAAATAAACCTTGTATAAGAAATCAGACATAATTTTCTTGGGAGCTCCCTTTATATCTTAGCTTTTTCTTCCTCTTAAGAAAATTCCTGTGTTTTCAGATTATTTCATCTTGAACTTTTTTGAGCTTTTGTGCAATGTAATATTTTATTGATCCACCTTTGTACATTTTCGTTTTATTTCATACATCTATCTATCTCCCACCTATCCATCTGAATCAGCTGTTTCAGGTTTTTAATTCATTGGTTAAAAAATAGTTGCTTTATATATTTCCTCATGGGTTTATGTTAAATAGTTTTGCATTTTAATCTATTATGCTATGGAAATTATTCTGAAGTTTGTATTCCCTTTTTAAGTCTGCCTTAGTCTATTTTTTGTCATTTTTTATGGTTTAAGGAAGAACACACAGTACTTGATATTTTTATTTTGAGGAACAAGAAAAATTGTTTTTTCTTTTAGGAGAAGAACTACACTGAGTTATTAACTACTATTTCAAGTTAAGTTTCCTTAAATCATCCGGTATGCTTCAGGGCTACAATTTGGGGGAGGAGCTAATTCTTTTTGCTGTTCTGAGCTACTATTGTCAACTGCTGTTGTACATACTGTTATGTGTAAGGGCATAAATATATTTATTATGTTTGTAAAATTCATTCTGTACAATTGCAGATCAAGGTTGCTCTTCTGTGATATATGGGATATTATGTTTTAAAGACCATCTTGGAATACAATTAGAGAACTTAGTATTTTGATGTACTAAGACCTATTTTAAGTTTAATATTTTACCTTTGCAAAAACTTTAATTAAAGATGTTATTTAAAAAAAAAAAAAAAAGAAGGAAATGGCAACCCACTCCAGTATTCTTGCCTGGAGAATCCCATGGATAGAGGAGCCTAGTGCGCCACAGGCCATGGGTCGCAAAGAGTGGGACACGACTGAGCATCGAACACTTTTTTACCACTACCACCACCTGGGAAGCAACTTGGAGAGTTGTTGTGATTAAATCTGTTAATCCATAAGTAGCATTTAGAATGGTGCTTGGTCAGAGCTCCCTGGCAGTCCAGTGGTTAGGACTCAGCGCTTTCACCGCTGGGGGCCTGGGTTCAATCCCTGGTTGGGGAGCTAAGATCCTGCAAGTCCCATGGCATATCTAAAAAAAAAAAGTTCCTGGTGCATAATTAATGAAATTCAAAAAATTGTTCAAAAAAGGATTTTTATCCTTTTTTATCGCATGTAAATCAGTCACTAATGTGTCTAGGTAGTTCCTCCATCTTTGACCTCTGACCCCTCTGGCCAACCACCTTCTGTCTTGATTGTCTTTTTCTAGGCTGGAGACAAAGGAAGGACCGAGTCCCTTCTCTCCCTCCCTCCGTCCCTCCTTCTGCCTTTTCTCTTGGGGACACAATTAACACATGATAACGGCACAGGTTGGACTCAATTAGGACCAGATCCCAAAGCAGATGCTCCTTCAGTGCAGAGAAACGAGTAAAAAAATTGGCTCCAGAAGGCTTGGGACCTGCTCGTAGAAGATACTAATTGGTTTCTTGCTGGTAATTTTTCACCCCTAAGTGAACAAGAAAAAGGGCATTTCAGAGGCTCATCTGCTTTGCAGGTGATCAGGCAAAAGAATATCTGTGTCCAGGGAGAGGTGAAGATTGTCTTTTTTTTTTTTTTTTTTTTTTACTCCAGAGGGAACATAATCTCATTTGTCCCAGGACTTAATTCCTGTAGATCTGCTGAGCTTGACAGAGATAAAGGTCACCTCCAGAATTATATGGGGGTCTCTGACTCCCACACACTCGTGGGAAGTCTAACATTCTGGATGCTGGGGAAGAGTGGATAGTCATTTTGTCACTGAGGAGTTTGAGAGATATAAAGAGAACTTGACTGTCAGGGGCAAGGATCCAGTTAAACAATAGAGAAGTAATCACAAGAATCACTCACCTTTAATCAATGAAATATTATTACAATATGCTATTTGAAGCACTATTTACTTTGCTATTTGAAGCACTGAAGCACTATTTACAATAGTCAAGACATGCAAGAAACCTAAATGTTTATCAACAACAGAGGAAAGATAAAAAAGAGGTGGTATATGTGTATATATACATATACATACACACGCACACACATATATAATGCAATACTACTCAACCATAAAAACGAATGGAATAATGCCATTTGCAACAACATGGATGGTCCTAGAGTTTATCATACTAAGTGAAGTAGCAGAGAAAGACAAATACCATATGATATCACTTTTTTGTGGAATCTAAAATAAAAGATACAAATGAACTTATACACAAAACAGAAATAGACTCACAGACATAAAAAACAAGGTTACCAAAGGGGAAAGAGGGGAAAGATAAATTAGGAGTTTGAGATTAACATATATATACTATTATATATAAAATAGGTAACCAACAAGGACCCACTGTATACCACAGGTCACTATACTCAATATTTTGTAAAAACCTAAGAGGGGGAAAAACCTTGTAGGTTTTTCCCACAAGTTAAGTCGCTTCAGTCGTGTCCGACTCTGTGCAACCCCATAGATGGCAGCCCACCAGGCTCCCCTGTCCCTGGGATTCCCCAGGCAACAACACTGGAGTGGGTTGCTATTTCCTTCTCCAGTGCATGAAAGTGAAAACTGAAAGTGAAGTCGCTCAGTCGTGTCCGACTCTTAGCAACCCCATGGACTGCAGCCCACCAGGCTCCTCCGTCCATGGGATCTTCCAGGCAAGAGTACTGGAGTGGGGTGCCATTACCTTCTCCAAGGTTTTTCCCACAAGTTAAAAAATAGATACAGATTTTAAAAATAGATATATATGTATCATTGAATCGCTTTGTTGTATACCTGAAACTAACATAACAGTGTAAATCAACAATACTCCAATAAAATTTTTTTTAGAAAACCACTCCCAGAACTTCAGGACTCTGTGCTTTGAATCGAGGGGTGCAGGTTCAGCCCCTGGTGGGGGAACTAAGATCTTACATACTGCATGCCAGCCAAAAAGCAAATTAATAAATAAATAATTTTTTCAAAAATCACTCCCCTTTAGAACTCTTTCTGACCCTTGTGTCTATACCTGTTACTGCAGTGTCTTGCTAGACTGGATGAATACAGTTATATGATGCTGTCCTTGAGGGGAGGGGCTTTGTCTTACACATCACATTAGCAAACACCAATCACTTGCCACTACTACTACAGTCACTTGCATTTCTCCTATAATTAGGCACTGTTCTATTTGCTTAACCTATATTAGCTCATTGAATCCTCACAGCACAGTAAGACAGGTGGGATTATTTTTCTCATTTTACAGCTGAAGAAACTGAAAGGAGGAGTTACATATAGACTGAACGGGGAAGCCTAATCGAGTCCCACATGTCTCCTCTCATCGTATCTCCAAACCCTAGGACAGTACAGCCTTAATGCATGTTATTGACCTAAGCCCAAAGTGCAAAAGCAGTACTAACGCTGAGGCTGTGAACAGATCATTCTAAGTGCTCCATAAATATTTGCGAGGGAAATGGCTGGCCATAGGCTCTGCCCAGATGACTGGTAAAAGCTGTGGTCCTACAGAGGCTGCTGCCCACCTGGACATAGGAGGGGGGAGGAGACCATTCATACCAGCCACCTCACCCCCCTGTCAATGCAAATCCCTATCTGAGCTTTATCTTGGTCCCTCATTGGGTCATCTGAGTCTACTCTGACACCATCCTTCCTTTCCATTCTTACTGTCACCACCTCCATTCAATTACTGAATCTCCCTCAACTGAAGAATTAATGACCCTGGTCATCTCTCATCTCCCTAAAATCCTAACCTCCCTGTTCACTGCTTCTAATCTTTCTAAAACATGATTCCAACCAAGTCAAAAGTCTGTGTTACCCAGTGCCTTTCCAGGGCTTCCCCAGTGGCTCAAGAGTACAGGGTCCACCTGCAATGCAGGAGTTACAGGAGACTCGGGTTTAATTCCAGGGCTGGGAAGATCCTCTGGAGGAGGGCATGGCAACCCACTCCAGTATTCTTGCCTGGAGAATCCAATGGACAGAGGAGCCTGGTGGGCTATAGTCCATGGGGTCACAAAGAGTCAGACACGACTGAAGCGACTTGGCACCACACGCACAAGTGCTTTCCCAATCCAGTCAAGGTCTTCTGCACAGTGTATCGGCCTTCCACATTAACACACGATGCAGCCTCATTCCCCACTCCTTTCCTGACCCGGAACCCTGGCCACTCCCCCTGCTTCAACCCTCTTTTACACATGTCTCATTTCAGGGCTTCCCAACATAGTGTGCCTGTCTTTAGGCCTCTCTGGCAGAAGAACAGAATGACAGGAGCACTTTTATTTTTTACTTAAAAAAAAATTTTTTTAATTTATTTATTGGAGGGCTTCCTTTGTGATCCAGTGGTTAATAATCTGCCTTGCAATGCAGGGGACATGGGTTTGATCCCTGATTGGGGAACTAAGATTCCACATTCTGCAGGGCAGCTGAGACTGTGTGCCTTAACTAGAGAACCCCATGTGCTGCAACTAAGACTCGACACAGCCAAATAAATAAATATTTTAAAAATTGTTATTTATTATTTATTTGGCTGCACTGTGTCTTAGTTGCAGCCTGCAGGATCTTTTTAGCTGTGGCATGTGGACTCTTAGTTGTAGCATGTGGGATCTAGTTCGCTGACCAGGGATCAAACCCAGGCCCCCTTAATTGGGAGTGCTGAGTCTTAGCCACTGGACCACAAGGGAAGTCCTGAGAGGAGCACTTTTAAAGTCAGACAGATGTGAGATTTAAACCCTTGCCCTGTCACCTGGAGTTGCACGGACTTGAGCAGCTTATTCAATCTCAGAGTATACTGCTCAGCAGTGAAAGAAAATAAATCACAACCACCTTGCAGGTTGTTAGACTTGAATTAATTCCTGAGCTCAGTCCAACTAGTATTTGTTGAACACCTACTCTGCATCACTGTGGGTACTGGAGACACAGCAATGATCAAAACATGAAGCTTGTATTCGAGTGTGGGTTGAAGGAGACATGAATGAATAAAACCACACCTACAGAAAGTGCCCAATGTGTGCCTGGCACAGAGCTGTCTCTCAGTAAATTGTAGTTGTTTTCCTTTTCAAATATTTCAAAAGGCCTAATAACAGAAGTACCCAAGATAGTATGGGACAGAACTGTCCAGTTAGAAAACTCAGAATTGAAGAAGCGCAGTGACTTATCTATCGATGTATTTCAAGTACCAGACACAGGACTATATACATAGAAGGTGCTGAATACCTCTTTGTTGAGTACATACTGGCTAGTAAGTGATGATCAGGAGCTTTAATCAACAGTTTTATTGATTTAAGTATAAAAATATACTACTTAATAAATCTGTTTTGATAGCACAGTCTTACAGATGCAGGGCCATTGCAAAAAGGAAAGTTTAGGTATCACAACTGTCAGTTCAGCTCAGTTCAGTCACTCAGTCGTGTCTCTTTGTGACCCCGTGGACTGCAGCACGCCAGGCTTCCCTGTCCATCACCAACTCCCGGAGCTTACTCAAACTCACATCCATCGGGTCAGTGATGCCATCCAACCATCTCATCCTCTGTCGCCCCCCTCTCCTCCTGCCTTCAATCTCTCCCAGCATCAGGGTCTTTTCCAATGTGTCAGTTCTTCGCATCAGGTGGCCAAAGTATTGGAGTTTCATCATCAGTCCTTCCAGTGAATATTCAGGACTGATTTCCTTTAGGATGGACTGCTTGGATCGCTTTGCTGTCCAAGAGACTCTCAAGAATCTTCTCCAACACCACCGTTCAAAAGCATCAATTCTTCGGCACTCAGCTTTCTTTATAGTCCAACTCTCACATCCATACATGACTACTGGAAAAACCATAGCCTTGACTAGATGGACATTTGTTGGCAAAGTAATGTCTCTGCTTTTTAATATGCTGGCTAGGTTGGTCATAGCTTTTCTTCCAAGGAGCAAGCATCTTTTAATTTCATGGCTGCAGTCACCATCTGCAGTGATTTTGGAACCCCCAAAAATAAAGTCTGTCACTGTCTCCATTGTTTCCCTATCTATTTGCCATGAAGTGATGGGATCAGATGCCATGATCTTTGTTTTCTGAATGTTGAGTTTTAAGCCAGCTTTTTCACTCTCTTCTTTCTCTTTCATCAAGGGGCTCTTTAGTTCTTCACTTTCTGCCATGAGGGTGGTGTCATCTGCATATCTGAGGTTATTGATATTACTCCCGGCAATCTTGATTCCAGCTTGTGCTTCTTCCAGCCCAGTGTTTCTCATGATGTACTCTGCATATAAGTTAAATAAGCAGGGTGACAACATACATCCTTGACACACTCCTTTCCCGATTTGGAACCAGTCTGTTGTTCCATGTCCAGTTCTAACTGTTGCTTCTTGAACTGCATACAGATTTCTCAAGAGGCAGGTCAGGTGGTCTGGTATTGCCATCTCTTCAAGAATTTTCCACAGTTTGTTGTGATCCACACAGTCAAAAGGTTTGCCATAGTCAATGAAGCAGGAGTAGTTGTTTTTCTGGAATTCTCTTGCTTTTTCTATGATCCAATGGATGTCGGCAATTTGATCTCTGGTTCCTCTGCTTTTTCTAAAACCAGCTTGAACATCTGGAAGTTCATGGTTCACATATTGTTGAAGCCTGGCTTGGAGGATTTTGAGCATTACTTTGCTAGCGTGTGAGTGTAATTGTGCAGTAGTTTGAACATACTTTGCATCGCCTTTCTTTGGGATTGGAATGAAAACTGACCTTTTCCAGTCCTGTGGCCACTGCTGAGCTTTCCAAATTTGCTAGTGTATTGACTGCAGCACTTTAACAACATCATCTTTTAGGATTTGAAATAGCTCAGCTGGAATTCCATCACCTCCACTAGCTTTGTTCATAGTGATGCTTCCTAAGGCCCACTTGATTTTGCATTCCAGGATGTCTGGCTCTAGGTAAGTGATCACATCATCGTGGTTATCTGGGCCAGGAAGATCTTTTTTTTATAGTTCTTCACAACTGTAGGACCTGGAAATCCCCTCCCCAGCTTTCTTCATTCACTGGTATCCTCTCTTCCCTTCAAGACCCAGGTCAAGGGGGACTTCCTTGGCAGTCTGATGGTTAAGATTCCACACTTCCACTGCAGGGGCATGGATTCAATCCATGGTTGGAGAAATAAGATCGTGAAGGCTGTGCAGCCACGGAAAAAAAAAGACCCAGGTCAAATTCCTCCTTATCCTATCTGATTCCATCTATCATATGCACATCTCTATGATGAACCTCCAAAGCACGTGTCTTCAACATGTAAGCCTTATAACCCAATCATTTGAGTATTAGTTCTGTGCCACCTCTAGGCCACAAACAGTTTGGAGGCCTGCATCATCTTTTCACCCCAAAGAGACTAAGATATCTTGCTTTTAGAAGACATACTGTCACCACCTTTCTCCTTCCCTGTTCCTCCTTCTGCCCTCACACCATGACCTGCTCAGTCCCTTCTCTACATCCACGGTGTGCATCCATCAGACTTTTCTCTTCTTAGAACAAGACTAGCTTAACCACAAAGAATCATTCTTACAGCTTCAACAACAGAGGTGGCTGCTTTTGCAAAGTAATTGCAAAATATCATGAGGTTTAGGATATAGGCTCTGAGTCAGACTAACAAAGTTCCAACTTTAACTCTACAGGCACACCTCAAAAATATTGCAAGTTTGACTCCAGACCTGTAATAAAGAGACTATCTCAATAAAGTCACATGAGTTTTTTGCTTCCCAACACATATAAAAATTGTTTATTAACCGAGGAGGTGAAAGTCCTATATGCTAAAAACTGTAAAACATTGATAAAGGAAACTGAAGATGACTCAAAGACATGGAAAGATATCCCATGCTATTTGACTGGAAGAATTAATCTTGTTAAAATGGTTACAAGACTCAAAGCAATCTATACTCCCTATCAAAATACCAATGACCCTTTTCACAGAACTAGAACAAATAATTCTAAAATCCACATGGAACCACAAAAGACTCAGAATTGTCAAAGCAATCCTGAAGACAAATAATAAAGCTGGAGGTATAACCCTTCCAGACATCACACTATATTACAAAGCCACAGTAATGAAAACAGCATGGTATTGGCACAAAAACAGATATACTGATCAAAGGAACAGAATAGGAAACTCAGAAATAAACCCATGCGCCTACTGTTAATCAGTCTATGACAAAGGAGGCAAGAATATACAATGGAGATAAGACAGTCTTTTCAAGTGGTATTGGGGAAACTGGACAGCTACATGTAAATCAATGAAACTAGAACATTCCCTCACATCATATACAAAAATAAACTCAAAATGGTTTAAAGACCTAAAAATAAGATGAGATACCATAAAACTCCTTGACAAGAACATAAGCAAAACATTCTCAGAAATAAATCATAGCAATATTTTCTTAATCAGTCACTCAAGGCAAAAGAAATAAAGGCAAAAATAAACAAATGGGACCTAACCAAGAGTTTTTGCACAGCAAAGGAAACCATCAACAAAACGACAACCTACAGAATGGGAGAACATATTTGAGAACGAAGTGACCAACAAGAAGTTAATATCCAAAATATACAAATAGCTCACAAAACAATGTCCAAAAAAAATACAACTCAATTAGAAAATTGGCAGAGGGAACTTCCCTGGTGGTGCAGTGGTTAAGAATCTACCTTCCAGTGCAGGAAACACGGGTTTGATCCTTGGTAGGGGAACTAAGATCTCACATGCTGCCAGGCAACTACTGAGCCCATGTACCACAACTAGAGAGAAGCCCATGTGCTACAACCAAGACCCAATGCAGCCAAAAATGATAATTTTTTTAAAAAAGATAGCCCATGTTTAAAAAAAAGTTGGCAGAGGACATAAACAGACATTTCTCCGAAGAAAACATAGATGGCCAACAGACACATGAAAAGATGTTCAAAATCACTAATTATTCGAGAAATGCAAAGCAAAACTACAATGCAGGCTTCCCTGGTGGCTCAGTGGTAGAAAAAACCTGCCTGCCAATGCAGGAAACACAGGATTGATCCTTGATCTGGGAGGATCCCACATGCCACAGAGCAACTAAGCCCGTGAGCCACAACCACTGAGCTTATGCTCTAGAGCCTGGAAATTGCAATTACTGAAGCCCCCGTGCCCAAGAGCCTATGATCCACAAAGACAAGCCATTGCAAAGAGCAGCCCATGCACCCCAAGTAGAGAGTAGCCCCTTCTCCCCATGACTAGAAAAAACACCTGTGCAGCAACGAAGACTCAGAACAGCCAAAAATTATATGAACTTTAGAAATTTATATAAAATTAAAGAAAATTATAATGAGGTATCACCTCACACTGGTCAGAATGGCCATCATCAAAAATTCTACAAATAATTTCCCCAGTGTTCCAGTGGTTAAGACTCTGCATTACCAATGTATGAAACACATCCCACGTGGTATGTGGCCAAAAATTAAAAATAAAGAAATGAAAGCGTTTTTTTTTTTTTTTTTTTTAATAGTAAATGCCAGAGAGGGTTTGGAGAAAAGGAAATCCTCCTACACTATTGGTGGGAATGTAGATTAGTGCAGCCACTATGGAGAACAGTATGAAGATTCCACAAAAAGCTACAAATAGAGCTACCATATGATCCTACAATCCCACTCCTGGATATATACCCAGAAAAAATAAAGACTTTTTTAATTCAAAAAGATACGTGTACACCAGTGTTCACAGCAGCACTAATTACAATAGCCAAGATACAGAAACAACCCAGGTGCCTATCAATAGACAACTGGATTAAGAAGATGTGGTACAGATACAGAGTGGAATATTATTCAGCCATAAAAAGGAATGAAATATTGCCATTTGCAGCAACATGGCTAACCTAGAGTAAATTGTATTTAGTGAAGTCAAAGACAAATACTATATTATATCACTTATATGTGGAATCTAAAAATAATATAAATGAATCTATGTAGAAAACAGAAACAGACATAGAAAATAAAGCTATGATTACAAATGGGATGAAGGGAGGGACAAATTGGGAGTATGGGATTAACAGATACAAACTAAAGCTCAACTTTCAGAAAACTAAGATCATGGCATCTGGTTCCATCACTTCATGGGAAATAGATGGGGAAACAGTGTCAGACTTTATGTTTTAGGAGGCTCCAAAATCACTGCAGATGGGGATTGCAGCCATGAAATTAAAAGATGCTTACTCCTTGGAAGGAGAGTTACGACCAACCTAGATAACATATTGAAAAGCAGAGATATTACTTTGCCAACAAAGGTCCGTCTAGTCAAGGCTATGGTTTATCCAGTGGTCATGTATGAATGTGAGAGTAAGACTGTGAAGAAAGCTGAGAGCCAAAGAATTGATGCTTTTGAACTGTGGTGTTGGAGAAGACTCTTGAAAATCCCTTGGACTGCAAGGAGATCCAACCAGTCCATCCTAAAGGAGATCAGTCCTGGGTGTTCATTGGAAGGACTGATGCTAAAGCAGAAACTCCAGTACTTTGGCCACCTCATGCGAAGAGTCAACTCATTGGAAAAGACCCTGATGCTGGGAAGGACTGGGGGCAGGAGGAGAAGGGGACGACAGAGGATGAGATGGCTGGATGGCGTCACCGACTGAACACACATGAGTTTGAGAGAACTCCAGGAGTTGGTGATGGACACGGAGGCCTGGCATGCTGTGATTCATTGGGTCACAAA
This sequence comes from Bos indicus, assembly GCF_029378745.1. Classification (NCBI taxonomy): domain Eukaryota; kingdom Metazoa; phylum Chordata; class Mammalia; order Artiodactyla; family Bovidae; genus Bos; species Bos indicus. Next base: position 34,036,919 of record NC_091774.1, read on the forward strand.
GAGTCGGACACGACTGAGTGACTGAAGTGAACTGAACTGATATATAAAATAGATAAGCAACAAGGATTTACTGTATAACACAAGGAATAACACTCAATATCTTGTAATATCCTATAACAAAAACTATCAGAAAAAAATAACTGAATCACTACACTGTACTAAGACTAACAAATATTGTAAGTCAAAAATACTACAATTTTTTAAAAAGTTATGTTTATACCATACTGTACTCTATTAAGTGGGCAACAACATTATGCCTAAAAACATTCTATATACCTTAATTTTAAAATACTTTATTGCTATGAAATGCTAACCATCATCTGTCTTCAGCATGTGATTATCTTTTTGCAATAGTAACATCAAAGATCACCTATCACAGATCTCCAAAATAAATAATAAAATATGAAATAATAATGACAAAGTTTGAAATAATGCAAGAATTACTAAAATATGATATGGAAACACAAGTGAGCAAACATTTTTGGAAAAATAGCACTGATAGACTTGCTCAATGCAGGGTTGCCACAAACTTTCAATTTGTAAACAAACAAACAAACAAAACCCAACATCTGCAAAGTGCAATGAAATGAGGTACACCTGTACCTTCATCTCTTGCTGTGATCTTGGGTAATTCATTTCACCTCTCTGGGCCTCAGTTTCTTCATCTATAAAATCAAGAAAATAAAGATAGCATTTGTAGGTTTTTTGGGCGGATTAAAGGAGATAACATGTAAAAGTCCTAACATAGGACCCAGTGTATTATAAGCACTCAAGGGATGTTGCCTATAACAATAACTCAAGGGCTTCAAAAAGGCCACAAACCCCAAATGTAATTCACCATCTGTGAGGTGGTACCTAAACTCTACATAAAGAGTATGGGCTGAGGAGCCAGAGTGCCATGGTTCAAGACCTGTTCCTCTAATTACCATCAGTGTAGCTTTGGGTAAGTTCCTAAATCTGATGCTTTATTTCCTTTACAATGGATGCTGACAATGTGGTCCCTCCTAAGGGACGTTGTGAAGATCAAATAAATGCATGCATGTTAACTTAAGATGATGCCTGCTACACAGTAAGTGCTCAGTAAGGATTTAAGTACAGCCACCACAGCTCCTTCCCACTGTAAAATGTTCTGTCCATTTGCTCACACCAGGGTAAAGATGACATATTTGTTTTGGTCTGTCATTGAACCCACAGTGATAATGACTCTTTGATTCCATTCTATCAGACACCCATAGCTGGAGTCTGAACTCAAGGATGACTTAGACATGACTCTTGTCCTCCAGGGATGTCCAATCTGGTCCAGCGGATCTGGTCCATAATGGCCAATAATTGTGCAGCAACTTGCAGTTTATGGAGCACTTTTCCATTTACCATTCTGTGTTTGTTCACAATTCTGAAAAACAGACATTACTAGCCCATTTTGTAATGGAGGAAACAGATGCACTGAGTGTAAGAGGCTCACAAAGGTCACACAGGTACAGAGGGACTGAGTCGGGATTAGAACGTGAACCCTCTCCATGAGGCATTCTTGCAGCCCGGAAAATGGATTTAGACGAGTGGAAGGGGACCAAGGCCCCAGGATTCTTGAGGGAGCCCTGAGGCAGCTCAGACAGCAGGAAGGAGAGAGCACATGAGTCACAAGTTCCTCTTCCTGGGACTTCCTTGGCGGTCCAGTGGTTAAGAATCCACCTGCCAATGCAGGGGATGTGGGTTTGATCCCAGGTATAGTCAAAGCTATGGGTTTTCCAGTAGTCATGTAGGGATGTGAGAGCTGGACCATAAAGAAGGCTGAGTGCCAAAGAATTGATGCTTTTGAACTGTGGTGTTGGAGAAGACTCTTGAGAGTCCCTTAGACTGCAAGGAGATCCAACCAGTCCATCCTAAAGGACATCAACCCTGAATACTCATTGGAAGGACTGTTGCTGAAGCTCCAATACTTTGGCCACCTCATTGGAAAAGACCTTGATGGAAAGATTGAGGGCAGGAGAAGGGAGCAACAGAGGATGAGATGGTTAGACAGCATCATTGACTCAATGGACATGAGTTTGAGCAAACTCTGGGAGATACTAAGATACTAAAGGACAGGGAAGACTGGGATGCTGCAGTCCATGGGGCTGCAAAGAGTCAGACATAACTTAACGACTGAACAACAACAACAACAAGGAACTAAGATCCCACGTGCCGTGGGGCAACTAAGCCTGTGCGCTGCAACTACTGAGCCCATGCACTCTGGAGCCCTCACGTCACAACTAAGACCTGATACAGCCAAAAATAAACAGCTAAACCAGTTCCTCTCTTCATCTACCAGCAATGGAAGCCAAGTGGAAGGGCCTCCACGCTGATGATGGAGAACAAGCAGAGGAGGCCTTTTCTGCAGAATTCCCCTTCTCTGATTATGGGCCTCCCTCTCCTTCCTGTCTACCCCATCCCAGTTTTCTCAAAGGGCAATTAAGTCCCTCTCTCCTAACTGTCAGGGAGGCTGCAATTGTCATTCAGGTCTTTGAATTTCAGGTCTGCTTTCTCCCCCATTGTTTGGCAGCTAATGAGTCCTTGTCTAACTGGAGTTTTACAGTCACCTATAATTAGGCCCCTTCAGTGCTTTTGAATAGGACCTATTTTGCCTAGTAATTGGAGGCCTCCATCCAGGTGTACACGCACGGGAGCAGGCAAGGTGAGGGTAGAGAGTAAGGGGGCTGGTCAAAGGCACACAGGCCTATATACACATATATGCACATGCATAAATGTACATAAAAGCATGCATATTCATACATGGGACTCTCGTTGGGTACATGCATGGGGTGACTGGGGGTATGACAGACACATGGCTGCCTTGTGTGCATATGCATAGTTGGGTTCTGTGGTACAAGGGAGAAGACTTGCTCTCTTTTAACTGTTCAGACGCACCTGCGGAAGGAAGGGGTGCGTGTGCAGAGAGTTCTAGGCAAGGGGAGTAGGAAGTAGTATACTGTTGGTGAGCTCCTACTATCTCTTTCCAATAAAGGAATTTATTTTTAATAGATAATACATGTACATGGACTTAAAAAGTGCAAAAGATACACAGTAAAAAGAGAGCTCCCTCCCACCACTGCCCCCAGCCATCCAGTTATCTTCCCCAAAGGTAATCTTTATTACTAGAGATACTCTATGCCAGCACAGTATATATTTACAACAGTCGTAAGAGGACACGCTGTTCTGAACCTGGCTCTTTTCCTTTAAAAATAGATCTGCTGCCTGTTACTATTAACAATCTTGGTCAGTGTTCCACATCTATCTAGAAAGCTTTTTTCCTATCTTTTTAGGGACTACAGTGTTTTGTTTTCATACTATCATCACTAAATTAACAATACATTTGTGTAAGGATACAAATGAACTTATTTACAAAACAAATAGGCTCACAGACACAGAAAACCAACTTAGGACCGTCAAAAGGGAAGTGGGGAGAAGAATAAATTAGGAATTGGGGTTTGGCAGACCCACTCTTCTGTATGTAATATAAGTAACCAAGAAGAACCTACTACATAGCACAGGGAACTCTACTCTTCTGTAATAACCTATAATGGAAGAGAAGGTAAAAAAGAATACATATATTTATATATATTAATATATATGTATAACTACTATACACTTGAGAAATTAACATTATAAATCAACTATATTTCAATAAAAATAAAATACCTTAAATTGGGCAAAAAGCATGGCCCATATTTTAAAGAAACAACCAACCAATATGCTTGTGATGTAAATATGTTTCTTCCCTCTCAAAAAAAACAACAAACAATTTTCTTTCATCTTCCTCCCAAGGCAGCTTCGTTTGCTTTCTTTTCCTTAAATTGTATTTATTTATGTTGGGCTGCACTGGCTCTTTGTGGCTGTGTGTGGGCTTTTCTCTAGTTGCGGTGAGCAGAGGCTGCTCTCCAGCTGTGGTGCACGGGCTTCTCATGGAGGGGCCTTCTCTTGTTGAGACGCACACACTCTGGAGCAGGGATCGAACCTGTGTCCTCCGCATTGGCCAGCAGATTCTCAACCACTGGACCACCAGGGAAGTCCACCTAATTTGCTCTTAAGCTCACTCACCAGAGCGACTCAGGCAACTCTAGATTCTAAGAATCCAAGGCAGGAATTCTGAGGCAGGGCTGCAGGAGGGCTTCTCCACACTCAGTGACTTTCAAGCATGATTTCTTGTGATTTCTGTGAGTCAGGAATCAGGGAGCCACTGCTTGGGCAGTTCTGCTCAGGATCTCTTGCAAGGCTGCCGTCAAGATGCTGAGGTTGCACCAGAAGGCTCACCCCCATGCGGCAAGCTGTTGCTGACTTACACCTGGAACCTTAGCTTCGCTCCATGTGGGTCTCTCCACAGTGCTGGCTGAGTGTCTACACTAGGTTTTTACTGCTTCGTAGCAAATTATCTGACACTTGGATTAGAACAGCACCCACTTACTCTCTCACAGTTCTATAGTCAAAAATCCAGGCAAGTTAGACTGGGTCCTCTGCTTGAAGTCTTATAAGGCCAAAATCAAGGTTTCTGCATATCTGCACTCCTATCTGGAGGCTCTGGGAAACAAGTGATGGGACTGATGGGAAAGCCCCCGAAGCTGGGAAAGACTGAGGGCTGGAGGAGGCAGGGGTAACAGAGGATGAGATGGTTGGATGGCATCACCTATTCAATGGACATGAACTTGGGCAAACTCCGGGAGATAGTGAGGGACAGGGAGGCCTGGCATGCTGCAGTCCATGGGGTCACAGAGAGCTGGACACGACTGAGCCACTGAACGACAACAACAACGTAGATTTATGTTATCCCCTCCGACACCCCCAGCTCCTGAGGGATTTGTGTTTGAGGCCACAGAATTTAGTAATCCCTTAATCTTACATATAAGAAAACTGAAGTCCAGGACAGCTCAGTGACTCAAGAAGGTGCAGATAGTGGTGGAGGTCCTACGTGACTTCCAGCCTCTTGAAGTCCTGGCTAAGCTTTTTCTGCAGAGGCAAACAGACCAAAGCCCACAGTCACACTTACTGCAAAGTCCAGCCACCCCCTGCAGGTAAACCATTACGGCTGCTAACAAACAAGAAAAGTTTGTTTATCCTTTTGGAAGAAGTTTTAACAAAAGGAAAAGGGAAAGAGCCCATGGTTTCTAGGCAAAGACTGGACAGAGACTTCTTTGCTTTGCCGAGAGCTGAGCTGAAGACCTAAATGGCAAGAAAATTTTTAACTACATTAAAAATACAATGAGAATGTTTCTCCCTCTTGTCGCGGAGAAGGCAATGGCAACCCACTCCAGTACTCTTGCCTGGAAAATCTCATGGGCGGAGGAGCCTGGTGGGCTGCACTCCATGGGGTCTCGAAGAGTTGGACACGACTGAGCGACTTCACTTTCACTTTTCACTTTCCTGCATTGGAGAAGGAAATGGCAACCCACTCCAGTGTTCTTGCCTGGAGAATCCCAGGGACAGCGGAGCCTGGTGGGCTGCCATCTATGGGGTAGCACAGAGTCGGACACGACTGAAGTGACTTAGCAGCAGCAGCGCCCTCTTCTCAGGAAGGCTATCGCTTCCTAAAGCCAAACTCACCACTTCAGAAGCACTCTTAAAATGGGACTGCTGTGGACTCTGAGGCGCCACCTGGTGGCTTCTCAACTCAAAAGAAAGGAAACTGGAGTTGAATTAAGATGTTCCATCCAGGTAGGACTGATGCTGGGTATGGAAAACTCCCCACAGGTGAAGGTGGTGGTATTACAGGTATCAGAAGGTTTTACTTGGACTGAGGCCAAAGCCGTGGGGAGCTCAGAGGAGGTAGGCTGGATTGAAATTCAGGACTTGAAAGCACCTCCCAGAGCATTAAAGAAACAGGCAACACAGGAGCAGAGCCGGGTATGGGTGAAAGGAGGAGGACAGGAAGTGATCAGGGTTTGAATTTCCCTACAGAAGAACCTGCAGGCATCTTCCTAGGAGTACCCAGCCTCAGCATATTTCTCCAGGCTTTCCGGGTTATAAGAGAGAAACAACCCAAACACATCTTGCTTTTTCAAAATATTTTTACAAATATTGTTCACTTTTTAAAAAAAGTGTTCATTTTATTACAAGTTAATAACATAACCACAATAAAGAGTGTGAAGAAAAAAAAGTCACCCTAAGTAACTTTAGACAGTAATTTAAACTACGTACTCTAAGGCTCAAGAGTACATAGCATGGTACTCAAAGTTTATTTTTCCAATAGGCTGTAGGTTAGGAATTCTAAAATTGCTTTTTGAATAATTTAGGGTTGAGTAAATAAGTAAATATATTGCTATTAATAAGCAGCAGGTTTTTGTACTGTCAGAGAAAGTAATCACAAATAAAAAGGGAAAAGGTATGAAGTGAATGTTAAGTGTTGGAATGAAATGGGAGGTATCAGTAAAAAGTCATGTTTTTAATAGACAGATGTGAAAATAAGTCGAGGTGTGTGTATATCGCATGTATGTGTATTTCCTAGCTATGCCCACTGAGTGAAGAAACGACACTGTAATAGCAATAAGCCCCTAGTGTCCGGAACTTTGTTTCTAAATATTCTTCTTCAATAAAAAGGGATCAGGCCTACTTAAAGAGATGGCTGATGGTATGACTGGAGCAGGGGAAGTACAGCATGAACATGGGACATGAGCAAGTAAGGAAGGATTCAAAATACCATGGGGACACATTGAAAAGACACAAGCTAACGATGGAGTTTCAAAATCTTGGGTAATGTGGGCAACAAAGTGAGAAACGGTAACAAGCAATTATAATCTACAGAGTAAAACACTGTCCAAGAGTCCATATTAATATGAATAGATGACTGAATAAATAAATAGATAAATGGAGGAAATGGGACTGTTCTTTCTTACTATGCCCTGCAGTTAATAAACGTAGAAGAAAGGATGGAAACGGAGCATCACCAACTGCAAGCACCACAGTAGTAATTGTTTCAAGGAAGCATCATCCATGGATGCTAAAATTTGCAGGTCAAAATATGACTGGGAGCAGGGTATTTACATAGTCTCAAAGTATCTCTCCGCAAGATCGCTTATTATTATAATTACAGCCAGTCAGCCGGCTTTTGTGGTGATTACTTCATGGGAAATAGATGGGGAAACAGTGGAAACAGTGTCAGACTTCATTTTTGGGGGCTCTAAAATCACTGCAGGTGGTGACTGCAGCCATGAAATTAAAAGACACTTACTCCTTGAAGAAAAGTTATGACCAACCTAGATAGCGTATTGAAAAGCAGAGACATTACTTTGCCAACAAAAGTCTGTCTAGTCAAGGCTGTGGTTTTTCCAGTGGTCATGTATGGATATGAGACTTGGACTGTGAAGAAGGCTGAGCGCCGAAGAATTGATGCTTTTGAACTGTGGTGTTGGAGAAGACTCTTGAGAGTCCCTTGGACTGCAAGGAGATCCAACCAGTCCATTCTAAAGGAGTTCAGCCCTGGGTGTTCTTTGGAAGGAATAATGCTGAAGCTGAAACTCCAATACTTTGGCCACCTCATGCGAAGAGTTGACTCACTGGAAAAGACTCTGATGCTAGGAGGGATTGGGGACAGGAGGAGAAGGGGACGACAGAGGATGAGATGGCTGGATGGCATCACCGACTCTATGGACTTGAGTTTGAGTGAACTCTGGGAGTTGGTTACGGAGAGGGAGGCCTGGCGTGCTCTGATTCATGGGGTCGCAAAGAGTCGGACACGACTGAGTGACTGAACTGAACTGAACTGAAATAGGAGAGGGTGGCAGGCTGGACAGAGAGAAATTGACAGATTTGAAAGATACTTAGTAGCCTGAATCAATTTACTTCTCCCTAAGATATGAACGCTATACATCTTTACTCAGATATAATTCACATACACACAATTCACCCATTTAAAGTGTATAATTCGGGACTTCCCTGGTGGTCCAGTGGTTGAGAGTCCACCTTGTAATGCAGGGGACATGGGTTTGATCCCTGGCCAGGGAACAAGATCCCACATGCTGTAGGGCAACTAAGACCATGCACCGCAACCACTGAGCCCAAGTGCCAGAACTGTTTCCACATTGCGCCACAATGAAAGAGCCCACATGACGATGCAATGAAAATTCCACATGTTGCGACTAAGATATGCTGTGGCCAAGTAAAAAATAAATAAAATAAAAATAAAGTGTACTATTCAATGACTTATAGAGATGTGCATCTAACACCACCATCAATTTAGAACGTTTTTGTCATCCCATACCCTTTAGCAATCAGTCCACATTTTCCCCCAGACCTCTTCCCTCAAACGCCTCCCTCAATCCTAAGCAATCACCAATCTTCTTTCTGTCTCTACAGATTTGCATAGTCTAGATATTTCATATAAATAGAATTAATGTAGTCTTTTGTGACTGGCTTCTTTCACCTAGCACAATGCGCTCAAGGTTCATCTATTTCAGCACATCATTCCTTTTTCTGGCTGAATAATATTCCATTGTGTGGACAGCCCACATTTTATCTACCTTTCATCAGTTGATGGGTGTTTGAGTTGTTGACATTTTCTGGCTATTATCAATAATACTGCTATGTACATTTGTGTACAGATTTTTGTGTAGACATATATTTTCATTTCTCTTGGGTATGTAAGTAGGAGTGAAATTCCAGAGTCATATGGTAACTCTATGTTTACCTGTTTGAAGTACTGCTAGACTGCTTCCCAATGCAGCTGTACCATTTTATGGGAATTTCCTGGTGGTCCAGTGGTTAGGACTCAGTTCTTTCACTGCTTCAGGCCCAGGTTCAATCCCTGGTCAGGGAACAAAGCTCTTGCAAGCCTCAAGGCGTGGCCAGAAAAGAAACAAACTAAAACAAAGGAGCTGCACTACTTCACATTCCCACCACTGCATAAGGGTTCCAATTTTTCAATCGTAGTCAATATGACATGGTATCTTGTGGATTAGAGTGCATCTTTCTGATGGGTAATGGTGTTGAGCATCTTTCCATGTGCTTCTTGGGCATCTGTATATCTTCTCTGAAGACATGTCTCTATATATCTTTTCCATATATTTAAATTGGGCTATTTTTCTTTTTATCACTGAGTTGTTAAGAGTTCTTTCCAAGTTCTTGATACAAATCCCTCATCATACGTATGATTTGTAAAATCTCTTTCCTATTCCTGTGGTTGTTGATCGTCTTTCATTTTCTCGATAACATCTTTTAACATGCAATAGCTTTTAATTTTGATGGTGTCCTGTTTGTCTATATTTCTCTTGCTGCTTTTGTTTTTGGTGTTACAGCTGAGAAACCACTGACCAAATCCAAATTCACAAACATTTACACCATGTTTTCTTCTAAGAATTTTACAGTTTTAGCAATTATATTTAGGACTCTGATCAATTTTGAGTTAATTTTTGTACATGGCATGAAATAGGGGTCTAAATTCATTATTTTGTGTGGGTATCCAGTTATCTAGGCTTCCCAGACGGCGCTAGTAGTAAAGATCCCGCCTGCCAATGCAGGAGACATAAGACATGTAGGTTTGATTCCTGGGTCAGCAAGATCCTCTGGAGAAGGTCATGGTAACCCACTCCAGCATTCTTGCCTGGAGAACCCCATGGACAGAGGAGTCTGGCAGGCTGTAGTCCATAGGGTCGAAGAGTTGGACACGACTGAAGCGCCTTAGCATGGGACATTCAGTTGTCCACCTTGATGAAAGTTGAATAGGAATTGTTTTGGAGTCACTGTGAAGAGTGGGAAATGGAATCTAGCCAAGTACCTTGGGTAACGCTGTTGGTTAAGGATCAGTGTAGAAATGGTGGGAGGCCAAAGACTTTGAAAAGTGGGAAGAAAGAAGAGAAGAGACCCAGGAAAGTGTGATGTCAGAGAATCCAAGGGAAGAAAAAGTTTTGGAGAGAAAAGAGACACTGCTGCTGCTGCTAAGTTGCTTCAGTCGTGTCCGACTCTGTGCGACCCCACAGACGGCAGCCCACCAGGCTCCCCCGTCCCTGGGATTCTCCAGGCAAGAACACTGGAGTGGGTTGCCATTTCCTTCTCCAATGCATGAAAGTGAAAAGTGAAAGTGAAGTCGCTCAGTCATGTCCGACTCTTAGCGACCCCATGGACTGCAGCCCACCAGGCTCCTCAGTCCATGGGATTCTCCAGGCAAGAGTACTGGAGTGGGGTGCCATTGCCTTCTCCATAAAGAGACACTAACAATGTCAAAATTCTCAAAGAGTTCAAGCAAAACAATAACGGAGACTATTCATAGCATTTAGTGACTAGGTGGTCATTGGAAATAACCAGAGGGCAGTTTTAGTGGACAGCAGGGTTCACACCAGAGTCAGGAATGAAGGCAAGGAGGAAGCAGAGATGGCAAAAGCAGACAAGTTTTCAAAATACTTTGACAATGATGGATTGAGAGTCTAAAGTAGAGCAACTAGTATTCATCATGCATCTACCACGTGCCAAGGACTTTCGTAAATATTCTGTTATTTAGTCTCTTCAACCACTCTATTACATCAAGACTTCCTGTGTCTAGAACATGTCCCTGTTAGATAACAGTCAGAGTAGAAATTATACCTCATTCTTGCTGTTCAGTCCCTAAGTTGTGTCTAACTGGAGGCTTTGTTGGTGAGAAGGTTGTTTTTGTTTAATTGCTAAGTCGTGTCTGACTCTTTTCGACCCCATGGACTGTAGCCCACCAGGCTCCTCTGTCCGTGTGGATTTCCAGGCAAGAATACTGGAGTGAGTTGCCATATCCTTTTCCAGGATACCTTCCTAGATCAGGGATTGAATTATGTCTCCTGCATTGACAGGCAGATTCTTTACCACTGAGCCACCAGGGAAGCCCTTAACTCATTCTCAGTGACCCACCATCTTCTTTCAAAGACAGGTCTTCTTTCAAAAATGTCACAAAACATTTTTTTCATAATATATTCTAGAACTTTGCCATGATCAGTTTCATTATCGGTCTATACTTGGCAATATCTTTGCTCTGCCATATTTGCCTATCTTTTGCTTTCTAGCATCAATTTCTTTTCATAATTCTTTAGCCAGAACTGATACAGTTTCCATGATTAAGTGGATTCGAGAATATGGCTTCAGAAATACACAAGATCTAGAAAAAACACCCTGGGTCCTACTTTCTTCGCTTCCCACCCCCTGAAACTTCCACCTGCCCCCATCAGCTCAAAGAACACACATGTCACTTCACAGACAACTCTCACAAAAGCTCCTCAGCTGCTCCCTCCTAACATTAAATGCATTCATGGGAAACCCAAACCAAGAGAATCTGGGCAAATTCTGTTACTTGGTTTTATCCATTGCCTGCCTTCCCAGTTTCGTGAGCTCCACTGCCTGGCTTTTAAATGGGGTCCACTCTGACTATTTTTAGGCATATGGGGCCAGGGCTGATTTTCTGAAATTGTTTTCAGCACAATAGGGCATTCTCACTTCAAACAAACAAACAAAAAAAAAACCCATCATGCTTCTTCACCTGCTCAAAGATGCAGCCCCACCATCCGCATCTCCCTAAAAGCTTTCTGCAGCCCACTAAAAATATCCAGTGTTGACAGATGCAAGCTATCAATACAGAGACTCAAGATCCCAGGGTGAGAAGGGGCCAGAGGCGAAGTCTTGATAAACAGCTCAAATTGGCTCTTACTCCACAGGTGATGCCTAGTTTATCTGGGTAATTGTAAAGGGCATTTTACAGCAAATCAATTAAATGAAAATCTTTTAAACCCTTTTTAAATGGGGGACAAGGGGGAGGGTGGAAAGGGCCAACCTTTGTAAGCTAACAGGTGATTTTAATTGGAACCAGCAGTGTTATACCATGGTTTTGACCCATTCGGTAAAGGCAGAAAAAGAAATCAATAAATTTCCATCAGCATTTGCCCTCCTGGAGTCTTATAAGTAGAATGGAGACACGAACCCCAGTTAATGGCTTCATCAAGCACCTCACTGATTCTCTAACAGAATTAAATAGGTTGCAGGTCTCTCGCCATTGTCCTCTACCAGTGAGACTCAAAGACCCCAGTGGGCTGGGTGCTGCTCGGTGACACATCAGGGACCATCCTCCTCTTCATGAGCTCAGGGCCCCCTTCCCTCTGCCAGGCCCAGTCATGGCAGAACCTGCTAAAGCAGCCCTGTGTCAGGGATGTGACATCAACATTCTGACCCTTTATTAAAACCAAAATCCTGGAGCTCCAAATTTCACTCCTGGAAATATATCCATAGAGAATCTACCCGGCCGGACAGTTAGGGGTGTGACTTCAGTTACACATTAGCTGTGTAACCTTGGGTAAATTACTTACCCTCTCTAACCTGCCGTTTTTCTCATCTTTATAATGATAAAGTAATGATACCAGTCCCTTACCTCACTGGCTGTTCTGACATTATTATTGTATGATAATATACTGGGTTGGCCATAAAGTTCCTTCAGGCTAAAATGTTATGGAAAAACCCAAACGAACCTTTTGGCCAACTCAATACTTAAAAGTCCATGCAAAGATCTGAACAGGCAGAAAAATCAACACTGTCATCGATACACAGTAAGATTCACTACAATGAGACATGGCTTTATATCTATCAGATTGGCAAAACCCTCAAAGTTGGAGAGTATATTCTATTGATGAAGTTGTAGAGAAATACGTACTCATCTGTTGTTACTGGGGACTCAAAAAGGCATCACTATATTATTAGAAGGAGATTTGTAAACATGTAGAAAAACATGTGCATTGACCCTTTGACCCAGAAATCTCACTACTAGGAATCTACCCTAAAGATACATTAGCAAACATTTCAAATGACTTACACAAACTTAATCTTTGCAGTATTATTTGATGGTGTTATTTATTCACTAAATTGTGTCTGACTCTTGTGATCCTGTGGACTGTAGCCTGCCAGGATCCTCTGTCCATGGGATTTCCCAGGCGAGAATACTGGAGTGGGTTGCCATTTCCTTCTCCAGGGGATCTTCCTGACTCAGGGATTGAACCCTCATCTCCTGCACTGCAGGAGAATTCTTTTAGGCTGAACCACCAGGGAGGCCCTTACAGTATTACTTATCGTTACAAATGATCAGAAATGATTCAAATGTCCATTAATGTCTGGTTGAATAAGTATGGCACATGCATGCAATGGACTACAGAGAAGCTGTAAAGAGTAATGAGATAGATCTGTACATGCTGATGCAGAGAGAGCTTCAGGATAAACCAAGTGAACAAAGCAAGATGTGGAACATATATATATATATATATATATATGTATATGTGTGTGTGTGTGTGTGTGTGTGTGTGTGTGTATAAATGCTACCTTTTGTGTGAAAAAAACTTTCCATTTACAAATTCCACTAGAAGTTTTTTGAGGGGAGACAGTATTGCATAGTGTTTAATATTATGGATATTAAAGAGACTAGTATTCTCATTTATAAAATGGGAATAAAGTGTATTACCTAAGGGAGAAGGCAATGGCACCCCACTCCACTACTCTTGCCTGGAAAATCCCATGGATGGAGGAGCCTGGTGGGCTGCAGTCCACGGGGTCGCTAAGAGTTGGACAAGACTCAGCGACTTCACTTTCACTTTTCACTTTCCTGCATTGGAGAAGGCAATGGCAACCCACTCCAGTGTTCTTGCCTGGAGAATCCCAGGGATGGGGGAGCCTCGTGGGCTGCCGTCTATGGGGTCGCAGAGAGTCTGACACGACTGAAGCGACTTAGCAGCAGCAGTAGCAGTATTACCTAAGATTCCGGGGCAAACTAAAATAAAAAAGCACATACAGCCATCCCGCGGTATCTGTGTGAGACTGGTTCCAACACCCCCGTAGGTACCAAAATTCACGGATGCTCAAGTCTCTTATGAGCTTCCCTGATGGCCCACTGGATAAACAATCTGCCTGCAGTGCAGGGGACACAGGAGACTCGTGTTCAGTTCCTGAGTCAGGAAGATCCCCTGGAGAAGGAGGTGGTAACCTACTCCAGTGCTCTTGCCTGGAAAGTTCCATGGACAGAGACTTGTGGGCTACATTCCAAAGGTCACAAAGAGTCGGACACGACTGATGACTAAGCACAGCACAGCAAGTCCCTTATATAGAATAGCCTAGTACAGCCGGCCCTCCACACCCGGGATGCAGAATCTCTGGCAAGGAAGGGCTGACTCAAACAGTGTTTAGCTTAGCTGGCAAACAGAAAGTGCTCAATAAATGTTTACTGCTAACAATAAACTGGGAACAGCTTTAAGCACAGGGACTTGCTCATCATCCATCTTTGTATCCTCAGCATATCCGAGGCGTTCAATAAGTGTTCACTGAATGAGTCACTATATCTGGGGGTCGGGGTGCACACACAAGGACTTCCAGCAATAGAGTCATTTGCTCAAGGTCACCAGGCCACATGGCCACTTCAAAGCAGAGCTTATCAATCTCTCCAGTGTGGGTTTCCCTTTAAGTTTCTTGCTTCTTTCGTGTTTAGATCGTACCTGACTGGGCATAAGTCTTGGAGAGAAAGATTCAATCAAGGTTCCAAGTCTGATTCCATTCCAGCCAGAGCTGAGTGTCTGTCTCTCCTTCTCCCTAGGCCTGCGACAATCTTGACAAATAGGCTTTTAAATTAAGTAGTGATTTGGAATGTAAGTGAGTGCATTTAAGATGATAAGAGATAGAGAGATCCTAATGGCTGAAATATTTGTCATATCACAAGTAAACGGAGTGTTTCGGGGAGTCACTAATATAACTAATTTCTCCAAACCCTCCTCTGCTCTGTGTGAGAAGATGAGGTCAGCGCAGGTTGAGCCAGCCGCAGTGAGCAGCTGTCGGGGGACTGAAGAGAATACTGATGGATGGCTGAGGGGGCCCGGACTGTTTTCCTTAGGAAACCAGAGCCCAATCGCTCAAATTAAGCTGCGGCTGCCCAACAACCAGCGGCAGGCTGCTGCAAATGAAAGGATGTGGGAATGATAGTGCAGCCCAGACAGCTGCCCCCAGAGAGCAGAGGCGCTGATGGTTTGGGCTCAGCCATGTGCTGTAGGGTCTGAAGGGAAGGTGGAAATAATTTCATGCAACTCCTTCCTCCTCACTCACACCCCCAACTCTTTTTTTTAATTATGAAAATTTTCTATTTTTAAAAAATTTTGTACACAGTATCAACACATAGTATATAAGTGTCAAACCCAACCTCCCAATTCCTTCCACCCTTTCCCCTTGGTATCCATATATTTGTTCTCTATGTCTGCGTCTCTATTTCTGCTTTGCAAATAAGGTCATCTGTACCGTTTTTCTAGATTTCACATATATGCATTCATATACAATATTTTGTTCTTCTGACTTACTTCATTCTGTATGACAGATTCTAGGTCCATCTGCGTCTCTGCAAATGTTCCAATTTCGTTCCTTTTTATGGCTGAGTAATATTCCTGTGTGTGTGTGTGTGTACCATCCTGCTCTTGATTTTCCTCTGTTCTGCAAACCTCTTCTTGACTGCTCCGAGAGCCTGAGGTCTCAATACCTCCAAGACAGCCCATTTCAACCAGCATGCTCAGCAGAAACCAGCAGCACCCTTTACAGCAAGCAACCTTATTAACATCTACTGTGCTGTCGTGAACCCAAACATGGACAGCCCTGGTCAGTTAGGCTTGGCGCTTGGAGTGTTTAGGCTCTGAGCTCAGGTCTGAGTTCAGGTCTTGACCCTACCACCAAATTTGCTGTCATATAGTCAAGTATGAACCATGTTTCCTGACACTCTTCCAGTCTGTAAAAATGGGGATGACATCTCCCCCATGGACTTTCCCAACAGGAAGGGTTGGAAAAGAGAAAAGGTCATTTCACCTGAGCATCACATGAAAGGTGTGCTCCACATTTAGATCCTGACATTATCTCAAAATGAACATACATTCAACTGCAGAGAAATGCTATCAAGAGGAAAATGTTCATCCTCCACTTTGAAGCTGACGTGTAATTTCTGTGCCACCTTCCGTGGCACATTCTAGAAGATTTTTAAAAATAAATTTTGTCTGGGCCAAGCACAGGGCATTGCATTTTTAAAAGCATTCATTTATTCTATGTTATAAAAATTTAAATATACCACAACTGTTATAATCTTGGTTTTTCATTTCTTAGTATCTGCAGAGCCTAAAAAAAAAAAATGGAAATGGTCCAGGCCTCTCTCTAAAAGGCTCTGTCATACCTGCTTATAAGATTACTGTTGTAGTCAAATAGGATTAATAATGTAAAATTAGTTAGTTATGCAAAGTCATATATATTATATGAGGTTTCTAGAAGAGTCATTCTTAGAAACAAAAAGTAGACTAGTATATGTATTTCCCAGGGGCTGGAGGGAGTGGGAAACAGGGAGCTATTCCTTCATGGACGCAGAGTTTCAGTTTTGTAAAGTGGAAAATTTCCGCAGGCTGGGTGCACAACACCAGGAATATACTTAACACTGCTGCACTGTACACTTCAAAACGGTTAAGATGGTAACATTTGTTACATGCATTTTATCCTAATTAAAAATATTTTAAATGTTAAAATCTTTTTAATGATTAATATAAATATTAGTTGTTGCTGCTACTATGATTACTAACAGTAATTACATACTCAGCCTCTCTTTAAATGCATCTTGGAGTAGCCACTCTGCACAGTGCCAGACACCAGGCAAGGCCCTGGGGAACCTTTAACTACAGGTAGTAAATGAATATAACATAGTACTTCTTGAGGTAGGTGACAGGAAGTTTATAAAAACATAATATGAATTAGCATCCACATGTTGGCAGGCTCGCCAAATGTGAATCCAGCCTAGAGTGGCAATCTGCGCTCCCTTCAGCATGGTAGGAGGGGAACGCTAGAATGTAGTCAGCTGTCCTAGACTCTTGTCTGGGCACTGCTGCTAGTCATAGCAACAGAGAGAAAATGGGCGAAAGTAGGAACTCAAGCCAGAAGTGTTTGGTCCAAAGCGTAGGTCTGAATTTACTATCTGCGCGACTTCGGTTGGGGCTTCTCAGGTGACGTTAGTGGTAAGGAACCTGCCTGCAATGCAGGAGACATAATGAGAGGCAGGTTTGATCCCTTGGTCAGGAAGATCCCCGGGAGGAGGGCATGGCAACCCGCTCCAGTATTCTAGCCTGGAGCATCCCGTGGACAGAGGAGCCTGGCAGGCTACAGTCCATGGGGTCACAAAGAGTCGGGCACAACTGAAGCAACTTAGCACACACACACGCACGCACACACCATCTTGGTCAAATTACCTAACCTGTCTGTATCTTGGTTTCCCACCAGTACCTGCCAGAGAATGTTGTCATGGTTTAAATGAGCTATTTATCAAAGAGTTCAAAACAATGTCTTCCACACAGTAAATAATACATATAAGTATTAAATGAAACTTTCTTGATAGTAGCTAAGTCAGGGTCCAGTGAAAAAAACAGAATCCACACTAGGGGTTTCAATGGAAGGAGTTTCCCATAAGAAACTGGATAAATAGGTATCAGATAACTGTCAAAGCTAAAAGGGGACTCTGAGGTAGCACAGGTAATAACCTCATGAAAGGCTGGGACACAAACGGAAAAGGAGGGGCTACTGAAGCCTAGAGGCTTAGATGATTCCCCAGTAAGCCCAGGACTGAGACCTCTGAGGAAGGAAGCCTGGCTGTCGCTGGGACTCCATGAGCTTGGAGGAGAGTCCTGTGGACCTGAGACTGAGATGTCTGAGGGGGCAGTGTCACCCAGTGCTGACAACCTCTGAAGGGCCGTATTTGCCCTGGGAGGGCTGGAAAAAGCTGGATGCTAGAACCAATTGCTACTGTCACGGTGGAGGGCCGCTGCTGCATGACGCTATCAGTAATGGTGAACCAGACTGCACGTCCCTATCCTTCCTCCTGCTCCCCAGGCTCCCTTCCATGCCCCCTGACAGAACTTAACAGGATCCCAATGGCAAAGGAGAAATATGGTTTTCAGAGTCCCAGACCCTTCATCAAAAGGCAGAGTCTAAAAGGATGGGTTTGGCATTAGCGAAAATAACTTCATAACTGACATGCACATATGCATATTCAGTCACTCAGTCATGTTTGACTCTTTGCAACCCCATGGACTGTAGCCTGCCAGGCTCCTCTGTCCATGGGATTCTCCAGGCAAGAATATTGGAGTGGGTAGCCATTTCCTCCTCCTGGGGATCTTCCGAACCCAGGGATTGAAACTGTGTCTCTTATGTCTCCTGCATTGGCAAGCAGATTCTTTACTACTGCACCATGTGGGAAGCTCTCATAACTGACATTGCTTTCCGTTATTTCAACTCAGGAAGACTGAACATCAACATTTTAGGAATCCATGAACTAAAATGGACCGAAATGGGCAAATTTAATTCAGATGACCATTATATCTACTACTGTGGGCAAGAATCCCTTAGAAGAAATGGAGTAGCCCTCATAGTCAACAAAAGAGTCTGAAATACAGTACTTGGGTGCAATCTCAAAAACAACAGAATGATCTTGGTTCGCTTCCAAGGCAAACCATTCAATATCACAGTAATCCAAGTCTATGCCCCAAACACTAATGCCAAAGAAGCTAAAGTTGAACAGTTCTATGAAGTCCTACAAGACCTTCTAGAACTAACACCCAAAAAAGATGTTCTTTTCATCATAGGGGACTGGAATGCAAAAGTGGCAAGTTAAGAGATACCTGGAGTAACAGGCAAGTTTGGCCTTGGAGTACAAAACGAAGCAGGGCAAAGGCTAACAGAGTTTTGCCAAGAGAACGCACTGGTCATAGTAAACACCTTCTTCCAAGAACACAAGAAACGACTCTACACATAGACATTACCAGATGGTCAATACTGAAATGAGATTGATTATATTCTTTGAAGCGGAAGTTGGAGAAGTTCTATACAATCAGAAAAAACAAGGCCAGGAGCTGACTATGGCTCAGAGCATGAACTCCTTATTGCAAAATTCAGACTTAAATTGAAGAAAGTAGGGAAAATCACTAGGCCATTCAGATATGACCTAAATTAAATCCGTTATAATTATACAGTGCAAGTGACAAATAGATTCAAGGAATTAGATCTGACAGAGTCCCTGAAGAACTATGGATGGAGGTTCATAATATTGTACAGTCGGTGGTGATCAAAACCATCCCCAAGAAAAAGAAATGCAAAAAGGCAAAATGGTTGTCTGAGGAGGCCTTACAAATAGCTGAGAAAAGAGGAGAAGTGAAAGGCAAAGGAGAAAAGGAAAGTTATACCTATCTGAATGCAGAGTTCCAAAGAATAGCAAAGAAAGATAAGAAAGCCTTCCTAAGTGAACAATGCAAAGAAATAGAGGAAAACAATAGAATGGGAAAGACTAGAGGTCTCTTCAAGAAAATTAGAGATACCAAGGAAATATTTCATGCAAAGATGGGCACAATAAAGGACACAAACAGTATGAACCTAACAGAAGCAGAAGACATTTAGAAGAGATGGCAAGAATACACAGAAGAAATGTACAAAAAAGATCTTAACGATCCAGACAACCATGATGGTGTGATCACTCACCTAGAGCCAGACATCTTGGAGTGCGAAGTCAAGTGGGCCTTAGGAAGCATCACTACGAACAAAGCTAGTGGAGGTCATGGAATTCCAGCTGAGCTATTTCAAATCCTAAAAGATGCTGCTGTACTCAGTATGTCAGCAAATATGGAAAACTCAGCAGTGGCCACAGGACTGGAGAAGGTCAGTTTTCATCCCAATCCCAAAGAAAGGCAATACCAAAAAATGTTCAAACTACCCCATAAATTGCACTCATTTCACATGCTAGCAAAGTAACACTCAAAATTCTCCAAGCTAGGCCTCAAGAATATGTGAATGGAGAACTTCCAGATGTTCAACCTGGATTTAGAAAAGGCAGAGGAACCAGAGATCAAATTGCCAATATCCACTGGATCATAGAAAAAACAACAGAATTCCAGAAAAACATCTACTTCTGCTTCATTGACTATGATAAGGCCTTTGACTGTGTGGATCACAACAAACTGTGGAAAAATGTTAGAGATGGGAATACCAGACCACCTTACCTGCCTCCTGTGAAACCTGTACGCAGGTCAAGAAGCAACAGTTAGAACTGAACATGGAACAACAGACTGGTTCAAAATTGGGAAAGGAGAATGTCAAGGCTGTATATTGTCATCTTGCTTATTTAACTTATATGCAGAGTATATCATGTGAAGTACCAGGCTGGATGAAGCACAAGATGTCATCAAGATTGCTGGGAGAAATATCAATAACCTCAGATATGCGGATGACACTACCCTTATGGCAGAAAGTGAAGAGGAACTAAAGAGCCTCGTGATGAAAGTGAAAGAGGAGAGTGAAAAAGTTGGCTTAAAACTCAACATTCAGAAAACTAAGACCATGGCATCCAGTCCCATCACTTCATGGCAAATAGATGGGGAAACAATGGAAACAGTGACAGACTTTATATTCTTGGGCTACAAAATCACTGCAAACAGTGACTTCAGCCATGAAATTAAAAGACGCTTGCTCCTTGGAAGAAAAGCTATGACCAATCTAGACAGAGTATTAAAAAGCAGAGACATCATTTTGCCAGCAAAGGTCCTTCTAGTCAAAGCTATGGTTTTTCCAGTAGTCATGTATGGATGTGAGAGTTGTACCATAAAGAAGACTGAGCATGGAAAAATTGATGCTTTTGAACTGTGGTGTTGGAGAAGACTCTTGAGAGTTCCTTAGATAGCAAGGAGATCAAGCCAGTCAATCCTGGAGGAAATTAATCCTGAATATTCATTGGAAGGAATCATGCTGAAGCTGAAGCTCCAATACTTTGGCCACCTGATGCAAAGAGCAGACTCACTAGAAAAGCCCCTGATGCTGGGAAAGATGAGCGCCGGAGGAGAAGGGGACGACAGAGGATGAGATGGCTGGATGGCATCACCGACTCAATGAACATGAGTTTCAGCAAACTCCAGGAGACGGTTAGGGATAGGGAAGCCTGGAGTGCTGCAGTCCATGAGATTGCGAAGAGTTGGACATGACTGAGCAACTGAACAACAGCAGCAACTTCAGCTCAGCTACAGATGCCAGTTCTAACCTCCAGAGTAATCCTGGAATATATTCACACTCTTCAACTATCAAGGGTATGTAGCCCACAGATTCACTGCAATCCCTATCAAATTACCAATGGCCTTTTTCAACAGAACTAGAACAAAAAAATTTTTAACTTTTTAAATTAAACACAAAGACCCTGAATAGCCAAAGCAATCTTGAGAAAGAAAAATGGAGCTGGAGGAATCAGGCTCCCTGACTTCAGACCATACTATAAAGCTACAGTATAAAACAGTATGGTACAGGCCCAAAAACAGAAATACAGATAAATGGAACAGAACAGAAAGCCCAGAAATAAACCCATGCACCTATGGTCAATTAATCTATGATAAAGGAGGCAAGAACATACAGTGGAGAAAAGACAGTCTCTTCAATAAATGGTGCTGGGAGAACTGGACAGCTACATGTAAAAGAATGAAATTACAACATAAGAGTCTCAACACCAGACTCACAAACTCAAAGTGAATTAAAAACATATATGTAAGACCATATACTATAAAACCCTTAGAGGAAAACATAGGTAGAACACTTTTTGACATAAATCACAGCATGGTTCAAAAGGATGCAGGCACCCCAATATGCATAGCAGCACTATTCAAATCAGCAAAGACATGGAAGCAACCTAAACGTCCACCAACAGATGAATGGATAAAGACGTCGTACATACTTACAATGGAATATTACTCAGCCATGACAGAGAATAGAAATAATGCCATTTGCAGTAACACAAATGGCCCTGGAGATCATCATACGAAGTGAAGTAAGTCAGACAGAGAAAGACCAACATCATATAATATTACTTATATGTGGAATCTAATAAAACAAAATGATACAAATGAACTTATTTACAAAACAGAAACAGACTCTCACACTTACTAACTTATGGTAATCAAAAGAGAAAAAAGGAGGTAGGTATAAATGGGGATTGAGTTTGGGACTGACATATACATACTGCTACATTTAACACACATAACAAATAAGGACCTACTATATAGCACAGGAAACTCCATTCAATATTGTATAATAACCTAAATGGGAAAAGAATCTGAAAAAGAAATATGTACAACTGAATCACTTTGCTGTACACCTGAAATTCACACCACATTGTATATCGACTGTAGTCCAATATAGAATAAAATTTTTTTAAAAATAAGTTTTTAAAAATTAAAAAAGAGGAGGAGGGTTCAGGATGGGGAACACATGTATACCTGTGGCGGATTCATTTTGATATTTGGCAAAACCAATACAATATTGTAAAGTTTAAAAATAAAATAAAATTTAAAATATATATATATGTTTAAATACAAGTATTATTATATTAGTGGATCCACATTTAACCACTGAATTTTGTAATTAAAGTAAAAGTAAAAAAGTAATTTTTAAAATATTAAAAAAAATAAAATAAAATATTTTAAAAAAAATTAAAAAAGAAGAGTAGGTAGCCTAGCCACCCCAAGCTTTCCTTTTCCAGCCTAACAGAGCCTTACACTGATTTCTTCACCGGGGGCTCCTTAAAACGGAGAGTCTCTGGCTCATTTCTGTGCCCCCTTGGAGTCAGCATACCACCACAAACACACCTGGTGCTTTCTTGGCATTGATGTGAGTTGTCAGATGGCTGTCAATGTTGGGAAATTCTTTGTATTGAGCCCAAACCAGCCTGTCCTCAAAGCAAGTGACCTGTGCAACTCAGGACACCACCTCTCCCACTTGAGGCTGTGGCACGATTACAGCGAGGACTCCCCGGAGGAGAACTCTCCATCCCACCACATGCGGAGGAGGGAAGGGGGTTGGGAGGCAAATGCAGAGTGTGGGTGGGTGTGTCCTTTGCAACTTCCCCCATCACCTGGCCTAGCTGCCCTCTCCTCCTCAGGTCACCTGAGACCTCTAGAGCATTAGCTCGTGGAGATCCTTGTAAGAGCAGTGACCTTTCAGGAGGGATCAATCTTTCCCAACTGCAGGGATACAGCATTGCCTGGCACTGTTCATGGTACACTCAGTATAGCATGAAGAGGAACCAAACCAGCTTGGGAGTCACCTGTGGTCATACTTCTGCCGTGTCACTTCCTATGTGACCTAGGCAAGCAACTTGGGCCTCATTTACTCAATGGAAAATTAGAGTCAATAATGGCACTGAACTCAGAGGGTTGTTAGTACTCATGACACATAATGAATGTTCAATATATATTAGCTATTTCTGAGCACTGGTTACTTGACATTGTACAGAGTGTCACTGGCTACCCTGTCATTTAAACCTTTATACACCTTGTGACTGGGTATATCACCTGCTTTTTACACTGAAAATAAACTGGCCATGTAGACAAGAAGAGGCTATGCCAGGGTTTTTGAAACCAAGGCTAACTCCAGAACCAGGGCTTAGGGATGCTACTGCCCCCTAAAGAGCACTGGGGAAATTGGTAGCAAGTTTTTGTTGCTGCTGTGATTGGAGGCACTGTGGCTTTCAGTGAGGGTGGGGTGGGAGGTGGGTTTGATTCTTTGCAATACTAAGGCGGTCAGTTCTACACACCAAAGAAATTTCCTTTCACATTCCCAGTGATTTCTGAATGCCTCCTGGATATTCACATAGGTGAAAAAGCTTTCTATGATGTTGTATAAAAAAAAAAACACACAAAGTCTTTTTAAATTTAAAAATAAACTGAATTTTTCCTGAATGTAAATACCATGTAAAAGGAGATGTGAAATGGCCTTCTTTCAGTTAGGAAAATATAAAGATTTGGTCAGCATTTCAGAAGAGCCTGTCTTGACAGCCATGCAGTGATGTCTGAAGCATCAAAACAGTGGGCTGAATTCTGCTTTCACAAGGACTCTGCAGAAGGCATAACCCCACAGTTATGCCTTCCAGTTTAACTGAACTTGAGCATCTATTAAAACACACATCGATTTATTGCAAACAGTTTTTCTTTCACTTTTTCAGATTTATAATTAGAGTATTAAATGGGATATTTTGGTTTCCTATGAGTTTCATTCCAGAATAGTAAAGAGGATATTGCAGAATATTTGTTATAAAAAAGAAGTTCAAGCTCTAATTGGGTTAGTAACTCCACTGCATTGTAGTATATGCTTTTCAAAGACTAATAGGATTTAAGTAATCGAGTTTCCACTCAAATTCACACCCTGTGTCTGAGATCATGCAAGATTTTCCTTTTGTTCATTTCTAAGCCACAACTAGAAACTATGTCCCTTGATTCAACACATATACACTAGGTGCCTACCCCCTAAAAAGAGCATGTAGCAACTACCTCTAAGATAGGTATTAAGTGAGAAAACAGAATCTCCCAGAAGTCAGAAACAACTTTGGTACAACTTCCTAGAGGGAAATTATATTTTAAAGTAAGCATTTTCAGGGACTTCCCTGGTGGTCCAGTGGCTGAGACTCCACACTCCCAATCCAGGATGCCCAGGTTCAATCCCTGGTCAGGGAACTAGATACCACACGTCGCAACTAAGACCCAGCAGAGCCAAATAAATAAATAAATTTAATAAAAAAAAAAAAGAAAAGCATTTTCAGGAGGAAAACTTACTGAGGTTTGCACAGTGGGGAGAACATGCTATGCAGACCCCAGAGCTCTGACTCTGCTCCCTGATTCCCAGGGAAGGAGGCTCTAGAAAGAGTGGGGGAGGAATGTGAAAATGAAGAAGCCATAGTCCATACCTCAGAGGATCTCACTGTTGAGGAGAGAGCGAGCCAGACACACAGACAGCTCCAAAATGTGTGCAAAGTACTCTACTGCAGGTGCGGAATGATTAGGGAGCACTGACTGAGGGAGTCACCCACTTTGCCCAGAAGAATCTGGAGAGGGAATATTTCAGCTTTTGAAAAATGAATAGATCACCAGGTGGAGAGGAAGAAGGAAGCTATTCTAAGCCCACAAGTCCCATCTTGATGACTTTCTTGATGACTTTCTTCTCTCTTGGCCCATTCTCCCCAAGCTATCTCTGAAAACCACATTTTACAACACTTCCTGCTTTTAGTTTCCTTTAAATTGAGAGCACCTGTGTTTCTTGCACTAGTCTTCTTCCTCCATCTTGGTCTCTACTGGCAGTTTTACATTGGAAAGATCGCCATGCTCAAATTTACCCTTAATACAAGCATGATACCAAAACTCAATTCATTAAAGAATATCTATGAAAAACCCAAAGTTAAGATGTCCATTGACAGATGAATGAATAAAGAAGTAGTGGACATATACACAATGGAATGTTACTTAGCTATGAAAAGGAACACATTTGAGTCAATTCATTCTAATGAAGTGAATGAACCTAGAGCCTATTATACAGAGTGAAGGAAGTCAGAAAGAGAAAGATAAATATTGCATATTAACACCATACATATGCTATCTAGAAAGATGGTACTGATGATCCTATTTGCAGGGCAGCAAAGGCGATGCAGACATAAAGGATAGGCTTTTGGACATGGGCAGCTGAAGGAGAAGGTGGAATGATTTGAGAGAGTACATTGAAACACACATATTACCATATGTAAAATAGATAGCCAGTGGGAATTTGCTGTATGATACAGGGAACCCAATCTGGTGCTCTGTGACAACCCAGGGATGGGGAGGGAGACTCAAGAGAAAGGGGATATATGTATACCTATGGCTGAATCATGTTGATATATGGCAGAAACCATCACAGCACTGTAATTACCCTCCAATTAAAAATAAAACTAAAAAAAAACTTCAAAGTTAGTATCATACTTAATGGTGAAATATTAAGTGCTTTCCTCCTAAGATCAGAAACAAGGCAAAGGATGTCCACTCTCACCATTCAACATTTTATTGGTGGTCTCAGTCAAAGCAATAAGGAAAGAAAAAGAAGTAAACTTTTCATACTGGAAAGGAAGAAATAAATCATCTTTCCTTGCAGACAACATGATTGCTTATGAAAAGGAAACGTTAAGAAACTTGGCAAAACCAGTACTGGAATTAATAAGTGAATTTAGCAAGATCACACAATATGTGGTCAACATTTGAGTTCCACTTTATCCTTGCAAAATAGAAGCAATTAATTGGAAAATGAAATTTTGAAACTATTCTATTTACAATAGCATTAAAAAATGTAAACAGAAATCAATTTAACAAAAGGCAAAAGATTTCTTCATTCTAAACTACAAAACATTGCTGACAGAAATCAAAGAAGACCTAAATAAATGACAAGACATGCCATGTTCATGGATTGGTATTTAGTAATATTGTTTAGATATCAGCTTTACCCAATTTAAACTTTAATCATTAAAATACCAAGATCCCCTGGAGAAGGAAATGGCAAACTCCAATAGTCTTCCTAGAAATCCCCATGGACAGAGAAGCCCGGCAGGCTACAGTCCATGGAGTTGCAAAGAGTTGAAGACCACTGAGCAGCTAAATAACAACATTAAAATACCAATTATAATATAAGAAGGCAATTTTTTAAAAAGAAGTGAGTTGATTTTTAAAATATACATGGAAAATAAAAAGATCTAGAAGAGTCAAAACAAACTTGAAAAAGAAGAACAAAGTTGGGGAACTTAGACTGCCTGATTTGAAGACTTGTTATGGAGCTACAGTAATCAGACTTAACACAAACTTAACCAAGTTTAACTATTCCAATTATCTATCACCACATAACAGATCACCCTAAAACAGTATCTTAAAACAATAGCAATCATTGATTTTGCACATGGTTGACTGGGCTCAGCTGACCAATTCTCACTCAGGGGCTCTCTGAATGAAGATATAGTGGTTGATGGCTCGGGCCGAGTCATCTCCAAGGCCGCTTAATTCACATGTCTGGTGCCCAGACTACGACCATGCAACACCTAGGGTTCCTCAAGCTTCTCTCATAGTGGTCTTTCCACTTGGTGGACTCAGGATCAGACTTCCTACAGGGCAGCTGAAGAGTCTACAGTGAATGTCCAGAAAACCAGGTGGAAGCAGCAGAAATTTAATAATCTAGACTTGGAAGTTACTCAGAGTTACCTGCTCCTACCTTCTATCCATTAGAAGTCTGGATAGCCAGCCTGCATTCATGAGAAGAATTAAGACTCCATACCCTGATGAAAGGAGTGCTCCACCCTCAAAAACACCCAAAAAAACT
This sequence comes from Bos indicus, assembly GCF_029378745.1. Classification (NCBI taxonomy): domain Eukaryota; kingdom Metazoa; phylum Chordata; class Mammalia; order Artiodactyla; family Bovidae; genus Bos; species Bos indicus. Next base: position 34,064,051 of record NC_091774.1, read on the forward strand.
GCTGACATGTTTTAAAACCACCACATAAACCAAATAAGGGCCTGAAATAAAAATCACTCTTGGCCTAAAAAAAAGTACAGTAGAAATAAGAAAGCATCTGATAAAATGATGAGAAATACCATCTGGGACTATTTGAGTTTCCTCAAGCTCCTGATGAGTTTCATCAGCAATGACAGGCAGGTAGAAGACAAGAACCAGGGTGAGAAAGGGACCTGTCCCCATCATACAAAGTATGGTCTTACTCTACTACATGAGGTCCTCACCCTTCTTGGACCTGCTCTCTCTCTTATCCCGGGGCCTCTCCAACATACTGCTCCACTGACTAGCGTGCCTCTTTCCTGTGGCTACCTCTGACTTATTCTTCAGGTTCACTTTAGGCTTTTACCCCTCCAGGAAGCCTTCCCTGACCCCCAAGCCTGGGTCAAGGCCCCTCCTGTGGAGTGCCATAACTTCTTCTACTTTGCCGGTTTTCAAGGATCATTAGTGTCTTGTTGCTACTTATTTACTTATTGATACCTCTACTAGAGGTGAAGTTCCCTGAGAGCAGAAGGGAAGGTTGATGAACAACTTCAGTGAGGGCATGTAATTTTCCTGAGCTACAACAAGACTCAAAGCCACACAAGCAAGTGGTTGCTTTGTCCCGAGATGGCGTGCACCACCTAGGTCCTTGCACAGGCAGACTAAAGCCGGGCAGAGCAGGTCTGACGAGTGATTAGCTCCACTGTGTGAATAGCCGACAATGCAATCTGCTCAACCGTGGCCTCCCCTCCAGCCTCCCCAAATCAGCAACACCCCTTCCCAGCTCCTCTCTGAGAGTAGATCGACCTGCTTCCCACTAAAACCATAGACGCGATAATAGGAGGAAAAAAATAGGGTTGAGGGCAGGACAATTGGTGGCAACGAGATGAACACAGATTAATGATGCGGGCCTCGCCCTGGCCACCCCAGCCTGGGCTGGCGAAGGTTCATAGTTGATACCCATTAAAGAGCTTAATGAAATAATTATAATTCACACCCCAGAGTATCAAAGAATCAATACCGGGGAACTTTGGGCCACTCTGGGGGTGGCATCCCACCGGCTTCACAGTTCAGCACAGCAGGCAGAGCCAGTGGAAGTAAATGCAGTTGACACGGAAGTTGCATTAAAGGAGAGCAATAATAGATTAAAAGCTGCCGGGATCCTGGCGACTGACCGTCAATATCCTTTATCCCCTACCTCGCCCCAATTCTGCCCCCTCCATGCACTATTAGTCCAAATCGATGGGCTGTCAATTGACATCACCAGCTCCAGCATTAATGCGAGCTCACAAAAGAAGCCCGGCCCTGCATTATCACTCCTCTCGCTTCCAAATTACCACATAATGCAGGCCACGGGCAGCTTGTGACATGTTAACACTATACACGATTTGTTGGGATTGGACTAAATATTTCATGGCTAAAGATTTCATCAGAGACTTGATGACAGAAATAAACTGCTGCCCATGGGGAAATCACTGGAAATAACAGAATTAGGCGTTGGTGGAAAATCCAGAGGGACCAAGGGGTAAAAGGATGCAAGGGAGCACTGTCCACAGCTGGTGGCCTCCGGTGCGCCTGCTTCTGAGAAAGAGACTTTAAAGGAAGGCCTTTTGGTTGGTCCCCCATAAGAACAGGTATTCAGATTTCAGCTGCTTTACTTTCTATTCTTGCACAAAAGCTGGGGAGGGGATTCCTCTTCTGTGATGACTGGGAATGTGACTGTCATGGGGTGAATCGTGTCCCCTTCACCCCAATTAAAAAAAAAAAAGGTTAAAAGTCCTAATCCCCACAACCTCGGAATGTGACCTCGTTTGGAAACAGTCATTACAGAGGTAATTGGTTAAAATGAAGTCACTATGGTGGGTCCTAACCCAGTATGACTGCTGTCCTTATTTTAAAAAAAAAAAGAATTTGGACACAGAAACAGACATGCACAGAGGGAAAAAGACGTGAAGACATACAGGGAGAAGACAGTCACGTGACTGGACGGATGCATCTTTAAGCCCAAGGATGCAGGCAGCCATCAAAAGCCAGAAGGGACGAGCCGGACCACTCCCTCCCTGAGTACTCGAGAGCATGGCACAGCCAACACCTTGATTTCCAACTGCTAGCCTCCAGAACTGTGACAATACATCTCTGTTAAGTTTTTGGTACTTTGTAGGGGTTTCGGGGGTCAGGGAAGTAGGATTTATTGCTAGGCATGCATGAGTAAGGAGGGGACAGCCCAAGGCTCTCATGCGTACAGGGCTTGCCCTCTGTCTAGAGGAGCACGGCTGGGCGAGTATCTGACCCCCAGCCACAGGGGACAGGGGAAGAACCACTCTTTGGCCACCACGTTTCCAAATTTATCCACATTAAACTTTGAAGATCCCCACTTCTGGGGACCTTCTGGCGTCCAGGGACCTTGAACTTGGCCCTGCGGAGGGCCTCAATCACATGCTTCTTGTTCTGCAGCTTGGTGCAGATGGACATCGTCACTTGGCCAACGTGGACCCTGGCCACTGTGCCCTGGGGCTTTCCAGAGGCACCGCACATACCTGTCTGGAGCCTGTCAGCTCCAGGACAAGACAGAACACCTTGTTGATGAGGATGATGTGGAAGGGTGGAGCTGCACTTGGATGTAAAAGCCACCTTTGCCACACCTTTTCACCACTTTTTGTACTTGTTGGCACAAATACGGGCAGCCTCCACGGTTTTGGAAGAGAGCTGCTCATACTCATCTGACCCCATGTGGCCACAGAGAGGGAACTCATCCAGTTTTGCCTTCTTCCGCACCATGTCAAAGATGCATCTCGGCATCAGGGACACCTTGGCAGAAGTGAGACTCTGGGTACGGCTTGCTCTTACAATACCGGTAACGCTGGGCAGGGCAGTGGCCCATGATGACACCAAGATCTTCAGTGGCGTGCCAAAGGGAGAGTTACAGATTTTTGATGTGGACCATTTTTAAAGTCTTTATTTGTTACAATATTGCTTCTGTTTTGTTTTTTGGCCATGAGGCATGCGGGATCTTAGCTCCTGACCAGGAATCAAATCACCGCACACCCTGCATTAGAAGGTAAAGTGTTTAACCACTGGACCACCAGGGAAGTCCCCTAAGTTTTTGGTACTCTGTTATGGCAGCCTTAGGAAATGTTAATATTATCTAACTAATAGTTAATAATACTAGCTGTCCTAACGCTTACTCTATGAGTCAGGCACAGAGCTAAACAATCTACATACACTGCCTCATTTAATCCTCCTAACAAGCCTCATGGTTGATGACTATAATCCCCATTTCATAGGTAAAGATACGCAGTTTCAGAAAGAATAATTTGCCCAAGGTCACAAACCCAGTAAACGGCAGAGCAGGTCCCAGACAGACACGTAAGAAACACTAAATCAACAAAAAGATTTCCGGTGAATATTTGCAGGGTCTCTCAAGTGGTTACTTGCCTGCGGGCTTGCTTTCTTTCAGCCCACCAACCTAACTGTTTCAGCTCCTGGGTTTGGAATCTGTATCTGCTTGGTTTGAGAGTCCACAATGTCTCAAAGGGAAGTGTAGGCACTAGAAAACAACAGCACAGGGCTTCCTTGGTGGTCCAGGTCCAGCAGTCAAGATTCTGTACTTCCGCTGCAGGGGGTGTGGGTTTGATCACTGGTCAGGGAACCAATATCCTGCATGCCGCAGGTGTGACCAAAAAAACAGCACAGCACAGGGCATTAGGGAAATGGGAGAGTATGGCAAAAGGGTCTAAACTTTCAGTCACAAGATAAGTAAGTTCGAGGATCTAATGTACAGCCCCATGACATATATGTACTGAATACTTAGAAATTGCTAAGAGAGTAAATGTTTTTTTTTTTAAATTGGAGTATAACTGCTTTACAATACTGTTAGTTTCTGCTGTATAATGAAGTGAATCAGCTCTCTATATACCTACATCCCCTCCCTCTTGAGCCTCCCCACTAGGTCACTGCAGAGCACTGAATTGAGCTCCTTGTGCTATACACAAACTTTCTATTTTATACATGGTAGTATATATATATTCCAATCCCAAAGAAAGGCAATGCGAAAGAACGCTCAAACTACCACACAATTGCACTCATCTCACACACTAGCAAAGTAATGCTGAAAATTCTCCAAACCAGGCTTCAACAGTACGTGAACTGTGAACTTCCAGATGTTCAAGCTGGATTTAGAAAAAGCAGAGGAACCAGAGATCAAATTGCCAACATCCGTTGGATCATCAAAAATCAAGAGTTTCAGAACAACATCTGCTTTATTGACTAGGCCAAAGCCTTTGACTGTGTGGATCACAACAAACTGTGGAAAATTCTTCAAGAGATGGGAATACCAGACCACCTGACCTGCCTCCTGAGAAATGTGTATGCAGGTCAGGAAGCAACAGTTAGAACTGGACATGGAACAACAGACTGGTTCCAAACAGGGAAAGGAAGGTATATTCCTTTCAAGGCTGTATATTGTCACCCTGCTTATTTAACTTACATGCAGAGTACATCATGAGAAACGCTGGGCTAGATGAAGCACAAGCTGGAATCAAGATTGCCAGGAGAAATATTAATAACCTCAGATACGCAGATGACGCCACCCTTATGGCAGAAAGTGAAGAACTAACGAGCCTCTTGATGAAAGTGAGAGAGTGAAAAGTTGGCTTAAAACTCAACCTTCAGAAAACTAAGATCATGGCATCTGATCCCATCACTTCATGGCAAATAGATGGGGAAACAATGGAAACAGTGACAGACTCTGTTTTTTGGGGCTCCAAAATCACTGCAGACGGTGACTGCAGCCATGAAATTAAAAGATGCTTGCTCTTTGGAAGGAAAGCTATGACCAACCTAGATAGCACATTAAAAAGCAGAGACATTATTTTGCCAACAAAGGTCCATCTAGTCAAAGCTATGGTTTTTCCAGTAGTCATGTATGGATGTGAGAGTTGGACTATAAAGAAAGCTGAGCACTAAAGAATTGATGGTTCTGAACTGTGGTGTTGGAGAAGACTCTTGAGAGTCCCTTGGACTACAAGGAGATCCAACCAGTCCATCCTAAAGGAAATCAGTCCTGAATATTCATCGGAAGGACTGATGCTGAAGCTGAAGCTCCAATACATTGGCCACCTGATGGGAAGAACTGACTCATTGGAAAAGACCCTGATGCTGAGAAAGACTGAAGGCAAGAGAAGGGGACAACAGATGAGATGGCTGGATGGCATCACTGACTTGATGGACATGAGTCTGAGTAAACTCCAGGAGTTGGCCACGGACAGGGAGGCCTGGCGTGCTGCAGTCCACAGGGTCGCAAAGAGTCGGACACGACTGAGAGACTGAACTGAGTGTATATATGTCAATGTTACTCTCTCAATTTATCTTACTCTACCTTTCCCCCCAACCCATGTCCACATGTCCATTCAAGAGAGTAAATCATACATGTTCTCACCATAAACAAAAAGTAAATGGCAATTATGTAAAGTGATGAAGGTGCTAACTAACCTTACTGTGGTAATCACTTCACAATATGAGTATCAAACAAACACATTGCACCCCTTAAACTGACACAATATTATATGACAATTATGTCAGTGAAGCTGGGGATAAAAAGGAAAACCAACGCACAGCCAACATTACTTGGTTCCTTGAGAGTAAAAATCTTATATTCACATACATCCTCTTTCTCCCTCCCCCCCCTCCCCTCTTTGTGGAAGCCAGCTCTGCAACTTCTTCTCCAACCCCTCCCAAATTTTTAAGTGCTTTGTTGAAATTGTCATATTTGTACCACACAATTTATCTATTTAAAGTACGCAATTCAGTATTTTAGCATATTCATAGAATTATACAACTGTTGCCACAACTAATTAGAATGATCTCATCATTCCAAAACAAAACCCCATAACTGTCTGCAATAACTCTGCATCTCTCCCCAACTGTCCTTTTCCCCAGCAATATGAAAGCACCTATTTCTACTTCCTATCTCAAAAGATTTACCTATTCTGGACATTTCATATAATCAAGGATCATCTACGTTAGAGCATGTATCAATACTTCATTCCTTCTTATAGCCAAGTAATATTCCATTGTGTGGATATACTGTTTTATTTATCCATTCATTAGTTGAAGGACATTTGGGTTATGGTCTTTTTTGAAGTATTGTAATACTGTGTGTAAGTGCTTGTGTGGATGTATATTTTCTCTTGGGTACATAACTGGTAGAATGCCTGGGTCATATGTTAATTAATTCTAAGTTTAACTTTTGAGGAATTGCCAGACTGTTTTGCAAACAGGTTGCCGCATTTTACATCCATATTAGCAGTGTATGAGGGTTCCAATTCCTGTACATCCTTGCCAACTGTTCCTGTCCAGACATCCTAGTGAGTCTGAACTTCTCACTGAGGTTTCGATTTCCAGTTCTCTGATCACTAATGATATTGAGCATCTTTCCCTGTGCTTATTAGCTATTGTGTATCTTCTTTGGAGACATACCTATTTAGATCAGCTGTCCCCTGTAAACACTGGTTTCTCTCTTTTGAGTTTACAAGAGTTTTTTTTAGTACATTTTGGATAGCAGTACTTTATTAGGTACAATAGAGCCTGTCTGTGATACAGGAGATGCCAGAAATATGGGTTCAATTCCTGGGTTGGGAAGATTCCCTGGAAGAGGGCATGGCAACCCACTCCAGTATTCTTGCCTAGAGAATCCCATGGACAGAGGAGCCTGGTGGGCTACAGCCCACAGGTCACAGTTAGACATGACTGAAGCAACTGAGCACATACACACACAAGTATTTTCCCCAATTCTGTGGGTTGCCTTTCTTCACTATATTGATAGTGTCATTTTAAGCACATTTTTAATTTTTTGAAGTCCAACATACCTGTTTTCTTTGGTTGCTTGTTGTTTTGTGTCTAATCCAAGGTCAAGAAGATCCACAGCCTTTTCCTTAGGGCCCTGGGGTTGGCTGCATCCTATGAACTATAGCCCAGCTTATTAGGAAAGGCCTCAGTCTTCCTGGTAAGCCCTGACTGTCCTCATACTGCTCAGCACACTCACTCCCCGTATCACCCAGATCTCAGGGGCAATCTAAAGAGAGCAAGTGGTCCCTCAGGCCAAAGACTGACAGCTCTGTTACCGCCAAGTCTCCTTTGGCTAGAGCTGCTCCAGGCTTGATCGTTTCCTCACCTCATGCAGCCCTAATGCGGTTCCCCAGCTCTGCAATGAGCAACTGTAGCAAACATTTGTAGGGAGCCTGAACCCAGCCAGCCTCTCACCACTCCAAGAGCCATGACCAAACCATCATAAAGCTCAAAGAGAACATATTCTACCACTCACCTCTTGGGTACCTGCCCCACCCCTTCTCATTTGCCATTACATGCTTATATAATGTGCCAGACATTATACAGGAGAGTATAGATATTCTTACATTCATTCATTCATGAGCTTGAGTTTAGTGAGGAATTCAAACACTTCATACAGGTACTGAGTCTAAGGAGTCAGAGTCAAGGGTGATGAACGAAATAACGTTAACAGTTTAAACTTGGAAAAATGGACCATGAAAGGATCAGGAGAGACGATTTTTCTCTTCCCACGGAGACGCCCCTTTTTTCCCTGCATCCCTGTACATTTCAAAGCTCTGTATCTGACTTACCTGTCTCAAGTTACCCTAAAATCTCTACTTAAACCCATACACCTCATCAGGGCACCTGTTCAACTTACTCAGCTGGGAATGCTTTGCCTGGAATGTGAATGTGAACATTTGAGGCGGACTTCCTCAGCATTTGCTGTGCTTCCAGTTAGGCAACTTGTGAAACGAACAAAAAGCAGGAACCTAAGTGAAAATGTTTCAGCAGCCGCCCTCAGCTGTCATTTTCTAAGTTGCCTACCGCCATCTAGTGGATAAAGATGTCCTTACAGCCATCCACAGACTACTGAAAGGAAAGCCCTCAACCTTTCCAGTCTGTCCCAATCACTCATCACTCCAGTCCACCTGGTTGTCGTTCAGTTGCCCAGCAGTGACCGCAACCCCATGGACTGCAGCACGCCAGGACTCCCTCTCCTTCACCAACTCCATTCCATCTTAATAGAACTAAAAAGGCTATTTTTTCTATGAAGGTATACTGTACAGCAATATTGTTGAAGCAAATACCCAGTATTGTTGGAGCAAGGCATTGTTTGCAGGCATCATTTTCTTTATAGTACATTTTAAGTACACAAAGACTGCAGTTAATATTTTGGGGCATAAATATATGGCTCTGGCTTTTAAAGACAAAAATTATTCTTTGACAGTTTAGAAGTACAATTACTGTTACTCAATTAGAATACTAAAAACACATTTCTAAACACAACCATAGCATTGTTAAGTGTTAGTAAGTCCAGCTGAAATGAGGGTGTAACTCTTAAAAGTGGACATGGAGATTGAGGGACCCTGAGCTTTTTGCTCTCTTCCCAAGTCAATGGCACCCTGTGCAAAATTTAAATGCCAGGCATCCAGAGGCATGACTCTTTATAACCACATTACAATAATCCACACAGAAGTTGCTTTGGTCATCCTGTAGACTTACACATGCACAGCCAGACGACCCAACCCTTGTTCTATGGTTGTTAAAAGATAATCAAATAAGGTAAGATTAAATGGAAACCACTTAACTTCATTTAAACTGAATGGAAAAAATGCTGTTCTTATGGCCGCCTTCTCCACATTTTTTCCTAAGCTGTGATAAACAACCTAATTCATACACATTGCTAGTGTCTTCCCACAGTAAGGATGCCGCCTTGTAACTGTCTTCATCTTGTGCATGGCAATCTCTCCTGCTACTCTAGACATTTTTAAGGCTGGAACACATCTTTAGCAGTTTCTGCCTCTACTGCTGTCAGGGCTTAGCCCACAGCAAATTAAAAAACACTATCGCAAAAGTGGAAGACAAAAATTGACTTCAGTCATTGGGTTTCTTAAAACCCAATTACTTCAACTTGCTGCAAAAGTTGTCTCCAAGTTTGAACACCAAAGACTGGGGTGAGCGGGGAAACACCTAACAGTGAACTTTTTAAGTATGATGAACATTGAGACCAAAATCATTAAGTGCATCCCAAGTCTATTCAGTGCTATCTTTTTGCAACCCTACAGACTGTAGCATGTCAGATTTTCCAGGCAAAAATACTGGAGTGGGTTGCCATGCCTTCCTCCAGACCTTCCTGACCCAGAGATCATTCCTGCATCTCTCCATCTCCCGCACTGGCAGGCAGATTACGACTAGTGCCACTTGGGTATATAACTCCAACTTTTCTCAGATAACAAACTCCCTTGCTTTAAAAAAAAAAAAAAATTCCTCACTAAATGTGAAGCCCAGCTCTACACTGAGATGAGCCAGTGCCGCTACACTGGTATGCAAGAGCAGAGTTCTAGAATAAAGTCTACCCAATACTTAAATGCCTGACTGGCTCTCCTCACCCAGCGTAATTGAAGTTTACTCAACCTCTCTTAACTTCTCAAGAATCCTCATATGCATTCTTTTTAGACTAAATACAGAAAAATCTGTGCAACTAGCAAATAGTTAATCCCTAACTTCTGCCAAACCCTATTATACAAGCCCTGCAATAATGCATTATTTCCATCTGTGTAAAGGAAATAGTGCATTTTACTTCAGTCTCATTTAAGAAACATGTATTTTGTTCAATTTGTAGTAATGGCTACCACCAATAACCTTTCATTGTGCTAGGTCTTGTATTTCACTATTACATTTCATTTCAAATTTTCTCACCAAGATCACATACAAAAGTATTCAGTGGTCTCAAAAAAAACCAAACCAAAAATCCAAAAATGCTCCACAGGGTTTGCACCAGGTCACCTTCATGACCTGATGAAAAAATGACTTTCACTGCTGGCTCAAAACTTCCTGGAGCAATGTCAAACATTAACACCTAAGTCACAAAATAGGCAATGCACTACTGTTATATTTTACTGAATTCTTTATCTTACTAAACTTCAACTGTTTTACCAATGACAGCCTACTAGCTATACCCACTAACCTGAAAATAAAACTGTTTACTTAATGTAGAAACATTATTTTGAAATCCAATCTATGTTGGTTGGGTCACTGAAGAACCAAAAGCTACACAAAGTAGAGACCTAAAGCAGCCTGGGGTTACTGGTCACTCTGCACTGTCGCTTCAGTGTCCGACTCTGTGCGACCCCACAGACGGCAACCCAACAGGCTTCCCTGTCCCTGGAATTCTCCAGGCAAGAACACTGGAGTGGGTTGCCATTTCCTTCTCCAATGCACGAAAGTGAAAAGTCAAAGTTGCTCAGTTGTGTCCCACCCTCAGCGACCCCATGGACTGAAGCTTGCCAGGCTCCTCAGTCCACGGGATTTTCCAGCCAAGAGTACTGGAGTGAGGTGCCACTGCCATGGTCACTCTGCTATGAGCTTAAACTGACTTTATAGACCACAATCCCTGGCCTAGTTTTCCCTAAATGACCACTAGGTGGCAGACTGTCGTTAAGCAGGAATCACGAGCACATGGATGGTGCTAGAACCCACCTGCCAATGCAGGAGACCTGAAAGACACAGGTTCCATCCCTGGGCCAGTTCAGATCCTCTAAGAAGGGCACTTAAGTCAACCCACTACAGTACTCTTGCCTGCAAAATCCCATGGACAGAGGACTCCTAGTCCATCGGGTTGCGAATGTGGAACACATATTATCTCACAAAGATGACTTTACAGGATTCACACTGCCAGATGCAAGACCTCTGACCCATAGCCCAACATTCCTTTGATTCTGTCAACTCAAGATTAAACAGCCAAGGTATACTGAGGTCTTTGTTCCCAAGAAAGCTTACCTAAAGGCAGTCCAGTGTAATTAGGCTTGAGAAGCACAACTATTCAGAATCTTCTTCTGCCTCTCAAGTTCCTGAGTTAACGTTGTCTATTGATTTAAAACGAAATCAGAATTAGATGCCCAATTTATCAAACTTAATTACATGATGGGCAAAGGCCCTCACTATGCCAACCTCAACAGCCACCTTCACAGCACCCAATTCCTAAGCCTCAAGTTAGGAAACAGAAAAGCCTGCCAGTGGATTAACAGGGCTTCAGAGTAAGATGGTCTAGTTGCAGATTGTAACCTGTTATCCATTTCCTTGCCCAATTTTTGCCTCAATGTCTTCTGAACTGTTTCAGTCAACCACAAGATTTACCGAGTATTTCAGATACCTGTTCCCAACCTATGACCCTGCAAAGCATCAGTATCTACAGTTCAAACTACACAGTAGTAACATAGACTTAGCACTATGTCAAGAGTATAGTGATAGAAATGTTTTCCCACTTTACCTTAATTCAAAGCCTTTAAGCATTCACTTAGGTTGAACAATCTGACAACTAAGATACTATTATAATATTTAGCCAGAGAAATAATTCCCAAACCCAAACACTTAACTACCCTTGTAAGCAGAGTCAGACAATTTGATGGTGCCAATTTTAAATACAATTTTATTTAAGACATTGCATTTTTCCACTTACAATACAGTGCTTGTAAAGTGCAATGTTTTTCCATGTGCACACACATTCCATGTTCAAGTATCAAGAATGCCCAGTTTATTTACTATAGCAGCTCAACTTCGTAACTGCCACGGAATTTGCTACAATTTGGGTCCTTCCATATTTTGTGTGGAACAATGCTAAATCTATGCTAGGCTGGCTTAATCAACCTCTTCAATGGTGGGCCCAGAGGAGGCACCACCTGATGGAGGAGCTCCACCACCAGGGAAGCCCCCAGGCATTCCTCCTGGCATTCCCCCAGGCATGCCTCCTGCACTCTGGTACAGCTTGGTAATGATGGGGTTGCAGACTTTTTCCAGCTCCTTCTGCTGATGTTCAAATTCTTCCTTCTCTGCAGTCTAAAGGGAAATAAAAAACATTCTATGACCATAAATTCTTTAAATGGAAGGTTAACTTTGATGCAATCAACCTGACACTATAAACAGCATTTAGGTTACATTGGAGGTCTTGGGTCACTCAGACATCCAAGGAAGGAATTGCCAACATCTAGGGTTCTGGTGGAAACCGCGAATGTTTTGGACCATTCATCATTGTGACCTCAATTTAAAAAACCAACCTAAGTTTTTGCTAAAGCCCTTAACCCACAAAACCCCATACCCTGAAGTTTCTAGCAATAATTACAAACCTGGTTCTTATCCAGCCAGTTGATTATTTCATTACACTTGTCAAGAATCTTCTGTTTGTCTTCATCATTAATCTTGCCCTGAAGTTTCTCATCCTCAACAGTAGCTTTCATGTTGAAGGCGTAGGATTCAAGCGAATTCTTTGAAGACACCTTGTCCCGCTGCTTCTCATCTTCAGCTTTGTACTTCTCTGCTTCTTGAACCATGCGTTCAATGTCTTCCTTGCTCAAGCGGCCTGTAAGATTAACCAGTGTTTTAGGTGCAACCTTTTATGCAAGAATAAACAATTACCCTGCAACTCCATTTAGCGATTAAGTGTGATCTCTTGGCTAAATGCTCTTAAGGAAGATGAAACACCTGGAAAATAAAACTCAAAACCCCAACGTCTTAAAAACCTAGATCTCACTATACACAACATGTAGCCCAAACTCACCCTTGTCATTAGTGATGGTAATCTTGTTCTCTTTTCCTGTGCTCTTATCCACAGCAGAAACATTGAGGATGCCATTGGCATCAATATCAAAAGTGACTTCAATCTGAGGAACACCACGGGGGGCAGGAGGTATGCCCGTGAGTTCAAACTTGCCAAGCAGGTTGTTATCCTTGGTCATGGCACGCTCACCTTCATAAACCTATAGAAATTACATTCAGTATTACAGAAATTCTACAAAAACAGAGGGGAAAACTCAGGGTTTCTCTGCTAGCTTAAATTTATATAAGCTTGATTAGGCAAGACTGATCGCTCAGACATCCAAGGAAGGAGTTGGCCAACACAGGATTTCTGGTGGAAACTACGAATGGTTTTGGAATCCATCATCACAGCAGAACAAATCCTGCCCAATTTTACAGCAGCTCAAACTGAGCCAGCTTACCTGAATGAGCACACCAGGCTGGTTGTCAGAGTAGGTGGTGAAAGTCTGCGTCTGCTTGGTAGGAATGGTGGTATTGCGCTTGATGAGGACAGTCATGACTCCACCAGCAGTTTCAATTCCAAGGGAAAGAGGAGTGACATCCAACAGCAGCAAGTCTTGAACATTTTCAGATTTGTCTCCAGACAAAATGGCTGCCTGGACAGCTACATTAAAGAGAAAATTATTTTTTTAAAGAAAACCACAGTTGAACTCATTATCTTACTAACAATTCTCAATCGCTCAGACATCCAAGGAAGTTTTGCCATCATTAACTAAAGCTTTTGGTGGAAACTACGAATGTTTAAAAATCATTCATCACAGCGAAATTTAGCTTAGGCCTCGTAACTGCTGTTTAGCTAAAGAGATTACCTGCACCATATGCAACAGCCTCATCAGGGTTGATGCTCTTATTCAGTTCTTTCCCGTTGAAGAAGTCCTGGAGAAGTTTCTGAATCTTGGGGATACGGGTTGAGCCACCAACCAAGACAATATCATGAATCTGAGACTTGTCCAGTTTGGCATCCCTAAGGGCTTTCTCCACAGGGTCCAGGGTGCCACGGAACAAGTCAGCATTCAATTCTTCAAATCGGGCACGGGTAATAGAGGTATAGAAGTCGATTCCTTCATAGAGGGAATCAATCTCAATACTGGCCTGGGTGCTGGAAGAGAGAGTGCGCTTAGCACGCTCACAAGCAGTACGGAGGCGACGGACAGCCCTCTTGTTTTCACTGATATCCTTCTTGTGTTTACGCTTGAACTCCGCAATAAAATGGTTAACCATGCGGTTGTCAAAGTCTTCTCCACCCAAGTGAGTATCTCCAGCTGTAGATTTGACCTCAAAGATTCCATCCTCAATAGTGAGGATTGACACATCAAAAGTGCCACCACCTAAATCAAAGATCAGCACGTTTCTTTCTGCTCCAACCTGAAAGTTAAAATACAAACCATTTATTTTCATGTTTGTGATAAATCAGTTTTGACTCAGACATATATAGAACATATATGTACCTTTTTGTCTAAGCCATAGGCAATAGCAGCAGCAGTTGGCTCATTGATGATTCGAAGTACGTTGAGACCAGCAATAGTTCCAGCATCTTTGGTAGCCTGACGCTGAGAGTCATTAAAATAGGCAGGTACTGTGACGACAGCGTTGGTAACCGTCTAGCAAGAAAAAAGATTAAAACAAGTTGGATACGCAAAAATACATCTTCATCATTCTAGTTTTACCACTCACCCTTGAGTCAGCCAGAACCCCACACTACCAAGAAATCTGGTAACCTCCACATCCTCCTGCACTATGGTACTCACCTTCCCAAGGTAGGCTTCTGCGATTTCCTTCATCTTTGTCAGGACCATGGATGACACCTCCTCTGGGTAAAAACTCTTTGTCTCTCCCTTGTATTCTACTTGAACCTTAGGCCTGCCAGCATCATTCACCACCATGAAGGGCCAATGTTTCATATCAGACTGGACAACAGCATCATCAAATCTTCGTCCAATAAGTCGTTTGGCATCTATCAAAGATATCAAACACTGTTACCTTGGATTTCATTATACATCATCTTTTCACTAAGAACTTAAACTCACCTTCCTACTGACTAAATGCTGTCAATGCAGGTTCATACAACTAAATGGATTCAACTTCTAAATAACCATGATACTACAATTAGATTTTGAAAGGATAATTAAGTTTCTTACAGGTTTATCTTTTCTTATTCTCAAGGATTTCATGGCCGCCTCACACTTAACAGCTTCTCAAATTACACACTGCCTAAATCCCTCAAATTCACAATACAATTAAGGCTTACCAAAAACCGTGTTGGTGGGATTCATTGCGACTTGGTTCTTTGCTGCATCACCGATTAACCGTTCGGTATCAGTAAAGGCGACATAGCTTGGGGTGGTTCGGTTCCCCTGATCATTGGCAATTATTTCCACCTTTCCGTGCTGGAAGACACCCACACAAGAATAGGTGGTGCCAAGATCAATGCCAACTGCAGGTCCTTTAGACATGGTTGCTAAAGGCGGAAAAAAGCGGGGGGGGGGGGTAAAAAACCGGATTAAACACCAAGACATTTACCAAGTCAACGCAAACTGGTACGACCACTCTGAAAATTCTACTTAGCACCTCACCCAAGCAACTCTGTCCTTGTCGGAAATAATCACGCGGGAGGATCACAGCAAGCGTGTAAAGCGCTGCAGTAAGGTTGCCTTGCCAACCGCGGAGGCCGCCGCAGACAGAAAAACCGGCAAGGAGGGTCTGTTCTGCGGCATAGCTGAACACGTGGTCCCGTGCCCCGGGCTGAACCTTAGCCCTGCCCCCTCCCCGTACTCAAAGCCGCAAGGCCTGCAAATGCCCTGAAGCCCCCTCCCCCATCTTGGAGCCGCGCCAATGACGGCTTCCTCTTTTAAGAGCACTGGATCTTAAAAGGAGGAAACAGAGCCGCCGACTCTTTAAGCCGCTAGCTCCACGCCCTGTAGACGAGTGCAGCCCCTTTCTCACCGCATGGCCTCCCACGCCGCCTTCCCTCCGTGCCCCGCTCCTCGGTCGCGATTGGACCCCTGGGCTGCCGCTTCCCCTCAACAAAGCCCCCCAATCCAGGCAAAAGAATTGCCAGACACCACCCCCCGCCTGAGATGTTCAGAAAGTCCCAGGCGGCCGCAAATCCATGCAGCCTGCAGAGACCTTTATGCTGCCGACAAACCATCGAAGGCTGAAATATGTAGGCCTTACTTACCAAAAGCGTAGGCCCGGCTCTGCTGAAAGAGTCAGCAACCTGGAATGCTGCCGGTGCGTCCAATGAGACCGGTTTCCGCCCGCCGCCCCGTCTCTTATACCCTGCCTCAGAACCTTCCAGAAGGAGCCCGCCCCTGCCGGTGCCCATCATATCTCCCTCAGCCAATGGGGGCGCGGCCACATCCGCAAGACCCAATGACGAACCCGGTTCTACCGCTCGGGCCTGCCTCTCCTGGCCGCAGCCCGCCCCGCCTCCCGATGACGCACTCACCGCAGCGTTCTGGAACTTTCATTCTCGCCCCCGCTCTCCGAATGGCCCCGGGGAAAGGGAGGGTGGGGCCGACGGAGCCCGCGCGCGGGAGTCCTCAGTCACCCCTGGCGGAGGGCTGCGGGGGGGGAGGAAGGGCGCGTCTGCCGCTGCGCATGCGTCCCCAGAAAGCTCAGGCGGGAGGGACGGAAGGAGAGGGAGGAAGCGGGGCGGGCCAATCTGGAACCAGCCAATAACAGCAGCGCGACCCGCAATCCTGCCCATGCGGAACCCCGGGAGCTAGAGCTCAGGGCCTGCGGGGAGGGGTCCGGCCGCAGGAGCCGGGGAGAGAAGACGGAAGTGGAGCGAGGACAAAATGGCGGCTAAGGTTGCGCCCCTCCCCCACAATTCTCTTGCCCGACTCCCACCCTGGCCTTATAGGTGATTTTCTAGGACCTCCCGGAGGCCACGCACCCACATAGCCAGCGCGGCTCTAGTCTAGAGCTGATCCAGAGCGGCGGAGTCGGACGTTCCTACCTCAGGGCGCTGGGAGGGTAACTTGTCCAGTGGCACCCAGATGTAGGGATGGAAGAAGCCGGCCAGCCGCCGTGGCGGAAAGAAGGGAGGTTGGGGGTCTCGCCTCTGCGCAGGGTGCGACAGGTTAGCCGGACAGGCCCCTAGCACCTCATGTCATGGAAAGTGGAGGCCGGCTGACCCCCACGCAGAGATTGGGGGGGGAGGGGGCGGGTTCGACTTCTCAACCTCCGGGGTGGGATGCTGTGTCGACCCTCAGCGAAATAGATGGCCAAACTCGGTTTTTGGAGCGCTGATGCCTCCGCCGCCCCTAATCTCCCGCCGAAAATAGATGGGGCTTCTTGGCTTGGCCCCTCCTCCACCGGCCCGGGTCCCCGCACTTTTCAGTTTTGTGTTTTTAAAGAAAAACTAGGGAGTTCTTCGGAGAAGGCAATGGCAGCCCACTCCAGTACTCTTGCCTGGAAAATCCCATGGGCGGAGGAGCCTGGTGGGCTGCAGTCCATGGGGTCGCTAAGAGTCGGACACGACTGAGCGACTTCACTTTCACGCATTGGAGAAGGAAATGGCAACCCACTCCAGTGTTCTTGCCTGGAGAATCCCAGGGACGGGGGAGCCTGGTGGGCTACCGTCTGTGGGGTCGCACAGAGTCGGACACGACTGAAGCGACTTAGCAGCAGCAGCAGGAAGTTCTTTCCTTGTAAATGATCCAGGCGTTAGGAACCTGGCTTCCGGTAGCCCGATGTCCTTGTATTTAGACTTCCTGAGCCTCCTGTTCTCAGTAATATGAGGTAATACATTTCCTGCCTTGACTTTCGTCAAAAACTAACCGAGCGACCTGGCAGAGAGGCGTTGAAAATGTTACTGAACGAGTGGAGTGCGTAAAACAGGGTACCTAGAATTTCAAATTGTGGTGCATGGCGTGGTGTTCGGGGCCTTGTTAAGCCTTTCTCACCACGTTGAATGCTTTACAGTGTGCTCTTTCAAACAGACTGTAGTGTTCCTGTTTAGTAGATGAATGGGCACAAATAGGTGAAAGGGGTTTTTAAGAGTACCTAGCAGAACTTTCAGTAGTGTGGCTGGAATTAGAAACGTCTCCAGACTGAGAGAGAAGCTGACAGAAAGGGGTTACCGTTCCCTTGTCAAAGCCAGTAAAGCCTAGAGACAGAGTCGAATATTGGATCAAAGGATTTTCTTTCTGTATTTGCCTTCTGGAGGGAAATGTGGGCTTGAGTCCATGGAGCTACACACCTAATTTCTCGCCATTTTTCAAGGAGCTCGTTTTATATGATGTTTTCATGGGGTACAATGTGCTTTCATTTGTTATTTCATTATCATCAAGACAGTTCTCTGAGACATAGCATTCATTCCTGTGTTGGGAGAGAAATGAGGTTTAGAGATGTTACTTGTGGGAAGTTAAGCAGCTGGCTGAGCTAGAGTAGCCTAGCTGTTAATTCCAGATTCTTTGGTGTTTTAAAATTAGTTATTTCCTTCCTGGAAACTCATGTAACTCGAACTGCAGAAAGCGAAAAATGTGTGCTGAGGCAGGCTTTTTTCAATTTTCTTTATCATCTGCAGACTTCCTCTCCCCACCCAACTTATCAAGTACAATGTGAACCACACCCTACGTTTTGCAAGTTTTTAAACTTAGCTCTGAACTACCTACAATATATGAAGCAGTGGAAAGTAGAACGAAGGCTCAAATACACGGGTTTGGGGAACTGCACCTAATAGCAGTGATTGCAGAAAGTTGAGCAGATAAGCTTCCTTTATGGTCTCTGGTCACTTTCAGAACATGTTCTAGGATTCAAAGACTCTTCTTTTTAACTAGAATTTATCTTGTATTTAAAGTTCAGATTATGATAAATGCCCTGTCTCCACCTCTTTTAAATGCACAAGGTTTTAAGGGCTACAGTACTGGAATCTGAACCCTAGGGCTTCTGGCTGGGAAAGAGGGTCATGATTTACATTTTTTGAGTGCCTGTCACAGGCCAAGCATTCTAAGGGCTTTGCATATATTACCTCATTTAATTTGGTAACTTTTCCCCCCAGATTTGTTTGAACCCGTTAGTGTGTACTTTTTTATTGGTACTTCACCTTGGCATAAAATATTGCTTAATAAATATTATTTGTTATTTTGATTAAGTCCTTAATGGCAGAAACTGTTATGAACTTTGTCATCCCTTTGTATGTCCAGGACTACTTAGTATCTTGCCTTGTGAGAAAAAAGTGCTTGATATATTTGTGACTAAAATCAATAAATAATACATCATATGCAGTCTGAGTTTTTTTCTTCACTTGGCAGCAAGCTAATAAATAAATTTCCAGTGCAGATTATATGAGCTTCAGCCTCTCCTGTAGTGTCACCTTCACTTATTTATTTTTAAATTGCTGACACAGATGCATCTGTAATAAATATTTGGTTTTTGTGGTCAAACACAGTCCCATTGACAAGGCAACTTGAAGTTAAAATTGAAATATAAACAGCTTAACACCAGAAATCAGACAAAATTATGTCTTTTTGCAATGGCAGTTTTGAAATTCTTTTTATACAGTGTAACAAGAAAGGCATCACTTCATTATTTTACAATTTTAAGTTTAGTGTATATATATTTTATTGAAATGGCTATTCTCTAAACATCCAGATCATTCCATCTGTATCTTCTTTCTACAAATACCTTTTCTTCTACCATCTATTTTATCCTTTTTTGTTTTTTATTAAAGAATCAAATGTATTTGACTTGCAAGGTTAATGGAATATGGTTTGACACAAGTAATGGTTCAAACTTTATTTTAACCCCAGAGCCTGTCATATCTGAACCCAAAAGCCTGACTGAAAGAGAAGCAAGCACACCATCACTATTAAGACTTCAGTATCTCATCTCAGAATCTTCAATTTCTAGAATTTCTGATTTCAGGTAATAATTTGTGGCATTTCTGTAGATCTCCAGTGTGAACAGATTTCCAAAATACGAATATTCAACTAGTATTTTAGTCTTCTAATAACTAACCTGTTTAAACCTTTTCATGCAAAGGGGACTGACTCCTGCCTGTGGAGGCATAGGCAGGAAACCTTAGGTTCAAAGGTAATAAATAATGATAAGAGCAAATTGCTAGTGATGGCACTGCCGCAGCTGCCACAGAATACTCAGTTTGGCTCAGATACTCCTGGAATGAGAATTCTCTGAATTACACAGCAGAATTGATATGTTGCCTGGACACCACACAACTAGAAGAGTAAGTTGGTGAAGTAAATAAGAAATTTATATCTTACAAGGAGGCAGTGTTAGTATAAGAAGCATTCCAAATATGCTAACCCTCTTAAACTAATGGCAGACATTCTTTGCTTCCTCAGTGTTTCATTTCCCAACTTTTTTTTGGCGGAGCTGTGCTGCTTGTGGGCTCTTAGTTCCCTGACCAGGGATTGAATCAGCACCCTTGGCAGTGAAAGCATAGAGCCCTAACCACTAGACTGCAGGGAATTGCCCCCAACTTTTTTTTTAGAGGAAGACAAAACTCAAAATGAAACTTTTAGTCAAGGGTAAAACCTGCTTCTTAAAGGACTTTAGAAATGCATTTATAGTATGTGATAATTAGAGGTAAAAATGAAAACAAAAACGGGACAAAATCCTAGGTCAACTTTTCCCCTTTAAGCACCTGATTCCCATTTTAGAAACAGGGCTTTCGTCGGGACTTTCCTGGTGGTCCAGTGGTTAAGACTCCTTGCTCACAGTGCAGGGGGTACAGATTTGATCCCTGGTTGGGGAACTTAGATTCCCAAAACAAACAGGGATTTCATCACCACATTTAGCACTACTTTTCCTTTCTCATAGCCTGCTGCCTTTTTAACAATGTTTAATTAATTACTTTTGGCTGCCCCACTCACCTATCAGGACTGTAGTTCCCTGACCAGTGACTGAAACTGCACCCTTAGCAGTGAAAGCAGAGTCCTAACCACTGCCCTGCCAGGGACTTCTTGGCCTTTTAATAATAATAAACATTTTGTTCTACCAATGGTGACCTGTTGACATTTGCTTTAGAGTTTGAAGGGCTATTTCAGGTTTGGCATTCTTGCTAAACAATGAATTGTAGGATGAATTTGACTAGCAGAGTAGTCAAAACTATTAAAAAAGCAAGTTATTTTATGGGAGGCTGCTTTCTTTTTATTTCGCAGACCCCACCTTTCTTCTCCCATGAGTCAGGTCTTGTGAGAGCTATCCTGGTGAATCATTTCTGCAAATCTTTCCAAAATGCTGACAATATTTAACAGGCACTAACCCAGATCCCCCCGCCACCCACTAGTTATCCTCACCATCTCTTGCCTAAATGTTCATTTCCTTTCCTTCCAGCCTAGAGCTAGGCTTCCTTACAGGCTAAACTGAGAAAGTACTGAATTTCTGTCTGTCTCAGCCTCTCAGGAGGGAATGTTATGATGTCCATGCAGTGCCACCAGAAAATGTTGGCAATCCCTGATCTGTTTGATTATTTAAGGCCTAGAATCAATACAAGTCCCACGTTCACATCCTCCTGAAAGGAAAGAAGTGGAGGAAACTCCTAAGTTTGGTGCAATACTGAACTTCTGATATCACTCCTTGACATACTAAGAGAAAACTGATGTAATCTCCCTTTCTGGTCTAGTCAGTCTTGAAATTCTGACTTCATATGTTCACAGAAAGAAGAGACTGTAATGGTTTGTTGGATGATCTTCCAGCATCCTGAAAAGACCTTTTCTCTCAAAGATTTCCATCTAAGGAGACTGTTAAATGTTAAAACACCTATTTTCTTGCTCCACAGATACCCAGCAGAAAATCCTTAGAGACATCCACTTTGAGGGAAAATCCGCAATTATTCCAGCATATATTTCTGATATTTGTCAGTGGCCCTCTGAACATCAAAATGGAAAGTTATTCACAGTCCCTCATTACACGTTTTGAACTCCTTTTTTATTTCTTTTATGGTTCAATATAAGTAGGAAGATTGATAGTGGATTATTGGTATTCAACCAATAAGTCGTGGAAAAGTTCAATCATTCTCCATCTCCCACTATTTCAACTCCTCTTGAAATACCCAAATTTTGTGGTAAATGAAGTCAAGTCAGGATAGAAGAGATGTGTTTCCTTTTTTGGAGTTTCTCATGGTGCAAATAGGTGTAATATAAGGCTGTAGGTTCTGCTTGACTCTGAATAGTCATAATAATCCAGTAGGTTTGCAGAAATGCATAGAAAATTTATGAACAACACCTCGTTTCTTGACAATGGTGAGTCAACGTGATACAAAACTGCAAGTGAGAAGTTCTAAGTGTGTTCATTTCCCCTTTCCCCAACTCTTTCACCATGGCTCCCAGTCCCCAAACACCCAGATTTGGGCCCCCATTTCCCACCCACTCTGGTCTAAAGGCACAGTGAGGTGCCTTTTTGGAGATGATCAGCTTACATCCTTTTCCTCGTTTGGTGTCATGTAAGAAAAGTGTTCATTTGAATCTGTTCCGTGCAGTGGTTGCTGCTACTTAAATGACCCCTTGTTGGGCTCGAGGAGGGTCGTGTGGCTGGTGATTGAGAGTTGATGACCAGAAGAGCCCTGACGCCTGGGAAAAGCTGGCGAGTCAAGTCCACTCTAACTCAAACAGTTTGGAAGGCTCTGCTCTGGCTGGGGATCGTGCTGGGGGTGTTTTCTGCTTTGGTCAGGGTAGCATGGGGGGCTTTCTTTGGTTCAGAACTTCTGGCCTCGGGCCCCACCGGGCCGTAGGTGTGGGCGGCCAGCCCCTGCCGCCGCACCGCCTCGGCGCATGGGGTCCGCTGGCTGCGGGAGCCGCTGTTGGCGGTGGAGCGCGTGGAGGAGGAGCCGGAGCGAGAGCTTCGCGAGCCCGAGGAAGAGGAGCTGGGCTTCACCAGGCGGGCCTTCGGGGCTTCCGCATCTTCTCTGAAGGGGAAAAACACCGAAGATAGATTTTAGGATCACAGGATTGTGAAAGCTTCCGCTCTGGCTGAGGCTTTCGGAGGCTGCCCCATCCATCAACTCCTCAAGCTGGAAACCTGGAGTTACCACTTAAGGAAATACGGACTCCCCCTGCGTCCTGAGCCCTCTCGTGGGCGCAGGCGGATGTGCATCCCCAAGGTCAACCCTTTGACTGGGGCGCGGGGTCGGGGGGACCAGGCACGCCCCACCGGGTGTTCACATAGCACTCCCCTCGACTTGGAGTCGGTCTGTGGAAACTCTTTAAAGGCCCATGGATGAGCTAGGCCCATTCTTTACTGTATAGCTTTTATAAGTGGAAGGTAATCAGAAGTAGTGTAAAGTTTATCTATTAAGTCTCTGTTGCAGATAGTTTCACAAGACAGTCAAGGTCAACTGTCCTTCTTCCCCTGGGCTGCAAGTCCTTACCTACCGGAATAATCCTTGTAACAGATTCAAGGTTATGAGGAAATGGGACAGTTTGGTTGGCTGGGCATTATGGAGCTGGCCCTAGAAAGGTAGCCTAGGTGAGGAAGGGGATTCTGTGGGAAGTTTACCGAATTTCATTTGGTCTCTCTTCTTCCTCATATCTCTTTTTGTCTTTCCTTCGGATCAACAGCCACACCAAGAGGAAAATCAGCAGGGCTCCGGCCACCATACCTGTCACTGCTCCTGCAATCATGCCCACGCTCTGTACATCTGTTTTCTCACAAACAAAGCAAAACCAAACATAAGCTATGCAATGCATAGACTTAAAATACATAAAGCTCTCGATGAGTATTTCCAGATCTTCATATATGTCTCCCTGAGTTCCCCATTTACCCTCTCTGGGTGTGTATGACTGTCCCTCCTGATATCGATGGGGAGCAGGAGAGCCACCCTAAAATATGCCTTGTTGACATTAGGATTATTTGGGGCTGATTAGGTTTTTAAATATTTGTTGTTTATTTGGTGGTGCCGGATCCCAGTTGCAGCATGCAGAATCTATTAAATAGTTCCCTCACCAGGGATAGAACCTGTGCCCCCTGCATTGGGAGCACAGAGTCTTAGCCACTGGGCCTCCAGGGAAGTCCCTAAGCTGATTATTTTTGAGCAACAGCAGACATCAGAGAAGCTCTGAAAACAGTAGAAGTTATCCTCTGTAAGGGAAATTTGCATTTATAAAGGAAACCTCCATTTGGTTCCCTCCTGGATAAAAAATTTCTTTAGGGGGCCGTAAAATTCACACATACTTGTAAATTTAGAGTGAGCTGCAACTGTTGAATAGTCCTTGGCAACTACTGAATTTATTTCAGTGATAACCATGTCCTTCTGGAGATGAAGCTTTTGACCATACTCTTACCTGCAATTAAAAATGTTTTACACTGAACCACAGTGCGCGGGCAAAACCACAGCAACACTTTGGGTACTTACACTGTACGGTCACTCGCACCACACAGCTCTCCTTCCCAGCCTCATTGCCTGCTGTGCACTGGTAGAGCCCAGAGGAGGACATGGTGAGATTCTGCAGCAGGACACGTCCAGGGTGGTTGTAGTCTACACAAGCAGAAAGATGACCGTGATCCCCCAGTGACAGGTCTATATTTATTGCTTACTTTATTGTGTCACTGACCTAAGGTCCTATGATACTGTTTGCTAAGGATGAGGTGATAGAATGGATCCAGAATGTGGGAAGAAAGGTGGTGAACATTCTTTTAAACTGCAGTGCACCCTCAAAAGTCACAAAAGATTCTGAACATTTAAGGGATACTAAACACAATAATTTTCCACAGTTTATTGTGATCCACACAGTCAAAGGCTTTGGCATAGTCAATAAAGCAGAAATAGATGTTTTTCTGGAACTCTCTTGCTTTTTCCGTGATCAGCAGATGTTGGCAATTTGATCTCTGGTTCTTCTGCCTTTTCTAAATCCAGCTTGAACATCTGGAAGTTCACAGTTCACATATTGCTGAAGCCTGGCTTGGAGAATTTTGAGCATTATTTTACTAGCATGTGAGATGAGTGCAATTGTGTGGTAGTTTGAGCATTCTTTGGCATTGCCTTTCTTTGGGATTGGAATGAAAACTGACCTTTTCCAGTCCTGTGGCCACTGCTGAGTTTTCCAAATTTGCTGGCATACTGAGTGCAGCACTTTCACAGCATCATCTTTCAGGATTTGAAATAGCTCAATTGGGATTCTATCACCTCCACTAGCTTTGTTGGTAGTGTTGCTTTCTAAGGTCCACTTGACTTCACATTCCAGGATTCTGGCTCTAGGTGAGTGATCACACCATCGTGATTATCTGGGTCATGAAGATCTTTTTTGTACAGTTCTTCTGTGTATTCTTGCCACCTCTTCTTAATATCTTCTGCTTCTGTTAGGTCCATACCATTTCTGTCCTTTATCAAGCCCATCTTTGCATGAAGTGTTCCCTTGGTATCTCTGATTTTCTTGAAGAGGTCTCTAGTCTTTCCCATTCTGTTGTTTTCCTCTATTTCTTTGCATTGATCACTGAGGAAGGCTTTCTTATCTCTCCTTGCTAATCTTTGGAACTCTGCATTCAAATGCTTATCTTTCCTTTTCTCCTTTGCTTTTCTCTTCTCTTCTTTTCACAGCTATTTGTAAGGCCTCCTCAGACAGCCATTTT
The DNA here is from genome assembly GCF_029378745.1 of Bos indicus. Lineage (NCBI taxonomy): Eukaryota > Metazoa > Chordata > Mammalia > Artiodactyla > Bovidae > Bos > Bos indicus. The sequence continues at coordinate 34,089,242 of NC_091774.1, forward strand.
GCTTTTTTGCATTTCTTTTCCATGAGGATAGTCTTGATCCCTGTCTCCTGTACAATGTCACGAACCTACGTCCATAGTTCTTCAGGTACTCTGTCTATCAGATCTAGTCCCTTAAATCTATTTCTTGCTTCTACTGTATAATCATAAGGGATTTGATTTAGGTCATACCTGAATGGTCTAGTGGTTTTCTCTACTTTCTTCAATTTAAGTCTGAATTTGGCAATAAGGAGCCATAGTCAGCATCTGGTTTTGTTTTTGCTGACTGTATAGAGCTTCTCCATCTTTGGCTGCAAAGAATACACTCAATCTGATTTTGGTGTTGACCATCTGGTGATGTCCACATGTAGAGTCTTCTCTTGTGTTGTTGGAAGAGGGTGTTTGCTATGACCAGTGCATTCTCTTGGCAAAACTCTATTAGCCTTTGCCCTGCTTCATTCCATACTCCAAGGCCAAATTTGCCTGTTACTCCAGGTGTTTCTTGACTTCCTACTTTTGCATTCCAGTCCCCTATAATGAAAAGGACATCTGTTTTGGGTGTTGTAGGAAAATTCTGAAAGAGACGGGAATACCAGACCACCTGACCTGCCTCTTGAGAAACCTATATGCAGGTCAGAAAGCAACAGTTAGAACTAGACATGGAACAACAGACTGGTTCCAAATAGGAAAAGGAGTACGTCAAAGCTGTGTATTGTCACCCTGCTTATTTAACTTCTATGCAGAGTACATCATGAGAAACGCTGGGCTGGAAGAAGCACAAGCTGGAATCAAGATTGCCGGGAGAAATATCAATAACCTCAGATATGCAGATGACACCACCCTTATGGCATAAAGTGAAGAGGAACTAAAAAGCCTCTTGATGAAAGTGAAAGAGGAGAGTGAAAAAGTTGGCTTAAAGCTCAACATTCTTAGAAAACTTAGAAAACTAAGAAAACTAAGATCATGGCATCTGGTCCCATCACTTCATGGGAAATAGATGGGGAAACAGTGGAAACAGTGTCAGACTTTATTTTTCTGGGCTCCAAAGTCACTGCAGATGGTAATTGCAGCCATGGAATTAAAAGACGCTTACTCCTTGGAAGGAAAGTTATGACCAACCTAGATAGCATATTCAAAAGGAGAGACATTACTTTGCCAACAAAGGTTCATCTAGTCATGGCTATGGTTTTTCCAGTGGTCATGTATGGATGTGAGAGTTGGACTGTGAAGAAAGCTGAGCGCCAAAGAATTGATGCTTTTGAACTGTGGTGCTGGAGAAGACTCTTGAGAGTCCCTTGGACTGCAAGGAGATCCAACCAGTCCATCCTAAAGGAGACTAGTCCTGGGTGTTCATTGGAAGGACTGATGCTAAAGCTCAAACTCCAATACTTTGGCCACCTCATGTGAAGAGTTGACTCATTGGAAAAGACCCTGATGCTGGGAGGGATTGGGGGCAGGAGGAGAAGGGGACGACAGAGGATGAGATGGCTGGATGGCATCACCAACTTGATGGACATGAGTTTGAGTGAACTCCGGGAGTTGGTGATGGACAGGGAGGGCTGGCGTGCGATTCATGGGGTCGCAAAGAGTGGGACACGACTGAGTGACTGAATTGAACTGAACTGAACTGAAACACAATAATTAGAATAGATTTATAGACTACATTTATTCTTAATCTCCTTACCACTTTTATTTTTGCCATTTAGGGAAAGAAAAGACATATTTTTCTGTTCCCAGTTAAGTGTGAAAAATAGAAACAGTGAGGTTCAGTAGTGTATTCAAGATCCTTGTGAGGTGCTCACCAAACCAGATTCAGAATTCATTGAGAGAAGACTGACTGGCCTGTTGTCTCCATGGACCAGTAAAAAAGATGACTTACCAATCTTAGATTTGGGAGGCAGACGTTCATCCTCTCCCTCCTTCTCCTGGACTCGCTGCCAGGAATACACAATGGGCTCTGTGCCAGAGGATGACTCACACTGCAAAGTCAGGTCGCTTCCTTCTGTCAGCTCTCCTTCCAATTCACACTTGGGCTTTGATGGTCTCACTGGCAAAAAAAAAAAAGAAGTCAAAGATCCCCTGACACCCGTGAACAATATCCTGTTGACTTGTTTTTCCTCATATGGTCAACTTTTGAGTGTGAATTTAATATTAATAGTCCTTTGTTACCTCGCCATGCTTTACATCTCACTCCCCAAAATATACCCACTTCCATCCCCTGCACACATACACACCCAATTCCAGCTGTTTCCAGTGGTGCTGATGTAATTTAGAGAGGTTGCCTCGGAAACGCCCTCATCACTTCTCAAAGAAAAAAATGTTTTGGTCTTTTTTCCTAATTCCTAGGGCCCTACTTGGACTCGGTGGGACTCACTGAGGGCCCAGGAATCTGCATTATTTTGGGGGTGGCCATGCTGCCAGGCTTGTGGGATCTTAGTTCCCTGACCAGGATTGAACATGCTCAGAGTCCTAACCACTGGACCAATGGAGAATTCCCAAAAACCTTTTATAATTGGAAATTTTAGAAAAGTTGAGTGTGATTTTCCTTTTTTTAAAAAAATATTTATATATTTGGCTGTGCTGGGTCTTAGTTGTGGCACATAGGATTTAGTTCCCTGACCAGGGATCAAAGCCAGGCCCCTGCACTGGGAGCAAGAAGTCTTAACCACTGGACCACCAGGAAAGTGCCAGTGTGACTTGATTAACACTGAAACAGGGACAGAAGTTCATGAACTTGGAAGCAATTAAGAAGAAGTTAGGAACTCTTGCTGTGTCATAAAACAAAGAAATGGATTTGAATCAGATCTGAGAGATTTGCTTCACTAGGAGGATACTACTTAAACTTGAGAGGACATTTAACTTTTGTAATGAGCTACCTCAGTGGCTCAGCGGATAAGGAATCTGCCTGCAACACAGGAGACACAGGAGATGTAGGTTTAATTCCTGGGTCAGGAAGATCCTCTGGAGGAGGAAATGGCAACCCACTCCAGTATTCTTGCCTAAAAAATCCCAAGGACAGAGGAGCCTGGCGGGTTACAGTGCGTGGGGTCACAAAGAATCAGGTACAACTGAATGACTAAGCATAGCACAATGAGCTACCATGGAAAATTGATTCTCTTCTATCATTATGGCTAAAATACAAAACATACACACTTTTCCCCAGGGAACTGGACTAGGTGATGTCTGTACAATATGATATATTGGGGGCTTCCCTGGTGGCTCAGAGGTAAAGAATCCTCCTAACAATGCAAGAGGCATGGCTTCACCTGATCCGGGAAGATCCCACATGCCTCAGATCAACAAGCCGTGTGCCACAACTACTGAGCCTGTGCTCTAGAACCCAGGAGCGGCAAGTACTGAAGCCCTCGTGCCCTAGAGTCCATGTTCTACAGCAAAAGAAGGCACTGCAATGAGAAGGCCGCACACCGAAACTAGAGAGTAGCCCCTATTCGCTGCAACTGTAGAAAAATCCACAGAGCAACAAAGACCCAGCACAGCCAAATATAAACAAAGAAAATTATTTTTAAAAAGTATGAAGTATTGAAGATGTTTCGTACCACTGTGATACATTTGCCTATCCCTTGTTAATAAGATATAGGTACTTACTGGGGCACTCTGTCTTACCTAAAACTTTTAAGATGACGTAGCTCCACACATAGCGGCCTGAGTTCTTCACCTTGCAGGTGTACCGGCCCTCATCACTGGGCTTCAGAGGCTCAATCTGCAGGGAGGCATCTCCTGCCAGGAAATTGGAAGCGAAGGCCACTCGGCCCTTCTGTTCCTCAGTCAAGTTATTGTAGACGTGATGGCTGGAGTAAGTGATCACCTGTGGGACAGACAGAGGCAGATTCACGCTTTGTGGCTCTCAGCCTCCCCTCCTGCTGCGGGCAAGATGAGGAAAGGAAGTGGAGCAGAGCAGTCAAGCCCAGGGCTGAGTCCAGGAGACCTCTGCTCTAGACAAAATTAAATACACTGTGTTTGTCTAGGCCTTCCTTCTCCTGAGAATAACAGCTCCTCATAATTTGTGTAGCCTTTTATTTATTTTTTTTTTTGTGTGTAGCCTTTTAACAAGTAGTAATTGTTCCATTAAATGCTCAGAACATTTCCATTTTAGAGGTAAGGAATTTTATTTTTAAAATTTCATATGTATTTTTTTTATTGAAGTATAATTCATTTACAATATCATGTTAGTTTCAGGTAGTACAGCACAGTGATTTTATATAATACATAAATTTAATATATAGATTTATATAATATATATATTCAGTGATTTTATATATATAATTATATATATTATATATATTTTATATATAATTGTGTGTGTGTGTTCAGTCGCTTCAGTCATGTTCGACTCTGTGTGACGCTATGGACTGTAGCCCACCAGGCTCTTCTGTCCATGGGGATTCTCCAGGCAAGAGTACTGGAGTGGGTTGCCATGCCCTCCTCCAGGGGGTCTTCCCGACCCAGGGATCGAACCCAGGTCTCTTATGTCTCCTGTATCGGCAGGCAGGTTTTTTACCACTAGCACCACCTGGGAAGCCCATATTTTATATATATAAAATATATATTTATATAACTTAATAAATATATATAGTGTGGGCTTATATATATGATATACTTATATATATATAAAATCTCCTTCAGATTTCCCTGTAGGTTATTACAAAATATTCAGTATAGTTCCCTGTGCAGTAAGGGATTTTAAATTTGAATTCCAAACTCTAGTTCTCACAGTGGAGCCCAGGAAAGAAGAAAATGCACAGAATGGTCTCCAGAGTTGATTCTGAGGGACGTGGAGAGAAGGGAAGCTAGGGAGGGGAGGAGTCTTACCTTTCCCCCGCATACCTTTCTTCTGCACTTGGCATTTCCTACTTCACTAAATCCCATGCATTTCCACTTGCACGTGATCTGGTCAAGGTACAGACACTCCTTGCGCTGAGTGCTTTTACATCTAGTTTATTTCTCACACAGTGTTTCCAAGCAGGCGTCATCTGTCCCCAATTCACAGGCAGGTAGCAGAACCAGGGTTTGAACGTGGCCATCTGAAGCCATCCTGTTCACTGTTCTGGTTACCATGGTTACCTCTCCTTTCCCCACCCGCATTCATCTCACTGCTCATAAACTGCTCTTCCAGAAAGTTTGGAAATGAGGGAGAAAATGTGAAACAAAAAGATGTGTTTGCCTTTATGAAAGTTCAGAGTCCAGCTGAAGTTAAGGAATAGAAGTTAATGTTACAGTCCAGGTCTGATACTGAGGGAATCATTGGTGACTTTCCTTCTTTTTGACTTCACTGTGGATTAGTAAGAGTAAGCTAGGTGGGAAGAAACTGTGTCTTTTCTTTCCATAAAATACACATGTGCTTCATGTCATTGTTTTCACTGCTAGAAAGACCAAAGTTTAGATTTCCCTGACAGAAAAAAATAATCATGATTTTCCCTGAATTTTCATCTGCCTGCATCATGACCCGTACGAGGGCTTCCCTTGTAGCTCAGTCAGTAAAGAGTCTGCTTGCAATTCAGGAGACCTGGGTTGGATTCCTGGGTCAGGAAGATTTCCCCTGGAGAAGGAAATGGCAACCTACTCCAGTATTCTTGCCTAGAGAATCCCATGGACAGAGGAGCCTGGCAGGCTACAGTCCATGGGCTCACAAGAGTCGGACACGACTGAGTGAAGAAGCACACAGCATCATGACCTGTAGTTCTTGAAACTTTTCCTGGTTCTGATATCCATCACTTCCTGGCTTGTTTTTATTGCTGGTTTTTTTTTTTTTTTTTTTTTTTTAGGCCAAGCTGTGCAGCATGTGGGATCTTAGGCCTCTAACCAGGGATCAAACCCATGCCCCCTGCATTGAGAGCACGAAGTCTTAACCACTGTACCACCAGGGGAGTCCCCATCACCTCCTACTAATCACAAAAACCACGCTGATCTTGTCTTCCAAGACTGGTAACTTCAGTTATCCCTTGCTGCCACTTAGCAATCATATTCCTAAACGTACTTGATTTAAACATCAGCAAACATTTATGGAATGACTGTTCCCCACCAGGTCAGGAGGAGGCTATTCAGATGAAATAAAACTCTCTTCTGATCTTCAAGTAATTTATAATCTAGTGGGATTAACAAGGAGAGAAGTGTACACATAGAAAAAGGAATGACTAACTTGAAATAGTATCAAGAGAGAATGTTCCCAGAAAAGTCGGTGGCATTTGAGTTAGGCTTTGAAAGATGAGTAGGCCAAGTAAGAGATGAGAGAGGCAGGGCAAAGATTGCCAGAGGGAGCATTCCAGACACATGGAACAGCACTTAAAAAAAAAAAAAAAAGCAAGCACATGGGAGTCCCCTAGCACATTTCTGGCTTCAGCTGTTCCAAACTGTTTCACTCTAAGCCCTGAACCCTGTTGTTAATCACGTGACACTCTGCAGCTCAGGAAATGCCTTCCTGAAAAGACCAGGAGCCATCCAATCAAATGGCCATAAATTCTCTCACCATTATGTTAGAACGTTTCAGCATCATCCATTTTGCCCTTACCACATCTCTGAAAAAAAAGTGTTTTCTCCTTTCTCTGTATGTTCTTTTTCTTCACCAAATATTTACTGAGTGCCCACATCAGGTACTTTGCCAGGCTCTGGAAAACAATCATGAATAAGATATAGTTCCTACCCCGAGGGCCTCACGGTCTTTTGAGGGACAAAATGCTGGAGAATCAAATAAAAGAAAATTAAGGTAACAGATAATATGACTTAAAATGTTTTCAGTATTTGATTTTGTCCCCTCACTTCAACCAATACAACTATTGTGATAATTCTGACATCTTTCTATCGCTAACACATTTTTTTAAAATATGTATTTTTATTTATTTCTTTGGCTGTACCAGGTCTTAGCTGCAGCATGTGAACACTCAGCTGTGGCATGTGGGATCCAGTTCCCTGATCCGGGATCGAACCTGGGCCCCCTACATTGGGAGCGTGGAGGCTTAGCCACTGGACCACAGGGAAGTCCAGACACCAACACATTTTTGAGCTCCATTTTTATACTTCCAGCTGTCTGGCCACTATAAATGCCTGTCCTCTCCAAACTACCCTACATGATAATATATTAATAAGCTTTTTGTTGTTGTTTAGTCACTCAGTCATGTCCAACTCTTTGCAACCCCTTGGACTACAGTCCTCCAGACTCTTCTGCCTGTGGGGATTCTCTGGGCAAGAATACTGGAGTGAGTTGCCATTCTCTCCTCCAGGGGATCTTCCCAACTCAGGGATCGAACCCACGTCTCCTGCTTGGCAGGCAGATTCTTTACCGCTGAGCCCCCTGGGAAGCCCCAAATAATCCCTATTCATTATTTTAAACCCCAGGGTAATGTTAAGTTTCCTTGTGAAACCTTCCCTGATATGACACAAGCTTAGAATGGTCTCTGCTGTCATCCATAGCATGTCTTGGCACCATTTTTATGGGAGGAAAAATTGTGAAAGTCAAGATGCTAGGCAGACAGTTTGCTGGACCCCTTTCTGTAATTCTGGGCATTGTCTGGGAGATCCTTCAGGCCATTCTGATTTTATTTATTTATTTAATTTAAGAATAAGTGTATTATTTATTTAGTTTTGCCTGTGCTGGGTCTTTGTTGCTATGTGGGCTCTAACTCTAGTTGTGGAGTGAGGGCTGCCCTCCAGTTGCTTCCCATTGTGAATGCCTTCTCTTGATGCAGAGCCTGGCCTCTAGGGTGCTCAGCCTTCAGTAGTAGTGGCTCTCCAGCTCTAGAGCACGGGCTCAGTAGTTGTGGCGCACGGGCCCAGTTGCTCCTCAGCATGTGGGATCTTTCCAGCCCAGGAGTCAAACCCGTATCTCCTGCACTGGCAGGTGGATTCTTTACCACTGAGCCACCAGGGAAGCCTCATACTGATTTTATGTATGTCTGTTGTCCAGTTTTGCAACCCTGCAAACTTTTATTTAGTAAACACTAATTGAAACATACTCTACACTTGGCATTATTCTAGAGACGATAACAATACAAAGAAATGAGTTTTATAATTTTGGGGACCAGGACATGCCACCTCCAAATATGTCACTTTGCATATGCATAAGGATTAATTTCAGCTGAAGGCACTTGAGTTCCTGAAATCCTTTATTTGTCTAAAAACAGAGCCTCCCCAAAGAATCTGAGTGTCCCTAAATCCCCTTTCCCAGGGCAACTCTAGTCTTCCCTTCTGGGAGAGCAGAGGTGGACATCTCACTCAGACGATGTCACAAACCAGCATATCTCCCATCTGTTCTTCTAAGTGTTCATTTGCTCCTCCGAAAGTGCCCTTTCTACTCCTCCCTTCCCCTACTAAATTAGGTAAACATACCGAGCCCTAGTTCTAACCACCTCTTTCAGTTACTCATCACTGGGTATGCTCAGGTGTTATTTACACAATACTGTTTGTTTTTTCTTGTTAACCTGCCTTTTTTCAGTCTGACAGTGCCCCAGCATGAACACTTAGGTGAGTAGAGGGAAAAAGATAATTTTTCCTGCCCTAGTTTTCCCCGGTGCCTCAGCAGTAAAGAATTTGCCCACAATGTGGGAGATGCTGGTTCAATCCCTGGGTGGGGAAGATCCCTGGAGGAGGAAATGGCAACCCACTCCAGTATTCTTGCCTGGGAAACCCCATGGACAGAGGAGCCTGGCGGGCTACAGTCCTTGAGGTCGCAGAAGAGTCAATCACACTTTAGTGACTAAACAACAACAGTTTTAAAGGACAACTTTTTCTTTTTTCAAAAAAAAAAAAAAAAAAGCTAAAATCATGATGCTCGTATATAAAGAGAATAAACACATATCAAAAAGTTTAACTCATTCATTCATGATGGAACCAGAAAGCTGTCACAAACAAGTTCAAAGGAGAACTGGACTAAAGAGATTTACATTCTCCTTTGGACAAAATTCATTTACATCTCTATAAACTGGAACCATCTGCATCCTATGGATGGGAAACTTGGCATCACTATCAGCATTCCACAAGGTAATTTCTATTTCTACAGAAGTTAATACATGAGGAAAATTAGACCTTAATTCATCTCCAGAAAACTTGGACTCTAGGCATAAAGCTGACGTTCAGGAGACACTTCCCTATGGTGTATTACAGGGAAGGGGCAGGTTTTCAGGCTCGGGCAGGGAGAATTCACTTCAGTATGACAATAAAGGGAATTAGATCCCCTGAAGGTGTTTCCTGTTTCGGTGCATTCCCTGTCCTCCTACAGCTGCCTCCCTTAGGGTGTGGTCTCCAGGTTCAACGTGCTGAGTCTCTACATTAGAGAATCTGAAAGGCTACTGAGAACAGCACCGTGGGACTGTCTCCTTCTTGTTGGAATGAGGGTGGAGGGGGAATCGGGACGGCTTCATTAGGACAGCACCATCCAGCTTCTCCCTAAGGCTGAGGCGAACTCTGCAAAGACCTTTTAAAGCAAACTGGGAGAATTCCCTGGCGGTCCAGAGGTTAAGGCTCCAAGTTTCCACGGCAGAAGACATGGGCTTGATCCCTGCTTGGGGAACTAAGATCCTGCAAGCCAAGCAGCAAAGCCAAAAAAGCATAAAGCAAGTTGGCAAGCATGGCCAGGTAGAGAATATTTAGGAAAGTGAAGAGAGGGTAGGAGGAAGAAGAGTTGCATCCATGGGTAGGGCTGGGCCTGTGACAAGAGACTCAGTGAGTCACTGGTGAACTCAGGGTGGCCACAGACCTGGAGGAGGCCATGGAGCACTGGGGCAGGGAACTGCCTACAGGAGAGCTAATTCTCATTCTCACTCCAGGAGAGGCTGTCTCCCCACCCCAACCTCACAGCTTACCCCCTAGGGAGGGGTCTCCTGAACACTGTCTTCAAGCTGAGGAACATTCTGGAAAGTATGGGAACTGCATGATTTCCATCAAAAGTCTGGTATTTACTCCCAGGCAGAGGTTTTATCTTGAATGCCACATTCTTTTCCACAGAAGCTGCAAGCCATGGGGGAGGGGCAGAGGGCTTTAACCCTGGGAAGCTTGGGTTCAGATCTGAACTCTGAAATCCATCTTGGGCAAAGCCTTGACTGTTGAAAGTCTGAAAGGTTTAGAATCCAAGTTTTCTAGAGATGGAGGTCTAATTTTCTTCACGCATTAAAAGAACTATTGTAACAATCCTTACCTTATCGACCTCCCAGGCTTATAACAAGATTTAAATTTAAAAGACAGTTTTTGAGCAAGGGCACATTTCCTTCTGACGATGATCATTTAGATTTATAGCACAAATTGGGCTTCCCTGGTGGCTCAGATGGTAAAGAATCTACCTGCAATGCAGGAGCCACAGGTTCGATCCCTGGGTCAGGAAGATCCCCTGGAGAAGGAAATGGCAACCCACTCCAGTATTCTTGCCTGGGAAACCCCATGGACAGAGGAGCCTGGCAGGCTATAGTCCATGAGGTCGCAAGAGTTGGATACAACTCAGCGACTAACCCCACCAGTGGTTAAGAATCTGCCTGCCAATGCAGGGAACATGGGTTCGATCCCCGGTCGGGGAAGATTCCACATGTCTGGGAGCAACTAAGCCTGTGTGCCACAACTACTGAGCCTGGGCTCTAGAGCCCAAGTGCTGCAACTACTGAAGATGTGCGCCTAGAGCCTGTGGTCCGCGACAAAGAAGCCACTGCACTGAGAAGCCCATGCATCACAACAAAGACTAACCCCCAGTCACCTCAACTAGAGAAAGCCTGAGTGCAGCCATGAAGACCCAGCATAACCAAAAGTTAAAAAAAAAAAATCTGATTGCTTATGATCCCCTGCTGCTGCTGCTGCTGCTAAGTCGCTTCAGTTGTGTCCGACTCTGTGCAATCCCATAGACGGCAGCCCACGGTTTCCCCATCCCTGGGGTTCTCCAGGCAATAACACTGGAGTAGGTTGCCATTTCCTTCTCCCCAAAAAAATGCATGAAAGTGAAAAGTGAAAGTGAAGTTGCTCAGTTGTGTCTGACTCTTAGTGACCCCATGGACTGCAGCCTACCAGGCTCCTCCGTCCTAATTTTGAAAAATGCTATACCAGGGACAGTGATGGAGAAAGCTGGCTGGGAAGTCAGTAGTCTTCTGTACTCAAAAGGGAGCTCCTCCAAGACACACACTTGCTGCGTGTCTTGGTTCAGCTAATGAACTTGGCTAATCCCTAAGGTCTTCAGCTGTCACACAGGGACAAGCTACTTCACAGGATTTTGGGCGGAATGAGATAGTAAGCCCTCATGATCATTTTTATCAGATGGATTCTGGGTTCTAGGAAGCCCCTAAGGTTTCCAAGTTTTTCAGCCCATGCATTCTATTCATTTGTATAGGGAAACTCCCCTGGCTAAAAACCTCCACTGGTTCCCTCACCTGTGGTCTATTTCAAGCTGTGGTCCACAGCTTGACCCTCTGAATGTGGCCCCTAAGGCCAGTGCAGCCTGGACCACATCTCAGCTTTGGCCCCTGCCCTCAGATCTCTGAATAGCCTAATCCCCAAACTCGAGTCCTGTGCTCTGAACAGTGTCCTCTGATGTGTCTTTGTCTTGGATCATAAAGTTTTCTCCTTCTGAAATGCGTTTCCTTTTATTTTAATCTAAACACCACCTCTACAGGTCTCAAGATCAAGCATGAGGGTCACCTTCTGTGTATACGGGCTTTTCTGGTGTACTGCTTTTCCCTCCCTTTCCCCTAGTTCTTATCATATATAAGTCATGTATATATCAGATCAGATAAGATCAGTCGCTCAGTCGTGTCCGACTCTTTGTGACCCCATGAATCGCAGCACGCCAGGCCTCCCTGTCCATCACCAACTTCCAGAGTTCACTCAGACTCACGTCCATCGAGTCAGTGATGCCATCCAGCCATCTCATCCTCTGTCGTCCCCTTCTCCTCTTGCCCCCAATCCCTCCCAGCATCAGAGTCTTTTCCAATGAGTCAACTCTTCGAATCAGGTGGCCAAAGTACTAGAGTTTCAGCTTTAGCATCATTCCTTCCAAGGAAATCCCAGGGCTGATCTCCTTCAGAATGGACTGCTTGGATCTCCTTGCAGTCCAAGGGACTCTCAAGAGTCTTCTCCAACACCACAGTTCAAAAGCATCAATTCTTTGGCACTCAGCCTTCTTCACAGTCCAACTCTCACATCCATACATGACCACTGGAAAAACCATAGCCTTGACTAGCCGGACCTTTGTTGGCAAAGTAATGTCTCTGCTTTTGAATATGCTATCTAGGTTGGTCGTAACTTGTCTTCCAAGGAGTAAGCATCTTTTAATTTCATGGCTGCAGTCACCATCTGCAGTGATTTTGGAGCCCAGAAAAATAAAGTCTGACACCGTTTCCACTGTTTCCCCATGTATTTCCCATAAAGTGATGGGACCGGATGCCATGATCTTCGTTTTCTGAATGTTGAGCTTTAAGCCAACTTTTTCACTCTCCTCTTTCACTTTCATCAAGAGGCTTTTTAGTTCCTCTTCACTTTCTGCCATAAGGGTGGTGTCATCTGCATATCTGAGGTTATTGAGATTTCTCCCGGCAATCTTGATTCCAGCTTGTGTTTCTTCCAGTCCAGTGTTTCTCATGATGTACTCTGCATATAAGTTAAATAAACAGGGTGACAATATACAGCCTTGACATACTCCTTTTATTATTTGGAACCATTCTGTTGTTCCATGTCCAGTTCTAACTGTTGCTTCCTGACCTGCATACAAATTTCTCAAGAGGCAGGTCAGGTGGTCTGGTTTTCCCATCTCTTTCAGAATTTTCCACAGTTTATTGTGATCCACACAGTCAAAGGCTTTGGCATAGTCAATAAAGCAGAAATAGATGTTTTTCTGGAACACTCTTGCTTTTTCCATGATCCAGCGGATGTTGGCAATTTGGTCTCTGGTTCCTCTGCCTTTTCTAAAACCAGCTTGAACATCAGGAAGTTCACGGTTCACATATTGCTGAAGCCTGGCTTGGAGAATTTTGAGCATTACTTTACTAACGTGTGAGATGAGTGCAATTGTGCAGTAGTTTGAGCATTCTCTGGCTTTGCCTTTCTTTGGGATTGGAATGAAAACTGACTTTTTCCAGTCCTGTGGCCACTGCTGAGTTTTCCAAATTTGCTGGCATATTGAGTGCAGCACTTTCACAGCATCATCTTTCAGGATTTGAAATAGCTCAACTGGAATTCCATCACCTCCACCAGCTTTGTTCGTAGTGATGCTTTCTAAGGCCCACTTGACTTCACATTCCAGGATGTCTGGCTCTAGGTCAGTGATCACACCATCGTGATTATCTGGGTCATTACATATATATATGACATATAGGCTTCCCCAGTGGCTCAGCAGTAAAGAATCCACCTGCAATGCAGGAGCCACAGGAGACTCAGGTTCGATCCCTGGGTGAGGAAGATCCCCTGGAGGAGAGTATGGCAACCCACTCCAGTGTTCTTGCCTGGAGAATCTCATGGACTGAGGAGCCTGGCAGGCTACAGTCCATAGGGTCACAAAGAGTCGGACATGAATGAAGCGACTGAGCACAAATATATATTTGATCACAAACTGCAGCATATGGGATCTTCCACAACTGGGGCTTGAACCCATGCCCCCTGCAGTGGGAGCATTGATTCTTAACCACTGGACTACTGGGGAAGTTCCTGTCCTAATATTAAATGAAGAAAAAAGAGATAACTACAGGTAAATATTTAACATCTTTGGAAAGCAGAGTATATACAACTTCAAAATAACCTTAATATAATTAAATGACCCTTATTTAATACGAGAATTTCAAAACACTTTTGACAGGGTTGGGGTTCAGCTACAGCCTTGCAATTTGGCTTTTTTCCCCCCCAGACATACCTTGAATATCAGATGCTTGAGTGTCTCTGTTTTATTTTGTTTTTAATTCTAAGGAACGTAATGCTGAGACTAAGCCAAGGGTCAATGGGAGTGTGATGGGGGAACAGTGAATATAAATCTAATTCTTCTGCAAACAGATTAAATATATGAATTGCAGCTGTTGTGGGACTGTGTCTCATGACATTCCTGGTGTCCTGCTCCGGATGTGTTTTTAGGGAGACGAGGCAGGACAATTTGTTAGGACTCAGATGGAACAGATGGATCAGCTCAACCTTCTGGCAGTTGCTCTGCTGAGCTAGGTCCTACGTAGCAGTTGTGAAACTGCCCTGAAGGAGATGGATGTAAGTCCCTCTCTCTGTATTTTAGATCAAGATTTTTCTTGCTCAAAGCCAAAGAGAAAGGGGAAAGGGTGAAAGAGTGGCCAAGATAGTTGGCATGGAAAATTGAGCATCTCTGTCCTAATTATTCCATCTGAAAAATACAGGAGAAAAGTGTGTGTTGTGAGTTCCTGACTCTTCTTCTGAGCACTCTTACTTTGGAAATTCAACCAAGTTTCCATCCTAGAACCAGGAGGAATGCTCCAGAATCCTAGTGACCCTACTGTCTAGGCTGAAATTCAAATATTCCTGAGGCCACCTGCTGCTGCTGCTGCTGCTAAGTTGCTTCAGTCGTGTCCGACTCTGTGCAACCCCATAGACAGCAGCCCACCAGGCTCCCCCGTCCCTGGGATTCTCCAGGCAAGAACACTGGAGTGGGTTGCCATTTCCTTCTCCAATGCGTGAGAGTGAAAAGTGAAAGTGAAGTCACTCAGTCGTGTCCAACTCCTAGAGACCCCATGGACTGCAGCCCACCAGGCTCCTCCATCCATGGGATTCTCCAGGCAAGAGTACTGGAGTGGGGTGCCATTGCCTTCTCCCACCCCTAAATGTTTCCTGCATATCTGAGGGTCCTAGACAAGAGGGATGCAACATTTCTGCTCAGATTAAAGCACAAAGCTGACCTTGGGATCTAGGCCATTGGCTAGCCTATTTTAAGCACCTCATCCAGGTCTTCTCTGGCAGTTCAGTGGTTAGGACCTCGAGCTTCCACTGCAGGGGGCACGGGTTTGATCTCTCATTGGGGAACTAAGATCCCATAAGCTGAGAGGCATGATGGAAAGAAAAGAAAAACAAGCAACACGTCTGTTCCAACCCTTCCTGTATTTTCTTTCTCAGTTCCCCTCACTCTCACTCCCAATACCCTGGCAATTAACCAGCTCAGGAAGCTTCACCCATTGCTTGGCATCCCAGCCACCCACGACTGTACTTTAAACCCTTATTGTATAGCTGGAAACTATTCAACGAATCTTGATTCTTCTACTTGCTAAATTGCTTCAGTCGTGTCCGACTCTGCGACCCCATAGACGGCAGCCCACCAGGCTCCCCCGTCCCTGGGATTCTCCAGGCAAGAACACTGGAGTGGGTTGACATTTCCTTCTCCATTCTTCTACTTGAGTCCTCTTTAAATCAGTGTGCCTCACAGAGTGCCAGAGTGCTTGCTCTAAGATGCAAAGATGCCCTTTTCACTCTGAAAATCCTTCAAGAACACCATGACGTTATAAGAAGAATTCTCAGCTCCCTGGTATGGTAGACAAGACCTTTCAGTTTCTGGTCCTGCAACCCCACAAGCTGAAACTTGCATTCTGTTTGGATCAGCCACTTAGAAGTTCCCAGAATGGGCCCGCCTGTGTCTTTGCTCTTGTGATTTCCTGAGGGCAGTGCCTTCTATAAACATGCAAATCAACTGTGCCTTCTTACCAGAAGCACACCTCGACCTCTCCCCAAGGACTCTCAGTCAGCGGCTCCTCCTCTGCTTTCCTCTAGAACATTCTGCTAATCTCAGTCTTGATATGTATCTCTTCAAGTAGCTCCTTTATGAGAGAGTGTGTGTGTACACTGGAAATCCAATATTTATTAAATTTAACTAAATCAATTTTATAAAATATTGATTTATTTACGTGGCTGCTTCAGGTTCTTAGTTTCAGCATGCAGCATTTCTTTAGTTGTGGCACTGGGGATCTTTAGTTGCAGCATGTGGGATCTAGTTCCCTGACTAGGAATGGAACCCGGGACCCCTGCCTTGGGAGGGCAGAGTCTTAGCCACTGGACCAACAGGGAAGTCCCAACTAAATTGATTTTTAATCTTTCAGAACTTCCGATAGTGCCAAGCTTTTTCCAGCATCAGGGTCTTTGCATAATTAATCTGCTGGAATAATTTTTCTCCCCATGTTTTCCTTATTTCCAATATAGCAGCACTAATTGTCTAATTTCTAATTATTTATGAAGACAACACAGCTAGTGCTTAATAGTTTAGCTACCAATATCAGAGTGCTCAATTTCAAAAATGGGTGATTTGGGGACTTCCCTGGTGGTCCAGTGGCTAAGACTCTGAGCTCCCAGTGTAGGGGGCCCAGGTTCGATCCCTGGTCAGGGAGCTAGATCCCACATGCTACAACTAAGACCCAGAGTGGCCAAATAAATAAATAAAATTTAAAAAAAATGGGTGACTTTAAGCAATTTTCTCACTTTGTGTATGTACATGCCTCAGTTCCTTATCTGTAAAATGGTACCAATAACCCCGGTTATGAGCAGTAAGTTAAATGAGACAATATGTGCTAAACAGATTTGTGCCTGGCCTGCAGCTGGTATTTATTGTTCTGTACTTAAATTTTTTTAAAAAAATTATTAAATGTCATTTTATTTAAGCTCCTAGAAGGCAGAGATTCTGATTTTTTCTTCACTGCTATACCCCAGCGCCTACCATGGAATACAGTAAGTGCAAAATAAATTCATGCCATCTGGACTTCCCTGGTGGTTCAGTGGTTAAGATTACAGGCTCCCAGTGCAGGAAGCATGGGTTCAACCCAATGGTGGAGGAACTAAGATCCCTCATGCCACATGGCTCGGCGGGGGGGGGGGGGGGGGGGGGGTAAAAAAAAAATCGTGCCTTCTGAACGAGTGAATAAACGGCAATCCTTTCTTTAGAGCATTCACTGAAGATAAGTAGGGAACTGTGCCTGCTTATTAGGGTGAGGACAGAAGCTGTATCAGTGACCTTCTTTATTTTATTTAGTTTTTGGCTGCACCCCATAGCACCTTAGTTCCTGGACCCGGGATTGAACCCGAAGCCCCTGCATTGGAAGGGGGAGTCTTAACCATTGGACCACCAGGCAAGTCCCTCAGAAGCCTTTTTAAATCAATCCTTATATTCACCTGGCTATAAAACCAAGTAACTTTTTTTTCCTTTAGTTTAAATGAAACCACTTGGGTGAAAGTTAGACAAAGAATGTCATTCTTGGATTTTTATTAGAGGAACATGGGCACTTATTCTTTCAGAACTGAGAGTATCAGGTCTAGGACTGATTATGAAATTGTTGGAATAAACATGCTCAGGTTAAGGTGACCTTGCTCTGGAGAGAACAGACTGAGTCTTGGGATGGTGCACTAGGAGAAGAGAATGACAAGCATATCAAAATAACAAGGTGATGTAGGCAGCTCTCTAAGCAAGTTCAATTCCAACTGTGATTTTGAATTTTATTTTCAGTGAAAACCTTAGCTTCCCTCTGCATAAACCACCTTATAAAATTAGTAGCATAGACATCGGAGAGGAAAGGACAACTTTATCCTTTTTAGTAGGGAAAGAAGTAAAGTTCTGAAAAAGAAGGAAAGTCTAAAATCAGCTTCCGTAGGATGTAGTTTGTTTTTTTAACCACAAAACTTTCAACAAAGAGTTTTAAAAATAAGTCAATAGAGGGGAAGGGTGGAGAGAGGAATAGTTAGCGGGTTTGGGATGGGCATGTACACCTTGTTAAATTTAATATAGTTAATCAACAAGACCTACTGTATAGCACAGGGAAATCTGCTCAATAGTCTGAAACAGCATAATTGGGAAAATAATTTGAAAAAGAATAGATACATGTGTATGGATAACTGAATCACTTCATTGTACACCTGAATCTAACACATTATTGTTAATCAACTGTACTCCAATATAATATAAAAGTTTAAGAATCTATAAATAAATAAAACACTTGTGTAAAAAAATACAACAAAATAAAAGCCAGCCTATGATGTTGGGGGAAAAAAAAGTCAATGGCTAAAGGCTGTTAATTAAATCTCTGGACTGGGAAGATCCCTTGGAGTAAGAAATGGCAACCCACTTCATGGACAGAGGATTCTGGTGGGCTTCAGTCCAATGGGGTCACAAAGAGTTAGATACAACTGAGAACGCACAAACATGCCCAAAGGCTACTGAAGAACAGTTATGCCAGAAAACCTAGGCTGAGCCAAGGTGCAGTGGTCGAGTGCAGCCAAGGCAGAAAGGATGGTAACAGAAGATTACCTAGTCCTCATTCTCTAATGAATGTCATGCCAGGAGGTCATCAGGAGCAGAGTGTGACAAATCTGTTTATGCTGCCAGTTCAGTTCAGTCGCTCAGTTGTGTCTGACTCTTTGCAACCCCATGGACTGCAGCATGCCAGGACTCCCTGTGCATGACCAGCTCCCGGAGCTTACTCAAACTCATGTGCATTGAGTCAGTGATGCTATCCAACCATCTCATCCTCTGTCATCGCCTTCTCCTCCTGCCCTCACTCTTTCCCAGCATCAGAGTCTTTTCAGAAAAGTCAGTTCTTCACATCAGGTGACCAAAGTATTGGAGTTTCAGCTTCAGCATCAGTCCTTCCAATGAATATTTAGGACTGATTTCCTTTAGGATGGACTGGTTGGATCTCCTTGCTGTCCAAGGGACTCTTAAGAGTCTTCCAGGTGTGGTTCTGGCCCACTAGACTATGCGATCCGGAGAAGGCAATGGCACCCCACTCCAGTACTCTTGCCTGGAAAATCCCATGGATGGAGGAGCCTGGTAGGCTGCAGTCCATGGGGTTGCTAAGAGTCGGACACGACTGAGCGACTTCACTTTCACTTTTCACGTTCATGCAATGGAGAAGGAAATGGCAGCCCACTCCAGTGTTCTTGCCTGGAGAATCCCAGGGATGGGGGAGCCTGATGGGCTGCCATCTATGGGGTCGAACAGAGTCGGACAGGACTGAAGTGACTTAGCAGCAGCACCAGCAGACTATGCAATCAAGCTACTGCATCCTTGTCCCTCTCATAGGAAAGACGCCACTAGTGTAGATACTCTTCTTGGGCAAATGATAGATTCTTGTAGTTCTTGCTCACCCCCAAACAGAATTAGGGTTAGGGTTAGGTTTATACTGCTAGAAGCTTATAAAAACCAACGGGCCATCCTGGTGACCCTTCCAAACCTCAGCACTGCAGACCCAGGGCCAGCTCCTTATTTCCCAACTGTAGAATCAGTATCAGTTCTTTTGCTCATCCAAGTATACGTTTTAACCGTTTCCATTCACCTCCTCTTTGTTTCTCTGTATTCTATGTTGTTTATCACTTTGCACAATCGTAGAGTTCAGAAGTCATGACCATGCAAAGTTTAAGCACCAGCAGGTGGTGATGGTTTCAGAGGAGGAAGAGGAGCAGACTTCTCAGGACAGGTATGGTTCTGGCCCACTAGGCTAAGCGATCAAGCTACTGCATCCTTGCCCCCTCATAGGAAAGATGCTACTAGTGTAGATTCCCTCCTTGGAAAAATGATAGATTCTTGTAGCTGTTGCTTGCCCCCAAACAGAATCTCTTATCCCCACAACCCAGTACCCTTTCTTGTTATAGTATTGTATCTAGAGTTTTCCAACTGTAAACCAGATCAAAAAGCAATTCTAGAACTTTCTTACACAGTGAGGAAAATGCAGGACTAAGGCAAGGTTGGGGGAGGACAAGGGAAAAGGAGGCAGGACTGCAGTCAGACACACACTCACCACTTTTTGGTTCCCTTCACGATCGGTGAGCAGCCATTCGATATCCAGGGTGTCTTTTTCTGGGAGCCCCAGTTGATGGTGACAGGGCAGAGTGACCTTCTCCTCTGCCACTTTCTTGATCTCAGTGTGAGTCCCCAAGGTTCCAACGTAGTAGGAGACTGGAAGAGGAAAACCTCCAATGAGTCGTGCAGAAACCGGACGACAGGGTGCAGGAAACAAATACTACAACTAATCATTACTGGACGTTTCTGTGGGCAAGAAGCACGTCAAGGTGTTGGAGGAACCCTGGTCCAGAAGTACTGGAAGTCCCTGGTCTCACACTGGCTCCTCCATTAACTGAATTCATCATATCTTCCATACCCCCCCAAATTACACTCCTGGTAATGCCCACCTTTCCTACCCACCAGGGTTTTTAGAAACAATGAAATCACTCAAGTTAAAAACAGCTTTGTTTTTTGACCTTTCTCTCCCCTGCTAACAAAGGCTTCTGAAAGAATGGAAACTAGCAAGAAGGACAGGGCTAGCCTCCTCCCAGCACAGGCTCCAGATACGGTTCACTCCTCAGAGCCTTGAAGTCTGGCCGCCCTCACAAAACTCTCAGGGAGTGCAGCCGTTCCTCCAGGAGCAAGCGGGCTCTTGGGCAGCCCCTGCTCCCTTAAGGGACACACAGTCTCCTACTCCCCCAGCTTCCATCTTCATTCTCCATAGTTTCATATCATATGGCTGCAAAATAGGAAGCAGCACTTTTAACCCAAAGCAAAATCCAAGTGACCACATTTGGATCCTGTCCCTTCATCCGTCCAATATTCCTTTGGCCAATAGGAATTCAGTTCTACTTTCTTTAACTTTCATCTTTTCCCAGAAATGGTATTGTGTCAGCAACGAATTTTTTTTGTTTTTTGGCTGGGTAGCTTGTAGGATCTCAGTTCCCTGACCAGGAATGGAAGGAACCAAGGCCCCCAGCAGTGGAAGTGTGGAGTCCAAACTGCTAGATCACCAGGAATTCCATCAACTTGCCCAGTATCACACAGCTAGGAAGTGTCAGCGCAAGGCTCTACCCAGATCTGTCCCCTGAGAAGCTCACTCTAACAGCCATGCTAAACTACTTATTCCCTTGCTTTTATGTGGCTTCCTGAGTGTCTGGTTCTCCCAGTTGCCTCTAAGCACCTTGAGATTAAGTTCCATTACCACTGCATGCCCAGAGCACTCAGTCAGGGTCTCACATGCTGCAGATGCTCAATAATATGTATTGGATGGATTTGAATCTAACCCATGCACTGAGTTTACTAATGAGAAAACTGAGGTCTGGGGATAAAGGGGTTGGCCCAAGGTCCTACAACTCATTTAGTGGCAGAACTAACCCATATAAAACCCATCCTCCTTCAGTTCCCATAAAGCTGAGCCGGTTTTCCCTGTACTAAGCTAATACCGGTTTGCCCTGTACTCAGTTAATACCGGTTTGCCCTGTACTAAGCTAAGTTTCTACGGAGGAGCTCTGGCTTCCATCTCTGATCACTTCCCACTGGACAGGACAGTGTTCAGATGAAGCACCCCTGGCAAAGCTAGAGAACCCAGCACCAATTCGGTGCATACAGTAGGCACTCAATATATATTGAATAATTAAATGCAAAGAATCAGCTAGGAGAGTTGCCGATTTGAGCCACTAGAGGGAATCAGAGGCTCAGATTTGGTTGATGTCCTCAAAGGAAAGGAACACAGTAGTGGGTGGTGTGCTTTGCCAGAGCACCAAGTTCTATTTATACCACACCCAGAATTAACACAGCAGTGCAGGGCCAGGCCACTCCGTGAATCACAGATGGTTTTACCAAGGCAAGGAGCCTCAGGATCAGGGTGCATGCACCTCTAGTCTTCCCTGAACCTCAGGTCCCTAGAATCCCTGCAGAATTCTCAGGTACTTCTGTGCTTTTAAACTCAAACTCCTGAAGTCTACATGCAAAGTGCCTGGGCTCTCCTTACAACCTCCAGGCTTGGCAATGCTCATGGGGGCTGCTGAATATGTGTCTGCTGCTTGGCAGGTGAGCAAGAAGGGCAATTTAACCCCCAGGGGCCAGCCTTGGGTTCCCTAGGCACTGAAGGGTTCACTTTCATTGAGAAAGACCTTGCTGTTGCTGCTGCTGCTTAATCATTCACTCATGTCCAACTCTTTGCAGCTCATGGACTATAGCCTGCCAGGCTCCTCTGTCCATGGGATTTCCCAGGCAAGAATTCTGGAGTGGGTTGCCATTTCCTTCTCCAGGAGATCTTCCTAACCTAGGGATCAAACTCGAGTCGCCTGCTTGGCAGGCAGATTCTTTACCACTGAGTCACCTGGGAAGCTGGAGAAAGACTTGTTCAGTGACTAAGTTGTGTCTGACTCTTTGTGACCCCGTGGACTGCAGCATGCCAGGCTTCTCTGTTCTTCCCCATCTCCCAGAATTTGCTCAAACTCATGTCCATTGGGTCAGTGATGCCATCCAACCATCTCATCCTCTGTTGTCCCCATCTCTTCCTGCCCTCAATCTTTCCCAGCATCAGGGTCTTTTCCAATGAGTTGGCTCTTTGCATCAAGTGGCCAAAGTATTGGAGCTTCAGTTTCAGCATCAGTCTTTCCAATGAGTATTCAGGGTTGATTTCTTTTAGGACTGCCTGATTCTATCTCCTTGTAGTTGAAGGGACTCTCAAGAGTCTTCTCCAGCACCACAATTCAAAAGCATCAATTCTTTGGGGCTCAGCATTCTTTATGGTCCAACTCTCACATCTGTACATGACTGCTAGAAAAACCATAGCTTTGACTCTACAGACATTTGTCAGTAAAGCAATGTCTCTGCTTTTTAATATGCTGTCTACATTTCTCATAAAATATTCATAGTTGAAGTCTTTCTAAAAAAGAATTGGCGTTGTTTTAGTGGTCAAATAGACACCTTGGATGACCCTTTCATGGAGGCTCACTTAGTCCAAATAAGTGAGACCTATAATTTTTGTGCACTGACTTTCCCTCACATATTGAGGCCCAATTTTCGGATCAGACTGTCAGTTCGAGCAGATGTGGCAGGATCGAGAATCCTGGCTGAGTTTTTTAAGATGGTTCCTTCCCCTAAGGCCACTGGTAACCTAGCTTGCTTTTATGGAGGCAGAAAGACAAATGGCCCAGAGTAACTTTTTCAAAAAATATATTTATTTCTATTTATTTATGTATTTTAATGGGCTTCCCAGGTGGTGCAGTGGTAAACAATCCACCTGCCAAATGCAGGAGATGCAAGAAACATGGGTTAAGAACCCTGCATTGGGAAAATTCCTTGGAGGAGGAAAAGGCAACTTACCCCAGTATTCTTGCCTGGAGAATGCCATGGACAGGAGCCTGGTGGGCTACAGTACTGCTGCTGCTGCTGCTAAGTCACTTCAGTCGTGTCCGACTCTGTGCGACCCCATAGACGGCAGCCCAACAGGCTCCCCTGTCCCTGGGATTCTCCAGGCAAGAACACTGGAGTGGGTTGCCATTTCCTTCTCCAATGCATGAAAGTGAAAAGTGAAAGGGAAGTTGCTCAGTTGCGTCCGACCCTCAGCGACCCCATGGACTGCAGCCTTCCAGGCTCCTCCATCCATGGGATTTTCCAGGCAAGAGTACTGGAGTGGGGTGCCGTTGCCTTCTCCGGGGCTACAGTACAAGCAGTCACAAAGAGCTGGACATGACTGAGCACAGCACACAATTTATTTGGCTGTGCTGGGTTTTAGTTGTGGCCTTCGAACTCTTAGTTGTGGCGCGTGGGATCTGGTTTCCTGATCAGGGATCAAACCAAGGTCCCCTGCACTGGAAGGGCAGAGTCTTAGCCACGATTCCACCAAAGAAGTCTGCCCAGGGTAACTTTTAATAGAAACTAGGATCTGCATATAACATATCTTATTTCTCTCTTATTTCCCTAGCAGAGAATTTTCTCCTTCTCAAATATTTACTGAATGCCTATGAGGCACAAGTTGCCCAGGGTCTGCTATTCCCTCCAAAGAATGGATCCTCTAGTGCTGCCATCATTAACTCTGACACCCCACGTTCCCCCAGGGCCCCTAGGAGAGGCCATCGTGCTTTCTGGGTCCTGTTTTAGAACTGAGTTGTTGATTATCAGGCTGTGTAGACATACTGTTTACAAGTAACATAGACAGCCATAGCAGTTACTGTCTGAAGTCACGTGCAGGAGCTGCGCCATTGCCACTATTTAATGTGCAGTGGGGCACCCGTGAAGGGCGATGGAGGGGTGCAAGCACCCGCCTTCTACTCAGTGGTTTCTCTCTTTTCAATGGACCTGTTCAATTTCCTAAGTGGGAGGAAAGTTTCCTTGTGTTTTGCTTTACAGAGAATACTCGAGAAGGCCTCAGGAAAACCAAAATCATCATGTCATTCAGAAAAATAAAAAGGATTTGGAAATTTTGTTTTTTAAAATAATGTGTTTTTGGCTGTGCTGGGTCTTCACTGCTTCGCTCAGACTTTCTCTAGTTGTGGAGAGAAATGGCGGCTACTCTCTGGTTGTGATCCGCGGGCTTCTCATTGCTCTGGCTTCTCTTGTTTCACAGCACGGACTCAGTCTCTGTGTGGACTTCAGTAGTTGTGGCTCATGGGCTTAGCTCATCCTTGGTATCTGGAATCTTCCCTTCACTGGCAGGAGGATTCTTATCCACTGTGCCACCAGGGAAGTCCAGATTTTGGAAATTTTAAACTTCTCTTATAGATCAAGAAATCAAGACTTGGAGAAAAGTGACTCACCCAAAGGCTTTCCAATTTCTAGACTAATATATATGTAAAATTCTGTAGGTGTAGGGGTGTGTGTGTGTGTGTGTGCGCGCGCAGGAATGTATTTTCCAGACTGTTTCTGGAACACTGTATGTAGTTCAAGATTTAATAGAAAGACCATGAGTTTGGAATCAGATAGATGTAGTGTGGACTTAATTTGCTCTAAGACCAATTAATTCCCTGACTTCTCTGAGTCTTTTCTCTGAATGAGTATAAAAACATCAATCATGAAAGATGATTATAAGGATTATTAAGATGTATATAAAGAGGAGAGTGAAAAAGTTGGCTTAAAGCTCAACATTCAGAAAACTAAGATCATGGCATCTGGTCCCATCATTTCATGGGAAATAGATGCAGAAACAGTGGAAACAGGGGCTGACTTTATTTTGGGGGGCTCCAAAATCACTACAGATTGTGATTGCAACCATGAAATTAAAAGATGCTTACTCCTTGGAAGACAAGTTATGACCAACCTAGATAGCATATTCAAAAACAGAGACATTACTTTGCCAACAAAGGTCCGGCTAGTCAAGGCTATGGTTTTTCCTGTGGTCATGTATGGATGTGAGAGTTGGACTGTGAAGAAAGCTGAGCGCCAAAGAATTGATGCTTTTGAACCGTGGTGTTGGAGAAGGCTCTTGAGAGTCCCTTGGACTGCAAGGAGATCCAACCAGTCCATTCTAAAGGAGATTGGTCCTGGGTGTTCATTGGAAGGACTGATGCTAAAGCTGAAACTCCAATACTTTGGCCACCTCATACAAAGAGTTGACTCATTGGAAAAGACTCTGATGCTGGGAGGGATTGGAAGCAGGAGGAGAAGGGGACGACAGAGGATTAGATGGCTGGATGGCATCACCAACTCAATGGATGTAAGTTTGAGTGAACTCCGGGGGTTGGTGATGGACAGGGAGGCCTGGTGTGCTGCGATTCACGGGGTCGCAAAGAGTCGGACACGACTGAGCGACTGAACTGAACTGAACTGAAAGTGTCTGACACTGGCACAGGATATACAGTACATACTCAACAAATGGTCATTATTAATAGTTGTACACACCGTACGAAAAGGAAAATGAGAAAAACATGCTAAGGAGGTAAAGCAGAATTGTGAGGAGTTTGAAAGTCATTTTGCTAGATGACTTAACGCTTGGCCATATCTGTTCACTCTCTCTCCATACATATGTATGTATATGTACAGATGGGCTTCCCAGGTGGTGCTAGTGGTAAAGAACCCGGCTGCCAATGCAGGGGATGCTGGAGACAAGGGTTTGATCCCTGAGTCGGGAAGATCCCCTGGAGAAGGAAATGGCAACCCACTCCAGTATTTTTGCCTGGAGAATCCCATGGACAGAGGAGCCTGGTGGTTTGCAGTCCATAGGATCTCAAAGAGTAGGACATGACTGAAGCAACTTAGCATGCATGCACACTAGTCTTTATTTTTTTGGTGGAGGGGAGAGGGGTGCTTCCCTGTTGGCTCAGATGGTGAAGAATCTGCCTGCAATGCAGGAGACCCGGAATCGATATATATATATTCAGTTATATTTTGTCACATATTTTTGCTGCTATATTTCAACATCATGATCACACCCAGGAAAAGTAACCACATTGCGTGATTACTGGAAAATCAATCATTTCTGACCAGAGTGGTTAAGGAAGACTCTGAGGAGTAAGTGAGACTAAGCTAGTTCTGGAGACAGACAGGTTTTTCCTGCAGACACGAGGGAAGGCGGAGAGCGCCCCGACTGGGGAGCAGCTGCAGTGGAGGCAGAGGCAGCCCCTCCCCTACCCCATCAGCCCCTCAGGCGCCCTGGCTGTAAACCAGGGGAGTTTTCTATTTTGCCTTCCCATACAAGCCTGACCCCAGAATCTCTCCAGCCAACAGCCTTTATGAGGTCTTTGGAAAAGGAAAGCCAAATTCACTCTGAGCTGCTAAATGATTCATTTCGCTGTCTTCTCAGAGACAAACGTATATTTGATATTTAGAAAAAGACTGGAGCTGAAGGAACACAGCTGTGGTTATCAGTGGAATTTCAGGCATCTGGGAATCAGTGTGGTGCCTGTTATCTTTTCCCCCAAGGAGGTGAATATTTGTTCCTGAAATCCTAAAATGAATGGTGTAGGTGCAAGGACCGAGGTGGAAGCCTTGGCTTCAGTGGTGGCGGCGGTGGTGGGTCAGGGGAGGCAGGGGGTGTATAGAGCTTCCTCCTGATTTCCAATCTGAGGATTGGTTTTAGAGGAGGTGAAGGAAGGGCAAAGCAGGGAGAAAGATGGAATAAAGGAGGAGGAGGGGGGAGAGTGGGACAGAGGAGGGGGGGAGGAGGAGGAGGGCAGAGGGGAGGGAGGGAGTCAGATTAGACAAAGAGGAGAAGAGAGGGGGAAAAGGGAGAGATGCTGATAGAAGATAGTTGAAGAAGTTTCCAGACTAAACACAGGCTGATTAAAAACTATCAACTCACCTCCCTTCCCCTCTGTGAAAAACTGTCTCAATATGTACTTCATGTGTATTTATCCACATTAAAAAATCATAAGGCGCTTTTCACCTAACAGGTAGAAAAGAGATACAAAAGACGATAACAGTTTCTCCTCCCTCCTCAAACCATTTGAAAGCTAATGATTAATAATACTTTACATTTATTTAGCAATTAACACTTAAGTCAGCCTGTCCAACTGCATTTTTTCATGTGAGCCCTAGGAGCACATGAAAGCTCATGTTATCACCTCTGTTTCAGAGAAGAGAAACTGGAAGACCACACAGCTGAGGCCACATGGCTGATGGGTAGCCCTTCAGCGACATGGGCCTACCTCCAATGTTTTCTAATCTCTTTTCTGAATCAAAGCTTCTACCTTGAAATTGACTGGTTGGAAACACAGAGATCATGTTTATTAAATGTGGATGGCACAGAGCAGGTAGCAGAACTAAATCTGAGTAGACACATTAAGATATACAATTATCTGGGACTTCCCTGGTGGTCCAGTGGCTAAGACTCTGTGCTCCCAATGCAGGGGACCCGAGTTCAAAATCTGGTTAGGGAACTAGGTCCCACATGCCACACCTAGGAGCTCACATGCCACAGCCAGACATCCTGCAAATTAAGATAGAAGATTGTGCTGCAACCAAGACCTGGCACAGCCAAATAAATAAATATATTTTTAAAAGATATAATTATCTTGCTAGCTGAGATTCTGAGGCAAAAGCAAGATGAAATTTAATAGCAACAATTGTTAAAAGTTATAGCCAGGCAAAAGTACAGGGTTGGGAAAGATCTGGAGGACCTGGCGGGTTACAAGATTTATACTGACCAGTAGTATGATACAATTGCTGAAAAATCCCAATGAGCTTGGGCTGCGTTAAAAGAGGTTTAATGTCCTAAGGCATAACCACTTCATTGTTTTCTATCCTAGACAAAGGAGCACATCCAGACATCTGTGTTCAGTTCTAGAAGCTGCACATGGGAGCGATGCTCACAACAAAGCTGGCATCCAGGGTTGTAACTGGGAGATGGTGGGTTCTAAAAACACGTCATATGAGGAATAGTCGACAATTATCGGTGAAAAGTGGGCAGGATGGAACTTATTGAGTGTTGTTCCAGAGAGCAGAATTAGGTCCAGATGGTGATTCAACCATAAAAGGATAAACTGGGATATTTCCAACACCTCTTTCCAGTTCTGAAATGATATGATTCTCTTACAAAGGATTTATTCCATTTTGGTTTTATATATATCTATATCTATATCTATATCTATATATATCTATATCTTTTGTTGTTGTTTGTTTTTTAAATTGTAGTGGGCTTCCCAAGTGGCTCAGTGGTAAAGAATCTGCCTGCCAAGCAGGAGGGTTTGATCCCTGGGTTGGGAAGATCCCCTGGAGAAGAAAATGGCAACCGACTCCAGTATTCTTGCTTGTGAAATCCCATGGACAGAGAAGCATGGCAGGCTTCTCCATGGGGTCGCAAAGAGTCGGACACGACTGAGTGACTAAACCACCGCCACCACCAGAGTTGAATTACAATGTTGTGTTCATTACTGCTACACAGGAAAATGACTCAGTTATACACACATACATTTTTTTTCATACTCTTTTCCATTATGGTTTATCACAGGATATTGAGTATAGTTCCCTGTGCTGTACACTAGGACCATATTGTTTATCCATACTTTGGCTTAATATGCTGATAGACATTCTAACAGTTAATCCCTGCCTGACCGAAGAACAAGCTGTTATCATTTAATGCATTTTCCATTCTTGGAGTCACTTGAGTGGGGGTGTATCAGGAGCTATGAAAGGAATTCTTCTATGTGGATGTTAAACCCAATATTTCATGTTTCTCCTAACATTCTATGAATATTTATCCAGTACTTGGTATAGTCAAGACACGGTCCTAATATACAAATTGTAAGAACAGAGGTATACTATTCGCTGTCAGTATATTTTGTCATCATCAATCAGCTCTTACACAATGCATACAAATAGTCTAATTTTTTTCCACTGTACATTATTTTTAAAGATCATTGAAGGGCTATTTGATAGAACTAAAAGGAACTGGCCCCATGCAACTAGTTGTGGCTATTTTAATCCACAAGGGGGCAGAATTTACTTAGGATTAGCCATGCCTCATATTAGTAAAATGGATTATTAACACTGATAAAGAATTACAGATTACCTTGGGTTTAAGTACTTGGCTGCCATTTGTGGTTATATGCTAACTTTCAAACTGTACGCATTTAGTTTCCAGGGGTCATGGGAAAAAAATCCATTAAATAAATAGAAACACTTTTTAAAATAACTTAAGGTCACTGGTTTAACTGTTTTCAGCTGAAATGGATGTTTATTTTGTCTGAGACCAAAAAAACTTATATTCATCGCAGAATTTCTTATGAAACAAGTTGATTACTCAGGTGTTGTGAACTGAGTCGATAAAGAAAGGTAGGGACTTCCCTGGTAGTCCAGTGGTTAAGACTCCGAGCTTCCAGTGCAGGATGCCCAGGTTCCATCCCTGGTCAGGGAACTAGATTCCACATGCTGCAACTGAGTGTTCACATGGTACTAAAGATCCTGCCTGCTGCAATAAAGATCAAAGATTCCAAGTGCTGCAACTAAGACCTGGTACAGCAAATAAATAAATAGATGGCATCACCAACTCAATGCACATGAGTTTGCGCAAACTCAGGGAGATAGTAGATGACAGGGAAGCCTGGCGTGCTGCAGTCCATGGGGTTGCAAAGAGTTGGATGTGATTGAGTGACCAAAAAACAACAAAAAAAGAAAGGCAAAGAGTGAAGGAATAAATGTCCATTCGAGGTATTTTAGAGGGGAGGAATTAGCAGAAGAACCCTTAGGGTCCTTCTAATCTTGACGTTTAGCTTTTGTTCTAGGCCAGTAATTTACTGAATTACAAAACCCTGGGATGGACTGGTTCTCTGCAATGTAGAATCTCAAACTTGAGAAGGCCCAGAGGGTCATTTTGATTATTATCTTACCTTCAGGTAAATTTCATATTTAAAACTAATCTGCATATCAAATTGTTCATAGTCTCTTATTATCACTAAATCTGAAACCACAGCAAAACTGTTACACGATCTTGACAGGTGTGTTAGTGTGTGTATGCCTAGTTGTGTCCGACTCTTTGCGACCCCATGGAGTGTAGCTCACCAGGCTCCTCTCTCCAGTAGATTTCCCAGGCAAGAATCCTGCACTGGGTTGCCAATTCCTCTTCCAGGGCATCTTCCCAACCCAGGGATCAAACCTTCGTCTCCTGCATTGGCAGGTGGATTCTTTACCACTAGCGCCACCTGGGAAGCCCACTGTAGTTTTAAAATGTATTGAGTGACAAATTTGTACTATAATTTTGTTGGTTTCATGGCTCTTCTGTCTGTCCCTAGAGAGGGTGGTGGAGGGTGAAACAGATGAAGTTCAGGACGGTCATCTTCTCTTTGTCATTAGCTTTGATGGGAAGGTGGAGGATGAAGGATAAAGTCAAAGGCTGAACTGAGGCTTTAACTTATTAGTGGATTTTAATTATCAACATAATCTCAAAATGCCGTGAACCCCTAAAAATTGATTGCTGCTCTCTCAATAGCCAGTCTGTATCTATTTTTAATTTCCCCTCTCTGGTTGAATCTCTGCTGAAGGTGATAAAAGATTTAGGTTTAGAAAGAGACTTAGCTTTTGGAATGAGATAGAAGCTATAAATAGGCATGTCAATGAAATAGGTTAGTTCTTGGAGTGTCAGCATCAAAGGCATACATTCTCATCTGATCTGCATACAGACATGGGCAGGCTTGTAGGGGTCTCTAGACAGGTTCGTGTATTTGTATGTTCCTGCATATGTGAACACAAATACACGTGTGGAACATGTACAAGCAAGCATACTACTGAGAACAGAATTCTGAGGAATAACTGGGGTCTGTCCGAGTCCAGAGTGATCCCTTTAGACTGGGTTTGTAGCCTTCCCCTGACCTGGATAAACCATTACTCTCAGATAGCCAGGCCCCAGGTGCAGGACAGTGGTAGAGCTCACATGCTGGTATGTGATACTAGTGACCAGCGTGTGAGACCTCACCAGGACTGAGGGTCCACAGTGATGGTCCGATCTGCCAAACACTGAGGTCAGCTTGGCAACTCATTTCCTAAGCAGTCAGACTGCCGTTCCCAGTCTTCGGAATGTCATTACCTATCAATCAGAGCTGCTCAAAGTCCAGCCTATTCTTCAGGCCCAAGTTCAATATTCAATATTTCCTTTCCTTCTTTTTTTTTTTTTTTTCAATGTTCTTGTTTTTGGCCATGCCCCATGCAGGATCTTAGTTACCTGACCAAGAATTGAACCTGTATCTGTGCCCCCTGCATTGGGAAAGCAGAGTCTCAACCACTGGACCACCATATGAAGCCATCCCTGATCACCTTGGTGATCTTCCTCTTTTAAATTCCTAGAGCACATTCT
This sequence comes from Bos indicus, assembly GCF_029378745.1. Classification (NCBI taxonomy): domain Eukaryota; kingdom Metazoa; phylum Chordata; class Mammalia; order Artiodactyla; family Bovidae; genus Bos; species Bos indicus. The sequence continues at coordinate 34,120,630 of NC_091774.1, forward strand.
GACCCTCACCTTCATGTTGATCACACATTGCCTTGAGATAGATTTGTTGGGTGCTTGTATTGTTTCTCTATTATTGGGGTGTCTGCATAGACAAAAAGACAATGTCATTCATTTTTGTAGCCTGACATCACTTAGGGTGGGAACAGGAGGGCAGCTCATATTCGTCCAACAACTATCCACTCCTGGTTACCACTGTCATCTTAAAAAATACTCACAACCTAAAAGCTGAGTGCATGCATGCTCAGAGCCACCTGAGAAGCCCTTGAAAACTGAGTTATGTTTTAATCTGTGGGAATTTTAGGACTTCAAGCCCTGAAAACAGCATCACAAGTAACCCTGAGAGAACTGCTCTGAGGAGGCAACGGGAGGAGCCAGGGTATACAGAAGTTTTCCTGCAAAGGGCAGGTAGTCTGAACATCAAAAGATTATTGTTAATTAAAGGAAGCCAGTATCCCAAGTTAAGGAATTTGGTGCTTTTCTGTGTATAGGAAGATGCAAGAGTCTGGGCGCACTGAAATCATTCCTTTCATACGCATCTCAGCTTTCCTAGGCCAGTATCTCCTATTTTTCACATCCTGAGCTCCCTTAGGGCTCACCCTGGGGCGAGGCCACAGCCTACTGGCTGTTAGATTGCAGATATTATTCTCCTTCTTGAGTGCCCTAAGGGCTTACCAGCTCACACTGGAGGGCGGGAATCCCTGATGACTGTGACATCCTTGTTTATTGATATGGCAGGAAATATTTCATTTCTCACCCGCCTCTGTGCGCCAACTATTCTGTTAATGTTGTTGTTAGTTTGTGACACCCAGAATCTGAACCATCCTGGATAAGGTGTTAGTTTAAGGAAATGCTATAGACATCAGTTGGAGAAGGAAATGGCAACCCACTCCAGTATTCTTGCCTGGGAAATTCCATGGACAGAGAAGCCTGGAGGGCTACAGTCTACTCGGTAGCAAAGAGTCAGACATGACTGAGCGAATAAGCACAAGAATACTATCAATGCTCAGAGTGGTGCCAGACCTTGCTGCAAATGCTTTTGTATTTGCTTGAAGAGAGACAGCACGGCATAATGAAAAGTGCATAGGTTTGGTCTGAATCAGTCAGTCAGTTCAGTCACTCAGTCATAACCAACTCTTTGTGACCCCATGGACTGCAGCACACCAGGCCTCCCTGCCCAGCACCAACTCCCAGAGTTTACTCAAACTCATGTCCATTGAGTCGGTAATGCCATCCAACCATCTCATCCTCTGTCATCCCCTTCTCCTCCTGCCTTCAATCTTTCCCAGCATCAGGGTGTTTTCCAATGAGTCGGTTCTTTACATCACGTGGCCAAAGTATTGAAGTTTCAGCTTCAGCATCAGTCTTTCCAATGAATAGTCAGGACTGATTTCCTTTAGGATGGACTGGTTGGATCTCCTTGCAGTCCAAGGGACTCTCAAGAGTCTTCTCCAACACCACAGTTCAAAAGCATCAATTCTTTGGTGCTTAGCTTTCTTTATAGTTCAACTGTCACATCCATACATGACTACTGGAAAAACCATAGCTTTGACCAGACGGACCTTTGTTGGCAAAGTAATGTCTCTGCTTTTTAGTATGCTGTCTAGGCTTATCATAACTTTTCTTCCAAGGAGCAAGCGTTTTTTAATTTCATGGCTGCAGTCACCATCTGCAGTGATTTTGGAGCCCCCAAAGATAAAGTCTGTCACTGTTTCCATTGTTTCCCCATCTATTTGCCATGAAGTGATGGGACCGGATGCCATGATCTTAGTTTTCCAAATATTGAATTTTAAGCCAACTTGTTCACTCTCCTTTTTCCCTTTATCTTTATCCTTTCTTTTCTTTCCCTCTATCCTTTTCTTTCCTTTTATCCTTTTTCTCCTTTTTCCCTTTGTTTTTCCCTTTATGATAAAGAGGCTCTTTATCTTATGATATACAATAATAAACAATTTGATATTAACAGACCTGTCAAGATCGTGTAACTGATTTTGCTGTGGTTTCAGTAGGCTTCGGGGGTGACTCAACTGGTAAAGAACCTGCCTGCCAATGCAGGATTCACAAGAGACAAAGGGTCCAGCCCACACTCAAGCATAAGGGAATACTAGGAGGCAGGAATTCTCGGGATAATCTTAGAGGCTGCCAACCACATCCTTTAATAATAAAGTTTAAAAATTTATACATTAGCTTCTTCTGCCTCTCCACTCACAATGATAATCACTATCATAGAACTAAAAATACTTTCACAAGTTTTTTTTGCAAACACAGTATCCCTAGGAGTTGGTTATGATATGAATTCTTTATTTTGTTTTATAGAAATGCAATAATTAGCTCAACAGTATGACTTTTATGTTTGCATAGCACTTTTTAGATTTCACAATTCTTTCCCATACATATTTTGAGTTTTATTATGCAGAATAAGTAGTTTAGTATTAGCTTATCTAAAAGTACTCTGCAAATGATTAAATGCTTTATAATATTAACAATAGTAACATTCATTGAGTGCTTACTATATGCTAGTTACTGTATGATAAGGAATATATATATAACATATGTGTGTGTATATATATATATATATATATATATACATATTATATGTAGTATATTTATATTCCAGTAGTCATGTGAGAGTTGGACCATAAAGAAAGTTGAGTGCCAAAGAACTGATGGTTGCAAATTGTTGTGCTGAAGAAGACTTTTGAGAGTCCCTTCAACTGCAAGAAGATCAAACCAGTCAGTCCTAAAAGAAATCAACCCTGAATATTCATTGGAAGGACTGATGCTTAAGATCCAACATTTTGGCCACCTGATTCGAAGTGCTGAAAAGAAAGTGAAAGTGAAGTCGCTCGGTCATGTCCGACTCTGCGACCCCATGGACTGTAGCCCACCAGGCTCCTCCATCCATGGAATTTTCCAGTCAAGAGTACTGGAGTGGGTTGCCATTTCCTTCTCCAGGGAATCTTCCTGACCCAGGGATCGAACCCGGCTCTCCTGCATTAAAGACAGATGCTTTACTGTGTGAGCCACCAGGGAGCTGACTCATTGGAAAAGACGCTGATGCTGGGAAAGATTGAAGGTAAAAGGAGAAGGGAGCAGCAGAAGATGAGATGGTTAGATAGCAGCACCATCAATGGACATGAGTTTGAGCAAACTCTGGGAGATAGTGGACAGGATAGCCTGGTGTGCTGCAGTCCAAGAGTCAGACACGACTTAGTGACTGAACAACAACAAAATATGAATAAATTCATTTAATCACTTAACCCTGTGAAACAGGGTTTGCCTCATCTCAGGTCAGGTAATTTGCTAAGACCTCAGAGCTAATAATGTCAATTCAGTCTGACTTCAGACCGTCTATGCTCTACAAATGATATAAACTATACTCTTCAAATCATTCTGGTAATACATTTTCCTGGAATAGGTCATGGAGAAATTTTTATAGAAGCTGTGCCGTCCTAATGTCAAGGAGGAAAAAAAAAAATCTTCAGTTAAAATGTGAAAGACAGTAATTCCCCTCAAACACTATTTGTATCTAACATTTAAGGATACAGTCTTTCTTCAAGAGGCTGATGCTATTGACCTATTAACATTTGGATAAACTGTCTTAATACACCCTTAGTAATATGTTCATTCATTCATAGTATTCATTTAACACAGACTTTTTAAAAGGGTTTAAACATAATTAGCATATCAGATAAGTTCTTAAGGACTGCAATAAGCTTTAATATGCTTCCTACATCAAATGTGTGAACAGAACTATAATCAGGCTTAGCTCAAGCTTCACAAGAAACATCTCAGAGCTTCTCTTCTCCCAGAGACAGAGAATGGCAATTAGAAATGTGGCCCTTGCTCTGCATGCTGCTTAATGATGGTATGCAGCCAAATCAGCTAAATCAGACTTCAGTTTATCATGTTAAGGTGGCAGGAAGAGACCCAGCATGGCAATTTGGCTCCCTGCACCCAGGATACATCCCTGCAGAAAATGGCAGGTCTCAGCAAGGGAGGATTTACAATGCCAAAGAATTTCCCCTAATTTTACTTCCTTCCTGTCACTTACCCACACCCAAATGACTCAAATGACTGCTTCATGCTCATTTATCCTTTCATTCAATCATGTATTTATTCCAGTGACCTAATGATGAGTCTTGCCTTTGGCTTGCCAGAGGATTGCCTTCCAGAGAATTTTTGCATGTTCATCATGCAGCAAATAGGTTCTGGTGGACCTCCCTTTCTCCCTGCCTACTTCATGTTTACAAGAAAGATGTAGAGAACTGGAAATCACCCAAGGGCTTTTGGTGGTTCCCAAATCTAATTAATTATTGGCATTACTTAAGTGATTTTTTGGTTCTAAACTTTTTGGAATAAGGTGATATAAGCATATGGTAAAGATTCAAAGAGAACAAAATGGTCTACTGAGAAAGGTGTCTCCCCCACACCTGGCCCTCAGTTTCTCTCCAACAGGGAACACTTGCTACCAGTTGCTGTGCACTCAGTATCTCACACCTGACTCCTGGATTGGCTCCTATGAAATATTAAGTTGGATACAGTTTTCACTCAAATTCCAGAAGACATTGCTCCACTGACTTCTAGTTTACAGAGTTACTATTAAGAAGTCTGCTGCTATTTAGTTGCTAAGTCTGATGCCAATTTTAATTTTTATCTTTCATAAATGACCTCTTCCCCCCGCCCCCGGATGTTTTTAGGGTCCTATCTTCATCCCTGGAGTTGGAAAATTTTGCTAAGATGGGTTTGGGGTTGTAGGTCTTCCTCCCACTTCAACCCCATTCATTTATGGCTAGTAATCTGAAAGCTCATTTCATTTACATATCAAGAAATGTTATTAGACTACTTAAATATATAATCATATAATTCCTTCCATTTTCACTTCTTCCTCTTTGTATGCATATATGTTAGATGTTGGATTTCCTGGGTTGATCCTCTCATTTTCTTATCTTTTTCTCATATTGTTTGAGTTGCTCAAGAGTTTTTGTGTTTTCGACTGCACAGCATGGTTTCCAGGATCTTAGTTTCTCACCAGGGATGGAATCTGCACCCCCTACAGTGGACCTTAATCCCTGGACCGTCAGGGAACTCCCCTCAGAGTTTTTTGGTTTGTTTTTTTTTTCCCCAAAGGATCTCTTAGATATTGTTAAAATCAGCAATTCAAATACTTTTGGTACACACTCCTTTCTAGTTGATAACCTTTAACAAGTTCCTCAGCCTCTCTGGGCCTCACTTTTTTCATCTATAAAATGGGGGAAATAATTGTACCCCACTCATGGGCATTGGAGAAGGCAATGGCACCCCACTCCATTACTCTTGCCTGGAAAATCCCATGGATGGAGGAGCCTGGAGGGCTACAGTCCATGGGGTCGCTAAGAGTCAGACACGACTGAGTGACTTCACTTTCACGCATTGGAGAAGGAAATGGCAACCCACTCCAGTGTTCTTGCCTCGAGAATCCCAGGGACAGGGGAGCCTGGTGGGCTGCTGTCTATGGTGTTGCACAGAGTTGGACACGACTGAAGTGACTTAGCAGCAGTAGCAGCATGGGCATTAAATGAGGATTAAAAGCATGTTATGAGGATTCAGTTCAGTTCAGTTCAGTTCAGTCGCTCAGTCGTGTCCGACTCTCTGCGACCCCATGAATCGCAGCACGCCAGGCCTCCCTGTTCATCACCAACTCCCGGAGTTCACTCAAACTCCCCTTTTCCTCCTGCCCCCAATCCCTCCCAGCATCAGAGTCTTTTCCAATGAGTCAACTCTTCGCATGAGGTGGCCAAAGTACTGGAGTTTCAGCTTTAGCATCATTCCTTCCAAAGAACACCCAGGGGGCTGATCTCCTTTAGAATGGACTGGTTGGATCTCCTTGAGGATTAAGTTAGTTTAAATACATACCAGGTACAGAGTAAATGTTCAATAAATATGGCTATTATTATCATTCATCTGTTCCTTTTGCCTAACATTCCTCAATTTCTTCCCTTATGTCCCTTAGGATATTGATCATAGGGTTCCTTGCAGAGTCTCTGTTTCTGTTTGTTTTCCGCTTACTTTTCTCAAGTGTGCCATGTTGGAGGGAGAGATACAAAAAGGCTCTTTGGAAGGATCGAGAGTGAGCAGGGCTTTTTGCATCACAGATTTCTCTGTGCGCTTTTTCATCCGGGGATTCCCAAATGTCAGTGTTCAGAGGCTTTTTCTCTGTAGCTCTTCTCTTTCTCCAGAGAAGAATTCTCAAGTCACCCATCCATTAGTGGGAGGCGGGTAATGGCTGCCAGTGATCTCTAAGCTGGGGGCCGGAGTGGGGGTGGGGGCCAGGAGAGTCCCATTCAGAATGCAAATCCAACAGCCTCAGACAAGAGGGCTCCAGACTGGGACTTTGGGAAGCCCCGTGTTTCCAGTTTGGCCCTTTGCTCTCTTCTGGGTCTGATGTCTCTAGGTTTGGTCCTCCAAACTCCCTTCTCCTGTGGGGTGGGGTGAATTGGGGGCGTTTCTGCAGAGGGTGCAGGAGGAGACATGTAGGTCTTTTAAAACAGATTGTCACCTGAGGCCCAGCTTTAAGAACATGCCCCAGTTCATCTTTTTGCTGCACTTGAGGACCTGCTTTCAGCTCCTGAGCCTTTCCTCTGTGAGCAGCGCATTTCAGTCCCTGGGACATGGTGAAGCAGTTCTCTCCTCATCCGCTTCCCTTCATCCAAACGTTTGTCGACATTTCTCTTTCCCCTCAATTTCCTCCCATGTTCTCCAGTCCTTGGTGGATTTGCAGCCCTTTTATTCCTTCACTTCCATCTTAATGGGATTTCAAAACACCTGTGTTCAACCCAGTACGTGACAGGGGGTGGAGGGCAGGCATTGTCTTCGATGTCCTAGATACTGTCTCTGCTCCCTGTTTGAGAACAATTAACATCTTGAGAGTCCCTTGGACTGCAAGAAGATCCAACCAGTCCATTCTAAAGGACATCAGCCCTGGGTTTTCTTTGGAAGGAATGATGCTAAAGCTGAAACTCCAGTAATCTGGCCACCTCATGCGAAGAGTTGACTCATTGGAAAAGACTCTGATGCTGGGAGGGATTAGGGGTAGGAGGAGAAGGGGATGACAGAGGATGAGATGGCTGGATGGCATAACCAACTCAACGGACGTGAGTTTGAGTGAACTCTGGGAGATGGTGACGGACAGGGAGGCCTGGCGTGCTGCGATTCATGGGGTCGCAAAGAGTCGGACACGACTGAGCGACTGAACTGAACTGAACTGAACAACTTGATAACACGTGTGGCTTTCTATCCTCTCACTTCTCCTGTTCAACAGGTAGTCATCTTTGCAGGGTGAGCTCCACAGCTGTGACACTGCCCCATAGGACAGTCTTTCAGGACCAGAGCTGTATCTTCTTGTCCTCAGGTTGCTCACAGCCCTGCTGGAAAGCATTTCTGCTGCAACCTCCTTTGTTCAGCCGATAGGAAAGGAGAAAGGACGGTTCTGTCTTCTCCATAGGAACTTGCCTGAGAGCAGGGTACCAGAAAGATGTGAAAGCAAGTCTCATCTGGAGTGAGGAAACTGCAATCACTTGGCTAGTTGTGACCTATGGAACCCAGAGAGAAAAAGTGTGTGGGATTTTTTTTTTTTTTTTTTTAATGTCTTGTCTTCTCTCTCCTTCCTTTCTTCCCTCCTTCCTGTTCACCAGAATGTTGTATTTCAGCTATGTTGGCTCAGATTGGGGAAAAATGAATCAAGGTTTTCAGAACACATTGAAGCAGTCCAGAAACCCTGGGGACCGAGCCATCCTGCCCTGTTCTGCCCAGCACCCATTTTCATCCACCCTCACCTCTTTTGCTGCATCTGCAGCTTAGAAACCCTACAAAAGAGCGATGTCTTCCTAGGAAAAATATTTGTTTAAATAAAGCTTTCATTTTCTCTGTGGTCTTTAAAAGCCACTGTGGTTCTTAGTCCCGGAATCAGCTTTTCTGGGCATATTACTGGCCTCCAACTGTGATTTGAGGGCATGAACTCTACAGAATTCTAGTAGAGATCTGCAGATTTTTGTCCAGGAGAAATTGGTGGTGAGTCCTGTGAGGAGCTGCGTGGGACATGCAAGCAGATTTCCTTGACTGCTAGCTCCTGGATCAACGAGGGAACCAACAGTGTGAACATGAATTATGTCCCCGCTGCACACTGGGATTCTATGAGAAATATGAGAGGAGGATTAACACAGGATTCCTGATTCCTGTGCTCACAAAGGACCCAATATAGTTGTAAGTGGTGTGACAGAATGAGAATACTATGCTGTGCTGCTGCTGCTGCTAAGTCGCTTCAGTTGTGTCTGACTCTGTGCGACCTCATAGACGGCAGCCCACCAGGCTCCTCCATCCCTGGGATTCTCCAGGCAGGAATACTGGAGTGGGTTGCCATTTCCTTCTCCAACGCATGCATGCATGCATGCTAAGTTGCCTCAGTCGTGTCTGACTCTGTGTGACGCTATGGACAGCAGCCCACTAAGCTCCTCCATCCACAGGATTTTCCAGGCAAGAATACTGGAGTGGGCTGCCATTTATGAGACATACAAAATGGGCAAATCCTGTGAAATTTCAGGAGCTCAGAGGAAATGGTAAAGACCCAGGGATGATGACAACCTGTGGAGGAAGTAATCCCTGTGGTCTGAGTGGTCACAGCATTTCAGTAGGTAGGATGGGTGACCGGTAGACGGGAACTTTGCCGGGCAGACTGTTGGGAGTGGGGCTGGATGTTTGGGCAGGAATGACATAATCACTCAAGCTTGCAAGGGAAAGACAAGAGGAGCAGTGAGGGGGAAGCAAATCACTCGAGGTGAGATTCAGGATACAGAAGCTTCTAGAGAAATACTATTTAAACAGGTCCTAAGAGAACAGCTCTAATTTTTCTTTTGGTTGTTTTTAGTGTAACAATAGTCTTGGTTTTTTATCTACAGTTTTCCCACCTGATCTGATTTACCATTCTTTGAGATTAATTCAGAAGCAGATGGAGAATTAATTTTGTGAGCGCCCCACTCTGCCAACCCCTTTTGAATCTCCAGGCTTTTGGTGGGTGGGCTATAGTGTCACCGATGGGTTTCCCTGGTGGTGCAGATGATAAAGAATCTGCCTACAACATAGGAGACCCGGGTTTGATCCCTGGGTCAGGAAGATCCCCTGGAGAATGGAATGGCAACCCACTCTAGAATTCTTACCTGGAGTATTCCATGGACAGAAGAGCCTGGTGGGCTACAGTCCATGGGGTTGCAAAGAATTGGACATGACTGAGTGACTAACACTTTCAGTGTCACAGATGAGTAAATCTAGATAAAAAGGAATTTAGATATATTTCCTTCAGCACACAGGCCTATCTGGCAGCAGAGGCCTAAGGCTTTTCTGGCTTGTGTCTCTGAGATTATCTAATAGGCATCTGTCCATGTCACGTTTTAGAATATCTGACCATGTCATTTCAGGCACATCAGTCATTCATTCAATAACTACTTTCTGAGCACCTGCTAAGACACATTTTGAGATCCTAGGGCTATAGCAGTGGACAGAATGGATATTCCCTTTTTGCTTCTCAAAAAGATATGCTCCTCTCTTGGGGCTCACGCACAGTGTGACAGGACCACATAGAATTATAGAATAACCACATGATCAGTATCTTCTCAGACTGTCATTTTACTAAATTGTAAGTAATTGAAAATAATCCCCTATATTTTAAAAAATATTTGGAGTAGAAGATTACATTCATATGCATTTTGGAGGAGCTTTTTATTTTGTATGGGGGTATAACCAATTAACAGTGTTGTGATAGTTTCAGGTGAACAGCGAAGGGACTCAGCCATATATATACCTGTATCCATTCTCTCCCAAACCCCCTCCCATCCAGGCTGCCACATAACACTGAGCAGAGTTCCCTGTGCTATATAGTAGGTTCTTGTTGTTATCTGTTGTAAATACAGCATTGTGTACATGACCATCCCAAATTCCCTGACCATCCTTTCCCCCTGGCAACCATAAGTTCATTTTCTAAGTCTGTGAGTCTCCTGTTTTGTAAGTTCATTTGTATCATTTCTTCTTAGAGTCCACATATAGGGGATGTCATATGATATTTTTCCTTCTCTGTCTGACTTACTTCACTCAGTATGACAATCTCTAGGTCCATTCATATTGCTGCAAATGGCCTTATTTCATTCTTGTTAATGGCCGAGTAATATTCCATTGTATGTATGTGCCATGTCTTCTTTATCCATTCCTCTGTCAGTGGACATTTAAGCTGCTTCCGTGTCTTGGCTATTGTAAACAGTACTGCAAAAATTCATATGCATTTTTAACTTGAAGAAAGACTTCAAAGAAATGTCTCACGTGTGACAGATTGTTCTGGGCTGTGTTCTCAGGTCCCCAGAGGTGCACATGTGCACTCCCCCACCTTCAGGAGCACTTTGGTGGAAACATTTGCAAGCACTGCCCTATGTGAAAACCCCTAGGGGACTTGGCCTGGCCTACAGGATCTTGTGAAGTTCAACGTTCTCCAGGATGAGGTCCAAGTCCTCTCTGCTTGTAACTTACACTCCTTGCTTCCTCTGCCTCTTCCTTTGGCAGGAGAGACTGTTCCTTCTTTTTTTTTTTTTTTTAATATATATGTATTTTTTATGTAGACCATTTTTAAAGTCTTTATTGAATTTGTTACTGTATTGTTTCTGTTGTTATTATATTCTGGATTTTTGGCCTCAAGGCATGTGGGATCCTAGCTCCCCAACCAGGGATAGAATCTGCACACCCTGTATTGGAAGGTGAAATCATAATCACTATCAGGGAAGTCACAAGACTCGTTCCTAAATGCATCAATTACATATGACACACATATTCAATATCCACCAGGCTTGGCGCTGGGGTAGGGATCTGTGCATGACAAAATACATTCTTGACCATGACCCACAGGAAGTTGGTCACATTTGGGAATTCCCTGGTGGTCCAGTGGTTAAGATTCTGACACAATTCCCCTGCCAGGGGCCTGGGTTCAATCCCTGGTCAGGGAACTAAGATCCTGCAAGCTGCCTGCTGAGGGGGTAAAAAAAAGAAAGAGAGAAAAGTTGTTTATACTCTTTCGTCTCACCTCCCCTGTCTGGAAAACCTCTCTCCCTCTTTCATGGAAGCAGCCCAAGTATGTGGCTTTGCCTCAAAAGCATGGCTTTCTCTTATTCCCTTCCCTGTAGTACTCAACAGACACCTGTCAAGAGTCTTTGCGTTGTGTCTATTTGCTCAGCTTTTCTCCCACTGGACATTCAGCTTCCTAAGCAAGGACGGTTTTGCACTCATCTTCATAGTCATACCATGCTTGTTACCAGTCCTCAGTGAAAGGAAGCTGAACTAATTAAATTTTCAGAAAGTGAAAATGAAAGTCACTCAGTCATGTCTGACTCTTTGAGACCCCATTGACTATACAGTCCACGGAATTCTCCAGGCCAGAATACTGGAGTGGGTAGCCTTTCCCTTCTCCAGGGGATCTTCCAAACCCAGGGATCGAACCCAGGTCTCCTACATTGCAGGCGGATTCTTTACCAGCTGAGCCACAAGGAAGCCCTAAGTTTTCAGAGGGACATGCAAATTCTCTGGGAAGCTCATCTGAAAGAATTAATTAATTTATTCATCATCTACACATTCATTAATTACTTGCCAGCTTTCTACTATTGAGCCAGGTTTATGAAGATAGTAATAAAAAAAAAAAACAGAATTAGTCTCTTCTCTCATTAAGCTTATAATTGTGTGATGAAGACACAGAAATAAAAGAAAAATACTTAATCATCAGTGTTGTTATATAAAATGTGATCAATTAAATCTAACTAAAATCTGTAAAAGTAAAGAGATGTTTTAAAGGAAAAGTACAGGAAACTATGAACATATATGATTCCATCTTGAAAAATTATACTTTGAGTACTTAATATTCCACACAATTATATTGTTTGGATTATAGCAGAATTCTTCATTTTAAAACCTTATCCTAATTTGTTCAAGCCTTTCCCCTTTTTTTTAAAGAATTTTTTCTTTTCTTTTTTTCCCCCAAACTTTAAACTTTTTATTTTATATTGGGGTATAGCCAATTAACAATGTTGTGGTAGTTTCAGGTAAACAGCAAAGGGACTCAGCCATACATGTACATGTATCCATTCTCCTCTCAACCCCCCTCCCATCCAGGCTGCCACATGACACTGAGTAGAGTTCCATGTATGTTCAAGCCCTTTTTGAACTGTATTTTTAGACTGTTCTGCATCTTGAGGTAATGACTTCTTTTCCATTTTTATATAGGGAAGGGGAGAATTGAAAAGAATAGTCTTTTTCACATTTAAAAACCAGAGCTAGGGTTTCCCTGGCAGTCCAGGGGTTAAGATTCTATGCTTTTTGATCCCTGGTTGGGGAAGTTCAGCATGCAGCTAAAAAGGAAAAAAAAAAAACAAAACAGGGGAAAAAACAAAAAGAGCTAAACTTTCCTGGAGAGGAGGAGTGATAGTTATTCTATACAAACTGTTTCAGAAAACAGAGAAGGAGGGAACACTTCCCAATACATTTTAAGTATTACTGTGGTCCTAAACACCAGAGAAAGGTATACATGCAAAAGAAAGAAAATCAGACCAGTATCCCCCAGGAGCATAGATGCAGTCAGCTCTTCACAAAATCAGATCACACAATAAATGCAAAGAATAATGCATTAGACCAAGTGCGTTTTTTCCTCAGAACATAAGGTTGATTTAACATTAAAAATTAATCACAGCAAGCACCCATATGTATAGCCAAGGAGAAAAGAAATATCATTTCAGTAGATGAAAAAGAATTTTAACAAGTTCAACACCCACTTATGATTAAAACAGGAAAAAGGAAACTTCTTAAAAAAGAAAAAGCAAGGGATTTTCCAGGTGGTCCAGTGGTTAAGACTCTGTGCTCCTGGTGCAGGGCCAGGGTCAGGGAACTAGATCCCTCATGTTGCAACTAAAAAAGATCCCGCATGCAGCAGCAAAGATAGCAGAGCCAAATAAAAAGCAAAACAGAACTACAAGTGAACATTACTTAAAAATTTAATAATCAATGACTTTTTTGCAAATAGACTCACAAAATGCAGAGATAGGAGGAAACTTGTGGAACTTCTATGCTAATAGCTTATTTGATTGAGCGCTTGCTAAGAATTCTATGAACGTTATTTTATTTAATCCTTAAAACTACTCTATAAAATAGTTTCAACTTTTATTCCCATTTTACAGATGATGAAACCGAGGCTTAGAAAAATCAAATAAATTGCCTAAGGAAATACAACTAGTAAATGGCGCAGCCAATAATTGAACTACGATCTGTTGTTTGGAGTTAGTGGCCATTACTACTTCTCACTTCGCCACTTTACCTTATAAATTAAGCAACTGAGCATCAGGTCACACTGATTAAGGTGAATGGCAAATTTAGGACTAGAATTCAGGCTCTCTGACTCCTGGGACACAATGTATTACTTTCACATCTAATCCTCCCACCCCTGCCTTTTCAACAAAACACCCATTATTCCTCCTTGGGAGCTCCAGGCCCAAAATACGAGAGAAATAAATATAATTTAGAGAGCCAAGGATTGCATTTCGTCTCCTGCTTTGTTTAGCATTCAAAACCACGAAGCCACATAGAAGACACTGCCTACTCTCAGAAAAGAGTCATCTTAAAGCAGGATTGAGTGGAACTCTCCCTTTATAGGAATGCAGATGGTGAGAAAGGAAGTGTATTAAAGGGAAAAGGAGGCAAAGAAGGTTAGGGTGAGGGGAGAGGATGACCATGGTTTTCATGTCTTAGAGATTTGAAACTCTGGAGTCCAAGCAAAAGAATGCAGGCGAGGGACTTCCCTGGTGGTCCAGTGGTTAATACTGTGCCCTAGCAATTCAGGGGGCCCAGGTTCAATCCCTTTCAGGGAACTAGATCCTGCATGCCACCACTAAGAGTTCACATAAAGCAACTTTAAAAAAAAGGATCTTGAATCTCGCACCACAACTAAGACCCAGTGTGCCAAACTAAATAAATACATATTTTAAAAGCTGCTTTAAAAAAAAGGAATGCAGGTGATGTAAGTGTCCTAGGAGACTTCAAACTGCCCTTTTGTGACAAAGATCAGTTCCTATCTTCCTACTCACAGCCCCCAGGGCTTCTTAGAGCCACTTGAGAGGTGCTGGGAAGTGGATCCAAGGACATCAAGACTGGAGTTTTGCCCTGCCCTCTGGAAAAGTTTGGTAAAGTTAAAATGAAAAAAATGTGTTGCAACTCGAGCAATGTTAATTAAGAAGAGAAACAGTATGGACTGGATAGCCTCGAAGCACGTCAGGAGGGAGAAGAGCAGTGTGGGCCCCTTCCTTTCAAACAGGCCTAGGTCCCCTAACGGATGTTCTCATCCAGACAGAAAGAAGCCCATCTTCCTTGGTTGGCACTCACCGTGACTGGCATCATTCCTATGGCCTGCCCCAGGTCGAGGAATGTGGAGCAAGCATTTTGAATGATGAACATTGAGCTGTTGAAAATGGTTGCAGGAAAAACAAACTAGTTCAGGAGTCAGAAAATGTGCACAAATCTAAAGCTTGGTTGAAAGTTTTTCTAACACATCATGGTACACATGTGTGTACCATCTTCACACAGAGACAAAAAAGTGGACCTAAGATTTGCAAAATACACCCCAGGTGTATTTCAAAACTAATATACATCATTCCAAAGTAGGATGGAAGTACATGATTGTTTTTCCTTCCTCCAAATTATAGACCCCATGGACTATATAGCCCACCAGGCTCCTCTGTTCATGGGATGTCCAAGGCAAGAATATTGGAGTGGGTTGCTATGTCCTTCTCCAGGGGACCATACCGACCCAGGGATCAAACTCAACGTCTCCTGCCTTGGCAGATGGATTCTTTACTGCTGAGCTACCAGGGAAGACTAAGCAAAACAAAACAAAGGACAGTAACAATGAAACAAGCCTGCAACTTTCTCCCTCCAGAATCTTAAAATAATAAGTATAAAAACAGTGTGGAGAGTGGTCACCTGAGCAGGCTTAGGTCAGGTTGAGTCCTGATTCTGCCTTTTATTGATACTATGTGGCTTTAAGATCCTTAAACTTGTCTAGACCTTGTTTTATAATCTGTAAATTATATAGTAGCAGTCCCTTTTCCATAGGGTTTTTGTAAGGATTAAACAAAGGGATGCTTGTTTTAAAGCACATTGTATGAACTATGTTTTAGCTGTTATTATAAGGACTACAAAAGTGGAAAGAAGGTAGTCATTCTAGGGAGAGCGAGGACATATAGGTAAGCAACCTCTAAGGAAGGAGGGGAACTAAGCAAAGCCTCTGCTAGGACAAACAACATCTTTTTTTTGAGCAAATTGCAGAAAAATATGATTTATATCTTCCTCTGTGCTGATCCACTCTGATGCCAGGGCAATTTGACAGTTTGATGCGATCAAGCAGGCGGCAGCTCTTATTAAGGAACTCATCAAAGGAATTATTAGCAAATTGTCAAAGATAAATACTTCACGATCCCACTTATTTGTGGATTAGGGGAAGCTTTTTGGAGGGTCGATGTGGAGAAGGCTATTTCCTAAATAACAGCTTCTCCAGGGTTTCCTACTTCTCTGTGCTCTCTGGTTATCATTGAGGACCAAGGAATGCCAGAGTTGTTGGGATGACCTGGAAATAGGTTCAGGGTAAGATGAGAAATTTCCAGGAACTTAAGCATAGAGTTGACACGGATCTAGTGACTGGAAATGAGCTGGAAAAGTAAGATCAGGCCAGACCAGGAAAAGTTTGCCTGATTTACTAAGAAGACTAGAGTTTATCCTTGATGCATAAGTAATAGGCAGCCATAAGGGTTTTTAAGCAGGGATGTTACATGCTTAAATTTTTACTCTAGCATGAGAACTCTGTTTACCTGTGTGACAAATGCAAGGGGAGAGCTTGGTTCATGGAAGCCAGATGCGATAAACCCAGTAGCATCAATAAATAAATACTTTTGACCTCGTGAAAATTTTCCTTTCTCCTATTTGCCTCGAGGCCAACAGAATACCTGAGAAATGTGTCAAGCATCCTTGTAATGTTTGTGCTGACATTCTCAAAAGTAAAGTATTTCTATGCAAATGGCCAGTCTGACTTATAGAGCTGATAACCTATATGTATGTAAGGTCAAGGCTAAAGACTGAAAGTTAATATCCCAAGAGGGAAGTACAGTGGAAAACAAAACAAAACCGAACGAGGACAAAAAAACTGAATGAAGTGTCTCTCAAAGGTATTTTTCAGGGATGCAGGCTGGATATTGAACTGTTTGAAGTAAGATGACTGCCCACGGGTTTTCATTTCCAGTATAACAGTTCGTGGCTAGAACCTAGCTTATGACTTTTAAGCAATGCATCTGAAATGTAGGTCCAAAGTTTAACTGTTTAACAAGTGACTAGCCCTAAGTGGAATCTTACTTATGGGCTGTCTGGCTAAGGACTTCTGGTTTTAGGTGCAACAAGTTGTCAACACAGACTGATAGGGTTTGTCTCCGGGTTTGTCTCCTCATTCCAAACTGGGTAAGTAAACCTCCCGTGCCTACTTCCCTGATCCCAAGAGAAGTTTCCAGCAACTCTTCTTTATCCTAGAGCATCAAATTGGAATTGATGAACTTGGAATGCTGGATTTTCCTTGCAGTCCCTTGTTTTAAAGCTCACCAAGTGGTATCAAATTCAGAGGACGGGATCTCAGTGGGAGGAAGGGAGGGAGGGAGGCGGAAGTGAGAGAGGAGGAAGGCTGGCGGACCGGCAGAGTCCCAGAGGGGAGATGGCCATCTCCTAAGAATAAACAGTTTCACCAGAGGTCGCGCTGGGGACATCTGCTGGTTGTTTGCTTTGGACAGCGGCGGCCAAGAGGTCTCAGGGTTAGTGGTCCCCAGAGATCCCGAGCGGCCCCAACCCAGCAGCCTGGCTCCCTGAGCAGCTGCTGGAGCCTGCAGTGGGTCGCCTGGGGCTGCCCTGCGATTTCCGGAATTTCACAGAAGGGGGTTAAGCCAAACCCCAGGGCAGCCACCCGCTAGGGGCCCAGCTCCTCGCAAACAAAAGAAATCAAAATCGGCTGGAGCTGCCGGGCTTCTGTTCGGGGATTGAACAGACCCTGAAGGACGCCCCGTCCCACCCCTCCCCCAGCCTTACTCCGTCTGTTTCCACAGTCAGATGCTCTAAGGACCCTAGACCCCCCAGTCTCCCAGCAGAAAAGCAGAAAGAGCAGTAAGTTGCTTTTCCCTTTAAAGAAAAAAAAAAAAGTTATGAATGTAATTCCACCCCCACCTCCATCCCAAATGACCAGAAACACCCAGGCCCCGGTCCTCTCCTAGATTTCTTTACCTACAAGAGACCTCAATTTCCTCACAAGACAGACAGGAGGGGTAATTTTTTTTTTTTTTTGATGGTGTGGGAGGGGGTGGTGAGGCATTTTTATCAATATAATATAAGATACACAGTAACCTTTTTAAATTTTAAAACTTCATGAAGTTCAAAGATTAATCCATAACTATAGTCTCATTTAAAAAAAAGGAAACCCTTCTAGATCTCCCTCAAACCCTTTCTCCTTAATCCTCCCCCTCTCCCCCATGTCATTCATAAAAGTTATTAATTTTGGGTCTTCCCTGATGGCTCAGTGGATAAGAATTCACCTGCCAATGCAGAAGACAGGGGTTCGGTCCCTGATCCAGGAAGATCCCACATGCCACGGAGCAACAGAGCCCACACAGCAACGAAGACCCAGCACAGCCAAAAATAAATTTTAAAAAAATTTTTAAGTTATTAATTTGGGAACCCCCTGGCAGTCCAGTGGTTAAAACTCCACCCTTCCACTGCAGGTGGTGTGGGTTTGATCCCTGGTTGGGGAACTAAGATCCTATATGACATGCAGCACAGCCCCCCCAACCCCAAAAATTAGTAATTTTATGACTATTCTAGATTTCTTCTTTCAAGGCTGCTGTCCACATCTCATCGTTGTGGTCTCTGCAGATCCAGGGAGGGGCATGTCAAGAAACCAGCAGAGGCTTCTGACAACCTATTCCCTGTGTGGGGGCACAACTGAGTTCCAGTTCCTACTCCCTAATTTTTTTTGCAAGCTGCTTAAGTGGTGTTGTTGCTCAGTCACTAAGTTGTATCTGACTCTTTGTGACTCCATAGACTGCAGCACACTAGGTTGCCTTGTCCTTCACTATCTCCTGGAGTTTGTTCAAACTCATGTTCATTGAGGCAGTGATGCCATCCAACCATCTTATCTTCTTTTGCCCACTTCTCCTCTTTTCCTCAAGCAACATCAGGGTCTTTTTGAATGAGTCATCTCTTCACATCATGTGGCCAAAGCATCCATTCTTCAGGACTTAGCCTACTTTATGGTCCAGCTCTCACGTCTGTACGTGACTGCTGGAAAAACCATATTCTGTATATTTAGGGCTAAATAAAACATATATTAAAATTATTTCATCTGTTTCTCAATGCTTTGACAAGACTACTAGAAAATGTTAAATTACAAGTGGGCTCACATTCTTCCATATTTTCTATTGGATAGCATTGCTTTTCAGTAACATTAACTTTGAGACTTCCCTGATGGTCCTGTGGCTAAGACTCCGAGCTTCCAATACAGGGGGCCCAGGATAGATCACTGGATAGATCACAGGACTTCCCTGGTAGCTCAGCTAGTAAAGAATCTGCTTGCAATACAGGAGACCCCGGTTCAACTCCTGAGTCAGGAAGATCCGCTAGAGAAGGGACAGGTTACCCACTCCAGTATTCTTGGAATTCCACAGACTGTACAGTCCTTGGGGTCGCAAAGAGTCAGACACGACTGAGTGACTTTCACTTTCACAGAACTAGATCCCACACGCTGCAACTACGAGTTCTCATGCTGCAGCTAAAGGTCCCAAGAGCCGGACTTCCCTGGTGATGAAGCGAGCTGTGCTCCTGACCGTGTGATGCAGAACGACATGCAGCTTCCGCTTCTGAGCCCTAGTGAGCCTGATGAACGCGCCTGGAGGAGCACCTACTGCATCGCCCTGTCACACTGCATATCCCCTCCAGCCTGACAACTCACACCTGCTGCCCTCCCAGGGGAAGAAGATTCTCCACCCCCACAAGCCTGGTTCTGGGCCAAGCTCAGGGAGCTTCCAGCTGCCTCAGTATCTTCTGCTCCTTAAATACACGCTCACTACCCTAGGGGAGGCTCTCAGCAGACCCCTAGCATTATTTTCTCTCAGTTCTAATAGTGAGGCTATAATTCTAGACATTCATAAAGGCACACATATCCCATGGAGGATTAGAAGAGGGCAGTGGGAAAGGAGTATGTCAAGGCTGTGTATTGTCACCTTGCTTATTTAACTTACATGCAAAATACATCATGCAAAATGCCAGGCTGGATGCAGTGCAAGCTGGAATCAAGATGGCTGGGAGAAATCAATAACCTCAGATATGCAGATGACGCCACCATTATGGTAGAAAGCAAAGAAGAACTAAAGAGCCTCTTGATGAAAGTAAAAGAGGAGAGTGAAAATGTTGGCTTAAAACTCAACATTCAGAAAACTAAGTCATGGCATCTGGCCCCATCACTTCATGGCAAATAGATGGGGAAACAATGGAAACAGTGACAGGCTTTATTTTGGGGGGCTCCAAAATCACTGCAGATGGGGACTGCAGCCATGAAATTAAAAGACACTTGCTCCTTGGAAGAAAAGCTATGACCAAGCTAGACAGCATGTTAAAATGCAGAGACATCACTTTGCTGACAAAGGCCCACATAGTCAAACCTATGGTTTTTCTAGTAGTCATGTACGCATGTGAGAGCTGGGCCATAAAGAAGGCTGAGTGACAAAGAATTGATGCTTTTGAACTGTGGTGTTGGAGAAGACTCTTGAGAGTCCCTTGGACTGCAAAGGAGACCCAACCAGTCCATCCTAAAGGAAATCAGTCCTGAACATTCATTGGAAGCACTGATGCTGAAACTGAAGGCCACCTGATATGAAGAGCTGACTCACTGGAAAAGATCCCCATGCTGGGAAAGATTGAGGCAGGAGGAGAAGGGGATGACAGAGGATGAGATGGTTTGATGGTATCATCAACACAATGGACATGAGTTTGAGAAAACTCTGGGAGATAGTGAAGACAGGGAAGCCTGGCGCGCTGCAGTCCATGGGGTCGCAGAGTTGGACATGACTAAGCGACTGAACAACAAGGTGTGGCTGTCTGGTTCCCATCTTTGTCATTTTCACAAGATCTATGTGTTCACACAAACTGATTTATATCACAGTTATACCCTGGGGATATAAAAAGGAAGGTCAGGTGTTCCAGTCCACTTGGACGTCTCAATAGACACTGAGAGGAGAACAAGTCATGCTGAAGTGTTTGGGTCCTCCCCTCTCATCACGTCCCCTTTCTTTCTTTTAATTAAAATATAGCTGATGTACAATAACATGCTAGTCAGGTGTGTTACATAGTGGTTTGACATTTGCATCCCCTATGAAATGACCACCATGGTAAGTCTACTAACCAGTGGTCCCCACATAAAGTTATTGCGATATTATTGATCATATTCTGTATGCTGCATATTACATCCCTGTGGCTTATTTATTATATAACCGGAGGTTTGTACCTCTCACCACCTTTCTTTAAAAGTGGATTTGTTCATTTAGCAGGTGTTCTGGGGGCTCCGCTGAGATGTAGCTGGAGTGAGTGCAAGAGATGGGAGAGGAGGTAATCCAGGAGCTTGTGGGGAAGGACCCTGGAGCACTGGTGGGCTGAGACCTTGGAAAGGAAACTACTGGTTTCTGCTTATAAATCTGGTCTTTGAAATAAGCCATCCCATCACTGGTGCCATCTCCCCAGCAATTTTGTACAAAAAAGTCCATACGTGAAAAAAGCTGATGCCTGCAGTGACCTAGTATGCAAAGCACTTCCTTGAAGTCCCCTGGTTTTACAGAGATGTCTGTTAGGTATATTAGTGTTTGCCTGCTTCAGAGCAAGCTGTTCTGGGGACACCTGTGAAGTCACTGACACTCGTCCTCAAGGCTCCTCGCCTTTGCTTTTTATGCCCTTTCCCTCCTCTGCGTTGGTGCCCCCACCGGGTCACTCTCATTCATTCATTCAAAAAGTGGTCACTGACCTTCTAACTACAGAAGCCTTTTACTAGGTACTGAGTATGCCTGCAAAGATGAATAAAATATCGTCACTTTCCTGGAGGACCTCACGATCTGGCGAGGGAGGAGATATATGATTATAATTATAGTGCAACACACTAAGTGCTTGTGAGAGACACACAGGAACAGAGCTGCACTTACGTTCTCCTTGCTCCTACTTACCCAAGTCAGGGAGGAATCTGATCAATTAATTCCTGCTGAGGTACAGAAGCCTGGTGAGAACCTAATGTGTTACCTTTCCCAAGGGCATTTTTGCTAATTTCACAGCATCTTCATTCTTAGCATATTTATTAATCAAAACCAACATAGTATGTCTGTTTAAATCTCTACACTTCTGGTACCACTCCCCTCATTCATGAGTTCATCAACTTTACTCCTGTGCTGATTTGTAACAGTTCCCTGCCCCCTGCCTCTCTGCTTTCTAAAGCCTTCTTCACAGCTGTCAGATTAATCTGCCCACAGCACAGTTCTGACTGTAGCCCTTACATCTCCTGGTCAAGCAATTTAAACTCTCACCACTTCAACTTACTCATTTGTAGGATGGTTGTAATGACGCCCTGCTGATTTCGTTAAGTGTCTGTGGTGAGGAAATGGGATAATGTTTATGAAAAATCTTAATAATCATAAGAGGCTGTTCACATACATTATTATTGTTCTCATTTTACTATGCGGTTTAAAAGCCTTCAGTGGGAGACACACTCTCTGCAGCCTAGCCCTCCAGACTTGAGTTTCAGCTTACATCCTCAAACTCTTTACCTCTCCTTTCCTACAAAATGGATGCTCCATTCTTACAAGGTCAGTGTAGTCAGCACCCTCTGAGCACATCTTCTTACAGCCCCATCTGGACCATTTCCCATGCTATTCCTCCCACCTGGAATGCCCTGTCCTCCACCAGACTCCCTCTACTTTCATCCAAGCCTTACTTTCCTGTCTTTCCTTACTTAGCTTTCCTTACTTAGCTGTCTCAGATGAATGGATAAAAAAGATGTGGTATATATATATAGGCTTCCCAGGTGGCGCTAGTGGTAAAGAACCTGCCTGCCAATGCAGGAGCCATAAGAGACACGGGTTCAATCCCTGAGTCAGGAAGATCCCCTGGAGGAGAGCATGGTAACCCACTCCAGTATTCTTGCCTGGAGAATCCCCATGGGCAGAGGAGCCTGGTAGGCTACTATCCATAGGTTGCAAAGAGTCGGACACAACTGAAGCAACTGAGCACACACACACACAGACACACACACACACAATAGCATATTACTCAGCCATCAAAAATAATGAAATAATGCCATTTTCAGCAATATAGATGGACCTAGAGCCTGACATACTGAGTGAAGTAAGTCAGACAAAGACAAACATCATCAGAGATTACTTACATGTGGAATCTAAAAAAATGATACGAATGAACCTATTTACAAAACAGAAGCAGACTCATAGACTTAGAGAACAAACTTATGGTTACCAGCAGGGAAGGAGAGGGAAGGGACAGTTAGGGAGTTTGGGATGGACATGTACACACTGCTATGTTTAAAATGAATCATCAACAAGAACCGACTGTATAGCACAGGGAACTCAGCTCAATGTTATGGATAACAATCTAAATGGGAAAAGAATAGAAAAAGAATAGATACATTTGTATGTATAACTGAATCTCTTTGCTGTACACCTGAAGCTAACAACATTGTTCATCACCTATAGACTCCAATATAAAATAAAAACTTAAAAAAACAGAAGCCTCTTCAAACCACTCAGGGTCATGGCAATTTCTCCATCTCCTGAGTTCCTTCCTGTAAGAGTACACATGTGACTTGGAGCACAGCCGCCTAATTGACAGACTTACATAACTTATCAGATGGATGTGAACTGTCCCCTCTTCTAAACTAGACAGCCCCTCTTATGGGCTGAATTCTGTCCTACCCAATTCGTATGCTGAGGTCCTAACCCTCAGTACCTCAGAATGTGAAGGTACTTGGAGATAGGGTCTTTACAGAGGTAACTGACTTAAAACAAGGTCATTAGGATGGGCCTTAATCCAATACTATAGGTGTCTTTTTAAGAAGACGAGGGGTCTTCCCTAGTGGTCCAGTGATTAAGAATCTGCCTCTGTTACAGGGGACACAGGTTCTATCTCTGGTCCTGGAACATCCCACATGCCCAGTGGAGCAACTAAGCTGGTGCACCGCAACTACTGAGGCCGCGCCTACACAACACGAGAAGCCCACCTCTGCAATTAGAGAGCAGCCTCTGCTCGCCGCAGCCGGAGCAAGCCTGAGTGTAGCAATGAAGACCTAAGCAGTCAAAAACAAACAAATAAATTTTTCATAAAGGACCTGAAAAAATCAAACCAAAAGATAGATTACAGACTGTGTCAGGGGTTCCCAAGAGCATTAAAAAGAAGAAGAAGAAGAAGAAGAAAAACAAGAGAAGGATAGAAGCTAGACAGGTACAGAGGGAAGACCAGATGAGGACAGAGGGAGAAGGCAGCCGTTTACAAGGCCAGGAGAGATGCTTCAGAAGAACTCAGTCCTGCAGATATCTTAGTCTTGGGCTTCCAGCTTTCCAGAACTGTGAGAAAATCAATTTCTGTTGTTTTCATCACCCAGTATGTGGTACTTTGTTAGGACAGGCCTAGCACAATAATCCTCCCATGATGGAGCCCCTGAAGGGCAGCCACTTTTGATTTTCTCCAAAGCTCTAACTAGGGAATTATTTGCCAAGTCATTTCCCCCTTTCCCTCCATCTTTCCCTCTGTATCTTTTCATGTTGTATATCACTTATGTCCCCACCAGACGGTGCATTCTGAAAGTTCAGGACCACATCTTCTGTTACCCATACTTGGGGGTCCAATAAGGGACTTGGAGCACAGAGGTTGTATAAGAAATGCCCGAAGGGGAAGCATGTTGAAAAAAGTGTTTCAGCCATTGGGCTGATACAGATTGCCCTCAAAGGAAGTTGACTGAGGACATTTGTTCTTTTTGCTAAAGGTTTTCTCTAGGAAACGAGATCTCTTGCCTTGAAACGCATCTGGCTGAGAGAGTACAGAGCAATGACATTAACTGTAATTGACATTAAAGCATCTCCCTGGACCGATGTTGATGGGGCTCCTAAGGTTTCCGGGCTCCTGTTGCAGGAAGCACTGACATTCAAGCTTGCCCATCGTCTGGAACACTGAACGCCTCTCCTCTCCCCAGGCACAGAGCTGCCTCCAGGGTTTGAGCAAATAAGAGTTTCAGCTATTTTCTCTTTACAGAGGAAGGCACAAGTGAAAACTTTTATCTGATCTTCTTTGAAGTTCCTTTTTTCTCCTGCCAGCTTTTCTCCTTTGAGTCCTATTGCCATGACCACATCTGTCTCCAGAGATCTACCTCGCCCACTTAAAATTTTGCCCCAAGTATGGAAAATAGAACGTCCTCTCTCCTTATACCAGCTAATAAATCAGAGGAACATTCAAAAAGAACTTTACTGTGAACTAAAGGAGGACTGAACATATATGTTTATATATAATGCATATATGAAATAGCCTATTTGTGCATGTGAGCATAACAATATTTATGAAGTATTTGTTTTTAAACAATTGGCCCACTTAAATTGCTCACAAGCACTATTATTTCCATCTCTAGGCTGAGAAAAATCTTCTTTAATTCCTTGCCTTTTCTTCCTTTGCTTCTTTTTCTTTTCAGAGATGGTACTGGAATTAAACAGTTGTCATATACCGACCCGGAGAAGGCAATGGCACCCCACTCCAGTACTCTTGCCTGGAAAATCCCATGGACAGAGGAGCCTGGTAGGCTGCAGTCCATGAGGTCGCTAAGAGTCAGACACAACTGAGTGACTTCACTTTCACTTTTCACTTGCATGCACTGGAGAAGGAAATGGCAACCCACTCCAGTGTTCTTGCCTGGAGAATCCCAGGGACAGAGGAGCCTGGTAGGAGGCCGTCTATGGGGTTGCACAGAGTCAGACACGACTGAAGCGACTTAGCAGCAGCAGCAGCATATACCTACCTTCTGGGCAAAAAGTGGGTCTTGGGAATTCCCTGGCAATCCAGTGGTTAGGGCTCCACACTTTTACTGCCGAGGGCCCAGGTTCAATCCCTGGTGGGGGACCTAAGATCCCAAAAGCCCTCGAAGTATGGCAGTGGGTTTGCTGGCCCACCTCAGATGAATACGGAGCCCTTACTCTCCTCAGCTCTCAGTCTCCGCAGGAAGACAGAGATCATGCAGACCCATGAGCATGCAGTCCTCCCACCCCTCCTCCACATAGTGGTGTTGGGGACGATGTAACTGCTCTATCCCGACTTGACTTCTGTTTGTCAGTGAGAAGCTAGTTTCTCTTTATGATTGGAGTATGAACAGCAAACCTGAAGACAGAAAACTAGCTCCCTATCCGAAAGCTCTGACTACATAGCCCTAGATCTTACAGGCATATGGGTTAGTGGGCCAGCCCTCCATGGAGGCCACACAAACAATGGCCTGTCCTGTGGTGTTAATGGGCCCACACTGGTAGGTTTGGAGGTCTCGCACATTTGTGCTATTCATGGAACTAGAGCCTCGAGAAGGTGGATATTTTATCCTGGATTTTTATGTTAGTCTGAAAGGCACCACAGTTTTTTATCATGTCAGATATCATGAAGTAGAGCATAGCACATCAGATAAATAAGGTAACAACTCAGATTTAAGGGATGATCATTGGTTTGGAATTTGGAGGTCCAGGTTTGAGTCCTAGTTCTATCATTAACTAATCTAAATGACCTTTCATCTTTCTGGGCTTCTAAGATGAGAATGGCTTTGCTTTTCCTGACATTATCACAACTCAGTATGGAAACACTGATGGTCTCTCACTGATCAGAAGTTCTGATGGGCAGTTATATATGCCTTTGATAAATTTAATGGAAATGAATTATGTAGTTAGCCTAATTTGGAGGATCAAAAGTATCCCAAATATGGGTCTCACTGGGAGAAAGACAACAGAAAGAACTTTGGTGGTTTAAAAAGTTGGGGATTATTAGATAGATGATACAGAAATCCTCCTAACTCTGAAATTCTAGAATCCTGATTGTGTCTGTATTGTCATTGTACAAGGAAAGTATGTGAAACCTGGGCAAGTGAAAGTGGGAATAGCAAGGTGGTAAGAGATTAGAGAAGACTGGGGAGGAAAAGCATATTTAGTTGATGATCATGATTTGTGATGCAGCAAATCTATTCTCTCATTTAATACAATCTTCCTATGAGGAGGCTTCCCTGGTGGCTCAGAGGGTAAAGCGTCTGCCTGTTTATTTAATTTATATGCAGAGTACATCATGAGAAACGCTGGACTGGAAGAAACACAAGCTGGAATCAAGATTGCCGGGAGAAATATCAATAACCTCAGATATGCAGATGACACCACCCTTATGGCAAAAAGTGAAGAGGAACTCAAAAGCCTCTTGATGAAGGTGAAAGTGGAGAGTCAAAAAGTTGGCTTAAAGCTCAACATTCAGAAAACGAAGATCATGGCATCCGGTCCCATCACTTTATGGGAAATAGATGGGGAAACAGTAGAAACAGTGTCAGACTTTATTTTTCTGGGCTCCAAAATCACTGCAGATGGTGACTGCAGCCATGAAATTAAAAGACGCTTACTCCTTGGAAGGAAAGTTATGACCAACCTAGATAGCATACTCAAAAGCAGAGACATTACTTTGCCAACAAAGGTTCGTCTAGTCAAGGCTATGGTTTTTCCTGTGGTCATGTATGGATGTGAGAGTTGGACTGTGAAGAAGGCTAAGCGCCAAAGAATTGATTATTTTGAACTGTGGTGTTGGAGAGACTCTTGAGAGTCCCTTGGACTACAAGGAGATCCAACCAGTCCATTCTGAAGGAGATCAGCCCTGGGATTTCTTTGGAAGGAATGATGCTAAAGCTGAAACTCCAGGACTTTGGCCACCTCGTGCGAAGAGTTGACTCATTGGAAAAGACTCTGATGCTGGGAGGGAGAAGGGGACGACAGAGGATGAGATGGCTGGATGGCATCACTGACTCAACGGATGTGAGTCTGAGTGAACTCCGGGAGTTGGTGATGGACAGGGAGGCCTGGCGTGCTGCGATTCATGGGGTTGCAAAGAGTCAGACACGACTGAGTGACTGATCTGATCTGATCTGCAATGCAGGAGACAGGGGTTCAATCCCTGGATCGGGAAGATCCCCTGGAGAAGGAAATGGCACCCCACTCCAGTACTCTTGCCTGGAAAATCCATAGACTGAGAAGCCTGGTAAGCTACAGTCCATGGGGTCGCAAAGAGTCGGACACTACTGAGCAACTTCACTTCTTCACTTCACTTCCTATGAGGAAGGTATTATTAGCCTATTGATGGAGAAACAGACTCAGAGAGGTTTGTGTTTGCAGAACTCACAAGTGTGGAGCTAGGATTTGACTTTAGCTTCAAGTTCTGTGGGTTTTAAAAACATATGTCCTTTTTTGATACCATCTCATCATGTCTTTTCATTCAGAGACATGGCAGCCAGCCTCCCTGCTCTGCCCTCAATGACTGGCCTCCTGGCATTCACATGTCTCTGTATAGTTTCTTCCTACACTGAATAGACCCAGTCTTTGTAGGCAACAGGGTTTTGCCGAAATGATGGTGTGAGACTTCTGAGAGTGGGTCATCAACATGTTGTGCCTTCTATCTTGCTTTCTTGGATTGCTCTCTTTCAGCAACACAGGCATCATGGCATGAGGATGATAAAGCAGTGCATGGAAAAGCCCACGACGGGAGAAACTAAGCCTTCTGCCTACAACCAGCATCATGTAAATATACCATCCTGGAAGCTATTGTGGACTGAAGGTTTGTGTCCCCCAAATTCACATACCGAAGCCCTAACTCCCCTCACAGCATGGCCATATTTGGAGATGAAACCTCTAAGGAAGTAATTAAGGTTAAGTGAGGTCACAGGGTCGGGGTAGGGGGCTAATGATTAGCGTTCTTAAAAGAAGAGAAGCAGAGAGCATGCACACCACATCTCCCTCCTTCTCTCTCCATCTCCCCCTGTCTCCCTCCCTGTACCCATATACCAAAGAAAGGCCATGTGAAGTCATAGTAAGGAGCTGCCATCTGCAAGCAAGGAAGAGAGCCTTCAGAAGAAATCCATTTGCTGGCACCTTGATCATGAATTTCCAGCCTCCAGAACCACGAAAAAATAAATGTGTTTCTTAGCCAAAATATCAAGCCACTCAGTCGGTGATATTTTGTTATCACATTAGCCTGAGCTAACTTATACCAAAGAAGCAGATGGATCCTTCAGCCCCAGCCAAGCCTTCAGATGATTGTAGCCTCAGCTTGACTGCAAACTCAGGATCCTAAGCCAGAACCAGCTGGTAAGCCTCTTCTGAATCCCTAACCCACAGAAACTGTGAAATAAGAAATGTGTGTTGTTTTAGTCACTTAATTGGAGGGCGGATGCTTCTATATGCAGCAATAGTGACTGATGCAAGAAGTAAGGGAGAGGGCTGTTTAGGGCCAGGCAGTACCCGAAGGGCATTTTGCATAACTGAAGGAAAGACACATCATTTGTGAGACTTCACTTGTGGGACAGAGCCCAGCTATGTTTCATCCCACAGGTGAACTTCCTGGGTGGTCCAGTGGTTGGGGCTCTGACCATCTTATGCAAGAGGCACAGATTTGATTGGCCAGAGAACTAAGGGGCTTCCCAGCTAACTCAGTGGTAAAGAATCTGCCTGCCAATCAAATCCCAAAAGATGCTTCCTTCCTCCCAAAAATAATTGCTTAGCATTCCCAGCAGCAGTGCATATGGCTTATTGTATATGGCTCTAGGGGAAATCTCCTCAAATATCACTACTTGGACACTCTCTTTCCTGATCTCTGTCTTTTATTTTGCTAACAAATTATTCTGGTTAATATTTCTATTGAATGTTGAAGTTTATGACCAAGTTAATGTTTAAGAATTTTAGGAGTGGGATTTCCCTGATAGTCCAGTAGTGAAGAATCCACCTACCAATGCAGGCGACAGGTGTTCAATCCTTGGTCTGGGAAGATTCCACATGTCCCAGAGCAACTAAGCATGTGTACCACAACTACCGAGCTGGTGCTCTAGGGCCTGTGAGTCGCAACTACTGTAGAGCTCACGCACTGCAACTAGAGAAAGCCTGTGTACAGCAACGAAGACCCAGTGCAGCCAGGAGAACGTTGGAATCACAGATGTTAAATACCTTTGACCAATTTATCAGCTGGCTCCTTATTCTAAAATAAAATTAAGAGGAACTGGGAGAGGAGGTGACAATGTCTGAGAAGGTTTAGGACAGGAGCCTAACCTTAAATAATTCTAGTTCAGGAGAATCTGGGAACATTAGAGCTAGGATGTCTCAGAAGTGCCGCAGGATAAGCTCTCTTTCTCAGGATAAAGAAGAAACGAGGGCCCAGAGGCTAAGTCGCTTCCCCGAGTGTACATGATGTGCGTGTGAATGATGGAGCAGAGCCTGGAGCTCTGGCTTTTGGATTCAGTGCAGACTGTCTTATCTCGGGGATGGGGGGAGAACGCCAAGCCAGTGCTTCTTCTGCAGGGGATCCTGACCTCTCCCAGCTCTGCACTACTTCCTTCCCCGAAGCCATTTCTTCCTTAAATGATTTTTTTCCCTGCTCCTTCCTACGTGGTCCCTCCTACACAGCCAGCCCTCTCCCCAGGGCTGCTCTGGCAGGTTTCCATCACTCAGCCCACTTGAAAGCACCCTCTGCCGCTTTGCTAGAACCCTGATACCCAGCCAGGCTTTATCAGGTAGGAAAGTGGGGGAAGGGAGAGTGCCCTCAGTGACGGGGTGAGGCGACTGGGGCTCTAATATCGATCGGCCACCAAAGATCTGCCCTGGAATCTTAGGCAAGTCACGTACTGCTTCTCAGCCTTGGAGTGCCCTTCCAATTACAGTCCGCCGCCCCATCAATCAGAGAGAGCCGTCTCTTTTAATGAGTGAGCTAGCTAACTCTCAGCATGCCTACATAATGGAATGCTGCAGTCTTAATAAAATGCTTCTCTCCTGGAGGAGACTAAGAGCGAGAACAATGGTGGAGAATTCAGACACTCTGGACGCTGCTGGAAATCAGCCTTGGGGACTTCAGGGACAGTGCCAGCTCAGCCTGCCTGTTTTGGTAGGACCCAGTCTCTTAGCTGGGCCTCACCATCTCCCTTTTTAAGGCACTATTCATTATTCTCATATATGTTATGCCATCAGATATATGATTTTAGTTTTGCAATAAATCACAAAGCCAATAGAGTACCTGAATATTTCAGTCTCTAAAACCAGGATTAGGGCTTCTCTGGTGGTCCAGTGGTAAAGAATCTGCCTGCCAATGTAGGAGATGTGGGTTTGATCCCTGGGTCAGGAAGATCCCCTGGAGAAGGAAATGGCAGCCCACTCCAGTACTCTTGCCTGGGAAACCCCATGGACAGAGGAGCCTGGCGGGCTACAGTGCATGGGGTCACAAAAGAGTCGGACATGACTTACCGACTGAAAAACAAAATCAAGATTAGTTTCACTCTTGTCCTCATACTGTGCAAGGTCGAACACAGGGGCTTTGGAGCTAGACAGACCTGGATTCAAAATTGGCTTTACCACTTCCTGGCTGTTGGACCTGAACAAGTTACTTCCCTCTCTGAGCCCCATGCTGTTTCCATCTACCAGGTGTGGGGCTAGTAATCCTCAGCCCCTGGGGTAGTTGTGAGGGTCACAGTGAGATCATCACATAAAGGGCTTCACAGTGTATGGCACAGAGGAAATGCTCAGTGAGTATAAGCTATGACTATTGCTATCTGTATTTAATTCTCTGAGCTCCTTTATGTGCCAGGAATTATACTAGTCACTGGGGATTCAAATATAAAAGACAGTTGTTCCCTCAAGAAGTTCATGAAGTAGTTGCCATGCAAGCCTGGTTCTAAGACATTTGTAAAATGTGGAAGGAACAAAGATCTGTCAAAGCATTAAAGAAATGAATGTGCTGAAATATGGATGGGTGTGTGTTATTTTAAAAAATGAGAACCACAAAGCAGACACTGGTGGTAAGAATTTATTTCGACAGTCCAGCTATACCCTCATGAACTTAATTTTTCCTTGCCTGTGAAGGTAAATAAATACTGACATTTTGGGAAGGACAGTCCTTAGAAGCAGATTTTGCTGAGTGGCTTCTCTATAGGTTTTTATAATGTCCTAAGTGGTGGTTCAGGGCTTCCCAGGTGGCTCAGTGGCAAAGAATCTGCCTGCCAGTGCAGGAGATGTGGGTTTGACCCTTGGATCAGGAAGATCCCCTGGAGGATGAAATGGCAACTCACTCCAGTATTCTTGCCAGGGAAATCCCATGGACAGAGAAGTCTGGTGGGCTACAGTCCATGGGGTCAAAAAGTCAGACATGATTTAGCGACTAAGCAACAACAGCAACACAGTGCTGGCTCACGTGACACTGACTGTTTATTTTAAGGGAAATCAGAGCACAGCAGACACGCAACACCAGAGCCTAGGGAATGGGTGGCTGAATGGTGCTGAGTTATTTGGGATGGTTTGGTTAGAGACAGGGCTTTGATGTACTGATTTCCCAGTGCAGAGAATGGCGGGGACTTGCTGTGGTTCTCCTGTTTAGAAGCCTCCTCGCCTTATAAACACCCGAGGCATGAATGTTTCAAGAAGCTGACAAAGAGCTTGCCAACTTTGTGTGGCAAATACAAAGTTGTATTTGAGCTCAAATACCTTGAGCTTGCCTCTGTCAATTGTTTGAGACAGGTAGCTTGAGGTTGCTTGGCTTTCCTATGACAGCGATATCAAAAAGGGGCAGGAAAGGCTGCTACTCACTCAAAGGTCTATTTGAGGGCAAACATGGTGCCCAGCCCTGGGCTCTGCATGATGGAATTTGTAAGGGAAGTAGTTGAAAACCTTGGTCTCCAACTGCAAGTGACAGATAATCTATTTGGGAAGGTAAGGACTAAGCTGGATACAGCAAAGAATACATATATATATTAACTTCTTTGGGATCTTCAGTCATTTATTTATTTTTGGCTGTGCTCAGTCTTCTTTGCTGTGCACAGACTTTCTTCAGTTGCAGTAAGCGGGAGCTACTCTAGTTGTGGTACATGGGCTTCTCATTGCAGTGGTTTCTCTGTTGTGGAGCATGGTTTCTAGGGCACAGGCTCAGTAGTTGTGGCACACGGGATTAGTTGTCCCACAGCACGTGGGATCTTCCAAAACCAGGGACAGAACTGGTATGCCTTGCATTGGCAGGCAGGTTCTTGACCACTGGCCCATCAGGGAAGCCCGGGAGCAAAGAATTTAATCCATTGGTGGTGGTTTAGTCAATAAGTTGTGTCTGACTCTTGGGACCCCATGGACTGTAGCCTGACAGGCTCCTTTGTCCATGATATTCTCCAGGCAAGAATACAGGAGTGGGTTGCCATTTCCTTCTCCAGGGGAAATCTTCCCAACCCAGGGGGTCTCCTGCATTGCAGGCAGACTCTTTACTGAGCTATGAGGGAAGCCCTTAATCCATTAAATATTTACAAAGACCCTGCTGCTGCTCCTGCTGCTGCTAAGTCGCTTCAGTCGTGTCCAACTCTGTGCGACCCCATAGATGGCAGCCCACCAGGCTCCCCCGTCCCTGGGATTCTCCAGGCAAGAACACTGCCCTACCGTGTGCTAAACCAGTCACACTTAGTCCATAAGAGGCTCTATGGTTTCTTTTCTTTTCTTTGTTCTCTTTTGCAGAATCTCAGTTTCCTGACCAAGGATCAAACCCACACACTCTCAGTGGGAAAGTGTCTTAACCGCTGGACCACCAAGAAAGTCCCTGTGGTTTCTTTTCTTTAGATACAGAATGACTGGGGCTTATCTGCAGAGCAGTGATCCAAGAGTCATTTTCAGAGCAGCATCAACATTATCTGGGGACGTTACAAATGCAAATTCTTGGTCCCCTTCCCACAGTCTCTGGGGTGGGACCCAGCAACCTACATTTTAACAAGCCCACCAGGCGCTTATCACACACATACATACACACACACAAGAATCTGAGAACCGTCTGATTCAATAGGCTTGGTGTGGGATGTAGGGGACAGATGTGTTTTGCACATTTAGAGGGACAGATGTGCAAAAGGGCCAGAGGCAGGAAGGAGTGGGAAGAGCAGACAGTAGCCCGCTCTTTTCTCGGCCCTGAAGTAAGCACCCATTTATTCATTTAACACATATTTCCTGAATGTCTACTCTTGCAGCTGATTATTTCTGATTTCTAGCTTACCAATTTCCAAACATGGGCATGGAACAACAGATTGGTTCCAAATCGGGAAAGGAGTACGTCAAGGCTGTATATTGTCACCCTGCTTATTTAATTTATATGCAGAGTACATCATTCGAAATGCTGGGCTGGATGAAGCACAAGCTGGAATCAAGATTGCTGGAAGAAATATCAATAACCTCAGATACTAGATGACACCACCCTTATGGTAGAAAGCAAAGAAGAACTAAAGAGCCTCTTGATGAAAGTGAAAGAGGAGACTGAAAAAGTTGGCTTAAAACTCAAGGAGGGAGGAGGGTTCAGGATGGGGAACACATGTATACCTGTGGCGGATTCATTTCAATATTTGGCAAAACCAATACAATATTGTAAAGTTTAAAAATAAAATAAAATAAAAAACTCAACATTCAAAAAACTAAGATCATGGCATCCGCTCCCATCAGTTCAGTTCAAGTTCAGTTTAATTCAGTCGCTCAGTCGTGTCCAACTCTTAGCGACCCCATGCACATGAGGCCTCCCTGTCCATCATCAACTCCCGGAGTTTACCCAAACTCATGTCCATTCAGTCAGTGATGCCATCTAACCATCTCATCCTCTGCTGTCCCCTTCTCCTCCTGCCTTCAATCATTCCCAACATCAGGGTCTTTTCAAATGAGTCAGCTCTTTGCATCAGGTGGCCAAAATATTGGAGTTTCAGCTTCAACATCAGTCCTTCCAATGAACACCCAGGACTGATTTCCTTTTGGATGAACTGGTTGGATCTCCTTGCTGTCCATGGGACTCTAAAGAGTCTTCCACAACACCACAATTCAAAAGCATCAATTCTTCGGCGCTCAGCTTTCTTCACAGTCCAACTCTCACATCCATACACAACTACTGGAAAAACCATAGCCTTGACTAGATGGACCTTTGTTGGCAAAGTAATGTCTCTGCTTTTGAATATGCTGTCTAGGTTGGTCATAACTTTCCTTCCAAGGAGTAAGCATCTTTTATTTTTATTTATTTATTTATTTTTTTAGCGTCTTTTAATTTCATGGCTGCAGTCACCATCTGCAGTGATTTTGGAAGCCAAAAAAACAAAGTTAGCCACTGTTTCCACTGTTTTCCCATCTATTTGCCATGAAGTGATGGGACCGGATGCCATGATCTTAGTTTTCTGAATGTTGAGCTTTAAGCCAACTTTTTCACTCTCTTCTTTCACTTTCATCAAGAGGTCCCATCACGTCATGGCAAATAGATGGAGAAACAATGACAGACTTTATTTGGGGGGGCTCCAAAATCACTGCAGATGGTGACTGCAGCCATGAAATTAAAAGATGCTTGCTCTTTGGAAGGAAAGCTATGACCAACCTAGACAGCACATTAAAAAGCAGAGAAATTACTTTGCCAACAAAGGTCCATCTGGTCAAAGCTATGGTTTTTCCAGTACTCATGAATGGATGTGAGAGTTGGATTGTAAAGAAAGCTGAGCGCCAAAGAATTGATGCTTTTGAACTGGGGTGTTGGAGAAGACTCTTGAGAGTCCCTTGGACTGCAAGGAGATCCAACCAGTCAGTCGTAAAGGAAATCAGTCCTGAATATTCATTGGAAGGACTGATGCTGAAGCTGAAGCTCCAATACTTGGCCACCTGATGCAAAGAACTGACCCGCTGGAAAAGACCCTGATGCTGGGAAAGATTGAAGGCAGGAAGAGAAGGGGACAACAGAGGATGAGATGGTTGGATGGTATCATTGACTTAATGGACATGAGTTTGAGTAAGCTCCAGGAGTTGGTATGGGACAGGGAAGCCTGGCGTGCTGCGGTCCATGGGGTCGCAAAGAGCTGGACATGACTGAGCAATTGAACTGAACTGAACAATTTCCAAACAGGATTTGAGGTGGTTTACCACCATGAACAGTGTCAGAATTTATTTTTGGGGGGCTCCAAAATCATCTCAGATGGTGACTGCAGCCATGAAATTAAAAGACACTCACTCTTTGGAAGGAAAGATATGACCAACCTCGATAGCATATTCAAAAGCAGAGACATTACTTGCCAACAAAGGTCCATCTAGTCAAGGCTATGGTTTTTCCAGTGGTCATGTATGGATTTGAGAGTTGGACTGTGAAGAAAGCTGAGCACTGACGAATTGATGCTTTTGAACTG
Organism: Bos indicus; assembly: GCF_029378745.1. Classification (NCBI taxonomy): domain Eukaryota; kingdom Metazoa; phylum Chordata; class Mammalia; order Artiodactyla; family Bovidae; genus Bos; species Bos indicus. The sequence continues at coordinate 34,156,196 of NC_091774.1, forward strand.
TGGTGTTGGAGAAGACTCCTGAGAGTCCCTTGGACTGCAAGGAGACCCAACCAGTCCATTCTAAAGGAGATCAGTCCTGGGTGTTCTTTGGAAGGACTGATGCTAAAGCTGAAACTCCAATATTTTGGCCACCTCATGCGAAGAGTTGACTCACTGGAAAAGACTCTGATGCTGGGAGGGATTGGGGGCAGGAGGAGAAGGGGACGACAGAAGATGAGATGGCTGGGTGGCATCACCGACTCGATGGACATGAGTTTGAGTGAACTCCGGGAGTTGGTGATGGACACGGAGGCCTGGCATGCTGCAATTCATGGGGTTGCAAAGAGTCGGACACGACTGAGAGACTGAACTGAACTGAACCACTATGAAAATTCATCTAACACAGGAGCATAAATAATGCAAATAGAACAGAGTCCCGTTAAAAGAAACTGGGAAACAGATCTCTCAGGCACTGGGATGAGAGGATTGAGGGCTGGGTGGGAGCAAGGCCCTGTGAGAAACGCTGTGAGGTTTGTTGAGAGAGATGGGGGACCCCACCAGGGAAGATGAAAGTGCATTTATTTATTTATGGCTCCACGGTATGTGGGATCTTAGTTTCCAACCATAGGTCAAACCCGTGCCCCCTGCAGTGGAAGCTTGGAGTCTTAACCACTGGACCACCTGCAAAGTCCCATAAATGACCATATTTGAGCCCAGAGTTGTAGCACTTTCCAGATCACTTTGAGCTGGGGAAGTGGGTGTCCATGTGCCTTGAAGGAGGGAGCGGGTTTGGGGGCTGAGATTAAAGCCAAGGTTAGAAGTGGGAAGGGACACCAGTGGGAGGAAGAGAATCCACCAAGTCCCTGAGACAAAGAAGTGGTAGACAGAAGGAGTAGGAGAAATCAATGGGAATCCTGAGATTTCTCACACCGAAGAGGCAGAGGTAAATTCAAGAGGGTCTTCACTGTAGCTGGAGAAATCTGTGTTCCGTTTGCTAGTGAGTCATGGAAGGCATTTGGAGGGGAGCAGGCTGGGGGCAGTCATGTCTTGAGAAGATGAGTTTTTAAGACGCACATAGGATGGGGTGGAAGTAGCATGTATGGGTGGGGAGACCACTGAGGAGACTGGGTCTAACCTAGAGGACGGGAGGAGGGCCCGAGCAAGAGAAGGGAAGGTCACTGACAGAGAGGCTTTGAGATTATAGCAGACAGCTCGCTACTCAAAGTGTGATCCAGGGACCTGCAGCGCCAGCGTCAACAGGAGCTTGTTAGAAAGGCAGGACCCTAGACCGAGTCTGACCCCTACAGAGTCAGAATCTGCTTTTTTTATTAAAAAAAAAAAAAAAAGAATCTGCATTTCAATAAGAGCTCCAGGTGATCTGCATGCATAGAGTGTTAGAGAAGAATGGGTATTCTGTCTCCTTGCTGCTGCTGCTAAGTCGTGGTGTCCGACTCTTAGTGACCCCATGGACTGCAGCCCACCAGGCTCCTCCATCCATGGGATTTTCCAGGCAAGAGTACTGGAGTGGGGTGCCATTGCCTTCTCCGTTTGTCTCCTTAGGGAGGTTTATTACTAGGTATTTTATTCTTTTTGATGCTATGGTAGATGGGATTGTTTCCTTGACTTCTCTTTCTGGTCTTTCATTGGCAGTGTAGAGCTACCACATGATCCATCAATCCCACTCCTGGGTGTATATCCAGAAAAGATGAAAACTCTTAATTCAAAAAGATGCATGTACCCCAATGTTCATTGCACCACTGTTTATAATAGCCAGAATGTGGATGCAACCTAAATGTCCATCAACAGAGGAATGCAAAAGAAGATGTGATATATATATATACATTAGAATATTACTCAGCCATAAAAAAAGATCAAAATAATGCCATTTGCAGCTACCTGGAAGGACTTAGAGATTGTCATACTAAATGAAATAAGTCAGACAGAGAAAGATAAATATTGCTTATATGTGGAATCTAAAAAAGGGCATAAATAAATCTATATGCTAAACAGAAATAGAGTTACAGATGTAGAAAACAAACTATGGTTACCAGATGGTAAGAGGGGGGAGGGATAAATTGGGAGATTGCAACTGACATATACACACTGCTATCTACAAAGCAGATAACTAATGACCTACTGTACAGCACAGGGAACTCTACTCAATATTCTGTAATGACCTATATGGGAAAAAAATCTAAAAAAGAGTGGAGATATATATATGTATAACTGAAATACTTTGCTGTACACTTGAAACTAACATAACATTGTAAATCAACTATACTCCAATAACATTTTTAAAAATAAACCTTTCTGTGACTGCAGATTGAGAAGTAACTGGCAGAAGGTCTGGTGAGGTGCTGCCCATAAGAATGAAGGCTATATTAGCAGAAGATGGTATCAGCCGTAAAAAAAAAACCCAACAGTTTATGAGGACCCAGCAACTTCCCAAATACAGGAAGAAGGAAAAGATTTGACAATAACATCAGATGTTTTGAGGGCTGGACCATAAACGGTTGAGGGTAGAGTCAGAATCAGTTTTCATTAAGGCTGAGTGGACCAGACTACTGACTAGCTGGGGGTTCCAGGGCCCATAGCTAGAAGGATATGTCAGGAACCAGAATATTTGCTTAATTTTTGTATACTATAAATCATTGTATGGTGGAGCCACTTAAATCATATTTTTGTAAAATTTTCTTTGTAAAATGGAGAGATAACAATATTGCCCAGATACAAATTTTATAAAAAAAAAAATTCACATTAATTCACCAAATGCTTGCTAACAAGAACAATAATAGTGATGATAATAACAGCAACATATATTCCCATTTATTAAGTGCTCACTCTGTTGTATGGACAGTACTAAGTCATTTACTTCTAGGCAAATCAATAGTAACGTGCCAATCAAAAACTTCCCTTAATTGTTACAGACTTTTATCCCCCTTTGTATCATATAATTAATCTATTTATTCATCTGTTTCCCCCATTTGACTCTTCATAATTTTTCCCTTACTTAACATAGTGCCTCACAGCGAACTCATTTATTTTTTTTTAAATGAATGAAAAATCAATTGAGTGAGAATAGCTATTTGTACAATGCTTTGTTTTAATGTTTTGGCATATACTAATATATCTGCCTCAAATAGGAAGACACAAATGAGTCATTCTCCTGTTCCCAGTATTGAACCAGTGTCAGGCATATAGCAATGACTCAATAAACTTGGATGAATGAATGAATTTGTAGTTTGCACTAAAAAAGGTTTTTAGAATGTGATAACAAACTCCTCAATTTAATAAAAACAGGACCTCAGAATCCTTGGATTTGAAGCTAACCAAAGAATGTTGAAACATAACCAAGTATGTTTTCATTTAGCCAAGGAATAAAGGATGTCATCACAGAAAGGTCATGATCTTTACAAAGTTCCAGAAAAAGAACCAGAAGAATGAAACTGTGACAGTGTCATTCCACCCTGTGCAGGGAACAAGCTGTTCTGATAAGAACAGGTACCTCTTCAGACTGGAGCACCTCATCAGCATCTCAGATCCTTCAGCCTGATGGAAGGATCCTCATATTCACCGCAGCCACTTCTGGTCTGTCATCTGGCCTCCCGAGCACATGTACCTCTCACCCCCTCTATGGGAGTGTCCTGAACAAGTAACTAACCTTCAGCTGCTAAAAAGTCCTGACAGAATATTGAGAAGTTTGAATCCCAGTTCCATCATATGGTAAGTCTGAAACCTTGAACAAGTTACTTGGCCTCTATGATAGTCTTAGAAGGGCTTCCCAGGTGGCAGAGAGGTAAAGAATCCACCCACCAATGCAGAAGATGCAGGAGACTCAGGTTGGATCCCTGGGTCAGGAAGATCCCCTGGAGGAGGGCACGGGAACCTACTCCAGTATTCTTGCCTGGAATTTCAAGGACAGGGGAGCTCGGCAGGCTACAGTCCCTGGGGTCGCAGAGAGTCAGACATGACTGAGCCTGCACGCAATACAGCCAATAAGCCTTAGTTTCTTCATCTGTAAAATATGATTAAACCTGACCTCTCAAGGTTCAGTTCAGTTGCTCAGTTGTGTCCAACTCTTTGCCACCCCATGGACCACAGCACGCCAGGCTTCCCTGTCCATCACCAACTCCCAGAACTTACTCAAACTCATGTCCATCGAGTCAGTGATGCCATCCAACTATCTCATCCTCTGTCGTCCCCTTCTTCTCCAGCCTTCAATCTTTCCCAGCATCAGGGGCTTTTCCAGTGAGTCAGTTCTTTGCATTGGGTGGCCAAAGTATTGGAATTTCAGCTTCAGCATCAGTCCTTCCAATGAATATTCAGGACTGATTTCCTTTAGGATAGACTGGTTGAATCTCCTTGCAGTCTAAGGGACTCTCAAGAGTCTCTTCCAACACCACAGTTCAAAAGCATCAGTTCTTTGGTGCTCAGCTTTCTTTATAATCCAACTCTCAAATACATGCATGACTTCTGGAAAAACCATAGCTTTGACTAGACAGACCTTTGTTGGCAAAATAACGTCTCTGCTTTTTTTGTTTGTTTTTTATTTTTTTTTATTTTTATTTTTTTTGTTTTTTTTTTTTTTCGTCTCTGCTTTTTAATATGTTGTCTAGGTTGGTCATAGCTTTCCTTCCAAAGAGCAAGCATCTTTTAATTTCATGGCTGCAGTCACCATCTGCAGTGATTTTGGAGCCCCCCAAAATAAAGTCTGTCACTGTTTCCATTGTTTCTCCATCTATTTGCCATGAAGTGATGGGATCAGATGTCATGATCTTAGTTTTCTGAATGTTGAGCTTTAAGCCAACTTTTTCACTCTCCTCTTTCACTTTCATCAAGAAGCTCTTTAGTTCTTCTTCGCTTTCTCCCGTAAGTGTGGTGTTATTGATATTCCTCCTGGCAATCTTGATTGCAGCTTGTGCTTCATCTAGGCCAGCATTTCACATGATATACTATGTATATAAATTAAATAAGCAGGGTGACAATATACAGCATTGGCATACTCCTTTCCCAATTTGGAACCAGTCTGTTGTTCCATGTCCACTTCTAACTGTTGCTTCTTGACCTGCATACAGATTTCTCAGGAGGCAAGTCAGGTGGTCTGGTATGCCCATCTTTTTCAAAATTTTCTAGTTTGTTGTGATCCACACAGTCAAAGGCTTTGGCATAGTCAATAAAGCAGAAGTAGATGTTTTTCTGGAACTCTCTTGTTTTTTCGATGATCCAACAGATGTTGGCAATTTGATCTCTGGTTCTTCTGCCTTTTCTAAAAGCAGCTTGAACATTTGGAAGTTCACAGTTCACATATTGCTGAAGCCTGGCTTGGAGAATTTTGAGCATAACTTTACTAGAATGTGAGATGAGTGCAATTGTGTGGTAGTTTGAACATTCTTTGACATTGCCTTTCTTTGGGATTGGAATGAAAACTGACCTTTTCTAGTCTGTGGCCCCTACTGAGTTTTCCAAATTTGCTGGCATATTGAGTGCAGCACTTTAACAGCATCATCTTTTAGGATTCGAAATAGCTCAACTGGAATTCCATCACCTCCACTAGTTTTGTTCGTAGTGATGTTTCCTAAGGCCCACTTGATTTCATTATAGACCTTAAAAAATTAATTAATGTAGGGACTTCTCTGGTGGTTCAGTGGCTAAGACTCTGAGCTCCCAAAGCAGGAAGCCCGGGTTTTATCCCTGTTCAGGGAACTAGATTCGGCACACTGCAACTAAAAGAAGATTGAAGATCCCACATGCTGCAGCTAAGACCTGATGCAGCCAAATAAATAAATAAAATAAATATTAAAAAAAATTTTAAGTAAATAAGCAATAAATTAGTGTATATAAAGCTCCCAACCCAGCATCTGGTATTAAGGACAAAACTATCAGTGCTTCCTTCTACCCCTTGTCTCTGCCCATCCCTCCCCTACCCACCCATACCCCTATCATGGTTAACAAGGTCATTATTATCATTCTGCATTCTGACACATGCATGTAGGCCCATGGTGACCACCTTACAGTACTGGTTTTCTTTGGTCTCAGCAGCCAGCAAGCCTCCATTACATGGAGTTTCCATCTTTCAAGCAATTCACTCGCTGGCTTTGAGGACAGTGTCCTTGTTACTCAACCTTGACTCTGCAGGACTGTTTCCAAACCCACCTCTTAATCTTTCACCATCAGAGTCACCAGGAGAGCATGGGGTCTACCTAAGACCCATGTAATCTAGTGCCCTCTCTGAAGCAGACACCATGGAAATCACAGCAACAAGTCACAGGTTACCAACCAGACTGGACTGTGGACACTGTCAAGCCATCTTTCTCTTTCTTGAGCAAGGTTAAAGGTGCCCTACTCCCAGTATTATAAAAAAAAAAAAAAGAATCTTAAATTACATTTTAAGGGAAAATCAGAGAAAACTTCAAGGGGTGTAGGGGCTGAAATTCCTACCACAAAACCATATGGGCTTGTCATACATCAAAACTCTCTAGGGACTTCCCTGGAGGCCTTGTGGTTAGACTCTGCATTTACAACGCAGGGGGTGTGGGTTCGATCCCTGATCAGGGAACTAAGATCCCACATGCCGCCAAGCACAGCCAAAACAAACAAACAAGACATTTCTCTACAAATCCATGATTTGTGGCCTCAATCCATCCAAACCCTTCAACTCCCTTTCAGCACTGGCTTGCTCTTACATCTCAGGCCTAAAGGGGGAGCAGCTGAGGCCAGGTTCTGGGACCATGTAGCATGTGGAGGTAGGCAGGTGGCCCCATCCCCCGGCCCACCCCACTCCTGCCTTCCCTCGGCCAGGTGCCTCTCCTCCAGCTTCATCACTTTTGCCCAACTCCAGGGCTTCACTCGCTTCAGAGGGATTGACTATAAATGGTCATCATGGGGAAGCAGCCAGAATGCCAAGAGCTACAAGCCTGACAGAGCTTGTGTATCAGCCTGACAGCTTCAATAGCCCAGAGTCTACATGGAATCCCAAACAGCCCTTGTTTCTTCCTCCCCGACCACAGGCCTTCTGCCTGCCTCCGTGGCCTTGTTTAAATAAGATGAGGGCAGGCTGTGTTTGGACCAGAAGGCCGGGGACCTTCCCCCAGTGCCAGAGGACGGGTCAGCAAGTCAGGGCTCAGACTGAATGCAAACTGCTCTCCTGAGGCCCTCTGACCTCCAGAAACTGGGCACCGAAGGAGTTCTATCATCTCAGAAGCAAAGGAGAGGCCTGTCTATGACCAGCACCAGCGACTGGGGTCTGTGTGTGGTCACAATTACAGGTAAATGACCGTCTCCGGGGCACAGTGCCGGGCTTGGTGGAGTAACATCCACACAGCAGGGGCACAGAGTACTCAGTAAGTGAGTGCTCTTATCATCAATAATCATGCAGGTCATTCTACAGAGGTGAATTATTATTCACTACTATATTCTTTTTTTTCTTTTTGGTAGCTGAGGAAACAGACCCTTAGATACGTTCAAAAACTCATTCCAGGTTTCATCACATTCAAGTCAGAAAGAAGGGGTGTAAAGTCAGACATGGTGCTATAGCCTCCCTTCTGTGCCACCTCTTACCGTGGTGACAAGGAGATGACCACGGATTACAGCCCAGTCAACTCTTTACTCTGATCTTGAGGTGTGACTTAAAATTAACAACCCCTAAGGATTCCTCCAATGTTACCTGCTGTGACTTCAAGTTGAAGATCTCAGAGCCAGGAAAGCGCCTCCCTACCTGTGAAACCTGCCTCCCTCCCTGTCCAGGAGAGTCTGCTGTGGATGGGCAGGCTGACTGTGGTCCATGAGAAGCAGATGCAGAGCCTGGGCTCTCTTCGGCCCAAGGAAGAAAGATGGATAGATGACTAGGGTGAAAGATGCCTCAGAAAGCAGGATGCCTGTTCTTAGCCTCACTGGGACCATCAGGTCAGCAAAGGGAGTGGGACTGGAGAAACCTCGTCCAAAGAATCTGAGCTGACAGAGTTATGTGGCAGTCTGGATGGGAGGGGAGTTTGGGGGAGAATGGATACAGGTATGCACGGCTGATTCTCTTCTCTGTTGACCCGAAACTATCACAACATTGTTAATCGGCTATACTCCAATAGAAAATTAAAAGTTTAAAAAAAGGAGAAGAGGACGAAAGAGATTAGAAGTGAAGTAACTAAAATATGAAGTGAAGCCCTAAAATATGAAAACAAAGTAAAAACACGAACCTAACTGTATATCAAGTTAGAGACACATGCAAACACTCAAAAATTGTTTTCCACATAGTTTTCTGACTTTTCATATTTAGTGGAATATATTTTGTGAAGAAATAGAGTTTTAAAGAAATCTTAACAGTAGTCTACGTATTGGTAATAATACTGGTAATTTTATTTTGAAATTATGTGTATTAAATATGTAATTAAATTTAATAGTATCAAATAGTAAGATACTTCATGTAAGACAAAAAAATCCAAAAAAGAATCTGAGCTGAAAATGCTGTCAGAGGCTGGAAACCTGCCACCAAAATGTCCCCCTCCTACTTTGTCCCCTGCCCTCCTCTAGTCCTCTATAGCATATGTGTGCTTTCCATGCAGAGCAAGCTGCAGAAGCAGAGTCATGCATTTGACCAGGGCAGAGCTGCAGCAGTTCCACACCCTGTAGCTGGGCAGAAAGCACTGAGGGACAGCCACCCACTCCAGGCTCTCCCCATATACATAGGGATTCCACTGACTTCACTCCCTGGCTTTTCTCTGAAAGCCCTTCTTTCCTTCCAGACTTGGAAACAACTGTGGTAGTCAGGCTAGTTACTTGGGAATGAGAGGAAGTTATTCCTGGGAGTCTGTGAACTGGAGCTGCTTTCTCCCTGCCATTCCGATTGCCCTGCAAGGCCCCTGGGTGTGGGGGGAGGCAATCAGCTGTCCCCACGCAGTAGTCAGTTCCCTTCCCAACTCCATCCTTCTCCTGTCAAAATTCACCCCCTCCAAGAAGCTCTGAGGTTGGATGGAGCCAGACTTCCTTCCTGGGAGTTTACAGGCTTCTCACACTGATGATTATCTTCTCCATTTTCATCTCTCTGCGGTTGTACTGTGCCTCAGCTTTCTGGTTTCTGATTTTCCTTCTCTTTTTTGCATATTCCATTAGACTGGGGGCCATTTAAGGACAAAAAGCTCCAAGTGTCTTGACTCCCGCAGCCCTACATTTTGCAACATCCAGTCTGGGCTATCCTGCAGGCATTTTGTGGGTTCACTTTGCCGTCTAGTGTCCAGAATCTGTGCTGAGAGAGGAACAGCGGGGAAACCCCTGGTCTTTAGAGATTCTGGACCACCACAAGGAGGGGAGGGGCAGAACAGAGCTAGTCTCCCAAAGGACCAAACGTCTAGTTTTGTACCCTGAAAATGAGCTGTAGTGCTCCTTGCGGAGAATAGCCACACCACACTGGGCTCCAGGAGTCCGCTGGGCTCAGAAGACACAGGAGGAGGTGCAAAGAGGGAGAGATTTCACTTTGGCTGCGAGGGCCTCCGGGACTCCCAGGGGAGGCCTCACATATGTTTATGTGAACTTAAGATGCTAATGAGTATTGTGGAGCCAAGAGCCCTGCTGGGCTCTGTGAGCAATTGGCCTCACTCTGAGCACAGTCTTCTTCATCTGAGGGCCTTTAGGTTCAAACTGTAGATCTGGGTTTGGAAGTGCAGCTGACATGGAAACCCACCTGGCCTATAGCAGAATCATAGTGGGCTGGGGAGATGGAGAGAGCCCTCCACCTTGCTTACTCGGACAATTCGCTGAAGCTTGGGTCTGGCAGAGGTTCCCTTGTCCACCCTGCAGTCTCCAAGAAGGACAGCGTCTAACCCTTATTACACAGGGAGGTATCTCCCCTCTTCTGAAGCCACCCTCCTATCCCAAACATTCATCTACTCCAGTGATAGGAAACTGTGCAAATTTTCTGGCTAACTTAAGTCTGTTTGCCTGCAATGGAATGAAAGTCAGTTCACCACCATCTTACACAGATTGTGACTTTCAGCCACACAAGCCAGACTCTCTGAGAGTTGGACCATAAAGGTTGAGCACCAAAGAATTAATGCTTTCGAACTGTGGTGTTGGAGAAGACTCTTGAGAGTCCCTTGGACAGCAAGGAGATCAAACCAGTCAATCCTAAAGGAAATCAGTCCTGAATATTCATTGGAAGAACTGGTGCTGAAGCTGAAGCTCAAATATTTTGGCCACCTGATGTGAAGAACTGATTCATTAGAAAAGACCCTGATGCTGGGAAAGACTGAAGGCGGAATGAGAAGGGGACAACAGAGGATGAGATAGTTGGATGGCATCACCAACTCGATGGACATGAGTTTGAACAAACTCCAGGAGATAGTGAAGGACAGGAAAGCCTGGTGTGCTGTAGTCCATGGGGTCACAAAGACTAAGCAACTGGACATGACTGAGCAACTGAACAACAACCCCTTAGCTTTAGGACTCCCTCCTGCCTCCTCTGGTCTAGCTCAGTCCCACCAGTTTCTTTATCTATCCATCACCAGACAAGTACTCTGTACCAGGCACCAGGCATACCAAGATAAATGAGTCTCAGACTTCATCCTCACAGTCATATGGTCTTATACGGGGAGGAAGTTAAAGGGGCAGCAAGAGATATTAAAATATATTTATTACAATAAATTATATTTGCTAAAACAGAGCTATGGGCTAAGTCTTTGGGACCAGAGCCAACAGTAACCAGCTCTGCTTGGGATTCACGGGTAAGATTTTTCCAGAGAGGCTCACTTCTGAACTTGCCATTCAAAGCAAATAAGGCTTTCCCAGGCAGAGAAGGAGGGAAAAGGGTGTTCTATGCAGAGGGAAGACCATGCTTGAGGCCAGAAGATCTGAGAGTCTGGCCTATGTGGTTGAACAGCAAACCATACAAAGGAATTTGGACCAACCTTCCAGTGTAAAGGCGAAAGGTAGCCAGGGCCTGTATTGGACCAAGAGTACTAAATTAATCAGCTTGGAAGACAACCCTGGAGACAGTACAGACTGGGCTGGGAATCCAGTGGAAGGGAGTGGGGGCAGAGGGGCAGCTGGGAGGCTCCTGTAGTTACTCAAGCAAAGGAGAAGCCTGTTAAAGACAAGTAGCACTTAGACATTTCAGTAATTTTAAAAGTAACATTAAAGAAAATAGATGTGATTCATACTTCTTATACAAAATTGGAAAAGAGGGACAAAAATAACCCAGAAAAAAATGAGTATCTGTAAAATTTCCTTTCAGTCTTTTATATATGTGTGTGTGTGTGTATATATACAATCCACTCCGGTATTCTTGCCTGAGAAACTCCCCAGACAGAGTCTGAGCTTGGTGGGCTACAGTCTGTAGGTTGAAAGAGTTGGACATGACTTAGTGACTGAGCACATATATGTGTGTATATATATATATATATATGTATGTAGGTGTACACACACAGAGATTTTACTATATACATAGTTCTGTAGTCTTTTTACTTTTTATATCAAGAGCATTTATCCAAGTCGTAAAAGCGCTTTGTAACCTATTTTACTAACAGCATTATATTTCAACTGTATGGATTCATGAATTGTAATTTAATTAGTCACTTTCCTATTCTGGGACGTTTAGTTTGTGCCAGTGTTTTAACTGCAGTGAACATCTTCGTATGTGAATACATTCTAATACATAAACTTTTGGTCATTCTATTTGATTATCTCTTTAGCATAGGTTCCTAACAATGGAAGTGTTGGTCCCAGGCTATGAATGGCTTTTCAATTCCTTTAAATTGCTCTTTAAAATGATTTGTGTTATCAACACTCCACTAATAATGCATGAGCATTGCCCCCCTGGGTACAGATCAGGCGTTCACCCCGTCTTTATCAGTTCCTCAAAGTCAACGCTCTTTTCCCAGACCTCCCCAGAGGAATGTCCAGTCAGAGCAGACATGGTTTGCTTTAACCTCTTAGAAAAAACTCATTTCTGAGGCAGGATGGTTGGACTAGGCTTCTCCCAGAGTGACGTGAATGTCACCCCTGCTGGAAAGATCAGAACTGGCATTAGAGGGACTTCCTTGGTGGTCCAGGGGTTAAGAATTCACCTTCCAATGCAGGGGACATAGGTTCAATCCTTGGTCAGGGAACTAAGATCCCATATGCGGCATGCCAACTACTGAGCCTGAGCACTCTGGAGTCGCGAGCCCGACAGCCACAACTAGAGAGAAGCCTGCTCACTGCAACAAAAGACCCCTTGTGCTGCAAATAAGACCCAGTGAAGCCAAATAAATAACCAGATAAATACATAAATATTCTTAAAAAGAACTGGCATTAGAGCATGAACAATTGTCCATGACCCACGATTGCTTTTCCTATGGCTGGAGCTATTGCAAAGCCTGGATTTACAGGAGAATCCCTGGGCTTGTCTATTTATTCCTGCCGTATTCTCATGCTGGTCAGAGTAGGAACTTGCTTCTATTTGTAAAGCACTGTCTGGTGTGAGTGTCTTCATGGACATGTGAAGAAGTGGGCGGACATGTCTGTTTGCAGATGCCAGATGGATGTCTGTACCTAATAGCCACCAGGGACAACTCCACAGCGCCTGGCTCGTTATAAGCATTTCAGTGTCTATGAGCTCATCTTGGTGTGGTTAAGTCGCTTCAGCCGTGTACGACTCTGTGCTTCCCCATAGACGGCAGCCCACTAGGCTCCCCCGTCCCTGGGATTCTCCAGGCAAGAATACTGGAGTGGGTTGCCATTTCCTTCTCCAATGCATGAAAGTGAAAAGTGAAAAGTGAAAGTGAAGTCACTCAGTCGTGTCCGACTCTTAGTGACCCCATGGACTGCAGCCTACCAGGCTCCTCCATCCATGGGATTTTCCAGGCAAGAGTACTAGAGTGGGTTGCCACTGCCTTCTCCAGGGAGAAGAGCACAGGCTTGCAATAAGATATCTACTGGACTGTGACTTTGGCCAAGTTGCTGAATCCTTAAGATCTTATCTTCCTCCTTTGTAAAGTGGGACTTGTTCAGTTGCTCAGTCGTGTCCGGCTCTTTGCAACTCCATGGACTCCAGCACTCATGTCCATTGAGTCAGTGATGCCATCCAACCATCTCATCCTCTTTGTCCCCTTCTCCTTCTGCCCTCAATCTTTCCCAGCATCAGGGTCTTTTCTAATGACTGGGTATCCTCATTTGGCAGATAAGGAAACTGAGACTCAGGAAAAAGTGACTTACCCAAGGTTCACAGAGCTGATAGAAAATGGAATTATTGCTCTCCAGGGCTCCCCACCCCCTACCAGAGTTTACACATTCCAGCTCCATGAGTCTAAACGTCCATGACGTAGAGGCTAGGACTTGCCCTTCAGATTAAGTTCTTCTTACATTTATGTAAATGCTCTTTCTACTACGTTATGCTTCTTCATGTTTCCCTCCAAATCTGGTTCTTTGGGAATAAGAAGTAGTTTGAAATTTTTTTTGTGGCATCCTATGTATAATAGGAAGTTTCAACTGCATCTTTCTTTCCTATTCAGGGAAGCAAGGTGGTTGAGGGGAAGGAACGGTATAGGTTTGCCTGGACTCAAACCACATGCTATCCTGAATCTGGCTCCTTTTCCATCTGGATATTAAAACGCTATCTCCCAAAACGCAGTATTTCACGTCTAGGCCTGACATTGGGTTTCCTCGAGCTGATTTGTTAAGCACTGGAAAAATAAACAACAATGCCTCCCACTCGCTTCCTCTTTTTGAAGATGTGTCTGATCTCTGGGGAGACTTAGCAATGGATGACCTTGCTGGCTGCCCATCTGAAGAAGGGCCTTCTGTCTAGAGGCAGTGTCCACAGTGAGTGCCCAGTGGTGTCCAACTCTGTGACCCCATGGACTGTAGCCTGCCAGGCTCCTTTGTCCATGGGATTTCCCAGGCAAGAATATTGGAATGGGTTGCCATTTCCTACTCCAGAGGATCTTCCCAACCAGGGATCAAGCCCACATCTCTTATGGGGGGATTTGCAGGAAGATTCTTTATCACTGAGCCAGCTGGGAAGCCCCAACCCATGCAGTGTCCTAAGGTCCTTTATATTCTCTTTCAATTTCAGGCCTCCTTTAATCCAGAAATTAGGAAACACTTAGGAATTTTTTTACATGGCTGTTTAAGAGTTATTTAATTCATACCCTGTTACTCAACCCAGCATTTTTTCCTTTGGCTTCAGCCATCTGGTTTGTGTTCATTGTGAAACATGATAGCGGAACATTAAGCTTTTCAAACTACAGGCAGGGAAGGGAGAAAAGGACCTATATTGCAAAAGTGGTAGCTTTTCCTTCATCTTTCATGACCCAAAAATGTACTTGGAAGCATTTTATCTTTGGCTGGATGGCAAATTACTTGGGTCATCACATTTGTCGATAAAAGCTACAAGCTTGCAAGTCTCGGTTGCAACTGGGAACAGAACTCGCTGGGTCCCACGTCTTAAAGAAAACGTCAGAGGGAGGTCTTTGTGATCCTATTTCAAGAATTTACCCTGAAAGATCGTGTCCTGGCCTCTGCACCAGGCAGAAGCTTGAAGGTTCATAGGAGTTTGACTCCTAGGGCTGTAAGTTACCCCTAAAAGTTCTTTCAGCTAGAGATTTCTGAACTCTCGGGTATAAACTGGTGCCACTGACCCATGACGAAATTTTTCTTTTGTAGGGAAGGAAAAATGTAAATGACGTAATATGTACGGTGTCAAATGAGCTGAAAATAAAATATTTAGAATGTTGCCTAGCATACTGGTAGCACTCCGTAAATGTTAGCTGAGATAGACAGCTGTCCGTGCCTGGCTGTCAACTGTCTTTTTGTTTCTATTATTGTTGTTCTTGCCATTTCTTTTTAGGAATAATTGTAAAAGGATGATAGTTTACATTTTTGTATAACATCAATAATCAGCAATATTTTAAAAGTGGACACCTGATTTTGTGTCCAAATTTATTTATGCGTTAATCATTTTCTAAAAAATTATTTATGTATTTGGCTACCATGGGTCTTCGTTTCACTGTGCGGGATCCTTTCTTGTGGCGCTTGGATTCTCTAGTCGTGGCGCACGGGCTTAGTTGCTCCACACATGTGGGATCTTAGTTCCCTGACCAGGGACTGAACGCACATCCCCTGCACTGCAAGGTAGATTCTTAATTACCGGACCACTAGGGAAGTCCCCAAATTTATTTTTGAAATTTCACTGATCCCTGAAATCTAAAACTCTGAGAAACCATAATCTAGTCATGCCTATACTTCAAACTAAATTTTGCCTAATCCATGAATGAATTTCTTTCCAGTGACCTAAGGCACCTAATCACTTGGGTCTTTCCCTATCCATCTCTGGATGGGGAATCGGACTGGTGGCCCACAGTACCGGGACTCTGTAGACTTCTTTCTAAATGGGACCCTAGTTGCTGAGCCCCCTGCACCCCCCTCATCCCCTTGCTCAGAACTATTCTCTCCCACTTCAGCTACTTATTCTCCCCTGGCTCATTAGCATCCACTGGAACCACGGGAGTTGGGAGCCACGTCTCCTTGGAGACAGTCTCACCAGCTATGGCAGTCTCTGGACAGCAGTCACATAAGTGACTGCAGTACATTTCCTTCTGTGAGCCAAGCCTGTCAAGTAAGCTTCACCTTTGCTGAGGATGAACAGAGTGTGCAAAGACGGTGTGTGTATCTTTCTGGCTCTATTTATATCATCTGAGTGAGAATCACATCTGGGGTGTAATATACTGATACTCGTGTGTCATCTGGTGTGAGAGACACTGGGGTAACGCTAGGCTCAGCTCTGAGTCCTGTATAAGCACAGCTCTTCCCTGAGGTTTAGGACAAGGTGGGCCATTCATTCATTTGTTCAACAACCACCATGTGTACCACTACAATGCATGGGATGCAAAGACAGACCAAACCAGGACCACGCCTGAGAAAGCGTACAACCCAGAAAGTGAATAATTATATTTCAAAGAGTAGAAGGAGATTGGTGACATATGGATAGTTTCTGGGAGTTTAGAGCAGGCAGAAATGATTTCAACCAGAGGGGGAAGGTGGAAGGTCTTAGAGTGAAGAGGGATTTAGGCCATTCATCTATCTTACAGTAAGACTCTGCAATCAGTCCTTCAATCAGAATCCACAAGACTTAGGGTCCCTTTAACACAGTGTGTATTTAGCGATGGGGCTTCAGAAGGCAAGGATGAGGAAAGATGGGCAGCGGGAAGATGGAAAGTAGACACCGGCCCAGTGCCTCTTATCTCCTGGGTGTCCTCTTGGAGACTCAGATGGGCCACCTTATCCTTACTGAATCCAAAACCCTGCAAGGACAGGCCACTGAGCTGGAGCACCAGCCATGTTGGGTTCCATTTTACTTGATTTTTCAACCCCAAGAACTTGATAGTTAACGTCCTCTTGAAAGGTTCACAGGAATCCAGAGAAGCCAAACACGGCTGGAGCCATGGGCTCTGGCCTCAAGGTCAAAATAAGTCAGAAAACTGCCAAGCAGCACAAACATCTAGAAGCAGAGGGAGGCTGGAGATATGTCCTACAGATCTGGACAACAGCTGACCTTAGGTCTAAGGCTACCTCAAGACTTTCCAGGGATTGGAGATAGTTTACACCCTTCCTGAGTCCTTATACTGGACCCACCATTAAGTTCAGAACCCTCAACATTCATTACTGGGGATGCCGTCCTAATGGATTTATGATGTATATTTAAAATATCTTGATTGTGGTGATGGTCTCATGGGTATATTTATATGCCAAAACCCAACAAATTATATACCTTAAACAGATACAGTTTATTATATGTCAATTACATCTAAATAAAGCTGTTTTTTTAAGTACTTAGAATTAGTGTGAAGGTGGCTCAACAGTAAAGAACCTACCTACCAATGCAGGAGATGCAGGCTTGAACCCTGGGTTGGGAAGATTCCCTGGAGAAGGGAAATGGCAACTCACTCCAGTATTCTTGCCAGGAAAATCCCATGGACAGAGGAGCCTGGTGGGCTATAGTCCACGGGGCCGCAAAGAGTCAGATACGACTTAGTGATTAAACAAAAACAACCTTCTCACCAACAAAGCCTTCAATAACTCAAGTCCCTCCTCCCCACACCTTCGGTTCCCCTGAAGATCTATTTAGTGTGAGGTTATTCAGTAAGGGAGGCCACGCCTGACAACACAACAGTTACGATGGGAGAACTTCGAAGTTTGCATCATTTCTCACTTGATTCCCACTGTTCTCCTACCATCCAAACATTTTTCTCATTTTCAGTCTACAAAGCCCAGGCTCAAATCCTCACTGTCACTTACTAACAAGTGAATTTGGACAAATTACTTTTCTTAGTTCCAATATTTTGCTCATCTATAAAATGGAGATGTCTTAGGGTTTTTACGGAAATGAATTCAGTCTCCATATTGGATGCCTGGCTCACAGCATGGCTTCAATTAATGAAAAATGAAAGTGTTAGTCGCTCAGTTACGTCTGACTCTTTGCGACCCTATGGACTGTAGCCTGCCAGGCTCCTCTGTCCATGGAATTCTCCAGGCAAGAATACTCGAGTGGGTTGCCATGCCGCCCCCTCCCCCAGGGGATCTTCCCAACCCAGGGTCAAACCCAGGTCTCCTGCATTGAAATGGACTCTTTATCACCTGAGCCACCAGGGAATTTGGTTGCAATAACTGGGGAGAAAGACTAAAGGAAACAGGAGTATTTAGTTTGTAAAATGGAAAAGCAGGACAGGAGACAACCATGAAAGGTGTTGTTCAACTATCTATTGGGCTTTGGGATAGAATGCGGATGGGCAGCTATGACGTAATAGCAATGACATTAGCTGTCTCCCTTGAGCCTAGTCCCTTAATCTCTTCCTGAGTCTCAGTGTCCTTATACAAAAGGGGGATTGATCACTACACACTTCAGGCTGTGCTTGTAATATTATACAAGGTGACGTGTATGTGAAAATGTCTAGCACAGTACCCATCACAGATAAATGTTTTTAAAACATCACTTTACAAACTGGCGGGCCCTTCACTTTTAAGGCCATTATGGCTTTTCCTAATCTTTGTAGCCTTGGTGGGTGACATTTTCCTGGAAAAGTGACTCCAGCTCAGAGCGTAAAGTCCCTCCCAGGGTAAGAGCTGTCCTAGAGTGGACAGGGCTCTGCAGGTCCTGAGTACCCTGCGGTGTGTTCCACTGGAAGATGGATGACCATCTTCCAGAAGGGACTTCTGCTGGGTGGGAAGGGGAACAGATGGACGAATGAAAGTCTTCAGGAACTGAATCCTCTCTGTCAGGAAGACAGGAAGCAGGGGAAGGCAGGGGAAGGGTAGAGGCAGGCCCGAATGACCTGATGTTACCTGTAATAAATACTATTTCAGCAAACCCTAAAACAGCCAGAGAAAACTTGATAAACCCAAGATAGCAGCACTTTCTGTCTTGGCATGACAGTTTTTGTTTTGAGAGATAAAGAGTGGTCTCCCAGAATTTCCAAACCTCCTTTGAGCACATACACTCAGGGTGCTGAAGTGTGTGATCTCCACATACCCCTTCTGCCCCCAATGTCCTCTGCCTTGGGAGGGAAAGAAGCCCAGCTGCAATCAAATACCCTGGTCATGATCAGCAGGGGGCACAGGCCATTATCATGGGCCCCTCTGCAATCTCTAATTCAGGTGACTATGTTCTCTGCACAGGGTCTTTGAAGATGTGTACATGCTTTAAAATCCTTAGCATTTCTGAGTTGCTTGAAGAGCTTTGGACTAGGAGCCAGGATACTGGGCTGGCCATGAACTGGCTGCATGATCTAAGGAAAGCCACCTGACCTTTCTGAGTCTCAGTTTCTCTCCATCTCTCCCTTCCTTCCTGAAAGGTGTTTTCCATGGACGAGCAGCACTGGCTGGAAACTTGCTGGAGACATGGAATCTCAGGTCCCCATCCCAGACCTGCTAAATCAGATCTTGCATTTTAACAAGATCCCCAGGTGATTCATGAGCACCTTAACGTCTGAGAAGCACTGGCTTAGGTGACTGACTAGCACATGAACTTACGGCACCAGCTCTGCAATCAGACTGCCTAGGTTCAAACCCAGGCTTCATGGCTCAGAAGCTGCGTAACCTTCAGCAAGGACTTCACCTCTATAATGATCCACGCCCTCCTCTGTAAAAGAGATCCTAATAGTATCTACATAGTAGAGTTGTCATGAGGATTAAATGATTACTGAAATAATATATACAAAGAGCGCTGTACAAACAAGGGCTCATTACATAACTTTTTTTCATTTATAAAATGTCTCAGTTGCTATGCACGCCATAGAGGGTAAAAAGCAGATGTGTTTATTCATCATGTGTTATTTGAGCATCATGTTATTCATCATGATGCTCTTTCCTGAGCATCTACCTCTGTGTAGATGCACTGTGGGGATCCAGAAGTTGGTATACAAAGTCCAAGACTCTTGTGGAAACAGACAAGAGACAAGGGGTTGAGCAGCAGTAAAAAGAAGACTTCAGATTGTGATAAATGTTAGGAAAAAAATATAGCAGGGTAATGTGATGTGACCAAATCGAGGCTGGGTGGAGCTCAGGAAGGGTCTCATGGAGGTAATGTTTGTTAGTGAAAACTGTAAGGCAAGAGGAGCCTTTAAAGACCAGGGAAAGAGTGCACCAGGTGAAGGACCTGCTGCTGCTGCTGCTAAGTCACTTCAGTCGTGTCCGACTCTGTGCGACCCCATAGACGGCAGCCCACCAGGCTCTGCCGTCCCTGGGATTCTCCAGGCAAGAACACTGGAAGACACGTGCAAAGGTCCTGGGACTGAAGCAGCTTCGGCATCTTTCAAGACAGACTGTGTGGGTCTATTCTTGTGCCAGGGAAAGCAGTGGGGGCAGAGCTGGGGCCTCAGGGAGCAGGGAGACCTGGACGGGTAAGGCATCAGCTCACACTGTCTGCCTGGGAAGGACGGCAAGGGATCACTGGGGTCTGCAGTCTCCTGCTAAGGAACCCTGCAGAGCCCGCCTGCTGCAGAGCTGGAAGGACCTGGATCTTCTCCCCTCCAACCTCGGCTTGTGCAGAGTGACAACTGAGACCCAGAGAATGAGATAGATGCCCAAGGTCCTTCTCCACACCGCCTGGGGTAGGTCCCCAAACTGGCTTGAAAGCTTCGAGTATGTGTTATTTCCAGAATGAGGCTGAGTATTTGCACGCTCCCCCATGTGTCCTCCCCGCCCCCTGCATGCCCCAGCTGTGCGTCTCCTCCTGCCTTCTCACCCACCCTCTGACGCAACGTCTTCACCTCACATGACACATACTCTTGCTCCACCATTAGCTGAAGTAAGATCTTACACCTTAATGACTCTCCTTTTCCAAAACCCACATTTCACTTCCTGTCTCTGCCAAGCATTTTGGCCTTTAACCACATTGTCTGACCTTTCTCACCATTTCCTTTTCCCTCTGTCAGTCTGATCCCCAACCGGAACTTTGATGAGCAAGTAATCCAGGACACAGGAGTTGCTTCATAATGGAAATGTGAATCCTCTGATAAAATCCACCCACAGTCAAGCCCTTGGAGATCCCAGGGAAAACAACACACACAAACAAAACTAGTTACAAAACCACCCTAGGTCAGAGACATCTCTCCCTATTACAAGAAAAGTGATGGCTTGATTTCTCAGGGTCGGGGTGGGATTAAAATCACAGCAGAGGGACTCCCTTGGTGATCCACTGGTTTAGAATCCGCCTGCCAGCGCACAGGACGTGGATTCTACCCCTGGTCCAGGAAGATTTCACGTGCCGTGGAGCAACTAAGCCCGTGGGTCACAACTTCTGAGTCCATGCTCTAGAGTCCGTGCTCTGCAGTAAGAAGCCACTACAATGAGAAGCCCTCGAACCACAACTAGAGAGTCGCCCCCTGCTCACAACTAGAGAAAACCTGCACGCAGCAATGAAGACCCAGCAGAGCCAAAAAAAAGTTTTTTTAATTTAAAATCACAGCAGAAATCAGCTTTGTCTGAAGCAGCTCTGAGGGGATGAACACATCCATCTCCAGGCTTGCCTGTCACCCGCTCCTTTGGGCTGCTCTTATTTCAGAGTCCCTGCTGGGCATGTGACTTGGAAGAGAGAAAGTAGACAAATGTGGGTTATGCTTCTTTTACTTTGAGGCTACCCCGCCACCCTAGACATGCAAGTGTCTTTTCCTACCTTGCCTTGTGCCTGTGATTTTCACAAGCGACAGTCAGGTCTGAGAGCAAAAAGAAGATGACATGCCACCATCACTCAGAGGACAGAACACCTGCTTTGACCCAGGTTCACGCTGAGATAAGCCCAGGAGCTGGTGAAGCATGGAGGAGTTGGCCAACCACCTCCTCACTGAGCACAGGTTCATGATGACTCCTATTTACATCCCAGTGAAGTGCTTGCCATGAAGGGCTGGGTAACCACAGCCAGCTTGCTTGCAAAGCTGGGTCAGGTTCCTGCAGCAAGAAGCAGGCATCAGACAGGATTGCTTGCATAGGCTTGCATTGTTCCTTCAACTACTAACCATGGAAGTCTACTCCTTGACAATAATGGGTCTATTAGACCCTCTGTCTTCTCACTTCCCATGTCCCCAGGGCCCAGAGGCCCCATGCACACCTGGGTAATTTGCTGTCAGCCACTGCCTACTCCAGCCTCACTCCAATAAAAGTGAAGGAGGTCCAGGAAACTTCAGAACCTTTGTATCATCATTCCAAGGACAGATGGAAAAGCTTAACCACGACTCACGCCCACCCACACAGCACCAAGACGCCTTCCAGCCTCTCACTGCCATGGAGTCAAATCTGGGACCTTGACTGCTTTTCCCCTCAGCCTTTAAACCTACATCTTATGTGTCAGTGGGCATCACCTGAGGTGACAGCAGGTGATGGTGCCAGATCAGGGAACTAAGGTGTGTGTCTTCCATTCCCCAGTTCTGCCAAAGGTGCCTGATGTTCCCTCTGGAGCTTCTCAGATGTTTCTGATGTTCTGCGGGAATCCTGAAGATTCTGTTTCAGTGGGTGCAGGTGGGACCTGAGATGCTACACTTCTAGCAAGCTCCCTGTGCTACCCCTGCCGCTCGTCTGAGGATCACACCTGAAATGCCGACATAGTCTACAGCGTGGGTGACCAACCAAATGGTTTTTTCAGGATTGTCCTGATTTTAGCACTGAAAATCCTGTATTCCAAATTCTAGGAACCACCCTCCAGTCCTGGGCAAATCAGGACAGTTGGTCACTGTACATATTAGACAAACCTCAAGTCCTCCCAGGGTAGAGAGCAGTCACAACGGGCTACGATCTTTCAAAGGAAGCTCGTTCACTCCCCGCTCCACGAGCTGGCAATGAGACAGCAGAGGTGGGAACGTGGGAGGGGCCCTGCTCAGTGCTGGGGGTGTTGCTGCCATGGATAGGGGTTCTCATGGTCCCGTGGAGGAGGGAGATGAGCAATCGTTTGGGAGTTGGAAGACCTGCTTTCTCCTTTTGATTCTGCTAGTAATTAGCTATGTAACACCAGGAAAATGTCTTAACTTCTCTGATCCTTTTTGATTAAACAGAGACTGACAATACCTGTCTCACAAAGCTGTCATGAAGATTATATGGGCTAACATACACGTAAGCCCTAAGCCTGGAAATAATGTTTTTTTTAAATTCCACCAACACATTCTATAATCACTGACTTGTGCTTCCTCTGCTCGCCCTACCTCAGATACCCCAGTGGAGTTAGTGATATGCAGGGTGAATCCACCAGGACAGAGGAGAAGAGAGAAAAAGGAAGAGGACCTTTGACTGCATATGACAGGTGACACAGGAAAGATGAGCTTTACGGAGGACACGACTGCTCTTCGAGTGTGTGTGTGTGTGTGTGCGTCTGTCTCTGTGTGTATGTCTATTTCTCTGTTTTTTTTTTTCCTGTCTCATTCTGTCTCTCTTGTTTCTTTCTTTGTCTTTCTGTCTTTTCTCTGTTTTTCTGTCTCACTCTCGTTTATCTCTCTCCATCTCTGTCTCCCTCTCATTACCTACCAGACCTGACAGCAGCCATCCTGGGTCCAGAGCAGGAAGGGCAGAGTGAGGGGAAGGGCAGGCTCAGGTGGCAGGCGTGTGAGGGACGGTCATCTGGATCCCTCGGGGTTTGGGAAACTGCAGGACTCCAGGAACAGGGAGAGAGAGGCGGTGGAACAGAGATGGATGCTGTGAAGAGGGGGGGGTCCCGTTTCTAGCTCTCCTCCTTTGAGGGTGACAGGCCAAGAGGCGGGAGCCCATACTTCGCCATTGTCTGAAGGGCTGGGGGATGGACCTCCAGCCAAAGAAAGCAGATGGAGACCAAGCCTCTGCTGGACACCCAGCCTCTACCCACCTGGCCCAGGAATCCACTCTGAGTGGGAATTCTAGGTCTGCAGAAATCTGGGACACCCAGTTTAGCCCTCTTGAAGGGGAGGGAATCACACTCTTTGCTCTCTTTGCTGTTCAGGTCAGTGGAAAAAAACAAGACATTTTCCTTCCCACCTTGAGGTTTTCCTTTCCTCCCAAATTTAAACAGGAAATACAATTCAACATGTGGAGTGTGGGTGTTGAGCTCACTGGATCTAATTTTGGTCAGGACGAAAGTGGAGGATGCAGGGCCCTGCAGCTGCTTCTCAGGCCAGATTCTCAAGGACCAGGTGGTGGCCGCTCGGTCCCTGAGTGGCCTCCCATCTGTGTGTCCCCAGAGGGGTGTCATCCATCTATCCTTCCCCTCCCATCTTCCCCAGGTTAGCAAAGAAGCAGGAGGCAAACTCAGATCCAGTCTGTACAGCTTTGCAGCCTAAGTCACTCTCTTCTGACCCCAAACAGGGATGATGATAATACCAGCCTCACGTGTTGTGATGAGGTTACCAGAAATTTCTTGTATGAAAGTCCCTAGCATGATGCCTGCTACATAACAGGTGCTCAATAAAACACTGCCTCAGAGTGAAAGCAGAAATGAACCAAACTGTGTTTGCTAAGGCTGGATAGCTCAAGTGGGCATGGGCCTCGGGGAGCTTGTGTCGGGCAGGGCAGAGCCGGCCCCCTGTGATCTGGCTTCAGTGGACAGTAAGCAGAGCAGGCGTTTCTTACTCGGGACTGAGTAACGCAAAAAATTACTCTCTCAGAGCAGTTACAGAAACTGTGGTGCAGACGGAGTCTATGCACCTCCTGGGGTCATGGGGCAGGGTGACATTCCCCAAAGGACATCTGGGGACTCATCTGCCTGATGGAGGGGCAGCAGTGGTCAGAACCCTGAAGGCCGGCATACTGGCCTGGTGTTGGCTGATTTCAAGCAAACCCTCCAATCCCCCTGGGCTGAGCCTCTCCCAGCAGGGATAGTCATTTATTAGCTTATTATGTACTGAGCAGGATGATAAATTCTTTGTATGCACTGACTCATTTAATTCTCACAACAAACCTATGCATTATTAGTTGTGGTCACTGGTGAGAAAACCAAGGTCAGGAAGGGGCAATGCCCAAGGTCACACGGTCATAGCGAGGCCCAGCCAGGACCCCGGGGCCGGGTGCTCAGAGGCGGCTACCCTCCTGGTCCACATGGCCATCCCTGTGCCTGCCCCGACTCTTCCCTTGAAGAGTGATTGGAAATAATTGGAACTGTCACTGGAAGTAATGAGAAGTGACAGAAGCTGGGTTGGAAGGCTTATTGCTCCGAGTCAGAATGACCCCCACAAACGCAAGCCTAAATTTAAACAATGAACTCGCAAAGCAATCTCCCTCTCCAGGATTTGACACCCCCTCACCCCCAACACCCCAACAAGAAAAGTAAGGGTATGTCAGGGGCTTAGACTGTTCAGTACAAATGGACTTCTTCTGGAACAAAAAATTTCTTCTTGGCTTGATCCTGTTTGCTTTCCGTGTGGATAAATGCTATTAAAACCTCAGGTGAACAGACTATCGTTCTTAACTAAGAGATCCAAATTCACTGATGTATTTCTCTTTTTCTTTTCTTTTTAACGTCCCATGAGGGACAGGGAACCAGAGGCAGCTATGGAACTGGCAGGCTGAGATGGAGAATGACCCATAACTTTCAATAGGTGAGGACTTCGGGAGGTCCGATCCCTCCAGGAAGCACTGGGCTGAATGCCAAGGACTCACACCGCTGAATCCATCCCTTCTGATAGCGATGGGGGTGATCCATCAACTCTCCAGCTGTTTATTTAGCACCTGCCCCACTAATGTGCAAGTGCTGCTGGCGACCGATGAACATCAGCCACCAGCAAACATCAGCCACCAGCCTGAAGATCCACGTAGGAACATACAGCCCATCTCATAAGACAGCACAGGATCGAGTTGCTTCCTCCCTGGGACACCTAGAAACCCTGGTGCTTTCCTCAATGACAGTCTTGTTTATGACTGTGTTGCCCCACTGGGCTGACTTCTTAGATGGTGGGAACTGCATTTTGTATTACTGGCACCTGGGAGCCTAGCACAGAGCCTGAACTATAGAAGGAGCACCCTGCCCCGCCTTCTCTAATTGTTTTGTGAGTGTGGGTGTATGAATGAAGTAAAAAATGTTATGGGACACACAAAAGAGCTCCTGGAAGCTCCCAAAAGTTGTGGCCACCCTTCTTCTGTGCAATAGAAAGAGCTCAGAGAAGCTGCTCTGTAAAGCCAGAAAGGCTGGCTTTTAGCTTTGGCATCCTCTGCTCTTGCTTTTTCTATGCCTTCCTCTTCCGCCTGCTCCTCCTTCATCTCCCCTGTTGTAATGGCCTGAGCTCTTCAGATCTCCTTGCTGCCTGGCTTCAGAAAAAGCTCCCATATTCCACACGGGAGTCTGAAAATGGCTGCCCATGTTCCCATCTCAGTGTGGTCACAAAGGCAGTGGCTTCTCCCCCGCCTTCTGCAAAGACAAAGCAGACCTCAGTCTTATCACCAGCAGACTCTGGCTGGGGCTCCACACCACTGTCACTAGCAAAATCAAGACTGTTTGATTTCAGCCTTCTTCCCCATTCTGGTCTATTCAGTGCCAAAGGAAACAAACTTTTATTTTCCCAGGATCTAGACGGTTAAGAAGCTCAGATAACCAGAATTTTTTTTTCTTTTCTTTTTGGTATAGTCTGCATTCTTCTCTGGGGAAGGGAAACAAAGAAGTCAAAACTGCTGAAAAGAGGAATTTAACTAGAAAAGGCAATATATAGGGCAAGTCATAGCCAAACGTACACCATCATCACCCAGTCCCAGTACCAACAAGGAGCTTGAGCTCACGCATCCTTCTCAAAAGCACAGTAAGGTCTCCACAACAATGACCTTGAGGACTAGGAGAGTCTTCTGATTCATTAGCGTATGTAACTTCATTCATTGGCAAACGTAATCTTTGTATGTCATATGCAGTAATTCTGGATTGTAAACAATAAACATTAACCCAAACATTTCTTAACCATCTGAATGGAGTACAGGGTAGGGGGTGATAATGTTCTAACTGAACTTTCCACTGTGGGATTTATGGTTTAGAATTCTTTAAATGAAGCCTTGCTTCAACCTGACCCTCTCTTCTTGGTAACACAGAAGCCTTGACTTCAGAATAACTACGTACCTCCTGAAAATTGGAAAGCAAATTGTTTTTAGGATCTAAAATGCTTGCTTGGTGTCCTGGCTCAGCTGTTTACTAAGATGGTAATCTTGAGAAACTCACCTTATTTCTCTAGACCTTAGTTTATTTGTGAAGTGGCATAATGATGACATTTACCCTCAACGAGTGATTTGAGAATGAGATAAGGTATGCAAACTGTGGAACTCTGTACAAAGGTTAGCAATAAATTCTGCTGTCATAACAATCCCACCCACATAGTCTTTTCTCAGGTACTATGAGGAAGCTAAAAATACACAGTTCATATTTCAAAACCCAACCACAAGTTCAAATCCATGCAGGGAAACCACTAAGCTACATACTTAGTAGGTATACTTTATCATATGTAAATTATGCCTCAATTTTAAAAACTGAAGGAAATGCTTAATCCTTGTAAACAGTTCCATAAACAGACCTGCTACTCAGAAGTCTACCCTGGGTGTCCATATTTCGGGTTGTTTTATAGGTAACTCTGCTCAGGACGAGGCCCTTTGATGAGTATTTCAGGTACTAAACTTCCAGGGCTGAGTTCTGTGGCCATCTACCCTGACCTTGAATGATGCTGCCTGGCTAACAGCGCCCCAGGGCAGACGCAGGGTGGAGTTACAACTGCTCTCTTCACATTAGGCAGCCAGCCCTTCTGGATTCATAATCACATGCTACCGATTCCCATGAGTGGGCAATGCCTGAAAAAAAAGAAATCAAACAAGCATGGTAACTAACACCCATGTGTTCTGACCACACCCATGTCTGGACCAGCTGACAAATTCTCAGAATTATAAAACAAACCAGAGAATGTTAGTGGTATAAGGAAACTTAGAGATAACCTGAGTCTAGTAACCTCATTTCACAGAGAAAGAAACTGAGGCTTAGAATGATAATGACTTGCCCAGAATAAACCAGCGAAACCATGAAGTTGCAGCTAGAGCTGTTGATTCCCTGCTTGGTTCCTTGAAGGCACACCTACATCTTTAGGACTTCGGGTATAATCCCTTTCCCCCCAGATACACCAGACATTATATAAGGCACTGCAGAAGTTTCCGAGATTTCCAGTTAAGATGGTTAAATTGAAATGCTATGACATCTGCCCTATTTTTCAGGCAATTTCTCAACATAAAAACCAAATGGCAATTATTCAGCTCTTAGCTCATTTAAATGGAGCATCTGAAGAGCAACTGTGATCTTGGATCTCAACTAATGAGCTAAAGCGGAGAGAGAGAGATTTTCTACCTTGAGAATGTGTGCTAGGATAGATTATGGAGTTAGGGGGTCTTATCTTGGCCCTTCTATTAAGCTACTTGTTTAAGTTTAGCCATATCTCTCTGAACTTTGATTCTTTCTTCATCACAAAAGAAGGGGTGGGTTTAGATTAAGGATTTAGTTGGGTTCCAAGGAATGGTATTAGGAGATCACTGAACCCCTAGAAGTTACAGGAAGATTTGATGTGTAAATGTCTTTTTCTAAGAAGTGGATTCAGGGTTTTCACTGGAATTCTCAGAGCGGCCTGGAATTCAAAATTTTAAGAACCACTGTACTGATTTAGATAGTGTCTTATCTTTTGCCCATGTCTGATAATCTTTGACTCTACCTTTTAAAAATGTCTGTCTAATTCATCATTAGTTATATTTATGAAATATACTCATGCATACTTTGCCCAGTTGAGCACGAGACAAAAATTGAATGAGACAAGATATGAGCCAAATGGGAACATATCTTTATTATGACCATCACCGTTAATGTGGGAAGATGAGGGAAGGACATGGAAGCCTACTGAGACCGATCATCAAGCTATGGGCCAGTAGGCTGTTCAAGCATTCCTCAAACTCATTTTCTCAGAAGCAAAGCTCCTTCCCCACCCTGGCAAAAGTTTCAATGAAGTCTATTGTTAATCTGGTGCTAACAGGATTTCCGGGGTGGTCCAGTGGTTAAGAATCCACCTGCCAATCCAGGGGACACAAGTATGATCCCTGCCCTAATGATTCTACATGCTGCGGGGCAATTAAGCCTGTTAGCCACAGCTTCTGAGCCCGAGCGCTCTACAGCCCGTGTTCCACAACAAGAGAAGCACTGAAAAGAGAAGTCCGAGCACCACAACTAGAGGAAGGCTACTCACAGCAACAAAGGCCCAGTGCAGCCAAAAATTAATTAATTAATTAATGAGTAATAGGAGAAAAAAAAATTTTTAAGTCTATTAAAAAAATCTGGTACTATCGATACAACCAGTTTGTATAACAGATGTATTGTCTGGTCCCTGTCCATGTAATGTTCTATGTATAATTTTTGTACATAATTAAAATAAAACAGTACAGGTTGTATTTGCATTAATGGACAAGGAAGCACAAAAGCAAACAGTTAAAACTAGGCTCCTCACAGTTGTGTTGTTCCACAGTCAAAGAGTAATCATATTCCAAAGCTTTCACTTCTCTTGACCTTAAGTGTTCCAAATGTTTCAAAAATCCAACCATTCTAACAGATAGTTTCCACTCTTTCAGTTCATGCAAGGTACTGAAAGTGATACCCAGATGAATGAGGCATGGAGCTTACACTCTAAACATTCAGGTCACTATAATACAAAGCAGCACAACGGAAAGGCTGCTGAGATTCAAGGAAGGAAAGAAAGTATATTCTGTTGGCAAAATCATGGATGGGTATATGGAGGAAGTGGTATTTGAGGTGAGACTTAAAGGGTGAACAGGATTTTGATCTGAAGTCAACCATCTGTAGGGGTGGAGAGTAAGAGGGTATTTTTGGTGGAGGAATTATAAACAAAAGCAGAGAACCAGAAAGAAGCACGTGGCATAATGTGAATCCAGGAAGTATTCCAGGTTTATTGAAGAGTTACGTGTGTGTTGGGGGGGGAAGGCGGTGAGTTGCGAATGATACTGTGTAATATCTTTAACATTTGTACTTGACATTATAGGCAATGGAGACTACTCCAGGTTTATGGAAGAGCAGTACAAGATCAAGGAATCAGAGAAAATTTGAATTTAAAATCCCCCCACCCTCATTCTACAGTCAAGGGAGTCAGAACAAGAACCCAGAAAGCTTGCCAGATTCCTAATCCAAATTCTTTGCCTTATAACAGCTGTTTCATGAGATTACTGGGGTAGCAGTGTGTAGGATGAAGGAGAGAGAGCTCAAGCCAGAGGCCATGTGGCTGCTATTACAGAAGTCTAGGAAGAAGTTCAGATGGGATAATGAGACTTGAGCAACAGGGGCGAGGGAAGGGTGGCGGGCAGAGGAGGAGCTGGGAGAGCCCACAAAGTCCCCCTTCTTTCTCCTCCATGGAGATCAGAGCACTTCTTGTTCATTCACATCAGAGAGGTGGGACATTTGATTTCACTCACTGGTGGGTCTAGAAAGGAAGGAGTCATTAGGTCCACGTTTGTTCAGATTATGAATGCTTAGCCCTTAGGACTCCCCTTCAATACTGAACTTTCTCCAGAAAAGAGGCCAGAAATCACACTAGCAGTGGCCAGAAGCCACCCCAGAACTGCTCCTTTCAGGGCCCAGAGATGATTTTAGGATTCAGCCAACTCTGAGGGCTTTCCTCCTGGCTTTGCTCGAGTGCCCGGCCAGGCATCCCAGGGCTCAAAACCTCAGCTTTACAATGTTGTGTTGGTTTCTGCCAACATGAATCAGCCATAAGTATATATATATATGTCCCCTCCCTCTTGAGCCTCCCTCCCACCACCACCCCTCACCATACCACCCCTCTAGGCTGTCCCTCTGTGACTATTCATACTTGAATAGTTTATTTAATTTGAGATCTGGGATGTCATGAGTCTGTGCATTTCTAACAAAGGTGTCCAGTTCAGTTCAGTCGCTCAGTCGTGTCCGAGTCTTTGAGACCCCATGAATCGCAGCACGCCAGGCCTCCCTGTCCATCACCAACTCCCGGAGTTCACTCAGACTCACGTCCATCGAGTCAGTGATGCCATCCAGCCATCTCATCCTCTGTTGCCCCCTTCTCCTCCTGCCCCCAATCCCTCCCAGCATCAGAGTCTTTTCCAATGAGTTAACTCTACACATGAGGTGGCCAAAGTACTGGAGTTTCAGCTTTAGCATCATTATATGGCAAAAGCTTAATAGTAGGTGATCATCCTCTGAGGTGACCAGTAGATGAGCATCCAGTTATGCACAATTCTATGTCAGCAGCCCACTTGCTCTCTTCTACATGGCCTTTGGTATACAAAGACCAAACCCCCATCCTCCCAAAAAAAGACATCACGAAGAGAGACAATTTCTATGAGAAAGAGCATCAACCCAACAGATGATATTCTCACCAGAGGAATGATTACACACAGTAGGCACTCAATAAAAAAGAGCCAGGGAATCAACATTATCTTTTGATCCATGTCTTAGTCTGTTTTCTCCTTCTCATGATACCAAGAGGCAGACCATCATCAAAGCCGGCTGATTTCAACTGACCATGTGGGCCAAAGTCACTTTCCATCAGAAATTGTGCCCAAAGCAGGCTGGAGTAGAGCAGGGGCTCAAATACCCTTGTTTTATTTCCCTTCCCCAGGCTCCTCCCACGGGCAGGATCACACTGACATTTCCTGCTCCATGAAAAGGGCTGAACAGGATCTCACTGAAGAAAACATCTTTAAGAGTCCTTCTGTGGAGCTGGAAGGCTGTATTCATGGCAGGTTAGTGAGAAAACAACCTAGATTCAAATGCCATCTCTGCTAATCAGGAGCTTACGGCTTTGAGTGTTATTATATTTGAACTCTTTACATCTTGTTTTCTTCATCTGTAAAATGGGGATCATAATAGTGGGTGGCCAATAAGGTTGGTGTGAAGAATAAATAAGTTAACAAGATGGCCCATGTAACGTGTTCAGCATAATGAGTACTCAGTGAATTTCAGTTGTTTTGAATAAGACTGATCTGACGTTTGGGCCTACTGACTGCTGGTGATTGGTGGCTTAGGGGTAGAGGCCATTAAAGGTGACAAAGGTACCATCCAGACATGCCAGCTGTGCCCAGGAGTGATATTGCAATACTTGGCTGGTATTTAAAAGAGATGAGAAGAAGCATGGCTCCTTACATGCCCTACTTGAGCAATAGTTCAGGTTGATCCACCTCTTTTATTCTCTTAACCTGGGTGATGGGTTATTGTTGGCCTGAGGCTGGCCTACCGTTTGTAAGGTTTCAAAAAGAGACAGCCTTAAACATCTATTTCAGAGGGACTTGTTAGTGCCTCTTCACTTTGGTTTTGGGGCGGGGGGCGGGGGGGCGGTTTCTATCCATTAGGCCCCAAGCAAACTCCTGGTGTTTAAGGCTGTCAGAGACAGGGGGGACTTAGGAACTGTCTGGTTTGCTTGTTTTGGAGCTATGGGAACCGAAGGCCTGGGTAGTGGGTACATGGTCCGAGGTCAACCAGGTGGTCAGTTCAAAACCGGGGGGCATCGTCCCCTGGCCTAGTGTCCAGGGCAGCAGCCACGCTCCACACCTGCTGGCTCTCTGAACTCTGGCTCACTTTCGGTCCTGGGTCAGCTGTAGCCCACACTTCCCTGGTGCCTGTGACTTTTCTTCAGCTCCCCAGCCACCTTCCCTGACCCAGAGCATCCCATTGTCAGCTCTTGCCCATACATCCTTGATGGGCACTGTCCTGCAGACCCGCCTGCTTCCTGCCTGGGGTGAGTCTGTGCCTTAGGGCCTCCCAGGCCTCAGGAGTCCTGCCTGGGTGACACCTGGAAGGGGCACGCAGGCAGCACTTCTCTGCTTCCCTGTCTACCCTCCTGTGCTCCATTTTTCTTCAGGTCCTGCTCGGCCTCCCTCAGTCTTGTTCTGCCTCACTATCCTTTTTTCTCCTGCTCCCACCCCTTTCCCTTCCCCTCTCTTCTTCCCAGGCTCTCCGCACCTTCCTGGTCCTCCTGGTGCTCGGCCCTTTCCCTTCGGCTATCCTCTCCCCACCTCCTCCCCTACGCCTTTTCCTTTACCCTCCAACACATCTGTTTCTAATCTGCGCCCTCCAGGCGCCTGCTTGAAACGAAAAAGCTCCCCCCACCCTCAGGAACCTGGCACAAAACATTCCTGAATAAACCTTCCTTCCCCTAATTCTCCACTTTCCCCAGATACCCCTGAAACTAAATACCGCCCCCCAAAGGACCCTCCACACCGAGCGGTTCGCGGCCCAGCTCTACCGGGAAAGCCCCCACCCCAAAGCCTGCTCCAGGCCCAGATGTTCGATGGCCGACCGGGCGGCCCTCCGCTGCCAGATGTGCTCAGAGTGGCCCGGGAGGCAGGCACAGAGGCGCCCGGCTCACTCTGGGGCCGCGGGGACGAACGTTCGGAGCCCGCGTCGCCGCCCGGGTGCGGGACAGTGTGTTCCCCGGGGCCACTCGCCTTTCCGTCCTCCCCAGGCACTCACCTAGCCCCAGCAGAACGAGGAGGGTCATCCCGATGCCCGGGCGCGGGCTCCTCCCCGCTCAGCCGCTGCCTGGCTCCGGTGGCGGCGGGGCGCAGCAGAGCGCAGCCGACGGACCTCTGGCGAGCTGGGCGCGGCGACTCGGGGTGCGCGCGGGGCAGCTGCAGCCATGTGCCGGCGCGGGAACGGCCCCACGCCCCGCGCCCGGCTCCGGGGTCCCCGCGCCCCGCTCAGAGGGGCTTCCAGTGCTCGCCCCACCAGCTTGCACCCGGACGGGAGCGGGGACCCGGGTCAGCGAGGAAAAGACGAGACGGAAAAACGCTACCGCTTCGTGGAACACTTTTCCCTGTTTGGAAAGAAAAAGGAGTGAAGAAAGAGAGGGGGAAAAAAAAAAAAAAAGAGTGAGCTGGAACCACATGGTTGCCTCCCACCGGCAGCCCCTCCCTCGCTCGCTCGCTCGCTCGCTGCTCCCTCCCTCCCAGCGCTCCTGGCGCGCTGGGCGCCTGCCGGGCAGCCGCGGGGGTCGGCGGGGGTCGGCCCGGGGCGGGGCGCTCTGTTGGCGGCCGCGGGGAGGAGCGGGCGTGCGGCCGCGCGGGGGCCGGTGTGGGATCGACCCTGTAGGAGAGAACCGGGGACACTTGGGCCATGAGCGGGGATGAGGCCTTGTCAGTCTCCTCTGTCTGCGTCCTCACTTCGTCCTTATCTCTCCACTTCTCTCGCGCATCCTTTTCTCGCTCACACACAGTCTGGCTTCCGCACAAGTCTGCGCTGTCTCGGCTTCCACCTATCTCCATTTCTCTCGCGTTTGCATTCTCCTTGCCTCTCCAACCTCCTCGCTCCTCTCTCCCTTCCTTCCTCCCTTCTTGTCCTCTCCTCAGCCCTCCCTGCCACGTTGAGTCGGGGTAAAACTCCACCGTTCCGCACGGCTCAGCCTGAAACTGACGCTAAGGGCTGTCAAGTGCGGGTCTGGCGGCGCGCTCCTGACTTCCCCGTCTTCCCTTCGGCCTTTGGCCCTGGCTCTTCCACTCTCGGCGATGATCCCAGCAGCCCACCCTCGGATCGGGCCGACCTAAGCGGACGGGGGTTCAGAACTCGGTGTAAAGGGGTCCGTTGTTGGGACGCCCTGGTGCAGACCACCCTGCACGTGGCCCTGGGCAAAACAGGTGTAATCCTGTTTCAGAAAAGAAGGCAGAGGATTCTGCACGGATTACCTCCTCTGTGCGAGGGACCCCGTCAAGGAAGCCCTGGGGGCGCCGCCGCGCGCTACCAGGTGCCTGGGGCTCTGCCCACCAGGACCCCTGGCGGCGGGAGGAGACCGCAGTGACTGCCACACTCAGGTCTCAACTGCACTGGGGCTCTGAGAAAGCCTGGACCTGACTCTCTGGTCCCCGGCCTCTGGATGTCCCCGGGGATGTGGCAGCTCCTTCAGCCGTAGGAGGCACGACCTCACCCGTGCCCGCAGAGTGGAGCTGGGGCCAGCCTCCGGCGGGCGGCGGCGTCTGCCCTGTGCGCAGCAGAGGTTCACCCCTGGGCCTGGCAGGCTGCTCCATCACACTTTGAACCAGTTCTCTCCCCCCGCGCCTTTAGAAGCCAGGAGATGTACAGTCCTCCCTAATTAGCTTGTCTTTTCCGATTGCCATGAGCCAACCCCATTTCACAAATGAGAAGAGCACAGACCTGGAGAGGTTATCGCGCTCCCACCAGGCCCTTCAGAAGGGAAGGAGAAAGCTCTCAGAGCTGCTCTTGGGGCTTTGGGATCAGCTCTGAGAGTTGCACCAGTAAAATTCCAGTATTCCCCACCCCACCCCCCCTTTCCTCACCCATCCTTTACCCCCCCACACCTTCTTCAATAACTATTTATTATGCATCTACTCCGTGCCAGATGCTTTTTTAGGCGTTGAGCACACAAAGTGAGTAGAACTTGGCTATTGACATTTTTTAAACATCTGGAATTAGTATATCTTGGCACCAACTATGGACAAGGAAGCATATTAATCTATCTTTTTATTAATTCTTATGATAATGCTAAAGGATAGGCAATTTTTATTCCATTTTAAAGAGGAGGAAGGACTTTCCTGGTGGCCCAGTGGCTAAAGACTCCCCACTCCCAATGCAGGGGACCCAGGTTCAATCCCTGGTTAGGGAACTAGATCTCACTTGCCGCAGCTAAGAGTTCGCATGCTGCACCTAAAGATACAACATGCTGCAACCAAGACCCACCACAGCCAAAGAAATAAATACATAAATAAAATATTTAAAGCTGAGGAAACGATAACCTAGAGAGGTTAATTATCTTGCCCCAGGTCCCCAAATATTAAAACTCTTCTATTCCAATATTAATATTCTAATATGTTATTTTATATTAAAAATAAAATATTTTAAAAGTCTCTATTTTTGTTTTCCATTTTATGTTTCTTGTCCAATAGGAAAAAACACTCATAAATATAATTCACAAATGAATGTGTTGAAAAAATATTAGTTCTCTTAAAGGCTGAGGAAGGTAGGAAGGTGACTTATAGAGAAAGCGACTTTTTGTCATTTGTCTTGAAATTTTATTTAATATTTTGATATATTTTCAGATATTTGAAAGCTGCAAAAATAGAACAAAGATTTTTGATACACTTCATCCAGATTTCTTCTATTTCTTTATATTTATACCTTTTCTTTATAAAGGAGATGTTTTTGTAAGTTTTAAAGCCCCATCTCTATTCCTTCACAGCTGGTGGCCTTTCTCATGAATTCATGACACCCTGTATTGCACGAGGGCTAGTGTGCACATAAAGACAGATGTATGGGGGTGCAGGCAGACGTGTGTTTAAACTTACATTGCTCAAGCTGAAGATAACAAAACACCTTCAGCTCTAAGCTGCTGGTTGGTAGGATAGGAAATGGGGCTTCCCTGGTGGCTCAGTGGGCTTCCCAGGTGGCACTAGTAGAGAAGAACATGCCTGCCAATGCAGGAGACGTAGAGAAGACGGTTCGTTCAATCCCTGGGTCAGGAAGGGGGCCACTCCAGTATTCTTGCCTGGAGAATCCCATGGACAGAGGAGCCTGGCGGGCTACAGTTCTTGGGATCGTAAAGAGTCAGACATGACTTAGCAACTAAACAACAACAAAGCACAGGAAATGCCAATTTCTTATGATTTTTGCTGAAATTGGGTCATAAACATTCAGTTTCCCCAGATCTAAAGTCTTACAGCCAGTCTATATTGGGCATCTGCTCCTTGAGGAGAGTCTGCAGGTCTTTGGAGATGACTCTTCTGAATCTGAAGCCTCCTGTCTGTTGCCCGGCAGCAGAGTGCCCCGGGATGGCTCCGTAACTCGGAAACACATAGCCTACCTATGCTGTGTTCACAGTGATCGGGCTGGGTGCCATGGGGATCTGAAGAGGTACACAGCAGTCCTTACCCTAAATGGACCTCTCAGTCCAGTGAGAGAGGAAGCATCAACATGTGAAATGTTTCCACAACAAACACGAAAGTTATGTAGTTAAGTGCCGGAATAAATTATCCTGACAACAAGAAACACTGGGAATTCCAGGAAGGGAGGGAGCACTGTGGGCTTGGGTGGCTGTGAAGGTTCCCTGGGAGGACACTTCTTGAGCCAGGCCTTGGGGATGGAGAGAATTTCACTAGATGAGAAGACCCGGGGAGGCCCACTGAGGGGCAGGGGCACTCCTGAATGGAAACATGGAGTTAGGAGTGGCTGGGGTGCATTCAGGCGGCAGTGAATGGCATGAAATCCCTGCAATGAAAAATTGGTGGCGCAGGCAGGCTTCGGAACAATTAGCCTGCAGCAAAATCGTGAGGAGTCCTGAATGTGAGGCAAAGGACTGGACTCTGGAACTTGCTCTGCACCTTCTCCAGGCTTCCTGGAAAAAATTTAGTAAAAATGACTTTCATAGAAACCATATTTTAAGAGATATAAATCGGCAGTGCCCAAAGGTGATCCTACAGGCTGGCCAAGGGTGGAAAGCTTTAGTATCCTTTCTTATCCATCAGGCTCTCTACCCCTGTGCTTTAATATAAACAATTACATTTTCTCAACATTTTGTAAAGTGATATTCATGTACAACTTCAAGACAAGTCCCTTAGCCTCCCCACTCCAAGTGGAGCCAGAGAACCACCCTAAATCTCTTCTCCAGAGGAATTCTAGAGCCACTGCAGGGTGTGCATAAAACAATGAAAGAAAAATCTGAAGAAGAGAAACTGGGTAGAACCTACTGGCATTAAATGGGGAGGTGAAGTGAGGGTGGTGAGACAAACAGAAGATACTTGGCAGAAAGATAAGCCAGATTAAATACCCAGTGGCCGTTGTGGGTGGGAGAGGGAGTACAAGACAAGAGACACCAAAGATAAGTGATCTATTATGTTGTTATATATGCTAAGATTAAAGCTATAATTATAGACCTTCTAGTATATTTCAGGGATTATGTGTCATCAATAAGCCTCACTATAACATATTAAAATGAGTATACTAATCACTAATTGAGTGATTAAGTAAATTGCATCTCATTCCATGGTTAGTAAATGATTGAGCCAGGATTTAAAGTTAGAAGATGGAAAGCTCTCACTGACTTTTGATGATAATTGCTCCTAGGGAGTCAAGTAAGTTAATTTGTCAGGAAGGGAAAAATCAATTTAACTTGAGACACCGTAACTCATAGAAAATGATAAACCACATCTATCCATTCATCCATCTGTTCATCTACTTTTCTATTTTTAGTTAGAATCAATAATTCAGTAAATCCTTGTTAAGTACCTACTAGGTGCCAAGCACTGGGAAGTCAATGGTGAACAAAGCAAAAGTTGTCCTCACCCTCCAGAAGCATAT
This sequence comes from Bos indicus, assembly GCF_029378745.1. Lineage (NCBI taxonomy): Eukaryota > Metazoa > Chordata > Mammalia > Artiodactyla > Bovidae > Bos > Bos indicus. The sequence continues at coordinate 34,193,922 of NC_091774.1, forward strand.
GGTGGGTTAAGGAAGATGGACAACAAAGAAGCAATCACAAACCAGAGTGAGAAATACTCTGAAGGGTGTGGAACTGATGGCAGGACCCTGTACCTGGTGGAGAAGACATCAAGGTAGCCTCCCTGAGCAGGAGGGAAGGAGATCTGTGCTGCTGTCTCATCTTGCAGGACTCCTGAACAAGGGACCATGTCTTCTCATCCCTTTGTATTACAGTATCCACCTGTGCCCTGCTCTCTTAGAGGAAGACACATTTCTGAGGGCATTTAGGACCATGCAGCTGACAGATAATGAATGGAAGGAGCTGCGCGCTGCAAGGCAGACAGTTTGGGTTCTCTGTGGCTTTGAATGGGTCACTCGATGTCACGGAGCCTTTTTCTCTTTTCCTGATGCTGTAATGGGGAAGAAATGAGATTCTGGTGAAGGTGTCTCACATAGTATATAACACATAGGAGACTCAGTAAATATTTATTCCAACTAAAATTTGAGTTCACAGAATTAAATTCTCTGCAGTAAAAAACAAAACAAAAACACAAAAAACCAGCTCTTGTCTCATTTTATTTTTCTCTTAAAACAAGGTTATCTTCACATATTCTTTCCTGTCCCACAAAGACATCACTTCTTGCCTCGGCTGTTGAGTGCGCTGGTTTTCTGTATGGCTGGATGGTAAGAGGTCCCAGTGGCTGTCAGGGTCTTGACTGGACAGCCCTTACTGAGGCTGTGTCTGAGGAGCCCTGTGTGCTAATGGAGGCTAAGGAATGAGGGGTCCTCCTGAGGTAGAGAAAGTGTGACAGGGGAGAGGTGAGAACAGTGTGCCCTGCTCTATCCCACACTGTGAGATGACAAACCCCAGCTTTGATCTGTGTGGTCAGCTGAGAAGGTGGGGTTTTGGTGGGGGTCGGGTTTCCTGTAGGACATTTGTCAGTGAAGAAATGACCCCTGCCTCCCCGCAAATTACCAGGACCCCGGAGGCACAGGTCTGTCCCTCCACCCCAGTGGGGTTTTTAGGTGCTCTCAGAAGAGTCAAGAAACAAGATAAAAAACAGAGAAGGTTAATGCAGTTGATCCTTAGAAGATGGAATCTTGGCTCTCCACACCACCTTCTTCCCTGAGGTCAGCTAGATCTGGGAATCTAGATCTGGGAATTTCCCAGCTCCTCACCACATCCTACTTTCAATTCCTGCTAAAGTGATGCCCTCAGGGATGAAATTCAGCGTTTGGAAGAAGACAGGCTGATTTTGAATTCCTGCAGCTCTCCTTACTGTGTCTAACTTGGGGAAGTTTCTTAACTTCCCTTGGCCTCTATGACTTCGGGTCATCTATAAGAGTTCTCATACGATTTTTTGAGATGATTACATGAAACTATGCAGAGAAAGCAGGCTTTCCTGGTAGCTCAGATGGTAAAGAGTCTGCCTGCAACGCAGGAGACCTGGGTTCGATCCTCGGGTCAGGAAGATCCCCTGGAGAAAGGAATGGCAACCCACTCCAGTATTCTTGCCTGGAGAATCCAAGGACAGAGGAGCCTGGTGGGCTACAGTCCATGGGGTCACAAAGAGTCAGACACGACTGAGTGACTAGCGCACACACACACATATAGAGAAAGCACCTAACACAGGGCGCTCTGCTCCTCAGCACACCGCGGCTCCCTCTACGTTCCCTCTTAATTACAAACCAGTTCTGCAGGGGCTCACTGCTCAAAGAAGGGGAGAAAGAGCGTCTCTTCCCTCTAAGTGTGATTTGAAGTGACTGCCTTATAAACACACAGCAAAAGGAGTAGTCAAAGTATTCCTGTGCTGTCTCCCTTTCTCATTCCCCATCTCTATGATGAGATCAAACTCCAGAAGTTTTCTTTGGTTGATAATACTCAGAACTACCCACAAGACAAGCTGTCCAACGGAAGTCTGTGAGACAGGAATGAGGTTAAGCACTAAATTTCAGATTATTTTATTGCAAAGATGAGCAGAGGCATCTGATCTAACATCCTTATTTCGCTGAAAAGAGCCCAAGCTCAGAGAGGATCAGGGACCTGCCTAACGCCACACGGCCAGCTGGTGGCACAGAAGTGACCAGGGCTTCAGTGATGTCTAGTTCAGTGCTCTGCCCACGTCTCCTGCAGGTCTGCTCTGGTCGTCAACTGGGCAGGTGAGCAGACCCACGCCTGGCTTCATTTTGCAGCCAGACAGAGACCTAGGTGATTTTCCAGAGAATCCAGCAGCATGCTTTCCTCTGTAACATGTAAACATAGGGCAGAAAGCACAAATGGCCAAGCCAGAAGACAGAAATCGTTCCTATCTTCCTAGCTGTGGATGGGGCACTCACTGTCCCCAGCTGCATGAGCTCTCCCGTGCTTTCCACTCATCCAGCCCTAACGGAAGTGTTCCAGCCGTGAGCCCGCATTCGTTCCACCTCTGTGCAGCTGCTGTCTCCGCTATCAAGCTGGATGGGTCTTCTGAGTTCCTTTCGGTCAAGCTTCCTCACTTTGTTGACTGCAACCCAGCATGGGGAGGGCTGTCTCAGAGACATACTCAAGTTGGAGGCAGAGCCAAGCTGGAGACCGGTTGCCTAGAGACCAGCCCATTGTCTTTCCAGCAGTGTGGACGATGATCACCCAGAGTGCTCTGCCTCCTCCTGAAAGGTCAGGAATGAGCACAAAAAAGTGCGTGGTGTCTGCTGGCAGAAACACGTGTGACAGGGCCCCAGGAAAAGCTGGGATTTTTTTCTTTTTTCCTAGTAATGGATGAGGCTGTCAAAGCCATTGAATAAAACTGAGGACAATATATATCCAAAGCCTGTGTACGCCACTGGTGTCCTGTGAGGAGCTCCTATGTTTGTAGGCTGAGGTGCTGGGAGCTATGAGCAGCTGTTTGCAGCTGCTCAGTGACAAGACTGGTGTCTGCAGTGGCCACGCTGACGGGCCAGGGGGGACGATCGCCATCCCCGTCTTCCTGACCACAACACATGCACAACTTCCTGACACCAACTCAGCTCGCTGTCTTGTGTCGTCTTGCATCTCCCCTGACCATACTGTTCCCATGAAGCAGGGAGAGGTACAGGATAGCTGTGGCCTGAAACCGCTGACCTGGAGGCAGTGGGAGGAGTGGACACAGCAAGAAGTGTGACGTCAGGAGACCAGCTCTGAGCCCTTCCTGGCACTGTCGCTTACTTAGTTATCTTGAACAAGTTATTTAACCTTTCTGAGTCTCAGTTTTTCATCTGAAGAAAATACGCATGCTAGAACATTGTAAATTTTTAAGTTTTTTATGAAGGTGAGAAAAGTATTATTAGGAGTGTAAATGGTCGGAACTGACATGACCTGATTGGACCTGGTCATTTCTTCTCTGTTCCCCCTGTTTCTCAGCCAGAAGAATACAAAATCGATGAATCTAGGAGTGTTTCACGTGCACCCACGGCAGACACAGCATGGCACGCAGAAGAAACAGAAGTGGCAAAGGACTCCAGGTGGAGGGTGGGGCCCGTGGGGCCCTCCCCTCTCCCCTCTCACTTCCTGGAGGACGTGTGAAGCACAAGGACAGGGCTGACAGACCCTGTGCACTGGCTGCCTAGCCCAGGCCCTATACATATCCACCACAGAGGCGGAGAGATCAATTCCTGGCCAGCCTACACAGAGCATTTCCTCCAAAGTTCTTTAACGATAACACTCTAACATCCCTCTGACAGGAGCATGTGTGCATGCTAAGTTGCTTCAGTCATGTCTCTTGTGACCCCATGGACCACAGCCCACCAGGCGCCTCTGTCCATGGGATTTTCCCGGCAAGAATACTGGAGTGGGTTGCCATTTCCTTCTCCAGGGCTTCTTCCCAACCGAGACATCGAACCCTCATGTCCTGCTTGGCAGGCAAATTCTTCACCACTGAGCCACCTGGGAAGCCCACGTACTCACTGGGATGACATATCAAAAAACAAGAGAACAGCAAGTGTTGTAAGGATGTGGGGAGAGGAAGACCCTTGCGCACTACTGGTGGGGATGCACAGCTGCTGTGGGAACAACATGCTGCTGCTGCTAAGTCACTTCAGTCGTGTCCGACTCTGTGCGACCCCATAGATGGCAACCCACCAGGCTCCCCTGTCCCTGGGATTCTCCAGGCAAGAACACTGGAGGGGGTTGCCATTTCCTTCTCCAAGGCATGAAAGTGAAAAGTGAAAAGTGAAAGTGAAGTCGCCCAGTCGTGTCCAACTCTTATCGACCACATGGACTGCAGCCTACCAGGCTCCTCCATCCATGGGATTTTCCAGGCAAGAGTACTGGAGTGGGCTGCCATTGCCTTTTCTGGGGGAAACAACATGACGATGCCTCAAAAAATGAAACCTAGAATTGCCATATGCCTCGGCAACTCCACTTCTAGGTATATACTCAAAGGAACTGTAGGCAGGGACTCAAAAATGTATCTGTACACCCATATTTATAGCAACATCATTGACAATAGCCAAAAGGTGGAAACAATCCAAATGTCCATCCATAGATGAATAAACAAAATGTGACGTATCCACACATGGAATATTATTCAGCCTGAAAATGGAAGGAAATTCTGACACACGCTGTAACATGGATAAACCTTGAGGACATTATATTGAGTGACAAGAACTAGTCACAGAAGGATAAATGCTGAATGAAGTATGTACTTCATTCAGTACTTCAGTTATATGAAGTTTGTATAGTAGTCACAGACATAGAGACATAAAGCAGAATGGTGAATTCAGGGGTGGGGTAGAGAGGGGGAATGAGGAGTTGTGTTCATAGGTACAGAGTTTCAGTTTTGCGAGATGAAGAGTTCTAGAGATGGACGGTGGTGATGGTTGAACAGCAATGTGAGTGTACTTAATGCCACTGAACTGTATGTTTCAAAACGGTTGAGTTGATAAATTTTATGTTATGTGTATTTTATCACAATATAAAAATTCACTCATCTAAAACATCACTTGCTTTGAAAGAAAAAATCTGCTCCTGGGACTTCCCTGGTGGTCCAGTGATTAAGAACCCACTTTTCAATGCAGGGGACAAGGGTTTGATCCCTGGTCAGGGAACAAAGATCCCACAAGCTTCAGGGAAACTAATCCTATGCACCACAATGAAAGATCCTGAGTGGCACAATTAAGACCCAACCAAGCCAAATAAATAAATATTAAAAAAAAAATCTGCTCCTAAGTTGTCCATATCAAACGTGACCTAGTTCATCTTTCGGAGATCATCATGGTCTAATTCAAAGAGCTAAATCTTGAGTCAGAAAGTTTATATTCACATCTCAAATCTGCTGCTTGTTAGCTGCTTGACCTTGTTCTTACTGAGCCTCAATTTCCTGTCTTTGGTTGAAAATAATAATAATATCAACTTTGATTCCTTCACTGGGCAGATGTGTAGATTCAATGAGATGATTTATGTGAATGTGCTTAGCAAACCACAGAACACTAAACAAATACAAAAGATTTTTTTGAGAAAATAATGAGGTTTTCTCTGGGATCTACTGTAATATTTTCCAACATTTCTTGCCAAGAAGTTTCTTCAATCACACCTAAATTCTTTCTAACACAGCTTTGGCCAGCCTGGAAATCGCCTTTCTGTTAGGACGTCTCCGAATCCTCCGTTTAGAGATTCTTATATCTGGTAGGTGTCGAAGGGGACAGCAGGAACCACAAGCAGAACCGCGTGGAACCACTAACTTTTGGGGCCAAGGACAGAATTCTTCTTTAGGTCTGGTTTGGTTTGCGAATTCCTGGCTGTCATAGCAACCCCCAAAGTAAAGGAGGACTGCTCAGCGTCATCTCTGACTGCGGCCTGGGCTGGGAATGTGCTCAGGTTAGCCAAGTAAACAGTGTTCACTGCTAACCCACTCTGTGCCTCTCCCTCTGGGCCCAGGGACCGAAGAGGCAGAAAGCTCGCCAGCCTCAAGCCCTCTGGATGCACAGCTTCCCTTCTGGTGTCCCGCTGGTGCTGCCAGATCCAGAGTGGGGAGTGAGTTTCCAGAAGAGGCCCCTGGGAGATGGAATGGCTCCACTGTGGAAGCAAAGTTCTGCTGTCCCTGAAGATGTACCAAGATGCCCTGGGGAGGGGGTGGCGGATGGCATGTCCTTGGTACTTCAAGTGTCAACATTAAGTTCACAGTGGGTGACCTACTCAACCAAGGCTCTTTGCCCCAAGGCTAATGCTGGAGATCTAAAAATGCTGAAGATCTAAAAAATGTAATCGGCTTCACAATATGAAAAGAAGACCCTGAAAATAAAATTAGTAGGTACCTCTCTAAATCTATGGAGATGTTATGATGCCTTTTAATTGTTACATTTATTATCACAAGATTTTTACCTATTTGAAAACAAGTTGCAGTTTTTCATCATTGGCAGAATTCCTGATTATAAGTGATCACCAAGAAATCAAAAGGAAAACTATAAAAATACTGCAATATTTTTACACTTAGAAAAGTTAAAGTTCATATACACACAACTTATGGGATCTTAGTTCCCTGACCAGGAATCGAACTCCTTGTCCTTGGGAGGGGAGGTGCATAGTCCTAACCACTGGACCACCAGGGATGTCCCTCAAGTATATTTTAATATGCTTAGTATGATGTGGTGTGGAGCTGAAAGGCCTGGGAAGACCATGAAACTTTTATAAGTTTGTTTCTCTCTCTCACTCTCTCTTTTTCCTTTCCTTCTCTTCCTTTCTCCCTCATCTCTCTCTCCCCTTCTTCCTTCCCTCTCTTTCTTTTTTCCTTCCTCTTTCTTGCCCTCCTTCTCTCTTTCCTCCCTCCCTCTCTCTCTCTTCCTTCCTCTCTCTCTGTCTCTGTCTCTCTCTCTCGAGGGTACAGCATCATTGCTGCCTGATGCTAAAGCAACATAAAACAGTGGAGAACTCCATGCACTCAGAGAGCATGAATTCTAATGGCAGGAACCTGGCCACAGTGCTATCTATCTGGTCCTCTGGGACTATCGGTCCACTTGTAAAATGAGGTAATACCAGTAATACCAGTTGCTTCCAAGAGTTCTGGTGAAAATTAAATTAGGTTAGTAAAAGTGTTTTGTTAAATCGGGTTGGTGTTATTACTAATAGTAATACCCACCTGTCCTCACTAGTCATCACACAAACATTAATATGCCCTCCATCCACACTAGAGCGTGACTATTGTAAACTGTGCAGAAACTATGTCCATGTTTCTAGCTCTTTCTGTGCCCAGATGAGAACAGTATCCTGTTTAAATGTCAGTTTCATTAACCCTGTTTGATTATGCTGCTGCTCCACCCCTGGATGATATTCAAAATTACCATGGCAGCACTAACTCTGGAGACCTTCTGCTGTGTCAAGTATCCTCTCTTTAGTTGTGGAGTTATCCAAGGGGTTCAGGGACTCTTGGAGGAGGATCCAGGGCAACTGGGGGGCAACCCGGGGCCCAGGGCGAAAAGCAAAGTCGCTCAGTCATGTCCAATTCTTTGAGACCCCATGGACTGTAGCCCACCACGCTCCTCCATCCATGGGATTTTCCAGGCAAGAGTCTTGGAATGGGTTGCCATTTCCTTCTCCAACTGACCAATCAGAGTGGAAATATTCCAGCATCTAATATTGCATATGTAATATTAAGTGTACCACCTGAAGATCGACCTTCTTTGTTCCAATGCAATCTATTATTAATTTATTCTGTCAATACTTAGAATTTTTAGCAACTATTTTGTGCAAAGCATTAGGTTAGAGGGACTTCCCTGTTGGTCCAGTGCTTAAAACTTTGCCTTTCAGTGCAGGGGATGTGAGTTCAATTCCCTGGTCCGGGAGCTAAGATCCCATGTGTCGAAGCCAACCACCCCCCTCCCTCGCCCCCCGCCACAAAAAAACCCATAAAACAGAAGCATTAGGTTAGACAAAGAGGAGGATATAAAAAGAGTAGAAAGGGACTTCCCTGGTGGTCCAACGGCTAAGTCCAATGGCACTCCCAATGCAGGGGGCCCTGGGTTAGATCCCTGGCCGGGGAACTAGATCCCACAGGACACAACTAAAGATCCTGCCACAATGCCTCAGTGAAAATCAAAGATCCTTTGCACTGCAGCTAATACCTGGGGCAGCCAAATAAATTAATTAATTGAATATTTTAAAAAAGAGGGAAGAGGCTGATTCATGTTGATATATGGCAGAAACCAACACTATATTGTAAAGCAATTATCCTTCAATTAAAAACAAATAAATTTAAAAGAAAAAGAAGGAAGAAACACACCCTAAAGAAATGCATAGTCTTAAAAAAAAAAAAAAAAAAGAAATGCATAGTCTTGTGAGAGAAAAAAAAAAGCTATGGTATATAATCAAATAATCTCAGGAAGAACAGGGCATGATAAGTGTCCTAAGGAAAGTGTACTCATCTTGGGAATCAGGAGTATGGCGTCTCCCATCTGGCTGGTGATCACGGAAGTCTTCACGGAGAAGGTGACTTCTGAGTTCAGGCCCTGAACTCAAGGATGGGTGTGACATTTTCATACACGAGAAAGAAGTGGGTGGAAGTCCAGATGAAGGAAATGGCAAGCGCAGAGGCTCAGAATATCTGAATGGGCACTATTCTGAAGGATCCAGGAATGATAATGCTTTATGGGAGCATAAGAAATGTGGGTGGATAAGGATGGAGTTGGGCCAAATCACTGAGAAAATGTCTAAGCTTTATTCAGGAAGCAAAAGAGCTGTTGAAGGTTTATGATCTGGAGAACAACAAAGTCTTTATGAAGAGTGGTCGGGTTTTGTTGTCAACACCTTAAAGGGTGGAGGTGGGGCTGGAAATGATGGAGGTGGGAGAGGGTATTGGGACCAACTGGAGGATGAGAGTTCACCTTTAGGGCATTCAGCGTTCCAGGTGAGAGGTAAAGAGGGCTGAGCTGGGACAGAGGCCATGTGCCCAGAAGGAAGAGATGGTGAATAAAAAAAATTTTTTTTACAATCTTTATTGAATTTGTTGCAATATTGCTTCTGTTTTATGTTTTGGAGTTTTGGCCAGAAGGCATATGGGATCTTAGCTCTCCAGCCAAGGGTTGAATCAGCACCCCCTGCGTTGCAAGGGGTAACCACTGGACTACCAAGGCAGTCCCATGAATGTAAACTTTTGAAAAGAGTAATGATTTGTGATTGATTAGAAAGAGCATGAAGGATGGGGAGGGATGGAAAGAAGCAGTTATAGTGTGGATTTCAAGCCTAGGAGACAAGAATTATGATTCTAAGGCTAGAAACACGGAAGCCAGGAGAGAAAGCTGGTTGAGAAAGGAGAGCCCAGTGAACTCATATACACTGAGTTTGAGGAACTTTTAGGATACCTGGTGGGATGGTCACAGTGTTCCAGCTTGAATTTGGATTACTAGTTACCTACATCAGGAAAGGGCAGAACCGGAGCTGCCCACTGGGACAAGACAGTTAAAAGACAGTGAAAGTGAATGAACAAACAGGGTGGTTAAGGGAGTACTGAGATCTCCAGGCACCATCAGGGCAAACAGTAAGCTGACAGAGGGGTCCACAGTGCAGCAGCAGGTTGCATCAAACTGTGAGAGCTAAAATCTTCCAGCTCACACTGCAGCCCCACCAACATGATGCTAAGTGCTAGCCTGGTGCAGTGATTCCCACATCGGGTGATACAATAGAAGGGAGCTTTTAACCCCAAGGTGATGTGGGTGGAGCCTGGAAGTCTGTATTTTTAGATTTCACTTTGGATTCTGGTTCTCGCATTAGTCAAGGGAAGAGTAGTAGCTCTCATCTCTGCTCAGAATTGGTCTTAGTTGCTCCTGGGGGGTGCTGATCCTGTGAGGGGTCTTGGTCTTCCCTCTCCCATCCCCTTTTCCTCCCTCTCTGCTTCCCCACTTGGAGAAACTTCTCAGATTTGTAAGAGGTCTGCCAATAGGTGAAGTCAGAGTCCTGCCAGGGAGCCCTCTGCAGAGACTCAATAGTGGATTCTGTGCTCAGGGTTTTGTTGTTCTTTAGTCACTAAGTCATGTCTGACTCTTTGTGACCCCATGGACTGTAGCCCACCAGGCTCCTCTGTCTGTGGGATTTCCCAAGCAAGAGTACTGGAGTGGGTTGCCATTTCCTCCTCCAGGGGATCTTCCCAACTCAAGGATTGAATCCTTGCTTCCTGCTTGGCAGGTGGATTCTTTGCCCCTGAGCCACCTGGGAAGCCTGTGTTCCTGGACCAGCCACCAAAGGATGAAGCAAAGAATGAGAAAGACAATATAAGCACCGCAAGGGCAGGGATTTCTTAAAAATCTCTTACAGAAAATTTCCAACCTAAAAAAAAAAAAAAAAATAGAGAGGATAGTGTGAAGATCTCCCACATTCCTGATACCTAATTTCCACAGTTAGCTGCAGCATTTAATCCTTTTTACCTATTTCATTTTTGCCTGTCTCCCCAGCCTCCACCATTCTGAAACAAATGGGAAAAGATATATTATGCACTCTTCTGAACTATTTTGTAATCCGCCAGCCCCTTTGATGGTAATAAAAACAAGCTCTGAGGGAAGAAGGGATCAAAGAAGAGTCATCAGCTTACCCTTAATTCCCCTTTGAGACACAAAGAGGCACTCATTAATTTAGTCACCAAGTCTCTGAGCAAAATATGCAGCTTCTAATAAAGAGAAACTCACAACATGCAAGCCAGTTAGGAGGGCCGCAGTCTGAGTTTACTAGAGTCCCTTCTGTGTTCAGCAGTCTGGTCCTAATCATCAACAAATAATAATTCTGCCCCAGGGAGTGAGGCTCCAGAGAGCAGAAATATGTGCATGGTAGAAGGGGTTCTGTGCAGGTGGGAGGCATTGAGTCTGGGTGGTCTCCAAGTCACAGGTTTCAGACCACTTGTCCCTCGAATGGAAATAAATCTCTGTTCTGAATCTCTAGCACCGCCCCCTTCTCCTGCCTCTTCCCCTTCTAGGGCTCTACTTCCACACCCAACAATGCAGCAGAGAAATTAAAGGAGTCAAAAGAATGAGGAATTTTGGACCAAATCAAGTAGTCATAAATCTCCCTAAACCAGTTAGTCCTTCGAGGGTCAAGAAGGCGTCAGGCGGGGCTCATGGGTGGTGGGAGTCTTTGCAAAGAGGAAGGCCTGCAGAGAAGGCTAGAATGGAATTTCTGCCTATGGCAGGCCCTCTACTTGGCCCTTTTCCAAGTTCTGGTTCCTTAAGTGCCCAAGAGGACCTCAGTCAAGTGTGGAAGCTTCTGTGCAGTAGCCTTTATTCCTGAGATGTCATGAACCACATCATTGTTGTTGTTTAGCTGCTTAGTCGTGTCCAGCTCTTTGCAATCCACGGACTGCAGCATGCCAGCCTTCCTGTCCTTCTCTGTCTCCCTAAGTTTGCTCAAATTGATGCCCATTGAGTCAGTGATGCTATCTAACCATCTCACCTCTGTCGCCCCCTTCTCCCCTTGCCCTCAGTCTTTTTCAGCGTCAGGGTCTTTTCCAATGAGTTGACTTGTCTAATCAGGTGGCCAAAGTATTGGAGCTTAAGCTTCAGCATCAGTCCTTCCAATGAATATTCAGGGTTGATTTCATTTAGGATCAACTGGTTTGACCTCCTTACTGTCCAAGGGACCCTCAAGAACCTTCTCCAGCCCCACAATTCAAAAACATCAATTCTTCAGGGTTCAGCCTTCTTTATGGTCCAACTCTCACATATCCATACATGACTACTGAACCTTATCACAGTAAGGTGCTAAGAGGATGGTATTTTCAGACTAGGACATGCAAGCCTCTTGACTAGGACACTCAACCATAGAATAAACATGAACATCTTGGTGTAAATCATTTTTACCAAAGATCTTTTCCTAGGAGCAGGGCTGGTGGTGGTGGTGGTATTCTTCTTCTTTTTAAGCAGGATGCTTTTTTTTAAGACCTATCTTTTATTTATTTAAAGACTTTGTTGAATTTGTTACAATATTGCTTCTGTTTCATGTTTTGGTTTTCTGGCCACTTAGGCATGTGGGATCCCAGCTTCCCAACCAGGGATCGAACCCATACCCCCTGCACTGGAAGGCAAAGTCATAACTACTGAACCACCAGGGAAGTCCCTATTCTTAATATTAAAATAATCTTGGGAATGTGATGAAATAGAATATAAAATTTTCATGAATTTATGAAGAAAACAATTTTAAAGAAGTGTCCCAATTGTAGTGGCCTATTTAGAGAGTTATTTTCTTCCTTCTGTTTTTAGAGGCATTTGGGGGAAATGTTGATGGGAGTCACCCTGATGTTTCTTGGGATAGGTGAGTTATTATGATGTTGCAATGTGTGCCCATCGGACCTGTCGGCTCTCATCTCCCGTCAGCCTGTGAGGCTGGCGGTTTTGTGGTCTCCTGGGATGGTCTCACCCTTTCGTTTCTCTTAGCCTTTGTCCAAACTGTCACTTATGTCTGGGATAACCTCCCACCTCCTGACAACCACATGACATCTCTTCCTCTCCTTATATTGCTATTCAAGGTCATTTTTTCCAGAACGCTTTCCCTGATGAAGTTAAGAGAACTGACTCTCAAAATAGAGCTTGAAAGAACTGCCAGGTTGGGATGACACAACCCCATCCTGATACTAAATATTTGTATAGTTTTGTATAGGACTAAGTGTGTAAAATTGACACACACACGTCTTATTTAATAATCATCACAACCCTATTTGTAGGAGAATCACATTTGTAGAAGTTTTGCAATGGTAGCTCCATATTCCAAGCTCTTTCCATCATATCACGCCACTGAAGTCACTTTGTTCCACAGTCTGCTGGCTAAGAGCATATACTGGGTCTGTTTGTGCACTGACATTTATGCATTATACGCACATCTGTGAATTTTGGTTTGTCTTGTCATTCTTCATATCCAGTAAAATCTTTTAAAATTGCATTTGCTAATTTAAAAAAATAGACAGTACATGCACTTGGTTCAAATTCAGAAAGTTACAAGTGTATTTCTGAAGATTTCACCTTCTGCTGCTGTCCCAGACACCCAGTTTTCCTCCCAAAGTCAACTTGTATAACTTCCAGTATACTATCAACTATATTTATATATTCTTTTTTGTTTTTTCAATAAACAGTAGACTATTCTACACTGTCTTGCAACTTGCTTTAAGAGCTCCCTCGTGGTTGTTTATGGCTACATACTATTCCACCGGATAAATATACCATAATTATTTAGCTATTCTCTTATTAATATTTACTTAGATGGTTTCTAGTCTTTTGATACAATGATTCAGTGAGTAACTATATACATATATAATTTTGTATGACTAAGTAGGATGAATTCCTAGAAGTGAAATTGGTTGGTCAAAAGACAGACACGTTTATTATTTTTGAAGTTTTTGAGGCATTACTTTCCTTGTGGAGAGTTGTAGCAATTTCCACCCCTGCCAGTGATATATGAGAGTACTTGCTGACACGAAAGCAGGGTTGTGAAAAGTTTGAACTTTGAGAGGGGAGATAGTATCTCATTGTAGTTTTTACCTGTATTTTTTTAAATATTACTGAGGTGAAGCATTTTTTCACATATTTGAGAATAATATATATACATTGTTTTGGCAGAACTGTGTGTTCATATCCTGTCAAATTTGTTATTGGTTTGTTAGTCTAAGATATAAGTTGCAAATATTTTCCCTAGGTTTTTTTTTTAACTTTGTTTATGATGATTTTTAATAGTTGGATTTTTTATTTGATGTTATTGAGTTTGTCACTATTTTCTTCTATGGCTTCTAGTGTTGTATTATAGTTATAAAGGACTTTCTCTACTGGGATTATAAAAGAACTTTCCCAGGTTTCTTTTGATTTAAAGTTTACAGTCCAATGTTTCACATATAAATCTCTGACTCATTTGGAGATTATTCTAGTGTTATGGTTTCATCTTAATCATTTCCCTAAATGGTTATCTTATCATCCCTAAGCCATCCATTCCATAATCTCTTTCTCTACATAAATGTCAGTGGGTATTAGTGATTCCAACTTGATTATATACCAATTTGCCATATTATTTGTGGTTCTCAAAAATTTTTTCTATTTCAAGATCTGTTTATTCATTGCATGAGTATTACATGATTTATATTAATGTAACTTTAGAGTATATTTAGTATCTGTTAAAGTTTGCACTCCCAATAAATTTCACTTAAAACATTTTAAGGATATTCTTGCATATTTATTTTCCATATCAAGTCTAGAATCAGTTTGACTGGTTAAAAAAAACTTGGTATTTCAGTGACAGTGCATTAAATTTATAGATACAGATGGCTCAGTGGTAAAGAATTCACCTGCCAACGCAGGAGACACAAGAGACATTAGGTTCGATCCCTGGATGGGGAAGATTTCCTAGAGGAGGAAATGGCAACCCTCTCCAGTATTCTTGCCTGGAAAAGTCCATGGACAGAGGAGCCTGGTGGGCTACAGTCCAGAGGGTCACATACAGTCCAAGAGTCAGACAAGACTGAGCATGCATGCACACATGCAAGAGAGAACTGACATCTTAATAATGCTCTGACAGACAAAGAACATGGTAAGCCTTTTCACTTACCAAGTTTCCCAGTCAGTTTAGTTTCAGCATTTGAATGTTTTATTCATCTTGCATATTAAGTTTATTCCCTTCTTTTTTAAAAATTTGTTATAAAATAGATCTTTTATCTGGAGAAGGCAATGGCACCCCACTCCAGTACTCTTGCCTGGAAAATCCCATGGACGGAGGAGCCTGGTAGGCTGCAGACCATGGGGTCGCGAAGAGTCGGACACGACTGAGCGACTTCACTTTCACTTTTCACTTTCATGCATTGGAGAAGGAAATGGCAACCCACTCCAGTGTTCTTGCCTGGAGAATCCCAGGGACAGGGGAGCCTGGTGGGCTGCCATCTATGGGGTCGCACAGAGTCGGACACGACTGAAGCAACTTAGCAGCAGATCTTTTATCAGATGCTTGTTGTTTGTATAAATGAAAGGTACTGATTTCTGTGTATAACTGTGTATAAGCCAGCCTACTGAATTTTCTTAACTCAAACTCCTCACACTAAGCACCAAAAGTAGCTAGTTGGTGTCTGAATGACCCTAAGGAGCTGAGGCTTCTTAGGGTTTAGTTACTGTTGCTGCTAGGGCAGAAACAGGGAGTTGATTTCACTTATCTTTCCAGGATGCAGAGTGGATTGCTTATAATTTCTTGACAGACTGATTCATTCTCAAGGACTTTTTTTAAATGATGGTTAAAAGTTTGCGCATCTTTCCTGTGCCCTACCACCATTACCAGGCTGCAGGCACATACCCGTGCACACCTTCTATCACGCTTCAGACTCAGCCACTTCCCAAGTAAAATGCCCCTGTGATTAATAATGTGTTTTCCTAGAAGCCAGGGGTTCTCCTTGAACCATTTTGCTTTGATATTTTAATTATAGTTTAAGTGACTTCTCTATACTGAAAACCCTTAGGAAAAAACCCCCAGGAATTACCATCATCCACTTTGTTACAATTCTGGTATTTATTTTTTTGTGTGTTTGTTTCCACCTTTACTGAGCTATTATTGACATATAACAGTGTACATTTAAGGTGAACAATGTGATGATTAAATATATATATATATATATATATGTATATTGTCTAACTCAATGAAACTAAGCCATGCCCATGGGGCAACCCAAGACGGGCGGGTCATGGTGGAGAGGTCTGACAGAATGTGGTCCACTGGAGAAGGGAATGGCAAACCACTTCAGTATTCTTGCCTTGAGAACCCCATGAACAGTATGAAAAGGCAAAATGATAGGATACTGAAAGAGAAACTCCCAGGTCAATAGGTGCCCAGTATGCTATGGGAGATCAGTGGAGAAATAACTCCAGAAAGAATGAAGGGATGCAGCCAAAGCAAAAAGAATACCCAGCTGTGGATGTGACTGGTGATAGAAGCAAGGTCCGATGCTGTAAAGAGCAATATTGCATAGGAACCTGGAATGTCAGGTCCATGAATCAAGACAAATTGGAAGTGGTCAAACAAGAGATGGCAAGAGTGAATGTCGACATTCTAGGAATCAGCGAACTGAAATGGACTGGAATGGGTGAATTTAACTCAGATGACCATTATATCTACTACTGTGGGCAGGAATCCCTCAGAAGAAATGAAGTGGCCATCATGGTCAACAAAAGAGTCCGAAATGCAGTACTTGGATGCAATCTCAAAAACGAAAGAATGATCTCTGTTCGTTTCCAAGGCAAACCATTCAATATCACAGTAATCCAAGTCTATGCCCCAACCAGTAAGGCTGAAGAAGCTGAACGGTTCTATGAAGACCTACAAGACCTTTTAGAACTAACACCCAAAAAAGATGTCCTTTTCATTATAGGGGACTGGAATGCAAAAGTAGGAAGTCAAGAAATACCTGGAGTAACAGGTAAATTTGGCCTTGGAATACAGAATGAAGCAGGGCAAAGAGTAATAGAGTTTTGCCAAGAAAATGCATTGGTCATAGCAAACACCCTCTTCCAACAACACAAGACTCTATACATAGACATCACCAGATGGTCAACACCGAAATCAGATTGATTATATTCTTCGCAGCCAAAGAGGGAGAAGCTCTATACAGTCAGCAGAAACAAGACCAGGAGCTGACTGTGGCTCAGACCATGAACTCCTTATTGCCAAATTCAGACTTAAATTGAAGAAAGTAGGGAAAACCACTAGACCATTCAGGTATGACCTAAATCAAATCCCTTATGATTGTACAGTGGAAGTGAGAAATAGATTTAAGGGCCTAGATCTGATAGATAGAGTGGCTGATGAACTATGGAATGAGGTTTGTGACACCGTACAGGAGACAGGGATCAAGACCATCCCCATAGAAAAGAAATGCAAAAAAGCAAAATGGCTGTCTGGGGAGGCCTTACAAATAGCTGTGAAAAGAAGAGAAGTGAAAAGCAAAGGAGAAAAGGAAACATATAAACATCTGAATGCAGAGTTCCAAAGAATAGCAAGAAGAGATAAGAAAGCCTTCTTCAGCAATCAATGCAAAGAAATAGAGGAAAACAACAGAATGGGAAAGACTAGGGATCTCTTCAAGAAAATCAGAGATACCAAAGAAACATTTCATGCAAAGATGAGCTCGATAAAGGACAGAAATGGTATGGACCTAACAGAAGCAGAAGATATTAAGAAGAGATGGCAAGAATACACAGAAGAACTGTACAAAAAAGATCTTCATGACCAAGATAATCACGATGGCGTGATCACTGATCTAGAGCCAGACATCCTGGAATGTGAAGTCAAGTGGGCCTTAGAAAGCATCACTACGAACAAAGCTAGTGGAGGTGATGGAATTCCAGTTGAGCTATTACAAATCCTGAAAGATGATGCTGTGAAAGTGCTGCACTCAATATGCCAGCAAATTTGGAAAACTCAGCAGTGGCTACAGGACTGGAAAAGGTCAGTTTTCATTCCAATCCCAAAGAAAGGCAATGCCAAAGAATGCTCAAACTACTGCACAATTGCACTCATCTCACACGCTAGTAAAGTAATGCTCAAAATTCTCCAAGCCAGGCTTCAGCAATATGTGAACCGTGAACTTCCTGATGTTCAAGCTGGTTTTAGAAAAGGCAGAGGAACCAGAGACCAAATTGCCAACATCCGCTGGATCATGGAAAAAGCAAGAGAGTTCCAGAAAAACATCTATTTCTGCTTTATTGACTATGCCAAAGCCTTTGACTGTGTGGATCACAATAAACTGTGGGAAATTCTGAAAGAGATGGGAATACCAGAACACCTGATCTGCCTCTTGAGAAATTTTTATGCAGGTCAAGGAAGCAACAGTTAGAACTGGATATGGAACAACAGACTGGTTCCAGTCTGAAATATATATGTCAAGGCTGTATATTGTCACCCTGTTTATTTAACTTATATGCAGAGTACATCATGAGAAACGCTGGATTGGAAGAAACACAAGCTGGAATCAAGATTGCCAGGAGAAATATCAATAACCTCAGATATGCAGATGACACCACCCTTATGGCAGAAAGTGAAGAGGAACTAAAGAGCCTCTTGATGAAAGTGAAAGAGGAGAGTGAAAAAGTTGGCTTAAAACTCAACATTCAGAAAACGAAGATCATGGCATCCGGTCCCATCACTTCATGGGAAATAGATGGGGAAACAGTGGAAACAACATCAGACTTTATTTTTCTGGGCTCCAAAATCACTGCAGATGGTGACTGCAGCCATGAAATTAAAAGACGCTTACTCCTTGGAAGGAAGGTTATGACCAACCTAGATAGCATATTCAAAAGGAGAGACATTACTTTGCCAACAAAGGTCCGCCTAGTCAAGGCTATGGTTTTTGCTGTGGTCATGTATGGATGTGAGAGTTGGACTGTGAAGAAGGCTGAGTGCCAAAGAATTGATGCTTTTGAACTGTGGTGTTGGAGAAGACTCTTGAGGGTCCCTTGGACTGCAAGGAGATCCAACCAGTCCATTCTGAAGGAGATCAGCCCTGGGATTTCTTTGGAAGGAATGATGCTAAAGCTGAAACTCCAGTACTTTGGCCACCTCATGCGAAGAGTTGACTCATTGGAAAAGACTTGATGCTGGGAGGGATTGCGGGCAGGAGGAGAAGGGGACGACAGAGGATGAGATGGCTGGATGGCATCACTGACTCGATGGACGTGAGTCTCAGTGAACTCCGGGAGTTGGTGATGGACAGGGAGGCCTGGCGTGCTGCGATTCATGGGGTCGCAAAGAGTCAGACACGACTGAGTGACTGATCTGATCTGATATAGCAAAATGATGACCACAATAAAGTTAATCAACACTTCCATCCCCTCATGTAATTAAGATCTGAGGGTGTATGTGAGATGATAACACCTACCCTTGTAACAATTTTAAATGTATAATAATGCTAATTACAATCACCATGCTATGTATTAGATCCCCAAACTTTATCTTATCGCTGGAATTTCTACCCTTTGACCAACATCTCCTCTATTCCTCCACCCTCCAACTCCTGGCAGCCACTATTCTACTCTGCTTCTGAGTCTGGCTCCTTTGACAGTTGTCTTTTAGTGGCAGGTTTAAGACTTCCCAATGGCCTGCAGAGACCTGCCTGGGTAAAACAGCTGGGAAGAGATGCCTTTCCCTTTATCTTTCAACCTGATATAATTCTCTGGGGAGTGACCAAGCAAGAAAGGGAATCCTCCCCCATCAGGGAGCCAGCCAGGATATAACCGCAGATAGGAAAGGAGTAGGGAGGGGCAGGCCGCTGTACAACGTGACGGAAGTTTCCCGCAGGGGTCATTTTAGCGGGGCAGAAAGAGACATTGCAGCTCTAAAATCAGGTGGTTTTCCTAAAAACCATAATATTAGTGATGAATGACTCTTAGGGTTCCAGTTTTAGGATTTTGGCTTAGAGTCTTTGGAATTCAGCTGGAACACCGAAGGGTTAAAAGAAATCCTAGCATTTGACCTAAATACCCATAGGAAGCCCTCTTTCTGGCAATGTTTAGCACCTCAAAATGAAATACATGAGCTTATTGGGGTTGCTAGAAAAGGGTACAGCAGTTTTTCACACTTCTATTACAAGATAACACTTTAATTTGAGCCTTTGACTTTTTCTGCCCTGGAGGCAGAGGTGGTTACTTGCTGGGGTTCTGGGACCTCCATTCTGCCTGCTTATTTGGTGGGTATTACCATGGACAAACACAAGAGTACTTTGACTTCTTATTTTTTTCAATGATGCTGTTAGAATCTGGCATTCAGACTCTCCAAGTGGTCCAGTGGTTAAGAACCCACCTGCCAATGCAGGAGTAGCTTCTGCTTGTTGCAACTAGAGAAAGCCTGTGGGCAGCAACGAAGACCCAGAAAGTAAAGTGAAAGTATTAGTCACTCAGTTGTGTCTGCCTTTTTGCGACTGTAGTCGCAAAAGTCCCATGGACTATAGCCCACCAGGCTCCTTTCTCCTTGGAATTTCCCAGGCAAGAATACTGGAGTGGGTTGCCATTTCCTTCTTCAGGGGATCTTCCCAACCTAGGGACTGAAGCCAGGTCTCCCACATTGCAGGCAGGCTCTACCATCTGAGCCACCAGGGAAGCAGCAATGAATACCCAGCATAGCCATACGTAAATAAAAATTAAAAAAAAAAAGAATCTGGGGTTCACACTGCAGCATCAGGGAGGAAAGTTAGACACAAGGTCTGAAGGCCTCTGTCCATCACTTTCTCTTGCCTACTTTTTGTTACAAGTCTAACTAAAAGAAAAAAAGAAATCTAAGTTTAACAGTTCAAGTTAAGTTCCCTCAAGTCTATGACCTGATTTTCTTCAGCTTGAATCTTATTAGCTCCTGGATATGAAATTTTTAGTTCTTTTCTATGGTTTCTTGAGCCACAGTGCTGTGTCACACTCAAGGTGGGAACCTGTTTTCAGGAACCTGTTTTCATCCACTGACTGCTGCAAAAAAAATACCATAACAACTAGTCCACTTGTTCAGCTCAGTTCAGTCGCTCAGTCATGTCCTGCTCCCCGCGACCCCATGGACTACAGCACGCCTGGCTTCCCTGTCCCTCACCAATTCTGGGAGCTTACTCAAACTCATGTCCATAGAGTCGGTGATGCCATCCAAATATCTCATCCTCTGTCGTCCCCTTCTCTTCCCGCCTTCAATCTTTCCCAGCATCAGGGTCTTTTCAAATGAGTCAGTTCTTCCCATCAGGTGGCCAAAGTACTGGCATTTCAGCTTCAGCATCTGTCCTTCCAATGAATATTCAGGACTGATTTCCTTTAGGACTGACTGGTTAGATCTCCTTGCAGTCCAAGGGACTCTCAAGAGTCTTCTCCAACACCACAGTTCAAAAGCATCAACTCTTCAGCACTCAGCTTTCTTTATAGCCCAACTCTCACATCCATACATGACTGCTGGAAAAACCATAGCTTTGACTAGATGGACCTTTGTTGGTAAAGTAATGTCTCTGCTTTTTAATATGCTGTCTAGGTTGATCATAGCTTTTCTTCCAAGGAGCAAGTGTCTTTTAATTTCATGGCTGCAGTCACCATCTGCAGTGATTTTGGAACCCCCAAAAATGAAGTCTCTCACTGAGCTATTTCAAATCCTAAAAGGTGATGCCATTAAAGTGCTGCACTCAATATGCCAGCAAATTTGGAAAACTCAGCAGTGGCCACAGGACTGGAAAAGGTCAGTTTTCATTCTAGTCCCAAAGAAAGGCAATGCCAAAGAATGTTCAAACTACTGCACAATTGCACTCATCTCACACACTAGCAAAGTAATGCTCAAAATTCTCCAAGCCAGGCTTCAAAAGTACGTGAACCATGAACTTCCAGATATTCAAGCTGGATTTAGAAAAGGCAGAGAAACAAGAGATCAAATTGCCAACATCCATTGGATCAACAGAAAAGCAAGAGAGTTCCAGAAAAACATTTACTTCTGCTTTATTGACTATGTCAAAGCCTTTGACTATGTGGATCACAACAAGCTGTGGAAAATTCTTAAAGAGATGGGAATACCAGACCACCTGACCTGTCTCCTGAGAAATCTGTATGCAGGTCAAGAAGCAATAGTTAGAACTGGACATGGAACAACAGACTGGTTCCAGTCTGAAATATATATGTCAAGGCTGTATATGGTCACCCTGCTTATTTAACTTATATGCAGAGTACATCATGCGAAACGCTGGGCTGGATGAAGCACAAGCTGGAATTAAGATTGCCAGGAGAAATATCAATAACCTCAGATATGCAGATGACACCACCCTTATGGCAGTCCACCTGGCACCCTCCCAGTTACTGTAACAGTGTAATCCTAGTCAAATTATCTAACCAAAGATTTTTGGCCCTCTCCTTTTTTCTGGGTTTATTTGCCTCAGTGCTCTGAGACATCCAGGTCACGCCTTTCTGTTAATATTCTTCTGGACCAGAACGTTAGAATGTGAAGTAAGAGGGCAGAAAGCCAGCTGGAGCAGCCAGGCAGTTCAGCAGGGTCTCTGGCCTGGAGCAAGGGCGGCCCTGCTCTTAACTGCTTCTCAGACACTCCCTTCTTCTGGGCCTCTGTGCTTTGCTGGCTGCTCCTCTGGATCAGCCTGGTTTGACCCATTTCCTTCTTGCCTGCCTGCTGCCCCATCCCTCTGAGCTTGTTGCCTGGCTCCTGTCCTCCAGCCAATCCCGGGATAACCGGACCCGTGGACCTTGATACTTAAAACTAAAGCCCATAACAGCTTTTCAAGGTGCCCTGAGAATACACAGCCTATGAGGTGCTGGGTGCTGGTGAGACACAGATGAAATGAGATGCACCCTAGCCATGAAGAACACACAGAGGCTCTGCCCTCAGCTGAGTCTGGCCTTTATCTAAAAAGTGAATGCAGTTCGGGGCTCCTGTCTCTGACGAAACCTCACTCACAATTTAAAGAAAGCCTGGAAGAGAGGAGAGGAAGATGATTGACATCTTATAAAGCAGCCTCTAAGTATAAGGTGCAGAAAAACTAGACATACCTTGTCAAAACAGCAACCTGAAGGAGAACTGAGCTTCCTTTCCCTGCCTTCTCTGGTCAGAGAATCGTCTCAGCTCATTTCCTGATTCTCATTTATAATTATATACAGGTGGTCTTGAAGTGCATTTGGGTACCATGCTGTGTGGAAAGGAGCCTGGTCTTAGGACAAGGGAGCCTTGGGTTCTGACCCAAGCCATCCACTCACGTGTGACCTCAGGTAAATGCATCTTCTGCCCCATGGGATTAATTTCTTTGGGAAGTTTCCCTCCCTATCTCATCAGATACTGTGAAAAATCACAATGCATCTATATGTATGTTTGTAGATGTATGTATATAAAAAAGCACACAGATAATAAAATAGTGTTGCTGTTATATAGTTGCTAGGCTGTGTCCAACTCTTTTGCGATCCCATGGACCATAGTCTGCCAGGCTCCTCTGTCCATGGGATTTCCCAGGCAAGAATACTGGCATGGGTTGCCATTTCCTTTTCCAAGGGATCTTCCTGAGCGAGGGATTGAACCTGGCAGACAGGTTCTTGACCACTGAGCCACCAGAGAAGTCCATAATAAAATATAAGTGTCTTTAAATTTTTAACAATACATCCTTTACTATTTATTGAGTACCGCTTATATGTTAGCAACTGCTAAGTCTTTTATATATGCTACCTTAAAGATCTTCATAATATTCTTGCACTGCGGGTGATGGCAACCTTTCCCCCTCTACCACCATATAACAGATTAGGAAACTGAAGCCTAGGGAAGCAAAGAAATCTACTCAGGTTCAGAGAGAATGCTTCCTGTGTATAGTAGCCAGCTCTGTGCCACATACAACAAGTTCTTGGTAATGATTCAATAGCAATAATGCTTTCCTGTCTGGATATGTCCTTCCTAAGGCACCATCTCCCTGCATCTGGAACACTGCCTCCAACTGTAACACAGAAAATCAAGCCCCTGGATACCTTGAATCTACTGTCTGCTGCTCAAACTGCCTTGGGTTTCATTCCTATCTTGTAGTGGAGGTGAGTGATGAGAAGCATTTGATGGTGGGAAGAACCTGGTGACAGTCTCCTCCCAAGTTTATACAGAAGCTCCTAATATTGTGTTAATGCAATCCTCGTGTGCACCAGGCTACATGAGTGCAAAAGTCACTCATAATTATGATGTGAATTATCTTTCCAGAAGTGAAAATTTGCACCAAGGTAAAAGTATCTGCTAGCAGGTGGCTGGTGTTAGAAACCACACACCAGCCAATCTCATGTTGCCCAGGGTTTTGTGAGGCCTTCATTGGTTGGTAAAGAGACGGCACTCATGAGCAACACGAGTTAGGGGAAGGCTTCCAGTGGTCTGATGTCCTGAGCCCCTTTTGGATTGCTTCATCACCTGGCATTCACAAACACTCCCATCACCACTTCTTACCCTTCTTTTCTCCACACTCCATGCCCCAGCAAGTGAACTTTTCTCTGTTCCAAGTACATGCCCCAGGCTTTCCCACTTTCTTGCTTTTGCTCAAATTCTTTCCTCCATCTGGAATGCCCTTCTGTCTCTTTCCTTGCCAAATTTCTAAATATTACTGATTCTTAAGGCCTTGTGTAAAGTCCTTTTCCTCCTTGAAGTCTTCTCTAATTTGTTCGGCTGGGGATGGTCATTGCATTCTCTGTTTCTTCTTGATGGAAGATTCTTTCTTTTTACAGACATACGCTTCCTGAAGGCTAAGTTTCTCTCAGTTTTATCTTTGTATTCTCAGCCTATAACATGTGACTTTGTCTGTAACAGCCATTTATTCATTTACCCAATAAATGAATGAATGCATCATGACAGAATGTTGAACTGCGTACGGTGCTACGTTGAAAGATATGCCAGGAGAATTGTATTTGTTAATTTAATAAGCATCTTCTAGATTTAAGGTCCTCTTACAAGATTTTTGTGAAGGTTTATTTAATTTATTTATTCTTGGTTGTGCTGGGGCTTCGTTGCTGTGAGTTGCTTTTCTCCAGGTGCAGAGAGCAGGGGTTACCCTTCACTGCAGTGCTTGGGTTTCTCATTGCAGTAGCTTCTCTTGTTGCAGCGCACAGGCTCTAGGCACGTGGGCTCAGCAGCTGAGCTGCTCACAGTGGGCTCACAGGCTCTCAGTAGTTGTGGTGCACGGGCTTAGTTGCTCTGTGGCTTCTGAGATCTTCCCAGACCAGGGATCAAATCCGTGTCTCCTGCATTGGCAGGTGGATTCTTAACCAACCATCAGGTAGTCTTCTTCCAAGATTTATTACAAAGTTTATTCTGTTTTAGAATTTGTAGTCTCTAACAAACAAATATGA
Source organism: Bos indicus (assembly GCF_029378745.1). Taxonomy (NCBI): domain Eukaryota; kingdom Metazoa; phylum Chordata; class Mammalia; order Artiodactyla; family Bovidae; genus Bos; species Bos indicus. The sequence goes on from NC_091774.1 coordinate 34,218,657, forward strand.
ATAACAAAGGAAAGATCTCACAGTCTCCCAAGAGAAACATATTAAACCAAAGTCCAAAATAAATTCATGTTATGTGATGGATGAAGGAGGGAAGGGCAATTGTGAGAGAGGTTGCAATTAGGGAAGAGTTCCAAGGTCTAACAAAAGGAGGGAAGAAGGAATGACTAAAAGAAAGTGAGTTTTGAAAATACAAGTTGGCACCATGAGGAACATACACTTGCTCTCTAAGACCCTTCATGGTAACAGAATGTGTTTTGTAGACCATCCACAGCAGCCTACCAACAACTACTGAAAAAACACCTTGAGCTACATGTTGGGACTATAGAGATCAAAATGGCTTATCTCCAGGACTTCCCTGGTTCAGTAGTCAAGAACTTGCCTTTCAGTGCAGGGGGATGTGTGTTTCATCCCTAGTCAGGGAACTACAATCCCACAAGTCTCAGGGCAACCAGAGAGCATGCTCTCAGCAACTAGAGAAAGCCCATGTGCTGCAAAGAAGACCCAGTGCAGCCAAATAATTTTTTTAAATGACATATCCCCTGACTTTGGGAAGCCGGAGCACAAATAAGAGCTCTGATGAGGGTCCTACAAAAGTTTGAGGATGTTCTGGGAGGATGCAAGGTAGTCAGGGAGGCAGGTAGGCAGCGGGTGTTTCACAGATGAGATGGCTCTCCAGCAAGGTCTGCAGAAGCAGCATGATGTGAAGGTTCAGGATACAAACTCAAGAGTTAGTCTGCCCAGGCAGGAGTCAAACTGTTTCAGCTGGAACTGATTCCATCACGACTCACTTGCATAATTCTGATATGCAACTAAGCTTTAGTTTCCCCCTCTGGAAAATGAGATAATTATATTACCTGTACCACAGAGTTGGGTTTCCTAGGTGGCTCAGTGGTAAAAAAAAAAAATCCACCTGTCAATACAGGAGACTCAGGTTGAATTCCTGGGTAAGGAAGATCCCCTGGAGAAGGAAATGGCAACCCACTCCAGTATTCTTGCCTGGGAAATCCCATGGACAGAGGAGCCTGGTAGGCTTCAGCCCATGCGGTCACAAAGACTGGGACACAACTAAACAACAACAACCACAGAGTTATGATAAAGATTAAATAAGAAAATCCCTAGACCCAGACTGATTGTTCATTCAAGATTTAAGTGAAAGTGCCTGCTGGTTCACTCAGGAGTTATTTTTGTTTTGTTGTCTCTTAAACTTGTAGCCCCAGAAGCTGGCATCCAATGGAAGGTTTGGTTGGCTAAGCACAAATTTTCTCTAAAGAATCAAAATTGGGTTAAGTGATTTTGCAGGCAGCTAATCACAGATTCTCAAATTGGCACTTAGATAAAATGAAAGTTTAAGCAGCCCATGCCTTCCACAGGCTTATTTTTTGGCACACTACTGGAGGAAGGGGAAGAGAGAGTGAGGGTCTTTATCCAGGTATGGGGCCTCTGTCAATTTGGCAGGTTGGTTTCCTGCAAGGAAGATAAGGGAGTCCTGAGAGCATTCTACCCTATGGCATTGTTTGGAGAGTGGAAGCATTTTTTCCCCTTGTATTCTTTTTCTTTATAGAGATCACTGGCACCCTATTGCAATGAAAGTGTCTGACTGTTTATTGCAGCACTGACTCGGGGTTAAGTGAGCAGTGGACCATTAAAACTCAGGAGAATGCACTACATCTCTAATTTCTGCCTTCAGCAAAAATTGCTTTGATATAGACTTTATGATAGCAGCTATGTAAAATTATGCCCATATAAACAGTAGGAATGAAAGTAGTTAGAGATTAGAGATGATTAAATTTGTTTCTTAAAGGGGAGGAATGTCTTTTCATTTAGTACTAATCTCTTGCTGCAAATGAACATTTTTTATTTCATTCCTATGTTTTCCTTCTTTCATCAAGACAAAAGGAGAGAAAAAGGACCCGAAAAGAGCAAGAAAGGGAGGAAGTGGTAAAAGGGACATGAAGGGGAGACTGGAAGGGAGGAGTGGAGAGAGAAAGGAGGTGAAGACAAAGACAGAAAAAAGAAATATTTGGAAAGAGGGGTTGGGCCTCACAGTAGCTGTGCTGTCTGAACAGTGTTCAGTTCAGTCGCTCAGTCGTGTCCGACTCTTTGCGACCCCATGAATCCCAGCACACCAGGCCTCCCTGTCCATCACCAACTCCTGGAGTTCACCCAAACTCATGTGCATCGAGTTGGTGATGCCATCCAGCCATCTCATCCTCTGTCGTCCTCTTCTCCTCCTGCCCTCAATCCCTCCCAGCATCAGGGTCTTTTCCAATGAGTCAACTCTTTGCATGAGGTGGACAAAGTATTGGAGTTTCAGCCTCAGCATCAGTCCTTCCAATGAACACCCAGGACTGGTCTCCTTTAGGATGGACTGGTTGGATCTCCTTGAGTCCAAGGGACTCTCAAGAGTCTTCTCCAACACCACAGTTCAAAAGCATCAATTCTTCAGTGCTCAGCTTTCTTCACAGTCAGTATTAAGCAGGGCCAAAAAACAAAATGTCCATTCAAAAATTTCCCTCCATCATTTTGGGAGACCATTTGGAAGAGCACTGGGAGACCTTTATTTAGTTCAGGTATTCTTTATACTTAACCCAGTCTATCCCATTGCAAATACCATCAGATCCAAACACTATAGTCTATGAGTTTTCACTAACTTTTTGCACTGAGTAAATCTCATCTACCAGATAGACTGCAGTATCCTGTAGGTAAGGTCCAGGACCCTACGTTTCACTTACATTCCCTCTGCAGTACTTCATAGCTCCATCCACATGCACTCAGACAGCAGGGTAAACAGAGGAGGCACCTCAGTTGAAGGCGTTGCCCTCTGTACCCACCGGACACCAGTCACTCCACTCGGGGAAGCTCTTTGCCCATGATGCCCAGCATCACGGGCACAGAGGGAACTTTCAGCAAACAGTTTTGCCTGGTGTGGTCTTCCCATTTCCTGCCAATCTGTGGCCTTTATCTTCTTCCAAATGTGAAAAGCACTTTCTCTTGGATGCCCTCCCAGACATCAATATATATTAATAAATAATCTTTACACTGCAATTAGCTTATTTTAAATTTTATCTGCATCTGCATGTTCCTACTGAATTGTCTGTGTTCTGATGAACCATTATTTATGGACACTGAAATTTGAATTTCATATAACTTGCACCTGTCACAAAATATTCATTTGATTTTCCCCAACTATATAAAAATATAAAAACCATTCTTAACTCGGGCTCAACAAAAATAGGTGAAAAGCAGGTTTTCTCCTGCTGCCTTTGTTTGCTGAAACCTGTATTAAATTATCAATCATATTTACATTTCCTTCAAAGAAGTGGTTCAATTTTATATTTGCTTCAGAGCTACTGGAAAAACTCAGCATTATTACTGTTTTCCCTTTTTTGAATTGATACTGTTGACAATGACAACGTTAGTCGCTCAGTCATGTCCGACTCTTTGCGACCCCATGGACTGTGGCCCACCAGGCTCCTCTGCCCACGTAGTTCTCCAGGCAACAATACTCTAGTGGGTTGCCACTCCTTTCTCCAGGGGCTCTTCCCCACCCAGGGATTGAACCTGAGTCTCCTGCATTGCAGGCAGATTCTTTACTATTGGAGCTACCAGAGATCCAAATCCCAGGAAACTTGAAAGTCAAGGGTGGAAAAAATGGAAATGAGTCTGTCTACATCCGCAGCATGGCATATCAAGCAGTCAAGCGTCGCGAGCAGAATGATTAGTAAGTGGAGTCTTGAGCCTGTTGGATTTTGAGTTGGCGCTCTTGCCTCAGGCTGCTTACTCCCCTTACAGGTTATCATCCGGGCTTCTTCACAGCTCCATTTTTGGCATGAGTGTCCTCACAAAGACACAGGATCAAACTGCCTCCACTTCACCTTGAAAGATCTCTGTTCTCTTTCTCCCGTTTCCAGAGGAGAGATCTTTTTCTCTGCCTCCTCTACTCCTGGGCAGCCCCTTCCTCCAGGACCTTGTTTCATCTGTTGTCTCTGCCTCTTCTACCTTCTACCACCCTTCCTGCACTGGATCCTTCCCTCAGCATAGGCTTATGCTGCTTTCATTGCTCTTATTTAAAAGAATTCCTCCCTCCCTTCCCACCTCCTCTCCAAGCTCACCACTCCCTCCCCTTCTCTTCACTTCCAAGCATTTTGGAAGACGAAGTTGGCCCATCCTCAGTGGTTTACTCCTCTGCTTCTGTAACTAGGAATCTTATTCATCCTTGTTTTCATTTATTTATTTCAAAGTAAAAGTTGTCTTATTGATTTTTCTTCTGCTCATAAAAGCAGTATATTTTGTTTTAAAAGTTCACTCAAGGGCTTCCGTGGTGGCTCAGTGGTAAAGAATCCACCTGCCAATGCAGGAGACACAGTTCAATCCCTGGTCCGGGAAAATCCCATCTGCCGTGAAGTCACTAAGCCCGTGTGCCACAACTATTGAACCTGTGCTCTAGAGCCCGGGAGCTGCAACTATGGAAGCCTGAGTGCCCTGGTGCCCACGCTTCACAACAAGAGAAGTCACCGCAGTGCAGCTTGAGAGTAGCCCCCAAAACCAGACAAAAAAGCCTGAGCAGCAATGAAGCGCCAGCGCAGCCAAAAATAAATAAATATTAAAGAGTTCATTCAATATATAAAGAAACTCAGATTGAAAATAACAATAACCAGGGACTTCCTTGGTGGTCCAGTGATTAAGACTCTGCCCTTCCACCACAGGGGACACTGGCTTGACCCCTGGTTGGGAGCTAAGATCCCACATGCCTTGGGGTATGGCCAAAAATTTTAAAAATAATAATAACAATAGCCAGTGACTCCAAAATTCAGAAACAGGGGCTATAAGCATTGCTGGGTTCCTCTCCAATAGCTGTTTTCCTATATCTTCCCTCTTGCCAAAGTTTGGTATCTACCTCACCCCACACCTGACCAGTGACATATGTAGTCTTGTTCAAACTTTTTGGTCTCTGAACCCCTTTACACTCATAAAGATTATTGAAAGCCCAAAGAGCTTCAGTTTAATAGGCTATGTCTGAATTTTACTGTTCAGTTCTGTTCGGTTCAGTCACTCAGTCATGTTCAAGTCCCTGCAACCCCATGGGCTGCAGCACGCCTGGCTTCCCTGTCCCTCACCAACTCCAGGAGCTTACTCAAACTCATGTCCAAAGAGTCGGTGATGCCATCCAAATATCTCATCTTCTGTCGTCCCCTTCTCCTCCCACCTTCAATCTTTCCCAGCATCAGGGTCTTTTCAAATGAGTCAGTTCTTCCCATCAGGTGGCCAAAGTACTGGCATTTCAGCTTCAGCATCTGTCCTTCCAATGAATATTCAGGACTGATTTCCTTTAGGACTGACTGGTCGGATATCCTTGCAGTCCAAGGGCCTCTCAAGAGTCTTCTCCAACACCACAGTTCAAAAGCATCAATCCTTCGGCGCTCAGCTTTCTTTATAGTCCAACTCTCACATCCATACATGACTGCTGGAAAAACCATAGCTTTGACTAGACGGACCTTTGTTGGCAAAGTAATGTCTCTGCTTTTTAATATGCTGTCCAGGTTGATCATAGCTTTTCTTCCAAGGAACAAGTGTCTTTTAATTTCATGGCTGCAGTCACTATCTGCAGTGATTTTGGAGCCCCCCAAAATAAAGTCTGTTACTGTTTCCATTACTGTATTATATGTTAAAATAAAATTTTAAATATTTACTAATCCATCTAAAATAACAATAATAAACCTGTTGTAGGTTAACACATAACATTTTTTATGAAAAATAATATATTTTCCAAAACAAAAAGTATTTGGTGAGAAATATGGCATTGTTTCACATTTTAGCAAATCTTTTAGTGTCTGGTTTAATTGACAGCTGAACTTTCATATCTGTTTCTACATTCAATCCGTTGTGATATGTTGTTCTGCTTTAAAAAATTATGAAATGTGGTCTCACAGATAGGTGGTTAGAAAAGGGAGGGGTATTTCAATATTCTTTTTATATAATTGTTGACACTCTGATTTGCTATTACATCAAAACTCAAAAAGTAGGAAGGATATAGGAAAAAAAATAATGGGGACATCCCTGGTGGTCCAGTGGTTAAGAATCTGCCTTGTAATGCAAGGGATGTGGGTTCAATCCCTGGTTGGGGAACCACATGCTATGGAGAACTAAGCCTGCTCATCGCAACTAACAAAGCCCATGCAACACAACAAAAGATCCTGCATGATGCAGCCAGATCCCACATGCTGCAGCCAAATACTTTCAAAAAAAAGAAAAAATAAAATAATGGTTACCATTGGGGAGGGGGAAGGAGGGAGAGGGAAAATAGGGGCAGGGAATAAAGAGGTACAAACTGCTATGTATAAAATAATCTACAAGTATATACTGTGCAGCACAGGGAATATAGCCAACATTTTATAATAACTATAAATGGAGTATAGCCTTTCAGAATTGTGAATCACTGTGTTGTACACCTGAAACATATTGTTCATCAACTATATCTCAATTCAAAAAAGAAAAAATAGAAATAGAAAAAACTGAAAAGGTTCATATCTATAAATCTTTTGTACTTTCTGTACACTTGTGAGAGAATGAGAATAAAAGGCGAAAAAAATCTTAGTAGTATTATGAACATAGTTTTGACCTCATAGACCCATCTGATAGTCAGGGTCCCTGGAGTACACTTTGAGAGCCACTGGTCTAAACCAGTGATACTGTTCCCTTTACGAGTGATTTAGAATGGACATACGACCCAGTTCAGACAAAGGAGAAGTGAAGGGAATTCTTCAATCATTTTCGAAAAGTTTCTTCAAAAACAAAAAGTTGCCCAAGAAGACAGAGCTACGATGCTTCTGCTGGTTAATGTCATGTTTGTGTGTTTGTCTTGGCTTTTCGAGGGGAGGTGGCTGAGGATGCCAGCACAGACACGATGCCCGAACCAACCTGCAGTTACCTTGACTCAGGACTGAGAGCATGTGAAATTAACTGTGCTTAAGGGAAAAGAGCAGGCAGGAACCTTTAGGGGACAACCTTCCAGACTTTCTTCTAAATGTTTATACATGTATGTTGATATTAATCTCTGTATTCCTGGCACGCAGCTCAGTGAATTACCTGCTACATCTCAGCGCTTAATGAATGTCCTTTGAAGGAATAAATCAATGAGCACATGGTGTTTATTGACTAACAATAATTTCCTCTCACTCTGTTCTTTGGGAGAATGAAGAAAAGCAGATCCCTCTAAGAATGACATGTTTCCTGGGTGCTATGAGACATACTTAAACAGATATCAGAGAAGAAAGCTGTTTTCTCCATTTCTGGATACTAAACACCCTACCTCCCCAGCATTTTGAATCCTAAAGGAATTCAGGTGTTTGCCTAACACAAAATGAAGATTTGGTGCTTTGTGCTACTATTGTGATTTATAGTTTACAAAAGTGCTTTCAGATTATTTCATTAGTCCTCAAAAGTCAAGTTATGATGTAGTGCCATTAACCCTCCTACACTGTTGGTGGAAACGTAAAGTGGTACAACACTATGGAGAACAGTATGGAAGTTTCTTAAAAACCTAAAAATAGAATTACCGTATGATACAGCAACCCCACTCCTGGGCATATACCCAGAGAAAACCATAATTCAAAAAGATACATGCACCCCAATGTCCACAGTAGTACTGTTTACAATAGCCAGGATGTGGAAGCAACCTAAATGTCCATCAACAGAATAGATAAAGATGTGGTACACATACATGGTTGAATATTACTCAGGCATAAAAAGAATGAAATAATGCCATTTACAGCATCATGGATGGACCTAGAGATTATCATACTAAGTGAAGTCAGAGAAAGATAAATATCATATGATATCATTCATATATGGAATCTAATTTTTAAAAAAATGATACAAATGAACTTTTTAAAAGACAGATTCACAGATTTTTTAAAACAAACTTACGGTTATCAAAGGGGAAATGTGGGTGGGGAGAGATAAATTAGAAGTTTGGGATTAACATATACACACTGTGCATGCTAAATCGTTTAAGTTGTGTCTGACTCTTTGCAACCCTATGGACTACAGCCTGCCAAGCTCCTTTGTTCATGGAATTTTCCAAGCAAGTATACTGGAGTGGGTTGCTATGCCCTCCTCCAGGGGATCTTCCGGACTCAGGGATTGAACTTGTGTCTCTTATGTCTTTTGCACTGCAGGTGGATTCTTTACCTGGGCCACCAGGGAAGCCCCATATACACACTGCTGCTGCTGCTGAGTCACTTCAGTCGTGTCCGACTCTGTGTGACCCCATAGACGGCAGCCCACCAGGATGCCTTGTCCCTGGGATTCTCCAGGCAAGAACACTGGAGTGGGTTGCCATTTCCTTCTCCAATGCATGAAAGTGAAAAGTGAAAGTGAAGTCGCTCAGTCATGTCCAACCCTCAGTGACCCCATGGACTGCAGCCTTCCAGGCTCCTCCATCCATGGGATTTTCCAGGCAAGAGTACTGGAGTGGGGTGCCATTGCCTTCTCCGCATATACACACTACTATATATAAAATAGGTAACCAACAAGGACACACTGTACAGCACAGGGAACTCTACTCAATATTCTATAATAACCTATGGGTAAAGAACCTGAAAAAGAATGAATATACATGTATGCATCACTGAATCACTTTGCTACACACCTGAAACTAACACAGCATTATAAATCAACTATACTCCAATAAAATTTTAAAACATTAAAAAATGTAGAAACTAGCAATTCACTATATAAATAATGGTAAATTGAAGAATGTATTGATTCTTTTCTTCCCTCTTCCTTATTAACAAACGAGAACACATAAAAAATTTATATGATATAGAAAGGGCATCTTATAAACAAAAAAAGAAAAAGATGAAGAAAGGCAGTCCATGAAAGGTTGAGTGGTTCAAAGTTAGACTAGAACTGCAAGTCCAGTGTTCTTAGAGGTTGAGCGCTTTGAAACTCTGTCAACGGCTATGTTATCATGGGTATATGTCTGACCACACTGGGTGGGAAGGGAAGACATGCAAGGAAAACTGGCCTTTGTCTCAAGCCCCACTGCTTGGGAAACCCAGAACCTGTGAGGTGAGCCAGAGTGGCCCTGTGATGCGCCACGGTTGAATGGCGCCAAAATGACAAACCTTTGTTTTGAATGACTTTACCTGGAGGTGATCTCTTCCGCTAGGATGACTGTGACATTAAAATGGATGAGGCCAGGGACATTTCTCACCCGGAGCTCAATGGGAACTGGCAAGTGTCAGATTTGAAATTTCTCACTGTAACTCACAAGCTTCTGCTGACCTGAACTTGAAGGCTCCAACCTGGAAACAATCCAGAATTAAATGTTGACAACTAACTCTGGGAGAGAAAATATGTAAACTTTCCTGCCTAAGCAGTAGCAAAGAGACTTGGGGCTTTACCTTCACTGTGGACAGGTGGAAAATAACCTAGCCAGGGTCCAAGCCCACCTTCTCATCTTGCCCCTGCCCCTAATCCATTATGTGACTCTAGGCAGATGGCTTACCCTCTCCAGAACTAGGCTTCTATATTTATTTTTTAAATATTTATTTATTTATTTGGCAACATTGGGTCTTATTTGGGGTAAGCAAGATCTTTGATCTTTATTGAGGCATGTGGGATCTAGTTCCCTGATCAGGGATTGACCCTGGGCTCCCTGCATTGAGAGTGCAGAATCTTAGTCACAGGACCACCAGGGAAGTCCTCGTATTTTTAAGAAGATAAGAATTAGATGGTCTCAAAGGAGATAGCATCTGAAAGCATAAGGAGTATCTACATAAACTTAAGTCCATTTCTTTAAAGAGAAAAATATTTACTCACATAGTAAAAAATGAATTGTGGGACACACATACATATTTGAAAAGTTTATAAACTCATAGATGAGATATGTAGGCACAGTTGAAAACAGTAATTCATACCTGCTGCCTTGGTTCTTACCTAAGCCGCAGATCACTTGTCTGGTCCCACACCAGGCTCTCAGCACCATGTCTGGACCTGATCTATACACACAAATGCTTCTCAATGAATGAGTGTGAATAAGCGTGCCCAGGCTTTGTCTCTTGTGGGATGCGTGTGTGCATGCTAAGTCACTTCAGTCATGTCCAACTCTTTGCGACCCCACCAGGCTCCTCTGTCCATGGGATTCTCCAGGCAAGAATACTGGAGTAGGTTGCCATGCCCATCTCCAGGGGATCTTACCGATCCAGGGATCAAACCCATGTTTCCTGTGTCTCCTGAATTGCCGATGGATTCTTTACCTCTGAGCCACCAGAGAAGCCCCATCTTTTGTGGGCTAGCCTGACGTAATAGAAAAAGACCTGGAGTGCAATATACCTGGTTTTAATTCCCAGCTGTGTGACCTTGGGCATGATCTCTGTTACTTCTGTCAAATGGGATTGTTGTGAGAAGAGAAGATCATTGGTGTGAGTTCTCTGAAGCAGTCCTGAGACCAAGGCAGGTGCCAGGGCATGGTATCTGCTATCTGTAACACGGGACAGTTAAGGCAAGCACACTGAAGCTTTGGATAGCAGAGAAGGTGTAATTATTTCATGTTGGCGTGATCAGGCCAGGATTCCTAGGGAGGAGTATCTAGGTAAGACCTGGAAAGAGTGTCCCCAAGTTTGATAGGTCAAAAAGGGATACAAATGAAGGACACCAAAGGCCAGGAACCAGGAAGGTGTAGTGAACATTGAGGACCTAGAAAGGAGGATGGTTTGTCTGGCGAAGAAGCTACTGAAAATGGAAACTGGGGCCAGGTTTTTTAGGGTTCCAGGTGACACAATATTTGGACTTTATTCTAGGGAAAATGGGGAGCCTGTGGAGGTTTTGAGCAGAGATGTGACAGATTTAAGGAGCTACATTTGGGGGCGTTGGCAGTCTAGTGGTTAAGAATCCACCTTCTAATGCAGGGGATACAGGTTCAATCCCTGGTTAGGGAACTAAGATCCCACATGCTGTGGGGCATGGTCAAAAAAACAGGAAGAAGCAACACTTTTTATCAGGCAAGTAGTAAAAGTTACCCCTAGCTACAACTTAGAGAAAAGTGAAAGTGAAAGTCACTCAGCATGTCCGACTCTTTTCAACCCCATGGACTGTATATTCCATGGAATTATCCAGGCCAGAACACTGGAGTGGGTAGCCTTTCCCTTCTCCAGGGGATCTTCCCAACCCAGGGATTAAAGCCAGGTCTCCCGCATTGCAGGTGGATTCTTTACCAGCTGAGCCACAAGGGAAGCCCACAATGCAGAGAAAAGATGGGTACAAATTTCAAAGACAGACTCTGAAGTGGGAGTCACTGCAATCAATCTACACGTCTGTCACGGCTGATACGCTCGGTAATACCAATCTCTAGTAACCATCTTGAAGAGGGAGATTGGCGTCATCTTGGGTTAGGTGGGGTAAGACAAGACAACTTAGGATACGTTTTCGGGAGGAGGGAGATTTATAGAAGGATTTCTGGCTCTCACTGCTGTGGAATCTAAATGGATTAGTCATGTTACGATCTTGAATGTGGAACTACACTCAAGAGTCTTCAGGGACCCAGGGTGACAAGACAACTTGATTTCAGTGAAAAAGCAGCATGTTCTTTGACCCTGAGTACACCGATGTTGAACTGCAATCCCTGAACACAGGTTAAGAAAGATGTGAAAGAAAAGGAAAAAGAAGGCATGAGGAAAGAGGAGAGAAAGGGAGGAAACAAGAGGAAGGTTATGGAGAGAAAAGAAAGAAAAAAGTGGGGCAGATCTAGGACAGACACAAGGTCTGCTCACAGCGGTCAAGCCTAGCACTGCCCAAGGCGCCTGAGCTGACAGAGCAGAGACACGAGGCTGAAAGACTATAGTCAGTTTCATCTTTTTGGCTGTAAACAATTCACATGGAAAATGTTGGATGCGACTTCACTGGCTCAGTTTAGAGGGAGGAGGTCTAGTCATCAATCTTGGAACTTTTTCACTTCTGGGGATTGTCACCCATGTCAGATCCATCTGGACATTTCTGGGGTTTTTGTTTTCTTTTTCTTTTCCCAAAGCCTTTGCCAAGAAGGGATATTTAACACATTTAGTTGTAAGAAAGTAGGACACAGAGGGAAGAAATTGGGTGTTAGCATCAATTTCTTCCATTTTCATAAAGCCCAAGAGTTCTAATGGGATCCTTAGGTCCGTTAAATAATTTACTTCTCAGTCATTCATTCTTTTATTCAACAGCTATTTAACAAGGACTTGGTGTGTGTGTGTGTGTGTGTGTGTGCTAAGTTGCTTCTGTCGTGTCCAACACTTTCAATCCCATGGACTGTAGCCTGCCAGGCCCCTCTGTCCATGGGATTCTCCAGGCAAGAATACTGGAATGGGTTGCCGTTTCCTTCTGCAGGGGATCTTTTCAACCCAGGGATCAAACCTGCGTCTCTTAAGTCTCCTGCATTGGCAGGTGGCTCTTTACCAGTAGCACCACCTGGGAAGCCCTAGGCACTATACTGGTTACTGTTGGGCTTCTGGCAGGATCACCTAGACCCTGAAGATGAGCTCATGCCCTGGACCACAGAACAGAGAAGATCTTGCAAGACATTCCCTTAGTTATGCTTCTGGTAACAAAAAGCAAACAAAACAAAGAAACAAAGCTCACTGTCATGAGTTCCCCTTACGGTGCCCTGCAGTTCTGCTTGTCTCTGTTTTCTCCTGGTATCATGTATCCTCTGTTTTTAAAAGTCCTTCTGGGAACTTCTCTGGTGGTACAGTGGTTAAGAATCCACCCTGCAAGGCAGGGGACGTGGGTTCAATCTCTGGTTGGGGAACTCAGAGCCCATATGCTATGGGGGCAACTAAGCCTGTGCACCCCAACTACAAAGTCCATGTGCCACAACCTAAGATCCTGCATGATGCAACTAAACGCCTGACACAGCCAAATAATAAATAAGCATTTTTTTTTAAGTTTTTAAAAAGTACTTCTATTTGAAAGTAGCTGCTGGATTAAATAATCCCACTCATTTAGTTTTCAGTCTTAAACCATGATTTTCTTTTTGTTTCACTCCATCTTTATAACTTTCATTTACAATGGTTGCTGGATATTAACTCCTTCCTAGGAGCCAGGCCTTTTATTTTCATTATCTTTAAGCCTCACAACAGCCTCTTGAAAGAAATGGAGACTCAGCTGGGTTTTATTACTTGCCTAGAAAGCACAGCTAAAGAGCAGTCAAGTCAGGCTTCCTCTGACTTCCAAGACTCTTTCCCAGACACAGTATGGCCTCCCAACCCCGCCTGTGAGTTACTTCCCCCTGCTCTTGCCCTTGCCAAGGAACCAAAGAATTTCAGTCAAGAGCCTGTGCCCCTTGGTTTTCTATTAATAAATGTTTGATTAGTTCTAAATGAGCTGTCACTATGCCTTGGAGTAAGAATTACAAGCAGCTCCATAAGCTGATCGTAAATTGACAGCCACGTGATTCAAGTGGTTACTGTGACAACAGCTGAGGACGAAGAATATTTGATTATGGAGACGGGGAGGAAGGGGACCAGAGGATCTAGGGGAAGAGCCAGGCATTCCTGGCTTGATGAAAGCTTCAGGATCAAGAAGCAGTCTTTGTTCTGTCTCTGCAGGTTTTTGGGGGTTTTTTAAGTTTTAAATAATATCTTCTTAACTTGAAACTCCTTATTGCATAGAAAAATGGTACGACTTGTGTTTCTCTAGTTTCTTTGGGAAATGGGAATATTAAAGTGTGAACTCCAATCATCTATGAAAAATTCTTGCCTGAGGATCTTGGCTCAGATCTGCAAGCATAAGGCACTTAAATAATTTTCCTGATGAGTATCTTGAGCTTGTCTCCCTGAATTAGGTTTCTGAAGCTCACTCCCAAGGCCTCCTTGCCCATGTGGGCAGGGTCCTGACATGTGATAGGTGGGAGAAAGGCTGGGGTGCAGCCTGGGAATGGCAGTGCCAGCACCTGGTCACGCTCCTGGGACTCGACAAGTGGCTCCAGCCACGAGGCTTCGGTCAAATCACTTGACCTCTTTTTCTTTTCACTTGACCTCTTTACACTTTGCCAACCTCACTGATAAAATGACAGCAATGTCCTCTACCCCTGGGGTCCTGGTACATGTGGTGTGACGGAGGAGGAGGATCCCCCCCTCCTCCACTGATGCTACCTTTAGGGACCCCGGGGTGGGGAGTGGGGAGGGCGGATGTGCAGGATCATAAACCAGTGCCCCTTCCCACGTGAATGTGCCCTGTGTGGAACGGGCTGGGCTGGGGAAGGGGACAAAGGCTGGACCTCAGTTCCCCCAAGTGGGGTCCCCCCAGCGCCCCGCCCCCACCGCACCGCCAACCCATGTAGTCCCCATGTGAATCAGGCAGGGTTTGTGGACTGTTCTTAGTATTTTTCACTGCATTTTGACAGTGAGCATTGTTATCTGTTATCCATATTATTTTCCGTATGTTCACCGATACTCAAGGAGACAGATGAGACTGAAAGCACCTAAGAGTTCATATTGTCACCAGCAAAGCCCATTCACAATTTGCAGGAAGTAAAAGTAGAATCTGAGTAATAAAATAAAAGCTAACCTTTTTCTTCTCCTTTGTGCTCAGTCTAATTCCACGTGTCCAGAGCAGGGTACTTCAGACCAGAATTCCTCCTGAGAAAGGCTGACGCCTCAGCCCGGTGTCCCGCGCGCAAAAGCAGCCGCACGAGGCACCACGCGGGATCCAAGATGGCAGCGGCAGGCCGCGTGCAGACTCTGCACCAGGCACTGGAGCAGGAGCGGGAGCAGCTCAGCTGCTCGATCCCTCAAGAACCGCGCCCCTCACCGCTGAGAGGACCTCATAAAGCAGCCCCGGCCTCCACCGGTGTGCATGTGCTTTAGAGTAGCCATCTGCAAACCTTTTTGGCACCAGGAACTGGTTTCACAGAAGACAATTTTTCTATGAACTAGGGGCAAGGGGATAGTTTCAGGATGACTCAAGTGCATTACATTTATTGTGCACTTTATTTCTATTAGTGTTATATCAGATCCACCTCAAATCATCAGGCATTAGATCCCAGAGGTTGGGGACCCCTACTCTAGAGCCCAAGCTGGCACCTCTCCATGCTCTGTTGAAAGAATAAAGCTTTCCTTTGCTTCCAAATCGAACTTCAGTCAGTTCAGTCGCTCAGTCGTGTCCGACTCTTTGCGACCCCATGAATTGCAGCACGCCAGACCTCCCTGTCCATCACCAACTCCCAGAGTTCACTCAAACTCATGTCCATCACTCAAACTCACGTCCTTCGAGTCAGTGATGCCATCCAGCCATCTCATCCTCTGTCGTCCCCTTCTCCTCCTGCCCCCAGTGCCTCCCAGCATCAGGGTCTTTTCCAATGAGTCAACTCTTCGCATGAGGTGGCCAAAGTACTGGAATTTCAGCTTTAGCATCATTCCTTCCAAAGAACACCCAGGACTGATCTCCTTCAGAATGGACTGGTTGGATCGTCTTGCAGTCCAAGGGACTCTCAAGAGTCTTCTCCAACACCAGAGTTCAAAAGCACCAATTCTTCGGCGCTCAGCTTTCTTGACAGTCCAACTCTCACATCCATACATGACCACTGGAAAAACCATAGCCTTGACTAGACGAACCTTTGTTGGCAAAGAAATGTCTCTGCTTTTGAATATGCTATCTAGGTTGGTCATAACTTCCCTTCCAAGGAGTAAGCGTCTTTAAATTTCATGGCTGCAGTCACCATCTGCAGTGATTTTGGAGCCCAGAAAAATAAAGTCTGACACTGTTTCCACTGTTTCCCTATCAATTTCCCATGAAGTGATGGGACCAGATGCCATGATCTTAGTTTTCTGAATGTTGAGCTTAGTCTTACCCTATTGGCTTGAACAACATGTGGCTAGAGGACCCTGGCTGGGGCCTGATTTAAGAGGATCAGTAACAAAGTTGCTACCAACAAAAGGAACATACTGCCTCACCTGTTTGCATTCCTTTTTGAGAAGATCACAGCCAAGGATGCTAAGTTTAAGCACTTAGTTTGAAAACTAAGTGCTGGTTTGTGGATAAGAGTATGTTGCGGGGGTGGGGGCGGGGGCAGGGGATTGTACAAGCAGCAAAACATCATCCGGAGGCCGAGGTATCCGAATGTTCCAGATCTGCCTAGAGAAGTAGGTGTGGTGGCAGAGCTCAAGGTCTGGAGTCAGGAAACCCTGTTCTGACCCTCATTCCTCAGTGATCATGGGCCAGGTCTTCAAAGTCCTATTCCTTCATTTAAAAAATTTGGGTTATGGTCTCTCTCCTATGAAAGTTACAGAGCTTTGAGGTTCAACAAGGTAATTCAAGGAAAAGTGCTGTGAATTCTGCAAGGCACTATATCCGTGGAAATGGCTGTTTCTCCTCTCAGTGGATTTGTTAGGTTTGTGGAGGCAAAAAAGCAGGGTTTGGGGCTGGCCTGTTGTGGAAACAGGGACCTGAGCTTTATCTTCAGTTTAATGTCATAGCTTCTGTATGGACATGGGTCTGGCTGGGTGCCATGCACTTTGGCGCAGCACCTGCTGGACCCCGATGGGTGAGGGCACACTTTGGAATCACCCTGCCTTGCAGATAATGCTTGGCTGCCCTTGGTGATGAAGTCTGGAGCATCCTTTGCCATGAATAGCCTGTGGAGACAATCTTTTCATTTCTTGTTCTGTCCAAAGACTTCATACTTGTTGAAATCTATCTTATCTAGCACTTAGATTCGATGAAAATTCCCAGAAAACAACCTCAGAGGAACCTTACCTGAACTCTCACACTCTCTTTTGTCTTCTCCACCCCAATATGCTCCTGTGTTCACAAAGCTGAACCATTACCACAAACCCCTATTTGTAGGACAAATAACAATCAAGTTACAGAGAAAGTGATTAATAGTTCATTTTCAGAAAGTCTGGCTGCATCCAACTCTGAGATGCCAAGAATCTATGACTTCACCTTTTTTTTTTCTGACGCACTCCTAAAATGCACGACTGGGCACAGTTCCACTGGGAAACTAAATAAATCAAGAAGACAGAGTTGCCTGTGAGATGCTGAGAATTTAGGATTCAAGATAGCTCCAACTTTGATTTGCTCTTCTTTTTCTTAATGGATGTTCTCTTTATTTTTCATGGATTTGTGAAATACATATCATTTGCGGTTGAATCTACCAGTTTTTCCTGTAAAGCAAGAAAAATTTATTTTTATTATAGGAAAATAGAAGCCCAGAGAAGGTAATTGGCTTGAGGTTCCCCAGAACACATCTGTTCGCTTCTTTTTATTAACATTTTTATTTTGTATTGGAATATAGCCTATTAACAATGTAGTAGTTTCAGGTGGACAGCAAAGGAAATCAGCCATGCTTATCCATGTTTCCATTCTCCCCTAAACTCCCCTCCCATCCAGGCTGCCATATAACATTAGGCAGACTTTCTTGTGCTATACAGTGGGTCCTTGTTGGTTATCCATTTTAAATACAGCAGTGTGTACATGTCCATCCCGAACTCCCTAACTATCCCTTCTTCCTATCTTCCTCAGCAAAAATAAGTTCATTCTCTGTCTGTTTTGTAAATAAATTCATTTGTATCATTTCTTTTTAGCTTCTGAATATAAGGGATGTTATACATATTTCTCCTTCTCTGTCTACTCAGTATGAAAATCTCTAGGTCATTCATGTTGCTGCAAATGGCCTTATTTCATTCTTTTAAATGTCTGAGTAATATCCCGTTGTATACATGTGCCACATCTTTATCCATTCCTCTGTTGATAGACATTTGGGTTGCTCCCATGTCTTGGCTATCGTAAACAGTGCTGCAATGAACACTGGGGTGCATGTACCCTTTCAGACCAAAATCCATCTGTGTAATCAATGAAATACCATTATCAGTGAAATGCACAAGCCAACAGTGAGGTAGAAGACAGCAAGTGTTTGGCCGTCTTCTCTCACTGCCTTTCTTCTTGAACCAGTGAATGGGCTGATTAAGTTGTGATGTTAAAAGCCTGGATCTGGCATTATCTCATGAGGGGGACTTAGCTCCTGGCAAGTGCAATTATGAGTAAGGATGTGGATTTAACTGTTAGCTTTGGGGACTTCCCTGGTGGTCCAGTGGCTAAGAATATCTCTTGCAATGCAGGGGATGCCAATGTGATCCCTGGTCAGGAAACTAAGATCGTACATGCTGTGGAGCAACTAAGCCTGCTAGCCACAACTAAAGAATCTGTGCACCACAATGAAAGATCCCATGAGCCACAACTAAGAGCTGACGCAGCCAAAAAGAAGATGTTAGCCTTGGCATAAGAGAAATGCAAACCATTTTTTTTTTTAACTCCAACTTAAGAAACACTCTGATAATATAGGAACCCTTATACAGAACATCTAAGTATGAATGGGAATGCAATAATGACTTGTTCTTTTTCACAAGGGTCTGAGAATGAGAAACAAGGCACCAGGAAAAGAGTCTAAGTCAGGGGACCTGGAGGAAATCTTTGGACACGAGTGGTCTGATTTACGTGGTGGCTTGGAAGTTCAGCCTCTGGCCTGCATTTACATTGTTCTTTTCTTTTGAACTTCACTGTATGCGCCACACATTGTGCTGAGTCAGTGCGTGCCCTGCCCAGAGCAAGGTTTCTCCTGAGCTGGAGCAGCTCACAGAAGCCTCCCCGTGAAGCTCCCCATGGCTCTGGCCACTCTGGTACCACACCAGAAGGCGCTTGTGTTCACATGGGGCTTGAGCCTGATCAGTTGCTGGAACCATCTCGTAGGAAAGATTGCCCAGTTAGGGGGACTTTGGGTATTTGGTAACTGAACGTTTTTGCACTGATTTCCAAACCAATATTTCTCAACTGGGAGCAATTTTGCCCCCTAGAGGACATGTGACCATGTCTGGAGACATTTTGGCTGTCACAAATGGAGACGCTACTGGCATCTAGTGGGTAGAGGTCAGGGATGCTGCTAAACATACTTTGATGCACAGAAGAGTCCCCTACAGGAATGACTGGGCCCCGAATCTCAATAGTGTCAAGTTTGAGAAACCCTGTCCTGGACCAAGTGAATATTACATTCCTTCCTATTTTATTTTTTTACTTTTTAGCCATGCCCTGTGGCATGTGGATCTTAGTTCGCTGAGCAGAAATTGAACATGGGCCCCCTGTATTGGAAGTGCTCAATTTTAGCCACTGAACCATCAAGGAAGTTCCGTTGTTACTGTTCAGTTGCTAAGTCATGTCCAACTCTTTTGCAATCCCATGTATGGGCTGTAGCCCGCCAGGCTCCTCTGTCCATGGGATTTTCCAGGCAAGAATACTGGAGTGGGTTGCCATTTCCTTCTCCAGGTAATCTTCCCAACCCAGGGGTCAAACCCATGTCTCCTGCATCGGCAGGTGAATTCTTTACTACAGAGTCACCTGGGAAGTCCAAAGTCCCATTATATCTTTTTTTAAAAACAAGCAAAGTGTAGTAGGGTTACAGTGCAGCCCCTACCATGCTGGTTTTAGCCTTGTAAAAGAAGACCTGCCTACCTTTTTATATAATCCTGCTTTATAAAAAAACAACCAGAGAACCTCAGTGACGTAACACAATAAACCTTGACTTTTGCTCATGAGGCTAGTGATCGGTCAGTGGTGCAATTCTGCTAATCTGAGCTGGGCCTGGCTGACCTTGATGAGCCCACTGAGGTCTCTGCAGTCAGTTGCTGGTTTGGCTGGCAGCTGGCTGGTTTAGGACGGTTGGTGAGCTGTGGACTGGGATGATTGGACCACATGGTGTTATCATCCAGGAAGCTAGTCCAGGCTTTTCACATGTCCGTGGCAAAGTTTGAGAGAGAGAGAAAAAAAAACACGTGAGGTCTGCAGGTCAAGGGCTGGAACTGGCACATCACTTCTGATGTATACCATTGGCCAAAGCAAGTTCCAAGATTCAAAGCTTGAGAAATAGACTCTGCTTTCTATGAGAAGAGCTGCAAAGTCAATTGCAAAGGGCCGGGATGTAGGGAGGAGTGAAAAATTTCAGAGATTTTTGCAACCAATCTACCACACACTTCTCCAATTCTAATTTACATGTATGCATCACAGTTTGGTCGAGCAGTACCTTCTCCAGGAAGCCTTACCTAACCCCTCCCCTGTCCTCCTATGGTACCTGGACTGATAGCTCTTGTAGCTCTCCTCATACTGTGACACTGGCCAGCTGCCACTCCATCCAAGCCATCTTGGGATCCCTGCCTTCAAGCAACCATGAATAAGCATGTGGTTTCCTATCTCTGTATATGTCCTAAATATTTTTTTCCAATTAATTAATTAATTATGTTTTGGTTGCGCTGAGTCTTGGTTGCTGCGTGCAGGCCCTCTCTGGCTGCAGTGGCCAGGGAGTACTCTCCTATGTGGTTCCCGAGCTCTAGAGCACAGGCTCAGTAGATGTGGCCTTCGTTGCCTTCGTTGACCCATAGATTGTGGAATCTTCCAGAGCAGGGATCCGACCCATGTCCCCTGCATTGACAGGTGGATCCTCAACCACTGGACCACCAGGGAAGCCCTGTCCTAAATGTTTCCTGGATCTGGCTGTAAAGCCTGAGCTAAAGGGCTTGAATTATGGAGTGAGAATGCCTCTGCTCCAGTCCTGCCTTTGCCTCTTCCTATGTCAAGCCGAGGGCTTCCCTAGTGGCTCAGTTGGTAAAGAATCTGCCTGCAATGCAGGACACCCAGGTTCAATCCCTGGGTCAGGAAGATCCCCTGGAGAAGGAAATGGCAACTCATTCCAGTGCTTTTACCTGGAGAACTCCACGGACGGAGAAGCCGGGCAGGCTGCAGTCCACAGGATTGCAGAGTCAGACACGACTGTGTGACTTTCTCTTTCTTTTTCATGTCAAGGCAAGAAAGTTAATTAATCTATTTCTAATCTACAAAAATTAGTCTATTTTTTGTACAGTGGGGACAAAACATCATCATGTCCAGGGGCTTGGGAGGACAAAAGGAGATGATACAGGACAAAGGCTTGGAAGAGTGGTACAGCAATCCTCAGCAAAGGTAGCTTTTTTGATTACGGATGTCTCTTTTGCCATTTTGACCTGGTTGGTAGAGAACTGTGACTTCATTTATGAACTCATCCCTTACACGTAGATGGAGTATCACGCGCTCCTCCTCACACAGGAAGTGAAAAGTCTGTGTCACCGGCCAATTGGCTCCTCGGAGGCTGAATTCATTTTGCCTCTCTGGCTGGAACTGCATTCCTTCAGTCGCTGGCAGAGATGATTATCTTCTCCTCCAGAGGTCACTGGAGCTGAGAAAGTCAACTCGCCTCAGGGATACACTGTGCTCCCAGTGGGGAAGGAGTCCTACTCTTCATGTTCCTGCACCGCTGACTCATCCTGGGGAGGTTGGCGGACTGCTAGGTCCCTATAGATTACAGGGATAATGGAGACGGCCGTGTGGGTGGAGTTTTCAGCAAGCTCCGGGGCTGAATCCGGTGTTTCTGGAACATTTTGGGAACCGTTAAAATAAGACATATGCAATTTCAGACAGACTTTCAAATGGCAGTTTAAAAACAGCTGCTTCTGCCATGGGCTGAGTGTGTGGATTTCATAACCGTAAAAAAATTAGAAGTTGGCCTCATGCATAATTCACTGACTCAGTCCTGGGAGTTGCAACGCCCCTCACAGGGTGCTTGTGTCTGTCACTTTTAATATCCCATAAATTGGCCCTGGTGTCTCTCACTTGGTGGATCTCTGCAGAAATGGAGTCTGGTGGGAGTGTGACATCACCAGCTTCTCCCACCTCCCCAAGCTGCTGAGTCAGGTGGCTCCTCCCGGGCCTTGAAATTGTTCTCCTTTGTAAAAGGCTTCAGGTTAGAACTGAACACTTCTGATATACTCGCAAGAGATTTCTCAGTGGTTGGAAGAAGTCTGACGGTGGAAAGAGAAATTGGGGCAAACCCACCTAAACTAAAGTCTGCTTCTTGATGGGCTGTCTCAGGAAATTTACTGAAACAGGACCTCTAGAAACTACCTATGTCCATACTAATATTTTTAGTCTCTAAAATGCTTTTGTGTTGTTTAGTCAGAAGATGATAATTTAGCACTGATTATCCTGGCTTTGGGGCGTCCCAGCTGGCACTAGAGGTAAAGAACATGCCTGCCTGTCAATGCAGGAGATGTGGATTCAATACCTGGGTAGGGAAGATCCCCTGGAGGAGGGCATGGCAACCCACTCTAGTATTCTTGCCTGGAGAGTCGCTTGGACAGAGGAGCCTGGTGGGCTACAGTTCACAGGATCTCCAAGAGTAGAATACAACTGAAGCAATTTAGCCTGTCTGCATGCATCGTGGTTTTTAATTTTTTTTTTTTTTGGCCAAATTGCACAGCATGTGGGATCTTAGTTCCCTGACCAGGCGTGGAACCTTTGTCCCCTGTATTGGAAGCCCAGAGTCTTAACCTCTGGTCCACCAGCGAAGTCCCTGTTTTGGCTTTTAAAGTATATTTGAACATTTCCATGTGAGCTGGTCTTGCTTTCAAAGTAAGTGTTTAGTTTTTTGAAGTCATTTTAAATTTGTCCTGTTTTATTTTTTCTACACCCCCTAGCATCAAGCTGGACACATATTGCTTGATTCCTAGGGATCAATTCTCACAAACCAGTAGCCACAGATTTGATTCATTTGATTATTTTTGTTTTTTTGTGTTGCCTGAGTGCAACATTGTAAAAGGCCATATACTTAGATAGGTGTCACATGGGGGATGTACTTAAGCAGCCCGATAGGATGTTATGTGACCTGGCCGCTTCATATGTTTCTGTGCCTTCATTAGGAATTTGAGTTTCCACCACTGCTCTAGGTTCATGTGCTTGGAAGGGTCCCTCCACCTCCATTCCCCATCTAAGCTCTGCTCTTACTTCGTACCTCGAGTTCCTCCTCCTCCTTGAGGACTTCCTGATGCGATATCCGCAAGGGTCTCTCCCGCACTGAGCTCCACCAGCAACTGCCCTCGAGGAACTTCATTCCTTAACTAGTACATACACCCTGGTGTTTTTGCCCTTCTCTGTAGGAATTTGTCCTCTTTTGCCAAACACATTCTAGATTCTTTTCAAGCAGGTTCTTATACCACTTGGCAGCCCCATTGGTGTCCTCTACAGCGTGCGTGTGTGCTCAGTCACTATATCAGACTCTGCCTGCCAGGCTCCTTTGTCCATGGGATTCTCCAGGCAAGAATACTGGAGGGGGTGCTATTTCACAGAGTAGGTGCCAAATACGTGTCTGTAGGCAACCGAGATGGATATTCTCAGAGACAGTTATTTTTTAATTTCAAAAATATTTTTACTTATTTATTTGATTGCACCGGGTCTTAATTGCAGCATGTGGGATCTTTAGTTGCAGCATGTGAATTCTTAGCTGTGGCATGTGGGATTTAGTTCCCAGACCAGGGGTGGAACCCAGGCCTGCTGCATTGGGAGTGTGGAGTCCTAGACGTTGGACCAGCAGGAAAGCCCCAAGACAGTTACTTTTAATGGGCACTTTTCTGGGAGGACTTGACTAATCTTATGGCCACAATGCTTGTGCCCAAATCTCCATTTCATGTTTGATTGTAATCATGGATCTCTGTTTACTTTTTGTCCTTTATGAACATTTAAAGATAGGTTAAGTCTCTGCTGCTGCTGCTAAGTCGCTTCAGTCGTGTCCGACTCTGCGACCCCATAGACGGCAGCCCACACGTCCAAACCTTGGTGCTTTCCCTTTATCTTCTCCAAAGACTCTGTTAAGCATCTGCTGCTTTTTCTGAAGCTAACTGGATGTTTTCCTGAATTAGTTCAAGTTCAGGAGACAGACTTCAGCAAGGATGGTATTAGACACATTCAGTGGTGTCATGCTCCTTAAAAGAAAATTATTCAGCACTTACTCTGTGCTCTGTGTTGAGTAAACATGACTGGAAATGCATGACTTTTTAAGGAGCTTTCAGTCTAGCTGGAGAGATACTATATACACGCATGAAATATATATAAAACCCAAGACCCTATGTACAGGACTAAAGTCTCAGTAAGTGCTGTGAACTCCAAGGAGGGCAATCTCTCTAAAGAGAAAGGAGAAGGTTTCAGGAGAAGGCAGGTTAGTTCTGGGCCTTGAGCAAACGTAGACTTTGTAGACATGAAATTGAGCTGGGAAGATACACCAAAAGAAGGGGGAAATTTTGTAGTGAGAAGTATTAGACTCACAGATAATCCAACATTTACTATCAAACCACAGATTTCTGAATCTTACTCCTTATTTGACAAGGACCTTGTGGCAGTCTCATTGGGATTCAACGAAGTATTAAAAGTGTCTCTGTAGCACCTAATGCATAATAGGTGGCCAATAATTGCGTGTTTGCTCTATAGCAACTGTCAAAAGTGGTCAAAGAGGGATTTCCCTGGTAGTTCAGTGGCTAAGTCTCTGCACTTCCAATGCAGGAGGTTCAGGTTCCATTCCTGGCCAGGAAACTAGATCCCACATGCCTCAGCTAAGATCGAGGGTCCTGTGTGCTGCAACGAAGACCCGGTACAGCCAAACGAATAAATACATTTTTTAAAAGTAGGCAAAGCAAGTGTGTGGTCCCAGAGAAAGGACTGTCTAATTGAAACACAAGGGAGTGGTGACACGTGATAGGGGACAGTTAAGTGCCCTATAGGTCACCTGCTGGAGAGCTGCGATGTCTGGATGAGGGTTTGGGCTTTAAGCAGTCGGCTGCTCAGCACAGGGCAGCACTGGTGATTTTTTAGCAGATTTTGCAAGTTCCTAATTTGGAAAGTACACATGCAGAGGCACCGGAAGTCGTGGGTGGCGGGAGAGGGCTGAGTCCGATCCACTCATTATGCTCACGCAAGTGAGGTTTTGTCTCCAATGATGCGAGAAAGGTTTAGGTCAAAGCAAGGCTTCTAAAATACGGACAGCCTGAAATACTAAAACCTGAGGTCTAAAATAATCTCAGTGTGAAATACTAAATTTAAAATACTGACAACCCATGAGGACCCCGCCGCCACTCTCCAGAGCCAGGAATTCTGAGTAATTCCTCTCTGAATCATTCCACTGCTTTGTATTCCAGAAACTCAACCGGCATGATAGCGATTCTCTAATTTTGCCAAGTTGGAATCAGTTCTAGGCAAGAGGACTGATGAACAGCTGAAGTTTTCCTTGGCTCAACAGCTCTTAAATAAGTCATATATTTTCTATATATTATTTATAATTGTAGCTATTGTTTGTAAGCTGGCCAGGCCTGCCCAACCGTTTTGCCAGTGTTGTGTGGCTGTTGTTCTCAGAGTAACAGTGAAATGTCATTATTTTCCTGAACAAAACTGAACAGCTAATAAGCCTTTTTGGTGAAAGGAGAGGAAGAGAAGTAAGGGAAGCATTTTACAATTTCTATGCATTCTGCTATTTTAATTTCTTGTTGTCCATCTTAAACAACAAACCACACTAAATTTATAGATCAGAGGAAATTCATGATCTTTACCTTTGTTCAAGTTTTAAAAAATAGCCATTTGGGGCTTCCTTGGTGGCTCAGATGTTAAAGAGTCTGCCTACAATGCAGGATACTGGGGTTCAATCCTTGGGTTGGAAGATCCTAGGGAAGGTAATGGTTACCCACTCCAATATTCTTGCCTGGAGAATTCTATAGACAGAGGAGACTGGTGGGATACAGTCCATGGGGTCACAAAGAGTCAGACACAACTGAATGGCTAAAACTTTCACTTCTTTTTTCTTTTTGGACTACCCAAGGGAAAGAGTGGGAAGAGGGATAGTAAGGGAATTTGGGATGGATGTGTACACACTGCTATATTTAAAACAAGGACCTACTGTTGAAAGGTTGTTGTTGAATCACACGAATACATTGGGATTCTTGGCCCCCGGAGGAGAAGAATTCAATCAGGGGCCAGAGACGAGGCTTGATCGCTCAGAGCTTTTGTGTAATAAAGTTTTATTAAAGTATAAAGGAGATAGAGAAAGCTTCTGACATAGGCATCAGAAGGGGGTAGAAAGAGTACCTGCTTGCTAGTGTTAACAATGAAGTTATATAATCCAAAGAATATCTGGAGGTTGTAAAGACCTCATCAGACCTACTCCCATAATTTACATTTTAAGATAACACTGTCCTCAGGCAAGATACATCCTTGTAAAGACCAGGTCTACTCCCATAATTAACATTTTAAGATAACAGAAGGTTGAATCCAAAGACTGTCCTTAGGCAGGATACATTATTGGTATATAATCCTAAGGAATGTGGAGAAAGAAAAAAAGTTTGTCCTTTCTTCCTTCTTGAGAATTCCAGACCCCTCTCTCCTTGGGGACCCCTAGACTCCCTATCAACCTGCCTAGGAAATGACTCTCTCACTGTGTAGCATAGGGAACTCTGCTTAAAGTCATGTGGCAGCCTGGGTGGGAGGGGGGTTTAGGGGAGAAAGGGTATATGTATATGTATGACTGAGTCCCTTTGCTGTCCACCTGAAACTCACAAGATTGTTAATCAGCTACACCCCAATATAAAATAAAAAGCTTTAAAAAAAAAGTAGCCATTTGGCCCAAACAGCATGACAAACCAAGTGGCAAAAGAGGAGAAATAAGCTTTATAGTCAGAAGGTGCATTTGAGTTGAGGTCTGGGTTGAAAAACCGTTATTAGTCAGAAGAATCTAGCAGAGTCGTCAGAAGGCTCTTCACACCCAGTTGATCAGAGTGGTTTCAGATCATTCTATTGCCAAGAAGTTCCCCGCCTGGTCCTTTTTGTAGAAGGCCATGCCTTCCCAACCTAAGAACTAAACACAAGTAGATGGAAAGGGTGTTTACCTAGCTGCAATATTGTTGTGTGACACTTAACATCGACCATGAAAGGAGCAGGGCATTATCCTTTCAGAGAACAACAAATGTATCCACTTGAAAAGTCCAGAGGGGACTTAACTCTTGACTATTATCTTATGTCATTCCAAGAGATTCTGAGATAACTCTGTACAGGCAGATTTATCTCGGATGCACTTAAGTGTGGATCATGTAAACAAGGCTTGGTGTCTTTAATGAAAGCCCCAGTCAAAGTTGGGTGGATTGATTCAGAGCCTGTTGTGTGCCCAGCCTGTGCTGAGTACTGAAGATATGAAAACAAGTAGTCCACAATTCCTGCTTAGTTGAGGCAGTCATGAGGTACACACACCAGAGCAGACATTCTCTCAAGGCAGCCTACGCAAATACCAGATGAGTGGTACTGTCAGTGCTACTGTGTTTCCAGTGGGAAGCTTGGCAGCCTTTAAGGGCAGATCAGTTCAGTTCAGTTCAGTTGCTCAGTCGTGTCCAACTCTTTGCGACTCCATGAACCGCAGCACGCCAGGCCTCCCTGTCCATCACCAACTCCTGGAGTTCACCCAAACTCATGTCCATTGAGTCGGTGATGCCATCCAAACATCTCATCCTCTGTGGTCCCGTTCTCCTCCTGCCCTCAATCTTTCCCAGCATCAGGGTCTTTTTAAATGATACTATGTATCAATTTGACTGGGGCTGCGGGCTCAGGCAGGAGTTGAGCATGGGGTTCATAGCTGAATCGTGAGGGACTTTGACAGCCAGGAGCACTTCAGCTTTGCAGGCAATGGCACCCCACTCCAGTACTCTTGCCTGACAAATTCAATGGACGGAGGAGCCTGGTAGGCTGCAGTCCATGGGGTTACTAGGAGTCGGACACAACTGAGCGACTTCACTTTCATTTTTCACTTTCATGCATTGGAGAAGGAAATGGCAACCCACTCCAGTGTTCTTGCCTGGAGAATCCCAGGGACAGGGGAGCCTGGTGGGCTGCCGTCTCTGGGGTCGCACAGAGTCGGACACGACTGAAGCGACTTAGCAGCAGCAGCAAGAGCCATGGAAAGCCTTTGACCTGCAGCATCAGAGTGCCTTTAATTTAGGAAGCTAAACCTGGTAGCGGTGTGTTGGGGAAATCAGAGTCAGGAGCAACAAGTCCATAGGAGAGCTAGAATGGCTTAGATGGCAGCTGGCAGAGAATAAGCTGGGATGGGATTAGAAAAAGACAAACGAGTGGAATCATGACGAAAGAAGCAGTCTTTGTGTTTGCTTCCTTCTTGGTTGGATTGAAGTTACTGTCTTAGCTCAGGCTGTTATAACAAGATGCCATGGACCGGGAGCTTCAACAACAAACATTCATTTCTCACAGTTCTAAAGATGGGGAAGTCCAAGATCAGCAGATGCTCTGTCTGATGGGGACGTGCTCCATGATTTGCAGATGGCTGTCTTTTCACTGTATCCTCATTTGGCTGAAAGAAAAATAATTTCTCTTGAGTTTCTTTTTATACAGACACTGATTCCACTCATAAGAACTCCACCTTCATGACCAATTCCCTCCCAAAGACCCCACCTCCAAATACCATCACAATGAGGGGGTCAGGATTTTAACATGTGAATTTTGAAGGGATATAAACATTCAGTCCATAACAGTTACCATAATTATATCTATAATACTACTGATTTAACTGCAAATTTCTTGAAAGTAATGCCTTGTTTGCAGAGCGGGCTCTGTTGGTTGAATTAAATTGTGTATAACCTAATACACAATTATGCTGAAATCAAATCAATGCTGAAATTGGATTTTTTCAGACTGATTATGCTATTAATAAAAATCTGTCTAGCTGCTCTCTAAGACATTCCAACTATTAATCTGTTTTGGATGTCAAGATTATTTCATGTGAACAGTGTATTTCCTGACATTACTTTGAATAGAAACAGTCCCACCCCACGCCCTGCAAAACACACACAATCAAAAGTCTCAGAATCAGAAATGCTTATTATTTGCTAAATAAAACAGAAAGGAAATGTGTAAGAAAGCAAACACTTTATTTGAGGCAGAAACCTAAAAACTCTAAGGGGTGTTAATCAATTTCTTGGGCATTTAAGCATTTCATCACATTTTGTTTTTCTACTTTTTAAATTCATCAAGCCTTTAGCTTGGGGATTTCTGATCTATAAAAAAAAATTTTTTTTAATGTAAAAAGCTTTTTAACAAACATCCCCAACAACCTTTTATACAAATACCACTTCTCCTCAGAATGCAAAAACAGAAAGTACTTTTTATTCTGAATAATGTATAATGTTCTGTTCTCTGAGGCTGACTGGAGTGCCTACTTTATCTAAGCATCAGGGAGTTCTTCTCTTGCAAGAGCTGTGTATTTCTGGGGCACTGGGGCAACCTCATGTCCACTCCTGATACTAATTGTGTCTTCTTACACTGTCTGCTTTTTCACTTTTGCTCACAAGCTGAATATTTTCACACTTTTGTTCCTTTTGGATCATCCACTTTTCATATGAGAAGTAGAATACTCAGCATAATCTTTGAAACCAGATTACATCTGGGCTCTAACACTTGTGGGTGCATGACCTTGATTAATTATCTCTGGAGCCTTTGTTTCCTTATTTGAAGGTGGGGATAATTCTACTTTCCAAGAATTTGTGCACATCAAGTAAAATGAGACAATGAAGATAGAGTACACAGTAATCTTAGTAAACATTACTTTCTTTTCCTTATTTGGTGGGTATTTCTTCCTGAGCATGCTAGTGCTTCAGGGTGATGTGTAGTGAATGGAGACAGGGACAAACCCCTCTGTGCTGTTAACAATAACAGTGGTTCTCAAAGTGTGGTCCCCCAACCAGCAGCATAGACATCCACTTCAGTCCTACTAAATCAGGAACTCCAGGGTGGGGTCTGGCAAATAGTGCTGTAGAAACTTCCCAGGTGCTTCTTTTTTCTTTATTAACTTTTGCTGGAGTATATTTGCTTTATACTGTTGTGTTAGTTTCTACTGTATAGCAAAGTGAATCAGCTATAAGTGAAAGTGTTAGCCGCTCAGTCATGCTCAACCCTTTGCGACCCCACGGACTGTAGCCCACCAGGTTCCGCTGTCCGTGAAATTCTCCAGGCAAGAATACTGGAGGGGTTAGCCATTCCATTCTCCAGGGGATCTTTCCAACCCAGGGATGGAACATGGGTCTCCTGCATTGCAGGCAGATTCTTTACTGTCTGAGCCACCAGGGAATCAGTTCTATGTATACATACAGCCCCTCTTTTTTTTACTTCTTTCCCATTTAGGTCACCACAGAGCACTGAGTAGAGTTCCCTATGCTATGCAGTAGGTTCTCATTAGTTATCTATTTGATGCATAGTATCAGTGGTGTATAGATGTCAGTCCTGGTCTCCCAGTTCGTCCTACCCTCCCCCCAGGTGATTCTGATGCACACCAACATTTGAGATCTATTGATCCTAGATAAAGGCCATGACGTGTATGTGGGTTAACCAGGGAAAAGGTGGGCGTGTGTACATGCACGTGAGTGTGTGTGGCTGGTGCGGTGCTGGAATGTCAATCTTCATTATTTAAAAATACAGCTAAAGGAAATAAGCCACGGACATGGATCCAGAGAGTAACTAAATAAGGTAAACGTGGTCTTCTGTGTCTGGTCACATTATTTGTTTCCTTTCTTTGTCAAGCTAGGTCTTGGGCACCAGGGGATTGGGAGTACATAGAGCTTGAGTCCTGTGTCCTGTTGAGATCTTGAGGTGGTCCTGAATCCTGGCCTCAGAGTCACAGCTC
This sequence comes from Bos indicus, assembly GCF_029378745.1. Taxonomy (NCBI): domain Eukaryota; kingdom Metazoa; phylum Chordata; class Mammalia; order Artiodactyla; family Bovidae; genus Bos; species Bos indicus. Next base: position 34,249,207 of record NC_091774.1, read on the forward strand.
TGGTGCCTCCCCATGGGCTCCGTTGTCTTGGAGGAGTAGGGGACCTGTCTTCCCTTGGGAGCAGTCACTGTCACTGAGTTGTCATTGGAACAGGCAGACCACTCTCTATTCAGAATTTTTTTTTTTTAGTGTAGGTCATTTTGCCAACTTCCTATGGCTCTGAACCAGACGTCATTTGAGTTTTGCACATGATGGGCAGGAAGGTTGTGTGTGTGTGTGTTAGTTGCTCAGTTGTGTCCGACTCTTTGCCACCCCACAGACTGTAGCCCGCCAGGCACCTCTGTTCATGGGATTCTCCAGGCAAGAATACTGGAGTGGATTGCCATTCCTTTCTCCAGAGGATCTCCCCGACCAGGGATCCAACTCAGGTCTCCTGAACTGCAGGCAGATTCTTTCCCGTTTGTGGTTGAGTTGACACTAAATGCTGTTAGTGTCGTATGAGAAGCCACTTATGAAAATGGTCACAGTTCTCCCCCTTCAGTATTTTGTGTTTAAATTATAGCAAAGCAGTCACATACACTAATCCACGTCTAGAGATCTGTCTCCCTCCCCTCCGGTAGAGCTACACTCGGGTCCTACCTGCGGAGTCTGCAATCGGTTGGCCTCTGCCCCCTTGTGGACAGTCGGTCTCACTGCATCCTGCCCGGAGCCTGTCACTTCCTTAGGGTCATTGTTCACCATTGACAAGTCTGTTTGCCTTTCTAGTCTTTGTCGTTGCTCCTATCCTGAGCTTCTGTAGCCATGTGACTTTTCATTTAGCCGTTGCTGATTTGGGGAGATACAAACGTTATGATCAGAACCATCTCATCGCTGTTGTGTGGATCAGGTGCTCATTGCTAGGGATGTGTGACGTTTGGCACAACTGGTGGGTTTCTGCAAATACATTTGCTGCACCTCACGCTTGAGGTTCTTTTAATACACATTTTTAAATTTGTATTTTAAAATTTTATACTGGTAATATGTTTGCTTTAGAAAAGTTAAAAATGACACCCTCACTTCTAACAGATAGATGTGCTGTTTATCATTCCATATACCTCTCCTACCCCAAATCCCTACTTTCTCACCTTTCTCTTCCCCGATTCCTCTTTAATTCTATTCATTTCCTCCACAGACAAGAAAATAGAGAGCGATGAGGAGGGGAGATTAGACAAGGACAGGGAGTGAGCAATGCTGACTTTGTGTCCTGGACTTTTCTGATTGGGATGGGCTGTAGTCATCACGAAGTGACTCAACGCCCCTCCTGGTTCAGCCTCGTCATTTCAAACCACACATAGCCCCTCTTCCTCCTTTTCTTGACCTCGTCTTTATCATTAATTCCATCTGCAGGCTCAAATCTCCCTTTCCTTTGGCTTCTTAACATCCTTCTTCATTTTCAGTGTCAGAGAAAGGAAAGGAAAGTCCTTGTCTGAGTATTGTTGGCTGGGCTGAGAATGCTTTATAGGTTCCCACCTGGGAGCTTCCACAGCCTTCTGTGAGCCTGTTCATATTTTTCTTGTTGGTTAATAAAGGCTCTTAGAGTTGCTAATGCTAGGTCTGCCATCAAAGTTAAAAAATTTTTTTATTCATTCACTCACTCATTCATCAAACATTTAACAATTAATATGTGTCAGAGGCAGTTCTAGATTTTTGGAATTCAGTGATTTTAAAAGGATCGCTGGGGTCTCTGCTCTCATGGAGGGAAGAGAAAGATGAAAGCAAAGAAGTAGTTTTATATTTTGGTGAGTGTCTTGCAGAAAACAAGAGGTGATGGGGGAGGTTGCTACTTCTCTGAGTAGGTGACATTTAATTCAGGAACTAACAGTGAGAAGTTAGGAAAATCTTCTGGGCAGAAGAAACAGCAAGTGCGAATCCTCAATCATCTGAGTAGGCTTCTTGCACCCGAGGACCTAAATGAAGGTTGCTGGGGGGTCGTAGCAGAGAAAACAAGAGGGATGAAGAGGCAGGAAGGCCAAGGTAAATTGGGTTCTCAGCCTAGATATAAGGCTTCGAACAAGGTTCAAAGCCAAAGGGTTGGAGAAGAGAAAATGGGTTTGACAAATTTATCTTTAAGAGGTAGAATGAGCGGAACTTGTTAATAACTGAAGTAGAGGGTGAGGAAGAGAGTGTGCCCCAGGTTTCTCTCGAGGACAGCACCGTGGGTGGGGGGTTCCATGAAGATCCCACTAACCAGGATCTTATCCAAATTCCCACAAGGAGGAGGAGCAGGTTGCGTGGGGGGGGGGGGGGGGCAGGGAGGGGAGAGAAGACCATGGTCCCCACTACACGTGCTAAGGCCCCAGCAGCCTATTTCAGGTCTGCGTTTTCATTTTGAACTGAAGAGACCCCTCCCTACCCCCCATCCTGGCAGATCAGAGGGCTCAAACTGAAACAAGGAAGGAAAGGACTTTATTCCTAAGAGACTGAAAACTCCCTCATCTAGATCACTCTAACCTATCCATCTGCATCTGTAACTAGTAGGTTCATATTGTAGCTACATGAGGTTGGAAAGGACACAGCTTAGTGACTAAGCAACAACTAGCTGGCATACCTGGAGTTAATGGGAAGAATCATTAACCATCATGAGAAAAATAAATCCACTGCAAATCAACACTTGCCATTTTTAACCACCCCTCTTGGTGGTTTTTGATGTCAAAACCCGTTTGTTTCCCCCAAGTGGTACCTCAAGGTCAGCAGTACCCGCATAAGGTACTGCTCACTGAGTACCTGCTCACTAAGACCTTGCACGCTCTTCGTTCCTGCTCATCACCAGGGAGGATGGCCAGCTAGCCCTTTGACTTGTCCCAGGTGTGAGTTTCCTTTATTACCTTGTGATCTGTTATCTTTTTAAGTCTGACCTTGCCAAACACTCCAAATTCAAGGCAAATAAATTCAGGTGTTTTTGTGTGATGCGTTTAGAAATTAGAAAAGGAAGTAAAAACTTTATTTGGAAAATAATATGGGGTTTTTTCCCAAAGCTTTCTTACACTGATAATCTTGTTGACTGTATACAAACTCTGTAAGGTATAGGAACAGAAGACCCATCTTCCTGATGTGAAAACTGAGGCCCAGGGAGGCTAGACTTGTCTGAGGTCACCAAGTGAGTCAGGAGGAACAGGGGCAGGCATGTATATCAGCAGGCAGACTGCCAAATGCCTTCCCTGATACCATCTCCTTGTGAGTAGTTCCAATAGTCATCACACCAACTTCACTTTGTAGATGAAGAAACAGAACTTCAGACATGACTTGCCAGAGACCAGGCAACTGTAAGGAGCTGTTCTGATGCCCACTGGTGAACTGCAACTCAGCTGTGCATTAACCACCCGGAGTTGCAGCAGACCCCACAAGTTAGAGGCAAGGCCCGAAACAAGATTGCCCCTACTTAGATGTCAGCTGCAGGGGGAGCACCAGGCCACCCATACTTCTGATCAAATAGCTACAAACCTGGGGATTCACATTACTTCCCTCAGGTTCGATAATTTGTTAGAATGACTCCAAAATCTCAGGAAAATTCTATGCTTCGTCATTTAGTGTTGGACTCTTTGCGACCTCATGAACTGCAGTACGCCAGGCTTCCCTGTCCTTCACTATCTCCCAGAGTTTGCTCAAACTCATGTTCATTGAGTCGGTGATGCCATCCAACCATCTCATCCTCTGTTGTCCCCTTCTCCTCCTGCCCTCAATCTTTCCCAGAATCAGGGACTTTTCCAATGAGTTGACTTTTCTCATCAGGGGCCAAATACTGGAGCTTCAGCTTCAGCCATCAGTCCTTCCAATGAATATTCAGGCTTGATTTCCTTTAGGATTGACTGGTTTGATCTCCTTGCTGTCCAAGGGCCTCTCAAGAGTCTTCTCCAGCACCACATTTCGAAAGCATCAGTTCTTCCTGCTTACAACTGTAGTTTTATTCTAAACGTTATGAATCGGGATCAGCCATGCAAAAAGACACACAGAGTGAGGTGTGGAGGGTCCTGAAGGCAGAGCTTCTGTGTCCTCTCCCACTGGAATCAGAGCATGTAACCCTCCCAACACAGCCAGGAAGCTCACTGAGCCTGTGTCTGGAACTTATATTGAGGCTTCATCACTTGGGCATGATTGATAACTTAATCTCCAGCCCCTCACTGCTCCCCAGGCTCAATGTCCCAATCCTCTAGTCACGTGGTTGGTCTTTCTAGTAACCAGTCTCCATCCTGACCCATCTCATTACTAGAAATTAAGGTGTGACCAAAGGGCTCGTGAATAACACACTCCTATCACTCGGGCAGTTCCAAGCATTTAAGAAGCTCCACCCCATGGAGAAGGAAATAGCAACCCACTTCAGTATTCTTGCTTAGAGAATTCTATGGACACAGGAGCCTGGCAGGCTACAGTCCATGGGGTCGCAGAGTCGGACACAACTGAGTGACTACACTTTCACTTTCTTTCAAGTGTTCACGTGCCACAACTCAAAAGAACCTGCATGCCGTAGCTAAGACCAAGTGCAGCCAAATAAATAAAAACAAATAATGTAAAAAAAAAAAAAAAAAAAGGTCCATCCCAGGACAAAGACCAGACAAATTCTTTATTATACTGGTCTTGACCCCGTGTCTGCAGAATTCAGGTCAAATTCTTTCCCTGCTGCCCCACACCAGACCCCCAGCACCTGGCCCCCACCTGGCTTTCTGGCTGTGCATTTAGAAGTGAGAAATCATGATGTATTCTGACCTCCCAAAGACCTGGAGAGAGGCCACAGGCTTTTGAAAACCACACCCGTCCTTCTGTTTTGCCCACCTGAAACCTGACCAAACTCATAACCCAACCACCACGTTTCTAAAGTGACAAAGCTGAAGCAGGAAGGAGGCTGGCACTCACCCTGCTCCTCTCCCGTCTCAGCAGAGAGCTTGTCTTTGGGACTGGACAGTGCAGGGCTTCGGAAAGCAAGCCAGGTGGGAGGTGCCAGCACAGACCACGGTGCAGAGGTCTGCATTTATCCTTAATCTGCATTTTAAAGAAAAACCCTCCATTCCACACAGCTCTCTGCCCTAGGCAGCCGTTTCAAAATGTGCAAGCCAAAATGGAATGGTGGATGAGAAGTGGTTTCAGAGCAGCAGAATCCAGGGTATGTGGGCTTGGCTGCCAAAGGACAGTGCGTGCACTTGCATTATCGGTCCCAAGCCCCGCTGCCTTTCAGTGCCCCGGGAAAGGATGCGCGTTTACTGCACACCTGCCACGCGGCATGCAGTGTGCGAGGCGTCTACAGGTGCCACACATCACGCAACCCTTACAATTCTGCAGAGTGTACCTAATTCAATAGAGAAACGGATCCTAAGAGATTAAAGAACTCACCCAAAGATATGCCTTTAGGAAGAGGCAAATCTATGATCCAAACCCCAGTTCAGTTCCAAGACCGATTCTTTTACCTATACTGGGCTGCCTCCAGGAGCTGGTCATAGTTGGGAAAATGTTGCCATCATTTCTGTTGGCTTGCTCCTTTATTAAGGAATATTTTTGTACAAATAGGTAATTAAACTGTGAGCCTCAGAAAACCTGTAATTTTGAAAGCCCAGGGCAGCGGAACGAAGCTCAGCAAAGAAAAGCTTCATTTACATTAATCCAGCTGGGAGATTACTCAGGTCATTTCTCTGAAAGCCCTCTGACCTTCCTCTGAGTAGTTTAAACATTAGGCTGGTTTTAATTCTTAATCCACTGCTAACTCAGGCCTCTGGTGCAGAGCAAATGCCCTATTAATGATAAAAATCGCAATCACATAAAAGGCTCGCTGTGGGATTATTAGAGCAGCCTTATTTCCAGCTCTTATTTCCAGTTTTTATTTTACCTCCTCTTACTGGCCTCTGTTGATAGACGCGGTTACCTCTCTACTGGGCTAGGCAAGCAGGAGGCTAGAGCCGGCATTAGCTCAGCGCTAGTGCCACCTGGTGGCCAGCTAGGTGTCTGCAGGTCCTCCTGGCATTTCAGATAAAAGGCAGTCATTGTTAGCTTCCCTCATAGCTCAGTTGGTAAAGAATTCTCCTGAAATGCAGGAGACCCAGGTTTGATTTCTGGGTCGGGAAGATCCGCTGGAGAAGGGATAGCCTACCCCAGTATTTTTTGGGCTTCCCTGATTCAGAAAACGAAGATCATGGCATCTGGTCCCATCATTTCATGTCAAAGAGATGAGAAAATAGTGGAAACAGTGTCAGACTTTATTGTTTTGAGCTCCAAAATCACTGCAGATGGTGATTGCAGCCATGAAATTAAAAGACGCTTACTCCTTGGAAGAAAAGTTATGACCAACCTAGATAGCATACAGAAAAGCAGAGACATTACTTTACCCACAAAGGTCCATCCAGTCAAGGCTATGGTTTTTCCTGTGGTCATGTATGGATGTGAGAGTTGGACTGTGAAGAAGGCTGAGTGCCAAAGAATTGGTGCTTTTGAACTGTGGTATTGAAGAAGACTCTTGAGAGTCCCTTGGACTGCAAGGAGATCCAACCAGTCCATTCTGAAGGAGATCAGCCCTGGGATTTCTTTGGAAGGAATGATGCTAAAGCTGAAACTCCAGTACTTTGGCCACCTCATGCGAAGAGTTGACTCATTGGAAAAGACTCTGATGCTGGGAGGGATTGGGGGCAGGAGGAAAAGGGGACGACAGAGGATGAGATGGCTGGATAGCATCACCACTCGATGGACTTGAGTTTGAGTGAACTCTGGGAGTTGGTGATGGACAGGGAGGCCTGGCGTGCTGCGATTCATGGGGTCGCAAAGAGTTGGACATGACTGAGCGACTGAACTGAACTGAACTGTGGCTTAGCTGGTAAAGAATCCGCCTGCAACGTGGGAGACCTGGGTTGGGAAGATCCCCTGGAGAAGGGAAAGGTTACCCACTCCAGTATTCTGGCCTGGAGAATTCCATGGACTGTATAGTCCATGAGGTTACAAAGAGTTGGACACAAATGAGCGACTTTCACTTCACCTTCAAAAACAAATTAGGTTTATTTCTTACTATCATATTCTTATGACAGTAAAAAATAAAACTGATTTGGTCTCTGCCTTCTCCGGGTCCTCAAACAGGTGTTTTCACAATAGCACAGGAGATGCTTGTTTGGGGAGGGCTGTGAATTAGGCAGCCACCTACTTATAATAATGCAAGATTCTAAGTTACTGTGATGACTTATTCTTGAATGTGGACAATTGTATTTATTTTGACCTCATGTGGGTAGAGCACAAAAATGCATTGGCCTCTGATTCTTTCATTCTTTCAGATCCCTGGTCCCACTGATACCTAGATGTAGACCCCATTATGTACAGGTGGCAGTGCCTCCTTCATCTTCAGGTCCACAGTCTACACCCCAGGCCAGGAAGCAAATTAGAGGGCTCAGTGTATCCCAGACTATTTACACAACTGATTTTTATTTCCTTCTCAAGGCTTTTCTCAGCCTTGCTATATATTTGGGGAAACTACTTGGCCTTTCTGAGCATCAGTTTTCCCCATCTGTAAACGGACATAATTATGTTTGCTTTGCTGGATGATAGTAAGAAATAAACCTAATTATGGAAATAAATGAAGATTGTCCAAATGAGAACCAAAAGAGCTTGCTACAGCGGGGGAGCCAGACACCATCAGTGAGTTTGCAGAGATGCGTAGCAGACAGAGAGTGGGAAAGCTTTACAATTAAGAAAGGGGAAGACATTCTGTGTGCTCTGGTTGGAGGTTGTTGCTAGGGGGAAGCTGGAGGCGGGCTGACTAGAATCAGGGGGCATCTGATGTGACTGGTTCAGGGAGTATATTTGGCTTTTTTGGCTTAGTTCTCTTAGGGGAAGCACGCTGATTGAAACTGCCCACCCTGGCCGGGCACCATAGTAACCATTTGCATGAGTTGTTTTACGACAGGAGGTCCTGGTGAGGAACAGGGAGAGTTAGGGAAAGGTCAAAAGGAGACACCACCTGTCCGACCACCTCCCAGAATCCTTCTCTCTGGCATCCATCTTGGCTGAACAAGGCATGCACCACCAGGCAGGACTCTGAGTCAGAATGATTGGCTAAAGACAGCCCGGAAACTAATCCCATCACCATAAAACCTGAGACTGCAAGCCACATGGCAGAGCAGTGCTCCTGGGTTCCCTTACCCTCCTGCTCTCTGCCCGGGTGCCCTTTCCCAGTAAAATCTCTTGCTTTGTTAGCACATGTGTCTCCTCGGACAATTCATTTCTGAGTGTTAGACAAGAGCCCAGTTTCGGGCCCTGGAAGGGGTCCCCCTTCCTGCAACAGTTCTGAGTTGGAAGTGGAGGCAAAAGTTAGGGAAGCTGGCAGTCCGTGACCGAATCTTGACCACTCTGGTCCATTACTGCAGAGGCTATGATTTGGCTTCCTGTGCCAGTTGCTCACTGTGGGTAGGAATTCTGCTGTCACATGTAGTCTGGCCACTGTCCTATATATTCAGTCTTTTATGATGCATTAAGGCTTGTCACATGGTGAACGACATGCCCTGATATTCAGTGAACGGCAATCCTTAGTATTACAGTTCGCCTTGGCCCGAGGTAACTCTAAAGTAGTAACTGAGCTGGACTTCAGCGTCCCCAGCAGCCGTTCTCTCTGTACCAATCAGGGTCAGATCGGGAAAGCAGAAACTGTTCTGCCTATTTTAACAAAGATAATTCAACATGGTAAATGGGTTACAGGAAGAGGAAGACAGGGAAAGTAAAAGGAGGGCAGTGAGGTAATACAGACAGAGCTACTGCCGGAAACTGCCGCCCTTCCGGCTGCAGGAACAATTAGAGACTGAAGCTGTTGGAGCTCAGAAGCCCAGAGGATGGGCTTCCGGGAGCAGAGCCCAGACTCCCACGAGGGCCGCGCGGCTCCTGTTACTGGGTCCAAGCTTGCTCTGCTTGCCGAACAACAGGCCAATGAATCTGAGAGATGAGGGATTGAGTCAAGGAAGAGACTTTAATCAGGGAGCCGGCTGAAGATGGCAGGCTGGTGCCTCAAAATATCCATCTTATAGGGTCTGGATGCCAGGTTCTTTCATAGACCAGAGATGGGGGGAGGTGAGGAAGCAAAGTGCTGCTGCCGCTGCTAAGTCGCTTCAGTCGTGTCCGACTCTGTGCGACCCCATAGACGGCAGCCCACCAGGCTCCCCCGTCCCTGGGATTCTCCAGGCAAGAACACTGGAGTGGGTTGCCATTTCCTTCTCCAATGCATGAAAGTGAAAAGTGAAAGTGAAGTCACTCAGTCGTGTCCGACTCTTCTCGACCCCATGGACTGCAGCCCACCAGGCCCTTCCGTCCATGGGATTTTCCAGGCAAGAGTACTGGAGTGGGGTGCCATAAGGCCATTAATCTTGCAAACATCTCCTAGAATGGCAAGCCTCAGGCAGGGGGTGTGTTAATTTCTTCCTTCCTGCCATCACAGGTGGGCCGGTCCTGAACAAAGGCTCTTTAGTTTAACAGTCAGGCAGAGGGGCAGGATTCTCTGAGGCAGGCCATTCTGATAACAAAGGCAACGAAAAGCAAATCCAACAAACAGTTCCAACATGGAGTCTAAAGCTGGCTTGTCTGCTGGTGCTGGCAGCTCAGAAGCCCCCGGGAGGGGCTGAAGGAAGGGGACCCAGATGGTTGAGCAGCTGACTGGTGCAGGCATGCCTGAGGGGTCACCACTAGCCTGGTTCAGGGAGACTGGAATATCCCTGGAAGATGGAGCCAGTTGTTTCTTGTGAGAAAATATCTCCTGCCATATTAATAAACAAGAAATGTCACAGCCATCAGTGATTTCTGGCCTCCAAATGTGAATGATGGCTCCCCAACCTGCGATCCGGCAGATGCTACCACCCACTACAGTGACTGCTGAGGAGCTGGGGGATTGCAAGAAGGTGAACAAGGAAACAGCATTGGCCCCAGATAGCTGGGGTTGCACAGAGTCGGACACGACTGAAGTGACTTAGCAGCAGCAGCAGCAGCTGAGGTGCATATGAAAGGGATGAATTCAGTTATCCCAGAGGCTTGCATCTTCCCATACACAGAATAATATATTCCTTAACTTGATACTTGATCTTTGATGTTCAGACTGCCTTCTCCCTTTGTTGCAAACTTGTTGCAAGCCTGACTTCCCCACTGCCTCCTTGGAGTAATTTTCTCAGAGCTACTGAGATGCTGTCTCCCGGGCTCAGAGTCCTAAGCAGTCCCACCAAATAAAATAACTCTCCACTTTCAGGGTGTGACTCCGTATTTTAGTCGACATTCTGAGACCAACTACGGCTGCGGGGTGAAGAAGCATGGTTGCAGTGACGTTGGTGAGCCAACAAGAAGGAGCCTGGGGGCATCCTCTGTGCCTCTCCTCCTTCTCATTCCCGAACCAAGAACTTTCCATTCCATTCCTTAACAGAGTCAGGAGAGGAGTGGGTATGGGAGTTAGAGTCCAAGCTAGGTGTTTCCAGTCTACAAAGTTAGACTCTTCCCCGAGATTATTGGAATGGAGACCTGGCCAGTTCTTTGGGGAAGGCTGGGCTCTGGTTGCACTTTCATCCGGGGTCAACTACCAAAAACAGTACCAGACATGATGAACGTCAAAATGAATCAAATATGGTCCCTTCCCTAGAGGAGTTCATATATTGGTATATATACCAATCAGTATAACCTAATGAGAACATAAATTTAAGTAGATGGTCTCATGAAATCACTAATGCCTAGCTCTGTCTGTGAAGGTCTCAGAAGACGTTCCAGGGGAGGTGGCATTTGACTTGAGCCATGGAACAGAAGTTGGCCAGGAGGGTGAAGGAGTGAGAGGATATTCCAGGCAGAGGCCAGCACCTGTGGATGGCGTGGAGGTACGCACACGAGAACACCCGTTTGGAGATCTGTAAGGAGGTGTATAAGGCTGGGGCAGAGGGCTGAAGACAGGGCGAGGAGGATGGAGCTTGGGGATGATGAGCCTGCATCATCCAGCTCCCAAAGGCCTGAGATGACCCTACAGAGACGGGGGACGTGGGCGGGGAGGGACATGACCCAGCCTGCAGTTACATAGATCATTCTAGGAGCTGTGTGGAGAGTAGATAGGGAAAGGGATCTGGCGAGGTTTTAGGCGGAAAAGCTACTTAAAAGCTGTGTCATAATACTCATTGGTGGCTTTCAAGATGTATAAGAGACCTTCTAGATCCCTCCCAAGCCCAAGACTGATTCAAAGCAGTGAACATAAATAAACACAAGAAGGAGGATTGTGCCTAAGCTTTTCAGATAACTCCTGCCGGGCAGAGGCATCTTATTAGACATGCCAAGACCACATTCCAAGGATTGAGGCATTCAGGGGACTGAATGGGGGTGGTGGAGGTAAGCCAGGCTGGGCAGAAGGAGGCTGCACACTCTGGATACACTAGGTCATCAGTGTATCTGGCTGGACACCACTCCTGAGTTGACTGATAGCTGGTACAGACTTTGAGGCAGAGCAATGATTTGATCTTGAACTTCTTGATGAAGGTGAAAGAGGAGAGTTAAAAGGCTGACTTGAAACTCAACATTAAGAAAACTAAGATCATGGCATCAGGTCGCATCATTTCATGGCAAATAAATGGGGAAAAAGTGGAAGCAGTGACATATTTCATTTTCTTGGGCTCCAAAATCACTGTGGATGGTGACTGAAACCATGAAATTAAAAGACACTTGCTCCTTGAAAGGAAAGCCAGGATCAACTAAGACAGTGTATTAAAAAGCAGAGGCATCACTTTGTCAACAAAAGTTCATATAGTCAAAGCAATGGTTTTTCCAGTAGTCATGTACAGATGAGAGAGTTGGACCATAAAGAAGGCTGAGCACTGAAGAACTGATACTTTCGAATTGTGGTCCTGGAGAAGTCTCTTGAGAGTCCCTTGGACTGTAAAGAGATCAAACCAGTCAATCCTAAAGGAAATCAACCCTGAATATTCACTGGAAGGACTGATGCTGAAGCTGAAGCTACAATACTTTGGCCACCTGATGAGAAGAGCCAACTCACTGGGAAAGACCCTGATGCTGGGAAAGATTGAGGGCAAGAGGAGAAGGAGGTGGCAGAGGGTGAGATGGTTGGAGAGCATCATCGACTCAATGGACATGAATTTGAGCAAACTCTGAAAGACAGTGGAGGACAGGGAAGACTGGCCTGCTGCAGTCCATGGAGTCACAAAGAGTGGGACACCACTTTGCGACTGAACAACAGATGACTGAATCAGAGGCTGTGCTTCAGGAATATTAGAGGGGAGCTGTATGTAGGAAGGATTCAGGTAAGAAAGGAGTCTTGTCATAATTCTGCATTCAGACCAGTGATGACAAAGATCAGAATCAGTTTAGTGGCTTTGGGAATGGAGAAGGTGGACCAACATTGGAAGAGAGACTTATGGGAACCGATGAGGAAATGGGGACGTAGAAATAAAAATGCTCCCAATTTCTTTGTTTCCACGAATGAGAGGGAGATAGAAATTGGGAAGTCAAGAGAAGGAATAATTGCAGTGCCAGCTGTTGGTATCTGAATATCAGATGGCCTTTTCCAGTTGTATGCATGTCACTGGTGGTGTTCTGTGATGGACCCAAACTCGTCACTTGTGACTTAGATGAGGTTATAGAGCAACAGGTTAGGGACCCAGGGAAAAATGAGGTGTAAGTCTCCAAGCACACTTTCATTTCTGGTAATAACTTTTGTTTCAATCATAATCATAATAGCACTCCATTTATTTTATATTCCTGTTTGAAAGTGTTCCATTAGGCCAGTTTCATGGAGGATACAGTGAAATTGGTCTCCTAATTCACTCCTGGTAGTACTGTGAGTACAACACTTTAGAAAGCAATATGGTAATGTGCACAAATCCCACTGCTGGGCATTTATCCTAAGGAAATGCACGATTTTAAAGTAAAAGCTGAGAGCCCAGAGAAGTTCATTACAGTGTTGTCTATGCTAATCAAAAATACAGAAAACATAAAACTCCTGTGGAAGGAACTGGTTTGGTAATTGATGCTATGACGATTCAATGAAATATCATGAGCCTATTAAGATGCAAACTGCAATTATACTGGTGGGGGAAATGTGTAAACAAGTTTGATATGATAAGTAGGAGTAGAGAGAGCAGAGTACCAAACACTTTGTATGGTGTAATGTAACTGAATTTGTGTGTGGGTGTGGATAAAGCCTGGAAAGTAATTGGAAGAAATAAAAGTGATATTTCTGTAAATAGCATGAGCTCTGGGGTCAGAACGCTGGGCTCATATCTCATGATTTGCTAGCCTGTGATACCGTGGGTGATGTCTTTACTTTCTCTTAGGTTCACTTCCTTACCTACAAACTGTGGGTAACAAATGGGCATAATAAAAATACCCATCTCGAGGAACGGAAAGCATCCAAATGAGATGATTCACATAAAAGCTCAATAAATGTGCCCGTTATATGGGTGATTTCTATTTTAAATATAAGTAGATTACATCAATATCTTAAAAAATGCACAAGCGATAGATCATCGTTCTCTGTAATGGAGTTAAATGGACCCACGTGGAATTAAAACGTTGAGAAGAACATGTTAGGGGCTGGGTTCCCACGTTGTCTTTGTGATTTTGTTTCTGCTTTGTCCTTGCATTGTAATACTACTTGACGTGGGGCCAAGTCTGAGAGTGAAATAAAAATAATACCCCCCCAAAAAATAGCAAAGAAATTCTTACTCAGCGCCTTAGCTGGGACTCTTAGCTGCTTTCCTGTCCCCACTGTTTGAAGTATAGATTTAAATAGCTTAATCTCATCCACTTTCCTTCCCAAATGGTAGATGTTCAGGGATCAGTCAGACAGCTGCAAAGTGGACAGAGCGGGGGCTTCTTTGGTGGTTCAGTGGTGAAGAATCCAGGTGCCAATGTAGGAGACACAGGTTCAATCCCTGGTCCAGGAAGATCCCACATGCCGAGGAGCAACTAAGCCCGTGTACCACAACTATTGAGCCTGTGCTCTAGAGCCCTGGAACCACAACTACTGAGCCCATGTGCCAGAACTAGTGAAGCTTGCACACCTAGAGCCCGTGCTGCACAGCAAGAGGAGCCATCACCGCGAGCAGCCCACACTGCAACTGGAGAGTAGCCCCAGCTTGCTGCAATTAGAGAAAGCCTGCTTAGCAGCGAAGACCCAGCTCAGCCAAAATAAATAAACAAATAAAATTATTTTTTAAAAAGTGGACAGGGGAAGGTACAGGAGGAAGGCACAGGCCAGGAAGGGGCTGCTTGGGAACTAGGTTACTGCCATATGAGGTGTGTGTCACTGGGCAGGAAGAAGAGATGGGCAGTCATTTCTGAGAACCAACAGGTTGTCACCAAATGACACACATGTGGTCGTGGCTTCACTGGGGCTTCAGTAATTGGTACTCTCTCTCTTCTCTTCCATTTGTTCTGTGAGTATGCTCAGAGGTGCCTACAAACAGAGTCAGAACAAACATTCCTTGTCATGTGATCACCCTCTTCTGTGCCAGCTTTAAAGAAAAGGAGAGTTTAGCTGATTCCTCTTCAGTGCTAGTGTTTCTCTTACTAGCACAAAAGATTTTAAACTCCTATAGTGGAGACCCTGCCTCATCTTCAGCTGTACATCGCTGACTGCTTTGAGTACAACCCAGGGATTAATACTCTGCTCTAAAAATGACCCAAGGGCTCCATCTGCATCATGAATTAAAAAAAAAAAAAGGCTGCTATTTTTCAGCATCAAGTTCAGTGAGAACCGGCTGGACAAACCCCCAGGACACCAGATCTGTGCAGGCAGAAGCTGCAGGAGCCCAGGCACCTGCTGCTCCCCAAACACTTCTGACAGCAGCAAGCCTGGAGATCCACCCCTGGCAATTACACCACTCAGACTCATTGTTCAAAAATATCACCCATGTTCACAGAGATGTTTGCCATGCATCATTTTAATAGCAACGGGTTGGAAATCATACAAGTGTCCATAAGAAGGGGATTGAGTAAATGAGTTACGGCCAACAATAATAAGCAAAAAGTTATCTCTACACTGCTATGGAAGGATATTCTAGATTCATAGGTTAGTTAAAAAATAATAGGTTGGGATTTCCCCTGGATGCTCAGTGGTAAAGAATCCACCTACCAATGTAGGAGACATGGGTTTGATCCCTGATCTGGGAAGATCCCACATGGAGCAACTACTGAGCCTGTTCCCTAGAGCCCAGAAGCCGCAGCTACTGCAGCCCACTCGTCCTGGAGCCTGTGCTCTGCAACAAGAGAAGCCACCACAATGAGAAGCCTGTGCAGCACAACTAGAAAAAGCCTTCACAGACAGCAACGAAGAGCCAGCACAGCCAAAGTTAAATAAATAAATAAAATTATATATATATACCAACATTCAGAAAACTAAGATCATGGCATCTGGTCCCATCACTTCATGGCAAATAGATGAGGAAACAGTGGAAACAGTGTCAGACTTTATTTTTCTGGGCTCCAAAATCACTACAGACGGTGACTGCAGCCATGAAATTAAAAGACACTTTCTCCTTGGAAGAAAAGTTATGGTCAACCTAGACAGCATATTCAAAAGCAGAACATTACTTTGCCAACAAAGGTTTGTCTAGTCAAGGCTATGGTTTTTCCAGTAGTCATGTATGGATGCGAGAGTTGGACTGTGAAGAAAGCTGAGCGCCAAAGAATTGATGCTTTTGAACTGTGGTGTTGGAGAAGACCCTTGAGAGTCCCTTGGACTGCAAGGAGATCCAACCAGTCCATTCTAAAGGAGATCAGCCCTGGGATTTCATTGGAAGGAATGATGCTAAAGCTGAAACTCCATTACTTTGGCCACGTCATGTGAAGAGTCGACTCATTGGAAAAGACTCTGATGCTGGGAGGGATTGGGGGCAGGAGGAGAAGGGGACAACAGAGGATGAGATGGGTAGATGGCATCACCGACTTGATGGACGTGAGTTTGAGTGAACTCCGGGAGTTGGTGATGGACAAGGAGGCCTGGCGTGCTGCGATTCATGGGGTTGCAAAGAGTCGGACACGACTGAGTGACTGAACTGAACTGAACTGATACATATAAAGAGGTTGGAAGACTTCTGGTAAAATATGGTAAGTTAAACACTTCTGCTAGTGCTACTCTGTCCTGAACTAAAATAACAGCAAGAGTATGAAAATGCAGAAAACCACAATGTGAAAGACAGTAGGAAAGGAATTAGAATAAGGTTTTGAAAAGTGGAAAGTTGCTAGATTAGGTCGTGTGTTAGTCGCAGTCATGTCTGACTCTTTGCAATCCCATGGTCTGTAGCTCGCCAGTCTCCTCTGTCCATGAAATTCTCCAGGCAAGAATACTGGAGTAGGTTGCCACTTCCTCCTCCAGGGGATCTTCCCAGCCCAAGGTTCAAACCTGGGTCTCCTGCACTACAGGCAGATTCTTTTACCATCTGAGCCACCAGGGAAAGCTGCTGGCTGATTTCATATACTAGGTCAAGCTAAATTTTAAATTTGTGGTAGGAGGAGCCCAGAAGTTAGGACATTCATGCCGTGGAGCTCCAGAATGGGACAGAAATGGGCAGCATATGGCACTTCTAGGGTGGGTGTCCAGGGTGATCTACAAAGTGGAGAATTTGTTGAAACTCTATATAAAAAGCAGGTAGACCCCAGGTTCTCACTTCCACTCAGACCTACAAGTGACTTCCCCTTTTCCAAACAGCAAAGCCCTAAGGGTTTACTTTCTGAAGAGGCTGAACCAGAGCCATTCTCTAATTAGGGGTACCAGGCAAAGCAGAGGCAGGAGAATCATCCTGAGAACCAGGATTCACCAACATACTGAGATTCCCTGAACCCCTTCTTTCACTTACCCCCAGACTGCTGAAGGCCAGTGTTATCCTCAGGGTGGGATACTGGAAGAGTCCTCTCTCAGAAATGGAGCTACTCAAGGGCCAAGATCTACTGATACTTACTCGCGGTGGTTCCCAGTGAAACAGCCCAGAAACAGTATCCTACAGAATCAGCAAGCCCAACCCTTTTCCATAGAGCCTCCCAACTGGTTTTTCTGTGCTTCACGCTCTTTTTGGGGGTGGGTGGGGGGGCAGTCTGCACCATGCAGTCTGTGGGATCTTAGTTCTCTGATGAGGGATCGAACCCAGGCCTTCAGCAGTGAAAGCATGGAGTTCTAAACAGTAGACCCCAGGGAATTCCCTGTGCTTCACTCTTAAGTGTGAGCACCCCTGGCAGGGCTCACCAAAGATTTTAGAAAAGCTTCTAACATGAAAGGGAGAAACCAAAACAAACATGGGAGAATAATACAGAAGTCTGGTTCACTGTTCAGCAAAGATGTTACACTTTCTCCCTTCCACTGAAGACAACCCAGTTCTAATGTGCTAGATTTGGTCATGTGATTGGATGAATGAGATATTTGTGGATGTGACATGAAGAAAAGAGTGAAATGAGATTTTATGCAGAGGAAGTGGAAGTGGGAGGTCTTGAGCTTTGCCGTCAACAGGAGGACATATTCCTGGTGAGCTGGTTGGTCCCAGAAGACTGAGAAACATACAGAGCAGAGACACAGCAGTCATCCCGCAGGCCTGCCATAGGAAGATTCATGAGTGAGAAATAAATGATTATTACTAACAATCAGTGAGTTCGGGGATGACCCATTATGTGACAAGGCTTCCCAGGTGGAGCTAGTGGTAAAGAACCTGCCTGCCAATGCAGAAAACATAAGAGATACGGGTTCGATCCCTGGGTCAGGGAGATCCCTTGGAGAAGGGCATGGCAACCCACTCTAGCATTCTTGCCTGGAGAATCCCAGGCAAGACAGGAACCTGGCGGGCGCAGTCCATGGGTTTGCAAAGAGTCAGATACGACTGAAGTGACTGAGCATACAGGCACATATCTGAATCACAGGCATTGTAGAAAGAAAAAACTGAAGGAAAGAAATGATCAAAGGAACGTCAAGAAAATTCTCCAGAAACGCCAGGTCATGAGTTCCTATACTGAGAGGGCCCACAGTGTCTGGTATAATTAGTGAAAGAAGACCCACACCAAGGTACAACAGAGTAAATTTTCAAAACACTGGGGTCAAAGAGAGCATTGTAAAAGTTCCCTGATGGAAAAAAACAGGTCACGTACTAAGGATAAGAAATCAGATTGGCCCTGGAATTCTCAAATCCAGTAACACTGGGATAGAAGACAGTAGGGCAATGCTTTAAAATTAAAAAAGAAAATTCTTTCCAATTGTAATTCTATATTAAGGAAAACTGTCAGGCATATCCTAGAGGTGGAGGTTGGAAAAAGGTATGCAAGTTCCAGTTGCACAAGATCTCCAAAATGTTTTATCACATGCACCGCTCTTGGAAAGCTACTGGAAGGTGTTCTCCAACAAAATGAGGAAATAAACCAAGACAGAGACAGACATGGAATCTTGTAAGCAGGGGATACAACATAGGAGAAGGACGTTTCCAGGATTGTAGTGAAAGGAGATTTCAGATTCCATTATGCTGGCCTTGCAGCAGATCTAGAGAACAACCAGGATGGAGGGGCGGGAGGGCACGTCATTAAGAGGCCCAGGCAACTGACGCATTATGTGATAGAAGTGGATAGGATGAGGGGACATTTATACTGCTGGTAAGAGCTTGGGGATGAATTAGTACAAGGTAGATAGAAAACTATGCAAACGAAGAACCAGTATTATTGAGACTGAGAAAAACAAAAAATGTACAAGAGAAATGAAAGCACTGTGCCCTGCAAAGCAGTGCGAGCAATAATTCCACAGCCATTACAGCATGAACATCGTACTGTCATCTATCCAAGATTATAGCTATATTTTGTTTAGCTGTAGAACAAAGAGAAAGGAAGGGGAGGGCAGGGGAAGGTATAAGATGACCAGATGCTCCCTTTCACTGTGGCAAACCAAGAGAAAATATCTAAAACTGAATATCAAAAAGCAAGAATGCAAGTCAGTTATCTAGAAACATGGAAACAAATAGCTAAAAGACGAACACTGAATGGCTTTGGGAAGTGGGACCTGGGGAGTTGAGGGAAGTAAGACAGGAAATTGCTGGTTTCCATTACAAGCCCTGTTGAACAACTTGACTCTTTTAGCTACAAATAAGTGATTAAAATGTTAAAATTTTAAGTCAAAGGACAAAAAACTAATTAAAATATAATTAAATAAAAAATATTGAATTAACAAGGCAACCTGTCTTTATGTATTTACTTATATGCCACATTGTGTATGGTTATACATAGGTAATATATAAGTACATGTAATACAAGCTCTTTTAAAACAGGTAAGCATGAATATTTATGTATACATGTATGCGTGTATGCTCAGTTGTGTCCGACTCTTTGTGATCCCATGGACTGTAGCCCACCAGGCTCCTCTGTCCATGGGATTTTTCAGGCAAGAATACTGGGAGCGGGTTGCCATTTCCTCCTCCGGGGGATCTTTCCAACCCAGAGATTGAACTCACATCTTCCGCATTGGCAGGCGGATTCTTTACCACTGAACCACCTAGGAAGCCCAAATAGATTGATAGACAATTAGAAAAAGCATAAGGATAAGTCAGGCTAAATATACCTTCATACTGTTACTAGTTGACAGCTCAGTGGGTTATTTTGTTTGTTTTATTTTTTACTTTCTACAGCATTGATTTCTTTGTTGCTTGAAATTTTATACCACAATTACTTTTGTATACAGGAAAAATTAAATTCAGAAAAAATTGAGGTGAGAAAATGTGCCTCCTCATCTGCACTTCATCTGTCTTAGACAGTGGATGGCCCAAGCAATCTTGGGTGTCTGCCCTGCCTCCTCACACTTACTTCTAAGACTTAACACATGGAATTTTTTTTATCCCATTTTGACTAGAGCCTAATTCTGGTTTGATCTCAGGAACAACATGAGTTTCAATTTCTCACCTCCACTTCATTTAATAAATACTTGGAAGAGAACTCTGCAGTTTGGTGAAGCATTTCTAGTTCAAAGTTGTACTTCTAATGAGGAATTCTATGGTATATATCATTGAAGTGAAAATGTTAGTCACTCAGCTGTGTCCGACTCTTTGAGACCCCATGGACTGTAGCCTGCCAGGCTACTCTGTCCATGGAATTCTCCAGGCAAGAATACTGGAGTGGGTAGCCATTCCCTTCTCCAGGGGATCTTCCTGACCCAGGGATCGAACCTGGGTCTCCCACGTTGGAGGCCAATTCTTTATGGCTTTATAATATGTAGAATTTCTAGTTACAGAGCTTCTACAACGAATGGTTCCCAATATGAGATATTTTACTTCCAAAAGAGTTACATTATTTTGTACCCATTACAATACTACCGGTTTAGGTAAGAATCATCAGTGGATGCTTAAAAGCACTGAGAGTACAATTTGGGAGGAACAGGATACTCAGGCAGTCTCAGAGAATAGCATCACAGGTTATTAAGTACAAAGAGAAAGGGAAATTTTTGATGTGGGCCTGTCTGGCAAATGATTCAACCTCACGTCACCAATAATGAGACCAAGACCTTCATCTCACCCTCACATCACCAATAATGAGACCAAGAGCGTCATCTGCCTCCTGCTGCCATCCACGAGAACACAGCATCCCATAGAATGTGTTCCTGTTAAAAACGTTTAATCTGAATGTAAAATGAGGAGACAGACCCATCCAAACTGAGGAACCTCATACAAAACAACTAGACCAAGAGCTTTGAGAAATGGAACATTTCCTGCCATATCAGTAAATGAGGATGCCACAGTCATCAGTGATTGCAGCCCACCAGTGAGCCACTGAGCCCTAAGGGCACGCAGGAAGGAGAATGCCTTCTGTCTAATAGCCATCACTCGACAGCCACTCCCTACAGTGAGCCCTAAGGAAAGGAAGCTCAGGATGTGAAAACAGGATACTGGCCCTAGATAGATGAGGTGCATATGGAAGGAACAATTTCAGTGAGCCCAGACTCCTACATCTTCCTGTACATAGAAAATCACTAAATTCCTTAACTTGGGATATCTGGAGTGGATAACCATTCCATTCTCCAGGGAATCTTCCCAACCCAGTTATTGAACCTAGGTCTCCCGTATCACAGGAAGATTCTTCACCCTCTGAGTCACCAGGGAAGCCCCCGATTTTCTTTAATTAACAATAACAATAATCATTTGACATTCAGACTACCTGCCCTTTGTTGCAAAACTTCTACATAACCTGGCTTCTCTCCCTCCACCACCAGCAGTTCTCTCAGGGTTACTTGAGATGCTACTTCCTGAGTTTAAGTCCTAAAAATTTCTGCTGAATAAAACATAACTCTCATAGCTATTTTTTGTTGACAGCTTCAAAACATCAATGTCATGAAAGGCATAAAGAAGCTGAGGAAATTTCCAGATTAAAAATGACCAGATACATGACCATAAAATACATGATTCTAGACTGGATTTTGGACTTGAAAGAAAAAGCCGAAAGTACATTATTAGGACAATAGGAAAACTTTGAATACAGACTGTATATTGGATCACAGCCTTCTATCAATGAAAATTTCTTAAAGATGATCATTTCAATATGGCTACAGAGGAGAATGTCCTTAGGTTTTTAGAAAAATGCTTACATATTGCCAGAAAAAAAAAAAAGTGCTACATGACTATCCTCACTGATTTGTTTAAAACAATACAGAATAATACGAGCAAAAAGTGTAAACTCATTCAGAGTTACTTCAGCAACAATACATTGCCAATTACTGTTGTAGGCACTGAGGATACAAATGGAGCACAAACAAGCCAGATGTCTGCTTTCATCAACTTGTATTGATAGAAAGCTGTGATCCGATATACAGGAGGAGAGAAAAGCAACCACATAAGTAGTGTGAAATGGAGTGTTTTCCTGCCATATCAGTAAACAAGGATGTCACAGCCATCAGTGATTTCAGACCTCCAAATGCGAATTTCTGGGCCCAGAGGGCACCCAAAAGGGAGGACAATGCCTGCAATCCAGCAGCTGTCAGCTGCCGCCACTCCCTGTGGCAAGCGAGGAACTAAAGATGTAAGAAAATCAGGAAGCAAGATACTGGCCCCAGATAGGTGAGTTCATATGAAAGAAATGATTTCAGCAAGCCAGATGCTTGCATCTTTCCATACATAGAAAGATACACATTCCTTAACTTGAGATGTCTGGTTTTCCTGAATTAACAATACTCTGATTTTCAGACTGTCTGTCCCCCTTTGTTGCAGACTTCTGTGTAACCCAACTCCTTCTCCCACCTCCTTGGAGCAGTTTCTCAGGGCTACTTGAGATGCTGCTTCCTGGGCCTGAAGTCCTAAGAACGTTCCCACAACTCTCTATTTTCAGGTTGTGACTATATTTTTAGGTTGACAGTTGTAATGTGGTAGGCTACCTAGATCCCACTTGAGAACCGAGATACTCATCCCACCCAGTTTCTGGTTCACACCGTCACTTTCTGGTTCAATCCTTTGGGAATTGCTCTTGCCTGCAGGGAATTGCCTGGTCCAAGGTTCTATCTCCCCAGCTGGAGGCAGCTCACATCCAGGGATGCATCTAAATGGAGCTACAGCAGCTTAAGACCACATCCCAGTTTAGGAGAACTCGGAAGAGCCATCCCAGCTTGGAGCTGCCTGGAACTGCTTCTCTCATTCTCTTATAGGTCTTGTTTCTGAGATCACATCTGCATTAACCTCCTGCACTCAAACTGCTCTCTCAGAGTCTGTCTCCTGGAGAGCCTGGCCCAGGATGCTAACCAAACTACTCTGCAGAACGTAAGCCTGAGAATACAAGTATGCAATGCGATAGGGCCAGGTAAGGACTAGGTAAAGGCAATGGCACCCCACTCCAGTACTCTTGCCTGGAAAATCCCATGGATAGAGGAGCCTGGTAGGCTGTAGTCCATGGGGTCGCTAAGAGTTGGACACGACTGAGCGACTTCCCTTTCCCTTTCCCTAAGGACCAGGTGGAGTCAGTCTCAGGTGGAGCCTTGCCCCAATCTGGTGACAAGAAACCATATTCCTGAAAACAAAACAAAACATAATTTTGCTCCAGTTATAACCTATCTAATCTTATGTCCCTTCCTGGCTTCTGCATCATTTTCAAATTAGAAATACTTGGCTAAAGTCACTGGGCTGTCTTTTCACTTCATTTTTAAGAATTTTTGCTTGGTTGGAAAGAGAAAGCCAGAGGCAGATTCTCAGATTCAAGCTTAAGGAACATACACAAAAAGCAAGTCTTCCTTGACCACCCTCCCCCACCCTCTCCTCCTCCTCTTACTATTTTTAAATGAGAGGACAAAGCAGGCTAGCTTTGGCGAGTGGTTATTGATAATGGGTCGGCAGAAGTACCACCCACCTACCCTCACTCTGTTTATGGCTTTCGATCTTAAAAAAAAAAAGCCAATTAGGCATTGTGAGTGCTGAACTCTGGCAGGTCCCACTCTCTCCATCTCCATAATGACCAAGCCTGGGGCGCTGGAGAGGAACTGCAGAGTTACTTGTTTGGGAAGACATCCCTCTCCTTACATAAGGTTATTACACCCTGTGACAGTTACAGGCAGAAGAAAACAACGGTGCTAATAACGGTGTGGTAGATTTGGTGCTCTGCGTCAGCACTGCTGGGTACGTTGCCTCTTGATACCACATTCACTTTGGTGGAAAGAAAGCCTAGATGTGCTGACCCACATGGGTTCTCAGTCCTCTAGCAGTGCTCTCCTCCGCATTGATACTGAGATAAGTTTTCTTGTTGTTCAGTAACTCAGTCGCGTCCAGCTCTTTGCAACCCCATGGACTGCAACATGCCAGGCTTCCCAGTCCTTCACTATCTCCCAGAGTTTGCTCAAACTCATGTCCATTGAGTCAGTGATGCCATCCAACCATCTCATTCTCTGTTGTCCCCTTTCCTCCTGCCCTCAATCTTTCCCAGCATCAGGGTCTTTTCCAGCGAGTCAGCTGTTTGCATCAGGTGGCCAGAGTACTGGAGCTTCAGCATCAATCCTACCCATGAATATTAAGGGTTGATCTTCTTCAGAATTGACTGGTTTGATCTCCTTGCTGTCCAGGGGTTTGGATGCTGGCAGCTACCTTTTTGATACATACCTGCAGAGAAGGGCAGCAGCATTTCAATTCAGTGTATTTGGAAGAATTAAGGCATCCCCATGGGCAAATTCAGGTTGGTAATGGTTTTCCTCTAAGAGGAGCGTGGTAACTTGGGAACAGGAGGCTTGCCTGGAACCCCGGCCAGGTTTTCTGGGTGACAGATTCAAATTTCCCAGGAAAGCCATTCAGGCACTCCTAGAGCCCATTCCCTTTTCTGCTGCATGAGCAAAGTGTCCCTGAAGTTCTTGATCATGAGGACAAGCTGAGGCTTAGAGAAGACCATTCTGGAAATGACTCTCCTGTGGGCACCGTAGTGTGTGTCTCTTGGGAGTTTAGGCAGCAGAGCTCCAGAATTAGACCCTCTGGAGGGGACATGGGTTTTTGCTGTCTTCTCAAGGAGCCGTCCAGGGTGGCTCTGTGTCCTCCATCAGAGTGGCTTAAAACTGGCCCTGGTTGTTCTTCATTTTGTCAGGATAGGAAAATAATGCAGTGAGATGATCTGAAATTGTTCTAAATATGGCTGCAAATCTCCTTAACTTTTTTTTTTAATATTTTCTATTTATTTGGCTGCATCAGGTCTTTGTTGTGACACAGGGGATCTTCAATCTTCTCTGGGGCAGGCGAAATCTTCTTGTTGCAGCAGCCAGAGTCTTTTTAGTTGTGGCACCTGGGATCTAGCTCCCCCACCAGAGATTAAACCCAGGCCCCCTGCATGGGGAGCACAAGGTCTTAACCACTGGACCGCTAGGGAATCTCCTAGTGTAGTTAAGTGAGAAACTCCGAATAGTTCGGACTCAGAGCACTGCAGGCATGATTGCAGGGATGTAGACACTGGGACATTTTCTCACTCTCTTTCAGTACACAAGAAATTCTCATCTGTTTGAGGCATATTAAAGTTTTGTCCAGTTTGAAGGCAGAGGCGGTGTTGAATGATTTTTTTAAATTGTGGTAAAAACACATAACATAAAATTTACCATTTTATCTATTTTTAAGTGTACACTAGTAAGCACATTCACACTGTTAGACAACCAGTTTCTAGAACTTTTTCATCTTGCAAAACAGAAGCTCTGTACCCATTAAGTTACAATTTCCCATTGCTCCCTCCCCTAGACTCTGGAAACCACCATTCTATTTTTTTGTCTATGAATTTGACTACTCTAGGTACCTCATATAACTGGAATCATACAATACTTGTGTCTTTTTGTGACTGACTCATTTTACTTGGGGGCTTCCCAGGTAGCTCAGCGGTAAAGAATCCACCTGCCAATGCAGGAGACATGGGTTTGATCCCTGGGTCAGGAAGACCCCTGAAGCAGGAAATGGCCACCTGCTTCTGTATCTGGGGTCGCAAGAGAGTCAGACATGACTCGGTGACTAAACAACAACAACACCCTTCATGTAGCACAACAGCCTCAAGGTTCATCTGGGCTATAGCATGGGACATATCATGATTTTTAAGTCTCTTCCCAAATGACTGAGTAGTGGAGGAGGTAGTACTGGTCACCTCAACAGCAGAACCCAGGGTCTGAGATGGATCATAAGAGTTTGCTTTCCTCTAAGGGACAGAACCTCTCACCATAATGCTCATGTGCTTGGCCCTTGGATAACACCTGAATTATTAGAGGATGAATAGTCTTTGAATGCTTTCTTAGATTTACTTGGACAGGTGGCAAGGAAAATGCAGACCCACAGGTATCAATTTGATGGAAATCCAAAGGATAAGCAATTCCACTGACATTTTAATTATTCTCCATCTCCTCCTAGGGTAGAGAAGACTTTTGTCAAATCCAAAAAACTTCGAATGAGCATTGAGTTCAGGGTAGTGCCTGAAATAAGTTTAAATCTTCAAATCATAACAGATTTTTAAGATAATTTTATTTTTATTTATTCACTTCTGATTGCACTGGGTCTTCGTTGCTGTACGGGCTCTTCTCTAGTTGTGGTGGGTGGTGAGGGGTCAGGGGGTGGGTGTCGGGGAGCGGTGATGGCTACTCTCTAGCAGCAGGGCAAAGGCTTCTCATTATGATGGCTTCTCTTGTTGCAGAGCATGGGCTCTAGGGCTCACAGCCTTCTGTAGTTGCAGTGCTCAGACTCTAGAGCACAGGCTCAGTAATTGTGGTGCATGGGCTTCAGTTGCTCTGAGGCATGTGGGATCTTCCAGACAAGGGATGGAAACCGTGTGTCTGCATTGGCAGGCAGATTCTTTACCACGGAGCCCCCAGGGAAGCCCCTTTGTACATTTGCTTGAAATGTTTTGGTCAGTACCTCTCAAAGTCTTACTCGAGCCCTGTTGTCTGCAGAGATCTGCCCTCCTTTGACTTGCCTTAGTAAACTCCTCACTAGTTTGTGGATCTCCTGGGTGGGCTGTAAGGGCAGGAATCACATATTATGCTGCTTTTTTCCTCCTCCATTGTTCTCTTTTCAGGTGATATACATGTTTCTTGTTAAATGACTGACTGACTGAATGGATAAATAATTAATACACATTGTAAACTGCCTTAACAGTGCATTGAGCCCACGAACTTGGGTTCAACAACACTAATAGGGCAGAAATATTACAAACAACAACAACCAGTCCCTCTCCCCTCAAAAAAAAATCCTTGTAAATCTAGTGTATTTTCCACTTGGAGAGTCCAGACAACCTCAGCAATTTTTTATGCCTATTGTATGCGTGCTTAGTTGCTCGGTCGTGTCCAGCTCTTTCCAACCCCATGGACTGTAGCCTGCCAGGCTCCTCTGTCCATGGGATTTTTCAGACAAGAATACTGGAGTGAGTAGCCATTCCCTCTTCCAGGGGATCTTCCCGACCCAGGGACTGAACCCACGTCTCCTGTGTCTCCTGCACTGCAGGCAGATTCTTAACCTGCTGAGCCAGCAGGGAAGCCACTTTATGTCTATTAATGCACATTTATTGTGGACTAATAATAGTTGTAGTTGTAGTTGTGGACTGCCACTGGGCAGGCACCATTCTAGAGGATGCTGCACCAAGAGTAGGCACAGAAATCTCCTGGCACCCCTCCAGCATGACCAAGAGCAATCAGCATCATGGTCCTCCTTTCAGTTTCCAGGATAAAGTCAGGGCCCTGGAAGAGAGGCCAAGACAGAGGAGAATGTGGGGGACAGGAGGGGAAGAGAGATGAGACTTAAGGAGAAGGGACTTTCAGGTGCTCAGTCACAGCCCACTGACGTAGTCTGTCTAGAAGAAAACCCATGAGAAAAGTTAGGAAACCTTTTGCAGAAAGCTCTGGGCGCCATATAGGCTAGTGATGGGTTGGCAGTGAGAGCTTCCTCTCTTTAGAATTGATAATCCCAGTTCCCTTCTCAAGTGTAGCGGACAGAATGGGGAGTGATGCCATGAGAAAAGCACTAGGCAGGGATTCAGAGGAGGGGTGATGTTAAGCTTAACTCATTTTGAAGAGTGACTTAGGGTGGGAGTTTGGGGGAGAATGGATGCATGTGTATGTATGGCTGAGTCCCTTTGCTGTTTGTCTGAAGCTATCACAACATTATTTGTCAATCAGCTATACCCCAATACGAAATAAGAAGTTTTTTGAAAAGAAAATATAAGCCAAAAAAAAGAGTATGCAGGCATTCAGGGCAGAAAATCTTAGGACTTCCTGGCAGTCCAGTGGGTCCAGTGGTTAGGACTTTGAGTTTCAAATGCAAGGTGCTCGGATTTGATCCCTGGCTGTAAGTACTAAGACCCCACATGCTTTGCCACCAAAGAAGGGAAAAAAAATCTTAATAGCAGGAGCAGCACTTGAGATTTAGTGATACAGTTTGTTTGATTTACTTTTGGTTAATTAATTTATTTGGCTGCACCGGGTCTCAGTTCTGGCATGCGGTATCTTCAGCCTTCATTGTGGCATATGGGATCTTCAGCTATGGGGATCTATAGCATGTGGGATCTAGTTCCCTGACCAGTGATTGAACCCGGGCCCCTGCATTGAGATTGGGAGTGTGGAGTCTTAGCCACTGGACCACCACGGAAGTCATTAGTGATACAGTTTTTAAAATTCCTCTGTAACAAATGACCCTGTGTAGGAAAAGCCTCACATCCCAGCAACAGCCAATCTTTTTAGGTTAAGGGCAAGGACGAGCTGAGCTGTGACTGCACTGTTTTATAATTCTCCCCTTACTCCCTCATTCTTCAAACACTGCACCACTACCCTCTTCCTACCTCCAGATCTAGCACATTTCCTCCTCCAAGCTTTACAGTGTGGGGTGGCAGAACCTCAGCTTTAGAATCAGCCCAAGCTGGGTCAGTATGCTGGCCTTGGCATTTATATTAGTTTGTAACTTTGAGCAAATTATTTCACTTCTGCAGGTCTCATTTTTTCTTACCTGTAAACTGGGACTAATACAACTCACAGGCTTGCTGCCATAATGAAGTGAAATGTTGTTGTTTGGTCACTTGGTTGTCTCTGACTCTTTGCAACCCCATGGACTGCAGCACACCAGGCTTCCCTGTCCTGCACCATCTCCCAGAGTTTGCTCAAACTCATGTCCATTGAGTCGATGATGCCATCCAACCATCTCATCCTCTACTGCCCCTTTCTCCTCCTGCCCTCAATCTTTCCCAGCATCAGGGTCTTTTCCAGTGAGTCGACTCTTCTCATCGGTGGCCAAAGTATTGGAGCTTCAGCTTCAGCATCAGTCCTTCCAATGAATATTCAGGGTTGATTTCCTTTAGGATTGACTGGTTGGATCTTCTTGCTGTCCAAGGGACTCTCAAGAGTCTCCTCTAGCACTACAGTTTGAAAACATCAATTCTTCCGTGCTCTGCCTTCTTTATGGTCCAATTCTCATATCCTTCCATGACGACTGGAAAAGTGAGATGGTGCATGTGGAAAATCTGGCTCTTAAAAAGCTACTGAAGGTATATGGCACAGGAAATGCCACTTGATACTTGTAATATCCTATATGGGAAAAGTATCTAAAAAAAGAGTGGGTATTTGTATGTGTACAAATATGTATATTTGATTCACTTTGCTGTACATCTGAAATGAACACAACATTGTAAATCAACTATACTCCAGTAAAAATTAAAAAAAAAGAAAATGGAAAAAAAAGCCATTCGATATATGACTGTCCATACCTCCTACATTCCTGAAAAAGCAAACTAAGATAAATATCCTCTGTACACAGGAGGGACACACAGTCATGCCCCCGCTCAGAGCAATGCCACTCTGTGAGACTGAAATTTGCCAGAGACCAATTAACCAACCTTTAGTTATCTTTTAAACATTTACTTGCTTTAATTTTTAAAATTAAAAAATTTTTAATTTTTATCAAAGTATAGTTGATGTACAATGCTGTGCCAATCTCTGTCATACAGCAAAGTGACCCAGTTTTACACATATATACACTCTTTTTTCAGACTACAAAGACTGGATATAGTTCCCTGTGCTATACAGTAGGATATTTATCCATTCTAAATGTAATAGTTTGTATCTACCAATCCCAAATTCCAGGTCCATCCCTCTTCCTGCCCGTGCCCCACTTGGCAACCCTAAATCAGATTTCTCTGTCTGTGAGTCTGTTTCTGTTGTTGGTTTGTTTTATTTTTTTGCCATACCATGTGGCTTGCGGGATCTTAGTTTCCTGACCAGGGAGGAAACCCAAGCCGCCTACAGTGGAAGTGTGCAGTCTTGGCCACTGGACCACCAGGGAAATCCCCGTTTCTGTTTTGTACATTATTTACCTGCTTTTCTAAAAGATAAATTAGAATAGAAAGCCCAACACTATGCCAGTATATAAACATATATATATATATATATATATATATATATATACACACACACATGGATATTGGGGTCAAATATAGATGTATTGATGAAACTGAATACAATATGGAGAGAAAAGAGTTTTATTTGAGCCAAACTGAAGACTATAGCCCAGCAGGCAACCTCTCAGATAACTCTGAGGAACTGCTCCAGAGAAGCATGGTTTTGGACACAGTTTCACATCTTGTTAGAACAAAGAACATCAAACAACTCAGTGATCCATCCCTTCTAGGTTTCTAAAAAAATAAAAATGTTCAGCATGTACACAGAGAGGCAGTACGGCTTTGGCACCTGGGAAGGGGGTCTTATCATCAAAGGAGCACCAGCGTGGGCGTCCGCAAAGGGTAGCATTTAATCTTTATTTTTAACACGGACATTTTTTACTTCTGGTCAATGTACCCTTTTCTTTAATAATTAAAGCAGATGTACAATATGTGTTTGTTAAGCCATAAACAAACTGATTTAGTTAGCACAAAACTCAAGTTAACTTATGTATAAATCAGAATAACTTTCTCATACCTCAATCTGTGAACATTTCTTTCATCAGATGGACATTTGAGGTTGAAGTAGTGCTGAAGTTTAATTAGAAATTAAGATGAGACTTCTCTGAAATGATCAGTGGTCCTTGGGTTCCCAGACTTAGTGTAAAAAATATGATTCTCTTAAAAGACATTGGATCAGCTTGCCCGCCTCCATCACCACCCCCTACACCAATCCTTTCCATCCCACACATCACTGCCTATTCATCTTCCTCCATGCTTCACCTTCTTCCTCTCCTGCTAAAAATCCTCAGTTCCGATGGGATACGCACCCGAGTTCCTCACCACAGCTAATGTTATATCATGGCACCTTACCAGATTCTCGATTTAACACACACAATCCTTCCTGCCAAAAACCCTTCTCCCTCTTCTCCTTTTATCTATCATCAAAAGCTTCCTTGCTTGGTCACTTAACGGTGTTTCCATCAGGCGGCACCCTGAAACTCCTTTGCTACTGAAATCAAATGGGGATGAGTGTCCCTATCTTTGTGTTTGCATCTGGTCTCCCCAACTAAATAATAAATTTCTAAAGTGCAGAAATTTTTTCTGTTCTAGACATGCCTTTGAATCCTCAGTGACTTGCATACTGTGTGTATAGCAGCGTTTTCTGACAATAAAAAGTAGATTTGTGTGCAGCTTTTTAAGAATCTCATCAATTACATATAAAGGTTCACGTGCACTGACATTTAACTCACACAAAGGACGGGGAGAAAGGCAAGGACAGAATGTAACTGTGACCAGTATTTAGAGCCAAGAATCTCATCAGTGTATCCAGGGTTTGTCGAAAATCTGCTGTTACCGTGTGCTTGTCAGGATTCTTCTGTGATAGTGTAACAGTGCAGCAAACTTTCAGCAACACTGCAAGGGATACGGCCTACTTGGTTTTGCCCATAGTGAGTTACAGAACCTTGTCTGAAAGAATCCACCTTCACAGAGATATATAACTATATATATATATATACATATATATACACACATACATATATAGAGATATATATATATAGAACTCTCTCTATATATATATTTATATATCTATATCTGTATCTATTGGAGAAGGCAATGGCACACCACTCCAGTACTCTTGCCTGGAAAATCCCATAGATGGAGGAGCTATATCTATATATATTTGTTGTTGTTTAGTTGCTAAGTTGTGTCCAACTCTTTTGCAACCCCATGGACTGTAGCCCATTGGGCTCCCCTGTCCATGGGATTTCCCAGGCAAGAATACTGTCTACTGTAGTGGGTTGTCATTTCCTTCAACAGGAGATCTTTCTGATCCAGGGATCAAACACACATCTCCTGCATTACAGGCAGATTCTTTACCACTGAGCCACCAGAGACGCCCCGTGTATATATACACACACACACACACATATTTATATTATTTATATATATATAGTTTCGCTGCTAGCTCAGATGGTAAAGGATCTTTCTGCAATATGGGAGACCCAGGTTCAATCTCTGGTTCAGGAAGATCCCCTGGAGAAGGAAATGGCAACCCACTCCAGTATGCTTGCCTGGAAAATTCCATGGACTGAGAAGACTGGTGGGCTACAGTCCATGGGGTCGCAAAGAGTCAGACTCAACTGAGCAACAAACACATACACAAACACACACATATATATATATGGACTGGATGAATTCCAGTTGAACTATTTCAAATCCTAAAAGATGATGCTGTGAAAGTGCTGCACTCAATACGCCAGCAAATTTGGAAAACTCAGCAGTGGCCACAGGACTGGAAAAGGTCAGTTTTCATTACAATTCCAAAGAAAGGCAATGCCAAAGAATGTTCAAACCACTGCACAACTGCACTCATCTCACACGCTAGCAAAGTAATGTTCAAAATTCTCCAAGCCAGGCTTCAATGACACGTGAACCATGAACTTCCAGATGTTCAAGCTGGATTTAGAAAAGGCAGAGGAACCAGAGACCAAATTGCCAACATTTGCTGGATCATCAAACAGGCAAGAGAATTCCAGAAAAACATCTACTTTTGCTTTCTTGACTATGCCAAAGCCTTTGACTGTTGTGGATCACAACAAACAAACAAAGTGAAAAATTCTTCAACTGATGGGAATGTGAGACCACCTGACCTGCCTCCTGAGATCTGTAAGCAGGTCAAGAAGCAACAGTTAGAACTGGACATGGAACAACAGAACTGGTTCCAAATTGGGAAAAGTGTACATCAAGGATGTATATTGTAATCCTGCTTATTTAACTTAAATGCAGAGTACATCACAAGAAATGCTGGGCTGGATGAAGCACAAGCTGGAATCAAGATTGCCAGGAGAAATATCAATAACCTCATATATGCGGATGACACTACCCTTATGGCAGAAAGTGAAGAAGAACTAAAGAACCTCTTGATGAAAGTGAAAGGAGAGAGTGAAAAAGTTGGCTTAAAACTCAACATTCAAAAAACTAAGATCATGGCATTTGGTCCCATCACTTCATAGCAAATAGATGGGGAAACAATGGAAACAGTGACAAACTTTATTTTCTTGGGCTCCAAATCACTGCACATGGTGACTGCAGCCATGAAATTAAAAGATGCTTGCTCCTTGGAAGAAAAACTATGACCAGCATAGACAGCATATTAAAAAGTACAGACATTACTTTGCAAACAGTTCAGTTCACACTCAGTCGTGTCTGACTCTTTGTGATCCCATGGACTGCAGCATGCCAGACCTCCATATCCATCAACAACTCCTGGAGCTTGCTCAAACTCATGTCCATTGAGTCACTGATGCTGTCCAACCATCTCATCCTCTGTCGTCCCCTTCTCCTCCTGCCTTCAGTCTTTCCCAGCATCAGGGTCTTTTCCAATGAGTCAGTTCTTCGCATCATGTGGCCAAAGTATTGGAATTTCAGCTTTATCATCAGTCCTTCCAATGAATATTCAGGACTAATTTCCCTTAGGATGGACTGGTTGGATCTCCTTGCAGTCCAAAGGACTCTCAAGAGTCTTCTCCAACACCACAGTTCAAAAGCATCAATTCCTTGGTGTTCAGCTTTCTTTATAGTCCAACTCTCACATCCATACATGACTACTGGCAAAATCATAGCTTTGACTAGAAGGACCTTTGTTGGCAAAGTAATGTCTCTGCTTTTTAATATCCTGTCTAGGTTGGTCATAACTTTTCTTCTAAGGACCAAGTGTCTTTTAATTTCTTTTATATTCTTATTTTCATACAAAGTCTTCAAAGTCCTATGTATTTTTTCCACTCACAGCCAGTGGGTGCTAGAGCCAGCTCACACACTTTGTCAACAAAGGTCCATTAAGTCAAAGCTATGGTTTTTCCAGTAGTCATGTGAGAGTTGGACTATAAAGAAAACTGAGTGCAGAAGAATTGATACTTTTGAACTGTGGTGTTGGAGAAGACTCTTGAGAGACCCTTGGACTGCAAGGAGATCCAACCAGTCCATCCTAAAGGAAATCAGTCCTGAATATTCATTGGAAGGACTGATGCTGAAGCTGAAACTCCAATACTTTGGCCACCTGATGCAAAGAACTGACTCATTGGAAAAGACCCTGATGCTGGGAAAGATTGAAGGCAGGAGGAGAAAGGGATGACAGAGGGTGAGATGGTTGGACAGCATCAGTGACTCAATGGACATGAGTTTGAGCAAGCTCCAGGAGTTGGTGATGGACAGGGAAGCCTGGTGTGCTGCGGTTCATGGGATCATGGGGAGTTGAACACGACTGAGCAGTTGAACTGAACTGATGGACTGGATGAAAAGAAAGAAAGGAGCTGACCCACACCTTGAGATGAGAATTCTATATGATTTTCTTTATAACTAATTTAGTTATAAATAGATGCAACTGTAAATACTAGAATGTGCAAAAGGTTCTGAAATCGAATTCCAGTTCCTCTATTCTGAGGACATGGTGAGGCTCAGTGTGGTCCAGGGAGCCACTTTGGCTGGATTTGTTCTCTTTGCTGGCTTGCTTTTCCAAGTTCTCTTGGCATTATTCTGTGGTTTCCTGCCATTCTTTGTTGGGGCTGCAGCTTCTCTTTTTCGAGATGTAACTAGTATATTCTGAATCCCGGATGTGCAGGGATCTGAACCTATATGGTTGGTCACCAGGGTTGATCAAGCTAATTTGACTGACAGGCAGGCATCCCATCGTCCTTTGCCACTGCACACACCTCCTTCCTGACACTATAACGATATTCAAGATGATTGTCCTTTAGAAAATGGCTGTTCAGTTATAGGTTCTTAATCTTGGCTCCTTAAATTCTACATATTCATTTTAAATATAATCTATGTCTGCAAAGGCTTTAACTTCCAGCCACTGTGGTTAGCAAGATATCAGCTACCTACTTTGCTGGTTATCCCAGAAAAGGATTTTTTCTGTAACCTGAGTCTTACTTCATATCTTAGATCTTAACAATCTTCAGGATAATTTTCATTATGTTGCCAAAACTCAGCCTCTGTTCACCAGTGCCAATAGAAACATGGAGACAGAGTTTTGGGTGAAGTAAAAAGAGTAGCTTTTTTTGCTTTGCCAGGCAAATGGGGCTAGAGCAGGCTAGTGCCCTCAAGACTGTATGACCTACCCTGGAGGGGGTAGCGTGGAGTTTTAGAATGTTCAAGGAGCAGGGCGTGATCAGCTCGTGGACAGTTCTCAGATTGCTCGGCATCAAGGTGAGATTTCAAGCATTGTCAACCTTCTGGTTTCAGCCAGTCTAGGGTCTATGTCCTTGTGGTTGGTAGTTTTCATCTGCAAGGGGTCTGCCTCTTGTAAACATAACTTAGGAATGTGTGTCAGGCCTTTCCCTATATTTTTCAGGGAATTGGGAGTTTGGTGATTCTGCTATGTGGCAGAATTATAGTCTAAACTGTTACCAGCTCCCCAGCCCAACAGCTATTCTTTGTTTCAACATCTTCACATTTCCCAATCATTAACTCTCAAGTCAACCTTTTACTTCAAAAGACAACAACACAGGGGCTTGTAGGTGGTTTCCATTATTTTCCTTGCCATCGTGATAGGCATGGGAGAAAAAGATATTTTTCTCTCTTTGACAAGATATTTTTCTCTCACCCATAGCTTGCTGTTGTTGTTCAGTCACTAAGTCATATCCGACTCTGCAGCCCCATGAACTGTAGCACGTCAGGCTCCTCTGTCCTCCACTATCTCCCAGAGTTTGCTCAAATTCATGTTTAATTGAGTTGGTGATGCTATCTAACCATCTCATCCTCTGCTTCCCCCTTCTCCTTCTGCCTTCAATCTTTCCCAGTATCAGGGTCTTTTCCAATGAGTCAGCTCTTCGCATTAGGTGGCCAAAGTATTGGAGCTTCAGCTCCATGTGTAGCTTACCTTCTGAAAAATGCTTCCCCTTTTGGTGCATTCTGATCCCTGTGGCTCCCCTCCCCCTCATTTTCTAGGTCAGATCTTTAATCCCCACAAACTTAGCATTAAATCCAGTCTCCTGACAGTAATAGATCAGAGCTGTAACTGCCTCATGTGGGCTCCAATAGCACAATCTCATACGTACAGAACTAACAAGGGAAATTCAGAATCAAATAAAATAAAGGCAACTAAGTACTAAATTGGACTTCCCTGGTGGCTCAGACGGTTAAGCGTCTGTCTACAATGTGGGAGACCCGGGTTCGATCCCTGGGTCGGGAAGTTCCCTGGAGAAGGAAATGGCAATCCACTCCAGTACTCTTGCCTGGAAAATCTCATGGACAGAGGAGCCTGGTAGGCTACAGTCCATGGGGTTGCAAAAAGCTGGACACGACTGAGTGATCTTCACTGTATTCCCCGTAAGTACTAAATTATAGGGAACAGACGCTGCTCTAGGAACAGGAAGACAAGAGAAAATTATAAGAGCTGAAGTAATGGGGAAATTTTTCAAAAAGAGTGGACTTAGGAACTTATTCAAAAGATACACTGGCAAAACTATGAAAAAACATAGGTGTCCTACAAAATACATGCTATTGGCACCACAAAGACTAGACACAGATAACATGGTAGGCTGAAGAGCCTGCGGATCAGGTACGGATGAAATAGCAACTGCTAAAATAGAATGAAAACTGTATGTTCAGCTTTGGAATGATTCTCAGTGAAGACTTTACGGCAAACCACAAGAGTCAGCAGAGTGTATGTAAAATACAAATAGAGGCTTCCCTGGTGGCTCGGATGGTAACAAATCTGCCCGCAATGCAGGAGACTCGGGTTCAATCCCTGGGTTGGGAAGATCCAGGTAACATACACTAACTTGTATCTAAAAAAGGGTGGATAATACAAGTATACATATCTGCTTATATTTAAAATAAAAAACGATGGAAGGACAAACAAGCAAGTAAAAAGTAATGTGTAACCTTAGGGTGATGGAGGAGACAGGAATAAAAACTAGATTTCTCTGAATGTCCCTATATTAGTGACTGATTGCTACGTAATAGATGACTCCCAAAATGCAGGGGATTAAAACAGCAATAAATTTTTATTATCTCACATGAGTCTGGAGAGTCAGGAAGCCAGGAGAGACGTAGCTGGCTGGTTCTGGCTCTGAGTATCTCATGTGATTGCAGTCAAGACGTTGGCCTGTGTTTCAGTCACCCAAGGCTTGCCTGGGTGAGAGAATCCCTCTGTACAGTGGTTCTCCCACATGGTTGTTGGCAGGAGGCCTCTGTTCCTCACCACAAGGATCTCCTCTCTCCACAGGCTGCCTGAGCATCCTCCTGATATGACAACTGGCTTCCTCCAGCACAAACTATCCAGAAAGAGCAGAGGGAAACCACCATACCTTTTGTGGCTGAGTCTTGGGAGTCACATACAGCTATTTGGGTCTTATTTCATTTGTTAGAAGCAAGATACTGAATCTAACCTACACTCAAAGGGAGGGAATTAGGATCCATCTTTGCAAGTGTGTGTTAAAGAGTTTGTGTACATATTTAAAATCATCACAGTATCTAATCTTATACATTTAAGTTTGGATTCTATATACGTATATATATAATGTCTTTTATAATTATGCAAGTAAATTGAGCAACATTAAATAAGAAAACTACAATTCCTAAACATTCAGAGCAAACAAACCTAAATATATATCAAGTTGACGGTTTAAACACAGAGATAGTAATTACTTCAATTATTTTAAAACAGAATAATTTGACTATACAGTCCTAGAAGAATATATCAAAAGGATAAAAAGAATTATAAAGAAATCTTTAGCTGTAATTGTAATATTATTCTTCTTAAACTATCAAGCATATTTCAGAATGTATATTATCCATATATATTTCACTAGTATATACACTATTAGTGTCATTCCGAAACTATTGTTTGTGTGTCTATACCAGGATACATCAAACAAATAGTTAGGTTAATATATTTAGAATCCAAACCTTTGAGCAGATGAGGAGAGATAAAAATATAAAACTGAATGAGTCCAATGGAAAATTCTATAACCTTAAATTTGACTTGAATAATTAATAAGATCTTACATTATATTTTCTTTTAAAAAAACATATTTCTTTGCTCTGTGCACTGAAAAGGTCTAGAAGTCATGAATAACCACAAAATAATGAATATCTCTACACCTAGACTGTGTTCTCCAAATAGAATTTCCAACAAGGGAAATCATGCCTCCTTGTATGACTGATTTTGAGGCTGAGACAGGAAACACCAGTGAGAGCCTTGAAACACTGTTGAACTGGAAGGCAAAGCTGTCATAGACCACAGGGATTGTGTCAGAAAAATCCAGCAGCCATTTCAATAATCTCCCACTGGCCAAATATGGGATAAGTGAACATAAATAGCAATAATAATTATAGTAGTAATAACTACTACAGTGTCACATTGAATATATTAAAATCCCTGAGTTCAAAATGATACTTTAAAAAGGAAATAAATATAACTAAGTTATCCCCTTTGGAAGATGTCGAGGAACCAGAACTAATTACTGTGAAAACTGTTAAAGAAGAAAACTGAGGGAAAGAAATAAGTATTCATTCTGCTTTCCTGTTTAGATGGCAGCTTAGGAATTCCAGCTAAAATGATTTGAGCCAAAGAAATGCTACAGCTAGAATATCACCACTTTGCAATCCCTGATGAAAAATGGATCCAATTTGGAGCTAGAGATTAAAGTTCACAGACAGGGCAGTTTGAAAGAGACGATGGATGTAAACTGCAGGACATCTGGACCAAACAGGAGTCCAGGAAGGTGGATGGATATCCAGAAGTGTTCTTATCTCTGCCTTTGCTGGCACGGTGTCCTGCAGAAGCAGGGCCTTTGTCATGCCCCCCCCCCCCCGCCCACACACACACCCAAGCGGTAGAGCTGCTGAAAGAGTGCTGGATGGGCTGGTGGAGCAATTGCAAGTGTGGCTGCCATCTCCCAGTGATGTGGGGAGCCCACAGCCAAGTCATGTGCGTGCAGTACAACCAGACGACTGCTTCACCTCTCGCTGTACCCAACTATCTCACTGTGGCCCCTCCTAACCACAAACACACAGAAAAAGGGAATTCTCAAAAATCTAGTCCCCCCTGGCTGCGCCAACATGTTGCAAAACTACCAGAAACATTAGTGGTTGCTAAAACCAGGAGGTGAGAAACTGATGGGGAGCCATGTAATAACGGCACACCCTAAATCCACTGATGAAAGTTAACATCATAAAAATAGAAACACCACAGGTCTCATGCCTCCTGTTGTGATGCATCAGGAAGTACTCAACCTGACCACAAAATAGTCTTACCAAAAAATCAAACTCAAATCTGATCTAGCCTCAGGACCCATCTGTCACCAGCAAAGTCCATTCACAATTCCTGGGAAGTAAAAATAAAACCTGGGTAATTAAATAAAGCAAGCCAGATAGTGTGGCGGTAAAGTCCGACTATCAATACAGGTGACACAACAGATGTGGGTTTGATCCCTGGGTTGGGATGATTCCCCTGGAGGAAGAAATGGCAAACCACTCCAGTATCCTTGCCTGGAGGATTCCCTGGACAGAGGAGCCTGGTGGGCTACAGTCTGGGGGGTGTTGTAAAGAATTGGACACGACTGAACATGCATTCCCGAATAAAATAAAGTCTAACCTTTTCTTTCCCTTTGTATTTGGTCTAGTTCCGTGTGTTTACAGGGTGCTGTCAGAGGCCTCACACCTGGCACTTCAAACCAGAGTTCCTTGTAGAAAACGGTGGCATGGACACCAACACCTCAGCTGGACCAGCCCTGTGCAGAAGTTGTCCACAGACACTCACGATGGCAGCTGTGAGCCCTGTGCAGAGACGCTGCACCCGCAGTGTCATGTGAAGCCTGAGCGGCACACCTGTGCCCGCCCCTCCCGGAGTTCCGCCCCTCAACCCTCTAAAGCAGCTCCGCCCACCACCTGTCTGGGAAGTGTGTGCGCTAGAGCACAAGCTCATACATCTCCCTTCTCAAAAAATAAATCTTTCCTCTGCTTCTGAATTGAACTCAGCATTTGCTCATTTCGTGTCTCACTTTGGTAATTCTAGAGATATTTCAAAACTCTTCATTACTATTAAATTTATTTTTTTTTGATTTCTAGGTAAATTCTTTTATAGTATTGCTATGTTTTTATTTTTATTTTTTTAATTTTATTTTATTTTTAAACTTTACAATATTGTATTAGTTTTGCCAAATATTGAAATGAATCCGCCACAGGTATACCTGTGTTCCCCATCCTGAACCCTCCTCCCTCCTCCCTCCCCATACCCTCCCTCTGGGTCGTCCCAGTGCACCAGCCCCAAGCATCCAGTGTTGTGCATCAAACCTAGACTGGCGACTCGTTTCATACATGATATTATACATGTTTCAATGCCATTCTCCCAAATCTCCCCACCCTCTCCCTCTCCCACAGAGTCCATAAGACTGATCTATACATCAGTGTCTCTTTTGCTGTCTCGTACACAAGGTTATTGTTACTATCTTTCTAAATTCCATATATATGCGTTAGTATACTGTATTGGTGTTTTTCTTTCTGGCTTACTTCACTCTGTATAATAGGTTCCAGTTTCATCCATCTCATTAGAACTGATTCAAATGTATTCTTTTTAATGGCTGAGTAATACTCCATTGTGTATATGTACCACAGCTTTCTTATCCATTCATCTGCTGATGGGCATCTAGGTTGTTTCCATGTCCTGGCTATTATAAACAGTGCTGCGATGAACACTGGGGTACACATGTCTCTTTCCCTTCTGGTTTCCTCAGTGTGTATGCCCAGCAGTGGGACTGCTGGATCATAAGGCAGTTCTATTTCCAGTTTTTTAAGGAATCTCCACACTGTTCTCCATAGTGGCTGTACTAGTTTGCATTCCCACCAACAGTGTAAGAGAGTTCCCTTTTCTCCACACCCTCTCCAGCATTTATTGCTTGTAGACTTTTGGATCGCAGCCATTCTGACTGGCGTGAAATGGTACCTCATAGTGGTTTTGATTTGCATTTCTCTGATAATGGTGATCCATGAGAGTGATCTTTGATAGAACTATTATAATTGTTTTGTGGTGCAACAAACCATGCTCGCGTAACACAGAAATTTTTCTTTTTTTTTTTTTGGTCACTTCGTGCAGCATGCAGGATTTTAATTCCCT
This sequence comes from Bos indicus, assembly GCF_029378745.1. NCBI lineage: Eukaryota > Metazoa > Chordata > Mammalia > Artiodactyla > Bovidae > Bos > Bos indicus. The sequence continues at coordinate 34,290,080 of NC_091774.1, forward strand.
GACCAGGGATCGAACCCTCATCCCCTGCATTGGAAGTCCAGAGTCTTAACCACTGGACCACCATGGAAGTCTCAACACGGCAAACTTTATTAATAAATGTCATGTGCGTTCTGCCTGCTCCACACATTGGCCCTCTTTTTGGGCCTCCCTATCCCCTGAGGCAAAACAATACTGAACTAGACCAATCAAGTGTTCAAATGAAAGGAAGAGTTGCACTTCTTTCACTTTAAATCAAAATCTGGAAATGATTAAACTTAATGAGGAAGACATGTCGAAAGCTGAAGTAGGCCTAAAGCTAGGCCTATTGCCCCAGATGGTTAGTCAAGCTGTGAATGCAGAAGAAAAGTTCTTTAAGGAAATTTAAAGTGCCTCTGCAGTGAACACATGAATGATATATTGACATATATCATTGACATAATGAAAAAATGACAACTATAGTACTGATTTGCAGAAAGTTTCAGTGGTCTGTATAGAAGATCAAACTAGTCACAACTGTCCCTTGAACCAAAGCCTCATCCAGAACAAGCAAGGCTCTGCTGCTGCTGCTGCTACTGTTGCTAAGTCGCTTCGGTCGTGTCCGACCCTGTGTGACCCCATAGATGGCAGCCCACCAGGCTCCCCTGTCCCTGGGATTCTCCAGGCAAGAACACTGGAGTGGGTTGCCATTTCCTTCTCCGATGCAGGAAAGTGAAAAGTGAAAGTGAAGTCGCTCAGTCGTGTCCGACTCTTAGCAATCCCATGGACTGCAGCCCACCAGGCTCCTCGGTCCATGGGATTTTCCAGGCAAGAGTACTGGAGTGGGGTGCCATTGCCTTTTCCGAAGCAAGGCTCTAATGCTTTTTAATTCTATGAAGACTGAGAGAGGTAAAGAAGCTTCAGAAGAAAAGTTTGAAGCCAGCAAAGCTTGGTTCAAAGGTTTAAATAAAAAAACCACCTCCATAACATAAACATGCAAGGTGAAGTAGAAAGTGCTGATGTAGAAGCTGCAGCAAGTTATCCAGAAGATTTAGCCAAGATAATTGATGAGGGTAGCTACACTACTTAACAGATTTTCAGTGTAGACAAACAGTCTTCTGTTGGAATAAGATGCTATCTAGGACTTTCACAGCTACAGAGAAGTCAATGCCTGGCTTCAAAGTGGCAAAGGACAGCAGACTCTCTTGTTCAGGGCTAATGCAGATGGCAACTTTAAGTTGAAGCCAGTGCTCATTTACCATTCTGAAAATCCTAGAGCTCTTAAGAATTGCCCTAAATCTACTCTGCCTGTGCTCTATAAATAGAGCAACAAAGCCTGGATGACACCACATCTGTTTACAAGATGGTTTACTGAATATTTTAAGTAAGTCCACTGTTGAGAGCTGCTGCTCAGAAAAGAAGATTCCTGACAAAATATTACTGCTCTTTGACAATGTATGTGATCATCCAAGAGCTCTGATGGGAGGATGTACAATAAGATTAATGTTGTTTTCATGCCTGGTAACACGACATCCATTCTACAGCCTGTAGATCAAGGGGTAATTTCAGTTTTCAAGTATCATTATTTAAGAAATAAATTTCAAGAGATCAAGATGGCAGAGGAATAGGTGGACCTGGAGTACATCTCTCTCCACTGATACATCAGGAATACACCTTCAGACACAGAAGTGCATGCAGAATATCAGCTGAGAGCAGACAGGAGTACCCGACCAGTGGAAAAGAATATATAGGCCCACGCAAAACTCAGTAGGACAAAGGAACTAGGGGGAAAAACAGGACTGTTAGTAGGACTGGATCTGCTCTCGCCGGGTAGGGGAACTGAAGTAGGAGTCTAATCCCCACATCGGGGCAATTGTCTGAGTCAGAGGAGAAACATTTAAGGCTGAGAGTGAAACAGCTGAGCTGTGGCAGCCAAAATAGAATGAGAATCAGAAACAGCCATACATACCCTGGACAGGGACGCAGGTCCCCTGGAAGGTATAGTGGCTGGGAGCTGGAGTTTAGGGATTGTGGAGCAATACCAGGGTGCAGGCTGCTGTTGACTGCAGAGAGATGGATCAAGGGGATATGAGGGAAGAGATTATGGTGGGAAATGCCTGTGGAAGAAAGCCAGGCAGCCATGGAAGCAAGGCAATACTACTGAGTCACAGGTAGGGTGTGGAGCCATCACCATAGCCTCTCTCCCTCGACATGCCAGCATCGGCAGCTGAACAATAGAGAGGCTGGCCTATCAAATGCCTGATGCACTGAACTACAGAGCATGACCCCACCCAGGGTGCCCCTGTAAGTGCCTGACATGCGGATCTACAGAGTAGGACCCCAGCCAGGGGGGCCCTCTCTATGTGCCTGACATGTGGAACAACAGAGAAGGACCCCAGGCAAAGGTGCCCTCTAACTGCCTAAATGGGTGGAGCTATGGAGAAAGACTGGCCAAAGAGGCCTTCTGATCACCAGCTACAAGAGGCTTGAAAAAAGACTCTGGTAAGGGCATAACTCCTGTGGCAGAGGCAGTCCATGTCCCTGCACACCTGGTGCCACCAGAGTCCCTGCAAACCAAGCAGCTGCACCACCTTCACGCTCAACTCTCACTGAGTCAGAGCTGCCACAGGCCAAAAAAAAGCTTGCATCTATGCGTGCAGGGTCACTGATGAAAAAAATCAAAGATGACATAAACAGGTGGAGAGATATTTCATGTTTCTGGGTAGGAAGAATCAATATTGTGAAAATGAGTATACTACCGAATGCAATCTACAGATTCAATGCAATCCCTATCAAATTACCAATGGCATTTTTCACAAAACTACAACAAAAAATTTCACAATTCATATGGAAACACAAAAGACCCTGAGTAGCCAAAGCAGTCTTGAGAAAAAAAAGTGGAGCTGGAGGACTCAACCTTCCTGACATCAGATTATACTACAAAGCTACAGTCATCAAGACAGTATGGTAGTGGCACAAAAACAGAAATATAGACCAATGGAACAAGATACAAAGCCCAGAAATAAACACATGCACCTATGCGTACCTTATTTTTGACAAAGGAGGCAAGAATATACAATGGGGCAAAGACAGCCTCTTCAATAAGCGGTGCTGGGAAAACTGGACAGCTACGTGTAAAAGAATGAAATTAGACCACTTCCTAACACAGGAGAAGGGGACGACAGAGGATGAGATGGCTGGATGGCATCACTGACTCGATGGACGTGAGTCTCAGTGAACTCTGGGAGTTGGTGATGGACAGGGAGGCCTGGTATGCTGCGATTCATGGGGTCGCAAAGAGTTGGACACGACTGAGCGACTGAACTGAACTGAACACCATACACAAAGATAAACTCAAAACGGATTAAAGACCTAAATGTAAGACAAGAAATTATAAAGCTCTTAGAGGGAAACATAGGCAGAACACTCAATGACATAAACCAAAGCGAGATCATCTATGACCCACCTCCTAGAGTAACGGAAATAAAAACAAAAGTAAATAAGTGGGACCTGATTAAACTTAAAACCTTTTGCACAGCAAAGGAAACTATAAGCAAGGTAAAAGACAACCCTTAGAATGGGAGAAAATAATAGCAAATGAAACAACTGACAAAGGATTAATTTCCAAAATATACAAGCAGCTCATACAACTCAATACCAGAAGAACAAAAAACCCAATCAAAAAGTGAGACAAAGACCTAAACAGACACTTCTCCAAAGAAGAAATACAGATGGCTAACAAACACATGAAAAGATGCTCAACATCACTTGTTATTAGAGAAATGCAAATCAAGGCTACCATGAGATATCACCTCACACCAGTCAGAATGGCCATCATCAAAAAGTCTACAAACAATGAATGCTGGAGAGGGTAGAGAAAAGGCAATGTTCTTGCACGGTTGGTGGGAATGTAAATTGATACAGCCACTATGGAAGACGATATGGAGATCCCTTAAAAAACTGGGAATAAAACCACCATATGACCCAGCAATCCCACTCCTAGGCATATACCCTGAGGAAACCAAAATTGAAAAAGACACGTGTATCCCACTGTTCATTGCAGCACTATTTACAATAGCTAGGACATGGAAGCAACCTAGATATTCATTGACAGATAAGTGGATAAAGAAGTTATGGTACATATACAAATGGAATAATACTCAGCCACAAAAAGGAATGAATTTGAGTCAGTTCTGACGAGGACGATGAACCTAGAACCTATTATACAGAGTGAAGTGAGTCAGAAAGTGGAAGATAAATATTGTATTCTAACACACATATACGAAGTATTTATTTATTTACAGGTACAAGTATTACAAGTATTTATTTATTTACAGGTACTGAAGTATTTATTTACAGGTACAAGTATTACAAATACTTGTAATAAATAAATTACAAGTATTTATTTATTTACAGGTACTGAAGAATTTATTTACAGGGCAGCAAGGTAGAAACAGACATAGAGAATAGACCTATGGACATGGGGAGAGGGGAGGAGAGGGTGAGATGGATGGAAAGAGTAACATGGAAACTTACATTATAATTTGTAAAATAGATAAGCCAACAGAAATTTGCTGTATGGCTCAGGAAACTCAAACAGGTCCTCTGTATCAACCTAGAGGGGTGGGATGGGGAGGGAGATGGGAGGGAAATTCAAAAGGGAGGGGATATATGTATACCTATGGCTGATTCATGTTGAGCTTTGACAAAAAACAACAAAATTATGTAAAGGAATTATCTTTCAATAAAAAGAAATAAAAGAAATAAACTTCATAAGGCTATTGCTGCCTTAGGTAGTGATTTCTTAGATAGATTTCAGCTCAGTTCAGTCACTCAGTCGTGTCCGACTCTCTGCCACACCATGGACTGCAGCATGCCAGACCTCCCTGTCCATCACCAACTCCCGGAGCTTACTCAAACTCATGTCCATTGAGTCAGTGATGCCATCCAACCATCTCATCCTCTGTCGTCCCCTTCTCCTCCCGCCTTCACTCTTTCCCAGCATCAGGGTCTTTTCCAGTGAGTCAGTTCTTCACATCAGGTGGCCAAAGTATTGGAGTTTCAGCTTCAACATCAGTCCTTCCAATGAATATTCAGGACTGATTTCCTTTAGGATAGACTGGTTGGATCTCCTTGCAGTCTAAGGAACTCTCATATCTTCTCCAACATCATAGTTCAAAAGCATTAATTCTTTGGCACTCAGCTTTCTTTATAGTCCAACTCTCACATCCATACAAGACTACTGGAAAAACCATAGCCTTGACTAGACAGACCTTTGTTGGCAAAGTAATGTCTCTGCTTTTGAATATGCTATCTAGGTTGGTCATAACTTTTCTCCCAAGGAGTAAGCGTCTTTTAATTTCATGGCTGCAATCACCATCTGCAGTGATTTTGGAGCCCCCCAAAATAAAGTCTACCACTGTTCTCCATCTCTTTGCCATGAAGTGATGGGACTGGATGCCATGATCTTTGTTTTCTGAATGTTGAGCTTTAAGCCAACATTTTCACTCTCCTCTTTCACTTTCATCAAGAGGCTCTTTAGTCCTTCTTCACTTTCTGCCATAAGGGTGCTGACATCTGCATATCTGAGGTTATTGATATTTCTCCCAGCAATCTTGATTCCAGCTTGTGCTTCCTCCAGCCCAGCTTTTCTCATGATGCACTCTGCATATAAGTTAAATAAGCAGGGTGACAATATACAGCCTTGACGTACTCCTTTTCCTATTTGGAACCAGTCTGTTGTTCCATGTCCAGTTCTGTTGCTTCCTGATCTGCATACAGATTTCTCAAGAGGCAGGTCAGATGGTCTGGTATTCCCATCTCTTTCAGAATTTTCCACAGTTCATTGTGATCCACCCAGTCAAAGGCTTTGGCATAGTCAAGAAAGCAGAAATAGATGTTTTTCTGGAACTCTCTTCCTTTTTTGATGATCCATTGGATGTTGGCAATTTGATCTCTGGTTCCTCTGCCTTTTCTAAAACCAGCTTGAACATCTGGAAGTTCACAGTTCACGTACTGTTGAAGCCTGGATTGGAGAATTCTGAGCATTACTTTGCTAGCATGTGAGATGAGTGCAATTGTGCTGTAGTTTGAGCATTCTTTGGCATTGCCTTTCTTTGGGATTGGAATGAAAACTGACCTTTTCCACCTGTGGCCACTGCTGAGTTTTCCAAATTTGCTGGCATATTGAGTGCAGCACTTTCACAGCATCATCTTTTAGGATGGATAGATCTGGGCAAAGTAAATCAAAAACCTTTTGGAAAGGATTCACCATTTTAAATGCCATGAAGAACACTCATGATTCTCGAGATGAGGTCAAAATATCAACATCAAGAGGAATTTGGAAGAAGTGGATTCTAACTCTCATGGGTGACTTTGAAGGGTTCAAGACGTCAGTGGAGAAAGTAACTGCAGATGTGGCAGAAATAGTAAGCTAACTAGAATCAGAAATGGAGCCTGAAGATGTGAATGAATTGCTGTCATCTCATGATCAAACTTTCACGGATGAGCAGTTGTTTCTTATGGATGAGCAGGGAAAGTGGTTTCTTGAGATGGAAGCTACTCCTGGTAAGGATGCTCTGAAGATTGTTGAAATGACATCTGAAGGTTTTGAATATTACCTAAACTTAATTGATACAGCAGCAGCAGGGTTTGAGAAGACTGATTCCACTTTTGAAAAAAGTTTTGCTTTTTGATAGCATTTTACCCATGCTATCAAACAGCACTGCATGCCACAGAGAAATCATTCATGAAAGGAGGTGTCAGTTGATATGACTAATTTCACTGTTGCCTTAATTAAAGAAATTGCCACAGCCACCCCAACCTTCAGCAACCTCCACCCTGATTGGTCAGCAGCCATCAGCATCAAGGCAAGACCCTCCACCAGCTAAAAGATTACTGCTTGCTGAAGGCTCAGATGACGGTTAACATTTTTTAGCAACAAGGAATTTTAAAATTAAAGTATGAACATTGTGTTTCTAGACATAATGCTATTACACACTCAGTAGAGTACTATATAGAGTAAGCATAACTTTCTTATGCATTGGGAAACCAACAAATTTGTGACTTTGCTTTATTGTGATACATGAATATGTGTGTGTCAATGGGATGATTTTTACTTCTGATCAGATATTTGATGACATTAAGAACTACTGTTTTTAAAAAGCATATTATGATATTGTGTTTATTTGTTTATTTTTTAAAAAGAGTCCTTATCTTTTATCTGAGATTTAAAAAATATATATCTGGGGAGCAGATGGGAGAATAAATGAAACAAGACTGTCTATGTTGCAGTCACTGAAGCTGGGAATTGATTATGCTATTCTCTCTGCTTTTGTATATGTTTAATTATTTTCTCAATAAAAAGAAAAGAGGGACTTCCCTGGTGGTCCAGTGGTTAAGATTCTCCCCAGTGCAGGGGGAGTGGGTGCAATCCCTGGTCAAGGAACTAAGATCCTTCATGCCTCACAATGCAGCTAACAAATTTAAAAGAAAGAAAAAAGAGTGGGGATGATAGTGATTACTGAAAGATGAATTGGAATTGGTTGACCAGGAAAAAGGGGAAACTTGTTCAGGAGGTCAGGAAACACTGTCATTCACACAAAACTTCTATAACCCTGAACATTCCTCGTAACCACTGCTTCATTTTGTAATTGTATCCTCCCTCTGACTATGAGTTAGGCTGGACAGGCATTAATCTACTGATGAAAGAACTGAAGTCCAGAGAGGCTGAAAGATTAGCTAGTACTGGCAAATGACCCGGTTGGTATTAGAACATATGCTTGTCCTACAGAAGGCCACCCAGACTGAAAGTCAAGGTCCTTAGGGAGACACTCCTAGCCAGAAGCTAACCTCCACCCTGGGGGAGGACTGGAAATAGAGTTGCCTACACAGCACGGCACTAAATTAGGAAAAAGTTTGAAAGTCAAAAAGAGAAGTTTAGACTCAAGTTGAGTATTGGGAATCATTTTTCTATGTACACACATGCTTTTCCTTTTAGGTGATGCAAAATGCTCAACTCTCCTACATTTAAAATTAACAAAATGGAAGCAGAAATAGATACAGAGGACAAACTGGTGGTCACCAGAGGGGATGGGGTGGGGGATGGGCAAGATAGGTGAAGGAGATTACACTGCAGGTCATAAAATAAATAAGTCAGAGGAATGAAGTGTGTACATAGGAAATTTAGTCAATAAACTTGTAACAACTCTGTATGGTGACAGATGAACTTACCTAGTGATCATTTTGTAATATTAAAAAACATCAAATCTTGGGATTTCCCTGATGGTCCACTGGTTAAGACTCCATGCTCCCAATGCAGGGGGCTCTGGCTGGATCCCTGGTTGAGGAACTTAAATCCCACATGCTGCATGGTGCAACCAAAATAAATAAATAAAATAGAGATGCCATCCTGAAAAAAAAATACTATTAAAAAAAAAAACCTCTATGTTGTGTACCTGAAACTAATATAATATTGCAAGTCAATTATATATTTCAAGAGAAAAGTTTAAAATAAATAAAAAATAAAATTAAGAGATTATACAGTTTTCTTAAAAATTTTTTCAGTTAGATATTTTAGTCAAAGAAGAAGAAGGAGGCAGACAAACAAAGACAGGGGAGGAAGGTAGGAAGGAGGATTATCAAGAAATATTTTAAGGAGAGGATTACTGATTAGAAACTGTCCTTACGTTATTATTGCTACTCGAGCCCTAGGCTTCAAAATGGATTTTTGCCTGTTATGTCCATCTTTTGAAAATCTCAACAACTGATTATACTTTTCAAGTTCTTAGGAACACAGACACCCGGCGTGAAGGAGAAAGTATAAAGGTAGCTGGCTAGAGGGCAGAGCACGGACACAGCCAGGACCTCTTCTGCAAGATACAGGGTTGACCAATTAGTGTACCCTTGAAGACAATGTCCCGGGGGTGACTTACCCACCGGGGAAGAAGAGCAGTGGCCGAGTTCCTAGACCCTTTGTCCAGCGGGCCTGGCATCGTGAGGTTTGACTTGGCTGTCAGGGTAACCCACAATCTCGTGAGCACCAGGGCTTCCTTGCCCAAGAGCCAGGAATCCCTAAACTCAAGTAGAGAAACAACCGTTTCATTTCATATCTGTCTTCCAGTCCTAATTCCTATATTTTGAAAAATCTTCTCTGAGTATTTAAACCATACACAGGCAATGAACTGAGAACCAAAATAATGGTACAGATTGATCAACAGAAACTTTGAGCCATCAAAATACAGACATTATCTTATTCTCAAGAGCTTGGTGGGATGAGATGCTTCTTCCTGTATTTTGAAACACTGACATGATGGAACTGAAAAACAGATCAGATCTTTCAATGCCTAGGAGCTTTTTTGCTTTATTATCTTTCTTAGGATGGAGAAAATTCTGAAAGAGATGGGAATACCAGACCACCTTACCTGCCTTTTGAGAAATTTGTATGCAGGTCAGGAAGCAACAGTTAGAACTGGACATGGAAGAACAGACTGTTTCCAAATAGGAAAAGGAGTATGTCAAGGCTGTATATTGTCACCCTGCTTATTTAACTTATATGCAGAGTACATCATGAGAAATGCTGGGCTGGAAGAAGCACAAGCTGGAATCAAGATTGCGGGAGAAATATCAATAACCTCAGATATGCAGATGACACCACCCTTATGGCAGAAAGTGAAGAGGAACTCAAAAGCCTCTTGATAAAAGTGAAAGAGGAGAGTGAAAAAGTTGGCTCAAAACTCAACATTCAGAAAACGAAGATCATGGCATCTGGTCCCATCACTTCATGGCAAATAGATGGGGAAACAGTGGAAATAGTGTCAGACTTTATTTTTGGGGGCTCCTAAATCACTGCAGATGGTGACTGCAGCCATGAAATTAAAAGACGCTTACTCCTTGGAAGAAAAGTTATGACCAACCTAGATAGCGTATTGAAAAGCAGAGACATTACTTTGCCAACAAAGCTCTGTCTAGGTAAGGCTATGGTTTTTCCAGTGACAGTTGGACTGTGAAGAAAGCTGAGTGCCAAAGAATTGATGCTTTTGAACTGTGGTGTTGGAGAAGACTCTTGAGAGTCCCTTGGACTGCAAGGAGATCCAACCAGTCCTTTCTGAAGGAGATCAGCCCTGGGATTTCTTTGGAAGGAATGATGCTAAAGCTGAAACTCCAGTACTTTGGCCACCTCATGCGAAGAGTTGACTCATTGGAAAAGACTGATGCTGGGAGGGATTAGGGGCAGGAGGAGAAAGGGACGACAGAGGATGAGATGGCTGGATGGCATCACTGAATCGATGGACGTGAGTCTCAGTGAACTCCGGGAGTTGGTGATGGACAGGGAGGCCTGGTGTGCTGCGATTCATGGGGTCGCAAAGAGTTGGACACGACTGAGCGACTGAACTGAACTGAGGATGGAGAAAAGATGAGGAACATTGATCCACACTTGCTTGACAGAATTTCAACCCTTGGCAGCAGTCGTGGACATCTGCCTCAAGTCCTCTTGAGGCAAAGGCGGAGGAGAAAAGATAATTCTCCCAATTTACACCTGGAGAAGAAGAGAGAAAACCCATTGTGATCAATCAAACGTCCCAAAGTAAGTTAGTGACGGCATTGAAACAGTTTTCGATTCTAAATGCATTAATCCGCAGAGCAGAACCCTTTTCACTTCTGCAACACTCATTTACTGATTTGAGGGGCTTGAGAGCAGACGCCTGCGCCGTCTTGTGGGCCAGTTGGCAGCGAGGGCAGCCTTGACCCTGGGGAACATGGTCAGGAGAAAGCCATCTGCCTAACAGGGCAACTTAAAAATTGCACAGCATTGCTGAGACTGACCTATCTGTTGATGAAACTACCTTGAGAGACAGAGTTGTGAATATAACCCTGGGACTGGGCAAGGCAAGGGCAATCAAAGAAACCAGAAAATTTGACACTAAAGCTAGAACCTGATGTCTTGCACTGAACCCTGGCTGAAATCATGCAAGGAGGCAGAAGCGGGGTGGGCAGCCATACGTGTGTCTCCAGCCTCCAACTGGGATGGAGGATACCCTGAATCCTTCATGGGAGGCATCAGGCCAGTGTTGTGAGCCATCTCAAGGATGTCTTCAGTGCCACAGATGAGAAAGCATCAGATCACACATCCCTCTGACCTGTCCCAATACTGCCGTCTGACACCCCTTGTTCTGATTCCACACCTACCAAGTGACTGAGGGCTTCCCTGGTGGCTCAGATGGTAAAGAATCTGCTTTCAGTGCAGGAGATGCAGGTTTGATCCCTGAGTTGGAAGATCCCCCGGAGAGGGGAATGGCTACCCACGTCAGTATTCTTGCTTGGAGAATCCATGGACTTAGGAGCCTGGTGGGGCAGTCCACAGGGCTGCAAAGAGTCAGACACAGCTGAGCTGCTAACACAACTACCAAGTGACTGAAAATGATTTCACCTACAGATTTTCACAAGGACAGAGGATGTGTTGGCTGACCCACGAGCATGACCAGCAACCACTCAGTGGTAATAGATCTGACTATAAATGGGTATCTTGCCTCTCTGGTTAATACATTTGTTTGTGAGTCTGATAGGTATGAGGCAGATAAGCAGAGATAGAACTCATAAAAGCCAATTTCCAGGCCTGAAAAGCTGAAGACCAGAAATGGGACGTTTCAGCGTGGTAGGGGAATTTCCTGGCAGGCCGGTGGTTTCACTGCCATGGGCCTGGCTGGTGGTAACTTGCTCAGCACCACTGGTCCCATTTCCACCTAAGAACACTGTCTAGCATTTAGCTAAATGCGCCATAGAGTTATCATTATCATAAAAATGTGGCAATTTGTTGGTTAAAATATGTTTATGGCCAAGGAAATTTTAACCACGGGAATATTTACGTTTTTAAGAAACTGTACTTATTTACTTATTTTTGGCGGTGCTGGGTCTTCGTGGCCATACAGGCTTTTCTCTAGTTGGTGAGCGGGGCTACTCTCTAGCTGTGGTGGGTGGGCTTCTCGTCGTGGTGGCTTCTCTTGTGAAGCATAAGCTCTAGGGCTCTTGGGCTTCAGCAGTTGCAGCACGTGGGCTCAGCCATTGCGGCTCCTGGGCTCTACAGCGCAGGCTCAAAGTTGTGGTGCATGGGCTTCGTTGCTCTGAGACGTGGAAATCGGCCTGGATTAGGGATTGATCCTGTGTCTCCTGCATTGGCAAGCAGATTCCTTACCACTGAGCCACGAGGGAAGCCTTCTCTACGTGTTTGTAAGCCCTGTGTCTCTGCATGCATGCATTCATGCTGAGTTGCTTCACTCGTGTCCGACTTTGAGACGCTATGGACTGCAACCTGCCAAGTTCTTCTGTCCATGGGATGCTCCAGGCAGGAATCCTGGAGTGGGTTGCCATGCCCTCCTCCAAGGGATCTTCCTGACCCAGGGATCAAACCCGCATCTCCTGTGCCTCCTGCATTGCAGGTGGATCCTTTACCGCTGAGCCACCGAAGAAGCCCCCTCTGTGTCTCTACTTCCCTGCAAAGCAGGCTGTCCCTTGAAGGCAGGGACCTGGCGTGTAGTGCCCAGCACATAACAGGGGCTCTCAACTGCTCCCTGTTGAAGAACAGCACGTCTTGTACTGGAAGGGCTGCCCCAGAGGCTGCCAAATTGTGAAAGAGGAGGCCGAGTTGGTCCTCTGTTTTTCCTCCTTTCCATCAACATTTTTCTGCTTCTGCCTTTTTTTTTTAACATAGAACATTTTTTAAGTCTTTATTGATTGCTTCTGTTTTATGTTTTGTTTTGTTTTTGCCGAGAGGCATGCAAGCAAAGTTTAACCACTGCACCACCACAGAAAACCCTCTGCTACTGTTTAATCCCATTATTTTTCCCTCTTAACCCCCAGTTAGACAGCTGGAGTTAAATTCCTGCCTCCCTAAAAGCCCCTAAGTTGTGCCTTTAGCACGACGCGTGCAGCACGCTGAACTCTTTCCTTCCTTCCCCGTCACAGCTCACGCAGTAAAGCCATACATCATCAGTGGAAGAGAAGGACCGGAGACAGAAGGCGCAAGGTTAGAGTAGAGGGATAACCAGGCAGCCTGTCACTTCTAAAATGAACATCTACCCTACAAAGTGTTGGCCACCACAGGCAGCGTGACGAGCTTCAGTGGAGGGTGATTTGGGGAAGTTTCTCCCTTCCCACTTCCTCCACCCCCAAAACAAACCACAAGCCAACCTAGGACAGTCGGTGAACTGCTGTTTGGTGAATAATCCCAAGCTCTGACACGCAAGGACAGGAGCAGGGGCCTCCACCTTGCTATTTACTAGATGTGTGGTCCCGGACCTTCTGTTCTCTCTTCTTCCTTGTCTGAAAAATGAGGATAATCTTAGTGCTTCTCTTCCCAAATGAACAGGATGCAGAAAGAGATGCTACATTCTGTGTGTACATGTGAGTCAGGTTTACCTAGAAGATGCTCGCTAATGACTGTTGACCTGACAGAAAGAGAAAGACAAATAGACAAATCAGTGATGTCACTTCTAGGTGGAACCCAAAATATGACACAAATGAAATTATTTACACAACAGAAACAGACTCACAGATATGGAAAACAAACTTATGGTTACTAAAGAGGAAAGGAAGTCAGGGAGAGATAAATCAGGAGTTTGGGATTAGCAGACACAAACAACTGTATATAAACTAGATAAACAACAAGGTCCTACTGCATAGCACTGGGAACTATATTCAATATCTTAATAAACCACAGTGGAAAAGAATCTGAAAAACTATGTGTGTGTGTATATATATATCTGAATCACTTCGCTGTACACTAAAAACACAACACTGTAAATAAATTATAATTTTTTGTAAATTAATTACATTTTACTTTTAAAAAATGACTGTTTACTTGATGAATGGATGACTAACCGGTGGGTTTAGACCTCCCAGATCAGTGATTCTCAAGCTTTAGTGTGAGTCAGGATCACTTGAGGGATTGTTAACACACAAATAGTTAAGACCCACCCTACCATTTGATTCAGGCCTGGACTGGAGTCTGAATTTGCGCCTCTAGTAAGTGCCATGGGTGCTGCGTGCTCAGCTGTGTCTGACTCTTTTTGACCCCGTGGGCTCTGGCCCACCAGGCTCCTCAGTCCGTGGGATTCTCCAGGCAAGAAAACTTGAGTGGATTGCCATGCCCTCCTCCAAGGGATCTTCCTGACCCAGGGGTTGAACCCACAGTCTCTTGTGTTTCCCGCGTTGGCAGGAGGGTTCTTTACCACCAGCACCACCTGAGAAACCCCTAACAAGCATCAGGTGATGTTAATGATCTAGGGACCAAAACTTGGACATTAGATTCAACAAGGAGCCCAGGAGCAGGCTGCAGCATGAAAAAACAGCCAGCAGATGGCGCTACCATTGAACCGAGGCCTCCCCTGGGAGCTGATGGAACTGGGTCAGTTGCTGCGTCAACCTACAGAAACACTGAGTTGTCCCGAGCAGGAGGAGACCGTTCTGGCCTGGTGGGCTGATCTGTAGACCAGAGAGCAGAAGGAAGCATTGGGAGCAGCTGGTATTGGGGAGGACTGATAGATTTTTAACCACTTTGGTCTCCATTTGCTGCTGGTTTCCTGGAAGGCAAGCTCTATCTCTCTCCATTGGTGTTTCTGTCAGGGCCCTTGCCAGAAGCAAGGGCATCCATCAGAGCAAAGTAAAAATCACCCCCTCGAAAAATAGTCTTTGTTTCGTTTGCAGTAACCCTATGGGACTGAACCCTTAAGAGTGAGAAAATTCTTCCTACAGTTTTATAATACATGTGGTTGACAAAGGAGAAGGAAATGCCAACCCACCCCGGTATTCTTCTCTGGAGACTCCCCATGGACAGAGGAGCCTGGCGGGCTACAGTCCATGGGGTTGCAAAGAGTCAGACACGACTGAAGTGACAGAGCATGCACGCTTGTAGTTGACAAAGCCCTTTCCTTCTTGCCTCTCCCAACCTGGTGCCTATTATCTTTTCCGTCACGAACCCTGAGCCTATGGCTTGAGATAAGGATGTGGACCAGATGCACTGACTGTCCAAACTTCAGGCTTCTAAGAGCAATGAGAAAAACACTTCCCACTTTCAAGAACCATCATGTGAATTAAATGAAATAACACGTGAAAAGTGCTTTACACTGCAAAAAGGACTCAATAAACATTAATGAGGAAGGCAGCAAAAAAGGCTAGCAAACAGCCAGTGACACAGTCTCTTAGGGGAGAAATTGACTTCGATTCAGCTAGAGTGCCTTCCAATAGAGCTTTCTGCTGTCCACTAGCCAAATGTGGCTACTAAGCACTTGAAAGGAGGCTGCAGCAACTAAGGAATTGAATTTTACATTTTATTTCATTTTCATGAATTTAAATTCAAATACTGGAGAGCACAGATTTTTGCAAATTAATTCATGTATTTGGCTGCACCAGGTCTCAGTGGTGGCATGTGGGATCTTTATATATAAATTTTTATTCATTTGTTTTTGGCTGTGCTGGGTCTTCATCGCTGTGCAGACTTTTCTCTAGTTACGGCCAGCAGGGGCTTCTCTCCGGCGCAGTGCGAGGGCTCCTCATTGCAGTAGCTTCTCTTGTTGTGAAGCATAGGGCCTGAGCATGTGGGTTTCACTAGTTGTGGCTCCCAGGCTCTAGAGCACAGGCTCAATAGTTCGCATAGGCTTGCTTGCTCCATAACATGTGAGATCTTCCGGGATCACGGATCTAACCTGTGTCTCCTGCATTGATTGGCAGGTGGATTCTTTACCAGTGAGCCACCAGGGAAGCCCAGCATGTGGGATTTTTGATCTTTGTTGCAGCGTGTGAGATCTTTAGTTGGGGCATGTGGGATCTGGTTCTCTGACCAGGGATTGAACCCAGGCCCCCTGCATTGAGAGAGCAGAGTCTCAGCCACTGGACCACCAGGGAAGTCCTGGGCAGCACAGGTTTAGAACAACTCTGTTGCATTGCTTTGGGCTGTGAAAAGATGTCCCTTGGGCCTTAGGATACGGCTGAGAGGGTGTAAGAGGTAGCTAATTTGTTCTCCCCCCAAATGCATAAAAATGTGCGGGTAGGGCAATCTAGCTAGGAAGGGGAGAGAGAGAAGGGGGAACGTCTCAGCTACACTGCAAGAGGTTGATAACAAGCAAATGAGAAAGGCATCCTGTGATGCCTAGTGGTTTTGAAATCCTTCTAGTGGCATAAATGGCCCCAGGGAATTATGAAAACTGGAATAGTTAATATTCAGTCTTAAGTAATATACTGCGTTCCCTGTACTGTTCGTTACCTGTCTGTGTCACCCCAACTCTTCAGAAAAGTCTGCTCAACACAGCACCTGGCTGTGGCAGCCTCTGGAGAATGAAGAGATGGCTAGATCCAGGATGTCCAGCGGGCAGTGGAGGGGAGGGACGGTGAGTCCTTAAGGAAAGGTGATCACATACTCAGGAGTGAGACAGGAACAAGGAAAAATTCAGCCACGACCGAGAGGATATTCAGTGATATTCTTGTTTTTCGGCTGCAGTGGGAATGGAGATTTTGGACCCTGTTTCAATGAAATCTTCAAGGTAATGGCAACCCCAGTACAGGGGAGGGTTTTAGCGGCCAGGCAATGGTTTGGAACATCCCCCTACTGAGCATCCCAGAACAGCCATCTTGCGAAGGGCCCACCGCAGACCACCGGTGTGGATGAGAAGGGGGCAGGGAAGACCTGAGCCACAACTACAGCAGACAGACAGGGAGGAGAGACAGGGCACCCTGCTAAATGTATAAAGCATAAAGTCTCTTTTTCTGGGCCTTTGTCTCTCTCTGTGGTATTTAGCAACAATGGGCCACGGTCCACCTGCTCCCAGTTTCAAACGTGTGTGTGTGTGCATGTGCATGTGTGTGTGTGAGAGAGAGAGAGATGGAGGTGCAATGCAAAGTGAGATGCTGTTTAGATGATGGGCATCCTTCATGCATGGAACCAAGTAACCATCAGTTGCTCTCTATTACTGGGCTTCCCATTTGGTACTAGTGGTAAAGAACCGACCTGCCAATACAGGAGACATTAGAGATGCAGGTTCCATCCCTGGGTCAGGAAGATCCCCTGGAGGAGGGCATGGCAACCTACTCCAGTATTCTTGCCTGGAAAATCTCATGGACAGAGGAGCCTGGCAGGCTACAGTTCATAGTGTCACAAAGAGTTGGACACGACTGAAGCAACTTAGCATGCACACACACTATCTTGGAAGACGACCCCTGACTGTCATAATGTGGAATAACCCTCCTCTGTGCAGTTGATTCCACGGCCAGATTCTCAGGTGAGGCCCTGTCAGCTGCTCCTTTTCTGCCTGGAACTTGGTGGGAAAATAAAAGTTACTGTTTATGCTAGTAATTGTTGTCACAAGAGCCATCTCTGTGGCCAGAAAGCCTTTGGATGGTGCATGAGGGGGAAGGAGAGAACGCGGTCTTTCGAAGAGAAGGGACTCCTGTTTTCTCTCGTCCCTCTATTCTGTCCATGTCGAGCCAGCTCTCCAGCTCCAACACATGATAACTTCAAGGATCTTGTCTTTGCTCACATCATGTCCCATTCTCTGCTGACTGTAACTTCCACCTTATAACCCCGTTCTGTGTTCATCTCCATGATCAACTGTGCACCCAGTGACACTTCTGGCTTTTTGCTTCCATGATCACTCAAGCTCCTGTCGACTTAAAAAATGCATAACATGCGGGTTACACATGAAGTTTTACTGGGGGCAAAATGAGGACTGCAGCTCGCCTCAGACAGCCCTGAGAAACTGCTCCAAAGAGGCAGGGGGACGGTCAGGATATATGATTTTATATGATTTTTGGTGAAGGGAAAATACATGCAATCAGGCACATATTTCCCCAGGAGATCTCTACTAGTCTTGTGAAGCCATTGCTAGTCACGAGGGACAGTGTCACCCTGAGGATTTTAATGCTTTTCTAGATAGGAGGAGATACAAGAACTGGGCTCATAAAATCAGCTCCTCAGAATACCCAACAATCTGAAGACCTGGCCTGCCAGTGTTTCTCCGAGCACAGAGCCCCTCACTGCTGCCCTCCACCCTGAACTCCTTCAGGAGGTATTGAAGGTCAGCAGGTGCAGCAGCACATGATTTGATCTGGAAGACGTAGATGGCGAGTGCCAGTTTGTAGCTGACCCCCCCATCAGCACAGTTGCTCAGGGCAATTCCAGCGGGGGTGAACAAGCAGGTAATCTCCAGTGTCACATGAGAGTCTCATATTCTTCCCAGGAGGCTCCTATTAATATAACTAAATTACCTGGGGGCGAGCTGAGGGAGGAGAATGGTGGTATTCAGCTGGCAAACTGGCAAGGAATATTCCACCAGATTAACTAGATCTCTCTGAAGAAGGGAAGTTGCATGTCTTCAGAGGATGTGATGGAGGAGAGGGTAGTTTAACAGGGGTGAGGGGGGTGAAGTATAGGGGCGGGGGAAGGGAGAGAGGAACAGAAAAGAAAGGGTGGAGCTGTCTGAGGGGAGATATACTGGGAGGACTGTATTTTGTCTGGGAAAGGAAGGAGAATGAATCCTGGGTGTTCTGAATTGGATCAACCCAGAATCACAGCCATTCACAGTCTGGGTGAGCCCCTTGGGAGATCCTTAGAGAAGCTTTCTTTTCCTACTGGGTGTGGGTGACGGGTATAAAGCCCACAGCTTAGAAGGCACAATCACACATCATTTTTGCCTGAGGTTGACCACCATTTCTGCCTAGAAAACGTCGCTGCGGAGGCCAGGAGTAATTGTCACGTGCATCTGTGTGGATCCCTACAGCTGTCTGAGTGCTGTCCCAGGGATGGTCATGACTGCCTCTGTTGTAATAACCTTAAGAGGTTTGAGGTCCCTGTGGTCCTACTCACAGCGAGGCTCAGAGAGGGAGAGCGACCGTGTTAGGACTCCACCAGCCCAGGGATAACCTGGATCAGAACTCTGCATCTTCTGAGCTCTGAACCTAGGCTGGTTCTAACAGGCTTTTTTGCTAAGCCATGCTCCATCTCCCACCACGGAGGGTTTAGTGCAGTTAATTAGCTGGGCAGAGAATAGCATGTGCTTGTCTGAAAGACACTGATTATGCGTCGTTAATTAGGAGCTTGTCTGGGTGTGTAGGATTTGCTGTGCATCCTGAGAGGCAGTGTCTGCAGCCTTTGTGGGGAGGAATCGCTTGGCAGTGTTGTTTTCCTGCAATGCCAAGTCAGCCAGAGGAGTTTTGCCAGCTTCTTGAGCACTGCTGAGCCCAGTTTAGCTGATGAAGACACAGTAACCTGAAGTGCTCCGATGAGGTTGTTTGCAGACTCATTTGGGTTCAAGTATAGCTTCAAGTGCTGAGTGTGAAGAAGGGCACCGGACACTTTCAAGGAAGGGTCAAAAAGCAGCAGGTGTCTGGGGGATGGAGCCACGTCATCAGTTACCTCCACTCTTTAACTATAACTAACGCTGCCATCTATTGAATGATCACAATGTGCCAGAAACTGTGCTGAGCCTCTTAATCGTGTATTATTTTATTATCCCCACTTGCAGACGAGGAAGCCAAAGCTCTCTTAGCAATGTTGGATTACTATCCAAGGGCAAATAATGGTAAATATGGGGACATCATTTGATTTTTGTTTTTTTTAATTGGAGTATCATTTCTTTATAATGTTGTGTTAGTTTCTGTTGTACAACAGAGCGAATGAACTGTATATAAAGAGTTGAACATGACTGAGCAACTGAGAGCACATGCATGCATATATCCCCTCCCTTGTGAGCCTCCTTCGCACTCCCCAATCCCACCTTGATAGCTCATCACAGAGCACCCAGCTGAGCCCCCTGTGCTACACGGCAGCTTCCCACTAGCTAGCTGTTTTACACAAGGTAGTGCGTATATGTCAGTCCTAACCTCCCACTTCGTGCCACCACCACCACCTGCCCTTGTGTCCACATGTTCGTTCTCTGTGGCTGCATCTGGAGGCATTGTCTGAATCCAGGGATTTCCATCTTCAGATTACTGCTCTTTACATCCGTACTACATTGTTTAGTCGTGTCTGACTCTCTACAACTCTGTGTAGTGTAGCCCGCCAGACTCCTCTGTCCATGGGATTTCCCAGGCAAGAATATTGGAGTGGGTTGTCATTTCCTTCTTACAGGGGATCTTCACGACCCAGGGATCAAACCCGCATTTCCTGCATTGGCAGGCAGATTCTTTCCCACTGAGCCACCAGGGAAAGCCCTCTACTACACTGCTGTTGCGGCTTAGTCACTCAGTCGTGTCTGACCCTTTGTGACCCCATGGACTGTAGCCCGCCAGGCTCCTCCATCCATGGGGATTCTCCAGGCAAGAATACTGGAGTGGGTTGCCATGCCTTCCTCCAGCGGATCTTCCCAACCCAGGAATGGAACACAGGTCTCCCAAATTGCAGGTGGATTCTGTACCATCTGAGCCATCGACTACATTCGCTGTCACCAAACAGATAATATACATTTTTTTGTCATCAGATAGGCGATAAGTGACCTGGATCACCATACTGATTGGCAAGGAGGGGAAAATACTTTATGGCATGGATTTGGATACGATTGGACTGTATTCAGAGAAAAGGCCAGGTGAATTTCCACCACCCAAGGCGGCACTGCAAAGGGCTCGGGTCACACTGAGACCTTTCTAAATTCCCCTAATCAAGTGCATACACAGGGAGAGTCCACAAGGTTGGTTATTACTTAGATGTCTTTGTCCAGGGTTCCTGAAGGGTTTGGATAAGCACTGGGGTGTACTTATGGTCAGGAAGAAGGAAACAGTTGCCGTTGGGATAATAATATTACAGCTACGAGCCCTTTCCATACACCAGGCATAGCATTAAGGGCTTTGTTGTTGTTGTTGTTTAGCTGCTCAGTTGTGTCAAACTCTTTGTGACCCCAAGGACTGTAGCCTGCCAGGCTCCTCTGTCCATGGAATTCTCCAGGCAAGAATACTGGAGTGGGTTGCCCTTTCCTTCTCCAGGGGATCTTTCTGATCCTGGGATCGAACACAGGTCTCCTGCATTGGCAGGCGGTCTCTTTACCACTGAGCCACTAGGGAAGGGCTTTGCAGTCTCAGTAATCCTTGTAGAACCCAATGAAGTGGGCCTTCTGATGCCCATTATCTATGGAAAAACTGAGGTTCAGAGAGTTTAAGTCAAGGGTCCCCAACCTCCGGATCTAATGCATGATGATCTGAGAGGGAGCTGATGTAATAGTAATATAAATAAAGTGCACAATACAAGAAATGGGCTTGAATTGTCCAGAAACCATTCCTCCCATTCCAGGTCTGTGGAAAAATTGTCTTCCATGAAATTGGTCCCTGGTGTCAAAAAGGTTGGGAATGCTGGAAGTAACCCACCTAAATTCTTATAGGAAATGCAGCTGTGATTTACACTCCGGTTAATTTGAAGCCAAGCCCAGCCTTTTCACCCTTATGCTCTGCTACCATCAGTCCAGGAAACAAATCAATGCTGTTGAATTGATTTGAAAAATAATTATCACTACCACTCCTCCCCAACAGGAGTGGCCTTGAAGATCTGTGGGTTATGCTCAGCTTGAGTCTGTCCAAGAGATCTCACCTGGACAAAGGTCAGTCAAAGCCGGCCCGACAGACCCATCAGATCTATCAGAGTCTATTATTCAGTCTACTTTATGGATAGGCAAGGCAGGCTTCCTTGGTGGCTCAGTGTAAAAGCCTGCAATGTAGGAGACTTGGGTTTGATTCCTAGGTCGGGAAGACCCGCTGAAGAAGGAAATGGGAACCCACTTCAGTCTTCTTGCCTGGAGAATTCCATGGACAGAGGAGCCTGGTGGGCTACAGCCCATGGGGTCACAAAGAGTCAGACATGACTTCGTGGCTAAACATACACAGAGGCAGGCTCAGACAGTCTGGAGCGCCATATTGGCAGTTCTCAGAAAATCTTTTGTAGTTCTCAGAACTCAAAGAAGCACTTTTGAGCAGAGCTCCAAGCTGTCGCTATCACATTATTGTCTTTTTCCCTCCCTGAAACCAAATCACCAGAGCTGGGAGCCAGGGTGCTTGCCCATCCCCAGGCCCTCCTGTTGGCAATCACTCAGCTCACCTTTCCAGAAAGAAGCCTCTCTTCTCACTTGACCTCACCTCAGTTCTTTCTCCCCAAATTCCCTTCCTTTGACTGTACCTTGAGATAATAAAACTGAAAACATAGAAAACCAATCAAAGTGAAGGTTTCATTCACCAGAACTGATTCCAGAAGTATTTAACAAGTTGCGTGGAGAGATAAAAATAGATCATGAGGCAGCCGATAAGAATAACATTTCTTGCTAAGAGAGCCCTTTATGCAAAAGGAGGACTAGCAAAAAAAAAAAAAAAAAAAAAAAGAGAGAGAGAGAGAGAGAGAGAGCGAGCGCTTCAATGGCTTCAATGGTCAGTGAAATAAGGTTTGTGCTTTTGGAGAGAACAAAGAGGTTGGTGACACCAACAGAAGAAATAGTTAGTGGGGGTTGCTGGGAGTCGGGAAGGAGATGCTGGGAGTGGGGAGGGGGAAGGCCAGGGATGGAAATAGCAACAGAGTTTCAGGACAGATCCATATTTCAGCTTGCAAAAAAATCAATCAGCAAGCTTCTCCTGAGTGCTGGGGGCACAGTTGCAATGTGAAACTAGAAGACCAGGCTCATTTGCAAGGAGAGTGCAGGGGACTGGGTATATAAAAATAGCACACTTGAAACAATTAGAGAGCAATTAATGCCAAACAGTCTGGTTCTGGCTGGAGTACAACAGGACTCCAGAGTGTGGAGAAATTCCTGATGAGCTAGAATAGTCAGCTAGGCAGGAGCAGGAAAAATTCCCTGGGATACCAAGGTCTGGGTTTGAGGCAGTGGTCTGTACTCTGAGGCAGTGGTCTGTACTCACGGGATGCTCAGCCTGGGCCATACAGCATCCAACCGCAGCCTTGTTCTTCCAGAAGTTTCCCGTTAAAAATCATAACACAGAGCTTGACCTAGGATAGCTTTAAATATACATATATGTATATAGCTGCCCAGGGTCTTAGTTGCATCATGCAGAATCTTTAGTTGTAGCATGTAAACTCTTAGTTGTGGCATGCGGGATGCAGTTCCCTGGCCAGGGATGGAACTTGGGACCCCTGGATTGGGAGTGAGGAGTCTTAGCCACTGGACTGCTAGGGAAGCCCCTCGGATAGCTTTTTTGAACAAATGAATGAAAGGACAGATGACTGGAGTCGGAAGACTTCTTGGCCACAACTGAAGGAACAGGACAAGAATAGCGTGGTTGCAGAAACATGGCTTGGTCTACTAGATGCCTTCTGAGGCATAGACTATGTCCTCATTCCATATTTATTGAGCCTCCATCATATACAAAATACCGTGCCAGCCCTGGGGATGGCATCTACAGATGAATGGAATCAGACATAGTCTACTAGCTTCAAAACAGCTGAGAGCAGAGCTTCTTTTGGAACTTAGAGTCTAATTATTTACACCATGCCTCAGATCACTGGATATCCTTCCTCTAAACACATCAGCTAAATCAATCATTAATTCTGTAAATAGTTTGCACCTACTATTGCTAGGTAATGTGACAGGCACTGGATATAATCATCCAAAAACAATGTTTCTGAAAAGACTTACATACTGTATGATCCCAACTGTATAACATTCTGGAAAGGGAAACTATGGAGAGAATAAAAAAGATCAATGGTTGCCAGGGATTAGTGGCAGGGGAGGGATGAACCAGTAGAGCTCAGAGGATTGTTAAGGCAGTGAAAACACTTTGTATGATGCTCGGTTAGTAGATGTAGTTCATTATATGTTTGTTCAAACCCATAGGTTGTACGACAGCAAGAGTGATCCCTAATGTAAACTAGGGGCTTTGAGTGATAACGATGTGTTGATCCGTTGGTTGTAACCAAAGTCCCCCTCTGCTGGGGGAAGTTAACAATGGAGGAGGCTCTGCCAGTGGGGGAACAGAGGGTTAACAGAAAGTTGCTGTACCTTGCCCTCAGTTTTGTCATGAACCTAAAACTGCCCCCCACAAATAAAAATCTTAAATAGATAGTGGTTTCCTCTATTGTCAAGTGTGGGGATAAATTGTTGCATACATTTGGTTCAGTATAATTGGATAATTACTTTCATGATAGGTTGTGCAAAGTATAGAAACAGTTTCAGGAAAGGATCATCCGGGCTGTGCAGGGGAGTGAAGGATGAGCTCATGGAGGAAGGAGGACTTAGTGGCTTGGGAGTGGGCTCTGTCAAGGGCAAGGGGTAGTGAGTAGGGGTCAGATGTAGGCGGGTGGAACGGGAATGTGCAAAATCTGAAAGCACGGGAGAATATAGTAACACATTCTGAGAGCTATAAATAACTGAGCATTACCAGAACACACAGTTCTGGAGGGGGAGCCACAGAAGATGATGCGGGACAGATCAGCGGGAGCCCAATTATGAACAACGCCCATAGCCAGGAAAGCGGGACAGATTGTGTCTTGTTAATGATTGAGAGGGTATGAAGGACTGTTGAGTGGTGGGATGACACGATCAGATTTATGGATAAAAGAGAACATTTTGTCAGCTTCCTGGAGGGTGGATCAGGTGGGGGTAGAAGGAGATGGGGAAGGATAACTAAGCAGAGAGGATGAAAGGAAGCCATGACAATGGTCCATGTAGGGAACTGTGAGAACCTTGTTTAGGGAACAAGCAGTGAAGGAGGAAGGGCAGGGAGAGAACCACGAGCTACTTGAAAACTGAAGTCAACTAGCCTGCGTTGGGTACCAGCTGGATCCAGGGGTGAGGGAGGGCGAGACTGAGAAGCTGGCAGTGCTAGTCACAAGCCTACAGGACAGCGTCTAAAATCCACCACTTGTCCTGCAGGGCATCTTGCCTTCAGGAGTCACCCTACTTTTTCCAGCTCCTCTGCCCCTGGGAACCCTGTACCATGCTCCTGTCTGGTGGGTCTAAGTCTTTCCCCAGACAAGCCATGTGCCTTCCCACCTCCATAGCAAAGCTTCATTTGCTCCAGCTGCAAAGAATGCCCTCCCCACGCCTTTCCACCTGAAAATCCCAGAGAGCCTCATCTGAAATTCTTGCTTCTGTAAAAGGCCCCAGACTTGTTTTTCCCTCCTCCCTGATGACTCTTTCTCAGCCCTTGAAGAAAGAATCCTTCCTCCCCTGCGCTCTGCTGGAAGTTTGTTTTTGTTACATAAAGAGACTTTATCATTCCAATATTCTACTTAGATGTTCACATGTCTGTCTCCCTGGGCTACATTAGCTGCTCCATGAGAACTACCATTGTGCAGCTGTAACCTTTGAGAAAATATACTTGGACCTGTGGAGTTCACAATCTCTGTAATTAATGACATAGGTTTTGCTGGGGCTTTATTGATTAGGTTATACAGAAAAGGTCATTAGTATTGGAGTCAGACGGATACCAGCGTATCACTTAGTGTTTGACTTTGGTCTCTAAGCTTCAGTTTCCTTATCTGTAAAATGGGAATCGTCATCATTATCACCATCATCATCATTGTCTCAGAGGATTGTAATGGGATTAAAGGCAATAATAAATATAGACCTTGGTCCAGCATTTGGCATACAGTAGGTTGCCAGGAAAATATTAGTTTTTTTCCCCCTTTTCATCTTGTAGCTCTTCGATTTTCACACTTGAAAAGCTGTTTAGTAACACTCTTTGGGGACCTCCCTGGTGGTCTAGTGGTTAAGAATTCACTTTGCAATGCAGGGGAAGTAGGTTTGATCCCTGGTCAGGGAACCAAGATCTCATGTGCAGAGGAGCAACTGAGCCTGGGAGCTGCAATTAGGAGCCATGAATAAGATTCCATGTGCTGCAAATAAGACCCCAGGCAGCCAAATAAATAAAAATTAGTATTAAAAAAATAACACACTTTTATCCAGGTTCTATCCTCACCACTCCTATGCCCACCTTTTCTTCCAGTCTTCAGATTCTTAGCATTGTTTTGGTCACAGCCATCTTGGGACACCCTTCAACCTCTGCGCTTCCTTTTCAAAGCATGGTGAACTTTCACGAATGGAGACTCTTAAAATAGTAGTGCAGGAAAAGGAGTAAAAATAATAATAAATGATAAGTGACCCTTGTTGAGGGATTACTAAGGGGCAGGCTCCACGCTCAGTTCTTTTTGTGCAGCATACTTGCTAGACAGTGGTGGAGCCCAGAGCACAGGCAAAACCCACGAGTGTGTGCTCAGCGACTCAGTTGTATCCACCAACTCTTTGCCACCCTATGGACTGTAGCTCGCCAGGCTGTCCATGGAATTTTCCAGGCGAGAACACTGGAGCTCGTCACCATTTTTTGCCCTTAACCACACATCTTTGAATACTCCTGGAGTCCGCCAGGGCCACTGGCATTGCCCAGGGAGATTGTCGCAGCACTCAGGCCAGCTCGTGGGCCAACTGGCTTTCTACCATGCCTGCTCAGTGCCTGTGTTTGGACACTGGGGCATCACAGGAAGAGCATTCAACCCCACCAGCGCATCCAGATTATTCCTTGAGGGGCAGAGAGGTCCAGGCTTCCTTCTCACAACTTTTCAAAGTGCAAGCATCTGTATCAATACACAATGTTCTCCTAAGGCTGTGACGGGATGCTCCATCTCAGAATAAAGCAATCCGAGCCAGGACAGGACCGCCCCAGGGCGAGTGACGGTGCTATTCAGGATGGGCCGTGCCATGTCGAGGCTCTCCGTGAGCTTCCTTCAATTCCTGCCAACGACAGAGAACGTTTAGTACCCAGAACTGCTGCCAAATATCACGCTCGGGTCTGGCCCAGTTTCACCGACACCCTTCCTGGAGGCTTCACTGTCAGATGCATCTCCTTGCTGTGGTCCCAGCTCTGCGCCTCCGCAGCACTTTGGTTTCTGCAGGTTCTTCTCCTCCTTCTTGCGGGGAGCTACTTGCCATTCCCTTCTCTCATCCCCGCACTTCTACTGGTTCCACCAGCCCTCAAAGTGTGCCTGCAACAGGGACTCTGAGGTTCCTTCTGTATGAACCCACTTCCCCAGACTTCTGAGTGGTGCACAGCGGGATCTTAGTTCTCCCACCAGCAATCAAACCCATGCCCCCTGCAGCGGAAGTGCAGAGTCCTAACCACTGGACAGCCAGGGAAGTCCCTCCAGTTTTGGTCTTTTCTCCAGTGTTCCTCTTCCAAGAGCCTTGCCTTGACTGAGCAGCCCCTCACCTTCCTCACCCTATTTTATTTGATCAAGGCTGTTTATGCTGTGCTGTGCTTAGTCACTCAGTTGTGTCCAACTCTCTGCGACCCCATGGACTGTAGCCTGCCAGGCTCCTCTGCTCATGGGGTTTCTCCAGGCAAGAATACTGGAGTGGGTTGCCATGCCCTCCTCCAGGGGATCTTCACAACCCAGGGATCATATCCAGCTCTCCCGCATTGCAAGCGGATTCTTTACCATTTGAGCCACCAAAGAAGCCCAAGAAAACTGGAGTGGGTAGCCTATCCCTTCTCCAGGGGAACTTCCTGACTCAGGAATAGAACCAGGTCTACAGCACTGCAGGCAATTCTTTACCAGCTGAGCTACCAGGGAAGCCCCAAGGCTCTTCTAGATCCTAGAATTATCTTCTTCATTTTTGAACGTGCATGTTTATAATGGCTCTTGTCCTTGTGGAATATTAGCTCCCTACAGTGAGGTCTCTTCTTATTTGGCACCATAGTCCAAGTTCCTAAAATTGTGCCTGGCACATGGTGGGCTTTCTGGATGTATTTGTTAACTGGCCAGATGACCGATGCAATGACCAGAGATCTAGGTGTGTAGGCAAAGAAAGATGGTCATAATGAGAGTCATCATTTATCAAGGTATTGTCTGTACAGGCATCATGCTGAGAGTTTGACATGCATTATCTCATTTAATTAACCTAACAATCCTATTGTTATTCTCATTTAAAAGATGAAAAAAACGGAAGGTTAGGACGATTAAAAAAAAACAAAACACTTGCCCTGCCTCAAGACACTGCATGAAAGAGCTGAAAACTTACAAGTCTGTCATCAAACACTTTACAAACAAAACTATTCATTTATTTAGCTGCACTGGGTCTTAGTTGTGGCACACAGGATCTTTGGTCTTCATTATGGCACGTAGGACCTTTAGCTGAGACATGTGAACTCTTAGTTGCGGGATGTGGGATCTAGTTCCCTGACCAGGGACTGCATTCAGAGCACAGAGTCTCAGCCACTGATCACCAGGGAAGTCCTAAAGTCAAGCACTTTTAACTTCTTTGTTCAAGAATCACCAAGTTCTAGAAACACCCACTGCCAGGGGATTCAGGTAGGACATAACAAATGTTGACAAGGATGTGAAGAAATCGGGACTCTCATACACTGATGGTTAGAATATAAAATGGTGTGAACCATTTAGAAATTCCTCAAAAAGTTTAACAGAATTACCCTCAGTTCAGTTCAGTTCAGTTGCTTAGTCGTGTCCAACTCTGCGATCCCATGAATTGCAGCACGCCAGGCCTCCCTGTCCATCACCAACTCCCGGAGTTCACTCAAACTCACGTCCATCGAGTCAGTGATGCCATCCAGCCATCTCATCCTCTGTCGTCCCCTTCTCCTCCTGCCCCCAATCCCTCCCAGCATCAGAGTCTTTTCCAATGAGTCAACTCTTCGCATGAGGTGGCCAAAGTATCGGAGTTTCAGCTCTAGCATCAGTCCTTCCAAAGGACACCCAGGACTGATCTCCTTTAGAATGGACTGGTTGGATCTCTTTGCAGTCCAAGAGTCTTCTCCAACACCACAGTTCAAAAGCATCAATTCTTCAGTGCTCAGCTTTCTTCACAGTCCAACTCTCACATCCATACATGACTACTGGAAAAACCATAGCCTTGACTAGACGTCGGAGGCCAGGGGCGGCGGCCAAGAGGAGCAACCCCATGTCCAAGGAGTGGTGGCTGCGTGGGTGCAGGAGGGCTGAGAGGTGCTAATCCACGTTCAAGGTCAGGAGGGGCGGCTGTGAGGAGATACCCCTCGTCCAAGGTAAGAAGCAGTGGCTGCGCTTTGCTGGAGCAGCCGTGAGGAGATACCCCACGTCCAAGGTAAGAGAAACCCAAGTAAGATGGTAGGTGTTGCGAGAGGGCATCAGAGGGCAGACACACTGAAACCACAGTCACAGAAAACTAGTCAATCTAATCACACAGACCACAGCCTTGTCTAATTCAATGAAACTAAGCCATGCCGTGTGGGACCACCCAAGACAGGCGGGTCATGGTGGAGAGGTCTGACAGAATGTGGTCCACTGGAGAAGGGAATGGCAAACCACCTCAGTATTCTTGCCTTGAGAACCCCATGAACAGTATGAAAAGGCAAAATGATAGGATTCTGAAAGAGGAACTCCCCAGGTCGGTAGGTACCCAATATGCTACTGGAGATCAGTGGAGAAATAACTCCAGAAAGAATGAAGGGATGGAGCCAAAACAAAAACAATACCCAGTTGTGGATGTGGCTGGTGATAGAAGCAAGGTCCGATGCTGTAAAGAGAATTACCCTATGATCCAGCAATTCTACACCTTGGTACATACCTAAGATAATTGAAAACATATTCATAGAAAAACTTGTACACATGTGTTCATAGGAGAAGAGTGTTATTCATAGTAGCCAAAAGGTAGAAACAGCCCAAATGTACATCAACTGATAAATGGGTGAACAAAACACAGTTTATCCACATGATGGAATATTAT
This sequence comes from Bos indicus, assembly GCF_029378745.1. Lineage (NCBI taxonomy): Eukaryota > Metazoa > Chordata > Mammalia > Artiodactyla > Bovidae > Bos > Bos indicus. The sequence continues at coordinate 34,319,722 of NC_091774.1, forward strand.
TGAGCCACAAAAAAGAATGATGCCCTTGGTGATGGTATGCCATGCCATAGATTAAAATGTTTTTCTTCCAGGGATAAGTGTTCTGGCAATAAATTATCATCAGCCCTTAAGAAACAGTAATAGTCTTGCTGCTGCTGCCGCTAAGTCGCTTCAGTCGTGTCCGACTCTGTGCAACCCCATAGATGGAAGCCCACCAGGCTCCCCCATCCCTGGGATTCTCCAGGCAAGAACACTGGAGTGGGTTGCTACTTAACTTAAAACAACCTATCACTGGTAATTTAAAATATTCATATTAGAATAACCTTCTTATAGACTTTTATTTCAGTAGCTTGCTTTTCCTTACTTTGCAGCATCTTCTCCCTCCGATGGTGTATGAGACAATGTAAAAAGAATTTCATTGAATGTCAAAGGCTGCTTGCTTTCTAATCTATGTATCTTTGGGATTTTAGAAGAAATTTTATTCTTTGCTGTAACAAGGAACTGCTGTAAGAGCTGGAAAACTCTGCACCTGTGTGTGTGTGTATATATATATACATATATTGGCAATAAAACAGCATGGGCTGAAAAGGCAAAAAAGAAAAAGGAATGATGTACTGACTCATGTTACAACATGGATGAACTTTCAAAAACACTATGCTAAGTGAAAGAAGCCAAAGCAAAAAAAGACAAATAGATATGATTACATTTACATGAAATATCCAGAATAGGCAAGTCTATGGTGACAGAAAGTAGTTTAGGGATTGCTAGGGGTCGGAGGGTGAGGAAATGGAGAATGACTGGTAATAAAGATGGAGTTTCTTTTTGGGTAGATCAAAATATTCTGGAATTATATATTAGTGGTGATGATTGTACAACCAGGTGAACTTTGGTGATTGAAATGGTGCATTTTATGTTATATGAATTTTATCTTAAGACAAAGAATTACTTGGCTTATCTGCCTATGGATAGAGGCAAGAATGCTGGAGTGGGTTGCCATGCCCTCTTCCAGGGGATCTTTGCACATACACACACTGTTAAGTGCAAGTCTAGGGGTGACCCATACACCAGGATGGATGCTAATTTGGTTTCTAGAACTGAGACTTGGAAGGAGGTATCAGAGCCAAGCCTGGCCATAAACCAGAGTGCATGTGGGAACCTGGGTGGAGAGGCAAGGCCTGGGGCCCCATCACTAGGACAGACATGAGTACAGCCACACAGGAGCTCAGGGGCCCACGTGAGAGCTCTGGGGCCTGGATCAGACCAAGTGGCCAGGAATTCCAAGACTTGGCCTCCCTTTGGTACAGCTCAGCTTGTTTCAGGACATCCTTTTTCAAAACTGGAAGGCGGGGACTAGCAGCAGGAGATGAAATCAGACTCTCAGCTGGGGGTGAAGGCTGGGGACAGCAGGAGAGCAGCCAACTGGCAGGCTGAGATACCAAATTCCTCTAGCTGAGAGTTGTTCCCCAAGTTTAAGTCTTTGGGGCTTCAGTTCAGTTCAGTTCAGTTCAGTCGCTCAGTCATGTTCAACTCTTTGCAACCCCATGAACTGCAGCACGCCAGGCCTCGCTGTCCATCACCAACTCCCAGAGTTTACTCACACTTATGTCCATTGAGTTGGAGATACCATCCAACCATCTCATCCTCTGTCGTCCCCTTCTCCTCCCACCTTCAATCTTTCCCAGCATCAGGGTCTTTTCCAATGAGTCAATTCTTCTCATCAGGTAGCCAAAGTATGGGAGTTTCAGCTTCAGCATCAGTCCTTCCAATGAATATTCAGGACTGATTTCCTTTAGGATGGACTGGTTGGATCTCCGTGCTGTCCAAGGGACTCTCAAGAGTCTTCTCCAACACCACAGTTCAAAAGCATCAATTCTTCGGCACTCAGCTTTCTTTATAGTCCAACTCTCACATCCATACATGACCATTGTAAAAACCATAGTCTTGACTAGACAGACCTTTGTTGGCAAAGTAATGTCTCTGCTTTTTAATATGCTGTCTAGCTTGGTCATAACTTTTCTTCCAAAGAGTAAACATCTTTTAATTTCATGGTTGCAGTTACCATCTGCAGTGATTTTGGAGCCCCCCAAAATAAAGTCTGTCACCATTTCTACTGTTTCCCCATCTATTTGCCATGAAGTGATGGAACCAGATGCCATGATCTTAGTTTTTTGAATGTTGAGCTTTAAGCTAACTTTTTCACTCTCCTCTTTCACTTTCATCTAGAGGCTCTTTAGTTCTTCTTCGCTTTCTGCCATAAGGGTGGTGTCATCTGCATATCTGAGGTTATTGATATTTCTCCCATAATCCTGATTCCAGCTTGTGCTTTGGGGCTTATTACAATGCAAATGACCCTGAAAAGTTGGATAATTGTGTCAAGATCACACAGCTGGAAAGTGAAAAAGCCCTTATTAAAGCCAGCTTTGACTGACTGCCCTGTCCTCACTTTCAACTCTGTGGATGAGAGGTAGTCTAACTTGGTGACTATGAGTTCAAATCCCACTGCTGTGTGATATTCAACAGGCTGCTTAGCCCCTCTGGGCTTCACCTCTCTCCCCTATTAAAAGTACATGGCAGTGACTCTGCCTATCTCAGGTTGGAGTAAGGAGTCAATAACTCAGCATATACAGAGCATTTTAGAATAATGCCTAGAACCCAGGTAGAACTAACCATTATGAGCAGCCTGCTGTACACCAGCCAGGGAGCCCAGCCATGCCCATAAAGACATGGTTGACATCAGTTTTATTGAGCACTGTCTCTGCTTTCCATTTCTCTATATCTTGTTCTAGAAAGATACGCCTTATTTATGTGTTTCTCCAGAGGCCAAACTGAATTGATCAAGTTACAGAGAGTGCCCAATAAGAAGAGAGATGGGACAGAAACCACTAGTCACTTCTAGATATGAGTCAACCCCTCCCAAACTAATCTCCTGTTGGAGCCTAGCATCATTTGGCCCACAAACTGATGATGCTGGCAAATCAAGACCTTCTTGGATAGTGAAGTAAAAAGCTTAGATACATTCAATTCACAGAAATAATATTATTTGTCAGCTGAGCCCAGTTACTGAAGTGGAATATATTAGAATTATCTTCTGTCAAGAGACAGTACTTGATACTCACAGAGCCTCTGGTGAAGCTCTTTGATAGCTAGACTTCACTATCTTTCTTGGAAAGAGTTTAGATGGCTGTCCCTTATGGTTATTCATGAGGTCCTAGGAATTTCAGGAAAACCAGGGAATTCCTTGTTTCTCTCTATTCTGGCAAATTGCCTTAAGTATAGTTCTAGCCTCATGTATTTGCAACACTTGAGAATAACTTCTTTGATGTGGCAGACTGCCTCATTCATTTCTGCATCACTTTCTGCCGGCTGGCTTCCTCACACACCCCACAAGTATTATCACATTGTACTCGTGGGGTTTATTTGTACTCTGGGTAGCACTCCCCCTTGAAATTCTAATATGTCCCTCTCTGGAAGGCTACCTTCCAGCTGAAAAGCATCCTTCTAATAATTCATGCCTCCCACTAAGTAAGAAATATACATCTGTATAATTAAAATTATAATTAGGATTATTAATAAGAATTCTATATCCATCTGCAAGAAATCAGTCAAACAAACAAAAAATTAGAAAAATGTGGCCATTTGACCAAACCTGCAAAACCAAGATGAAACTTGAAAATCTGTCTGCTGAATTTGAGTTATTATGTCAAATGGTGCTGGTGGTGTGTGAGTCTGGTGCTGTAAGGATTCCTAATATTCCAGAGTGGGACCCTATTGTTTTGCTTCTTTCACTCTTTCCCTTTCTTCTTCCCACATGTGTTTATTGAACAACTATTATACACCAAGCATTTTATTAGATGATGGTGATTCACTGATGGGCCTTCATCCTTAGGAAACTTAGAATCTGCCCAGTGCAGGAGATAGTCAATGATCAAACAGTGCTCAGAAGGAACGTGTGTTTACTGAGGGCGGTGCCCTGCAGGAAAGGAACACTGATCCATGACAGCTTATTCCAGAGGAAACTGGCCCAGCCTGCGTGAGGTGTCGGAGGAGATCAGCGAAGATTTTGCTGAGGAAGAGATCCTTATTGTGAGAGGTGAAGGAGAGATAAGAATTGAACGAGTAGAGGGATTGGTGGGGGTGGGGGGGAGATGCCAGTGCACACAAAGATTTTGGGTAGGAAGACTTGTGCCTTGTTCATATCAGGAATGGAAGACCCAGAGCATCTGGCTGCATCCCAGAGAAGATACAGGAGGTGGTTCCATGTGAGGCTTGACTGATTATGGATGTGCCAGAACATATGAAGGCCAAGTTAGGAGATTTTGCCTTTATCCTTCCACTTCAGGAAGTCATTCAAGCTTTTAAGTCACGGTAGAACATATCAGATTCACAGCCTGGGTGCTCTGTGGGGGTGGACTAGGATGTGGGGAAGGGTGCAAAAGAGAAAGAAGGGGACCAGTCAGGAGGATCCTGCAAGGGGGTCAGCTGACAGATAACGGCCTTAATCGTAGTGGTAGCAATGAAGAGGACATCTAAACATCTAGAATGTAAACACCACCAGGGCTTGGTGAGAGAGTGAATTAAAGCTGAGAGCTTGTCTCAAAGCCTTTTCTGCTTTTGCCCCACTGGTGTATCCACCACAGCTCTGGAGTATCAGCTGGGTGTAAAAACTCTAGCTATTGTGAGTGATACAAAGGAAAGTGTGTCTGTCTTCAAGCTGTTTCTGAAATGCAGCAGGACCCTTTGGTCCTGGTCCCCCATGTCCTCTGCCTGTCTTTCATCTGGGGAAAAACTCTAGCCAAAGAATGAGTTTAATCAGAGAAGTGAGAACATGCAGAAACAAAGGAAAACAGTCAAAGGAGATGAAATAATAATAGTTTAGTCATTAAGCAGAGTCAAGGACTTTTAGTTCCTTCTCAGGAGCTATAGATAATATTCTGAGCCATATCCTGTGAGCTGTCTGGTAGGTACTGAAACCCCCACCAGGTGAAAGACGTTAAATACATGATGACCCAAGGTAGCATTTGGGGTGGAGAAGATATGATGGAGTCATAGACTAGACAGACAGGAGGAGTAAGACTGGGGAGAGGCGGGCGGAGAGAACACTTAATTAGGACATCAGCATTGGTCACCCTTTGACACCTCTGTTTTCTGCCTCCATTCTTCCTTCCTCCACTAGTGGCCTGGGCTCAGAATGATTGGGAATATGAAGGTGACTGATGGAGAAGGATGCCCTCTGCCATATCCCAAATACCAAGTAACCACAGCACCTGGGAGGCTGAACAGTCATGCTGCAAAATGTGCTCCCTCACATCAAAACGGGAAAGACAAGAGAGGATCCCACACCACCTCAAAGCTTCATCTGGAGGCTGGTGTTTTTAGGGAGCATTGAAGTGTTGCTGCTGATTTCCCGAGATGAGTCAGAGCTCCCCTACATAATCTCATTCCCCAGAAAACGTAGAGACTCTGCTGACAGCCCACCTCTTCCTTTTCCTTCTGCAAATCTGGATCAGACCCAAGGAGGTGGAGTCCTGTTTGATTTTTAAGAATGATCTCCTGTCCTTCTCTGCTATTTAATCTCTGTTCTCGTTAATCAGGTTCTTCCCTGGTGGCTCAGATGGTAAAGAATTTGCCTACAATGCAGGAGACGGGGGTCGATCCCTTAGTCAGGAAGATCCCCTGGAGAAGGGAATGGCAACCCACTCCAGTATTCTTGCCTGGAGAATTCCATTAACAGAAGAGCCTGGTGGGCTATAGTTCATGGGGTTGCAACGAGTCGGACACAACTGAGCAACACACACACACACACACACTGGTTAACCATCTGTCTAGTCCAAGTCAGTCAATCAACAAACATTTCTTAAGTACTTTTCATGTATTCATTCATTCATCCATTCATCTGACAGAGATTTTTCTGAATGCCTGCAACACGCTCCAGGTGCTGGTAATCTTTCAGTGGTTTAGTCATCTCAGGCTGGTACATAACTAAGAACCATAAACTGGGTAGCTTAAACAACAAACATTTATTTCTCATAGTTCTAGAGGCTGGAAATCCAAGATGAGCAGGCGGGTTCTTGAAAGGATTGAGTTGAAGACTGCCTTCTTCTCGTTGTATCCTCACATGGTAGAAAGAAGCTAGAGGACTCTCTGGGGTCTCTTTTATAAGGGCACTAATTCCATTCATGCTGGCTCCACCCTCATGACTTAAACATCTCTACTACCATCACATTAGAGGTTAAGACTTCAGCACATGAATTTGAGGGGTGGGGAGAGAGAAACATTCAGTCCATAACCACCAGTGAACAAAATAAAGTTAATTTTAATATGTGGTTCATGTTTTCCTGGGAGCATAACATCTTTACACACAGTTTATCATAAATAATATGACAAATGACTAAGAAGTTTTGTACTCATGGATATAAGATGAGTCCTGCTCTAACAGCATCTAATGGATAAAAATGTTCAGGAAAGTAGGGGATAATTACAGGTTGGAATAACATAGGAGGGCTCCATGGGAGAGGTAGTAGTTGAGCTGGGTCTTAATAGATAGAGGGAATTTGTATGGGCAGGGGGAAGGACAATTCAGACAGGGGACAACAGGAGAGCAGATGTGAGATGAATGGACATGATATAATCAATCTACAGATGATTGGTGTGGTATGTTTGAGATGAATGGGTGTGATATGTTTGAGATACATTCATAAAAACCAGATAACCTGAGTGATGGAATACAAAATAAAGTTGAATGAATCCAGTAGGCAAAGATGAGAAAAAGCTTTGAAAATCAAGCATGGAAACTTGGATGTGATTCGGTAACAAAAAGGAAGACATTGAAGGCAGGTGAGCCAGGAATGACATGGTGAGATAATATGGAAGATAATACATATGAACGCTGTCCAGGGTGGTACAGAGTTGTTGAATTTTGAATGTAAAGACGACCACATTCCTTCCCCTTGCCCTTCTCAGGACTGGTCGGGAGTCAAAATTGCCCTCTGTATTGGGGTGGTACTTGAGGAGGACAAAACAGAGCATTCAGAGAGAGCAGCTTAAGGAGGTTGGAGGGCTTAGAGGCAAACAGGCATAAACATTGAAGGGAAATAAAAGACCTAAGGGCTTTGAGAACAAAACTACTTTCAAATATTTGAAGGGTTTGGAGGGACTACATTTTCTCTGAGTGGCCTGAATTAGTACAATGAGGACCAGTAACAATAGGTTCATGCGTGCTAAGTTGCATCCAACTCTTTGTTACCCCATGGACTGTAGCCCACCAGGTTCCTCTGTCTATGGGATTCTCCAGGCTAGAATACTGGAGTAAGTTGCCATTTCCTTCTCCAGGGGATCTTCCCGATCCAAGGATCGAACCCTCTTATGCCTCCTGTGTTGGCAGGCAGGTTCTTTACCACTAGTGCCACTTAGGAAACCCACTAACAATACAAGGAGACACATTTTGGCTTCTCTACAATTGGAGAAAGGCCTGGTTGCATCTCCAAGCACAGAACACATTCTCCATAAATTGCCATTAAAAAGGTGTCTAGAACCGCATGGGCCAGTGCATAGAAATTGCAGTTTGTAACTAGCTGTCCCCCACAGGTTAGTGGAAGCTTCTTGATGGGAGAGACTGACTGAGGGGGAAACTAGGTCTTGTTCTGATGGGCAGGGCCATGCTCAATAAATCTTTAATCCAATTTTCTGTTGATGGGTGGGGCTGTGTTCCCTCCCTGTTATTTACCTGAGGCCAAACTATAGTGAAGGTAATGAAGATAATGGCTCAGATGGTAAAGCCTTTGCCTGCAATACGGGAGACCCGGGTTCAATCCCTGGGTTGGGAAGATCCCCTGGAGAAGGAAATGGCAACCCACTCCAGTAGTCCTGCCTGGAGAATCCCAGGGATGGAGGAGCCTGGTAGGCTACAGTCCATGGGGTCGCAAAGAGTCGGACACGACTGAGCGATTGCACTTCACTTCGCTTTACTTCAGTGAAGATAATGGCGACCTCCTCCAAGACGCCTTCTGCCATATCCAGGTCTGCTGCACCCAGAACCCCTGCCCCTGCAGTAGTCCACTGCTGACCCGTACCTCCACAGGAGACCCTCAAATACAGTTCTGTCTCAGTCTCTGTGGGGGTCTCTGGGTCCTGGTGCGCACAAGGTTTGTTTGAGCCCTCTGAGCGTCTCTGGTGGATATGGGGTTTGATTCTAAATGCAGTTTTGCCCCTCCTATCATGTTGCTGGGGCTTCTCCTTTGCCCTTGGACATGGGGTATCTCCTCATGGCCGCTCCAGTGCCGCACAGCATCATCTTTTCAAATCCTAAAAGATGATACTGTGAAAGTGCTGCACTCAGTGAGCCAGCAAATTTGGAAAAGTCAGCTCTGGCCACAGGACTGGAAAAGGTCAGTTTTCATTCCAATCCCAAAGAAAGGCAATGCCAAAGAATGCTCAAATTACCGCACAATTGCACTCATCTCACATGCTAGTAAAGTAATGCTTAAAATTCTCAAAGCCATGCTTCAACAGAACATGAACCGTAAACTTCCAGATGTTCAAGCTGGATTTAGAAAAGGCAGAAGAACGAGAGATCAAGTTGCCAACATCCACTGGATCATCGAAAAAGCAAGAGAATTCCAGAAAAACATCTACTTCTGCTTTCTTGACTATGTCAAAGCCTTTGACTGGGTGGATCACAACAAACTGAAAAATTCTGAAAGGGATGGGAATACCAGACCACCTGACCTGTCTCCTGAGAAATCTGTATGCAGGTCAGGAAGCAACAGTTAGAACTGGACATGGAACAACAGACTGGTTCCAAATAGGGAAAGGAGTACGACAAGGCTGTATATTGTCACCCTGCTTTTTTAACTTATATGCAGAGTATATTATGAGAAACGCTGGGCTGGATGAAGCACAAGCTAGAATTAAGATTGCTGGGAGAAATATCAATAACCTCAGATATGCAGATGACACCACCCTTAAGGCAGAAAGCAAAGCAGAACTAAAGAACCTCTTGATGAAAGTGAAAGAGGAGAGTGAAAAGTTGGCTTAAAACTCAACATTCAGAAAACTAAAATCAAGGCATCTGATCCCATCACTTCATGGCAAATAGATGGGAAAACAATAGGAACAGTGACAGATTTTATTTTGGGGGCTCCAAAATCACTGCAGATGGTTACTGCAGCCGTGAAATTAAAAGACTCTTGCTCCTTGGAAGAACAAGTTATGACCAAGCTAGACAGCATATTAAAAAGCAGAGACATTACTTTGCCAACAAAGGTCCATCTAGTCAAAGCTATGGTTTTTCCAGTAGTCATGTGAGACTTGGACTATAAAGAAAGCTGAGCACCAAAGAATTGATGCTTTTGAACTGTGGTGTTGGAGAAGACTCTTGAGAGACCCTTGGACTGCAAGGAGATCCAACCAGTCCATCCTAAAGGAAATCAGTCCTGAATATTCATTGGAAGGACTGATGCTGGAGCTGAAACTCCAATATTTTGGCCACCCAATGTGAAGAACTGACTCATTGGAAAAGACCCTGATGCTGGGAAAGATTGACGGTGGGAGGAGAAGGGGACGACAGAGGATGAGATGGCTGGATAGTATCACCGATTCAATGCATATGAGTTTGAGTAAACTCTGGGAGTTGGTGATGGACAGGGAGGCCTGATGTGCTGAAGTCCATGGGGTTGCAAAGAGTCGGACACGACTGAGTGACTGAACTGACTGACTGACAGGTTAGTGGAGGGGGTCTCCAGCCTGGGGTCTGCCGGGCCGGTCACCCACAGTGACAAGTTGCTGGATTGCCGTCTGTCCAGGACAGCACACTGGATCAGTCCTCGGCCCTTTGTCATTGCTCCCAGAACGCTCTTCGCTGCCAAAGAGCACATAAAAATGACCAGCCTCCTTAAACTGACTTTGTCTCCTTAAATAGGCTGATTAGTCAAACCTGGAGTTACTTTACAGAATCAGCACTGTGCATGTGCAAGCCAGGAACCCATGTCTCTAGGAAGACTCAGGAATCAAGAATCTTCATTTCACCAAACTCAAAGAATTGAAGTGTTGCCATCGGAGCCCTTTATGAAGCAAGAAGTCCTTCAATAAAGAAAATCTGGTTTCCAGCAGCAGGAGTAGCTTATAGGACTAATTCAAGACTAGCCAATCAGCTTTTAAGTTTGAAATTACCCTAACCCCTTAATTTTCTCCCAGAACTCTGGATCAAGGAGAAAAATTTGAGAGTCTTGCCTTCTGTCTCCTTCCTGGTTGACCTTGCAAGAAACCTCCTTCTGTAACTAAAAGTGGGGTCTGCCTGTTTACTGCTCAAAAGCCAATAAAGAGTCCAGGTTGGTGGAAAGGAAGGTTTGTTTTATTCTGGATGCTGGCAACCAGAGGCGGGGGTGAGGGTGGGATGCAGATAGAGGGGTTGGTGGGGTGGGACAGAGGCCTGTGCAAAGGCAAATTGCCCCCTTTTCCCCACCCCGGACCATCAGTAAGCAAGAGCTTTTATAGGGGAAGGGAGGGGGATGCAATTGTAGAAACAGTAGTTAGCTGTGACAGTCATCTTAAAATTGGTCCTCGATGGTCTGACCAGCATCATCTCAATTGTTTTAAGTACAGTTAATCTGCAGTCCCAGGGTCAGTTTGTTTCCATTTCCTTGAGGCCAATTCTTGAAATTGTGGCAGCTAATGTCCTGGCTACAGTCTGATCATCATGTAGGTGACTTCTCCACCTGGTGGGGGTTTCAATACCTGTGAGACAGCTCACAGGATATGACTCAGAATATCTATCGCCTTTGAGAAGGAACTAGAGGTCTTTGTGCCTAATGACTAAAAACAATTATTATTTGGCCGCCTTTGACTATTTTCATTTGTTTCAGTATTTTTTCTTTTCTACAGTTAAATCTTTTCTTTGGCTAAAGTTTTCCCACAGACAAAAGGCAGGCAGAGCAAATGGGGGACAAGGACTCTAATGTCTGTACCTTTTCACATCTTTTCTCAAAAGCCAGTGGCATAATATGTGTTTCTATGTGTGTCAGTGAGCTCTTACTCAGTTATAGAACCTGAGATGGTTGGATGGCATCACTGACTCAATGGCATGAGTTTGAGTAATCTCTGAGAGTTGGTGATGAACAGGAAAGCCTGGCGTGCTGCAGTCCATGGGGTCACAAAGAGTCGGACAAGACTGAACTAACTAACTAACTGAACTAAGTTATCCTCAGGAGCTAGTGATTCCCCCATCACTTGGCAGAAATGTTGTGGAAAGGAGACAAATATTGGACAGGTAGTTGACTAGCTAAAAGTTGAAGTCCTTCAAGCCTGAGGGTCTGTGCTTCTCGACTTGTTCAAGTCCTCAAGTATCTGTAGTTGGTAGACCATGACAGCTTTTGATCATTTCCATTTCATAAAAACAAGACCTTAATTTCAGACTCTGATCATCTGAAGACACTCTGCTTCCTCCTGCTACCAAAATGCAGGGTCCCAGGCTCACCCCCATGGTAGATGTTCTAAGTATAGGATTAATGTTTTTATGAAATGAAATGAAAACAGAGCCTTTCTTCTTGCTAGTGAAGTATTTTGGGGTTTATTTGTTTGTTTGGTTTTGGATGGGTACCAATTTTTTATAGCCAAGGAGAGAGAAATAAGGAAGAAAGGAAATTTATAACGTGGTTCTAAGTGGTTTTACCACATATTTGATTAGCTCTTCAGGAGAAAGATAAAAGCTGAATTGGATCGTTTAAATAGGCACACACAGAGAAAGGAGAGTCGCTTAACTCACGATGAGAAAGTATATCTGAGCTGGAAAGCAGCTATCTCTTTGCCTTAAGTGGTAAGATAAGTACCATTATTAGGGGAAAATTCACACTATTACTGAGTCCATAACTGTTACATGATTATGACTTGCAAAGCATTTCTCATTTTCAAAGATATTAAATTCTTGGGTGCTTAATTTACCGAATGTGCAGTATCTCCGTACTCACTCACACACCAACTATAACACAAATGTAGCAAAAGGAGTTTTGGGGATAGAACAGTCATCAAGAGGGCTCCCTTGGTGGCTCAGTGGTGAAGACTCCTTCTGTCAACACAGGAGACACAGATTCCATCCCAGGTCTGGGAAGATCCCACAAGCCTTGCAGCAACTAAACCAGAGTCTCACAACTACTGAGCCTGCTCTCTAGAGCCCAGGAGCCACTAACTGCTGAAGCCCTAAGGCCCCAGAGCCCATGCTCCGCAACAAGAGAAGCCAGAGCCGTGAGAAATCCATGTGCCGCAACTAGAGAGCAGCCCCTGCTCGCTGCATCTAGAGAAAGCCCGAGCAGCAATGAAAACCCAACACAGCCAGAAAACAAAAACATAAATAAAAGAAAAGTCATCAAGAAACCTCTCTGGCTCAATATATCCCCCGCATTTTCACCATCCACTTGCTCCTTAACCCTCTGCAACAGGACTGAAAATATATTTTCTCAAAGCCTGTCAACTACTTTCTAATCAGTAAATCAGAGACTGCTTCCTTTGTCCTCAATTCTGTTCCCTCTGCATCATTCTATTCCACCACCTTCTGGAAACTTTGTTTCACTTTGGGGTTGCTTTGCTCTGATCTCCCTACTTCTGTGTTCAGGCTCCTTCTCTGGTGCATAATAGCCAAGACTGGACTCCAAGGTTCTACCACGATCCTGTTTTTTATCCAGTTCAGATCTCATTTAGTCAGCACACCCATGGAAATGATTAACTGAAGCAAAGAACGTCATATTTCTCTCTTGTACTTTCACACCCTAACGCATACTTCATATACAGCAGTTGCCAAGGACAATGATTTCCTTTGCTCACACATGGAGCACTAACGTCTTCTTATTTTAAACCTTCGATTCTCACTGCTCTTTTCAACCTGGATCTTCTCAACCCCCAAGTTTCTAAAACCAAATTAATCTTGTTTAATATGTTCAACTGTCAGGGCGCTGCTCTCTTGTCATTAACTCCCACCCAGCAGAAAAGTCACTTGGCACCTTTTCTGACTTGAATTTCCTTTACTCATACTCAGATCCTTAAATTCATCTTTGTCTTGCTTCACCCCCTGCCTTCCAACTGATCTCATCAGGCTTCTGTCCTACCACTCCACTGAAACTGATCTTACTAAGGTGAGTTTTGAATTGCCTAACTGCCAAATTCAGTGGATACTTTATAGCTTGTATCATAGTTGACCTTGTTTAGCACTATAGCTTCTTACTATGAAACTTTCCTGTTGGTTTTTTGTTCTCCTTACACGCTTCCTGCTTCTCTGATCTTTCCTCCATTTCCTTTGCCATTATTTCTCAAAATATGGTTCTACTTCTTTCCCCCATTGTCACAGTCTCTCTTGATGGCAAATCTGTCTTTGATTTGACAGTCTCCGTGTTTCTATGATTTCCCCACCCCCAAATAGTATATCTCCAGTTCAGGCTTTGCTGAATTCCAATTGCCTAAAGACCATCTTTTTGGTGCTTTTTTTTTTTTTTTTGGCCTGTTCCATCTCTGGTTGGGGAAGTAAGATCCTGCATGCCTCAGGACCAAAAAAACAAAAACATAAAACGGAAACAATGTTGTAACAAATTGGATAAAGACTTAAAACATGGTCCACATTAAAAAAAAAAAATCCCTCAGCGACACCCACCATCTGTGGAATAAAATCCAAACTTTGGTATTCCAAGTCCTACAAACTCTGTCCCCTTCCTACATTTCCAGTCATCTCCCAATGTTCCTCGGTTCACAAGAAGCAGTGTAACCACAAGCATGAACTTGAGAGTCAGAAGGATCAAAGTTCAGTATCTGACTTCCCTAATTACCAGCTATGTGATCGTAGGCAAGTTACCTAACCTCTCTGAGCTATTTGACCTGTGATCATTAGGTAATGCTACCTCTCTTGAAGGGTATATAAAACCTTTCATTTCATTTAAATGAAAGTTGAGATATCTGGATTATAGACTTTTTTTCTCTTAGACGGAAGTTTGTGGAATTGGGAGCCATTTATTTAACTTGTCTAGGCACTGAAGAAGTCTTCAAGATGACTGCTAAGGTCTCTTTCAGTTTTAAATATCTTGACTTAGAGCGTGGTTGCTGTATGACTGGCCTGCAGTTATCAAATACATCATAATGGTCTCTGATAGTGACGTTCTTCTACAGCTTTATTGCGAGACTGATAGAAGAGAAATGTATGACATTATGGAGAGGAGAACATGGTAAGAAAGGAGGGAAGCGAAGTATTTTAATCCTGCAGACTGTGCTGGTCAGTGCCATTTGCCTAAGTCTGGTTCCAGCGATTCTGCAAGGAATGAAAAATGAAACCCAGTCCTTTCCTTTACTGTGAGATGAAACACTGGGGTCTCCTCTCTTTCCATTAATTCCTTTAGAAACAGAATAAATTGATTTGATAACTTTGATCAAAGAGGATGTGTCCTTTTCCCTCCACAGACCTTTTAACTTTCAGGTTCAAAGAGGAAATGAGAGAAAAAATCAGTTCTGAAATCTGCTTCTCAGAGTGGCCTAGGTAGCATTTTAATTTAATTGGTTAGAATTTCACCATTTGCCTTAGCAAGACTGATTAGATGAAATAGCATTATATCTGGGGGATCTTTGTTACAAAGATCGCTTAATCCTTCCTTCTGAAGTTGAACGGTCAAGGTCGTAGACTGGCTTTGGGTAACTTCCTAGATGGCCTCCTACAGAGATTACTTCTAAGTTTGTGTGTCTCTGATACATAAACAGACCCAGAGCTTTCTTATGAGCAGAGCTGGACTGCCTGCTAAGATGTTTCTGAAATGCGTACATTTGCAGTGGTGGGAACTGGCCTGTGTGTTCTCAGCATTTTCAGTTGGTTATTTGAATCATAAAATTGTCCAAACTTTGGGACCTAGTGCAGAAGCTGAGACATAACAGATTCCAACAAACCTGTTGTTGAACTTAACTTTCTGCAGGACCGTGGATGCGGTCATTGAGCTTCTGATCAAACACATCGCTGATGAGGAACTCCATGAGATATCTTTCTTATTCATCCATGAGTCTAATGTCTTCCTCCTTGCCCCCATTAATCCTTGTTCTGGAATCAGAGAACAGCAGAACTTGACAGAACTGCTCCTACTGCCAAACTGTCAGCTCAGATATGTTGTTAACAATTTGGCTCATCTCCCTTCTATTTGTAATGACGTCTTGGTTTTCCTTTGGGAAACCCAGGAACTTCTCCCGTGTCCTGCTTCTAACATTCAGGACATAGGGAAAGGAGATAAAACTAGAGTGCCCCTCCCCTCACCATATACCTAACATTTAAAAGTTGTAAACTGAGCAAACGAATTCTTACAGAAAACAGGCTCCATTATTTTACTTTCGGAATGCTCCAATTTTTTTTTAACTTTTTATTTTGCATTTGGGTATAGCTTGTTTACAATGTTGTGATGATTTCAGGTGAACGGCGAAAGGATTCAGCCATACATATACCTATATCCATGGAATGTCCAAATTCTACATTATGTGTAAAGCTGTGATTTTTAATGAGTAAAAGTCAGCAAAAGTATCAAATTTAGTTACATTTACACAGGTCCGGGTGTGATGTTGATGGACTGTCCATGTCCAGATGCATAGTAAAATGCATATTTTATGAATTATTATATACTTTTCTACAAAATATATGTGTCTTGTTTCCATCCTAGCACAATCACAAATGTTACGTTATATAATAAATATTTTCATAAAATTTGTGTTCTATTGACAGTAGTCTAAACCAAGGTCAGTAAACCTTTTTAAAAGGGCAAGATAGTAAATCTTTTAGCTTTGCACGTGGTCTGTGTCTCAACAACTGTACCCTGCAATTGTATGTGAAAGCAGCGCTAAATAATAAATGAATAGGCCTGACTGTGTGCCTGTAAAGCCTTATTTACAAATACAGTCAGTAATTCATATGGCTTGTCAACCCCTGTTCTAATGGAATTAAAAAGAAAATATAATGGTAACAAAAGCATATAAAACTTGAACATATATCCAGAAAGTAGCAATAAAATATATTAACATAAAATTATTTTCATATTTTTTCAAAAATGTTAATTTTTCTTCTACAATACTCAACATTCTCTTAAAATTAAAAAGCCAAACAAACTATAATTTTAACTAACAATTATTTGAACAAAGCTGAAATACTAATTGGGGGGAATTTCTATACACCTTATTGGCATCTCTTACAAAAAACAAAAATATTCAAAAATGATCATCCAGTTGCCTATGTGAAGAATCAGTATTGGGACTTCACCTGTGATCCCGGGGTTAAGACTCCACCTTCCAAGGAAGGGGACACAGGTTCGATCCCTGGTAAGGAAACTAAGATCCCACATGCCACAGGGCAAATAACCCTGCATGTTGCAACTAAGACCAGATACAGCCAAAAATGTGCATAATAAATAAATGAATATTTTTTAAAAATTAAAAAAAGAATCAATATCAAACAATAATGTCCTACTGTATAGCACAGGGAACCATATTGAATATTCTGTGATAAACCATAATGGAAAAAAAATATGAAAAAGACGATATATATATATATCTGAATTACTTTGCTATACAGCAGAAATTAACACAACATTGTAAATCAACTACACTTTAAGAGCAAAGAAAAAAGAATCAGTATCACACTCCATGCATGCTACATTTATATCTATACCTATGTATAGAAAAACATTCGAGTAGTATGAATTATTTAATATTGTAAAATATTGCTCAGCCACCAGCTTGTGATTATGAAGCTAATTTGTGAGTATCTGTAGAGCCGTGAAATGAAACATGAGGAGAATAAGAACATGGGCAATAAAAAGCACTGGGAAAAGATATCTCATCAGGCTAACGTCTATAGCATTCTTGCTATCTGGGCAGAAGAACATGGCACATTAACAAATTATTCAGTTCAGTTCAGTCACTCAGTCATGTCCGACTCTTTGTGACCCCAACAAGTTATTAAAAATATATAATTACCTAAGTGCTTATTCTCTTACCTTAAATAATTCTGCCACTACAATTCTCTGCTTCCTCCAAAATAGTATCTATTCCCAATGTCAGGGGCAACATAGCCCACAAAACATAACATTTTGATACAGTTTTTCCTTTATTTTGAGGACACAGGTCAAGACATGTGAGAATAATTCCCTTGGGTCTAACTGGTGAGTCCCAGGAGTGGCTGTTTAGGTTTACGGGTTTTGCTGCGACCGTGCTGATAACAGATTCCTGAGTGGCACAGTGTCCATCATAAATAAATAAGTTTGTGACATGCAGGGTTCTCTCAAGTTCAAGTCCAAGGCAGAGTTGGCCAAGAAGCATTTTCCATTCCTTTCAGTTAAGAACAGATTCAGGGCTGGGAAGGTAACAGAGTTTAAAACAGTGAGCTTAATTTTAGAGCTTTATTGGAATTATTAGGAAAATGAAGATCTTTCCCCATGGAATTGTTAAACTGGAGGGTGTAAGCTGAGAGCTGCTGGCACCCCATCTCGTGGACAGAGAGTGCCTGAGAACAAAGGCAGAGAAATTTCAAGTCCAGAGGTGGACAGAAACTGTCACAGTCATTATTTGAGGTTTTGGATTCTGCTGTAACTGAAGCTTCATATATTCCTTGATTTTTTTCAGTTATAGGAGCTATAAAGTTCCTTCTCTGCTTGAACCAGTTTCTCTTGGAGTTCTGTCACTTGCAATAAAAAATGTTCCAATTAATATATGACATTTTGGACACCGGAATCCATTTACTTAATGAATTCTTCAGTATTGCCTGGTCTCTGCCTTTGAAGAGTTCTTGAAGACTGTACATAGCGAAGTGTCCACTCAGAACCCACCCATTATTCTCTACTCTTCAGAACTTCTCAGATCTTGCCACAGCAATTTGGGAAAAAACTATTAGTAATGTTACTAGTCATTCTACCAAAGAAGGTAAAATGCAAAAGTAATTGCCTCAGAGCCAAGATATGTGATATTTCTTTGCTACGATCTGTTCCAACCCCTTGGCTCTCACCATCAACGATTGCATTAAAGACCAGTTCTTCGAGTCTTTTTGTATCCATGTCCTTGTAACTTTAGAGAGTCCTCCCATTCTGGCTCTGGGTTTAGCCTTTTTTTTTTTTTAAAAGAAAGCTTCAGTTCAGTTCAGTTGCTCAGTCATGTCCGACTCTTTGCAACCCCATGAATCGCAGCACGCCAGGCCTCCCTGTCCATCACCAACTCCCGGAGTTCACTCAAACTCATGTCCATTGAGTCAGTGATGCCATCCAGCCATCTCATCCTCTGTCGTCCCCTTGTCCTCCT
This sequence comes from Bos indicus, assembly GCF_029378745.1. Lineage (NCBI taxonomy): Eukaryota > Metazoa > Chordata > Mammalia > Artiodactyla > Bovidae > Bos > Bos indicus. The sequence goes on from NC_091774.1 coordinate 34,337,983, forward strand.
GGCCTCAATCCCTCCCAGCATCAGGGTCTTTACCAATGAGTCAACTCTTCGCATGAGGTGGCCAAAATATTGGAGTTTCAGCCTCAGCATCAGTCCTTCCAATGAACACCCAGGACTGATCTCCTTTAGGATGGACTGGTTGGATCTCCTTGCAGTCCAAGGGACTCTCAAGGGTCTTCTTCAACACCACAGTTTAAAAGCATCAATTCTTCAGCGCTCAGCCTTCTTCACAGTCCAACTCTCACATCCATACATGACCACAGGAAAAACCATAGCCTTGACTAGACGAACCTTTGTTGGCAAAGTAATGTCTCTGCTTTTCAATATGTTATCTAGGTTGGTCATAAGTTTCCTTCCAAGGAGTAAGCATCTTTTAATTTCATGGCTGCAATCACCATCTGCAGTGATTTTGGAGCCCAAAAAAATAAAGTCTGACACTGTTTCCACTGTTTCCCCATCTATTTCCCATGAAGTGATGGGACCAGATGCCATGATCTTAGTTTAGGAATAGGCTATTTTATTTATTTTTATTTATTTTTGGCCCCACCCCTCGGCACGTGGATCCTAGTTCCCCGACCAGGGATGGAACCTGTGCCCCCTGCACTGGAGGTACAGAGTATTAACCTCTGGACACCAGGAAAGTCCCCTTGGCCATGGCTTTGATCAATGGAATGTTAGCAAAATTTTCAGAGGCTTGAAAAATGTTTGTGCATTTCTGTTAGTTACTTTTGCCCTCAAGACTCCTGATTCAGCAAATAAAAGACAAAAACTGAGATTCTAACAAAACCTACTGAACCTGACAGATGTAGCAGTTCTAGGCTGGTGTGTACGGTCATAATAATGGTATGTGACAAGCAATCTCAGAGCCTCAGTAGCATTACCAATAGTTCTTTCCCAAATTGCATAATCTTCTCCTGACCTGGCTAACTTGACATAGGGTATAAGACATGTAAAACAGCTTATTCACCCCCAGTCATCCCAACTGTACCCTAGATCAGCCACCAAGCAGCCAACACCAAGCATAAGAGCGAGCCCAGACAAGATAAAGTGACCTAGCCAACCTGCATTAGACGTTAATCCAGATCACGTACAAATTCTGCAGACTCTTGACCTACATAAATGCTAATTGCTGTATGCTACCGAGTTTTTGTCTTTTATTTGTTGAACAAGGAGTCTTGAAATATCACCTCTCTGAACTTTAGTTGCATGTGTACAATGATAAGTTAGACTAAGTATGATCAAAAATTTCTTGAAGCACAAGAGAAAAAAAAGAAACATCTAGTTTGGAAAGGGAGAAATAAAACTGTCTTTATTCATAGATGATATGACTGTATGGATAGAAAACCTGATGGAATTTACCCCCAAATAGCCATTAGAACTAGTAAGTGAATTAAGCAGGTTTGCAGAACACAAGGTTGATATTTTTAAACTCGTATATTTATTTACTAGTAATGAATAAATGGAAACTGAAACAATTTTTAAAATCATTTACATGACATTCAAAAAATTAAATACATAGGGATAAATCTGGCAAAAATGCCTAAGTGAATAGAGAGACATACTGTGTTCAAGGGGCTTTCCTGGTGGCTCAGGGGTAAAGAATGTACCTGCAATGCAGGAGGTACAGGTTTGATCCCTGGGTGGAGAAGATCCACTGGAGGAGGGCACGGCAATCCACTCCAGTATTCTTGCCTGGATAATCCCATGGACAGAGGAGCCTGGCAGGCTACAGTCCATAGTGTCCTGAAGAGGTGGACACAACTGAAGTGACCTAGCACGCACGCACTGTGTTCAAAGATCAGAAACACACACCATTGCTAAAATGTTAATTCCCCCCAAGTGGTGTATATATTCAATGAAATCTCAATCAAAATCCCAGCAGATATATATATTTTTTTAATTGAGGAATTTCCCTGGGTGTCCAGTGGTTAAGACTCCATGCTCCAAATGCAAGGGGCCCGAGTTCAGTCCCTGGTCAGGGAACTAAGATCCCATAGTCTGCAACTAAGACCCTGTGCAGCAAAATAAATATTTTAAAAAAGAAAAATCACAAAGTGATCCCAAAATTTATTTAGAAATGCAGACCTACAGTAGCCAAAACAACTTTGAAAAAAGAAGAATACAGTTGGAAGACTAACACTACATGACTTCAAAATTTATTATAAAGTTACAATATGTAGTGACTGTATTTCTACATGAAGAAAACCCCCACTGTACTTTGCTTCATACTTTGCATGAAACACAAATTAACTCAAAATTAATTACAGACTGAAACCTAAAACATAAACCTATAAAATTCCTAAGGGAAAACACAGGAGAAAATCTTTGGGACCTTGAGTTAGGCGATGTTTTCTTATATTTGACACACAAAGCATGTTTCCAAAAGGAAAGAATTAATAAATTGAACTTTATCAAAACTAAAAACATCTGTTCTTCTATAAACAGTTTTTAAAATGGAAGGAAAAGCCTGAGACTGTGAGAAAGTATTTGCAAAGCATATATCTCATAAGGGCTTGTAATAAGAAAAATGCATATGTTACATACATGTGGGTGTATGTCTACATATCCATACGTATCAGATATATGTAATCCATCTCGTGTGCTCAGGATTCATAACAAAAATCCCATTGACTGGGTGGCTTAACCAGCAGAAATTTATTTTCTCTCAGTTCTGGAGTCTAGAAATCTGAGATCAGAGTGCCAGCAGGGCTGAGCGCTGGTGAGGACTCTTTCTGGCCCGTAGCATCAGCCTGTTTCCCGTGTCCTCACACAGCCTGTCCTCAGGGCCCAGGCACTACCTTCCTGTAAGGCCACCAATTCTTAGACTCCAACCTTATGACCTCATTAATCTTAATTAACCTCTAAAACTTCTGTTTCCAAATACATGAAGTAGTGGGATAGGGGGTTAGTGCTTCAACGTATGAATTTGTGGGGACACAATTCAGTCAACAGTAGTATCTTAAAACTCAATAATAAAAAACAAACAACCCAGTAGAAAAATGAGCTAAAGATTCGAACAGACATGACATCAAAGAAGATATGTATCTGACAAATATACACATGAAAAACTGTGCCAAATTGCTAGTCATTAGGGAGAGGGCAATGGCACCCCACTCCAGTACTCTTGCCTGGCAAATCCCATGGATGGAGGAGCCTGGTAGGCTGCAGTCCATGGGGTCGCTAGGAGTCGGACACGACTGAGCGACTTCACTTTCACTTTTCACTTTCATGCATTGGAGAAGGAAATGGCAACCCCCTCCAGTGTTCTTGCCTGGAGAATCCCAGGGACGGGGGAACCTGGTGGGCTGCCGTCTCTGGGGTCGCACAGAGTCAGACGTGACTGAAGCGACTTAGCAGCAGCAGCAGCAGCAGCAGGGAAATTGAATCAAAATGACAGTGAGAGGGATGTCCCCGGTGGTCCAGCGGCTAAGGCTCCCACTTCCCAATGGAGGCGGCTTGGGTTTGATCCCTGGGCAAAGCTGGATCCTGCATGCCACAACCAAGAGTTCACACGTCACAACTGAAGACTCCACGTGCCGAAAGTGAAGATCCCGTGTGCAGCAACTAAGACCTGGCCCAGCCAAAGAAACTAATTGATTAATTGAAAAAACACCAAAACCACAGTGAGAGATCACACCTTTAAGAATGGCTGAAATGTAAATGATTTACCATACCAAGTGCTGATGGAAACGTGAGGGGGCTGGAACTCCCACTAGAAAAGAGTTTAGCAGCTTGTGAAGCAGGTAGACTTACAACTGTCACATGATGCAGGCCTTCCATCCCTGGGTGTTTACTCAAGAGAAATGGTAAATATCTTTCATTCGAAGACTTTCACATCAATATTCAGAATAGCTCTACTTATTAATAGCCCCAAACCGGAAACAATCCCAAATAAACATCAATAGGTGAATGGATAAACAGAGAGTGATATGCTTAGATTATGGAATACTAGTTGGGAACAGAGATTTTGAATTATTGGTATACACAAAAATATGGCTGAATCTCAAAATAATTATGTAGAATGAAAGAAACTGGGGACGTACCCAGTGGTCCAGTGGTTGACTTCACCTTCCAATGCAGGGGGTGTGGTGGACTCAATCTCTGGTTGGGGAGTTGAGATCCCACATGCCTGGGGGCCAAAAAACCCAGAAAAACTAAAACAGCAATATAGTAACAAATTCAATAAAGAATTTTAAAATGGTCCACATCAAAGAACTCTCAAAAAAAGAATAAAAGAAGCCAGACAAAAGAAAAGTACTACATAATTTCTTTGGTATAAAATTCTAGAAAATGAAAATTAATAATCTATAATGACAGAGGCAGACCTGTGGCTGCCTGGGGCTGCGGTTGGACGGGGAGGCGGGAAGGGGTGGGAGGAAAGGATTACAAAGTGGCTCCAGGAAACTTCTGAAGGTGATCGGTGAGTTCACTTTATTGTGGATTAAGTTTCTATGCATGTATTACCACATATCAAAATTATCAAAGGTATTTTTAAATATATATGGTTAATCTTATGTCAATGATACCTCAATAAGGTTGTTTTTAAAAGCTGCCTTTAAATTATGATGGTCTTGTGGATAGACCTAGAGTCTGTCATACAGAGTGAAGTAAGTCAGAAAGAGGAAAACAAATATTGTGTATTTATGCATACATACAGAAGCTAGAAAAATGGTATAGATGAACCTATTTGCAGGGCAGGAATAGACACAGACATACAGAATGGACATGCAGACATGGAGGGGAAGGGGAAAGTGAGAAAAATTGGGAGAGTATATTTGATAGATCTCATATCTGTAATCCATAAGATTCTAAATGTATTGTATGCTATTCCAACCAAATCTCAGTAACAGTGGCTTACCTTCTCTTTCTAGTTGATCTTTGTGAGCTCGCTGTTTGTTATAATAGATGGAACATCTGCAGGCTTAACATGGAGACTGGAGAATTTTTCTTGCAGAGAAGATTTGCTTTTGCTTTTAACAGTAACGAGGGGGTGCCGCCAGTTTGGGACCATGTTGGTGACTTTGCCCCACCCCCTGTACGCTCCTTGCTCTCCTTCCAGGGCTTCAGTGTATGGTGGAGTCCCAGACTTGTGTTCCTCACCTCAAGTCCCACCCAAAACAGTCTCCTGGCATCACTACTGCAACCAGTATTCACCCTCTGGCAGGTCAGACTTGACCTCTCTCTCATACTCTCCTTCTTGCTTGCCACTCACTGCTTTGCTCTTGGGAGGCTGATAACGTCTCACATAGCATGTCCCAACCAGCCTTTGCTATCCTGCAGCAAGTCCCTTGGAGCATGCAGTCAGAAATTGCCAAAGAGGAAGAGGTTTGCCTTGTCTCCTTCCACCTGCTGTGTTCCTCTCTGGCACTCCACACACAGGGCACTGCCTGCAGATGTACAAGCCCTAGAACCTGTTCAGGGCAGAAAAAAATGCCAGCAGCTCAGCTTTACCACCCGGTGAGGCTTGGCATGGAGACATATTGCTACACAGAAATGAATATCTGATGTGAGCTGCCTAAGTCTGGAGGCCAGCGCACCTCTGAGGAATGGTCCTTTGGACGTCTTACTTTGACTCAAACCAGGCTCTTGTTTTGGACCTTCCACTCATTTCTAAAGTCTATCTGTTACCCTCTATAATGCTCCATGTTCTTTCCAAGATTAGAATGTTGGCCCCCATTAGAATGAGCCCACCTGACAGGACGCATACCATGCTCGCCAACCCTCTCCCCAGTGAGTGGGATTCTAATTCCTGGAACTCTAGTTATTCTCAGGAAATGAGCAGATCTCTCAGAATCATAGTGAAGCTTTCTTTTACTCAACATTCTTACCTATCCACCTGGAATTTCACATTTCTTTGTCCAGGAAAGAGAACACTTTCCTGGCATCAACCCTTTTGTGAATTACACCGAAGTTTTCTTCATCCACAGCCATGATCTAAGACTGCTCAGCTGTCCTTAGTAGCTCAGGCTCTAGAGCTAAGACGATTTCCCTTCTCATCCATGCCTGGTCCATTTCCTCAGTCTCCTTCTACTACTTCCTACCGTGCCGCCACTCTCAAGACTCACCCCAAATGCTATCACCCCATAACCCATAAGATCCCTTGTTCTCATACAATTTATTTCATACTTAAACTATCGTCCTGTGTTTATCTCAAACTGGATTGCCAGTTCCTGGAGGGAACTGTCTCACTTCTTACAACTCTTGAGGCTTGTGATCAACAAATGGAGTTGAGGTAAAAAGAAAACAGTTGCTACTGACAAATACATTAAATTATTTATTATTAGTAAGTATATTTAATAATATGTTGTTGTTTTAGTTGAAAAGTCGTGTCTGATTCTTTGCGACCCCATGGACTGTAGCCCACCAGGCTCCTCTGTCCATGGGATTTCCCAGGCAAGAATACTGGAGCAGATTGCCATTTCCTTTTCCAGGAAATCTTCCTGATCTAGGGATCAAACCTGTGTTTCCTGCATTCGCAGGTGGATTATTTACCACTGAGCCACCAGGGAAGCCCATTTAATAATATATTTATTTTATAATATATTTAGGTATATTATGTTATATATTATACAAATATATTATGTATTTATTTATTATTATTGAATATGTTTAATTAAAAAGAAAACAGGGCTTTTTTTTTTTTTACTAGCTTCATTTTGGTAATTGTATACCATGCCCTCAGACAGACTAGGACGTAATAGCTCAATGAACACAGATGGAATATTTTAGCCTTTCTGGAAAGCAAGTTCCCTTTCTCTTTGCAGCAAAAGAATCCAGCAATCTTGGGTTAGGAGAAAATGGAGAAGAGTATGGGCCCCAAGACTGGGCAACTTCGGGAAATCAGAGAGAAAAAGCCTTGTGTTTCTGACATCAGAGAAAAACATCTGTGTTGGGAGTAAACACCAACAGCTTACTAAATGACAGTAATAAAGCCAGGACCTGACACTCAGGTTTTGACACCTGTAACTAAAAGCTGTGCTTGCAGCCTGGCCAAGGATTCCTGTTATCATTGCCTTTATTATTAAGCAGCTGGTGCTCCCAAGTTGCTACGAGCTTTTACTTCCTTTGCGCTCTCTTAGCAAGAATATTTATTACTGCTGTCTCCTTCCGTTTGTCTGCTGGGATTATGATCCTACATGACTCTATGTCTCCAGAGTAAACTGCTTCTTTTTTTTGGTGAGGGGGTGGCGGGGATGAAGGCAATAAAAGATGCCAGATTCTCAGCAAGAGAAATAGATTCCTAGGATAGACTCAGTAACTGAAACGCCAATGAAATTACAAGTTAGTTTCTTGGTGTAAGACTGGTCACTTATATAATCTTAGAACGTCACAACAGTTTCTTGTTTTCCTGTTAGAAGTCTCTTTCACAGCCATATTGAGAGGAAAAGGAGCACCTCAAATCTTCCAAAAGCCCTTTTTCTCGCTGCAGCAACTAGCTCTGTGCTTCGTGGGCTTAGTGACAGCCAAATTTTCTGTACCCAGCTAATGAAAGAACCACAGGCATCCAGGCTGCTTTTGTGGGTGGTGCAGGGAAAAAAATACTGTATGTAAATGGTACACAGTCTAGGAGGAACTAGGCCAACCAAATCTGTAGATTAGATGCCATGGGAATGATCAAGAAACCCAATTAGATTATAAACATGGTAAAATGGGCCAGAGACTCATAAAAACTCTCTGGGTACTGGATTCCCCTCTGCAACAGCCATCACACACTATATATTTATATTCAGTCGTGTCTGACTCTTTGTGACCCCATGGACTATATATTCCATGGAATTCTCCAGGCCAGAATACTGGAGTGAGTAGCCTTTTCCTTCTCAAGGGGATCTTCCCAACCCAGGAAGAAACCAGGAGATCCTGGGAGAACCCAGGTCTCCCGCATTGTAGGCAGATTCTTTACCAGCTGAACCCATCTAAAGGTGCTGCCCATCTAATCCCCCGTGGGCTTCCCTGGCGATTCAGTGGTAAAGAATCCACCTGCAATGCAGGAGACACAGGTTTGATCCCTGGGCTTGGAAGATCCCTGGGAGGAGGAAATGGCAACCCACTCTACTAGTCTTGCCTGGGAAATCCCATGGAGAGAGAAGCCTGGCGGGCTATAGTCCATGGAGCAAGAGTCTGACATGACTGAGTGGCTAAACAAACAAAAACAAATCCCCCATCAGCCTGGCCAGAGTTGATTAGAGTTTGGCTGTAATGAAAGTGCGTGGTACGCTGTCAGAGCTGCAGTTCACAAATACGGGAGCCAAATTACACTGTTACTGGGATGGCCACGAGGGAGACACTATACCAGAAGCAACCGTGCAGGTCATAACCTTAAAGGGAGGTGATGGTACTGACACACGGAAGGCCAAGTCCAAAGCTCCAGCAGCGCTACTTTAGAATTCCGCCTGAGGGAGCTTAGCTCGTTAAACAAAAAATTATAAAAAACAAAAATACATTTATATTTGCTCAAAAGTTAAAGGTTTTATCTCTCTCTCCAAAATATACTCTGAATCTGACCCACTGCACCTTCTTTACTGGGACCACTACTGGTCAAGCCACCACCTTCTCGCCTCTAAACAAATGCATTGAGTCTCTCACTGTTTCCAGTGTCCGCTCCACCCTATTTCCAAACTGCTCTCCACAGAGCAGCCAGAGCCATTTTCTTAAAAAGTAATTTGAGGGGTTTCTCGGGTGGTGCAGTGGATGGGAATCTGCCTGCCAACGCGTGAGGTTGATCCCTGGTCCAGGAGGATGCGACATGCCTCGGAGCACGTAGGCCCATGCGCCACAACTCCTGAAGCCCGCACGCCTAGAACCCCTGCTCTGCAACGAGAAGCCACCGCAGTGAGAAGCCCTCGCTCACCACAACTAGAGAAAGCCCACACAAAGCAAAAGACCCAGCACGGCCAAAAATAAGGAATTTTTTAAAAAGTAATTTGAATCATGTCATTCTCCTGCTCACATTCTTCTCCTGCTTCCTATTTCACTGAGGACAAAATCTCCTGGCTGCAGTCTACAAAGCTTTGCCAACCTTCCAGCTTCCCCACTCACCTCCTGAGATATCCACTTCCCTTGCCGTAGGTCAGACACGTAGGTGGACTTCTTTTGGTTCCTGAAGCATGCCAACCTCACTCAAAAGTCTGGAACTTTGCACCTTCTGTTGTCTCTTCCTGAAACGACTTTCTCCCAGATGTCTGTATGTCCGGTTCCTTTTCATCACCTCAGTCTCAGCTCAAATATCTGCAGAGAAGCGTCCCCATCATTCTGGCTAATCATTATTAGCCTGCTAACAATTCACTCATTATCATTCTCTAGCCATGGCTGTGCTTAATTTCCTTCTTTGCGCTTACCCTTATCTGAAATTTCCTTTGTTTACTTGTTTGTTTTCTGACTCTTCCCGGTGAGAGAAAAGATTATTGTTAATTGAAATATAATTAACAAACAATATTATATTAGTTTCAGAGGTACAACATAGTGACTCAACATTTACATACCTTGCAAGTATATAAATGTACCACAGTAAGTCTATCACCAAAGTTAATACAATGCTATTGACTATACCCCCATGCTGTGCATTACACCCCAACAGTTTATTTATCTTATAACTGGAAGTTTATACCTCTTGATTCCCTTTACCCATTCTGCCCACTCCCCAACGCCCCTCCCTCTGGTAACCACAGTCTGTTCTCTGTAGCCGTGAGTCTTGTGTTTTGTTTGTTCATTTGTTTTGTTTTTTAGATTCCACATATAAGTGAAACAGTATTTGCTTTTTCCCATCTGACTTATTTCACTTGGCATAATACACTCAAGGTCCATCCATGTTGTCCCAAATGGCAAAGTATCATCTTTTTTATGGGTGAGTAATGTTCCATTGTATGTATACACACTACATCTCCTTTATCCACTCACCAGTCACTGGTCACTTAGGCTGTTTTCATATCTTGGCTATTATAAACAAGGCTGCAATGAATATAGAGGTTCACAAAAAGATGTTTAGTTGTCTTGCTAATTAATGTTATCCCACACGGCAGGTTCCCAATTAATGTTTGTTGAATGAATGAAAGATATACACAAGGATTTAATAAGCATACTTTGACATCCATAGTAATGTCCGTAGTAAGTCTATCCAAGTGTGTGTGTTAGTTGCTCAGTCATGTCCGACTCTTTGAAACTCCATGAACTGTAGGCCGCCGGGCTCCTCTGTCCATGGGATTCTTCAGGTGAAAATACTGGAGTGGGTTGCCATTCCTCTTTCCTGCTTTTCTGGAAACTACAGTTGAGCTCAGGGCTTCACTTTTCCATAATTTCTCAGGATTACTGACTCTGGGTCTGAGGTTGCACTCGGTATGTTATTTCGGCACTCTGGGATGACACTGTCTGAGCCTGGACTCATAGAGTGACTAGAGGCTCTCCTGAGTGTCTCTTTACTGAATTGGGGTTTCACTTCCCTGTTCTTACTGTTGCCTCCCGAGTCTGTAGCCTCCCGTAGGAACTACAGGAGAGGCTCTTCACGTAAGCATTTATAGTCATTCAGTAAACATTTTCCAGCACTGACTCTGTAATGACCTCCCCTGTTCCCATCAGGCCCCTAAACTGCCTGCACACGTAGCTCCAGCCTTGTTCTGGGAGGCAGTAGTGGAAAGGCGATGTATCCAGGATCTGGATTCTGGCTGCCTGAGTTTGCATCCCGGCTCTGCCACGTGCCGGTGATGTAAACTTTTGTTATTGTTGTTTAGTCACTAAGTCGTGTCTGACTCATTTGCGAATGCATGGACTGTAGCCTGCCAGGTCCTCTGTCCACGCCATTTCCCAGTGAAGTGGGTTGCCATTTCCATCCCCAGGGAATCTTCCTGACTCAGGGATCGAACCCACATCTCCTGCATTGCAGACAGATTCTTTACCACTGAGCCACAGGAGAAGCCCCTTGGCCTTCGGTTTAGTCATCTGTAAATAGTCCGGACTTTGTGGCTTTCCCAGAACCCAGGTCTTCTGAGCTAGGATCTTTTTTCTTCTTCCTAGCCCTTTCTGAACTCTTGGACTGCAAGGAGATCAAACCGGTCGATCCTAAAGGAAATCAGTCCTAAATATTCATTGGAAGGACTGATGTTGAAGCTAAAACTCCAATACTTTGGCCACCTGATGTGAAGAACTGACTCATTGGAAAAGACCCTGATGGTGGGAAAGACTGAAGGCGGGAGAGGGGGACGACAGAGGATGAGATGGTTGGATGGCATCACTATCTATGGACATAAGTTTGAGTAAGCTCTGGGACTTGGTGATGGACAGGGAAGCCTGGTGTGCTGCAGTCCATGAGTTCGCAAAGAGTCAGACATGACTGAGCGACTGAACTGAACTGAGCCCTTTCTGGAGTGGGATCCAGGAGCTGGGCACCCCACAGACCTCCCTGTTGCTGTTCTTGTTCTCCTCTTTTCAGAGCATCACTTGTTTGGGGACCTCCCTGCTTGGATCCCTGCATGGTGCCTGTCACCACTCCCTCCAGATGTCACATGCCATCTGCCTGGATGAACTTTCTCTTTATCTGCTGTCATGTCGATCCCCAAGCACAGGTCTCCAGCCTCTTTGTTTGCAATGTCCTGCAGCCAAACTCCAGTTCTGGTGGCCCCTGTCCTTAGGCCAAGCACCTGGTGGCAGAGAATGAGTAATGGGACTTTGACAAAGGACAGGGCATGTCATCCCCAGCCCTCGCTACTAAAAGCCTTTGCTGATTGCTCATACGTGTTGGTACTATACCTAGTGCTGTAGGAAGCTGCCTGGTCAAGACTCAGCTCCCACCGTTGGTCTCCTCATTCTGCTTTTTGCTTCACATGCACTAATGTGGTTTTCTTTTCAGCCTGGTCTCATTTCTTTCAGACTAGAAGAAATTAGAGACAGAAAAAGCCTTTAAAAGATAAAATATCTGACCTGCCGCGGTACTCGGTAGCCACTGCCTTTCAGGGAGAAAGCCTGACGTGGCTGAGGAACCTGATAAGGTTTTCTCTGTGAGACACTTCACGTTGCAAAGCTAATTAACCAGATTTCTGATTAGCTAATTGCCTGTACCCAGGAAGGGCCCATCAGATTTTTTCTCTGTATTGATCAGAAGAGGAGAGTGAAGTTAGGAGGCAAATAAAGATCTAAAGATCTTAGAAGACTGGCAGCCACAAAGGCTCAGCTGAGAGAATCAGTGAGCCTGGGATAGGATATTTCTCAGAACCCAGACTCACAGCACTTGCTGCTTGAAGTCCATGGGGAGCCCTGCCTCCTTCAGGATCAAGAACTGTGGCCAAGCAGTCTGTCCACCCCTACTGTGTGCAGCATGGATGGAGTCTTAGAGGACAAGAGCTCAGTGTTTCAGGAGACGCCCCTCGGGCAGAAGCGGGGCAACCTTTCCCATTCTCTCCTTTAAAAACTCCCCCTTAGGGGAGGATGGGGCTTCCCTGGTGGCTCAGATGGTAAAGTATCTGTCTGCAGTGCGGGAGACCCAGGTTCAATCCCTGGATCAGAAAGATCCCCTGGAGAAGGGAACAGCAACCCACTCCAGTATCCTTGCCTGGAGAATTCCATGGACAGAGGAGCCTGGCGGGCTACAGTCCACAGGGTCACAAAAGAGTCAGATACGACTGAGTGACTAACACTTTAGGAAGGGATAGTTAGAGAGTCTGGGATGGTCATGTACACACTGTGATATTTAAAATGGATATAACAACAAGGACTTACTGTACAGCACAGGGAACTCTGTTCAGTGTTATGTGGCAGCCTGGATGGGCGGGGAGTTCGGGGGAGAATGGATACATGTGTATGGATGGCTGAGTCCCTTCCCTGTTTACCTGAAACTATCACAACATTGTTAATCAGCTCTACCCCCAATAAAAATTAAAAGTTCAAAAAAATAAATAAATAAAAAGTGCCCCTTAGGGACTTCCCTGCTGGTCCAACAGCTAAGACGCCATACTCCCAATGCGCTCACAATGCAGGGGTCCTGGTTCGAACCCTGGTCAGGGAACTAGATCCTGCATGCTGAAACTAAAACCTGGCACAGCCAAATATATAACAAAAAAGATTAAATATAAAAAATATAAATAGTGTCCCTTAGAGGAGTCTTCCCATTTCACACAACTGGGAGGAATCTCAAAGGATCTAATTCAACTCTTCCCATTTTATAGATGAGAAAAGTGAGGCCTAAAGAAGGGAACTTATTTTCCCAAGTTCAAACAGTTTATATTTCCAGCGAACTTGGTTTCCTGGGCTCTAGGTGTATATTTACCCACCACTTCATATTATGCCCCTCTTCATACCCTATCCATATCCTCTTGTCTCTGTTTTTCAACAATGTGTCACAATGCCCAGAGAGGGAAGAAAGGATGGAGGAAGTCATCCTAAAACCCCTGAGGTCAAACGTGCCCCAAAGAGAGACTGAGATGTCCATCTCTCTCTGGATTCTTGGTGGAGCCGTGGATTACAGCGGATCCTGCAGGGTTGACAATCAGGGAAAATGCACCTGATTGGATGAACAGGCGTGGTTCCCATTGCCCTCCCTTGAAAGCAGGCTTTTCAAAGCACACTTGGACTAGTGACAGAGGCCAGATGGGTGCTTCCAAGAGAAGGGGGAGGGGGAGAAAAGTCCCCTGCTTGGCAAGCAGAGGGAGAGGCTCGGTTACCCCAGCCCCCAACCAATCTGGCTTCCCTTTGTGCTGGGCTGACAAGGGGCAGCTGGTGACTCTGGCAGGGAGATGGGCAGAAGAATCAGCCAACTGCCTATGGGTGAAGACCAGCTTACAGGAGGGGGAAAGACGGTCCCAAAACATCTCTCCCTCAGATGCAGGCGCTTACCCCCGGGGTCTCACTTATTATCTATTCTGGTGAGCTGGTGCCCAGAGGACCTCATTGGAGCAGCTAATGATGTCTCGGATAGCCACCGGCTCCTTTGCACTTGGACTCTGGCACCAGACGTCCTGGGGGGTTTAAATCCTATCTCTGCCCTTCCTAGTAACGTCATCTTGCACCAATTTCCTCACCTCTCTGGGCCTTATTTTCCTCATTTACAAGATGGAGATAATAATATCCCTAACCTCATAGCATGACTCCTCATTCATTGAGTAATCAAAACGTAAATCCCTTTTAACAGTGGCTGAGATTTGTAAGCGCTGTGTAAGGGTATGCTTTTATTGCTACGATCTGTAATCACGCATATTTTTTTTCTACCCAGGAAAAACTGAACATTTGGACTGAAGGTCTGTGAGAGACAGAAATAGAGAGGCTCCAGCTCCTGGAAGCCCTGCCTAGTGACTGGAAATCCCAGGGATTCTTCCGTGGCTTTATTTTCCCCTCTAGCATTTGCTGTTCTTGGTGACTGGCTTGGCCGTGGGAATCCTTGCAGGGGCACTGTGCAAGGGGTGACATGTTTTCTGATTCTTGGAGTATCAGGATCCCCAAATCTGGAAAGTCTCTGTTTGCTAGGGTGACTCGGTGGTAGAATAAGCTTAAAATTAAAGACCCAATTATGTCATTTTCTACCTGTTTGAGTTTTTCTTATGGGAGTTTAGTTGCTTTACAATCTTGTACTAGTTTCTGCTGTATAGCAAAATAAGTCAGCCACAGGTATACATATATCCCCTCTTTGTCACCACAGAGCATTGAGTAGAGTTCCCTGTGTTGTACAGTAGGTTCTCATTGGTTATCTATTTTATACACAGTATATACGGCAATCCCAATCTCCCAATTCATCTCACCCCACTTCTCTCCCCTTGGTTTTCATACATTTGTTCTCTAAGTCTGTGTCTCTATTTCTGCTTTGCAAATAGGTTCATCTGCACCATTTTTCTAGATTCCACATATATGTGTTAATGTAGGATATTTGTTTTTCTCTTTCTGACTTACTTCACTCTGTATGACAGTCTCTGAGTCCATCCATGTCTCTACAAGTAGCACAATTTCAGTCCTTTTTATGGATGAGTAATATTCCAGTGTATATATGTGCCACATCTTCTTTATCCATTCCTCTGCTGATGGATGTTTAGGTTGCTTCCATGTGCTGGCTACTGTAATTCATGCTACAATGAACACTGGGATGCATGTATCTTTTGTAATTATGGTTTTCCCCAGGTATATGCCCAGGAGTGGGATTGCTAGGTGGTTGTACATCTGCTTACTTGATTTTAATAGACTTCCTTCCCCTCTTTGAGCCTCAGTTTCTTCATTGGGAGAAATGTTTGACAAGACTGTTTGCTATCCAGTAAGAATATGTTTTAAATGTGAGGTAGTTGAAGTGATTATTTGTCACAGATAAAGTATTAAATAAAGGTTTATATTCCCACATCAAATAATGCCATGGCTTTGGTCAAGGTGCTTAACCTTGGTAAAACTCAGTGTTTTCTTGTATAAAGGGGATATCTGTATGGTGCAGATGGGGATAATGAAACTATCTTCACAAGATTACTGTGAGGATGAAAGCAAATCTTTTTTTTTTTAAGTCTTTATTGTATTAGTTATAATATTGCTTCTGCTTTATGTTGTTGTTGTTTTTTGATCCGACCAGGGATTGAACCCCACCTCCTGCATTGGAAAGCGAAGTCCCAACCACCGGACCACCAGGCAAGTCCCAGACGGCAGGAAATCTTATACTGAGAACCTGTATGCATACTCAGTCACGTCCAACTCTTTGCGAGTGCATGGACTGTAGCCCACAGGGTTCCTCTCTGTCCATGGGATTCTCTAGGCAAGAATACTGGAGTGAGTTGCCACACCCTTCTCCAAGGGACCTTCCCAACCCAGGGATCAAAACTTGGTCTTCTGCATCTCCTGCACTGGCAAGTGGATTCTTTACCAGCTGTGCCACCTGGGAAGCCCCTATATTGACAGCATTCAGTACAAAATCTGATGCATTGTAGCAGTTATTATAAAACGCTGGTGTTACACCCACCCTGCACCCCAGCTTTTAATACATACAACCCACACTGCCACACAGCAGATATTTCTGAAAACCACAGACACAGTAGCCTCCTCTGATGAGAGAACATGGACTTTGGGTGTATTTGTCCCCTCCAATCTCAGCCATGTAGGTGCAATTTTTATTGCAGAAGCTTCTTGTTGTAGTTTGCCTGAGGAAATAGCAAAGCTTTTCTCTCATCTCCCCTCTTGCCTTTTCTCTCATATCAGCTTTGTTTCTGTCAAAATCCCCTTGAAAAAAATTGCCCGGTTATGTTTTGTGCCAGGAGTTGGTGCCGGCCATGGCTGCCTAGAGGGCTCTGACCTCCTGGAGGAATGGGAATCAGCCCTTTACTCAGCTAAGGCTGCAGCCAAATGGTGTCTGGTGCTTTGACTTGACCCCATCAGGAGCACAGCCAGAGAGTGAGTTACAGGTTATTATGAAGACTGACGGAGAAGGCAATGGCACCCCACTCTGGGACTGTTGCCCGGAAAATCCCATGGATGGAGGAGTCTGGTGGGCTGCAGTCCATGGGGCCGCTGGGAGTCGGACACGACTGAGCGACTTCACTTTCACTTTTCACTTTCCTGCATTGGAGAAGGAAATGGCAACCCACTCCAGTATTCTTGCCTGGAGAATCCCAGGGACGGGGGAACCTGGTGGGCTGCCGTCTATGGGGTCGCACAGAGTCGGACACGACTGAAGCAACTTAGCAGCAGCAGCAGCAGCATGAAGACTGAGTATGGAAGAAGTCACACGTTCACCCGGGGCATGGGTCTCTTGCTAGGGATGAAGGATAAGGTGGGGACGGAGGAGTCTGAAAGGATTTTTTGAGTGAGAGTGAAAGGGAAAGAGGAAGCATTAATTCAGTGTCCTGGTTCCAATTGCCTGGGTTCCTGCTACCAGTGGGAAGAAATTATATCTTTATTTCTCTGTTTATATAAAGAATCCTCTCTGATCTGCTGACACCATAGCTCTTTTATTCATTTTTCTAGTTTTACTGAGCTATGAATGACACACAGCGCTGTATAAGCTTAACGTGCACAGCATAATGACTCATCTTACATATATTGTGAGATGATTACCACGATAAACAGTTCCTTCTCGTGGTCTAACGGGAGTCCTGTATCCTTCACATATAATGGACTGACAGGCAGAGTCCAGCGAGTGAGCCCTTAGGGGAAAACAATTGAGAAATGAATTTTCTTGGCTCCATTTCTTACTTAATTGGGCATTAATTAACATCTGTTCCACAACTGCCCCTTCCATCAAAGAGAGAAACAATCCCAGCGCAGTCACATCCTGTAACGTGTGCTCTACTAACCAATACACACAATGTGCCTACACTCCCTGAGCTGGTAGTTGTTCATTTTTGCCATTTGGCCTCTTGCCCCATAAACTTTCTGAACCTTAGTTTTTTATTTTTACAGTGGGAGGTGGACACCTTCCTCTTCAAGTGGTTGTAAGAAGCACAGACACTTATAGATATAAATAAATGATGAATAGAAACAGAAATCACCTAGTTTATCAGCTGCTCAATTAAAGAAAGCCTTTTATTATATTGGGCTTCCCTGGTGACTCAGACAGTAAAGAATCTGCCCGTGATATGGGAGACATGGAGTTCGATCCCTGGGTTGGGAAAATCCCCTGGAGGAGAAAATGGCAACCCACTCCAGTATTCTTGCCTGGAAAATTCCAAGGACAGAGAAGCATGGCAGGCTACAGTCCATGGGGTCATAAAGAATCGGACACAACTGAGCAACTAGCACTCACATTTATTATCTTAGTGATTAATAGCCCTCTTTTTTTTTTTTAGCTTGCTTCTAAGTTTGCTCAAAGAGCTTCTACCACTCGACTCCTCCCAGCTCTGAAGGAGCAGGGCAGTTGATGGGGTGACTTTTGATGGGAACATAACCCTGTGGGCAGAGAGGGGCAAGGAGATGGACTGAGCTTTGCAGTTCAGCAACTCAGTTGCATCACTGTGCTATCTGTAGACTACGAAGTGCCGCGACCACTCTACCATCCACCACGTCATTGTTGGCAATGGCGCCAGAATTTTGAGGTGCTTTTTCTGTGTCAGGCACTGTGCCAGGGGTTTGAGTGCCATATTTCCATGCAGATTATTATGCTAATTTCATAAATGAAAGAGCTGAGGTTTACGAGGTTCAGCAGCTTGCCTAATAAATATCCAACAGCTAGTGAGAAACAGAGATGGGACTGATACCGAGGATTGTCTAGCTCAAAAGCCCACGTTCGTAACCACTGTGTTGTACAGCAGCAGTCCCCAAGCTTTAGCACTGCAGACTGTTTTGTGGAAGACAATTTTTCCATGGGTTGGGGTGGAGGATGGTTTCAGAATGATTCAAGCTCATTACATTTATTGTGCACTTTATTTTTATTATTTTTACATCAGCTTCACCTCAGATCATTGGGCATGAGATCTTGGAGGTAGGGGACCTCTGCTTTACACCCCAAGTACCCTGGAAACTTGCTTGAATCAGTGGGGAAGGAAGAACTGGGTCTTGATAGCTGTGATGAGTCTGTCCTGTTCCCCATGCCAAGCAAGTTGCTCAGGGAGGAGGGGACCCATGGCGACATGTGCCCCCTTCATCTTAGAACTGCATCTATGAGATAAGTTCTAGACCTTGAAAGCAGACTGACTGAATGAATACTCTGCACGCATTAACACTGGACTCCTCCCTGGAGGTTACACAAACGTAGCAGTCACATTGGTTGGCTGTATTCCCAGGGTTCAGCATCTTCCCTAAATCTGTGTCTTTGATCCCTGGTTCCCCAAAAGCTTTACGAGAAAGGGTTTCCTGATCGGATCATTGAACAAGAGAGTTGCTCTATATCCCTCGGAAATTCATATGCTCATAAACATAATGTGCTAAGTTGCTTCAGTCGTGTCCAACTCTTTACGACCCTATAGATGGTAGCCCACCAGGCTCCTCTGACCATGGGATTCTCCAGGCAAGAATACTGGAGTGGGTTACCATGCCCTCCTCCAGGGGATCTTCCTGACCCAGGGATGAAACCTGCCTCTCTTACCACTCCTGCATTGGCAGGCAGGTTCTTTACCACTAGTGCCACCTGGGAAGCCCATAAACATAATAAAGGTTCTGAAAGTCTTACAGGAAAAAAAAAAGAAAATAAAACATGGTTTACTTTCTTTAACCCATTATTTTTCAAACACTTTTGGCCACAGAACCCTTTGTTGGAGTGTCACCTATTAACAGTCCAAGAAATTAGTGTTCATGGAACAACTGGCAAGAACTGGTATGTTTCTGGAACAGTTTGCATAGTTCAAAGAGCACTTGATAAGGAGGCAAGACACCGCCATCATTAGCTTTAAAATGTATATGCTGCTTAGTAGCATCAGTCGAGTCCGATTCTTTGTGACCCCATGGACTGTAGCCCCGATAGGCTCCTTTTTCCATGGGATTTTCACGGCAAGAATGCTGGAGCAGGTTGCCATTTCCTCCTCCAGGGGATCTTCCTGACCCAGGAATCGAACCTGCATCTCCTGCATTGCAGGCAGATTCTTTACCGCTGAGCCACCAGGGAAGCTCCAAAATGTGCATAAGTCCTCCCCCAAAACAAAAACATTTTGGTCAAATAGATTTTTACACAAACTCCAAAAAAATTGTGTGTAATTCAATTATCTGCTCTGGACTGTAAAATTAGAACGTTCACCAATAAAATCTTTAGGCCTCCTTCTAGCTCAATGACTCTCTGATTCTGACTACATCTATAGAAGGTGGGGAAAGATTAAAACACATTCCCAGATCCTGGGAATTTAAAATCATTCAAAAGAAATACATGCATGTCAGAGCAGAGCACAGTGCCTGGCAGCACATAAGGGCTCAAGAAATTTTTGCTAAATAAATGAGGGAATGTGAGAAAAATGTAAATGTATTTAAATGAAACAAAATTGGTATAACTAAAGAATGAGTGAGATCATGAGCGACTGAGATGTGGTGGGAATGCTTCCAGGTAAAAACAAATTGTGAGCAGTTTCAAAAGGGAAGGGAGGTAATTAACATATATTTAGCACTTACTATGTACCAGACAGCTTCCCAGGTGGCTCAGTGGTAAAGAATCTGCCTGCATCCGCCTGCAACCCAGGAGTCACAGGAAACGTGGGTTCAGTCCCTGAGTCAGGAAGATCCCCTGGAGGAGGGCATGGCAACCCACTCCAGTATTCTTGCCTGGAGAATCCCGTGGATGGAGAAGCCTGACAGGCTACTGTCCGTGGGGTCGCAAAGAGTCAGACAGGACTGAAGCGACTTAGCTCGCACGCATGTACGCACACGCTGGTGGTCCAGCAGACATGGGTTTGATTCCTATTCCAGGAAGATCCCACATACTGTGGTGAAACTAAGCCTGTGCGCCACAACTGCTGAAGCCCAGGCACCTAGAGACCATGCTCTGCAACAAGAGAAGCCTGCGACTAGAGAGTAGCCCCCCGCATAACACAACTAGAGAAAGCCCTTCAAGGGCAGCAATGAAGACCCAGAGCAGCCAAAAATTAAATAAATAAACCTCATAAAAAATAAAAATTCCATTTACAAGACCATTATAAAGAATAAAATACTCAGGCAAAATTTAACCAAGCAAGTGGGTAGAAGACTTCTACACTTACAACTATAAAGCACTGCTGCAAGAAATGAAAGTGGACCTAAACAAACAAGCAAAAAGAATCTGCCTGCAATGCAGGAGATGCAGAAGATGCAGGGTTCAATCCCTGGGTTGGGAAGACCCCTTAAAGAAGGAAATGGCAACCTTCTCCAGTATTCTTGCCTGGGAAATCCCATGGACAGAGGAGCCTGGCGAGCTACAGTCAGTGGGGTCCCAGTCAGACTTGACTTAGCAACTGAGCATGCGTGCATGTACCAGATAATTTACAGATATGATGTTAATCTTTGCAACCCTGTGAGGCTTAGAAAAGTTAACTGGGACTTTACTGTCAGTCCAATGGATAAGACACAACACTTCCAATGCAGGGGGCCCAGGTTTGATCCCTGGTCAGAGAATTAAGATCTCACGTACGGCAACTAAGCCAGCGTGCTGCAACTAGAGAAGCCCAAGTGCCACAATGCAGAGTCTGAGCAGCCAAAATAAACAATAAATTTTTAAAAAAAGAGAAAAGTTAACTTGTCCAGGATTACATATTTGGTAACACTACATATTTGAAAAAGTTGGAACTACTATCCTTGGATATTCATTACGCATCAGGCAGCATGCTAGGTGTTTGACATGCATTATTTATTTAATTTAATCCTCTAACAGTCCTAAAAGGACATATTATTGTCCATATTTTGGTGATTAAGATAGCTTAGATTAAGAGAGAAGCAGCACAGGCGGGGTTGGAGGGTGGGGGTGGGGATTAAGCCACTTGGTCAGAGTTATCTAGCTAGTAGTGTAGGTATGAGGTCCCTAAAAGGACTGTCTGACCCTGAATAACAATATGAACAATACAAATAACAGGTAAAACCTATTGCATTCCAAGCAGCCTACATTCAGAACCTCATTTACTTCTAAGGCTGGATCCATTGCTTGCAGGCTAAGTCGCTTCAGTTGTGTCCGACTCTGTGAAACCCCATGGATCATAGCCCACCAGGTTCCTCTGTCTGTGGGATTCTCCAGGCAAAAATACCAGAGTGGGTTGCCATGCTCTCCTCCAGGGGATCTTTCCAACCCAGGGATTGAACCCATGACTCTTATGTCTCCTGCATTGGCAGGCAGGTTCTTAACCACTAGCACCACCTGGGAAACCCAGCAGGGTTGGTTACTTTCTCCATTTTTCATTTAGGGAAACTAAGGCTTAGAGGGACTAAGGAAACTGTCCAAGGTGACAAATATGGTCAAGGGTGGAGATGTCAAGTTCTCTCTTCCTCATTTTGCTACCTGCTTCTCAAAGGCATTTGACAAAAGACCCCTTCTTGATTGACAATATAACTCCTGGGGAGGTTTCATTTTTCTCTGAGCTACCTTGGTGCACGTACTTGTAAAATAGCTATCATAACTTCTCCAAAGAGAGTATGTGAGTGCATGAACATGTTGGATCCCACCTGAAGGAGGTGTGGATGGACCACATACCAATGCCCTGAGAAGCAATTCCAGAGTTGCTCTGTCATCCAGGTCATGAAATGCCTCCTTCTCACTTGTGAGAAGACTCTGCCAGGGATAATAACAACTTCTGGAAAGAGAATGCTGTGATGCCCCTCACCAGTCTTCCACTGGGAAAGCCCCTTGATTTGTAGGCTGATACTGCCAGCTAGGATGAGTGTAGATGTAAGCAGTAGATGGGAAAAAATGTGTTCTCTTTTGTGGGTAATGTGAAAATATCTGTTGCAGAGAGTGATCAGAATGATGTGCGGGAGAGAGACGAAAGGGGAAAATAATAAGTGGAAAATGGGGGTTTAAAAGCAGTGTTAGCGGGGCCTCTGAAGACGGCAATGAAGAAAGATTTGTCATTTCACTTTTTTTTGTGGGTTAAGCATTGCTGCCCTTTGGTGCTTTTCTTCTTCACAGCTTTCTGGGAAGAAGGGATGGCTTTAGAAGTTGTCCTGGTAGAATGAAGGGTTAACCTGTAAATTGGCTATTTTTTTTTCCCCCTGAGCTTGGGTGACCTCCCCAGAGACATGGGTGCCCTGGGCAAGAGTTAGTGAAAGAGAATGGCACTGTTCCTCCGGGGCCACTCCACACCCAGACTGTTCTTAGTAGGTGTAGAAACGTGGACGCCCTGACACGCTCATTAACTAAAGTCCCCACTTCCCTAGCCAGCTGTGTGATCCTGAGCCAGTTCACGCACCTCTCTGAGCTTCTGTTTTCTCACCTGCAAATCTAGCGCTTTGAACCCGACGACACCTCAGGTCCTGTCCTGCTTTGCAGGCTCCAGACTTCCACACCACCCATCCGGATTCCGCCCCATCCTGGAGAGGTCACCTGTGGACTCCTGCGTCTCTCTGCCATTCGCCTTCCTCTCTTGCCTGGTCACAGTTTTGCCTGAAACGCGGAGATCTGGCTTCCAGATGGGCTAAACATCTCCCAGCCACAGGGAGCTGCGCTTCTGAGGTCGGTTTCCGCACTAAACTTGATGGTCTGGTTTTAAAGGAACTGTCTGGTCGCGTGTCCCCGAGTTACACTGCAGTGCTAAATGCTGGAGAGAGGCAACAGCGGGAGAATCCAGGCAGGCGGCAGGCTTTGCCCGGGGAAGGCGGGGGAGGGGCGGAGGGAGAGAGGAGCGGAAACCACGGAGGTAGAGTCGGGGACGACTCGGAGAGCGGCGCACAAGCGCCGGGAGGGGGCAAATCTATATTTATAGAAAGCGGGAAGGCGGTGCGGTAACAAGTAGACGCCGAGCCAGCGGGAGCCTCGCGGCGCGCCGAGGGGGAGGGGGTTCCGCTTCCTCCCCGGACGCCCCTGCACCCCCACCCCCGCGCAGACGGCCGCCGGCCCCGGTGCTCCGTGCCCCTCGGCCCAGCCGGGCTTCGCGTCCTCGGGCTCCGCGCTCCTCCACCCCCAGGTGGGACTGACTCTGCGGTTCGCCGAGCAGGACTCCCCGGGAGATGTGCTGAGCGGTGGCCGGCAGCCCGTGTGCCTGCCCTGGACTCCGCTGACGCGCGCGCCTGGCCACATGAGTGCATCTCTCAGCCGAGCCAGGTAAGAACTTCCTAACCTTCCTGAGCCCCGCGGGAGGAGCGCACCTGGATGCCTGGGGTAGTGGGAGAGGAGAGGAGGGATGATGTGCAGGGATCCCGGGAACCTGGAGGCTGTGGGAACATGGGGTGGGGGCGGGGTGCCTTTCTCATCTGAATTTTCTTAGAGCGACCTCAAAGTTACCGGAGGGCACAGGAAAGCTATTGACATGGATGGTGGCCCGGCTGTGGGGTCCATACTTGAGATTCGGCGTCCCTAGGAAAGCACTGAGAACAACTGCGCTTGTTCATGAATTTGCAGAGATGGCTAAGCTGGCTTCATTCTCCATTCAGTTCTGGAGATGTGCTTAGGCGAGTGGCGAGGGCAGGGCTGTGGGCATGGGGGTTGTGTCTGCTGCTCTCCAGCTTTCTGGCAAAAGTTTGAACTGGGAGCACTGCCTTTCTTTGTTCTGAGTAGTGCTCCCCTGACCCCACCTGGCCACCCCCATCGGTCTGTGCCTGTCCCCCTGGTGTGGTGGAAGTCCAAGATTTGGAAGAAAGGCAGAGTGAACATCATGAGGTTTATCCAGTGGTACCTAGTAAAACTAGGGAGAGGCTCTGCCTTTCCTAATGTCCTCCTAGCGCAGAGGTGGAAGGTCTAATAATTGGAGGAATTCCTGGTTTGGACCTAGGGATGCACTGAGGTGTCCCATTCCAGAAGAAATGGAATTACTCTTAAGAAGTGGATGAAGGGATGAGAAGGCATGGCCATGGATGTGAAGTTGTTAGAGACCAAACAACTTGTTGGCACCCATCAACTGACCTCATGGCTGGAGAAACTTCATTCCCCTCAAAGTTCCTTAGCCTGGTCCCTAGGCTCCAAGGCCACGTAGGAACCAGCAGCTGAGAGCGTGCTCCTGGGTCTGAATGCTGGTGGATCTCAGAATGGCCGGGAGAGGTGACTCCATCACACACCCAGCATTGGAGATCGATAGGGTGGGAGGATTGTGCACATCATGTATACTTCGAAAATCCCTAGTTTTATCCGGAGTGGGGGTGGGGGTAAAGACTTGTGAAAAAATAATGAAATGTTTTCATGACAGCAACAGATATAACTCCCACCCCTCTGGTGAGGACAGAGATTTGCGCAGGGTGCTGAGCTGTCTCCCCTGCCGGTGCCCACGTGGGCACATTACCTATTGGAGCTAGAGAAGGTTGCCTTAGGGATAAGGAGCCCTCAGCTGGGGGGCTTTTAAGGAGGAAAGTATCTCTGCTGGGCTGTCTCTTTGAGCTCAGGAAACTGATATTGGAAACAAGTTGAAAATGCTGCATTTCTGTCCTTACCCCAAAATGCCCCTCTTTGCCCCTCATCTGATCTCAAGGCTCGTTGTGGAGCAGGTGCTCTCAGAGCAGGGTGTACACACTGTTCAAATGTGACCTGTCCCTCTCTCTCTCTCTTTCATTAAACAGCATTAAGAAGGGTAGAGGGCAAAGTATAGACTTGTATCTCTTGTGTGAGAAATTGAATCCTGTGCTCTGGCTGAGGGTAATGTTTATTCTGCCTGTTCAGTGGTGCCTCTGCCTCTGTTTAGTATTGAAGATCACGTCCCTTGTTCATCCCGGCTGTCCCTGTCCATGTCAGCTTCACTGCTTCTTATAATTGAACCAGCTGCCCTGGATGGTATATAGTGAGGACATTGGTGAGGTCATAGCCTTTGCCTGGGGCCCCTCCCATGGGTTCCTGTACTTTGTCACTTGCTCCGAAGATCTCATCTTCAGCTTGCACTTTGGACCCAGAGCTCTCCTGGCATCATGGCTGTTTAGGAGATCCAGGGTCTCTGGTGGAAGCTGGGAAGTTCTGGTTTCCTGGGTCCACACTCAAAGGCTGCTAAGTTTTGGAGATTTGAGGCCGGGCTTTGGTGTTCATGTTGGAAAGAAACCATTATGAGTAACTGATCAATACCTAGCCAAGCTGGGGTGCTCCTGCAGAACCCCAAGTGACCTCATCCTCAAATGTGAGCGCCTTATTTGGCTTTTTGCTCCTCTGCATTCAGGGATCGTGGATCATAGGCCTTGAATGAAATCACATCTGTATAAGGATATGGCAGATAAAGGGGGTCCCTGCCGTCACCTTCCAACCTTTGCTTTTGGACCATCGCGGTCATGTGATGTCTCCACAGATCGGCTCACTGTTGACTCCTGGGTCAGGGCTCTCGGTCAGACACGTCTGTAGTGTGCACACCTATAACTGAAACCACCAGTGCACGGCTGCAGCTGTGTCCAGAGGTGTTCCCACTGCTCTGCTTCCACTGTCTGCTGCTTTATATAAGCGGCATGTCATTTTCAGCTGTTTGTGGTGTTGGGCTGCTGTTTACAGTTTTGCCTGGAATTAACCACCCATTCCGATTGCCCCGGCTGAGAGGGTGCTCTCTCTTGAGGTGCCTGCTGTGGTTTCTACTCTGTTTTGATTTTCATGCTCCTTTCACCTTGATCAGGAGCCTTTCTTTCTTCCCCTCTTTACCCCCTTATGCGCCTGTGGATTGGTACATCAGGAACCACATTTCATTTTCTGCCCTAGACATGATTATTCTTTAAATTGTATTAAAATCATCATTTCGTTAATTTGATACAGAACCCTCACATGCACAAAGCAGAAACACCACTGGGTTCCACATGCCCTTTATTTTTGTGGATACAGGACTTTGGCTGCTCAGCGGTGCCCTGGTGTCACTCTGCTTTGTACCTGGTGGGTACACATTGTGCATCTGCCTCTCAGAGGAACCTGGCCTGTAAGAGGCAAGAGGGCGGAAACGGTCTTACAGCAAAGGTGGGGTGGGTGTTTTAGGAAATGGGATCCTGAATAGAGATGTGCTCTTATGAGGGTCCTCCTGATTTATTGAAGCCTCATTTGGGGTGTGTGAAAATAGAGCTCTTTAGCTAGGAGAACACTAGGCCCTGGACTCGAGCACAGATCTGTGAGATAACAATAAAAACAGGAGTTTAGGTGCTTCTCTTGACTGGGTTGACGTTGATGAGTCTGTGGGTTAGTGGTCTGCTAACTACCTTTTCTGATAGACTTTCCTCAAAGCAGCAGTGAAGTTCTGTCTGCACAGAGGAAGTTACTAGCGATCCACAGTAGAGAAGGAAGATGGCTCCACAGGCTAGGAGGTCCGTTCTGGGCAGAAAACGAGCCCCACCGTATTGCTCCCATCAGCCTATGAATGGACCTGAAACTACCTAACCCTTTGGTTTGAAACCAGGTCAGGTAGTGGGGCCTTTCTGAGACCTCAGCAGGGATGAATGAAGCAGGAGGCCTCACTCTCCGGTCTCAGCAACCATGTGGGCTTTCGGTGCAGCTCTGGAGCCCCTGGTTAAGGAGAGGTTTCCCTTTCTGAGTTGAGATTGTGTTAAGGTTGATGTGGAGGTGGCTGTGGGCTTCAGGGATCACCATTGGAGAGTGCATAAAACTGAAAATTGACTTGTTTAGAACACAAGGCTGGTGAGGTACCTCCTGCCTGCCCACCTGCCGGTAGCTGCTGAGCTCCATGAATAATAAACGTATTTGGCTAGATGAGGGAATATGAAAAAAGGCAGCCCCTGAAGCTCATGTCACCTGATCTGACTGATCTCTGAAGTTCCATTTTCAGTGTCTGGGGCTTGGTGGAAAGGGGATAGAGATGGGAACGGGTTCGGAGAGCCGTTCCTAGAAAAGTTTGTGAGTCCTGGTGTACCTGCAGGTAGGCAGTGCAGGTGAGGGCGTAGAGCACATGGCAGGAGAAAAAGAGATGACACATACAGAGGATGAAGGAGGGCGGCTCGGCCAAGAGAGGAAGCCAGCCAGTGGGAGGAGAGAGAGGGGACAGCTGGAGTAAGAGGAAGATGCAGAGAGGTGCAAGAAAGGGTGAAAAGAGGGGAAAGAGCAGAAGAGCGTGAAAGCTGTACCTCACTTTCAGGGCTTTTCTCTCCCCTCTGCTCCTCTGGCACAGGGAGCAAGCAGGCGATCCGGCAGAACAGCGCGCTTTTTGTGCTGTTAGAGCCTTCTCATTGAAGCTGTCAAGCCTCAACCCTTCACGGCAGCTCGTTCTATTTTTACATTGTGCAGAATTGAAATTAAACAAATGACCTGTGATGGCGTTTTCATGAAGATTTTATCCAGCACACCCACACAGCCAGTGCCGGGGTGGCTGAATATTTCGCATAATATTCAGTTTAATCAGATAAAAGGCATCCTCAAGAGAAGCCTGGGCTTGGAGAAGAGCTGCTTTGAGGAGGGGTGGACAGAAGCCAGAAAGGAACCTTGTCCACAGGCTCGCTTGGGCTTTAGCAGGAGAACTTCCAGTTAACTGAATTCTAGGGGAGCACAGTATTTCGCCTCCCATAACTTTTTTTTGAGGGGTGGGCATTGGTTTTGATTCCAGCCTTTTAGAGACTTTGTCCAATTCTCCTTTGAGATCTCATTAAAAAAAAAAGAATTCTGGTTGGCTGAACTTTCCCTGAGTGGAAGATCTGCTTAGGATTTGGGCGCTTGCTCTGTTGGATGGTCTGCTCAGGGAAGCTTGTGTGGATTTTGCTGGTGTGACAGTGCTTAGGTGGCAGGAATATCCACATTGTACATCTTGTTCCTGGTTAGAACACAGAGAAGACAATGCTTTGTTGGTTTAGACATGGTTGATTTAGACTTACTTCCTGAAGTCCTAGGAGCCTGAGTAGCAATTAAAATGCATGTTCCTTTGCCCATAACCATTCTTTGCTTAGTCAGTCATGTCCGTCTCTTTTCGACCCTATGGACTATAGCTCACCAGGCTCCTCTGTTCATGGACTTTTTCAGGCACGAATACTGGAGTGGGTAGCCATTTCCTCCTCCAGGGGATCTTCCTGACCCAGGAATCAAACCCGCCTCTCCTGCAGTGCCTGCACTGGCAGGCGGATTCTTTACTCCTGAGCCATCTGGGAAGCCATCCAACCATTCTTTGGGAGGGGGGAAAAAAAACCCAACAGTGCATATTAAGGGGACCAGTTAATAAGACAAGGTTGGTTGGGCAGATGTGAAAATGAAAGACAATTCAAAAGGCTTGTCCCTTCCCACACACATGTTTGTGTTTAATGGGGTATTTATGACCTCTTTTGCCATATGCATTGAATGTGTATACAGTTCATTGTTTCTTAACCTCTAAAATGCTGTTTTGACACGTCCAGCAGTCATGACTGGATAATTGTGCAGACTGTGGTTGAGTCAGTTCCGACTTCAAAGGAGTGAGGGATGGGACAGTGCGATTCAGAAAGGAGCTCTTCTTCCTGCCCGCTAGCCTTGTAGAGGCTGATCTTTCCCACCAGAACTAAGCAGGCTCACTAGTCAGAGAATATTCCCTGCAGTGACTATAAAAAGGTATCTTCATCTCTGATGCAGAGAGCAACTGAGAGCATCTACATGTGCCATATGGATGTGTGTTCGAATACCTGGGGAAACGAAGGATTGACAGTCCATTAAGAGAAAAGCAGAAGCCAGGTTCCTTCGTTTTTCTCTAATCGGGCATCCACATGTGTTTTCTCTCTGCATTCTTTCTTCTTGGCTGTCTGGTTCAGGCAATTTCTTTGGCCTGGCTTTGAAGCCAAGGAAATTGATAGGGAAATGTTTTATGCATCTTGGAGCAAAAGGGAAAAAAAGATGAACTCAAGTCAGGACTTCTTTTACTACCATCAGGTTCAAAGTGTGGCCTCCCAGATGTAAAGCCTCTGTCTCTCACTCAGACCTCCCAGCTGCATTGTGCATAGAATTGAACTTGATTCCTCATGTCAGCCCCACAGTCATGGGAGCCAAACATGACTTTCTATCATTGCTTCATCTTAGGTTCTTCCCAGACTTCTATGCTGGGACCCTGAGCTTTTCATGCTCAAGTCTTTATTTAACTGAATCCTCAGAACAGGTTCCTCAACTTGTTTGGAAGTAGAGAACTGATAGAAAGTCTTTATCTGAAAATTTCGCCTTTCCTGGTGAGGTTGACGTCACCATCCCATGAGTATAGACAGTAAACAAAAGTACCTTGAACTCCTCAGTGGTTTGCCATTTCCTTCTCTAGCGGATCTTCCCAACCTAGGGATTGAACCCAGGTCTCCCACATTGCAGGCAGACACTACCTTCTGAGTCACAAGGGAAGCCCTCTTTTTATTTTATTACTACTAAAATATCATTGTAGTGTGTGCTATTGCTCATAGAGCACTTATTTTATTGAATCATCATGAGAACTTTAAGTGGAATAAATTTTCATCCATATTTTATAGTTACTGGAACATACAGACATGATGTTGGAGATCACATCGACAGGAAGTGGTGGAGATTGGGCATCAGCCAATGTTCTATTTTTAAATACTATGATCCATTCTTAAATACCATGATGTCGTTCTCTCTCTTGTGGATGCTACTCTAAATTTTCAATGCCATCTTTTTTCTCATAGCCTTTCCCATCAGCTGTCATTAGTTCTCTTTCTCTGCAGGTGAGGGTGTAAGGAATTCCTTAAATATGGACACCCATGCAAAACTAGTTTAAGAAGTTGAGAACAGAGAGGCAGACTATATTACTTTCCTTGACACCTACTGTCTTTCCTTTAGGTTTTGGTATGTGAACCCACTGCCAAGTTTTCTTGACATTTAAGTCAAAGAAAATACTGAATGAAAGTTGGCATTATACCTACTCCTCATAACTATGATATCCCTACTTTCCTCATAGATTATCCTGAAGGAAGAGTTAGTTCTGCTCCAGCTGAACCAGTGGCTAAATAAATTTCTGTAAGGCAAAAATGAAAGAACTTGAGGAGGACTGCTACTTCCAAGAGACAGCTAAGCAAGTCCTGTTAGGATTCAAGTCTCTATAATTTGGCCTTTTGATGTCTTTCTTCATCTTGGCTGAGGTTGTTCCCTTCCGTTTGAATTCAGTTGGCAACAATCAATAGAGACTGTTAATTTCTGGTCCATCCTGGCTGCTCTTTTGCATGCACATGAAAGCACAAGCCCAGGTGAAGAAGGCTGGGATGATGGCTTTATTTAGCAGTTAGCTTACCCCAAGCTGAATGATAGATCATGGCTTGTCATGAAGCAGGAACACATTAGAATGGACAACAGGACGCTTTTCTTGAGTATTTGCCCAACGGAAGGTGAGATGAGAGGATTTCTGAAATTGGCTTTGAATAATCTTACCTATTTTCTTTCCTCCCCTGACATGATCATTCTTAGTACATCTGGATGCCTCCTGCACCTGAGCTCAGTGCTGGTGCCAGTTTTGACTCTTCAGACTCTTGTGTCTGAAGCCTGATATCTCTTAGCAACAGTCTAATTTAGGCACTGAGCCTTTGGGCATCCAAACGATACTGTGATCGTTTGGACAACTGGTCTTGGGAGAAAGTGGCACCCACAAGCCTGAAATCGGAGAGAAGAGAATACAGACATGAGCACTTTTTATGGATTTTATTCCTGGGTTGACAGTGGAAAGAAATGAGTTGATGGATGGAATGTGGGTTATTCTGAGCACTAATGAAGCATCCTTATCTCCTGTCCTTTTCTACTAGGGTATCATCTTTTGGGGCTTCCCAGGTGGCTCAGTAGTAAAGAATCCCCTTGTGAAGCAGGAGACACAGGCCACATGGGAGGTTCGTTCCCAGGTTGGAAAGATCCCCTGGGGGAAGAAATGGCAACCCACTCCAGTATTCTTGCCTGGAGAATCCCATGGACAGAGGAGACTGTCAGGCTACAGTCCATAGGGTCACAGTCAGACACAGCTTAGCAACTAAAACAATACAACAACCACCACCTTATCTTTACCCATTGTGGACAAGATGTAATGTATTCTCACCACAATTTCATTCTCTTCTTGTTTATTTCTGTCATTTTTTGAACCGTCTCCTGTTTATACTCCTGCAACAAACATTTGTTAAACAAGAAACTGAATGGGTGCTGGGAATACCCAGTTGAATACAATCTTTCTTTCTTCAAAGAGCTCATGGTCGAGTGAGGAAGGTAAGCTGAGTGGAAGAGTCAGAGACAACTTGTTAATGGCTCTTAAGAGGTAAGAATAAGGCAATACAGAAATAGAGAGTCAAACAGCCCAGGAGAAGCCGAGAAGGCTTTTTCAGAAGAGGTTATATTTGAGCTGGGGCTTTAAAGGGAGAGTAGACAGGTTCCAGATGAGAAAGGGTGAAATTGTATTTTGGTCAGATAGCCTGTGCAGAAACAAGAAGTTGTGGGGTGTTTGATGCTTCAGACCACGGGGTGTGCTGCAGGAGGGCTTATGAGGACAGAGCAGTGAACTTGGAGTTGACTCTTAAGGTCCCGTTTCACAGCTGAACCTCAGAGAGGCAAGGGGGAGCCCTGAACACTCTCTAGGAGGAGAATGAGAAAAACAGATGAGTGTATTTGGGAGACTTAACTCGGGCAGCGATGTGGGGAGTAACCAAAACACGGGGAGTCTGAAAGCCAGTTGACATCAAGGGGCTGCTGAGTGTCCAGGTGAGGTTTGAGATGAGTCTGAGCTCTGGCAAGAAAGGTTGGAGTAGACTCTCCGGATTTGAGAATTAGTTTTTCAAAAGAGTCATCACAATTTGGTAGTAGGTGGATGGTGGAGGCTGAGGGAGGGAGGAGCCACGGCTTGCGTTAGTGTTCTAGCTTGATGTTATCCTAACTAGGTCAGGAGCTGCAAATTCAGATATGATGTTTCAGAAAAGAAGCAGAGTTGAAAGGGAAGATAATGAGATCAGAGTCTGAACAGGATGAGGATTGAAAAGAGGCTGTTGGAGTAGAGATGCAGGGGGTCGTTCGTAAACTCGGCCAAAACGGTTTTAATGAAGTCATGAGGGAAGATGGAGCAAGAGGAGGCGGGTGCTCTTGCCCAGAGTTGAGGAGTTGAAGGCAGCAGGGAGTTAAGGGACACTGCTCTCAACATTTGAAGAAAAGGAGGACATTTAGAAGAGAAGTAGGAATAAAAACAAGATTATTTAAATGATGAGAAGCACTTGAAAATGCCTGTCCATAAAGGGGGTCAGCTAGTTAGAAAGGGAGAGATTAAAGATACAGGAAAGAGACAGCTAAGAGCAGGGTTTCTAAGAACTCAATAGGCAATACAATCTATTAAAAAATTAAAAGTAGATGGATAGAAGAGATTAAATTTGTAGAGGGAAGAATGAATAAGAACCAATATTATAAACAACAAAGTCCTGCTGTATAGCACAGGGAACTATTTGCAATATCCTGTGATAAACCATAATGGAAAAGAATATATACACATTTATGTATATATATTATACACACACACGAAACTGGTATATATACTGGTGTATATACCAGATATATGTCACTTTGTTGTACAGGAGTAATTAATTAATACAATGTTGTAAATCAACTATACTTCAATAAGATATTTTTTCAAAAGAACCAATATTATTTATGGCCTGCTAAGCATTGTGTTCGGAGAAGGCAATGGCACCCCACTCCAGTACTCTTGCCTGGAAAATCCCATGGACGGAGGAGCCTGGTGGGCTGCAGTGCATGGGGTTGCTAAGAGTTGGACATGACTGAGTGACTTCACTTTCACTTTTCACTTTCATGCATTGGAGAAGGAAATGGCAGCCCACTCCAATGTTCTTGCCTGGAGAATCCCAGGGACGGGGGAGCCTGGTGGGCTGCTGTCTCTGGGGTTGCACAGAGTCGGACACGACCGAAGCGACTTAGCAGCAGCAGCAGCAGCAGCAGCAAGCATTGTGTTGGGGCTTCCCAGGTGTATCAGTGGTAAAGAATCTGGCTGCCAATGCAGGAGACATGGGTTCAATCTCTGAGTCGGGAAGATCCCCTGGAGGAGGGCATGGCAACCCACTCCAGTATTCTTGCCTGGAGAATCCCATGGACAGAGGAGCTTGGCAGGGCACAGTCCATGGAGTCGCAGAGTCATACACGACTGAGTGACTGAGCACATGTAAGCGTTATGTTAGGTATCTTACATTTATTAATTGATTGATTGAATTCTCATTAAGACCCTATAAGGGGAAAGAAGGAGTGCCCCTTTCTTGGGAAAAATAGGAAAGTAGCAAATGATGATTGCTGCTTTCAAAAGTGCTCATGTGAAGGACCACTGGGTGTCACTTCAAGAGATAACTTCGGGGTGACTTTAAGAGGTAACTTCTGTCTCCTCTAGGAGGTGAAGTCATTTTCTGAGAATAAAGTAGGAAGTGGGGTGGTGAGTTGAAGAATGGAGAAGTTTCAAGGTGATTGACTTGGAGGAGGCGGGTGCCATTGCCCAGAGTTGAGGAATTGAAGGCAGCAGGGAGTTAGGGACACTGCTCTCAACATTTGAAGAAAAGGAGGACATTTAGAAGAGAAGTAGGAATAAAAACAAGATTTTTTTTAATGACGGGAAGCACTTGAAAATGCCTGTCCATAAAGGGGGTCAGCTAGTTAGAAAGGGAGAGATTAAAGATACAGGAAAGAGACAGCTAAGAGCAGGGTTTCTAAGAACTCAATAGACAATAGAATCTATTAAAAAATTAAAAATAAATGGATAGAAAAGATTAAATTTGTAGAGGGAAGAATCACCTTGGAGAAGCCAAGGTGATTGTGGATAAGCCAAAAGGTTTCTGTATAGAGCTGATCCCTGGGCAAAGCGAGCAGCTGGTTGGATTTCTCTCTGGGAGGAGATGTACTGGAAAAGTTTGGCAAAACCACTTGGCATCAAGAGTGCGGGTGAGACTGTTCTCGAGGAGGGTGACCTAGAGCCAAGTGAAACCAAAAGATGATCAATAACCTGAGAGAATGAGGAGACAGAAGAAGAGGTTGAAGGGAGGAATAGAGTGAGAAATTTCAAAGAAAAGGGTTGGAGTTTGAGATCCTGGTGACACATCTCAGAGGTCCTTTGAGATTCTAGGGTTGATATCTGGATAAGAGGATGCATGTCAGTGACCATCCCCCTTAAATTAGCATTGCCTTAATTGTACTATCAAAAGATGGAGCTGTTTATTGTTGGGTAGGTGACCAAGATGGAGAAGGCAATGGCAACCCACTCCAGTACTCTTGCCTGGAAAATCCCGTGGACAGAGGAGCCTGGTAGGCTGCAGTCCATGGGGTTGCTGAGTCGGGCACAACTGAGTGACTTCACTTTCACTTTTCACTTTCATGCATTGGAGAAGGAAATGGCAACCCAGTCCAGTATTATTGCCTGGAGAATCCCAGGGACAGAGGACCCTAGTGGGCTGCCGTCTATGGAGTCGCACAGAGTCGGACACGACTAAAGCGACTTAGCAGCAGCAGCAGGTGACCAAGAAAGGCTGTGAATTCAACACTGGATAGTCCTCATCCATCTGGGATTAGTTAAGTGTGGGCCTCACTGGAAACAGAATACTGTGTTGGATGACATCTTATATGTCAAATCTGCCACTAGGTTTTATGAGGATGTACAGTTGTAGACCCCAGTTAACAATATTTTGAAAACTTTCTAAAACATATGATTGTAAGCTTTTTCCACCTGGGACTTTTGAAAGTCCAAGCCATAGAATCTTTTTTTGGAATGAGCTTTTAAGTTAAATATTGCCTTAAATTTGTCCTTAGCTCTGACTTCATAGGGCTTCCCTGGTGGCTCAGATGGTAAAAAAATCTACCTGCAATATAGGAGACCTGGGTTTGATCCCTGGGTTGGAAAGATCCTCTGGAAGAGGGCATGGCAACCCATTCCAGTATTCTTGCCTGGAGAATCCCTTTAGACAGAGGAGCCTGGTGGGCTGTACAGTCCACGGTGGAGCAACTAAGCACAGCACTGGCTTCATGAAATTTTATGTTCATGAAGTGACTTTTTTAGACCATTCCCCATCCCTCCACTCCAGCCAGGTAACAATGGTTTCCATTTTCATCCAAGCTGACATTCCATAGGGTTGATAACTGAGCCACATGTTTTCTATAAGTATTGTCACCAGAAGCCAAGCAAATGACGGACCTGCTGAGGCAGACAAAAGATCTTTCTGTCATTCATGGAACAGTATCAGTGGGCTATCTGGCCCTTTCTGCTTGTCCTATTAGAGTTGTCTATGCCTTGTCTATCCTGACTCTCTGAGCCCCATGCCCAGGCTCAGCCTCAGATGACCCCCGACTTCCCACCCTGTTTCTAGGTGTCGCTTGCTTCATCATCACAACATCTGTATTTTGGTGCGGCTGCATGTCTCTGTTCTACATGCAGATCAAACGAACACAAGTCTCTAGGTATCTGTGAACAGCTGGTGTCATCCAAAAAGAGCTTTAGAAATCAGGAGTTTCATCTGCCTGTTTATTTGTTTAACTCAATCATAGAGCACCAGAGCAAGGTTTTAAAACATCTTTGTCAGTCTGTTATCCTTTCTTCCAGATATTTCTGACTTCTTCCATTACTGTTCCCGGAGGAGACTAAATGTAAGGCTTCGACATGGATACAGACACATTACCCACTAAACAATAAGAGTGTCCTGATAATTCAGTCTTTCCTTCATTTTATGATAAATTCTGGATAAGAAATATTAAAAATTAGGATCTCAGTTGCCTTCTTTGTCTTTACTTTTGTGTATTCCTGGCTATTTAGGAGCCTAGAATCATCTCTTCTAACCTTTTACAGATAAGGAGGAAAATGAGGCTCAGAGACAAGTCAGTCATCCAAGTCCATAAAACTGGTTTTTGTCAGACCTGGGTGGGACCAGCGCCCCCATCTCAGCAACAGAATCTCCAGGGCCTGGAGAAGCCTATTTTGAAGAAGGGTAGCCTGGTGTTCCCATTTTGGTGACAGCTTGCAGGGCTGCCTGTTCAGTATTCTGGTCCTCAGTTTGCCTTCCATGTAGATCTTGTAATGTTTTCATCCTGCGCTCCCTCCTGTCTCTTCCTCCCCTGGTTGTCTGTGGGTATGTGTTTAAAGGAGAGCAATCTGAGCAGGTAAATTTTGTTTTACTACCACACATTACAAAAAAAAATCATATACAGGGGACTTCCCTGCCAGTCCAGTGGCTAAGACTCCACACTCCCAATGCAGGGGGCCTGGGTTCAACCCCTTGTCAGGGAACTAGACCCCACATGTCACAACTAAGGCACAGCCCCCAAAATAAATAAATAAACTTTAAAATTCGTGTTCATAAATGTGAGCTGGGGCTTCCCTGGCCATCCAGTAATTAAGACTTTGCCTTCCAATGCAGGGGGCATGAGTTCAGTCCCTGGTTGGGGAACCTGTGATCCCATATGCTGCATGGCAGGGCCAAAACAAGGGGAAAAAAAAAAAAGATAATTGTGAGCTGACCTTTTCTACATCAGTTTTGGTCTCTTACATAGCAGAGAGGCTGTAACCAGGCATAGCAGCAGTACAGTTTGTCTGATGTTATAGCTGGAAAGGTTGGGGGTGGGGATGAATTTTCAGTAACATGTGCACAGATTTCCCTGGTGACTAGGCATCGATCACCCAGCTTCTGGCCTGCTAAGGTGTCGCACAGTGTCCCTGTATGACCTGCCCCAGCAGGGGAATCTGAGTCAGTGCTTTCCCTTTCAGAAAAAGTGGAAATTCTCCCAGGTTACTGCCTTGTCAGTCTGTTTGATGGATTCCCTGGTGGCTCAGACAGTAAAGAATCCTCCTGCAATGCAGGGGACCCAGGTTCAATCCCTGAGTCAGGAAGATCCCCTGGAGAAGGGAATGACAACCCACTCCAGTATTCTTGCCTGTAGAATTCCATGGACAGAACAGCCTGACGGGCTACAGTGGGGTCTCAAAGAGTCGGACTCGACTGAGAGACCAACACTTTCACTTTACTTTTTTTCACTTTATGCTTAGGGCTGCAGAAGCTGGTACTAAGCAAATGTCTCTGACTCTCAGACTTTCTTCATTCCTCAGCAAAGGCGTGCTGAAACAGGGTAAAACATGCTTAGAAAGATGGAAGTCTTCAAGGTATATCTCTTATATATATAGATGGGAGAGGATCATTTGACCATAAATAAGAAAATATATGGAAACCAGTTAAACAGCCCATAGGAAAATTATGGAAGTCTGTTGAGAAAGTTTCCTGGTCTCCCTTCTCTGTCTCCTTAGAACATGAGTTAATAACCTATATTGTGGAACCCTCAAAGAAATCACCCAGGCTCTTTTTGCCAGAGCTTGAGGTCCCTAACAGTTTAGCTCTACAGAACACATGGTCATTCTGAGAATTGTTTCCTATTGGCTGATTATTTTGTTTTCTGATTTGGTTTTCCCAGGGAGAATCCCATCTGGACAAAATGTCATTTAACAGCCTTGTAGCCATCCATGTTAATAGCTTTACTGAGTGTGTATTTGGACATGCTAGCTGTGAAATGTGAGATGTGTTAAGGCGTTTCAGTATATTGATGGTCTCTATGCTTTGAAAGTTTTCCTGGTCTTGTTCAAATGCTACTAACTGCTTCCAAAATGTTATGAAGTATGTGTTTGTTGTCTGGATTGTCCCTATGTTATCTGTGCTATTGTTTCCATCTGTTCTTAAATTACTCATTCAGTAATTTTCTGTTTTGTCTGCCCAGTTATCCCCTGCCCCAGTCAAACTGAGTCTAGTTTTCCAAGAAGGGCCATTGTACTGTGGAGTCTCAGAGACGGAACACAAAGTAAACAGGACTTACTACCCAGAGGCCCCTTCTCTTCTCATGAGAAACCACTGTCTGTGTTGAACTCTTAACTGAAACCACAGTCCAGAGTTTCAAGGAGCCACCTCTCAAACATGGATATCATTAAAGTTCAGAGATTTCCAACCACAGATTTACTATCTTTGGAATGAAAGCTGGAGAGCAGCCTAAGTCACGTCTAACGCAGGAAGGGAAGTTAAAGACAGTCTTGGCATCCTTCAGATCGCTGACCCTACAGGTATGACAGCCTGTACCTCTCTTTGGTTAATAGCCTCCTGGAGCACTTGTCTGCCATTTGATTAAATTATTGCAAAGCAGCTACCAGGTACCCTCTGCTTTTGTTTCCAGATCACCCCAGTGTAGGGCTGATGGGCTGTCACTCTGTGCTGAGTGCTTAGCAACAGATGTGGGAGAGCCAACCCTAGGAAGGAACTGTATAAAACACCACTTAAAGCTCTGTCGCTTAGTTGCCACAGCCTAGGTGGGACATGATGGCATCTCTCTTTCTCCGTGTCACATACAGCAAGAAAATACTCTTCTGTGAGTGAACTTCCCTCAGAGAAGACACAGTGTCAATAAAAGCTATCCATTTGACCTTGGCATTGATCCAGGTCTGGTCTATATCTGAAGGATTATCATCCTCTTCATCAATGTCATCAATGATTTTTATTGAAAACTGTATCATGGACCAAACTCTTTGCTAAGCACAGTGCATTCCTGGTCTCACTTAGTTTACAACACCATCCTGAGTCAGTGCTGGTAATTTTCTAATTTCACAGATAAGAAAACCAAGATTTGGGGGACATAAGGACTTCCTCAAAGTTATTTAACTAGCATTCAGAGCTGAGATTTTAATCTAGGTCTGATTTCAAGCCTGAGCTTCCAACACAACTGTGTGACATGAAATAAAGCTCTCGGAAACTATTTACCAGACATTGCCTCCGTCAAAGGTTTGAAGTTAGGCTTATGGAGGTGGCGGTACAGAGACGCATGAGATGCCTCCCATCCTCACGTCACTTTAAGAGTTGCTGGGCAAGAGGTCATTTAAAAATAATTAAGAAAACACTAAGTACCCAATATGTGAAGCATAATAAATATTGTATTAATAAGGAGGGGAGGTTTCAAAGAAAGCAAAACTCACATGGGACCTTGAACAGTGGGCAAGGTTTACATAGATGAAAAATAAGTGGGAAAAGTATTTCAGACAAGGAGGGTGATATGAACAAAACATAAGGATGAGCAAGTTCAAGGCGTGTGATATTGTTGAAGAGTAGAGAATATTTGGGGCTGGGGCAGATGGTATTATCCATGAATGAAAGTTTTGTGTGCTCATCTGTTTTATCAGAGATGTTCGATGTGAAAAAGGAAATGGCAACCCACTCCAGTGTTCTTGCTTGGGAAATCCTATGGACAGAGGAGCCTGGTGGGCTATATCCATGGAGCTGCAAAAGAATCAGACACAACTTAGCAGCTAAGACCTGCTAAGTTTAAATATGCCAAAAATATTTTCAAGAGTAAAGGATATTTTCTTACCTCTGTTGTTGCTTTAAAAATATCATGAAAAAAGATAAAATTATTATGCCCAAATATCGTTAATAAAAGACAAAGTGAAAGTTATTATATATCCAGGGTTTCTCTGAGAGAGAGACATTATATATTGGCTTCTAATTTAAAATTGTTCATTTTATCAAACATGATTTGGTTGGCTTTTTATAGTTTACATAAAACAAAGTTGATTTTCCTCAATTCTGTGATTCAGATATTTCCCACATCGAGCAAATAATGAAATTTGAATTTATAAAAAAGAAAGGTGTTTAAAGAATGTCTACTCTTCGGAGGTGTTCTGGAGGAAAAGAGTGAGACATAAGGTTGAAAATGTAGATTATAGCCTCACTGATATCAGGCTCAGGAGCTGGGACCTTCTCTTGTAAACTCAAAATATTCACTCTGTTGTCTGGGAGTTATCAATGGATTTTAAAACCTTCTCTGACAAATTTTCAAACTGGTTGCCTCTGTCATGTCCCCCTATCTTAAGTTTTTCTGGAGTTCACATCAAGGGGTAGGTATTCCTCTGACAAAGACATCCATTTATCTATATGGAGAATGCCCATGTCTAAGGGATGGGGGAAGAAGGAAAGCCTATGAAAAAGTCAGGGACTGCCCTCGTTGTCCAGTGGGTAAAATGCTGCCCTCCCAATGCAGGGTGCCTAGGTTCCATCCTTGGTCAGGGGATTAGATCCCATATGCCGCAACTAAGGACTTGCATGCTACAACTAAAGATCTTGTGTGCCACAGCTAAGACCTGGTGCAACCAGATAAATATATCTTTTTTAAGTCAAAGAACGACTGATTGGGGAATTGGGTTACTGTCAAGTCACCAAAGCTCAGAAGTAGAGAGTTTGAAGAAAGTGAGGAGGAGAGGAGATCATGGGGTTAGGATGCAACAGAGAAGAAAAGGAGACTGCAGACCAAGAGGAATTTGATGATTGAATTTGATCTCAGAGAACAAACACATTTCCGTAATGCAGTGGGACAGCAGCCCTATTGCAGTTCCCTGCAATGAGCAAAAGGAGGGATGATGGTCACCATAGCACAGGCTGCCAATTTTACAAGGTCAGTGGCCAAAGCAGAGGAAAATGAAAATATTAGTAACAGGGGCAGAGAATTAATCCAAAATTCTGCTTTCTCAAAGTGGGCTAAACATTCTTGAAGATGTAGGTTATAGACAGAAGAATAAACTGAAGAATTGGAAAGAAAAGACTTAACAACTTTTTGTTGCAAAGATAGAAGTGAGCTCTGCCAGTCCACTGGGATAGTATAGCATCATATTCTAATGATACCTGGATGAGAACAACTTTTAAAAACCGGCTCTTTTCATTGGTGCATTTACTACCTCCTTCTCATACCCTCCCTGCTGCTGCTGCTGCTGCTAAGTCGCTTCAGTCGTGTCCGACTCTGTGCGACCCCATAGACGGCAGCCCATCAGGCTCCACTGTCCCTGGGATTCTCCAGGCAAGAACACTGGAGTGGGTTGCCATTTCCTTCTCCAGTGCATGAAAGTGAAAAGTGAAAGTGAAGTCGCTCAGTCGTGTCCGACTCTTAGCGACCCCATGGACTGGAGCCTACCAGGCTCCTCCATCCACGGGATTTTCCAGGCAAGAGTACTGGAGTGGGGTGCCATTACCTTCTCCGCATACCCTCCCTGCTCCCCCCCAACTCAGTTCTCTGCCCTTAAACACGTAAGTCCATATTATCCTTAAGCTCACCTTGATGGTGACTGTATGGCAATGATTGTTCATTTATCTTTGGAACCATTGTTGTATTTACAACACTGTAAAGAGATTTCTATTTGGCTGTTTTTCTTCAGATTTCTATCTTCATGACTTAGGACTTTTAGATTACTGAGGTTTTTCTTCTTTTCTTTCATAAAAATGAATGAATGAATGAATAGTTGAGACAAAAATGTGCCCACTCAGGAACATACATGTATGTGTGCATATATGTACATCTGAAACACAATAACATCTCTGTGTTAAATATTAGGGTTGGGTTGAGTAAAGTAAAAAAGTAAATTAAAGAAAAGTAAGTAAAGAAATTGGAAAGAAGAAAAAGTAAAGGAAAAAATCTTACTTCTTTACTAAAGAAGAGTAAAGTCATAGGCCCTGTTGTCGGACACATTCACTCTTTAGGGAAGAAGTTAGATTTGCACTCAGTTCATCTCTGATAGGAGTACGACATTGACAGAAATATGTACAGATGCTTTAGTAATAGAGAAGAGGAGCACCCAACACTCCTGGGAGTCTGGAGAAACATTTTCTGGAGGGGGTGATGCTTAAGCGTTTAGGATCCGTTGAAGGATAATAGAGAGCAGGGACTTCCCTCGTGGTCCAGTGGTTAAGACCCCGGGCTTCCACTGCGGGGTACATGGGTTCCATCCTTGGCAGGGAACTAAGATCCTGTGTTCGATTTGGCACAGCCATAAAAGAGAGAGAGAAAGAGTACAGGCAAAGAAAAGTGGGGAGAACCTTCTAGGTAGAGCAAACCAAAGCAAAGCGACAGGGGCCAAAGAAAGTGTGGTTTTCATAGGAAGCATTAAGGGTTTTAGAATTACACAAGTGAAATATGAGAGGTGGTTTGAAGGAGATAAGATGTCTTGGTAGGTGCACTTGATGAGGTTACGAGGGACCTTATATACATGCTAAGATCCTTAGACTTTATTCTAAGGGCAAGGGAAGGCTACTGAGGAATTTGAACAAGGTAATGTCATAATCATATTTATGTGCAGATCTAGTCTGGTTGCAAATGATTGCGTCAAGAAAGTAGTCCAATTAGAAGTATCTGTTTTCAATTTACCAAAAAATCAATATCAGCTTACACAAATATGTGATAGTATTTTTCGTGCAATAAGAAGCCCAGAGAAAAGTGGTTCCTGGCATTGGTTTAGGCAGTTGAAGACCCAGGGTCGTTTCCACTATACTATCCTCTCCAGTTTTGCCTTTGATCCTCACGCTGCTACTTTGTGGTCATGAGAAGGTTGTTCCAGCTCACATATCAAGTTCATGTTCAAGGTGGAGAGAAGGGGAATGTGGTGGTGCCAGTGCTGTCTGTCCCTTTTTAAGAAAGCCTAGGTTTTCCAGAAGCTTCCCAGCACACTTGCCTTCCTGTGTCATTGACCAGAGCTGGAAAGACCCACCACTGGCTGCAAAGGAGGCTGAAAAAAGTATTTATTCTTTTCCGCTTCCATAATACGTAAAGGCACGGAAAGAGGGCATTTGAAATGAGTGTTGAAGTAGCCAACTTACAGTGTGTGCCACAGAGGTTTATCTCTATCTGAGGCTTGGAGATTAGACTGCTTTCCATTAATAGCAACCTGTGCCAGGCAGTAGAGGTGGCAAAATACCCAACCCCAAGAAAAGCAGTGGGACTTCCCTGGTGGCTCAGTGGTTAAGAGTCCACCTGCCGGTGCAGGGGACATGGGTTCCATCCCTCGCCTGGGAAGATCCCACATACCTTGGGGCAACTAAGCCCATGAACCATAGGCTACTGAGCCAGTGTGCCCCCACTGGAGAGTAGCCCCTGCTCACCACAACTAGAGAAAGCCCATGTGCAGCACAACCAAAAATTTAAAGAATAAAAATAATGATTCTTAAAAGAAGCAAAGAGGTGGACACGTCTCTTAGCTGTTAGAAGAG
Organism: Bos indicus; assembly: GCF_029378745.1. NCBI lineage: Eukaryota > Metazoa > Chordata > Mammalia > Artiodactyla > Bovidae > Bos > Bos indicus. The sequence goes on from NC_091774.1 coordinate 34,381,351, forward strand.
ACAAAGCCGGATGGGGAAGGGCAGTGTCTCGTGGCCGTTGAAGGAACAGGAACTTCCTGGGGTAAGGGAAGTGAGGCACTTGGACCAAGTCCTTTAAATCTGAATTCTTTCCTCCCACAGGGATTGGGTCTGGGCTGCTATCTCTGCTCATCCTGTGTCCAAGTCTTGCTGTGTTTTAGAATTACCATGGGGTTTTGGAAACTCAGTAACTGCTACTTAACTAAAGTAACATGTGTGGAATTATTGCAGTTCACTATTCTTGTAGTTCAGTTCTGCAACTGTTACACCCACAGAATTTGCGTGGGATTCCACCTACCATATTAATCAGCGTGATGGTTTTCCCTCCCACCCATTTCTACTTCTTGATCATTCCCAAGAACTGCTCTAAAAGAACCCCAGTGCCTACCTTGACAAATAAACCTCACTTCCCTTCGATCATTCCTCCTCAGCTTCTGAATTCCTCTGACAGTATAATAAATAGATCCAATAAGATAAAATTATTGCATTCATTTCCTTTAGGCTGATTTATCTTGGGAAGCACCTCCTCTGTCTTGTCTATCTGTGTCACACCAGGATGATAGCTGTTATGAAAATCCAAAGATAAATGGCTCAAAACGTCGGCAGCCAAATTCCAGAATTTATCTCACTTGTGCAAACCGAATGATCAATCTCCAGTTTGATGAGTCGTTCTGGGTAGACCAAGCATTAATGCTGGGAAGGAGGAGTGTGTGCCGCCTGCAGGAAGCAGGGAGGTTCCATCGGAGGAACTGAGTCACAGGGCCTCTGGAGTGTGACATCTCAGTGGTAACGTCATCACAAAAGAGGAGAAGGGGTCTCTGTCACCAGGGAAGTGAGGTGCTGGTCTGGGAACATTAGAAGCAGCAGTTCTGGAGGCAGGGAAGCAAGCTGTAAGGGAAGGGGGCATTGTCAACACGCCCTGTTGTCTTGAGTTACCTCAGTGACGGACCTCTGAACTGGACATGCTCCCTGCCCTGTGTCCTCAAGGACCATCCAGAATAGCTGGGAGCTAGTATATACTTGTGGAGAAGGCAATGGCACCCCACTCCAGTACTCTTGCCTGGAAAATCCCATGGACGGAGGAGCCTGGTAGGCTGCAGTCCATGGGGTCGCTAGGAGTCGGACACGACTGAGCGACTTCACTTTCACTTTTCACTTTTCACTTTTCACTTTCATGCATTGGAGAAGGAAATGGCAACCCACTCCAGTGTTCTTGCCTGGAGAATCCCAGGGACAGGAGAGCCTGGTGGGCTGCTGTCTCTGGGGTCGCACAGAGTTGGACACGACTGAAGCGACTTAGCAGCAGCAGCAGCAGTATATACTTGGGCTTCCCTGGTAGCTCAGCTGGTAAAGAATCCACCTGCAATGCAGGAGACCCCAGTTCGATTCCTGGGTCAGGAAGATCCCCTGGAGAAGGGATGGGCTACCCCCTCCAGTAGTCATGGGCTTCCCCGGTGGCTCAGATGGTAAAAATCTGCCTGCAATGTGGAATACCTGCGTTCGATCCCTGGGTTGGGAAGATCCTCTGGAGGAGGATGTGGTAACCCACTCCAGTATTCCTGCCTGGAGAATCTCCATGGACAGAAGTGCCTGGCAGGCTACAGTCCATGGGGTCCCAAAGAGTCAGTCAGTGTGTACTTAATGATTCTCTGTTTTTCTCTACATGAGTGGCCCTAACGCAGGGTGTGCATGCGCTCAGTCGTGTCTGACTCTGTGACCCCATGCTCCGTAGCCTGCCAGGCTTTTCCGTCCATGGAATTTTCCGGGCAAGAATACTGGAATACTGGAGGAGAATTCCTCCTTCAGGGGATCTTCCCGACTCAGGGATCAAACCCATGGCTGAGCCACTGGGGAAGCCCCCTATGCTAGGGAATGGAGAGGAAAGGTTAGCTATCCAAAGGCAAGACTCACAAAAGATACTAAACTTGAATGAAATGGATTTTCCTTCTCGGCCATGTGCTCCTAGCTGAAAGAGGGCATCTGTGTGAATCACAGTTGTTCTGACCGTTTGAATGTCACTCCTCTGTGCTTTATTATTTTTTTAATAACTTTTTTTTAGGCCACTCTGTGCTTCATGCAGGAGCTTAGTTCCCCAACCAGGTATTGAATCCATGCCCCCTGCATTGGGAGAACAGAGTCTTAGCCACTGGACCGCCAGGGAAATCCCTCCTCCATGCTTTAAATTAAGAATGGAAAAGCATACAGCAGGCATTCAGAGCTGCTGTGTCACCACCTTTTTCTCCACTTAGCACAGATGCATGGCTTCTCCTACAGGCACAAAGCCAAGGGCCTGTGTGTTGTATGGCAGCAGTCCCCAACCTTTTTTGGCCCAGGGATTGGTTTCATGGAAGACGAATTTTCCACAGGTGGGGGTGGGGGTGGTTCAGGAGGTAATGGGAGCGATGGAAAGTGGCAGATGAAGCTTCGCGTGCTCGCCAGCTGCTCACGTGTGCTGTGCGGCCTAGTTCTTAACAGGCAGCGGACGGCACAGACCCTCGGTCCCCGGGAATGGGGACTCCTGTTGTGGTGGACGGAACTCTGGACTTGATAATAGTTATCAAAGGTCCCACTTACTGAGCATATTCTGTGTGCTAGTGACATGGTGGAAGCTATCATCTTCCCCACTTGCTTCTAAAGACAGAGGCTTGGAGACCCTGATTAACTTGCTCAAAATCATGGCATTTGTAAGAGGCAGACTTGGCATATTGGAGCCCAGTTTCAGGTGGCTCCAAGACCATGTTTTCTAGTCTTGTGACACTCTGTGTCTCAGAAACCAGAAGAGTTCATTTGGGTTTCCAGCTCTGCTACTTCCCGAGTATTTCCTCTCTCTGGCCTTAGTTTATTCATCTGTCAAATGGGGGTGGGGTGGGGTAGGGATGGTTAGGCCAGGTGTTTCCTGACATTTCTATTAACTCTCAAGTTCTGTGCACTCTGTCCTTAAGCAAGATTTTCATCAGCATCGTCTTAATCAATCTAGATGTAGGGGGAAAGATAAGAGAAATTATTTAAGAAAAATTTTTTTTTATTTTTGGCTGTGCTGGGTCTTCATTGCTGTATGGGCTTTCTCTGGCTGTGACCAGTGGGGGCTACTCTCTAGTTAAGGTGCCCAGGCTTCTCATTGTGGTAGCTTCTCTTGTAGGGCTCTCAGGCTTCAGTCATTGCAGCTCAGGGCTCAATTGCACTGTGGCGTGTGGGATCTTAGTTCCCAGACCAGGGATCGAACCTGTGTCCCCTGAATTGGCAGGTGGATTCTCAACCACTGGACCACCAGGGAAGTCCCAAGAGAAATTCTTCATTTATTTAATTGCTAGCAATGGAGTGCCTCCATGGGGATACAGCAGAGGCCAAGCTGTCATGGTCTGGCCTTTGGAATGTAGCAGTAGAGCCTGGAAAACAGACATGGAATATGTTACAAGCATTGAGTGTTATGCAGAAAGATAACAGTGTATGAGACACTGCTGAGGCTAATTCACGTGAACCCGATCCAGTCAGTTCCATGAATGTCTGCATGTTTCCCAAAGCCAGCACGTGTTAGAGTTTTCACAGCAGAGTGTAACAGGCACACTATGCTGTCTTCAGTTCCTATTATTCTGTCCTTTTTTTTCTCACATAACCTAGTTTCAGGGGGGAGTTGTGGGAAGAGCATGAAGCATTGTACTGTGTCAGCCTCAAGAGGGACAAGGGAAGATGGCAACAAGGAGGAAGGGAGGGAGGGAGCAGGGCTGGAAAGCAGTGTTAGGGGAATGGAATAGGTTAAACCCGTGGGTTATGGCTTAAGAACATCTTTCAATTACTCAGTGCAATAGAAAGGGTATGAAAGGCTAGAAGGGAGAGAAGACAAGAAACACAGATTCATAGTATCTCTGATTTGGAAGCAACCCAATGAGACATGGGCTCCGACCTCCTCTAATTACTTGAATCCCATCTACAATATCCCAGCGAGGCTTTCTAACTTGAAAGCTTTCTTTGGAGGTAGCTGTCTACCTCCCAAGGCAGGCCATTGGACTGGGGGCACGGCTCAGGCTCAGGGGAGGGGCCCTTCTTTCAGTTGAGCTGATTTTTTTTTTTTTTTTTTAATCTTCTATTGTCTGGCTTTAATTCGGCCCTTCTGGATTTCGTTAAGTTGATTCCGGTTTTGTTTCTCGTTTCCTTTGAGTCCTTCAAGTATTTCAAAGTGGCTACCACGTTCCCCTATGGCTTCACTACCGTGCCCCAGAGACCCAACCTTGATTTTTTTTTTAATTAAACACGATTTGTAAGCTTTTGATTCTCTGCCCCAGCCTCGTTGTCCTCTGGAAGCACTTCACTTGGTTGTTGTTTAGTCGCTCAGTCGAGTCTTTTGCTACCCCGTGGACTGTAGGACTGTAGCCCACCAGGCTCCTCTGTCCATGGAATTTCCCAGGCAAGAATACTGAAGTGGGTTGCTATTTCCTTTTTCAGCGAATTTCTGGGCCCAAGGATCGAACCCGTGTCTTCTGCATTGCAGGCGGATTCTTTACACTGTGCCAACAGGGACTCTTGTTGGTGGTGACCCCTTAAAAAGTGGAACCCCAAGAACTGAGCACCATATTCCTGGGAAACCAGCTGAAGAGTAGAGCAGGCATTCAGACATTTGAACATGGATGGAGCCCAAGGTCAACTTCATCTTTTTTGCAGCTGTTTTACTCTTTTGACTCAGATAGTAAAGAATCTGCCCGCAATGCAGGAGATGTGAGAGATGCAGGTTTGATCCCTGGGGTTGGGATGATCCCCTGGAGGAGGAAATGGCAACCATTTCCAATATTCTTCCCTGGAGAATCCTATGGACAGAGGAATCTGGCGGGCTGCGGTCCATAGGGTCACAAAGAGTCGGATACGAATGAAGCAACCTAGTATGCACATACCAGCTTATTTAGAGTGAATTAAATTCACATACCCACTCCAGTACTCTTGCTTGGAAAATCCCATGGATGGAGGAGCCTGGTAGGCTGCAGTCCATGGGGTCGCTAACAGTCGGACACCACTGGGCGACTTCACTTTCACTTTTCACTTTCATGCATTGGAGAAGGAAATGGCAACCCACTTCAGTGTTCTTGCCTGGAGAATCCCAGGGACGGGGGAGCCTGATGGGCTGCCGTCTATGGGGTCACACAGAGTCAGACACTACTGAAGTGACTTAGCATAGCACCATCAATCAAATAGCTACAACTCTTACGAATATGCAATCATTTTGCCTATATTTCTTTATCCTGTTAGCAATGATGTACAGATACTGCTGGATGCATTATTAAAGTCTAAATATTCACTGTGTTTTGCAAGTCCTTAAATCTATTATTGTAGTCTAATAACTGTGTCAACAAAGGTAATCAAGTTCATTTGACATTCCTTGGCTTTAGCGGAACTTTGCTGGCTGCTATTGGAAACAGCTTTGCTTTCTGAATGTTTATAAATTTGTGAAATAATCCAGTTTGGGAAATCTTCTAGAGATCAGTTCGTACTCACTGGTCTATATAGAATCTGCTTTCTTCTCATCGTTTGAAAATTGGGGTAGTTGCCCACTTTCATTTTTGCAGAATCGTCTTTATTCTTCATAATCACACACACACATATACGTATGCACACGTGAAGCCAGTGGGAGAAAGTGTGTATGAAGGAGCAGCAAACGAGCACCAGGAGAGTTAACGGTGCATGTATTTGACAACTCAGGTTGCGGGAGCGGAAGAAAACAGGAATGTGGGAGGGAGCCTCCAGCTGACACTCTGGGGATCAGGCAAGGCTCTTTAAAGGATTCTGTCTGTGCTACCACACCCAATTCAGGGCTTTGTAGGGTGATGCAAATGAAGCACTGGCCTTGGGCACAAAATCTAAGAAAGTAGCAAAAAACTCAGTAATCAAGATGAATAATATATTAGCATCAGTGCAGTGTATGTTTTGAAATAATAATCATGCAAAAAAAAAAAAATCCTGAATATCAAAACTCTAAAGGACAAGATCAGTATGTTACAGTTTCTCTTGGTCTGTTTTTCTTAATAACAGCTCTATTGAGCTGTAACTCACATTCCATGCAATTAACCCATTTAAAGTGTAGACTCTAGTGGTTTTTAGTCTATTCACTGAGTTGTGCAACTGTCACCACAATCAATTTTAAAACATTTCATCACTCCTCAAAGAAGTCTTGAACCATTAACAGTCACTCCCCATTTCCCCCTCATCTCCCCAGTCCTAGACAACCATTAATTTACGTTCTGTCTCTATGGATTGAATTTGCTTATTCTGGGCATTTCTTATAAGTGGAATCATACAATCTGTAGTCATGGGTGACTAGCTTCTTTCACTTGACATAATGTTTTCAAGGTTTAGAAACGTTGTGGCATGTATCAGTACTTCATTCCTTTTTATGGCTGAATTCTATTCTGTTATATGGTTATGCCACCTTTTACTTATCTAATCAGTTGATAAACGTGGGTTGTTTGCAGTTTTTGGCTATTATGAAGTTTTTGTATAGGTATATGTTTTCATTTCTCTTGGGTATGTATCTGGGTAACTGAAGAGCCTGGCGGGCTATAGTCCGTGGGGTTGCAGAAGAGTCAGATGTGACTTAATGACTAAACAACAACAATTGGCAGATCATGGAGAGCTTCCCAGGTGGTGCGGTGGTAAAGAATCTGCCTGCCAATGCAGGAGATGCAAGAAATGCAAGTTCGATCCCTGGGTGGGAAGATCTCCTGGCATAGGAAATAGCAACCTCTCCAGTATCCTTGCCTGGAAAATTTCATGGACAGAGGAGCCTGTTGGGCTACAGTCCATGGGGTCGCAACGAGCTGGACACGACTGAGCATGCACGCTCACACACAGTGGTGACTATGTAAAAGCTCTTGAGGACTGCTAGACTGTTTGCTAAAGTGGCTGCGTCATCTTATACACGCCAGGAATGTACGAGGATTCCAGTTTCTCCATATTTTTACCAATACTTGTTATCATCATTTTTATTATAACCATCCTAGTGGGTGTGAAGTTACCTCATTGTGGGTTTTTTTAAATTAGAGAATAATTGCTTTGCAGTGTTGCGTTCGCTTCTGCCGTAGAACCACCTGAATCAGCCTTAAGTATACATATATCCCCTCCCTCGTGAACCTCCCACCCCCTCACAGTCCCACCCCTCTAGGTTGTCGCAGAGCACTGGGTTGAGCTCCCTGTGTTACACGGCAGCTTCCCACTGGCTGTCTCTTTTACATATGGTAGTGTGTATGTTGGAGAAGGCAATGGCACCCCACTCCAGTACTCTTGCCTGGAAAATACCATGGACGGAGGAGCCTGGTAGGCTGCAGTCCATGGGGTCACTAGGAGTCGGACACGACTGAGCGACTTCACTTTCACTTTTCACTTTCATGCATTGGAGAAGGAAATGGCAATCCACTCCAGTGTTCTTGCCTGGAGAATCCCAGGGATGGGGGAGACTGGTAGGCTACCGTCTATGGGGTCACATAGGGTTGGACACGACTGAAGTGACTTAGCATAGCATAGCATAGTGTATATGTTTGGAGAAGGCAATGGCACCCCACTCCAATACTCTTGCCTGGAAAATCCCATGGATGGAGGAGCCTGGTAGGCTGCAGTCCATGGGGTCGCTAAGAGTCGGACATGACAGCGACTTCACTTTCACTTCTCACTTTCATGCATTGGAGAAGGAAATGGCAACCCACTCCAGTGTTCTTGCCTGGAGAATCCCAGGGACAGGGGAGCCTGATGGGCTGCCGTCTATGGGGTCACATAGGGTTGGACATGACTGAAGTGACTTAGCAGCAGCAGCAGTGTATATGTTTCAATGCTGCTCTTTCAGTTCGTCCCACCTTCTCTTTCCCTGCTGGGTCTACAAGTCTGTTCTCTATCTGTATCTCCATTCCTGCCCCGAAAATAGGTCCATAAGTACCATTTTTCTAGATTCCATACATATGTGTTAATACATGATATTTGTTTTTCTCTTTCTGACTTACTTCACTCTGTACACCTCAGTTCAACTGACTCAAATCCATTCCTTTTTGTGACTGAGTAATATTCCATTGTATATATGTACCACAACTTCTTTATCCATTCATCTGTTGATGGACATCTAGGTTGCTTCCATGTTCTGGCTATTGTAACTCGTGCTGCAGTGAACACTGGGGTGTATGTGTGAGTGTTAGTCACTCAGTCATCCGACTCTTTGTGCCCCATGGAGTATAGCCCACCAGGCTTCTCCGGCCATGGGATTTTCCTGGCAAGAATACTGAAGTGGTTTGCCATTTCCTTCTCTGGGGGATCTTCCTGACCCCGGGATTGATCCATAGTGGCTGTATCAATTTACATTCTCACCAGCTGTGCAAAAGGGTTCCCTTTTCACCACATCCTCTCCAGCATTTACTGTTTGTAGATTTTTTTGATGATGGCCATTCTGAGCACCCTGAGGTGATATCTCCCTGTAGTTTTGATTTTCATTGTGATTTTGATTTTATTTCCCTGATGGCTTATGATGTTGAGTACCTTTTAATATAGTTATTGGCTGTTTGTATGTCTTCTATGGAGATATGTCTATTCAGGATCCTTTGCTAATTTTAAAATTGTTTCTTTTTTATTATTGAATTGCAGGAGCTCTTTATATATTCTATATACAAGTCCCTTATCAGACATATGAATTATGAAAAATTTCTCCAATTCTTTGGATTTTCTTTTTACTTTCTTTAGAGTGTCCTTTGAAGCACAAACAGTTTTCAGTTTTTATCATGTCCAATTTATTTGTCTCTTATTGCTTGTGCTTTTGGTGTCATATCTAAGAAACCATTGCCTAATTCAAGGTCACAAAGATTTATGCCTTTGTTTTCTTCTGAGGTTTTTAAAAGTTTAGCTCTTACATTTATTTCTTTGCTCCTCATGGTCTATTTTTGAAAAACCAAATTGTGTGACATTTAAGTCTCAGAGACTCTTCCTCCCTCAAACTTCATTTTAAAGTCGAGATTAGGAGAAAAAGAGTTTAACAGAGTTCTTCTTTACAAGTGCCTCAGGGTATTGGGATTTTATAAGACAAAGATGTACAAGACACCTCCAGACACTTTATTAGTATTTTAAGGTGTTACAACCTGGAAATTTTGAGTGCTAGACTGATGGACTCTGCAGGTGGTCTGAGGTGATAAAGAAGGTAAGAGGCTGCTGTCTGTTGCCGTCTGAACTTCCCACCGGCTCTGTTCTCTGCCTTCTGTCCTCTCCCTCCTCTGGGAGGAACCTCTGGCCTGAGATCCCTTTCATGATCTTAGTCCTTCCTTTCCATGTAGTTGCTTTCGCACACTAGCCCTCCCCACTTAACTTCCTAGCCTTCATACCTGCTTGTCCACCCCACCTCCCTCCTGATTCTGTGACTGAAGGCAGCCTAGTTTTCACAGAGTCCCCGCCCCTTTTTTTACGGATCAGGATAATGATCAGCTCTTCGTGCTCCCATGCGAGCCCCCCACTCCCTCCTCCTCTGCCTGCCTTTCTTGGAGCTAATCCGTACATACCTCAGGTTGTGTCTTCTTTTTTCCTTTTTTTCTTTCCCTATAGATAGAACTTATGAGGTTTCCATGGAAACTCCTGGCCAGAGGTAGGGGACTTTTGGACAGGGGTGAGATGATGGAGCTTTGCTCACTTCTGTGGGGCTTCCTCACTTCCTCTCCTCTCCCTCCCCAATTCTTCTCGGGCAGCTCTTGGATCTGGTTTTGCATGACCCTCTAGGAGCCCGGAGCCTTGTGCCTTAGGACTGAACAGATGGTGGTAACAGTGGCCCTGAAATTTGCAGCTCCAGGAGGAAACTGTTTCTGGGTGATTGTCTGGCAGTTTCAGAAAAACCTGAATCTGGTGTGTTTCACAGGAAAAGGGTAGGTTCTTAGCGACAGTCCAAGTTCTCTCTATCATGTCATAAGGCAAGTCCCAGTTAGAAGAGTTAGGTCCCACATCACCACCATTCTGTTCATGTTTTTAAAAATATTTAATTAATGTATTTATTATGGCTGCATTGGGTCTTTACTGCTGGGCACCGACTTTCTTAGTTGTGGCAAGTGGGCGCTACTAACTCTCTAGTTGCAGTGCTCAGGCTTCTTGCAGTGGCTTCCTCTTGTTTCAGGGCACAGACTCTAAGGCACTCGGGCTTCAGTAGTTACAGCTCATGGGCTCTAGAGCTTGGGCTCAGTAGTCGTGGCACACAAGCTTGGTTGCTCACGACAAGTGGGATCTTCCCAAACCAGGAATCAAACCGGCGTCCCTTGTGTTTCGAGATGGATTCTTAACCACTGGACCACCAGGGAAGCCCCATCGTGTTCACATTATTGCACAGACCAGCAGACCTTCTGAAGGTTCACACAGTCATTCCTGTACCTTTTGATGGCTCTGCATGCAGTCTGACCCTTAAGCTAATTTACCTGGGTTCCTTTCTCTGTATAGGCTAAGGTCTTCTTGAAATCCTAAGGTGGGGTTGGAGTTTGGGTGATGATACCTGGCTTGATCAAACCTTGAACTGTGATTAAGAATCTAGTCCTCTGGGAGACTAGATTTTTTTTTTTTATGGGCTATTTTGAGTAGGAGCCATATAGGTCAATCCTCGGTGTCCACTGTTCTCCCACAGATATAGGGCAAATTCGGATGAATATGTGGCTTGGGATGGGATGGGGCCTTGTCCTTGGTATTGGATAGCCCTTGCCCAAAAGGTGTCTACAGTGCTTCTCTCTAAAATCTCTGCTTCAGAGATGCCAGTCTTTGCTTTGGTTATATCTGAGGTCCAGAGTTGGGGGGAAACCTGACCCAATCCTTGAGTAGATTACCTCAGCCTTACACCCCAGAGATTTAGGGTCATTCTTTTAGTGTCCTGGGCCAAGCCTGGCACCCCAGGAAGACGTTGAGATTTTCACGTGCCGGGCCTGTCAATGAATGCCAGGTCTTAGGTATTCACAAAAAAACCAACATGCAAGAGATTTTGGAGAAGGAAATGGCAACCCACTCCAGTATTCTTGCCTAGAGAATCCTGTGGATGGAGGAGCCTGGTGGCCTGCTGTCCATAGGGTCACACAGAGTCGGACACGACTGAAGTGACTTGGCACGCATGCATGCATTGGAGAAGGAAATGGCAACCCACTCCAGTATTTTTGCCTGGAGAATCCCAGGGACAGAGGAGCCTGGTGGGCTGCTGAGTATGGGGTCGCACAGAGTCGGACATGACTGCAACTTAGCAGCAGCAGCTGGAGATTTTGGGGTACAGAGGTTCTAACGTGTAACTAGTGCTCGTGCTTAGTCACTCAGTCATGTCCAGCTCTTTGTGACCCATGGACTGCAGCCTGCCAGGCTCCTCTGTCCATGATTCTCCAGGCAAGAATACTGGAGTGAGTAGCCATTCCCTTCTCCAAGGGATCTCCCCGACCCAGGGATCAAACCCAGGTTTCCTGCATGGCAGGGGGATTCTTTACCATCTGAGCTACCAGGGAAGCCCAGCATGTGGCTAAGATGTATTAAACATGTATTAAAGGTTGCCACAGGGTTGTGGAGTTACTATAAATATTCCCAAAAGCCAGACCTGCTTTGAACATAATCTTGGACCAGACACATAAACATAACCACCACCTCTCAGAACTACGATACTTTTTAAACGATTGAAAAAAACAAAAACAAAAACAAAAAACCCACTCCATTCTTGAAAAAGAACTGCTGATTTAATGTGACCTGTTAGTTTACAGAGGAAGTAAAAGAGGGGCTCAGAGAGAAAGAAAGAGTGCGATGGTGACTGGCCTGAAGTCACAGACTAGACCTGGAGGCTTGGGGCAGAGTCAGTGCTGGTGTCAGAACCCAATGCTCTGCTTGGGGTGGGGGGCCAGGCATTCCTGGTGCAAAGGGAGCTTCCTCTGACCAACACCTGGCAGTGCTCACTCAGGGCCTGAGAAAGAAACTACACGTGAAAAGTAAAACTTGGGTGGGTCCACCTTTCCCAAATAAGTGAATGACATTAGTAAGAAAAACTCAGGGTATTTTTTTTCCCTTGGGGCCGGGGGAAGAGAGGGGTGGGCAAAGAAGAAGCTGTCCTGTGTGTCATTACCCTTTTGAAAGGCAAATTAATATTTTAAATTAAGTCTCTATCACAGAGTATGAATCATAAGAGAAAGATTGGCTAGCCTCCCTTTCAAGACCAGAAGCAGGAAGAGCTTTGAACTTGAATCTAATTGTAGCTTCAGATCTGGTATATTTCTTCCATTTCTGAACCTGGGTCAGTCACATCCAGGATTCGTTTCTTTAGGGGAGGTTTAGAGGACTTGAAATTGGAGAAGGAAATGGCAACCCACTCCAGTGTTCTTGCCTGGAGGATCCCAGGGACGGGAAGCCTGGTTGGCTGCCGTCTATGGGGTCGCACAGAGTTGGACACGACTAAAGCGACACAGCAGCAGCAGAGGACTTGAGAATGCTGAGATCTGTGATTAAATGTCATCTGTTCTTAAGTTATTTGGGGTGTGAGGTTTCAACTGATACTCAACTCCAAGGTTCAGCTTATATTGTGAAAAATGTTTCCATTTTTCCATTCTGAAGACCTTGCAGTTGGCTGATGTACATATAGAAGTGTGATGTACGTATCGAAGTGTGTGGAAAGTGGATGCTTGTGGGGGTGACCATGTTATCGTATGTGAGGAAGCATCCAGGAGCATATGTGTGGTCAGGTGGCTTGTTGGGGCTTGGCAGGACATGGATGGTGCCCTCAGACAAAGTAATGGGGAAGAGTTTAATAGAGATTCTTTGCAAAGACGTGGGAGAGATAAGAGAAATCAGTACGGGACAATGAAGCACCCTGAAGGGTGGCAACTGCTAGAAGAGGGCTTCCTGACCGGAGCTGTGGCCTTTTTACAAGGATCCGATTGATCTGTGGTGATGTGGCAGGAGAAAGCTGTGGTCCAAGCCGTGTCCCCATTCCCTGTTCTCCTGTCTCCAGCCATCACCTCCCCTTGTTGTTCAGTCCCCAAGTCGTGTCGACTCTTTGTGACCCCATGAATGGCAGCACACCAGGCTTCCCTGTCGCTCACCATCTTCTGGAGTTTGCCCAAACTCATGTCTGTTGAATTGGTGATGCTATCAAACCATCTAATCCTGTGTCGTCCCCTTCTCCTCCTGCCCTCAATCTTTCCAGCATCGGTCTTTTCCAGTGAGTCGGCTCTTCGCATCAGGTGGACAGAGTATTGAAGCTTCATTTTCAGCATCTGTCCTTCCAATGAATATTCAGGGTTGATTTCTTTTAGGACTGACTGGCTTGATGTCCTTTCAGTCCAAGGGACTCTCAAGAGTCTTCCCCAGCACTACAGTTTGATTGGCGCTCAGCCTTCTTTATGGTCTTTATCACCTCCCCTGGCAGGACCCAATCAGAAGCCAGAAGGCAAGGGAACCAGGTGTATTGTTCTCAAGAGTCAGCCTCCAGGGTCACAAGCAAGACTGTGAGATAGAGATGGTAGGTATGGAGGCCACATGGAAGTTTTCCAGCACTTGGCCAGAGATAAATGTGTAATTGCAGGTAAGATATGATTGTTTCCTGAGAACACTAAGGTGTTCACCTGGCTTTGTACTTAAGATCATTCCCACACTTAGAATAGACTTAGACCACAAACTTATGGTTACCAGGAGGAAAAAGGGTGGAGAGATAGATTGATAATTTGGAATTGACATGTGTATGTGTGTGCTAAGTCGGTTCAGTCGTGTCTAACTCTTTGCAACTCCATGGACTGTAGCCTGCCAGGCTCCTCTGTCCACGGGATTCTTCAGGCAAGAATACTGGAGTGGGTTGCCACGCCCTCCTCCAGGGGATCTGGACCCAGGGATCGAAGCCGTGTCTCCTGTGTTTCCTGCATTGCAGGCGAATTCTTTAGCGCTAGCTCCACCTGGGAAGCCCCTTAGGATTGACATGTACATACTGCTATATGTTAAATAGATGACTAACAAGGACCTACTCTACACAAGGAACTCCGCTCAATATTCTGTAATAGCCTAAATTGGAAAAGAATTTGAGAAAGAAATGGATACTTGTATGGGTATAACTGAATCACTCTGCTGTATACCTGTAACTAACACATCATTGTTAACCAACTATTCGCCAATATAAAATAAAGATATTTTAAAAAGAGTGTTTCTACTTCAGAATCTGTCTCTTTTCACTGATTTTGTTTCTTTCTTCCCACAGTAATGAGGAACCTTGTTTCTGAACTGTGGCATCTTGATTAAGTGGAAAGTACGTGGGCTCTAGGGGTAAATAGTTCAGTTGCCCAGTTGTGTCCGACTCTTTGCAACCCCATGGACTGCAGCACACCAGGCCTCCCTGTCCATCACCAACTCCCAGAGCTTACTGAAACTCACATCCATCAAGTCAGTAATGTTATCCAACCATCTCATCCTCTGTTGTCCCTTTCTCTTCCCGCCTCCAATCTTTCCCAGCATCAGGGTCTTTTCCAATGAGTCAGTTCTTCACATCAGGTGGCCAAAGTATTGGAGCTTCAGTTTCAGCATCAGTCCTTCCAATGACTATTCAGGATTGATTTCCTTTAGGATTGACTGGTTTGATCTCCTTGCAGTCCAAGGGACTCTCAAGAGTCTTCTTCAACACCACAGTTCAAAAGCATCAGTTCTTCGGCGCTCAGCTTTCTTTATAGTCCAACTCTCACATCCATACGTGACTACTGGAAAAACCATAGCTTTGACTTTATGGACCTTTGTTGGCAAAGTAATGTCTCTGCTTTTTATCATGCTGTTTAGGTTGGTCATAGCTTTTCTTCTAAGGAGCAAGCATCTTTTAATTTCATGGCTGTGGTTACCATCTGCAGTGATTTTGGAGCCCAAGAAAATGAAGTCTGTTACTATTTCTACTGTTTCCCCATCTATTTGCCATGAAGTGATGGGACCAGATGCAATGATCTTAGTTTTTTGGAATGGTGAGTTTTAAGCCAGCCTTTTCACTCTCCTCTTTCACTTTCATCAAGATTCTCTTTAGTTCCTCTTCTCTTTCTGCCAAAAGGTGGTGTCATCTGCGTTTCTGAGGTTATTGATATTTCTCCTAGCAGTCTTGGTTCCAGCTTGTGCTTCATCCAGCCTGGCATTTTCCATGATGTACTCTGTGTATAAGTTAAATAAGCAGGGTGACTATACAGCCTTGAGGTATTCCTTTCACAATTTGGAACCAGTCTGTTGTTCTATGTCTGGTTTTAACTGGTGCTTCATGACCTGCATACAGATTTCTTAGGAGGCAGGTAAGGTGGTCTGGTATCCCCATCTCTAAGAATTTTCCAGTTTGTTGTGATCCACACAGTCAAAGACTTTGGCATAGTCAATGAAGCAGAAGTAGATTTTTTTCTGGAACTCTCTTGCTTTTTTGATGATACAGCAGATGTTGGCAATTTGATCTCTGATTCGTCTGCCTTTTCTAAATCCAGCTTGAATATCTGGAAGTTCTCAGTTCATGTAGTGTTGAAGCCTGGATTGGAGAATTTTGAGCATTACTTTGCTAGCATATGAGATGAGTACCATTGTATGATAGTTTGAACATTCTTTGGCATTGTCTTTCTTTGAGATTGGAATGAAAACTGACCTTTTCCAGTCCTGTGGCCACTGCTGAGTTTTTCAAATTTGCTGGCATATTGAGTGCAGTCAGCACTCATCAGCATCATCTTTTAGGATTTGAAATAGCTCAACTGTAATTCTATCACCTCCACTAGCTTTGTTCATCATGATGCTTCCTAAGACCCACTTGACTTCGCATTCCAGGATGTCTGGCTCTAGGTGAGTGATCACACCATCATGGTTATCTGGGTCATTAAGATATTTTTTGTATAGTTCTTCTGTGTATTCTTGCCACCTCTTCTTAATATCTTCTGCTTCTGTTAGAGGTAAATAATAGTAGCTTGAAATCTCAGCTCTGCTAAACTTATTAAATGTGAGCTTTGGGCAAGTTACTAAACTTCCAGTTTCTTCATCTGTAAAAGGTGGGTAATGTTAAACTTTTGTGGTTGATCTGAGATCTAAAGACTACTTATCTCTAACTATCTATATCAATTTTATCTCCCTGTGTAGTAGTTGGCTCATGCTAAGTGTCTAATAAATGCTGCCTTTTTTCTTTCCCTCATAAATCTTCTTCCTGTGCTTTGGGTAATGAATTATTTCCTAAATCTTCCATCCCTTGCTCTTCAGTGCTTCTCTCATCTTTATAAATGTACTCACAAAGAAACCTCTCTCCGAACCTTAATGCCTCTCTAACCTGCCGTAGCTTGGCTATTATTCTCTCCTTCTGTTCTGATTTTCTTTAAAAATCATCACATGCTCATTTTGCCAAGTCCCTCACCGCTGCTTGACTTCTTAACTCCTTTCAGACTGGTTTGTTTTCTACCATTGCGCCAAAAATCATTTCAGAACTCTCTAACTCCCAAATGCCCAATCGAGTGGCCTCTTTCAAAAGAGCTCACTCTACAGTGTTGGACATGCCCGGTCCCATCTTTCTTCTTAAAATATGCTTCATCTTTGATTTCTGTGCTGGTTGGTATAGCTTCTTGGTTTCCTATTGGCCTATTTCTATCTTAAAACATAGAGAGCTGCCCAGCGTCTCCTGGCCTCAATGGACCGGAAGTAGCAACAGCCTTGTTGATTGTTGTTCAGTCATGCAGTTGTGTCTGACTCTTTGTGACCCCATGAACTGCAGCACGCCAGACTTCACTGTCCTTCACCGTCTCCTGGAATTTGCTCAAACTCATGTCCATTTAGTCAGTGATGTCATCCAAACCATCTCGTCCTCTGTCATCAGTCTTTCCCAGCATCAGGGTTTTTCCCAATGAAGCTCTTCACAGCAGGTGGCCAAAGTATTGGAGTTTTAGCTTCAGCATCAGTTCTTCCAATGAATATTTAGGGTTGACTTCCTTTAGGATTGACTGGTTTGATCTCGCTGTCCAAGGGACTCTTAAGAGTCTTCTCCAGCACCACAGTTCAAAAGCATCAATTCTTTGGTGGTCAGCCTTCTCAATGGGCACTAGGCAAATCCCTTGCATCAGCTGCAGGATGTTTAGCAGATCTTTTAACCCCTCTGGGCCCATCTAAGTGGAGCTGGTCCCATCAGCCCTGGTCTGTGGTGTGTGAGAAGGAAGCAGGCATGCTTGCGTGCTCGGCTGCTTCAGTCGTATCTGACTCTTTGCGACCCTATGGACTGTAGCCCACCAGTCCATGGGATTCTCCAGGCAAGAATACTAGGGTGAGTTGCCATTCCTATTCCAGGGCGTATTCTGGACCCAGGGATCAAACCCACATCTCTTATGTCTCCTGTATTGGCAGGCAGGTCCTTTACTGCTAGTGCCACCTGGGAAACTCGGAAAGGAAGCAAGAAGGGATGTCTAATCTGTTTTGTGTGTACTGAATGAGTACACCATGCATTTACTCAGTGCCAGCTGGACCAAGATTGTAATCATTTGTTACATGTTCCGAGGGCCTTTTGGCAGAGATATTTTGTGTTTGGGTCCCTTTGGGAGGCAAGTGAGATTAGAGAGTCTGAGGTGGCCAGAGGCAGTCCCTGTGCCTCCCGGAAGAATTACAGGTCACCCCAGTTGGGGTGTGCGAAGTCTTGAGTACCAGGATGCTGGCACTTTAAGAAGCACCGTCTGGTTTCATGAGTAATGGCTGGATGCGAAGTGTCCCCAGGAAGATTTTCCAGAGGAGGGTTGATTTGGCGCAGCCCTCTGGTGGAGTCACGGCTCACAGCCGCTTCCACACGCTTCGGAAAGGCAGCGTGTTTGCTGACACACAGGCCCACACACGCACACGTGAGGCCTGGTGTTTATCATCACAGACAGACTGTATTTGGAAGGAAAGGAGGAACCAGAAAATCCCCAAAGATTCTGAGTTAGCATTCTTTGCACAGCAAATCAAAGATGGTCATTTCAGGGAGCTTGGGGTCTTGTGCCATCGTGAGTGGGCTTTGAAGGCTTCTTAAGAACAGAACTGGCTTCCCTGGTGGCGCAGATGGTAAAGAATCTGCCTGCAAGGCAGGAGGCGCAGGAGACCCTGGTTTGATCCAAGTCGGGAAGATCCCCTGGAGAAGGGCATGGCAACCCACTCCCCTGTTCTTGCCTGGAGAATTCTGTGCACAGAGGCGCCTAGAGGGTTACTGTCCATGGGGTTGCAAAGAGTCGGACATGACTGAGTGACTACACTTACCACTGAGGACACAGCACCCATGCCAGCTTCTCTTCTCCCCTTAAGGGTTCCACAAAACACAGGAGGAAACAGATTCCTCGATTTCTTGGATTCAAGCTCTGGCATCCTCAGAGGTCTCAAAGTTTTGTTTTCTGGTTCTTGGTGTGCATATAGACAAGCATCAACCTGCTCAAACCCTCAGAGTACCCTGTGTGGCCTAGTGCTATAGACTGAATACCTGCATCCCCGCCCTCCAACCACTTCATGTGCTGAAACCTAATCCCTAGAGTAATGATGTTTCAAAGTGGGACCATTGGGAGGAGACGAGGTCAGGAGGGCAAAGCCCTCATCAGTGGGATTCGTGTCCTTCTGAAAACGATCCTAGAGAGCCCAGAGAGCTTGTGAGGACTCGGGGGGAAGGCAGCCGTCTATGGACCAGGAAGCAAGCCCTCACTAGACACTGAATCTTTCTATGTCTTGACCTTGGACTTGCCAATCCCCAGAACCCTGAGAAAGAAATTTCTCTTGTTTATAATATATATAATATTTGTATACAATATACAAATTATATACAGACCACAGTTTGCTCTGGAAGAAGTGGGAAGGAGCCCCTGCCTTCACCTGTTTGTAGGCCCCCTTTCTCCCTCCCACCTGCCTGTGAGGCAACCCTGAGGCTCACCAGCATCTCCATCATACCTCTTGCTCTCCTCGGATCCTCTCACCCTGTAACATCCCACTCTGTCCTTGAGCACCTCTGGACATGAGTGTCCCCCACCCAAGAGACAGTTTTTTATCTTTCTATAACTTTTCACAACTTTGATGATTCTCAGCATTTTTTTTTTTTTTTTTCACTTTGGGTCAGATCTGGTCATAATTGCTGCCTATTGGCCTTAGTCTCACACACAAATCATGTCAGATACAGTTTTCCATGGTGATTTTTCTTTTTCTTTTTTTTTTTTTTAAATACTTATTAATGCATTTGGCTGTGTTAGCTCTTAGTTGCCATACGTGGGGTCTTCTTTTTGGCAAGGGGAATCTTTGTTGACTCAGTAGCATCTCACTTTGCAGCATAAGGACTCTCTCTAGTTGTGATGGGTGGGCTTAGTTGCTCCGTGGCCTGTGGGATCTTAGTTTCCTGACCAGGGATGGAACCCATGTCCCCTGCATTGCAAGGTGGAGTCTTAAACCACTGGACCACTGGGGAAAACTCTGTGATTTTTTCTGTTTTTTTGAAGACAGATGCTTCTTCCTCTTCCCCACCCCATGATTCATGTCTTCTACAGGATAGATATGATATGCGCTGTCCCTTCCACAGGTTGTTAGTGATGGGGTGGGGAGGGGGGAGTCATTGTTCTTTGACCAAGTAGAGGTCAGTCTCGTGACCTCTTTGCACAGCCCCACCTATAAACTCCCTCCT
Source organism: Bos indicus (assembly GCF_029378745.1). Classification (NCBI taxonomy): domain Eukaryota; kingdom Metazoa; phylum Chordata; class Mammalia; order Artiodactyla; family Bovidae; genus Bos; species Bos indicus. Next base: position 34,400,951 of record NC_091774.1, read on the forward strand.
GGTTTCACCTTTTCCCCCACTTAATTCTCGGAGCCTTTACTCAGCCACTGTCCTCCCGTGCTCATTGCCCTTTTATTGAACCCACTTTGCAGCCTGGCTTAGCTGACAGGGAGCATTTCAAATTTCCTTTACTCCACTGTCCTCAAACCCATGGTCCCACCACTTTCCGCACTGTATCGCGGCGGGTGACTCCTTAGTACCACTTTAAAAATAAAACAGCAGTCATGGGCCTTCCCTGGTGGTCCAGGGGCTGAGACTTTGCCTTCCAATGCAGAGGGTGTGGGTTTGGTCCCTGTTCAGGGAGCTAAGATTATGCATCACAGCCAAAAATTCAAAACATAAAAACAGAAGCAACATCGTAACAAATACAATAAAGGCTTTAAAAATGGTCCACATGAAAAAAAATCTTAAAAAAAAACAAAACCAGCAGTCACGAAATGAGGAATCTTTGAACTTCTTAACCCCGTATCAAGGAGCTCTATTCATTGTCCTTCCTGTCTTGTTAAGGTTCCTGTCTCTCATCTCAAGCTAGTTACACCATCAGTGTTTCAGATCTCATCCTCTCCTGCTTTCTCAGACCTTGTTTCCTCTATTGTCCCCTATGTGCCTGACCTTTTGTTCCTGTACTGAAATTGTTCTTGTCAAGATTACTGAATTCCTCCCTGGCATCTTGACTTAATTAATTCGATTATCAAATATTTACAAAGCACCTACAGTGTTCCAGACACTTTGCATATTGTGCAGTGTGGATTCATCAGGGAAAGAGGCAGGTGGGATCAACGTGTACATATGGGGCTGGGGGAGATGAGGAAATAATTAATAAAGGAGCAAGTAGATTTATAAAATGTTGGGAGTTGAGTGGTAAGTGATGAGAGGAGAAATCAATCAGGGTCAGACCAGGTAAGATCTCTGAGGAGGTGGCATGTGAGTTGGGATCTGAATGAAGTGAGAGACTGGACTGTTCTTGGATAGTGGGAATAGTGAAGACCCTGAATGACCCAGAGAAAAGAGTGTGGGGTATTTGAGAAACGACCCTAAGACCCATGTGGTTGGGCTGGAGTGAATAAGTTACGAGGGTAGTAGAGGAGTTTGGACGAAGAGGCAAGTACCGGATCACATGCTGGTGACCTTGGAAACACATTTTTGGTTTAGCTTCCAGATTTTTCTCCCACTTTTCTTGCAGCTCCCACTTAGTCCCTTGCAGATCCTCTTCTTCTGCCTGTCCTTTATGTGTTGTGAGTTCGACAAGATTCTATCCTAGGTCACCCTTTCTTCTCTCTGGACAGTTTGTCCCTGGACAGGACATACAGAGCAGCCACTTAATAAATGTTGTTTGATTCTGGTTACTTTGAGTTCTATATTCATTCTGGTTAACTCTTCTCAGATTAAACTCTATAATTTTCTATAGATCAAATACAATCTGGCCAAGCAAGGCTCGTCATGGGGCTCTCTCCTCGCTTATTTTTAGGTTCTGTAATTCTATAAATGTAACCTAAATATGTGTCTTAGTCATTGCTGTAGCCCTGATGCTTAGTACCCTGCCTGAATGATTGTTGGGTAAATTTAGTACAAGACAGGTAGACTCATTCCTTGGCAGCTGGTCCACATGATTGACTCACAGAGAATGTTATTCTTACCACACTCTTATGCTCCTAGGGATGAGTTTTCAGACCTTCAGAGACTGTCTATGAGTCTGTTACATTGTGTCTTGTTATACTTGACTCCTTGTTCCTGAATTTCAAGCTTCTCAAGCGTTTGGTTTCAGCAGTGCAATAGCTTTCCCTCAAGGGTTTTCCATCATCTTTGATTTTGACAAGAATGCCTTGCATATTTTCAATTCAGTCATTGATAAGATGGTTGAACAGGATGAGGTCAGAGACATGGAGAGCCCTCCAAATAATGGGATAGTTTCTTTTTTATATATTGTATTTATTTGGCTGCTCTGGGTCTTCTTAGTTGCGGCAAGCTGAGTCTTCCATCTTAGTTGTGGCATGCGGGATCTTTAGTTGCTGCATGCGAAATCTAGTTCCCCAACCAAGGATCAAACCCAGGGCCTCTGCCTTGGGAGTGTGTCATCTTAACCACTAGACCACCAGGGAAGTCCCCAATGGGATAATTTCTGAACTCTGCTCAGCGACTAATAAGTATGCTTTTCGAATAATAGGATCATTTAATTTGGGGTTTCCCTGGTGACTTAGACGGTAAAGAATCTGTTGCAAAGGAGTCAGCCTGGTTGCCTGCAACCAAGAGGTTGCAAAGAGTCAGACATGAATGAGTGACTTTCACTTTTTCACACTTTAATTTGGATGGTGTTAATAGAAGGGATGCTGAAGGTCACTGATGGGGCCTGCTTATTTCACAGTTGAGGAAACCAAGACTGTTGTGTATTAGGTAAACTCAGCAACACCACTTGGTGTTAACTGAAGGAGAAACTAGGAACAGAGCCCATCCACATGCCAGTTACTCTAGGTGTCTACATGCAATTCATTTTTATCCTTTGATTTTTATTTTTATGATCTCCTGCTTGTTGGCACATAATAAATTACCCCAAACCTCGCAGGGTAAAGTGGTAATAAACATTTTTTATCTCACACATTTTCTGTGAGTCAGGAAGTCAGGAGGAGCTTGGCAGAGTGGTTTGGCTGAGCACCTCTCATGAGATTGTACTCAGATGGCAGCTGGGGCCACAGGCATCTGAAGTGCTGGCTGGAGCTGGAGGGCTCAGTGCCAGGGTGGCTCACACAGAGGGCTGGTGAATTTGTGAATTCACGCTGGAGATGACAGATCTCAGTCCCTAATCACATGAACCTTTCCATAGGGCTGTTTTGGGGTCTTTACAACATGGCACCTGGCTTTTTCCAGACTGAGTGATCCAAGAAAGAGAGAGAGCAAGGAGGAAGCCGCAGCATCTTTTATGAACTGGCATCAGAAGTCACACCCCATCGTTTCTATGATAGCCTGTTAGTGACACAGGTTCAGCCCTTGTTCAGGTGGAAGGGTGAGGCTCACTGGGGCTAGACCCTTTTTCTGAAGGGGAAAAACAACACTGTTCTCTTATACTGGGTGTTCCTGTGGCTTGATGGGGGCTTCTCAGGTGGCACTAATGGTATAGAAGCCGCCTGCTGAAGCAGGAGACCCGGCTTCCATTCCTGGGTTGAGAAGCTCCCTGGGAGGAGGGAATGGCTCCCACTCCAGTATTCTTGCCTGGAGGATTCCATGGACAGAGGAGCCTGGTGGGTTATAGTCCACAGCATCACAAAAGGTCGGACACGACTGAGCAACTTAGCACACAGGCTGCCTTCCGTGTTTGGCCAGCACCTCAGTTGAGACTCTTTTTACTTTTGCCTCCAATAAAGCTGTAATAGCCTCTGAATGATCATTCCATCCCTGTTTAATTTCTTTCCCTATTGAGCGCAAATCCCATCGAAGTACCTGCTGAGTCTTGATAAAATATAATTTTGATAATACCGTCCATATTCAACTCCTTTGCTCTCTGTTTTTAAAAGAGTTTGAAGGTTTCTTGGGGCTTTCCTGGTGGCTCAGTGATAAATAATCCGCCTGCCAAAGCAGGAGATGAGGGTTGGATCCCTAGATGGGAAAGATTTCCTAGAGGAGGAAATGGCAGCCCACTCTAGTATTCTTACCTGAAGAAGTCCAGGGACAGAGAAACCTGGCGGGCTACAGTCCATGGGGTTACAAAAAAGCTGGACACGACTCAGTGACTAAACAACAACGATGAAGGCTTCTTGTTGCTGAGATGATCATATAAATTTTTATCCAAAAACAGAGTACTTTTGAGAGTGAAGCAGGGTGTTCTTAGTAATTATGCATGAAGCAGAGATGAAATGAAAACTATCTTGAGAAAACCAGACTTCCTGTCATTCCGGTTGCCTGCCAATTAGGAAGAAGAACCTTATTCTGTCCATCGCTTTTCATATGTCAACAGCTTTCTCTTTTCATCACTTTCTCTCTCTCTCAGTGTTGATAGTTCTTCTGCTCCATCCAGTGATACCCAGTCATACCCAAACATAGACTTTCACACATTCCTGTTCTCATGTGTACTGTTCCCTCCAAATGGAATTGCCTCTCCACTTCCAACTGACTCCAGCCTCTTCTCAAAGCTGCTATTGCAACCTCCTCTCAACACATTATGGGCTTTCATCTCAAAACCCCCATAATAGGGGAATTCCCTGGTGATCCAGTGGTTAAGACTCCACCTTCCAATGCAGGGAGTGAGGGTTCCATCCCTGGTTGGGGAACTAAGATCCCACATGCTAAGCCTGTGTGCCACCACTACTGAGCCCATCCACTCTGGAGCCCGTGCACCACAACAATAGACCCCACATGATGCAGTGAAGATCCCGAAAGCTGGAGCTAAGACCAGATGTAGCCAAATAAATACATGTTTTTAAAAAAAGGAGCATCTCAGTGCAAGAGGAGAAGGGGGTGACAGAGGATGAGATGGTTGGATGGCATCACTGACTCAATGGACATGAGTTTGAGCAAACTCAGGGAGATAGTGAAAGACAGAAAAGCCTGGCATTCTGCAGTTCAAGGCGTTGAAAAGTCAGACACGACTTAGCAACCGAAAACAACAAAGTGCCTGAAGACAAGGACTTTGCTTTAGAGGATGTCTGTCTACCCAGTATCCTGTCAAAATATTTTGTGCATTTTGCTCTGCTTTGGATAGCAAGGAAAGAAAAAAACTTTGCTTATTATCTGGCATTATGGGGATAATAATGTCTAATGTTTATTAAATATTTTGTGTAAACCAGAATCTTTTTTTGCATCATCTATTTCATATCTACGTCAATCCAGCAAGCATGGCACTATTATTATCCCCATTTGATTGATGAACAAACAGAGATGCAGAGAGGCAAAGCAACTTCCCCGGCATCACTGAACTAATAAAGGATGGAATTTAGTACCCGAATTCAGAAAGCTACGAAACGCAGCCTTTTTTAACAGACATTGTGTCAAGAATTGTTTAAAGCAATCTGTCTTTCCTAATTCAATTAATCTCCATGACAACCATATGAAGCAGATTCTCTTATGTAGATTTTATAAGAGGGCACGGTGAGGTTAACTTGCCATGGTCTCACGGATGAGGGGAAAGTGACTAATAACTTGAAGGGGTACTGACTAAGCTTAGCCCCAGATGGCACAGGAGGCTCTTTCTTTCATGCCCAAGACGTTAAAGTAAGGAGAGCAGAAGACAGCTGGCCATTCGGATGCTGGAGGCTTCACAGCCCATTCCCGTCCGGTGCTTCCCAGGTTCCAAAGGCTTTGTCCTTAAGGCGACCTGGAAGCACCGGGCTCTGCTGTCTCCCTCGGTGTTTGTCCTGGAGGCTTCCTCACACACAGTGGCTCCAGTGACCAATGGACACGGTGAGTGGTGCCCTGAGCTTTCCACGCTGCAGGGACCAGAAGAACCAAGAGCGTGAAGTGTCAGACCGATGAGCGTGGCTTCTGATGAGAGTGGCTTAGAGTGGAGGCCTGGTTGCTTGCTTCACAGGGAAGAGAAAGAGTGGATCAAGTAGGCAGTGTGTCCACCGGGGACACATTACACTGGGGAGAGCCAGTGGAAGGTTTGAGAAGCTGCGCTTTCTATTGCTGTAACCGCTCCTGTCACTAGTGTCCCTAAGGGACCATGTTCTCGTATTCCTTTTTTTTTTTGGCCTAGTATCCTGTGGGTGGAATGTTAGTTCCCCAACCAGGGATCAAACCTGTGCCGCCTGCAGTGTGAGCTCAGAGGCTTAACCACTGGGCCACCAGGAAAGTCCCTTGTTTTCCCTTTTTGAAGGAGAAATCCACCTTCTGGTTTACTTCTATCTATATTAGGTGTGGAGCCCTGTGGGGCTCCACACCTGACTTTATTCTCCTCCCATTCTGCCCCATGTCTGGAAATTATTTTCCAGCCTGCTCATGGGTCACGATGTTAGGGGCATCCTAATAATCAGATGGGCTTCCCTGATGACTCAGCAGGTAAAGACTCTGCCTGCCAATGCAGGAGACACAGGAGACTTGGGTTCAATCCCTAGGTTGAGAAGATCCCCAGGAGGAGGAAATGGCAACCCCACTGTAGTATTCTTGCCTGAAAAACAAAAACCATGAACAGAGGAGCCTGGTGGCTACAGTCTGAAGGGTTGCAAAGAGTCAGACGTGACTGAGGAGCAACTGAGCACAATAATCAGATAGGTAATAATAACAATAGTAGCAATGATAATAACTAGAATAACAAGTAGAATGCTTGTTTTGAGTACTTACTGTGAGCCAGATTCTGTGCTGTGAACTCTTACTTGATTGTCACAATGACAAGGCAGAAAATGTTATTTCTACTTAGTAGATGAGGAAAATGAGATGAGAGAGGTTAGCTGAGTTTCCTGGCATCCCAGCCAGGATGTGGCAGTCAAGATTCAAGGCCATGTCTCCAAAGCTCTGCAGCCAGAGCAGCCTTGGCCTTTCTGCCTCCTCCCCCACTTCCTGCCACGTGTGGCCCCACAACCATCCTTGTCATCACAACCCATGTCACTTTGCAGATTTAGAATTCCAGAACCCATCCTTCTATCTCTGTCAGGAAGTCAAGGTGATTTTCTCCTCTCTCATTAAAAAAAAAAAACAAAACAGGAAATTCAGACAGGATGTATGTATACATATAGCTGATTCACTTTGCTTTATAGTAGAAACTAACGTTGTAAAGCAAGTGTGTGTGTGTGTGTTAGTCGCTCAGTCACGTCCATTTCTTTGTGACCCTTTGGGCTGTAGCTCACCAGGCTCCTCTGTCCATGGGATGCTCCAGGCAAGAATACTGGAATGGGTTGCTATTCTGTTCTCCAGAGGATCTTCCTGACCCAGGGATGGAACCCACATCTCCTGCATTGCAGGCAGATAATCTTTACCATCTGAGGCACCCGGAAAGACCCAAAGCAACTATACTCCAATAAAATTTTAAAAACAAACAGAAAAAGAACTCTGCCTGGGGCAGACACTTGCTGTTGTTTGTTTGTTTTTGCTGAACTTGCAACTGGAAGGATGAAATCCTGAGAGTTACCTACCTGTCTAAGCATGAACCAGACAGCGGAAAGTACAGGAAAGTGAGCCCTGATGATGTCATTTGTATCCCCTTGATCAAGCTGCACCTGATATCATGATACTTGCAAACTTGAATCAATAAATTTATTTTCTGCTTTAAAAAATTAAGAAACACTTTATTTTGAATTAAAATACAAATACAGGGAATGATACACAAGCAATAGAACTCGATTGGCTTCCTCTGTTCTGTCTCTTGATCCAATCATGGACTCTCCCCACCCTGAGTAATGCCCTGCTGGCTCTTGTTGTGATCACTTCCTGGTGTTTCCTTGTAGTTTTATCTTTTAGCTGCAACTCTCCCAACATTCTAGTGTAGTCTTTTTCATTTTAATAAGTTGACACGTCTGTCCCTCTCCAGGTTCACTTTTCATCAGTTTCTCTTCCTTACATTTGATTTTATGCAGAACTCGGGGCATACAACCTTGGAGTTTCTCAGTCTGGATGGTGCTGCCTGCACACTCATAATACTGTTCAGTAGTTCTCTGTCCAGTTTATCGCCTGCAAATTGGTTGCTGGACCCAGAAGTTTGGCCTGAATAGGTTTGATCTGAGTAGATCTTGTTGGCAGGTTCAACCGCAGGGAGCTTATGGCATCTGTCATCTTTTTGTGATCTTAGTAGTCGCTGATGCTCATTGGCTAGATTCATCAATTCATTGGATGTTGCAAAATGCTGATGTCTCATTATTTATTTTTTATGTATTTGTTGCAATAGCTTAAAAAAGAGGTGCTTCCCCTTGGTGACTATTTGATGACTGTTGTAGTTGATATTTTAGATAGGAAAAAAGATAAATATTGACTCTTCATTTATTTGCCAACTTTCAAGATAATTAATTCCTTGAACTACTAAAGGGGACCACTGAAGGCTATCGATTAATTTTTCTTATTTTAAAATTTGAATCTACCTAAATTAGGAGTTTGGGATTAACATATGCACACTATTATATGTAAAATAGACAGACAACAAGGACCTACTGTATAACACAGGAAACTATACTCAATATCTTATAACAATCTATAATGGAAAAGAATCTGAAAAAGCATGTATATATATAAAATATATATGTGTGTGTATATATATATGAATCACTTGGCTATACCCCTGAAATTAACACAACATTGTAAATTAGCTATACTTTAGTTTTTAAAATGATTAAATTAAAATAAAATCTTGTTATGGGGGAAATGCCCAATTCCAGCAGGAAACTTTTAATTATGTTGTACTTAGTTTGGTGGGCTTCCCTGGCAGCTCAGACAGTAAAGAATCTGCTTGCAGTGCAGGAGACCTGGGTTCCATCCTTGGGTCAGGAAGATCCCCTGGAGAAGGGGATCTGCAATCCACTGGAGTGGATCTAATCCACTCCAGTATTCTCTCTTGGAGAATTCGTGGACATACCATGGGGTTGCAAAGAGTTGGACATGACTGCGCAACTTCCACTCATTTGGTAAGGATGTATGTCTTCATTGTGAATCTGGGATTTGTATATCAGAATGATATTACAATTTTACTTAAGCATGTGAGAGTAAAAGTTGCTCAGTCGTGTCCAACTCTTTGTGACCCCATGGACTATACAGTCCGTGGAATTCTCCAGGCCAGGATACTGGAGTAGGTAGCCTTTCCCTTCTCCCGGGGATCTTCCCAACCCAGGGATTGAACCAGGTCTCCTGGATTACAGGTGGATTGTTTACCAGCTGAGACACAAGGGAAGCCCAGAAATACTGGAGTGGGTAGCGTATCCCTTCTCCATGGGATCTTCCTGACCCAGGAATTGAACTGGGGTCTCTTGCATTGCAAGCAGATTCTTTACTAAATATTCTTTACCAAAGTGTATCTCTCTCTCTCTCTCTCCCTATATATATATATAGTGATAGAATATATCGGTATTATATTGCTTTACTAGAGATAAAATAAATATTGAGAAATCATTAAAAAAAAAAAAACCCTTATGTTAAAGATGAGGTAACTGAGAACCAGAGGTTAAGTAACTGACTTAACATCTCACAGCACATTGGTGGCAGAGCTGGTAGTTTTCTCCCACCTCCCAGTTCATTCTAATCTTCCCCTTTCACAAGCAGAACCTAAGACCTGGAGCCCTAGGCTCCAAAGCTGTCTGAGAATATCTGAAAGGGCCAATATATATTCAAAGCATTGTCCAGCTCCCCTCCTGGCTCTTTGCATTCAGAACACAGCCCCGCAGCCAGCTTGAGTCTTACTGGGAAGAGACTGGGGCAGCCTGCAGCTTGTGCACGGCTTTTGAGAGGGTGAGTTGCCAGCCCTGGAAATCCCGCCTGGTGTTGTGGGAATGTGCCCAGGTTGCTATGGGGAAGCTTTCAGCCATGGCTGCCGCAAGGCAGCCCCCTGCCAAATCCTGTCTTGCTGATTCTCAGTGGGGAAGTGGGAAGTCAGAGGAGAAGGTTCCAACCTGTCAGAAAGGAAATAGCTGAGAAACCATCTCTCCATCATGTTAATGATCTCAGCATGAGAGAGAGGGATAAAGAGAGACTGTTTAGTAGAGGAGGTCAGGGGAAGAGATGGAGGGAGGGCAGGTGATCAAATGGGGTTAGGAGAAGGAAGGTGATGTGTAACCCTGTGTGCAAGGGAGGCGGAGGCTGCCTGGCTCCTGAAGACTGCTAAGCACTCCATCTGTTCACACCTACTCATGTAGCTGATGACCTCAGACCCACCTACTTGTCCTGCTCTACCCCTTCCCTGCTCTTCTTCCGATTGCCCCCGCCCCCTCCCCCCAGGAATGACAGCAGCAGAGATAAGGAGGTGCTGTTTTATGTAAGGATCCAAATTCCCTGCTAACTTGTGGGTTAGAGAGCCAGTCAAGGCCAAGGACAAGGCTGCCGCCCATGGCCCTGGTCTGTGTCCTGGAACACACTGGTGTGGTTACTTACTTTGGCTGGAGAGCAGGGTCACTGGGACTGCATTCTTGAAAGTGAAGTGAAACTTGACAGTGGGAGATATTAGTGCCTCCACTGAGTCATAAAACTGGGATCTTTGGGCCAAGTGAGCAGGAACTTGCTCACTCTAGTTCTTTTCTGCATGAAAGAAGATTCCGGAGGACTTCAGCCTGAAAAGTCATAATAGGCAAGATGTTATAGCAGAATGTTTTTTAAATTGTTAGTTGTGAAATTAATTTAGTGAGTTGTGATCAGAATAATATATAAAAAAATGAAATGGAGTAGACAATAGCCCAGGGTACATTAATGACATGGAGAAGGTGGGTATTGTTTCATGAACTTCTTTTTAGTGTTGTGTGTGTAATTGTGTGGATGTGTACTGGGTCATGATGTATTTCTTACAGTAAATCACAGCTGAAAACTTGGAACATCATTGTTCTTTTAGAAAGTGTCAAGAGTGAAGACTTAGATTCACTGTAGGGTCTGCCAGAAAGTTGCTGTCTGACTTGTGGTGAGTTGTTTAATCTCTCTGATTTTCATTTTCCTTATCTGTGATGTAAATGAAAGAAACCAAATGAAGAGATTAAATCGATGATCTCTATGGTTCCTTCCAGCATCACATTCTATAATTTTTTTTAAGATTCTATGATTTTTAAGATAAATGAAGATTTAATTTGTCTTTAATGATTCTCAAGGAAGGAGATGGCATCCTCTCCAATAAGCAATAATTTCCATTAAAGAGCAGCTCCTTCTCTTTAAGCTTCATTCATTCACCAATTATGTATTGATATGTCAGACACTGCTCTAGATCCCGGAGAGCCAACAAGTGGGATAAAATACAGAAAACCCTGTACATGTGATGTTTCCCTAGAAACCTCTGTAGCAAAGACTTCCCTGGCAGTGTAGTGGTTAAGACTTTGCCTTCCAATGCAGGGGGTGTGGAACTAAGATCCCACATATCTTGAGGCCAAAAAAATCAAAACATTAAAAAAAAAAAAAAAGAAACAATATTGTAACAAATTCAATAAAATCTTTAAAAATGGCCAACATCAAAAAAAAAAAAACCTCTGTAGCAGTAATTTTTTTTTCACTTACCATACATTAAAATAAAACTGAAAACCTTTCTTTAGACTTGAGAGGATAATTAGCATTTTTCCAGCAATTGTTTTGGACTCTCAGCCTCTCCTTCCGTGAAGTGGGAATGCAATCTTGAAATGCTAGGAATTCAAAGTCTAAAAGAGTTCCTGGATATGTTTTTTGTTTGTTTCGAAGGGTGACTTGACTTGATAATCTCGAATAGATAGAAATCTCAGTGTTCCAGACAGGAAATTATTATTTTCCATGAATGCTTTTCTTTTTCCTAGGAGCTCTTGAAATCACAGACCATCCACTGAAAGATAATTCATTTAAAATGTTCCATTTCAGCTCCTTGACATATTCATCTTTTCAGTATAGAAATGAAAAGCCTCCTTTGAGGACTTTGGGATTGGGGAGAAATCTTTCTGGCCCTTAAGTCAAAACTCTACTGTTTGGAGAAAGGGCTGGGTAAAACCTTCAGACTCCTGGCTACCAGGATACTTAAATTCATTGATTAGGAGTGCCAGGAACTTTAGAATCCGAAATCATCTTGACCACCAGGGGGCAGTAAGCACTTAGTTATTCCACACCACCAATGACTGCCATTCCTGTCTACTTTAGCCTGCAATTACAGGCTGGCAAAATAACCTTTTCAAAATATACCCGGCCAAGTCAGAGCCCCTGAACGCCAGGGCTATAATCAGTCATTTGGCTGACACTCCTGTCTCTCATCTCCCAAAATTGAACATGCAGGGCCATTCACTGATTCAAAAGTTATCTATGAAATCCATATATGTATCTAGTACTGCACTAGACTCTGCCAGTCCAGCCTTCATCTAGGCAAAGCCTCTGCTCTTCAGGACTCACAGTCTGTGTTTTTCCACGAATGAGAGACAAGGGCTTTCTGCCTCCAAGGTGGTTTCGCACGGTCCTGAATCCAAGGTTCTAAGGCTGTTTTCTTATAGTGAGGGGAAGGTTCTAGGTGATAGGATCATAATCTTGACAATTTCAAATGAAAGAATGTACATCTCTGTGAATGAGGTTTAGGAACTTCCTTTGGTATTATAACTAAACTTTGGAACATGAGTTGGAGCTGACTGTAGAGTCTCATCATGAACCCCAAGACAGGAATCACTGTTTGGCTGGGTAACCTTGCAGGACTGATCAATCTTTCTGGACCCAGATTTTCCCAGCTGCTTTCAGAAAAGGCCAGGACACTAATAGAAAACTTTGTGAGATAGAAGAGAATGTGGGCATTACCCCAGGATAAAAACCCAATGGGGATTTTGCCTGCCCTTTTGCTATGTGTTTACAGCTGATTGTTTAGTTGTGTAACTGGTAGCTCGCCCTGCCACTTCTTTTATTTGGTATAGATGCAGGGTCTAGGTTATGTTAGAACTGTAGTATTGGAGGGTAGTATGGAGGTTCCTCGGAGAAGGCAATGTCACCCCACTCAAGTACTCTTGCCTGGAAAATCGCATGGACAGAGGAGCCTGGTAGGCTGCAGTCCATGGGGTCTCGAAGAGTTGGACTCGACTGAGCGACCTCACTTTCACTTTTCACTTTCATGCATTGGAGAAGGAAATGGCAACCCACTCCAGTGTTCTTGCCTGGAGAATCCCAGGGACGGGGGAGCCTGGTGGGCTGCCGTCTCTGGAGTCGCACAGAGTCGGACACGACTGAAGCAACTTAGCAGCAGCAGCAGTAGCAGCATGGAGGTTCCTTAAAGAACTAAAAACTACCATATGACCCAGCAATCCCACTGGGTATATACCCTGAGAAAACCATAATTCAAAAAGACACATGTACCCCAATGTTCCCTGCGGCACTGTTTACAGTAGCCAGGACATGGAAGCAACCTAAATGTCCACTCACAAATGAATAAAGAAAATGTGGAACATATATAAATGGAATATTACTCAGCCATAAAAAAGAATGAAATTGGGTCATTTGTAATGATGTGGATGAGCCTAGAGTCTGTCATACAGAGTGAAGTAAGAAAGAGAAAAACAAATATTATGTATTAATTCATGTATCTGGAATCCAGAAAAATGGAACTGATGAACCTATTTGCAGGGCAGGAATAAAGATGCAAATGTAAAGAATGGACTTGTTGGCACAGTGGTGGAAGGAGAGGGTGGACCAAATTGAGACAGTAGCATTGATACATATACACTATCACTTGTAAAATAGATAGCTCGTAGGGAGCTGCTGTATAGCACATGGAGCTCAGCTTGGTGCGCTGTGGTGACCTAGAAAGGTAGAATGGGGAAGTGAGAGGGAGGCTCAAGAGAGAGGGTGTATATATATATAAATATACTTATAGCTGATTCATGTTGTACAGCAGAACCTTCACACAACATTGTAAAGCAATTATATTCCAATTAAAAATAAAGTTTTAAAAATGCAAAAGAAAAAATGTAATACATGGTCATATATTGATTAAATAAAATGTTTTTCAGATTTTTTTTTTTAAAAAGCTATAGTATTGGAACACAGAAGCCAATAATTATCCAACCAAGGGATCAGATTTTATTTTATTTTTCACAAATTGAATGAATTGAGTGTGTAAATGGATGACATAGCTCACTGCTTTCTTAAAGATAGGATGGAATTAGAAGAATTCTGGGACACCCTTATCCCACCCCAAACTTTCTTGGGTGGGTATTGCCTATAGGTCATGTTGAAAAAGTTTGGCAGGATTCCCTATGCAACAAGGAATTGATGGATATATAATTATGTAATTAACTGTATTGGTTTCCCTGGTGGCTCAGTGGTAAAGAATCCTCCTGCTGCTGCAGGAGACTCGGGTTTGATCCCTGGGTTGGAAAGATCCTCTAGGAAGGGAAATGGCAAACCACTCCAGAATTCTTGCCTGGGAAATCCCATGGACTGAGGAGTCTGGAGTGCTACAGTCCATGGGATCACAAAAGAGTCAGACACAACTGAGTATCTAAACAACAAGATATATAATTATATAATAGTCTAACTGTGATTATATATTTGAAATATAACAATTATATAATAAATTTTATATTTATTATAAAATTTTGCCCTTGTTTTAATTTTTTCTGGTGTTTGCGTGGAGTAATTTTTACCAAAAGCCAGAGAAAAAGAAATTTGATTACATAATTTGATGACCTAGACATTTTTAGGTAGTGAACAGACCTTGGAAAGGGAATTAAGAAGACCCAACATGTCATTGGCTTACCACCTAACTACCAGGTAAGCACTTTCCATAATTATGGTAATTTGGAAGGGGCCCACCTGGCTGAAAATTCCACCTTTGCCTCTTACCGTGGGACTCACACAAGTCCCATAATTTCTCTGATCCTGCTCTGTCGTCTGTTAAGTAACAGTATGCCTATTTTACTTCCTTTATTGCAGCTGCTGCTAAGTCGCGTCAGTCGTGTCCGACTCTGCGACCCCATAGACGGCAGCCCACCAGGCTCCGCCGTCCCTGGGATTCTCCAGGCAGGAACACTGGAATGGGTTGCCATTTCCTTCTCCAATGCAGGAAAATGAAAAGTGAAAGAAGTCGCTCAGTCGTGTCCGACTCTTAGCGACCCCATGGACTGCAGCCTACCAGGCTCCTCCATCCATGGGATTTTCGAGGCAAGAGTATTGGAGTGGGTTGCCATTGCCTTCTCCTCCTTTATTGAGGGGGTTGTAAAAATCATATTGCTCACTGGTGTAGAAGTGTTTTACTTAAAAGGGCTATGGAGACATGAGTTTTTATTTTGGTGGCCATCTCTCAGGATCTTATCTTGACACCTGTAAACTTCTGAGACAATTCTGATTTTATCTGTTTGGCCTGCCCTTTCTTGCCCTGACAACCAATCGGGAGTTTCTGAGACGGTCAATTGTTTATTTTCTTTGGTTTTTAGAATACGCCCTTTGTCCAGACTCTTGTGCTGAGTTACCATAACACAGCCTAATTACCTGCTGGCTTGAAACTCTAGGACCTTTGCCTGCAGTTCACATGGCTTCCTGTAAATATCTACTTGTGAGAAATGGGTCTTATTTCTGCCTTCACAGTTAGTGACTTACCGGAAACTTTGCTCAATGTTATTTGGCAGCCTGGATGGCAGGGGAGTTTGGGGGAGAATGTACATGTATATGTACATTATATGTATGACTGAATCCCTTTGCTGTCCACCTGAAACTATCACAGCATGGTTAATTGGCTTTACTCCAATAAAAAATGAAAAGCTAAAATGGAAAAAAAAAGTTGGTGACTTAGGTGCCTGAAAATGTTGTTCATCAGGAACAAATTAGTAACAGCAGCAAAACTCAGAACAGACTTTTAGGGCATGGACAGTCTTCTTTCTTTAAAGGTAGTTAGCTGTATTTCGAGGTCAGAAACAGGTGTGTGACTTAGCCTTACTGGGTTCCAATTAGTTTCAAGCTATGATGGAGTTAGAATTATTGAGTCTCAAGATGAGATTTTAGAAATGAGTGCTCCATGTCCACTGCCCACCAGACATTTCTGATTCTAATAAACTCAGGGAGGCCAATGGGCAGGCGGAGGGTGGTGATTCTGGAGACAGGGACCAGACCTTTAGGGACCTTCGAGGACAAGGAGAAAAGGAGTTTATAGAAGCAGAAGCAGAAGTGGGTAAAAAGGCAGGGGGAGAAATCTTACTGAGAAAAGGACAAAAGAAAGAAATGGAGGAGGAAAAGGGGAGTGAGGGTATCAGGATGCAGTAAAGGAGGAAGATGAGGGTCTAGGAGAAGACTTGTTTGCTCCAGTCTCCTACTGAGACGGAGCAGAAACAAATATTCTAGAACAAAATCAACTGTCCTCAGATGGAGTCTTAACCACTGGACCACCAGGGATGTGCCCGACTTCATTTTCTAAGCCAAGAGACTCAAAGACCTGTGTCCACTCTCTTTCTTTTTTTTTTTTTAAATTAATTTTTATTGGAGTATAGTTGATTTGCAGTGCTGTGTTAGTTTGTGCTGTACAGCAAAGTGAGTCAGTTATACATACATGTATGTCCACTCTTTTTAAGATTCTCTTTTTCACCTTAGAAGTATGTTTTTAGACAGAATCTACCTTGAGTTTGAGTATTATCTGCCTGGAAAAGAGCACCAATTATATCACAGTGTGCCCTGAGTTCACCCGAGGGTCAGGGCTCTCCCCTTTACTGGAAGGTGGGGCACACGTGGTTTCCGGCCCTCCAAACCAGCAAAGGAGAGAGATTCCACTTTATCCGGTATCACTCCTCTCTACCGTTGAGAAATGCAGCACATCATATACTGTCAAAATGAGAGCTGTGGGGCACTTGCTGTGATCTTTCCTTCCTCTCTCTCATTGCACCAGTGGCTGTGCTGGGGGAACCTGTCTGGAATGGAGAACCGATCCACCAATATGAGGAATATGTAATCATGGGATAGGGGGCATTGGAAAGCTTCCACAAGAGCTCAGGAGTCATTTGCACATCCTGTTTTGTCCTTTGAACTTCGAGAATGAATGGAATGTTCCAGTGAAGAGAGATCAGAGGGGAAACTTGGGGCTCCCCCTCTGCTGGTTCCTCTTTGAGGAGCTGAGAACCTGCATGATGAGCAAGAGACCTTCTTTTTTTTTTTCAGCTTTTTTTTTTTTTTGCTGTGCTGGGTCTTTGTTGTTTTTCAAGAACTTTCTCTAGTTGCGGAAGTGGGGGTTACTCTTTGCTGGGGTGTGCAGGCTTCTCAGTGCGGTGGCTTGTCTTGTTGCTGAGCACGGGCTCTAGGCACATGGGCTTCAGTTGCAGCACGTGGGCTCAGTAGTTGGGTGCACGGGCTTAGTTGCTCCGCAGCATGTGGAATCTTCCCGGACCAGGGATCGAACCTGTGTCCCCTACATTAGCAGGTGAACGCTTATCCACTGAGCCTGCAGGGAAGTCCAAGAGAGTCCTCTCTTGTTAGTCACCGTTTAATCACTGATTTTTGCCATTTTGCTTTCCTGGTAAAACAGTAGACTTTGAGACTTAAATGTTTTCTATTGAGTCCCTGTTAATTGTTGGCTCCATGATGCCCGTAAAGGTTCCACATATCAGGTGCACATACATGGACTTTGTGCAGAATTCACAAAGCTGCCATTGCTGTAGCCCAGCCAAGGGTTAAATTAGTATCTTACTGTTGACGTTTGTTTAGGGTTTTTTTCTGTCATCAGACCCTTCTAAGTTTTCGAAATAAATATAAATGGTTTCACTCTGATTCAAAGAGGATTTTCCCCTGCAGCTGATTTTGCTCTAACATACAGCTTAATATAAAGCCTCACATTCTGAACAGAGTTAGCCTTCAAAGTGGATTAAGATTGTCGTGCTTCGGGCATTTTCAAGGCATTAGTTACAGTACATTGCATTAGCTTTACCAGTTGCCTCTCCTGTAATGAAAAGGATAGAAAGATCACCCGCTTGAATAGAAGACCCAAATGCCATCTTTTAACTTATGTGGAGTGTGATGGAGATGGTAATTGAAAGGGTAAAACCATTCCCATTGTAAGGAAGCAATCAAGCATTCTCTAGCTCCCTTAGAAAAGGCAAGCACAGAAATCTGAGATGCTGGAAGCTGAGAGTTCTATTCATACTAGTGATAATAGTAATGATCGTGATCATAATTGTACCAATTGTTACCATTTTCCACCCCCCTCCTCTTCTCTACAGGCCTTAAGAGAAGCAGACCTGTATTTTAAGCTATTATGTTGACCTCATCTTTATTCATGTCTTTTTTTTGTAAGTGGGGAGCTGCTCAAATGAGCAGCTGTGTAGCCCTGTGTAGCACTGTATGAAGTGGATTTTTATCAGGCTCCCTGGTGTGTTCATGCAACCAGACATTCCTTGATGCTCAGTGCACTTTATTACATTAGTGATTAGTATCAATGCTTATACACACGATTGCAGGTGCAAAACTGATACATGCTTTGACTTCTCTTAGCATTTACTGTGTGTTAGGGACTGTGCTGGAGAAAGCAATGGCGCCCCACTCCAGTACTCTTCCCTGGAAAATCCCATGGATAGAGGAGCCAGGTAGGCTGCAGTTTATGGGGTCTCGAAGAGTCGGACACGACTGAGCAACTTCACTTTCACTTTTCATTTTCCTGCATGGGAGAAGGAAATGGCAACCCACTCCAGAGTTCTTGCCTGGAGAATCCCAGGGACGGCAGAGCCTGCTGGGCTGCTCTCTATGAGGTTGCACAGAGTCGGACACAACTGAAGCGACTCAGCAGCAGCAGCAGGGACTGTGCCAATTGCTTAATGTATATAACCTTGTTGATCGGCTACCACAAGCCTGTAATACAGGTGCTGTTGTTAACAGTCTGATCTTTCCCAAGGGCTGACCGAGGCACTGAGACATTAGCTAAAACTTGTTAATAAATGGTGGATCCAAACTTTGAACCCAACCATTGTAATTCCAGGACCCTTGCACTTAACTGCTAGATCATACTGTCAAAGATGCATGAGGAAATCAGGGGGTATTGTAAGTTTTGTAAAACAAAATTACTTATTGATTTATTGGCTGCTCTGGGTCTTCATTGTTGCACACAGGCTTGCTCTAGTTGCTCTGAGCAGAGGCTGCTCTCACGGTGCATGGGCTTCTCGCTGCAGTGGCTTTTCTTGTGGATTGTGGGCTCTAGGTGCTCAGGCTCAGTAGTTTCCCTGTGACATGTGGAATCTTCCTAGACCAGGATAGAACCTGTGTCCCCTGCATTGGCAGGCAGATTCTTAACCATTGGACCACCAGGCAAGTCTGAGTATTAGAAGCTTACTATAACTGGAAAGTATGCTGTAATTGTCAAGGATATGCAGGTATGTCTGCCAGCTTTGAGAATTCATGTCTGCACATACCAATATTGACATTTATCTCAAACAGGTCATGTGATGGATATTAAAAATGCATATTTTTACAAGGCAGTTGCCATAATTGTGTAGTATAGGCTAATGAATGAGTTATCAAATCAGGTACCAATTTAGAACCAAGATGCTGACATCGAAGATGGAGGTCATTCCACGGAGCTAACCAGGGGAGAGCACAAGCTCTGACATCAGATCGTGATGCCAAAAACTTGGCCTTTGTGCACCGGTACTGAATCGAATCTCTGAAACAGTGTTTTGGGTGAAGTAGGAAAGAATAGCTTTATTGCTTTGTCAGGCAAAGGGGAATACAGTGGGCTACAGTGCCCCTCAGAAACTGTGCGTCCCAACCCTGGGTTTGATTCGGTGAGGAGTTTTATAGCAATGGTTCAAGGGTGGAGTTGCTCATAAAGTGTGAATAGAAATAGAGGAAACACAGATGTAGAGAACAAATGTATGGACATCAAGCAGGAAAAGGCAGGGAGGGATGAATTGGGAGATTGGGATTGACCCGTATACACTGCTATGCACGGAAGAGAGAACTAGTGGAGGCCTGCTGTGTAGCTCGAGAAACTCCACTCCGTGCTCTGTGCTGATCTGGGAGGGAGGGAAATCCAGAAGGGAGGGGGTATGGGTATACGTGTGGCTGGCTGATTCACTTCGCTGTACCCAGAACGAGCACAGTGTTTTGAAGCAACTATACCCCAATAAATAAATTAAAAAAAAAATCAGTGTCACTTAGGCACTAAAAAAAAAAAGAATCAGGATGCATGCAGGGCCTGCACTCCTTTAACTGGCCTCGATGGCCTCCTCCCTTGTCTCTGCATCACCCGCCCTTTCCCTGATTAGCAACTGTTGAATCTGCCCTTTGGAACTCAGGGAAGGTCATGGAAGTTGGAGTCTGTTTCCTACCAACAAGAAAGGAAGGACATAGGTACCCAGGAGTCCCACACAGTCATCTTGGTTTCAGTTTGGCAGTTTGAACCCAGTCCAGCTGCTGATGAACCGGGTGTCTTTTTTTTTTTTTCTTTTTTGACTGCGCTAGCTCCTCACTGCACGAGGGCTTTCTCTGGTTGCCAGCAAATAGGGACTACGCTCTAGTTGCGATGTGCAGGCTTCTCATCAAGGTGGCTTCTCTTGTGGCAGAGCACGGGTGCGTGGCCTTCAGTAGTTTTGGCTCTCTGGCTTAGTTGCTCCGAGGCATGTGGGATCTTGCTGGCCCAGGGATGAAATCCACGTCCCCTGCATTGATGGGCAGATTTGTAACCACTGAGCCACAAGGGAAGTCCCTATGTGTCTTTTACACGACCTTTCCAAGCCTCATTCTTTTCCTATTTGAAAATGGAAAGAACAACTTCCTCATTGGGGTGATTTGAGGATTAATTGAGATCATGCCTGATTTATAGTAAGTGTGCAGTAAATATTAGCTAGTCTTACTGTGATTGTGTTTGGATTGATACGATTTAAAATTCCCTCCCCACCTTCAGCATACAACCTGTGTACATAAATTGCTCTTTGTAGCATTTCTCCCTGAGAAAACAGGCAAATTGTTCCTGGAACCTGGGCCAAACCCTTACCCGTATAAGGTGGTTTGTGCCCATAAAATGGAAAACAAGCTATTTTGACAATGTGCTGTAGGGAGCACTGTTAGTAAAACAGTAACAGGGAGGATGAAGTAGTTTAGCATTTACAAGCACGTGATAACTTCTGTAAATCTAAAACTGTTCTTAAAATAAAGTTTATATATATATATATATTTTTTTTTTTTTTTTTTACAAAATGTGTGTTACTGTGTTTCTGGACTCACCTGCTCGGTAATTAATAGGTTAAATTCGTTTTTATACCACAATAAACAGGCTATCAAAGGCAGCCAACAGAGAGAGGCACTTCTTGAACCAAGTTCCTTATCTATAAAATGTGGGGGTTGGTTTCTTCAAAGTATTTTTTCCGATTTGCAACTCAAATGGAATGAGTAGTCATTTAAGGGGAATTAAATTGTGACTTAACATTGGCCTTATAATCAAGATGGGCAGACATTCTTTGGACAGGAAACCATGGCAGAGAATGGTTATTTTCTGGAGCGCAGGGCAGCTCCAGAGCTCAGGAGGGCCTGGGCTTCCCACACAGGGAAGCTGGCCTGTCTGCAGATCTTTGGAAGAGAGTAGGATGAATTCCTTTCTTGCAGCAATGGTTAAACTGAGGCCTCACCAGTAACTGAGGAAGAACTGATTAAACTCTATTTCAGGGTGTTTTCTTAAGAGTTGATAGGTAAGCAGCTGTTTCCAAGTTCATTCTGGTTCCTTCCGTTAATGGCTCTCCAGAGATCCACAGTCCAAACACCCTTACCTAAGAAACCTGAGCTTTTAGTTAATCAGGAATGAATGTTCTGGGTGGAGAGGGTTATCCTCCCAGGTGACTTCTCCTGAGATCTCTGTGTGATGCAGGCTGAGTGTAGTGATGATCTCAGGGAAGGAATGACCATGGTCAGAGCTGTCCCAAGGGACACTGCGGGGCTGCAACGGACCGTGTTCTTCAGCCTCCGTTTCTCTAGAAGGGCAGGCAGTCCCCAGAGAGCATGTGTGGGAAGCCAACTGGGTGCCTCTTCAGACCACCCCCCTACACCCCCAGCACTGCCCCACCCACCATATCTTCACTCTCGGATGTTCACTGAGCAGATACACCGTGTGGAGCAGTGAGCTTCGTAACAGGATGACAGAGATGAACGGGGCAGAAATCTTGCCTTGATGACGATACAGTCTGAGGGGAGGTGGGATGTGGAAAATGCTTGCCAGTAATTATGACATGGTGTGGAAAAAGAGGTGTTGCAAAACAGTGTGGGTAAAGTGCACCAAGGGTTTGTTTTTAATACACATATATACAAGTAAGTGAAGTGAAGGTCGTTCAGTTGTGTCTGACTCTTTGCGACCCCATGGACTATACAGTCCATGGAATTCTCCAGGCCAGAATACTGGAGTGGGTAGCCTTTCCCTTCTCCAGGGGGTCTTCCCAACCCAGGGATCCCGCATTGCTTGCAGATTCTTTACCAGCTGAGCCACAAGGGAAGCCCATATACAAGTAAGGATTGATTTAAATGAGTGTGGAGGACATTCTCAAAAAAGAAAAGGAGAAGAAATCATAAAAGAACAATTAGAAGAACACGTATGGGCTTTTTCCAGAACCTCAGAACCTCTGGGATACTATCAGCCTTCCACCTGGAAGTGCCCCGCAGTGTCGTCTGGTCTCAACCTCAGTGCAAGAACGTGGTCAGTCTCTGCTTGCTTACCTCCCCCGATGGGAAACTCACCATTTGTTTTTGTTTGAGCAGTGTCTGGTTACTTAAGAAAGTGGGGAGAATTGCTCGTGTGTGTGTGTGTGTGTGTGTGTGTGTGTGTGCGCACAAAAGAGAGACACAGAAAGAGAGAGAAGGACAGAGAGAGGGAAGAAACAAAAGGGGAGAGTGAGAAAGAGGCAGGGAAGGAACCTAGGTTTTCAGTATCCTGGTGGGACCCTTCTTGTAGGACAGTGGGACCATGAGCGCTGACTGGTTGTTCTTTGGTTAAGCTGGGGAGATTTTATTTTGGCGGGGATGAAACCTACTGTCCTGGTTCCAAGGTCCAAGGATGCAGGGCTGAACTTGCAGGGAATGAGATCATGTGAGCCAGCCTTCAAGAACCTAGACTTTGCCCTGGCTGACAAGATTGAAACCGTTGCCTTCCAAAGTCCTGAAAACAAGTTAGATCTACCTTTGGAAGCTAAATTAGAACACAAAGATCACAGAGAACTTACTTTTAAAAGCCTTTAGTGTTTGCTAAGCTACCATTTCAGCAGGTGGTGGCCAGCCTCGTTTTAGCAAACTAACTTAGTGGAGCCTGGAGCTGTTGTGCGCAGGTCCCACTTAGAGTGTTGTGTGGACAGTCTCAGTGATGGATGGCTCCTGTAGAGCCCTGCTGACCCACCTGAGATCTACAGGTGGACTTTGTACCAGGTAAGGGGTGTTAGAGACACTTGGGTACCAGTTAGGAATTAGGACATCATTCGCTGCAAATGAGAATCTGCTTAGGTGGCCTAAACATGCCAAAGAAAAGTATTTCTTGCAAGCACTTCTGGCAAAGCGGGTTCTGCCAAATACTGGGGATAGAGTTTCTTTTTAAAATATTTAGAATTCAGTAGGAAGGCCCAAGGAAATTGGTATTAGCTTTGTGGTGTGTTTTAGATAGGGAACAAATAGAAACTGAGTTAGGAAAGCAGAAGGTCTTAGTTTGCAAAATTTCAACCCCAGATATCAATTTATTTACCAGATTGCAAATCAAATGAAAGCCATCACAAAAAATGGCAGAGAGAACCAGTTTGAATAGTGGCTGAAAGTATATTTTTTTTACAGGAAGTTGAAATAGAGTAATATAGAGGAGTGGAGAAAACACTGGGATTCAAACTGCTTGGGTTTGAATCATAGCTTAATACCTGAAGTTAATTTCTCTGGGCTTCGTTTTCCACATCTCTAAAATGGGGAAGTTGGCACCACCTCAGGATTTTTGTGAGGCTTAATTGAGAAAACAGAGTGCCTGGCTCAAGAAGTTTTAGATCAATCTTCAAGTTTTTAGGACACTGGAAAATTTCTAATCTATGCTCAGCTGAAACGGATTTTTCATATGGTTCAAGCCATTGTTATTATATATTTGCTTTGAAATGAAAGGATATGAACGTGTTCGTTGATTATTTACACACATACTTTTACCAAGTAGTAGTGTTGTTGCAAAGTTGTGTATACATCAAGTAATATTTAAAATGCATGAGGGGAATTTCCCACAGAAAGGGATTCTATTTGTGTAAAGCAGAAAGGCTTTTCCAAAAGTAAATAAACATTGTTATGTCTTTTGTGCAAATCTGATCATTCATGTGTTGAGATCAGTTCTAGCGAGGTATTTGTGTTTAACTTCTTGCTCTCTGTGGGCTTATGAGAGAATTAGATGCGCACAGAATGTGTGTGGACAAAAGCAGAAAGAGTATTTGGACTCCTTAGTACCATTTGTATTTTAATTATTCTTTGAGGTCAAAATACGACCTCCAGAATAACACTGAAAGCAATTAAAGTAGAATTTGACCAAAAGATATTTGATTTACAGAAAGCAATTTCCATTTCAGCTATATGACCTTGGTCCAGGGTTGATCTCACTAATGCCGTAGTTTCTCATCTGTGACCCTGGGTGGGACAGGGCAGAGGAAGAATGGACCAGATATTTAATGAGATTGGACCAAGTATCTGATGTTTCTTTCAGGCTTATAATTCTATTGCCTAAGGAAGGTCTATTGCTCATAAAACTTTCCAACTGTCAGACAGAATTAATATATCTTCTCAAAGTACTAATTTACATCATGGGAGTGGTGGTTATGAGAAATGGAGCTTTCTTTTCCTAGAAATATAAAGAAATGAGGTCACTCAGCATTCAGTGATGTTTTATGTTCATGTGGACATCTGATATTCAGCGGGAGGTTTCCTTGTTGAATGTGCCTTATTCGAGTCACTTAATTTAAGGATAAAAGTGTTCTTACCCGTAAGGAAACAGTCTATTTTAATGAATTGTTTTGGTAAAAGAAATGATTTTATTCAATGATGATCATTCCAACTCATGTATATATATATAGATATATATATATTTTTTTTACTGTGCCATGCAGCTTATGAGGGATCTTAGTTCCCCAACCAACCAGGCATTGAACCTGAGCCCGTGAAGTGAGAGTCTGGAGTCCTAACCTAACTAGTCCAACTAGTTGCCTCAATTAGTTGGGAGTTGCCCCAACTCATGTTTTTAAAATGTGTGTTTTCATATACCAGGATGGCTTAAGTGAAGTAAACCTTTTCAATTCATAGACTGTGAGAGTCTTCAGAGATTACCCAGCATAACCAATTCCGCAATTCCAATTTCAGGGTGTTTAAAATACTGTGCAGTCACTGAATTGAGGTGAATCGGAAGGTCCATCATCTCAGCTCCCAGAACGGGAGTGGGGGGAATGTGAGCAACGGAATTGCCACCAGGGGGCAGTTGGAGGCAGAGTACAGCCAGGGTCCAGGCTGGTGGGCCATTCATGAAAAGTGGGAACACTGGAAAGTGTGACTTTCATTTCAAGGCAACAGCTCCCACTAAATGCAGAATTTTACAGGAATGAATTGTTTACACTTGCTCCCTTCTTGTAGAAGGATAAACGACTGGGGCTGCAATGGGAATGTACTCTATGTACTTGGATTATAGGAGCCATGGCTGAAAAGCCTTCCTGTGTCACAACAAAATAATTCAATTTTTTGTTTGAAGTGATATGTAAAGGCTAGTGTCTCCGTCGTGCTTGGCAAACACGCTGTTATGTCCCATCAGACCAAACTGGGCAGTTTTTACAGTTTCAGCATCATACCCCAGCATGAGAAATTACCACGGTCCTGCTCTACCCTGGAAGTGATTTGGAGCCCACTGCTCTAATACCTGGGCTTCCCAAGTGGCTCAGTGGGAAAGAACCCACCTGCCAATGCAGGAGACGCGGGTTCCATCCCTGGGTCAGGAAGATCCCTTGGAGAAGGAAATGGCAACCCACTCCAGTATCTTGCCTGGAGAATCCCATGGACAGAGAGGAGCCTGGTGGGCTACAGCCCATGGGGTCACAAAGAGTCAGACATGACAGAGCAGTGGAGCACGCACGAGCTGCTCCAACATCTCTACCGCTCTGGACCTGGGTTTATTATTTTTGTTTAGTCGCTAAGTTATGTCTGACTGGTTTACAGACTGGATGGATTGTGACCCGCCAGGCTCCTCTGTCCATGGGATCCAGGGTTGTCTGTAAAAGGGGGCTAGTTTTCTGATGTAAGAGAGGTGAAACTGCCGAGTTGCTGTTGGAAATCAAAGCCTTAAGTAGTTCCTTTAGTGCTTTAACCGGATTGTTTCCTAGACCTTTGGGGCCCTTCTCTTTGAGTGAGTTCAGCCCCCAAGTCTTTGTCTTGGCCTTTACATGCAAAGCCCCTTGTCACCTGTCAAACTTCACCTGCCTGCTGTACAACTAGTTAACTGTCTGTAACCTCCCTGTGCCTCCTTCTCTAATCTCTAAAACAGAATGAACAGTGGGGGTAAAGTGATGGCTAGGTCAGATCTTTGAAATCTCTGTTCCATCATTCTGGAATTTTGTAATCAACAGGATGTAAACTCCTCCAGGGCACAGACTTGGTTATGTGCATACCCAAATTCTCCCAACCCGTTTTCCAGCACTTAGAACACAGCGTGCTCAATTAATCTGTGTTTAAATGGGCAAGAAGGAAGATTTATAGTAGATGTAATCTCTTGCTCTCATCCATCACCTAACATTATGATCCAGACTGTTCTGTGTGTGATTCCAAGAATATATCCTGCGCTCTTGTATACCTCTGTGCCTTTGTGTAGGTGGTCCTTCTGCCTGGAAGCATGCCCCCGCCCTTGCCCCAGCATAGCTAGAAAACTCCTCTGCTAACCTTCTACCTTGGGCAGATACTGCCTCCTTCATGAAGTTCTTTCTGGATCAAACTCTCTGTCCCCTGGGATCACACTGCATTTGATACATGCCTCTATCAAAGTAGGTTTTAGTACTAAACTGTAGTCCTTAGATTGGTTCTCTGCTCTCCCTGCACCGCCACCTCAAGTTTTGAAGCCAGGGTCATCTTTGATAAACATTCAAGAGTTATTTTGAGAAATAAATGAATAGTGTTACAGAAACTTTTCAGAACCGTTTCACAGTACCCAGTATTATGGTATACTTAGAATCCAGGCATATTAAATACTTTTTGATTGATTTGTTAGATTACCAGGTACACCTCCAAGCTTCAGTTTCTTAGATATAGGCAGAACTCCATTTTAAATGGCATAATCATACAGTCACATTTTGTTCCTCTGAAACATAACATCTACCAACAATAACACACACACACACACACACACACAATTTTTCCCAGTCTAATTCCAGATCCTTAGAAGAGACTTGAACACATAGAAAATGCTCAATAACTATTTAAAAATGAATGGGAATGAAAGACACTCCTTTCACTGCCTGGTTTCTGGGACTCGTGGTCTCGTTTTGCAGCCTCCGTGTATTGCCTCACTCCACACTCTACCACCTGTAGCAGTCCCGTTTCCTCTCCTGCTCTCATCACCACTGTTCCCACAGAGAACACCAACGACCCATTACAAAATCTAATGGGATTCTCTCTGTCTTCCTCCTGCCTGATTTTGTGACAGCATTTGGCATCACTCACCTTTCTGATATGTGGTGTAATTGAAAAAGCATGAGTTTTAAAGCACAGAGATCTTGGTTTAAATTTGTGCTCCTCTTCCATTTGTTCCCTGTATGAACTTGGGCAAGTCAGGCACCTTTTAAAATCTCTCCTCCTCCTAACATGGAACTTTTGATGTCTATTTCTCGGGGCGGTTGGGAGGGTCAAATGGGATTTTGTGTGTGAAGCACTTAGCCTGGTACCGGGCTTGTAGTAGGCTCCTTCCCTTTCTTGACTTCTGATTCATCCCACATTCTTGGTTTTCTTCCAATCTACATCTCTGAATAAATCTTTGTAGAACTCTTCTTTTCCTTGCCCATCTCCTCTCATTCCACATTTTTCTCCCAGCTTGTTTCAGATTTTCTCCATCTCTTACCTGCAGTATTTGCCATGCATGCATGTAGTCGATACTCCAAAAACACAGACTGATTGAATGACAGTCTCTGAATTGGCCTCTGTGTGTCCCATCTTTTGCTTCTCCAGTATGTATTTCACACTGTCACCAGAATTGATGTTCCTCAAACACAGGTCCATAATGTCACGCCCCCCAAAAAACCCCCCAGCAAAACCTGAATAGCATCCCTTTGTTTAAAGAATAGAACTAGGGACTTCCCTGGTGGCCCACTGGTTGAGAATCCGCCTTGCAATGCAGGGGACGTGGATTCCATCTCTGGTCGGGGAACTAAGATCTCACGTGCCATGGGGCCACTAAGCCCCCACTCCACAGCTAGAGAACCTGAACACCACAACTAAGACCCGACACAGCCAAATAAACAAACAAAATATTTAAAAAAAATAAAGAATAGAACTAAACTTTGAATACTCACCAGTCTGACCCTCTTGTTTGTCCTGCCTTGCCTCCTCTATGTGTCCTACCATAAGCCCTGACTTCTCTATTTTCCAAAACTCCCCAGGGGTTTTCTTCTTCTTCTTCTTCTTTTCATTCCCCTTACTCAAACAGTTCTTTTACTCCAGAGTGCTCCATTCATCTTTTCTAGTGAAATTCGTACTTTAAGTCTTAAGTACTAATGCCTCCATGGAGCCTGCCTGGACCACCTTTTCCCCTCTCCTTAAAATTGATTTTCTGCTCACACCTGTTTGCACTTATATTTTGCACTTCATTAATTCTGCCTTGCTAGACTGTATGCTCCAATGCACACACTTTGTCCTTCTTAGCTTGCTGTCTCCCCAGGGCTTACCGAGCAACCTCATGTGGTTCTCTAGCTTAACAAGGACTCTTAGAATTAAACTGGGTGGAAAATCAACAGGAGTAGTCATGTTTCCTAATACAGGTCTTATAACGGAGACTTAATTAGGTACAAAAAGGCCGACATTTATAGCACGCTTACTATGTGCCAAGCAATATTATAAGTGCCTTACGCTGTTCAGAGGCTCACCACAGCTCTAGGAGGGAGACATGGTTGATTATCTTGATTTTTTTTTTTTAATACAGGAAACAGAGACACTGAGAAATTAAATAATCACCCCCAATCTAATAGCTGGTAAGTGGGGGAAGGGCTTAGAAGAGCAGAGAGCAGCCATGTGAGCCTGTGCACGCGGTCGCTAGTTTACAGCACCCACAGTATTTGAGGACCCTTCTGAGGAAAGCAGCAGACCACCCAAAGCAGGTCAGCTGCCTCCCCCGGGAATGGATGGGTGGAGTGACTGCAGAAGTCTTTTCCAGCCCCGATGTCCTTGGAAGATTTAGAGGACAAGTGATGATGCCTGTCTGAAAAAACAGGGTCAGCCAAGTGTTGTGCAAAAGAGTCTGGTTTGACCCCTAAGTCTTTTGATGAGCAGTTAAACCAGGGAGGCTTATCTGGCGACAGTCCTCCTGGGGTGACGTCATTGCTCACCCTGACCCCCACAGAGGCTGGCGGAAGCATGCCGTCAACCTTGTGCATTTCCCAGGGCTGAGAGGCCTTGCCAGTGCACAGTCCTTGGGAACTGAAACTTGGGGAAAAGTCCTGAAGCTCTTTCTTTTCTTCAGAAGCCAGAGGTGAGGCTGGTCCACTGTGGTTTTATTTAGGTTGTGTTTAGCCAGCACCCTCCGACCCCTTCTAAGTATATAGATTGAATGTGGAAACCCCACTGATGGCTTCAGTAGGGAACTCGTGCTTGGGGCAATGAGGTAGGGATTAGAGGAAGAAACAGACTCAAGCCACCAGGGGACAGCTTGATGCTTATGGTCTCCGATTCCACCTGTCTCCCCAGTCCCTACTGCCAGCTCCTTGTCCCTCACCACCCTAGTCATTGGTCCCTGTATTTCTGTGTCACGGTGCAAGATACAAAAGCTTCTTGTGAGTTTCAGAGAGGTGTTTAGTATCCAGTAATCAGAATGGCTGGAGTCAGAAATGTATCAGTTCAGATGGACTTTGTTTTAGGCCTAAGTGTTGCTTTTATTTAAGAGAGAGAGAATCTGGGCTCCACAGATCCATGATGGTTGGGCCTTTACCAGAAAATTCTTCCTTGCCTCTGCCTCTAATCAGGTTCCAGTTACCTTTGGAGCCATGCAAAGAAAGCTGCCCTGTCACCATCTTTGATCATCCACCGCAGCCCTTACCTGGCCTTCCTCTCGGGAAATGTTTATCATCTAACCTGAATCTCCCACCCTGAGTGCTAACAAACTCATTGCCCCTTTTGTTTATTTATGTCATTTCTTAGTTTCGGCATGTAGGATCTTTAGCTGTGGCATGTGAACTCTTAGTTGTGGCGTGTGGGATCTAGTTCCCTGACCAGGGACTGAACCCAGGCCTCTGCAATGGGAGCACAGAGTCTTAGCCACTGGAGCCACAGGGAAAGTCCCAAACTCATTTTTGCTTGCTCGGTAACAGAAGGAGAGTTTCTGTGTCCCACCCAGCCGTGCTTCATTTTGTATCTGAAGACAGTTTATTACACTGCTCTCATGGCCTCATCTACAGTTCTATCAGAATTTCCAGTTTCTCTGATGGCAGCAAGTTCCTCTTTGTGAATGCCCACTTCCTGCTTCTTTCTCCACTCCATGGGAGCCCTTGGGTCTGGCTACTCTGATACCAGGCGGGAGAGAGATTCTGTGTCCTCTCCTTGAGGGGGGGTACTGACTGTTTTGTGGCAGCCGTGTTGGAGGGGACACACCTGTACGTGCTCTTGGGAGTTGCCTGCCCTTGGCATCCTTGGGGCTGGAGGGATGTGGGTCTGTGGGGGCCTGCTCCTTCCATTTCCCACTCACCTGGATGTGCATCCGGGAGGAATCTAGCTTCATAGCTGCTATGTTTCAGTTAAGTTCCCTCCTGGAAGTTTCCTACTTAATAATGGACTCTGGAGTTTGTGGGTCTCCCAGAGTAATAAGACAGGTGCTGGGTGTCTTGTGTCTGCAGGAAAAGGGAGCCTGAACAGTTGAGAATAAACAACAGTTGCTTGGTAATATGAGCTCCTTTCATTAAAGTCAGAAGCCTGGCTGTGAGCTGGGGGAAGGGAGGCCTGTGTGTTTCGGCACCACCTGTCTGGAGGGCCAGAGGTGAGGGCACCTCTGAGTCAGCTGAGAGCCAAATATGGGGGAGAAGTGATGAGTGCTGGGGGACGGGGGGGACTTGGGGAAAAATGCAGTGACTGAAGCTCTTTAGTCCTGACCCCCTGACACCAGCTCCTCTGAGAAATTGTTTTTCAAAACTTTGCATTTCCATTTCCTCACTTGTAAAATAATGGTTGGAACTGAATGGCTTCATGTCGTTTAGTGATATAGCCAACTAAGATCAGGGCTGGTAAAATTATGTTGCTTCCAAGGGACCTGATGTCCAGAGCTGATTCATTTGATGAGATTTGGGTGGCCTCTAACTAGCTTCAGATGACCCTGGCTCAAGTTCAGGCTTTGTCATGGATCAGTTATTGTGTTTTTATCTGCGACCTTGGATATCTTTCTGTGTCTCACTTCAATAAATTACAAAATGAAGGTAATAACATCTGCTAGGGTCACTGGAAGATAGAATATTATGTATGAAGGCTCTTTATGAAAGTGTAAAGGTTACTCTACAAACAGAACACACAGGACCCTGGACAGAATCCAAAGAAGGACAAACTTCATTCTTCCCTCAATGTGCGTAGAGTTTTCACTGTAATGATGACTTGTAGCTGGAGGGCATTTCATTTTCAAACTAATGTCCCATTTATCATCTTACTTGATAGGAACAAGTAAACAGATGAGGGTGGTGGAATGAGGAATGTGTTTTTAAAAAAAACTTTTTTTTTTTAAATTGAAGGAGAGTTGATTTTGGGGCTTCCCAGGTGGTGATAGTGGTAAAGAACCCGCCTGCCAATGCAGGAGACATAAGAGACATGGGTTCCATCTCTGGGTCGGGAAGATCCCCTGGAGGAGGGCATGGCAGCCCACTCCAATATTCTTGCTTGGAGAATCCCACGGACAGAGGAGCTTAGAGGGCTACCATCCATAGTGTCGCACAGAGTCAGACATGACTGAAGCGACTTAGCACAGAGTTGATTTACAGTGTTGTGTTAGTTTCTGGTGGATGTGCTTTGAGAAAGGTTTTTTTAATTTTTATGTTTTAGATGTGGACCATTTTTAAAGTCTTTATTGACTTCGTTACAGTATTGCTTCTGTTGTATGTTTCGGTGGTTTTGGCCGCAAGGCGTGTGAGATCCTAGCTCCCCGACCAGGGATCAAACCCTCATCTCCAGCATTGGAAGGCGAAGGCTTAACTATTGTACCTAAAAAAATAGAGTTTTATTGGGTGACAAGTACTTTCTTTTCTTGAAGCCAAGAGTGCAGGTGGAGGTGAGCCAGGGCAGTGGTGAAGGGCTTCACGTGTCTGCTTTCCAGCCAAGTGAAACACTCACAGATTGAGTGTGGAGGAGGTTTTCCCTCAGGCCAGAAGAGACGTAAATGATCGTTCTCCAGGTCTGCTGGGCACAAGGCTTAAATTAAATCTCACAGGAATTTAGATCCAGAATCTCTCGTGGGTGGAAAAGTGGGTGAGGTGTGTGGGAAGAGGAAACTGCTGAGTTTTCTTCCTTTTAAGAGGCATATGTTTAAATTCAGAGGGCTCACAGTCAAAGTCAAAGGGGGCTGCCCTTGGTGACTCTCCCTTTCCCCCAAGTACCCATGGGGTCCTTGGGCACCTGTCTGTGGACCCTTCTGTTTTGTTTTGTCTCGTTGTGTTTTGTGGCTTCCTGGTGAATGGTAGTGACTCACCTTCCTGTTGCCCGCTAAACACCCGAGACCCGGCTCTCTGACTTCAACAGCCCCTCAACAAGTAGGTTCCCTGTACCAAGAAGTTATCAGATCCCCGGCAGAGCACTCATCCTTGGAGGAAATCCAAGGCAGTGAGCAACTCCGTGGCTTAGTTCTGGAGCCTGAAGAGTGGAGTTACAGCCCGGCCTCCTTGGCGTTCCCAGAGCCGGATGCAGTGTCCGGCTGCTTGCCCGGCCTGACACCTGATGGCAAGGGGTTTCTCCT
This sequence comes from Bos indicus, assembly GCF_029378745.1. Lineage (NCBI taxonomy): Eukaryota > Metazoa > Chordata > Mammalia > Artiodactyla > Bovidae > Bos > Bos indicus. Next base: position 34,433,592 of record NC_091774.1, read on the forward strand.
TTCCGTGACACATCCAGGAGTGAAAATAGAGTGATACTGAGCCCCCTTGAGAGAGCCAGTGATCGGATGTGGAAAAGAGTCAGAAACAAGATAGGCCACTCTTCCAGGGAGACGTTTATGGGTGGTCTGGCTCTGGCCAGGAATTGGAAAAGACCCTGATGCTGGGAAAGATTGAAGGCAAGAGGAGAAGGGAACAACAGAGGATGAGATGGTTGGATGGCATCGTCGACTGAATGAACATGAACGTGAGCCAACTCCAGGAGACAGTGGACAGAGAAACCTGGCATGCTGCTGTCCACGGGGTCGCAAAGAGTAGGACACAACTTAGTGACTGAACAACTGGCTCTAGTTTTTTTGGCTACGGTCTCTCTCACCCTGAGCGAAATGTACTTCCCCCAGATTCCCGGCCTTGGGGAGGTTGTGCAGTGTCAGGATGCCTGGAGCCATGCCCCACTCCCCAGGTGTCACTGCAGGGCATGGTGGATCCAGGGCCAGCTGTCACACAAACTGAAGGGGTGTGTTTTCTCGCAGAGCTCTGGTGGTCTTTAGGAATGTGGTTTCTCCTCAGTTTAGGGACATTTGTGACATGCTGTTGTGACTTTCATCCTGGCACAGAAACATCCTGGACTCATAGAAAGGGCAGAAAAGACAAGAACCGCATCTTGGACTTCAAGGTGCATTATCTGTGTTCCTCCTGGTCTGTCTGAAAGCTCCCATCTCTACTTGGGGCTTCCCCGGTGGCCCAGTGGTAAAGAATCCACCTGCCAGTGCAGGAGACGTGGGTTCTATCCCTGGGTTGGGAAGATCCCCTGGAGGAGGAAATGGCAACCCACTCCAGTATTCTTGCCTGGGAAGTCCCATGGACAGATGGGCCTAGTGGGCTACAGTCCATGGGGTCGCAGAGTCAGACATGACTAAGTGACTGAGCACACACATACACACATCTCTACTTTGGTTCTTACATGTAAGACTTACTGGAAAGGCAGATGGGCTGGGCTGGGAGGGAGGGTACATGTTAACTTCTTTGCTATAGGAGCTGGGCTCTTTAGACTCAATCTTGACAGAGGACTCCTCAGTGAGGTGGATCAGTTCTAGGGCCAGTCTCTTAGGGTGGAACCTGGGTCTAGAGAGTGAACTTTCTAGATTCCATGACCTGGGGACATATAGATGTTTTGTGACCCAGTCCATGCAAGTGGAAGCAGAATTGACCCAACCCCCAGAAATGTAAAGGGAGTACCCTCAATTCCCTGGGACACCCTTCATGCTCACCTTCCTCTGATTTTATTCTGTGCATGGAATGGGGCTCTGATATGGAGGGGGTCACTCAAGATATAGAGACCACCCCCCTTTTCCTGACTGGTCCCGTTGTGCCCTGTGTCTCTTAGGTCCTGTTGTCTGTCCTTCCCCCATATGTCATGTCTGCTGTCTTCAGCTTATTCCACAGAGCTGTCCTCTCTTCTCAGCTTGTCATTTTGGAAGCAGCCTCTAGGAACCTTACTGACCCCCCTCTGACTGTGTCCGGGCTTCCTGTGCCCCGACCTGTACCCCAAGTGATTGAAAGAAAGCACCTTTCTCGGTAGAGGAGATCCGGCCCCAAGAGTCTCCCAGTTTCCCCGCCTCAACCCTGTATCCTTAGGTGGCCCTGGCGATTCCGGACTGAATTCCTCGGGTTCTCCCCCACCACCACCCCGCCCCGCTCCCCCTCCTAGGGGGAGTAAAGACTAGTGAGAGCTGCCTGGCCAATCGTCGCTTTGAGAAAGTTTGGGCCGTGATCCTGTTTCATTAGGCTGATTGGAGCAGCCGGGACTCGAAGGTAGAGTCCCTCCCCAGGGATCCCGGGTACTGTTACACTAGCTGTCGCCGCCCGTGCACGCCCCTTCTGGACAGACGTGACCCCCGCCCCCTTGCCCGCTCCTCGCCCCCTGCTCCTCCTCTTTTGTTTTTATCCAGCGTCTGCTTCCTCTCTCTCTCTCTCTCTCTCTCCCCGTCTTCCTCCTTCCTCTACCCCTTCCTCCCGCTCTCTGCCTCCCTGCAGCGCCAAGCCGGCTCCCCAGCCTAGTCTGCCGAACGCAAACCACTGAGAGTTTGCCGAGCCTCCCCCGGGGGCGCGGGCCGCCCAGTCCCACTCCGGCACGGTCGCCAGCCGGCGAGGGAACGCCGCCGAAGGAAAACAAGCGGGCGCGCGAGGGGAGCCCCGGAGAGGGCGGCTGGGCGGCGGCGGGCCGCCGAGTTCGAATCCGGGCGGCCGCGCCGCCAGCCCCCGCGCCCCCTCCGCCCGCGCGGCGCTCCGGGGGACGAGCTGGCTCCGCTCGCGGCTCGAGCGGCGAGCGTTTCCTAACGTGAGAGGCCGGGCGCCGCGGGCGAGGGCCGGGGAGCCGGGCCGGCGGGCGGCGAGGCGCCGGGGCAGCGCGGAAGCAGCGGGTCCCATGCCGGCGGCCAACATGATGGAGAATCTGCAGCCGCCCGCCCTGCAGGTGCCCGAGCCGCGGGGCGCCCCCGAGGGCAGCCCGGTCTGGTCCAGCTCGTCGACCCCCACGCTTCGCCGCCGGCGCTTCAAAATGCGCCGCACCAAGAACGTGCAGGAGCCGAGCCTAGAGGCCGGGCTGAGCGGGGACCTGCCCGGCGTCTTGGCGCCCGGCAAGGAGTTCCTGCAGCTGCCATCCATCGAGATCACGCCCTCCAGCGACGAGGACACCCCGTGGTCCAATTGCTCCACGCCCAGCGCTTCCCCGCGCCGCAAACGCTTCCTCCTGCGCAAGTGGCTGCGGGTGAGGGAGCGGAAGGAGTGCAGCGAAAGCAGGTACGTGCCGTCCCGTCCCCGCCTTCTTCCCCTTTCCTTCTCCAGCCTCCCCAGAGCCGCCGGGGCGGGGGGAAGGGGGGGAGGCGTTCCCAGGGCACCCGGGAAACTAAGCAGAGGATTGCAGGAGCCCTTCTCCCGAGTGGACGGCTTGCCCACGTGTCACCCATCTTCCCAGCCCGGGTGGGGCCCGGTGACTTTACAGTACACGTGTACACGGGGCTTCACGCTGCGTTCCAACCCATCGGATCCTCACAGCAACACGAACAGTAAAAACCTTAGCAGCTAGTGTTTACTGAACCCTTAGCAAACTCGGGTCAGTAGGATGCGCACTTCACCGTCTATCTCCACATTTAATCCCCACAGAACCTCTTTGAGGTAGGTACTCTCAGTACCACTGATGGAGATCGTAGAAGGCAAGAGAAATTAAGTGGTTCCTCCACTCAAACTTCAGTTTGTAAGCTCCATTTAATGTTGATTATTTTATTTTTGGCCACCCCAGGTTGTCTTTCCTGGCCCCCCACGTGTAGAGGAGGTGTATTCACATTGAGTGAGTCAGCTTTCCTACCACAGAGAATCTTTAGACAGCTAGGCAGGGTCCACATCTTTGTAGATTGTGCCAGCTATTTTTTGCCTGGGTAGATGTGGCTTTTGAGTAGTTGGGAAGTTCGCTTTCCCTAGGCAGAGAATTTGTATAAGAGACAGGTAGGGCAGCTCCACACAGCCTTGGAGGAAGAAGGGAGTTAGGTTTAAGCCAAGCCAGTTGCCTGGTGGAGGGACGGGGCTGTCCTTACTGGCTCATTGATATCTTGTACCCTACTCATTTACTCTCAGACTCTAAGGCCCTGTATCTTAACAATGGTCTGTGCCTTTGTGTGAGGCAGCTGAGCAGTTGGCCACCTTTTCCTGGACACCTGCTCCCAGTCTGTTCAATTCCATTCATTTCAGTTCAACAAGTATTAATTGAATGCTCTTATGAGTCGTCTGATATTAGCTGATGGTGCTGTGGCCAGGAGGCAGGAGGTAGGGGGGGCTGGGTAGATGTGGGGATGTGGTAGTTAAGAAGGAGGATGGGAGGTGACTGGGATAAGAAATTAAGGCATGTGAGTTTCGCTGGTACTGAGGAGATGGAATCTTTAGAAGTCACCACTGTGTGTCACGTGGTGGAGGCTCCCCAGGTGGTGCAGTGGTAAAGCATCCGCCGGAGACGCAGGAGAGAAGGGTTCAATTCATGCGTCAGGAGGAGCCCCTGGAGGGGGCAATGGCAACCCATTCCAGTATTCTTGCCTAAAAAATCCCTTGGACAGAGGAGCCTGGTAGACCACTGTCTCTGGGGTCTCAAATAGTCAGATGTGACTTAGCAACAGAGCACACACACATGCCACGTGGTACTGACTGTACAGCAAAGAGAGGAGGAAGACTCCTGGAAGGCAGAGGCTCAAACCAGGACACGTACAGACAGGTAGTAGAAAACAGCAGAAAGAGTATGATATCGGGGACATGAGATCAGGAAAGGGGAACAGTACCTACGAACATAAGAACAGGATGAGGTGTGTCTTTGAGAGGATGCTAAGAAATTGGGCTGGGTTATATGGATGATGAGTGTTCTCAGCCTGCCAGGCTCTCTTTCTCTCTCTCTCCCTCTTTTTTTTTTTTTTTGGTTGTAATGACTGGATGTGGTTATCTCTGCAGGCGAAGATGTAAAGCTTTGTTCTGGGGCTTTTCGGGAACCTGAGGATAACAGTTCTTTCTGTACTTGTCCATCATCCTGCCGCCTTTCCGCCTTTCCCAGAGAGTGGAGGGAAATGGGACAAACTTGGTGGGAGCTAATTTTTAAATTTTTTCTTTTTAAAAAGATTAAGGCTGTACTTTAAAGAATTGTAATTTTATTTATTTATTTTTGGCTCTGCTGGATCTTCATTGCTGTATGGGCTTTTCTCTAGTTGCAGCGAGCGGGGGCCTACTCTCTAGCTCTGGTGTGCGGGCTTCTCATTGCAGAGCACAGGCTCTAGGGCCTGTAGACTTTAGTAGTTGCGGCTCCCGGGCTCCAGAGCACAGGCTAAGTAGTTGTGGCACGTGGGCTTAGTTGCTCCACGGCATTTGGGACCTTCCCAGATCAGGGATCAAACCAGTGCCTCCTACATTTGCAGGCAGATTCTCTGTCGCTGAGCCACCAGGGAAGCCTGATGGGAGCTAATCTTGAACTAAAATAGTTCATCCCGGTTTGTCAGCTTCACCTCAAATGTGAGAGACCCTAAAAGAGGCCCTGTTTTGACCCTGAGATTCTGCCATGTGTACTAAGGACAGTCTTACATTGGTAGTCAGGGTGGGGATAGGGTGGATTTGGTTATTTTAGGAAAATGTAGTGTCTCGGTTTTGAGATGTTGCTCTTGGTTTTGAGTTCTCTGAAGGTGCAGTACAGGGAATTTCCTGGCAGTCCAGCGAGTTCACTGTAGAGAGCAGTTTGATCCCTGGTGAGGGAACTAAGATCCTCTAAGCCCCGAGGCACAGCCTGCCCCCGCCCTCCAAAAAAAAAAAACGGTTCAGTGGAATCTTCATTTTTGTTGGAGCAGGGAACAAACTTGTATTTATTTATTTTAAAAAGTATTCATATTTCTTCATTTATTTGGGTGCAGCAGGTCTTGGCTTCAGCATGCGGGATCCTCGATCTTTGCTGTGAGATGCAGGGTCCTTAGTTGCAGCATCCCAGCTCTTGCTGTGTCGCAAGATCCAGTTCTGGGATCCAGTTCCCCGACCAGGGTTCGAACCCCGGACCCCTGCATTTGGAGCGTGGAGTCTTAGCCACTGGACCACCAGGGAAGTCCCAGGGAATATACTTTTAAATCAGGAAGGGTTTTCACCTTCTGGGAATAGTTTAAAAACTGGCAGTAGTTTTCTGTGGTGACTTGTTGGGTTAGAAGAATGTTGGTATATATGCAGAAAAAGGCAATCTCTGGATTCAAACCTAGATTTGTCAGACTCCAGTCTCTACTCTTAACTGCTGTGGAACTGCCTCCTGTTGGAATCTGTCTCGATTGTGGCTAAAACAAAAGCCCATTCGTTTTATGCCTTGAAAGTAGAAGGTTTCTGGGAAAGAAAAGAAGCAGTCAAGTGAATGAGTGACTGTAGATGGCCAGGATGGTTCCCTGAGAAGGAACTGGCGTTTAGAGGCAATAGGGCCCAAAGAGCATTGGATCTCATACCAGGAAAAAGTGAAGTGTTCGTCGCTCAGCCGTGTCTGACTCTTTGTGACCCCGTGGACTGTAGCCTGTCAGACTCCTCTGTCCTTGGGGTTCTCCAAGCAAGAATACTGAAGTGGGATGCCTTTCGCTTCTCCAGGGAATCTTCCCAACCCAGCTCAAGGCCACGTCTCCCACATTGCAGGCAGATTCTTTACCATCTGAGCCACCAGGGAAGCCCCATGTCAGGAGACCTGGGTTTAAATTTAAGTTCTGTCCTTTGTTAGCTGGGGAACCTTGCACAACTCCTTTCATCTTTTCTACCTGTGGATTAATGGCCGGTCTCAAGAGTGATATGTGTGGACATGTTTTGTAAACGTCCCTTTGCTGTGCAAGGGGGAAGGAGTATTGTCCTCTTCCTGTGAGTGGCTCACATGGAGGGGATGTATGCTGGAGAGTACAGGTTACATACCCGCATGTCCTGGAGCAGCAACCTGGGGCTCCTCACATGTTACAGGATTTGGAGATGCTGATGGGGAAGTGACCCAGCTCTGGCTCGGATAAGGGGACGAGCACAGCATGCCCTGTAGGGCATCTTTCCTCTTCGTGATCCTCACCCCAGGTCTACCTCTCCACACCAAGGAAAAGACCTTTGCAGGCCTTCGATGCCATTCTATCCCATGTGGTAGAGAGCACGGGGCTGAGAGGGCCTCGACTTGTGGATTTTTTTTTTTTTTTTGGCTACACTGGGTCTTTGTTGTGGCACCTGGACTTCTCTAGTTGCAGCACGCAGGCTCCAGAGCGCGTGGGCTTAGTTCCCTTGCAGTATGCCGGATCTTCATTCCCCGACCAGGGGTTGAACTCACGTTCCCTGCTTTGGAAGGCAGATTCTTAACCACTGGACCACCAGGGAAGTCGCAGCTTGTGGGTTTTAACTGCACAAAGATAAAAATATAATCAGGAGACCTCTTTCTTCTCCTTTGGGAAGATAGAAGTAGAGAAAATGATGAAGTTAGCAAGGACCTTGGAGTACTCCGAGTCTAATTTTTTCTGGCTCATCTTTGTATTTTCACTGTCTAGCACTGTACTTGGCCTTTTGTTATGATCAATAGATGTTCATTGATGAATAAATTAATAACGGGTGAATGAATGATTACTTTTACTCTACTCTTTATAATGAAAGTGTCCTTATTCATGAGTCAGGGAAAATAACCTGCAGGAGATGAGTCCAGAACTGAGTTTTTTGCTGTATGATGGTTTTATTGAGACATAATCTTCCCAGGTATCCTAGTGGTGAAGAACCTGCCTGCCAATGCAAGAGACATAAGAGACTCTGGTTTGATCCCTGGGTGGAGAAGATCCCCTGGAGGAGGGCATGGCAATGCACTCCAGTGTTCTTGCCTGGAGAATCCCATAGACAGAGGAGCCGGGGGGCTATAGTCCATGTGGTTGCAGAGTCAGACACAACTGAAGTGGCTTGGCACACACATAATCTACATGCCATACAATTCAGTCACCTTTAAAGTACACAATTCAGTGTATATTTTAGTATATTTACAAATATGTGCAGTCATCACCCCAACTTTAGAACATTTTCATGACCTTGAAAAGAAACCCATACCCTTTATATATCACCTTCAATCCCCAGTCCTCCATCCTCTCCCCTCCAGACTAGGCAATCACAAGTCTTTTCTATGCGGAGCTGAGTTTTGAATGGGAACCAGATGCCTCTTAGTGAAGACAATTTGGATGTGTTGGCTTGAAGATGGGGATGGTCTTGATGAGGGATGTGGGAAAATGAGGGTAGTGATGTGATGGGCTGACAGACTATGATGTGTGCTGAAGAGTTTGAATTTCCATTAATGAGTCAGTCAACAAAGATGTATTGAGATCCTATGGACAGTGTGCTTTGTCTGCAGAGAGGATTCAACTCAATGGGGAGCCATTGTAGCTTCTGGAACCTGGGAGAGACATGCGCAGAGTGGTATGGGAGGCAGTGAATTCTTGCTGTTCTATGTGAACCAAGTGTGAGGTGGAGGCTGGAGCCTTGCACAACTCTTCCAGCAGTTACTATTACAGCTGGGGATTGTCATCTTGGCCACTGTTTGACATAAGGTAGCACAGTTTTTTGCTGGCCATGTTGCCCTCTGAGCTCTGTGAATAATGAAGTCTGAAGTTGATGGGGAAGGCTCTTAGAACTAGTACCCGCATGTCTCCCCAGATCCCTTGGCCATAACTGGTTTTGGTGATTGTTTAAAACCCAAATTGAGAGATTTCCCTGGTGGCGAAGTGGATAAGAATCCACCTGCCAAAGAAGGGGACACAGGTTCGATCCCTGGTCCGGGGAGGTCCCACATGCCCCAGAACAACTTAGCCCATGCAGCACAACTACTGAGCCTGCGCTGAAGAGCCCAGGGACCACAATAAACAGTAACCCCCGCTCGCGGCAACTAGAGAAAGCCCAAGAGCAGCAAAGACCCAGCACAGTTAATAAATAAATTAAATTTAAAAAACCCCAAAAACCCAAATTGAGCACCAGAGTCCCTCTCACCTGCTGGAATACAGCAAGAGGTCAGAATTGGACAGAGATACAGCCTTTCTGACAGCATCCTGATGTCATTCTGTGGAGGAGGGTGGGAGAGTGCCAAGGAGCGGGTGAGTAGGTGTGGCTGGCTGACTTCGGGCTATCTTTCTGGGGGACACAGAGCATTTCTGTGTCTCCCCAGGACATCCTCCTTAGCACTACCTCTTGCACCGCTTTCCCTCGGCATTTCTGTCTCCTCTTCTCTGTGATGTAGCGACCCTGCCATGTCTTCTGCCCGGCTGTACGTCTGATCTCAGCTGGTACCTCTCACTGACTCTGCAGGCCTGGTGGGCCTGGTTATCTGTCTGCTGCCAGCCTAGCTGACATGCGTGTTTGCAGGTAATGACTACCCATCACTGGGTGTATTTATTAATGTATCTGTTTTAAAACATTCATTTATTTATTTGGCTCCGTCGGGTCTTTGGCGTGTGACTCTGTTGCACCTGGGCCCCCTGCATTGGGAGCGTGGAGTCCTCGCCATTGGACCACCTGGGAAGTCCCTCCTTGGCTTATTTATCTTGAGTCTTCATCCCCTTCCCCTGACCTTAGGAGGGAGTCTTGCTTCCAGTTTTAGCTCAGTTTCCAGGGAGCAATCTGATGAGTGCATCCAGATGCCATACCCATCACTTTGGTGAGGACCCCGCCATATGGGAGAAGCACAGAGAGTGTGAGAAGGAGAGAATTCATGTCTTTCTTCACACAGAGCATCAAAGAGGAGACCTGTGATTTGTCAGCAGATAAAGTAATTGGTGCTGGATAAGGTTAAACTAAACCTCACCCAGACCCTTAATTCCTTGAGGGCGGGACTGTATCTTACTCTCTGCTAAGAGCCTTAAGTATGCATTTAATCCTCCCTACAAAGCCCCAGGTGGGTTTTTACAGCCAAGGAACCTGAAGTTCAGAGATGCATTTGCTCTGGTCACACAGAAGCAGGGGTGAGATCTGAGTCATGTTCTTCTAATTCCAGAGACCCGCGCTCTTGGCAGCTCCACAGCACCATCTCCCCAGGGCCTGGGAATGGTTGGCCCTTGCATATTTGAGATTCCATCCATGTGGAGGGGGTCTTCCCTGGTGGCTCAATGGTAAAGAATCCACCTGCAAAGCAGGAGATGCAGGAGACATGTGTTCTATCCCTGAGTCGGAAATACCCCTGGAGGAGAGCATGGCAACCCACTCCAGTATTCCTGCCTAGAGAATCCCGTGGACAGAGGAGCCTGGAGGGCTATAGCCCTAGGGTCGCAAGGAGTCGACAGGACTGAAGCGACTTAGCACACACACATGCACGCACGTCACGTGGAGGGGGAGGTGGGAAGGAGGTCTGAAGGATGGATAGGATGCTGAGACGTGTGTAGGGGCCAGGGGTCGGAGGTCAGCATGGGGATGTGTGAGGGTGGTGCTACCTCCATGGAGGGTGGAACTGCTCCGTGAGAAACAGCCGGCCTTGGGCTGTAGATGTGGTTTCCGGATTCAGACAATTTGCGGAAACTGAGAAGGTAGATCTAAGCCACTGAGAAGGTAGATCTAAGCCCTGTGGGCTGATTCACACTGGCCAGTTTCCTTCATAGCAGTTGATATCTTGACAGTTTCCATGGTGGTTATACACTGAGCGGGTGCCAGTTCCATATAAGGGGAGAGACTGGGATTTCCGTGGGGTAGATTAACAGGTGATAATTCTGCCTGGCTTGGTTAGTCTCTCCCAGCAACACCAGTTGCTATGCTGGTCACTGATCATTGCTTTTAGGGTAACTCTGGAGTTTTCCTTAAGGCACTAGAAGGGCAGAGCTGCCAGTGGGGAATTTCCTTCCTGACTCCAGTGAGTGAGCCACTGGCCCCTGAAGCAGGTGTTCAGATACAGAGCCAAGCTGGTCCGAGAGCTGGGGAGTGATTGCAGGCTTGCTGTATGTACCAGAGCTTTGTGATGTCTGCAGGCTTTTCCTGGAGCCTGTGGCCTCTTGGGGTGCTTCCCTCTGAAGCCCAGATTGGTGTGGTGACTTGCCAAGGGACAGTTGGTACCTCGTGTGAAGAGAGATGCTTTTCAGCATGGGAGGAGCTTAATGAACCCTTGTCCTGTGACTTGGGAGCCTGAGGAACCTTTTTTCTCTTAGAGGAGATAGTGAGGGTTCTCCGGGATGAAGGACACAGGGTAGAAAATGGAATGTGGAAGGAAGGCAGGATGGGAGAGGCTTCAAGCTGATGCACAGAGGCCACTTGGACACAGGGTGGGTAGCTGCATGCCGCTTCCTGGAAGAAGTCCTGGTGGCTCAGTGGTGAAGAATCTGCCTGCCCTTCCAGGAGACATGGGTTCGATCCCCGGTCCAGGAAGATCCCACATGCCTCGGAGCATCTAAGCCTGGGCGCCACAATTCTTGAGCCTGTGCTCTGGAGCCCATGAGCAGCACCTGCTGAAGCCCGAGTGCCCCAGAGCTCCTGCCCTGCAACTAAAGAAGCCACCGAGATGAGAAGCCCACGCACGGCAAGCCCCTGCTTGTCGCAAAAAGAAAAGCCCATGCAGCAACTAAGACCTATCACGGCCAAAAATAGATAAATATTTTTTAAAAAAAGAAAGTCCCGGTGTCAAGTATTCTCCCCTGTTTTCAGACCCTGTGTCCGGATTTTCAGTTCCGATAATCTGATCAAAGTCATCGCCAGGAAGATGCGGCTGTGCTTTCACTCTGACCAGTGGTAAAGAGGAGAGGGAGGTGGAAACCCGTGGCTTTTTCATTTGAGGCCCTGATACATCTTTTGGGTCAGATGGTTGTGAAGCGCTTTCTTCTGCGTCCTTTGCACTTACTCTAACTGGCTCTAATCAGGTTTTCCACCCTGATTTTGTAGATGAGATAAAGAAATCTGGTGATTAGACACATCTCAGCGGCAAATCTGGGTTACAGCCTGGAACTCAGGCCTCTGACTTTAACCTCTAATGTTTGGGCTACTTTCTATCTGTCACATCTCTGGAACTTCTTCCAGCCTGGTGCCTCCTTCCTCCATGGTCTGACCACAGAGATTTTTTGCTCTTTCTGTTTTTGGTTCACAAGTTTAGTCAGGAAATGAGGGGGCTGAGCAAGGGGACTGAAAAAAATAATCCACAACCTACTTGTTTTTTCCCTTTTCTTTGCCACTATGCAGAAATAATTTGCCTTGGGGCCCCATTTGGGCAGGGTTGAGTGTGTTAACCCTTTATTGTTTGTTCCAGGAACTCAGGAAATACAGAAAGACAATGGACAGTTAGTTTAGTGATACATTTTTGAATCTAAGAGTCTTACAGCTTGTTGTCTTAAAAGGAATTTTTACATTCTTAAAGTCAATGAGGAACTTTCCTGGTGGCCCAGTGGTTAAGACTTCATGCTCCCAATGTATGGAGGAACTGATATCCCACATGCCACATGGTTTGACCAAAAGATTGAAAGAAAAAGTCAGTGATTACTGTGTGTAGTCATATAGCTAGTTAATATCAAACTTTTGGATAGTAGGGAAAAGGAAGAGAGCTCATCATTTTATTAATACTGTGCTAAACCAACCAGTAGTAGTATGCTTGGAATATTATTTCCCAGTATTTTTTTCTCATTCATAGTTTCTTTCTTTCTTTTTTTTTTTTTTTAATTTTATTTATTTTATCCTTGACTGTGCTGGGTCCTTGTTGTGGCACGTGGGCTCTTCACTGTGGCTCGTGTGCTCAGCTGCCCCAAGGCATGTGGGATCTTAGTTCCCCAACCAGGGATCAAACCCACATCTCCTGCATAGGAAGGCAGATTCCCAACCACTGGAGCACCAGGGAAGTTCTCAGAGTTTCTTTTTAACTGAGAGGCTTTTCACCAACTCTTCTGTATCTTGTACTGGTGGAAGGTTAAGGGAGGACATAAACCCATAGGTCAAGGACAAATAAGTCTGTGAAATAAGGAAAAAGAAGAATTTCTGAAGCATTGTTTCTGGAGGAGTCATCAGGATGAGATATTTCTCTGAAGTGGGGGGATGTGAGCCCTCTCATCAAAAAGATACTGTTTAACCTCGTCCTCCTGTTCTGCATGACCCAAGCTTGGTGTGAGTGCCAGTCTGACCCCTCCGAGCAGTCTGCCTTGGTCCAGTAACCATTTGTTTCCCGGCTGGGTCATTATATTCTGGAGCGCTTCCTGACCTTTCTGTTGATTCTCAAGATTTTTGGATGGAATGGCAGTAATAAAGGTTACTCTGAACAGGGTGGAGCTTCTCCAGAGAACAGTTTGCCCTTAGCTTGGGTGATACCATGCCTTTTCCCTGTGTCTACAATGAAGCACGTCTTCCTGACATGTGCAGATCCCATTAGAAAAAAAAAAAAAAGATAGTCCCAGGAAGGAGGATTGTACTACCTCTCCTCTCTTGGTCACTTCTTTCTGTGTTTTCAAGCCCAAGATCTAACTGAAATCCTCCATGGTATAATTCAAACACGTTCTCTTATTTTGTCCTCAGCGAAGGTGAGAAGACTATCTGGTCAGTGTCCTTTGAGAATATTCTTTCAGAGACTTATTATTAACAACTCGGGCTGTTGCTTCCAGATTCTAAGAGAAGTCCTCACTGGTTCTCCGGTGGGGACTCTGGGACCCTGCAGGTGCAGTGGGGGGACTGGTGGCCACACGTGTTAAAAAGCAGAGCCAGAATCAGACAGAACAAGGCAGGAAGTGGCCCGCCCATTCAGAAAGTTCTCAGGAACACTGGACAGTTCTCCGAAGTGCCTTCTCCATGCCTGGACTGCTCCCCAAAATGTCTCTGTTTGTCGACACCAGACAGTTCAGGCTGAAAATGTAGATAATTCAGGAGAAGTAATTCTCAAGTTCAACAAACACTTTTGGACACTTGCAGAGAATCAGCTGCTGTCCTGTATACTTGGGGCACAGAGATGGAGACAAGTGGCCCTTCCTTGAGGAGTTCATAGCCTTTGGGGGAGACCAATGTGCAAAAAATAATTTCAGTAGCATATGGAATTCTGACTAAAACATAAAAAGTAGGTCTGAGGAAAAGATTTGCTCGGAGGGAGAAGGGAGGAGGGTCCTGGGACCTAGGTTTCACTCCTGCTTAGACTTTTCTCGGACTCAGCTGCCACCTGTTAGTACCTGCAGCTCTGGTTCTCCTTCGCTGTCAGAGAATCTAGTCTTCATGGTGGGTGAGGCTTGTTCAGTCATTTATCTCTTTTTTAAAAATATTTATTTACTTATATCACCCCACTCCAGTACTCTTGCCTGGAAAATACTATGGGCGGAGGAGCCTGGTAGGCTGCAGTCCATGGGGTCGCTAGGAGTTGGACACGACTGAGAGACTTCACTTTCACTTTTCACTTTCCTGCATTGGAGAATCCCAGGGACAGGGGAGCCTGGTGGGCTGCCGTCTCTGGGGTCACAGAGAGTCGTACACGACTGAAGTGACTTAGCATTTACTTATATGGTTGCATCAGATCTTAGCTGTAACAGTTGGAATCTTTGTTGAATCATGCAGGATATTTTGTTGTAGTGCACAGGCTCAGTAGTTGCGGCGCATAGACTCCAGAGTTCATGGGCTCAGTAGTTGCCTTGTGGCATGTGGGATCTTAGTTTCCTGACTGGGGATTGAACCCTTATCCTCTGCATTGCAGAGTGGGTTCTTAACCACTGGACCACCAGGGAAATCTCCAGTCATTTCAACTTTGAGCAGACTGGGAAGGTCCAAGGCCAGGAGGCTGGTCAGTGGCAGAGATAGCTCTAGAAGAGATCTGCAACCTTACTGTGTGATCCCCCGACTCCATGTCCCAAGGAGCTCATCTTTGCCCAGGATGGAGCCATATCTTCATCAGTGAACCCAGGAAGCTCCGGCAGGCCTTGTCTGTTGTTAGGGACAGGATGACGGTTTGTCCTAGACGAATGCCCTCGCTCACATCAGTCCAAGGGATTGTCTGAGGCACCATGGGAGTGGAGGCTCTGCTTTAATTTTTATTTTTTTTTTTACTACGTGAGCCTAGACAGGTTACTCAGGCTCTCTGGGCCTCAGTGTCTTTTCTTGTTTGTAATATGGAGTTGTGAGACAGAATTAAGTACAGGTGTCTGAAGAATCATGCTGTTTTTGTCATTAGTTAATAACTGATTTCTTTGGTGGTCTATGAGGCTTCTGAGTCTGCTCCTCTGGTTAGGGTAAGCTGAAATAGCAGTTTGTTGTTTCTTTGATGAGATGTCACTTTTCTGATCTATTAATAGGCACTGAAAATGAGTTTATGATTTTATAACTTGTGTCTGCTCTTGGCTGTCTCGTCTCTTTGTTGTTGGTCTGCTTAAGGCTTTGAATCTAGGTTTATTTCTCCTTCTCTATCTCCCCTCACTCTCCCACCTCTCTCCTCCTCCAAAATCTACATATTATCCTTGGGCTATTTTATTCACTCTTTTGAATTTAGTCATTCCCTCATGATGAGTAGTCTCACATACACATCTCAGACCTCATTTCTTTCCTGAGCTTTAGGCTCAGCCCTTCAGCTGGCTGATGGACATGTTCATTGGAATGTTCTTCAAAGCAGTTCGTAACTTAACTCTTCATCTTTCCCTCCAAACCAGTTCCCCTCTGTTCCTTGTGGTGGGGGTTCGTACCCTTCAGTTTCACCAGGTTTCCTTCCCTGGAAGAAAGTCTGTCTTCTCACCTCTCCCACTGTTACAGCTCCCTGGGCCACCACCGTCTCTCACATATATTTTTCAGGCATCTGCAGCCACAGTGGTCCTCATGGCTTCACTTCTGCTCCCCTTCCTGCTTCCTTCATTGCCACTCCCAGTCCTCGGCCTCCAGCCAGAGTAACCATTCAGTGCCACAGATGAGATCTTCCTTTTATTTCCTGTTTATTTATTAATTAATTTTTTTGGCTGCATCAGCTCTTGGTTGTGTCACATGGGATCTTTTGTTGAGGTGTATGAACTTCCTGGTTGTAGTGCACAGGCTGAGTTGCTTCAGGGCATGTGGGATCTTAGTTCCCTGACCAGGGATCGAACCCTTGTCCCTTGTGTGGCCGGGCAGATTCTTAACCACTGGACCACCAGGGAAGTCCCAGGGATGCTTCCTTTTATTTCCAGGTCTTCACAGACATCGTTCTTCCACACAGAATTCCTCCTTTGTAACACTGACTTACTTGGCCATCTTGCCCTTCATCTCCTTTGTATCTTAGCTCAGTTACCCTCTCCTCTGGCAAGTATTTCCTCACTGGGGTATTTATTACAAATCTGTATTCTTAAGTTGTGACTGTTTGGTCTCATTGTATCTTTCACTGAATCAGAAGCTATGAAGGTTGAGTTAATTTTGTTCAGTGCTTGTTTTATTCAGTACCTGCTGGACTCTTTGCATGGATCCTAGTAGGAGCCCAGTAAACATATACTTATAGAGTGAATAGTCAAATGGATGAAGAGCTGTAAGGAAATTTGATTTTCATGAAATTCTATTGGAAATCGTGTTATAAAGCAAAAAGTCCTCTTGAAGTTGAATAATTATGCCATTTATGTAAATCTGGATTGCTGCATGTTGTTGGTCTGTTTTAAGCCTGTTGATTTCTTTCATGGTTTTTCCTTTGTGCTGTGTCTTCCCTCAGACTGTGAGTGCTCACAGACCAGATACGGCTGCTGTTGTAAGGGTGGTCTCTATTCCAGGAGACAAACTTGGGCATCATGAGGTGGAGAGTGGTTGACCTCTCCCAAAACAAGACTCCAGAGTGCAAGGGCACTTTGGGAACAATGTTTTGGCTTATGGTCAACCTTATGGCTTATGGGGCCCAGGTAGTGACTAGCCTTTTCCCACTGAGGACCTGTGGCAGCTTTGAAGGCTATTTTTATTTTTGGATCTGTGATTGCCATGATAATACTCCTTTTCCTAGTTTTCTCTGAGTCTTCTAATTCTAGGTCGGGGCAACGGTTGTTCTACTTGCAGGAGAGAAGGATTTTGTGATAGATGCACCCTTCCTTCTACCCCTTTTCCCCCCTACTTAGTCCAATCAGTGTTTATTGAACACATAGGACATGCCAAGTACTGTTCTAGACACCAGAAACAATAGAGAACAAAACAGTTTCTGCCCTAGCAGAATATGCATCCTAGGGAGGGGAGAGAGAGACGATAAACATGTGTTTGTTAACAACATTGATCCCTATTTATTATTGTTATTTAATTAATTTATTTATTTTTGGCTGTGCTGAGTTGTCATTGCTGCCTCCAGGTTTTCTCTAGCTGCGGCAAGCAGAGTCCACTCGCTAGTTGCACGGGCTTATTTCGGTGGCTTCTCTTGCTGCAGAGCACAGGCTCTTGGGTGCGCGGGATTCAGTAGTTGCAACACGTGGGCTCAGTGGTTGCCACTTGAGAGGGGTCTAGAGCGTGGGCTCAGTAGTTGTGGTGCATGGGCTCAGTTGCTCCTCGTTAAGTGAAATCCTTCCAGACCAGGGATCAAACCAATGATGCCTGCATTGGCAGGCGGATTCTTAACCACTGGACCACCCTGGAAGAATCCGTGTGTTTTCTAAAACTGGAAAATCAGGAGCTGTGAAAGGAGCGTCTTCTACCCCACTCTGGAGAGAGAGATGATGGGGTTGAGCTGGGGCCCGACTCCCCTCCCCATGATAGTGCAACTTCATTCAGTTCTAGAATGCAGATGCACCTGCTGCTCTGACCTCTCCCAAGACCTCGGGAGACACGCTATGAAGCTGGGCCTCTCTCTGCAGCTGTCAGGTGCCAGAGCAGTTGTTCTCTGGGTGTTTTGCTTCTTTCCTCCTCTTAGTGTTAATGGAAGCCAAGAGCCAAAGGGCTGCCAATACACATGGCCCTTCTTTTTTATTTTTTTATATCACAACATTGTTTATTATGTGAATTTTTTACAATACAAACAAAAAAATACAGAATTGCAATATATGAATACAGCTAAATGCAGAATGATGACTTTTTTTCCTTTTCAAGAGGCCATAATTCCCATTTCTAGTAAAAGACTGCACATAGGTAGAAATAGGTTGGTTGTTAGCTTCACAATTTTGCTTAGAAATGATCTATATATGCATTTTCCCCCCTGCTACTTACCATAAAGAGTAAAAAGGGAATTAAAGGAAAGTTTCCTTGTTGGTTCCTATCATATGAAAGATGCTATATTCTATTTTTTAGCAGGGCCAATGTAACACATGGCCCTTCATTATGCCAAGTCCTGACAGCCTTGAAGGCAGGTCAGGAATGCCATTGATTGGGGCACTCCAGAGTGTGGAGCCTTGAACTGGGAGCTGGGGAGGAGGGTGGTGCAGAGGAAAGAAGGGGTGCTGATGCCTGCTGTTGGGAGATTCCGGTCAGAGCGGCAGACAGTGGTGCCCACTTGGACATGAAGAAACACAGTGCTTATCATAGTGATGTAATCATCTCTTAATCTGGGGGCGCATTTGATCCTTTTCAGTGTGATTTACAAGGCCCTGGGCTCTGGAAGGTGGCACAGGATATAATTATTCTTTGTATTTGCTGCACCTGCCATGGTGCCTGGCACACACCGAGCCTTTCAGTAATATGCTTCTGGCATGACAACCTAGCACTTCATTTGTCCCCACATCCTATGGGGTAGATGTAACAAGTATGCCCACTTGGAAGGGAATTGAAACTCTGAAACATGCTTACATCCATGCAGTTGAGTAATGATGGAAACCTGACTCAGAAGGGTTGTGTCCCGGCACCTTTAATTCAGGCCTTTTCCGTCTTGTACAAACATAAGTGCATCTGGCACTGTACCCAGGCTGATGTTCACGTGCTGACAGCGTGGGTCAGCAGACACAACTGAGCGACTCTCACACACACACACACACACACACACACACACACACACACACATTCGGCCTTCTTTAGGCTGGCACAGTGAGAAGAGTCCAAATTCTACAAAAATCTGACAGCTTGGCTGCAGTGTACCTGCCACTGAGCTCTGACTGGCCTCTGTGCTTTGAAGAGTTCAGTCTAGTATATTTATTATTCATCCCCTCATTTGTTCAACTGCAGGTTTTAATTGGGCGTCTATTAGGCAGTCAATGCCAATCATAGAAATAAATGTAAAATTTAAAAATGTGACTGGTGTCTCCACAGAGGGGACAGCAGTAGCTGTTCCCTTGTTAGTCCTGGTTATTGGCCAGCCCTTGCTGTGAAGGACATCCTCTCTGTGGACAGTCTTCCTGAGGAAGTGGGGTTGGATGGACGTTTTATTTTAGGAGAGGAGAAGCAGTTTCCTCTCAGCGAAGGACCTAGCTCATTCATCTCAGAGTAGGCGAAGGTGGCCTGTGTTTTGTTGGCTGGAGAACTCTGGCTGTGGACATGGGGTAACCAGTGGTTTTTCTGCTCCTCCCTCTTTATACTGGACATGGAACCACTGATGCTTTGGTTTCTACAGCAGACGGTGGGCACAGAAAACTAAAAATTCTGTTTCTCACAAGCATCATTGATGCAGTGATTCAGAACTTAGGCATTTGGGGCTTAATTAACTATGCATTTTTCTCCCTTGTAGCCACAGAGAATCTGGAGTCCTAGAGCCTCTACCTCCCATTTTCCGCTAGATTAAGGCCCCTATGGGTGACAGGTGCTGTTAAGTCACTTTTACTTCTTAATCAGCTCAGTTGTGTCCTTAGTATTTCTTACTAAGAAATAGTTGGCACAATGCAGGAAACTGCAAACCTCACTCCTCCAGGTTAAGTGGATCAGTACTGGGGGATGAATGAACTACTGAGCCTTTAAAAATAAATGAATGTTTAATAGATATAAACATTACATATGGTGGCTCAGTGGTAAAAAAAAACAAACCCACCTGCCAATGTAGGAAACAAGGGTTCAATCTTGGGGTTGGGAAGATCCCCTGGAGAAGGAAATGGCAACCTGCTCTAGGATTCTTGCCTGGGAAAATCCCATGGAGAAAGGAGCCTGGTGGGCTGCAGTCCATGGGGACTCAAAAGAGCTGGACATGACTGAACAGCTCAATATATACATATTCATATGATTTTGCATATAATTTTAAATTATACATATTATATAGTAGTAGTGTTAGTTGCTCAGTCAAGTCTTTGCAACCCCACGGACCACAGCCTGCCAGGCCCCTCTGTCCATGGGACTCTCCAGGCAAGAATGCTGGAGTGAGTTGCCATTTCTCCAGAAGATCTTCCTGACCAGGGATCGAACCTGAGTCTCCTACATTGCAGGCAGATTCTTTACCATCTGAGCTACAGGGAAGTCCCTGTATATACATATAATTTTAAACCCTGGGTGTTCCCTAGGGCAGGGGTCCCCAACCGGTCCATGGCCTGTTTGGAACCAGGCTGCATAGCAGGAGGTGAGCAGTGGGTGAGCAAGTGAAGCTTCATCTGTATTTACAGCCTCTCCTCATCACTTACATTACACCTGAGGGCATTAGATTCTCATAGGGGTGCAAACCAAAATGAGGTTACAGAGTAGACTGGACATCAGCAATACACTTTGGGTGTTACTCTCTCCCATCACCCCTAGATGGACCGTCTAGTTGCAGGAAATAAACAAGCTCAGGGCTCCCACTGATTTTCATTATGGTGAGTTATATAAAAAGGGTGGTGGTGCTGAGAAGACTCTTGAGAGTCCCTTGGACTGCAAGGAGATCAAATTATTCAATCATAAAGGAAATCAACCCTGAATATTCATTGGAAGAACTGATGCTGAAACTGAAGCTCCAATATTCTGGCTACCTGATGCAAAGAGCCGACTCATAAGAAGAGACCCTGATGCTGGGAAAGATTGAAGGTGGGAGAAGGGGGTGACAGAGGATGAGATGGTTGGATAGCATCTCTGACTCAATAGACATGAGTTTGTGAAAACTCCAGGAGATAGTGAAGGACAGGGAAGCCTGGCATGCTTCAGTCCATGGGGTGATAAAGAGTCAGACACTTAGTGACTGAACGACAAATTTCGCAATATAATAATGACAGAAGTCAAATGCACCGTGAATGTAATGTACTTGAATCATCCTGAAACCACAACCCTCCCCCGTTCTTGGAAAAATCATCTTCCACGAAACCGGTCTCTGGTGCCAAGAAAGTTGGGGACCGCTGCCCTAGAACAAGTGAGGTCCTCATTGGCTGTGGGATGGTGACTCAGCTTTAACCAGCAAAACAAAAAAAAATTTAATTTGCCTATTGAATACTATCTTTGCCTTGATGTCAGCATTCAAGTTAGTTCCATCTACCTCAGAGAGACTTAGAGACTTGGCCTGGCCTGTTCTGAGTGAGGGCAGGTAAGCCCACCTGCAGCTGAGTGATGGCGCATCTGGAGTCACAGGTGGCCACTGATTGTGAATTAGAGAGTGATGGGGCAGCTGAGGAAGAGCATGTGTCATTTCTTTGCAAAACACTGTCGCTAACTTCCCAGGCCTACACTGTTCCTCTCAGTGTCTACACAAATGGCTTTCCATGGATCCCCTTTGACTTTTATCCCAGTAGTAATTTGCAGCCTGCTTCCATGGGGTAAAATTCAGCCCACAGCAAGTTGTCTTCCCTTAGATTGCTCTGTGTCATGAGTTTCCCCCTCTATAAATAGAGGATCTTGGTAATACCCACCTTGTAGGTGGGTTTGAGGATGAACTAGGAAAGGTAAAAAGCATCTCTCTGTGCACAGTGCATGGTCACTTTCTGATTATTTTCTCTTTATCTCCCTCCCCTTTCATTTCCAGGGAAAGAGGTGTTTTCCAATTGGTGTCCTTTGGGGCCAACTTTATCTGATATGAAGGACAGGCCCTGGGACTTGTGGTTGTTTGTCATTGCGGCATCTTTGCTGAGTCACTTGGGGTTGGTGGACCTGAAAAAAAAATAGTGAGTGGTCCAGAAGGTGATTAGGGCTGTTGTGTGATCAGTTCAGGCAGCCTGTCCTGTGTCCGTACTTCCCAGTACACTTCTGAAACCCGATCCCCTTTCTCATAGGAGAGGGAGGGGACCGAGGAGCCAGCCCCGAAGGTGTTGTGTGTGTTTTTCCCAGCACTGAATTTCCTGTGATGTGGCTTCGTGAACCTATGATTTCAGCTTAATCAGTGCTGCCATAAGGCTCGGCTGGAGGACTCTAGATGATGGAGGGCAGGATTGTCTTCTGAGTTAGAGATGAGTGACAGTCTTTGATATGAAGGATAATAAGGAGAGAAGATGCTTTTGGTGCTAGGGAGACGATGCAGAGAGAAAACTCTTAGCAAAATGAGAAGAACTTGTAAGAAGGAGACAAGGTAAGATTTAAAGACAGTTTTTAAAAGAAATTTGGAGGGAGTGGGAGGTACAGTATACATGGGATAAGATAGGCGCAAGGATGGATTGTACAACATGGGGAATGCAGCCAATATTTTGTAATAATTGTAAATGGAAGGTAACCTTTAAAAATTATATAAAAAGTAAAAAAATTAAATTAAAAAAGATATGAGGCGTGTGTGAGATTAGAATTGGTTTTGCGTGTACCCTGTGGTGCTTGCGCCGTCTTTCATGAGACTTATTTATGGAACTTTGTATTTTGAGAAACACTTGTTATATCTGAATGTTTTATGAGCACTTAATCTTATATTAGTAGGAATATTGACATCTGTTTTGTCCTCATCAGCAACAATGGTAAATATTGTTTGACTATGTACCGTGTAAGAGAGCTGTTTAATATTTAGGAAAGTAGGAAAGCAAACGTTTAAGTCTGATCTGGTAAATTTTGTCACTTAATAGTGATGTGACCTGGACGTATTTTTTTCTTTTTTGAGACTTCGCACCACTCAGCTTTATTATCTTCATAATATTTTCACTTTTTAAATTGTCTCATTTTTAAAAATTTGTCTCTTTGTTGATGATCTGTATCCCATCTCAGCATCCCTGCTGCTGAACCGTTAGAATCTAAGGTGTTTAGGAGCAGGGTTATGTCTCTGGTTAGGACTGAACTGGTCCTAAGAAAACACTCAACAAGGGCACACAGAGCCCACATTTTATGGAACGAACAGCAGTTAGTAAGTTAGTCCTCATTATGAGTGAGAACACTGAAGGGTGAAGAAAAAAAGTAAAATACCTCCTCTTCACCCCAGGAGTTTATATTCTCAGACTTGAAGGGCAGCTGTGGGCAGAACTCGGCTCTTAGGCCAACTGGAGTGTTATTTTTTGCAATGCTATTAGATAGCTCTGTGGCTTTATACACATCTCTTAACTTCTTTGGCCTTTGGTTTCCTGTTCTGAAGGGGAAAGGAGGTGGGAAGATCATCTTTTTGGCCTCTTCTTGCTGTAAGGATTGGTCCATAGTTTTATTAGTAAAGTTATAGACGATGATAAAATGATAAGCTGGAGACAGAGTGACAGTGAAAGGAAGCAGGGCTTAATGGAAGTCCGCAGAAGTGAGTCAGGATGACAGGTTTCTCTCTTTGCCGGTGAATTGCCACTCCAGGTGTCTGAGTGACTCTGGTCCTCGGCTCCCTGCTGTACAGCCCAGGCCGCCTTGCCCTCCTGGTTCAGTTCATGCAACACCCTTCTCTGTCACTCACTGAGCTTTCAAGTTGATTTTCCCTGCAGATTTCCTTCCTTACTTAAACCTTAGCCTCCTCTAGGGGATCTTCCCAACCCAGAGATTGAACCCACGTCTCCCACATTGCAGGCAGATTCTTCACTGTCTGAACCACCAGGGAAGCCCAAGAATATTGGAGTGGGTAGCCTATCCCTTCTCCAGGGGATCTTCCCTACCCAAGAACTGAACCGGGATCTCCTGCATTGCAGGCAGATTCTTCGCCGGCTGAGCTACTAGGGAAGCCCAACCTTAGCTTCATTGCACGTTTAAGGCCAGAAGGTGGTCGCCCAACATAGACAGCAAACCGAGGTTCAGAACGGTGATGCTCCTTGCTGTGTGTGCTGCCGACTCAGGGAGCCAGAGCTGGACCCAGACTTCTGAGACCAGTTCCGGAGCTATTGCTCCACTCTGTTTGCAGTGTCTTCCATATGTTTTTATTTTTGACAGGTGAGTGTTTCTTTACACACGACTCCAAGATGAGTGTATGTGGATGCTCTAGAGAACCCAGTCGGGTGCTCTGAAGTCTTTTTATAATCCACTTTAGCAGTCATCCTGCTCTCATCCTTGCTACAAGGATCACCGAAGATTTGCTACAGACTTACCTTACTTTCAGACTTCCCTGGTGGCTCAGGCAGTAAAGTGTCTATCTACAATGCAGGAGACCTGGGTTCGATCCCTGGGTTGGGAAGATCCCCTGGAGAAAGAAATGGCAACCCAATCCAGTACTCTTGCCTGGAAAATCTCATGGACGGAGGAGCCTGGTAGGCTGCAGTCCATGGGGTCGCTACGAACTGACTGGGAGACTTCACTTTCACTTCACTCTACCTTACCTTTGGGCTTCCCTGGTGGCTCAGCTGGTAAAGAATCTGCCTGCAATGCGGGAGACCTGGATTTGATCCCTCGGTTGGGAAGATTCCCCTGGAGAAGGGAAAGGCTACCCATTCTAGTATTCTGGCCTGGAGAATTCCATGGACTGTATAGTCCATGGGATTGCAGAGTTGGACATGACTGAGCAACTTGCACTTTGACTTTTTCACTTTACCTTACCTTTAGTTGATGAAGGTGGTAGATGTGAACTAGTCAGCAGGTATTCATTGCTTGCCTCACATTTGTTTTGCCCCGTGCTAAAGTGGTGGGAATGCCCAAGACGAAGCTGGAAGTGCCCCCAAGGTCTGGCAAGCAGAGGAAGCAAGGCCTCCTAGATTTTTCCCACGCCAGTTCCCATCACCTGCAGTCAGGCACCTCCTGCACCTCTCCCTGCTCATCGATTCTCTCCATCATCTCTTTAGCTTGAGCCTTCATCCCCTCTGCTTTTTTGAGGGGGCTTCCTTTTTTATTTTTATTTTTTTCTTTTTCTTTTGCTGAGCTATGCAGCATGTGGGATCTTACTTCCCCAACCAGGGATTGAACCCACATTCCTTGCATCGGAAGCATGGAGTCTTAACTGCTGTCCCTCCAAGAGGGCTTCTTTATAGGTCTCCCATGTAACCCTCTACTTTTCTTCTAATAAACAAATCACTGCCCTCTTCAGATTTCTTCAGTGCCTCTTTGTCACCTACAGCAACGGTTCCCAACATTTTAGGCACCAGGGACCCATGGGGGCTTCCCATGTAGCTCAAATGGTAAAGAATCCACCTGCAATTCAGGAGACCCAGGTTTGATCCCTGAGTCAGGAAGATCTCCTGGAGAAGGAAATGGCCATCCACTCTAGTATTCTTGCCTGGAGAATCCCATGAACTGAGGAGCTTGGCGGCTACAGTCCATGGGGGTCACAAAGAGTTGGACACGACTGAGCGACTAACACTTTCACTACCCAGGGACTGGTTTTGTGGAACACAGTTTTTCCACAGGTGGGGGTTAGAGAAGGATGATTTTGGAATGATTCAAGCACATTCCATTTATCATACATGTTATTTCTATGATTATTACATCAGCTCTTCCGCATATCTTTAGGCATTAGATCCTGGAGGTTGGGGACTCCTGACCTACAAGATGAAATTTCATCCTGTTTCTGGGACAGACAAGGCCCTTCATGATGCAGACCCCGCTTACTTGGTCATGTTCATCTCTGGTCATTCCCACCTCCTCCTCCATCTCCAGCAGTATGGAGCTCATGATAAAGTCAAGGTCCTTGACTGAGCTTGCCTCTGTTTCTTGCCCTGTGCCAACCTCTCCATTTGGAATATGGTCTGCTCATAAAATTTTACTTTCAAATGTCAGCTCAAATGCTTCCTTCTTTGGGAAGCGCTGTTTGTGTTCCCATGCCACCCAGCTGTTCTTTGTCTGGTTGTGGGTCCTGAACTTTGAACACACACTTCCTGCACCCTGCCCGCTTGCAACAGTTATTTCATTGTGTGTGATCTCAGTATCCGATGGACTGTCTGTTTCTCTGTTAGGTGGTAAATTCCTTAAGAATGGACGGTATCTTTTTCCTTTTTAATTTTGGTGTTCTCCCTCAAATGGAGCCTGACATATAGTAAGTGCCCCGGAAATGCCACTTTGAATGCCCAAGGTTATTTCACTAAGTACTGAAATGAAGCCAAGGGTACTTTTTACCCCAAGAAGGAATAGTGATTCCAGATGTTGTAGAAATGTCAGGAAGAATTGAGATAGGAAAAAAGGCCACGAGGCAGTCATTGGTGACCTTTGATAAGAGAACAGTTTGTATCAAGGGGTAGAATTGGAAGCTTGATTGTGGGGTGAAGTGAATAGAGAGGAAGTGAATACAACTGGTGGAGACCACCAGTTAGGAGAGGGGGATAATCAAAGGGAAAATGTGGTAACTTCAAGAAGTATGATGAAACCACAATGGTCTGACCCATTTGGGGTGAATATTGGCCCTCTTGGGGGCAACTGGATACCAACTTATCTGATGCAAATGAGACTCTCCCAGCTGAGTCAGGAATGGAGCCTGCCCATGCAGTATCACTCATTACCTTCTTACTAAAATTGCCTGGAGAAGAAACTGGATGTAAAACAGAGTCTGGAGCAGATGGCCTTTTAATTAATTGATTGATTGATTGATAGCTGTGCTGGGTCTTCATTGCTGTGCTCGGGCTTTCTCTAGTTGTGACTACTCTCTAGTTGCTGTGCGCGGGCTTCTCACTGTGGTTGCTTCTCTTGTTGCAGAGCTCAGGCTCTAGGCATTCGGGCTTAAGTACTTGTGGCGTGCTAGTTCAGCGGTTGTGGTGCAGGGGCTTAGTTATTCTGTGGCATGTGGGATCTTCCTGGACCAGGGATCAAACTTGTGTCCCTTCCATTGTCAGGTGGATTCTTAACCACTGAACCACCACAGAAGTCCCTAGGTGGCTTTTTTGCTTTAAAGGAGCCTAGCTAATGAAATAAGGAAAGCCCCCCCGACCCCCGACACACACTATTTATTGCTGAAATGTGGGTGACGAGCAGAAAAGACAGAAATGAATACGAGCATTTTGAGTGATAAAGTGTATAGGGTGTGTATGTACAGGTGGGATACTTTAAGGTGTCAGCTCTGCAGATGGGTGATTACAGAATGAAAGCGGAGCTTCTGGACTAGCCCTCTGGGCTTCTGTAACTTCTTCCCATCTCTGAGTCAGATCTCCTTAACTAGTGATGTGCATTGTTGGGGAAGGAAGAAAAATTTCCTATATCCTTCTAGGTTCTTCTGACTGGCCTAAGAATGAAACTGACATGAGACAGAATAATAGGAGAAAATTAGGGACTTCCTTGGTGGTCCACTGGTTAAGACTTAGTGCTTTCACTGTCATGGCCCAGGTTTGATCCCTGGTCAGGGAATTAGGATCCCACAAGCTGTGTGGCACAGCCAAAAGAAAAGGCTAAACCGGGAGAAAAATCAAACAAAAGTTTAATAGCATGTACATGTGGGAGAGATTCAGGAAAACAGTAATTTGCCACAGCGGCCCCAAGGCCTCTCCATAAACACCATCCTCATCTAAAGACAGAAGAGGATGCTGAGGGTGGGAGAGTCACAGGAAAGGCACGGTGAACAAGGGCGATGGTGGTGTAGATTTACGTTGCTATCTTCGCCACTAGTAAGAGTTTCTAGAGATTTGTTCTCCTCCTCTTCTAGGTGATGACAAAGACAGCTTTGTAGATGGAGAATTCTCTTACAGATGTCAGTGTCTCTTTCAAAAGGGCAACTTCTAGTTGGTTTTTAGAGTCCTTCCCAGGTCTGCTGTTTCTCAGAAAAGAACCAGCTTAAAATATTTATGTGACAGTGTGCATGCCTGCGTGCTAAGTTGCTTCAGTCGTGTCCAACTCTTTGTGACCCTGAGGACTGTAGCCCACCAGGCTCCTCTGTCCGTGGGATTCTCCAGGCAAGAATACTGGAGTGGGTTGCCGTTTCCTCCTCCAGGGGGTCTTCCCAACCCAGGGATTGAACCCATGTCTCCTGCAGCTCCTGCACTACAAGTGGATTCTTTACTGTTGAGCTACCGGGGAATCACCCTTAAAAGAGATGTATTTTAGGATGATGATTTCTGCTCCCATACAGTGTATAAGCATCTTAATGCTCTTAGCCCAGCAGAGTTACATAGAGGACTCAGCAGTCTTGTGAGCTTCTGGCATCGTCAATGCAATCGCCTGCCTAGCCCTGAGCTTAGAAAAGCATTTAAAGAAGTTTGTTCGGGGGTGCTGTGTTGGTCAGAAAGAATGTCATTGTGACTTATGGTTTCCAGGGAGAAGAATGGGGGGAACAGATAGTGAGGGAGTTTGAGATCAAACATGTTGTTGTTTAGTTACTAAGTCGTGTCTGACTCTTGGCAGCCGCATGGACTGGAGCCCGCTGGGCTCCTCGGTCCATTCAGTTCTCCAGGCAAGAATGCTGGTTGCCATTTGCTTCTCCAAGGGATCCTCCCAACCCAGGGATTGAAGCCTTAGCTTCTCCATTGGTAGGTAGATTCATTACCATTGCTCCACCTCTGCTATATTTAAAATAGATAACCAACAAGGACCTACAGTATAGCACATGGAGCTGTGTTCAATATGTGGCAGCCTAGATGGGAGGGGAGTTTGGGGAGAATGTATACGTGTATATGTGTGGCTGAGTCCCTTGCTGTCCACCTGAAACTATTACAACATTGTTAATTGGCTGCACTCCAGTACATAAAAAGTTAAAACCGAAAATTCCCAGGAAATACAAATGGAATCTGGATAATAAAGTCATAGGTGGGTTATATTTACAATGGAATTAGGACAGATGGGGATACTTGGTAACATAAAATGGTACACTTGTATTCTTGCAATAAATAAGATGAATAGATTAGAATTTGAATTAAAATACATTTTCTTCAAATACTGTCTTTTTAAAGTGAGATCATGTGAAAAATGCACATAGTGGACGCTCAGTACATGTTAGTTTCCCCTTCCTCTATGAAGCAAACTTGGTCTCATAAATAGTTATCATTAACTTTTCTGCTGCATTTCTCAGCACACATTAAGATCTTACGGTACTTTGTGTCCATACTTTTCAGCACAGTACCTGGTCCATCTAAAGTCTGCTTTCTCATCTTTTCCCTGTTTATGCGCTGCCATTTAAAGAGTTCTTTAAATAAATTTTGAGTGAATGAATTATCCACTTTGTAGATCATCAAAATCTATTTTATGCCTTTGTCTATATATGTGACTCCTAGAGCAGAAATAAAGAGGAGATGTGATGGGCGGGTGGGAGGTTGTTTCATTAACATCCTTATATGAAAACTTAATGATTTATGATTTATTCACCTTCTGTTATTTTTTGTTCACTATTCTCATAACTATGTAATTCTCATAATTATATTCTCATATACTTTTGTTCATAATTCTCATATTCTCAAGGTGTTCCAGTACCTGTTGCCTTCTTGCTAGTAAAAAGTGAGCAATGAGTGGCGTATACCTTATCAGAAAGTTGTCAAGAGTGCTTAGCTGAAAAGATAGGCGTTACCTCCTGGGTGGAAAATCCTTTGTGCAAACAGATCAGGTGTCCCCAGTCCACCCAGATGTCCCCAGTCCAGGTCCAGTCAATGCTGTTTCTTCCCAGGCCCCTGAGGGGCTGTCTGAGTTGGTAAGTGACCAGAGTTCTTGGTTAGGACTGCTTTTGTTGTTGTTCATTTGCTAATTTGTGTCCCGACTCTTTGCAACTCCGTGAACTGCAGCACACCAGGCTTCCCTATCCTTCTCTACCATCTCCTGGACTCATGTTCGTTGAGTCGGTGATGCCATCCAGCCATCTCATCCTCTGTCACCCCCTTCTCCTTTGCCCTCAATCTTTCCCAGCCTCGGGGTCTTTTCCAGTGAGTTGGCTCTTTGCGTCAGGTGGTATTCTTGCCTGGAGAATTCCATGGACAGAGGAGCCTGGCAGGCTACAGTCCTTAGGTAGCAAAGAGTTGGACATGACTGAGCAACTGAAATAAAAACAGGACTGTTTTTATTTCTTTTAATTGGAAAAAATATAAAAAACCACGATAACAGTTGTACCTTAAACCAGTTTTTCCTGGGGCTAAGGACAAATGAATTTGGGGATGGGAGTGGAGGTGGGTCAGGGAAAGGGGACACAAGGAGACTGGAAAGACTGATTCTGGAATAGAGCACACCCTCACTCTGTCCTTAAAGGCCATGGTCCCTATGTGGCATCTGACCGTTTATTTGCAATAGGGTTTCTGCATAAACACCCCTCCTCCCCCGTGTGTCCTTTGTCCTGTAGGACTCAAAAGAGTTTGACCTTCTTTCCAGATGCCTTGTCCTTTCTTCCCTTGGGTGCCTCTGTCCTCAATCCCTGGGGCAGAACCCAAGGCTTCTGTATCTTGCCTACTGTAACCTTTAGGACTCAAACACTTTCAGCTTCGGGGGTTTGAATTCTATTAACTAGAGGGAAACAGGTGGTGACAAAATTAACTGCCAGTTGGGAAGCCACAGTAATCAAATGTCTTGAAAACATATTTATTTTTAATTCAGTTGGATCTTTAATCAGCTGTAAAGTAAACCCTGGCCACCTTTTTCATTTTGGGGAGGGGGGAGGATCTGAAACATTCCTGTAGGAATTCACCAGTTGTTTCTGGAACATCAGCTGCCCAGTCTACTCCACATTGGCTCCTAAATCAAGCTTCTTCTACCTTGGCTGGCAGAGAGTCAAGATGGCACTGACAAGTGTTTCCTGTGCTTATTTCTGTGCAGAGGCCCTCAGGGCACCTGAATTTCTGGTCTGTGGCTGGCCCGCCCCTCCTGAGTCCTGCTCTCAGACCTAAATGGGATGGTCTTGGCCTTTCTGGTCTTACAGGCCTCCCCGTTGGGCTCAGGCCAACCTTCCACTGGCTTTCTAAAAGTGTCTTTGAGCCAGGCTCTGGCTCTAGGAAGTCCTACTGTCTTTCCAGGCACGTTGCTCTGGCTTATTTGGCGTGCCTGTGACTTTTTCACCAGCTGGTTGATGAAACAGCTGGACTCTGAAGCATAAGTTGTATTTTTCAGGTATCATCAAACACTTGTTTATTTCTCTGATTTCACTTGTGGCCTTGAGACGTTGTGGCAAGTTGCATTATCTGTCCCATCTCACGTCAGTGCCCATTGACTGGTTAGGGCTAACTCTTATCACTTCTCATTTCAAGGATTTTGCGGCTTTGGACTTCCCAGATGGCCTTGCTTTCTGGCTGAGGGCTGCCTCCTGCAGAAGAGAAACAATGGACAATTTCAACAGAATGAACATTCAGGCCCTTCCCAGCAAACCCACCCCCAAGTTCATATCTTCCCCAGTCTCATCACTGAAGTCATTCCTGCCACCCACCCCTTCCCAGTTTTAAGTGAAAGCTATGGCCCAACTCAAGGTGAAATAATAAAGAGTTCAGGGTTAGAGAACCTGGATTGAAATCCTCACTGCTTGACTTAGCAATTGTTTACGCTTAGACATGTCATATATTCCCTTGAGTCCTTGTTTTCATCATCTTTATTTATTTTAAAAATACTTATTATTTATTTATTTGGCTGCATTTTCTAACTATTTATTTGTCTTAGTTGCGACATGCCAACTCTTAGTTGCAGCATGTGGGATCTAGCTCCCTGACCAGGGATCAAACCAGGCTCCTTACACTGGGAGTGTGGACTCTTGGCCACTGGACCACCAGGGAAGTCCCCTTCATCTTTAAAATGAGGATCGGAGTGTGTGTGTGTGTGTGTGTGTGTGTGTGTGTGTGTGTGTGTGTGTGTGTATATAGTAGATATATATAAAGTAGATAAAGTATATATAGAGAGTATATATACTTATAAAGTAGATAAAGTATATATATATATTTATCTACTTTATAAGGTTGGAAAGGTCAGATGGAAAAATGTACAAGAAAGCACTTTGTAGACTGGAAAGCACTGTTTAAATGTTACGGATTGCCATTAGTATTAAACACAACATGTTAGTGTGCAATAGCTTGAATACACTGGAAATAACACTCAGTGTCTGTGCTAAAGAAGGGTTTCTCTGATGCAGCCAAAGGATTATCTCCAAGGCTAGGGCAGGGCCACTATTATCACTGGTGATAACTGCTAAGGTTTGGACTTGTCCTAGCTCCGTGGCTCAAAGGGAACAGAGCTTTGGGTCAGGTAAGAAGAGAAAACCAACAAGCTAGACCCTGGAGAGACGACAATATTATTGTGATTTTTTATTTGTTTTTATTTTTTGGCCATGTCTCGAGGCATGTGGGATCATAGTTACCCAGCTGGGGATTGAAGCTACTCCCCTTGCATTGCAAGCGCAGAGTCCTAACCACTGGGCCACCAGGGAAGTATTGGGAAATACAGTTTTTGAGGTGGAGTCTGTGGGTTCATGTGGAGAAGGAAATGGCAACCCACTCCAGTATCCTTGCCTGGAGAATTCCATGGACAGAGGAGCCTGGTGTGCTGTGGTCCATGGGGTCACAAAGTTGGACATGACTGAGTGACTCACACACTGTGGGTCCATGTAGAACAGACATTTAGAGGACAGTATGGACAAAGCTTGGAGGAGTGAGTGGACGTAGTGTATTTGGGGGGCACAACTGACTCAGTGTCAACAGAACTTTGGGGCTTAGGCAGAACTTCCTGTCGGGTAAGTTGAGAAGAAGTTGGTTTCGTCTTGTAAGACCTTTGGACTGTCATCTGTGACATAAGCGGAAACCTTTAAAAGACTTTAACCTGGGAAGAGGTTGTTTTAGAAGATAAAGGTGATGCTCTAGGTGCATTCTTTGCGGGATGACCTTGCCTCTACCAGCTGTGCACTTAGCTTCCCCATTGTGATTTTTTTTTTAGTGGCATCACGTTGGTGCTTGAAATCAACCGCTGTGGGAGTATTTACAGCACAAAACTCAGCAGATGATACAAATCAGTCTCTTTTCCGATTGGTTGTTAAAAAAATTTTTTTTCAGCACAGTTAAGAGACCATTTCAGTAGGGTAGGACTTAAGTGGTTTGCAGACTTAAGATGTGCCTTAAAAATCCTTCAAGCTCCACCCAGACCCCCAGCATCAGAATCTGGCAAGTGAGGCAGGCAGTAGGAACCTATTTTTTAAAATGTTTTCAGTCAGTTCTTATGCAACCAGTCTGGTATGACCAGGGCAAGGACAGGACAGGGAGGGAGAAGGGGATGGATATAGTAGGTGTTTCAAAGGTAGGAGCAGCAGAACTCAGTGACAGCTTGGAGGTGGGGAGTGGAGGAGAGGGAATTGCCAGAACTATTTCTGAGTTTCTTCTTTGTACAACTAAGTGGATGGATCGTGGTACAGGTAGCTGAGTGAAGGAAGGCAGATGTGAGTTATTTGGTAGTACAGGTGAGAGTGAGGAAAGGAGAGGGTAGTTTTAGACATGCTGCTTGAGGAGTCCATGGAGGCAGGGTTTTGGTCATGTTCTGTAAAGAGCTGGATCCAGGGAATTGATGCTTGGTGGAATGATCCAAGCTGGTGGTACAGGTTTGGGAGTCAACATGTGGGTTGTTGAGGCCATGGACTTGCATGAGATCATTGAGAGAGAATTTGTAGAGATGAGAAGGGGACTGTACAAAACTCTGTCAGTCCTAAAGGAAATCAACCCTGAATATTCACTGAAAGGACTGATGCTGAAGCTGAAGCTCCAGTATTTGGCCACCTGATGTGAAGAGCTGACTCACTGGGAAAGACCCTGATGCTGGGAAAAATTGAGAGTAGGAGGAGAAGGAGGCGACAGAGGATGAGATGGTTGAATGGCATCATCAACTTAATGGACATGAATTTGAGCAAACTCTGGGAGATAGAGAAGGATGGGGAAGCCTGGCATGCTGCAGTCCATGCGGTCGCAAAGAGTCGGACACAACTGAGTGACTGAAGAACAACAGAAGAGAAGCCAGAGGAGATCCAGCAAACCCAGTTTATATATTGATTACCAAAGTCAGTGGTTCCTTGGAGGGTGGGATTCCATCTACAAAATATCCAAAGGCTTAATAGAAACCACACGTTGTCTGATTCAAATTCTATCAACCCAGGGTATTGAGGCGTGTTATTGGGTGCTGAGCTGAATGACAGTTGAGTGCCTTTCACTAAAAACACACATGCAAATTAGCCAGGAGACAGATAGTCTCTTATCAGTTATCTCTTTCAAAATGTGATAGTTGAGAATGTGGGTAAGGGTTCTTGGTGAGGAGGAAGTAGGGATATCTGCAGGACAAATCTCCTGACTTACCCCTCTGACATCAGAGAGGGAACTTTAGCTTCTCATTTTGAGCACTTTAAAAGGACCAGGATCAAGAGGATTGTCCAAGGGACTTCCTTGGTGGCCCAGTGGTTAGGACTCCACAGTCAGGGGCCTGGATTTGATCCCTTGTTGGGGAACTAAGATCCCATAAGCTGTGCAGTGTGGCAAAAATTTTTTTTTGAAGATCATATTTGGGGGTTATCTGTGGACCAAATGGCTTCTGGCTCTCCTGGGGTTTGAGAGCCCTCAGCAGCTTCCTGAAACTGGATTGGGAACGAGGGGATTTTCCAAAGGCGGAGGGGCCACAGGGGGCTGGCTGGCCTTTGAGACTGTGCTGCCCAAGGTCTTAGTGAATTCTCAGAGACTTCAAGTCCTGGAAAACAACTGTTTGGCCCCGTGACCTCTTGAGTTTACCAATAGGAGATGTGGTGAAGTTGTATTTACTCTCTTCAGAGGACCTAAGATTTCACTGTGAAGCTAAGTAGTGACTGAAGCCAAAGATACTACTGGAATGTGGGAAACTGGGGAAAGGCAGTATATTCCTTTAGCTGAGAGCAACTGAAGAGAGTTTAAGCTGACCCAAGTTCTCCTTGCCCCGTCTCTTCAGGCCCCATCCGAGGGATGTAATGGGTGAGTATAGTTCTTTTCATTATGTGAGACCAGAGGCCCAGGATTCTGTCATGGGTGAGGGGTTCTTTACCCTTTGTGAAAACTATCTCAGAACACGGCTTTCAAGAGAAGAAATTTTTTTTTTTCCAATTAAAGCTTTCAAGAGAAGAAACTTTTTTTTTTTCAATCAAAGCTTGATTTTCTGTATACATGAGAGCTGGAGATGAGCATGAAAGTTTAAAACTCATTGTTTGGGATTAGCAAGTACAAACTACTGTATATGAAATAGGTAAATAACACAGTGCTACTGTATAGCACATGGATTTTATACAATATCATGTAATAAACTATAATGGAAAAGAATATGCACTTTTGTACATATGTGCATAATTGAAAAAAAACAATGTACTTGTATACATATATGTAACTGAATACACATGTGTACACATATATGTAATACATTTATATACGTATGTGTAACTGAATTACTTTGCTGTATGCCAGACACTAAGACAACATTGTAAATCAACTATGCTTCAATAACAATTAAGAAAAAAAAGGAATACCAATGTCAGCCCCCAAAAAGGTACTAATGTTCAGTTATAAATGAATAAGTCACAGGGATATAATTTACAGCATGATGACTGTAGTTAACAACATTATATTATGTATTTGCAAGTGCTGAGAGAATAAATCATAAAAGTTCAGCTCTCATCACAGGAAAAATACTGTAATTATGTAGGTGATGGATATTAATTAGACTTACTGTGTTGATTGTTTTGCAATACATACAAAACCGAATGTTGTATACCTGAAATTAATGTAATGATTTATGTCAATTATACCTCAGTAAAATATACAAAAATTTTAAAATTTTTGAATAAAAAAAGAAAATTTAATGCTCATGGCATCTTAGAAAGAAAGAAACAAACAAAAATTTGGAGGCTTAGACTGCAAAATCTTTCCACACTGATGTTTACCTGTGATGTCTAATTGGAGGGGCACGTTCTTTCCTGTTTGCCTTTTGATGGAGGCTCTGTCAAGCATGAGATACGGCTTCTTCACATCACATATCTGAGAGCTGGGTCGCAGCTTTGGCACAGAGGTGGGGCTGGTGTTAGGAGGCCCATGCCAGCCCCCGTGGGTTCTCTTACAGGGGTGGCTTTATGTGGAGGGTTCGAATGCATCTAATTCAAGTTGGTGTCTCCAGGGCACCAAAGCTTGAAGCTTGGTCTGCTGCAAGCATGAATGAGTGAGTGACCCATGAGGAATTTGTATAGGCTGGTGGGCTTCTGGAGGTCTCAGGCCGGGCCTTACACATTCAGTAAAGCCTAGCAGGATACTTTGAACACAGGTATTGAGGAAAGGTTGCTGAACATGTGGAAGCACATTGTAATCTGGAGGAAGCGGGTAATACTGTACTCAGCAAAGTGTTTTCTGGACTGGCTGGGGAGTATTCATCAGAAGTGGACATGTCAAAGGAAGGACAAGCCTAGATATTTGTGTGTTGATTTTTTTTTGTTGTTTATTTTTGGCTGTGCTGGGTCTCCATTGCTGTGCATGGGCTCTCTCTAGTTCGGTCATGTGGGAGATACTCTCTAGCTGTGGTTCACGGGCTTCTCATTGCAGTGGCTTCTCTTGATTCGGGGCACAGGCTATATAGGCGAATGGGCTTCAGGAGTTGTGGCGCACAGACTTAGTTGCTCCAAGGCATGTGGGATCTTCCTGGACCAGGGCTCAAATCTGTGTCTCCTGCATTGGCCAGTGGATTCTTATCCACTGTACCACCAGGGAATTAATTTATCAGACACATAGTGTACATCTAATATGTGCTAAGCACAGTTCCAGGCCCTGGAGATGAACAGAAATGACACATGAAATAGGATCTTTGCTCTCAAATAGCTAACAGTGTGGTGGAAGGTATAGGGCACAGAATCAGTAATTCCTGTATCCCAGGGAGGATGAGAAGTGTCGTGATAAAGGGAAGTACAATGTGATACAGGACCACCGTGTGGGCGGTGGCCATCAGGGAAGATTTCCCTGAGAAGG
The DNA here is from genome assembly GCF_029378745.1 of Bos indicus. Classification (NCBI taxonomy): domain Eukaryota; kingdom Metazoa; phylum Chordata; class Mammalia; order Artiodactyla; family Bovidae; genus Bos; species Bos indicus. The sequence continues at coordinate 34,469,958 of NC_091774.1, forward strand.
TACTACTTTTGGAGGATGATAATAGCTTTAATGTTGAGTATGACTCAATGCCAGATACCTAAGTATTTTGTAGGTACTAATTTATTTAATTTTTACAACACTGTGCTGAAAAAGATATTTTTATCATCCCATTTTTTAAAATTTATAACATCTTTTATTTAAGGAGTACAAAGTACTTCACAAACGAGTGAGTGTGATGGGAGAGATGGAGAAGATAAATTACCTACCCCAAACCACACGGAAAATTCAGGAACAGAATATGTGATGCCTGTATCATCCCCATTTTATAGAGGGTGAAATTGAGCAGGTGGAAAAGTTGAGATTTGGATGTTGTTGTTGTTCAGTTGCTAAATCGTATCCGACTCTTTGCAACCCCATGGACTGCAGCACAACAGGCTCCTCTTTCCGCTATTTCCCAGAGTCTGCTCAGATTCATGTCTATTGAGTCTCAGTGATGCTAGCTAAACATCTCATCCTCTACTGCCCCCTTCTCCTTTGGCCTTCAATCTTTCCCAGCCTCAGAGTCTTTTCCAATGAGTCGGCTCTTTGCATCAGGTGGCCTAAGTATTGGAGCTTCAGCTTCAGCATCAGTCCTTCCAATGAATATTCAGGATTGATTTCCTTTAGGATTGATTGGTTTGATCTCCTTGCAGTCCACAGGACTCTTGAGTCCTCCAGCACCACAATTCAAAAGCATTAATTCTTCGGCGCTCAGCCCTTATGGACCAACTCTCACATCCGTACATTGACCGTCTAAAACTAGAGCCCTCAGTCTTAATTCCTGAAGATCCTACCTCAGTGATAGGAATGAGTGAAGCAAAGAGGGGAGTGAAGGAAAGGATGTATTGATACTAGGCTGGGGAATAGCACAGGCAAAGCCAGACAACTGGAAGGACCAGAGTGGGAGGTGAAATTCTGGAGTGCGTGCGGGAGATGTGGGCACTGGGAAGTAGATGGCATTCAGCTTATTGGGCTTTTGTAACTTAGTTTTAAGTCTGAAGTAAGGAGTTTGAGCTTTGTTCTGAAATTAGGGGATGCCTGAAGGATTTTAAGCTGAGAAGAGCCATGATCAAATCTGCATTTCAAGAAAAACACTGTTGTATCAGCGTCAGGATAGACTGGAGCAGGGCCGGGTTGGCAATGGGCGAAGCAGTTAGGAGCCGATTAAAGTAATCCCCGCCAGGAGTGATGAGAGCTTGACCTCAGGCAATGGCAGTCAGAGTGATGAATGGAGGATGGGATGCCTTGGAGGGATAGTGAAAGTCGCTCTGTCGTGTCCTACTCTTTGCGACCCCATGGACTATACAGTCCATGGAATTCTCCAGGCCAGAATACTAGAGTGGGTAGCCTTTCCCTTCTCCAGGGGATCTTCCCAACCTAGGGATCGAACTCAGGTCTCCTGCATTGCAGGCTGATTCTTTACCAGCTAAGCCACAAGGAAAGTCCAAGAATACTGGAGTGGGTAGCCTATCCCTTCTCCAGGGGATCTTCCCGACTCAGGAATTGAACTGGGTTCTTCTGCATTGCAGGCAGATTCTTTACCAACTGAGCTATGAGGGAAGCCCCTTTGAGCGATAGTAAGGTAGCATCTTGATGAAAGTGAAAGAGGAGAGTGAAAACGTTGGCTTAAAGCTGAACATTCAGAAAACTAAGATCATGGCATCTGGTCCCATCACTTCATGGGAAATAGATGGGGAAACAGGGGAAACAGTCTCAGACTTTATCTTTTGGGGCTCCAAACTCACCACAGATGGTGATTGCAGCCATGAAATTAAAAGAAGCTTACTCCTTGGAAGAAAAGTTATGACCAACCTAGATAGCATATTGAAAAGCAGAGACATTACTTTGCCAACAAAGGCCTGTCTAGTCAAGGCTATGGTTTTTCCTGTGATCATGTATGGATGTGAGAGTTGGACTGTGAAGAAAGCTGAGCGACGAAGAATTGATGCTTTTTAACTGTTGTGTTGGAGAAGACTCCTGAGAGTCCCTTGGACTGCAAGGAGATCCAACCAGTCCATTCTGAAGGAGATCAGTCCTGGGTGTTCTTTGGAAGGACTGATGCTGAAGCTGAAACTCCAGTACTTTGGCCACCTCATGCTAAGAGTTGACTCATTGGAAAAGACTCTGATGCTGGGAGGGATTGGGGGCAGGAGGAGAAGGGGACGACAGAGGATGAGATGGCTGGATGGCATCACTGACTCCATGGACATGAGTTTTGGTGAACTCCGGGAGTTGGTGATGGACAGGGAGGCCTGGCGTGCTGCAGTTCATAGGGTCACAGAGTCGGACACGAGTGAGCAACTGAACTGAACTGAACTGAAGGTAGCATCTGCAGGACCTGGTGTGAAGTTGATGAGGACGTGCATTTCTAATTTGACTGCACCCTTAGTTGTGGAGTCAAAGGGAGAGGACAGAAAGATGGTGAATTCATTTTGGGCCATGCTCAGTTTGAGATTCCTGTTGCACCCAAGAGAGTCCAGTACCACGGCAAATGTGCTGCGCTGTGCTTAGTTGCTCAGTTGTGTCCTACTCTTGGTCACCCCACGAACTGCAGCCTGCTGGGCCCTTCTGACCATGGGATTCTCCAGGCAAGAATACTGGAGTGGGTTGCCATGCCCAGCTCTAGGGGATCTTCCCAACACAGGGATCGAACCCAAGTCTCCCACATTGCAGGTGGATTCTTTACTGTCTGAGCCACCAGGGAAGCCCAAGAAAACTGGAGTGGGTAGCCTATCCCTTTTCCAGGGGATCTTTCCCACCCAAGAATAGAACTGGGGTCTCCTGTATGCAGTGGATTCTTGACCAGCTGAGCTACCAGGGATGCCCCATGGCAAATATATAATAATAAAAATAAGTATTACTGAGGACTTCCCGTGTGGTCCAGTGGCCAAGAGTCCACCCTCCCAATGCAGGGGCCTGGGTTCAATCCCTGATCAGAGAACTAGATCCCACATGCCACAGCTAAAAATCCCATAGGGCTACATCGAAGATCAGAGATCCACGTGCTGGCCAAATACATAAACAAATATATATATATATATATATATATTTTTTTTTTTTTTTTTTTAAGTATTATTGCTTCCCTGGTGGCTCAGAGGTTAAAGCGTCTGCCTGCAATGCAGGAGACCAGGGTTCGATCCCTGGATCGGGAAGATCCCCTGGAGGAGGAAATGGCAACCCGCTCCAGTATTCTTGCCTGGAGAATCCCATGGGCGGAGGAGCCTGGTAGGCTACAGTCCACGGGGTCACAAAGAGTTGGACATGACTGAGCGACTTCATTTCATTTATTTTTTCATTTTAACATTTTTGTGGTACTTATTACTTGCCAAGACTTCTATTAAGTGCTTTATATCATTAACTTGCATAGTCCTCCAAACAGGTCTGTGAAGTGACTTACATTTTAAAAGACAAGGGGGCAAGAATGTAAAGAGAGGTTAACAAGCTGCTCTGAGTTACTCAGATTACAAGAGGCAGAGCTGGAACTCAAATCCTAGGTTTGATCTGGAAACCTCTAAGCTGTGTAATAAAGCTTTCTAGTTGTACTAATATGGAAGCTAGTAGCCACATGTAGTTATCAAGTTCTTGAAATGTAACTAGTACAACTAAAGAGCTGAATTTACAAATATATTTCATTTATTGATTTATTTCTTTGGCTGCACTGGGTCTTGGTTGTGGCATGCAGGGTCTTTAGTTGCAGCATATGGGATCTAGCTTCCTGACCAGGAGTTGAACCTGGGCCTCCTGCGCTGGGAACGTGGACTCCCAGCCACTGAACCACCAGGGGAGTCCCAAGGAACTGAATTTTTACTGAATTGAAGTAACCACATGTGACTAGTGACTGCTCAGCTCTCTGCTATCTTTGGGTGTCATTAATGTATCCATCACGATTGAAGCTTTGCATGTGGATATGATTCCCCCAGAGATATATTGCAGTGGATTTTAATCTCCTGTGGATTACATTCTGTAGTTGAGAATCAGATGAGAGCTATAAATCCTCTCCCATGAATGTGTAATATAACAATTTCATAGATCCACAAAACCTAGGCTCCCTGGGTATAAAGCTTGGAAGAGCAAGATACCCAATAAAATGTGAACTCCTTGAGGTGTAGAGTTTCAGCTTCAGCATCAGCTGCTGAAGCTGAAACTCCAGTACTTTGGCCGCCTGATGTGAAGAACTGACTCATTGGAAAAGACCCTGATGCTGGGAAAGATTGAAGGCAGGAGGAGAAGGGGACAACAGAGGATAAGATGGTTGAATGGCATCACCGACTCAATGGACATGAGTTTGAGTAAACTCTGGGAGTTGGTGATGGACAGGGAGGCCTGGCATGCTGCAGTCCATGGGGTTGCAGGGTCAGACACAACTGAGCGGCTGAACTGAATTTAACTGAGGCATAGAGGTTTCTTCAGTTTTGTTTACTACTCTGTATTTCGTATCTAAATTCTAGAACAATGCGTGGTCTATAGTTGGTATTGTGGACTTCTCTGGTGGCTCAGACAATAAAGAATCTACCTGCAATGCAGGAGACCCGGGTTCGATCCCTGGGTCAGGAAGATCCCCTGGAGAAGGGAACGGCTACCCACTCCAGTACTGAGAATTCCATGGACAGAGGAACCTGGCACAGAGTCAGACACAACTGAGCCACTAACTCTTTCATAATAATGGGTATCAGATAATTTATTAAATGAGTGGCTTAATGAGTCCTCGGAAACATTTTAGGACCAAACAGAAGAGTCCACAAAGTTTGCTAAAAAAAGAAGAGAAACCCATAAACAGGATAAAATCCAAGAACCAGCAGATGGTTGTGTCATAGAAGGCAAGAAGAATGAAGTTTAAAGAATGGGAATAATCATCAGTGGCAGAACTGCCTGGGTGGTCAAATGAGGTTAGGATAGATAAATAACTATTGTCATTGGCTGGGAGTAACAGAGGTCCTGGTTGATGGCAAGGCAGGGTAGGGGTGTGGTTCAGGTTGCAACAACTAATTCACGAGTCAGTGGTGAAGAAGTAGAGGCAGAGGCCTCCATCCTGGTTGCCCCCCAGAATCACTGGACACTTTTTAAAAATATGTATTCTTGAGCAGGCTCAGACTCTGACTTCATAAATTGGAGGAAGAGGCCAAAGAATCCTGATAGTTTTTTTTTTTTTTTTTTTTTAAGTAATTTAAAGTTTACTGATGGCCATAGAAGCTTCCCACATGGCTCAGTGGTAAAAAATCCACCTACCGACACAGGAGACACAGGTTTGATCCCAGGATTGGGAAGATCCCCTGGAGGAAGAAATGACAACCCATTCCAGTATTCTTGCCTGAAAATCCCATGGACAGAAGAGCTGGCGGCTATAGTCCATAGAGTCACACAGAGTTACACACGACTGAGCACACAGGCACACACACAAAGGAGCATTAGATGTGATAATATTTTAAATGTTTTAAGATGAAGAATTTTAAATTACCTAGAAAAATCAGAATAAATGAGATATGCTTGAAATAGGGAGATAAGTATCTTTTCTTTATTTTTAATAACTACTTAATCATCACAACACATTAGATGTAAATCTGTGATACAGTTGTGATGAAGTTTGGCAATCACCAAATAATTTGTTCGTTCAATTAAATAATGGCCCTGAAGGAAAGGAAGGAATCATAAAGGAGATAGGGAGAGATTTTTTTTAAAGTCAGAGACATGGGTATGTTTACAGGCAAAAAAGCTATTAAAAAGAGAAGTATTGGGAATTCCCTGGCTGTCCAGGGGTTAGACTGTGCTTTGACTGCCGAGGGCATGGGTTTGATCCCTGGTTTGGTTGCTGTTCAGTTGCCCAGTCGTGTCCAACTCTTTGCGACCCCATGCACTGCAGCCTGCCATGGTTCCCTGTCCCTCTGCATCTCCGAGTTTGCTCAAGTTCATGTCCGTTGCATCGGTGATGCCATCCTACCATCTCATCCTTTTAGCTCTCTTCTTCTTCTGCCTTCAATCTTTCTCAGCCTCGGTCTTTTTCCAATAAGTTAGCTGTTCGCATCATGTGGCCAAAGTATTGGAGCTTCAACTTTAGCATCCGTCCTTCCAATGAGTATTCAGTGTTGATTTCCTTTAAGATTGACTGATTTGACCTCCTTGCTGTCCATGGGACTCTCAAGAGTCTTGGATCCCTGGTTGGGGAATTAAAAATCTCATAATCAGGGCAGCACAGCCAAAAGCAACAGCAAAACCTAGATAGAGGAGTGTAGTGAGTTATAGTGAGTTAAAAGACATTTAGCTGGATTCTGAATCCCTGAATCTTTGACCAGCTACCCACTCTGTTACTTGTTCCCAGGGGAGTCATTAAGCAGAAGCAGTCCCTGCTATCTTTGCAGACATATCATTAATTTTCATGCATAGCATGTAATTTTCTAAGTAGTAGTTGAGAATATTCAGGTATGTTGTGTAAAAAGCAGTCCTTGGCAGTGTCTCAAATCACATCTGTTTACTTTCTATTATTAGACTTTCTTATAGCCGCTTGCCAGATGACAAACAGAAACTGTTCCCTTTTATCCTCTACTTATTTGCTACCTTATTTATTTATTGCTTATTTGCTATCCTCTACTTATTTTCTCCCCCCAGACACCCTTCTTACTTAAACTAAAATGGTAGGTGCCAGAGTCATTTCACAGGTGCATATAATCCAACATGAAAACTCAGTCTTTTGTCGGTGATGGCGTGAGTCTACTTTTCAAGTCAGTGGCTCTCAACATTTTTACCATAAAGGTCTCTTCTGCTGTTTCCCTTCCATATATTGGATGTTTCAAAGTATTTATCTGCTGCCAAAGTAACTGTGAATATTAAGTCCAATGAGTGTCCAACATCTCAGGTGCACCTACCAAGGCCCCAGCATGGACCTGTGTGTGCTCAGTTGTGTCTGACTCATTGCAACCCTGTGGCCTGGGGCCTCGCTATGGAATTTTCCAGGCAACAATACTGGAATGAGTTGTCATTTCCTACTCCAGGGGATCTTCCCCACTTTGCCATCGAATCCGAGTCTTTTGGGTCTCCTGCATTGGCAGGGGAATTCTTTACCACTGAGCCACCTGAGAAGCCCAACATGGGCCTGCTGCTGCTGCTGCTGTTAAGTCGCTTCAGTCGTTTCTGACTCTGTGCGACCCCATGGATGGCAGCCCACCAGGCTCCCCCATCCCTGGGATTCTCCAGGCAAGAACACTGGAGTGGGTTGCCATTTCCTCCTTCAGAGCATCAAAGTGAAAAGTGAAAATGAAGTCGCTCAGTCGTGTCCGACTCTTAGCGACCCCATGGACTGCAGCCCACCAGGCTCCTCTGCACATGGGATTGTCTAGGCAAGAGTGCTGGAGTGGGGTGCCATTGCCATGGCCCTAGATGTTTACACATGGTAAATGGTTACTACCATTTCTAATCCTCATTACAATCTTTAAAGTCATGTAGAATATCCATATCTGACACTTGGGAAAGTAAAGTAATTTGCCCAGTGTCACTGTGCTAAGTGGCAAAACTTAAATCTTCCAGACTCCAAATCCTGAAGTCAGATGTTGTGATTAGATTACTCACAACTTAATCCTCAGTACAGTTCTACAAGTGGTGTGTTACTGTTCTTATTTTCCAGGGAAATAGGCTGAGAGAGGGTAAATGACTTGTCAAACTTATAGCGCCAAAAAGAAACAAAGCCGGGGGTGAACCTAGGTGTGTCTGTCTCTATAGAGACAGGGCTTCCTTGGTAGCTCGGATGGCTGAGAATCTGCCTGCCACTGCGGGAGACCCAGGTTCAATCCCTGGGTTGGGAAGATCCTCTGGAGAAGGCAATGACAACCCACTCTAGTATTCTTGCCTGGGAAATCCCATGGACAGTGGAGCCTGGCAGGCTACAGTCTGGGGTCACAAAGAGTGAGACACTACTGAGCGACTAACACTTTCACTTTCAGAGTAATTCTGTTACATCCACTGCTTCAAATAATTTCTTCCCCCACTTTTATTAACCAAAGACATACGTCAATCAAAGCCACTCTGAGCTTTTCAGAGCTTCTAATTAGCATAAGATAATTGGTATCAACACACTAAACTGCTCTGATTACAGCCCAAAACAAATGCGAAAAATGAGGCACAGCCTTAGTGTGGGTAAATGTACAGATTCCACCAGGCTCTGGAAATACTAAATGACAGCTCACACATCCCCATAACTGCTTGGAATCTCTGGAATTTCTCAAACCCCTTCTGGGTTTAGGAGTCACAGTAGTGTCATCTGGGTAAGAAAGAGTTGTTTCTACTTACAAAGCACCAGCTCAAAAAAGGTGCCAAATTTAATTTCCCTCAGAGTGAGGCGGTACTTTATAGAGGACAAAAGGACACCTTCCCAGTAGGTTGTGTGTTTAGGCTGAACGCCCTTCCTGCCAGTGCCCAGGGATGAAGGTGGGTGGAGAAGGGAGACCAGTGGAATCATGGGAATTTACCCAGACTGCATTGCAGAGCTTCCTGCTCTAGCCTGTGAATTTCTGCCTCTGGGGTGTACACTGCCTCAGATGGAGTGGATTTTTTCCAGCCAACGTTCCTGGTTTAGTGTGACCTTCTAGGATAAGCTCCCAGCACTGACTTGCTGGCAGGGAAACAAAACCAGGACTCTGGATTTGATTCACTTCAGCTAGTTTCCCTTAGGAATGTAAAGAAGCATTTCCCCCACCTTATTTGGTAACTCCGTCTGGTGTTTCAAAATTGAATTTCTATAGTGAATTTTATCAGCAGCTTGAATTTATAACAGGAGAGACTTTTAGTCTTCCTCCTGCCTTAAACTAGCTCTTCTGAGGAAAAGGCAAAAAACAGTTGCTTATACAACTGCTTCCTTGCATTGTTAAGCTGACTTTGGGTCATCTGGTGCCCAGGCTAAATCACCCCAAATCAGACTTTCTGACAAAATATTTTCATCTGTGAGCAACCTCTGCTGGCCTTCCTCCAAGTTCTTCTTACCTTCCTTAAGCTGCAGAACCCACACTGGTCACCTGCCCTCCAAGGCCTTGAATGAAATGGAGTCACTGTGGGTGTAGCCCTTGACCCTCCAGCCTCCACGTGCATGCATGCCTGCTAAGTCACCTCAGTAATTTTCTGACTCTTTGGACCGGAGCCCACCAGGCTCCTCTGTCCATGGGATTCTCCAGGCAAATATGCTGGAGTGGGTTGCTGTTTCCTCCTCCAGGGGATCTTCCCCACCCAGGGATCAAACTCCTGTCTTTTGTGTCTCCTGCATTGGCAGACGGACCACTGAGCCACCAGGGAAGCCCCAAGCCTCCCACACTCCTCTGTAAACACCCTGCTCTGGTGGTGGTTTTTCTTCATGACCTCAGAAGCCTGGCAGATTGATGTAGAGGGCAGGGCAAGCTGCCCAGTGTCCAGGTAGCCTGTCTCATTTGAAAAGGCTCATATAAGAGAGGAGCTGAGAGGTTTTTTGTTTTGTTTTGTTTTTTGAGAGAGAGGCCATATCTGAATCTCTGAAAAGTCTGCTCAACAAATATCAGTTCATGGAGTTGAGTGGAGGATGGGAGTGGTTGGCCTCTATCTCACTTTTAAAGATGGTGGTGAAAAAAATGTTCTGAAAATGGGAGGAGAGAGGACCCGGCTCCTCCTGTTGGCGGGAGGAGCCTGTGCACTCTGCAGCGGTTGCTGCCATGGATTTACCTGGAGGCCTCTTGTCTCACCTTCACCTCTTCACTGTGTTGCCTCAAATCCCCCAGGACAAGTGTCTGCGACCTGTGGCCTTTCACCCTGTGGCCATTGCTGTGTCGCAATACTCAATGAAGGTTAATTAATTAATATGTGGTCCGTGTTTGGTGAGTTGAACTGAACCAGAACCCTCTCTTCTGCTCATCCTGAATCTGTTTGAATTTCAAGTGTCAGCAAAAAACCCTTGCTGTTGAGTCAGTTTTCTCTTACCAGCCCCGGAAGGAAATGATCTTTCTCTGGTCTTTGTTTCTGTAACATTTAATATTGACTTCTAAGAGCTGTCATTTTCTACTTTTAAATGTAGTTTATATTGACTCTTACTTTCCAGATTGTAAACATGTTGAGAGATGTTTGAGATCAGACAGAGATCCTTGTCTGATTCATGACTTTATTTTCGATGACCCACAAAATGATGCCTTACACATAATCATAGCATTTTTTACAGCAGTTGATGGGCTTCCGGTGTTGCCCGACTGGTAAAGAACCTGGCTGCCAATGCAGGAGATGCAAGAAACAAGGGTTTGATCCTTGGGTTGGGAAGATCCCCTGGAGAAGGAAATGGCAACCCACTCCAGGATTCTTGCCTGGAAAATCCCACGGACAGAGGAGCCTGGTGAGCTACAGTCCATGAGGTAACAAGGAGTCGGACACGACTGAGCACGCACACACACAGCCGTTAATATGTGCCAAACACTGTTCTTGATATTTCTTTAATTCTTGGAATAGCTTTGTATTCTTTAATCCTTATGATTGTTAAGAACTTTCATAACATCTGTCTTCATTTTGTAGGTAAGGAAAACACTGTTCAATAAGTTGCTCAGAGTCGTGATAGTAGGAAGTGAAAGATAATCTGAGGCAGAATATTCTAAGGTCTAAACCTAACCTTGATGCTGCCTCTTCTTCATATATGTGCACTTAGAGGGCATTATAAATACTTGTTGAATGCATGCAGTTGATATTTCTTAGTTGCTTAGAACCAATAAATAATTTGAAGGTGATCCATGGTTGCTTTTACCTCCACTTTCTGAACTGTTTTCTAAGCAATGGGAAGGCCAGAAGGGGGCGCCAGAAGGTTGGTTCTAGTTTTGGTTTCAGAGGCTGGATGGGATTGGCTGCCTTCAGGTTCTGGTTTGGAAGACGGCAGTGCCATCTAGTGGGGTAACTTGTTAATATCAGCTCAATTATTTTTCTGAAACCCTGGTTCTTGCCGTTTGGTTCTGGGAGCTCCCTTTTTAGGCTTCCGGGGTGGTGCAGTGGTAAAGAATCCGTCTGCCAATGCCAGAAACGAAGGTTCAGGAAGATCCCCTGGAAGAGAAAATGGCCATCCACTGCACTGTTCTTGCCTGGAAAATCCCATGGACAGAGGAGCCTGGCAGGCTATAGTCCATGGGATCACAAAGGATCAGACACAACTGAGCAGTTTTGATAGCCCAAGGGAAGGTAGGGTGAGAAGGAAGAACAGCCCATTATAGTTTAAATGGAGTCAAGTTTAATTTCTTCCATGAAGAGGCTGTAGTGCTGAGCGTGGTCATCGGGTTGGTGGAGCCCCTTTAAGTTTTAGATGGTGTAAAGCACGGGGCTCCAGACACCCCTCCTCCCTACTCTCCACATGTGCTGCCAGAGATGTAGACTGATATTCTTCTCTCTCTCTCTTTTTAGTATATTGTTTTGGTATTCCTCTCTTGATAATGGGTCTGCTTTGGGATTTGAGTTCTAGTCATCTGTGGGTTGCCTGCTGTAGCCTTAACACCTATCCTAGGTTGTATAGAGGAGGATACTTGATCCATATGACAGGTCAGTCCCAATGTAAAAAAGTCCAGTGGGTCAGCAACATGATAGCATAATTTGTTACGAGTTTTTTTTTAAATTCACTTATTTTTAATTGAAGGATAATTGCTTTACAGTCTTGTGTTTGTTTCTGCCGTACACCAAGATGAATCAGCCATAGATACACACATGTCCCCTTCTCACACCTCCTACCCCATCCCACCCCTCTAGGTTGTCACAGAGCACTTGTTTCAGCTCCCTGAGTCATACATCAAATTCCCAACGGCTATCTATTTTATATATGATGGAGTATATGTTTTTAAAAGGCAAGTCGAATGACGAGGAGCCATTCCGTAGGGAATGAGCGGCAAAAAAAAGTGCTCTGTGTGCACACTTTGTTCTGCCAGGCAACTGGAAGCTTCGTATGTGGCGCTTTTCTGATTTCTGGCATGTGTGTGTGTGTGTGTATGTGAAAATGTGTTGTAAATTGCTTCTGAGTTCATTTACTTCTTGCTGAAAGATGGGATCATGAGAGCATGGTTATAAAATCACTTGCTTCTTTGATGGAAAGTGTGCAGGCACTGCGACCAGCACTTACCCTGTGAGAACGTTCAGAGTTTGCTGTCTGCTGGGGATCTAGTCTAAGGAATATACGGTGTAGAGATCAGTGCTTTTTATGGCTGTAAACTATCCAGCAGAACAAGGGAACAATATTGGTCCTACTGGGCCTGCGTTAGAGTGACATGTATGGTAATAACAATTTATTATTAATAGAATTTATACAAAACAGGGGTTTGCTAACATTTTCTGTAAGGGATCATACAGTAAATATTTAGGCTTTGTGAGACTAATGGCCTCATTGCTGCACTTAATTCAGTTCTGCCTTAACTACACAGCTCCGCCCTTGTAGCAAGAACAGTCCTGATTACTATGTAAATGAATGAGAGTGGCTGTGTTCCAGTAAACCTGTATTTAGGACATATAATTTTGAATTTCATGGAATTTTCATGTGTCATGAAATAATATTATCATCATTAAAAATTTTTTTAAAAATTCCCAACCATTTAAAAAAGTAAGCACCATTCTTAGCCTGCAGGGGCTCCAGATTTGGCCAGGGGGCTATGGCTTAAGGACTCTTGATTAGATACCTGGGGTACTTAATAATTAGCAGTTAATACAATGACTGATCACCAGCTTTGGGTTCAGCTAGTATCATAAGATGTCCAAACAGCTTTTCTTTCTCTTGAGTAAGATAAATGACTGTTGAATTCCACATAATTTTAAAGTAAGTGTCATGCATGGTATGTGCACTGTTTGGAAGAGAATTTCCAGACAGAGGCAGAATGAGAGAATAGAGTTTATTGCTCTTTGAACAGCTGACCAGCTCATGGGAGAACTGACCCCTTTCACAGGCTAGTAGCCAGTTTTTATAGCCTTGATGCTTTCGAATTGTGGTGGTGGAAAAGACTTCAGAGTCCCCTGGACAGCAAGGAGATCAAACCAGTCAATCCTAAAGGAAATCAACCCTGAACAGTCATTGGAAGGTCTGATGCTGAAGCTGAAGTTCCAGGACTTTGCCAACCTGATGTAAAGAGCCAACTTATTGGAAAAGACCCTGAAGCTGGGAAAGATTGAGGGCAGGAGAAGAGGGCGGCAGAGGATGAGATGGTTAGATGGCATCACCAACTCAATGGACGTGAATTTGAGCAAACTCTGGGAGATAGTGGAGGACAGGGAGGCCTGGCGTGCTACAGGTCACAGGATTGCAGAGTCACGCAGTTTAGCAACTGAATAACAACAAGGCAGAGAATATTCCTACTGGAAGGGTGGGTATTTTACCTCATACGGGGTCAAGGGCCTAGCAGGTTTAGATCCGAAGGCTCCTGGCAACAGTTGCTATGGGGCTTGGGTAATTCTGGAGATTTTTATCTTGTGACCTTAGTACAGGGCTCCACGGTATGCACTTTAAGAACTCTGTGAACTGAAGCTCCATAATCATCGTGCCTCCAGGGCTTTAAGGATCCCTCTGCTCACCCTCCTTGCCCTCCCAGGAGGCGAAGAATCCTGCCAGGTGGCCCCAGGCCCCACCGGGTCTCAAGTCTTTCTCCTGCTGGAATTCCCCTCTCTTCCCCCCACCGCCACCCCTTCCCTTCCTGCCCCATTGGCTGTGCCCGCAACTGTGGGTCTCAGGTGACGGGGTTCTCCTGCAGATCTAGAGGCCCAGGGACAGAGAATGCCAGAGGCACTTACTCCATGGAACTGGCCTGGGAAGAGCCAGGTAATAGGTCAGGATCTTCCCGGGAGCTTTAGGTAGGATGGGTGGGGTTTTCAGAAGGTCTCAGTTCCACTGCCTGCCAGTTATGCCCTCTGTGTCAACTTCCATGGTAGGGGGAGGGAACATGTACCTTTAAAATGTTGTAACCCTGTTTCCCTGTCGAGCTGGAGTCTCGGCGCTCCCCCAGGGTTGAGAAAGGAGGCGAACGTTAACGGTTCACATCCTGTCTTTCCTCAGCAGCCAACAGAGCAGCCAGCAGAGCAGCCAGCAGAGCAGCCATGACGATGACTCCAGCAGGTTCCTGAGTCCTCGCGTGCGGGAAGAAAGGTGAGATCACATGGCCAGGGAGGACGGGAGGCCCGGGAGGACGGGAGGCCAGCGATGACAGGGGACGGGGAAGATGTTTGAGGAAGATCAAGTTTCTGCCAGAAGTGAGAACCATGAGAAACTGCAGAGGAACAGAAGCTGGCCTGACCTCTGTGCTCCAACACGGTTCAGAAAGAGAATGCTACCCCCTCGACCTGAGAGGGGACTAGTTCTAAAGGCTTTGGGTGCTCAGTAGAGGGAGAAGTCAGTGTGTGGAAACCAAGTCTGTTGGAAAGATGTCGGAGTGGGACCTGAGGTGTCCTGTAAAGGTTGGGAATGCTGTGGATCTGGAGAGGGAAAGGGTGTTTCCAAGCCTGAGGAAAACGGCGTGGCCTGGGATGGTGTGTGTGTCATTAGAGTGGTACCTGAAAGCTGGGCTTGCCTCTTGCTGGGTGTCAACCAAAAGATACTGCCAAGTCAAAGATCCGGAGAAGGGGACTTCTGCTAAAGCTAGGGGTACATGCATATTCATGCAGGCACTTGAATGGAGGAGAATTCAGCATAGAATTTGGACAAAGGTCAACAGAGTTCAGGCTCTAGTTGAATGAAGTCAGGAGGGTCTGTCCATCCTCCACCTGGGTGGGGGCCTTAGTTCCTGCAGAGCTTGCAGACTTGTATCAGATGATTATGTGTAGTCCTTGACAGGGGTGGGGGGGTGGAAACTAGGACTGTGTTTCCTGACTGATTTTCCTTTGTCCCTGTCTTCCCTTACTTCTCTTAAGCTTCTTGGATCACAGAATGGCTTCTCTTAATGTCAAGAAAGCCATTCCTGGGACCCCAGGGTGCTTGGTGGTAAAGAAGCCACCTACAGTGCAGGAGGCACAGGAGATTCAGGTTTGATCCCTGGGGTGAGAAGATCCCCTGGAGGAGGAAATGGCAACTCACTTCCATATTCTTGCCTGGAAAATTCCAGGAACAGAGGAGCCTGGAAGGCTACATACAGTCCATGGGGTCACAAAGAGAGTCAAGATACAACAGAACACACATGCTTAAGAGGCTGGGACCTTTTCTTTAGATTTATAAAGCTTTATGTCTCTTGCTATAGTTCTCAGTTCTGTGCTTATTACTAACCATGATTGACAGTTAAGCTCATCAATTTAGGTGGAGGCATGGGACACTCCCGGAGAGGGCAATGGCACTCCACTCCAGTACTCTCGCCTGGAAAATCCCATGGATGTAGGGGCCTGGTCGGCTGCAGCCCATGGGGTCGCTAAGAGTCCGGCACGACTGAGCAACTTCACTTTCACTTTTCACTTTCATGCATTGGAGAAGGAAATGGCAACCCACTCCAGTATTCTTGCCTGGAGAATCCCAGGGACAGAGCAGCCTAGTGGGCTGCCATCTCTGGGGTCACACAGGATCGGACACGACTGAAGTGACTTAGCAGCAGCAGCATGGGACGCCCCTGGTGGCTCAGATGGTAAAGAATCTGCCTGTAATGCAGGAGACCTGGGTTCACTCCCTGGGTTGGAAAGTTCCCCTGGAGATGTAAATGGCAACCCACTCCAGTATTCTTGCCTGGAAAGTTCCATGGACAGGGGAGCCTGATGGGGTTAGTCCATGGGGTCGCAAAGAATCGGACACAACTGAACAACTAACACTTTCATTTTCTTCATGGGGTCTCCAAGGGACAGAGACTAATGACTTTCATCAAGATGCTTGATCAGTTATGATCCGCTGGGAGTTCCCTCAGTCTCTATGAGGCAGGAGATATTAGATGGGCTGCAGGTTAGACATTGACAACTGGCCCCTGTTCACACTTCCCGGGGTGACAAAAAGATGGGCTGCAGGCCGAACACTCATTCCCAGGCCCCTGTTTATATTTTCTGAGCCAAGAGACAAATGCGCTCCAGGCTACATGTTTGTGGCCAGACTCCTATCTACATTTTGAGATCTACACCTCGATAAAAGAAACGACAGGAATAGGGTGAATAACGACATTGGACGCTTTTATGGTAGGAACAGAGCTAAGCCCTATTAGAAGATCAAGAGGTCATACATTTCCATCCTTGGGGCAAGGGAGAAACTACACTTGCACAAAAGGTGTAATGAGGCCAAAAAGGCAGGGGGTGCCAGGCTATAGGAATTCTTGCCGTCTGCCTCCCGTATGCCTCTGGGATGAAATCCATCTTCACTGAGCGGTATGATCCCACCTAGGGGAGGGTCCCTAGACAAATTAGCTTCGGGGGGTGGGGGGAGGAGGGGTGGGCTGGGGCTGGTCAAAACAAGATTGACTAAGAAGCAGACAAAGACCTGGAAGACTGGCCACTCAGAAAGGATTTAAACCTCCCAAGGCACAACTCTAGCAACTGAATGGAGTTTGCACATGTGCTCTGCCTTTCTAATAAATACTTTACTTCCTCTACCTCATTGCCTAATTTCTCCTTTCAAGGTAGACAAGGACTGGGGACTTAGATTCTAGCCACTAGTCCCTGTGGTCTATCAGTTAAGATTCCTGGTTTCCACCCAGGTGACCAGGCTTTGATTCCTGACCAGGGAATTAAGGTCTCGCTTCCAGCCGCTGCTCACTGCTTTGTGCATCTGAAATCATCTAGAGTGGCCTTCGCCCTCTTTTCAGTGCTCTCTGGATTCCGACAACCCATGCTTCCAAAATTGGAAGGGTCTGTAGAGTTCCCCAGCACAACTCCCTTCCCCATGTTGTGCGGTGAACATCCCCTGAAACTGTCCATTTCTGATCATCATACCTTCAGTTGATCGGCAACTCCTTAGTCCTCTATTTTATCTCTGCCGCTTGCTATGTTCCTGGGAGAGATGAATAGGTACCGACTTGCAGAGACTCTACAGCACGTTTTTCCCACGGCTCCTTGCTAACTAGAGTCAGCCTTGATTTTGTTCAGTACTTCAGATTGTATGTTGATAAAAGTGATATTTTAGCTGTTTCTCTGCCCCCTCCCACAACCCAAATGAAATATTATGGATGATCTCTCCTCCAAACCTCTGCTCGGAAAAATCCTTTAAATGTCTTCCCTGGTCCTTTCATCCTCATCCCTGGCCCACTGACAGCCCCTTGAGCTCTTCATGGTGGGTGTTGGATATAGTTTTGCCCTAGCTCACGTTGGGCAGTATGGGAAACAGAGAAGGCCGTGAGCTGAAGGATGCTTCTGTGGTGGTCCCTGTGGACCCCTGCCCTGGAAACTCAGGACTGGTGTGTGCTCACCATGGTCTTTCTGAATGAATTCGGTTTTTCCTTCACAGTCAGTGGGTTCTCCTGGAGAGAACAAGTCCTCAGAGTGCTAATTAATCACTCAGCCGCAGCTCGGAACAAACCTTGACACCCTTCACCTAATCCTTCCTCCAGCAGGTTTCTGACCAATTAAGAGACTCTCTGGGGCGTTTCAGATGTTGGTCTGTGATATGCTGGCCTAGAGCAAGTGTGCGATCTGAACCCTGGGGAGAGGGAACCTGACTTGTGCTCATTGCTCTGGGCCCAGTTTGATGGACAGCGCACCCTGCTGGTTACGATGGCATTTCCCACACCGGCCAGTGTAGTGCCTGGCCAGTATAGTGGATAATACGGACCCTTTTCTGTGGCTGCTCCTAATTCTGCAAATCACATTGTCAATTGCAGAATGAAGGATTGTTTCATAGAGCAGACAAAAAAAAAAATTTGATTTTTCTGTTCTAAAGATCAAAATTATAATCCTTCAGTATGAAATAACTTTCCACTGGTTAAATAAAACATTGATTTTTCTTTTTTCTTGTAAAAGGTTTAGAATGGATATCATATTTAGAGATAAAATAGCTACTGTACTGTAATCTTTATAAAATCCACATTGGGACTTGCCTGGTGATCCAGTGACTAAGACTCCAACCTCCCAGTGCAGGGGGCCTGGGTTTGATCCCTGGTTGGGGAACTAGATCCCACATGCCTCAAGTAAAGATCTCGTATGCCTCAACTAAGACCCAGTGTAGCCAATAAGCAGGTAAATAAAAATAAATATTTTTTTAAAGTCTGTATACTGCAGAGAGAGAAATGCCTTAATAAGACATCCAAACTGAAGGGCTTCTGAGAATTTATTTTCCTCATTCACATCAGCTTCTATCCAGAAAGGAAAAAAGCCTTTGGAACCATGATGGGGGGCAGAGTTCCCAGCCCAGGAAGTAGCTGCAGAGAGACAGTCACTTCCTGGGCAGGAGTGCCAGGTTGATTTTAGAGAATCAGTTTGTTGGAAACAGAGATTGTCTCAGAGATAAGAATAAACCCCTCGTTTCTGTTTGAAAGCAGACTAGATCTAGCTTCCTTAAAGTATGTGTATCACGGAATTTAGGATGCTGATCCAGTTTCATGCTTCGAGGTGAAGCCAGGGGTGCATTTACAAAACAGTAGTTCTCAGGTCCAAACTGGACCAGTTGGTAAAGGTTTCCCAGGTCCCTAGTTTTTTTTTTCTTCAATCTTCTCTATTTGTTTGCTTATTCAAACTACACCATTGATTAAAAAAATTTTTTTAATGTATTTATTTACTTGGGTGTACTAGGTCTTGGTTGCAGCACACAGGATCTTTTAGACGCAGCACGTGAGATCTTTCGTTACAGCATGTGGGATCTAGTTTCCTGACCACGGATGGAACCTGGGCCCCCTGCATTGGAAGCACAGACTCTCAGCCACTGGACCACCAGGGAAGTCCCCACTAAGTCTTTATTTAGTACATTTCACCCAGTGTCAGGACCTTTCATACAAATCCACAAGCATAGAAAAAAGAGATGTTTCACTAAGGACCGTTTCTGTACAGGATGTTAGTCTCAACAGAACGTGATCTCAGTTGAACCAGGAAGCCTTTTCATAGTAGGAAAATGAGACGTGGACGGGGCTGGAGTGCAGCTGAGGACCAAGGCAGGGCTGCATGCATTCACATGCCAGTTCCACGCTGCATGCCGGCCTGGTTGCCACAAACCGGCGTGAAGTGTCTACAAGATGCTGGAGCCTGCCATAGTCAGGCTGCTGGAAGAATAGAGCCTGGCCCTCTGCCGCTTGGCCCTGCAAGATGCAGGCAAGAGCGAGAGCCTCAGTCAGCAGACCTGGTTTTGTCTTCTGTGTTGACTGTGCATTTTTAAAAGCATTTTACTCAGCTTTTCTGAACCTTAGTTTCATCACTTGTAAAAGCCTTTTCTTGTAAAGAGTACATGAGATAGCATGTGTTGAGTGCCTGGTGCTTAGTAGGTGCTTAGTAAGTGGTAGCTGCCAGTACTCTGATGGTTTTGGCTATTGTGAGTTTATACTGTCACTTTTTTCTTTTAATATTAATTTATTTATTTGGCTGTGCTGGGTCTTAGTTGCAGCATGTGGGATCTAGTCCTCTGACCAGGGATCAAACCCAGGCCCCCTGCATTGGGAGCATGGAGTCTTAGTCACTGGATCACCAGGGAAGTCCCTTTACTATCACTTTCTTCACAGATCTATGCTCTTCTGTCTTTGAAGAAACAGAGACAGAAAGAATGTGTAGAATATTGATCATCTACAAAATATCAGATACTGATCCTAAGCATAAATAGAATAAGGCATGACATTTGCTCTCAAGAGCCTTCTTATCTTTCAGTGACACATATCTATAAGAAAGTAAGTATAATGTAATAATTGACAGATGGCACTTTGTCTCATAGAATTTCATTGTAATAGAACTAAAGAATTTGTTTTCTAATGTTCCTAGTCTGTTCAGAGACTCTTATGTACACTTTTAAATATAAACCTCTCAACAGCCCTTTCAAATAGATGCTATTATTATGTTTATATTGGAGTTTAGAGAACTTAAGCTCGGTGGAGTTAAGAAATTTGCCTGAATAGAATAATGTAGATCCTCCACATAGGGTAGGATGGGGGAGGAAGGAGGGAGAGGGCGGTGGTATCCAGAAAGACTCCACGGAGGGGGCTGTGCTTCAGCTGAGAGCTGCAAGAGGAGTAGGAGTCTGTCACATGGCAGCGTTCCTAGGCGTGGGAACAAGATGTACATAAGCCGGAGGTGTGAGAAAGCAAGGCGTGCTCAGGAATGGCAAATACTTCAGTATGGATGCCAACAGTGGCCCAGGAGTGGGGGTAGCTAGCTAGTGGCTGGAGATCATCTTTGTACAGGTAGGCAGGTGCCTGATCATGTATCATCCTGCCGGGATGGAGTGGACTGTATTTATAGAAGAGGGAAGAGAGTGAGGTCTGTCCCAGGTATCCTTGTGAGAAAAATCCTCTTGGTCCTTGTGTGAGAGATGGATTCAAGGAACAAACGCTGGAAGCAGATAGACAAGGAAAGTTGTTGTGCTCAGTTGCTCAGTTGTGTCTGACTCTTTGTGACCCCATGAACTGCAGCATGCCAGGCTTCCCTGTCCTTCATCATCTCCCGGAGTTTGCTCAAACTCATGTCTAGTTGAGTCAGTGATGTTATCCAATCATCTCATCCTCTGCTGCTCTCTTTTCCTGACCTCAATCTTTGCCAGCATCAGGGTCTTTTCCAGTGAGTTGGCTCTTCCCATCAGGTGGCCAAAGTACTGGAGCTTCAGCTTCAGCATCAGTCCTTCCAATGAATATTCAGTTGATTACCTTTAGGATTGACTCCTTTGATCTCCTTGCAGTCCAAGGGACTCTCAGGAGTCTCCTCCAGCACTACAGTTCAAAAGCATCATTTCTTCACCGCTCAGCCTTCTTTCTGATCCAGCTGTCACACCATACATGACTACTGGAAAGACCATACCTTTGACTTTATGGACCTCTGTCGGCAAAGTGAGTGTATGGCAGAGAAAATACAAGCTTATATGTGTATTGAAGAAAGGGAACATGGTTTCATGAGGAAACATATCAAATAAATTGGGCCAGGACCAAAGTGGGGGTGGTGAGAGAGTGTGGTGGATGAACTAAGGCCAGAAGGATGAGTCTGAGATGGGAGGGAAGCAGTGAGAGGAGGCAGATAGTGAGACGAGATGAGAGGAGCTTGGTTGGCCACGACAAGGACTTGAGTCTTTATGCACAGAGCACTAGGAAGCCATCGAAGTTTTAAGAAGGGAGCCGATGGGGTCAGATCTGATTCTAGATAGATTGCAACTTGGGGAAAGGATGTACAGTTAGAAGGCTGTTAAAATAGTTCAGACGAAGGGCTGGATGTTGGTGGCTTGGATGTGGGATGCTGGTTGTTGGGGGTCGGGGGGAAAGTAGGTGAGTTCCAGAGACATTTAGGGGATAAAACGTCCTCAACTTGTGATGCCCTGGACAAGGGGTGTGAGAGGGGGAGGTCTTCAGAGTTGGTCCTAGGATTCTATCGTGCTCTGCTGGGTGGTGCCTCTGCTGAAAGATAAGGAAACGGGTTTGGAGGAGGTGAGAAGAGATTGATCTAGATCAGAGGTGAGAGGACTAGTCTAGAATAGGAGAGAATAGTGGATGTGGGTGCAGGTGAGTTCACAGGTGAGGAGGAGGTGAGGAGGAAGGTGAGGAGGTTACTAACAGCAGCACCCCTTTTCTGTGTGAAATAGGAAAAAAGATCAGCTCCTACGATCAAGGAAGGTGGAGTGTAGTAAGAGGCTTGGGTGTTGTTAATTTATGGATTTCTTATATCACGTCTTCTCTGATGAGCTTCAAAGAAGTGCATGTCTTACTAGAACTTGCCCTCACTTCTCCCAGTTAAGGTAGGGAAGGCAGGTTTCATCACATCTGTTTTCTAGGCATAGTATTTAGCAGGCTGTGGTTAATTCTGCCCGCCACATGCTCTGTGCTGTGCACTCTTTGGTTCACTTCTCCATCTCCCCTCTAGCCTGGGAGACCCTGGAGGACACAAACGGTATCTCGTATGTGGCACAGGGTAAGTGCTCAGCAGCAGATGTTTGTGGAATGGATGAATGAACCAACAAGAAACCAACGCAGTTGGAGTTGGAGCTCCTGGGGTTGGAGCAAGGCCAGAAAGCAAGCCCGTTTCTTCCAGCTCAGGTCTGGCCATCGGAATAGCTAGCCTCCTATCAGAAGGAAAGATGTTTTCAGTTTCTGTCCCAGAAATTGTTCCCAAATCCTGTATCTCCAGGGCACTCTAGCCCCATCTACCCGCCTGGCTGTTGAATTCCCCGCGGCCCCATGGACACTCAGGTGATCTCCCCGGTCAGCTCCCTCACCGGGAGGAAAGAGCCAGGAGTAACAAACCCTCTGGGAACGGTGCCCACGCTCCCCCCACCCGACCCCCCTTCCAGCAGCTGACATCACATGCAGGTACAGCTCCATCCTCCCTGTCTGAGGACAAAGGAGGAGAGGAGACTCACCAAGTGCCCGGAGCACTGCCAGATGTGGGAGGGTGGAGGAGGGCTCGGGCCACGGGCAGGGGGCATCCCGGTTAGGTCGGAGCCTGAGGCCCTCCCAGCCCAGGCCCTCCGCCTGCCTGTGTTCTGTGTGGAACCTCAGGGCGGGGAGAGCTCAACTACAGGGGCCGGTCGACAGCTGGAGGAGCTGCACGAGCAGCGGCCCTAGAGCGAGCCCCCAGCCCACGAGGTCCCTGTGGCCATGTGCTGGGCTTCCCCTTGAGCCCAGCATGGTGCAGAACCTGTGCTCCCAGACAGTGTCTTGCAGCACAGCTGTGAAGCAGGCCTGCCACCACCACGTCTCCTCCTTGAGGAAGAAGCTGTCCTTTCTACGAGCCAAGTAGGTGCAGGGCCCCTGAATGGAGATCAGGGCAGGAGGATGTGGCCCTTGGCTGGTTTGGGGTGACCCGGGGCTCGTCGCAGAGGCGGGAGCGCTGTGGGGTTGTCTGCCGTGTTTGGGGATGTTGCAGTTCCTTGCCGGGTGACAGGTCCCCAAGAAGGAGTATGGTGTGTTGGCAGAGGCTGAAGGTGAAGGATGTGGGGTGCAATGAATGAGGCTGTGCACTCCTTGGAGGATGCATTGCTTGAGTGGACCTTGTCTCCAGGCAGCTTCCTTGGCTCTTTGGGTTCTTCATGCCCAGCCAGGGATCATTATTTTCCTTTTTCATGGTAAATTACTTCACTTGGTAAAGAACTCGGGGTTCCCAAGAGAAAGGTGAGAGAGAGAATGATGTGTTCTGCCTGATTTAGGGGTGATCTCTGGGGTCTTCGGGGGTGTTAATTTCCTTCCAGTGATAGGGACCTGTGCATAGGGACCTTTGGGGGTGTTGCCTTTGTGTGTTCACATCATATCTGCTCACCGGGGACTTCGCTTGAGAAGCTGCCGAGGAGGTCCAGGTGTGTGGCCCGTTGTGCTAACGTGGGCCTTGAACCTGGCAGAATCGTGGGGTGGTGTCTCATTGCCAAACACACTGTACCTTGGGCTTTGTGACAGGAAGAGGGGAGGAGGTTTTCTGGAGGAGAAAGAGGTCCCGACTTCTAGGATCAGAGTTAAATTCAGGGGCTGGTGGACATTGGAGAGAGAGGGGAGGCATGTAAGCTCATGGGCAGTTGTGATTTGTCGTGAAGAGAAACACAGTAGTGAGGACTAGGAAAGACAGGGCAGACGGGTGAGGGGAGGACAGGGAGAAGAGAGATAGGAAGAGGCTCGGTGCATCTCAGAGGTAGGTACGGGCTGGAAGTGGTCAGTGATGGTCTGGATTCTTGCCCACACGCACCTGCGCTCCGGCGTGGACGCCCACGAGTGTTCAGCCATCTGTTGACAAGGGTGCTCTTCCCAGGGAGCTTTCAGGTGGAGGTTTGAGGCTGGGGAACAGAGAGACCCAGTCCTCACTCTCAGGTGGTGGCTCCCCGGGTACCAAGGACCCAGTGCTGTGGGCGCGCGGCAGACCCCCAGCGGGCCATGGCAGAACCCTGTGGTGTTGGTGGCAGGGACAGCAGTCTCTGTCCAGTGGTCACGTGGGACTCAGGACTGCACTTTGAAGATGAAAGGATGACCTCAGATTAAATCCGGACTCTACCACCTACTGGCTGTGGTGCTTTCACAGCATCATCTTATCCTCTCTGCCTCTGCTTCCTTGTCTGAAAGTGGAGATAACTGTACCTGCTTTATGGAGGTTGTGGGGATCACAATGAGATAAAATGGGAGAAACACTTGGTACTCTGTCTGGCATGCAGGAAATGGTAGCTTCTGTTGGAACTGCTGTCGGCTCAGGCCACCCCTGGGAGCTGAGAGGAAGGTCAGCTTGGCGTTCAGAGAACCGTAGCTGGAGACTTGGTCAGAGTGAGTCTAGGAGAGGTGGCGTTTGATGACTCCTTAGTCACCCAGGGAAGCCAGTCAAGTCGACTCCAGTCCTCAGCCTCTCAGCTTTCTTTATGTGTGTGTGTGTGAGTCCGTCTGTCCCCGACTCTACAGCCCCATGGACTGCAGCCTGTCAGGCTTCTCTGTCCATGGGGTTTTCCAGGCAAGAATACCAGACTAGGTTGCCATTCCCTTCTCCAGGGCATCCTGCTGACTCAGGGATTGAACCCCATGTCTCCTGCATTGCAGGCAGATTCTTTACTACTGAGCCACCCATGAAGCCCAGCTTCCTTTACATCTTGGCACTGCTGCTGCTGCTGCTAAGTCACTTCAGTCGTGTCCGACTCTGTGCGACCCCATAGACGGCAGCCTACCAAGCTCCCCATCCCTGAGATTGTCCAGGCAAGAACACTGGAGTGGGTTGCCATTTCCTTCTCCAGTGTAGGAAAGTGAAAAGTGAAAGTGAAGTCACTCAGTTGTGTCGGACCCTCAGCGACCCAATGGACTGCAGCTTTCCAGGCTCCTCCGTCCATGGGATTTTCCAGGGAGGAGTACTGGAGTGGGGTGCCATCGCCTTCTCCTACATCTTGGCATTAATGGTGTCTTAATTGTATTTATTTGTTTACTCGGTTGTTTGTCTCCCCAGCTTGTCCTAACCTTCGTGAGAGCAGGGACTGTGTTTGTTTCATTTGCTAGTTGTACCCAACTCTTGGAGTTGTGACTGAAACATGGTGTGTGCGTGTGCGCCAAGTCACTTCAGTTGTGTCCGACTTTGTGCAGCCCCATGGACTGTAGCCCACCAGGCTCCTCTGTCCATGGGATTCTCCAGGCAAGAACACTGGAGTGTGTTGCCATGCCCTCCTTCAGGGGCTCTTCCTGACCCAGGGATTGAACCCGCATCTCTTACATCTCCTGCATTGGCAGGCAGATTCTTTACCACTAGCGCCGCCCGGGAAGCCCTGACACATGGTAGGTGCCCAATAAATATTTGTGACGTGACTACCTGGAACTTGAATACCTGTCTGAAGCTTTTTGCGAGCTCTAACGTTCTGTGATCATGGGATTCTGTGACTGTGGCCCAGACAGAGGGCCGCTGTAGCCCTTAACATGTGTTAACCTTTGTGACAGTTTCATGGTCTTTGATCTGTGACTGCCTCTCACACATGCCCCTTTCTCTGATCCACAGACATGTATGCTCAGAGGATGTGCGGTCTGGGGCAGACAGCACAGAGGCGCTTGGGCTCAGCCTTGACTTTGGGGGCAGGGCTCTCCAGCTTGCCTGCACCGCCCATCCCCGCCCGAGTTCCCAGTTTGTAGCTCCGCTCCAGCCGCTTCTGTTGCTGTCAGCAGAACTGTCTGCAGGTGTAGCCGTCACCTGCTCCGTGTTTCTCCTACTCCAGCATTTCTCCTTTTCTGCCTGAGAAAGAGGGGTTATTAATTATAGCTCAGCATACCACTCTCTCTCTCTCTGTGGATACCATCGCTGGGGTTTAGATTTGGATCACTGGCAGGTTGGCTAGTAAATTTCGTTCCCCAGCATCTCCACCTCCTGCTGGGAGAAACGGTATCCTCTCGGTGGGGGTGAGGAAGGAATGTGAGTGGGTGAAGCTCGGGGCTCAAGTCGGAACCCCACCTTCAGGCTTGTCCCGCTCTGAGCTGCATTCTTTGTCTTCCTCTCTACTCTAGAGCTAAAATGCAGTTGGAGGCTCAAACTCCTGGATTCTCTTCTCAACATGACACTGATGAATACTGTAAGCTCAGAGCAGCTATTTGCAGAGGCCACTCCTTGTTTTGAAGCAATACTTTTCCAGAATTATTTGATACTCCAGCTTGGTGGCAAACCCCATCAGTAAAAAAATTTTTGAGTGGTATCACTAATGTCATGTGTGAATGTATGTATGTACAGAAGTTGTGTGCTTGCACTACTGTATGAAGTATTCTGTATATTATATAAACAAGTGGACATTTTAAAAGGATGAGCTAAAAAGTATAAATATAAGTTCTAATAGCTCCTTCCTTCACTGCATGGGAAGTGTTTATATCTGCTTGATAAAGAGCAGCCAGCTTGGGAGCCCAGGGTGCAGTGGTCCTCATCCTTTTAACAGGTTTCAGAATCACTTGCTGGAGAAGGAAATGGCAACCCACTCCAGTTTTCTTGCCTGGAGAATCCCAGGGACAGAGGAGCCTGGTGGGCTGCTGTCCATAGAGTCGCACAGAGTTGGACACAACTAAAGCGCCTTAGTATGCATGCATACATTGGAGCAGGAAATGGCAACCCACTCCAGTATTGCCTGGAGAATCCCAGGGACAGGGGAGCCTGGTGGGCTGCTGTCTGTGGGGTCGCACAGAGTCGGACACAACTGAAGCGACTTAGCAGCAGCAGAATCACTTGCAGAGCTAATTCAGTATTCACATTCCTGGGTCCTCCTCTCCAATTCTGAGCCCCAATTCTGAATTTGCACAGGTAACACATTTCCCAAGTGGTTTCCATGCCAGTGGTCTTTGAGAACACACTCTGTAGCCTGCAACCTTCTAGCTGTATCAAGAATCCAATTTAAGGGACCTCCCTGGTGGTCCAGAGGTTAAGGATACACCTGCCAATGCAGGGAACATGGGTTCAATCCCCTGTCTGGGAACTAAGATCTCACACGCTGCAGGGCAACTAAGCCTGTGGGCTGGGCTGTGGAGCCCATGGGCTGCAACTACTGAAGCTAGAACACCCTAGAGCCCACGCTTGCCGAAAGCAGAGAAAGCCCATGCGCTGCAAGGAAGACCCAGAGGAGCCAAAACAAACAAAAACCCAATTTAATATGGCCGGACCAAGGAGGACCTAGGTGTCCTGACTGGTGACATCAGTTTTAGGGAATCTCTGGCAGACCCTTGGTCCCTTTTTACCTGGGATGCTGGGTCAGTGTCTGGCTTGTGTTTTTCCCTTACCTTCTGCATAGCCCAAGAATCACCACTGTGCAGCAAGGAGAAAGGTGGGTGGGTTGGGATGTGTAATTAATCATTTTCATCTTATCTGTCATCACTTTTTGGGCTGCTCAGTGCCTGCCTCTTCTGATCCTCAGACCCAGGAGCCACAAGCAGTTAAGTGCTGAGCTCTCTCCCTCTCTTTGCCAGTACTCTTTAATCCAAAAGAGGCAGCTCATCCACTGAGATGCAGAGAATCCCATTGCTGCCCTGGTTGGAACTGGTCCTGGGGGTTGGGGGAGCTGGAGGGAGTGGAGGAAGTCTGAGTATTTCACCCCCACCCCCCATCCCCCACACATACACACACATAAACACAAAAGCTCCCTTTGTCATTCTTTGTGTGAGCCTGATGGGTGAGTTAGTAAGTAGAATTCTGGGTTGACTTTTGAAACTCTCTAGTTTATTAGTTTGGCTCCATGCCAGACTTGCTTTGGGATCCACAAAGTGAACACTTGACCTGCTCAACTCCTTTCCCTCTGGAAATGCAGCAGCTATTACCCACATTTCCTTTTCCTGGCGTGGATTCCCTTCTGGCTGAGAGTTGACATCAGTTGTCCCTGTAAATAAGGGTAGAGACCTACTGAAGGAGCCCTTAACAAAGAATTTGAGGGGCCAGACACTCTGCTGCTGCTGCTGCTGCTAAGTTACTTCAGTCGTGTCCGACTCTGCGACCCCAGAGACGGCAGCCCCCCAGGCTCCCCCGTCCCTGGGATTCTCCAGGCAAGAATACTGGAGTGGGTTGCCATTTCCTTCTCCAATGCGTGAAAGTGAAAAGTGAAAGTGAAGTCACTCAGTGGAGTCCGACGCTTAGCGACCCCATGGACTGCAGCCTACCAGGCTCCTCCGTCCATGGGATATTCCAGGCAAGAGTACTGGAGTGGGGTGCCATTGCCTTCTCCGCCAGACACTCTATTCTTTACTAATTCATGAATTTCTTCTTCACTATCTATGTCAAGTGGTTATCTGCCTCTCTATGAATCACTTCCATAATGGGAAATCGGCTAAGTACATTCATTGGGGTCTTTTTCAGTAACGAAATATATAATTAATAAGAAATTACTGCAAATCTACAAATGAGAAGAGCAAATGCAAGACAACACGGAGTGTCTGTGTGCTTAGTTTGTGGGCACAATATCTGAGGTATTATTTGTTATTACTAATAATAGCTCCTATTTTGAGAGCTTATTATGTGCTCAATGCTGTGCTTTTCATGTGCTGTTCTTATTTAATCATAATAGTGACCCAGGAAGGGAAGTTACTGTTCTACCCATTTTCTAGATAAGACAAAGTCCATTGTCTTTCCTTGTCAGTGGCAGAGCTGACCACTTTACTTCAAAGCTCAAGTTTTATTTGCATCGCTTTATGACTTCCCCTTAAAAGAGGATACACATGGGGGTCCGGTGCAGGACCCTCTGCTTTTCCTTATATCTAGTGGGCCTTTCGTTATCAACTTCCTAGAATTGAAGCGTCAGACGTGGAAGTGTATGAGCTAGTAGTCTTTTAATGAAGTTTATCTCAGAAAGCTTCAAAATCAGACAGAAGAAGAAACAAACAGGGAGAGAAGAGACCACAGTGATTCTGAATGATACAGTTAAATATGCCCAGAGGCCAAATAGATTTTTGTTTTTTTAATCTTTTTTTCAGTATACTTCCTGTGCATGCATGCGAGAGCATGCTCAGTCATGTCCAACACAGTCATGTCTGTGACAACATGGACTGTAGCCCACCAGGCTCCTCTGTCCATGGTATTCTCCAGGTAAGAATACTGGAGTGGGTTTCTACTTCCTCCTCCAGAGGATCTTCCCTGAGTGGGTTGCCATTTCCTCCTCCAGGAGATCTTCCCAACCCAGGATCAAACCGTACATCTCCTGCATCTCTTGCGTTGGCAGGCAGATTTTTCACCACTGAGCCATCTGGGAATCCTATGCTTCTTATACCATGCTGATTTTGAATAGTGCCTTAGGATTTTAACTAACAAGTTATATGCACAAAAGTTTCTGTACATCTCTGTTTGACAGTATCTCTCTATACAGCTTTCTTTCCATTTCACCATTATGCCTCAACTGCAGAACAGAACTGTTGTTACTCTTACCTCCCAGCAGGTACCAGGTGAAGCCCCTGTGGTCAACTGCAGGACCGGCAAAAGTTCACTTCCCTGTGGGTTCGCCAGCACCCTCTGCTGGTGGTGACTTCCCAGGAGAGGAGGGAGTGGCCATCTGATCCCTCAATGGTAGCTGAGCTCAGTGGTGAGTCAGCAGGCAGAGACGGCAAAGGGAGTGGCCTGGACTCCACTCCTTCAGTTGTGGAGGGCTGGGGTGTCTGCCTGGCAGGACACCTTCCACCTCGTAGCTGTGAGAGAGGACACTGGGGGAAGGGAACGGCCAATGCCAAGGAAGAACTGCTGGTTGGTGTTGCTGTGCAAATGGGTTTGTATGTTCTTCTTAGACCCTCGGCTCAGATCCCTCTGGGGCCCATGAGTTCTTCCTTCGACATTTAAATAGCATGGTTCCGTGGTTGTTCTTTTCCCACCCCACCCAGCTTCCATAGCTTAATGGTCTGTTTGTTTTCTGGATGTAAGCGCTGCAGCGGCAGCTCCAAGGATGCAGCGGAGCCAGTCACCTTCAGAAGAAAAGCTAAGGACAGTCTGGAGCGGGTGGTCGGCTCCGGAGGCATGCTCTCCACGTTTTCCCTTGTGTGCTGCTGGCTTGCATCTCTTCCCCAGCCCCTGGTCCAAGAACTGACGCGGTTCTGTATATGCATCTTTCAGTTGCGTTTGCAGTCTCTTAGGAGATGTATTTGCCGGGAGGAAGGTGATCCCCGCCTCCCACCCCTCCACTATCTTGAAGCCCTCCCTCTGTCCGCCCCCACACCCCACCCTGGTCCCTTAGGAGAAACTTGGGACCTAGAGGAGGATACCCTGCCTCGGGAACTTGCCCTCAGTTTCTCCCTTACCTCTCCCATTGGCCTGGTCTGGCAGTTGCAGAGAACAACAATGAGGGAGTGAAACACTCTTGTTCAGTAGGCCTTCCCAGGGATCTGTGACCTCCGTCTGTCTCCTCATCTTGTTTTCCTCTCGGTTTCAGCAGTAGTCGTTAGAAGGTACCGCATCCCGTGTCCAGTGGATGTCCTAGTGACCTTTGGAGGGCCCCCGGCTCTCCCACCCTGACCTCCACCAGCACTGCCTCTGTCCTCAGTAGAGTGTGTGGTTGTACAGTGGCAATGTGTGCAGCTCCTATTAACATGTACCGTAAAAAGGTCAGGTAGTGTGATTGGCCTTCTCCCCTCTCCCCTGGCTGCTAACCCTCCTGCTCAGATAATCCCGTGGCTTCTCATCTCTCACCCTGAACCCTGATGGGAAGGGCTCTGGGGTCCTCTGCTACCTGGCTGGCTCGAAGTCTTGTGTGAAAATTGATACAGGCATAGGCGTCAACCTCCAGCGAGAGGAGTGGGAGGATTTCCCACCTTAGGCATTTATGGCCCTTCCTATTTTTGAAGCACTCGCACAAATCTGTCAAGTGGTCCCCTCGCTCAGGGACCAGCTGCTGGCTGGAAGTAGTGTGACTCCACTGGAGATGGTGAGTCAGGGCAGGACTGGTGTAACCAGACCAGTGCCAGCTTTGCCCTGGCACCAAGTGCAGATGGCCTAGGATTTGAGGGAACTCAGGGAGTTCCCATTGTTCCCAACTCCCGAGTGTCCTTAAAATAGTCATCACACAGGCGACATTATTTTAGTTGACGTTTGTGGAAAGTGCCCGTTGGTGTCAGTCACTGTGCTCTTGTTTCAGGTTCCCCACTTCTCTATGAAATGTAAAACTATTGCCTCCATTATATAGATGGGAAAACTGAGGCTTAGGGAGGTATCAGAATTTGCATAGGAACACACCACTGCTAAGTGGTAGGCTGAAATCCAGGTAAGTTGACTCTAGTTTTTAACCACTATGCGACACTGCCCTGTCCAGTTCTAGAGGCTGATGTCCAGGCAGTCTTGTTGATACTCCTGTTGCTTGTGAGGTCCTGGGAAGTGCTGCTGGCTTAGGCAGATGAGTCTTTGGATGTCTTGTACCTTGAGGAGCTTTGATGTGAAGCCGCAGTGATCCTGGCAAAGACCTCGGAGTCTGGCCTGAGCTGTGGGTTTCCCCAAGTGAGCCCCCATGGGAGGTGGGCGGCCTGGCATGGTCCCTTATCCAGCCAGTGGAGGGTGCCGTCCAGGGAGCAGTTCAGCTTCGTGAGACCAAGTCAGACTTGCACTTGGCAGGATTAGCTGCCAGCTCCTGAGTTTCCCTCATGCTGGGCAGTTACTCTCCAGCCACGGCTCCTCTCGGACACTTTGGTTAAGCCCTGTAGTGGAAATTTCCACTTTGAGTTTGGAATTGCTTAGTCTCCTTTCTTCTCCCACTTCCAGTCAGATTGGTTTCCTGATTTTCTTATTTCTTTTTTTCTAATTTTATTTATTTATTTTTTCGCTGTCCTGAGTCTTCATTGCTGTACAGGCTTTTCTCTAATTGCCGTGCGCCAGCTTCTCATCGTGGTGGCTTCTCTTGTTGCAGAGCACGGGCACTAGGGCTCATGGGCTTCAGTAGTTGGGGTGTGTGGGCTCAGTAGTTCGGCTCCCAGCTTCTAAATCAAAGGCTCAATAGTTGTGCTACATGGGCTTAGTTGCTCTGTGGCATGTGGGATCCACCTGGACCAGGGATCAAATCCGTGTCTCCTGCATTAACAGGTGACCACTGAGCCACCGGGGAAGCCCTGGATTTTCTTTGTGAATCTTTCTTTCCCTTCTTATTTTCATGTGGAGTCTTTCCTTGTTCTTTGATGGCTTTCTCTGCTAAACTCCCCTCTGTGTCCCCACAGAGTCCAGGAGCCTTCAGCGTTCCCTGCAAGTGTCTCCTGGTGGTCTCTTCCTGTTGCGTTTCTGCCTTTTCCTTGTTCTGGTGACTGCCTCACCCCACTGCTCGAGTGCTTTCATTCCACTGAAAAAGCAGTGGGGGCAGGGCTTGTTTTCTGTCCAACCTCCTTCCACCATTGTCACCCCTGCAAGGGTCTTAAAAGATTTTGCTCTGGTGAGGAGAGGTTGTTTGGATGGAGGAAGACAGGAAATGAACCACTGAAATTTTTTTTTTTTAAAGCTCTTAACGTTTAAGTAGTATTTCCTGTGAAGTGAAGTGAAAGTCGCTCAGTTGTGTCCGACTCTTTGCAACCCCATGTACTATACAGTCCATGGAGTTCTCCAGGCCAGAATACTGGAGTGGGTAGCCTTTCCCTTCTCCAGGAGGTCTTCCCAACCCAGGGATCGAATCCAGGTCTCCCACATTGCAGGCAGATTCTTTAACAGCTGAGCCACCGGGGAAGCCCAAGAACACTGGAGTGGGTAGCCTATTCCCTTCTCTAGGGGGTCTTCCCAACCCAGTATTGAACCCAGGTCTCCCGCATTTCTCAACCCCTTCCCTATGTTATCTCATTTAATCCTCATAGTAGCCAGTGAGTTGAGGGATAGTGTTACCCCTGTCTCACAGATGAGGAAATGGGGCACAGAGGGGCAGTAACTTCCCCAGGGTGACACAGCGGGGTGGGCGGTTGAGTCAGAATTCAGACCTAAGGAGGAGGATTTGAGAGGCAGGCTTGCCGTGAGGCTCAGCTGCCCCTGAAGAGCTGATGGCTAACGAGCAAAGAAGAGGCTGGCACCTTCCAAACCGTCAGACACACAGTCGCCGTCGTGGGAGCTCACACACTCTGCCCCCTTTCACTTGCGCTGTCTCCTTCTTTCCTGTTCTGTCTCTTCGTCTCTCAAGAGAAGCTGCCGTTTTCTGTGTACGAGGAGAGCACACATCAAGTGACCTCTCAAGGTCTGTCGTGCTGGGAGACTCCCTGTTTCATCGCCGTCTTCGGTTCACAGGAAGTGTCGGCAGTCTAGAGAGAAGGGATTTCACCTCTTTGGCTCAGGCACCTGATCCGTATTTGTGGTCTTAGGACAGGCACAGTGATCCGGCTGCAGATTTTATAAGCAATGCAGACAAGGCTGCCCCACCGCCCTTCACTCAGGGCACCTCACAGCCGCATGGTGCAGCAGGCTCACTCATCTGACCAGGGTCTGAAACAGCCAGTCCTGCTTCTTCCTGGCAGTGCCTCCTCCCAAAGGCAGGTGCCCAAGGAGGCGCTTCCTAAAAAGCAGCTGCAGTACCTGCCTCTGAGCTGTCCTCTAGGACTGGGTGCCTGGACTCCCCACCCCACGCCCTAACCGGCCCCTGCCCAGAGTCACTGTTGCCTCTTTTCAAGCATCTGGGTTTTTTTTTTTCCCCCCTCCTTAACTTTGTACATAAGTATGGTGATTAAGAAGTTAGAATATAGTATCTAGGGTAAAGTAATTGGGCTTCCCCGGTGGCTCTGGTGGTAAAGAACCTTCTTGCCAGTGCAGGAGATAAAGGAGATGCAAGTTCGATCCCTGGGTTGAGAAGATCCCCTGGAAGAGGGCATGGCAACCCACTCCAGTATTCTTCCCTGGAGACTCCCATGGACAGAGAAGCCTGGTGGGCCACAGTCCATAGAGTCGCAAAGAGTCAGACATGACTGAGTGACTGAGCATGCAGCATGCGCGTAATTAGTATGAGTAATTGCCCTGGAGAGAAAATGTTGTAGTGATGTTATAAAGAGGACCTCCTAGCCTTTCTCTGCCTATCTATCGGTCTGTCTACCTATCGGTCTGGTCTGTCTATATATCTATCTGTTGGTCTATCTATCTTTTCAGTAAACGTTAGGCAAAATGTAAGGAGATGAAGCTGTTGGAGAACTTCTGGGCCCTAGTTCAGAAAGCAAGTGCATGGAATAGAGGAGTTATTTATCCTATAAGGAATCATCCAGATCAATTTCTTGCTGGTAAGTAGCAGAGATGCAGACTCAGTGGCTTCTTAATTAGATACTCTGCTTTTTTTCCTTCAATGTCATTCTCTTTTCTGTCTTTTTCTTTGGAGGTGTCTTTGGACTCAGGGACACAGTCCTCTTTTCTCTCATCAAAGCTTAGCACTATCCCCTACCTCCCCCCACTGTCCCAGCTTCCAGGTTGTCTGTTCTGTAGCTAGTAGCACTCCCCTCTGCCCTGCTCTAAGTTCAGGGCAGATGAATTGTTTTGTAAAATACACATGAATGCTTCTGGTGAAGCACCCCTTCTACATGCTGTCTCCAAGCTCACCATCCAGGGCTGTGTGAGGTGGATGCTTTTAAGAACTGAGTAGGTGAATGTGTTTGGTCTCTGGGGAGACTGGGTGACGTCCCATTAACATGGTCTGGTTTTTGTGTGATTCTTATGAAACAGAACATCCTCATTCGTGGGTACCAACCTTCTGCTCTCCATCTGTTTGTACATCTGACTGTCAGTCCAGGAACAGAGAGGCCTGTAGGCCACAGCGATGGCCAGAAGGCACATTCCAGGCCTCTGAGCAGAGCTGACAGATGTGGGTCTGGCACGCCCCACACGCAAAGGTGTGGAGATATGATGGAATCTCACCACTGTGATACTGACCAAGTCTCTTACTCACCTCAGGTTGAATAGGTATCTGTGACAATAGTCTAGGGCTTATGGAAACCAGGCAATGAGTTAATGAAAAACAATTCATTGACCTGCATGATTTTCTCTTACTCTCATCCTTGTCCTTTTTTATTTAGGTTTATGGAACTTGGCGGCCCTTGGCTAATAGCGTTAAGATGAGAAAGGGAAGGGAGCAGTGATCTGTCTGGTGTTGATGATGGTTGGAAAAGAATGTACCTCCAGGAACCAGGATATGCATCTTTTTTCCCTCCTTAATTTTAATCTTGATGGTTGACCAATTTGGTCAGGTGTCTTGGTCTACGTTTTTGCTTATAGAAAGTGATCATGAATGAATCTTTGATGATTCTTTTATTTTTTGGTTCCGGAGAGCAGGGGCTACTCTCTCGCTGTGGTGCACGATCTTCTCATCGCAGTGGCTCCTCTTGTTGCAGAGCATAGGTGCGAGGCGAACGGGCTTCAGAAATTGTAGCACTTGGGCTCGGTAGTTGCAACTTGCTGGCCCTGTGGTGGTTGGGCTTCAGTAGCTGCAGCACAGGGGCTCGTTTGTCGTGGGTCGAGGGCCTTAGAGCATGCAGGCTTCAGTAGTTACAGGACATGGGCTCAGTAGTTGCAGCTCGAGGTCTCTGGAGCATGGGCTTAGTAGCCCGAGCCATGTGGAATCTTCCTGGCCCAGGGATAGAACCTTTGTCCCCTGTATTGGCAGGTGGATTCTTATCCACTGCACCACCAGGGAAGCCCATTGATGATTCTTTTTAAAAGCAGTTTCCATCGGACACAGGAGATTTGCTAAATTTATACAGTACCCTCTAGATGGATCCAGGATTTTTTTTTTCTCCTAACGTTTGATAGTGTATTTTCTAATTTGCCATCTTCAACAGAAAGGTGGAGTCTCAAAGGGAAGTTGCAAATTAACTGAGGTTTTATGTGAGTCTGTAGTCCTGGGAAGCAGGAGTTGGGGACTGAGGGGTGAGAAGTTTAATAGAATAACGTTTAGTGGAAGGGGATTTGGAGTCAGTGAACATGGGTTTGAGTCTCTGCCGTACTGTCTGTGTGACCTTGGGCAAGTCACCTAAAGTCTCTGAATCTGTTTCATTATCTGTGAAACGGGGAAAACAATATTGTCTCACTGGATGCCTGAAAGTGTCAGATGAGGTAATGGATTGGCAAACATGTAAATTATGGAGCACTGTACCAGTGGGAATTGCTACTGTTATTATTCCTGCCAGACCCACAGATGCTGGTAAAATAAACTAGGGGAATTGTTGATGTAATCATTCTTTTGGAAAGCTCTTTCCTTGATGTGCTGGTTACCTGACTGCTTGGATTCCTTGTGAAGTCAGGCTTGAACAAACAGAAGCAGGTACTAGAAAGAATGAGGGCAGGTGCAGGTGGTAAGGGTTGAGACCTTGGGTCACTGCCTTCTTTTATTTGCTGTGTTTTAATCTCTCCCTTTAACCCTTGCTTTGCTGGGTTTTCTGTGCTCTGGGGGCTGGATTGCAGAAGTTGGGGAACGAGGGCATCAATTCTCTCAGGATCTCACCACCCCTGAGGGAAAATCTGTGTGGAATTGGGGAACAAGTGCTGGGAGACCTTTCTTGGATCCTTTTGCTTTTTTGCTGGGCCTTGGTTTTCTTCTCTGTTAGAAGGAGCTGAAACTTTAAAGTCTCATCTACCTGTAACTTTTTGCGGGTCTGAAATTACAGACTTTAAGGAATCTGTGTCCCTAACAGCAAGCCCAGGTTAGCACGTTAGAAGCGCTGCTGTAGAATGATGGAAGGAGGTACTTAGGGATGCCCTGGGATATTGACCTGCTCGTCCATAGGTGGTTCTCTCTGATTGGGAGAAAGATCTAAAGATGCCAATGTGTTAGGTTGAACTCCAGCAGGAAGACTGGTGGTTCACCAGAGCACACAAACTTGTTTCCTTGCTGGTTCCGAGGAGCTGAGCTGCTCTTTTGCATTCTTGCTGCTGCTGACACCTGGCAGACTTGGAGGAATGGATACGTGCGCTGTGCTTTTAAGTAGAGACTCTGCATTTCCCCACAAATGCGAGCAGCCCATGCCCCCTTCTGCCTAGGCCCCGGGTGCTCTGATCCCTCTCCCCGCGGCTGCCCTGACTGCCACAGCCTATCCCCGGTTGCCCGGGTGAAATGGGCCAGAGAGGAAGCGGTAGTCACTGCGAGCAGAGCGGCCTGTCCCTGCTGGGCAGGAAACCTAGAGTGATGAATGGGGCCGGATGAAGTCATCCTGCTCCTCCAATCAGGCTGCTCCAGAGAGATCCAGGGGCCTCTGCAGATCCAGCCGGCTGCCGGCTGCTCTCATGTACCTTTAGACAGGCTGTGAGTCTCTGGGAGTGGAGTGGGGGGGTGCGAGCCGCCCGCCCCGGCTCCTGTGTAGGCCTCAGTCAGTCTGAATGTTATTGCAAGGTGAGTGGCTTCACCGGGCGTATTCCTCTCCCTCTGCATTCTCGGCCTTGCCTGCCGGGCTCTGGCTTTGTGGCTCTGGCACCTCCTTGCACAGCACCTTCTGCTTCCATCTGAGGGCCTGCCCCTTCTTCTTGAGATTCTCACACCCGCACCCCACCGCCCCCCAGCCTTCTCCCCTCCTGCTACCCCCGGAACTTGCTCAGCACCCGCCAGCTGGCCTCTTCCCACGAGCTCCCCTCGCCCTGACCTGTGGGTACCAATTGGCCCGGTGA
Source organism: Bos indicus (assembly GCF_029378745.1). Classification (NCBI taxonomy): domain Eukaryota; kingdom Metazoa; phylum Chordata; class Mammalia; order Artiodactyla; family Bovidae; genus Bos; species Bos indicus. Next base: position 34,507,428 of record NC_091774.1, read on the forward strand.
TGGGAGGGCAGGGCCTTCATCTCTGTGAGCTCTCCCCCAGCAGGGGGAGCCCTGGCGAGACCTGCACTTAACTCCTGGGAAGAAGGGCCCCCTGACTCAGCCCGAAGTGGGCGTCTGTGGGAACACGGGCAGGCCCCCGACATGCGGGGGGGACCCCAAGGCTCTTTGCTCCCCACCCCCAGCCGAGGAGGTCCCGGGGCCAAAGCTTGGAAACAGGTCTCTCATTTCCCGACCTTCAGAGGGGCTGTCTGTTCTTTCTGGGTGGACCTTTGTGACTCTGCCTTTTCTCTCTGGACGGCGCCGCTGCCCCTTAGGCCAAGCCGCAATCATGGAGCCGGCTGATATGGCGACAGCAAAGGTAGGATGGAAATGCTGCCGGCCGCACTGTGCGTAAGTGGCTTCGCTTGGCGAGTTCTACCTTCGGTTCACTTCTCTCTCCCCTCCTGTCCCTCAGCCCCTCCCTCCGGGAGAGTACCCAGGGACCGTGTCAGAGTGGAGGGAAATGGTGCAAGAGTGAGGACCTGCGGAGGGGAGGAAGGCCGGGCCCTCCAGTGCACTCGCCTCACCTCTGTGTGCCTGGAAGCCTGGCGGGTGGGGGCGGTGACCTGTGACTGTGATTGGGCTGACCCGTGTGTGTGCATGTCTTTCTTGTTAGCTTTGCCTCGGTTTTCCTTGACCTTTATCCTGTGTCTTTTCTCTCACCCTTCTCCCTTATTCTCCTTGCCTCCTCCCCGCACTGCAGTGCTGTCTTAACCCATCTGTGCCACCTCAACACTCTCTTTTCACCTTCCTTTGCTCCTCTTTTCCCTCTGCCTGCTGTATAAGGACCGGGTGGGGTCGACGTGGGCTGGACAGTCTTGAGAGCAGAGACTGCCTGTCATCCTGCAGCAAATGTTGGCCTTGGGATTGGCGAGGGGTTTGGCTCTGAGTGGTGGAGGTGACGGCTGCCCCTCCCACCATTCGTCTGATGCCCCAATGGAAGTGCGGGTCTGGGCATCTAGGAAATCGTGCCCGGTGCTATGTCGTGGGGACCCTGTAGGCACGCTAGAGGGCGTCCCTGAGATTGGAGTCTCTCCTGACTCCTGCTTGCAATTTGCAATTTGTTTTTCTGTGTGTTTTTTTCCCAAACAAGCAGCTTGAGCCATTAAGCGTGGATGGGGCGCTAAGGAGGCTGAGTGTGTAAGCCTCTGTGGTCCTTCCAGAACATCTCAGGGCTTGGTTTGGGGGCCTTCCTCTTTGGCCGATGGCAGGGTCTCCTTTCTCTCAGAGATGGACGATTGGACGAGGTTCAGACTTCTGGAGCAGGTTGGGTACCCCATGTGCGTGTGGCAGAGAGAGGGAGGTAGGAGCTCCAGCCAGCAACACTGCTCTGGGCAGTAATGTGTTAAAGCGGTTAGGATGCGTCTCTGGGACCCGCAGAGCTCAGTTCTCAGCCCCTTCCTCCCACTTCCACGTGCTTTGTGCTCTGATCCAAGTTACTTAACCTCTCTGGGCTTTCATCTCCTCGTCTGCATAATGGTGCAAATGACATGCGTGTGTTGTTTTAATGAGCTTAGATTCTGTCAGATACTTCCTTTTTCTTGCAGACAGAAGCTAGGGAGAGCAAAACTGAATGGGAACACGCCTCCCTGGATTCTCGGACCACATTGCCCCCCTCAGTCCCCCCATCCTTCCTGTCTCTTTCCTTCCTTCCACAAACATTTGAGCACCCATATCGAGCATGCATGGTGCAAGGTGCTCTATCCCCTTGGCTGTGTGCTGTGGCAGCCGTGGGAGCAGGCATCTGCAACTGTGTTTGGATCCAAAACAGTGTGCTCCAAGCAGTTTGCTGTCTGGCTGTAATGGTGCTCTCTGTGATGTCAAGTGTCATTTCTCACCAGGCTTACCTCTTACAAACCTGCTAGTCAACTCGCTCTTACAGTTGTAAGTGGTTTGGGATCAGTCAGCCGGCTGTCAAGGGGCTGTGGTGGTGAGTGCTCTGGGGAAGGTGTGGTTTGTAGGGGTGGGGGAGTTATTATACAGTTAGTTTGGAGATTTGTGTTTGCATTTGCCTATGGAGGTAGAAACGGAATGTGCTTCATTTTTCTTGGGTTCTTGCCCTTCCTTTGTCTAGATTGTGGATTATCTAATCAGGCAAAAAAAAAAAAAAACCAGACCTTGGAGCTGAACCATTCCTGAGGCTAACATTTGTGTTCAGGACCTTGACCACAAGAGGGAATCTGATTGGTCAAGGAAACAGACAACATTTAACCCTAGCGTTAATTCTTTTTCTTTAACCTTTTGTAGCCCAAATCTTTTGGGGAGAGTGTAGTTCAAGTGTTTTCAGTCTGGGTCCATGAACCATTAAGGTCCTTGGATGGACTTTAGGAGAGGGTCCAGGAGCTTCAATCATTTGTATACAGAATTTCCTATCTCTGTATTTTTCTGGAAAGAATATCCACAGCTCTCATCAGATCTCAGAGGGCTCATAACTCAGAAAAGTTTAAAACTCTTTTAACTCCCATAAAGAATCTGCTTGCATTTTACAACCCAGCTACAAAGAAAACCTGTACGTTGTGGTTGGCACAATGACATTGGAGGATGATGTGCACATGCAGGAACCACGGAGTAAAATTTCATAATGTGACTCACTGGTAACTGGTTTAATATGATGTGGGTGTCATTTTTAAATATATTGTTATTGTTTAGTCACTAAGTTGTTTCTGACTCTTTTGCAACCCCATGGAGTGTAGCCCACCAGGCTCCTTTGTCCATGGATTTCCCAGGCAAGAATACTGGAGTGCATAGCCATTTCCTTCTCCAGGGATCTTCCCTACCTAGGGATCACACCCAAGTTTCTTGCGTCTCCTGGATTGGCAGGCAGGTTCTTTACCCTCTGAGCCACCTGGGAAGACCTTAAAATGTCTAAATACATGTAAATGCATCTCCCTTACCTTTACTCTGTAATATCTGATATCCTGTTCCCTGGATCCCTTCAGCTCCCAATATATTGGGTTTAATTTATTGTTGTTGTCAAGTTGCTTAGTCGTGTCCAACCCTTTGCAATCCCATGGTCTATATAGCCCACTCAGCTCCTCTGTTCAATTACTCCCCACTGAAATAACTTTTGGTGGAAGGTGTGGTCACTTGATGAGAGCCCCGCCTATTTAGACTATATTCAGTTCCTGGAGGCGGGCTTTTAGAGGTGTGACTTCATCTCTGGGAGTCTGCATTATTGCATTGAGATGGTGCTACTCTTTTTCTAAGGTTGCAGTTTCAGACTGGGGTCATCGGATGTCCCAACATGACTGTTAACATAAGTAGATGATAAATTGTGTCCTGAGAGTTTCCATTTCAGCCTTGAGAAAACGGGTTGATAAGCATTCATTAATCCATTCACTCAACAAATGTTTATTAAATGCCGATTATATGCCCGCAGAGATTCAATATGTGGAAGTTTTTGATGAATAACACAGGATCACTGTGAGCACTTAGTTCCTCATGGGTTCTTGGGGAGGACAGATGAATAGACAGATTATGATGGCACAAAGGTGATAAGGGTTGTAATAGAAGCTCAAGTCACCAGGAAAGCACAAAAGAACTTGGATGTTGCCTGTGCAGGCATCAGGGCTTTCTATAAGAAGTGACATTTGATCTGAGGCATGGGTGGGAGTTTATTGTGTGGACAAGGGGAGAGAGATGGTCTGGTTATAATTTGGAGCTGGACAGGTTTGAGTTCAAATGCTGGCAGTCCATGTTTTCTGACTCAGTGAACTTGAGCGAGTTATCTTGACTTTTCCTAGTCTCAGTTTCTTCCTTTGTAAATGAGGGTGATATCATCCCCCCTACAGGACTGTTGTGAGGATTAAATACCTTCGGTAAAATGCCTGCACGTCGGAGATGTTCACTGACCAGTCGTGAGGCAGAAGCGTGTGGCAAAGCCCAGGTCACCACAAGTAGTTGTGCCTGATCGGCGCATAGGATGCGTGTGGATGATGGGAGGCAGGTGATGAAAGTGGAGAAGGAAGCAGGAGTTGACCCATCAGGACAGCCTTGCTGCTGCTGCTGCTGCTAAGTCGCTTCAGTCGTGTCCGACTCTGTGCGACCCCATAGACGGCAGCCCACCAGGCTCCCCTGTCCTTGGGATTCTCCAGGCAAGAACACTGGAGTGGGTTGCCAGTTCCTTCTCCAATGCATGAAAGTGAAAAGTGAAAATGAAGTCACTCAGTCATGTCCCACTCTTCGCGACCCCATGGACTGCAGCCTACCAGGCTCCTCCGTCCATGGGATTTTCCAGGCAAGAGTACTGGAGTAGGGTGCCATCGCCTTCTCCAGGACAGCCTTAGCCCTGCTTAAATACTGGGAGCAATTGAAGGACTTTATTTAAGATAGCCTCAGGTCTGCTTTTGAAAAAGTATTCTTTGACTGCAGGGTAGACAGATCATTAGAATTTTCCTCATTGTGTGCCCTCTCTGAAACTTTTATGTTTTCCACGTCTGTCTTCCCCGATTCATGTGCTAAGTTGCTTTAGTCGGGTCCGGTTCTTTGCGACCCCATGGACTATAACCCGTCAGGCTTCTCTGTCCATGGGATTTTCCAGAGGAGAATACTGGAGTAGGTTGCCATGCCCTCCTCCAGGGGATCTTCCCAACCCAGGTATCGAACTTGCATCTCTTACGTCTCCTGCATTGGCAGGCAGGTTATTTACCACTAGCACCACCTGGGAAGCCCCCGAACTGATGTGACTTTATGCCTAATTAAATGGGAGGCAGGACAGGAGGCATGTAGGATGAATTCCTGGTCTCTGACTGGGTGGTGCCATCTTTTGGGATAGGCTCAGGAGATCATGGTCAGGAGGAGATGTAGTGATGTGGAATTTCATTTGTTGGTCTGGCTCTGAGGTGCCCATGGGACATAAAGGTGAAGGTATTCAGGAACAATTGGGAATTTGTATGAGTGCCCAGGGGAGTGGTCATAGCTGTACACATGTATATTTGGGAGGCACAGTCTTAGCTCCAAGGCATTGTTCAAACAGCCAGGACTGGATTAGGTCCTTATAAGAAGAACAGTTGTAGCTATGTGTGTGTAGATGGATGTTAACTGGACTTCCTGTAGTGATCTTTTTTAGTACCTACATACATGGAAGCATTATGTTGTACTTCTGAAATTATCACAATTATATCTCAATTAAAAAAAAAGACTAGATTAGGAACCTCTGTGACCCAGACAGCCCCCTTGGACTGGAGAAGCTTTTCAGATTTTTCATCAGCAGTTACGAGGCGGAGGCTCTCTTTCAAGTGCAGTGTGAGATCTTGGAACTGAGAAGGCCTTCTTCATAGGAGAGTCTGAGCTTTGTGGGTTTTGTAGAGAGATTGAAAAGTGTCGATGGACTGACCCAGAATTGCCACATATTTTTTTTTAACCCATAAACGGTAACAACAGGACTAAACTGAACTAAAATGTAGAAACTACCACTACCACCATTTGTGATGGGTTGGCTGAAAGGTTGGTTCAGGATTTTTTGTACCAGCTTATGGAAAAACCCAGATGAACTTTTTGCCAACCCAGTATTTAGTGAGAATCTAAACACAAAATTTTAAAGGATGAATTATTAAAAATTAAAGATACAGTATATTTAGTTTTGGGGAGCTTAACCACATTGCCCTTATTTTTCTCACTTGTCTGTGGATCTGCATGGATATATCATGGTGCAGGCCAGCACTTGGGCGCTCCTGAAGCAGCACAGGTAACTGGGGGTTGAGTTACAGTTACGGGAGGACACAGGTGCATTTACTGAGGAGCCCTGCAACCTGGGCTCTTAGGTTCACTCATGATTATTACCAGTCTCCTGTCTGTTGTGATTTGAGAATATCGTAGGTATAGCAGCCTGAATCATCTTTGAACATTTAATTTTCAACTTTAAGATGCTGATGAGAAAATATACTGATGTAGGAAGTGAAACTTCAGAATGCATCCTTTTAGACACTGCTCCATCCAAATAAACCTGTATTTATTGGCAGCCATCGAAGCAATATGTTCTGAAGGCACTATTTCTAGACACCTGTCATGCAAAGAGGAAGTTCTGGTCTCCATAGAGGATGATGACAAATATTGGATCCTTTTTCTGGCTAACTCTTTGGAGTTAAGGCCATACTAATCAAGAAATAATTAACACAGATTTAATATAGGCTTAGCTGAGAACATTCACCATTACTCATTAGTTGATTGAAAAATTGGCATAATGATTACAAACCTATCTTCATTTTGAAAAACAGAAGTACTCTGCTGGTCTGATTAGCTGTGTCTCTCTAATGGGACTTATTGCTTTAAACTTTATGTTAGATTTATTATAACTACTTAATGCCCATGCCTTGTGTTCCTTATTAGCTTATGAGCTTTTAGAGCTCAAGAATGATATTGGATTGATCATTGAAATATCATCTTGGTTTGCCTGGGTTATGAACACATTAGCCACTCAGTGAGTACAGCTATTGTTGAATAAATAAATAAATAGCTGACTGACCTAACAGAAACACCACAAAATAAAACCACCCAAACATCTCCAAAAAAATAGGAAACGTGAGAAACTTTGGCAAAGAAGAAAAAGTAGATCAGGAAGCACAGAAATGGAACCTGTGGTTCTTCTGCAGTGGGTAGTGGTGGTCTGCGGTCCCTGGTTGAGAATAAGCAAAATAAGGGTTAAAAAGTGTTGAGCACTTACTCGATATTATATCACGCCTTGTGTCATTGTCATGGATTGTTGACATCATGGCTTTTTTATAGATAGAGCCGAGGCGTAAGTGACTTGCTCAGGGTCACGCAGCTTGTTCAATACGGATTTGAACTGAAGTCTAGTTTCGGAATCCTTGTGCTGAACCACAAAACCATATCTCCAGGACTGGTGTCAGGCCCGTGTCAGTTAAGAATGCAGCTTTTCTCTGCTGGTCCTTGTCAACAAGCAAGCAGTTTCTCTGCCAGCAAGAGATTCTTGTCTTGTCCTTGGCCTGGAGACTTCCACTGTGAAAATGAGTTAACACTTGATTCAGCTGTCTGTTAATGGCAATTCTCATATGTCACTTAGTTGAGAAAGGAGAAATCTCCATTTGGTGGGAGGACAGCAGGAAGCAGCTGGCTGTGGGTGTATGGGTGCTCGGGCTCCCTCCCTGAGAAAACCTGAGAATGTTGATGCGCATCCTCCAGGGTCCCTGACACCATCAGTCACCCCGAATTTCTCCAGAGAATAAACCAGGAAGGAGCAGGGAGGGGTAAATAGAAATCTGCCTTGTTTCTTCCATCTGGCAGCAGACATGTTTCCTTTTGTTATGAGTGTAATTAGAATGAGGAGTGAAATGAGGCCACGTTCCCCTCTCCTGGGGGGTGGGATTTCTCCGAGGTGTGCGATGTCTTTCCTGACAGGAGGGCATTTACCTCCTAGAGGCCGCCCGTCTGTCTAGCAGCAGCAGGAGTTGTGATCCAGGATCTGCTAATGAAAGAGTTGTTGTTGTTTCATCATTAAATTGTGTCCTACTCTTCTGTGACCCCCTGGACTGAAGCCCACCAGACTCCTCTGTCCATGGGATTCTCCAGGCAAAAATCATGGAGCAGGTTGCTGTTTCCTCCACCAGAGGATCTTCCCGACTCAGGGAATGAACCTGCGAGTCCTGCATTGGCAGGCGGATTCTTTACCTCTGAGCCACCAGGGAAGCCCCCGATGAAGGAGTCCTACAGGTAAAGCAGCACTGAGTCAGGCAGGCAGGTTTGGAAAGCAGGGAGGGACTTTGGAGGAAAAGTGGAAGGCAGGATAAAGAGCAGGAGTCCAGTCCCCTTTGGGATTTTCATTGCCATACAGAGCAGAACCCAGGATGGTCCTGTCTCCTTTGATCAAGCCGGGAAGTAATCATGGAGAGGGGATGTCAAGAGCTGCTTCAGCAGACAGGGAGGGAAAGCTTAACTGGCTTCCGTCCCCAGGAGAGCAGGGGAGGCAGCTCCCATCCTGGCCTGGATTAGAGGGAGAAGGGCCTGGGCTGGAGAGCGCAGATGGTTTTGAGGCCTTTGTGGTTTCTGGGCACAGGGCTTTGCTCCCTAGCTTTTGCTCTCTTCACCAACCCCCACCTTATCTCAGGGTTGGGAGTAGGATCAGAACGAGGCCTCCCAGGGCCTCAGTTTCTCCTTCCATCCAGTGTGGTTTAGTCACATCTCACTGGGTTGTTGTGAGAACCCCAGACCTAATGCACGGGAGGCCGTCCGAAACTCACGTGGACAGACACCCCTGTGTGGAATCCCTGGCCGCCCGCCTCCATCTCATCTCCCTCCCTCCTCTCTGGTCCTGATGAAGAGGGGGTGGGATGAAGCCTACCAGAGCTTGACTTTGACCTTGTCCATCCTATTGGTTGCCTGGAGGAACCTTCTGGATTAGCAGATTGTGAAGGAGGAGCGAAGAAGGCTGGGGGTGGGGGGGGAGGTGAGTCTGTCTGTCTAGCACCCTAAGCAAATCCCTGGGGTGCAGAGGCAGAAGGAAGCGTCCTTCAAATGATCAGAGCCTGGCTGGCCTTCCCCACGAACCTCTCTACCCCAGCTACTCCGTGGCCTGAGCCGCCCCTCCCTAGAGTGGCCCGCGGGGCTTGAGGGCAGAGGTCCAAGCACTGGAGGGGTGGGGCGGGCTCAGGAGGCCCCAGGCTGGGTGCCAACCAGAGGGCAAGGCCAATGCCTGCAGTCCACACCGTCACCCCAGAGCCAGTGACTAATAGTGGCAGAGGGTGGGGAGAGGAGAGTGGAGGAGGGAGGGCAGGGAGGAAGGGAGAAGGCACGGGGAAGTGGTGGGGAGCACCTGATGGGCGCAGCTCTGGCCATCTGCCGTCCCCTCACACAGCCTCTGTTGACCGCAGCGTGGAATTCTGGCTGGAGGACGAGGTGTGGGGGCTTGTTGTTCAAGTGTTCAGGAGGCTCCCCCTCCCCCACTGCTCCTCTCCACTAGCTTCCTGACCTCCAAAATGCTCCTTAAATATAACGCTCTGGGCGCCTGACGACTCCCTCTGCCTGAGCGCGGAGCTCTCTGTCTCCCCAGCGTGTGACTGCAGCACTGCTCTGCCCCAGTTTTTGCCAGCTCCTGGAGGCATGTGGCTCTGCCCTGCAACTGCGGCGCTCCTCAGGAGCAGGGGCAGAGCGAGGGCAGCGCAGATCCGAGAGCAAGAGAGAAGGCGGGCCTGCGGGGACCACATTGTCCATCTATTTTCTGCTCCAGATACGCTCCACTCCCAGTGACTTCCCAAGGTCGTGAGGAGGCATGTGCGTCTGCTGCCGGAAAGAGGAAAGAGCCGCTGGTGGGGAGGTGGGAGTCACGGGGCTGAGTTCTCGCTCCGGCTCACAGATGCAAGGCGTCCCTTGGCTGGGGGCCTTTGGTGTCCGGTTATTGGTCACCAGCTGTGTGCTCTGGTTGAAAGGCCTCTCTCACCATTCTGGCCCTGACTCACAGATGAGGCAGAAAGTCCAGTTGTGATATTGCCGGGTTAGCAGAGGAACAGCATGAGGGTGGGTGAGACCTCAGGCTCCTGGGGGCCAGGAGGGAGCCAGGGCAGCGAAAATCAGAAAGGAAGTTTTTTCCAGCCTTCATTCCAAACCCAGTAACATTCGGAAGGAACCACTGTAGCAAGAAGCTTAGAGTCATGTAAACCAACCTTCTTCTGTGAACGGAACCTTGGGCACACAGCCAACTTGTGAATATTTGTGAGACTGGGAAGATCAGTTTTTTTAACTGAGATTTTGGAAAATGCATATAACACAAAAGGTTGTCATTGTCAGTCCTTCCCCCACCACCGTCCTGCCCTTTCATCAAGTCTGTTCACAAAAATAGGCAAAGGCTGATGCCAGGTGAACACAGCTATGCCTCGTACCCATCCTGCTGACCACACTGTCCTCCCACCCTATGGAGGTGACCACCTCCTAAATGTTGGCTGTGTCATCCCCGTGACTTTTCGTTTTATGGGTACAGATTATCTCTTTATACAGATTCTCTATTTGGCTATAAAATGTCTGGCTTCAATCTATCGATCTCAGGCTTCCCTGGTGGTTCAGATGGAAGAGAATCTGCCTGCAATGCAGGAGACCTGGGTGCAGTGCAGAAGACACCCTGGGTCAGGTAGATCCCCTGGAGAAGGGAATGGCAACCCACTCTAGTATTCTTGCCAGAAGAATTCCATGGACAGAGGATCCTGGCAGGCTACAGTTCATGGGATCACAAAGAGTTGGACAAAACTAAGTGTTACTTGGGCAAAACTAACACTCACTTTTCACTTTCATCTATCTATCATGTGTGTTATATATATATATCATCATACTGTAGGTATTCTTCTCTGATTTGCTTCCTCTGTTCAACATTGTTTCTGAGATTCATCCACTTGTGACAGTAATGTATACATTTTCTGTATGCTGTTGTTATATACTGGGGCTTCCCAGGTGGCTCAGTGGTAAAGAACCCACCTGCCAGTGCAGGAGACACAGGAGACGCAGATTTGATCCCTTGATTGGGAAGATCTCCTGGAGAAAGGAATGGCTAACCCATTCCAGTATTGTTGCCGGGAGAATTCCATGGACAGAGGAGCCTGGCGAGCTACATACAGTCCATGAGGTCACAAAGAGTTGGATGCCACTGAGCATGCAGGCACGTATTGCTGTATACTATCCCAGATCAAGAAAAGAGCAGTTAATTTTCCTTCCTGTTGTTGACATTTTTTCCCCAGTGTTTTGATGGGTCCCTGCAAACCATGTTGTCATATTCAGTGCTGTGTGGAGTTTCTCACGTGAGCCCTGACTTTAGACGTTAGGGGAGGCACGTCTTCAGCCTGCCCACATAGTACCAAGTAGTTTCCTTAGGAACCAGACTAATACACACTTGCATAGCTCCTTTCCAACCTTGATATTGTTAGACTTAGACTTTTTATTTTATTTTATTAGGATTTTTTTTTTTCTGATGTGGACCCTTTTTTGAAGTCTTCATTGAATTTCTTTCAATAGTGTTTCTATGTTTTGGTTTTTTGGTCGTGAAGCATGTGTGATCTTAGCTCCCCGACCGGGGATCGAATCCTTACCCTCTGCATTCGAAGGTGAAGTCCTAACCACTGGACCACCAGGAAAGTCCCCATTAGATTTTTAAAATTTTACCAATCATCTGGGTATGAGGTGGTATCTCACCAAAGTTTAAATTTGCATTTTCCTAAGTACTCATGAACTTGAGCACCATTTCGTATATTTATTGATCATTTCCTCTTCTGAAAGTGCTTATTCAAATCATTTGTCTATTTTTCTCATTGTGGTTTTTTTCTTATTAATTTATAGAATTTTAAAAATAAACTCTGAATAACTCCAGTTATTACACAGTCCAATTACATATATTGCGCAGTCTTCTCTCAGAAAAATCTTGTCTTTTCTGTGGTCAATGCTGATGATCATATGTTCTTAATCTTACTGTGGTTACAGCCTTCCTTTTCTGGACTTTTTTTTTTTTTGGTGAATTTCTTAGGAAATTCTTAGGCAACGATCTGTGTGAGGATCCATTTGTAATTATGACTTATTGGGGAGATTGTTTTTCTTTCCTCATTCACTCACTGTCAAGGTTGAAGACAGTTTTCCTTTTATATCCTCAGCAGCACCGTGTCTTTCAAGTTCACCCTTGTGGTGAGAGTTTAGTTAGCAGGACCTGCTTTCCCAAGTCTTCTCTCACATTAGCGGGCTTTTGGCATCACATAGGGCTTCGCTGGTGGCTCAGTGGTAAAGAATCTGCCTGCAATGCCAGAGACCCAGCTTCGATCTCTGGGTCGGGAAGAGCCCCTGGAGAAGGACATGGCCTCACACAAGTGGGCTTTTGACTTTGTCCCTTGTCCAGTGTGCTCTGTGAGGCCATCAGAACCAAAACCAGTTTCACAGGTTCCAAAAATGTATCCTCAAGGCATCCCTTGATTTTCTGGGTTTCTGCACTCACTACATTTGTGCCTCTAAATATTCCTGTTTTGATAGCTCATCAAGCTTTTTGAAAAGAATTTTTCTTTCTTTGTTAGTGTTTTATTTTATGCAGCATTTTTTAGTTGTTAGCAGGAAGGACCATCAGGATATCTAGTCTACCATATTGCCAGAAATAGAAGTCCTCTGAGTTTAGTTTTTTTTTGGAAATTCTTGCCCTTCTTGAAAAATGGGTATCAAGGAGTGGCCAGCCAGATTGCAGTCAGGCAGAAACAGGAGAGTCTAACGCACCTGCCTGATCATACACAGATGAATGTAGAATTACGTCAGTGCTGACAATTTACCGGTCGGGGAACTTTTCAAACCGTACAAATCAGACTGTCCTCTATGAGAAGATAAAAGAAGGAACATATACTGAATGAGGAATCTCAGGGTGCTCCTCACATCACATACACACAGTGACATGCAAGCCAGCTAACTCATCAGTTAAAGGAAGAGGAAGCTAGCTTGATTCAGTCTTCCTTTTACCTGTGGCCTGGATTCTTTTTGTTCTGGGAGCACATTAGCCCTTATCATCAGCTTGTCTGATGATGGAGAAGATTTTTCTTTCATCAACATACATTATGATGGAGAGACTGGATATTGGAGTTGGCCATGCCTGCATTCAAATCCCAAGGTTGCAGCTTGTTGGTTGGTATTAGACAAATCGAGACACTACACTCTAGTTTACCAGGTTTTGTCTTGCACCTCTCCATTAGCTGTATTACCTGGAAAATAATGAGAGTTAACTACTTCATAATGTGTGTGAGGTTTCAGTGAGATAATGCTTGCCCTCAATAAAGTCTTACTTAATAATTGTGAAGCAAAGGGGAGTTTGAAAAATAATAGGTAAAGTGTAAAAGCTAAAGAATTTGAACATTACAATAGTGTTTCTAATGTAATGCTTGGAAAGCTTTGATTCAGGTTTTATGTATCACCTGTGATCAGAGCAGTTGATGGGCAGAATGAAAGCATCTTCCTGGAGTCCTCTAAGTGACATTAGCCTAGGGGCTGGGTCACAGGTCCTGGAAAGTCCTTTGAGAGAATTATCTTGGTTGTAAAGGAGAATTGTATGCACTTCTGGAATCTTCTGCATCCCTATAATACCTAGGCTGACAGTATGGCCAAGGGACAAGCTCAAGGAGCTTTAGAAACATAACCACAGATGTCTTCAGAAGTCTTGTAAGTGTTTCAGTGTGGTGTCCCATATGGGGACTATGGATGGAGAGAAGTTCCATCACCCAAGGATATCTTTACCAGTGTTTCTGCAGAACCATCTGGACGCTGGAGAGAGACAACAGTGCTTGAGTTAGGTTTGAATGAGGTCAATTAAACACTGGCTTATCAGACCCCTACTGGGCAAGCATTCCTACTCAACTGGAGAGATAAAGCTGAACCCATATACTTCCCCTGCCTTCATGGAGCTGATCATCTAAAAGGAGGAAGGCAGATCATAAACAAGTAATTATCTGCACTCTGGTTTTTCTTAAGTGTCACCTTAGAGGGTCAAGTGTAGATGGTGTGTGCCTATAGCACAAATGGATATCTTGATTGCTTTGGGGCAAGTTACAGGGTAAAGCCTTATTATGGTTCAGTTGACGGTTGCTATGTCATAATTAATCTCCTCTTTGTTCATTCTCACCCATCCGCATTACTGACGCAGATAGTCAGTAATCTAGGGGAGGACAAAAGGGAATGGCATGGTCAGAGGAGTTGCTGGGGCTGGAACTCCTGGACCTCAGCTTGGAGGATTGTAAGAAGAGCCATGTCTCCTTTTCCTGGGAGTCCAGTGTTCGAGTTGATGTTGAAAAATCTCAGTCCCTCCTCACTTGATGCTGGGTCTTGTCTGGATCTTCATGGGGCCCTGTGTGATGATAAAATGTTGTTTAAATCCTGCACCAGGCCTTGGTGGCCACCTTAAAGGGTTTCCTGGGCCCAGGTGACTGGGGGCGCTGCTGGGCCACCACAAGGAGCTGCCTCATCCTGAGCCCAGAGAGGCGATGTCCCCAGCAGGGAAGAGAACTGAGAGTTCTGAGTGCTGTGAACTGCTGGGGACCTCGAAGCCCTGTGCCTGCCCCGTCTTGCTGGGGAAGGGCGAGGACTCTATTTAAGGTGGTCCCAGGCAGCTCACCTGCCTTAGGACACCAAGGCACCTGGCCTCTTAAGTTGGCTCAGCTTCAGATTCGGGGCTTACCGAGAGCCTGGGGGCCATGCCCCCCTCCCACTCCCAGTGTGGGGCATTTTAACCCTTTGACGGATACCCAGGGAAGCACTTGTCCTCAGACCTTTCTGCCCTGTCCTCTTCCTTCTCCGGCAGCCACATCGCTCCCCCATCCTCTCCCTGACTTTCTGTCCCATCCTGCCATCCTGGGACAAAACGTGTGCTGTGTCTTTAAATGGGCGGAAGTGGCTGGCAGGGCTTTGCTTGGGTACTGCATTGATTAGGAGATTATATGGAGCTGCGGGAGCTGCCGCCTGGGGGAAGAGAGGTGCAGGTTCTACTTGTTTTTGCTCTCCTCCCGGGGCTCTGCTTGGGGGTCCTTTCCCTAGGCTGCTCGGAGCCGGTGTGAGGAGAGGGTGGGAGGGTAGCCGACCAGCCTGCCTGTTGACAGCAACTCCAGGGCTTGTTTTGCAGCCTTGCCAGCCGTGCCCATCCTCATCAGAAACTGGCAGTGGCAGCGGCCACTCGGGCAGGCAGGCAGGCAGCTCCAGCCCCGGGCTGGGTTTGCAGAAGCTGTCCTTTGCCTCTTCGCCCAGCTTTCAGCTGGGAACAGGGAGGGAGAGAAAACAGTGGAATACTTCTTCTGGCTGGCGCTGCCTCTCTCTCTCTGTGTCTGTCTCTCTCTCTTGCCTTTCTCTTTCTGGGTTCAAGTCACATTTCATGGGATTCTGTTCTTTTTGGGACTTCGTCATCTTTTCAAATATGTTCTGGGACCTTCGGAGCTGTGCCCGGGATGCTAAGGACACGGTCAGTGGATTATCGTGACTGTACTAATGAAAGGATTCAAGCTGTCCTGGTGAGTAGACCAGGGAACAGGCAGCTCCCCCTGCCGCTGTCTTTCTTCACCCCAGTGTTTCCTGCCCCCACCCCCCTCCCCTGCTCCCCCCCAGCACCTCCACGACCTCAGGAGAGGTCTCCTTCAGATAGGCTCCCTCTTCTGAGCCGGGTATCAAGGGGTGAAGGTGGGGTCCACACACTCTGCAAAGTTGGGTTGCCCTATCTGGCTCACCCCCCAGCTTCTGCACCGCTGCAGTATTTTCTGCCAGCCTCTTCCTGGGGGAGGCGTTTGGTGGAAGTTGAGGGGCTGTGGAGAGAATCAAACTACAGCTAAAAAAGAGGCTCCAACTTCGAGGGGGCCGAGGGCTGGCGAACGCTGAGGGAACTGGATAAAGAAAGAAACCTTTCACAGGATCCCGTATGTTCGCATTAAGCTGGTGGTGCAGACTTTCTTTACCCGAGAGCATCCCAGGGGGCCCTTATCCCCCTGCTCCTGGGGCATTCTCACCCCTGGTGAGCAGTCTCTGACCTCTTAGAGGCTTCTCTCTGAGAAGAGAGTTGGGGGGCAGGGGTGCTGCAGGTTCTCCCCTCTAACGTGCCTGATGTCCCTTGCCCACCATGGACACACCTTGGGGCTTTGCAAGCCCTTCTTCCTCTTGCTTGGGGTGTGGGTATCTGTACTGTAGCCGCCAAAGTCCTCAGAATATTTTTGCTTTCCATTTTAAAAATAAAACCCTACCTCTCCCTCTTCTCCTTTGAATCAGATGGGTGGGTGACTTGGCTTTTTCTCTGGTTGAGCAACTGGAGATTTTGCTCGGAAAACTTCGCCATTCCCTGCAAGGTGGCGTGTGCAGCTCCGAGGAAGAAGACTCCCTGGCTGGAGATGGAGCTTCTTCTTGAAGGCTGTAGAGGTGGGAGGAGGAGGAGGCTTGGGAGTGCTCCCTGTGGCCGGAGGTCCTGGGTGGGGTGGTGTTGGGTCACTTTTCTAGAATGGAGGGTGAGTTGGGTATTGAGCTGTTTAATGCAGAGAGTCCTGGTCTGGCTCTTGGCCACATCTGGCTTTGCAGAACCACCCCCTCCCCCAACACCACCACCACCCCAGCTTAAACCCCAGAAGAGTCACTCTAGGCTAGCCCTCCTCCTTTAGGCAAGAGGGTCCTTCAGTGAAAAGATACTTTAGAAAAGATACTTTGTGGAAAGAAAGTGGAGGAACTTAGTTTCTGGTGGCTTAACCCTTCATAACTGTGAGGTCTGGGGCAGTTGGTACACAGCAGTAACCACCCAGCCTGTAGCTTCTGCTCCTCAGCGTTTGGTTTCACTTGCTCGTGTATTGGCTCCTGTGCGCAAGGAAAGCCCCCTCTGAGTTTGAGAAATGGAGGTGGGGGTACCGTGGTGCCTTTCCTGCCCTGGCTTTCTTGGGGCCAGGTTCTCTGTTCCTCCTGGGTTGGCAGGGTTAGCAGGCCCAGTCAGCATCCAGAGCTGGCCCCTTATTCCCCAGCAGAGCCGAGCTGGGCCCATGACTTGCACGAGGCCTCCAAGGTGAGCATGGGTGCCGCCCGGAGAGCAGGGACGCTGGCTCGTCACGGAGATCACTCAGCTTCCCCCGCGCCCCTGCTGTCAGCACGCTGGGGTCGGGGCCAAGGGGTGCTTGGCTGTCATTCAAGATGAGACATCACTTTAACGCAGAGTGTTTCTCTGCCCAGCCCGGGCTGGTCCCCTGGGGACATGCAGAGATGTTTGCCTTTAAAAATCTGCCTCCAGTATCTCTTGATGCATTTCAACCAGAGTGCAGTGTTAGGCTAGGAACTATAATTGGGGTAACCTTGTCCTTTTCAGCCAAGTATAATGTATAATGTTAGCAGGATAGGAAAATGGTGTGTGTGTGTGTGTGTGTGTGTGTGTGTGTGTCTGCCCCAGGGACTCTCAGACCCCGTGATTCACCATCTCATTAGGTACAGATTTATCGGTCCGTTTTGGCCCTGGGGCCAGACCCTGTAGTTGTGCTGTGGCTGTTTGGGCTGGAGATGCGGCTCCGTTTGGTACGATCTTGTGTTGGGGTACTCTCTCTCTCCCAATTGCAGGACTTGACGGAAACAAGGGGAGATAGATACCTTTGCTGCCTTGTTTTGGGTAATACTCTGTGTCTACGGAAGAGGATGGAATGAATTAACTCTCTAATGTTTGAACCATTTCTAGACACATTTCTGAAATGCCTGCTATGTGTTAGTGATTAAACTAACATGTATTGAGTGCTTACTGTGTGTCAAGCACCATATGAAGCACTTTACATGTATTAAGTCATGTAGAATTATAATTAAGGCCCCCACTTCACAGAGCAAGGAAATACAAACAGAGAGGTTAAATAACCTGCTTCGAGATGTACAGATACAAGTCTGGCTTTGGATTTGCAGGAATTCTCCCCAGTGATTCACTTGTTCTTTCTTCTGTATTTTATGTATATACATGTGAATATATGGGCTCCCTAGGGGGCTCAGTGGGTAAAGAATCCACCTGCATTGCAGCAGGCGCAGAAGACACCAGTTCAATCCTTGGGTCAGGAAGATCCCCTGCAGGAGGGCTTGGCAACCCACTCCAGTATTCTTGCCTGGAGAATCCCATGGACAGAGGAGCCTGGCAGGCTACAGATGATAGGGTCCCAAAGAGTTGGATATGACTGAGAGCTACTGAGCATGCACATATTGGCTGGGTTTTTTTTTTCTATTTTGCTGTCTCTTTGCCTTACTTTTGTGTTGATGTTGTTGTTAGTTTATTAGTCTTTTAAAAGTGTATGGAAGTGCATTATCCCATCCAGTCCTCACTATAATGCCATGAAGTGGCTGGCATCTCCATTTTCAAGCTAGGGAAACTAAGCTACAGAGCGATAAAGGGTTTTGACTAAATTCTTGCAACTAGTTAGTGAAAAGCCAGAATGCAAACTTTTTTTACTTGACCATGATTTCAGTTTTGCCCCTGCCACAACAACAGCATAGTGTATCTGGTTAGACCCACTTCTCTAGAGCGCAAGGTCCAAGGTCTGTAAATTCATAAATCATCCATCCCTTCATTCTACAAATGCTGGCCAAGTAGTTATTGTTTTCACAGCCCTGTGCCTAGATACTGTGGGGGATGAAAAAATGAAAGGACATGTCACGTGACCTAGCCTCACCAGTAGAATGAGACCTGATGCCCCTCAACACAAACACATGCCCACACACACAACCTGCAGAGCAAGTCAGGAAGTACTAAAGCAGTGAACACCGAGCGCTCTGGAAACTCAGAGGGGGTTGGAACTGACTTCAGCTGGGGTGGCAGAGACACTTCTTGAAGTAATTAGCACTTAGTGGGGGTGTGAAGGCCAGACAGTGTTAGGTCAGTGGATGTTGTCCTATGTACAGCGTTAACACTGCACCTATTGGAGTTACGAGGTTATCACGGGGGTGCTTTTGGACAAAGCTGATCAAGATACATGTCTGTGAATGACAAGTGCCTGGATCGTGAGCTAGAAATCCTCCCTGCAGTCCAATCTCCTTCTCTCTGGGCCAGGGGCTTTAGGTTCTCTTGAGAGATGATTCTGTGATTCCATCTCCTGCTAACTTGGTGAGCAAGGTGAAGGTGGCACGGAGGAGATTGGGAGAGGAGTGTGTGTTAGTCACTCAGTTGTATCTGACTCTCTGCAACCCCATGGACTGTAGCCCGCCGGGATCCTCTGTCCATGGGATTCTCCAGGTAAGAATACTGGAGTGAGTTGCCGTTCCCTTCTCCAGGGGATATTCTCAAACTCAGGGATCGAACCCAGGGTCTCCTGTATTGCCGCAGGTTCTTTATATCATCTGAGCCACGAGGGAAGCCCCCCGGGAGAGTAGGTACATACATAAATAGATAGGGCTGTGCCCGAGCAGAACTGCAGCACACGTAATTTAGAAACTAAAGAAGTTATTTAAAGACCACTTCACCAGTCCTTCTTAGCTTCTACGTGGTGGTTAATTTTTTCTTTTGTATTATGTGTGATGTAAAGCTGTTCTTAATTCCTGCAGAGCTTTAGGAACTCAGTCACTAAAAAAGTCTCCAGTTTGGTGGGGCTGCTCCCTGTACAGATTGTTTTGGCCTCCACAGGGCTTGGCAGCCTGAAGTGACATCTGTCTGGATTCTCTGTCCTCACATTCCTAGTCCTCACATCTGTTAAGGGCTGTGACAGACCTTCAGAAAAGTCCATGTGCTGGAAGAATTGCATTCAGTGAAAAAAAAAAAACACAGAGTTGAGACAGAGCCTAGGTCTTGACGTGTAGCTGGGGGAAGCATTTCTGTGGCCAGGTCTTGGTCCCCAGTGGAGAGGAACTTCGAGTTCGTCTCTGTGTTTGAGTGGGTGAGCAAGCAGTCATGTGGCTTCACGCTGTTTATTTAGGAATGTGAATGCCGTGTGAGAGAACCCAGTCACTTATGTTCTTACCGGGTAACTGGAAGGGAGTCTGTTTTGCACACCTCCATCTTCCGTGGTGATACAAGGTATCACTTTTGATTTGATTTGATTTTGTATTTTATTTGATACAAGGTCACTGGTCCAGTGTGTGCCTTCTCTTCACATCTGTTAACACATGGAGACTTGTTCCTTCTTCAGCTCTGGTTTAGACCCAGGAAGGAAGAAATGGTTGGATTGAAACAAGAAGGATTTAAATTAGATGTAAGGGAAAGTTTGGAATTTCTGGAGTGTTATGATCAGGATGTGTATTTATCTTTTAAGGTCCTTTCTGTGAGGTCTGCTGTAGAGGAGGACCCTGGGCATGGCCTCTGCATACCCTCTCTAGAACCGAGCTTCCCAGCTCTTCTCAAGTTTACCAGGAAGTGAGCTGCAGTCAAGATTGGGGTTGCTTAGTGACTGGAGATTCTGGAAAGCCAACTCAGAAGTCTGAATCTTGTCACCACCTTTAAAAAATTGTTTTAATTAATTTATTTTTTGGTTGTGATAGATCTTTGTTGCTACAGGGCTTTCTCTAGTTGCAGTTAGTCGGGGCTACTCTTCTTGCAGTTGCTTCTCATTGCGTTGGTTTCTCTTGTTGCAAAGCACAGGCTCTGGGCACACGGGCTTCAGTAATTACAGCATGCAGGCTCACATAGTTGTGGCTTCTGGGCTCTAGAGCGTGGGCTTAGCTGCTCATGGGCATGTTGGATCTTCCCAGACCAGGGATCAAACCCATGTCCCCTGTGTTGGCAGGCAGATTCTTATCCATTGTACCACCAGGGATGTCCTTGTCATCACCTTTTGACCTACTGTGTGACCTGCTTGTTAGGTGACTTCCGTTTGCCCCCAGTGTAGCCGTCATGAAAGTGGGATTAAGTAACAGTGCTGGGCAGATTAGAGGGTCTCTCAGCTTTCTTTGACCAATGGTTTAAAAAAAGGCACAGTCCCCATAGAGCGGATCACTTGTGATGTGGGCCATTGGTGCACTTCTTTAGCCAGCAGGAGACCCTAAAAATAAACCTTCACTTGAAAATATTAAATATTCATTTACAAACATCCCCCAGCAGGTACACCTCTTGCTAACAGCGTGAGAGTTACTTATTACTTGGTGGGATGGGAGAAGTGGCATTTTCCCATGGTCTTGGTAACTCCGGGGCACTGAGTACTCGTCATATAGACATTAAATCCCTTGAGTGATCAGGAGAGCTTAGGGCAAGGACCAAATCTTCTGACTCTGCAAGATTTCCTAAAGGGATAGGCCTTTTCCTACCTCTTACCCAGGTGTTTTTTTTTTTTCCTACTTTGGGAAACTGCATCTGGCTTGAAATAAGCAGTACTAAACATTATTTTCCTTGTGTTTGTTTTGGTTTTTTGTTGTTGTCATCATCATTATTACTTAGGAAGAAAGATTCACTATATTAAAATGTAAGCCTCTGGATGGCAGAGATTATGTCAAACAAATCAGATGATGAGCACTTGATGATGAGCAGTTGTGTGGATGCCAGAGTCTTTGCTGCTGGCTAGAAACTCTTCTTCTTGGCTATTCCGAGACTTGTTGTCATTGCCTTTTACTGCTGGAAGAGATGATTTAGGGTTTCTCATGACAGAACTTGAGGAAGAGAATACTTCTGATCTCTTGCTCAGTTGTCCAGAAGTCTGGACATTGGTCTCCTAAATGAGCCATCAAGAAGAAAGCATAGGATAAATGGGGTATTGGCTAGATGTTTTTGTGTTTACTTATCCTTAGTGCTGTTCTTTGGTGGGTATTTGCAGAAAGCTGTTGAATTAAACTGGATTATCTAGGTTATGCCACGATGACAACCACCATCCCACTCCCCACCTGCAAACTCAGCACCTCAGCTCTCATTGTAAGTTAGTTTTTGACCATCCGTGTCCTCCCGAGATTCTGGAAAACTCTGTAGGGATCCATCCTCCATGTGGTTAGCTCTGTGATCCAGGCTGTAGAATCTCCTGGCATCTCCTCCACAAGCACTGCAGGGGAAGGGAGCATGCCACTTGAATGGTTCCCCTTGGAAGCTAATACACTGTCATTGCCCTTTCGGTGCATTGGCCAGAAGTAGTCACGTGGCCCTGCCTGGCTGCAGGAAAGCTGGGAGATGTAGGCCTATGATGGTAGGAAGAGAGGTATTATTGACACTAGTGATGCCCACCGCAGCTGTTTTTATGAGAGTGTGGGTGTGGGCGCATGCTTGCTCAAAACCTTACAATGTATTCTGACCGCCTGTAGAACAAGGGCCTTAATTTGCGATACCATGGAGGACCCTGTGTGACCTTGTGTGGATGCCAAGAGCTGCATTCAGCTTGCTGCCTGTTTTTATACAGATGGCAAGCTAAGAATGTTTTTGGTGTTCATAAAATTGTTTTTAAATGGTTGGAAAAAACCAAGAGAAGAGTCATATTTCATGACATGTAAAATTATGAAATTCAGATTTCAGTGTTCATGAATAAAGCTTTGTTTATGCATTGTCTGTGGCTGCTTTCATGCCTTAGCATCAGAGATAAGGCGTTGTAACAAAGATCTGTGACCCCCAAAACTGAAATAATTATCATCTGGCCCTTGACTCAAAGTTAGCCCCTAGTTTAGGCAAATAGAGATGCCACTCAAGTACAATGAAGTGATGTTTTTACTGGCTCCATCCTAGCTAGCCGTCTTGTTCCAAGCACCTTAATAGTAACAGTGATGATGGTAAAGATGTTAATAATAATAGCTAGTACTTATATAATAATTCTTCCCAAGTGGCACTAGTCGTAAAGAACCTACTGTCAATGCAGGAGATGTAAGAGTTGCAGGTTCGATCCCTGGGTCAGGAAGATCCCCCGGAGGAGGGCACTGCAATTCACTCCAGTATTCTTGCCTGGAGAATCCAATGGACAGAGGAGCCTAAGTGTTTTCTGTATATTAACTCATGGCCATTATGTGGGCTTTGTACTATTATTATGTAGGTTTTACAAATTAGTAAGTGAGGCACAGAGAGGTAAAATGATTGTTCCAAGATCACACAGCCCAAAAGTGTTCAAGATGACAATCTGACTCCAGAGCCCAATTACAAAGCAGTTGGAAATCAGGTCTTTGTCCATAAAAAGAAAGAAGACTAATACCCATGAAAAGGTAGAGAAATATTCCAAGATAATTTATGAAGACATTTAATGATATGAATTATAAGCACTAATGATGTGCAGGAACAGATGGGGAAGAGTAGTAATGAGCAAAATCAATGGAGAAGGGCTGGATGGAGCAGGTGGGATGTGAGTTGATCTTTGAAGGATGGAGGCCACTGAGATCTCTAGAGGGTATAGCAGATCTCTCAGGCAAGGAAGAATCAAGAAGTGGGTCACAGAACCAGAATGAGGGCCTGATGGATGAAGAGATCAGAACAGAGCTGAATGTTCAGAGGCAAGTCGGGGCTCACCTGCCCACAGCCTCCAAAGAGAGGCTGAGGCTGCGGGCTTGCTGTCTTACTTTGTGAGAAGCCCTTAAGCTCAGGGTGACCCACGTGTGGGAATGCCATTTCCCAACTTGGAAGGCGAGCCGTTCTGGCTGAGAACTAGAATAAGTTTGGTAGCGTGTGTGAAGATTAGCATTAGAAATTATAATAACAGTACTTCTCTGAGGTTTTCATTAAACAATTCTCATAATAAGCTTCACGCAGCCCTATAGGAAAAGTGATACTCATCCCATTTTACAGGTAAGGAAACTGAATCTCAGAGAGGTTTAAATCACAGGCCTAAGACCATGTGGTAAGTGGCAGAACTGGAATAAAATGAAAGATGCTAGCTCTAAAGCCTGTGCCCTTAACCTCCATCCTCTGCTTCTTGACGATGGTATGAAAAGTGTTTATTTGGTAGAACTGCTTTATACTTTGCATTTCAGCAGAGGTTTGCAGAGCAGGTGGGACAGCCTTTCTTGGTGGTGGTGCTCCCTTCGTCCTTCAGTCATGCAGTAGAATAGTTTTTTCCAGTGCACTCACCCCCGCAGGCTGAGCTGTAATCCTGTCATCTGTTCTGGTGGCTGTCACTTCAGGGCTGGGTCAGGGCTTCCTTAAAAAATTTTTTTCTCTTAATTTATACAGTGTATCATGCATGTGAAAAAAAGTGTATTAACGTATCTGTATAACTTAAAGAAGAATACTTAAACATTGTCACCAGCCGGTTACCCATTAGAACATTGGGCTTCCCTGGTGGCTCAGACAGTAAAGAATCCACCTACACTGCAGGAGACGTGGGTTCCATCCCTGGGTCGGGAAGAGCCGCTGGAGAAGGGAATGCTACCCACTCCAGTATTCTTACCTGGAGAATTCCCTGGACAGAGCAGCCTGGCAGGCTACAGTCCGTGAGTTGCAAAGACAAAGAAGAGTACTTAAAACCTTGTCACCATCCAGTTAACCATGAGGACATTACGTAAACCTTTGAAAGCCATTCAGTTTTTGTTCCTTTTGTAAGATTTATGGAGATATTCGTAGGCGGAGAGGGCAAGCAAAATGCAAATCTTGGGAATGGAGCACTGACTGCTTTCCTGAACCTGGGTTTGGGACTTTCCTTCCTAGAGCAGCCAGGAGCTGCTTCTCACCTGGCACCTCTTTGCTCTAACACTGGCATAAGTGGCTGCTCCATTGGGCTTCCCTGGTGGCTCAGTTGGTAAAGAATCTGCTTGCAGTGCAGGAGATGCAGAAGACTCGGGTTCGATCCCTGGGTCAGGAAGATTCACAGAAGGAGGGCATGGCAACCCACTCAAATATTCTTGCCTGGAGAATCCCATGGACAGAGGATCCTGGCGAGTTACAGTCTATGGGGCTGCAAAGAGTTGGACAGCTAAGCATTTGGGTATAATGTGGACCCCAAGGACAGATACAGATGGTTCTGCTGTTTTCTAGTTGTATGATTCTAGGCAACTTCTTACTGTCCCCAAGCCTTGGCTTTCTCATTTACAAAATGGGACTTACCACAGCTGCCTTGGAGGTCTGTTGTAAAGACTGGGAGGATTACACAAGATCATTCCTGTTAATGCATTCTGAAGGAAACCTGGCACATTGTAACCACCTTATAAATGTTGCGCTGCTGTTAAAATCTCCTTTGTTCTGTGTTTGGCATCATTCAAAGAGTGCATGGTCATGGTCCTTGCTTTCCACACCTAAAGTCCAAGATTGTTTTCATGCCTTAGATGGACAGAGAGAACTCTGATCCTTATCTTCCCTGGGTACCCAGGAGCTACTGCTTAGGCCACTATCGGTCAGTTTTACCCCTCCTTTCAACTTAACAACTTCCTAAATCATATGTTTTAGTCTCATTGCTGGAGCTCTTCTGTCTCCTGTGCCAGGTGGATATGGTTACTTGGATACTTAACTGGGGGCTGGAACTTGTTCTGCCACTCACTGGATGTGTGGCCTGCAGCGAGACACCAGTGCCGTCATGCCTAAGATGGTAGGCAAGATGAGAGCAGCAGATTTTATCTCTTTTGAATCCCCATGACTACAGGCCAGGATCTTTAGAGTACAGGACCTTTTAATATTCTTCCCATGGGAGTTGTCTGGCGGTCCAGTGGTTAAGACTTTGTCTTCCGATGCAAGGAGCACGGCTTCAATTCCTGTTCAGGGAGGTAGGATCCCACACGCTTTGGGGCCAAAAAAAAACACAAAACATAGAAAACCAGAAGAATATGAAAACAAATTCAATAAAGACTTTAAAAATAGTCCACACCAAAAAAAAAAAAAAAAAAAAAATTCTTGCCAGGTTCCCACTGGATTCCTCCTATCGTCTCTTGAATTCATTTATTCATTTGTTGACTCAATGACCGTTTCACTGGGCTAGGTGGTAGGAGCACAAAGAGCAGTAAGAACGGGTCCTGGCCCTAGAGAGTGTGTGTGTGTGTGTGTGTGTGTGTGTGTGTATGTGTGTGTGTGTGTGTGTGTGTATGTATGATTTGCTCAGTCGTGTCTGACTCTCTGTGACCCCATGGACTGTAGCCCGCCACTCTCCTCTGTCCATGGAATTCTCCAGGCAAGACCACTGGAGCAGGTAGCCGTTCCCTTCTCCAGGGGATCTCCCTGACCCAGGGATCGAACCCAGGTCTCCCACACTGCAGGCAGATTCTTTACCATCTGAGCGACCAGGGGAGTGGGGCTCAAAGTAGAGGGGGAGCTGGCACTGGACTCCCTGCCCTGTAGGGTCTCGCCAACGCTGCATATTATAGGAAAATTCCACAGAGGGACTCAGACGCCTCTCCTGCTGTAGTGCAAATAGATTTATCTTCCAGTTAAGATCTTTTTTTGGACCTTTCTCCTGAGACTGGGAGCCTCATTGTTTCATAATAGCCTCTCTGCGGCGATCTCAACTTTTTATCCTAACTGAATGGCCATGGTTTATATCCGGTGGCATTATGACCTGATAGGCAAAACCTCTTTGTTTTTCCACAGCTTAACTTGACAAGCCTGGGGATAAAAATTCTGGGAACTCTGACCATTGGGCTTTAGAAGGTGATTTGCTTTGCTCATTGCACTTCATTTTCCTTAGTCATCTTTTTGTTCTAAAATGGGCCATTTTTATATATTTATTTTGCATCTGTTGACTCTGGCATGTTCAAATGATATTTTTTTAACCCTCTGATTTTATGAACCTAGGTTTCTACTTCAGGTTCTTGCCTTCTTTGATACAAACAAATGAAAAAATAGATTTGTGCCCTTGTGAGGCCCATTAGTAATAGGAGCTAACTACTGCCATTCAGCTTTTGAGTAGTCTTTGTATAAACCATTACATTTGTAACTGCAATGATTATACTCCCTTTTACAAAAGTCTGTATGTGGAGCAGTAAATACTCAGCTCTGTTAAATGCTTGGAATATTGTATGTGTAGCTATAGAATTGGTTTTGCTTGCTTGCTGCAATCTTAATGTCTTTCTCTGGCTAAATTCTCCTAAGTATATTTGTAGGCATAAGTTAGGACCACTTTTAAATTGGTCAGTAGTGCTAAATATGGGCTTCCCAGGTGGCTCAGTGGTAAAGAATCTGCCTGCCAATGCAGAAAACTCAAGAGACACAAGTTCAATCCCTGGGTCAGGAAAATCCCCTTGAGTAGGAAATGGCTACCCTCTCCAGTACTCTTGCCTGGAAAATTCCATGGACAAAGGAGCCTGGCAGGCTACCGTCCATGGGGTTGCAAAGAGTCAAACACAACTGAGCGTGTACACACCACCCACCAGTGCTAAATATAATTAATAATTTTCATTACCAGTCACAAAAGACCCTTAGCCACCATTGCTGGGAGAAGGACTGTCAACTCTGGATCTGCATCCCACTTTCTGTTCCCTCAGTTCTGGAAATGGGCTCCGCTCCACAAACTCACAACACGAAAAGCAAATTTATAACAATCTCCCTTCCAGCCTTCCCCTCACATCCTCTCTTAGTCATTCGCATTGGAAACTTGTGAGCTATTTTTTTACTTGTTCTTCCTCACTCCCCACACGGTTACTTCCGTCTTTGTAGTGTCTCTCTGATCATCCCCCAGTCTTTCCCGTGACTACTGCCACTGACTTAATTCAGAACCTTTGAATATCTTGCTTGGCCTGTTGCAGTAGCCATCTGGTTGATCATCTTCTTCTTCTTTTTTTTTTTTTTTTACAGTTTTATCGAGATGTAATTCACATACCATACAGTTTATTCATTTAAAATGTATCATTCAGTTTTTAGTATATTCACAGATGCATACAACCATCACAACAACCAATTTTAGAACATTTTCATCACATCAAAAAGAGACCCCATACCTTTTAGCTGGCATACCCCAGCCCTCCCAGCCCAGTCCTGGGCAACTACTGATCTACTTTCTGTCTCTATAGATTGCCCTGTTCTGGATTTTATGTAATATAGATATATGTATATATACATACAGGGCTTCCCCAGTGGCTCAGCTGTAAAGAACCCGCCTGTGATGCAGAAGGTGCGGGTTTGATTCCTGGCTTGGGAAGATCCCCTGGAGAAGGAAACGGCAACCCACTCCAGTATTCTTGCCTGGAAAATCCCATGGACAGGGGAACCTGATGAACTACAGTCCAGGGGTCACAAAAAAGTTGGACACAACTTCATGACTAAACAACAACATATATGCATACATACATGTATACACATATATGTATATACGTATTTTCCATTTGTGAAATATATGTATATATACTCACATGCATACACTTTGGTGACTGACTTCTTCCACTTAGTATTATATTTTTAAGGTTTATCCAAGTTGTAGCATGTATCAGTACTTCATTCCTTTCTTATGGCTGAATCATCTCATTTCTTTTGTAACTCTGGGATCCATTTTTCATTCAGCTGTCATGCAGGTCAGATTCCCAACTCTTCTGCAAAACCTGAATTTGGCTCCATGTTGCCCACAGAATGCAGTTGACACCCTGGTATGTCGCTCAGGGCCTTCTCAATCTGCCTCCATCCTGACTGCCCAGCCTTGTCATCCACTCCATCCTTCCAAGATATCTGCTGTCCCCACCAGCCTAACATAGCTACTCTCTAAGAGATCTCAAATACCTTTTCCTGGAACTACAGTCTTAATTGTACTGCTCCTTTGTTCCTGCTCCTTTCCTCCCTGCCCATGGAAATCCTACTTATCCTTCAAAATTCAGGTTTACTATCACCTCCTTGAAAAAAGCCTTTCCCAGATTGATCTTATCCTCAAATAGGAGTTAATTAGTCCTTTTCCATTCTCTGAGTACTTTGCTAGGATTCTTATAATCACATTGTGTTGGGTTAGACGTCTTTATAATATTGTCTTTGAAAGTAGAGAGTTATTCTAATTTTGGGGTTTTTTTTCCATTGTACTTTTTAATTTTAATTTTTATTTTACATTGGAGTATAGTTTATTTACAGTATTGTGTTAGTTTCAGGTGTACAGCAAATCGTGTTTATATACATATATCCATTCTTTTTCATATTCTTTTCCCATATAGGTTACTACAGGATACTGAGGAGAGTTCCTTGTGCTATGCAGTAGGTCCCTGTTGGTTGTCATTGTACTTTCTACAGGGCTTTACACATGGTGCTCAAAAAAATACTTGCTGGATAATTGATTGTATTCCTGTATTTACAGTTTGCTTTTCAAAGTTCTTTTATAGATGTCTTCTCTTTTGAAAATCAAAATTAAAGAAATTTAAAAAAAAAACATGAGTCCTTTTAACTTGTTAGATTATTTTTTGCAAAAAATATTGTGGATATTGTAGAAAAATTAAAAATATAAAATGAAAAATATCATTCATAGTACCACCTCTCAGAGATAATCACTGTTAACATTTTACTTTATATGCTTTGAGCTATTGTTCATAGAAAGATAAATAGATGAAATTTATAGCTCATTCTATACACTGTTCTTAAGTTCTTTAATTTCTGATCTCTCTGTAATCATGAACATTGATTTACCTAATTCCTTTTAAGGGTATTATTACAAATTTGCAAGTATTTGTCCATTCTTCTCTTACTTGACATTTAGCTTGTTTCTAATTCTTCAGGATTAAACATAATGTCATGTTAACATTCTTCAGATAAAAACTTAGAAGCCAGATTTCTAGGTCAACAACCTGTATCACACATGTGCCAAGTTGCCCTTGGAAAGGTTGTTCCAATATACAGCCCACGCCCCCAAGTTATGAGAGCTTTTGTTCCCCTTGTCCTTGCCTGCCTGGCGTTACCATTCTTTTTAGTCTTTGCCAATCTGATACTCCGCGAGTGGTATCTCAGGGTTGCATGAACTTGCATTTCTTTGATCACTGGTGATACGCTTTTAAAGTCCTTATTACCCACGTATATTTCTTCTATGAATTGCCTTTTTTTGTTCTTTGCCCACCTTCCTGTTGAGGTGTTTGTCTTTCTCCTTGCTCACAACTCTTTATCATAATAAGGCTATTAACCCTTTATCATACATGTTTTCAGTACTTTCCCTGGAATTTCTGCCTTTTCACATCAGGCTGATTTTCAGCATATTGAAGTTTGTTTGTTCAAATGTGATCAAGTCCTTCTTTCTTCCCCTGTTTGGTATTATTCATAGAAAGTCCCTACCAACCTTTAGAATATACATATGCATGTGTGCTTTCTTTAGGTTCTTCTGTGGTTTGTTTTTAAATTTAATACATTGGTCCATTTCATGTAACATTGTATCTGCTTCTGTAAAACTGATACTGTACTTCTGACTACATTTTTCAGTCATGGGATGAAAAGGGACTATCATAAGTCACATTCATTTTCCTAGCATCAGAGCACCAGCCCTGGCAGATGGGACCTCTTTGCCAGAGTATGACAGTCTCCTCCTTCCCATCCGTCACTCACATTTTCCATCATGCTTTCTGAAATCACCTGTTATTATGTGCCAGTTTCATGTTAATAATACCTATCTCGGTAGGCTGGTTTGAGGATTAAATAAATTTGCAAATTGAGATGTATGACAAGCTACAGCACACTGCTTGGCACATGAGCAGTTCGCATCGGATTTGCTGAGTGAATGAGTGAGTGATGATTTGAGCAGCGATGACAGGTTGCTGAGGATACCGTGAGGTAGAAGCAGCTCCTCCACTGAAGCGGGACCTTGGCCAAGCAACAGTGTAGGGAGAGCATTTGCCGTTGACAGTGTGCCCTGGGGAACGTGGAAGGAGGAGGACTCCTGTTAGGGGTTTTAAGAAGGTGACAGTCCGTGGGTTAGGGCAGAGTCCATAGGCTCTCATACACCACACTTAAGGTATATAAGCAAGTGGGAGGTGTACTGGAGAATTCCACGGAGTGTTGGAGAATTCCAAGGAATGCTGGAGAGTTTGAGGTTTAGGGGGGGTTTATCAAGAAAATCTAATTGGGGAAGATGCACTGGGAGCAGAGCTTTGAAGGAAGCTGGAAACATACAGATTGGATTTGTGGGATGAGGTCATTTGATGCAGAGAGATTGATGTAAGTAAGCAAGCAATATATTTTTTTGAAATAGTGATTTTTTTTTCCTTCTTTCCTTTCTACCTTTGCTTTGGATCTCACTGTTTGCCTATTCTCAGCTTTTCTTACCCTTCCTGCTTTTAGTGCCATTTAGAAATCTCATGTTAAAAGTTGTTAGTACAGTTGAGAAAGTTATTTTTGAAGCACTTGAGCTCTCGGGTAGAAAGACACCAGGGAGCAGGAAATAAATATGTCTCAGAGCAGCCTTTTGAGAAGATTCCAGCCATAACAGCCTCTCTCCAACTTCAGTCAAAGCAGAGGGGAAATTTGTGTTTTCTAAGATTTACCTAGCACACCCCAATTTAAATTGGGGCACACCCCAATTTAAATAAATCAGTGAAAGAGTGAAAATCTGCATGGGTTCCCTAAAATGCACAACTGTTCAGGAAGCTGACGAAGAACAGACTTGGAGGACCCAGCCAGCTGTGGCCTGGGGAACTGGGTGAGGGGCGGGTGTCTTGTGATGAGGGGTTCTGAGGAGGACACCCTGAAGGGTGGCCGTTCAGCCAGGCCCACCACATTTGCTGGAGGAGGATGAGACGCTGCCCTGTGACCTCCCAGTCTCAGGCATTAGAGGAAATGCAGAACAAGGAAAAGAAACCTCTGTAGTGCAGAGAGGTACTTGGCAAACTCTGGGCATAGATGCTGAGGAAACCAGCATATGGGAGTCATTGCAGTTGACTAAAAACTGTTCTTGAATATCAAGTAAATGGTTACAGTACTCTCAGTCCCAAGAGAAGAGCAAGAAATGGGTTTCTGCCTCCTTATCAGCATTCATCATTTCCTCTATTAATGCCATCCTTTATTTCCGGGGTCAGCCAGCTTCAGCCTGCTGCCTGTTCTGTATTATAAATAAAGTTTTATTGGGACGCAGCCATGTTCTTTCACATCCATGTTGTCTATGGCTGCTTTAACCTGCAGCAGCAGAGTTCAGTAGTATTGTCAGACTGTCTGGTCTTACTCTCTGGCTCTTTACAGAAAGAGTTCACTGACCCTGGCATTATATGATGAATAGATGACTAATTTTGAATCGTTTTCCAGTGCGAGTGATGATTTGCATCAACCCACACAGTTTCCTAAATGAGGCCCCCTTTCCTCATGGTATACATTTGCAAGATGACTTACTGGAACCAGTGGTGTGGTCTGGGGTTCAGGCCGCTTGAGGATACACTGAGTGGCTAGTACTCTGAAAATAAACATTATTAATTTCTAACATGTATTTACTGCTCAATACGGTGGCGCAGTTGTAAAGAATCCACCTGCCAGTACAGGTAGATGCAAGAGACATGGATTCAATCCCTGGAACGGGAATTTCCCTTGGAGTAGGAAATGGCAGCCCACTCCAGTATTCTTGCCTGGAAAATTCCATGGACAAGAGGAGCTTGGCAGGC
Organism: Bos indicus; assembly: GCF_029378745.1. Taxonomy (NCBI): domain Eukaryota; kingdom Metazoa; phylum Chordata; class Mammalia; order Artiodactyla; family Bovidae; genus Bos; species Bos indicus. The sequence goes on from NC_091774.1 coordinate 34,539,228, forward strand.
TATAGTCCATGGGCTATAGAGTTGGACATGACAGCACCACAACTACCACCACCCCCATATGCCAGTATTGCAGAGGAATTGCAGCTCAGCGACTCTAGGAAGCCTGTGCTCCAGGTTACATTAAACGGCAGGATTTGAACTCATTCTGGAGGAGGAAGGCTTCCCCGGTGGCCTAGGGGGTAAAGAATCTGCCTGCAATGCAGGAGACAAAGGAGACGTGGGTTCAATCCCTGGGTCAGGAAGATCCCATGGAGAAGGAAATGGCAACCCGCCCCACTATCCTTGCCTGGAGAATCCCATGCACAGAGGAGCCTGGTGGGCTACAGTCCACGGAGTGGCAAAGAGTTGGACATAACTGAGCGACTAAGTGCATGGCAAGTGTAGGAGGAAACCCCAACCACTCCGCTGCATATCCTGCCAGCCTCCACTCCCCACCCCGCTTCTCTCTGATTTCTGGATCAATCATCTGTCAGCTTTTCCTCTCTTGGATGAAATATTCTTGGAGCATCCATTCCTCGTCCATTTTCTTTTTGGACCGCCCCCCCACACCCCCCTGCCAGGAGTTGTCCGTGACCTGGCTCCCCAAGTCCCCTTTCCTCGGGGCCAACTCTCCCTGGAGGATGAGTTTGAGAAACAAATGAGGTCTTGCGTTTCCTCTGCATCGGCACTTCCTGCTCCATCACTGAACCTCGCCTGGAGCCACAGCTGTCACGCAGGTGGTCTGCCTTCTCCCAAAGACAGCAGGTGCCCGGAGAACCAGCTGGAACGGGGTGCATGGCCCAGGGCCTCAGGGCACCAAAGTGGCAAAAACGGCAGCCGCCGGGCAGGCTGAGCTGGCATTTCTGACCTTTGTGGAGAGAGGGCGTCCTTAAAGGGACAGCGGGCTCTTTTCTTCCCTGGTGGCCGGCTGCCAGCTCAGATGCCAGGGATCTGAAGAAGCCATTGTTCTGGCGACAGGAGATGGGGGCCCAGGCCGCCCAGTCCTTTCTCCCTTTCCCGTCCCCCACCGCGTGTGCCCCTCTGATGTGCGGCTTGTTGAGGACCAAGGGACGGCGAGCTCCCTTCAGTGCCCTCACCTGCTCCACCGTCTGAATGCGGCCTGTCATCTGCTCCCCTTCCCTGGGGCCGACGTGGGCGCCACTGAGGGGCCCAGGGCACCGTGTCCTCGTCCCAGCTGAGCCGAGTGAGGTGGCGGGGCTAGTTCTGCCCACGGGCCTTTTGTGAGCCACCTGCATTGGCCTGGTCTTAAGCGCCTGTTAAAACTGCAGGTTCTTGGTTCCAATTCCAGAACTTCCGGGACCCCGGAATCTGAATATCCACGCGCACGCTGTTGTTTGAGAACCGCTAACTTCATTAGCAAGCTCCACACCTGCCTGGCCCTCAGGACCATGTGGGAACACACTGAATCAGAGTATCTGCATGAGGCCCACGGGCTGAAGCAAGGCTGCTTCTCTTTAATGGTTAAGGGTGGATATCCTGGAGGTGACCCACTGGCCTTGACTCTGGGGCCCACCAGCTATTATCTCTGTGATCTTGGGTAAGTTTCTCAACCTCCGTGTGCTTTGGTTTTCTCACCTGTGAAAATAGGGGCGGTTTCGAACCTATTGTACAGGGTGGCTAAAAGGATGAAAGGAATGATATTTGCAAAAATGGTGATGGTGGTTCAGTCACTAACTCCTGTCCAATTCGTTGCAACCCCACGGATTGTAGCTCTCCAGACTCCTCTGCTCATGGAATTTCCCAGGCAAGAATACTGGAGTGGGTTGCCATTCCCTTCTCCAGAGGATCTTCCTGACCCAGCGATTGAACCCGTTTCTTCTGCATTGTCCCCTGCATCGCAGGCGGATTCTTTACCACTGAGCCACCAGGAAGCCCATTTCTAAAGAGAGCACAGCAAAACTAGCACATCCGTATAGTAGACTTTTTTGTGAAATCTTTCCTTTTGGTAAACTGGTTATCCAAGTTTCATACAGGAGATTGTGATAGTCTTTTAGTGGTGGCGTGCCCTGGCTAAAGCTGGCCTAGGGGAGGGGAGCCGTATATGCTTTTGTAAATGACCAGCAATTCTCAGGTGCATCTGTGTGACTCGCTCTGAGAAGGTGGCCCTGCCAACTCCTCTCACTGTCCCTTGGCCAGTAGAGTGAAGAGAAAAATCCTGGCCTGATTTCTACCTCTGGGCGAAGTGATGCTGCTGAGTACTGGAACACTGGCACAGGAAGGCCAGAAGCCACATGTGTAAGGCTGACTGACCTCTTCAGAGGGAATTGAAGGAGGAGAAAACAAGCTGCAGGCCAGAAATAGCTAGACATAAATACAAGGTATGCTAATTACTACCCACACCCAGCACCAGGCCCTGAGTTAAATGGAACCCTCTGCAGAGCCTTCCTGACCTCAAGGAGGGAGCCAGACACACGCACACAAGCATCCGTGGGAGATCGGGGGTGTGTGTAATTGGGGTGTGTGGGTGGCCCCACCCTCAGGAGCAGAGCGCTAGGGAGCCAGAATGGACCGTTCAGCATGCATCCAAGATTTTATTATAACTTTCTGGTTTTGCTCAACCCTTACTTTTCTGAAAACGATTCTGTTGGACTTCATTTTTCCATGTTTAGTATCCAGCTCAAGGCTTCTTTTTCTTCCTGTGCTCTTTAATTTCTCTTTGCATTCATTACCCAGGAGTCACATTTATCTGACTGCTTATGGGCCTGGCATGCGGTTGAAGGAGGGTGGGAGAGAGACACCCAACCTGGCAGGATTGAGCGGTTGCTTTCTACCTTGCGCCACCCCCAGCCCACACCCGCACCGTCCCAGGGAGTTCTGGGAAATAACCAAGGCTGGACAAAAGGCCATTGGTCTAGTAGAGAATTCTAATGCTGTACACCCAGGCGGTGGTATTTTATAGATCCTAATACAAAGGTTTTTGGTGAGTCAAATGCTAGATTATTTAGAAGAAAACAAGCCAGTCTCCCGGGCACGTCTCATGGATGTTTTCCATCTTGATCACAAATGTCAGCATACAGGGAACCCAGCAGTGGGCAGAGCTTTCCTATTGCCCACTCACTCCCACTTGAGCATATTTCTCAAGGTTTCCAGGAAGCTTCACAGGCGCATTTCTGTTCTTGGTGGGGATTCTGGTACCTCCAGTGACTCTGAGACCCGCAGTGATGGGCAGGAGGTGGGGCTCGGGGGATTGTGGGAGACATATTATCAACCTCTCCTGAGAGAAGGATTTGGCCACCTGCCCCATTAGTTAACAAGATTGACTCATTTTGGAGGCTTATGGAAATGATCCTTTGGTTTCTTTTTCTTCTCTTCCGGGGAAGCTGCAGAGGAAATCAGTGCTTTGGGTGAAAAATCGGGCTGAGTGAGATCAAAAGACCTTCTGCTTTGGAGATTCTTGGAGTCTGTGGTTATGTCTCTGGCCCCTATAAGAGAGAGGAGACCCTCCCTCTCAATCTGGAGAAGTATCTATAGAATAAGAGCAGATGGAGATTCCCTACTGGTCTCCAGGATGAAATCAGAAGGCCCCGTGCTCATCCCTACCCTGTAGGCTCACTGGGTGTCATCTGTGACGGGACATTGCTCAGCCTCAGATGATGTCTCAGAGTTGGGAGTTTTCATAAGATCGTCTGGACCAACCTGGAGGTCAGGATGTGAAATGAACCTCTTGCCTGGAAGCATACCCTCTACTCTACGAAAGCTCCCTATTCCTTCAAACCCAGTTATGCAATCTGATAACTTCTCTCTAGAAACACAAAACATGGGACTCTTCTCTCCTTTGGATTTTTCTCTCTCTTCCTTTTGTCAAATATTTCCTGTCCTGCTTGCTTTAAGGCATGTCTCCTTTAGTCTAAACATTCCTGGTTACTCTACACTTTGTCATAGGGGTGGCTGTTCAGACCCACACTGTCTTATTTATCTTATCTGAACAATGGACCTTGTAAAGAGGGGTCCTCTTTCTAGGTATTATTTGCAGGGGTTATTACCTCCCTTCACTTGCTTCTGTGGATGAAGCCCAGGTGTATTGTAGTTACTCTTACGTGCATACTGTCCATGCTAAGTCGCTTCAGTCTGGTCCAACTCTTTGTGACCCCATGGGCTGTAGCCGCCGGGCTCCTCTGTCCATGGGGTGCTCCAGGCAAGAATACTGGAGTAGGCTGCTGTACCCTCCTCTAAGGGATCTTCCTGACCCAGGGACCGAACCCGTGTCTCCAGAGTTCCTCTCACAGCCACTTTGTATTGGGTTGGCCAAAAATGTTCGTTCAGGTTTTCCTGTAACATCCGAATGAACATTTTGGCCAACCCAGTTGTTTTGGTCCATGCTGAGCATTGTGATCTCCGCCCACTCTACTTGTATATTCTTCGGCCTTTTGTAGAAAAAGGCTCTTACCATATGTCAGGGCTTATTCTGCAGTACGCCTGACATCAAGGACTCTCCAGCACCTGGGGTGCATGGCTGAATGAATAACAGCGTGTGGATCGTGAGAAAGGAAGCTAGTGCTGGTTGGATTTGATTTTGATTGGATCACGTGGTAACGCCAGGAGGTCACAGCATATGCCCGTGTGGTGAGTCAGCATCCCCAGCTTGCCCCATGGCTGCTCACTTTCTTAGTTCGGTCCCTACCTGTTCCTTTCCAGCTCTCATCAGGTCAAGGCCAGGTCCGAACTCTTTAATAAGGCTTGGCTCCCAGCTGCCGGGCACAGCCGCCCTCATGGCGTTTCAGCTCTTCTTCTCTGGAGAGATAGGAGATGCAGGGGAAGGGAGCCGAGAGGCAGGTGATTTGAGGCAATGATGTGTTCAGAAGAGACAGAGTATAGAGAGAACAGACCCCATGGCCGGTCACGGGCCCTGGCTGTTCTGGTCAGCCTTGCTGCCTTGTTCTGCTTCAGTCTGTGGCCACAGGACTCTTTTTTTTTTTTTCTCTTGGAAATTATTAGCACTTGGAGATGTGTGAGGGTAAAGAATGGTCATGGGCCTCTAGAACAGGAAATAATTTAAGGGGTCATCTAGAACAACCCCTTCTTTAAAAAAAAATTATTCATTTATTTATTTATTTGGCTGCATTGGATCTTAGCTGTGGCCCACGGCCTTAGTTGCTCCAAGGCATGGAGGAATTGGGATCGGACCCGTGTCTCCTGCATTGGAAGGTGGATTCTTAACCACTGGAGCACCAGGGAAGTCCCTAGACCAACCACTTCTTATAACAATTTGGGAAACTGAGTCCTGGAGAAAAGGTAGGATGCACTGAAGGTGTGTCCTCTGGGCGCCTGTGCCTTTTGAAGGAGGGTGCTGTCTTATAAAGTGAGTTTGGGGATTGGGGCTGGTCAGTAACTCCTCCCTTAGCCTGCATCGTCCTCAGTGAGAGTCAAGTATATTCTGTGTCCATAACCAGGAGGAGGCCTGTCTTGGGAACAGTGGCCAAAAGGGCAGCCCAAGTGCTGCCCTTGGGGAGGGTGGCCTAGCAGACTGGCTGCCAGGGCTGGATGTGTATGGAGAAGTGGACACTGAGAAAAGATGTCCACAGATGTGAGCAACTCACATCATCGGGGATCCCAGGCAGGGTCTTGAAGCCCCACAGAGCAGCTTGGACAGACCTGCAGAAGCTAGACTGGATGGAGGTGGCACTTCCAGGGTCCAAGGAAAGGGAGGCGACGAGTTCTAGGCGCCTCTGTGAGAGCCCGCTCAGTTCCCCTCCGGAAGTTCCCCTCCGGAGAGTCTGCAGTGAATTCAAGAGGAGCTGGGGCGTGACCGGTGAGCTCTTGAGCTTTCTCTCTACTTGGCTCTTCTGTCCCAATTCCACTGACCAACCAAACTCCTGAGACACGACGTGTGGAGTGGGGCCAGGAGGCAACTGCAGCCTCCCTGGCACACACCAGGGACCTCAAGCTGGGGCAGGGTCGTTGTTGTGACTAGGATCCTTCCAACTCGTCACCATCCCCCCACACCCCCACACACACCCTGCCCCAGCCCAGAGCTCCTCCCGTCTCTTCCCTACCGCTCCAGTGCTGTGCAGACGCCTAACCATGGTGTGAGCTCTTAGCTGCCAAAGCTGGCTGGTTCTCTCTAGGTTAAAGGAAGAGTGGGCGGTGGGGAGAGGGAGACGGAGGGCTGGTCATGCGACTTTAGCCTTAGGCCAGCGGCCAGAAGGACTCGAGATCTGTCCTTAAGTACCACGTGTCAACATCTTAACTGGGGCACCAGCGAACAGGCGTCCCTCTCTAAAACCTTAATCCAGGATTAAGGAGAGGTCAGTTACCTCCACAAAGAGGTGGTTTGGAAGGGGGCTTAGTCTCCCCAGAGGCGGACAGAGGTAGAAACCATAGCATGGGCTTCCACTTGTCCCAAGTGGTCAGGTCTCTCTCTCTCTCTCTCTCTCTCTCTCTCTCTCTCTCTCTCTCTCTCTCAATTCTAGACTGGTACTGAATTCTTGAGCCTGAAATTTGGCATTTTTCTTAAATTTCAGGGGACAGTCCTGTGACAGGACTATGACCTTCCTACTTGCACATTCCTTCATAGTAGTTGGTGTGTGTCTTAGGTTGAAAAGAGACCTTGGAAGAGACATAGAGACAGATTTTCCTGCAGGAGGTTTATTGGAAAGTGCTCTTGGGAACAAGCCTGTAAGTGGGTGAGGGGATCGGGATTGGATAGATGGAGAAGTTCAAGACTGACGCACTTGGGCCAGTCCCGGGCGGCCCAGGCTCTGGTTCTGGATGCCCCTACCGAATTATCCCAAACCAAGGCAAAGGGACAGGTTTCTGTATCCTGCCAATGGACCAGCCGTTTGGTTCTGTCTGTTCTCAGGGAGGCTTCCCTGGTGACTCAGTGGTAGAGAAGCAGCCTGCCAAGCAGGAGATGAGGGTTCAGTCTCTGGGTCAGGAAGATCCCCTGAAGGAGGGCACAGCAACACACTCCAGTATTCTTGCCTAGGAAATTCCATGGACAGAGGAACCTGACGAGCTACAATTCATAGGGTTGCAAAGAGTCAGACACAACTGAACAACTGAGCACATTCTTAGGAAGGAGGCACCCTCTTCCTTAAGCCTTCTCAAGGGCAGGGCCCCTGGAGGAGCTCAGGTATGACCCATCGGCAGCGCTTCCTGCAGGCAGGCAGCCAGGAAATGAGTGCCTGGGTCTGAAAGGGAAGCCTCGTGCAGATAATCACCGCACTGTGGTGTTCTTATATGTGTCTCGTAGTCGAGGACGTTGCACTTGGCCTTAAGTCTCTTCTTCCTCATAATCGCTTCTTATAGAGCCAGGTACATTATTATTTAATCCTCTTCCACGTTAACCCTGGGGTTTGTGGGCAAGTTAAACAACTTTCATTTGCATAATCAAATAATTAGCTTATCTCTGTGCCTGTGTTTTGAAGGTCTCCAACCCCACTTACAGCCACCCTCCTGGCAGTTTCTTCTTCATGGGCCTTCCTGCTTGGGCAGTTCGGTTCTCCAGGAAAGAGGACACCTTGCCTTAGAATGGTCCCTCTTCTGTGAGACCAGGTCCTTCCCCTGAGTTGCCGATCAGATGTGTCGGCCTCCTCACTTTTTCTACTTTCACTTCCCAATGCTTCCTGGGATCCACACAGACTCTTCTTACCAACTGCTTCCCATTGAATCATGATCATAGATTATCTTCATTGGCCTCAATCCCATTTTTTGTCTCCCCAGGAATCAACTCCAGTTCCTTGCCCCCAGTCCTTTCCACATGCGAGGTGTAATGTGGGGGTCTGGGCTTTCTTTCTCTCTGGGGCAGGACACAAGGACTGTTCTCGTGTGTAGATTTTTGCCATGGCCACCGAGCATCCACTCTAATTCTGAAGATTCTAAAAAGATAGGGGAAAATGTCTTGGTTCAAAAAAAAAAAGTTTGACTTTTGGAAAATACAGATCACTATTCTTTCAGAAGAATGTTTGTACTACATTAAAAGTGAATTAAGATTAAAATTTTATACACCAGTGATTCTTAAACTTTGCTGCACATCAGGATCATTAGAAAATACAGAAGCCCAGCTCTAACCCCCCAGACTCGCTGATTTAATTGGTACACGCTGGGACTGGGCATTGGGGTATGTAAAAAATACAGGGTGTAGTAAAGTTTGGGAGTCACTGGTATAGACCATTCTGTGGATTTATATTTGATCCTGGCTGAAAATCTAGGACTGATGGTCAGGATCATTTAGAAAAGAAGACAGTGATACTCAGGAGTCAGTTATTTTATTTGGATAGAGTTACAAGAAAATTGGTGGCACCTTGGTGAAGAATCCACCTGCCACTGTAGGAGACAGGGGTTCAATCCCTGGGTCGGGAAGATCCCCTTGGAGAAGGAAATAGCAATCCACTTCAGTGTTCTTGCCTGGAGAATCCCGTTGACAGAGGAGCCTGGCAGGCTACAGTTCATGGGGTCACAAAGAGCTGGACACCACTGAGAGACTGAGCACACACCTAAGAAAATTGGTAGTATCAGCAGGCATGGCAACATGCGCTGTGACTAATACGTAGAGGGAGCCCCTCCCCAGAAAGCTCTCTTCCCAGTGGGCCAGGGGATGGATCTTTCTGTCCTACTCGAGTGCGTTTGACTCTCGGGAAAGCTTGTATCCTGCTGAAGTCTACCTAACCAGTGAGCACGGTTTTAGTGGAGGTGTTGGTGTACGGTAGGGTGTGAGTGGTGCTGGATCTATCTGAATCCTCATCCCTCTGTCCCCACCCTTCTGGCCATTTCTTGCTTCAGGTTTTAATTATGTAGACATCACTGTCCCTCATGTGAGAGATGCAGTATTCATGAGAGGTCTTGGGTTACAGCTGGGTCACAGGCAATCCATCTACTCATTCAGAACCCCCAACCCAGCTTCCCTGGATTAAAGTCTGGGTTTGGGACCTCAGGGAGGGCAGAGTGGGGACCTGTGAATCATCCGTTCTCCCACATTAATGGTTCATAAAACACGGACAAGCATTAATTCCAAAAGAGATATTTAATAGGGTCTCCTGGGTATTTGATGACCAGGGTACACCACGTCTTTTACACTAAGAGGCTGACTTAAAAGACCTTTAATGGTACCCCCTCATATTTTGAATTCTTCAGAGATATGTGGACCTCTCCAGCTAACAATTTAATTTCTTTTTCTCTTCCAAACTTTGTGGAAGACTGTTGTGTTTCTATGTCCCACTTGTGCTTCCTTGACCCCCTTTCTCTCTGACTGCAGCCAACTGATAGCAGCTTGGCCAAGAATGGACTGTGGGGTCAGAAACTCTGGTCTCTCTTTCTGCTGTGTAATCCAGGGAAATTATTTAATCTCTGAGATACCTCAGTTTCCTCATCTGTAAAGGAGAGTTGATGTGAGGATTAAATGAGGGAGTACACATTAAATGTATAAAAACGATTTGGCTCATAGAATGCCCTAGAGCCATGGTCCCCAACATTTTTGATGCCAGGGACCGGTTTCACAGAAAACAGCTTTTCCACGGACAGGTGCAGGGGAGGGGCATGGGGGGGGGATGGTTTGGGGATGATTTAAGGGCATTCAAGCTGGTCCGAGGACCATGGTGTTTACAATTAATTGATCACAGCCAGTTACTGATATCTGGGACTTCCCACGTGGCACTAGTGGTAAAGAACCCGCCTGCTAATGCAGGAGCCATAAGAGACACGGGTTCAATTCCTGGGTCAGGAAGATCCCCTGGAGGAGGGCACAGCAACCCACTCCAGTATTCTTGCCTGAAGAATCCCATGGACAGAGGAGCCTGGTGGGCTACAGTCCACGGGGTCTCAAAGAGTTGGACACGACTGACACAGTTTATCACAGCAGAAGTCCATTACATTTATTGTATACTTTGGGTGTATTATTGTTAAAATATCAGCTCCACATCAGATCATCGGGCATTAGATCCCGGAGGCTGACGACCCCTGCTCTATAAGCTTTTAGCCATTTTATTATTACTGACAAGGGCAGTGTCTTATTCCTCTGAGCTGCTGTGTGCTCATCCCTATAGAGCAGTGAGAAGTCAGGAGACTGAGACCACACCAATATGGTAAACAGGGAAAATTCAATATGAAGAATCATTAATGGGTAAATGAGTAGAGCAGACTCTAAAGAATGCAGGAATAACAGAGGTAGGGAGCAGTCATGGCCTCTAGGAATGAGGCAGAACACCCAACAAGGGAACAGTTTGTAAGTGTGCCCCCAACATAGGAGTACGATTCAGAGCTCTTTGGATGGGTGTGGCTGTCACCCAGTATATGGCACAGAAAGTTCCTGAGAGACTGCAGGCTGGGGTGCCAGGGAGGCTCACAGGCTGGCTGGCAAAGTGGGTATAGATCCCGCATCACAAGGTGAGGCAAAGAAGGGTGGATTTGGAGCTGAGGAGCAATAAATGGACACCTCGCCTAAGTAGGAAGAATAGAACTTACCTTGCAGGGTTGTGTTGAGGACTAAACGCAGTGCTGCTGCTGCTAAGCAATTATGATTAAATGCAGGGAACTTAAAAGTGCCTTTTCTTTAGTAAGGGGTTTATTTATGGAAGTAGCATGGTGTGGTTTGAAAACGTTGATTTTAGAAATATTTCTGTGATCTTGGGTAAGGATGGGTTTCTGTACTCAGTTTCTTCATCTGTTTGATTAAAGTTTCATAAGAAAATATATAATAAAATAAAATATGTGACCAGTGCATGGTCAATTCTCAGTAAACATTATAGATCTTTGTTCCTTTTCCTTCTTTGACTTACCCCCACACATTTCAGAATCTCCTAGATGTTTATGCTTTGGAAAAGCACGCGTGCTTTAGATGATAAGAGTCAGGCTCCCTTTAGCCTATCACTCCCCGTAATTAATGGGCTTCCGGTGGATGGGGAGCGCTAGTGAATCCACCTGCCAATGCAGGAGCTGCAGGTTCAATCCCTGGGTCGGGAAGATCCCCTGGAGGAGGAAATGGCAACCGCAACCCGTTCCAGTATTCTTGCCTGGAAAATTCCACGGACAGAGGAGCCTGGCGGGCTACAGTCCATAGGATCGAAGAGAGTCAGACACGACTCAAGGGACTGAGCATGCATGCATGGCCCATTATTCAACAAATTCAGATTTAGTTAAAATCTTTGAAGTGTTTGCTATGTTAAAAACTCTTTTGTTTTCCTTGGGGGTGGGCGTAGGATTCAGAGATAAGACCTTATCTTTATCATCCCTACCTTCCATTCTTATCCGAAACAGCACTTGAGATGAACAAGATACCGTGGAGGCACCGACCTTTTTATAGCATGTGATTGAATGGGACTGGATTGAATGGAACCACTTGGTTCAGTTGGATTTGCAGATGCCTTAACTTCTTTTTCTTCCCCCGATCCCTCCAGGGTGCTCTCTGGAAAGTGCTTTTGATGCTGCACAAGGCTCTCAGAAACCGATTTTCCTTTCAAAAATAGAAACTCATGTGAGTTTTCCATATCTCTGAGGGAAAGGTTTAATTCAGAAAAAGATACCTTACTCTCTCCTCAGTGTCCTAAATTCATTTACAAAAAAGCAGTTTGGGAATTTAGGCAGCAAATTGTTCAGCCCTTGAAATGTGGAGATTTGAGTCAGGGGCAGGAATGCCATCTGGGGAAGCCCGGTCAGCTTTGTCCAGGTCACTGCCAACTCTCTGAGGTTCAGCTGGCCTCTTTGGAGGTTGCACTGTGACTTGAGGAAGGATGAGCACAGCACTGCAAATCTGTAAACACCATGAGTATGAAAAGGCCCCTTCCCGCCTCATGGCAAGTCAGTAGCCTTCTATTCATACACAATTAATGGTTGAGAATAGGACTCGACCAAGGGGGCCTAGGTTTCAGAAACATGCTCTAATGTTCATTAACCTTATACTGTTGTTCAGTTGCTAAGTTGTGTCTGACTCTTCGTGACCCCATGGCTCCTCTGTCCTCCACTGTCTCCTTGAGTTGCTCAGATTCATGTGCATTGAGTCGGTGATGCTATCTAACCATCTCATTCTCTGTCACCCTCTTCTTTTGTCTTCAGTCTTTCCCAGCATCGGGGTCTTTTCCAATGACTTGGCTCTTCACACACTTAGCCAGAGTATTGGAGCTTCAGCATCAGTCCCTCTAATGAGTATTCAGGGTTGATTTCCTTTAGGATTGACTGGTTTGATCTCCTTGCAGTCCAAGGGACTCTCAAGAGTTTTCTCCAAAAACACAGAAAGCATCAGCTCTTCAGTGCTCAGCCGTCTCTACAGTCCAACCCTTACATGACTACTGGAAAAACCATAGCTTTGACTAGACTTTTGTCTGATCTCTGCATCTGCCTTTTTAACCCACTGCTGTTGATCTGAATCATGTAGATACTAACACTGTTGAGCTATGCAGAGCTCTTTCAGAAGAAAGGTGAAATCTCTGCATTTCATAGTGGAAGAAGCAAAGTCTCCAGGAAGTATGATTTGTCCAGAGTCACATAGTGAATAGAGAAGGTAAGACCAGGGTGTGGGCAGCTTGGCCTCACTAGCCCTTTTGTTGCCTATCTTAATGGAGGATGGGACAGTCAGTGCAAAGATACTTACTGATACTTCTGTTGTACCCAGTACTCCTACGTGTTGGAGGGACATGAAAGAAGTCGCCTACAAGCTTAGGGATATAAAACCAACAGCATGACCAACAAAAGCTACAATTAAATTCTATATTCTGTACTACAGTTATAAGCTCAGAGGTGGGGGACATAACCAGCCTCCTTGTACCTTTATTCTATCATTTTTTTTCAACCATGTACAAGAGGACATATACCTATTTTTGGCTTTTGCAGATGAAGAAAATGAGTCTGAGAAGAGGGTAGCTGGGCAACCAACAGTCACAGAGCCAGAAAGCAGCAAAACATAGCTCTGAATGCAGACTGGACCCCAGAGTCTGAGATCTTTTTCTAGAGTAACAGAAGGGGAGGTAGGTAGGTGGTCAGCATTTCAGAAAAAGCCGGACTTGACCAGACAAGTGCAGGCGGGTAGAACTGGGGCAGTACTTGCGGCCCAGGGCATTGCCAGCACACCTTTCTTTGGCACTGAAATTCCTCTAGGTAAATGAGGTGGGGGCCAGACAGTGCAAACCTAGGTGCTTCCTAGACACTGTGAGGCTGCTGTTCTCTCGACAGGTTGCAGGTACAAACAATCCCGGAAGGACCTTTCTTGATGAGCTGATAGGGCTTGGCAGTCCCAGAATGAGACTTTTTGCCAACAGATGCCCAACAAGTATTGAGTCTGGTGAGGACACAGGTGGCATCGATGGATCATAATTATTACTCACCTTCAGCATGTTATCCTGTGCAGCTGCAGCAGGCAAACCAAACTCTGCCCTTTAGGGACACCTGAAGAATGACAATGCATAAACCAATCCTTTGCTACTCAAAAGTGTGGTCCATGAAATAGCAACATGGACATCACCTGGGAGTTTGTTATAACAGTCGACTCTTGGGCCCTCCCCTAGACTTAGTACATCAAAATCTGTGGTTTAAGAAGATCCTTAAAGTTTGAGAAACAGTGAGCTGTCACCATTGCTTTTGATGTTTGTTTTGGTCCAGATTTTGGATCCCTTTGCTCCTCCCCTCAAAAAATACTGGTGGTACTCTGAATTCTGACAGTCATCCTTGGGGTTTTATGGGATTTCAAGTCAGGTGGTCTGGATTCCCAGCTCAGCCTTTGTTGCCATGGGACCTCCCACCTTTCCAGGGCTCAGCATCCTTTTGTTAGCTGTGATCCTAACAAAGCCTTTGTAGGTGATTCTTGTGGAAATCAAATGAATTAATGTGAATGAAAGTGCTTTGTAAGTCATAAATGACTTTCACAGTATTCCATTAAAGTCATTTTGAATAGAATACCTCTCATCCGAAAGAATATTCATCTGGACTGTTTCTGTACCAGTGCTGCATTCCGGTGAATGTTGTTTTGTCACTCAATTGTGTCCAGCTCTTCGTGACCCCATGGACTGTAGGCCACCAGGCTCCTCTGTCCACGGAATTCTCCAGGCAAGAATACTAGAGTGGGTTTCTTCTCTGCGGGATCTTCTCAACCCAGGGATTGAACCCATATCTCCTGCATTGGCAGACGGATTCTTTACCACTGAGCCACCAGGGAAGCCCCATTCCAGTGAATGGACAGGAGAAAAAAAATTTTTTTTTCTTGGAGGTGCCGCTTAGAGTTTGAGATGACCATGCTTTGTCGTGGATGTAATTGTTTTACTTGTTAAGGCTCTGACCCACAGGTATCACGGCCTGCTGCCTTGGAAGTCCGGGGTAGGCTTCCCTGAAGAGTCCCGGTCATTTTCTGTGGTCTCCAATGCCGCCGCTTTCCCTTCCTCTGTTCCCAAGGCTCAGGCAATAAGCGCAGCTGTCATCCTTGGAAAGATGCAAGGCTCTATTTTGAGCCAGGCACTTGTGTTTTGATTTAGTATCACCTCCTTGATACAGGTTGACCTAATAGGCAACACCTGGGAAATAATTGGTGGCAGCAAAGGGAGCAGAATCTCTCGGGAGCATCATCTGGTGTTTTGTCAGATTGGGGGATGGAGAGGAAATAACGGCGCTCGCCGCCCCAGCGGCTCGGTCCTCCAGGGCGGCATGAATAATTGAGAGCGAGCAAGCTGACTGCACCGAAGAGTTGCTTATGTAAAGCGGCAGGCGGCGGCGGCGGCGGGGTGTGCGCGCGCGTGTCTGCGTGCGTGTGTGCGAGTGTGTCCGCGCGCCGGAGGGGTGCGTGGCTGAGTGTGTCTGTGCGCTGTGCGCGTGCGTGCAGGATCCGGGAACAGCTGTCTTGGGAGGGAGTCCGAGGGAGAGAGAGAAAAGGAGTGAGGGCTGGGAGAGAGGGGCTCGGCGGTGTTCTGGTTCGACTGCAAGACCACGCCAAATACCGGCCGCAGGGGAGGGAGGGGGGTAGAAATTGACGGGGAGTCATGCTTACCATTCCAGAGCGGTTGGCAACAGCAGAGAAAGGAAGCTCCCCCAGCTTGTGAGCGCCCTGCCCCCCGCCGTTAGCCACAGGGCCGTGGGATGGTCATGGAGGTGCGTGCCCTCCGGCGCCCCCAGGGCCCCCGCTCCCCGCCCCCGCCCCCCACTGCCCAGTGCATGATTGAATGAGCTCTGCACTGTGCTCCACTACCTTCCCAATGGCTGCCAGGTTAGTGCTCACTCTTGCTGACGCTTGTGTGTGCATGTATGTATATGTCAGTCCATCTTTGTTTCCTCCGCGCATTTTTTTTTTTTTTGGAAGGGGGGCCTATGCCCAGGGGTCGGATGGGGGCCCCGGGGGCTGGAGCAAGGGCCTGTCTCTCTGGCTGCCGAGCTGTTTCCAGCTGGCGCAGGCCACCGGAACCGCCGAGAACACAGACCTTTCCAGGCACAGTAAATCCGGAGTCCATGTTGTTTGCTTCTGTTCTGTGTTGGGGGGATCCAAAAGCAGCCGGGGTGACATCATGCTACAGAGATGCCTCATTCTTTTTCCTCCCTGGCTCTTTTCTCTCCCCCTTCCTCACCTTCCTCAGGGCAGCACTGCCTGAGCTGAGCCGTAGAGCCGGGAGGGGTGGGCCCAGGGCGGCTGGAGGGAGGGGTGGGGTTCAGGCTGATGGAGTCCCCTTGGCCATAGAGACTTATTCAAGGGCCTGTAACTTGGAGAAAAAAGGGCAGAGGATTGCATTCTGGGGCGACCAGGCCGGAGCTTCTGGGGGAGGTGTGGACAGGCCATGTGCTCCTCCAGGTCTCCACCCACTGACTTAACTCTGGGGTGCCCCTGGTGGGGGAGAGGTGACCAGAGCAGAGGTGAGGCCACCTTCTCACAGACAGATACTGCTTCTTTGATGGATGGCTCTGGCTAACGGGAGGAGAGGATGAGAGGGCAAGTTGATAGCTCCAGTCTCAGGGAAATAAAGGGATTTGTTTATTCTTTGGCTTAGCCGGCATTTGGCTCAGAGATTTGCCATGTGTTTTCAGAAAATAGATACCCAGTGGCTGGGCCTTACTCCCCCACACCTCCTTGCATTGTTAGTTATTTGCTTGATTTAGGCAAGTGGAGGGTGGGGGAGGATTTGAAGCTCTGTCTCCTCGGAGACTCAGCCAGGCGCTTAGCCAGGGCTGGGGGGAAGGGATCTTCGCTTCTTTACCTTCTGTGACACTTCGCAGCAAACTGCTTCTGTGGACACCCCCTGGCTCCTCCGCTTCCCACCTCCCTCTCCCGGCTAGCCTGGAGGTGGGCATGCCTTCCTCCTTTGCCTTGGATAGTACTCTGTGGGTTGGAGAAGTTTAGGACCTGGGTGGAAGGAGCTGGCCTTGAAGGAAAGGGGGAGAAAGGGGTGTTTCAGGGAGCTGCCGTGGCAGGAGTATGTCAGTGTTGAGGCCATGGACAGTGGTACCCCACTGGGAGAGAATGAAGGAGTGGGAGCTTCTGTCATCCTACCTGGGAGAAAAGCTCCTCCTGTTCCTGGCCCTACAAATGTTCTGTGCAGGCAAGAGCCAACTTGCAGCCCCTTTCCTCAGCCTTGGAGTTGTCAAGCACAGGTGCCTTATTGGCGGGTCACAGACACACCCTCCTCCCCAGCTTGACAGAGGAGAGGCAGACGCACCGCACTGATCTTTCAAGGTCACACACTGTTCGGCCAGGGGTTGCCAGCTGTTTCTGTAAGACGCAGAGCATAGATACTTTAGGCATTGTGACCCAGGCCGTCTCCGTTGCGATGACTCAACACTACTTTGTACAGCAGAAGCAGCCACAGACATAGAAGGACAAACGCACATGGCTGTGTTCCCAATAAAACCTCATTTATGGACTCTGAAATTTCCATTTCATACAATTTTCACACATCACAAGATAGGCTTTTTACCCCCAACCGTTTAAAGATGTTAAGAACCATTTTTAGCTCGTGGGTCACACAAAATGGGTGTTGGGCTGGATTTGGCCCTTGGGTCATAATTTGCTGACCTGTGAATTAGTCCTGATTAGAATGGCCTGATGATCACCTGAGACCTCCCTGAGAAAGTGTGAAAGACGTGAGCGGCCTTCACCTTGCTCATGTTTGCACACACACACATCCTTCTATATGGTGACAGACAGAGGGCTGAATGAATTCACTTTTCCTAGTGACCTCAGATGGAAGCTCACTGTTCTGCTCTTGGCCAGCCAGGTGAAACCTCAGCTTTTCTGCAAGTCAGGCAGTTAGGGTCCAAGGAGCAAGTGTTTGGACTGGAAGGAGGAAAGCATTTGCACTTGAGAGCATTGCTGTGGTTCCGTATCTGTCCTGGAGATGCTCATATAAAGGTTCAGAATTGGAATATAACCTGAGTTGGGCTGAGAGCTGAGTGGATTCTTCATCATTCCACCAGAACTTGAGTTTGTCCAGGAGGGGGAAGGAATGGTGGGCGCGGGGAGTATCTCTTGTAGGGATACAAGCATACTTTGTGCATCCAGGCACTCTCTGTAGCCCCAAGGCTGTAGCCAGAGATATGTAAGAGACCAGTGACTAATTCTAGATTCCTCTGATTCAGAAGATGACTCCAAAAATATATGTTTGCAGTCTCATTTCCAGAGCACATGGAGTGATGGTTCTGCTCTATTCTGAGCTCATCAGAAAACTTATTTGCTGTTCTACAACCGTGTCTGGGCTCCATAGTTAAAGGGGGATTGAGGAACTGGAATTCATTTAGAGGAGAGTGAACCCCTTGGCTGAGGGGTAGGCTGGAGAGACTAGCAAGTCTGAAGGAGAAAAGGCTGAGGGAGCACAAAAGCCACTTTAAAAGTGCATTTGGAAGAGAAATGTGATTTATTCTACACCTGCCAAGGGGGCAGATATGTGGGACCTTTGGTGGGAAGCCACAGGAAACAGATTGAGCTTAAAATAAGAACAGTTGTCCAAAGGTGAAATGAGCTACATCATCAGTTAATTCTCTCCCTGTCACTTGAGGTAGACTGTAAACAAAGATTAGGTGGAGATGTAGGAGAAATGATTTTAAACTTCTAAAAATAGGTTTGAGGCCTTAGATGCATTCTATCCAAGGAGGGAGAATAGGAACAGAGGTGGTGCTGTAGTTAATGAACCGACCTCAAGTCTGGGAAAGCTGGAATAAAAGAAAATGGCGTTGAGTGCATTATAACAAGGTTTTTTGTTTTTTTTTTTAATCACAAAGAACTTCCTGATGGTTGCAGGAGACAATGAGAAGGATCATAGAGGAAAGCCCTGGAATTTTGTACTCTGAATATATTTTATTTTAAAGAAGGCTACTGATAAGAGCGGACATTCATCCCTCAGTTTCTATGTTCTTTAAAAATTTTTTAAATTGGGATTTCTTGACAGTCCAATGATCAAGACTCTGTACTTCCACTGCCATGGCCCAGGTTTGATTCCTGGTCAAGGAGCCAAGATCTTGCAAGCCATGTGGCTCAGCCAAAAAAAAAAAAATTTTTTTTATTAAAATTTTGTGTGCTTAAAACTTTTTATTGAAGTATAATATACACACACATATATGCAGAAAATTGCACATATCACAAGCATAGAGCTTGATAAATTTTTGCAAACTAAATACACCTGTGTAACCAGCACCAGCTCAAGATATATTTTACTTAAGATTTTTTTAATGTGGACCCTTTTTAAAGTCTTTGTTGAATCTGTTACAACATTGCTTCTGTTGTTTATGTTTTTGTTTTTGGGGCCATGAAGCCTCTGAGATCTTAGCTCCCTGAGCAGGGATCGAACCTGTGCCCCCTGCGTTGGAAGGCGAAGTCCTCATCATTGGACCACCAGGCAAGACCCAGGATACAAAGCTACTGTGAACATCTGGGAAGCCCCTCCCACTCCCCTTCTGAATATATTTATATGAGGGTACAGCCTCTCTGGGTGACATAGATGTCTGCCAGCAAATGGACAGATTGGCTGAGCCTCCTACAGACCTCTTGGTTCTAAAATTTCTATGCTCTTACTTGCTTCAGTCTTTTTAGTCGTATCCGACTCTTTGCAACCCTATGGACTCCAGCCCGCCAGGCTCCTCTGTCCACGGGATTCTCCAAGCAAGAATACTAGAGTGGGTTGCCATGCCCTTCTCCAGGGGATCTGCCCAAACCTAGGGATCGAACCTGCATCTCTTGTGTCTCCTGCATTGCAGACAGGTTCTTTACCCACTAAGCCACTTGAGAAGCCCAACGTAATGGTTCTTCTTCAGCTCTGTTTCTGTTTGTTCTCTACCAGAAAGTGAGTCAGAACTGGGTTTGAATCCACAGGGTCTGGAGGGGTTTAGCCACTTGCTTAGCTCAGACAGCAAGGTTAGGAAGGAGCCGCAGGAGGGAAAAATATGCCAAATGCTGCTCTGTACCCCTGGGCACCTACACTTTGCACACCACCTGGACTGCCGGCCTGGTTGGGACTTTGTCCTGACAGCCAGCCCCGGCCTCTGGTCCCTCCAGTGGCGTTGCCCTGACCAGAGGGAAAGCGGGTGATGCTGAAATAACTAGGGGCCTAGACTGCCTGGTGGCTCAGATGGTAAACAATCTGCCTGCATTGTGGGAGACCTGGGTTCGATCCCTGGGTCGGGAAGATCCCCTGAAGAAGGAACTGGCAGCCCACTCCAGTGTTCTGGCCTGAAAAATCCGGTGGACAAAGGAGCCTAGCGGACTTCAGTCTACAGGATTGCAGAGAGTCGACACGACTGAGCGACTAACACACACACCCCCCAGACTGCCTGGATCCTGTTTCTGGATCCTTTGCTGGATTTAGATCTGGGTTCCTTTGAGAGAACGCTCTGCTCTCAGGAGTTCACCATGTGTCCTGTATATGCTTTTTATCACCCCCACCCCACTTCTCTGTGGGGGGCTAGGCCACATTCACATCCAGTCTTCTCACAGGTTGAAGCTGAAGTGCAGAGAGGAGGGATTTGCTCCCAGATCACACACAGGGAGGGCTTCCCTGATAGCTCAGTTGATAAAGAATCCACCTGCAATGCAGGAGACCCCAGTTTGATTCCTGGGTCAGGAAGATCCACTGGAGAAAGGATAGGCTACCCACTCCAGTATTCTTGGGCTTCCCTTGTGGCTCAGCTCAGCTTGTAAAGAATCTGCCTGCAATGCAGGAGACCTGGATTCAATCCCTGGGTTGGGAAGATTCCCTGGAGAAGGGAGAGGCTATCCACTCCAATATTCTGGCCTGGAGAATTCCATGGACTATATAGTCCATGGAGTCGCAAAGAGTTAGACACAACTGAGCAATCTTCACTTCACACACAGGGAAAGGAGCCAAACCAGGACTGCCTGGCTTCCTTGACAGGTGACTGGGGGAACTGTTTTGATTGACTCCATGTAGCTCCAGTACTCTTGCCTGGAAAATCCCATGGATGGAGGAGCCTGGTAGGCTGCAGACCATGGGGTCGCTAAGAGTCGGACACAACTGAGCGACTTCACTTGCACTTTTCACTTTCATGCATTGGAGAAGGAAATGGCAACCCACTCCAGTGTTGTTGCCTGGAGAATCCCAGGGACCGCGGAGCCTGGTGGGCTGCCATCTATGGGGTCGCACAGAGTCTGACACGACTGAAGCGACTTAGCAGCAGCATGTAGCTCTTAACTGCAGGGTTAGTTAATTACACGTCTGTCTCTCTCACAGGTGATAGATTCCTTAAAGAAAAAGACTGAGTCCCTCATGCCTAGAGCATTATCTGGCTTGGAGTGTGTCTCTTCAGCTGTTAATTGGATGAATGGATGGATGGATGGATGAACAGATGAAGGAACGGATGGATTCTGCACAAGCTCCTTGTAGTTTTAATAGCAACATTTCTCTTGCAGAAGTTGGGGGTGGGGCCCTTGTGGATCAAACTTAGACGAAGCCAGAAGTTCTATTCAGTTGAATTCCCTGCCTTGTCCCAGTGGTTTGTGGTATTGAGGCTTCCGAAATATTTTGAGTGGATTGTACTTATATTTGATTGAGATTGATAGTCAAGTGTATGTATTAAGTTCCTCTTGTGTATTCAGTATCATGTTTAATAATGTGTATTTAATCCTGTGTATCTACAAAGAACCACAACACAGTTGGCTGTCCCGTGGGGTCCTCAGGGAGAATGTATAAAACACGAGAGACGCATACGTAGTAGGTGTTCAGTAATTGCCGGTTTAACGACACCCAATCAGCAAAGTTAGCTTAATTTCTAAAGACTGTAAAGCTCAGAGATAGCTGGATGGAAAACGATCACCAAGAATCGTGGAGAACTAAGGACCACGGGGCTTAAAACTTTGGAGCTGTTCTAACGTGTACGCAGCCACCTAGTGGGTGCTCTCTCCTTGGAAACCTGAGGTGTGGGGATTGGGTGGCTGTTGTCAGGGCCTCGAAGAGGAAGCTCCTGCATCCAGTGGGGGTTGGGATTGCATGCCCACTAAGGCCGCTTCCAGACTGCAGACTGTCATTATAGATCAGTTCAGCCAGCACTGCCTGCAAACCCGCAGGACTCTCTCCCAGACTTTAGGTTTGTCCTGCTGTGAACAGCCTCAGAAGGGAACTCGTCCGTCATCAGCAAGTGCCTGTTTGATTTCAGCATCTCCTGCTTCATGCTAAGTCTTTGCCCTCCTAGCCCTGTGGAAGTGGGGGCTAGCTAAAGGTGTGAATAGCGGCAGTTTGTGTTTTACTCCAGGTCTTTGCTTCGTGGACAGGACGGAATGTAGAAACAGGATGCAGTTCCTTAACTGGAAATTCACTCCCTACTTCTAACCCCCCTTTTGCCTCCGTAAACAGATTATAGGGACCCCTTTACTTTGGGGATGTGCTGCTTTTTTTTTTAAGCTTCTGTCCCCCATCCTAGTAAGCTAGGTTGTGATCATCCAACAGGCAAGGAACACAGATACAAGGAAAGATAAAGGGACTTTTCTCAAGGGTACACGAAACAGCACAGAATTTAAACTCAGATATGTACGCTTATGTCTAGACAAAGTGACCAGGCCAGCAAAGTCTGGAAGTGATGTCACATTTTAGTTTTCATGGATCCAGAAATCAGAATAAGAACCAATGGGCTGGTATTCTCAGAAGGCAGATCTGGGGCAAGCTTGAGAAAGAAATCTCTTAATGGAGTAGCTGAACAGTGGTTGTTGAAAGAGCTCATTCCTTTATTCATGCAATACATATCTGTGACCCCACTGAGCTGGAGGCACTGGGGAACCACACAGTAGACAAGGCCCCGGCCCCTACGGGGTGTTCAGTCCAGTGTAAGCAACTGAATGACAACAACAACAAATAAAGACAACTCCCAGTCCTGACAAGTGCCGTGGAGTGGGGAAGTGGAATGATGTGAGGACCTCCTGGAGACAGGGAGGGCACCGTAGATGCAGGGGTTCTTCAAGACAGGCTACTCTAGGGAGGGGACGTTTGAATTTTGACTTAAAGGTTGAAAAGGAATCCGAGTTCAGAACTGTAGGGGGAGAGTTCTGGGGCAGGGGTGAACTTGGTGTGTTTGAGGAACAGAAGGATCCAAGGAGGCCAGAACAGAGGGAAGGAGAAAGTGGTACAATAGAAGTTGAGGGAGATCCCTGAGTGTGGATCCCAGGAATGGACTGCTGGCCATCAAGTCCATCCCTCCAGAAGGTGAGGCCAAGGACACAGAATGGATTTGGTGCAGCCTGTGCACCCTTTGGGCAAAACTATTCGTGTCCACTGGTTCTGTCGCGTCATCAATTTTCAGAGGTTATCGTCATTTGTTCCTCTTTGAAACGTCCATAGGATGACTGGAGCTCTGGCTTGTCCCTCAGCTCTGGCCGGACTCAAATGAACTTACTTTGTTCTTGTCGGAAGGGGGAAAGTGGGTCAGGCTGTTTTGGCATTTCAGGCATGGAGTCCTGGTTCTACTGCAGGCCCTGGTCTCCATGGAAATGAAAAATAGTGTTTGTCATGCCTGTTCCTGGATTGAATTCCAAACTCTGGGCTGAACAGAAGCTTCAGGAAAGCCAGGGAGTGGGGGAGTGGGGTGGATGGAGCCTGCGGCCACTGTGATGAGAATCTGCCCTCCTTGGCTTGTGTTGGAAAAGGCAGGCAACCTTTGCCCAGTCTCTGACCCTCTCTTCACCCATCACCTCTCTGAACCAGAAACACCAGTAAAAGGGTAACTGATACCCTTCTGCCTTTCTCCTTGGCCAAAGACTTTCCATGGACCTTGTCTTTTTGTTAATTGGTCAATTAATACATTCATCAACAACTGAAGTCACTGCTAAGATCTTCTCCACAAGTACTTTTCCAGGCTTAAGTTAACTCCCTAATGAGAATGTATCTAGTATGTACCTGCCGTGTGCTCAGTCGTGTCCTACTCGTTGCAACCCCATAGACTGTAGCCTGCCCAGCTCCTCTGTCGGTGGGATTTCCCAGGCAAGAATACTGAAGTGGGTTGCCATTTCCTCCTCCAGGGGACCTTCCTGATCCAGGGATCGAACCCCAATCTCCTGCATCTGCAGGTGGATCCTTTACCCCGCATCACCTGGGAAGCCTCCATCGAGTACCTAGAAGGCATTAGACGGCTGGCTGCAGATGTTTTGGATGGGCTCTGCTACCTTTCATTCCTTTTGTAGGATTTTTTTTTTTTTAATTAACTTCACATAGGTACTTGAACAAGATAGGGATGGAAGAATGAGTCAGTGGAAATTGTTGGCCATAAAAAGTGCCCTGAATTGTCTACACAGTAGCTACAGAGATGGGGACCAGTGAGGAACAGTGCAGAGAGGGGGTGGGGGCTGGGCCATGTGGACCCTTTGAGCCAATATTGGGGTGACCATTGGCCACATAGTGAGTCTGGGGAATTGTCAAGCTTCCGTTTGTAAAACGTCCCTGCCCTTGGTCTGATCTGGTAACAATCTAGTTCTGCGTTCTTGGTTCCAAATTTCAAACAGAACCTGTCCCTGAACACTGTGTCTATTTCACCCAAAGGCCCAACTTGGAAAGCCCCCAGGGCATTTCAGCAAGTTACTAGCACAGAAAAGAGGGAACGAGCTGTTCATCTCTGTCAGAATCTTGGTCTTCTGGCAGTGGAGGGAGACCCACTCTGTGTCACGGTCTGAAGTTGTACTGTATGAATTGTGGCAGGAAGGAAGAGCATTATCCTTAACCTTGCTGAAATGTAGCATGATGCTACATTCTGGCCAGAGTGTGGTGTGCTGGAACCAGGCTGAGAGAGACCTGCTTTAGCGTAAGTTGGGAAGAGAGCTTCTATGCCATAAACAATGCATGCTGTATATGCTGAGTCACTTCAGTTGTGTCCCATTCTGTGACCCCGTTGACTGTAGCCCACCAGGCTCTCCTTCTGTGCGTGGGATTCTCCAGGCAAGAATAAAACAGACCAGCAAAAAGTGCCAACAGCAACAAAAGGGCATCTCTTTAGAGGCTGTCTGGCCCCTCTCTTCAACCAGGTAATCACAGTGTGACACATAAGGCACCGTTGGCTTTTTCTCCCTTAAACAAGGAATTGGACCCAGTGGCAAAGTTGTTGCCAGGTCTAGGTTCTAAGTGCTAGGCTCTCAAAGAGTGAGCTCTGTACATGGTCACCAGGCGGTCCTCTTAGGGGAACTGTACTGCATTTTCTGTCCTTTCCAAACCCCACCCCATCTGCTATCCTAAAAAGCGTGGGGAGGGGGGAATGTCACTGAGACTTCCCCTACTGAGCACCCCGTCCGGCTTCCTGCTAACCCCTTGGTGGACAGTCACATCATCTCTCTGGACCTGTGCTTCATCCATAACAGAGAGAGGACTGGATCAGATGAGCCCTTCTAACTCTGGAACAGTCATCCCTGAGACTGTGGTTTTGTATTCATGGGTAAAGAAGGCCAAGACCAAGAGCTTCAGGACATTGTAACAAGAACTGAACAGGCCTGGGAAGTTTTTTGTTTGTTTGTTTGTTTGTTTGTTTCCTAAATGACTTGGTATTTTGCTCTCCAGGGAGGAGAGCCCAAGGGGAGCGTGGAGCCCAATTAGGATTTGTGATCTGGGCCATTTTTCTTCTTTACAAAGTTCTGATTGGGTCTGCCCTTCCCATCTTCTGTGCTGTGTGCATTTAATGGGTACAGAGCCACTATGTGACAAGCAGGAACACAGAGAGGAATCGAAAATCAACCATCTTCAGGGAATTCCCCTAAATTCTGAATTTGGATCCATTTTAGGTGGACAGATTTAATGGAGGCATTTGCAGGTAGCATGGAAATTTCATGCAAATGTTATGCAAATACACCTGTGGGCCTTCCTGTCTCAGACACTCGAACATGTGCTATAGGAAAATTCAAAGTGGAGCTGGCTAATTTGCATGGATATTTGCAGTGCTATTATAAAGAAGTGAGGAGGATTACTGATGAGACTTCCGAATTGTCATGGGGATGGGAGGTGCATGGCTGGTTAACAGAATAGTCAGCTGTTGGGAATTAGGGACAACTGGATATCAGAATCAGCTTTAACTCGATGATACTAAGGGCAAGGAGGGATGAGGTGCTTGTAGTATGGCTGTGGGCACGGGATCTCATGATTAATTATCAAGCTCCTGCACCAAAAGAAGGTGTGTTGTGTCATGTTATTGGTTAGTCATTAAGTTGTGTCTGACTCTTTGTGACTCTGTGGACTGTAGCCCACCAGGCGTCTCTGTCCATGTAATTTCCCAGGCAAGAATACTGGAAGGCATTGCCATTTCCTTTTCTGGGGGATCTTCCCAACCCAGGGATCATACCTGTATCTCCTGTATTGGCAGGCAGATTCTTTACCACTGAGCCACTAGGGAGGTCCATAGTTTTGAGAACCACACCTTCATGCCCAGTCCCAGCAACCCTGGGGTCTTCTCCATCGGCAATTCCTCTGACAAGCTCTTCACGACCCAGATAATCACGATGGTGTGATCACTGACCTAGAGCCAGACATCCTGGAATGTGAAGTCAAGTGGGCCTTAGAAAGCATCACTACGAACAAAGCTAGTGGAGGTGATGGAATTCCAGTTGAGCTATTTCAAATCCTGAAAGATGATGCTGTGAAAGTGCTGCACTCAATATGCCAGCAAATTTGGAAAACTCAGCAGTGGCCACAGGACTGGAAAAGGTCAGTTTTCATTCCAATCCCAAAGAAAGGCAATGCCAAAGAATGCTCAAACTACCGCACAATTGCACTCATCTCACACGCTAGTAAAATAATGCTCAAAATTCTCCAAGCCAGGCTTCAGCAATATGTGAACTGTGAACTTCCTGATGTTCAAGCTGGTTTTAGAAAAGGCACAGGAACCAGAGATCAAATTGCCAATATCTGCTGGATCATGGAAGAAGCAAGAGAGTTCCAGAAAAACATCTATTTCTGCTTTATTGACTATGCCAAAGCCTTTGACTGTGTGGATCACAATAGACTGTGGAAAATTCTGAAAGAGATGGGAATACCAGACCACCTGATCTGCCTCTTGAGAAATCTGTATGCAGGTCAGGAAGCAACAGTTAGAACTGGACATGGAACAACAGACTGGTTCCAAATAGGAAAAGGAGTATATCAAGGCTGTATCTTGTCACCCTGCTTATTTAACTTCTATGCAGAGTACATCATGAGAAACGCTGGACTGGAAGAAACACAAGTTGGAATCAAGATTGCCGGGAGAAATATCAATAACCTCAGATATGCAGATGACACCACCCTTATGGCAGAAAGTGAAGAGGAACTCAAAAGCCTCTTGATGAAAGTGAAAGTGGAGAGTGAAAATGTTGGCTTAAAGCTCAACACTTAGAAAACGAAGATCATGGCATCTGGTCCCATCACTTCATGGGAAATAGATGGGGAAACAGTGGAAACAGTGTCAGACTTTATTTTGGGGGGCTCCAAAATCACTGCAGATGGTGACTGCAGCCATGAAATTAAAAGATGCTTACTCCTTGGAAGGAAAGTTATGACCAACCTAGATAGCATATTCAAAAGCAGAGACATTACTTTGCGAACAAAGGTCCGTCTAGTCAAGGCTATGGTTTTTCCAGTGGTCAGGTATGGATGTGAGAGTTAGTCTGTGAAGAAAGCTGAGCACTGAAGAATTGATGCTTTTGAACTGTGGTGTTGGAGAAGACTCTTGAGAGTCCCTTGGACTGCAAGGAGATCCAACCAGTCCATTCTGAAGGAGATCAGCCCTGGGATTTCTTTGGAAGGAGTGATGCTAAAGCCGAAACTCCAGTACTTTGGCCACCTCATGCGAAGAGTTGACTCATTGGAAAAGACTGATGCTGGGAGGGATTGGTGGTAGGAGGAGAAGGGGATGACAGAGGATGAGATGGCTGGATGGCATCACTGACCCGATGGACGTGAGTCTGGGTGAACTCCGGGAGTTGGTGATGGACAGGGAGGCCTGGCGTGCTGCGATTCATGGGGTCGCCAAGAGTCGGACACAACTGAGCGACTGAACTGAACTGACAAGCTCAGCTGATTTTCTGTTCCAGCGAGTCCACCCACCCAGTATACACTGAACAGCTAATATACTAAAGAGAGTTATAAACAGATTTATCCCTTGATACTTACACGATTAGTCCATGGGAACACTCGTTCTCAAATTTTGGAGTGCGTCAGAATGAGCTATGGTGCTTGTTTTCAATGCAGATTCACAAGACGGTTTCCTGGAAATTGTCATTTATTGAGTGGGGTGCGGTTGGGATTTTGCACTTCAAGGAAGCATCCCAGTTGGATTTGGTTCCCACTTAGGAAGATCCCTTGGAGAAGGGAAAGGCCACCCACTCCAGTATTGTGGCCTGGACAATTCCATGGACTATATAGTCCATGGGGTCGCAAATAATCTAGCGTGACTGAGCGATTTTCACTAGGAAGTAATAGGGCTTCCATGGTGACTCAGACGGTAAAGAATCTGCCTGCAATGTAGAAAACCTGGGTTCAGTCCCTGGGTCAGGAAGATCCCCTGGAGAAGGGAATGGCTACCTACTCCAGTATTCTTGTCTGAAGAATCCCATGGACAGGGGAGCCTGGAGGGCTGCACTCCATGGGGTCACAAAGAGTCAGACACGATTGAGCAACTAACACTTTCACTTTGATGGGAATTAATATTTGGGAGCATTCAAAGCATGTTCATAGACCACTCTGAGGGAAAAGGGCAAGAATAATCCAGTTTTTACAGAGAGGAACAAAAACCTTAATACTATCAGCTCAGAAATATTTATTGAGCATTCATTATGTCTCAGGCACTACACTAAAGATCTGTGTCACTTGTGTTATTTCATTTAACACAACAGTCCTCTGGGATAGGTATCCATGTTTTTCATTTGTCCTATGAGGAAAATAAGGCTTAGGGGCCAGGTTTGTACAGCAAGTTGCAGAGCTGGGCCTCAACCCTGAGCCTGCTGACTCCACACACTGGCATTAATCCTGACCCTGCAGGGCCCAGGCAGGCCTTCAGCAAACTGTTTCAGTTGAAACTGGCTTTCTAAATTTCTAATCCGATGCTGTATCAGAGTAGGGTGCCCTGGAATGTATCGGGCAGTCTTCTAATGCTATACAATGTGCCTGTACAGCACATTGAAACTGTGACAGCCGTTAAGTTTGATCAGCCAGGTATTCGCAGAACTGGGCCCAGGGGGAACCAGAAAGTGAACATGAAGAATCTGGGGGTGGGGAGGAGGGGTCTGATTGGGGATGAGCCAGAGCTGGAAGGCTCTGTGGCCAGAGACCCCGGATGGAGCTGCTGGGGGTAGGGCAGCCAGTACATACCTTGAAATCTCTGGGGTAGAAACAGTTGACTTCACTGCAAGCAAATGAGTTAACCTAGGTGAGGAGCACCGGACCTGTTCTGCTCGGGGATCTGAGACTGTGTGGGTAGCTGATCAGGAAGCTGGCTTGCTGGCACTGTCTACCCGGGCCAACACGACCACACCGGGCAGGAGGATGGGAACAGGATGCCAAGCGGACGGGGGCTGTGGCTCCCGTGTCTCCAGTGGGGGTGGGAGATGCAGCCAGGAAAGTCGCCGCAGAAAGCCAAGGGCCTTGATCCTCTTTCCCTGGGCCCCTGTTTCTTGGGGACTTCAGGCAGACCTAACTGTGGGAAGCCAGGACCGAACTGTAGCATGTGGGACTGTGGTCAGACTTTAGGAAGCACTGTTTGTTAGCAAGGTAACCGGGAGAGGAGTTAACATAGTCTTGTTGGAGGTTTTAAAACAGGAGAGATGGGAAGTGAGTGAATGACCTCTGGGCCCCTTGCAATGGGTTAAAAGTGACTAGGGGAGGTCGTCTCAGCTGACCTAATATTGGGGAAAGCTGATGATGACAAGAATCTTTTTCTAAGTACTCACTTACGTACGTCATGCTTCAGAGGCACACAGTTCCTTGTAATGTGCTATGTACTCCATGCTCTCTTATATTTTAGGCTTTCACACCTTTGTTCTTGCTGATGTTTTGGCTTATTTATTTACATATTTTGATTTTTCAGGAACCTTCTCTTCCTACTACCATGCCTTCACCTGACTCACTCTGACACATTTTCCAGGACCCAGCTTAAATCCCAAGGGCCATATCTTCAAGGCAGCGTTTATGGACCCCTGTCTAAGATGCCTTTCCTCTTTCCTGTCACACTGCTTGTTGCTTTTATTAAAATGAGAGGAACATGTGTCTAGCTCTTCCTGATGGCAGTGTCCCAAGCATAAAGATCCTTTCTCACTCACCAGTGTGAACCTGAACTTGAACGCCTAGGATTATGCCAGGTGCTCAGTGTATGTTTGTAGAACAGAAGACCCAGGTAAGAAGTTCTGTCACCTAGGCCAGGCACACACAACCTCTATTGCTCAGGTTGCTTACGTGAAATTAAGAGTTGGTTATATTAACTCTAAAATCTACGAGGGGAGTTCTTAGTCCACTAGCTCCTCCAATCCTTGTCTTCCTTTTCTTTGTACAGCAAATCTACAGTCATGTTTAGCTTTAAAACCTGCAGATTTTGAAATATAATGTATTACTATTGTTAATAAGGATGGCCGAATCAGATTAAAGGCGAATCGTGGAGTTTGTTGGAAAGACAATATTACAGATTATAAGATTCATCAGAATAGGTTTTATTTGTTCAGCAGGACAGCTGAATCTGTAGAATGGAGTGCCTTTAAAAGAGTTTTAGGGGGAAAACCAAATATTGTATATTAATGCATATATGTGGGATCTGAAAAAATTGATATAGATGGTCTTATTTACAAAGCAGAAACAGAGACATGGACATAGAGAACAAATGCATTGACACCAAGGGGGGAAAGGGGGTGGGATGAATTGGGATTGACAGATATGCATTATTGATACTATGTATAAAATAGATAACTAATGAGAACCTACTGTAGAGCAGGGGGAACTCTGCTGAATGCTCTGTGGTGTCCTGAATAGGAAAGAAATCCATAAAAAGAGGGGATTGTGTAATGTATAGCTGCTTCACTTTGCTATACAGCAGAAACTAACACATTTTAAAGCAGCTATACTCCAGTAAAGCTTTTTTTAAAAAATAAGAGTTTTAGAAGGAATTTCCTGGCAGTCCAGTGATCAGGACTTAGCAGTTTCCCTGCTAAGGGCCTGGGTTCAATCTCTGGTCAGGGAACTAAGATCCTACGAGCCGCACAGGGTGGCCAAAGTGGGGGCGGGGGGAAGCTTAGTAAAAGAGTTTTGTTGTTGCTGTTCAGTCGCTCAGTTGTGACCCCATGGACTGCAGCACACCAGGCTTCCCTGTCCTTCACCATCTCCCAGAGCTTGCTCAAACTCATGTCCACTGAGTCAGGATGCCAGCCAACCATCCTGTTCTCTGTCATCCCCTTCTCCTCCTGCCTTCAATCTTTCCCAGCATCAGGGTCTTTTTAAATTAGTCAGTTGGCTCTTCACGTCAGGTGGCCAGAGTATTGGAGCTTGAGTCCTTTCAGCACCAGTCCTTCCAGTCCAGCAAATCTAGTGGTGGTTTTGCTGAGTTAGGGCTCTAGTAGCTCCAAGCATTTTCTTCTCATTTAGTGAGGGATCAGAGTGGAGGAGGAGCGTGGGGTAGGGGATAAGAATGCTTTTGGGCTCGTCTTGAGTGTGAGCGTTGTGTGGGAAGGTCTGGTGTCAGGTGGACGAGTATGGGAGGGATCTGGGGACAGGCTTCTATGGCTGAGGCAGAGCGTGTGCGGGGAGGAGCGGCCAAGCAGGAGCTCTCAAGGGTACTTGGAGGTGATAGTTGGGGAATTTCTGACCGTAGTTTGAAGTTCACATTATTCCAAGAAGGGTAGAAAACCAGAGAGAGGAGGGTGGCTAAAAATGACAGCTTTACTTTTTGTAAAAAGTTCATTTTGACAGCAACATAGGGAATGGATGGAAGCCTGGAGGCAGAAAGTTGATTCTTCTTTCCATTCACCCAGCTCACCATCAGTCCTTGTGATCTATCCTATATTCGCTTTACTCAGCAAACAAGCATTATTGAATGCTTGGTTCTGAGCACAGGCTCTGTAATCAGTAGGCCCACATTTGATCAGTCCTCTCCTGCCCCTTACCCATCTGTGTGACGCTGGGCAAACTACTTACTCTGTCAGTTGTTCAGTTTAGCACCTGAAAAGTAGGACTAGCAACACCCCTAAATACTTGGCAGGGTGGTTTGAAAGATTAAATTAGATAATGCTTAATAAGTGCTTGCCATTATGCCAGGAGCTCATAAACGTTCATGAACTTAGCTATTTGTGTTCATAGTAGCAGGTTGGCGGTACAAATGCGGGAGCTGTCGTGATCCTGGGGGCTGTTAAAGCCGTGGGTGGTGTGGAGAGCTGCCCCGGAAGGAGACTCGGTGCAGATGTTAGCTGAGCTCATGCTGTTAATACTTACAGAGCATCCTGGTGAACCATGAGGAAGGTGCAGAGGCACGTGCCCCCAGGAGTGGCAGCTCTTCGCTTTAACACCAGGCAGAGTGTGATCAGTGCTTTGGTCAGTTCATTGGTGAAGATTTAGAAAAGCCTTTTGGAGAAGGTGGGGTTGAATTGGGTCCTAAAGGATGAATGAGACTCCATTGGGTAGATGTGAAGGGAGAGTGTTTCCTGCACAAGTGGTGAACAGTGGGGGAGTCAGAAAGAGGATGCATGCTAAGAAAACTATGGGGAGATAAGCAGGCCTGGAAGATAGGAACTCTTGTTTTTTTTCTGGCTGCACTGGGTCTTCGTTGCTGCACTCAGGCTTTCTCTAGTTGCACTGAGCAGGGGCTTCTCTCTGTTGTGACGTGCGGGCTTCTCATTGCTGTGGCTTCTCTTGGTGCGGAGCACGGGCTCTAGGTGCTCAGGTTTCAATAGTTGCGGCTCTTGGGCTTAGTGACCTTGAGGCATGTGGAATCTTCCTAGCCCAGGGATCAAATCCACGTCCCCTGCATTGGCAGGTGGATTCTTAGCCACTGGACCAGCAGGGAAGTCCAGTGGGGACTCTCTAAGTGAGTACAGAGAGAAAGTATTGAGGTCTAGGTAACTGTCAAAGGATTTTTGGTAGAGAACTTTGAATTCCATTCTGAGGATTTGAGACTTTAATATGAATGTCAGTAAGAGGGCAGATAGGTAGTATCAAGCTTTTATTTAGGAAGACTTTTAAAAAGGACAAAGATATGAATGGTCACAAAAGAGGGAAGGCGAGGAGAAAACCACTCAGAAGGTTCTTAGAAAACCCTAGGGCAGAAGCATTGAGAACTTGAACTAGGACCCTGGGAAAAGAAGGAAAGGATGCATTCCAGAACTTTAAGGAAATGGAATTGATGGGATTCAGTGACTCACCTTTTGTGGGGGGACATGGAAGTGGTGAATTTGCAGCCTGAGAGACTAGGAAGTGGTGGTGCCACTGAGGACGGGCCATAGTGGGAGGAGGCTTGGGAGGAGAGACCACCTGCCCGGCTCTGAATCCGAGGTGCTCGTGAGATACCCGTTTAGAGGAGCTGTCCTGTTGGCAGCAGGTTGTTGGGCTGAAGCTAACAAATGTGATTTGGGTCAGAAGCAGGTAGAGGAGTCCTTTGATTCCAGGCATAGTTGAAGTCACAGAAAACAGGAAATGGCTTGGGCGGTGAAGAGCCCACCTTTGGAGAGGAACTGAATTATAGGCAGAAAGGCGAGAGTGGAACTAATTGCTGAGACAGGAAGAGGAATAGGAGAGGTGTGTGTCATCAGGAAGAAGGGGAGAGATTTTCAAGAGCAACGCAAATGATCAACAGCCTTATAAGCACAGAGATGGAAGTGGCACATGAGCGTGTAAATTGTTGATTGACATGTTGAAAGCAGTGTCTTTGGGTGACATGGAGGGTCAGCTGACAGGGATCACTAAGGGTGGAGGATATCTCATGGACATGTCCATCCTGGGTGCCTGAGAGGCAGGAGGTTTTGGATAGTTGGGTACATTTCCTCCAGGTTGGGATTTTTTGCCCACCCCTTGCTGGAATCTCAACAGCCACTTATCAGCAGGGATGCAGAGTTTGAGGAAGGATAAAGGGACCTCCTTTCTATTCCCAAGGCTGGAATGACCGTGTGTGAGGATGTCTTATCTCAGAAAAAGACGGGAGCCCACCTGTGGGATCGTATGTCTGAGATGGGCTTGTGCAAGGTATCATCCACTCTCTAGTTAGTCCTTCTCTGAGCACACTGGGTGAGGTTAGGGGCAGAATTCCTGACTGTTGTTCCAGCAGAGCAGTCTTAGGAGATGGTGTCAGCCCTGGAGTACTTGGCCATGGGTTGAAATTGGCTTGAAAGAAAGGGGGCTGCCCCAGGGAGATGAGCACCTGAGTCCGCTCTTTGGATGGGTCCAAGAATCCACTTGCCACCGTTTTAATGTTCCGCTTTTCCAGCTGAAGGAAAGGAACGTAATTTCCTTTCTCCAGGTTTTGTCGTAGTGAATGAGTTTAGAAGCAGAGGGTAAGGATGTTGGCAATGTGGTGAGACCTGGAAGAGCCGCTTGTTGTAAATCCTAGTTGTTGTTGGTACTGTAACGAGTTTCAAATTCTGTTTGGGGTAAAGCACAGCATTGGCCACAAGTGTCTCCACACATCCTCTCGCGGTTCGTTTTTCCCTTTTGTTTCTGCTCTGCATCAGCTTCCTTCCAGGAGTCAAAGGCTCACCCTTGTCCCACTGCTGCCCTCCTCCCACACTTGCTGGCTGGGGCTTTGGGGCTCCCCTCCTGTCCTCCCTGCCGAGGATACCCAGGTGGAAGGTTCTGCCCAAAGGGGATGGTTTTCATTGCAAATGGGTCCAGTGGGCCATCTGAGGTTGCAGCTGGATCTTCATGCAAATGGCAGAGTTCCCCAGCCTGCACTCCACTCGCTTAGGGAGGGCCCAGAGTGTTTCCTGGGGCCCCGATGGCCTTGGATCTGGCAGTGCCCAAAGTCTGACGCTGCCCTGACTGCCCACTTCTCAGCCCCTCCCCTTGTGCTTCTTTGGCCTTCCTGTCTCCTGTGTGTTTTCCATCTCTTTCCTACATAACCTTTCCTTTCCCCATTTTCTCAGAGCAAAGCAAACACCTGTTAGAACTTGGCTGCATCGAGTTTTCCTCTCCACTTCCTTCCTTCATCTCCTCTAGTCCTTTAAGAACACAAGATAAATATTTATAAAGTGCACAAGCCTTGGTATGAGGGGATTTGGTGGGTGTATAAGGTAGTTGTTGGAAATGAATTTGGGGGAGGGGACATAGCATGTGGGAACTTCCGCTGTGTTTACCTTTGCCCTGGGCAAGGGGAGCAGGAGATAACATGCTAAGTCACTTCAGTTGTGTCCGACTCTGTGCAACCCCATAGACGGCAGCCCACCAGGCTCCCCCATCCCTGGGATTCTCCAGGCAAGAACAGTGGAGTGGGTTGCCATTTCCTTCTCCAATGCATGAAAGTGAAGTCACTCAGTTCTGTCCGACTCTTAGCAACCCCATGGATTGCAGCCTAACAGGCTCCTCCGTCCATGGGATTTTCCAAGCAAGAGTACTGGAATGGGGTGCCATTGCCTTCTCTGAGAGATAACATAGCTTGCAAGGAAATAGACGTGTGGGCGAGTTACAAGTCAGAAGACCCAGATTTCATTTCTAAGCCCTCTGTGATCAGAGGACACTTGGTTCTCTTTGCCATGTACTGGTCTTTATTTTAAAAATAGGAATTGTGGCACTTGTCATTACTACCTTGGTGAAATGATTCCTTAAATGCTTTGGAAAGTGGGATTATTTTTGTTATTTTTTTATGGGCAGATATCTGTGAGGCAAAATGTAGAACCTGAATTTTGCAGCATGTATAAAATGAGCTGATAGTATTGATAAATGATCTCTAATGAGTCTCTCAGCTCTTATATTCCGTTTTCCCTAGACAATTCTTGGCATATAATGGGGGGAGAGGGTAGGTCCTAACAAAATTTGGTGGATGGACAGACAGATGGATGGCTGGATGAACGAATCTCTAAATGTCTATTCGCCCTACTTACCCTTCCTACTGCTATTTCCATTTCACGTGGGCACTACCGCCCCCTCCTGGCCAGCAGCAGTATTACTGTGCAGTCCATAGGTGGGCCATAGCTGGGCCCTTTCGTCCCTATTTCTCCCCAGCCCCAAACCCTGGCTCCCTGAGCTGGCTCCTTGGGACCTGTCTTTGGCCCTCAGTTACTGACAGCTTGTCTTTCCTGCCCCTCCCTGTCACCCCACTCCCTCTCTCCGTCTGCCCCTGCAGCACTGCCAGTAACTCCAACCGCAGCACGCCAGCCTGCTCCCCCATCCTCCGGAAGCGGTCTCGCTCACCAACCCCGCAGAACGTAGACGGAGACACCATGGTGGAGAAGGGCTCAGATCACTCCTCGGACAAGTCGCCGTCCACTCCGGAGCAGGGCGTGCAGCGCAGCTGCTCCTCACAGTCCGGCCGCAGTGGTGGCAAAAACTCCAAGGTGAGCCTGACCCGCCGGCCACTCTGTCCTTGCTCATTAGCTGGCTGCAGGGAGGCTGGCGTTGGGGGAACAGTGAGGTAGAGAACCCCTTCGTGGAGGGACCTGACGTGACTGACCAGCTCTAGTGTACCAGAGAGAGCCTCTGTTCTGTGAGGTGAGAGTGGGAGGCAGGGGAGAACCCCTATTAAGTCTTGATCTTCTTAGCTTAGCCCTCAGAGAGGCCCCAGGAGCTAGTAAAAGGATTCCACAATGACCACTGTCTCTCATTAGGGGCGAGGGAGGCTCACAAGCCTTGAGATTTGGAGGAGGCGAGCTCTGGGGGTTAGGTGGAGGTCATCTCTTCAGCACTGCTACCGTTTCCAAATTTGGTGTGGAAGGGAACATTATTTGGGACAAATACAGTGCTGGGAAGGGAGTCCTCAGGGACCATTGCAGAATGCTGTATTGACCTTGGCCTTGGCCATCACCCAGCCTTATCTTCGGTAATAACCCACCTGGTACCCACCTGGCCAAGAAGAGGGCGACAGGGCTGTCCACCCCTCCCAAGTATGTCCTTGTTACCACCTGAGCCCCCGTTTGCCTAAGGGGGCCTGGGCTACTTATGCTTCCACAAAGAGTCGTCCGCCCCCGCCTTTAGTCCTTTGGGAGGCAGACGATGTCTCTGCCTTGAAGCTCCTTAAAGGAGCTTCTCTTTCCCTCTTGACTCACAGTCCCTGGGGAGGTGGGGAGACCCTGGGAGGCTCGGGAGCTGGCATCCCAGCTGAATTTGTCTTTTGATTTCTTGTTCTTCCTCTTCTTCCCCACCATCCCCCAAATACCTTCTTTGCATGCATGGTCTTAGTCTCACAAGCGCCTCTCAAAAGTAAGCCATCTTTTGTCTCTGTCTTCGGTCTCCCCTCCGGTGTTGAATTGTCTGTAGTGCTCCGCACCCCACCCTCCGCCCCCTGCCCAGTTTGGCCCATGTGTCTTGCTTGGTCCCTTTCCCAGAAGGGCCAGCCCCACTGACCCTGGCAGGCTGGCTGAGGTCACCAAGGGACCATTCCCACTGCACCTGGAGTCAGAGAACAGACCCGCCCCCGTCCTCCCCACCCCACCCCTAACCCCGTCTCTGCCTGCTCCCCAAACACTGCCTCGGCAGGGAGTCTGTCCCCTCCTTACATGGTGCCGTTGAGAAGCAGAGTCCTGCCGGGGCTTAGTTTCATTCCTTTGGGGAAGGGAGGCTCCGGGTCTGGTGGAGCAGTGGGACCTGATGCCTGCTGCTCAGGTGAGTTGATTGAGGCTCACAGATTCCCCTACGTGAGTTCCCTGATACAGTAGAGCGACCCTAGGAGCTCACCTTAGCCACTCCTTCCTTCTGCTTGCTCAGCCTGAGCGCTCCTCACTGCTTCCATCCACCGTCCAGCCTGCGGCTCGTGGTGTTCTTAGGATCCTGGCTCGTGATCAGAGGGGAACGTTTTTCCCAGAGGGCATGGTGCCAACACTGGAAGGTCATGGACATAGACAGCCCCTACCAGGCCCTGCATAGATATGATCAGGTCAGGGAGCCTGTGCCAAGAGTCTACCCAGGACCCCAGGATTTGAGAAGCCTAAGGAGAACTTAGAGGGAGTGGAGGATGAATAGTAGGTGTTTCAGAACAGCGGGGCTCAGGAAATGATACCCACAGGGGAAGCGGGTGGCTACAGCCTAGAGAAAAGAGAGCTGAGAGGTGAACTTAATCATAGTCTCAAGCCTCTGTTTGGGGGAGCAGCAGGATAAACAGCTGTTCCGCTTCCTGAGGGGTGAACGAGAGGTTACAGGGCTAATCCTGCAGTCTGTGACCTTGAGGGTAAAAGCTCATCTTAGTTCTAAGGATTTTGAACGACGGCTGCTGGCTGTGGGCAGGAGGAGGAAACTGTGCCTGTACTGAGCAGGCCCCCAGGAGTCTGCTATGGGTTTGGGACTTAACGGTGCAGGGCTGTGGGACGGACGGGTCTGGAGATGACCTCTGTCCACCCCTCCAGAATGCCTCAGTCCGTTGGCTGGGGAGAGGGCAGATGCTGCTGGACAAGGTGTCTGGTTATTGTTCCTCTGCCTCTGCCCACAGGGCATGTACCTTTGCCATCCTAAGGTCAAGCCTCGAGCTTCCTCACCCTCTTACCCCTGTGCCAAGGCACTCAGCGAGCAGAACACTTACTTATGGTCAATAGCACTCACAGAGTGCCTCTTTTGGTCAGGTGATGAGGTTGAAAGGAGCATCCAATAATGGGGGTTTTTAAAACTTGTAAGTAGTAGATCTTCTGTAAGAAAGGAATATGAAGACCAGATTCTCACCCCCAGGCAGCGTCCAGTCTGGAGAGAGAGATAAGAAACACAGATTATCCACATTGTCTGTTCCCAGATTATCCACAAACCAAACCTGACCTTAAGGACCACAGGAGTAGTTGGGATGCTCCGTGAATTCAAAGGCAGGGGAGAGCTCATGTCTGAGGCAGGGAGCTGGTGCCCAGAGCTGGGCTAGAACTCCCAGTAGGATTGTGGAGGGGCACAAGGGGGCCTCAGAAGGGACCGGGACCTGAGTGTAAACCCAGAGTGCATCTCGGCCCCTTTCCTGCTGAGGAGCTGAAGAGGGAAGGAACGAGCTCCCCGCCTCCCCACCCCATTCATCACCGACACCCCAGCATTTAACAAGGACTGAGTTGTGCGGGGAGGGTACCGTGCCACCCCAGGGAGACGTGGTTGCGGCCGTGGTCGGTCTGGGACAGACTTCGAAGATGACACCTGAGGACCAGTATAGAAATCAGGTTCTGCAAGGTCAGTGCCTGGAGCAGAGAGCGAGGGAAAGCTACAAGGGGGAGAGAAAGGGAGGAGGAGGGTCTTGTGGTGGGAACACCCCATCCCCCATGGAGCATTTTTTCAGGTTGACCCCATGTACCCACAGGGAGGGGTCTGGCGGCTAGAGCTATCGTCACTGTTCTCACAGCCAGGCCACCTCTCTCCCTGTGTCACCTGCACCTTTTAGGGGAGATGACCTCATATACTCTTCAGACGGACTGGAGAGTGCCCCCACTTTTCCCTGGAGCCAGACCACACTCACAGTGTCTGTCTCCTCTTCTCCGCACCCCCATTTCCTTGTGTGTTAATACGTTGGAGTTGGACTAGGTAGCCGGGGAGGTCTCGCTCCTGTGACTCTGTAGCTATCCTGGTGCAGCTGACCCTGGCTGGGGCAGCCCTGCCCAGAGCCCAGGGCTGGACATCAAGGCCCAGTTCTGTTCCAGGACCCCTTAGTTGGTGCCACCTCCCAGCTTCTGCTCTGTAGTGCTGGCCTGCGGCCACCAGGGGGAGCCCCGCAGCCGTTGCGTGCCCCACCAGCTCCTGAACTGGGTACCGAGCTGTCTGGTAGGACCCAGGCTGGTCCCTGCCTGGCCCCGCATTGTGGCTCCCTGCGCTGGGTGTGCAGTGTCACGGGCTCTGTAGCTCTGGTGTGCCTTTAACCTTTTGACCCTCGCCCTGTTTTTCGATCCTAATTTTTGTGGTTTCCTTTCCAGTACGACAGACTTTACCTGATCAAAGTAAGAAACTGTTCTTTGCTCCCTACTCCTAGAACTGTAGCGCTCCTCTGTCCTTCCCCTGCCCCCATCCCATCTCCAGACTCCTGGGCCTTTGCACTGGGGAGATGTGTAAGAAAGTTGCTGTTTCCAGGGACCTTGGGGTCCCCCAGGGGCTTGCTCTGCAGACTTCTAGGAAAAGCATAGAAGCCTGCTCAGCTCAGCCCTCACCCAGCAGCTGTCTTTGGGCAGTTTTCCTGATGTCCCCTCCTCCCCTCCTGGCTAAATCCACTAATACGTAACCTGTTAGAAAGCCCTTGCCCACTCCTTCATTCTGTTCTTCCCCCGCCCCCAGCCCTCTGCACAGGAGGACAGAGGGGGCTGAGAACCTGCTGGCCAGTGACCTCACGGGTGCCAGGGGGCACTCTCCAGGTCCACTGGGCCTGGCCTCTCTGCCCTGCGAGTCAGGCCCTCCTGGCCCAGCAGCTTCTTTAGGACTCGGTACTCAAAAGCAGAGCCATGGGGATTGAACTTGCCCTTGCAAGGCTGTTTGGAGTTCAGGGGCTCATGCCCACATGGCTCTTCCCAGGGGCTGCTGTGGATTTGGCCAGAGGGGTGGACACCCTCAGTGGTGACGGGTAACCAGCTGCCCAGAGAGCACTAGGTGGAGGCAGAGTCTTAGACAGAGGAACAAAAGTCCTTGCTCTGTGTATCCGACATGGCAGTACCTGCAAACCCATATTCTTATCCCCAATTTACACAAGCAGGTAACATACAGAGGAGCCACCCAGCGAGACAAGAGAGGGGCCCGGCTTCCCTGGTGCAGGCTCTCAGTTGTCCTGAATCTCCTTGTTCTAGACAGATTCAGAAGGGTTGGTTTGGTGAAACGCAGGCACACTGTGAGCAGTTGAGGCCAGTGGCTCCTAGAATGTGCCTTTCCACTGTTGAGAGGCATTCTCATGGATCCCTGCACAGCCTCATGCCCTATGAGCTCAGAATTGGACCCAGGAATTTCGGTGCCCTAAGATGCAGTTAGGGGTTCCCTGGTGGCTCAGTGGTAAAGAATCCACCTGCCGTGCAGAGACGTGGGTTCAATCCCTGGGTCTGGAAAATCCCCTGGAGAAGGAAATGGAAACCCACTCCAGTATTCTTGCCTGGAAGATCCCATGGACAGAGGAGCCTGGTGGGCTACAGTCCATGGGGTCACAAAGAGTTGGCCACGACTTAGCAACCAGACCACAACAAGGTGCAGGTAAAGTCTGACACAGCCTCCTTGCCCTATCCTCTCTCCTCCAGGATGACTAGAGGCTAATTTTCAGTCCCCAGTTCCCTTGTGGTAATAACTCCCTTCTTGATGGAATCATTGGTTTTGAACATTTGGACTTGGGTTGGAGGAGAAGACAAGGCTGTAGTGGGAATATGTGACTCCCAGATGGGGCCATGGGGACAGCTTTTGTTGGAAGATGACTACGGAGAGCATCCTGCAGAGAGAAGAGGGTTGAGATCCTGCCCTGCCGTCTGCCCCCTGGCCAGTGAGCTAGGGTGTGGAGATGAGCAGATAGAGGCGGCACCCCCACGATGCCTGTCCTTCCCCTGCTGACATTCTTCCTCTTCAGAGTGAAGGTGAAGGGCTCTACGGAGTTCTGGCAGGATGGGGTCACCGGCAGAGGGAGCGATGGCATGACCAGGCTTCATCTCTGCAGTCACACTCACCCCCCGGGCTCCACCAGACAGCAGGCCTCCTGGGACGGGCTGCCTCCTCCTTCCCTTATGAGTCAGATCCCGTAGGACGAGGTGGACGGGATAAAGGTTGCTAACTGCACCCAGCTTCCACACCTCTGCATGCACAGCCCTACCTCGGAGGGCCCACCACAGTGAAGCAAAGGTTACAGTCCAGCAAGTCATGTGGCTTTTCTCATTTACCAGTGCGTATAAAAGTTATGTTTACCCTGTGCCTCATCCTGTCGAGTATACAATAGCATTCTGTTTAAAATAGCAGTGTATGTTTAATTAAATTATAATTAAAAATAAAATGTTAATTAAAATGTAATGCTGTAGGCAAAATGACATCAATAGACTTGCTTGACATGGGACTGCCACACACCTTCAATTTGTTAAAAAAAAAAAAAAGCAATATCTTCAAAGTGCAATCAAATGAGATGTGTGTGTAGTTAAGATGTGGACCTGCAGGCAAAGCTTCCTTGCACCCAGCCATTCTCCTCCAGAACCACACCCTTGGCAAAGTTTCTAAAACTGAAAATACTCCAGTCTACCCAAGCTGAACCTGTCGGATCAGCCCCTCGAGGCAGGGGCCTAGACAGGTGTGTGTTTGTTTATCTCTGTCTGCCTGTCTGTCTGTCTTCAAGTGGGCCGTGTACGAGGGACTCCTGGCCTGTGAGATGGAAGATGGACCAAGCACAATCTTACTCATCCCTCCTCTTTCCCTAAGAAACTTCCCATTCCCGTGAAAATGAGCAGCCTTTCTAGCAGGGCTGGGAATGGAGGGCACCTGCAGGGTGGAGTTGGGTCGGACCCCCTGTGTTGGTATTGACTTAGAGCCTCACAAAGTCAGGAAGGACCTTTAGCAATTACGTGCTCCACCTGTCCTCCCAAGGCAGAGCCCCAACCACTTCTTGGCCACTATCTCTTTGCGGATCAGCCAGTTGGGTGGAAGGAGGAATTTGCCCAGTTGTAAGGAAGTTTCTAGCAATCCCTTGGATCCCCGACCCCAGAGGTTCCACCCAGCCTTTCCGAGGGGCTGACATGCAGCAGACGGCTGTGTTAGTCTCCATGGGTACTTTGCTTCTGATCAGGGACCATTGGGGACTGGGTCTCGGATGCCTGCAGCGCATCTCTCCCCCCCACCCCACCCCCATCAGAGGAGCCTTGTGATGGGGTCGACTCCCTCCCAGTCAAGCTCTCGCTGGTGCTGCGCTGCCTGCCACCCCAGCCACGGGGGCTTCCAGCATGGACTGCTCCCCGGGCCTCCTTTCGGGAGCTGTCTTGAGAAAGGAGGACCCTGCCCCCTGCCACGAGCAACAACACGGGGGGCCTTGAGCTGCCTGGGGATTCCTCCTCCCCGCCCGCCCTCCGCTGTCTGTGTAGCTTCCCCCTGGAGCCAGGAGCACTCTGGCCGCTCCTGCCACCTCTCCCCCCACTAACTTTGTTTCTCTTTTACTTTGTTCTTTCAGAAAAGCCAGAGCTGGTATAATGTAAGTATCCCTTTTCTCTTCTTGTTGGGCGCGTGGGTGGGGATGCCTGTGCTTAGGGGATGGAGTCGTGGGGGCGCACTGTGGTCTCCCTGTGGGCTTGGAGCCTAGAACAGTGGGCTTTGCCCCTGACCAGACCCCTCCCTCAAAAACCAGACCACAGTTACCTTCTGTAGCAAGGCAGGACTGCTGGTGAGGGAGGGTGTGCAATTCCCGGAGACCACGCAGGGATGGACTGTCTCCCCGAACCCCCACCCGAACCCCCGGATCCTGGACACCCTCCGGCCCTGATGGAGGAGACCAGGCTGGGGAGGCCCCCCCAGAGCGCAGACAGAACTTGGGACGGGGACCACCATCCTGGGGCCTGATCTTAAGGCCAAGTTTTCCTCCTTTTACCAAGACATTTGGAGGAAAAAACAAGCAGCCAGAAACCTTTTCGTTTAGCAGAGGCTGGCTTATGTAAACAGAATGTGACTTCTGCCCCAGGGTCTCCTCAATCAACCCTGGCATGCTCCACCCAGAACACATCCCCCGTCCCTGGGGGCGCTCCAGCCAGGAG
The DNA here is from genome assembly GCF_029378745.1 of Bos indicus. Lineage (NCBI taxonomy): Eukaryota > Metazoa > Chordata > Mammalia > Artiodactyla > Bovidae > Bos > Bos indicus. Next base: position 34,582,312 of record NC_091774.1, read on the forward strand.
CTCCTACTGGGAGGCCAATTATGGAGCAAGCAGCCCCTGCAGAGGCCACACCCTCTGGGTCTCTAACTCGCCCCTGAAGAGCCACAGGCTGAAGTCTCAGCCTCCTGCCCCGTCCTACTCCACCCTCCTGCCGTGTGGATGGACGGGCAGTTCACAGCCACCAACTGGTCTCCAGCCACTGTCTTCCATCCCGGAGCCTGCTCTTCCCCGAGCTTCCCTGGTCCTGTGGATGCATCTTCCCCGCTCCCCTGATACCAGGGCCAGTTGCATGGTGGACCTGGGGACGGTGTGGGAGCGGGCGGCTGAGAGACAGACTTGGAGGATGCTTTGGTGCAGGGGAGGGGGGGAGAGGCTTGGGTTTCATGTAGACGCTCCGGTCAGAGTCACTGTGTGTGGGGGTGTGGAGGCGGGGGAGTATTTTCCCACACGGTTCAGCAGTTCCCCCAGAATCAAGCAGCCAGCAGTCAGCCCTATAGCTTCCGACCCGCTGCTGCTCAGGGGACTGGCCCTGAGATAGGACTGTTGGATCCCTTCCTTGACATCACAACGGCACAGACGAGGAGGTTGGCGGGCTGCGCGGGTGGGAGGGGAGTTGAGGGCTGAGATGGCCCGCCTGGAGGAGAAGCCTGCCTGGGGCTGCAGCCCCTCAGCCCCCTGGGCCAACTGTGGTCTTCGCCTGGGCTCACAGCCGCCCCGTGGCTTAGGGCTGACATCCCAGGGGAGAGAGGAGCTTGCTGTCTGTGGGAGGAGGTGAGGCTGGAGAATGCTTTCCTGGGAGTGGTGGGACCTCCAGCATCCTTTCCCTCACAGAATCTTCCACCACCCGGGGTGGGGGTGAGGGGCTATTGTAAAATTAGTGCCTCACAGAGGACCAGGAAACACGTGGCTGCAGACCCATGAGTCTGTTAAAACGACCGGATTTGGACACACAGGGCCTCGTCCCTGTTGCGCTCCCTCTCCCCTGCTCTTCTCTTTTCTTTCCAGCAGGCTTTTCCGTTCTTTCTCATGTTGCCTTCCCTAGAGTCCCTCCCTCCCCTTTCCTGGCTGACTCCCCCATTTTTGTCTCTCCACCTCTGCTTGCCGCTCCTTTCTGGCTTGATTATCCCAACTGGCTGTCTCTTTCTCTCTGATTCTAATGGATTTTCCTCCCTCCCACCCTTTTACCTCTAATCTCTCCCTCAGCCCTGCTCAGAAGACCTGGTGTCTGAGCCCTCAGCAGAGTGACAGGCTAGAAATAGGTGCTGCCGCTGGGCTGGATGATGGAGGTGGGCCAGCTGCCCTGTGGGGTCAGGGGGTTCTGCTGGCAGATGAGTGAGAGATGGCAGAGCTGGGCAGACAGATTCTTCACCACTGAGCCACCTGGGAAGCCCACTCAGATGTACCAGCGTGCTTATCCACGGGCACGGCCTGAGCGTGGCTGTGCTTCCAGGCCGAATGGTCTGGCTCGATCAGGAAGCCAGGTCCTGGGGCTTCCCCTACTGGAGCCCGAGCTCAGCCTCCTGAGCCCATGCACACGGGCATGCCAGGCCCTGTCCCCCGCAGAGCACTGTGCTGTGTCAGTGCCTGCGTGCCGAGGCTCCACCAGGAAGCTTCCCTTCAACACCCTCTCCCCAGCACTGCCCGCCAGTGCTCCATTCCTGGTTTCTTGAGAGGTGCTTGCTGGGCCTCTGTTGCTCTGACCCGGTTCTCTTTTTGCTGCATCTGCTTGGTCCTCCTGTGCCACCTCTGCGTTGCCCCGAGGCGGCTAGACTCGGACCTTCAGGAAGGAGGTGGGTGTCTCCTCCTCAGCTCTGTCCTCAGCCCTCCCTGGCCCCTCTCCTGACACCGGTGGTGACTCTCCGGCTGCTCTGCTGCCCGAGGCGCCATCGTTGGCTCTGGAAGTCCTTTGGATGAGCAAAGGCCTTGTCGTCCTCGGCCCTGGGGACAGTTAGAAGTGCCTGGCCGGATCCAGGACAGGGAGGGTCAGTGCAGACTTGCTGACTGCTGCAAGAATGTCTCCAGCCCGTTGGCATGGCCTGGGTCTGATAAGAGAGGAAGCCAACCCAACGCATCCCTGCCCTCTGCCCCAGCCTCCCCCTCTACCTGCCTCTCTTCTGCATTTTCTTCTTCTGTTTATCTGGGGAGGAACTGTCACCATGGTGACAAACCACCTTGGCATTTATAAAGAGTGGGTCCCATGGAAGGAGGTGTTTGGACCCCAGGGAGACATGGAAATGCTGAGACAAGAGCCTCTGGTCTCCAGCAAGGGCTCTTCAGATCAAGAGTGGGGTTTGAGGGACTTCCCTGGCTGTCCAGTGATTAGGGCTCTGCACTTCCCAATGCAGGGCATATGGGTTCGATACCTGGTTAGGGAACTAAGATCCCACATGCTGTGCAGCATGGCCCAAAAGAATGGGGCTTGAAGAGGGGGCTGTCGGCAGCTGCCCTGAGACCCTCCCAGGGCTGATCACATCTACTGCCCCTGAGTCCCCCTCGTCTGTTCCCCACCCCGCCAGACCCACCGTTGACCACCACAGTTTTATTAGTCAAGGCGCCTAGTTTGGGGGATAAGTTCACGGAGGGATAAGCTGAAACAGGGAGCCAAGGGGCAGGAGGGGGAATAATGTGCCCCCAAAGATGGCCCTGCTGGATGCAGCAGACTCAAACCTGGGAGGAAGCCAAGTCACAGAAGTGTCTTCCTGGTGCTCCAGGTAGACAGAGGTGCCTTGCCTCTTTCCTGGGATCAGTTGTCTCCAGGCAACCCAGGGAAGGAGCCCAGACCCTGGTGGCTGCCCTGAGGCTTTGGGGCCCAAGTTGCCTGCTGGTCCAGGTGGGGGCGATGCTGGCTGTCCGGGGGGAAGAGGGATGGCGCCAGTCCTGTGGAGTGACCGGGCATGTCTGACAGACATATGACTGAGCAAGAGGACAGAGCTTTGTAGGAATGAAACTCAGATTAGGTCGTCGGTGAGAAAAGTGGGAGTGAGTGCTGAAGGCATCCCCAGCGACACCTTGGCAACCTGGTATTTTTTTCTGGGGAAGATGGACTCCGCTTCCTCCACATACTGACCCCTGCATCCCCAGTAGCCGTCTTGACTCTGCGGAGTGACCTGTCTCCAACTGAGACTCTTCCCAGTCCTGCTCCTTCATGTCTCTCTGTCACACCTTTCGCCCTCCCCGTCTCCTTCCTTTGCTCAGTCACCTCCCCCATCTCCCCTTAGTCCACATCCGGCTCCTCCCTACCTGGATTTGGTTGAAAGTCCAGCGTTTCTTCTGAGGGTCTTAATTGGCTTTCTTCCTAGGCGAGGCCAACATTCTACCAAAATCCATCTGTTTTTCTCCTGGGCTGCTCCACCCTCTCCCTCCTGCTGCTCTACCCAGGGAGCAGGTACCACTTGGTCCCAGCTCCCAGTGTTTGCCGTGGAGTTAATATTTAGCCCAGGTCAGTTCCCTCTTCTCAGGCTGGAAGCTGGCAGTGCCCTGCCCGGCGGCAGTTTTGAGGGGGTGTAGGAGACAAAGGGTCCCAGGGCTTATCTTTCTGGGTGTGTCCTGTCCCTGAGTCACCCCGCTGGAGCCCAGTCATCCCCTCATCTGGCTCCAGAGATACTCAAGCGTTTCCAGGATTCAGCCCTCATGGGTCCTGCTTACTGCCTAGATCATTGGATCTGGGGGGGCCCAGGAGAGGGGCATTCCCGTCACCCTGTAAAATGGAATTGCTGGGTTCTCCTGTCTCACTGCTGATGATACTGTGGAGAGAAGCTAGGATATGTGGCTTGGAGAGTGTTGGCATGGACTAGGCGCTGGGGTGCCATGCCTAATAGGAGTGAGGACGTGTATGGATGTGTGCACACGAGATGCCATGTCAACAGGAACAGTGTCAGAGGTGTATAAGGAATGCGTTCATTTGGTAAATAGGTTTTGAGCAGCTGATACTTGAAATTCACCATGCTGAGTGCTGGAGGAGATCATTTGAGGCGTAGCGTGTTCCTGGAGACAGTGGTAGTCTGATGGAACAATCGCCCTGTGTGATATGATGGGTGGAGGTGGTGGCTGCATCCGGGGTGTGCACAGAGAGAGACAGGAACACAAGTCCTGGAAAGGACTCAGAATCTCCCTCTGCTTCCTCCAGCACCATATAACTGGGAGACGCCAGGTTCCTCTGAATCAGAAGTTCGGGATCTAGAAGCAAGAATCTGTATCTTGCATACATTTGTTAGATCATTTTTAACTACAGTCACGTCTGAGTCAAACAGGACGAAGGCAACGTTCTCCATCGTGTGCAGCCTGGAGAGCCTCCTGGGCTGGACGTAGCTGGGGAGGGCGAGGAAGGTGCCCTGTTTGTCTCAAAGTTCTGACGTTTCCTGGGAATCCAACCTTCCCGGCCCCAGTGCTGTCAGACCTCTGCCCCCAGCTTCTCTTTCTGGAGGCCTCCTTGTTTCCATCTGCCTGGCTCCCGTCCTCACCAGAGATCTCAGCTTCCCTGCTCCTTTTGACCCGGCCCAGTCTCTCTGCTCAGAGCACAGTTCCTTGGCCGCCAAGGTCTGAGCGGCTGTCTGGGAATCCTCATCCTGGCCTTGATCCCCATCCTGCTAGTACTGGAGACAGGACAGCGTCCCCGGGAAGGAAGGAGATGCCTCAGACGGACCTGGAAACTGCTGACCTCAACTTCTCCCCACCTGCACCTCTGAAATGGGATGAGTTCAACTTCCAGGCTCCTGCTGCTGCTCTGGGGAGGTCAGTGGATGGATGGATCAGTGAGGGGCCGGTGTGTCTCCAAGAAGTCCCTGGCTGTTTTGCGTCTTCAATTTTAGATTTTAGCATAACAGCAGTGCCCCTGGCACCTCCTCCCCGCCCTTCCCCCACTCGGAGCCTTGGCCAGCTACTTTCCATTGCAGGAAACATCTGCTGGGGAGGCCAGGCTCGGCCGGGGGTTACTGCAGGACATTGGCCGGTACCATCACCCAGGTCCTGTAACTTGAGGCATGTGTAGGGCTCTGGCCCTGCCCGCTCACCCGCCCAGCCACCCCGCCCCCCTCCTGCCACGGATGACTCTAACAAAGAAGTTGTTTGCTGGTCAGCCGAGGAGAGCTCGGCCTGGGAGGAAAAGGGGGGTGTGTACGGGTGGGGGTGGGAGCAGGCCCTGGTGCCTTGGCCAGCCGTGGCTGTGCTGCCTGGGTGAGGACCATGAGTCATAGCCACCAGCGCCCGCCCAGAGGAGCGATTGCACGTTGAACGGGCTGCCTTGTGGGACCGGCCAGACGGCACTGGGGAGTTGGGTGTCCGTCCTCCTGGGAGTTTGAGACCCACCACAAGCCACTGGGCTGTGAGTGAGCCGCAGCAGGGCGGACCTGTGGCGGCCCTGTGCACCTGCCCCGTCGTCTGCATCCTGGCCACTGCCGGCTGCTCAGAGCAGCTGTCCACACCAATCTGGAGAAGGGCTTCATCACGTCCCCTCTGGGTCACCCTTAGCCCAGAGACCTGCACTGGGAGCCAAGTGGGATGAAACAGCCCGGCCACAGGAGGCTGGCCAGCCAGCCTGTCCTGAGAACCATGCTGACCACACCCGCCCAGTTGTGAAGCTTGGCGCTGGGAACCAAGCTCAAGGGAAGCCAAGGAGGTATCAAGGGTTGCACAGACCCTCTGCCGAGGAGCCCGAAGCCACCCATTCACGTCCAGCCCGGGCGAGACTGACTGTTTGCATCCTGGGAGCACGGTGAGAGATCTGAGCTCGAGGATCAGCGTTTCGTGGGGAGGTAGCCTGTGGGAGCGATGGAGTCTCTGACGGAATCGGGGGTCCTCTGGAGCCTCCTGCTGGAGCAGGACAGCCAGCCTTTGCAGCAGCACCTGAAGAAGCTGACGGAGGGACCTGCCGGTGTGGAATTCTGCTGCCGGCCCGGGTCTGAGGAGATCCCCGCCGTGAGTGCATGTCCTCGCTTCTCTGTGCTCTAGGGGCCCCGGGTTTGACAATCCTTGGACCAAAATTCTTTGGCCATTTAAAATGAAAATGCATGAGCCTTGCTTCTCTTTCCGTGGGAGGAGATGGCTTTAAGAGCGCGAGGACGCCAGGGAGAATGGGTCATCGCCTCCCACGTCAGTAAGGTAGCTGGTGGCAGCCGACTAATATCTCTGTACTTTAGACCCTGGGAGGCTAGCTGGCCTGCCTTCCATGCTGGCAGCCTGCTCAGATCAGGCCACTGATTTGCAGGCCTGGGTTAAGGGGTTCCTACACCCCAGGAAGCCCTCGCAGCACTGGCAGACCTCCAAGACCAGGGCTGGATGGGCCCTCCCCTCCTGACAGCCAGGACTGTGTTTGAGAAGAGGAGGGGAGAGGGGGTCTCCCTCAATTTGCCTCTGGTTTGGAGGTTAGGGCCCGACTCCCTGCACCTGCATCTCTGCTGATATCTGAGTCCTCACTGGATGTGAGAGGAGCAGGGGGTGACAAAGCTCCCTGGAGAGAGCATTAGCAACGGGAGGACTTCCAGGCTGGGGGTACTCGCGTGTCTGACGTCCAGTTTCAACTGAGGGGGGATTTGGGGCCATCTGGTAGGCTGGTCCTCAGGCTGATATTGGAACTTTGTAAAATATAAAGACTGACTCGACTAATAGTTTTTGTTTTTTTAATTGTGGGAGTTCCCTGGCAGTCCAGTGGTTAGACATGGGTCTTTCATTGCCAGGGATCCGGGTTCATTCCCTGGTCAGGAAACTAAGATCCTGCAAGCTGCACAGTGTAGCAAAAAAAAAAAAAAAAAAAACCCACAAATAAATTGTGTTAAAATACATGTAACATAAAGTTTACCATCTTAGGTATTTCTAAATGTATGTTGCAGTAGTGTTAAGTAGGTTCACGTTATTGTACATAAAATTTCTGGAACTTGCAAAACTGAAACCATACCCCCCCAAAAAAAGATCCACTTGCAGGCATGGAAGGCTAGCGGGGACCCCTACATAAGTTAGTATCTCATCACCAAGAGGTTGTGCTCGGCTGGGGCATCCCGGTGGTTCCCTTCTTGGCTCAGGAGCCCCAAGGCCGTGCAGAGTGACAGCTCAGACCAGGAGCTGTGGACCACACTGCGCTAGTACCATGGTTACACTCTCATTTGTAACCATGTGCCTCGGGCAAATTGCTTAAACTCTGTGCCTCAGTTTCCTCGAGTCTAAAATGGGATAATAAAGATGACCCTGTAGTCAGGTGAAAGGATGTGAAAGGCTTTTGACAGTGCTTGGAGCGTGGTTATTTCTCACTCCATGTTAGCTCTACGAGGTCGGTCAGGAACTTATAGACAGTCAGGTGGTCAGGCAAGGGTTTTCAACGTGTGGACTCTTGTTCTGTGAGGCCAGGGAGCCTCACATTGAGGTTGGATATCTGTGTCGTTTTGAAACTAACATGTAGGTCAGAGGAGTGTTGTCTTCTGAGGTCTTTTCTAGCTATCGAAGTCACGGGGTGGGCTGGCTTCCAGATTTTTCCTCCCAGTGAGTGATCCTGATTCTTGAAGTTTGGGATTCTACAGCATGTTATTGCTTTGGGGAAGGTAACAGAGGATCCCCTTGGAAATACAACTCATTTTATAAATGAGCCAAAACAAGTTTAAATTTCAAATTAACTCTGGGCAAAGTAGTTGAAAGTGCTGTCTTCTCTCTTATATGGAAAACATTCCCAAACTGAAGTCGTGCTGTTTTCTCTCCTCCAGCTTCCTAAAATCCTCTTCTCTCTGGCACAGGTAGTCAACTGAGCTGAGGGAGTCAGAACCTGCTGCCAGGGTGGCCAGGCTGCAGCAGTCCCTGTCTTGCAGGCTGTTGGTTCTGCAAAAAAGCCAAAAAGCTAAGTGTGAAGCTCACTCCATTGTTGCCACAGCTAGTGGATTCTCAGGAAAGTGGGCAAGAAAGCGTAAATGGCCAAGACCCGTCAGTCAGCAACACCAGGACAGTCTGCCTACCTGGGTGTGCTCCTGACGTAAGTCGGTCAGCAGGTCACCCGAGTGGAGTTCAGATGGTCTGTATCATGATACCTGGCCCTTCCCGGGTTGTGTACTTGTCCTTGGGTCCTTTCATCTACGGGCACACGATTGTAAGCTTAGAAAGAGCAGAATTCCTGTCTGATCAACTGGTTTATGGGATTTCCCGGAATGATTCGCTATCATTAGGAGTTTGCATTGAGGCACCAAAAAGGTGGGTGGATGCAGGGACGTCTGGCAGCTCAGGTGGTGGCAGGAGGTGAGCTGGGAACCAGGGATCCAGAGATTTGCCCCTGACTGGCCAGGGGACCTTGGGCAGGGACTGCTCTCTGAGCTTGGTTTCCTTGGTGGTAATGTAAAAGAGTTGGATTGGATAGTCTTGTACGCGGTGGTGAGCGAATGAAGTTTGAGTACCTCAAGTTGCCAGTTAGGCTTTTAATTCTCTACTTGTGTGCTTTTTTCAGTCCTAGTTTTATGGGTTTTTAAAAACCCAGGGCAGTTCTGCCCCTCCCCGCACCAGTTTTATTGTGATATAATTGACATAACATTGTACTGGTCTTACGTTTTAGGATTTTTTTTTTCCCATCGTAAATTTCAGACCCAGCCAAGTGCTTACTATATTATTCACGATGGCAGCTTCTGAGAGCTGTACTAGGCACCATCATATATCCTGGGTCCTGCTGTGGGGGTAGGGGGTCCCCTTGGGCCCCTACTTCACTGTCAGTTGGTGCTTCCTGCTGGCAGAAGGCAGGACAGCAGAAGCCCAGTGTGGTCCCCTCTTCCTTTCTCCACTTGGGATGTGGTTATGTGAGCCCTGCTTAGTAGGGTTGACGTTTTCTCACTGATAGACGCTGGGTAACACTGGGTACGAAGCCCTTGGCAGCTTCAAATTCTCTCCACCATGTTTTTCCACACTGAGCCCCCTTTGCCTAGCCTGGCCTCCTGGGGTCTCTGCCTTAACTGGAACCTCAACTTTGCCTTTAAATATGCAAGCAGGCTCTCCTCCTGCACCTTCCTCCCCCGCCCATGAACCTAGCAGCATCCGCTAACCTTGGCCATTGTCACTCAGGTGTTAAGCCCCACATACAAGCAGAGAAATGAAGACTTCAGAAAGCTCTTTAAGCAACTTCCAGACACGGAGCGCCTCATTGTTGGTGAGCGGGGTGACCTGGGTGTGGGGGCAGGAAGGAAGGCTGCTTCTCTGACTAGAGGGTCCCCAAGTGAGAGTGTCTGTCTGGGAACTGGGAGAGGAGACATCCAGAGTGCTGACCCAGTGATGGGGGCTCAGGGCTGAGCCCCGTGTGTGATGGTCTCCAGAGAGCCCCGCCTGGGAGGAGTCGTTGCTACTCTTGTGTCTGCAGATGGCCCAGCGAGGGACTGGGGAAATCATGGAGGGGGAGTGGCGTTAGCTGAATTATGTTGGCCTTTCTGCCTCTAATGTTCTTGCTTCCTCTGCTGTCTCATCCTTGCCTCTGCCTCCAGGCAGTAGCCTGTTTCACACCCTTCATGTTCCCAATCAGAAGCTGCTAGGGACTCCCTGGGCCGCTAGGCTGGTATCTCTCACACCTAGTCTGTGGTGGGCAGTTGGGCTCCCTGGGGCTGCGGGCGGGGGGCCGGGGGGAGGCGGTGTCTTGCTTAATTGTAGCGGTTTACTGAGAAGCCTCCCTGTCCCTGAGCTCCATCTCCCATATTCTGCTACAGATTACTCCTGTGCACTCCAAAGAGACATTCTTCTTCAGGGCCGACTCTACCTCTCCGAAAACTGGATCTGCTTCTACAGCAACATCTTCCGCTGGGAAACTCTGGTAAAGACTGGGGCTTCCCTGGTTGTCCAGTGGTTAAAACTCCCAAGCTTCCATTGCTGGGGTGCATGGGTTCAATCCCTGGTCAGGGAACTAAGCTCCTACTAGCTGCACGGCCAAAAACTAAATTAAGGAAAAAAAAAAAAAAAAACCTGAGACTTGCTCCCCGAGGCTGTCCCCTGGGCTGTGGCTGAGGAAGTGGCCTCCACTTTTGTTCTTTGGTTGACTTCATGCTCTACCCAAGCCTTTTTATAATTCACAAAAGCATGAGTCTTGAAGGATAGGTCTCTCTACCATGCCTTCCCCTCTTCCCTCCTTCTTGGATGTGGAGGAGAGTGTGGAGACCATTTGATTTGGGGGAAATGCAGGTAAATATTTAGGCTTCCCTGGTGGCTCAGTGGTAAAGAATACGCCTGCAGTGCAAGAGATGCAGGTTTGATCCCTGGATAGGAAAGATTCCCAAGAGAAGGAAATGACAACCCACTCCAGTATTCTTGCCTGGGAAATCCCATGGATGGAGGAGCCTGGCAGGCTATACAGTCCATGGGGTCCCAATAGCTGGGCATGACTAAGTGACTAAACCACCACCACAGAAGCAGAGTCGTAAGAGTCAGAGGAAACTTGACCTTGCAACTCAGCAGAACTGGCTTGTACTTTCTGGGTTCTGCAACCAATTAGCCATGCAATTTGAAGCTAGTCCTTTATTCTTCATTTGCCTATTTCCTAGTCTTACAAAATAAAGTGAGAAATGATAGATAAGTGACTGTAAGGTCTCATCTGGTGCCAGGGTTCTGTGTTTCTGTAAGTGGCAGATTCTGATGGGATCCATGCATGTTTATCAGGCTGTGTAGAAATGAGAAAGCAAGCTCCTTGGACCAAGAATCAAGAGACCCTTGAGCTCCCAATGAGGGTTGCTCTACAGCCTCTGAAATAAGGGACTCAACCAAGTGATCTCTGAGGAGGTTCCTTCGCGGTTGAGAAGCATATAGCCTGTGATCTGACTTCCTCTGTGTGAACTGGTGCCTGGAGAACACTCTTCACCTGACTCTATTAATGCTGCCTCTTGCTTGTTTTCCTTTCTCTGTTTCTGTGTGGATGCCAGCTAACTGTGCGTTTGAAAGACATCTGCTCCATGACTAAAGAAAAGACAGCTCGCCTCATCCCCAATGCCATCCAAGTTTGCACTGACTCAGAAAAGGTAAGTAGAGTCTGATCTTGGCCTTACTACTCCCCCAAACCCCAGTCCCTCTACTCCTGAATTCCTGCCTTTCATTCGCATTAATGGGGAGACCAGTAGGGTTGGGGTGAGAGGTGGTAGAGTGAAGTCGATTGTGGGAACCACCTCTGTGGTGGGCAGGTGCTTAGAGTCTAGCAGACATGAGAGTGGGGTGCTGGGACGTTGAATTTAGAGCCAGAACACCTGAAATAGAGTCCCGTGGCTACATTATGTAACCTGAGCCTCAGTTTTCTTATGTGTGAAATGGAGCCAGCGATGCCTATTTGTCAGAATCTTGGAATGACCTCCCACATTTGAAAACACTAAATTGTAAAGCACTGAACAATTTAAGTTGTGTCATTATGTATCAGGACAGCTCATCAAAAGGAGTGAGGAGTCTGATAGGAAACGGATTGTCTATATTGTTGCCATGGGGAAGATGTGGTAGATAAAATCTAGAGTGCAGAAAGCACTGTGATCTTTGACCTTTAACCAGGCCCTGAAGACTGATACTTGCAGGGCTAGAGATGGACTGAACACAGGTCTATAACACCCTTTGACTTCAGGCACTTCAGGATCAAGAGCCCTGAGACTTCAAAGTCCAATAGTCTCTGCTTCGAGTTCTGCTTCTAGCATGAAGTAGCTTTGTAATTACAGGGGTCACCTACCATCACCACCCTATTTCTCTTTATTGAATATTAGCTGTTGTGTTTATTTTCCAAGGTTTTAGTGTGGTTTAAATGAAGTAGTATTTGTGAAGCACCTAGAATGTCTTCAGTAAAATCTGGTTTTCTGTCGCATTCTTCCCGCATATTATAAAAGGTCCCCACAAATGTGTAGGCTTCTTAAGAGCAGCAGTTTCTTTCTGTTTTGTTACTGAGCTCAAAATATGTAGAAAAGTGTTTGCACATGCGTCAGTGTATGTACATGTAGAAGAGGGCACACACTGATATTCAAGTGTTTGCTGAATTAATGAATCAAAGGGTGATTAGTGGGTTTACCTTCTCCTTCCTTTGGGCTGGTTCCCAGCTCACCACTTACCAATCTATGTATGGAGGCAAAGGAAGCTTTTTATGGAGGTGAAAACTTCAAACCAGAAAGAGAAGCACTGAGCAGAGTTGGATGAACATTGAAGGACTTAGAGACAGTGGGTGACTCAGAGGTCCCAGGTGCCTGGGCCATGGCAAAGGACTTGACGACAGTGGGTAACTCAGCGAACTGACCCCTTTCACTGCGGAGCCCTGTGCTGTCATCGTGGGTGCAGTATTTGAGGATGGATTAGTAGCTTTTTAAATATATATATATATTTTTTAAATTTTTGGCCATGTCACGCAGCATGTGGGATCTTAGCTCCCCGACCAGGAATCGAACCCACACCCCCTGTGTTGGAAGCATGGAGTCTTAACCACTGGACCACCAGGAAGATCCCTCGGTAGCTTTTTTAAAGGAAGGAGTCCCATGTCTCCATCCATTATTTTGTAAGTCTTCACAGACATTTCTTGCCACGCTCTCTTTCAATCCAGCACTTTTTCACTTCGTTCGGGGCCCGGGATCGGACGTACATGATGATGTTCCGGCTCTGGCAGAATGCTCTCCTGGAAAAGGTAAGTCCTGCCCGCTCCTTCCTCAGCCTGAGGATGCACACCCACTAGAATGTCCCTGCCTCTTGGGTGGGAGCCACTGGGGTGATGGCTCTTGCTGCAGCATTGGCCCACTCTTAGGAAGCCCCTGCTTCCCCCTGGTTCCGGAATTCCTCCAGGCTCGCGGTAACGTGTCCTCCACTGCTGGTGACTCAGGTGCTGGGAGTAACATGTCCTCTTAAGTGAACAGCCTCCTGGCTGCCTGGAGCAAGGCCCTGTTGACTTAGGGCACTCAGTTCTGCTGTTTTAAAATGTACTGGGGTTTGTTTCAATCAGGTGTGGTAAAACACACAGAAACAGAAATAACTGTCATGAGGAAGAAGGTTTTATACTCACAGATCCCTGGAGCAGAGGCCCAGCATACCATACAGGAAGTTCCAGGTTAGTCAGGAGGCAGAGAGAGCGAGGAGGGACAGCAGAACAAGAGCCTTCATTTCACAGGAACGAATGAGTGTTTCTGTTGCTTAGTTGCCCAGTTGTGTCCGACTCTTTTGCAACCCCATGGACTGTAGCCCACCAGGCCCCTCTGTCCATGGAATTCCCAGGCAAGAATCTTGGAGTGGTTTGCCACTTCCCTTTCCAGGGGATCATCTTGATCCAGGGATCAAACATGCATCTCCTGCATTGGCAGGTGGATTCTTTACCACTGAGCCACCAGGGAAGCCCAAGCAGGTTTAGGACTGGCTATTTTGAATGTTTCATCAGGCTTCAGGATAGAGAGACTTTTCTCCAGAGAGACTGTCCAACGGTAATTAGTGCAAGAGAGAATTGGCCTGGAATGTAAGAGCTATAAAGGGGGAGGTCCTTGGGGGTGTGGCTTTGGCTTGGAGGCTTTACCTAGAAAAGGTGTTCTTCCTCATGGGGTGATTTTTATCCGTAGAAATTAGCTAATCCTGCAAGGGACAGGCCACCCACAGTCAGCAAGGCCTTAGATGTCAGAACATGAAAAATACAGAAAATAGGATTGGGAGTTTGTGATTAGCAGATGCAAAGTATCATGTATATATAGAATGGATCAACAGCAAGGTCCTACTGTATAGCACAGGAAACTCTATTCAATATCCTCTGATAAACCAAACTGGAAAAGAATATGAAAAAGAACATATTGATATATAGGCATATGTGAATCACTTTGCTGAACAGCAGAAATTAACACAATATTATGGGTCAACTAGACTTCAATAAAATAAATCTTTTTTAAAAAATACAGAAAGTAGGAAAATAAGTTAATACAGCCACCAGTTGACCACCTGAGTGAAGGGGACTCTGTGGGAAATGTAGATGAAGGAGACCTGGCTGAAGGTATTAGAGAATTCCCATGCAGATGCCAAAGTTGGCGAGGGGAGCAGGGGTTAAGAAACAGCCTCCTTGCCAGAGAAAGAAACTTAGGGGGGGAAATTATATGATGATATAATAATTCCAATTATATATATGACATGTATATAGTTAGGTATAATGTGTGTATCTACCTTGACTCTAGCCCAGACTTACCATCATCTAAAGGAAATTGAACAGATGTGTTATTTAGAGCTTTTTCTAACCTGAAAGTCTGTAGCCCTCGTGTAAATCCTGATAACTTGAGTTGGTCATCAACCTTTATCAGCCATGGATAGTGGTAAAATGATAATGCATTTGGGTCTCCACTGGCAGGTTTGAATTTTCAGCTCACAACCACTGTCATTTCTAAGACAGCACTGTCATTTCTAAGACAGAGGATCATCCATATGGTTTGCAAAACCTCTCACAAAATAATCAAGAATTCCGCCTGATGAGCAGAGTCTGCCAGTTGTGCTTGCCCCAGCTATGGTCAGATGAGCTGAGCCCGGTGGACTCAGGCAGGGAAGGCTGCGTGGAGAAGGCAAACTGTGAGGAAGGGGAGGGCGTGGTCCGGCAGGGAAGCAGGCATGTCCCGGGCACGGTGGATGGTGTCCATGAAAGCTGGAGGGAGGAGGTCCAGGTACAGGAGAAGCAGGTGCCTTCTTCTGGGACCAGGAGAGCGAACACAGAGAGCTGCCCCCCGACACACACACACACACACACACCCACACCCACACACACACACCCACACACACACACACACACCCTGGACCTTGCTGGCTCAGAGAGAACTCCAACTGCTATTCTGGGCATTTCTCCACTGGATCCTGGAACCCTGGCTCATGGCGTCCTGCCAGCTGCCTGCTTCTTAAACTATACCTTAAAACCGGTGGTGGTTTAGTCACTATGATGTGTCCGACTCTTGTGACCCCATGGACGATAGCCTTCCAGGCTTCTCTGTCCATGGGGTTCTCCAGGCAAGAATACTGGAGTTGGTTGCCATTTCCTCCTCCAGGGGATCTTCCCAACCCAAGAATTGAACCTGGGTCTCCTGCATTTCAGGCAGATTCTTTACCGACTGAGCTACGAGGGAAGCCCATATCTTAAAAGGGTGACGTCAACAGAAAGCTCCAATTCCTTATCAGATCTATTGGTGGGAACGTTCTTTACTGTTTCTGTTTTTCTTAACGCTTTTCTTTTTCACATATGTATCCCTCCCAGCATCTCTCCCTCCCAGCAAACCAAGACTCATCCATGGTCTCCACCTTTGACCTTCATTCTTTGACATTCTGTTGCCTCTTGCCTGAAACTCTGAACCTCAGTGAGAGCTAACTTTTCTTAGAACAGTGCTTTTGGGAAGAATATGTAGACATCCAGTGAAATAAGAAAAACTGTATATGGAACTAATACATAGACCTGTAGGCGAACTGATTGTGATTAAGGATAAAGAAGGAAGTATTCAGGCAGTGAAGAGAGAGTTGGATGCAGTGACCTTTGAGGCCCCTGAAGCTGTGAGAATGGCAGCTTCTTTCCAAGCACAGGAACTGCCCAGCTGAGGAATGGGCCACCCTGGAGGTGTCACATCTTTCCTGGATCTGATCCACTGGGGCCTGTGAGGCCACTGTTAGCATCAGGAGATTCCTGCTGAGTTAGGGAGACTGGCTCAAAGTTGTCTCATTCTGAGTCCAGCTCAAAAGCTCTGTGATCATTTTGGCCCCAGAGTGCCTTGGTTTATGCTGCTTAATGCAGGGCCTCATTCACAGGAGCAGTAGGCGGGCAGTTCAAGGGCCCATCGGTTCTGCTGTGCAGACCTGAATAGAGGAAACAGGTCAAGTTCCTGGCTTTGCTAAAAGCCATGTTCTTAGGGGAAAAACAGATCCGGAGCAGAGGGCAGGGCAGGGGTGGGGTTTGCATGGAGCGGTCGCTCTCCACTCATCCAGCCGAGGAGGGTAGAGTTTGGCTTCTCATCCCTCGAGGGAGTCCAGGTAAACTCTGCCTCTGTGGAGAGTGGAGTCCCGAGGAAGGGAGGGTCAAGCCTCTCTGCTGTCCCCTGCAGCCCCTGTGCCCCAAGGAGCTGTGGCACTTCGTCCACCAGTGCTATGGGAACGAGCTGGGCCTGACCAGTGACGACGAGGACTACGTGCCCCCCGATGACGACTTCAACACGATGGGGTGAGTGGGCCAGGGGGCAGGCCGCCTGCGGGGAGCCCTTCCAGAGGGGCGAGGATGGCCAGAGACTGGCATCTAAGTCAGGCCCTGAGGGAAGCAAGGGGGCACCCGGGACGGGGCTGTGGGAAGCCCCTCCCAGATGGAGGAAGTGGGTGGCTGGGCCAGCCAGCCAAGACCAGGTAGGGAGCAGGAGGTCAGGCTGGATTCTGAGGGCTGCTGGGCCAGCATGATTTCTTCAGAGGAGGATGAGAAGCCAGGGAAGGCTTCAAATAGATAATTGATGAGACCTGACTTAAAATTTTAACATCACTCTGTCTCCTGGGTTGAAGATAGGCTGAAGGGGAACCAGGGCAGACCGGCTAAGAGGCTGCTGAATAATTTAGATCCTTTAGATGAGAGGTGATGGTGGTTTGGACCAGGAGGGTAGCTGTAGAAACAGCAGTAAGTAGTTAGTTTCTGAATATATTTGGAAGATAGAACCAGACATATTTTGGAGGATTTGCTGATGAGTCAAAAAGGACTCACAAGTGGCTTTAAGGATCCACCAGCTGGAAGAATAGAGTTGTTCTGAACTGAGATGGACAATTCTAGACGAAGAGCAGCTGTGAAGGAAGATTGGGAGCTTGATGTTAGGCAAGTTGAGTTTGGGATGACTGTTAGCCACGTGGAGATGTCACGTGGGTGTTGATGTGTGTGAGTGTGGGGAGGTCTGGGCTCAGGCCATAACCTCGGAGGTTATTAGTGGCTGAGATCACCAGGTGACTGAATTAACATAAGCAGCAGCTCAGGGACTGGGCCTGGGAAAGAGGCAGCAAAAGAAAACACAAAAGAACATCCATTGAGGTGGGAGGATGCTAGCAATTTCGTGTCCTGGAAGCCAAGGGGAGGATGTTGTGAAGAGAAGGGGCTATTACTGTACCATGTGCTACTGATGGGTTAAAGCGGTGCAGGCAGGCTTGAGGTAGAGGTGTCGTGGTTGTGTGAGAGGCATAGAAGAATAGACCGCAAGGAAAGAGCATCAGATGTGCAGTGCATAGGCCTACGCTCAGGTACCGCTTCTCACACTGAATAGTATTATCACTTCACTGTGTATCTACTTGATTGTCTCTAAAATGCATATCATGATTGACGCAGAGTTGTAACGCATCCAGATGTGGTAATGAGTAGAGGTTAGATGCCGATGAGAATGGTGATGATGGTCTCTCCCTTGGGAGAAGCTACAATGGCATACCTGTGGTGTCCACAGAAGGGTGCCTGCCTTTATCTCAAGGAGGGTTTTTCCTCAGTGTGTGATGCAGAGAAGTTTGCTATTTATGATCCAGAATCTGGGCAGCACCAGCAAAGGGCACTCGTTCAGAGTCCTGTCCTAGTCGCTATGGGAAATCAGATGTATGCTCAGAGCACAGATGTTTCATTAAATGGTCAGGTTGGGGTGGGATGGGGTGCCAATGGGCAAAAAAGGAATTTTAAGACAAATAATGGTCACATTTAAGAGAATGCCTGGAAAAGGTGAATTTGGGGATAGAGATTTTACCACGGGAAGGAGAGGTAAGGTGGGAAGGAGGCTTTAGAAGGGCAGTTCACAGGCAAGTAGTGGCTGGAGGAAGGCCATGGACACAGCAAAGAAACAGACGAGCCTGTATAGTTTTAGGAGTGTGAGTTTTTCGTGAGCTGGCCGTCTTGGCCACCGAGGTTAACGTAGGTTCATGTTGCCTTTCTTTTCAGCTACTGTGAGGAGATCCCCGTAGAAGAGAATGAAGTGAACGACAGCTCATCCAAAAGCAGCATAGAGACCAAGCCGGATGCCAGTCCACAGCTGCCCAAGAAATCCATCACCAACAGCACACTGACGTCCACGGGGAGCAGTGAAGCCCCCGTCTCGGTACGGGCAGAGACCCCACTTTGCTTCCACCCCAGCCCAGTGATGGTGTTTCCCAGCCTGGGGAGCAGGTAGAGGGGAGGCTGGTTATGCCATGATCAGTTTATGCAGAGGGGCTCCACATTCGAATGAGTGTAGAATCCAGAGCTGGGTTCTCAGTGCGGCGGGTACCAGATTTTGTTTGGCTTAGCAGATGAGAATCATTTCAAGTCCATTGTATGAGCTTTGCCCTTGGTGGCCTGCCGTGATCAGCCCGCTGGTGGAGAACTATTCCAGGTCTTCTTTTCACTGCCTTGATCTGAAGTCAAAGTCTCACATGAGTACAGGACTGCACCACTGCTCTCTGTTCATTCATTCCATAAAGCGTGATGGAAACCCTGGTATGGACACTCAGGGCTACCTTCCTTGCTACCTACCTGCTGTGCTGGCTTTGCAAAAGACGTAACAGTATGAAAGAAGGAGTCTGTCCTCTGAGACTTGGTCATGGAGTGGGAGAAGCTGGATGAAGGAAGTGTCCGGGTGTGAGCTGGCAGGTCGAAGAAAGGGTTCCCAGAAAAGGGAGCCTTGTGTTGTAGTGGTTTAGGAGTCAGACCACTTGGCCTTAGAATGAAAACATCCATTCGATGCCTGGTCTCCATTTTCTGTCTCTGAAGTTAACTTGTTTTTTTAAGTCATTGTGTCTGAGTTTGTTTTTTTTTTGACTGGCACGAGTCTTTGTTGCAGCATCCAGGCTCTGTAGTTGTGGCATGTGAGCTCTCTAGTTTCAGCCTGTGGGCTTAGGTGCTCTGAGGAGGAATGTGGTAGCTTAGTATCCTGACCAGGGATTGAACCCACATTCTCTGCATTAGAAGGCAGATTCTTAACTGCTGGCCCACCAGGAAAGTCCCTGAGGTTAACTTTAAAATATAAAGAGGTGTACCTGTTCCCTCACAGGGCTAAAGGGAGAATGAGTCAAATATTGCTTGAGAAGCCTTTTGAACCTCGCAGGAAACAGGCAATAGTGGAGACAGGCTCACGTGGTAGAGGCCTGGACCCAGGAGAAGGGCGGGACTAAAGGATCCGGCTGTGCCCACATGTGGGGCTTGGGGTCAGGAGAAGGACAGGGCCTCCTGCTGGGTTCTGTCTTCCACAGCAGAACTGGGGAGAACCCTGGCCCCCACACCCCAGTTCCCGAGCATTCTGAACGTGCAGGCCCCCTCGGCCAGCTCTTAGACTTCCCCCTGGAGAGGAAACCAGGCTGACCGCTCTGTCTCCACCCCAGTTTGACGGCCTGCCCCTGGAGGAGGAGGTGCTAGAGGGCGACGGGTCTCTGGAGAAGGAGCTCGCCATCGACAACATCATCGGGGAAAAGATTGAGATCATCGCGCCCGTGAACTCCCCTTCGCTGGACTTCAACGACAACGAGGACATCCCCACTGAGCTCAGTGACTCTTCAGACACCCACGACGAAGGTGGGTGTCCACAGTGGGGGCAGAGTGGCCCTTCTTCTCTCCAGACGTTTTTGAAGGCTTAACAGACGTTCCCATAATGGAGACAGAAGTCAGTGTGACTTCCCGGCAGAAGGGTGTGTGGATAATAGAGCTCTTTTTTAAAAAAGATACTCTTGTTATTAGCACATATCCCTTTTTGGGGGTACTCAGTGTAGGATCCTTGTCGTTTCATAGTTGTCTGTCTTTGCTCAGCGGGCAGTGCTTTATCCTGCCGTTTAGTCTTGTCATTGCATGTTGGCACTGGCTTTCCTACAGCTCTGCCCATCAGTGTTTATGCCACCAGCAAAGTACCAGCCCTCTGCCCCTGGAAATTCATGGTCGTGTCTGACCAACAAAGAGATGGAGAAGAAGTAGCCGTGACCTGAGAGCTTGTTTTCCTGGAGACTAAGAGTAGAAAGCATTCAGACAGGAAGAGCTGATCAACCATAGGAGCTGACTGTGGGATTTAGTGGCAGCCTTGAAAAAAAACACTCTCAATGGAGAAAGTTGGTCACTCAGTCATGACCGACTCTTTTGCGACCCCATGGACTGTAGCCCTCCAGACTCCTCTGTCCATGGGATTTCCCAGGCAAGAATACTGGAGTGGGTTGCCATTTCCTCCTCCAGGGGATCTTCCAGACCGAGGGATCAAACCGGCACCTCCTGCGTTGGCAGGCAGATTCTTTACCACCTGAACCACCAGGGAAGCCCCTGGAAAATTAGTTAGGTTTTAATAGACACTTGCTTTGACTCAGCATAAGGGTTTCAGACCTAGTCTGTTGCCGTCAGATAGACTGTGGAGATGGTGCTTCTCTGGCATTTCTAAGTAGGTGGCTTCTTACTTCCCTCCTGCAGAAGGTTGGCCTCTCACCCTCGCCCAGGAACACGGTGCCTCTTACATTCCGGGGCGAGAGGCCAGATGCTCAGTGTTCATGAGTGTGGTTGACGAGCACTGTGAGTTGCTGGTGGGGTTGGACTTGTGAGGCTGGGCCAGCAGTGCCCACTTCTCCGTCTGTGGTCAGTCTCTCCTGTGAGTCACCTATAGCAGTATCTCACCTGTGGTTGCTTTGCCACTGCCGTCTAGGGCTGCACGGGTGGTTGCTGTGTGATAACTGGGGTGCCGCTCTTGTAAACTGAGAAGTGAGTGTCCCTCCCGACTGTGATCCACAGTCCTGATCCTGCACAGTCGTGGGCATGGACCCTCCAGGATGCCCTGGCCTTCTCAGGGTCACAGGGATGCCAGAAATGTCAGCTTCCTGCTTGAGATCAGACTCTAACCTTGTGGGTCCCTCAATCAGGGCCTGTGTGGTGCTGAGGGCTCAGGAGGAGTGCTGAGGTTTGAGCAACTCTCCTGTGCTCTGAGGGACTTCCTGCATGGCTCAGCAGTAAAGAATCTGCCTGCCTATGCAGGATACATGGGTTCGATCCCTGGTCAGGAAGATCCCCTGGAGAACGAAATGGCAACACACTCCAGTATTCTTGCTTGGAAAGTCCCATGGACAGAGGAGCCTGGCTGGCTATAGTTTGTATATACATGGGATTGCAGAGTCGGACATGACTGAGCGACTGAGCATGCACACACCTGTACTCTGAAACTTTCTTCTTGTAGAAAATGACAATTATGAAGTCATGGGGGTAGAGGCTGCTTTATGGAAGGAGAGCAGACCTTACACATCACAGATCTCCGCCCCGTAGTCCAGCCTAGAAGCTTTTATATAAACAGACTCATAAGCGTCCCTGGACACACCTGTGCCCTGGGCTGCGATGGCATTTGCTGTCATTCATGGTTTAACTTACAGACAGTTGGTAACTGATCCTCTGGGTTCCGTCCGGCAGGCCCAGGGAGTAGTCATTGATTGTATTTAAACTTAGGTCTAAAAGACCACTTTACTTTGGAAGGCTGAAAGTGTAAGGGCGAGTAGCGGCTCCACGAGCTCTTGTGAAGGATGAGTGAATGGGATGGAACTGCAGTCCCGTTGCACTAGTCCCCTTGGCATCCAGCGTGCGTGCCAGCCGAGGAATGGGGCCATCGGACACGAAGCCACAAACGGAGGAGGCCAGGGCTCCCCCGCCCCAGCCGAGGCCTCCTCTGAGCCTTGGCGGCCATTCCCATATTAACCGCAGAGACATAAGTGCCCTGGGGGTGTCCCTGGGGTGTCCCTCATCTTCCCAGCCTACCCTCCTCATCCTCTCTGTGCAGGGGAGGTCCAAGCCTTCTACGAGGACTTGAGTGGCCGGCAGTACGTGAACGAAGTCTTCAACTTCAGCGTGGACAAGCTCTATGACCTCCTGTTCACTGACTCACCCTTCCAGCGGGACTTCATGGAGCAGCGGCGCTTCTCAGGTCCGTGCCCCTCCCCAGGCTGGTGCCTCCCACCCCTTCCCTCTCTGTCTGCTCTGCTCTCCTCTCCTCCTCTCCGATGCACCCGTCTTTTCCCAGCCACCTGATGTACACCCTCCTTTTCCCAGCCACCTGATGGCCCAGGGCACTCCCTCTCTGGCTGCACGTGGTTCTGGAGCTCCCTGGGGCCCTGCCAGCTGCTCCTCTCCACGCCACTGTGGCTGTACTTGTCCTCTGCACCCGGACCTTCAGTACCAGCCCCCAAAGGCTCAGCGGTGAACAGGAACCCCCAGGGCTCAGCATCTAGCTAAGAGCAGCAGCTGCCATGTCCTGGTTGGCACATTGCACCCAGCAGGCTCATGACCCTGTCTTGTCTCATTCAATCCTCCAGTCTGCCCTGGGTGCTGGTGTTGTGGTCCCCATGATACCAGGGAGGGAGGTGGATCTCAGACCCCTGTTACCTGCCTAAGATCATGCAGCTGAGAAGGGGCCCAACCGGGGTTCAAACCTAGGGCTCTCAGAGTCAGTGCCTTGCACCGGATGCTCCTTGCTCCCGCCCTGCAGCTCCCCGGAGACCAGTAAGGCTGCTCAGCGTCCAGGCCTGCGGAGGAGCCCTTGGGCATCAGCACAGCCCTCTGCCAGGAGGAGGGGCGTGCCGAGAGCAATGGGAGGTCACGTCTCAGAGGAGAGGGCTTCTTCCCGAGGATCCCAGGCCCCCATCACAGTAGCTCCAGTGTTGCCAGCACCCCCGTAGGTGGCCCGCAGGACCTCCTGCCCTAGTCCAGAACAATCCGCATTCCGGAGCCTGTGTAGGTCCTCGGCCAGTCTACAATGAGCCTCTTTCTGCTCGGACGCCCCCTCCTCTCAGCCTCCTCCCCCGGCCCTTTGACTTCCTTTGGGGGGTGCCAGTCGGCAACCAGGCCGAGAGAAGGTCGCTGGAGGGGGCCACTCAGAGGTGGGGACAGCAGGCCTTTTTCCTTCCCTCATCCCCTGGCTCCCCTCTCCCCTCAGATATCATCTTCCATCCGTGGAAGAAGGAAGAGAATGGAAACCAGAGCCGAGTGATCCTTTACACCATCACCCTTACCAACCCTCTAGCTCCCAAAACTGCCACCGTCAGGGAGACGCAGGTGAGCTGAGGTCGGGCGGGCACGGCCTCTGTTCTGCTGTAAAGGATTCAGGAGAGAGACGTCAGGATGAACATCTGGGCGGGAGTGATGTTCAGCCTGAAACAGTGCTTAGATGCTGCGTTTCCCTCGGTTCTGGGTCCCAGTTCAGAAGTCAGGAGCGGGCTGGGGGAGGTCGTCGGGAAGGAGGGGTTTCTCCCGTCTTGCTCCTCTTCAGCCCCATCCCCCCACCCTTTCTTCCCTGCAGACCATGTACAAGGCGAGCCAGGAGAGCGAGTGCTATGTGATCGACGCCGAGGTCCTCACGCACGATGTACCGTATCACGACTACTTCTACACCATCAACCGCTACACGCTCACCCGCGTGGCCCGCAACAAGAGTCGACTCAGGTGCTGTCTCTGCGGGTGGGCAGGTTATCAGACAGCACTGATGTGCTCCTGAGGAGGAGGAGGGAGGCAAGGGGTGTTGGCTGTGAGCTCATTCTTTATTCTGTCTTTTCTCTGAATACAAGACCCGCCCCATGCCCTCTGCCCAACCTGACAGCTCCTGCTTCTCCACCACATGTTTCCTTCACTCCTCTGTGTATCTCTGTCTCTTTTGTTTTAAAATATTTACTTGGCTGCACCAGGCCCTGCTTGCGGCATGCACCACCATCAGTTGCGGCAGGCAAGATCTTTTCTGAGATGCAGCACGTGGGATCTAGTTCCCTGAGCAGGGATCAAACCCGGGCCTCTGCACTGAGAGGGAGGAGTCTGGGCCACCGGACCACCAGGGAAGTCTCTGTGTCTCTCTTTAGTAAAAGTATCAGAGCCACTGCTATTTACTGACTGTCTGCAGTTTATAAGCATTGTGTACTTACTTACCTCCATGAACTGGATTCTTTAGAGTAACCCAAGGAGGTGAGTTTGTCCTCACTTTTCAGGTAAGAAAACTGAGGGTCATTACAAGATGAGTAAGTTTTCCAAGAGTCACAAGCACTGAAACCCAGGTCTTAGAGAAGCGAATCTCTGCCCTTCCTGTCCTGCTGAATGCTGGGCATGTGGCGAGTTTCCGGGCATCTTGCTGATGGCAGTGGCTCCAGCCGTCCAGGCCAGCAGGAGCCCACCCATCACTGTGTTCCCAGCACCCAGGATGGGGCCTGCGCACAGCGGAGTTAGAAAGTGTTGATTGAGTGATTAGTCCGATGCTGTTTATGGCTGTCCAGGGCACTGTGATGTGCGTTTCGAGGATGGAAGAAATTTAGACTCTGACATTTCAAGAAGCTTGCCCATCATTTGGATTGAAAAGCCAAGACACACACCCATCTGAGAATAACTGGGTCGTGTACCTGTATCTTAAACCAAAATCTTTGATGGAGCAGAAATTCATTCGTGTCATCCAAATTGAATAGGAGTTTGATAAAAGGTTGCAGAGGGGTCTTTGGGGAGTCAGGAAGATCAAATGAATACCCACAGTTTGGAAAAGGGTCTGAATCTTTCTTGTCTTCTTATTAAAAAAAAAAAATTCCTTTTTGGCTTCTGTGAGAGCAAGCCCTCCCATCCCGCTCTTCTCTTTTTCCTCCTTTTCTTCTCCCTCCCCGCTCCCTTCTCTTCTCCCTTCCTTCTTCCTTTTTTCCTCCCTCTCCCGCACCCTCTCCCTTCTTTGACTTCGCTCCAGCCCCTCTCTTCCTCTCCTGCAGGGTCTGTGTTCCTTGCTTCTTGATTCCTTGGGGAGGGGGTCTTCCAGCTGGATGTCCTTTCTGCCCAGCTCCCTTAGAGGTAGCTGCTTGTCCAGCTAGACCCCCACAGAGCCCACCCTTAGTCCAGGAAGTGGTTGCTGGGAGCGGGGTGAGGGGCCATGGGCGTGCACACATCGGACTGGGGAGGGGTCCCTTCTTCTTCCTTGTGAGGGCAGAACCGGCAGCCTTAGACGTGAGGAGTGTTGGCAGTAAAAGTGAACCTTCAGGAGAGCAGAGCAGCGGCTGAGCAGGAGCAGAAGGAGCTGATGCTGCAGGAGACCAGGCAGCAAGAGGCCCACGGGCAGAGCAGAAGCTGGCAAAGTGCTGGGGAGGTGGAAAGGCAGGAGGCGGGTGGTAGCCAGTGAAACTCTTAACGGTGGAAACTAGGAAGCCCAAGACTCTGCCTTGGGCTCGAAGTCTCTGGAGACAGAGAGAAGGGCCCTGGGCCCTCCCAGGAGGAGGCCCCATGGTGTCACGAGTGAGCTCTAAGCTGGGAGTCAGGGCCCTTCATGTTAGTCTTTGGTCCGCTTACAAATTGTCAGACTCAGTTTTCCCATCCCTAAAATGAGGATAACCCCACTAGCTTCACCTGCCTCCCGGGTTGCCCAGGAAAATCACATGAGGTCATGGATGCGAACCTGTAAAGGGCAGCATGAGGCTGCTTTGACCTTAAACCTGAAGTTTCCTGTTCCCAGCAGAGGAGGGTCCACCCAGGAAAGGGCTGATCTTGGTTCTGGCTTGCTCCTCAGGGTCTCCACGGAGCTGCGCTATCGGAAACAGCCCTGGGGGCTGGTGAAAACATTCATCGAGAAGAACTTCTGGAGTGGGCTGGAGGACTACTTCCGCCACCTGGGTGAGCACCTGTCGATGCTGCTGGGTGAACTGTCCCTCGGTCCCTGTTCAGGCAGGGGAGGGGGCCTGGGACACAGGGAGAGACGGAGGAGGAGAGGGGGACTTCATGGGGTCCCTGAGTCTGCCCAGAAATGGGTCCATATATGTGAACGTGTGCATGTTAAGAGTCTCTGACTGCGGCCTTTATGAGATAGTAATCGTGATGGGTGGGCTTCCCTAGTGGCTCAGTGGTAGAGAATCCGCCTGCCAATGCAGGAGACGTGGGTTCCATCCCTTGGTCAGGAAGATTCCCTGGAGGAGAAAATGACAAGCCACTTTGGTATTCTTGCCTGGGAAATCCCATGGACAAAGGAGCCTGAAGGGCTGTAGTCCATGGGGTCACAAAAGAGTCGCACACAACTTAGCGACTAAACCACAATAGAAAGGATCCGTGACCCCCCCCCCCAGAATGAGCCTGAGATCTAGACACACTGGTGGTAATACTGTTAGAAGGAAATAGCCACTGAAGGCGTCCACTGGGAAATGTGCCGTGCCCTGGGTTGCGTATGTGAGGGTGTGCGTTGGAAGCCTTTGTCTACACACTGTCGAACGACCCAGAAGAGGGCTTTGGGCTGGGCTGGGTCCCAGGAGAACTTTCTAGGGCTCAGGGGCATGCCTGAGGGACCCCCGGCCTCCAGGCAACACCCCAGAGTCCGGTATGGGAACATGGTACTTTTAGAGGGCATTCAGCTAGCAGTGGACAGAGCTGCTCCAGAGGTCAGTATGTTAGGTTGGAGGCGAGGGCACGTGGCCTCTTACGTGGTCTTTTGACCCTGACAGAGAGTGAGCTGACCAAAACAGAGAGCACCTACCTGGCGGAGATGCACAGACAGTCTCCTAAAGAGAAGGCCAGCAAGCCCCCAACGGTGCGGAGGAGAAAACGGCCCCATGCCCACCTGCGGGTGCCACACCTGGAGGAGGTGATGAGCCCCGTCACCACGCCCACTGATGAGGACGTGGGCCACAGGATCAAACATGTGGCAGGTGCGTGCCAGGCGGGGGCGGGGTGGATGTCACGGGGCTGTGGGCAGAGCTCCCAGCCTGTACCAGGCACACAGGCACACTCGCCCTGCAGCCTGGGATAGACTGGGTGTGACTGGCTCACGACTCACAAAGTCTGAGGCTCTGGATTCTGTACTGCAGTGGCCGTCAACCTTTTCGGCACCAGGGACCGGTTTCGTGGAAGACAGTTTTTCCATGGACTGGGGTGGAGGGCAGGGTGGTTTCAGAATGAGTCAAGCTCATTACATTTAGTGTGCACTTTATTTCTCCTATTATTACATCAGCTCCATCTCCGAACATCAGGCATGAGATCTCAGAGGTTGGGGACCCCTGCTCTACTATTTCCTTTTGCCCTTAAGCTCCCCAGCCCCTGCTGTACCCTTATGTGCTCTGTTGAACAGAAAGTGTCTTTTGAGTTTTTGCCTCCGTGTTCCCTGAGCTCCATGGCTCCCTGAATGAGCTTGAGCCTGAAGCGTCCGCATTCTCAGGAAAGGCTCCCGGAGAAGCTGAAGCTCAGACCCCAGTGTTACCTCGTAACAGGTCAGGGGGTCCAAGGTGGCCCCCTCCTCCGTGTGCCTCCCTCCTCCCATGGAGCTGTTCACACACTCCTGTCTTTGCTCAGTCGTGGAAACCTGCAGCAGGGGTTTTTCAGACTATGCTCTGCCCCTCCCTCCCCGGATACTGGGGTGTTGATCAGAGGAGGTTGAGGCAGGGGGAGGAGGGGGGTGTCAGCCTTCCATGTCCCTCGACCAGCTTTAGCCAGAGCACTCCCATCTTATTCATGTGTTTTACATACAGGACTTCTGACTAACTTCTCACTTGAATAAACTGACCCTCAGCGTTCACGTGACTTTCTCAGCATCACGTGGCCGGTTAGGGATAAAGCCAGCGCTGAAAGCTGCCTCTGGCCCAGCCCAGCGCTGTTTGCCTTCCACGGCTGCAGGTCTCTGTCCTGCATCTGCAGGTCCCTGTCCTGCATCTGCAGGTCCCAGCTACAGGGGTCGGGTGGTTTTCTCATCCGTTCAGTCGCTTCCCTTCTAGTTGCAGAGGGCAGAGGGCTACCCACGAAGCACGTGGTTTCTGAGACAGCAGCATCACGGACAGCTCTGTGCAGGACCAGCCTCATGTCAGCTGGTGGTAGGCTCGCGGGCCGCGTGATGATGGCCTCTTCCTTCTCCCCACAGGTTCCACACAGACACGGCACATCCCCGAGGACGGCCCCAGCGGTTTCCACCTGCAGAGCGTGTCCAAGCTGCTGCTGGTTATCAGCTGTGTGTAAGGGACTCCAGCTCTAACCCAGCCCTGCTCCCGCCCCTTCCTTTCTCGCCTGCCGCCTCCTCCCCATCTGTCCTCCTCAGGCGTCCAAACAGCCTTGCTGCTGCCCCGGTTCTTGCTTTCTCCTCTAGTATCTCTCCAGATCCGTTGCTCTGTCTGTCACTCCTTGCCTCTTTGCTGCTTTTTTCTGTTTGATTCAGTGCTTTACTGTGTGCTAGGCCTTCAGGACTCAGAAGAAAACGCTGCATACAGCATCCGTGACAGGAACTCAATTTCAAGTGGGTCAGACGGGCAGGAATCGATGGTTACTGCAGTGCTGGATCGGAGAAGGCAATGGCACCCCACTCCAGTACTCTTGCCTGGAAAACCCCATGGATGGAGGAGCCTGGTGGGCTGCAGTCCATGGGGTCTCGAAGAGTTGGACACGACTGAGCGACTTCACTTTCACTTTTCACTTTCACTCATTGGAGAAGGCAATGGCACCCCACTCCAGTGTTCTTGCCTGGGGAATCCCAGGGACGGGGGAGCCTGGTGGGCTGCCATCTATGGGGTCTCACATAGTCGGACAGGACTGAAGCGACTTAGCAGCAGCAGCAGCAGTGTTGGATAAATGCTAATACAGAGATGCCACAGACGTTTTAGGAGCCCACCCTTTTGTTTGTGGCTGGTGTTCTGGGTGTCTGCTCTGTGCTGGGCACTGGGACTGTGCACTTACGGGCCCACCCTTGACTGGGTGGCCAGACAAAGTCCAGACTTTGGAGTCCAGGAAAAGTGTGTGCTTATTTTATTGTAAGCAATGTATACTCATTGCCATAAGCTATAAAACTGTGGGCTCAGTAACTTGCACAGGAAGTTCATTGAGAGAAATGAGGATGTAAGGTGGGAGGGCTTCCCTGGGGGCTCAGATGGTACAGAATCTGCCTGCAGTACAGGAGACCTGGGTTTGATTCCTGGGTAGGGAAGATCCCCTGGAGAAGGGAATGGCTACCCACTCCTAGGAAATCGCATGGACAGAGGAGCCTGGCGGGTTACAGTCCATGGGGTCGCAAAGAGTCGGACACGACTGAGTAACTAACACACAAAGCGGGAGAACACAGCTCTGACGTGTAAGCCCAGAGCCTGCTCTAAGGACTTCCGTACACTGGGCAGGAGCAGCTCAGACAGCTGAGTGCCAACCCTCCTCCCCTTGGTTGGGCCATGGCCTGACAGCCTGGCCCTTCCTGCCTGGAGCTGTGCTGGGGGATGTGGGGGCACAGCTTAGGGAGTTGGGGACTCAGGAGCTGCCCAGATGCTGCCCTCTCAGGGGTGTACCAGGCACTAGACTGTTCGTAGCTCTGTCCTGCTCTGTGATGCCCACCCCACGCCCCAGCTTTCATGCCTTCACTGAGGCATTTTCAGAAACACAGAAGCAGGCACACAGCTCTGCCCACAGGAAACTGGGAAAGAAGCCCTGCACTGACATGGATGGATTTGCACTTAAAAAAAAATCACCCTGACGGCAGCATTGTTACAGAATAGACAAGAACAGGCAGGAGGCGGGGAGGCCAGTGGAGCAGATGGCAGTGATCTCAGTGGGAGGGGCTGGTCGGGCTGAGGGCTGGGGGCTGAGAGGGCCCAGAGGTTAAGGCTTGTGCCACCTGGTTACATAGCGAAGTGAGGACTTTCGGGTCCACGTGGCCGTGAGGGTTGTGTCGTGGACAGAAACCTGGAACTTAGTGAAAAGATGTTGCGGAAGATACTGTCAGTCCCCAGTGTTTCTGAGGTTGTCCGAATGGACATGACAGACAGATAGCTGTCAGTGTGGACCTGGAGCTTAGAGGGGGAGTTTAGGCTGCAGTTGCAGATTCATTTGTCAGTAGCATCAGAGCCATGGTGTGCACGAGATCATCATGGCGGTGAGTATGGAGTGCGAGAAGGGGGATGGGCTGAGGACAGACCGGGGACCAGGTGGCAAAAGGGTCCCGTGAGTGTCAGGAGGGGGGTGCTCTTGTTCACCGCACCTAAATATGTAGCATAAAAATAGACGCAAGTCTTCTGACTATGACTATGGCATAAGCAGCCCACATATTTTTATGTAAGTAAATACAAAGACAACTGTAAGACCAGTGAAAATCCACTTTCAGCAGCAGCATTTTAATGTCATTCCTACCACTGTCAAAACTGAATCTCTGATGTTGGGTTTGCTTAACAGAAAACTCTAACCTTGGGTTAGCTCTGTTTCAGCTCTTTCTGTGTTTTGTTGTAAGTAGAGAAGATCAGGTGGCCTGAGTAAATTGTATAGTGGATTAAGTCAGGTTGGAGCTCTGATAGTTTAGGATATTCAGACCTCATCTTTCAACCCTAGAGCGTCCGGGCAGTGGGTCTGCTCCCAGTGTGCAAGTGGAACCTTTGAGAACAATGCAGGGTGTCTAAGTGGCCCACGCCACCGTAAGCCTGCCCTGTGGCCATCCACCCTCGCATCTTTTCTGTTTAGACCACCCTCAGGCCTTCACTTGAGCCATGTCAAGGGATGTCCCTTGGCCTCCGCTGAGCACAGACCAGACTGTAAGCACAGTCCCAAATGCAGGTGCTGAAGTGGTTGCAGGGCACCTTGAAGAGGTGGCTTTCAGAAGATCCAGGTGTCTGGTGCAATTAAAGGTGGTATCGTTGAGATTCAGTACATCGCTTAGAAGTCCTTGTGGAGAGCTCAGAGCCCCAAGAACACAGCTGAGTAGCCCCAGGGATCTGTAGCGCCCCTTTAAGGAAGACAGCCTTCCCGGGTGCCGGAAGCCAGGGTGAGAAACACAGAAACACATGCCATATGTACCACACATTTTGAAAGGTCAGAGACGTGGCAAAGATTTTCTTTTCTTTGTTGGTCTTTTTTCCATCTATTTATCTTCCCATTTTTGTCATTCCTTTTCCTGTGTGTCTGGACCTCCTCCTTTAATGAAAGTAACTACACCCCTCGTGAGGGGTTTCACATACACCCGCTCTGTGCACAGTCACCCCAGTAGAGTGGGTATTATTGGGAAACTTGATAGGAAGTTAAAAGGCTTCAAAGCTGGGAGCCAGGCTTTGTGCCCAGTTCTGCGTGTCTACATCCTGTCTGTCCCAGAGTCTTCATCTCTCCATCCCATGAACCTTGAGGCCGCTGAGGCCGAGAGGAGAGAGTTCTCAGGCCCTCGCTGACTCTCCATTCCCCACTGGGTCCGACCCCTGCTTATCCTCCCAGCTCCCTGTCTCCTCGTAGCTCCGGCCTATCCCTGGGAAGCCTCTGCTGGTCCCCATGCCCCCGGCGGGGCTCTGGCAGATGCACAGAGGAGCCAGGAGCCCTCAGGCAGCTGTGCTAACATCTGGGAGGTGTCGGGGGTCAGAGCTGGGAACCCCCCTGAAATTCCTCCCGCAGTTCAGGTTGGTAGGAGGAACCTTGTCTCAATTGATCTCCCTTGAGATACCAAAGGTCCACTTACGCTTGCCCCATCCCTTCCTCGCTCACTGTTCTCATCTGCTGTTTTCTCTGCTCCTGGTGTTTCTTTCTCACTCTCTCTGGCTCAAGTTAGGCGCAGCCTCCCCTTCCCCGCATGAGTCTGTTTCCAACCTCTGCCTCCTCCCCACTTTTCTTCCTTGCTCCCATTAGGATCTGTTTCAGGTGCTGTCTGATCGCTTCTTTCACCCCCTCATCTCTCTTCCTCTCCATCCACCTCTCTTCCCCAGCACCCACTTCTGGGTGGTGTGTGTCTCTCCTTGCTGAGGCCTGCACCCCACACACCCCTCCATGGTCCTGCTGCTGTGCCCCAGCCCCTACAGGTGAGAGTGCGTCTCTCTCTCTGTCTCTCCCCCTTGCTGCATTCCTCCCCCCACCTCCCCAGCTCACTTACTCACTGCGGTGCTTCAGGTGACCCAGTGGTCAAGGACGGTGGCCTCTGGGGTGGGGCACATCCCTGCCTCTGAGAGGGAGGGTGCCCTCCTAGGCTCCACCTCACGGTTGCTGTTTCCGCCCCCTGCCCCCTCCCCCAATCTCCTCCTCAGTCTGGTGCTGCTGGTCATCCTCAATGTGATGCTCTTCTACAAACTCTGGATGCTGGAGTACACCACCCAGACCCTCACTGCCTGGCAGGGTCTCCGGCTCCAAGAAAGGTAACCCCAGCCTCTTCCCTCGCCACCCTCCCTACCCCCTGCGTGTCCCAGCGCCTGCCTCTTGGTCTCGGTAACCCCAGCCTCTTCCCTCGCCACCCTCCCTACCCTCTGCGTGTCCCAGCGCCTGCCTCTCGGTCTCGGTAACCCCAGCCTCTTCCCTCGCCACCCTCCCTACCCCCTGCGTGTCCCAGCGCCTGCCTCTCGGTCTCGGTAACCCCAGTCTCTTCCCTCGCCACCCTCCCTACCCCCTGCGTGTCCCAGCGCCTGCCTCTCGGTCTCAGTAACCCCAGCCTCTTCCCTCGCCACCCTCCCTACCCCCTGCATGTCCTAGCGCCTGCCTCTCAGTCTCGGTAACCCCAGCCTCTTCCCTCGCCACCCTCCCTACCCCCTGCATGTCCTAGCGCCTGCCTCTCAGTCTCGGTAACCCCAGCCTCTTCCCTCGCCACCCTCCCTACCCCCTGCGTGTCCCAGCGCCTGCCTCTCGGTCTCAGTAACCCCAGCCTCTTCCCTCGCCACCCTCCCTACCCCCTGCATGTCCCAGCGCCTGCCTCTCAGTCTCTGGGACGGCCCTGCTGCCCTTGGTCGGGGTGGGGGTGGGTAGCCCTTGGGAATGAGTCCATGGATGAGCTCTGACAGTTGTCCCTGTAGTTCAGTCTGTTTCTGGTTTGGGGCACAGGAGAACCCCCGAAGGACAGAGCACCCTGATGTGGGGTGTGGGCACACGGGACATAACTCCAGCTCCTGGGGCACCCCTTTTCCTACCCCACAGGTTACCCCAGTCCCAGACAGAGTGGGCCCAGCTCTTAGAGTCCCAGCAAAAGTACCACGATACTGAGCTCCAGAAATGGAGGGAGATCATCAAATCCTCGGTGATGCTTCTTGACCAGGTGAGAGGCCCCTACCTGCCCTCCTTGCCCTGGGCTTCTAGACACAGACCGTCTTCCCTGCGCTCTGAGAGGAGCACCGTCTCCCTCCACCAGACCTCCTCCTCCATCCTTTCTTCTCCAGGCCAGCAATGGTTCTCGTTTTAGAGCCATCCTTGAGTGAGCTGTTGGAAACACCCAGGTTCCCCAAAGTTACATCAGTGAAATAACACAGTGGATTTGCAAGAGGAAAAAACTATAGATTAGATGGAAGGAGAGCTATTTTTTTTTTCTTGGTAAGCCATAGCCATCTGACAGGCATTTAAAGAGATAGCTCCCTTTTTACTGAGATTTATCTTCCCAGAGGGCATGTCTTTCTAGTTCCTTTTGATGTGTTCCATCCGTCCTCTACCACCTATTGCCCTCAAAACACAGACACGACACCCAGCCTTCAGGACATGGCTTCTCCTCCGAGGCTGTGCTGCAAGTCTGAAAAGAAGGTTGTACTGTGTCTTGTTTTTGTAACATCTTCTTCCTGCTTCTTCTTGCTATCTGAAACCTAAATGCATCTATTTAAGACAGTCCTCCTGGGGCGAAATCATTAACTTCATTTCATCAAAGGTGGGATCCTCCCCTTGCCACTAACTAGTTTTTTGACCTTAAGTAAAGGATTTTGTATGTGTGACCTTCCATTTCTTCATCTATAAAATGGAAATTGTAATCGTTGCTTCATGAAATTGCTATCACATTTGCTCTGATGGCACATAGGCACTCATTAATATTAAAATTTTTTTCTCCTTCATGGTTTGGTCTCTTAGTTCTCAATTAAGGAGAGAGAATTTTAATTCAATTACCAGGATCCAGCTTAATGGGTTTAGCCCACGCTCAGTTGTGTCTGACTCTTTGTGACCCCATGGACTGTAGCCCACCAGGCTCCTCTGTCCATGGAACTTTCCAGGCAAGAATACTGGATTCCACAAGAATCCATGCCACTTCATTCTCCAGAGGATCTTCCCAATCCAGGGACTGAACCTGAGTCTCCTGCATCTCCTGCCTTGGCAGGCAGATTCTTTACCACTGTGTCATGTGGGAAGCCCCAGTGGGTTTAAAGTGTCACGTGTTAGAGTACTGGAGCCATGTTTAAGGAAGGCGTTTTTTTTTTTTTTTTTTTTATCAAAAGAGGGTAGACAGCATAGCAAGGAGTCTGGAACTCTGGCGCATCAGGAAGAACGATAGAATTAAAGATGTGCTCGGAAACAGGGAAGACTGGGTGGGTGAGCAGAAGAGGACAGTCTCAGAGGTTGGGGTCTAACAGCTAGAAGAGGGACTGAACTAGGGCCAGAAGTTACAGGGTATCTGATTTCTGAGTCATCAACTAGAAGCAGACTCCTTATGGTTGCTGTTGCTGCTGCTAAGTCGCTTCAGTCGTGTCCGACTCTGTGCGACCCCCATAGACGGCAGCCCACCAGGCTCCCCCGTCCCTGGGATTCTCCAGGCAAGAACACTGGAGTAGGTTGCCATTTCCTCCTCCAATGCATGAAAGTGAAAAGTGAAAGTGAAGTCGGTCAGTCATGTCTGACTCTTAGCGACCCCATGGACTGCAGCCTACCAGGCCCCTCCATCCATGGGATTTTCCAGGCAAGAGTACTGGAGTGGGTTGCCATTGCCTTCTCCGCCTTATGGTTAGAGCAGTCCAGAAATGGGATGGGCTGCTTCAAAGGACTGTGGTTCCACCTCTGAAAGTGCTCCCTGGGTAACGAGGTGATACGTGGGGTGAGGGGCTTAGGGATTAAGGGGGCAGGGGCAGTTACTGGATGACCTGATCCTCTTCCAGCCATGGAATCCTGTTCAGGGCAGGTCTCCTTCAGGAGGAGCTTGGGGCCATCAGATCTGTAGCCTAGTAGACTCGAATTTATGGGCTTCCCTGGTGGTGCTAATGGTAAAGAACCCGCCTTCAATGTAGGAGACATAAGAGATGCAGGTTCAATCCCTGGATCAGGAAGATTCCCTGGAGAAGGAAATGGCAACCCACTCCAGTATTCTTGCCTGGAGAATAGCTTGGACAGTAGAGACTGGAGGGCTACCATCCATGGGGTTGCAGAGTCAGACACGACTGAGCGACTTAGTATGTATGCAGACTTGACTCTACAAGCATTAAGATTGGTGTTTTGGAACTTCTCTGGCAGTTCAGTGGTTAAGACTTCAGCTTCAGATGCAGAGGCTATGGGTTCCATTCCTGATCAAGGAACTAAGATCCCATATGCCTGCGGCCAAAAATCCAAAACATAGAACAGAAGCAACTCAATAAAGACTTTAAAAATGGTCCACATCAAAAAAATCTTTAAAAAAAAATCAGCGTCTTGTTCTGTTCCCCCTTTTTTTTTTTTTTTTTCCTTTTTTTAGCCACTCTTTGTGGCTTGCAGGATCTTAGTTCCCAGCCAGGGATTGAACTCAGGTCCTGGCAGTGAAAGCACCAAATCCTAACCACTGGACCGCCAGGGGATTCCCATCATTCCATTCCCTTTAAAAGAACATTAAGGAGCCCCTCATCCCTACTAAGCAGAGGATACAGGAGAACTAAAGAGAAGAAAGTGGTGGATTAAGCAGAGAAATCAGAGGTTCTCAAAATCCTTAACTATTGACCCGTGAAATGTTCTCTGTCCTGGGCTGTAACAAAGCAGCTTATCCAGAGCCAGGGTTGAAACATGTTGTGTTGCGGGGGACCTCATTTTAGGATTCTCTCGCTGGAATTGCCCCATGTAGACTCCATCCTGTGATGTGGGATGCATGTGTTTCTTACAGGAGGTTAAGAAATTCAGTTAGGATTCCGTTAATTCAGTGATATGGGTACAGCCAGGAGCCTTCTCAGCTCCCTGCGTGGCACCCATGGTGAATAAAGGAAGGATAG
Source organism: Bos indicus (assembly GCF_029378745.1). Taxonomy (NCBI): domain Eukaryota; kingdom Metazoa; phylum Chordata; class Mammalia; order Artiodactyla; family Bovidae; genus Bos; species Bos indicus. The sequence goes on from NC_091774.1 coordinate 34,617,976, forward strand.
GACAGTGCAGTCTCAACACACCTGAAACAAAGGCATTAAAGATGACTGCAGTACAGAACCCTAGGGAGTAGTACATGAAAGGCCAGGAGGGAGAGAGATGGCTGTGAGCCAGAGAGAGTTTGGGTTTGTTCTGGGGCTTCACAGTAGATGGGGGAAGGACCTCGCTGGCGGTCCAGTGGTTAAGACTTTTCCTTTCAGCGCAGCGGGTACAGGGTTCAATCCTTGGTCAGGGAAGTAAGATCCTGCATGCCTCATGGCACAGAAACCAAGAAACAAAAGAGAAGCAATATATTTTTTAAAATATTTACTTTTGTTTAATTATTTGGCTGTGCTGGGTCTTAGTTGGGGTATGCGGGATCTAGTTCCCTGACCAGGGATCGAACCCGGGCTCCCTGCATGGGGAGTGCAGAGTCTTAGCCACTGGACAACCAGGGAAGTCCCCAGAAGCAATATTGTAACAAATTCAATAAAGACTTTTAAAAGTGGTCCATATCAAAAAACAAAAAAAAAGCTTTATAAAAAAAATAGTAGATGCATAAGATTGATGGGCAAGAGAGAAGTGTTTGAGCTGGGGAGGACAGCGTGGCAACTGTTCCAGGATAGGAGGGCAGTATACTTGGGATCAGCAGGAAGCCAAGCTGAGTGAGGAGAAGACCAAGCCAGCCAAGCCAGTGGCCTTGTATGCAGGTCCCGATGGCAGTGGAAACTTTGAGAGAATTCTTAATTCAGAGCAACGAGAACCATGGGGTGAGGGCGGGGTGAGACTCAGTGACACAGCGACCCATACCCTGGGGGTGCCCAGTGCTATTAATAGATCAGCTGTCCCCCTTCGCCCTGAGGCTGTGTCCCTGGAGAACCACCCTCTTTTAGGAGCCTGCCCCCTTCAGCTCCCTGGCGTGGCAGGGGACCTCCCATACTCAGGCGCGGTGGGTGCTGCTGGCTGGAGAAGCCCACTTGAGGGCACAAACCCGGGCTGGGGTACGCTTCCTTGTCTTACAGATGAAGGACTCACTCATCAATCTTCAGAACGGCATCAGGTCCCGAGACTACATGTCAGAAAGCGAAGAGAAGAGGAACCGGTACCACTGACAAGGCAGGAGCTGGGGTGGCTGCAGGAGGCCTGTGCAATACATGTACAGAGACCATATAAATATATATAAATATATATATATACAGATATAAATATATATATTATATACAGATTTTAAAAAGAGCTAATGCCTATGTACCAGGGAGAAGGAGCAGGGCCGCCCCCTGCGCTGGCCGGCGGAGCGCCGAGGAGGGCAGGGACCGCCTCTCAGCACCGACTTCCCCCGACCCTCCTGCTCCCCATCCTGTCGTCCCCACCCTTTTCCTTGCTGACCACTCTCGGCTCTGAGAAGGGAGATGTCGAGCCAAAGTTATGCCTGTGAAGACCCTGGGGTCGCAAGCAGAGGTCTCAAGGCGGGCATTGCTTAAGGTGCTTCATTCCCGAATCCCCTTTTGGTTTGTTTCCAAAACAGAAGAGAATCTTTTCTTCCCTACCCCACGCTTCCCCCAAGATGTTCTCTTGGGAAAGACGAAGCGTCCAGGGCAGGAGCCTGATCTAAGCTCCACTGTACAAGGCCACCCCATGTGCGTGGACCGCGCTCCACGAGTCCCGTGAAGGGGTCCCGCAGGCCGGCTGGGCAGGCGTCTCTGAAGGGTGTGGGCTTCGTGGCTGCAGGCTCCTAAGGGCTGGTGTTCTGATGAAGGGCATCCTCCTCCATTACTCCCTGCACCTTCCTCTAACCTGCGTGGGGCGTGGACCCAGTAAGGGTGGGGGTTCCTTCCTTTCCCACCCCACCCCTTCTCTCTGGTCTTTTCCCAGGCTGGATCTGGGTGAAGTGTCACTTTTTAGTGCCTAAAACCCTATTTTTCCTCTGTGCCCTAAGAGCACATTGTTTATTAGTCAGGGTGGAGCGTTTTTGATCTTGTAAACTTCTCTTTCAGTGATTGTAAGTAAGTAAGGTCTGTGGCTCTAACCCCTTCCCTTTGAGCTGTCTTTTGATTTCTAGGGTGAATCAGGGTGTTCTAGGACCTCCAGGGTTTGAGAAGGTGAATGTATTAGCCATGGACGGAATGGAGGGTCTCACCACAGAGCTCCTGTTTAAGTAGTGAGCACCAACATCCATGCACTTTCTGGCTGCCAGCATCATTTCCTCTCGTTGAGGAACCTACTTAGTCAAGGGAGATGACTATCTGAGATACTTTGCCCATGAAAGAAGACCCAAGCCTTGGAAGGAATGAATTTGGCCCCAGTGTATGGGTTTGGGCAGGAAAAAGCCAATCAAGTCTGCCCCACTCGGGGCTGTTCCAGACCCTGTTTATCTGAGTTAGGAATGGAAGTTCTAGCAGGAGGAGCAAAGCCTTCCCTGGCCTCTGGCCCAAGAGAGGTATGAGATCATTAAGGAATAGGAAGAAGGCCATGGGTTAGGAAAGTGAGTTGTTGAGGGCCTTTGGGGGCTGGCTTACAGAACCCGTGATTCTTCTGACCTCATGGGGCCCTGTTGCACGTGCTTAGCATCCTTCACACTAACTGCTGTTTCTTCCTGTGATGACCCAAGGAATCCTGCCAGCTCCGGACAGGGCTTGTAGAGATTCTTATCAGGAAGGGATTATACCAATTTGGCAAGGAGAGCTCTTCCAGATTTCTTGTTCTAGCAGACCTCTTAATGGAACAGGCAGAGGGAAGGGAGAGTTGATCACTCACCTAGCCAAAAAGAAGAGCTATATTATATTCTCTTGGACTGGCCTGAGCATCCCACTTTGGCAATTAAAAAAAGGTTTTTAACTTTTCATTCTGTCTGAAAAAGAGGTTCTTGTTATTGCCCTAAGGGTAGGAAGAGAAGACAGAAAGATGCTGCAACCAGGTAGGATGAGAAGGTTCCATGAGGGTCATCTGGAACTGATAGCCCTCGTTTAGAAAAGGAGATACGAGGAAATAGAGTTGCATGGAATCCTTGTGAAGGGTGCATGTGCCCACAGGCCAGCCCGTCAAGATCAGCCCTGACCAGGACTTTGAATGGGAGACCCTGATGAGCATCAAAGCTTACAGGACCCAAGCTGCAGAGTGCAGGCTGCTAAGAACTTTCTTGTTGGAGTAGCTAGAAGTCAAAAGTATTCTCAGAAACTTTTGAAAGGACAAATGGTAAATTCTCTAATTTATTCCATGCATATTTATTTATTTAAATTATTCAGTTATTAAAAATAGTGTATTGGGACCTTCAGGGTGACTTGAAAAGGGCTATTTGCTGGCAATAAAGTGGTGGAGGTAGGCCTGACTCTGTGGGATTGTTTTACTTTGGCTTCAGCTCACAGGCCCCTCTCAGGCAGAAGCAGTGACAGGGAACTCTGCGAGGAACCCTCTGGATTTCTGGGGGTTTGGGCAGGAGAGAGTGTGTACACATGGGAAGCGTCTCTTGGCTTGCCTCATTTCTAAGAATCTTGGATCATTTATAGGCATTTTCTCAAACCAGGAGAAAACCAACACCTCTGTTCACTCCCAGACAAAAGCTGTTCCCTTTTACTCGATAACCTGTCAAAGAGAAGGGACCTCACTCTTGCAGATCAGTCTGGGAGTGAAACATGTAAATGACATGGTAACTTGTGGCTGGCAGCCTGGCTTGTAAGGGAGTGTTAAAACTGCCGTTTCTGAGGTTATTTCTCCTTGCCAGGGCTTTTTTTTCCCTTTCCTACATAAGAACTCAGTTATACAGGAGTCTTTCTGCATCATGTAGTGAGACATGTGAGTGTTTGCACTTTCTGCAAAAGGTTTTGCAGTTTCTAGACAGGTGAGAACAATAGTAAGGTTTGCAGTCCACTCCCACTGACTGGGGGGCGGGAATTGACGAGGCTGGTGTTGGCAAGGCCAGCCATGTCTGTGACTCTCTGCTGCCCCGTCCCCATCCTGGGACAAAGGGGTAGCTTTGCAGCACAGTAGGATCAGCAGTTTGGAGCTCTCGGTAACGGCACTGGTCTGAGAGGGTCAGGAGACCTGGGCCTGAGTCCTGGCCCCACCTTTGGACAAGTCACACACACATACACACGCTCCCTCTAAGCTTCAGGGCCTGACCTAGACTATCCTAAGGTCAGCTCTAGCTTTCACATGGTCTTGGAGGCTGGGTCAGAGCCTGGCCAGGCTGGGCTTTCTCTAACTTGGAAGGCGCCCTGCCAAGAGAGGACAGGCCTTCTGGACAAGAGCTTCTCTGGTGTTTAGATGAGTTGTAGGGTAGTGTCAGGGTTCCCGGGAAATCCAGGGTAGTAAAACTTTATTCTAAGGGCTAAGAGGACTAGGGAGGTCCACTGAATGGGTGGGAGAGGGAGATGAGAAAGAGAGATCAAGCCTGCTGTGTTGTTCAGTGTTAACCTGGGAGGGTGTTTCTTCCTCTGTTGGCCTAGTCTTAGTTTCCGAGGGTTCCTTCCTTGTGACTTTTATAAGCTGGGAAGAGGAGGAGGGTGGGAAGAAGGACATCATCTTGGACTAACCTTGTCTTCCATCCCTGGGCCGTGAAGCCTTTCATCTGTCCATCCTTCTTTCTCTTTGCTAGAGCAAAAGGTGGGGAGAAGTCATTCCTGATTTGACCACCTCTCTTTTGTCTCTAACCTCATTGGGGTTTGGATTAAGTATGGAGCTTTGGCTAAAATCCTTGGGTTGCCTTAGAACACTGACACTAAGAACCTGGGATTACCAGGAAGGCAGAGGACCAAGAAACCTAGAGGAATGCTTTGAGAGAAGTGGATTCTCTTCATTGCCGTGTCCATGACACAAGCTTGACCGTGTCTATAAGTTTGCAGGCAGCATCTCTAGGGTGAAATCTTAGAGGCGGGATTAAGGGAAGGATCTTTCTGGACTGTGTGGTCTCAGCAGGATCTTTCCTGTGCCCTCTATGCTTCATCTTTAGCTCTGCAGAGCAGCCAAGGCCAGCCCATCTTCCCAGGGGCCCCAGGAGAAAAGCACTCTCCTCTCTTCCCCCAGGTGGCAGGGCATCCCCTGACTGCACCTGCCCACTCCACTAGGAAGCTTGAGAACCTCTCTTCCTGACCCTCTCCTCCTCCAACCTTCGTCTCTAGGCAATGGGACAATCACCGCATCCACCACTTGCATCCTCTGCCCTCATCCCCCAACTTCCAGCAGGGCTGGCCCCGCTCCCCTCCACCTCTAGTTTTCTTCCAGAAGATTCGGTTTTGGGTCCGGGAGGAACATTTTTCTGGAAGGCCGTCTTTTCACCCCCCTGCTTTCCTGATGTGGAGCAGGAACTTGCACATGGTGTAGAGAGCTCCCCCCGCACCTCTCTGCCCACCTCGTTACCTCACTCCTGCTCCGGCCATGGCTGTGACGGGCCCAGCCAGCTCCTGGTTCCGATGTTCTGTGTGAAGCTCAGGGGTCTTGGGCATTGTTTTCTGTTGTAACTCGAGGCCCTCAGCAGGCCTGGGAGCCCGGATTGGAGCCTTGGCTGCTGGCGAGAAGCACCTTGCCTGCTAGGAGTTTGATGCCGGACGATGTACCCGACGTGTGAAGGCGTAAAGGACGTTGTCACTTCTGCCCCTCGGCCCTGCCTACTTCTCTCAACACGAGGAGATGCTGCAGAAGCAAAACAGGGGCCTCTGCTCCAGGCGGGAACAGCTGACTCCATCTGGGGAGTAGGCCTGGGTGCCGCGCGCCGAGATTGCTGAATAAAAGCAGCCATCGTTGCCAGCACCAGTGTGTGGCTCCCACGTTTCTCTGTCCTGCACTCTAGGGCCAGACCACTCTCTGCATGGACGATATCATCTTCCCAAACCCATGGTGCTTTCCCCCTGACTCAACCTGGACTCCAAGGTGGGGAGGGATGGGTCAGAGGCCACCGCGGCTCCTGGATAATCCTGACCTGGGGTGGAGTGGGGTGAGGCAGAGGGAGCAGCCCCCAACACCTGCACTGGGCCATACTAGGGAAGGAATGCAGTTGAATTCTCTGGCCATCTGCATTTGGATCTGTAACTTACTTCGCCTGGCGCTGTGCGCAAGGTCTGAAAACTTACTGCTAGTACCTAGAAACATTCAAGGCTTCCCGGTTCAATCTTAATGTAAAGTAGCTAGAGCCATGGAAGTACAGTATGAATTAAAAGAAAAAAATGCTGAACTACGAATCATGAATGGTGTGTGTGTTCATTGCTTGGTTCATCAGTGCTTGTTGTCCCAGATGTTTTTGGTCTTCCCAGGTGTCACCGCAAGCCTGGAAGGCATCTGTTTGCAGACAAGCTCAGGCAGGGGCTCCCAGCCTCTGGGATCTAAAGCTTGATGATGTGAGGTGGAGCTGATGTAAAAATACTAGATATAAAATGTACAATAAGTGTAATGCGCTTGAGTCATCCTAAAACCAACCCCACCCGGTCCATGGAAAAATTGTCTTCAATGAAACTGATCCCTGGTGCCAGAAAGGTTGGGGACCCCTTCACTCAGACACAGGTGCACTGCCAGCCACTCAACATCTAAGACCTCCTTCCAAGGGGAGGGCGGCAGCCTCATGAAGTGGAATGGAGAAGAAGTCTGGGAATCAGATCTGAGTCCAGGTTGAAGCATCACTATTTATCAGGCTTGTTCTTGGGCCCCAGCCCTTACTCCAAGCCTAAGTTTATTTTTAGATAATATAAAATACATTGGTGTATATGTATGTGTGTTTCTTAGTATAGTGGCTAGTACTATACTAAGATAATTTTATATTGATTTTATTATTAATCAGTACTGTTGTTATTACAGAAGCATATGATAGACTGTGAATACCAATGACAGTTTCTTGTGTAACTTCTCCCTTTGGGGGCCTTGGCCCTTCTAGGAAGATGGACATTGGCGGACAGCTTTACTTTATTTATGTTAGATGACCTGGTAAGGGGGGGGCCCTCCTTTACTAGGTCTTCCTTTCTGGGAACCCCTCCACCACCTGGCAGGAGACTTGTGTGATGTCATTCAGGTGAGAACACAGAGACTCGGATTCCTGTGTATTTGGGTAGGTAAGGAAGGAAGGGAGATGGGGAGATGATGTGTTTAATTCTAGACTATTAAATGTAGTTTGCATTCTCTGGGCTTGTATCCAGTGATTTTGAGTTCAAGAATTGATGCAGGCTGGGAGAGCAAGTAGAAGCCGGAATGTGTGTAGCAGACACAGTGAAGCAAAACCGAAGCAAGCCATGTTTAGAGACACTTTATTGACAGGAACAAGGAGTTTACTGAAAAACACCACCAACAGGCATTAGGTTGTTGAAATCTTGAGTGGTCAGGAAGAACATTTCTAGAGTTCGGGGAAAGATGGGCTGTGGAAAATCAAGAAAAAGCCACGCAAAGCTGATAACGTGGTAACAAGTTTCGTCAGGTCCACGGCTGCACGAGTTTGCTGATGGTGTTTGACGCTGCTTCACAAACCTACATGCACTCATCCTTCAGCTCCTCCCTCCCTGTCACACACACTGCCCGTCAGCCTCATCTCTTGCCATGCGGAGAAGAAAAGAATAGTACCAGCTTTGAGGCTTAGCTGGGCTGTGATAGGGGTTAAATCTGATCTACAATTCAGACTTGCTTCAAGTGCTCATCTACTGGGTCCTACCGCAGACTCAAGGAAAGGGAGGGGTAGCTAGACATGAATCATCTACCACGGTGGAGTTCTAGAGATTAGGAAAGGCCTGAGTGATGATTTAAAAAAAAAAAAAAACCTAAGAGCACAGGGCACACTCAGGGGCTTTCTTGGTACTCGACGCGAAATGCACAATGAATGGATCATGGGCATAATGATGCCCCAGGTACTATACTATCTGGATACATTTGCAGTAACTAGGAGGATTCGCAGGGTTAGGGGTTTTTCATTTACAAAAGGAGGGGCGAAGACGGTGCTTTTTTATTTTTCCATTTCCACTTGGGAAGGGGTGTGTTAGTCGTTCAGTCATGTCTGACTCTGCGACCCCGTGGTCTGTCAAAGGAATTCCCTAGGCAAGAATACTGAAGTGGGTTCTCATTCTGCTCTCCAGGGTATCTTCCCAACCCAGGGATTGAACCGTGGTCTCCTGCATTGTAGGCATATTCTTCACCATCTGAGCTACCAGGGAAGCCCAAGGTCCCCAAGGGAAGGGGAACCAAGATATATTCTGAAACGTTATCTAGCTCCTTGCTTCTTCCTGCCAAGATATAGTTCTGTGGTCTTTCCTCTCTGATTTTTGTCACATTCTGAGATGGTTGTGTTTTTCTTTTTGATGTAGTAGTTTGGGGGGAAGAAAAGGAGCTATCTCTTCTGTTAACCATTCTTAACTTGATAATATATTTCCAGCCTATTCCTGCTTTGAAAAATTCTGACTAACATTCCTAGTTTGGCCTCTAAGGAGAAACCAGAAACTCAGAGAATCAGAAGTCTGGGTGTGTGCGTGTTTGGAGGGGCGGTGACACTGAAGGATAATGCTTTTAAGTGGACTGAAAATAAAGGCTGATATGGGAACAGACCTTCAAGGTTGTTTCCATGCAGGAGCTGGGGCTGTGAGGCAAGGCTGAGCTGTTGGTATAAGTCACTAGGGCAAGGTGCTTACAGGGCCAACCGAGTTGAGCAGTGAAGTTCACTGGCTGTTAAGGAAAGGGAAAACCAGACCAAGCCTAACTGGCCATGAGTGAACTGTATTAAGGATCAGTCATGGGAAATATCCAGCACCAATACAACAGATGGGGTTCCTAGAGTGATGATAGCCCTTGAGAACATTTCTAAGCCCTTTAATAAGAACAGCATGCCAGGTAAAACTTCCAGAGCAGTGCACATTTATCTGAGTCCTTTGTAGGGATATGTGGTGAAACAGGAAGTGGGTGAGGATTTGAAGTAGGCTGGTGATCACAGTATCTTGTGGATATATAGTCATGATCAAGTCTCCCAGGAAGGAGTTTAATTGCAACTCAGAGGAAATAATGAGGTACAAACCAACGAAAAGGGGAAAAGCAAAATGAGATAGCCTGTGAAAACACGTTTCTAGCATGGCTCAAGAAGCCAAGTGGTAGAGGAGCGCTTGAGTGGGACTAGGGATGAGAGATGTTTAAGATCTCAGGACATGCAGGAGAGGCAAAGATTAGGTGGAAGTAAAGAGATGAAAGGATGCAGCTGTGGTCTCCGTGGAAAGAGGGTTGGGCAGGGAGCTCAGAAGACCTGGATTCTAGTTCTCCAGGTTCATTCATTCTCCAGGTTCTAGTTCATTACCACCTGTATGAACTTATGATTTGGTAAAGCTTGTCAGCCTCAGGCAGCCCATTCCTTCATTTGTTAATGTACTTGCAGTACCCACCTCACAGAGCTAGTTATGGAGGAGAAATAAGATAACTGAAATTAAAATGCTTGGTAAGTCATATAACCTAATAAAGTATTAAAGATGAGAAGAGTTGAGAAATTAGGAGATTACTTATGAGGATAAATAAGAAAAAAAGAGGTACCATTCAACTTCATTAAAATTCACTCAGGGAATACCTGAGTTGGGCTTTTGAAAAGGAAAAAAGGCAAACGTGCACTCTAGATCACAGGTTAGATGCATGGTCAAAAGGAGCTTCTATGCACGAGCCACATGACTAGGAAAACCTCACAGTAATCCAGGCCTGTTTTCCTCACTATAAAGTAAGGAAAATCTATATTCTGTCTCCTATTTCAGAGGGATCATGTGGGAAATTACCAATGAGAAGGGCCTTGAATTTATGGAACGTGTTTTCTTCAATAAAATCCAACACTCAAATATGTGAACAAGGACTTATTTCAGGTACTCTTCCCTGGGATGGCAGAGATGAGCTGAGTTTCTCAGGTGAGACCCAAGGCCAAGGGAGCAGGATCTTCCCCCCAGAAGTTCCCTCTGATCTGGGGGATATCTTGTTCATCAGATCCCAGTCATTTCATCTTCTCATCCCCCCATAAAGCATCCTTCCCCCTCCCATCACAGAGTGCCGAAGGACATCACACGTAACCAGTCATTCAAAGTGAAATATGAGATATCGACTAAGATTTCTGCAGTGTTCATCTGCTCTCCTAACACCTAGGAAAAAAAAAAAAACCACCCTGGACATTATGAATTCCCAGGTTAGCCCCAGTCCTATCACCTCACTCATTTGCCATCATCCGTCTCAGACTAAAAACACATTTCTTAGTTCTATACCATTCCCAGATCCACCGTCCTTCTGGAAGACGTCTCAGATTCACAAATCTTTTCACTAAAGGAATTCTTCAAGTCCACTGCCTTTCTGGCCAGTTTCTAGTTACCTGAATCAGACTTCACCTCAGCCAGGTAATCCACCCATTTCTGTGCTTATGAAAGAGACAAGGCCATGGCCAAATTCAATTTTGAAGTCTTCATAAAATTATCCCATCTTGGGAAGCGTAAAGTGGGCAGTGCCTTGGGCTTATAGCTACTTCAGTTTATCATTTAAGGTCTCCTAGAGTTGAGTCTCGGGTGCCTCCTATAAAATGCGTGATAATACTGATCCACAGAAATTTTGAGAAGAAGATTGAGATTTCACTCCCAGTGCCCACTACCACCCAGCCATCTCAGTTGGTGTGCTTACCTAGGAAGATACACACATGTTATCCCCCAGGAGGGTCATGAACACACTTGTATGACTTCCCAAGTCTCCTTCAAGAAATCTCACTTCATGACACTCTTGCTTTAACCCAAATCCATCACTCCCGCTTCCTTCCAAGAAGACATCCACTCGCAGCAATGGGAGAGTAAGCCGGCTCTAGCCAGAGGGAGCCGATGCACGTGTCCACCTCCAGCACATGTTCTAAGTTGAATGGAGCACAGAGGAGGGGTCCAGTTGGCATGAGAGCCACTTGCTTGAAAGTGAGGGCAGGCTGAGATTGAGTCATGTAGAAATGTTGGCTCCTCAGTTCTGGCAAAGTCTTGAGGTGTGTAGAGGTCTGGTGGAGTTAGCAAGGCAGAGGTGAAAGTTCAGAGGTGAGTGGATGTATGAAGAATGAACTGAAAGGATGGACGCACGAAGGGAAGTGATGTGGTCCCTAGGGCACCCTCCTGATGCAGTTGATATCACTGGACCTGGGACAGCCAGCCCTTCGGTGTTCCGGCCACCTACCAGTGGTAAAACAGCTCACTGAGGATTGCCAACCCAGTCTATCCCAGCCAAAGACTGACCTAATCCACGACCCTTACATAGGAGGGAGAAGGGGGATTACTTTCTGTCACTGTGTGTAAGGAATTCAAGTTGCCCCCAACACTCAGGCCAAAGCAATTCACCTTTTGAAGGACTTGAACCTTGCACAGAGCTTTATGACTTGGGCATCAACTTTAAGATGGACCCTAAGGATGGGGACTCTATGTAGAGTAGAAATCTAAGGGACCAAATCTCAAGTCACCTTGGTTTGTGCGTAACAAGGCCACCTGTACACCTGCCTCCTTATCTACCTGCCCCTCCTTTCCCTGTACATCACCTCAAGTTGACCCCTTCTATTCCTCCACTGGGACTGCAGAGTTCTCTTTGTTCTCCGATGGGATGGCCAGGTAGTCAGACCTGTTGGAGGAGAGACAGGGAAGAAAATCAGTGCATTTTGTATTCAGAAGAGGAAACAGGAAAAGGGAAGGAGCGAGGGCCTAGGAACAAGGATGCCTCTTGAACAGGAGGTCTCTGCATCTCCTCCTGGCCGTGTTACCCAAGAGAAAAGAAGAATGGCCCTTTCAGCAGACTAGAATCAAGAGTTTTGGTTTTTTTCCTTCCATAAGCAATGCACGAGTCTTCTCATTTATCCACATTGTTCTCAAGACTTAATACTGTTAGATTAAACCAGCCAAACTGATGGATGGGAAACAAAATGTTTTCATTTTGCTTACTATTGGTGATATTGAGCATCTTTTTCATAAGCATATAAGCAATGTGGGTGTGTACTTCTGTGATATGACTGTTCATTTGCTTTCCCAGGTTCTCTTCTGAGATATTTATCTTTTTTCTTGATGGTTTCATGTCCTAAAAATATCTTCTCCCAGTCTGTTGACTGTCTTTACTTATAGTGTAATAAAAGTTATCATTCTTTCCCCTCTCTGATTTGTCTTTTGTATTTTAAGAAATTCTGTTTTCTAAGGTAATAAAGATATTTTCTTATATCCCCATGGGCTCCCCAGGTGGCACTAGTGGTAAAGAACCCACCTGCCAATGCAGAAGGCATAAGAGATGTAAGCTTGATCCTTGGGTGGGGAAGACCACTGGAGGAGGGCTTGGCAACCCACTGCACTTGCCTGGAAAATCCCAGACAGAGGAGTCTGGCAGGCTATAGTCCATGGGGTCACAAAGAGCCAGACATGACTGAAGCAACATAGCATGCATGCACTTGCATTCCCTAATAGAATTTTATAGTTTTACATTTTATCTTGTCTTAAATCCTCTCACAACTTATTTTTGTTGAGTCTGTTTTATTTTCTATGTGGATAAAGAATTGTCCTTATACCATTTACTGGACAGTTCATTCTTCCTTCAGTTTTTAAAAAAAATATTTATTTTATTTGTTTATTTATTTAATTTATTTATTTGGCTGCACCATGTCTTATTTGTGGCATGTAGGATCTAGTCCCCTGACTAAGGATAGAACCCAGGCCCCCTGCGTTGGGAGCCTGGCGTCTTAGCCACTGGACTACCAAGGAAGTTCCAGTGGGGTTTTATTATTATTATATAGGCATTAACCTTTTGGGGGCTCTCTGCCTTTTCTGTTTGCCCCCGTTGTATGTCTATGTCAGTCCAGCTCTATAAGTAACCTTTGTATCTGATAGGAAGAGTCCTATCCTTCCCCAAAACTTTCTCTTTGAAATAGGCAAACTATATCCCACGAGCTAATAATGGTTGTTACCTGTTTAAAGGGTTGCACACAAACAAATGAAAGAGCAGTAGGTGAAGAGCCCCTCTGTAGCGTGCAAAGCCTAAAATATTTACCACTGGCCATCCTCTGGCTTAAAGCTAGTTTTAGCCTTTGGGCCTCTGTATGACTTTTAAGATCAGCTTATTGAGGTCCTTGAACAATCCCATGGGTACTGTGATTGGAATTTTACTGCACGTGCAGATTAATCTGGGAGAGAACTGCTTGTTCCTTTCTCTTAGCAACTGATTCTAATCTTATGCTTCGGTTCCTCCTCTTATTGTTTTCATTCTTTCAAACAAACTTATGTTCTGTATTTTACCAGACCCTTCTTGTGTCTGAAGTTCCTGGGATTTAATCCTGCCATTTGTTATTTCTCTTGCTCCTGCTGAATTGTTTCCTGCTGTGTCTTATAGTTTTGGATCAGATTGTAAAATCAGATTCAGCAGTGCTTTATCGGAAGAGCACTATTAAGCCTCAACGGAAAGTGGGTCCCTTCAGGATAGTTTTTCATTTGTTTTTACACAGTTATCACTGTCTGGGGACTAATTTTTTTTATTGACTTTCTCAGCTTACAGGCTCCTGGATCATGCGGGCAGTATAAATTTAAATCCCAAACACTGTGAGAGCAGGTTCGTGGTTATCAATTCTCAAGAATCTTTTATGATTGCACTTGGAGGCAGGCCAAGTAGATATGTTTCCTTGGCTTTTGCTGGGCTGGTGCACTGATTATTTTGTGATCAATACTTTGCACGAGTTGTAACCCTCTGAGGATCCTAGCTCTTCTGGTGACCTCAGTTCCAACTCTGTTTCTTATGCCAGCCCAACTGTGGGCACCTCCTGTCCAAGGGTGGCCACTTCCTGTCCAAGTGTGGGGCTTCCTGTCCAGGTGTGGCCACTTACTATGCTCTAGCACTAAAATCTGATCGCCTAGGTCACCAGGACTGACAGCCTCCCCAGCATATCATTTCTTTCCATCTTTATATCTTGGTCAATTGTAATTTTTTACTTTCCCGAGATGACAGATATCATGAAAAATGGTACTTTATCTTATCAAGCATTTCCAGGTGACAGTAGCCTAGATTTTGATTATCACCTCAGCTATGTACATCTGTGAAGGTTATTTTCCGTCTTTCCTCTCTCCAAATAACAGGCCAACGTGGCCCCTCAGATCCCATCATTTGTTCCATATACTGGAGCCTTGGTGAAAATGGCCAGGGCACCCTCTGAACACTGAAGCAGTAGAGCCCTTCTCTGGATATTCAGTCACTGCCAAGCTCCAGAGGGAAGAACATGTTTGGAGTTCCTTAGCTAATAAAGGGCAGGGCCCAGGTAGCCTGATGAGCTCTGTGGTTTACAGCAAACAGCTGAATGTGATGGGAAGAGCATGGACATTAGACACGCTTCAGTTCAAATTCCAGCCTCTCCTCTCTACCTCATGCTGAGGTGCAGCCTCAGCAAACCACTTAGGCTCTGTGAGCTGCTTCAGCATCTAGAAAATGGTCATAAAATGCAGTTTTATGGGATTGTGGTGCCAACTGATGGCCTTACCTGATGGCTAAGAATGAAAGGCATGAAGTCAAACTTTGCTTTGCTTCTTATAATGGTCTGGGGCAAAGGGTCTCGGGCTCAACTTTCACATCTGTAAAATGGGTATATGCCTGCTGCCTACCTTAAAGGTTGTTGTGAGGGAAAGTGGAGGACTGTGTAAATCGCTCACCACCTTACCCATGAGAGCAAGCGCTCTGAAGGTGCAGGCTATCCCTATTTTGGCATCTTTGGACTTACGCATTTTCTTGGGCCGCCTCTTCAGCCTTCGAGACCTTCCTGTAGCAATATATCATCTCAATGAGCAGCCACAGAGTGAGGAAGACCAGGAGGATGTACATCATGATTTCTGAGACCACAGAGGTGAAGTCCTCTCCAGCTGCAAGGGAGAGAATGAGACTCAGAATGCGCAGTCCAACAAACCCAGAGCCGTCACTGAGCTTTGAGATGTATGAGGCCTATTTTTAGGTGTCTTAAATAAGCAATGGTCTAAAGGAACTTGAGAAGTTATCAAAGAGCTTTAATATCCTCCAGCTCTTGTGTCTGTCAGCTTTCTCACTAACTTTCTTCAGATGCTCTGGAGGGAGACATGGGGGAGAAGGGTGGCTTGGGGAAGAAGTCGTAGAGCAGTGGAAGGAATCCTGGAGCCGGGTGAGATACACCGCACAGCTGAGTCCCCATTTTCCTACTTCTTGCTGTGTGAATAGTCATTTCCTTGATTTAAGCCTCAGCTTCTCAATTTGTAAAGTAAGGATAAGAATTCACACCATACATCATCTAATGTATTTAAGAATATCTGTAAGATGTAAGGGTTTCCCTAGTGGCTCAGTGATAAAGAATACACCTGCCAATGCAGGAGACATGGGTTCGATCCCCGGTCCAGGAAGATCCCACATGCCTCGGAGCAACTAAACCCCTGTTGCAGAAGTATTGAGCCTGTGCTCTAGAGCCCGGGAGCTGCAACTACTGAGCCCGTGTGCCACAGCTACTGAAGCCCACGTACCTAAAGCCTGTGCTCCACAGCAAGAAAAGCCACTGCAAAGAGAAGCCTGTGCGCTGCGACTAGAGAGCAGCCCCCGCTCGCCACGACTAGAGAAAAGCCCACAGCAACAAAGACCCAGCACAGCCAAAAATAAGGAAATACATAAAATTTTAAAAAATAACATGTAAAAGTCTGCACAGGTGTGAGGCACATGTCCTAGGTCTACAGACTCTGTCCTCTGAACTTCAGATGGCAGAGCATCATGTCCTGAGACACAGGGTATCAGAAAACAGGGACAAGGCCAGTGCCATCAACCCACCCAGTCTCCTGGGCATGCTCTCTGCAAGTTTGGATTAGAAACAAGGACGGCCCCAGCTCAGCTTCCTTTCAGGTCATCCCAAACCCAAACAGAAATGAGGATTTGAGAATTCTGTGTATTAACCAGGCTGTCCCCAGAGTTCTACTTCTGGAACACAGTTTTTTTTTAATGTTTATTTATTTACATGGCTGTGCTCGGAGAAGGCAATGGCACCCCACTCCACTACTCTTGCCTGGAAAATCCCACTGACAGAGGAGCCTGGTGGGCTGCAGTCCATGGGGTCGCTAGGAGTTGAACACGACTGAGCGACTTCACTTTCACTTTTCACTTTCATGCATTGGAGAAGGAAATGGCAACCCACTCCAGTGTTCTTGCCTGGGGAATCCCAGGGACGGGGGAGCCTGGCGGGCTGCCGTCTCTAGGGTCGCACAGAGTTGGACACGACTGAAGCGACTTAGCAGCAGCAGCAGCAGCAGATGGGTCTTAGTTGCAACACGTGAGCTCTTCAGTCTTCATTACAGCATGTGGGATCTTGTTCCCTGACTAGGGATCAGACCCTGGACCCCCTGCATTGGAAGTATGGAGTCTTAGCCACTGGACCACCACAGAAGTCCTCAGAACACGGATCTGATTCTGCTGTATCCCTGCTGAGAAGTCTTCAGTGTTCTACATCTCTCTCAGGACAGAGATCTGACTCGATTAACGCTCAACGGGCTCTCAAGGCCACTCACTGTGAAGCCTTCCTTGCCTCACTTCCATTCTCTTGGCCAGAAAAACCTCTCTACTCATACACACTGTGGTCTTCTGGAATCTGTGAACATTTCTTCTTCCTCTTCCTAGATTGTATCTCACACCCCACTGCTACCTCTGTGCCAACATTGTCTCCTGTTTTTCAATCTCCCACAGATTCCTCTAGGCTCCACAGAAGCCCCCACCTCTTAAGCCTTCCTCAACTTCTCATGCAGAATTATCACTCATGTCCTTCTCCAGGCACTTTTCCATCCATTATAACACTTCCCAAGTTGTTTTGTGATGTCTTTATCACTCTTCTGTACTGACTGGGTGCTTTTTAAGAATATATTTATTTCTGAATGATCATCCTGTTGTCTAATCCTGGAATACTTGAATTATTCAATAAGTATCTGTTGAATGAAAGAATATAAGTAAATCTTGATCTTCCATGTTTCCTAACCCAAAAAATGACAATTAAAACATGATCGGGGATTCCCTGGTTGTCCAATGGTTAGGGCTCAGCCTTTTCAATGCCATAGCCTGGCATTCAATCCCTGATCAGGGAACTAAGATCCCGCAATTGTGAGCCACAGCCAAAAAATTATTTTAATTAAAAAATAAATAAAATATGATACATGCCAAATGTCCTGATATGTATTCCTTCCTAGTGGGAAGGAAGGCTGCACTCAGATTTCCCTTTGCTACCTTTTGGCAGCAAATTAAATTCACAGTCCTTGGTTATTCATAGGACCCAAGTCATCCCCAAGGCTTAGCTCATTAAAAGCACAGCATAGCCACAGCCATGACCTTCAGCTCAGAGAAGCAGTCCAAGTGTTACAGGAACACCCAGATTTTCTAACTGGAGCTGGAGGCACAGGAGAATGCCATACATATTAAATGTCCTCTCACGGGCTGGCTACAGCCTGATTTGCAATGTGCTCAACTTAAAGCACACGATCTCTCTCTCTCTCTCTCTTTCTTGGTTGTGCTGGGTCTTCCTTGCTGCAAATGGGCTTTCTCTAGTTGTGGCAAGCGAGGGCTACTCTTGATGAAAGTGAAAGAGGAGAGTGAAAAAGTTGGCTTAAAACTCAACATTCAGAAAACTAAGATCATGGCATCTGGTCCCATCGCTTCATGGCAAATAGATGGGGAAACAATGGAAGCAGTGAGAGACTTTGTTTTGGGGGTCCCCAAAATCACTACAGATGGTGACTGCAGCCATGAAATTAAAAGATGCTTGCTCCTTGGAAGAAAAGTTATGACCAACCTAGACAGCATATTAAAAACCAGAGACATTACTTTGCCAACAAAGGTCTGTCTAGTCAAAGCTATGGTTTTTCCAGTGGTCATGTATGGATGTGAGAATTGGACTATAAAGAAAGCTGAGCGCTGAAGAATTGATGCTTTTGAACTGTGGTATTGGAGAAGACTCTTGAGAGTCCCTTGGAGTGCAAGATCAAACCAGTCAGTCCTAAAGAAAATCAGTCCTGAATATTCATTGGAAGGACTGATGCTGAAGCTGAAACTCCAACACTCTGGCCACCTGATGCAAAGAACTGACTCATTAGAAAAGACCCTGATGCTGGGAAAGATTGAAGGCGGGAGGAGAAGGGGACAACAGAGGATGAGATGGTTGGATGGCATCACTGACTCGATGGACATGAGTATGAGTAAGCTCTGGGAGTTGGTGATGGACAGGGAAGCCTGGTGTGCTGCAGTCCATGGGGTCTCAAAGAGTCAGACATGACTGAGCAACTGAACTGAACTGAACTGAGGGCTACTCTTCGGTTGCATTGCACAGGCTTCTTGTTGTGGTGGTTTCTCTTGCATAGCATGGGCTCTAGGGTGCACAGGCTCCAAGAGTTGAAGCACTCGGCCTCAGTAGTTGCGGCTCAAGGGTTCTAGAGCGTGGGCTCGGTAGTTGTTGGTGCACAGGCTTAGTTGCTCCTCGGCATACGACATCTTCGCAGTCCAAGGGTGGAACCTGTGTCCCCTGCATTGGCAAGCAGATTCTTCACGACAGGACCACCAGGGAAGTCCCCTATCTCTGTTTAAGTGCAGAAATCAGGGCCTTCCCTGGTGGTCCAGTGGTGAAGAATCTGCCTTCTAAGGCAAAGGACACAGGTTTGGATCCTGGTCAGGAAACTAAGGTCCCACATTTTGTGCGGCCTCTGAGTCTGTGTAAAAAAAAATAATTTTTTTGAATGCAGTAGCCAGCAGTTGTACTGTAGGAAGCTGTCCTTAGTACCTTCATTAGCCTTTAGGGGAAGAAAAAATTTTCTGTCTTAGAGCTGGTCCAGCTTGAGCAGAGAGAAGGGAGAGGGTCTGGGACCACGGGGGTGGAGCAGACATGGGGATGTGTCATGGTGGAGGGGGGACAGCATGAGAGCAGTGAATATCTGGGGGTGGGCTGGAGGGGGCTGCCAAGAGGTTGCAGGGGTTGGGGAAGAAAGCAAAGGGGCAGAGAGTGGGATGGTGCTGTGGGGAAAATACGTAGTGGAAATAGAGCAAATAGAGGCAAAGACCTGGACTACAGTCCTGCTTCTGGCGCTAAGGTGCTTCATGTGTGGGCAAGCCCTCCTCTTCAGAGCTCTGTCCCCCAGCCACAGGATGGGGGACCAGAGCTGCACCCTCCAATCACCAGGGGAGTCATTCCAACTCACATACGCCAGACGGCACCCCGACCAGCTGAACTCACACCGCAGGAATGGTGCAGAGCCACTCACACCGAAGGAAAGCCCCCTGGGGGATTTCAATGCTTGTTCTTTGGTTAGAACCCCTAGATTGAAAGAGAGCCAAGCTTCCTTCCAGTCCTAAGAGAGCCTGAGGGGCTCGGTGGCTCTGAAAACAAATTTACTCTCCCTCTGTTCCTACTCAAAGATGGCTCTGGTGCCTGGCAGGCGGACAGGCTCCACTTCGCCACACTTTCCACTGGCTGCACCACTCTGGAGGCAAAACCTTTGAGAGCAGGAGGTAGAGACAGAGGCAGCCTCCAAGCGTCTGGCAGTCACCAGCCGACAGTCCCGATGGTGAACAGCAGAGGGCGCCAGGCTCCCTTCCCCCAGGGAGCACAAGTGTGTAAACAGAAGAGGATCCCTTAGGGAGGTCTCAGCCCAAGCCCTTCCATGCACACAGAAGAGATGGGCTTGCAGAGGGCAAGTGGTTCACCAAGTCTGAGCCAAGTGCCCTGAGCATCCCTGTGCACCATCAGGATTGACCTACCTTCCGTTTTAGTCTAGTCTAAATCATGACTAAATCATGACATGGCTCTCTCTTGCTGTTCACTCTCTTGCGTCATGAACTTTATCACCATAACATGATACGTTTGTGGCCTGGAAGTCAGGATTCCTGGCATCCTTTTATAGGAAGAGCCTGGCTTTAATGTGACCTCTCCCACCTCTCCTGCCTCACAGCTTTTGTCTGTGTTCACCGTCCTGCATCTTGGGGCAGCCAAAGTGCTGAGAACGTGCTGGAAATGGACGGTCTAGGAGAAGCTAGGTACAATGGCATCATCATTTTGCCTGGGTGAGAAAACAGAGAGGGAAATGCATATACCACTTTTCTGACACCTGAAGGAAAATTTGCAAGGGGTGAGTGAGGAGCCATGGTGCCCCAAACACGAGTCTATTAAAAGCAGAACAAAAACAGTTCTAAGTTCACCTTCACGATTCTGGACTTAATCACAACAAACATTTGAGTTCGAATGATGAAAGGACTTCCAAGCCTAACAAGAAACCACCTGGGGGAAATCTGAAAAAATGTAAAGACTAGAGAGCTAAACATCTTTCCCCTTCTCCCAGCTGAGCATGAAGTTATGTAAGGAGAGACGCCATGAACGGAGGAGGGGCTGCTCATATGATTACTGTGGAGGGAGACAGATGACAAAGACTGTCAGACTTTGGTCTGGAGCACTGGTTCTCAAAGCGTGGTCCCCGGCAGCATCAGTACCTCCTGACAATTTATTAGTCACATAAATTCTCAGGCTCTGTGTATGGAATCAGAAAGGTTGGGTTTAAGAAGTCTTGCAGGGAAATCTGAGGCTGGCTGAAGTGTGAGCACCACCAGTTTAGAGGTCCGTATGGATCACAGACAGGAAGGTAGATGACCTCTAGGGAACCGCAGGAGATTTCTCTGAGCCCATGGAATCAGAGATTCAACACAGGCCAGAGAAGACGGAGCTGACTTGGCAGTTTCAGGCTTCGCAAAGGCTGTCCTTTTTCTCTGAAGGTGCAAGGCCACGGACCAGGTAAAGATTCCTGCGTTATCATCCCAAGCCTTTCTGCTTTGAGGAAAGGCACAGAGAGAGGCAAGCTCTCAGGCAGCTTGCCGGAAGCTGGCCACTCCAGGAAGACAAGCCAGCGGTGGCACTTTTAGGTCTCACCACTCCAAATACATGGGAGTTTGCATTCTTCAAGGGGCTCATTTGTGTGGAGACCCACTGTCTTCCCTCCCCTGAGAGAGCCTGGGCCCCAGCCTTACCCTCCTCGGTAACACGGAGGGGGATCAGCCGGGTGGTCTTCACGAAGGGGCGATGTGCCTCGAACTCAAACTCCCGGGAGACGTTGCAGGTGTAGAGGCCGGAATCGTTCAGGGTGACGTTGAGCACAGTGATGGACACGTCCTGCAAGTCTTTGCTCCCGTTCCACTGCAGGCGCCCCTGGAAGGGGCTCTCCACCTCCTGGTGGCCGTTCCGATACTCGTAGATCTGTACGTGGAGAAACGGTGGGGGAAGGCCATGAGAGAAGACAGGGGAGGGTGAGGACAGGGCAGAGAAGAGGACTAGATGGTGCATGGACAGGGGGGAGGGGGTGATGTTACCAGCAGCTCCCAAAATGTGGGAGTGGGGTGGAGGCTCAGAGCGGGGCAGGGAAGAGAGCCAAGGCAGGGCGGGCAAAGGCACAGGGGGGTCAGGGCACGTGGACGTGGAAGGATGGGGTAGGCAGGAAAAGGGGGTGGAAAGAAAGAGAACAGAGGAAGATGAGTGTCACATACCAGAGGCTGAGAGAAAGGAAGGACTGGAAGGATATGGAAAAAAAGAACAAGAGAGAAAGCTGTGCCGTGGGGGCCGCCAGCGAGAGATGGAGGCAGAGAGGCAGCTTCATTTGTCATGAAGGATCTGAGAGCTCCAGCCTCCAAATGTGACTCTTAGAGTTGATCACCACTGAGGGGACATGGGCAGTCGTGGCCAGGCCACAAGAAGGGGACCCAGGCTGCTTGAGTGGCCCAGATGAGCAGAGAGATGCCAGTGATGTGCGTGCATCAGCTCTTCCACTCTGGGTGGAGTTAGAGCTGATCGCTATGTTTCTTTTCTCTGACACTTCCACCTTCTGACATACCTATTTTTTTCCCCTCTACAGCTGTGCAGTTCATCTAATCTCTATTGGCCACACGTGGCTACTTACATTAAAATTCAAATTACTAGGAATTAAATAAAATGTAAAATTCTGTTTTTTCAGTTGCACCAGCCCCGTGTCAAATGTTCAGTGACACCTGTACCTGGTGGCTACTGAGTTGGACAGCATGAATATGGAATGTTTGCATCTTCGCAAAAATTTCTATTACCATTACTCTGTATTTCCAGCACAACTGTTAAAGCTTCTTTTCCTCCATCTGAGCCATCTTTTTACTTTGGGCAGGCCTGGAAGCAGAGCAGGTGGCTGGCATATAACCAGGCCTGAGGCTTCATGGGGACCTCTCCACCTCATTAAGATGTCCAGGCTCCTGCAATACTAGGTCCTGGACACTAGCCTTGGTCAAGGTCAGCCCTGAGCTGGGGACTGGAAAGGCTACTGTCCCAGGCCTGGCACCTGATTGGAGCAAAGCCACTTCAGAATGACATGTCCAGCCTAGAATTAGAAATGAGCCCAGCTTTAGGAGAGCTAGAGACAAAAGCAAGCAAAATTCAATTTCATCCTAATGTTGTCTCCATTAGGTCTTTGTGGAGAAAAAACTTGCCTCCAGGAAGATGAGGCAGTACAGTAAAAAGGGCTTTGTATCTGCTCTCAGACAACCTGTTTCATATCTAAGCTCTCTTTACTAACTAAACTTCGATTAGTTGCCCCTTTTGGGTATATGTGTGCATGTGTATTGGGCTTTCTGGGTGGCTCAGCAGTAAGAATCCACCAGCCAATGCAGGAGACACATGAGACGTGGGTTCAATCCCTGGATTGGAAAGATCCCTGGAGGCGGAAATGACAGCCCACTCCAGGATTCTTGCCTGGAGAATCCCATGGATGGGGGAGCCTGTCGGGCTACAGTACATAGGATCCCAAAGAGTTGGACTGAGCACGCACATGTGTGTGTGTGCTTGTGTGTGTTCTTAATCAAACACTTATATAGTGTTTCCTATATCAGAACTATTTTAAACATGTTAAAAATTATAGCTCATGGGACTTCCTTGGTGGTTCAGTAGTTAAGACTCAGCGCTTTCACTGCACTGGGCATGATTTTGACCTCTGGTCAGGGAATTAAGGGGCTTCCCTTGTGGCTCAGCTGATAAAGAATCTACCTGCAATGCAGGAGATCTGGGCTCAATCCCTGGGTTGGGAAGATCCCCTGCAGAAGGGAAAAGCTACCCACTCTAGTAATCTAGCCTGGAGAATTCAATGGACTGTATAGTCCATGGGGTTACAGAGTTGGACACAATAGAGCAACTTTCACTTTCAGGGAATTAAGATCCCACATGCCACATGATACAGCCAAAAATGAAATAAATAAAAATTATAGCTCAAGAGTCCTGGTAACAAGTCTATGAAGTAGCTATAGTTTATATCCCCATTTTAGAGATGAGGAAAGTGAGGTACAGAGCAGTTAAGCAATTTGTCCAAGGACACAAGTTAATAAGCTATGGAGTCAAGAACCAATCCCACGCAGCCTGGCCCCAGAGAGAATGAAAGTGTGAATAACTGTCATCCCCAAGTTGGTACTCAGATTATATAACTACCATTTTGGCACTGGCACCAACCAATCAGACTAACATTGGTCATGGCTGATCCCTCAGTTCCCAGACCACAAGGAGGTCAGAGGTTCCTCGTGGGAAGGATGGTGGTGAAGCCACTAGGGAGGTTTAGCACAAGTAACCACTACAGGATGGCCCAAACACTTTACCCACTGATGTACATGTACTAGTTGACCATCAGCTTTGGTCACCCCGACATTCTTACTTCAGGGGTGAGATGAAGAGACGGTGAGACTTAAATGGGTTAAACCCATGTCATTCCATTTAATAACACAGCGTTATTTTAATTTTTAAAATAAACGTATTGTTTTTGGCTGTGCTGGGTCTTCGTTGCTGCACAGGGGCTTTCTCTAGTTCCATCACGTGGGGGCTTCTCTTCTGTGCGGAGCACAGGCTTCTCACTGCAGTGGCTTCTCTTGTTCTAGAGCACAGGCTCTAGGGCTCGGGGGCTTCAGTAGATGGTGGGACACGGGCTGAGTTGCCCCGCAGCATGTGGGGTTTTCCCAGGCCAGGGACTGGCAGGTGGATTCTTAACCACTAGACCACCAGGGAAGTCCTTCAGTTTTTCTCCTAATTTAATCCATCCAGTAGGATGGTGCAGAGATTAAATGAAAACACCTGCCTAGTGGGGTGACTGACGCACAGTGGGCTCTAAATACTATTTATGTCTTCCCCCCCTTATTCTGTTTATAACCAGGAGTGCTCGGAGCTGGCCGGGCGCCCTCCCTTTCGCAGAGGCTGGGCTACACTGAAGCTGTCAGTTATCTGCAGAGGAGCTGTCTCTCTTTGGAGAGAAGGAGCCAGTGTTTGTCAGATCGTCGTTCCCCCAGACTGTCGGGAGCCAGGTGCAAAATGGCAGAGGCCAGCAAAGCAAAGACCAGAGTCAGCAGTCAGACATACAAGGAAATCTTTACCGCCCTCGGGCCTGTAGAACCATTCCACCACCGTGGTGGCCTCCACCTCCTCCCTCTTCATGCAGGAGATGCAGCGCAGCTTCATGGGGTTGCCCTGAACCGCCTCGGTCTCCGAGGGCACTTCCACACACACGGGGAAGCAGACGCCGACTAGAGAGAGGCCAGGAGACAGGGAGGGGCCAGGAGGTGTTGGGCAGAGGGAAGGGAGAGCAAGAAGGGAGGGAGGAGAGACAGAGAAGGAAGAACCATGAGACACACGGGAAAATAGCATGCACGTGTAAGTATCTCCCCAAGTACCCACTCTCCCGACCGGCAGGGATGAGCTGGCGTTGACTGAGAGGCTCACGGGAAACAGTGAGCTGCGAGCAGCACATATCTGACCCTGCCCTCAAAGACTCAGCATCTAGGTGCAAACAGGGTACCTCTGCATCCACCCATTGACTGCATGCACCCCTTCACTGAACCAGCATCCACTGAAATCTACCCTGTGACAGGCCTGATGCTGAGATTCAAAGTTGCACAAAACACTCACCACGCCCCAAAGGCGTTTATAGTCTAGCAGGGAACGCACACTCCTAAGTGTCATGAAACCAGACCGCGGTGACTGACATACTAGTAATGTGCTCTGTTCCCAGAGGAGGGGCAGTTATTCCTGGCTGAGCTGGGGAGAGAGGAAGACAAGGATGGTGAGACTTGAGGCCAGAAAGGGAGATCGGACCCATGTTGTGGGGACCTCTATATGTACTGCACAAGGAGGGGGGCATATGTTTCAAAGCCATGGAGAGATGTAAGCATATCTGTGTTTTATGGGAGATGTAGGTAATTCTGAGGCATAGTGGAGGACAGAGCAGCAAGAAGGACAACGTGAGCTGACCATGGGACTGGGGCGATGCTTCATGCAGAAGAGGAGAGACACAGTTAAGAATCGGGAGGGGGAAACTAACACGACATTGTAAAGCAATTACACTCCAATAAAAAAGCAAACAACAACAAAATCTCACACCACACACAAAAATATAGAAAAGAATTACATGAAAAAAGACATGCATAAAATTAGAGGAGAGTAGTAAGAAACATGTTCAAATTTCTTAAAGGGAGAGAATTTTAAAATGTAAGTTATTTCTATATCAAAAAACATACAAAACAAAATAGAAAAATAAATGCAGAGTGGTAGAAATGAAAAACATTGGGAGGGGTGTCAGATCGGAGGGCACCTTGCATGCCACTCGGAGGTCTGGACTTATAGTTCCTGCCCCCTAGAAACTTGTGACTCATTAAAGAGGGTAAGTACATCAGACTGAAAATTCAGAATGAATCAAAAGTGGGATGTGGCTGCCAACAAAGCAAGTGCAAATGTGGGCTGTGTTAACAGATGTAGCTGTAGAACAGAGAAGGAACATTTCCTCTGTGCTGCTCAGAACAAATCTGGACTATGAGGATCAGTTCCGGTGTCACAGTGTACAAAAGGAAGTTTGTAGGGGAAGGCAAGATGGAGAGGGTCTGGAGCAAAGTCTGGTAAGAACAAAGCGGGGTGGCCGGGGCTGCTTAGCTTGGACATTGACACATCTGTCTTCAAATATTTGAAGGAAGAGAAAATAGATTTCTGTGGAAGAGAAAATAGATTCTGACCAGCTCCAAAAGCTACATGAAAGTAAGGCTTGCTCAATTAAAAACATTTTTTTTTTTTTGGTGCTGAAGCTGTTAACAAATGCAAAAAATTTTTTCGTAAGAACCTTCTTATACAGAAGGTTCAAAATTGAGAGGAGCATCTGGGATTCTTATATTAGGACTTCTAACCCCTCCTGAGGCCACCTTCTCATTCATGATAAAAACAGAGCCCCTAAAAATGAAACAATACGCACTGTCATTTAAAAACTTGGTCCACTATGAGTGGCCAGTCTTTCCTTCAGTCTGTCTTAGTTCTTCCTAAAAGCAGAGGAAAGCTGTATTCAGAGCTTAAAATGAGATTGACCAACTAATTAAGAGTGAAAAATGAAATATTGGACTTAGAAGGGAACAAATTAAATTTTTAGACATAGTGTTTAAAACTAGAGGCACTATGATACAGTTTAGCATATTGAGATAAAATAAATTTCATTGGTTTGGTTTTAAAACTCTGAGCAAGCTGGGACTGCTCTAGTGGGCAGCCTGCAAGAGGCTCCCCTGCTTTTGCATATTTGTTGTTGCTCAGTTGCTCAGTCGTGTCTGACTGCAACCCCATGGACTGCAGCACTCCAGGCTCCCCTGTCCTTCACTATCTCCTGGAATTTGCTTAAATTCATCTCATTTCAAATTCATTTCACACATTTCTGCATATGGCTCATCACTTTAACGGGGGGAGGGTCCTTATCCAGAGAGAACTGATCAGAAACATTTTCAAAATGTGATACATTTGAAGTCTTGAGGATAGGCCTGTTTTCTTCTGTTTTTCTTTTTTTTAAGAAAGCATGGTCTATGCAAAAGTTTGTGAGTGGATAGAGGTGTAGAGACTATGCATTGAAAACCCCATGTAGCAGGGAGTCTTGAGGCACATGTATATTTAATGAGATGTGGTAAAGATGAATTAGTTCAATGAAGATGACTTCAGAGCAAAATAGGAAAATGTTCCAAGTAATGTACAGTTACACTTATACAGGCAGGAGGAAGATGGCACTGGGCAACTGAAGGCTTGGGTTTGGTGGACTGTTTTTGCTTTTTTGGCTGCACCGAGTGGCTTGTGGGATCTTAGTTCCCCAACCAGAGATGGACCACAGTGAAAGCACCAAGTCCTGACCACTAGACTGCTATGGAAATCCCAGTTTGATAGACGGTTTAATCTCTATGAGACTCAGTTTATTCATCAACAAAATGCTGGAAATAATATTGAATAAATTTGTCATGAAAACTCTATGGGATGATTTCTACAAACATGTTCTGTACAAAGGATCATTAGAGACAGCCTCACTGAGAAGATGACACGGAGCAGGCACCAAATGAAAGAAAGGAGGGAACAAGCTATATGAATTATCTATGTGAAAGCGTACGGAGGAGAAAGCAACTCGAGAGTCCTAGGATGGGAGTGTGCTGGCAGAAGCAAAGAGCACAATAAACCACAGGGAACAGGAACTTCCCTGGGGGCTAGTGATTAAGAATCTGCTTTCCAGTGCCAGGAATACAGGTTCAATCCCTGGTCCGACAACTAACATCCCACATGCCTCAGGTTTGTGCTGCAACTAAGACTGGATACAGCCAAAAATAAATAAGATTTTTTGGGGGTTGTGCTGGGTCTTCGTTGCTGTGTGTGGTCTTTCCCTAGCTGTGGTGAGCAGGGTCTACTCTTCGTTGTGGTGTTTGGGCTTCTCATTGCGGTGGTTTCTCTTCTTGTGAAGCACAGGCTGGGCTCAGTAGTTGTGGTCCATGGGCCTAGTTGCTCTGAGGCACGTGGGATCCTCCCAGACCAGGGATCGAACTTGTGTTACCCGCAATGGGGGCAGGTGGATTCCTATCCACCATACCACCAGGGAAGTCCCAAGATATTTTTAAAAATAATAATAAAGTACAGGGAACAAAGTGAGAATAGAAGGAGACAAGGTAGAAGAAATAAACCAGGACCGGATCATGGCTGCCCTTGTAGACCATGACTAGGACTTTGGCTTCTGCTTTGAATGACACGGGAGCACTGCAGGGTTCTGAGTGGAAGAACAGCATGACATGATCTGACTGCTCTGTTGAGAATAAACTGAAGAGGTGAGGAAGCACAGGGTGGACGCAAACAGAACACTTAAAAGGCTGGTACATGGATCAGACTGAGAGATGGTTCAGTGATTCTGCTTGGATGAAGATAGCAATAGAGCTGCTGGGCTTGCAAATGTCATGTGCTGGACTAACATCCTTGAATAGGTGTGAGGTGATGTACTCCAGTGAACATGAGGATGAGTTGGCCTTAACTATAAACACAGTTGGTTCATTTAGAGTAAAAGGGGGGAAAGCAGAATATATGTAGTCAGGATGGTCAGCAGGGTATAGAAGCCTCTCTTTGTTATGAGATGCCCCTGAGTAATGCAATCATCAGAGAGTAAGCCCCACTGACCACCTTCTCTTTGCCAAAGTCCAGTCTGAAGTCCTAAGAAAGAACCCTGCTCATGAGGTCAATTAAATTCATGAGGTCCCAGATAAGACATTGAAAAATGGCCACAAAATCCACTCATCCTTATTTGCTTTCCCTTTGCAATATGACTTGCTTCTTGGAAAAGACCCTGATGCTGGGAAAGATTGAGGGCAAGAGGGGAAGAGGGTGACAGAGGATGAGATGGTTGGATGGCATTATTGACTCAATGCACATTCTGGGAGATAGTGAAGGACAAGGAAGTCTGGCGTGCTGCAGTTTATGTGGTTAGAGTTGGACACAACTTACTGACTGAACAACAACTCCTTCCATCCAGAGGTAAAGTCTATTTTTCCATCCTGTGAGTCTCCAGTATACTACTTCCTCTCTTTTCATGAAATCCTCTAGATTCTAGAAAAGACTGTATGTATGGTAGACATTCAACCCACCCTGCTGACTATAAATAAGAAACTCCTGGAATAATCTTGGCCAAATCATTTGACCTTTGGTCTCCTCTTCTGTTTCCATAGTAATAATGTGGAAACATGAGAAGGAAGAATAGATTGGTTATGATTATATTTAACTAAGGAATAGCATTAATCTATCTATATTAAGCAGTGGATAGTAATGTATATGTAACCAACTCCTCTAATCTTTCTCTTCTTTGGTTATCTGGTTATATTGCCCCTCTTGACTTTGCTCTACACTGCTTTCCTTTGTATTAAGAAAATAAAGGCTTTGATTAGAAAGTAAAACTTTCCAGAAAGAGGTAATAAATGACATTATTTGTAGATATGAACACCCTGAAATGACTTGGTCTATCAGATCTAGCCAGTCACTTAGCAAAGCCTTGAGAGAATGGGATGCAAAATGGGTTGCTGGGGGGAAAGAGGAAAACATTCCCCAGCACAACAGACATCTGGGAGAGTAGACCTGGAGAGGAAGAGCTGAGAAGATACTAGGAGGTGATGAGTAAGGCCCTAGGCTTGGGAGAGGAGTGGAAGGGTGGCTCCAAAGAGAAATGAAAGGACAGATGCCCACCTTGCAATCCTGTACAGAGAGCAGCAGGTGTGACCATAAGAGCTACAACAAGCACTAGAAGACCAAACTCACGAGATAAGAGTTCTCTACAAGTCCTTTCTCCTTCCCTGCACTTATTTTCTTATCTCTAAACTGGAAACGACACTACTTTCCCTGACTAACACCACTGGATTGCTATGGGGACCAAATCTTCATTTGAAAACTGCTTTGTAAACTGTGAAGCACTAGGCAAGTGTGGATTTATTATTATTACTACTATTTACTTTAATGAAGGAAATGTGGAATTTTGCCGAATTCATGCAGAAAATAAAAGAATGGAAAAATTCCATTCACATTTGCATCATGTGACCAATCAGTTTGGGAAGGGTGAATGCATCTAAGCTAAGTGTTTTCCAATACTGGAATTACATGCAAATACAATGAGATCGCATTTGTGAAGTGAGGCCTTCTCTCTAACATTTAATGGCAAAGTTTCCTGAACTATCTCTTTCTCTTTTTAGGTGTGTGTGCCTTTTTAAAATTAATTTATTTTTTTTAATTTATTTTTAATTGGGGGGAAATTGCTTTACAATGTTGTTTTGGTTCCTGCCGTACAACAATGCAAATCAGCCATAATTATACATACATGCCCTCCTTCCCTAGCCTCACTCCCTTCCCCCATCCCATCCTTCCAGGTCATCACAGACTGCCAGATTAGGTTCCCTGTGCTACATAGTAACTTCTCACCAGCTATCTATTTTACACATGGCAATGTATATAGGTTGATGCTACTTTCTCCATTAGTCTCACCCTCTCCTTCCCCTACTGTGTCCACAAGTCCTTTCTCTATATCTGAGTCTCCATTCCTTCCCTGAAAATAGGTTCATCAATGCCATTTTTTCTAGATTCCATATATATGCATTAATATACGATATTTGTTTTTCTCTTTCTGACTTATTTCACTCTGTTCAAGATTCAAGGTTCATCCACTTCACTGGAACTGACTCAAATGTGTTCTTTTTATGGCTGAGTAATATTCCACTGTATATATGTACCATATCTCCTTTACCCATTCATCTGTCGATGTACATTTAGGTTGCTTCCATGTCCTAGCTATTGGAAACAGCACTGCTATGAGCACTGGGGTACATCCTTCTTTTTCAAGTACAGTTTTCCCAGGGTATATGCCCACTAGAGGGATTATTGGATCATATGGTAGTTTTATTCCTAGTTTTTTAAGGAATCTCCATACTGTTCTTGGAGAAGGAAATGGCAACCCACTCCAGTATTCTTGCCTGGAAAATCCCATGGACAGAGGAGCCTGGCGGGCTACAGTCCATGGGGTTGCAAAGAGTCAGATACAACTGAGTGACTAACACACACACATACTGTTCTCCATAGTGGCTGTACCAATCTACATTCCCACCAACAGTGCAAGAGGGTTCTCTTTTCTCCATATTCTCTCCAGCATTTGTTGTTTGTAGATTATTTTTTGATGGCCATTCTGACTGGTGTGAGAATGGCCTTATGTAGCTTCTTAACTTGGTGAACCATGTTCAGAAGCTGAGGATGGACAAGGATAGGTGTAACACATATACTTCCTCCGCAGATTTTTTTTTTTTTTGGCAGGGGGATTGAGGGGTGGAGAGGAAGATGGGCACTTTGGCATTTTAGCAATATTCTGTAAGTTATTTCCCTACCATTCAACTGTGCAGCTAAAAAGGATGTTAGATATCTGCCCCAACTTCCAGACTTACATATTTCCAAATACACATATATGAGGAACCAAATATTCTCAAGTTATGACATGAAAAGCTAGTGGCAGAGCTAAGACTCTGATCCAGGCTTTGTAAGTCCTAGTCAAAACGTCCTAGACTATAGCATACTCTCCCCTCCACTAGAATCCAGACATTAAAAACTTAAATTAGGGTTTGGGAAGAAAGGCTTTGTAGAATATCACCCAAGTTCCTCTACAACTTCACCTGTCATTGCTTTACTCATGTTCTTTCTTACGCAGCCCGAAGAACCTCTCCTAAGCCTCATGTCCCTAGTCTTCACCTCCCCTGAGGAAATCTCAGCCTTTAGTCTTCAAGACAGGTGAGATCATTGGCAACCTATTATGTCTGCTTCATGTTCAGATCTGGTCTACTCTACTGGGAATGGATGGCGATGAGTCTGCCCTTGGGACTGGCCTTACTCTCCCTCTTTGTCCTTCACAGCCTGTCTCATCAAGCATTTTGTTCAACAGGAAGCTTGGCTCTGCTTCTGGTCACATGCAAAATCCAGATAACACTGGCAGCCAGAGTTAGTCCTGGAGGCTTAATAAAGAGATAATAAGGTAAAGAGGCAATTCCCATCAGCATATCTGCCACTGCACTAGCAGAATGAGTTCCATGCCAATCATAGAGCATAATCCCACATACCTAGTTTCAGTAAGGTAGGTGGGCATGCTCACATCTAATTATCCTGGCTATTGATTTTTAGCATGGAGGAAGGTAGCTAAGATGATGGCAAGGATATCAACTGGAGAGCACGTATATTTGACCAAGACTGAATGCCCATAACTACACAACTACACACAACTACAGGCACACACATACACACACACACACACACACACTACTACATCCTCATCAATCCATTCAGATGCCCATGCTAACATGCTCCAACACAAACTAGCACACACATTCAGACGCTGAGGGATATACATCAATACAGTTAAGCATTCTCTCAGTCGAACATCCAGACATTATCATGTAGATTCATTAACTTCTGCCATACACAGCAGGCATCCCACTTCAAGCCCATCTCTAAGACCACTCTGCTCAGCTTTACTGTTCCAAGTATAGGAATCCCTTATTTGGCGAGAGAAGGTCACCTCACTGCTTCATAATAGATAAACAAGAACCTATTTATCTTTGAAGGCAAAAAAATCCAGCTCCCCAAACACCAAAGCACCTTAGTTCCCCATGTTCATGAAAAAGAAAAAAGATGCAATTCCCAGGTGCCTATTCATCTAATATATTACTGCAAATGGCTGAAGCCAATTTTATTAAAATTAAACAGTAGGATCAACAACTAAAGTATTTTCACTCCCAAAATGCACACATCCAGATTTTTTAACGTATAAAAATTAATTTGAAGAACTCATTGAGAAATGAAATGCAACTGCAACCAATATATATATATATATATATATATATATATATATATATTAATAATGAACGTGACAGCATTCTCTTTCAGCAACAGGAAAGGGGAAAAAAATACTTTGTAATTAGCAGGAAACGGGAGGAAGGGTGGGAAAACCACCAAGGGAGGTTCGGGAATAAAGCATCAGAGGAATAGGGAGGCCTTTTGACAATCTCAAAATCCTAGCTCTCACGGAATCCTTCTGGATCCCATGTCTGGCAGACATGTACAGAGGGAAGCCAACCAGGGCTCCTTGTTGTCACCAACGATATCAATGTGTTATTATTATTAACATTATTACTGTTATCTGCATCTCGCATGGCAGGATGCTGGTACTTACCCCACAGGCTGAGCAGAAGGGAAGCCAGAGGAAACAATCTGTTGAAGGCAGGCATCTTTTTTTTTTCAGCGGGTGGCTTTCGGGGCTAAACAGAGATTCCCTGGGTCAACAACCGCTCCCTTTCAGAGACTTTCGAGGAAACCCTCTGGGACGAACTGGTCCAAGGAGGCGACTTTCTGACTGAAATAAAGGCCAAGGTGACTGGGGAAGCTCTTCGGGGTTTTGGAGCCAAGCGAGGGTTTCAGCTCCAAGCCACCCTAGCGGGCCGCCCCAGTTCAAAAGAGCGGATCGGCAGCTCGGGGCGCTCTCCCCAGAGCCCGTTGCTGGGATCCGGATCAGCACCACGGACAGCGCCTTCCCCGCCCACCCCGGAACTTCCAGTCTCCTGTTTGCGCGTCGCGGAAAGCTTGGCTCGGAACCGAGCAGCCGGCAGGCTCTAGGCGGCTGGGCTGTCGAAGGGGTCCATGTTAATCCACCTCTCACCTCCTTACGAACAGATACGCTCCAACCAGGATCCACCCAGACCCGGGAGCGCCGGCTTCATCCGCCCTGGCGGCTTCTCCAACTGGGCGTGCCCATATACCCGAAACCAACACGGAGCTGCCGTCTGAGCTACAAAATTCTTTCCACCTCGGTACCGTCCACACCCGCCGAGGCTCCCCGGGGAGATCCGGAGCGGCCAGGAAGAAGGTGGAACCTTCTGTTTGGCCGGCGATCTCAGAGGTGGGGCGGCAGGGAAGGGGGATGGACCCCTTCCCGGGAGCTCGCCCACAAGATCGTGCAAGGGCCCCGACCCTGGGTGGCAGGTGACCAGCTGCCCTTCTCCAAGGCCCCCTAGACCGTGTGTGCTCAGTCAGCCTTGACATGCGCAGGCGGCTCTCCACCCTCACTGCCACCACGGACCCACCCCCTCGTGCAACACTCCCCACCCCCAAACAGGCGTGCCCCTCCCAGGGCAGATCACGGCTGCCGAGCGCGGGGGCGGAGCTCGGAGCTGCGCAAACACCTCAGCCCCCGCGATTTCTCTGCTCGCCGGCTGTCTCCAGGTTTCCCTTTCACATCTCCACATGTCTCCCCAGCAGGGGCACGCCTCCTCCCACCCATTCACACCCGCCAGGCAACCCCACTCCGGCTTCCTGCACAGACGTGCTAGCCTCTAGCTCCGGGAAGAGGAGGGCCAAATCTCTCGCAGGCAATGATCAGTGACGTCATCTGAAATGTACATGGCCCCTGGCTTCTCTCTCGCGACCCCATCCCCTCCTTCTCTCCCGGTGTGTTCTTTGTCTAGCCTTGATCAGTTGGTTCCGGACACACTTAACCCAGCAAAATAATCGCTGCTTAGAAATGGGGTAAGAGTGAGGCGCACCTGTTCCCATGTTCGCCTCCTCACCCAGTGAGGTGATCCAGATATCGGTTCAACAGTGCTGTTGGGGGTGGGGCAACTCCCTCTCGCTCTAATCACTCCCCCCTCCCCAGTTTAAAAGCAGATAGATTGGGGTTTGGCGTCTCCCAGCTATTAGCCTTACCCTAGTCCTAGCAGCTGTTTCAATGCCCCGCCCCATCTCTGGAAGGGAAACCTGAACCTTCAAATTTAGTTATAAACTCAATTGACATAATAGATTAGGAATGCTTGGAACCGAGTGAAAGGTTAATCCAAGAACCGTCCACCCCACCCCCACCCCCCCCTTCTCATTCCCTACTGCTCCCTTTCCAAAAGGGGAAGCTTGACATTGATATTCCAAAACAGAATGGCAGGGTAACAGCTGACTGTAAGTGAACCACATGCAGGAAATTCTCCCTCCTAACATATCACAGAGCAACAGTGTCCTTCTTCCTGGGCAGGGAGCCACCGGGCCATAAACTCTATGTTGCTTTGAAGATCTGCCCTGAATCAGTGTGTTAGACTTGGATGAGAAGTTAAAGTCGACTTAATTCAATTTCCTTTCTAATTCTTGTATGCCTCAGGGACATTTCTGATGAACAAATTTGGCCTTTGTCAGTGGCCAAAGCTTACTACTTCGCAAGTTGGTTCCTTTGAATGTTTAAGAAAGTTCTTCTTTATATTCTATTGAATTCTGTACACTCTTCCTTCCTCCCCAAACTCCATTAAGTGGTCCACAAACTGTTTTCTTAAATAGAGAGTTAAGCTTCCCCACACTCCACCCCAGACTCTTTTGTTTGGGGTTAAGCTTTATACGGTTCTTTCAGTGTATTTTCTGGTTGGTTTCCAGCCCTTAATTACCCTGTCGCTGTCTCAGGAGGATTTTTAGTTTGTTGGTGTGATTCTCAAAGTGACATTCAGAAGAGGAACTGTTGTTTTCTGTGAGGTCTGGGCAGTGTAAATGCAGGAGAATAATGGCCACATTTGCTTTAGATGGTGTGTCTGTCCAATTATATTTACAGCTATATCTCACTTATAAAGAGCTATGGTCAATTAAATTCTCATAAGTGTTTTTCAGGAAAGCTGTTGCAGAGTTATCTTGGAGTTATACAGGGTATCTTAGGGGGAAAAAAATTTCTGTATTTATTGCTATTAAAATTTATTAGTTTATTATCCATGCTATTAATACTTGTATTGAATCCAGATCTAATTATCCAACATCTCTTTTCTTTAGCTTTGTCTCATCTTTAGGCTTGACAATCACTTGATCCAAATATAGACTTTTTTAATGGATAGGGAAAAAACAAAAAAGAGTTCTTTGGCATGATTTGAGAGACCTTATTCTAGTTTGACTAATTAGGCTTCTTTGGTATTATATTGGTATTGTGATTATATTTGGTATTGTGATTATAGCTCAATCGCAAATAAATACTCAAACATATTTCCAAATTTTCCATATTTGTATCATAACACGTTCTGAAATTTTAAAACAAAGGTATATGGGACTTCCCTGGAGGTCTGGTGAAGACTCTGTGCTTCCACTTCAGGGGGCATGGGTTCCATCTCAATGATAGTCAGGGAACTAAGATCCCACGTGCCTTGAGGTTCAGGCAAAAAATTAATCAATCAATCAATAAAACAAAGGATATATGTGAGAGGAATTAGACTTATAATGATCCAGATAAGAGAGGTTTACATTTACATAAAAACAGATTTTCAACAATATATTTCAAACCATTCCAGAGTGAAATGAATTACCTTTTGTTATGTTCAAGCAGTTGTTATGCAAAGCGTTACTGGGATGTTGTAGAAAAAAAATCTTCTATAAGTTAGAACTTTGGTATGGATTGTTGATGAAGTGCCAATCAGAGACTTCCCTGGTGGTCCAGTGGTTAAGACTCCATCCTCCCAATACAGGGCGCCTGGGTTTGAGCCCTCATCAGGGAACTAAGATCCCACATGCCACAACTAAGACCCAGTGGAGCCAAATAAACCAATATTAAAAAACTTTTTTCCAACCATCTTTGAGATTCAATGATTTTATTGAAAGTCTCACCCAAATACATAGAGTGATTGAAATGTTTTCAGTCTGATAATCCTATCAACCACTACACTACAACCATCACCACCACTGTAGCACGAACTGGCTTAATTTTACATAATTTTGTCTCATGTTTGTGCTGATTCCTAATTATCACAATGTTCTTTTTAAAATATTTTCCAACCTCATTTTAAATAGTCACCTTGAAAATTTTACATGAGATTTTAAGAAGAATGTGCTTGCCTCTAGTTTGCACAAGCCACTTCCCCTGTGTCCCCTCTAGTGAAAACAGGAGCATTTGGTTTTTTCAGTCTTCCGACATTTCCTTTGATTTTTGGCAGTAGACCTCAGTCACTTTCACCAGTACCTTTAGTTCCCTAAGGTACATCTGGCTTTGTTCTAAGAGTTTTTAATTCATTTAAAATAAGTTATCCCTTCCTCCTTTCTGCCATTTTGGCTTCAATCCCTTTTTGCTGTTTTTATTTTTTGTTGGTGGTGGTATTGTTTATTTATTTCTTTATTTTTACCTTTTTCCAACTTGATGATTATCTTCCCCTTATAGTTGAAGGTGAAGCCAGAGCAGACAGAAGCCAGAGCACTCTTTGTATACTGTGAGACCATGCACATTTCGTGCTTGAAGCCCTTTAGTTGCATTTCAGTGGATAATAAAATAATTAAAACCCAGACTCCTCTCCATGGTCTAGCAAGCCCTGCCCTGAACTCTGCCTGTCTCTTCACACTCAGGTCTACCATTCCCTGTCTTGTCCACAGTGTTCCAGTTACACTTGACTTTTTAAATATGTACCTCAAACTTATCAAGCTCTTTCCCATAATAGAGCCTTTGCATGAGCTGTCCCCTCTACCCAGAATGCTCTTCATCCTGTAGCTGGTTTCTT
Organism: Bos indicus; assembly: GCF_029378745.1. NCBI lineage: Eukaryota > Metazoa > Chordata > Mammalia > Artiodactyla > Bovidae > Bos > Bos indicus. The sequence continues at coordinate 34,655,237 of NC_091774.1, forward strand.
ATCGTGCCACGCTTGCCTCAGATGACTTCTTGAGTAACACTCCCTGGACACACTGTCTAAATTGGCTTCCTACCCATCACCTCCACCTGAAGCTACTCTACTCTCATGACCCTGTTCCTTATTCCTCCCATCTTCTCTCACTCTCCAAATTTATCTTATTTTAAATTTATGTACTTGCTTATTTTCTGTTTTCAACTCAAAATTCTATGAAACCAACCTTGTTTGTCCTTTTTGCTGTGGGATCCCTATGCCTAGATTGGTACCAGGAGGATATTCTGGGGATCCTGAATGAATGAATGAATAAGTGGATGGAGGAATGAGAGGATAGTGCAAAAAGAGTGAAGAGCAGAAGCCATATTCAATAGAGGGAACAGATAAATAGTCAAAGGAAGGGGAGAAGGTACAGAAAGATACAGTGTCACACTAGGCAAGGGAAGAGAGAATCTCTATTAATAGACTTGGGAGACACTCCTCCATAGAGGGGTCTTCAGCTAACTGTGCTCAGAGATTGGGGAGGTGGAGTGGGGTGGATCGAGCCTGAGGTTCTCAGAGATTTTGAGATGGAGGGAAGGAATAATTCTGATAGGGGAAAGAAAAATGACATCTGAGATATGCATGGAGAAGTTAGTCCTCCTGAGGAAAGAAACCCATTTCACTAAGATTATGGGGGAAGAGTTAATAACAGTAGTGGTGGTGATCCTGTGAGTAAAGATAAATTATGAGATTTTTTCAATTAAAAAATTATTATTTTTTTAATATTTATTATATTTTAGTTGCAGCACACAGGATCTTTGTTGCCGCATGTGGGATCTTTATTTGCAGCATGTGGGATCTAGTTTCCTGACCAGGAATCGAACCTGGGTCCCCTGCCCTGGAAAGGTGAAGTGTTAATCGCTGGACCACAAGGGAAGTCCTGAGATCTTAAGAGATATGCACACACACACACACACACACACATATATGCACATAAATCTTGATAAAACAGGAGACCCTAATGCTGGGAGGGATTGGGGGCAGGAATAGAAGGGGATGACAGATGATGAGATGGCTGGATGGCATCGCCAACTTGATGGACATGAGTTTGGGTAAGCTCTGGGAGTTGGTGATGGACAGGGAGGCCTGGTGTGCTGAGATTCATGGGGTCGCAAAGAGTTGGACATGACTGAGTGACTGAACTAAACTGAACTGAGGGGGTGGGGAGGGACTGGGGAACTGGGGACAAAAGAACTGGTGTGGAATCACCGTGGGAGCCTTCTTGACCCAGAGACGCCAAGGGAAGCATTTTGAGATCTACATATACCTGAACTTAGAGTCAAGATGCGGAAATCAGAGCCAAGTGTAGGCAGGTCAAGTGACCTGCTTCTGCTATTCTAAGTGGATTTTGAAAAATAGTGCACACCCCATGGGATGAGAGGGAGAAACCTGTTTATTTTAAACTGTGGCCACAGAGCACATGTGGGACTGAGAGATATCAAGCTTCCTCAAATCTTTCCCTTATCCAGCCTGCCAGCTGCGTGGGTACTGTCACCAGCCAAGGGATGTTTGGGATTAGAACAGGAAACAGTGACATGGTGACCAGACTGTGCAATCTCTTTCTGGAACTGCACATGGCAGAGAATCTGGCAGGTAAGGTGGGGCCTGAACTATTTTTTTCTTTTTAAGTAGAATTGAATTTCATCTGAATGATTAGGGAAGCCAGAACTTTCCTGATGCCCAGCAGGACCCCTACCCCTACCACTCATAATACACCTGTACAAAATACACATGTACAAAAAAAGATCCCTGGAGGAGGGCATGGCAACCCACTCCAGTATTCTTGCCTGAAGAATCCCATGGACAGAGGAGCCTGGCGGGGCTACACTCCATGGGGTCACAAAGAGTCAGACACTACTGAAGCAATTAGCATGCATGCACACACTGCTTTTACCAATCTCCAGGAAACTCATGGTTGCACATCAGTGAGAAAGCTGTCAATAATTAGTTATGGTAATCCAAACATCTGAATGGGAAAAAAGAAAATATAATTGGTGATTAGGTACTTCACCTCAGAAGAAAAGTTGTATTTTCTTTTCTGTTGGTTTTTTTCTTTTTAAGTACTATGTTCCAACTTAAAAAAAGTATCTTTTTATTTTATTTTTGGTTATGTTGAGGTTTCCTTGCTGTGTGCAGACTTTTTTTTCTCTAGTTGCAGCTGTACAGGGCCACTCTCTAATTGCAGTGCACGGCCTTCGTATTGCAGTGGCTTCCCTTATTGCAGAGCACTGGCTCTGTAGTTGTGGCACACGGGTTTAGTTGGCCAATGGCATGTGGAATCTTCTCAGACCAGGGACTGAATCCATGTCCCCTACAATGGCAGGTGGATTCTCTCTCTCTTTTTAGTTTATTTATTATTAACTGAAAGATAATTGCTTTACAATATTGTGTTGGTTTCTGGCATACACCAACAGGAATCAGCCATAAGTATACATTTCTCACCTCCCTCTTGAACTTCCTTCCCACCTCCCACCCTATCCCACCCCTCAAGGTTGTCACAGAGCACCGATTTGAGCTCCCTGCAAATTCCCACTAGCTATCTATTTTACATATGGTAATATGTATATGTATTATAATATGTATGTATATGTAATGTGTATATATAATATGTATATGTAAATATAATATGTATTTGACATATGGTATATGTTTCCAAGATACTCTCTCCATCTGTCCCACCCTCTCCTTCCCCCACTGTGTCCACAAGTTAGCAGGCGGATTCTTAGCCACTGAACTACCAGGGAAGTCCTTATAAGGTATTTTCAATTATTTCTGTTAGCCTGGCATAATTTTTTATGCATTTCTGGCAGGCATGTGGCTGGAAATCTCAAACTAAGTAGGAAAGAAAAATCTCTTGGGGAAATAAGTATCATCGCCACCTTTGCTGCTTTTCTAAATACTACTGTTGTTCTGATATTTGGGACAGAACTCATCAGAAACACTATTGAAAAACAAGAGAGAAAAAACGCGCCAAGTTCCCGTCGGTCGTGGAGTGAGGAAGACCCTAGCGGTTCGGGCGCCCGGGCTAGCGGAGCCGCTTCTGGCGCTCCTTGCCGTCCCGGGGCGGGGGCGGGCGCGGGAGGGCGCCGCTCCGGGGATGTAGTTGGTGCCCGCGCCAGGCAGGACCGAGCTGCAGCCCGGGTTCCCGCTCTTGAGCGCGAAAAAAAAAAAAAAAGAAAAACAAGAGAAAGAAACCACAAAATGAGGCCCAGGTCTGGGACACAGGCCTGTTGCTTGCCTAGTTGTACTCTGAATAGTTCTGACATTTTCATTTAACCTCTCTGAACCGATTGTCTCTAATTGTCCGCCTCCCAGATTTACTGTGAGCACACATGAACACGTGTGTGTGGATGTGTTCTGGATCTTGTAAAGTCCTATAAAACCAAGAGGTATTAGGCTCCTATTTAGATGATTTCTTTAATCCTTACAGAGATGTGCTCAGCTGTTAACTTCAGCAGCAGGATGAGAAATAATCTGCTTTTCATGATTATCACCACTTTGGTTATCGTTATCATTATCATCATCAGCATTAGTATCTCATCATCATGGTATTTGAAGGCATGCTTTGGCCCAGAGCCATGCTACTGTAATTCATATGGATTAATTCATTTAATCCTCACAACAATCTTAAGAAGTAGGTACTGTTATAATTCTCTCTCTCTTTTTTGGGAGAAATAAAAACAAGAGGAATTGACTTGCTCACTCAACTTGTAGATGGTAGAACTGTGACCCAAACATAAGGTTCTTTGTCTCCAAAACTTTAAGGACTTAACTTCTCCTATGAGAAATTGACCATCAAAAGGCACTTCTATGTACAGATCATTCAGAAAGGTAATGACTCACTGTGCGATGGAAAGTTCTTAGATAAATGCTGTGTGTGTCTATGTGTGTGAGAAAAAGTAGGAACTCACTCAAATTCTGGGTGAATGAGAAACCTGTGCTGGGAAATGGGAGATGAGAAACATAAATACCAATGTCTTTTGGGTAAAGACATTTTGAATTTCCCAGGGAAATTAGGAAAAAGTTTTATCTTTGTATCTGCAGAAACTAGCAAAGTACTTGGTAAGTACTAAAGATACAATCTAGAGTGAGGATAAGACATCAGTGGTGAGAACAGGTGGGTTCACAAATGACTGTGATACAAAGGATATTAAGAGTAAAGTATAGAGGATCAGGGACTCCCCCAGGAAGTCCTATGGTTAAGACTCCAAGCTTCCACTACAGGGGGCGAGGGTTTGATCCCTGGTCGAGGAAGTTCTGCAAGCCACAGTGTGAGGCCAAAAGAAGAAAAAAGGTAACATATAGAGATGCAAGGTAGTTTACATTTCAAGCAGTAAAAGGAACAAGAAGGGGGTACATTTGAAACCCTCCTAAAGCAAAGATAGGACCTCAACAGGAGGTAATTGGAAAGCAAGACATTCTCGATGGGAAAACAAAATGGAGGAAAAGCTCAGAGGCAGGAGAGTTTCAGATCTGAGATGAGGAAAGTGAACGACTTAGTTTATGTGAACACTGGACACATTTAGAGAAATGATGGTGGGTAATGCTGGAACAGTAAGTTAAGTAAATAGTCTTTAATGCCCTTTTAAAAAGTCTGATTTGATAGGTAATTGGGAGTCACTGGAGATTTCAAAGTATATGAGTAAGGTGATAGGAAATGAGTTTAGGCAAATTAATCTGGCAGAATAGGAGACACAGAGTGGAAAAAATGGGCAAAATGACTGCAGTAGATGTAGTGAGAGGGAAGGAGGGGCTGAAGTAAGAGGGGGGAAGAGGGAGCGAGGGGGGAGAGGTCTGATCCTGGAGAAAATGTGAAGGTAAAAGGCATTGGATTTGACAAATGACCAGATGTGAGGTTGGGCTTCCCTGGTGGCTCAGACAGTAAAGAATCTGCCTCCAATGGAGAGACCAGGGTTCGATCCCTGGGTTGGGAAGATCCCCTGGAGAAGGGAACAGCTATTCACTCCAGTATTCTTGCCTGAAGAACCCCATGGACAGAGGAGCCTGGTGAGCTAAAGTGAGCAACTAACACACACAGATATGGGGCAAGGGAGGAAAAGTCATTCTAGTCATGGTCAATGGGGAAATTATATATATATATATATTTTTTTTTTTTTTTAATTTTTAACTGAGCCACATCTTAGTCGTGGCATGTAGGATCTAGTTCCTTGACCAAGGATCAAATCCTGGTCCTTGCATTGGGATCATGAAGTCTTAGCCACTGGACCACCAGTAGAAATGGTGGGGAAATTTTTTATGTCATTAGAAGTTATAGAGAAGATAACAGGAGTGATTTAGGGGAGATTCCTGGTCAGGGGATTTTCAGCATGCCTCACAGCAATTAAGCCCTTGTGTCACAACTACTGAGCCTGGGCTCTAGAGCCCAAGAGCTGCAAATGCTGAAGCCTGTGCGCCTAGAGCCTGTGTTCTGCAACAGAGAAGCCACCACAGTGAGAAGGCCTGGCACAGCAACCAGAGAGTAGCCCCTGCTTGTCACAACTAGAGAAAAGCCTGGGCAAAGCAATGAAGACCCAATGCAGCCATTAATAAATTATATATATATATAATGGATTTGTGATGAATGCAGTTCCAGTGACTTCAAGGCTTTCTCCAATAAAAATAAGCAACTATTCCCAAAGGCTGGGAGTGACAAGGTGGAACAGAAGTTGAAAGTGTTGAGGCATTCTAGAGTGGTAGTAAGTATGTTTGTGAAATGGCTAATTATATGCCAAGTCAAACAGATGGATAGAAAAGGACGATAAGGAATCATAGAAGGGGACTTCCCCAGTGGTCCAGTCATTAAGAATCCAACTTGCAATGCAGCAGACTCAGATTCGAGCCCTGGTCTGGGAACTAAGATCCCACTTGCCACAGGGCAACTAAGCCTGTGCACCACAGCTACTAAGACCTAACACAGCCAAATAAATAAACATTAAAAGAGAATTATAGAGTGACTTGTGATGACAGTAAGAATAAGAAGCAATTTTAGGGATTGCAAGCAGCTGAGAGAAAAGGAAGAGCAGGAGATAATTGTCAGAGAAGATATACTGGGGGTTGGACTCTTTGGGATGGAGCTATGCTGAGGGATAAACAAATCTGTATGGTAGGCATCCTGTTAAGCGACCAGGGTACATTGTAGATAGAGGACATTGGAGTTAAGGTGATCAGGATAATGGGTTTTTTTAATTTACAAATTTGAATTATTTTTCCAACAAGCAAACATTACTGCAAAGCACACAAAAAAAATCAAAACAAATAGTCATGGCATTCAAAGAAATGAAACAGAGGAAGAGATTTCAAGTTCATATGCAGGTCAGTAAATCAACAATTCTTGACTAAATTCACTAAATGGTCAGCTGGACTGGATTGAAAACTGGTGGATGTTTGCAGATCTCTGGAATTTAAAAGAAAGAAAACGTGTGAGGCCAAAATATAAGAAGAGTTATCAGCATGGATTATTGACATTCCTGAAGGCAACGGTGGTATAAAAAAGAGAACAGCCTTTCTCAGATGGAGAGGAAGATGGATGATTTCTAGGGAAGTCAGCAGAGAACTTTGAAGGAGCTACAAGAATAGTGACCTGTATGAGCCCCATAAAGGAGCAGCTGAGTTGAGTCATTTGTATAAAACTGTGGCCTGGATAGTGAATGCTTCTCTTCCAGGGGAATAGAAGTAAGTGGAGCACACAGCCTCCTTCCAAAGGATTCTGGGAAGATTAGTACTGATGAGAGCTGAGGGAGAAAGTAAGAAAAGATTCAGTGAAGAAATGAAAGACATAACAGTCAAAATTGGGGGGAAGTTTGTTCCTAAAAGTACAAATAAAAACATAGTCTATGAATTCTAATAACAACATAGTCCTCCTGCATACACTGGAACTTATGGTACCCAAATACAACCCCAAAATAAGCATCTGTGCCTTGCCAGCAATCCCTGAGGGCCTTAAAGGCCACGAGGGTGGAGTCAGATCTCAGAGGAAGGAGAAGATACCTTTTGTTTTTATGAGGGAGGGAAGAGACACACCCTTGGTCCTGTTTTTGTGTATAGGAGAGTTGGCTGAAGTGATCAATGCAAAGCAATAAAAATAAACAATAGAATGGGAAAGACTAGAGACCTCTTCAAGAAAATCAGAGATACCCAGGGAACATTTCAGACAAAGATGAGCTCAATGAAGGACAGAAATGGTTTGGACCTAACAGAAGCAGAGGATACTAAGAAGAGGTGGCAAGAATACACAGAACTATACAAAAACGATCTTCATGACCCAGATAACCATGATGGTGTGATCACTCACCTAGAGCCAGACATCCTGGAATGCAGTCAGGTGGGCCTTAGGAAGCATCACTATGAACAAAGCTAGTAGAGGTGATGAATTCCAGCCGAGCTATTTCAAATCCTAAAAGATGCTGTTAAAGTACTGCACTCAATATGCCAGCAAATTTGGAAAATTCAGCAGTGGCCATGGGACTGGAAAAGGTCAGTTTTCATTCCAATCCCAAAGAAAGACAATGCCAAAGAATGTTCAAACTACCACACAATTGCACTCATCTCACACGCTAGTGAAGTAATGCTCAAAATTCTCCAAGCCAGGCTTCAACAGTACATGAATCATGAACTTCCAGATGTTCAAGCTGGATTTAGAAAAGGCAGAGGAACCAGAGGTCAAATTGCCAACATCTGTTGGATCATCAAAAAAGCAAGAGAGTTCCAGAAAAACATCTACTTCTGTTTTATTGACTATGCCAAAGCCTTTGACTGTGTGGATCACAACAAACTGTGGAAAATTCTTCAAGAAATGGGAATACCAGACCACCTTACCTGCCTCCTGTACGCAGGTCAAGAAGCAGCAGTTAGAAATGGACATGGAACAACAGAGTGGTTCCAAATCGGGAAAGGAGTCTGTCAAGAATATTGTCATCCTGGTTATTTAACTTATATGCATAGTACATCATGTGAAATACCAGGCTGGATAAAGCACAAGCTGGAATCAAGATTACCAGGAGAAATATCAATCACCTCAGATATGCACATGACACCACTCTTATGGCAGAAAGTGAAGAGGAACTGAGGAGACTCTTGGTAAAAGTAAAAGAGGAGAGTGAAAAAGCTGGCTTAAAGCTCAACATCAGAAAACTAAGATCATGGCATCCAGTCCGATCACTTCATGGCAAATAGATGGGGAAACAGTGACAGACTTTATTTTGGGGGGCTCCAAAATCACTGCAGATGGTGACTGCAGCCATGAAATTAAAAGATGCTTGCTCCTTAGAAGAAAAGCTACGACCAACCTAGAAAATATATTAAAAAGCAGAGACATTACTTTGTCAACAAAGACACATCTAGTCAAAGCTATAGTTTTTCCAGTAGTCATGTATGCATGTGAGAGTGGACTATATAGAAAGTCAGTTCAGTTCAGTCACTCAGTCGTGTCTGACTCTTTGCGACCCATGAATTGCAGCACGCCAGGTCTCCCTGTCCATCACCAACTCCCGGAGTTCACTCAGACTCACGTCCATCGAGTCAGTGATGCCATCCAGCCATCTCATCCTCTGTCATCCCCCTCTCCTCCTGCCCCCAATCCCTCCCAGCATCAGAGTCTTTTCCAATGAGTCAACTCTTCGCATGAGGTGGCCAAAGTACTGGAGTTTCAGCTTTAGCATCATTGCTTCCGAAGAACACCCGGGACTGATCTCCTTCAGAATGGACTGGTTGGATCCCTTTGCAGTCCAAGGGACTCTCAAGAGTCTTCTCCAACACCACAATTCAAAAGCATCAATTCTTTGGCACTCAGCTTTCTTCACTGTCCAACTCTCACATCCATACATGACCACTGGAAAAACCATAGCCTTGACTAGACGAACCTTTGTTGGCAAAGTATTGTTTCTGCTTTTGAATATGCTATCTAGGTTGGTCATAACTTTCCTTCCAAGGGGTAAGCATCTTTTAATTTCATGGCTGCAATCACCATCTGCAGTGATTTTGGAGCCCAGAAAAATAAAGTCTGACACTGTTTCCACTGTTTCCCCGTCTATTTCCCATGAAGTGATGGGACCGGATGCCATGATCTTCATTTTCTGAATGTTGAGCTTTAACTTTTTCACTCTCCTCTTTCAATTTCATCAAGAGGGTTTTTAGTTCCTCTTCACTTTCTGCCATAAGGGTGGTGTCATCTGCATATCTGAGGTTATTGATACTTCTCCTGGCAATCTTGATCCCAGCTTGTGCTTCTTCCAGCCCAGCGTTTCTCATGATGTACTCTGCATATAAGTTAAATAAGCAGGGTGACAATATACAGCCTTGACGTACTCCTTTTCCTATTTGGAACCAGTCTGTTGTTCCATGTCCAGTTCTAACTGTTGCTTCCTGACCTGCATACAAATTTCTCAAGTGGCCAGTCAGGTGGTCTGGTATTCCCATCTCTTGAAGAATTTTCCACAGTTTATTGTGATCCACACAGTCAAAGGCTTTGGCATAGCCAAGAAAGCAGATCTTTCTGGAACTCTCTTGCTTTTTTGATGATCCAGAGGATGTTGGCAATTTGACCTCTGGTTCCTCTGCCTTTTCTAAAACCAGCTTGAACATCAGGAAGTTCATGGTTCACGTATTGCTGAAGCCTGGCTTGGAAAATTTTGAGCATTACTTTATTGCCTTTCTTTGGGATTGGAATGAAAACTGACCTTTTCCAGTCCTGTGGCCACCACTGAGTTTTCCAAATTTTCTGGCATATTGAGTGCAGCACTTTCACAGCATCATCTTTCAGGATTTGAAATAGCTCAACTGGGATTCCATCACCTCCACTAGCTTTGTTCATAGTGATGCTTTCTAAGGCCCACTTAACTTCACATTCCAGGATGTCTGGCTCTAGGTGAGTGATCACACCATCATGATTATCTTGGCCATGAAGATCTTTTTTGTACCATTCTTCTGTGTATTCTTGCCACCTCTTCTTAATATCTTCTGCTTCTGTTAGGTGCATACCATTTCTGCCCTTTATCGAGCCCATCTTTGCATGAAATATTCCCTTGGTATCTCTGATTTTCTTGAAGAGATCTCTAGTCTTTCCCATTCTGTTGTTTTCTTCTATTTCTTTGCATTGATCGCTGAGGAAGGCTTTCTTATCTCTTCTTGCTATTCTTTAGAACTCTGCATTCAGATGCTTATACTTTTCCTTTTCTCCTTTGCTTTTCACTTCTCTTCTTTTCACAGCTATTTGTAAGGCCTCCCCAGACAGCCATTTTGCTTTTTTGCATTTATTTTCCACGGGGATGGTCTTGATCCCTGTCTCCTGTACAATGTCACAAACCTCTGTCCATAGTTCATCAGGCACTCTATCTATCAGATCTAGTCCCTTAAATCTATTTCTCACACCCACTGTATAATCATAAGGGGTTTGATTTAGGTCATACCTGAATGGTCTAGTGGTTTTCCCTACTTTCTTCAATTTAAGTCTGAGTTTGGCAATAAGGAGTTCATGATCTGAGCCACAGTCAGCTCCCGGTCTTGTTTTTGCTGACTGTATACAGCTTCTCCATCTTTGGCTGCGAAGAACATAATCAATCTGATTTCAGTGTTGACCATCTGGTGATGTCCATGTGTAGAGTCTTCTCTTATGTTGTTGGAAGAGGGTGTTTGCTATGACCAGTGTGTTCTCTTGGCAAAACTCTATTAGCCTTTGCCCTGCTTCATTCCGTATTCCAAGGCCAAATTTGCCTGTTACTCCAGGTGTTTCTTGACTTCCTACTTTTGCATTCCAGTCCCCTATAATGAAAAGGACATCTTTTTTGGGTGTTAGTTCTAAAAGGTCTTGTAGGTCTTCATAGCACCGTTCAACTTCAGCTTCTTCAGCGTTACTGCTTGGGGCATATAGACTTGGATTACTGTGATATGAATGATTTGCCTTGGAAATGAACAGAGATCATTCTGTCGTTTTTGGGATTGCATCCAAGTACTGCATTTTGGACTCTTTTGTTGACCATGATGGCTACTCCATTTCTTCTAAGAGATTCCTGCCGCAGTAGTAGATATAATGGTCATCTGAGTTAAATTCACCCATTCCAGTCCATTTTAGTTCGCTGATTCCTAGAATGTTGACGTCCAAGGAGTGGTGGCTGTGTGGGCACAGGAGGGCTGAGAGGAGCCACTCCACTTTCAAGGTCAGGAGGGGCAGCAGTGAGGAGATACCCCTCGTCCAAAGTAAGGAGCAGCGGCTGCGCTTTGCTGGAGCAGCCATGAAGAGATACCCCACGTCCAAGCTGAGAGAAACCCAACTAAGATGGTAAGTGTTGCGAGAGGGCATCAGAGGGCAGACACACTGAAACCATAGTCACAGAAAACTAGTCAATCTAATCACATGGACCACAGCCTTGTCTAACTCAATGAAACTAAGCCATGCCTGTGGGGCCACCCAAGATGGGTGGGTCATGGTGGAGAGGTCTGACAGAATGTGGTCCACTGGAGAAGGGCATGGCAAACCACTCTGTATTTTTGCCTTGAGAACCCCATGAACAGTATGAAAAGGCAAAATGATAGGATACTGAAAGAGGAACTCCCCAGGTCGGTAGGTACCCAATATGCTACTGGAGATCAGTGGAGAAATAACTCCAGAAAGAATGAAGGGATGGAGCCAAAGCAAAAACCATACCCGGTTGTGGATGTGACTGATGATAGAAGCAAGGTCCGATGCTGTAAAGAGCAATATTGCATAGGAACCTGGAATATTAGGTCCATGAATCAAGGCAAATTGGAAGTGGTCAAACAGGAGATGGCAAGAGTGAACGTCGACTATATAGAAAGCTGAGTGCCAAAGAATTGATGCTTTTGAACTGTGGTATTGGAGAAGAGTCTTGAGAGTCCCTTGGAGTGTAAGGAGATCAAACCAGTCAATCCTAAAGGAAATTAATCCTGAATATTCATTGGAAAGACTGATACTGAAGCTGAAACTTCAATAGTTTGGTCACCTAATTTGAAGAACTGGCTCATTGGAAAAGACCCTGATTCTGGGAAAGAATGAAGGCAGGAAGAAAAGGGGATGACAGAGGATGAGATGGTTGGATGGCATCACTGACTCAATGGACATGAGTTTGAGCAAGTTCCGGGAGCTCGTGATGGACACGGAGGCCTGGCATGCTGCAGTCCATGGGGTCGCAAAGAGTCGAACACAACTGAGTGACTGAACTGACTGAACTGAAGTGGAAACTAGGAGTAAGGAAACTATTTCTTCTTTAAATCTCATCACTGGGACTTCCCTAGTGAGCCACTAGTGATCCCGTGGCTAAGACTCCAAGCTGCCAATGCAGGGGGCCTGGGTTCAATCCCTGGTCAGGAAGCTAGATCCCACATACCACAACTAAGAGTTCAAATGCCACAACTAAAGATTCCATGTGCTACAACTAAGACCCTGTGCAGCCAAATAAAAAAAATTAAATAAAATCAGTCTCATCACCAACCATCTACTGTTTGGGTCTTAATCTTCAGGACCAGATGGAAAGTTGAGAGGAGGATTTCAATTCTTTCTGATATCCTTTTTTAAAATTTAAATTTATTTATTTTTAATTGGAGGATAATTATAACATTATGTTGGTTTCTGCCCTGTATCACCATTGAATCAGCCATAGGTATATACATGTCACTTTTCTCTTGAACTTCCCTCCCACCTCCCACTCCATTTTCATTTCCTTTTATATCTCATTTTCATTTTCCTTTGTTTTTCTTTCTTTCCCCCCTTTTCTTTCTTTCCTTCCCTTTTCTTTCTTTCTCTCTGCTGGCTGCAAGGAGGCAGAGCCACAGCTGCGACTCTTTGCCAGCTGACAGGATCTGTTGATGTTGCTTCATTCGTGGAATTGAGAAGCGCCGACTCCCACTCCTCAGCTTCCAGGCTCAGCTGACCCGACAGCCCCCAGTGGAATGAAGGGCAGCACGTCCATGGCTTTCCTAGAAGTTCCTGTCCCGGCAACACAGAGTTCATTCCAACCCAGTGAGGTAAGATGAGCATTTGTGACAGCTGCCGAATGGGGAGCTTTATTTAGACTCTCATCCAAAGTTACCCCTGCTCTCAATCTGACTCTGCTCCCAGCTAGACGAGGCTGGCTCTAAAAACTCCACTTGGGCTAGAGCTGCCTGTACAGGTAGAGTTCACAACAGCATCAAAGCCTCCACTAATTAGGGGACAGCCTGACAATACCTCGCCTGACACTTGACCCAGGCACCCGCTGGCCATCAGTCTTTGCCCAGCTTCTCCATTCTGCCCCTCGGGGTGGTGTCATTGCTCCTCTTTGAACTAATAGAAAGAGACATATCCAGGAAGCCAAGGTTCAAAAGTAGACCTCCACTCAGAGACAGAGAAGAGTGATTCAGAAATGTTTGTTGTTTTCAGATAGACCAGAACAGGAAGAAGGGGAATACAAATTCCAAGAGTCTGAGATCAGATATAATGTAACAGCATTTGAATCTAAGATCATTTTTTAAAAAAGTAACTTAACCCTTCCTGAGTGAAAACAACCATATCCTAGAATGGCTTCTTTAAATAAACTTATTTTTCTGCCCTTTTTTTTTTTTTTTTAACACTGCGTTGCTTATAGGTATCTTTAGAGATACCTATAAACCAGGAATATTTGGAAGACAAAATACTCAGTGGCAGATCTTAAATCTTTTTAAAGTTCTTGAGAAAAATAAGTTCTTGGTAGTGAGCTGGAAAGAGTAGAAAGCCCTAATTTATCAATTTCTGTAAATACTCCTACTAGGACCAATTTCTTTTTCAAAATTAGTGTATTTATTTGGCTGCTTTGGGTCTTAGTTGTGGCACCCTGGATCTTCTGCTGGCGCCAGGGCTCAGGAGTTGTAGCACGCAGACTCTCTCATTTGGGGGCTTGGGCTTAGTTGCCCTGCAGCATGTGGCGTCTTAGTTCTCTGACCAGGGATCGAAACCATGTGCCCTGCATTGGAAGGTGGATTCTCTACCACTGGACCGCTAGCGAAGTCCTCAGGACTAATTTCAAGCTACTGATGTGACATCCCTGAGCATGGAATTGGGAAGACATAGACACATGGGTCTTGTGAACCAGTTCAAACCAACAGCAGGATAGCAGTGCTCTTAATTCTAATCTGGGCTTCCCAGCCAACCTCTGGCCAGGGGCTAATGAAGATCAGGCTCAGAGAGGGAAAAGGTACTTCCTTTTGTGTGCTTAGACACTCATCTGTTTGGGAAACACTTCACATTGCAGGGCACAGGAAATCTTTGGAGTAGAGGAGATGATTGCCTTCCCACTCCCATAGTTCTTATTCCAGTCTCAGAGCGGCTGGTCTGCGTTAGTCCCTGATTTGCAGTCACAACATTATAAAGGGAGACACTGCTTCCCCTGAAAGAGTTTCTATGGCAACCTCACCCAGCAGGCAAAGAACAGCACTCTAAGCTTCAGCTGGAAGGTTAGGAGATAAAAATAAATTCTGATTAATCTAGGACCTGTGTATGACTAAGGTTCAGGAATTACCTGAAAACATAAAACCACTGGTCAGAGTGAAATCTGCATGTTTTCCTTTCCTTTCTTAAGAAAACTAAAACCCATAAACAAATGAACTGATGCTTTTTCTTTATCATTATGGCTCCTTGAAAAGCAGAGCCCTTTCTCTGAGGCAGGATTTCGCTGATAGCTTTTCTCTCTAAATTTCTTATTCCCTGTACGTCAGGTGGCAAAGGAAGCTATAAACTGAGAGCTGATACGACCCAATAGGAAACTAGTGACCACAATTCCTATTTCAGAGTTGATCACCACAGCCCAGAGACCTAAAATGAAACTCCGTATATCATGAGTCAGTGAAATCTCTAGATTTCTTAAATCTCTTACCTTCAGAAACACCTTCCCTGACAACCTTACAAATGAACAGTGAGGCTCAAATGAGGTCATAGATGTGAAATGATTTTGAGAAAAATGAGAAGGTTCTGTGCAAATGTAGGTTGTGATGATGGCTATTATTATTATGCCTTGGGTTTGGGTGAGGGGGCCGCTGAGGGAGCAGGAAGAGCTCATGCTATGGGGGCAGGAGAGGGCTAAGTCCTCATCAGCCAGGGATCAAATGACTGAGCCAGACAATCAGTGCTCATAAGGCTGAATGTTCATCCCTGCAACACCCGAACCACAGACTCTGTGTTCTCATTTCAAAATGATTTCCTTCTAGTGTCTCTCCACCCACCCTCACAGAGGTGTTCCCTCCTCCCATTCTGACTCCCCAAACCCAGATCTGAGCCAGCCTGTCTGACCCTGTTATTCTCTCCATGTTTGGATGTACGTGAACACACAGCCCCCTTCTACTAAAACTGTAGCCCACATCCTTGCTCAAGGCATATTATTTTTCTCCCATTAGTTCCTGAAATTTGGCCTACTTACCTCTGTTCTCTTTGGGCTTCCCAGGTGGCTCAGTGGTAAAGAATCTGCCTGCCAATGCAAGAGATGCGGGTTCAATCTCTGGGTCAGGAAGATCCCCTGGAGAAGGAAATGGCCACCCATTCCTGTATTCTTGCCTGGGAAATCTCTTGGACAGAGGAGCCTGGCTGGCTACAGTCCTGTGGGGATCAACAAGAGTCGGACACAACATAGTGACTGAACAACAACCTCTGTTCTCTTTAGCAGCTGCTTCCTTTTGGGGCTTTCTTTCCATACCTGCCTCTATCTTCAGCATTAGGAAGAGACTCTCTGAAGTCAGTTTAGCCTGCTTCAGAAGACTAAGAGGCCTTTGAAAATTTGAGGAGATAAGTCATTTTTTAAAATGTATTTTTATTTTTTAGTTTCCCTATTTTTTAAAACAAAAGGTTTTATTTTGAAGCAATTATAGATTCACAAGGAGTTGTAAAAATAGTACAAATAGGGAATTTCCTGGTTGCCCAATGGTTAGGATTCTGGGCTTTCACTGCCGAGGGCACAGGTTCAATCCTGGTCAGGGAACTAAGATCCCAAAAGCTGAGTAGTGCAGCTAAAAAGAAAAATAAATAGTATAAATAATCTTGTGCCAGTCTTCAGCCAGCTTCCCACGGTGACATCTTTTATAGCTGTAGTATGATATCGAAACCAGAAAGTTGACATCAGTACATAGTGTTAACTAGACTACAGATCTCATTCACTGTTTACTGTTTAAAAAAATCTACATTCATTTCTGTGGTTGTGTGTGTATATAGTTCTGTGCAATTTTATCCCATGTAAAGATTTGTAGAACCATCCCTACAGTTAAGATCCAGAACTCTTCCATCACCACGAAAGGACACCCTTATGCTGCATCTTCATATGAATGCCCACCCCCGCACCACTTCAGTCCTATCCCTGTCTCCTAGCAACTGTTAATCTGTTCTCCATTTCTATTTCTTTTTTTGGTCATTTTTAGAATGTTCTATTAAGGTAACGTTTTGATGTTGACTTTTTTCAGTAAGTATCAGTTCAGTTCAGTTCAGTTGCTCAGTCGTGTCCGACTCTTTGTGACCCCATGAACCACAGCACGCCAGGCCTCCCCGTCCATCAACAACTCCCGGAGTCCACCCAAACCCATGTCCATCAAGTCGGTGATACCATCCAACCATCTCATCCTCTGTTGTCCCCTTCTCCTGCCCTCAATCTTTCCCAGCATCAGGGTCTTTTCAAATGAATCAGCTCTTCGCATCAGGTGGCCAAAGTATTGGAGTTTCAGCTTCAACATCAGTCCTTCCAATGAACACCCATAAGGTCCATGAATTCTGTTCAGGCTGTTTTATGTATCAAATTTCTTTTTATTAATAAGTACTTTCCAATGATATGGATACATGAGAGTTTGTTCTATCATTTATTCAAAGAAAACTTTCCGGTTGTTACCAGTATTTTGTTCTCATAAATAAAGTTGTTATTAACATTTGTGCATAGATTTTTGTGTGAACCTAAAAAGCAAGAGAGTTCCAGAAAAACATCTACTTCTGCTTTATTGACTATGCCAAAGCCTTTGACTGTGTGGATCACAGTAAACTGTGGAAAATTCTGAAAGAGATGGGAATACCAGACCACCTGACCTGCCTCTTGAGAAATCTGTATGCAGTTCAGGAAGCAACAGTTAGAATTGGACATGGAACAACAGACTGGTTCCAAATAGGAAAAGGAGTACGTCAAGGCTGTATATTGTCACCCTGCTTATTTAACTTATATGCAGAGTACATCATGAGAAATGCTGGGCTGGAAGAAGCACAAGCTGGAATCAGAATTGCCAGGAGAAATATCAATCACCTCAGATATGCAGATGACACCACCCTTATGGCAGAAAGTGAAGAGGAACTAAAAACCCTCTTGATGAAAGTGAAAAAGTTGGCTTAAAGCTCAACATTCAGAAAACGAAGATCATGGTATCTGATCCCATCACTTCATGGGAAATAGATGGGGAAATAGTGGAAAGAGTGTGAGACTTCATTTTTTGGGACTCCAAAATCACTGCAGATGGTGACTGCAGCCATGAAATTAAAAGACGCTTACTCCTTGGAAGGAAAGTTATGTCCAACCTAGATAGCATATTCAAAAACAGAGACATTACTTTGCCAACAAAGGTCCGTCTAGTCAAAGCTATGGTTTTTCCTGTGGTCATGTATGGATGTGAGAGTTGGACTGTGAAGAAGGCTGAGCGCTGAAGAATTGATGTTTTTTTTTTTTTTTAAAAACACTTTGTTCTTGCAGTTGCCTCCACAGGCTGCCATTCTGGACAGGACGAACGACATTTGATCCTGAAGAGCTTAGAATTGGCATGCAGGCGCGTGCTCTCTGTCCCCACTCCCTACTTGTAGGTTGTGTGACCTGGAAAGCCCATGGACGGTGACAGCAGAATTCCCTGTTTCCACATTCAGCTGACCAGGACTCTCGTCAGCGCCGCCATTGCCGGTCACCGAATTGATGCTTTTGATCCGTAGTGTTGGAGGAGACTCTTGAGAGTCCCTTGGACTGGAAGAGATCCAACCAGTCCATTCTGAAGGAAATCAGCCCTGGGATTTCTTTGGAAGGAATGATGCTAAAGCTGAAGCTCCAGTACTTTGGCCACCTCATGCGAAGAGTTGACTCATTGGAAAAGACTCTGATGCTGGGAGGGATTGAGGGCAGGAGGAGAAGGGGACGACAGAGGATGAGGTGGCTGGATGGCATCATCGACTTGATGGATGTGAGTTTGACTGAACTCCGGGAGTTGGTGTGGACAGGGAGGCCTGGCGTGCTGCGATTCATGGGGTCGCAAAGAGTCGGACACGAGTGAGCAACTGAACTGAACTGAAGTGGTTTTTATTTCTCTGGGATAAATGCCCAAGAGTCATATGACCCAGAAATTGCTGGATCATATGGTAGTTGCATGTTCACTCTTATAAGAAACTGCCAAATGTTTTCCCAGAGTGGCTGTAACAATTTCACTCCCACCAGCAATCTATGAGTGATCGATTTTTCTACATCCCAGCCAGCTTTGATGTTGCCACTATTTTTTTTTTTTAATTTTGACTGTCCTTAAAAATGTTTTTTAACCTAGAGGGATGGGATGGGGTGGGGAGTGGGAGGGAGGCTCAAGAGGGAGCGAGCGGACGTATGCACACCTACGGCTGATTCACATTTTTGTATGACAGAAACTAAACAATAAAGCAATTATCCTTCAGTTAAAAACAAATGTTCTTTAAATTGTGTTGTGATATCTTATGATTTTGTTCGTTGCTGTGATGTTGAACATCTTTTCATGTGCTTATTTGCCACCTATATCTTCTTCTTGGTAAAATATCTGCTCATATCTTCTGTGAATTTTATAATTGTTCTTTTTAAAAATTGTTTGTTTTTTAGAGTTTCTTCTATGATCTAGATATAAGGCCTTTGTCAGATATGTGATTTATAAATATTTCCTCCTGATCTGTAGTTTTTACTTTCATCCTCTTAAATATTTTTCACCAGGCAAAAGTTTTTAATTCTGATGAAGTCCACTTTATCATTTCTTTCCTTTTATGTATTGTGCTTTCGGTATCATATCTAATTAAGTCTTCATCTAGCTCAAAGATTGTCTCCTGTGGTTTCTTGTAAAAGTATTCTAGTTTCACATTACATTTAATTTATTTTTAAAATTTCATGTATTTAGTTTTATTTTTTTAATATTGTAGTTTTATATTTATTCATTTATTTGGCCATGCTGCACAGCATGTGGGATCTTAGTACTCTGACCAGGGATGAAAACCACGCCTGCTACAGTAGAAGTATGGAGGTGGAGTCTTAACCACTGGACAGCCAGGGGAGTCCCCCACATTACATTTAAATCTGTGATACATTTTGATATATTTAATTGTTTACATAATATTAAAATTAATTTATAATTATATAAAATTTATGTTATATCTTATATATAATATTTAAATTAATTTGTAATTATTTTGTATATAATGTAAAATTGATTTATATAATTAACTTATAATTATATAAAATTAAATATGTACATTTAATTTTTGTATATAATATGAGGTTTATGTCAAGGTTCATTTTTTTGCCTACGTATGTCTAACTGTTCCATCACCATTTGTCTAAAAGACTATCCCTCCTCCACTGAAGTACTTTTGCATTTTGTCAGATATTAGTTGGGCATGTTTGTGTCAGTCTGTTTCTGAATTCTTCATTCTGTTCCACTGATCTATATAATTATTCATTCAGCAGTATCACACCATCTTGATTACACTATCTACCAAATAAATTTATTACAGGTACAGTGATTCTTCCTACTTTATTTTTTTCCAAAATTATTTAAGCTGTTCTACTCCTTTGCTTTTTTCATACAAATTGTATATGAAGCTTGTCCATGTCTACAAAATTTCTTGCTTGAATTTTGACAGAAATTGCTTTCTTGCTTGATTGATTTTGAAGAATAGCTTTATTGCTTTGCCAGGCTAAGGGGACCACAGAGGGCTAATGCCCTGAAAACTGTGTGTCCCCAGGAAGTGCTTTAAGTGAAAGTGAAAGTGGCTCAGTCGTGTCCGACTCTTTGCGACCCCATGGGCTATACAGTCCATGGAATTCTCCAGGCCAGAATACTGGAGTGGGTAGCCTTTCCCTTCTCCAGGGCATCTTCCCAAACCAGGGGCTGAACCCAGGTCTCCCGCATTGCAGGCGGATTCTTTACCAGCTGAGCCAAAAGGGAAGCCCAAGAATACTGGAGTGGGTAGCCTATCCCTTCTCCAGTTGATTTTCCTGACCTAGGAATTGAACCAGGCTCTCCTGCATTGGCAGGCAGATTCTGTACCACTGAACCACTTGGGAAGCCCCTTCTCCAATTGGTATACCTCTTATTTCCTTTTGTTGCCTTATTGCTTTGACCAGGACCTCCACTACTGTGTTGAATAGGAGAATGAGAGTGGACACCATTCCTGCGTTTCTAATCTTAGGAGGAAAGCATTCAGTCTTTCACTGTTAAATATGATGTTAACTTCTGATTTTTATAGATGAGATTTGCTAAGTTGAGGAAGTTTCCTTTGTCCCTAATCTGCTGAGAGTTTTATCATGAACGGATGTTGAATTTTGTCAAATGTCTTTTCTATATTAATTGATTTTTAAATATTGTTCAACCTAGCTGAATTATTCCAGTCCTTACCCCATTGGTCATGGTATATAATTCTTTTAATATATTGCTGGATTTGGTGCTCTTTCAGGTTTTTAAAAAATAAATCTTATTTTTAGCAGAGTTTTACATTTTCGTATTCATTTATTTGGTTAATCAGATCTTAGTTGCAGCACGCAGGATCTTCGTTATGTCACGTGGTGTGTGGACTCGAGCTGTGGCCTGCAGGCTCTGGGTGGGCAGGCTCAGTAAGTGGGTGTGCAGACTTAGTTGCTCCGCGGCACATGGGATCTTAGCTCCCCAATGAGGGATCGAACTTGCAGCCCTTGCATCGCAAGACAGATTCTTAACCGCTGGACCACCGGGGAAGTCACTGCTAGGAGTTTTAAAAAGTATGTTTGCATCTAAGTTCATGAGAAATATAAGCCTGAAGTTTTATGGTTTTTAGAAAAACTGTATTTGTCTGGTTTGGGTATTAGAATAACATTAGCCTCATAAAATGAGCTGGGTAATGCTTTCCCCTCTAGTTTCTGAAAAAGATTTTGTAGAACTTATGCTAATTTTTTTTTCAAATGTTTGGTAGAATTCTCCAGTGAAACTATCTGGGCCTGAAGAGTTCCTTCTTGGAAGTTTTCAATGTTTTTAATAAATACAGATGATGTCACTTCTCTAATAATGTTCAGATGATCTGTTTTATATTAGGTGAGGTCTTTAATGTTTTTTAAGTCTGAAATCTGGATTTCCTAGAAAGCAGAACTGGAGACACAAGTTTATGGGCTATTATTTGGTTAGGATGAAATATCAGAAAGTGGGAGAGAGGGAAAGGGAAGTTGAGAAGGGAGGAGGATGAAGCAACACAAGAGCATGTTACTGACTCGATCATCAGCTGACATAGAGCAGGACTAGATGTTTGATTTCACTGGATCTCCCAAGCTATACATAACTCTATTTCAGGCAAGTTTCTGTGGGGGCTTCCCTGATAACTCAGTTGGTAAAAAATTCGCCTGCAATGCAGGAGACCTGAGTTTGATCCCTGGGTTGGGAAGATCCCCTGGAAAAGGGAAAGGCTACCCACTCCAGTATTCTGGCCTAGAATTCCATGGGCTGTATAGTCCATGGAGGCACAAAGAGTCAGACACAACTGAGCAAATTTCACTTTCTCTGGGGAAGGAAGAGAGAATTTATCCACTGGAGCTCATCTTCCACTGGTTAAGAGTTTATCACGGGGTTACTTTCTCCTGTGCACTGAGGAGCTCATGTGTAAGTGCCCAACTGGTCTAGTGGTTTCTCACCTCCATGTCAACAGCGAATCTCCTGGACAAGAGCTAAGTGGTACCAGCTCAGGCCTAAAGCAAAGCACTGTCTCACTGTGCTGCCCAAAGCTGGTCTGTTTAGTAGAGGTGGTTGTTACAGTGAGTAGACCTAGAACAGGTGATCCAAGGCCTCCAAGATGCTGAAGCTGAGAGCCTATTCAAAGGTGCAGAAGAGGTGCATGGGGCCAGTGAAAAGCAAGAGCAAAGGGTTTAAAAATAAGCCAATCATTGGTTAAGTTTCAAGAAATCTCAAAAATAGTCTCTTAAATTTTGTACTTAATCTTCACTTGAAATATAAGTAGAGTTAAGCCTGACTTTCTCATATAATCATTCTCCCTCTGGTACAATTTACCTTCATCTTTTGTATCCAGGAATGGAGTTTACCAATTTTCCACTTTCCTCAGCAAGAACCCCTTCCCGCCTGAGTGAGTCCATGTTTTCTTTCCGTAGAAAAGGTCCCATGGATGTCACGGAAGCTCTGTCATGAAAGTGCCACACGTGGAGGAAGTAGAGAGGCTTCCAGACCCAGATGGATCATCTAGAGTCTTAAGTTCCTCAAGACAAATGCCTTCATTCCTGTCTTACATATAAAAAGGGAGCTTAAGCCATTCCCTGAGACAAAATATTTCCACAGTCCTCAGCCCAGAAGCCATCGTTTTTTCCCCTCTGGGCTGTCCAACTGGATCTTAGTTCCCGAACCAGGGATTGGACTGATGCTGCCAGCAGCGAAAGTGCAGAGTCCCAACCACTGGACTGCCAGGGAATTCTCAGAAACAAGAGAAAGATTTTCTCACCTCTAAATATCTTAAGAGTCAATGGATTATGCCTCTGTTTTCAGGCAGGACAAATCTCTATAATCCTAAACCAAAAAGAGTTTATTAAATTTTTAATTAAATTGTATTCTTTTACCAAAGTAATAAATATACATAATTTTAAAGCCAAATAGTACCACAAGGCTTATAATAATAAGAGCCTTCCCTGCTTTCCCCCCCTCTCCATTCTTAAGTTCCAGTCTCTCAGGGCAACCACTCAAATCTCCTTTAGCAGTTTCTTCTGAAGTTCTCCTCTATATAACAAAACAATATGGCTGTGCTGCTATAACTTTAGGTCTGAATTGTTGACATACATATATTTAAACATATGCGGCTTCCCAGGTGGCGCAGAGGTAAACAATCTGCCTGTCAATGCAAGAGATGCAAGAGACATGGGTTCCATCCCTGGGTCAGGAAGATCCCCTGGAGAAGGAAATGGCAACGCGCTCCAGTATTCTTTCCTAGGAAATCCCATGGACAGAGGAACCTGGTGGGCAACAGTCCATGAGTGCAAAGAATCAAACACTACTGATTACAATAACACACATATAAACACACACACACGTATACATATATAAATTTCCTATTACAGTCAACGAGGGTTCAACACATTCCACTAAAGGAGATTTGAGTGGTTGCCCTGAGATTTCCCCTTCTCTGTCCTCTTTCTCTGGTTCCAGGAATAATATTCCAGACGTGTAGTAATTGCTGGAGAACATGCAGAACAATCATTGATTGCCTGGCCATACCACTGCATATCAGGTATATATCATGTTGTTTGTTTGTTGAAATTAGGAAGCAGCCTAAGACAGTAGAAGAATGCTCAAATTCTGGACGCAGACTGCCTGGGTTCAAAGTCTACTTCTGCTATTGGTCGCTGTGCAACCTCAGGTAAATTGCTTCACTACTCTGTGCCTTTATTAGGGATCATAATAGTGACTACTTTGTAAAATTTTTGTGGAGGTTAAATGAGTAAATGCAGATAAAGCACTTAGATCAAAGCTCTACTAAGCCATATACCTGTTTGCTATTAGCATTATTTTATGATTATATTGTCACTAATATATTGACCCTCATGCTGAGTCAAGAGAATGTGATGAATTTGTTTACTTTTTTATGACCCTACACTGAATCTTTCCATTCTTCAAAAGAACTATTGGACTTCCCTGGTGATTCACTGGTTAAGACTCTGTGCTTCCACTGTAGGGGACATGGGTTCTATCCTTGGTCAGGGAAATTCTGCATGCCTCACAGTGCAGCAAAAAAAAAAAAAAAAACCATCTATTCCCCTCAAATACTGTTTCTATATGGCTTTCCAGGTGATTCAGCAGTAAAGAATCCATCTGCTGATGCAGAGGACTCAGGTTTGAGGAAGATCCCCTGGAGGAGGTAATGGCAACCCACTTGTATTCTTGCCTGGACAACTCCCAAGGACAGAGGAGCCTGGTGGGCCACAGTCTATAGGGTCACAAAAGAGTTAGACGTGACTGAGCACACACATATACACTGTTTCTATATAGTCAAATAATCAAGTATTATTCCAGTTCCATCTTTCTTTTTTTCTCCTCCTGGTGGATTCCTACTGGAATCCTTTCTATCCTGGTTTAATCCTAACTGGGCCCCTTTTCAATTTGAGCTAGCAGTCCTCTAAGCTTGCAGTACAACTGCAGGCCTAGAACTTCCCTTTGCAAATCTACCATGTTGTATATCTCAACCCCTAATAAAATATCTTCTTTCTTGGTTTAATCCAGGATTTCTCAGCCTCTGCACTATTGACACATGGGGCCAGATAATCTTTGTTGTAGAAGACTATCTTGCCATTATAAGATATCTAGCAACTTTCACTTTTCACTTTCATGCATTGGAGAAGGAAATGGCAACCCACTCCAGCATTCTTGCCTGGAGAATCCCAGGGACGGGGGTAACCCTAGTGGGCTGCCATCTATGGGGTCGCACAGAGTTGGACATGACTGAAGCGACTTAGCAGCAGCAGCAGCAGCAGCAGCAACATCCATGGCCTCTACCCACAAGATGGGTGTAGCTGTGTCCCCTTCCACTTGCAACAACCCAGATTGTCTCCAGATATCACTCAATGTCCCTGGAGGGCAAAAATTGTCTCCGGTTAAGAACTTCATGCAACTGACTCACATTTGATAATAACTTTCTGAGAAGGGTTGCATAGGATATAAATTTTTGAGGCCTTGCATGAAATCCTCTTCAACCCAACCTTATGCTTGATTGCTAATTTTACTAAGTGTAAAAGTGTAGGTTGAAATCACGCACCCACGTCCTCCTCCTTGGCTTTTCAAGCTATCACTCGACTATTTTTTAGCTTTCAGGGTTGTTGTTAAGTGTGATGCTATTCAGAATCATTTTGAAATTTTGGCAATTATTTTATATTTGCTGCATAACACAGCATCTGTAACTTAATGATTTAAAGCAGCAAATATTTTATTACTTTTCACAATTGCATGGATTGACTGGGGCTCATCTGTTTCACTTGGGGCCTCACATGTGGTCTCCCTCTCAGTCAGAGGGCAGATTGGGTTGGAATAGCCAGTCTGGTTTCATCCATACATCTGCCTTGGCCAGATGGCAGGAAGACGACTCAGCTAGGACATGGCGGGGAGCGGGGCTGAGCTCTTGTTCTCCATGTAGTCTCAGGACCTTCCTCTCTGCCAATGACCTATCCACATGGTTTCCCCAGAGGAGTACTGAGAATTTTTATGTGGCAGCTCTGGTCTTCCAAAAGCAGAAGCTGGCAGGTATGCTGTAGGCTTAGGCCAAAAGCTGGCCCAGCATCATGTCTGATCCACCCTATCGGTCAGAGTGAGTCACAGGGACACAGCAGACCTCCATGTGGGAAAGGGCATGAATACCAAGAAGCATGGTTCCCTGGGGTCTGTCTTTGGAGGCTAACTTACTGGTTAGGATTCAGTGCTCTCACCACTGAGGCCAAGGTTCGATTCTTGGTCAGGAAAATACATTTGAGCTTCCCAGGTGGTGCTAGTGGTAGAGAATTTGCCTGCCAATGCAGGAGACGCAAGAGACATGGGTTCAATCCCCAGGTGGGGAACACCCATTGAAGTAGGAAATGGCAACCAGCCCCAGTATTCTTCTCTGGAAAATCCCATGAACAGATGACCCTGGCGGGCTACAGTCCATGGGGTCACAGGACTGAGCGAGTGAGCACATCCTAGACCTTCTACGATCCAGGGAGGGAGTCACCTGACTTCTCACACAGGCGGAGGGGACCCAAGGGACTAACTGCCTATTATACAGACCTTCAGCCGAATCCTCTAATTTGTACTCCCACCCCTCTTCCTATCTTAATATCTAGTGCCAGCAATTTCTGAGCCTTTTCAAGTATTCTTCAGCACAAATCAGCTTGACTCTCATCCACTCTACCCTGTGCAAACACTTAGGTTTTGGCTTTTCTAGCTCGATGAACTCAGCTTCCGTTCCTCTGTTTGCATTCTGTTTTCCAAAACTTGGCTGGTACCGCTTATCTGTTGGTTTCTCCTCTCTGTGTCCTTACAGGTTTCAAACATTTATTTTTATTTTACGGGAACCCAGGAGACAGTGTAGATGAACTCATGTTTAATCCACTATACATTACTCAAAGACTTTTTTCTTTTCTAAAGCTCAGAAGATGATACTTGTAAATTTCCTAAGCAAGATCAAATAACCTCATCAATGATAAATTCTGACATCTAAGCTGATGGAATGCAAGACCCAGTGGTTCTCAACCTGGTTGTATATAAGAATCATCTTTGTGTGTGTGTGCGTGTGTTAGTCACTCAGTCATGTCTGACTCTTTGCCCCGGTGGACCGTATGTAACCCGTCAGGCTCCTCTGTCCTTGGTATTTCCCAGGCAAGAATACTAGAGTGGGTTGCCATTTCTTCCTCCAGGGGGCCTTCCCGACCCGGAGATTGAACCCAGGTCTCATGTATTGGCAGGTGGAATCTTTACCACTAAGCAACCAGGGAAGCCCTTCCTAGACCCTACCCTAGATCAGAATATTCAGAATCTCTGAAATGGGCACAAACAGTAAATAATAGATTTTTCCAATGTGGAGCCAGGGCTGAGAATCAGTAATGTGGCAGCTGGGGATGTGGTGGTGCTGGGGCAACAGTGTTGATTCCAAAGTCTGATGGCACAAAATACATCCCCCAACCCCTTTCTCTCTCACGCGCACACACACTTTCTCATCGGCTTCTTATGCATGGTGGTCCATGCTTAGCTTTGGGAGTGAAGCCTTTGGGAATGCTGGAACCTGCCCTGACTTTCACTTTTCTGTTCTATTCCAACCATTACTGACCTCACAAACACGAGGGTATTTATGCAAACATGCATCCAGAACCCTGATTTCAGTTACCTATAGGATAAGAAGTCTCAGTTCCACCTGTCCTCCTCTATTTACTTCACTCTGTGCTAAAGGAAGCCTCAGAATGTTGCAATTAGTAGCTAAACAAGCAGGCTGTGGAGGGAAAGAAAAAATTTAAACTAGATATTGCTCCCAGTTTCTGGACTTTAGAAATTTGATCTTCCCCAGTCTTTGCAAAGATGTTTTTAATTTGATAATGCATTTAAGATCCTTTGGAAAGTGTAATGTGCCTGGAACTGTTTTTTAAAAATCTATAGTGTGTAATTTTGCAAGGACTCACAACAAGGTCACAAATTAAGAATCGAGTCAACGAGTCTGGTAAAATCTTTGTAATTAAGTCTAAGAAAGAAAATTTGATAAAACAATCATTTAACTAGACACAGAGACCAGATGATGGGATGTCCACAGTCATATGATTAAATTTCATTGCCTTAATTACTTAATTAATAGTTTATCTTTTAATTATAATATTTATTCTGATTTAATATGATTAATTTTTAAGATTTTAGCATTCTTTGCTCAGTCTAAAGATCACATCAGCTGTTTTTACAGTTCCCTTTTTTTTTTTTGGCCTCATAGTATAACATGCAGTGTCCTAATTTCTCAACCAGAGACTGAACCCTTTCCCTGCCAATGGAAGCCCCGCGTCTTAACCACTGGACCACCAGGAAAGTCCCCTATAGTTCTCATTACTTACATGCTGGTTTTCTCAAATTTTAAGATTCCCTGAACCAAATATAGTCTTAGTGTTGGACAGCTCTTCCCCAATGGCTCAGTTGGTAAAAAATCCACCTGCAATGCAGGAGACACAGGAGATGGCAGTTTGATTCCTGGGTCGGGAAGATCCCCTGGAGGAGGAAATGGCAACCCACTCCAGTATTCTTGCCTGAAACATCCCATGGAGAGAGGAGCCTGGAGGACTTCAGTCCATGGGATCGCAAAGAGTCAAACACGGCCGAGTGACTAAGCACACACACTGTGCTGTGAGGTGGTGTTTGGATAGAGGGCATGAATGTCTTCTCTCCACCTGCACACGTGTTAGACACCATCCTCCTACTGAGACATCAGGTTCCTTCCGCATTGTACATTTGGTCCTGTGTGATGCATGTGCTTTCCCTGCGTGAAAAACTGGTTGTGTTGTTCTGAGTTGTGTAAGTGTGTGTGTGAGTGCATGTTCAGCAAGTATGCATTTGCTCATCTGGAAAATAGTGATTCAACACTCACTCTGTGCTCCCAATGCCTCCAAGTGATGGGAATAAAGCAGTGAAAAAAATAGTAAAATTTCCTTTCATCACTGAGCTTATATTCTAATGAGGTCTTGGGGTTGGTGTGTATTTGTAACGATATGTTGGCAGGATAGCCCTTTGCCTGTCTACTTTGGGATTCTTGACATAACAAGCAGACTACTAGGGTATGAACTGGAGTGAAAACTGAAGACTTTCTTAGAGAAACAGCAAAAATACTTTTGATTTGGCTTGTCAGACACCCAGACATATGGTCTTAAAGAGAAATGTTCCCTTAAGTTTCATCCATGATGTCAACTTTCTAAAAGAAATAACAATCAGGGACTTCCCTGGTAGTCCAGTGGTTAAAACTGTGTACTTCCACTGCACCAGAATTGACCCCTGATCAGGGAACTAAGATCTTGGGGGAAAAAAAGAAAGGAAGAAAGAAATAACAACATTCAAAAATCAAACCCGAATTTTGAAGACTATTACCTACTGGTAGGGCTTAGCCTATCACTTCTTGCTGCTCCCTTACGAGGTCAAGATCAGTGAGAGTTAAATACATTGTAGATGTGCTGTCCCCTTGTCCCTAACATCTAGGACCCCACCCCAATTCTGATCCTGTCCCTTTTTACAGACCTACAGTGGACAGCAGTCTGGGCTGACCAGGTCCTCTGTGGTTTGATGACCATTCCCTTCTGGGAACAGGCTATGAATGAAGGAACACAGATTGTCTCTTGAAATACTTTTCTAGCCTCTTTTGAAGATGTCCAAAGGGGAAGTGGGTTCCAGTTGGGCTGTTCTTTAATAGGAAAATCAATTTAAAAAAAGGACCTTTTTTGAATTCCCTGATAATCCAGTGGTTAGGACTTTGCCCTTACACTGCAGTTGTCAAGGGTTCAATCCCTGGTTGGGGAACTAAGATCCTGCATGACACTCAGCATAGCCAAAAAAAATTTTAATATAATGCAACAGTTTTTTTTTTTTTTTTTTTTTAAACAAAAGAAAAACCTTGACTTTCCAGTCTGAGTGGGTAGCAGGAAGTGTATGTTCTGTCTCCGTCTTACTCAGAACCCAGGGACCTGGCAGCCAAGCTTCCTGAAGACAGACGGGCAGGCTAGTGTGAATATGTGCTCCTTCCTGATGCCTAGTATTCTTTTTATAAATGAATTCTTCTCATGAGAAAATATCAGTGCAAATGAGCATTAAGTATTTCACAGCCCACAAATGGATTTTACTGGCTTGCTTTTGCTGAATAGCAGCTGGAGAGTGAATCAGACAGAACCAGTCTTCGTGACTGTTCTCTTAAAAACAGAAATCATTAATGAGTCCATATTGCTACTGAAAACTCCTAGCTCAATGCTTTTAGATCCAGGTCACCTGTTCTGTTTTCTGCTGCCAAGGCACTGTATTGTCAGTCTCAAAACTTCAGTTAAAACTTCTACCAACCTCCCAAACTGGGAATTGAATTGGCAGGCCATTCCTTTGCTACATTGCATAAGGTTCCTTATAGAGGCCAGAATTAAAATACTTGCCAGTAACTAATGCATTTGGAATTGGAACCATGGCAGAGCGATTTCTAGCAGCAATACTAGTGAACTAGTCTTGTACTTGTTGACAATCAAGTACACATTGTATCTTATGCAGGTTGTACTGTAACTCTGAGAGATAGATATTATTATCCCCTTTTTACAGATAAAGGAATTGAAACTTAGTTTAAGTGACTCTTTCATTGCTAGCATCTGCTTGAGTTTGGACTTAAAAGTTTTTTGTGTGTATGTGGTTTGGAAAACCCCACAAAACATAAATTTACCATCTTAACCATTTCTAAGAGCACAGTTCAGTAAGTGTTAAGTGTATTCACACTGCTATGCAGCACATCTCCAGAATATTTTCATCTTGCAAAACTGAAATTCTTTACCCATTAAACAAGAATATCCCTGTTGCTCCTTCCCCAGCCCATGGTAACCCAATATTCGACTTTCCTTTTCTATGGATTTTACTCCTTTAGATTGCTCGTGTAAGTGGAATCATACAGTATCTGATTTCTGTGACTGGCTCATTTCCCTGAACATGATGTTTTCAAGGTTCATCCATGTTGTGTTGTTTTTTTTTCAGTCACTAAGTTGTGATCAACTCTTGCAACTCCATGGACTATATAGCTTGCCAGGCTCTTCTGTCCATGGGATTTTCCAGGCAAGAATACTGAAGTGGGTCACTATTTCCATGTGATAGCATGTGTTAAAGACTTTCTTCCCTTTTAAGGCATAATGATATTCCATTTTATGTATATAAATAAATAGTTTGTTTATCTCTTCATCCATTAATGAACACTTGCGTTGCTTCTACTTCTTGGCTATGATGAATAATACTGCGATGAACATGAGTGTATAGAAATATCTCTCCAATACCCTGCTTCCAATTCTTCTGGGTATATACCCAGAAGTGGAATTTCTGAATCATGTAATTTTTTGAGGAGCCACCACACTGCTTTCTATAGTGGTTGCACCATTGAATAATTCCACCAACTCTGCATGAGTGTGTCAATTGTCACACACCCTTGCCAACACTATTTTCTCTGTTTTTGATAGTAGCCACCCTAATAGGCGTGAGGTGATTGAAGTCTTTTCTTGCAACTGCAAATTCAGTGTGGTGACACCACAACAAAGCAACTATACCACATCACACCAACCACAACTGCCTAGGAAAACAGAGGCGAAGCCATCACAGAAATATGTGGCCCTGCACCTCATGGCCCTTCTGTCCCTGGTGAGGATGGTTCATACAGTAACAGACAGTATCTAGAGTACAACTCTGCTTTGTACTGAATTTTATAGTACAGAACTGTACTGTAACTCCCCCTCTGCTCACAATTCCCATCTTAAAGCCCTAATCCCCCACATGATGGTTTTAGAGGTGAGGTCAGTGGGAGGTAATAGGTTTAGATGAGGTAATGAGGTTGGGGCCCTCAGGATGAGATGAGGGTCCTTATAAGAAAAGACCCCACAGACTTCCCTTGTGGTCCAGAGGTTAAGAATCTGCCTTCTAATGCAAGGGATGAGTGCTTGATCCCTGGTCGGGGAACTAAGTTCCTACATGACCCAGGCCAACTAAACCTGCATGCCACAAACTAAGACCCCATGCAGCCAAAAATAAATATTTTTAAAAGAAGAGACCCCAGAACTCTTCTCACACAGATAAGAGGTTATTGTGCCCTCACAGTGAGGAGGTGACCATCACCAACCCAGGCAGAAAGCTCTCACCAGAAATCAACAATGCTGGAATTTTCATCTTGGACTTCTAGGCTCTAGAACTGTGAGAATATAAATGTCTTGTTTAAGCTGCTCAGCCTATAGTATTTTCTGGTAGCCCAAGCTGACTAAGTCTTGCCCATTGCTTTCCTCCTCAGCTTTACCCAGTGTCCACTTCTGCCAGTGATGGTGAATTCAGCCTGCTCTGTAGTCACAAAGCTGCCAGGTTCCAAAACTTTATTGAACAACAGAGGTTCCGGAAAAATGCTATCATCAGTGATAAATTATCTTAGATGGATAAAAGCCGGATGTTGGGTGGGGGGGACGTCCCGAGGTACACAATTTCTTTTTTATTTTTTTGTCATTATTGAATTGTTATGACAGTGTTTCTGTTTTATATTTTGGCTTTTTAGCTGTGAGGCATGTGGTATCTTAGCTTCCTGACCAGGGGTTGAACCCTCACCCCCTGCATTGGAAGGCCAATGTCTTAACCACTGGACACCAGGGAAGACCTGATATGAGTCTTTAGAACAGGGCTTGGAAGTAAAGTTTCCTGAGAATTTGAGAGGTAAACGTGGATGGCTCCCATGTCGTTCTGCTTGGAAATAGAGGGCTTGAACATTTCATGCATCTCCACCCAGTGAATCTCTGATCTCTCCTCTCCATTCTTTCCCAGAATAGATTCTATAACAGCTTCCAAGATGTGAAGGAGATTTTAGACTGGCTTCATCATAAGAATAAAGTCTTTGAATTTAGCCTTGGCCCATATCCTTGGCAGAAAATAATTCCTGTATTTGCCATGCAGGCAGAGAAAAAAGGGTGATGGGCAGCTAGCTGTTCTCAGAGCATCCTTGGAAGCTTTCCCCATTAAGATTCGTGAAAGAGGAAGGAAATATCTTGTTTCTCTGGCTTGTATTGATTTCCTGGTCATGCCTGGTATCTGCCTGTGGACAGACTTAATGGCTGCAGATAAATGAAGCTCGTTCAGCTAGCAGAAGGGAGAATGGAAAAAAAAAAAAAAATGCCAGCAAATGCTTGGTTTGTGTGGCTCGAATTGACTTAGCAGCAGCAAACAAAAGTAATGGCTTCCCAGGTGGCGCAGTGGTAAAGAATCTGCCGGCAACGCAGGAGACACAGGTTCAGTCCCTGGATGGGGAAGATCCCTTTGAGGAGGAAATGGCAACCCACTCCAGTGTTCTTGCCTGGAAAATCTCATGGACAGAGGAGCCTGGTGGGCTACAGTCCATAAAGTCTCAAAGAGTCAGACACGACTGAGCGACTAAGCACGCATGAGCACAAACAAAAGTAAATGTGGCTTTTTAGGCCGCAATTTACGTGCCCCAGTCAGACTAGGTCCTGGAAGGAATTTAAATCATGGTGCTGGACTCCACATCAGAAATGAGAGGTTCAGGATCCTGTATGGTGAGGCACAGAAGTGGGATTCAGCTTCTGTAGTGACGTGGAGCTGGAGGTGAGGGGACATGCCATAGAGCTGCTTTGCCACCTGGCTCTCTTAGATGAGCTCCCCCTATACCCCATGGGGCTCCCCTTAATACTAGGATGCTGGGCTTGGTGCAGAGGGCCAACAGAAACTGTTTGGACTGTATTCTGACCACGATTCTTCACTGTCTTCCTAATGCTAAGTCTTTACTGCGTAATGAATGTCCGTGCCACTCAATCATTGCATAGTATGCATAGTATGCACTAGCTTGCATTGTTTTTTCTGTATTCTGTCTGCCAATGAGATTGCAAGCCCTTTGCATGCAGAGACCAGGTGTCAAACTCTTGCCATCTCTAGGATTCTCCCCATAGCATCACATGCATGAGCAGGGCTAGGCGTGATCTGTTTAAAACAGCAGGAAAGGACAGAGGGGATGGGCATGGATCTGACACTAGCCCTTCCTAGGATGGGGGAGACTTAGCTGAAGCTGAAGGAGCAGGTACTGTCTGGTAAGCAGATCATGGTATAGAATTAACAGGACGGCACATATGATGGGGAGCAATTCTGTACAGCAGTTTCCATCAGGAAGACTCAACAGGAGCAATGGGGGAGTGCTCCTTGGACAGACAGAACACAGTGGTAGAGAATCTGGGAGTGAGCCACACTCAGGGTCTCAGCAGACAGAAGGCAGAAGCAGGGCATTTTCTCATCAGATGGCAGAAGCCTAGCCCCAACCTGGGCGTCAAGGACAGGGTCTCAATCATTGAGGATCAAAGGATGGATCTAAAGGAACAAGGAGAGGGTGTGGAGAAAAGGGAACCCTCCAACACTGTTGGCAGGAATGGAAATTGATGCAGCCACAATGGAGGGTAGTTATGGAAGTTTCTTAAAAGACTAAAAGTAGAGTGATCATATGACCCCGTAATCCCACTCTTAGGCATATACTCAGAGAAAACTGTAATTCAAAAAGATACATGTACCTCAATGTTCACAGCAGCACTATTTACAATAGTCAAGACATGGAAGCCACCTGCATGCCCACTGATAGATGAATGAATAAAGAAGACATGGTATATACCTACAGTGGAATTTTACTCAATCATAAAAAAAGAATGAAATCATGGGGCAGCATGGATGGACCCAGAGATGACCATACTAAGTGCAGTAAGCAGATAAATATCATATGGTACCACTTACATGTGGAATCTAAAGTAAGGATACAAATGAACTTATCTATAAAACAGGAACAGACTCACAAACATAGAAAACAAATTTATGGTAACCAAAGGAAGGAGAAAAGTCAGCGAGAGGGATAAATTAGGAGTTTGGGATTAACAGATCCATGCTACTATATATTAAATAGACAAACAACAAGATACTTACTTAGTAACTTGTAATACCTTACAATGGAAAACATCTGAAAAATAATATATATATGTATATATAAATGTAACTAAATCACTTTATTATACACTGAAACATTGTAAATCAACTATACTTCAGCCAAAAGAGAAAAGAACAAGGTAAAGTCTTGGATGCAAGCTACCAGTATAGGGTATTTATGGGTGTGTGAACTCAGAATTTAACACCCTAGGCTTGTGCCCCATTACAAGCTGTGTTACCTTGGAACATTTACTAAAATTCTAGATGCTTTCTCATTTGATGTATGGGAATGACAGCAGGGTGTATACCTCACTGAGTCACAGACATTAAATGATATAATCCACATAAACGTGCCATATAAGGACAGTACCTGGCATATAGAAGCATTAAATAAATGTTGGCCGCTAGTGTTGGTTTCATTACAATGTTACTATTATAAGATTGAGTCACATAAAATTGCTGATATTTGAATGTTTTTATCTATAAAAGGACAATTTCTTTTTCTTTCTGCCATACCACTTGGCTTGTGCAATCTTCATTCCAGGTCCTCAGCAGTGAGGGCATGGAGTCCTAACTCCTGAACTACCAGGGAAGTGCAAGGACAATTTCTCATAATAAACCTCATACTAGTCAGTTTACACAGACAGATCACCAGGAATAAGAGTGACAGTATTATTTGTCATTTATTCTATGATGCTATTTTGATACTTTAAGCAAGTCACATGGATTAGATCCATTAGACAGAGGAGCGGAGAAAGGCTCAGAGAGTTAACCTGGTCTGGTTCCTGCCCAGCTGGGATCTGCTGTCTAAATCAGACATTGATCCCTAGTCAAGAGAACCAATAGTGATGAGGATTATATTAGATAATGCATTAAAGTATACTTAGTTATGGACAGAAAGAAGGAGAAATACATCTTGTGGGACAGTTGGAGTACCATGGTAGATTCCTGTTAAAAATGGGAGAGGTCCATCTTCATCATCATCTTCATCATCGTAACAATAGACAATATTTACTGAGGGTTTATTTTTTCCAGATGTGTGTATAAGTACTTTGCATTTATCAATTCACAATCTCATACAATAACTGAGAAAGAGAATATGATGGCTCCCATTTTACAGATGAGAAAACTGAGGCACAGAGGGGTCACACTGCCAATGAGGGGCAACCGAGGATTTGAGTCCCACTTCAGAATGATTCCTTCATTTGAAGTGCTCAGCAGAAGAGATGATTTTAAACACACACACACACACAAACACATTTGAAGAAGGAGCAGAGAGATGAAAGGGATATACAGGCAATTCCAGGCATGTGGCCTTTGACCTAAGAGATCTCGTGTGGTACGCTAGTTTTCAATTTATGGATACTTTATATGGCATCACTAACGAGCCTAAATAAGGACTCCAGAGGACAGGAAAGGAGTCAGAGGCCCTGCAAAGGTCTCAACTGGAAACCCAAGCACAGGGCTCCTCAGACCCACTTTGCAGTCACCTCCAGGAAGCATGCTTTGCTGCGACAGGTCCATGGGCCACTGGGCTGAGCTGTTCTTTGGGGAGAGGGTGGAGAGCTGGGCGCTTCCCGGTCCCAAGCGTAATGGATACAGGAAGGAAAATTAGAGAACAGGGATGAGGGACGTGACTGAGGTGGGGAACAGGACCCTTTTTAAAGTCTTTATTGAATTTGTCACAATATTGCTTGTTTTATGTTTTGGTTTTTGGCTGCAAAGCATGCGGAATCCCAGCTCCTCCACCAGGGATGGAACCTACACTCCCTGCATTGAAATGTGAAGGCGTAACTGCTGGACCTCCAGGGAAGTTCCCACATCATTTTCTCTTTCTGGGCCCATTTCTTCTTTTGTGAAATGTAAGGCTTTTTGTTTGTTTGTTTAGCGTCTCCGAAGCCTTTTGTGACCCTATCATCCTGTGATTCCGTAGCTGTGATAGAGCGGGCTGGTTACACTCCGGTGCCAATCATATCATGGGCTGTCCTGTGTCCCAGCCATGACTGTGGTCCTCTTTACTCCCCATGCCTTCATAAAGGCTGCCTAAGGTTAATCATGCTGAGTACTAGTCACTGCGATCCTATGCTGGGTTAGAGCATGGGCTCACTAAGTCATGTCAGTTGTGTCCGACTCTTTTGTGACCCACCAGGCTCCTCTGTCCATGGAATTCTTCAGGTAAGAATACTGGAGTGGGTTGCCATTTCCTTCTCCAGGGGATCTTCCAGACCCCGGAATTCCAGCCTTAAAACAGCCCTGAGAGACAGATGTTACCTTGACTTTACGGACAGGGAATTCTGAGGCTCAGTAAGTGACTCTGCCAAGACTACATAGCTAGCAATGTACTTTGGAAATCAATCCTGAATATTTATTAGAAGGACTGATGCTGAAGCTGAAGCTCCAATACTTTGGCCACCTGATGCGAAGAGCTGAATGATTAGAAAAGACTCTAATGCTGGGAAAGATTGAAGGCAGGAGGAGAAGGGGATGACAGAGGACGAGAGGGTTGGATGGCATCATCAACTCGATGGACATGAGTTTGAGCAAGCTCCCGGAGTTGGTGATGGACAGGGAAGCCTGGTGTGCTGCAGTCCATGGGGTCTCAGAGAGTCGGACATAACTGAGTGACGAACAATAACAACCATGTACTTTTGGGAATTCAAATTGAGGCTTGCCTTGAAAATTTTGGTGTTTTTTTTTTTTTTTCCCTGAAATCCAGTGATCTTTATTTCTGTGAGGCCCCACCAGGGTTGTCATGCGAGCACAACTGGGGCACTGCAGCTCAAGGTGGGAGATTTCTTCTCTCCCAGCTCAGAGCTTAGGGCCTCCACCCACCCCTCAGGGAGAGGGGCTTTGGCTACCCCTCACCAGCCTGGGGGAGCTCAGTTGTTTATTAACAGCTTCTGTGTTTTCTGTGGGTTTCTCCTGGCCCCCAGGCCAGCACCGATTTTCTTTGGGAATGGTGGTGATGGCAAAGCAGTGTCTGAAGTGGAAGGAAGGCATAGGTTTGGCCCTGTAAACCACAGAGACCCCTGGAAGCCGCTCAGACAGCACTGACCCTGAGGCTGAGCTCTTTCTCAACAGCTGCCTGGAGTGGGCATTAAATAAAGCTTTGTATGCAAAGAACTTACAAAGAATCACAACAGGTTACTTTTTTTTTTTTTTTAAACAACGTAGCATTTGCATGTCACAGCAGTTGCTGTAACAGAAGAACAATCCATTATTAGCTCTGCTCTTCCAGTAGCTTTTTCTACTTGGAGGCCCCCTGCCCACTTCCCCGGGAGGCTGGCTGGAAAGCTCAGTTAGGGGGTGGAGGCACTTGTCCCATTGGGCAGAGCTGACATTCAGCCAAGGGGGTGGGAGAGTTCAAGCTGGTACCCTCTGAAATCTTGAAATCATTCACTCATTCATTCATTCATTTAAAAATGGCTCCTTGCTCCTATTCTCTCAGGGTCTGTACTAGGCACTAGAAAAGCTGGTGATGTACAAAGAGAGGCACAGTCCGTGCTTTCAGAAAACCAATATTATAGCGGGGAGATAGAAAGAAGTCAAGTAGACAAATAAATACATGTAACAATTAATACATAAGGACATATATGTCTTGTAATTATAGTACATATTATAACAAAGAAATACATATTAATATTATGCATGTAATTTGTTAGAGAAAATAAATTATAAGATGAGGCAAGAGGTGACAGAAATGCGATTAAGTAGGGTGTCAGGAGAGGTCTCCCTGAGGAAATGACAACTGGACAGACTTGGATGTAGTCGAGGAACGGCTGAGGAAACTCTCCCCCATGCCGGGAAGAGTGGTCCAGGAGAGGAACAGGAAGAACACGGCCTGCAGGTGGGGATGGGAACAGCAAGTTCGAAGAACAACAGGAAGCCAAGCTCGGAACAATCAAGGAATGAAGTTGGAGACACATTATGGACTATGGGAAGGATTTGGGATTTTATTTTAAATATGATGGGAGACTACTGGAACATGTGGAGAAGAGAAAGGAAATACGTGATAAGGTTTGTGTTGAAAATAGTCTCTGTGGTTATTTAGATTGCAAGAGGTCTGGGGAAAAGCTGGGAGACTGATTGTAACAGTCCAGGCAAGAACTAACGGAGGCTTGGATGAGATGATGGTGGTCAAGGTGGACAGAAGTCACAGGAGTCAGAATTTTAAAAAACGATAGAAACTGTAACATTTGCTGGTAGATTGGCTGTAGGATATGAGAAAAGAGAGGTCAAGGATGACCCTGAGTTTCTTAGACTGAGTGAATGAGTAGTATATTCTACTAGGATTGGGAACATTTTGGGGAGCTGGTTTGGGGAGGGGAGCAGAATAGAGGTCGGGTTGGGGTGTGTTAGGACTGAGATCCCTGTTAGACATTCAACTAGCTATTCTATTCTAACGTTGGCTGTTTAGAGGGGAGACTACGATGGAGATTTAAGCTTGGGAATTATCAGTGCATCAGAGGTTTTAAAGCTGGAGGGCTGGATTATATCATTCAGGATATAGATAGATACAAGAATAGATACAGACAGAGAGAGGTCCAAGGACTGAGCCTCAGGCACTCTGATGCTCAGGAGGTGTATGAAGCTGACTATATGGGAGAGAAGACTGAAAAGAAGTAGCCAGTAGAGCAGGAGGAGATGAAGGAGTATCGTTTCCAGGAGGAAGGGCTCCGCTGTGTCAAGTGCTACTGCAACAGCATAAAGAACTGAGACATCATTGCCGGATCTGGCAGCCTACCTAAGGGTATTTTCAGAGGATGGTGAGGGAAAAAGCCAGATTGAACAGAGTTTAAGAGAGGAATTCTTCTTGATGGTGGTGATATTTTTAGTGAGTTGTTAGAGAGGGTTTTTTATTTTTAAATCTATCTTTCTCTAGTTCTAGGGCTTGAAAAGTAGTAGGCTGAGTAATGCCCACCCAAGGAGATCAAACCCGAAGCTCTGAAACTTGTGTTACTTTATTTGGAAAAAGAGTGAATACTATTTTATATGGTAACGTGACTAAATTGGGCTTCTCCAGTAGCTCAGCAGGTTAAGACTCTGCCTGCGATTCAGGAGACACAGGAGATGGAGGTTTGATCTCTGGGTCAGGAAGATCCCCTGGAGAAGAAATGACAACCCGCTCTAGTATTCTTGCCTGGGAAATTCCATGGGAGAGGAGCTTGGTGGGCGACAGTCCATGGAGTCGCAGGGTCAGACACGACTAAACACATGTGACTAAATTAAGTAGCTCATAATAAGGAGATTATCAGGATGATCCAAGTGGGTCTTTGTAAGATGGAAGTTTTAAACTTACAGTGTGGAATTATGGTCTCCATAACTAAGAGGTGATGGATTTCTGTTGTTTTAAGCCATCAAGTTTGTGATAAGTCCCATTTGTCGGTTTACGTAAGGTGGTTTCCCAGTGCTGCTTGCTTTCTGCTCAAAGTCGACTTTGATCAGCGATTCTCAGTCATCTGTCCGATTTGTCTGCACGTGGATCTGGCCTGACTGGAAATGGCAAGCACGCCAGTCTCCCTCTCTACCTCCCCACCGCCAGCTGACAGTGACCACTCTAATCTCTCTGAATGTGCTGACTTTTCAGTGTATTGTGGGGAGGCAGCTGAGGCAGTAGGTGGAGAACAGGGCTAGGAGTCAGAACCCCATATAGCACAGCGGTTAAGAGAACAGGTTCTGCAGTCACCCTGTCAGGATTCAGATACTGGCTCCACCACTCACTTCTGGGGGTCTGTGGACAGTTAATCTCTCTGGTTAAGGTCAGCTATTTACCAATTTGCCTTAACTCTATTCTTTGCTAGCATTAAATGAATGTTCACTGTCACTCAGCTTTATTTCCTTCAGAAAAAAAATAAAGAATTGGACTAGACTAGATGAATGCCTTGGAGAAGGCAATGGCAACCTACTCCAGTACTCTTGCCTGGAAAATCCCACGGATGGAGGAGCCGGTAGGCTGCAGTCCATGGGGTCGATAAGAGTCAGACACGACTGAGTGACTTCACTTTCACTTTTCACTTTTCACTTTTATGCACTGGAGAAGGAAATGGCAACCCACTCCAGTGTTCTTGCCTGGAGAATCCCAGGGACGGAGGAGCCTGGTGGGCTGCCGTCTATGGGGTCTCACAGAGTCGGGCACGACTGAAGCGACTTAGCAGCAGCAGCAGCAGATGAATGCCTAAGTGGCGCTAGTGGTAAAGAACTTGCTTGCCAATGCAGGAGATATAAGAGACTCGGGTTCCATCCCTGGGTCAGGAAGATCCCCTGGAGTAGGTAATAGTAACCCACTCCAGTATTCTTGCCTGGAAACGTCCAGATAGTGGATCCCAGCGGGCTCCAGTCCGTGGGGCCTCAAAGAGTCAGAACAACTGAGCGACTAAGTAGATGACGTGAGATGATTGCTACACCTTTCAAACCCAGGATTCCATAGTTCCAGTAGGAAGCAAGGAAATTTTGCTTCACTTGTTTGGTTCAAACTGTTTCCTCCTTTTCCTTGAAGCTTTTGCTAATCTACATCCCCAAAGACAGACTTCATCCCTCCTCCTGGGCCTTGTACAGTGGTGAACCCATTAAGTAATGGACTAGACCTTGGACTATATAACCAGATCTGTCTAGGTTCTTTCTCTGCCACATGCTTATTACACACACTTGGACAAGTTACTGAGTTCTCTAAGTCTCAGCTTCCTGATCTGTAAACTGGGATTAGTAATTGCACAACCCTCTTCCCAGGTGGCGCTAGTGGTAAAGAACCCACCTGCCAATGCAGGAAACATAAGAGACCTGGGTTCTACATCTGGGTCAGGAAGATCCTCTGGAGGAGGGCATGGCAACCTACTCCAGCATTCTTGCCTGGAGAATCCCATGGACAAAGAAGCCTGACGGACTACAGTCCATAGGGTTGTGGAGAGTCAAGACATGACTGAAGTGACTTAGCATGCTCATATTGTGATGACTTTAATCATCATCAAAACCACAATGAGATCACCTCATACCTATCAGAATGTATATTATTAAAAAGACAAGAAATAACAAGTGCTGGCAAGGATGTGGAGAAAAGGGAACACAATACAACATTATTTAACCATAAAAAAACCTACCATTTGCAACAACATGGATGAAACTTGAGGACATTACGATAAGTGATATAAGTCCAACGAAGACACATGCCACGTGATACCGGTTATGGTGTGGGTGTGGCATTCGTGCTCAGTCATGTCCAACTCTTTGCAATCCCATGGACTGTAGCCTGCCAGGTTCCTCGGCCCATGGAATTCTTCAGGCAAGAATACTGGAGCGGGTTGTCATTTCCTCCTACAGGGAATCTTCTTGACCCAGGGATCAAACATGAGTCTCTTGCATCTTCTGCATTCTCAGGCAGATCCTTTACCACTGAGCCACCTGGGAAGCCTATGGTCAAAGAGAAAAAAACTTCCAATTACAAGAGGACTAAGTTCTGGGGGGTCTAATAC
Source organism: Bos indicus (assembly GCF_029378745.1). NCBI lineage: Eukaryota > Metazoa > Chordata > Mammalia > Artiodactyla > Bovidae > Bos > Bos indicus. Next base: position 34,697,104 of record NC_091774.1, read on the forward strand.
ACAGCATGGTGACTGTAGTTAATAAGACTGTATTGTATACTTGAAAGTTGCTAACAGAATAGATCCTAAAAGTTCTCAACACACACACACACTAGATAACTCTGTTAGATGATGGGTGTGCTAACTAATTTATTGTGGTAATCCTTTTGTAATATATACATATATTGAATCTTTACCTTGTATACCTTAAATTTATGCAATGTTATATGTCAGTTATATCTCAATAGGACTGGGGAAAAGAATTACTGTGATGACTGAGATAATACACATATTGACAAAATGCCTTGCATCTAATAAACATTCAGTGATGTTAATTATTGATTTCTTTTTGTTTATTGATGAATAACTTATATTTGATGAAGTACACAAATCTTTTATAGCTTAGTAAAATTTTACATCTATATATACCTGAGTATACAGCCTTGATCAAGATGCAGAATATTTCTAGTACAACAGATGGCTCATTTTCATCCCCTTCCTCTCAATATTACTCTGCTCCCCCAAATAACCAATATTCTGACTTTCACCCTAATGGATTAGTTTTCCTGTTCTTGAACATCACATAAATGTAATCATATAGTATATGCTCTTTGAGGTTTAGCTTCTTTCAGTCAACATTATATTTAGTGAGATTCATCCTTGTTGCTATAGGTAGCAGTTATTTTATTCTTCTTTGCTGTGTAATATTCCAATTATTGCACATGTTGTACACATATTATGCTATATTTATATTTTGTACTCTTGCTGGATGGGGCTTCCCAGGTGGCACTAGTGGTAAAAAAAAAAAAAAAGTTGCCTGCCAATACAGAAACATAAGAGATGCAAGTTCGATCCCTGCATTGGGAAGATCCTCTGGAGGAGGGCGTGGCAACCCACTCCAATATTCTTGCCTTAGAATCTCATGGACAGAGGAGGCTGGTGGGCTACAGTCCATAGGGTCGCAAAGAGTCGTACATGACTGACTCAACTTAGCACCATGCATTAATGGATATTGAGTTCTGTTTTTTGCTACATAAATAACCTGCTATGAATATGTCTGTGCAACTCTTTGGTGCATGTAAGCACTCACTTCTGTTGGTTTATACCCAGAGGTGGAAGTGCTAGGTCACGGGATGTTTGTCAGTTTAGCTTTAGTGGATGGACCGAGTTCACATTCCCCACAGCAGTGTGTAAGGTTTCCGGATGCTCCACAGACTCTTCATCTTGGTTTTCTAAGTCCTTTTCATTTTGGTCATTCTTACTGGGATATAATAGTATCTCACCGACCTTTTAAAAGTTATTTATTTTTGACTGCTCTGGTCTTTGTTGCTGCAAGCAGGCTTTTGTCTAGCTGTGTTGAGTGCGAGCTCCTCTCTAGTTGTGGTTCTCGGGCTTCTCCTGTCTGAAGCGTGGGCTCTAGTGAGTGTGGGCTTCAATGGTTGGGGCATGTGGCTTAGTTGCCCTGCGGTATGTGGGATCTTCCCGGACCAGGGATCAAACTCATGTCTCCTGCACTGGCAGGCAGATTCTTAACCACTGGACCACCATGGAAGTCCTCATTGACCTTTTAAAGCGCACTTTTGTGATGACTAGTAAGTACTTTTTCATACTTTTTGTATTTGCATCCTTGTTCATCCTTGTTCAGGTCTTATATCCCTCAAAATGTTAGCTATTATTTTTTATCATCATTATTGTGCTTTTTCATTATCTGCATATCTAACTACTCTCCCAATATATTATAAACTTTTTGATATCAAGGTCTATGTGTTATTCACTATGAATTCTTTGTGCCTAGCAAAGTCCTCTCACTGGACATTTGCTGATTAAATTAATAAATGGCCATGACTCAACCTACCATGGGCTTCCCTTGCAGCTCAGCTGTTAAAGAATCCACCTGCAATGCCAGAGACCTGGGTTCGATCCCTGGGTTGGAAAGATCCCGTGGAGAAGGGAACGGCTACCCACTCCAGTATTATGGCCGGTAGAATTCCATGGACTGTATAGTCCATGGAGTCGCAAAGAGTCAGACACTTTGCACTTTCACTTTCAATCTATCATGATAAAATATCACCATCTGGTGTCACTAGAGTTAATTACAAGTTGAGGATGCAAAGTCTGTGGGCTAGATGGATTCATTAGGCTTCCTATTTGAGCTTTCTGGAGAAGGCAATGGCACCCCACTCCAGTAGTCTTGCCTGGAAAATCCATGGACAGAGGAGCCTGGTAGGCTGCAGTCCATGGGGTCGCTAAGAAGAACTACTTCACTTTCACTTTTCTCTTTCATGCGTTGGAGAAGGAAATGGCAACCTGCTCCAGTATTCTTGCCTGGAGAATCCCAGGGATGGCGGAGCCTGGTGGGCTGCCGTCTATGGGGTCGAACAGAGTCGGACACGACTGAAGTGACTTAACATTAACATTTGAGCTTTCCCTTGTGTGTGTTTGGTCAGTCATGTCCGACTCTTTGTGACCTCCTGGACTATATATCACGCCAGACTCTTCTGTCTATAGAATTTTCCAGGCAAGAACACTGGAGTGGGTTGCTGTTTCCTACTCCAGGGAATCTTCCCCACCTAGGGATTGAACCCGAGTCTCTTACATCTCCTGTATTGGCAGGTGGATTCTTTACCACTGCACCACCTGGAGCTTTCTCTTACATAGAATTTTTTTGGATGACCTTTTACATTGCCTCTGCATATTTGATTTAAAATTTTTTTTCTGGAACTTCCCTGGCAGTCCAGTGGTGTATACTCCACTCTCCCACTGCAAGGGGTATGGGTTTGATCCTTGGTCAGGGAACTAAGATTCCACATGCCATGTGGCTCAGCCAATGAATAAATAAAAAAATAATATAATATAATAATTAATTAATATTTTCTGCATTTAATTTCTTCAAGGCTATTCAGATCTTGAAGGCCTTTTTCACTTTTTCAGTGATTACATTTTTAAAAGCTGAGTTGCATATCCATAAACAAGTCAATCAGAGAAGGCAATGGCACCCCACTCCAGTACTCTTGCCTGGAAAATCCCATGGGCAGAGGAGCCTGGTAGGCCGAAGTCCATGGGGTCACTAAGAGTCAGACATGACTGAGCGACTTCCCTTTCACTTTTCACTTTCATGCATTGGAGAAGGAAATGGCAACCCACTCCAGTGTTCTTGCCTGGAGAATCCCAGGGACGGGGGAGCCTGTAGGCTGCCGTCTATGGGGTCACACAGAGTCGGACATGACTGAAGTGACTTAGCAGCAGCAAACAAGTCAATCAGTTCTTACCATATTCTAGCCCTGTGACAGGTGCTAGCATATACCCAAAGTATATTCAAGAGACGAGGAGTTCATAGGCATAAAATGGAGATATTAAAAATCAGAGTGAAGTATTGTTAATAAATGTTTAAAAAACAGGTATTCATTCATTATTAACAGATATTTACTGAGCACTTACTATGTGCTCGGCACTGTTATAAGTACTGAGAACTCAAGGTGTGCGCTCCAAAACCTGACTGCTCTAAGAAAACCTATAGTGAAAATATATTTTTCAAGGATTTGGGTTTAGATATGTTTTCCCTTGAATGTAAATGCCTGCAGAGAGTGGGCCACGTGAGGCCTCCAGCCTTTATTAGGGTTCCAACATAGAACATCTTTTAACCTAAAATGGTCCTAGATAAAAACACTTTTCCAAAAAGCCTACTGAGGTGGAGGGCAGGTGTTCTCAATTCTGGTACTCCTCAATCACCCACTGCCAAGAAGAGTGGTTGCAATGAACTGTCAGGCTTATAAACGTGGTGGTGTCCCTGGGCCCTCAGACACGGCCACACTGTTGGACAGCTTAGGCCTGGGGGTGACCTCCTTCTGAGAAAGGCCAGTGGGGGTGTCTTAGACTAGCTCCATTCTAAGCACATGGGATGCATATTCTCTCATACCTTTCTTATAGTACTTCTTTTTTAAAAATAATTTTCTTATTTATTTTTGGCTGTGCTGGGTCTTCGTTGCTGCTTGGCTTTTCTCTAGTTGCAGCAAGAGCGGGCTACCTGTGGTGTGTGGGCTTCTCGCTGCAGTACTTTCTCTTGCTGTGGAGCATGGGCTCTAGGGTGCACCGGCTTTAGCAGTTGTGGCTTCTGGGCTCTAGAGCACAGATTCAGTAGTTGTGGCGCTGGACTCAGTTGCTCCGTGGCACATGGGATCCTCCCAAACAGGGATTGAACCCATGTCTGTTGCATTGGCAGGTGAATTCTTTACCACTGAGCCACCAGGGAAGCACTCTCCTGGTACTTCCACTGAGCCACCAGGGAAGCACTCTCCTGGTACTTCTTGTGAGCAGATATTTTCCATAATTTCTTCACTTTGGACTGTCTAGAGGTGAGATTCAGATGTGGGCTTTGGGATGAAGGTACAACATGAGGTTCAGCCACATTAACTTGAGTTTTGTGATGGTGTTTGGAGCCAAGTCCTCAATTAACTGTCTTACTTTCTTCTCTGCTTCTGTCTCTCTTCAGGAACTTGCGGTATGCAGTAACTGGTCAAAGGAAATATTCTTGGTCCTCTTCCCCAAATAAGATCTTCATGAAACTGGTGTGTCCGAGACTATGTTTCCATCTTTTTATCCTCGATTATACTAGTTCCTGTATAGTTGTTGTTTAGTTTCTAAGTCATGTCTGACTCTTTGGGACCCCATGGGCTGTAGCCGACCAGGCTCCTCTATCCATGGGATTTCCCAGGCAAGAATACTGGAGTGGATTGCCATTTCCTTCTCAGAGGGATCTTACTGAGCCAGGGATAGAACTCAGGTCTCCTGCATTAGCAGGCAGGTTCTTTACCTCTGAGCCACCAGGGAAGCCCTCCCATATAGCGGGTATGACTAAATCAGTCAGCTTTCACACATTCTCCTACACTTTTTCAGATACGACAGTACTAGTCAGTAACCACTTATTGACTTCCTACTATGTATCAGGAATTATGCTGTTGAGCAAATGAAACCAAGAGAAAAGTTACTTAGCAGATGATGATACACAGTTCAATGATGAAAGAGCCGTGTAAGAAGTTTATGAAGGGAATAGAAGTGCAAACTTCTGGTAGGGTGTGAACCACGAGTTTTCAAAATAGAAAGGAACCAGCAGGTGAGTGGGCCATGGACAGAATTGGGAATGGACAGAGGAGTTGAATGAGAGTAGGGCTTGCATCCTAGGGCATTCGTATTCCACCCTGAACATGCTGGGGAGCTGCTGAGCAAATTTTATGCTGATTTAATATTTTGAATGTTTTCCAGCAATCATGTAGAAGACGAGTTATGGAGGGGAAACAGTGGAAGCAATTAAGTCTGTTAGAATGCCATAGTAATGCACATGATGAGGCCTGCCTGCACCACTGCAGTGGGGATGGGGGCAAGAGGACAGGAGAGGAAGGCACAGATGTGGGTCACTAAGGATAACTGAGGATCAGCATTACTGATGGGACACAGAGAGGAGGCAAGATGAAAGAACCTGAGACGAATCACAGGTTTCTGAGTTAGGTGGATGGTGGCTGGTCAAGTTCAGGCAGAAGAATAGATTTGGAGGGCTTCCCTGGTGGTCTAGTGGTTAAGAATCTGCCTTGCAATGCAGGGGACACTGGTTCAATTCCTGGTCCAGGAAGATCCCACTGCTGCAGCACCACTAAGCCTGTTGAAGCCCGCAGCACCCTAGAGCCTGTGTTCTGCAACAAGACAATCTGCTGCAATGAGAAGCCCATGCACAGCAATGAAAAGTAGCCTCCGCTCGCCGCAGATTTGGGGATGCTGGCTTTAGTGAGGACACAATGCCCTACATTAGCTTATCATTTCTGAGAGCTCATGGGTTTCTGGTGTAATAAGAAAAAAGGCCCATGGCATCACGTTGAGTGGATCATGGTAGGCACCACAATCACAGTCACTGTGACAGTGCTCAGGCCAAAGTGCCAGAGGAGAAGAGACTGCTTCCCAGCCTGATTTCTTATGAGGGTTCCAGGTGCAAAGAAGTAGTGGCTCAAAAGCAGCCCAGATTTTGCACATCCACCTCTTGAAATTTGGGGGGGGAGCGGAATTGAAATTTTGAAGGCAGTGGGGAGATTTAAAAAGTCTGGGATCCCAGACATTTCCCTATTTCTTTCCACCTAACCTCTAGCTTTGCACATCTGGAGTCCCTGTGAAGGGAACGAACCTCCAGAAGGAAGAGTCGGCCTCTAGTGGTAATTCCTTAAACTGCAGAGTAACTTGCTCTCGGAGATTTAGATTGATTTGCAAGGCCCTGGGCAGCTCAGAGTTTGGACTTTGGTCCAAACTGACGGTGTCACACATAGCACTCACTACCCTCAGGTTCCTTCTTCTGTTTAGACAGTCTTTTAGACTCTCCCTGTATATTTGTGTGACTTGGTCCACGGGATCTTTTATTAAGTCTTTCTTCAAGTGTTACCTTCTCTGTGGATCCTTCCTCCATGGCTTTCTCCCCTATCCCTGGAACTCTCCCTCTACCTTCCCTGATTAATGTTTCTTCTTGGCATTTGTCATCTGTTAGTACGCTCCATAAATTAGTACTTTATTTTGTTTACTATTAGTCTTTCTTCACCATAACATAAATTCCATGAAGGTAGGGATGTTTGGCTTTTTCTTTAACTGCCATTCCCTAATCTAGAATGGCATCTGCTACATGATAAATATGTACTTTTAAAATACTTTCTGGGGACTCCCCTGGCAGTCCAGTGGTTAAGAAACCGCGATGCCACTACAGGGTGCGCAGTTTCGATCTCTGGTTGGGGAACTAAGATCCTGAGAGCTACATAACATGGACAAAATTAAAAAATAAATAAATAAAACTTTGTATGAAAGAAAGGGTAAGGAAACTCATCATGAAGCTCAGAACTACATGTTCTGAACGTTTAGATTATATTTTCTCTAAACATGTCCAGCTTCAACAGTTTATGGTTCACTGACTGTGTGGCCTTCTAATGAGTGGGCCCCCCTGGTAAACTCTAGGCAGCTTTTCATTGAGAATATTCATCACAAGAATTTTGTTGGTCAGTTTAGTTACAGAACTTTCTACAAGTAGCAATTATGTACAATTACTTCCCTGTTCATGTAATAGTCTTCTCCATCATGAGAATAACTGAGTGAGCTGGTTTTTGTTTTGTTTTTGTTAAATTTAGATAGAATGGAAGAAGACTGCAGATAGCTGTTCTTTTCAATAGTTTTTTCCTGACCCCAGGCAATGGCTACTCTTCCACTATGTCCTCAGAAGATCAAAGCCTGGTTGAAAAGTCTAAACCCTCAGTCCATTCTTAAAATCAATCAGTCAATCAATAGAGGGACTTCCCTGGTGGTCCAGTGGCTAAGATTACACTCTCCTAATGCAGGTTCAATCCCTGGTCAGGGAACTAGATTCTGCATGCCACAATGAAAATTGAAGATCCCACATACTGCCATTAAGACCAGGTGCAGCCAAAAAAAAAAAGACTTTCAGGATATTGAAATAAAAAATTAATAGATATCTAAGGGAAAGTGAGGGTTGCATCAGTTTAATGCAATCCATTCTGACAAAATGAGTTGAGTTTAGGTTTGAAGCTATAGGGGCCTCAAATGATTGGAGAAGGTTTAAGAAAAACTATCAAGCTCTGTCCAATCATCTTAAAGCTTGCAGCTCATGTAAGCTCAACAATCTGAGCTACACTGTCATTCAACTCACTCTGATAATATACTGATAGATCTTCAAATCTCAGAAGTTCTTCTAGCTGTTGTTAACCAGCTCACTCTCTCAGTTCCCAAACTCAAACTTTCCTGCCCTTTCTGGGCCTATTTCTCTGCCTTCCCATCCGTCCTGCCAGTTTATAGCAGAACTTGCCACAGGAGAAAATGGAAACCATTTGGCAATGGATTCCCTTCACTTTACTTTCCCATGTCTATAAGCTGATCAGATTTTGTACTCACCTGAACATGTTTTACTCTTTGTCACAGAATACTTTTCCCATCCACTGTCCTTTCGATCCCATGCTCTTAAAGATTTGCTTCTCCAACTATCCTTTTTTTTTAAAAAAAAAATTTGTTTAAACCACTCAGTTTGTGGTATTTTAATATTTATCTATTTGGCTGTGCGAGTCTTAGTTGCAACATGTGGGATCTAGTTCAACATGTGTGAAGCCAGGCCCCCTGCTTTGGGAGCAGTCTTAGCCACTGGACCACCAGAGAGGTCCTTATCCCTCTTTTTGTGGTTTTAATGTCTCAGTCTCCCTTTGCTCCTTCTCCTCAGTGTCTACAACTTGATAATATGTATAAATACACCTTCAAACACGGAGTCTAGAAATTAGCAGGTGGTTAATAAATGTTACTTTAACTTCTCTAATGCTTCAAGTCTCCCTTATCCTGAGAAATGCTGACATCCTTTCTTGACACTCAATGTCGCCAAACTGCCACACTCTTTTTCTTTCCTTTTCAAGCTTCTTATAGCATCCTGTATTTCCTTTCTTCACTCCTACCTGCTTATCCAATTTTCACCACACATTTCATAATCAATCAAATGCATTTAGTCTTCATCAGCTTGACTTCTTGATGGCATTTGTCAACACTGAGCACTTTCTAACATTTTCTCCTCTTTGGGGTGTTTTTTTTTTTTTTTTCCTGAGCCCACTCTTTAACTCTTCTTCTTCACTTTTCCTTGTTGGATAATCTGCCTCCAATTCTTCCTTAAATGTTGAAAAGCCCAGATTTCTGTCGTTAGCAAATTTTTCTTTTTCCATGCAGTGGAGAAGAGGCTGAATATTCCTCGGTTATTCCTAAATTAATGGCCAAATGCTATTATCATTTTAATTTCTTAACTTTGTTAGCAAATCATTTCCAACAATCTAGTAATTTTCTAAGTTGTCAATTAATTTAGACTAGGTAGCTGAGATGGTAAAGAATCTGCCTGCAATGCAGGAGAACCAGGTTTGATCCCTGGGTTGGGAAGATCTGCTGGAGAAAGGAATGGCAACCCATTCCAGCATTCTTGCCTGGAGAATCCCACGGATAGAGGAGCCTGGTGGGCTACAGTTCATGGGGTCGCAAAGAGTCAGACACAGCTGAGCAACTAAGCCAGAGCACGAGGGACTTCCTTGGCAGTCCAGTGGTTAGGACTCTGTGCTTCTGCTGCAAGGGACATGGGTTTGATCCCTGGTCAGGGACCTAAGATCCTGCATGTCCCATGGCATAGCCATAAATAAATAAATAAGGCTACATAAGGCTACTTTATATTTTCCTTCAAATAATCTTCAAAATCTTGCCTCTTCTTCCTCACAAACTTTTATTTAGTAAGGTGTTCGAGAATGCCAGGATTCAACTATTTCCAGAATCTTGAAGGACCCCTCAGGAATGGCAGGGCACCCTGGCCTCCAGCATCCCATTTTCAGCTGTACTGCCTGCTGCTCCTTCCAGGCTCTGGTACTGGCCCTGCTGCTATCAACTGTGGACCATGGTTCAGCTCATGTTCAGATTTAGGAGACAGTGTGTCCTTCTAGGAACCCTCAGAAAATAGTCATTTAAGGTGACCAGAGATGTAGTGTCAGCGTATGAAACTTTGCAGTGGGATCAGTGATAAAAACGCTCCTTGATTTTCCAATACCCTGGAACATATCTCAATCTTTTCTTTATGTGTAATTCTTTAGACAAGATTTTCACCTACTGCAGTAATGCAGACAAGTCAGCAAATTAAAAATCAACTTGCTTTTACCTCCAGAATTTTATCAACTTCCATAAATGTTATATAATCTAGGAGACATCACTTTTTTGGTGTTATGGCAATTCATCCAGACAAAGTGCAGGTAGATGTTAGATCAATGGCTCAGAAAAGCCTGCATAGCAGGACAGTCTCCTTTGCAAAGTCCAGACTCAGATCTTACCACGATTCCACCTATAGCTGTGCTAACCATGCCAAGGCTTCTCTATCCTCATAGATAACTATCCTGTCCTCCCAGATCTCTCTGTGTGAATGATCTTCAGAAGTCTTGGGAACATGAAGTCCTGAAGACTGGTATGGGTGGAAAGCCCTAGAAACCAGGGATCTTGGCTGTCAGTGCTCCTTTTTAGAAATTTCATATGTACATGCTTCTAGGAGGACAACGGTCAACCGGAGTTAAAGCCAGTCAGCTGGAACACCATCACTGACCAGAACGAGAATCCCCTTTGCTGAGCTCTTGAGCTTGAGGCTCTGTCATCTCACTACCCATGCTCTCCGGGTGAACACTGGCACACAAGAGCTCAATAAACAGAGCAGAAGAAACCAGGCACAGAAGACAGTCTCCCTTTTCATGCTTTAATCCCATACCCTGTGCTCCATGGACGGAGGGAATGGTCTCCCCAGTCCTGGCCATGCTCAGTCAGAGCAGATGAGGTTCATAACTATTCAGCCTCAGCTCCACAGAACCTCTACCAGACAACAGAGACCCCTGGGCCATGAGATCCTATGCTTTAGTTCTTACATGAAAATGAAATCATGTAAGAAAAAGCCAACAATGCAGACATGAAAGCCATTTACTCCTGGTAAATTCTTCAGGGTCCCAGGTCTCCCTAATGTCAGAGGGTGAGGGAGGGAGGATGAGGGTGGGGAGTCAGAATAGTCTGGATGGCCTTGGTCAGCAGCAACAGCTCTTTCTTAATTTTCCCGTAATTTGAGCTTAGATCTTCTCCAGTTTCCTTCATGTAAATAAAGTGAGCCCGTCCACCATGATTCTACAATCGTTAAGAGTGCCTCTGTCAGCTGATACCATTTCAAAAATCCCCTCACAAACCCATGTGATGAGGATAGGGTGGGTGGGCTTGTATATACGTGGAAATGTAAATGATTTCACCATGATTTTAATCAGGCTTTACTGAATCCCTCAGCACCCAAATGCTACATCCCACTTGTGGCAGAATAAGTGCCAGGGACAAAACCAGGAAACTGGGAGGCCCAGGCACAAGCCTTCTCACAGGAGAAACCCACGAGGAAAGAGGCTGCTGCCTGGGCCCCCCTTTCAGGCAGTGTCTAGCACCTGGTGTCATTTTAACCTTGGAGAGGAGAGCAGCCTGACGAGGTCTACATGAAGCCACCTTCATGTTTCTGCCCATCAAATGCTACTCACACCTCTCCCCAGAGTCAAAGGAAAGTGCATGGTGAGGAAGTGAACCAGTGAGAGGTTTTTACAGGTAATCTATGGGGTCAGGCGCGGTTCTCCTGCCCTGACTTCAGGGCTGTGTGCTTTAATGTTAGAGCCCAGGGAGGACGGCATCGTAAAGGCTGGTCCCTCACCAACCCTGAGGATTGGTCCTGGGCCACTTCAAAGCTGAGACTGTTGTCTTCAGGATGGGGGCAAGTATAATAAGCCCAACCTCTTGTGTCTTCACTCCCCCTGCTTCACACCTGCCCGGTGGAGGCGGGAGCATTTTAGCCAAGGAGAGGCCTCATTTCAGGCAAACTTTGGGAAGAACATCTCCTCACGGTGTGGAGGAAGGCTGAGAGGTCCTGCCAGGAGCTAATTTAGCTGCGGGAAGGTGTCATCAGACTTGGGCAGGTCAGGCAGATGCCCTAGACGAGGTCGCCTCTAGCCGACAAGAGGGCCTCTCCCAGTCTGTCCCCAGGAGAGGGCTGAAGGCAGGTGTCCCTGCGTGCGGCCCTGGCTAGGAGGCCTTTTGTGAATGGGTCCTCTGGTGCCTGATTAAGTGGTAGCCTCTGCTGAAGCTCTTTCCGCATGTGGGGCACGTGAACGGCTTTTCGCCTGTGTGTGTCCGCTGGTGCCTGATGAGGTGGTCCCTCCGGCTGAAGCTCTTCCCACACTCGCTGCAGCGGCAGGGCCTCACCGAGGCGTGTCCCCGCAGGTGCTTGGCGAAGGCGGCGCTGTGGCTGAAGCAGCGCCCGCACTCGCTGCACAGGTACAGCTCCTCGGCCGCGTGTGTCTTCCGGTGGGCCAGGTACCTCCTGTGGTCGCTGAAGTCCTCGCCACATTCCCCGCACAGGTAGGGCTTGCCTCCGAGGTGGATTCTTTGGTGGGTGGTGAGCACGGATTTCTGGCTGAAGCTTTTGCCACAGATGGTACAGAAGAAGGGCTTCTCGCCCGTGTGCGTCCTCTGGTGCCTGACGAGGTCGGAAGTCCAGCGGAAGTGCTTCCCGCAGTCCTCACACCTATAGGGCTTCTCCACGGGTGGGGTTCTCTCCGCCTGGACCAGAGGGGCGGCTTCACCCAGACTCCTCCGGTTTAGCGGGTATTTGTGAGGAGCGTTGGTCCTGTGTACCTTTTGGTGCCTGGCGAGATGGGAGCTCCGTGTGTAGCTCTTCCCACACTCCATGCATTTATAGGGCTTCTCTCCCGTGTGAGTTCTCAGGTGTCGAATGAGGTGGGAGTTACAAGTGAAACTCTTTCCACACACAGGACAGTTATGATGTCTCCCTAACAGCAGGTGGACGGGCATGGTTTCCTGAAGGTTCATTGAACTACTGACTTGAGACATCTTTGTGCCTAATCTTCTTTCATTAAGTCTACCGGGATCATCCTCAAAGACTATTTCCCAGTCTGGAGTTTGGTGAATTTCTGTATCTCCTGACACAGACCTGTGTGGATCCTCCAAACTCAGATCTTCTTGCCCAGGACACTCTTCTTCGTCGTCACTCCCGTCTCCTGTAGAAACAGAGAGGAGAAAGGAGGCGATTACAGATGTAGAAGGTGTGCCTTCTGCACAGTGGAGAGAGTTTTACATTGTTCTGAGAGGGCAAGACCGTATAGAGAGAATATCATGTTTCTCAACTGCAGAGGCTGGAAAAAAAGAAGTAACTGGTCAACTGAGTGCCTGTTGTATGCTGAGAACTTTCTTACATGTTATCTCATGCTGGCAACAGCCTTCATGTGGACAAACATTATCATCCTCCTTTCACAAATGTGGAGGGACTTCCCTGGTGGTCTAGTGGTTAAGAACCCACCTTTAAATGCAGGGGATGTGGGTTCAGTCCTTGGTTAGGAAACTAAGATCCCACATGAAGTGAGGCGACTAAAACTGTGCATCACAACTAGAGAAGTCTGTGTGCAGAACGAATGTGGAGACTAGGGATCAAGAGTTTGTGTAAAGGCTTAAAAAATGGTATAGCTGCAATTCCAAAAGTTTCCTTTTTTTCCTGTCACCATTTTGTATTACAGAGCCCTGAAACCAATGACAGGTGTGAAGAGGGGAGAAAAGAGAGAATGTTTGGCTTCAGAGGGAGACAGTGGTGTTGGCTGAGCCGTTACAAGAACCAGAGAGGGGCTCTCCAGAGGGCGAGGGAAACACTGACCAGAGGAACTGCCAGCCAGGGGGTGAGGGTGGGGCAGATCCCCTATCACTCCTCACCTGTATAGGTAAAACTCAGAATTTCTGGCTCTTCAGGCTCCTGAGGCTCTGGGACGTCTGGGACCAGAGGCTCTTCTTCTCTGACATGGGAGATCTCGTCCAGTCTGGGGATTGGAAAGGCTGCTCAAGAGAGGGAAACAGGACATCACGATTGGCTCAACAGTCCCCTGTGTCAAGAGCAGATCTTTTCTGTTCGGTAGACTGAAGAAAAATCCCATAGGCAGGCCATTCAAACCTTCCGTCTCTTTGGCTTGAGCCCGATGGGAACTGTATCTCTTGCCTTTCACCGGTAACTCAGTAATCACAAAACTGGCAGTGTTACCCTCTTTTCCTATATTCAAGTAAGTAGAATACTCCAAACTTTTATTGCTTGCTTCAAAACTGATATGCTTACCTATGTGCACTAAACTAAAACTCACATTAAAACTATAATATTATAGCTCTATTTTCTTGTTCGAGTTTCCAACTACTTTCTAGGCATTTTCTCTTCCCTTTAATTTTGAAAGCTATCATCTTCTTCAGCTGTCCTTTCATGTCACCGGTAGGGTCAGTGTAAGAGAAGTGTAGTATGTGCAACGAAAGTCTAAGACACCCTCAGTTTCCAACAAGAGGAAGATCTTTGTGCTCAGGACACTCTAGAAACACTTGAAATTCCTTACACAGGGAGACCACGATTCCACAGTCGTCTTCCAAGACGTATTCCCCATAGAACTCTTTCTGGGTTGGATCCAGATCGCTCCACTGGTCCTGGGAGAAGCATACGGCCACATCCTTGAAAGCGACCAAGCCCTGAAACAACACAAGGATTCCATTACAATGTGATGCTTCATGGAGCCTCATATCTAATTCCTGGAAGGAAGGTCTTTGATACAGGCACAGTCCATCCAAGAGACAGAGAAACTCAGATGGGACACCTGGTTCCTTTCAGGACACCTGTGTTTCATTTTCTGTTGCTGCTTCCCAAGTTTCTGCTCTTGCAACTGACCCTCTTCCTGTTCCCTCCAATCCAATCACTTTCCCTCAGCACCAGACTACACTGTTCTTCCCAAGGATATTATTTACAATATGAGAAAGGTCTTGGAAGTCATCATTCTAATGGAATCTGTATCTCTGCAAAAATTCATCTTTTCTAGGAAGTTCTTCCTAACTGCCCTTACCCAATCATGAACCACTTATACAGTCTACCTAGCATCAACAGGACTTCCCTCTTCAGCTCTACAATCTAAAAACAAGGATGAGCTCTATTCCTTTATTCTCCAGCCACTCAGCTTAGTTTCAGGGCTCCTGACCTGGTGAGCTCTTCTTGAATGCCATGGCCTGACTGAAAGAGAAGAGAACAGCAACCAAAATCAGAAACTGATTTTGCAGGCCAGTCACCCTTACAAATGACTATCAAGTTTATTTCTTAAAATCAAAAACAAATCCTCCTTTGACAACTTCAAAGTTGTACCAGAGTTTTCCCAAAACAACCCCATTTTGTTAGTCCCTCAGGTCAGTGGCAAATCAAGAAGCTCTGGAGCCTGCAGATCCAACTGAGATGTTCTCCGTGAGATGCAGCTCCTCCCCTTCCAGACATGCGCGGAACTCAGAGCTTAACCTGGCAATGGACAGTGGAAGCCTGTGTCCTGTCTGATCTGTTCAGCGTACAGTTAATGCTCAATGGTTCCTCGAGTTCCCTGCGATGCAGACGGAAATGAGGGCGCACCTGTGATAGAGCAGTGAGAAGGGCGACCATCTCGGAGTTTCCAGAGTTCCTCTCTTCAGGAAGGGCTGGGTTCTGGAGCACTGGAACCTCTAAGAAGACAGAAAGGGGAGATCAGTCACGTGCAAGGCAGCCCTATAACCAGCAAAGAGCTGAGCATTCCCCATGGTCTCTGGTGGGAAGGGTGGGGTCGAGACACTGGCCTAAGGGCAGTCTGAGTCACCCCAAAGCTGCTACCTATAACGTTATGGGAATGCCAGGGGAATAACCAAGAGTTCTGCTGGCCACAGTGGCCCTGCTCTCGCAAGACTATGGCTAGTACTGCCTCCTTTCAACACCCTGCATCCTGTGGCTTCCTCCACTCATGCTCTACCAGCCTCCCCATCTGAGAGCAACACCCCCACCCCTCACTCAGCCATGACCCCCGCTTCCTGTGGGCTTCCCACCGCTCTCCTGCAGGGGCTGGAGCTCCGACTCCTGGCACAGGGTCTGCTCTTCTGACGCCCCCAGATCTGGGCTCTGTGTGGTCTCCTCACGGAGCTCCTCGGGGGTCAAGGTCTGTGCAGGGTCCTGCAGCTCACTAGGTGACCCGGGCTCTGCTCCTGGAGGCACTGTCTCCTCGGACAGGACTTCCTGGCCGTGAACATGGACAGTCACCTGGGAACAATTCCAACTTCCAGTCACCGCTGAGTCAGGATAAAGTCCTGGGTGTCACAGAGCTCACATCAGAAGAAGCTGCCATCAGAAAACTCCCAGGGGGGCCCAGGTAAAGGGGGGAAGTCCAGTCCCCCTGGTGTGTGCGAGGGGAAGCTCAGGTTACTGTCGCCAGAACAACGGGCGGGGGCGGGGAGGGGGGCGCGGGACATTCAGATACAGCCCTGTTTTCTTTTTTCCCTCAACCCTGCCCATCACTGGGGCTCTGAGGTGCCATCCTTCCCATCACCCTCTGCTGTCTTAGGAGGGGCTTCTCTGACTGAGGGGCTGAGAACCTCTGAGGAAGTCAAAGAATTCTCTACCCCCACCCCCACCCCCACCAGGAAAATGAGGTTCAATACCGAAAGGGAAAAGGAAAGCGGTATCACCCTTGGTGATGAAGCCGCAAAGATGGCCTCCCCAGGCAGGTGTTTCAAGAACCAGGAAGTCACACACACACACACACACAAACACACACTCCACTGTCCCATGGGGCATATGGATCTAGGTGCAACCCAAGGGCAGAGTCAGTTAAGTTTACGAGGTGATTTCTGTGAGCCCTAGCCATCCTTCCAGCCGGTAGACCCCCTCCGCATCACACAGATCAGGACTCCCCCTCCTCACCCACCGCCTTGGTCTCCTGGGCTGTTTCTGCAAACCCTCCACCAGGGTCACGGCCTCCTCGCCGCTCTCGGGCCGCTGGCCCCGCACCCAGCTCTGCAGCTCTCCAGGCAGGACAGTGAGGAACTGCTCGAGCACCAGCAGCTCCAGGATCTGCTCCTTCGTCCTGCGCTCTGGCCTCAGCCACTGACGACACAGTTCTCGGAGTCGGATGAGGGCTTCCCGCGGGCTGGCTGCTTCCTGGTAGCGGAAGCGCCGGAAGTTCTGGTGTGACGTCTCAAGCACAGGGTCATCCCTCTGTGAGACAGACTCCGGCCGACAGGGGAAGTCATCTTCCAGTTTCACCATGAGAATTCCCTCTTCTTCCCAAAGATCCTGGTCCTCCGGCTCCAAGGCAGTAGCCATTGTCTGGCTCTGAGGTGGCCTCAAACCATCGAGAGCTCACAACGTTCCCCCTCTATCAGCCTAGGCGCCTCCAGGAGTTTCCTCCCAAGGAACCTGGGGTAGAGAAGTGAAGACAGACAACAGGCTAAGCATGAAGGTAAGCACAGGAGTCACAGTTCTGAGCTCAGTCTTAATCCTGTACACATAACAGTCCCGAACTCAAGTTCCCTTTCCCCTAATCTCTGTAACATCCTCTGTACCTAGACCTAGTTGGAATAGGGTAATCCATGCCTGAAGGTATGTTCTCCCATTCCTTTTCCTAGGCAAGGATCACACCTCATACAAAAACAGAAAAAATACTGCATTTCTATTTCATAAAATCTGTTAACCTTAAAGGAAAACGGTAGGAGAAAGGACACTTAAAACTGCCTGCTAAAAATGTGGTATTGATTACCACCTGTTTTACAAACACACACACATGCTGACATATACATGGGGATATATGTTCCAAGAAGCGACACATCAATAGGCCTGAAGTAGAGAAGACTTAATGGAGGTTCAGTGAACTGAATCACACTCTGTTGGCAATTTCTTCTGTAAAGTGGGGACTCTCAGAGATTTGAGGGGAGGACTGTATGAGGGAACAGTGAGGAAAGCCACAGAAACAGTGGCTGGCACACAGGCACCCCCTGAAGCAACCTTCCTCTTAAGATGTCTTTAACTGGGAGAACTACAGACCCTCAAACCTGAATGCTGAAAACTAAATTCATGATTCTAACTCCCAAATCCACCCCTCTTCCTGGTATCCTCTGTTGGTTGAGATCATCACTTTGTTAAGTAAACACTCAACTTTATAATCTTTGGATTCAATGTTGATTCTTCCCTGTTGCTTATAGCTCATTAAACCAGTTCTGCCTCTTAAGCCTCTAAGTCTGTTTCCTCCTGCTTGGGCCCTCACCTCTTGCCTGGACTATTGCCACGACTTCCTTATTGGGAGTTCTGTAGCTCTCAGCTATGAGCAGAGTGCAACACATTCACCAGTTGAGCTTTTGCAGAACACAGAATCACACATCATTCTTCTGGACACTCTGATTCAAGTCAGTCAAGACAACTGTATCTCTAAGAAATGCTACATATGGTTCTGATGTGCACCCTAGTTGAGAAACACCTAAGGCATCTATGATTAAGATTAAGAGTCCTGGAGTCAGACAGCTAGACTGTCAGGGTTTGAATCCTCACTCTACTGTTTATGAGGTGTGGGGCCCATGGTCAACTTTTATCCTCCTTCTGCCTGTTTTCCCATTTCCAGAATGGAGGTAAGGATGGAATCCATCTAACAGGGTTACTATGAGGAGTATCTGTGAAGTGCTTAGAAGAGCGATGGTGCCCCAATGTTAACTATTATCTTTCTGAATTATAGTTACAACGGCATCACCCAACATTTTAAAATAGTAACTTTGTAAGTAAGATCAGTTCCAAAATCCTTAGCATGGCACATGAAGCCCTTCACAACCAGCCTCTGTTTATGGTTCAGGGCTCGTATCCTCCCCTTTTCTCTGTGGCACCTGCTATAATGAATGCATTGCTCACCTCCCTACAGTAGGCTGTCTTTACAGACCTCCAAGTCCCTAAGAGTCTGTTCCTTATGTATGGAAAACTCCCACCCCTGATGCTGCACGTGTTCTCTTATTTCTTCTTCATTTCCGGGATTTACAGTTCAGGTCTTAATCAGTTTTCTGGATTACTGCAGCTGCCTCTACACATGAGCTACCTGTCTCCAGGTTCATTACCTTTAAGTTACCATTCATCGTTATCACCAGAGTGAGTGCTCTTCACAAATCTGGTCCTGTCCCTTCCTTATTTAAGATACTCAATCACTCCTCTCTTGTCTTGTAACTGAAATACGAACTTCTAAGGATTATGTATTAGGTTGACCTTCATCTTGTTACTCCTTTGCCTTCCTCTCCTTTCAAACACACACACACACACACACACAGAGTGCATGTGAAGCACACAAAAGCTCTATGCTCTTTGTCCTTTCCACATGCAGTTCCTTCAGAATCTTGGCCCTTCATTAGGTTAAACTTGTCTTTCAAGACATAGATAAGGCTTCATGTTTTCTGAGATGCTTTCTTTGAACCCATTCCCTGGCCCTTAAGCATGGTTAGGAATCACTGCTTCCCTAGCTATCTGAGCACATCTGTATCTCAAATCTGCCATATCACCCAGCCATCGTGTATCTTTCCTGTGAAACTTCTTGAAGTAGGGAGCTATGCTGTAGTCAATCTCCAATACCCATAAGAAATGGCACAATAAATACATCTAGATGAGTAAGTCTCCACTTTGAAGTTTCCTTCCTACATTAACAGGATTAAAGTCTTTCCCACTGTAAGTTTCTATTCTCTTTTATTCACCAAATCTCGTTAAATCTATGTTCTAAATCAAATTCATCCATCTCATCTCCTTTGCCATTCCCTTAGTCAAAGCTTGATGACCCAGTAATCCCTATAACCACAGAGGCATGTGTGTGGGATGAAGTACCAGGTTCAAATCTCACCAGTGTCCTCCTGGTGGCTGCCCCCACCACCACTCTCCATGTGCAACCTGAGGGGTTCTTCATGTCCCCATCTTTTTCTGCTTCACTACAACTGCCCCTGGAGAAGGAAATGGCAACCCACTCCAGTGTTCTTGCCTGGAGGATCCCATGGACAGAGGGAGCCTGGTGGGATACAGTCCATGGGGTCGCAGAGTCAGACACGACTGAGCGACTAAGCATACATGCACAACTGCCCCAGGTTCACCTCAATGTCAGTAATCCACTCTTTTTAAACTTTTTGACCACACCACATGGCATGTGAAGTCTTAGTTCCATGATCAGGGATTGAACCCATATCCCTTGCATTGGAAGGGTAGAGTCCTAACCACTGGACCACCAGGGAAGTCCTAGCAGTTCATTCTTAACAGCTATAACATGCTGTCTAATGTCCAATGCTGCCCATTAATGACCAAATTATTCATTCTTAAAATCTGTATCTCAAAGCAGTTTTCATTCAGGCTCACTTCATTTTTCCATTACCTGAAAACATGTACTATGTAATTTCATGGTCTGTTCTAGAAAGTTCCATAATTAACAGATCTCCCTGGGCTAATTTTCCTACATATTAAATCTGCTCTACCTCATGGTGGTTTTTCTTCATGAGCAGTTTGTAATTTTTTTAATGCTTTTGCCCATTTCCTTTGGGAGACCTGAGAGCCCTAGGTTATAAAAGTGAGCCCTTTGAATGAAATTTCATTTGCTTCTACCCAAGTACTAGTGGTTTCAATGATCTTAATTTCTCAGAGTATTTCCTGAATCATGCTGACAGTGTGTTATTTAGGCCTAAGCCTCTGACCCAAGGCTATAAAGGTCTACACTTCCCTCGCCCTTCCGTGTGATCAGTAGACACACTTTCACAGTAGCTTTTCCAGGCTCCAGGCTGGCAGATGGTTCAACTCCATATTCCTCCCCTGTCCCTACCAGTCCCCCACTCTCATATCACATTGTTGGGAGTACAGGTATTAGAACCCCAAATACTAGAAGCCTTTATTTTGGTGTGAAATTTCCTTGGGCTGTGGTGGAGTCAAGAGTGACTCCCTCCTCCAGCTTTTATTTCTGGAACCTACACATTTACCTTTAGCTTTGGGGAAGGGAGGTGGATGAGTGCCAGCATCCCCAGATGGACAGGAGCCATGTCCACGTCAGCTCCACCTGCAATACTTCAGTAAGGTCTGTCTTTTTTTTTGATGTGGACTGTTACTTCTGTTTTATGTTTTGTGGGATCTTAGCTACCCGACCATGGTTTGAACCTGCACTCCCTGCACTGGAAGGTGAAGTCTTAACCACTGGACCACCAGGGAAGTCCCTGACTAAACTTCCTAACATATAAAATCAGCCAACAGCTCCACACTGTCCACAGGAAAAAATCTGAACTCCTTGTAATTTGACTCTTGAGGCCCTGCAAGACCTGGCCCTTGCCCCTCACGGGGCATGACTGCTACTCCATTGTACGTTGCTGCCTGCATGTACAGCTCTCTCCCTTTTCTGTGCTCTCACTGGGTTTTTGTTCCTGATGCTGTTGACACTCCTTGAAATACCCTTTCTACCCCCTTTACTTGGTCAATTCTACTCATCCTTCAGACCTGCTTTTCCTGGACACCTTCCCTGGTTCTCCCAGACTGTTTGCACAGGAACCTAGACCCTGTATCACAGCACACACATATATCTACTTTATGCGTAGTAAGAATCGCTCACACTCCTGTTTAATTCACCAGACCACGAAGCTCTGAGGACAGGGCTGGACAGCACCCAGCTCAAGGCTGTCAACAGGTTCCCAGGCAGACACCATGGTAAGTCTTTCTCCAGAAGGACAGATCCAGTGTCTTATCAATTTTTATTCATTCATTTGTTCAGCAAACTATGTGCTAGACAGATGGATAAATAAGGAAAAAAACACTTGTTATTTGGATTGTGAATAAAACAGAATATTGTCAGTGGTTCCTGAAGTGAGGAAACCACAACTCATCACAAGGAATCTTCAGGTTGCCCTGGGAGAATCCACATATAAGTCATAAGAACTGTGTGTTTGGAAAAGAAAAACAAAGTTATTTTCCTCTGAAGATTTGAATCAATTTTAATAATCACAAAACCAGACATAAAGTAATTTAACGCAACTACAACAATGACTGATGCTTTCAAACTGTGGTGAGGATCCCTTGGATAGCAAAGAGATCAAACTCGTCAATCCTTAAGGAAATCAACTCGAATATTCATTGGAAGGGCTGATGTTGTTGCTTCAATCCTTTGGTCACCTGATGCGAAGAGCCAACTCACTGGAAAAGACCCTGATGCTGGGAAAGAATGAAGGTAAAAGGAGAAGAGAATGGCAGAGGATGAGATGGTTAGATAGAATCACCAACTCAATGGACATGAGTTTGAGCAAACTCCGGGAGACAGTGAAGGACAGGGAAGCCTGGCATGCTGCAGTCCACAGGGTCACAGAGTTGGACATGACTCACCAACTGAACAATGATGATTTATCAGGACAATGCCCCCCCACATCTGCAAGGCAGGGGAAGAAGATGGTATTGATACACAGGGTCTCCAGATTAATGAAGGGATTTCTATTATTAATATCTTAAAAGTCCAAGAACTTCCCCAGCAAAGCCGGCCAGGAACTCTCATGTTTTCATGTAGCACAGTCCACAAGATTCCCTATTACAGAGTCTATGTGTTACAACAGAGGGTGATGCTCTTACAGGGCTTTGCTTTCCCCAAAAAGAGAACATAGTAGCACCACATAAAATCTGATTTATTTGCTTGTTTTGTATTTATTTTGGCAAGCTAAGATGAGATGGAGGCAAAAGGTCAGCAACAGCAGGGACTTCCCTGGTGGTCCAGCAGCTAAGAGTCTGCTCTCCCAATGCAGAGGGCCTGGGTTCGATCCCTGGTGGGGGAACTAGGTCCCACATGCAGCAGCTAAAGATACTGCGTGTCACAACTAAGACCTGACACAGCCAAATAAGTGAATAAATATTTTTAAAAAATCAGCCAACAGCAGAATAAGGGAAGCAGAGCTGTCCTTGTTGGGGCAGGAGATGGGAAGGGAGGAGGTGGGCAGTGCTGTGGGAAGAGTACCAGATTCAGTATCCAGAGATGTATGTCTGGGCCCACATCCCTACGAACCTGGGGTTTCCTGAGACAATGGACACGAGTGCTTGTAAAGGATGAAACTCTCTGCAGACAACCACGCCCCTAATACACAGGATTCACTGAGGTCTGTGAGAGCTTACAAACTAGTGTGCTGTGCAAATGTTACATGTCAGTACTAGAGACAGAAAATGGACATTGTATTTTATTCTGCCCTTTATGGGATGGGCTACCCTGCGAGTCTGCCTAGGAATTCGTTGCCTTTGCTATTCTAATGCCTCCCCTCAGTGTCTGTCCTTGGAATGGCCCTACAGTGATAGCTAAAAACCCCAAACCAGGATGCTACAGAGAGACCTTGAGGCCAGGCCAAAAAAAGTGGAAGACCTGGTTTCAGAAGGCTTGAACATGATGTCTGCAGAGACGCTTCATGCGCCTTTGCCTGGGCAGGCCGCATGACCTAGTCTCTTCAGTGTTTCTAAGATGTCTGGGGCAAGACTGGGGAGGAGAGGTGGAGAGGCAAGACCTTTCTTCCATCTTTGGCCCAGCTGTCTCTGTCCCTGAGTGAGTCCCATGCTAGTGAGCTTCCCAGGTGGCTCAGCTGGGATAGAATCCACCTGCTAATGCAGGAGACTCAAGAGACACGGGTTCAATCCCTGAGTCAGGAAGATCCCCTGGAGGAGGAAATGGCAACTCTAGTATTCTTGCCTGGAGAATCCCATAGACAGAGGAGCCAGGCTACAGTCCATGGGGTGGCAAAGAGTCAGACACGACTGAGCACACATGCATGCACACACACACACACACACACACACACACACACACGCCCTAACTCAATCCTACTGACAAGAACAGAACACTACAGGCGGTGAAAAGATACCTGGGTCTCTAGCTTAAAATGTTACTACCATGTGGGTGGTCTGTAGTCCTACAGCATCTAATCTAAAGAATGATAGGATCTACTAGATCTATTTACTGGCAAATAATCTTCAGAAGAAAACAGTGATCAGAGGTTCAAATGATGACATTCAGCTGATACTTAAATCCCTCCCAGTCTGCCTTCTCTGTATGACACAGGTCCAGAGCCTGGAGATGTGAATGTCTGCTCACTGGGGCTAACCAGACCTTGCCACTGCTCCTCCTGTTGTTCTAGAAATCAGCCAATGAAGATTGTTCACTGCCCTTTACTACTCCTGCACTGTTCTTTAAAACTAAAGATTACCCACTAAGATCCTCCTCCTGGAAAGATTCTTCCACTTTACTGTTAGTTATTCTTATGCTAATGCCCAACCACAGTCTACATATAATGGTTAGGGGCTCCAGAGCCTTAGTCTGGACCCCTTTCCTCATTTATTAGCCAGGGGATACTCCTTAAACCTCAGTCCAAATTTCAGAATGTTGGCTAACACTTTGCACCTCACATGGTTGTTGGAAGGATAAATCAAGTCACACACTGAGTTGCTCAGCACAGAACTTGGTATATGGCAGATGCTCCATATATTCTGTTCTCTTTCCTTCAAATTACTTTAAATCCTTTTGGGAAGAAAGCAAGATTTAAATGATAAGCAAAAGTCCTTTATTTCATCATAAGTCCAAGAAAAAAATGTAAATGCACAGATTTAAAATCTTGGTCTGTTTACTATTACATCTAAAGCACAGTGTCTAGGGAGTTTTCTGGGCTTCCTTGGTGTCTCAGACAGTAAAGAATCTGCCTGTGATGCAGGAGACCCAGGTTTGAATCCTGGCTCTGGAAGATCCCTGGAGAAGGAAAATGGCTCTCCAGTGGAAAATACCCACTCCAGTATTCTTACCTAGAGAATTCTATGGACAGAGGAGCCTGGTGGGCTACAGTCCCTGAGGTTGCAGAGTTGGACATGACTGAGTAACTAATACAAGGGAGGTCCCTGGCAGTCCAGTGGTTAGTCCATTTGGTGCTCTCACTGCCATGGCGCAGGTTCAATCCCTGGTCAGGGGACCAAGATCCTGCAAGCCACTCAGTGCAGCCAGAAAAAGAAAAAATAAAGTGTTAAACCAAGATGAGAGTCCTTGTTTTGAAAGCACTTACAAGCGAAGATTAAACAAGGTCCTTGGGACACAGGATGCAAACTTAAAGATAGGTTCTCCTGCCTAAGACCACGTTAGCAACGCTTCTACTTAAATCACAGTTCTGTCCCCTCCCTTGAACAGGAAGAGGCAACCTGAGGCAAATCCAGCCGTACAGGCATACCCCATTTTACTGCATTTCATCTTTATTATGCTTCAGAGATGATCTGCTTTTTTGTTTGTTTCAGTTTACAAATTACAGGTTTGTGGCAACCCTGCATGGAGCAAGCCATTTTTCCACCAGCATTAGCTCACTTGATGTAATTACATTTTGATAATCCTTGTAATATTTCAAACTTAATTATTTTTATATTTGTTATGGTGATCTGTGATTAGTGATCCTTGATGTTACTACTGCAATTGTTTTGGAGTGCCACAAACTGCACTCATATAAGATAGCAAACAATCAATAAATGTGTACTTTCTGACTGCTCCACTGACCAGCTGTTCCCCCATCTCTCTTGTCCTACTCCCTTAGACACAATAATATTGAAATTAACAAAATTAATAACCCTACAGTGGGCCCTAAGTGTTCAAGTGACAGGAAGAGTCACATGTCTCTTGCTTTAAATAAAAAATGAGAAATGATTAAACTTGATGAGGAGGGCACATTCAAAGATAAGACAGGACAAAAACTATGCCTCCTGCACCAGTTAGCCAAACTGGAAAGCAAAGATAAACTTCTTAAACAAAATTAAAAGTGTTACTCCAGGGAATTCATAAATATAAGAAAGTGGTGAAAGTTTTAGTGGTTTAGATAGACTATCAAACCAGCCCATCATTCAAAGGATCGTTGAATCCTTCCAGCCAAAGCTTCATCCAGAGTATGGCCCTAGTCCTCTTCAATTCTGTGAAGGCCAAGAGAGGTAAGGCAGCTGCAAAAGAGAAGTCTGAAGCTAGGAGAGATTAGATCATGAGGTTTAAGGAAAGAAGCCATCTCCATGAACATAAAGTGGAAGGAGAAGCTGCAAGTACTGATGAAGAAGCTGCAACAAGTTATCCAGCTGTAGCTAAGAAAATTCATGAAGGTGGCTGCACTAAACAGCGTATTTTCAATGTAAACAAAACAGCCTTTTACTAGAAGAAGTTGCCATCTGGGACTTTCATAGCTACAGCGTGTATATTCAGTCATGTCTGACTCTTTGCAACCCCATGGATTGTAGCTCATGAGGCTCCCCCGTCCATGGGATTGTCCAGGCAAGAATACCGGAGTGGGCTGCAGTTTCCTACTCCAGGGGACCTTTCCAACTCAGGGACTGAACCCACATCTCTTCCGTTTCCTGCACTGGCGGGCGGATTCTCTACCACTGCACCACTGGGCAGCCCTCATAGCTAAAGATAAGTCAATAATTAGCTTCAAAGGGCAGGCTGACTCTCTTGTTAAGGGTTAATACAGCTGGTGACTTTCAGTTTAAGCCACTGCTCATTTGCTATTCTGAAAATCCTAGGGCCCTTAAGAGTTATGTTAAATCAACTCTGCCTGTGCCCTATAAATGGAACAACAAGGCCTGGGTGACACCACATCTGTCACAACATGGTTTGTTGAATATCTTAAACTCACTGATGAAACCTATTTCTAAGGGAAAAAAAGCCTTCTTTCAAAATATTACTTCTCATTGAAAATGTACTGGGTCACCCAAGAGCTTTGATGATGTACAAGATTAATGTTGTTTTCATGCCTGCTCACACAACAACCATCCCATAGCCCATGGATGAAAGACTTAATTTTGACCTTCAAGTCTTATTATTTAATAGCAAGAGAACTAGAATCAGAAATGGAGCCTGAAGATGTGACTGAATGCTATAATCTCATGATAAAACCTTCATGAATAAGAAACCTCTTCTTATGGAAGCGAGTGTTTTCCTGGGATGGAACCCACTCCTGGGAAGGTGCTGTGAAAACTGTTGCAATGACAACTAAGGATTTAGAATCAGCAGGGTTTGAGAGAAATGACTTCAATTTTGAAAGAAGTTCTACTGTGGGTAAAATGCTATCAAACAGCACTGCCTGCCACAGAGAAACTGTTTATGAAAGGAAGTCAACTGAAGCAGTAAACTTTGCTGTTGTCTTATTTTAAGAAACTGCCACAGACACCTCAACCTTCAGCCAACAGCAGCCCGATCAGTCACCAGCCATCATATCAAGGCAAGACCCTCCATCAGCTAAAAGATTATCATTTGCTGAAGAGTCAGATGATGGTTAGCATCTTTTTTTTTTTTTTTAAGCAATAAAGCCTTTTAAAATTAAGGTATATACATTTTTTTAGACACAATACTACTGCATACAATTGATTACAATACAGTGGAAACAGAATTTCTTGGGAAACCAAAAAAATTCATGTGTTTTTACTGTGGGATCTCCTTTATTGCAGCCATCTGGAGCTGAACCTGTATACCCAAGCTGAACCTGTACACCCATCTGCAAACCTAACCCAGAAGGCAAAAGAAATGAAAGGGAAAAACTTCAGACTTCTTGCCTTCTAACACATCATGATCAGTGTGCTTCAAACCATGTTTAAAAACTATTTAAGACAGTCTTGCCATTTAATTTTTTCTTCCTTCATTAGACTCAACATATAAAGACATAAATATCTCCTGCCCCCAAATTTTGTAGCCTTTTGTGGTTAGGATCAAGGTCTAAAAATGTAATTGAGAGTAAATATAAACATGATAACTGTAAATAAAGCTATAATAATTGCAATAATTCACTTTAGTTTTAATGAAAGTGTTTCCTCGGAGAAGGCAATGGCACCCCACTCCAGTACTCTTGCCTGGAAAATCCCATGGGCGGAGGAGCCTGGTAGGCTGCAGTCCATGGGGTTGCAGAGTCAGACACAACTGAGTGACTTCACTTTCATTTTTCACTTTCATGCATTGCAGAAGGAAATAGCAACCCACTCCAGTGTTCTTGCCTGGAGAATCCCGGGGACAGGCGAGCCTGGTTGGCTGCTGTCTATGGGGTCGCACAGAGTCGGACACGACTGAAGTGACTTAGCAGCCAGTGTTCTTGCCTGGAGAATCCCAGGGATGGGGGAGCCTGGTGGGCTGCCGTCTATGGGGTCGCACAGAGTCGGACACGACTGCAGTGACTTAGCAACAACAACAAAGTGTTTCCTTTAGGTAGTCAAAGCTATGGTTTTTCCAGTGGTCATGTATGGATGTGAGAGTTGGACTATAAAGAAAGCTGAGTGCCAAAGAACTGATGCTTTTGAACTCTGGTGTTGAAGACTCTTTGAGAGTCCCTTGGACTGCAAGGAGATCCAACCAGTCCATCCTAAAGGAAATCAGTCCTGAATATTCATTGAAAGGACTGATGCTGAAGCTGAAACTCCAATACTTTGGCCACCTGATGCAAAGAACTGACTCACTGGAAAAGACCCTGATGCTGGTAAAGATTGAAGGCGGGAGGAGAGGGGATGACAGAGGATGAGATGGTTGGATGGCATCACCGACTCGATGGACATGAGTTTAAGCAAGCTCTGGAGTTGATGATGGACAGGGAAGCCTGGGGTGCTGCAGTCCATGGGGTCGCAAAGAGTCAGACACAACTGAGCAACTGAACTGAACTGATAGGTATGTCCACAGGCCTAGGAGGCACTCCTGTCCCACTGCTGACAGTTCTGCCTTCAGAGGTAGACAACCTGTGTTCTTCCTCCTGGAGATATATCATCTGGGACAAGTCACATCAACTCATCCTGAAAATGGGGATTTTCTACCTAAAGGTAGAGGAGCTGGATCATTTAGAGAAAGCTATCCAGCTTTTTGATGGTAACAGAGGAGGAGCTTTGAAGGGTACAAGGATATGTGGCCTCAGTACTTGAGCCATAATTTATTAGCTTAGCTTGAAGATAGTGAGAGGAATTTACTCAAGAGTTGAGAAGGGCCAGAGCCCAAATACAGGTCGTGAGTCCACAATTAAACATCCTGCCACCATGAGCCTAGTGGTTAACCTACAACATGAAGCTGGGCTTTTTAATCTTGCAGGTTTTTACTCAGAGGTGGTTAAAAGCCTAAATAAAGCAGGCCAATCTATATGCCTCAGTTTAAAACTGAACATCAAAAATTAATCTGAAGTAGGAAAAAGGTGACCACCCAACCTGACACCCACCCTGATGAGGGCAGCAGCTATTATCCAGCCAAGAGTTAAACTAGCCAAATGCATTTAATTCACTACAATGAATATGGTCAATGTCCATCACATAGAGGAACCATTATTTAATGAGAAAAAAAAAGGATAATATATTTTGTAAACGTAGTCTGACCTGAGGTGTAAATATGGATAATTCAGAATAGTTAATTCAAAAGTCATTCACTATGTTTTTAGTTTTTAATTAATATTCTGTCAAGATACTCCCTGCTCTGTATCTAGGTGACTTCCTCCTGGCTTTGCTCAAGGCTCCCCTCCATATGATGAGATGATGAAGGATGGGACCCACGCCTGCTGGACCAGAAGCATCGGAGTAGTACCAGGTTTCCACTCAGGCTACATCACGGCCCTAAAGTAGAAGTAATCACAGGATGCCATTCTTGTGCTGTTTAGTGTCTGTCTCCCACTGTGAGCCCCATCCCTGAAGGCAAGGGCCTCCTTATATGTTTTGATATTTCCAGTTCTTAACGTTTTGGCAAACTTGATTAAAAAAGATGCTCAATAAAAACTGTGATGAATTTAATTAAGTGGCTCACTTCTCTTCCTCCAACTTGAATATTCAGTTGTAGTTCAGAATCAGTGGGTACCAGGGCTTCTGGGGACAGTTACAGGAATTTGACATCAGCATTTATTTCAATCCCCTGCGGAGAATCAGGTGGCATAGTCATATACTAGTTTGTTACAAAGAATTAGTGGAGAGACGCTTCTTCAAGAGAGGAGAAAAGCAGGGGATGAAGTTCATTCAGCCCAGAAATATCTACTGAACATCAATTGTGTTTCCCACACAATTCAAGATGCTGGGCAAAGAAAGAGGAAAAAAAGCACAGGCCCTGATCCGAAAGAATTTAATGTAGTTAAAAAACAGCAGGGACTTCAGTATACTAGTAAGTCACAGCAAAACTTGAAAATATGGGTATAAGCTATGTGATCAAAATTAAAGCTCCTATTAAGAGAATTAAGAAAATCAAGGGGAAAACTCAATATTTCACCATCAATTCAGCTTAAGATAATGTTGCACTTGGCTACAAAGGACATTTTCTTAATTTTACAAATGAAAGAACTCAGACCTAAGTGGTTATATTACCCACACAAGATCGTGTTACTAGTTTCAAGCACAGAGGTGCTCACACAGCTATTTTGATGCTCAAACCACTGGGACGTGTGAAGAAGTTTGGCCAAAGGCAGTGGTTCTCATTCTGAGAAAGCCAGGTCAGCAGCACCAGCACCAGAGGACTTGTTAGAAATGCAAATGATCAAGCCCCAGCTCTGACTTACAGTAACTCTGGGGGTGGCTCCAGGAACCTGTGGGGCTTCCAGGGGATGACGATGCTTGCTAAGTCCGAGGACCAGTACCAAAAGCAAAGGAAGGAAATCTAGGATACGAGCAGAAGGCGTCCAACTTTTGCAGTGCTGCCCAAACGTAAAGGCAGAAAAGTGTCTAGGACCATTATATGTTTTACACTTCTGCCAAATAATTGGAAAAATAATGTTGTAAACCTGTAACTTACCTCATCTGTATAGTTTATAATGCTCAAGAGTCCCTCATTTAGTAGAAAACCTTGATATACCCTTGAAATGACTGTCTACTGAAATAGTATATATAGAGTGCAAAAGTGGTACAGCAGGAGAATAAAGGGGGAAAGACCAGGAATCCCAGGTGTTTGGTCCTAGGAAGAAAAGTTCCCGTCCTCCCTCCACCCCTGCCAACCTTCTTAAACGGGACAGTAAAAGCAGAAAGTTACCCAAGACAAACGCCTGCAAACCCTAACAGCTCCCCTGTCATATATCTCCCACTAACAAGCCTCCCATGGCTGCCCCACACTTTCTAAGTGGCTTTCTGGCTCAAGGCCCGTAGAGCAGATTGGAAGAGAAGTTGGAGGGATGAGCGACTCCACTAGCTTTCCTTGTGGCTTCTGAGTGAGGCTGCCCTGGGTGTCACCAGCAGAATGTGGCCAGACAGAAAGCAACAGTAGTAAGTCTAGCCTCTAAGTAGACCCTGGATGTGCTAAGATGTGGGAGCACCCCAGGACCAAGGCAGACAGGGTTATCAAAGTGACCAGGAGAAAAGAACATCCTGTTTCTTTCTTTCCCTTTTCTTTCCTTTTCTTTCCCGTGTCCAGAAAAATTAAAACCTGGCTAACTTTCCGAGAAAACGAAGCAAATCCATGGCAGACAAACTAACAAACTTTTAGTGAAACCAGACAAAAAGCCGGGCCCGGATACTCCCACTGAGGGTAGCGCTAGGTGGTGTCGAGAAGTGCCAAAACTGGCTGCTAGGGGCTGGAGGAGGGAAGTTGCAAATGAAGACAGCAGTCACTGGCTTGAGAGGAGGTTCGGGTCGGTCACAGTGAGCTGAAAAGGCACAGACCAGATGGTCTCCAAAGCCTCCGATGATCACGGGTAATAAAATCACGGGTGAGTGTATCTGCGTGTGTTGCAGCGGAGTTAGCGGTTGGCAAAGTGATGGGGCTCGCCAGGACAGGGAGCCTTCGGGAGGATTGCTCTAACCAGGTGAGAGACGGGGTGAGAAAAAGCCGCCGGAACTGAAGGGGCCTCGACCACTCCTCCCTCGGTTTCAGGGGTAAGGGGGCCGTTGGCGCGGAAGCAACGGGAGGTACGAACTAACTGCGTTTCTGCAGGCCTCAGGAGGGGGCGGAGGGCGGTGGCTGCAAAGAAAGAAGCATGGATCGCCATCCACATCCCTGGAGGTTCTTGCTTCAGCCGCCAAGACACACCGGGACCACCACGCCTCGGCCCCCTCCACGCACTGCCGCCACCCCTTCCCCAGGACAGTACGATTCCCCCGGGGTTCCAGGGGGGCGGGGTCTCCGACCCCTCCCTCTCCTCGCCGCTTAGCCCCGCTCAGCCCGCTCCGGCCCGGCCCGGCCCGGCCCAGCCCCCAGCACTCACGGCTCCAACAGCTCGGGCGGCTCCTCCCCTGCCCCGGCTTCTCCCCCACCCACTCCCGGCAGAGGCAGTGCCGCCGGATCCGAGCCGCGCGGGGCCCGGCGGGTCGGAACACGTGGGGCCTTTGCGCCCGGAACCGGAAACTGCCCTTCGCCCCGCCTCCTTGCCGCCCAGGGGCCTTTCTAGGCGCTGGGAGGATTGCTTGTTTCTCTGTGCCCCCTCGTTCTAGGAGGCCTCTTGTTCACCCGGACGCGAACCCGATTCAAGGGCGTCTGTCCAGCTCTCCTGCCCCGCTCTGCAGGGGGACGGGCTATGGGGTTGTAGGGGAGTGCATTTACACTCGTGCCCTTGCAGTGGGGGCCTCTTTTCTTTTTTATGTTTCGGCTGTTGTGTTCGTTTTAATTCTGATACCTGTATCTTTACCTGTTTTTCTTGGTTCCCCCCCCCCCCTTTCTTTGCATTATCAGGGAAGCATGGTGGAAAAGAGCAGTTTGGGGGTTGAATACTGCCTCTTGTAGCTGCCATCAGTTGTAGGGATTCGGACAAATCCACCTCTGAACCTCAGTGTCCATCTTCTTTAATGGGCCAGATAATACTGTTACTGTAAGGGCTAAATGGTATCTTGTATGTGAACTGATTGGAGCTTAGTAGAAGCTTGCTGGTCTGCTGCTTGGTGGCTTCAGTCGTGTCCAGCTCTTTACTATCCCCGTGAACTGTAGCCCTCAAGTCTCCTCTGTCAGTGGAATTTACCAGGCAAGAATACTGGAGTGGGTTTCAGTTTCCTACTCCTTTTGTGTGTACGCACATGTATGTGTCGGAGAAGGCAATGGCACCCCACTGTAGTACTCTTGCCTGGAAAATCCCATGGACGGAGGGGCCTGGTGGCCTGCAGTCCATGGGGTCGCTAAGAGTCGGACACGACTGAGCAACTTCACTTTCACTTTTCACTTTCATGCATTGGAGAAGGAAATGGCAACCCACTCCAGTGTTCTTGCCTGGAGAATCCCAGGGACAGAGGAGCCTGGTAGGAGGCCATCTATGGGGTCACACAGAGTCGGACACGACTGAAGAGACTTAGCAGAAGCAGCAGCAGCAGCACATGTATGTGTGTGTTCGTGTTGGAGTCATCAGTTTGCCATTTTCTCCTAGTGGTGGGGCCAGTGTGAGGAAAGCAGGAGAGACTCCCATCTTGAAGCCTGTCATCCATCTTAAAGGAAGATGTAAACTGGGCCTGAACCCTGCCCAAGAGTGAGGAAACCATTGCCAATGAAAATCATATCTCCTGGAGACTTACCTTCCTACAGATGGCAAAGGCATATTATAGTTGAGGCCAGGCTGCCCATCTTAGATTAACCATGAAGACATCCCTCCTTGATGCAAAAGTCATTGTTTCCCTCCCTGCCCCCCCCCCCCCCCCCACAGTTTAACCTTAATTTTTTGTTCTCCTAGCACCTACTGTAAAACTCAGTCATATACAACAAAGAGGTTGCTAACATGTAACCAGTCATGTGGGGGCTTGGGGGGCGTGGTGTAAAACTGGGCCTCTCAGAAACATCAGGGTCCTTGTTGGGAACTGATTCCCCTTGGACCTGCTGGCGTAATAAACTGTACTCCACTGTCCTCAGTGTCCTCTGAGGTGTGTTTTGTGACTCCGGATTCCACAACATTAGCAACGGGTCTTGGACATCTGTTTATTGTACATACGTTTCACCCTTATTCCTGCTATCTTTCTGCATGACATTCCACAGTCTGAATAGCCATTCGGCTAGTGATAATATATGTTGTTTATAATTGTTATCATGGACAGTGTTGTGTCAGTCTGAGCGTGAGTTGGAAAAGAATTTCCGGACACAGAGTATTTCAGAAAGGGGGTAAGTTTATTAAGAGCAGGGAGCAAAGATAATGAGGTCCCAACATATGCAGCGAGCGGACCTCGTGACCGACCAGAGAGAGCCAATGCTTTTCGTGGGTTAGTAGCCAATATTTATAGTTTCAACACGAAGAAAATCCTGCTGGGAAGGTGGCATTAGGTGATTGGTTAGGGTGGGTATTTTTGCCTAATATAAAATACCAGGGGCCAGGAAGCTGCCTGGTAGGGATCAGGGGTCTTTCGGCAACGGTTGCTATGGGGCTCATTCAATTCCAAAGATAACCTTGGTGCTGGGCCCTCCATCTGTGGCCTCAGTCTGGGACTCCCAGACAATACTGGAATAAACATACTCTGCATGCATTTATGCAACAATGTCACTAGCATTCTCACAAATGCTGAGAAATGTATATGCTTAATAGCTGTGTATGAGAATCTTTCCTTCCATATCCATGTGATTACTTTATGTTGCCAAATTTGTATATTTTGATCCATCTGTTGGATAAAAGTGACATCTCCTTGTTTTACTTTTCTGTAATTAATATTGTTAAAAAGCAAGAAGCCCCAAATAGGGTCATTTGCACCCCAGGATAGCAAACCAAGACTTAATCAAAGTTTCAACCGTTCCCAAAAATGTGACCTTTAAAACAGTCAATCTGAAATTACTTCATCAACACTAGTGAGGTCATCTGCATGATAAAGATCCTGCAGTACCTTCCCTTCAAATAAGGCACCCTGGTCCGAAAGAACCCTTTTTCTTTTGTTTGCTCATACAGCTCAAACAATCTATATATATCTTCCTATATACTTAAAATCATCTCTGGGTTACCTATAACATGTAATCGGATGTAAGTACTTAGGAAATAGCTGTATGTACGATGTAAACGCTATGAAAATAGATACTTGGGTGCAGCAAATTCAAGTTTTGCTTTTTGGAAGTTTCTGGATTTTTTTTTTTTTTTTTTGTGGCCATATAGCATGTGGGATCTTAGTTTCTTGACCAGGGCTTGAAACCACGCCCCCTGCTTTGGAAGCACAGAGTCTTGGACACTGGACCACCAGGGAAGTCCCATCTGGAATTTTTTTCTGAATATTTTTAATCTGTGTTGGTTAAAGTCTTAGATACAAAAAACACAGATATAGAGGGCCAACTGCATGCTCCTCTGTCTATTAAAAAAACAACAAAGGAAACTTTGAGCCAACCCAGTACTTGTCCCAGGCCCCAGTTAGTGATTGCTTTTTTTCAAAGGTTCAAAGGGACAGTGAGGGGCTTGTTCCTCTGCTGGTTTACCTGGTAACTAATGAATCCACTTGATGTCATTTCCCCCCAACCCCCTCCCTGCCTTGGGAATGAAGACTGCCACCATGTCCTGCTCACTGGGCCTATACTTGGTGAGGGTGTTGCTCCAGCAACTGGCTTCAGATGTGTAAGATCCCCCATCTATTAAACTGTTAATGTCTCTGTTGTTGACTCCAGGCTCTTTCTTTGTTCTTAAAGCTGGCCAAGTGCAGGCCTTATAGACCTGTGGGGTGCAGCCCAACACTGAGTTAGATCTAGGATAAGGAGAAGTTTTGCACAAATAATGTAGCTAAAGGCAAAGGAGAAAAAGAAAGATATACCCATTTGAATGCAGAGTTCCAAAGAATAGCAAGGAGAGATAAAACCTTCCTCAGTGATCAATGCAAAGAAATAGAGGAAAACAATAGAATGGGAAAGACTAGAGATCACTTCAAAAAAATTCGAGATACCAAGGGAACATTTCATACAAAGATTGACACAATAAAGGACAGAAATGATATGGACCTAACAGAAGCAGAAGATATTAAGAAAAGGTGGCAAGAATACACAGAAGAACTATACAAAAAAGATCTTAATGACCCAGATAACCACGACGGTGTGATCACTCACCTAGAACCAGACATCCTGGAACGAGAAGGCAAGTGGGCCTTAGGAAGCATCACTACCAACAAAGCTAGTGGAGGTGATGGAATTCCAGTGAGCTCTTTTAAATACTAAAAGATGATGCTGTGAAAGTGCTGCACTCAATATGCCAGCAAATTTGGAAAACTCAGCAGTGGCTACAGGACTGGAAAACGTCAGTTTTCATTCCAATCCCAAAGAAAGGCAATGCCAAAGAATGTTCTAACTACCACACAATTGTACTTATCTCACACACTAGTAAAGTAATGCTCAAAATTCTCCAAGCCAGTCTTCAACAGTACATGAACCATGAATTTCCAGATATTCAAGCTGGATTTAGAAAAGGCAGAGGAACCAGAGATCAAATTGCCAACATCCATTGGATCATCAAAAAAGCAAGAGAGTTCCAGAAAAATATCTACTTCTGCTTTATTGACTCTGCCAAAGCCTTTGACTGTGTGGATCACAACAAACTGTGGAAAATTCTTGAAGAAATGGAAATATCAGACCACTTTACCTGTCTTCTGTCTCAAGAAGCAAGAGTTAGAACTGGACATGGAACAACCAACTGGTTCCAAATTGGGAAAATAGTACATCAAGGCTGTATATTGTCACCCTGCTTATTTAACTTATATACAGAGTATATCATGTGAAGTGCTGGGCTGGATGAAGAAAAAGCTGGAATCAAGATTGCCAGGAGAAATATCAATAACTTCAGATACACAGATGACACCACCCTTATGGCAGAAAGTGAAGATGAACTAAAGAGCCTCTTGATGAAACAGGAGAGTGAAAAAGCTGGCTTAAAACTCAACATTCAAAAAACTAACATTATGGCATGTGGTCCCATCACTTCATGGCAAATAGATGGGGAAACAATGGAAACGGTGACAGAGTTTATTTTGGGGGGCTCCAAAATCACTGCAGATGGTGACTGCAGCCATGAAATTAAAAGATGCTTGCTCTTTGAAAGAAAAACTATGACCAACCTAGACAACATATTAAAATGCAGAAACATTGCTTTGCCTACGAGGTCTATCTAGTCAAAGCTACAGTTTTTCCAGTGGTCAAGTATGAATGTGAGAATTGGACTATAAAGAGAGCTGAGCGCCAAAGAATTGATGCTTTTGAACTGTGGCATTGGAGAAGACTCTTGAGAGTCCCTTGGACTGCAAGGAGATCCAACCAGTCCATCCTAAAGGAAATCAGTCCTGAATATTCATTGAAAGAACTGATACTGAAGCTGAAACTCCAATACTTTGGCTACCTGATGCAAAGAACTGACTCATTGGAAAAGACCCTGATGCTGGGAAAGATTGAGGGCAGGAGGAGAAGAGGATGACAGAGGATGAGATGGTTGAATGGCATCACCGACTCAATGGACATGAGTTTGAGTAAGCTCTGGGAGTTGGTGATGTACAGGGAAGCCTGGATTGCTGCAGTCTGTGGGGTCACAAAGAATTGGACACAACTGAGTGACTGAACTGAACTGAACTGAATGTAGGATCATGAAGCCATCGGGCTTCCCTGGTGGCTCAGGGAAGAATCTGCCTGCAATGCAGGAGATGTAGTTTCAATCCCTGAATTGGGAAAAAACCCTGGAGAAAGTAATGGCTGCCCACTCCAGTATTCTTGCCTGGGAAATCCCATGGAAAGAGGAGCCTGATGAGCTACAGTCAACAGTCAACGGGATCGAAAAGAGTCAGACACCACTGAACGAATAACAACAACAACATGAAAGCTATCATCTAATTGGTTAAAGGGAGGATTGCAAAGTCTTCTTTGGGAATGGTCATTGCTGTGATTTACATCATAATTATGGATACAGTTCTTTAAAAAACCCAAGATGATATAGCAAGCACTTTCATACGCATAAATCTGGGCGTTGGAAAATATTTTTTTCAACATCGTATTAAAGATTGTGAGATGTTGAATAGTGAAGGATCCTGCTCAACCTCTAGCTCTGCATCTCCCCCAATTTGAATACTGAGCCCTGCTTTGAATAACTAATATACTGTGGAACACATCATGGAAACACTTGTTCATACTTAAGTGTGTACACTTTCAATAGTGCTCAGACGCTTCAGTTGTGTTTGACTCTTTGCAACCCCATAAACTATAACCTGCCAGGCTTCTCTGTCCATGGGAATCTATAGGCAAGAATACTGGAATGGGTTGCCATGCCCTTCTCCAGGGGATCTTCCCGACTCAGGGATCGAACCCACGTCTCTTATGTCTCCTGCATCGGCAGACGGGTTCTTTACTGCTAGCACCACCTGGGAAGCCCATGTACATTTTCAGGAACAAATTAACTCAAGAGCTCATTGACAAGGATTTGGCTCGGATAGATCCAAGGAGTTCAACCTCGTCATTAGAGTTACAGACAGTAGAAAAATAATTAATATTCAGGGATCTGAGTAGGAGGTTGTTTATGATATTGTTTGGGTGGGTCCTTGAGTAATTTCTTTCTCTCTTGGAGAAAGCAGGGATATGTACATTTGGGGATGACATTTAGTTCTTGAGCCCCAAGACACAGTAGGGTGAATGTGAAGCCTCAGGCTCTGGCATGTTGAGTCTGTGGCCAGGGCTCCTTTTCCTCAAGACAGTGCTCCAGCTCCTGCAGGTACTTGCATGTAGAAAGCACTCTCCTTGGTGGTTGTGGGGGCTGCCATATTGGTGAAAGAATCTCAAGTCTAAGGCAGGGCCGCTTAGTCTTCTTGCAGTTCATTTCTTTAGTTTTTTCTTTTGTCTGCTCCCTGTAGCATGCAGGATTTTAGTTCCCCCACCAAGGATTGAACCTACACTTCCTGCAGTGGAAGTTCAGAGTCTTAACCACTGGACCACCAGGAAAGTCCCTCATTTCATTCTTGATGCTCAGATGTTGAAGTGTCACCATTGGAAAGGCTTTTCCAACTGACATTTCCAACTCCTAGAATTGATTCTCTGGCAGAATACAAAAAAAATTTTTTTTTCAGCAGAAGCAGTACCAGCACAGTTTGGTACACAATACAAATACATCAATAAAGCATGGAAAATGCAAGAATCACATTGGTGTTTATTTTGAGTTTCGTGAATTGAAGCCTGAATGTACTCTCACATTTGTTTCTTTCCTTTATAGGATCTGTCAAGGTAGCTTCCCTGGTGGCTCAGAAGGTAAAGAGTCTGTCTGCAATCCAGGAGACTGGGGTTCAATCCCTGGGTTGGGAAGATCCCCTGGAGAAGGAAATGGCAATTCACTCCAGTATTTTCCATGCAAATCTCATTCATTATTTTCTCATTCCTCACTGAGGAGCCTGGTAGGCTACAGTCAACTGGGTCTCAAAGAGTCGGACACAACTGAGTGACTAACACACGAGGTGTTTTACATTACCTTACCCTCTTGTCTGGGCTTCCCTGGTGGCTCAGTGGTAAAGAATCTTCCTGCCAATGCAGGAGACACAGGTTAGATCCCTGGGTCAGAAAGATCCCCTGGTGGAGGAAAAGGCAACTCACTCCTGCATTCTTGTCTGGAAAATCCCATGGACAGAGAAGCCTGATGGGTTACAGTCCATGGGATCACAGAAGAGTTCAACATGACTTGGTGAATCAACAGCAACAACAAATATAGACATCTTGTTCATATGTGCGTTTGGTAATGTAGGAGACTTTACTGAAGGCTTGAGAAGAAGACAGATGAACATTTTGGAAATGTGACCTCAAGCTGAATGTTACCATCTCCATTTTTTTTTTTTTCACCTCGTCAAGGGGCATGCAGGATCCTAGTACCCTGACCAGGCATTGAACCCCCATGCCCGCTGCAGTGGAAGTTTGGAGTCTCAATGACTGGACTCAGTCATTGGCAGGAAAGTCCCAAGCCATCTCCCTTCTTAAAATATGCTGGAGGCACCCCAACTTAGGAGAATTTTCACTGGTTTCTTCCCACAGAATTTCCTGCTGTATTCCATCTTTTTGGCTCTTTCCCCCTTCTTTCCTTTTTCTTCCTTTCCATCTAATTAATTAATTAATTTTTATTTTGACTGTGCCGAGTTTTCCTTGTGACGTGCGGGCTCTTCGTTGTGGCTCATGGGGGTTCAATAGCTGTGGCATGCTGGCTTCATTGCCCTGTAGCCTATGGGATCTTATTTCTCCAACCAGGGATCAAACTTGTGTCCTCTGCATCAAAAGGTGGATCCTTAACTGCTAGATGACCGGGGAAGCCCTTCCGCATCTCTTTTCCTTCTTTACTGTTTTCCTCTCTAGAGAAGCACTACATACTATGCTTATTTTCTCATTCAGGGCAATTTAAACCATTTATTGGTGATAGGGCTCCTGATAATATTCATGCCCTTTGGTTTTTTTTCTCTTTGCCTTCAAATGACTCATTTCCTCTGCCCAGCCCCAAGACAGATCCTCTCTAAGAAAAGCAGGTAATAACATCTTTATCTCAATACACTTTGTTTTGCATTTGCAATTTTCAGTTCAATACTAAAAGAAATATGCAATAATCCTTTTCCAAAAATCACAATTTTAATGAACTTTAAATGACAGTCTTTTTTGCTATTGCAAAAGGGACATATATAATGCAGTAAGTTCCCTACATATGAACCTTCAAGTTGTGAACTTTCAAAGATGTGACTGTGTTCGCATGTCTAATCACGTAAGTTTGTTCATATGTCTGGAGTACATTGTCAAGTGTATGCATCTCTTTACATGTGGTTATGCTTTACTGTAAAGTACTGTATAGAGTCCTGGAGAAGGAAATGGTAAGCCACTCCAGTATTCTTGCCTGGAGAAGTCCATGGACAGAGGAGCCTGGCCGGTGACAGTCCGTGGGATCGCAAAGAGTCAGACATGACTGAGCGATTAAGACACACACACACGCAGACACATTGCATAGAGGACAATAGTGCAGTATCTTTATTTCAAGCCTAGGATATCTGGAAGCAAGTGTAAAAG
This sequence comes from Bos indicus, assembly GCF_029378745.1. Lineage (NCBI taxonomy): Eukaryota > Metazoa > Chordata > Mammalia > Artiodactyla > Bovidae > Bos > Bos indicus. The sequence continues at coordinate 34,737,369 of NC_091774.1, forward strand.
CAGCGGTGGTGTAAATAGTGCTACTGTACTTTTCAAGGTACTATATACTATAAGATTAAAAATGTTTATTTTTTCCATGTTTGTTTTTTATGTGTTATTTGTGTGAAAAGTTTTATATACCTATTACTGTACAGTACTGTAAAGCCGATTGTGTTAGTTGGGTAACTTTGTTGGACTTCACGAGCAAACTGGGCTTACTTACAAATGCATTCTTGAAACAGAACTTGTTTGTATATAGGGGACTTACTGTACTTAATATTACAAACTGTGACTCATCTGTGTCATCATTCTCTAGAAAACTTTTTCTGCCAGATGTCTTGCCTCAGAACAGGGTTAAACCAATGTTTGTCACTTGCCTTAGAGGATCTTACAGGCTAACTCTAACGTAAGATCTTAATGTAACCGGGAGGCTGAGCTTTGCAGCAAGAAAGACTCAGCAGTTACATTGGCTCTGAGACTTCTACTCATCTCCTAAACACATGGCTTACCTGGATTGAAGCATAGAAACGGGCATACTTCAACTGGAAATTTTCACCTTGATGCCCTCAGGATTTGGTACTACGTGGGAATAAACACCTTTAGGTTTATCTAAAAATTTGTATTATATCAAGATAGAAGTTGCCATACTGAGGCATTATCAAGCAAAAACCTGGTTCATTTCAAACAGTTTTGAAAGACCCCTAAATTGATCAAGAGACTTTAGGTGGGGAGACTTTCCTGGTGGTCCACTGGTTAAGATTCTACACTCCTGATGCAGGGGTCCTGGGTTCAGCCCCTGGTCAGGGAACTGAGATCCCACGTGCCATAACTAAGAGTTCACATGCCACAACTAAAGATCCTTTGTGCCGCAATTAAGGCCTGGCACAGCTGAATAAATAAATAAATATTTTTAAAAATTGGAGGGACAATGGATACAGGTATATGTATGGCCAAGTCCCCTTCTGTCCACCTGAAGCTATCACAACAGTTAGTGAGCTATGTGAAAGTGTCAGTCACTCAGTTGTTGTTGAGGTCCTTTAATGGACCGGAACCTGGTGGTCCGCAGTCATCAATAAGAAAGTAAAGGAGAGAAAGAGGCTGATATTCCTTGGTTTACGCAGAAGCCAATAAAGCCCCTGCACGGGGCTTGCTCTGTTCACGGAGGCCTCAGGCGCCCTCTCGATGGGGTGAAGGCACAGAGCGCCTTCTCTAGAGGGTCTTAGAAGCCCGGGCAGGAAAGTGAACTCAGAGAGCCTCTGCACTCCAGGGGATCAGCCTGAAAAAGAGAGAGAGAGAAAGAAAGAAAGACACGGGGATCAGAGCTCTGATGGAGCAAAGGTGTTATAATCAACATGGTGTGGGTATATATACTGTCTTACAAAGTAGTTATTCTCAGCAAAGATAAAGATTAAAATTCCAGACTTACAAAACATAGGCAATCCATATTAAAGAGAGAGATTTGTAAACAATCACTTTTACCGTATGGTTCACAAGAAGGAAGAGGGTACTTATCACCATATAGAAACACTAATGAAGGAAATGCCTGGATTCCTCAGTCCCCGGAGAGGCTTGCCTCTCCTCTTAATTCCTGAATATTCAGGAATTAAAAAGGAGCAGAGAATTCCTGACAGATCCAAAACAGCACACAGGAAGCCTCCTGTTAAATGCTTGCTGACAAGTTGTGTCCAACTCTTTGCAACCCCATGGACTATAGCCCTCAAGACTCCTGTCCATGGGATTCTCCAGGCAAGAATACTGGAGCAGGAACTGTTCCCTTCTCCAGGGGATCTTCCCAACCCAGAGACCAAATCTGGGTCTCTGGCATTGCCAGCAGATTCTTTACTGTTTGAACCACCAGGGAAGCCTTAATGAGCTAGAGTCCCACATAAAATAAAAAGGTAAAAGAAAACAGATAATTCTGATTCTATTTAAGGTCCTTCATGACATACCCTTCCTTTACATGTACATACACACCAAGCACTCCTTCCTTACTCATAATTTGGCTTGTTCCTTTGCCAGATAAACCAAATTTTAATGGACTTAGAAAAGCACTTTTGAGTAGTGGAAAAGTACTTTTTCACCTTTATCAGATCAGATCAGATCAGTCACTCAGTCGTGTCCGACTCTTTGCGACCCCATGAATCGCAGCACGCCAGGCCTCCCTGTCCATCACCAACTCCCAGAGTTCACCCAGACTCACGTCCATCGAGTCAGTGATGCCATCCAGCCATCTCATCCTCTGTCGTCCCCTTCTCCTCCTGCCCCCAATCCCTCCCAGCATCAGAGTCTTTTCCAATGAGTCAACTCTTTGCATGAGGTGGCCAAAGTACTGGAGTTTCAGCTTTAGCATCAGTCCTTCCAAAGAAATCCCAGGGCTGATCTCCTTCAGAATGGACTGGTTGGATCTCCTTGCAGTCCAAGGGACTCTCAAGAGTCTTCTCCAACACCACACTTCAAAAGCATCAATTCTTTGGCACTCAGCCTTCTTCACAGTCCAACTCTCACATCCATACATGACCACAGGAGAAACCATAGCCTTGACTAGACAAACCTTTGTTGGCAAAGTAATGTCTCTGCTTTTCAATATGCTATCTAGGTTGGTCATAACTTTCCCTCCAAGGAGTAAGCGTCTTTTAATTTCATGGCTGCAGTCACCATTATAATTATCTGTCCATCATCCACACAGTTTTTTTTTAATGAACACTATATAGAGTGGTATGGGGCTTCCCAGGTGGCAGAGTGCTATTGGCCAATGCAGTAAATGTGGGTTCCATCCCTCAGCTAGAAAGATCCCCTGGAGGAGGAAATGGTAACCTACTCCAGTATTCTTGCCTAGAATATCCCATAGATAGGGGAGCCTGGTGGGCTGCAGTCCATGGGGTTGCAGAGTCTGAAACCATGGAGCACACTTATCTACAAACATCCAGCTGTAGGCTCGTAAGAAGTAAATCACACTCTCATATTCTGAAAGAAAATTCTTAACTTATAAATATGTTTAAAAAAACTGATTTTATATACACGTGTATGTATTTTTATATGTAAAAATCATTGCTGTTGTATATTAGCAATGAGATACAACTTAAATAACAGAGCAGATGTTTTTCTAAAGAACCTTGTTCCAATCTAATTCAGATTCATTTAAGTAAACTAAAAAATATTCAAAATTAAATGAATAAAATTGCTTAGCAAGTGGGGAAATGTACTAAACTTTAATTCAAAGTTCCAAGACCAACTGAATCAGGGCCTAATACATAGAAAAATATAATAAATGTATTTTGGATAAAGATTTGTAGACACAAACTTATCACAGTGAAAAGGCTAGCAAATGCGAGGGATAACAAACTGGAAACCCTTGGAATACATTCCTATCAAAATTGTCTGTTGTAGCTAAGTATCTTTCTATACCAGGGCTTCCCTAGGGGCTCAGATGGTAAAGAATCTGCCTGAAATGCAGGAGACCTGGGTTCAACCCTTGGGTTGGGAAGATCCCCTGGAGAAGGGAATGGTTACCCACTCCAGTATTCTTGCCTGGAGAACCCCATGGACAGAGGAGCCTGGTGGGCTACAGTCCATGGGGTCACAAAGAGTCAGACATGACTGAGTGACCAACACAACACAACAATCTTTCTATGCCACGGAAAACATTCCTGTTTGCATATGCAAAATTTCATAGACTGAGCACTTTCCTTCTGTTCCACTAAAATTCAACAGAAAATAGTAAAATTATTTCTTATCTTATTCATGCTATTCTTTCATATGGTTCTTCTTTAAAATGGGTAAGATAAACTGCTCTGAAATGAATCAGCCAATTTCCAAAGTATGCAGGAAATTTAACATAAAGAGGTAGGTCACAGCTGATTGATAGTTTGCTTAATTCTATCTCTATATGAGAAAGCATGAATTCTCTGAGGGTTCAGGGTAGAAAAATACTTCCTTCACTCCCATCTCTTTTCTAAAGAGTTATTTTTTGTCTGTAATGTCACAAATGCCAGTTCTCTTCCATGAAACTATGAGAGTCAGAGATGTATTTGAATTTCTATTAATGGCTAGTATAGCTGGCCATGAGCCTAGTCCCTCTACACAGAGTAGCTAGAGGTTTATTGTCATTCCCCATACAGAAAACGGTGGCATTCTCTCCTGGCCAAAACAAAATTTCTAAGGGCTAAACATTTCAGAATTTAAGGAATTAGACCTATTTATTTCACAGGCACTTATTGAGAGCTTACTATGTTCCAAGTCCTGCTAGGGGATTAGGGAACCTCTTATTTAAAAAAAAAAAATTCTTTTTAAAATTTTTTGGCCACACTGAGAGGCATGTGGGGTCTTATTTCCCTAACCAAGGGTAGAACCCATGCCCTCTGCATTGGAAGCACCGAGTCTTAATCACTGGATCACCGGGGAAGTCCCCAGGGAGCTTATCATTTCGATAGGGAGAGAGCCCACATTCAATTACAACATAACCCAGTGAGTGAGTGAAAATGTAGAGTTGTGCACAGATTGTTTTGGGAACAATCAGAAGAGAAGATTTGCCCAGCCTGGGTAGGGATTAACGAAGTTTTTCCAGAAAGGAAGGTGCCTAAGCCGAGTCCTAGAGGGGTGCAGTAGGAAGAGAGTTGGGTGTGGAGGGGAAGTGCATTCCAGACAAGAACTCAATCAATGCTTGCAAAACAGAGCTGGAGCAGAGAATCCAGACTGAATTGAAGCTGGAGTCAGGCTTGTCCAGGCACTTCTGATAAGCTAACACAGGTGGGACAAGCCTCCTGTAAGTCCGTTTAAAAGATGGATTCATGAAGGTTTTTGCGGGGAGGACCTTGAATCAGGGAGTTTGCTAACACGGGACAAATGTGTGTGTGTGTAAAACATGATATCAGCCTTCCTCTCCAGCACACATGCACATTTACACTCTATAGAGAAAGGGGCTGCCAGTGGTGAATGAGCTCTTTCAAGATGCTCCAGTGACAAGGTCAGGACCTTGAGGGTAGCATCCAAATTCCTTAGTATGCCGTTCAAGGCCACTGATGATCTTGTCTTACTAACCTCATCTTCCAGCCTGAACTTCTGCCTTTTTTTTTTTTTTTTTTCTTTTGCTCTATGCTTATTGAATTATCCAGGTTCAGAGTTTGGCAAACCCTGGCCCTGTTTTTGTAAATAAAATTTTATAGGGCCATACTCATTCTTTTTCATATTGCCTTTGGCTGCTTCTGTGCTCCAGTGGCAGAGCTGAGTAATCACAACTGAGAACAGATGGCCCCCAAGCCTAGAATATTCACTGTCAGGCTCTTTACAGAAACAGTTTGTTAAGCCTTGCTCTAATTCCCTGAATGTGCCAGCCTCTCTATCTTTTAAAAATATTTATTTGGCTGCATTGGGTCTTAGTTGCAGCATTCAGGATCTTCAGTTGCAGGATGCAAACTCTCAGTTGCGGCATGTGGGATTGAGTTCCCTGACCAAGGATGGAACCCGGGTTCTCTGCATTAGGAGTGCGGAGTCTTAGCCACTGGACCACCAGGGAAGGCCCAGCTTCTCTCTTGTCTCCAAATCACTGTTCATGCCATTCTTTTGCTTAGAATGCCCTTCCCCAATCTCTTCGTTATTTGACTAAATCCTGTCTGATTTAGGATCTCAGCTGAGGAACCACCTTCTAGGAAAACTTCTCTGACTTTCCATCTCTGGTCTAGTAAAGATGTTATTCTAATCTTCTTGTGCTTGCATAACACCCTGGGGCTTATCTATATCTGAACACTTAGAAAATTGTATTAACTGCTTCCTTTGCTTCCTCTGTAAACTCTAAGGCCCTTGAGGGCCGCAATATAGTATCTGTAGGACCTAAGCATAGAACTTGGGATGAAATAAGCCCTCAAAAGATGTTTTCTTAATGCTTATTTAAGTGGAAAGTTTGTTGATACCGTGTCCCCTGGTATCAACAAACTGATATTTGCATATGTTTCCAAAATGCTACCATCTCTATATTTCAAATGCTGGAGATGTGTTTTAACAGGGACCGTTTGCTGAATAATTTGTCAAGTCTGCTGCTGCTTCTAACTTTTCTTTTGTAAGTTTTTCTGCATGTAAAGCTTTCTGCTCCATCTTTCCTGATCAAGGCTATGGATTTCCTAGTATGTTTTGGATATTATCCTAGCTCTCCAGACTTCCCAGAGTACAAATATTTTTCTTAACCCATTTAATGCTCAATGGCTTGAGATGGAATTGAGTCATTTTTCTCCCAAGCTATGTTATTGTAATCAAGCATCTTTCAAATTTCTTAATCTTTTCATAGTCTCAAAAGAAGACTAAAAGTAGAAAAGTATTAATATATTTCTTTTCTGGATTTGAGCTAAGGGCAATATGTCCCAAGCTTTGGGGGGTTTTTGTTGTTTGTTTTGTTTTGTTTGCTTATTCATATTTTTGAACTTTTTATCTTGTATAACTGATTCACAATGTTGTGATAGTTTAAGGTGAATAGCAAAGGGACTCAGCCATACATATATGTGTATCCATTCTTCCCCAAATCCCTGTCGCACCCAGGCTGCCACATAACCTTGAGCAGAGTTCCTTGTGCTGTACAAGAGATCCTTGTTTGTTTATTCATTTTGTTTTTTAATTGTTGATAAAGACCAACTTCAATTTTTTTAAAGACTTTGATCATACTATCAAGCTGAGGATGTTCAGTTGTTTACAATCTTAAAGCAGAGGCACTCAGGATATAGACTATAAACTGCACAAGGGGAAGTGCATCAAAAAATCACTATTTGGGGAATTCTCCTAAGCTGAGATGAGAACAGAAACTAGTTTGAAATTCATCCTAGGAATTGATGATTTTGGGTAAGATGTAGTGAATTTAGACCTTCATTTTACTTAGGAAGGTCCAAGTCTAACTCTTCATTCTGATTTTCTGCATGAGACTGAAATTCAGTTATTGGAATTTATAGCAAGGCTTCAAGGCATCAAGGCTACTGTATGCATTCATTCTAGAGAAGAGCAGACTTTTACTTCCAAAGAGTACTCTTTTCCTCTCTTTAGCAATACAATACTCACAGCACTAAGGATTCCCAGGGAAACACTTTGGTCCTGAGATGTGTCCTTGTCCACAACTAGACTGAACGAAAAGGAGAGACTGCTTTAAAGGCAGTCTAATTGGAACAGAAAAGTTTCCTTCTTCTTCTGCACAAGGAAAATGAATCATTCTGGGATTTAAGGCAAGTGCTGTTATGCATCACTGAATTCTATTCATAAAGCTTTTAAGAAATGGCGAGACTTCTGTAGCATTTAGGGAATTGTATTGAAAATGATTAGTAGTAGATCAGTTCACACTGATCTAGATCAAGAGTTCCTGCTGAAAATAATGATTTGTTACTGTGGCATTTTTATTGATTCCTCTGGGACATCAGTCTCCATGGATGTGCTTCACAGACTCCCAGGAGAAAAAGGAAAGTGAAGTCACTCAGTCGTGTCCAACTCTTTGCGACCCCATAGACTGTAGCCTATTAGGCTCCTCCTTCCATGGGATTCTCCAGGCAAGAGTACTAGAGTGGGCTGCCATTTCCTTCTCCAGGGGATCTTCCTGACCCAGGGATTGAACCCAGGTCTCCCTCATTCTAGGCAGACGCTTTAACCTCTGAGCCACCAGGGCTCACTATAAGTTTATTTGTAAGTCAAGCTGAGGAATTTGCAGTTTTCTAAATCCTAACTGGTACCAGTCATCCCTATACTCCTGAAGTAATTAATCAAAGTCTAGGAAGCAATGATGTTATGTGTTTTAGATCTTGAATTTCTCTATTTCTCCAAGAAGAGAGATCAATGGTCTCTTAGCAACTAAATGAGATCCTCTGATGAACTGAACTAATCAAGGGTATATGATTAATAATATGAAAAAATGGCCAGGTATTAAGAAATGCAAGAGTAAGAGAACTATATTTGATTTTCTTATGAACCATCTTATGGGGATAAGTGAAAAGACAAGACCTTAAATTGTTGAGGGTCATATGGAGAGTTGATGGAAATAGCATGTATATTGCTGATTGTTGGGGGAGACTGTAAAAAGAGGAAAATAGGGTTGGAATTATAACCTAAAAAAAAAAAAAAACTTTAGCGAGGTATAATTTACATAGAATAGAGTGCAGTCATTTTAAATATGCCATTTAACGAATTTTGGCAGATGTAGATGCCTATTTGGGTTTCCAGGTGGCTCAGTGGTAAATAATCCTCTGTGATGCAGGAGAGGCGGGTTCAATCCCTGGGTCAGGAAGATCCCTTGGAGGAGGAAATGGCAACCCACTCCAGTATTCTTTCCTGGACAACCCCGTGGACAGAGGAGCCAGGTGGGCTGCAGTCCATGGGGTCACAATTTTGGTTTCTCTGATGGCTCAGATAGTAAAGAATCTGGACAGAGGAAACTGGCGGGCTGCAGTTCTTGGGGTCACAAAGAGTGGGACACGACTGACTGATTAACACTAGCATGTGCCTATTTAACTACCGCTTCTATTAAGTTTTAGAAACTTCAAAGCACTCCAAAAGGTTCCACTGTGCCCATTTGTGGTTGGTCTAATTCAACGCTCTGTCATACCACAATCACTTACCTGATTTCTGTATCTATAGATTTCTTGACTGTTGTATGGTGTTAAATGAAATCATGTAGTATATATACTCTTTGGTGTTTGGATGCTTTCACTTAGCAAACTACCTTTGAGATTCGTCTATATTTTTGAATATAAAAAGTTCATTCCTTCTAATTGCTGAATAGTATTCCACTGCATGACTATATCTCACCTTTTGTGTGTGTGTTTGTGTGTATGTGTGTGTGTGTGCGTGTATGGTGAGGAGGTGGGGTATGGATTTTAGTTGTTTGACCAGGGGTTGAACCTGGGCCCTCAGTTATGAAAGTGCAAAATCCTAACCACTGGACCACCAGGGAATTTCATATATCACACCTTTTAAATTCACTTACTAGTTGATGAACTTTTGAGTTGTTTCAGTTTTGATTATTATAAATAAAGTTGTGGTGAACAGTCATGTTTATTTAATCTAATATGCAGAGTACATCATGTGAAATGCTGGACTGGATGAAGCACAAGCTGGAATCAAGATTGCCAAGAGAAATATCAATAATCTCAGATATGGAAATGACACTACCCTTATGGAAGAAAGCAAAGAGGAGCTAAAGAGCCTCTTGATCAAAGTGATAGAGGAGAGTGAAAAAGTTGGGTTAAAACTTAACATTCAAAAAATGAAGATCATAGCATCCGGTCCCATCATTTCATGGCAAGTAGATGGGGAAACAATGACAGACTTTATTTTCTTGGGCCCCAAAATCACTACAGATGGTGACTGCAGCCATGAAATTAAAAGACACTTGCTCCTTGGAAGAAAAGTTATAATCAACTTAGATAGCATATTAAAAAGCAGAGACATTATTTTGCCAACAAAGGTCCATCTAGTCAAAGCTATGGTTTTTCTAGTAGTCATGTATGTATTTCCAGTGAGACTTGAACCATAAAGAAAGCTGAGCACCGAAAAATTGATGCTTTTGAACTGTGTTGTTGGAGAAGATTCTTGAGAGTCTCTTGGACTGCAGGGAGATCAAACCACTCAATCCTAAAGAAAATCAGTCCTTAATATTCATTGGCAGGACTGATGCTGAAGCTGAAGCTCCAATACTTTGGCCACCTGATACAAATAACTGACTCATTGGAAAAGACCCTGATGCTGGGAAAGATTGAAGGCAGGAGGAGAAGGGGACGACAGAGGATGGGATGGTTGGATGGCATCATTGACTTGATGGACATGAATTTGAGCAAGCTCCTGGAGTTGGTGATAGACAGGGAAGCCTGGCCTGCTGCAGTCCATGGGGTCATAAAGAGTCCTACAGGCCTGAATGACTGAACAGAACTGAACACACATGCAGGAATGTTTTGGTGAGTATATGTTTTTATTTACTTGAGGTTAATGATTAAGACAGAATTTCAAATTATGAGGTAAGTATATGTTTAATTTTTAAAGAAAAAGCCTACTGTTCTGCAATGAGGTTACACCATTTTACAGTTCCATCAACAAACGTTTGAGAGTCCCAGTGGCTCCATATTTCACTAATATTTATTATTGTTTTCTAAAGACATATTGGAGTATGGTTTTTCTTTTTATTAATTTAATTTGCATTTCTGTGATGACTAGTGATGTTGAACACATTTTCATATGCCTATTGACTGTTCATATACAATTTCTTATGGAGAATTAGTTTAAATCTTTTTCCTATTTAAAAATTAGATGAATTTTCCTCTTATTGTTCTCATATGAGCCTTAAATTCTAGATACAAGTCCATTGTCAGATGAAAAATTGAGACTATTTTTTCCAGTCTCTAGCTTACTGTTGATTTTCTTTCTTTTTTTTTCATGTGCTGTGAGGCATATGGGATCTTAGTTACCTTAGTTCAATCCAACTACAGGAATTTAACCTTTGGCCTCTGCAGATGAAGTGCAGAGTCTTAACCACTGGACCACCAGAGAAGTCCACTGTTGATTTTCTTTATGTTTTGATATACAGAAGTTTTTAATTTTTGAGATCTAATTTATCATTTTTTTCTTATTATGGCTCATATTATTTTTCTTTGGATTTTTCAAAAAAAACTTTGCCTACCCCAAGATTGCAAAGATTTTCTTCTATGTTTTCATTTAGATGTTGAAGTCTGTGGTCTATTTTGAGCTAATTTTAAACATTACTTGTGCTGAAGGTCTAATGGCAAATTTTTTCTCGAGCTTTGGTTTGTTTGAAATCTATTACATGTCCTTCATTTTGAAAAATATTTTTGCTGTGTAAAGAATTAAATAGTTCATTATGCCTCCCAAGTCATTTAAAGATATTGTTGATTGTCTTTTTATTTGCATGGTTATAGTGAGATATCAGCAATATTATGCATATGTATAATTTAATCTGTTTGCTTTAAATATTTTTATTATTGACTTTTGGCAATACAATTATGATATATATAGGTGAATTTTCTTTTGTTTGTTTTGCTTGGTATTTGCTGAGCTTTGTGACCAATGAATTTATATTTTTCATTCAATTTTGAAATTTTCTTGTCACTGTCTTTTTTTTTTGTCCTCCAATTACATGTACATTAGATTGTTGGATATTGTCCCAAAGGCCACTGAGGGTCTATTCACTTTGTTTCTATCAATGACTTTTATCTGTCCTCTGACATATAGCTTGGATAGTTTCTACACTTAATCTTCAAATTTTATTTTTATTCTAAAGCGTTGTATTAGCAATTATACCAATCCAGTAAAATTTTGCTCCAGCTCTCTGTGCTCTTCAGTTACATTTGCCTCTTTTTTTGTATTTTTCATTTCCTTCTTCATTATGTTCACGTTTAAAAAAATCTTAGAACATATTGTTGTTGTTGCTCAGTTGCTAAGTCATGTCCAACTCTTTGCGACCCCATGGGCTGCAGCACCCCAGGCTTCCCGGTATTTCACTCTCTCTTGGAGTTTGCTCAGACTCCTGTCCTTTGAGCCGGTGATGGCATCCAACCATCTCATCCTCTGTTGCCCCCTTCTCTTCCTGCTCTCAATCTTTCCCAGCATCAACGTCTTTTCCAATGAGTCAGCTCTTTGCATCAGGTGGTCAAACTGTTAGAGCTTCAGCTTTAGCATCAGTTCTTTCAATGAATATTCAGGGTTGATTTTCTTTAGGATTGACTGGTTTGATCTCTTTTCTGTCCAAGGGACCCTCAAGAGTCTTCCTCAGCACCACAATTCAAAAGCATCAGTTCTTCGGCGTTCAGCCTTCTTTATGGTCCAACTCTCACATCCATACGTGACTACTGAAAAAAACATAGCTTTGACTTTATGGACCTTTGTTAGCAAAGTGGTGTCTCTGCTTTTTAATATGCTGTCTAGGTTTGCCATGGGGGGCTTCCCTGATAGCTTGGTTGGTAAAGAATCCGCCTGCAATGCAGGAGACCCTGGTTTGATTCCTTGGTTGGGAAGATCTGCTGGAGAAGGGATCGGCTACCCACTCCAGTATTCTGGCCTAGAGAATTCGATGGACTGTATAGTTCATGGGGTCACAAAGAGTCGGACATGACTGAGCAGCTTTCAGTAGGTTTGTTGTAAGTTTTCTTCCAAGGAGCAAGCGTCTTTCATTTTGTGGCTACAGTCACTGTCTGCAGTGATTCTGGAAACCAAGAAAGAAAATCTGTCACTGTTTCCACATTTTCCCCATCTATTTGCCATGAAGTGATGGGATTGAATGCCATCATCTTAGATTTTTGAATGTTGAGTTTTAAGCCAGCTTTTTCATTCTCCTCTTTCACCCTCATCAAGAGGTTCTTTAGTTCCTCTTCACTTTCTGCCATTAGACTGGTATCATCTGTGTATCTGAGACTGTTGGTATTTCTCCTGACAATCTTGATTCCAGCTTGTGAGTCATCCAGCCTGGCTTTTCACATGGTGTACTTTGCATGTAAGTTAAATAAACAAGGTGAGAGTATACAGCCTTGAGTATTTCTCTTATAGTTTTTCTTTGCCTGGGCTTGTGAAGCTTCAGCCTAGGCACACACATACAGCTTATTATTTTCAGCTATAAACTACAAAACACTCCTTTGCAGATTTCTGAAGATTTTTCTTTACATAGATACTTCCTTTTTTGTACTCTCTTCCTTAGCTGCTTCAGCCTCCTTCAACCCTGAACTTTGTCTCTTTACTTCAGTGATACTGCTATATCCTGCCTGGGTTTGCCCTCTGTACACTGGTTGCTAATAAACACCTCCAGGTGGAGAACCCTGGCTTTCTTATGGCTCCACTAATCAATTTCCCTTGTCTTATAGATCAAATATCCTTGATTTCTTATTGTCCAGTGTCTGAAAATTGTTGTTTCATATATTTTATCTAACTTTCCTTAAGTGTTTTTGATGGGATCATTAGTAGAGTTACTTTGTATGGTTATTTATTGAATTCTTCCAAAAATTAAAAAAAATTTTTTTTTATTTGGCTACACTGGGTCTTAGTTGTGGCATGGCATGTGGGATCTAGTTTCCTGACCAGGGATGGAACCCAGGCCCCCTACTTTGGGAATACAGAATCTTAGCCACTGGACCACCAGGGAAATCCTGAATTCTTCCAAAATTTATTGAATGGAAACTGGAAAGTGCAGTGATCTCCAAGAGATAATTTATTCAGAATTGGAGAGATTTGAGAGAGTTCAAAAGCAAGTAAGACAGCACTAGGAGGGGAGAAGATTGTGACTTTAGAGAAGGATGTTATGTAGCAGGAGTTAAAAAAAGAATCACATAACCTATTTATGTGTGCAGTTACTTTATTGCTGTTATTATTGATATTCTTTACTTGTCATTTCTCAGAGTATCCTTGATCAAATATTCTGCTTTCTTTTTTTTTTTTTTTCTCTCTCTTATGGGAGTTTTATTATAATATCACTTACATTTGGATATCCATCCATTTGGACTTAATTTTCTCTGTGGTATAAGGCTGGAATTCAAATTCATTATTTTGCATGTGGATTTCTTGTTTTCCTAGCACCATTTGCTAAAACAACGTTCTTTCCCTTCAGTTGTCTTGGCACTTTTGTCAAAAATTAATGTAGTACAAATAGGTGGATTTGCTTCTAGACTCTTGATTCTATACCATTGATCTATGTATTTATGCTTAGGCCAGTTCCATGCCATCTTGGTCATTACAACTTTGTTATAACGTTTGAAATTGGAATACGTGAGTCCTCCAAGTTTGGTTTTCTTTTGTGAAGTTAAGGTAGTCTCTGTCACTGATCAGCCTCTCAATGTCTAAAAAGTATACAGTTAGAATATTAATAGGGATTACACTGAATGTCTGGATCAATTTGGGGAATATTTCAATCATGACAATATTGTCTTCCAATCTATGAACACAGAATATCGTTCCATTTATTTATGTGGATGTGTGCTTGATTGCCTCAGTCATATCCAACTTAGCTTTCTTTGGCAACTGCACCTCACTTCCCTCTGCCTAATTAACTCCTTTTCCTCTTCTTTAAGAAAGCACAATTCTCTACCTTAATAAAACATTGATCTCTTGGCTATCTTGGATTTATTTTATTGTACACTTTCTTAAATAATATGTATTTTGGTTTCCTGAGATTTGGTTTCCACTTCATAATTTTAGTGAATTTATATATTATACCTAAGACTATTCTTTTTAATAATTTTTATTTGATTTATTTTTGGCTGTGCTGAATCTTCATTGCTGTGCAGGCTTTTCTCTAGTTGTGGCGAGAGGGCGCCACTCTTCATTGTGGTGTGTGGGCTTCTCATTGCAGTTGCTTCTCTTGTTGCAGAGCATGGGCTCTGGAGCACGAGGGCTTCAGTAGTTGTGGCTCCCGGCTCTAGAGATCAGGCCCAGTAGTTGCAGCACATGGGCTTAGCTGCTCTACAGCACGTCGGATCTTCCCACATGAGGGCTTGAACCCATGTCTCCCGCACTGGCGGGTGAATTCTTCACCATTGAGCCACCAGCGAAACCCCCTTAAGGCATTCTTAAATTTTCTTATTACCTTTCAAACCCAAAAGGATTTTCTTAGTGCTCATTAAAAAAAAAAATCAATCTGTATTAATCAATACCACTGACTACTTCCTTTTTGGAGCTCCTCCCTCCTGTACACATTCTCATTTTCTTGGTTTCTTTCTTCCTCCTTCACCTTATCTTCTTAAGGGGAGAACCTCAATTTTTCTTAACCTATTCTTTCTTTCGAGCAGTAAGTCCCCATAATGACCAAAACATATTCAGTTAGATAACTTAAGTGAGAATTCTTTTGATCCTTGTGTGGAATAAAGTAATGACACCCTATTGATCTCATATACATGTTTTGATTAGGCCATCCTTTTGGTTTGTAGTATTCAGCAAACTTCTCATCTATCTTTCAAATTTTGGACATTTAAATTAGATTTCTAGATCATATATCTTGATGTAATTTAGGTCTGTGAGCTGCAGTGGGAAGCAACTTAAAGTCCATTCACAATTGAATATTTATAAATATATCTGGGAGCTAAGGTGGTCCTCAATGAATTATAGAAAAGCAGTCTGTAAATTCTCAGAGAGAACTTACCATGTATAAGAAATCTGGTAAGGTAGGAGTACTTTATCAGTGGGAAAGTTTGAGAGGATACAGTGAGGTTCCAGGTACAGGATGGAATGGTGCTTGTCCCCTGTCCCCACCCAGTCATTCTTCCTTTGCCCTCATCATGTTCTCTCCTTGAGTGCTTGTGTGCTTGGGAAATAGAGGACCAGGGTTAAATGGAAAACTTTGTTATGAGAGAACCAAATAGCCCTAGGAGTTGTTTCTCGGAATTGTTAGGGAACAAAAATATTCCTTGTACCCTTTCTATGTTCTTTCAGTTCGGTTCAGTCCAGTTCAGTTGCTCAGTCGTGTCCGACTCTTTGCGACCCCATGGACTGCAGCACACTAGGCCTCCCTGTCCATCACCAACTCCCAGAGTTTACCTAAACTCATGTCCATTGAGTCGGTGATGCCATCCAACCATCTCGTCCTCTGTCATCGCCTTTTCCTCCTGCCTTCCATCTTTCCCAGCATCAAGGTCTTTTCAAATGAGTCAGCTCTTTTCATCAGGTGCCAAAGTATTGGACTTTCAGCTTCAACATCAGTCCTTCTAATGAACACTCAGCACTGATCTCCTTCAGAATGGACTGGCTGGATCTCCTTGCAGTCCAAGGGACTCTCAAGAGTCTTCTCCAACACCACAGTTCAAAAGCGTCAATTCTTCGGCACTCAGCTTTCTTTATTGTCCAACTCGCACATCCATACATGACTACTGGAAAAACCATAGCTTTCTAGGTTCTTTGAATGGTCTAGTAATCAAATTGATAGAAGAGAGAAAAATAACCAGAAGTTTAATAACATGTATATCTTCTGTATATATGGGAGAGATCCAGGACACTGAGTAGTGAAAGTCGCTCAGTCTTGTCCAACTCTTTACGACCCCATGGACTATACAGTCCATGGAATTCTCCAGGCTAAAATACTAGAGTGGGTAGTTGTTCCCTTCTCCAGGGGATCTTCCCAACCCAGGGATCAAACCCAGGTCTCCCACATTGCAGGCGGACTCTTGACCAGCTGAGCCACCAGGGAAGCCCAAGAATTCTGGAGTGGGTAGCCTATCCCTTCTCCAGCGGATCTTCCTGACCCAGGAATAGAACTGGGGTCTCCTGCATTGCAGGTGGATTCTTTACCAGCTAAGCTACTAGGGAAGCCTGTTAATTCACCAAAATGGCCAGAGCTACCACCGTAAACACCCTCTTCAGCTAAACACAAAAGATGTTGAGGGGAACCAGTTAAGGGAGGTTACCAGTGGCTCAGTGGTAAAGAATCTGCCAGCAGATCAAGAGACTGCTTGCAATGCAGGAGACTCGGGTTTGATCCCTGGGTAAGGAAGATCCCCTGGAGAATGAAATGGCAACCCACTACAGTATTCTTCCCTGGGAAATCCCAAGGACAAAGGAGCCTGGATGGCTCAATTTAAAGAGCTTACAAGCCAATCCCAGCCAGTTCAAAGAAGACGGCTTGGTTCTAGAGGAGCCAGGGTAAAGTCTTTTTAAAGCTAGTCACTAGAGGACAGCCCTTCCAAAGGAAGAGACCAAAGGCTGAAAAACTGGCACAGTTTTATTTGAAGCAACCCTTCCAGAAGGAATTGAACTAGATTACTTTTTCATAACCTAAACAAACAAACAAAAAAACTCAATGGATTAAAGAGTTAAATGTAAGACCGGAACCCATAAAACTCCTAGAAGAAAACATAGGCAATACACTCTTTGACATTTTTCATATTAATATTGTTCGGATCTATCTTCTTAGGCAAGGGAAACAAAAGCAAAAATAAATGATACTGCATCAAACTAAAAATCTTTATACTGCGAAGGGAACTATTAACAAAAATGAAATGTCCGCTTACTGAATGGGAGAGGATGTTTGCAAACAATATAGCCAATACAAGGGTTAATATCTAAAATACACAAAGAACTCCTACAACTTAATAGAAAAAAATAATCCGATTAAAAAATGGGCAGAGTACCTGAGCTGACATTTTTCAAAAAAAGACATATCGATGGCCAACAGACATGTGAAAAAGTGAACAACATCCCTAATCCTTAATGTAAATAAAAACCAGGATGAGATATCACTTAACTTCTGTCAGAGTGACTATATCAAAAACAACAAATATCAAGTGTTGGTGAGGGTGTGGAGGAAGAGAACCCTCATGCATTGTTGGTGAGAATGTAAATTGCTACAGCTGCTATACAAAACAGTAGGGATGTTCCTCAAAAAATTAAAACTAGAACCACTATATGAACCAGCAAAAAACAGAACCAGCAATTCTACTTATGGGTGTTTTTTCAAAGGAAGCAAAAACACTAATTTGAAATAATACATGCACTCCTATAGAGCTTCCCAGGTGGTGCTAGTGTTAAAAAACCTGCCGGCCAATGCAGGAGATGTAAGAAATGTGGCTTTGATCCCTGGCTTGGGAAGATTCCCAGGAGGAGGGCCTGGCAACCCACTCCAGTATTCTTGCCTGGAAAATCCCATAGACAGAGGAGCCTGATGGGCTACCGTCCGTAGGGTTGCAGAGTCAGATACAACTGAAGCAACTTAGCAGCGGCATGCACTCCTATGGCCACTGCAGCTTATTTACAATAGCCAAGATATAGAAGTAACTTAGGTGCCCATGAACAGATGAATGGATAAAAAAGATGTGGCATATATATGTACAATATGGAGTAGGAAATGGCAACCCACTCCAGTATTCTAGCTTGGAAAATCCCATGGACCGTGGATTTGGATGGAGGGCTGGAGTCCATGGGGTCACAAAGAGTTGGACATGACTGAGCACGCACACACACACACACATGCATATATATGTATATATACACACACACATAATAACATTACTCAGTCATAAAAAATAATAAAACCTTGCCATTTGTGACATATGGATGATCCTAGAGGGTTTTATGCTGAAAGTGAAATGTCAAACATAGTAAGACAGCTAGCATATGATTTCAGTTACAGGTGGAACCTCAAAAGAATACAAATTAGCAAACATAGCAAAACAGAAACAGACTCATGGATAGAGGTATGGTTGTCAGAGGAAGAAGGTTGTGGAGGAAGAGTGAAATAGGTGAGAGAGATTAAGAGACACAAGTTCCCAGTTACAAAATAAATGGGTCATGGAGATAAAATGGGCTTCTTATTTGGCGCTAGTGATAAGAACCCACCTGCTGGTGCAGGAGACATGAGAGACACAGGTTCGATCCCTGGGTTGAGAAGATCCCCTGGAGGAGAGCATGGCAACCCACTCCAGTATTCTTGCCTTGAGAATCCCATGGACAGAAGAGCCTGGGAGGCTACAGCCCATTGGATCACAAAGAGTCAGACATGACTGAAGTGACTTAGCATGCATAGCGTGCACGGAGATAAAATATATAGTGTGGAGAGTATAGTCAATAATATTTAATATCTTTGTATGGTGACAGATGGTGACTAGACGTATTATGGTGATCATAATATATGACTATATATCTTTTCAAGCAATCATAGTATATTTACACAGAAGATAGTCGTAAACAATATATTACAAATCAGGATCATAGCTGAACACAAGTTCTCATACTGCAATGAAGTAAAATTAGAAGGAAATACTAGATAATAAAAAACAGATGACTATAAACATCCCCCTATTTTGGAAATTTTAAAATCACACTTTTAATAAAATCTGAGTGAAAAAAGAATTCATAAAGTATACCATTAGAAAATGCTTAGGGAATTCCCTGGTGGGGTCTGGTGGTTAGGACCCGGCACTTTCACTGTCAGGGCTAGAGTTCAGTTCCTGGTTGGGAAACCAATATCCCGCAAGCTGTGTGTGCAGGGTGGCAAACAAAAGAAAGAGAGAGAGCGAAAGAGAAGAAAATGCTTGGAACTGAATGATAATGAAAATATTATGTACCTCCGGAAGAGGAGAAAAAAAACACATCTCTTCTACTCTTCTAGTTGCTTCTGGCTGATCTAAGAATTAAATTTGACGTGAAACAGATTAATAGGAGAAAAACAAAGGTTGGAGCCTGGGATAGGACACCACAACTTTTAATTAAAGTTACTTAAGAAATGGCTAGTGCAAGGGGGGCCCTTTTATTCTCCTCTCTGTCTTCCTGAAAGCAGGAAATAAGTCTCCCCTGTGAAAGGTACCCTCTTTGAGCACAGAGGTAGAGACATCCTTATCACCAGAGACAGGCAATTCAGGGTTGAGAAGCTTATATAAACAAACCTTGTAATTTCTTTATTAATTTACTACCTCGTCTTAGACATAAGTTTCTTTGTCCTGTCAATTTCTCTCAAATTTATTTTTTATTTGTCTAATAATTATAAAACTGACTGTTTTGGTCACTTTTGAGTTCAATTGTGTCCAACATTTTTGTGACGCCATGGACTGTAGCCTGCCAGGCTTCTCTGTCCATGGGATTTCCCAGGCAAGAATACTGGAGCGGGGTGCCATTTCCTTCTCTAGGGGATCTTCCCAGCCCAGGGATCGAACCTGCATCTCCTGAGTCTCTTGCATTGCAGGTGGATTCTTTACCACTGAGCCACCTGGAAACCCAGAGCCTATATTCGCAACAAGAGAAGCCACCACAGTGAGAAGCCTATGTGCCACAATTAGAGAATAGCTCTGGGTCACCCCAACTAGAGAAAGCCTGAACCCAGAAACGAAGACACAATGCAGCCAAAAAAATTTTTTTTTAAATAAAAAGTTTGGTAAATAAGTGTGCTGGACCATGAAGTGACGATGGGACCCAGAGCAAATTCTGATTTCTAGGTCCCGCCAGGTTTCCCCACCACACTGAGTCCATATTTGCAAGTATCTTTGGTGATCACTCTGTCTGAGAACAGGCCCTTTATCTAAAGTCTTTTAGGTAGTTTAGGGGGAAGTAACATGGAGGACTTTCTGAATCTTCTATTTCTTAAAAACAATAGGCCTAAATTAATCTTCATGCCAAAGAGTCACATTTTGGGGTAGCAAATTTTGTTCCCCATACATATGAAAATATATGCAACATAGCTAAAGAAGTAGAATTAAAGGATTTTTTTTTTTTAAGCTTTAAATGTTTAGAATTGCTTCTTAGAAAAGCATACTGAAAACCGATGTGGCAAGCATCCAGTTTAATAAGTTATGGGGGGGAAAAAAAACAAAGAATTCCTGGAGGCATGTTATCTTGTAAAGAGACTATCACCCAACTTCAGCAGAAGCAGTAGGACTGACTTATCTGATTGGCACTTTGGGGAGAAAAGACTGAACATGTTTGACCAGCCTTTCTGGAGTTTTCTTTTTCAGAATCTGCCGCCTCCTGAGAGGGTGCATAGGATCTCAGGCTAAGTTATCACCATGTGTAAGCTTAGTTGAGCAAGTTCTACGTCTGATGAGGTGTTCATCTCGTTGGCAGAACTGCTCATAACCAGAGTGTGTGACCTCTAATTCCTGGATGACATATATAGGAAAGTCAAAGCCGTGTTCTCTTATTGACTTTATCAGCAGTAAAGGAGACAGCTCCATTTTCATCTGTCTCTTGTTTCTTATGCCATAGTTAGTTTAATTTATTTCTTCATTTGACAAGTACTGCTGAAACTGTATAATCCAGACTGGGACTTGAACCACAGTCTTTTAACTGAGATCACATTTAGTCTCAGGACTTGATGAAGCTCAGGTTCCTGATATCTGATAGCAGGAAGAATTCAGTGAGTGACAAAGTGGTAGGTAAGAAGTGGATTTATTTAGAGAGAACACACTCCACAGACAGAGTGTGGGCCGTCTCAGAAGGTGAGAGTGGCCCCAGGGTATGGGGTTGTCAGTTTTTATCGGGGTGGGTAATTTCATAGGCTAATGGGTGGGAGGAGTATGCCAGGTATTTGGGGGAAGGGGTAGAGGTTTCTAGGAATTGAGCCCACTTTTTGACCTTTGTGGTTGCCCTTGGAACTGTCATGGCACCTGTAGGTGAGTCATTTAACGTGCTGATGAACATATCCTGAGGCTCAAGGTCTAGTGGAAGTCAACTGGCCCACCATCTTGGATCTGTTTGGTTCTAGTCAGTTTAGGCTCTGTCCTCGGGCCATGCTATTCTTTCAAAGGGTGTGTCCTACCCTCTTCCCTCCAGTTTGACTGTGATCCAGAATTATGGGCAGGGAATTTTTTATTTATTTTGGGGGGGGGGATATATTTAGGCAAGGGACACACCTTTCCTTGGCATTTGCTTTGCTCTGCAGGTGGAGGTAGCCATTCAGCAGCCCACTTTCCCTATCAGAGGAGAATTTCTGAGTTCAATAGTCATGTAAACTGCAATCTCTAAGGAAAATGGGTGTAGGATGGTGTGATATAGGCAATTTGTATGCTGACTTTTATTTTTCAGGTAATGAAATTTCACCTGGCTTGATTTCTAGCTTTTTCTCTCATGTTGCAATCAAGTCATATATCTAGGGTATGTGTGTGTGCTCAGTCAGTCATGTCTGATTCTTTGCGACCCCATGGACTGTATGTAGCCTGCCAGGCTCCTCTGTTCATGGGATTTCCCAGGCAAGAATACTGGTGTGGGTTGACATTTTCTTCTCCAGGGAATCTTCCTGCCCCGGGGATCGAACCCTTGTCTCTTGCTTCTCTTACATCGGCAGGTGAACTCTTTACCACTAGCAACACCTGGGAAGCCTCATATATTTAGGGTCCTTATATTAATTAATATTCTCTTCATTTGAAGGACCTGAGAAGATTCAAGATGACTCATGGATTCTTTTAATAAAGATCCAAAGGATAATGGACTCATTATCCTTTTAATGCAAAATGTTGAGGGGGCTGGACAGAAGATACCCACATGTAAATGGTTATGTAAGCCTCTCTCTTCACTGTATTCTATATCTTTTTCTTCTTTCCAAGTTTTTTTGATGTTTTGTCTTTCTTTATTTGTGAGTAGCACATAACAGATCCCTCAAATGTCTCAGAAGTTCTTACGGTACTCCCAGATTGTGCTTTAATGGTGAATAATTCTTTTTCCATTAACTTGTCTTCTTTATCTCTATTTAAGACATTCCTTATCTGGCAAGGTGAGGTCATGCTATATATGGGGGTAAGCATTTAACATCCATTTTTTTACCGGAGAAGTTTTATTTGTTTTGCCTAGAGAATATTTCTGGAGAAGGCAATGGCACCCCACTCCAGTACTCTTGCCTGGAAAACCCCATGGACGGAGGAGCCTGGTAGGCTGCAGTCCATGGGGTGGCTAAGTCGGACACGACTGAGCAACTTCACTTTCACTTTTCACTTTCATGCATTGGAGAAGGAAATGGCAACCCATTCCAGTGTTCTTGCCTGGAGAATCCCAGGGAAGGGGGAGCCTGGTGGGCTTCGGTCCATAGGGTCGCACAGAGTCGGACACGACTGAAGTGACTTAGCAGTAGCAGCAGAGAATATTTCTATGGTGTCCATTTGGGATCATGGTTAGATAGTTACAATTACAGTAGGAGTTCTTTTCCTTCTCTGCATTTTTTTTTTTTTTTTTGGCTTCATGGTGCAGCTTGCAGAATCTTATTTTCCCAACCAGGAACTGAACTTGGGCCTTGGCAGTGAAAGTGCTAAGTCCTAACCACTAGACTGCCAGGAAATTCTTTTCTTCTCTTCATTTGTGATGTAGGCTGTATGAAATTTGGTATGATAGGTGTATGCTAGTTATTTCAAAGACATGTTTTAAAAGAAGCAGCCTTGCCATCAGGATATTATAAGCTCCCAGACTCTTCTGGGCACTTTTTAATTCTTATTGGCAGGTATATTAGTCTGCTCAGGCTGCCATAACAGAAGACCACAAAATAGGTGGCTTAAATAACAGAAGTTTATTTTCTCATAGTTCTGGAGGCTTGAAGTCAAAGGTCAAAGTGCTGGCAGAGTTGGTCTCTGGTGATGCCTTCTTTTCTGGCTTGTAGATGGCCACTTTTTCCCGATCCCCCACTCTTTTTTTTTTTTTTGGCCATGCTGCACGGTGTGTGGGATCTTAGTTCCCTGACCAGGGATCGAAACCAAGCACTCCTGCACTGAGAGTGTAGAGTCTTAACCACTGGACCACCAGGAAAGGCTCTCTTGGCCATTCTTATAAGACCTTTCCTCTCTGTTCATGCTTTGGGAGTGTCTTCCTTTTCTGCCGACATGGTCATATTGGATTTGATCTCTTCCTGATGACCTCATTTAACCTTAATTACTTCCTTCAAGGCTTTATCTTCAAATAGTCACATTGAGGACCTCATCTTATAAATTTTTTGGGGGGGACACAAGTCAGTCCATAAAAGCAGGTGACATGTTTCACAAGCTGTCTGGGGCCCACGAGAAGGAAGGAGCACCAGATAAAACTCTTAAAGGAAATCAGTGAAAGTTTTAGTTTTCCTTATCTCTTGGCTCCACTCTTTTTTCTTTTTTATCGGCTGTGCTGTACAGCCTGCAGGATCTTAGTTCCCCAATCAGGGATGGAACCCCAGCCTCAGCAGTGAGAATGCGGATCCTAACCGCTAGCCCCACCAGGGAATTCCTCCCCTTCTTTTCCTAGATTGGTGGTTTTTAAATGGTGGGAGGGACTAGGAATAAGTGGAGAAGAATTTAGAAAAGATGTTGCCATAGAGATTGGCTTATTCTGTGTAAACTTTGGAGACTTCTGGTTTCTGTTAAGAGGGTGAAGCAACATGTGTTGCTGGCTTCCTCAAGGAACAACCATCTGGGAGGAACCAGGAAGCCAGAGGGAAGCATGGTTTCCAGAACCTAACAATTACCAGGGGACAACAAACTTCATGTACCAAAAACTCCAGGGAGACGAAAGGTTGTCTTTTTTTTCTTGTAAGAGTCAAATAGTTGCAACTTAGTTTCCAGGCAGGAAGAGGAGGCTTCATGAGGCTAGATTAGTGAGCACTGGGGTTGAGCACCCTGCATCATACAGCAAATCACCACTGGTTGTCTATTTTACCTACAATAATGTATATATTTCAGTGCTACTCTCTTAATTCATCCCACCCTCTCCTACTCTCACTGTGTCCACAAGTCTGTTTTGTGTCTGCATCCCTCTTCATCTTACGCTTTAAAAGGGCCAATCAGATAACTAACTCACTGTCTCCTTTTTGGTTGATTCCACCAGGAAAACTGAACCAACAAATTCTAGTGCCTTAGTAGCTAAAGTGTGATACGTGAATAACGTCAGATGTGATGGAAACTTACTGGAAATACAAAACACTGGACCCCATTCAAAACCAGTGAATTAGAACCTGCATTTTAAATGGGTTCTTTAGACAATTTGTATGCATGTTTTATTTTGACATCAGGGCCTAGGGCAGGTCATCCTAAAATATGACTCAATGGCATACTCATTTTTTTGAAATTAAGTTGCTTAAGAAGTGGCCCATACAAGAGGAACAATTTGACTCTCTCTCTGGAGAAGGCAATGGCACCCCATTCCAGTACTCTTGCCTGGAAAACCCCATGGATGGAGGAGCCTGGTAGGTTGCAGTCCGTGGGGTCGCTAAGAGTCGGACACGACTGAGCGACTTCACTTTCAGTTTTCACTTTCATGCATTGGAGAAGGAAATGGCAACCCACTCCAGTGTTCTTGCCTGGAGAATCCCAGGGATGGGGGAGCCTGGTGGGCTGCCGTCTATGGGATCGCACAGAGTCGGACACGACTGAAGCGACTTAGCAGCAGCAGCAGAATCAGGAAATAAATGTCCCATAGAATGGTACCCTCGCTGCACTGGGAGGTAATAAAGATTTTTATCACCAGAAATAGAAAATACAGGGCCATGAAGCCTGTATAAGTAAATCTTGTTACTTTTCTATTAATTTATTATCCAAGCCCAAATTTAGCTTACATTTCTTACTAAGTAAGCACCCAAACCTAAGTATCTTTGTCCTGGAAATTTCTTTCAAATTTATTTCTCTTTGTCTAAAAAAGTGTAAACGCTGCCTCCTTTGGCCACTTCTTAGATCCTATGTTTATGAGACCTCTGTGTGCGTGGATTAAATTTGTTTCTCTTTCTCTTGTTTTGTGCCAATTTTATTATCAGTGCAGCCATAAGAACTAACAGGGGTGGAGGGGGAAACTTGCCCTTCCCTGACATTGAGAAGCACTTTTATACATCTGGACCAAGACTCATGGTATAGAAAACACAACCGCCTTAATTTAGAATTGAAGAAACTGAAAAAAATAGGAATGTAGTGACTTGCATGAAGCTACTGATCTAGCTTATGGCTGGACCATGACTGGAACCCAGGGTAACTGATGGTTATTCAAGGGTTATTTCTAAACCACAACATAGTTTGTCATTTTCAGGCTTCCCGGAGTGAACGTCTGACCGGGTTTTCATTTCTGCATCAGTTTGTCATCAGCCTCAGCTGTTCCTGTCAGCTGCTCTTCTTTCTGTCAATCCCGGTTTGGGTTCACATGGAGAAGACAGCTGTGTGCTCCTCCTGCCAGTGCCTTTTTGGCATTGTTTGGTTGCCGTTCTCATGCATGAAGAGCAGAGAGCACAGACAGACTTTCTATCAAACATGCCTTGTGAGCCATGTCCAAAGTACAGGTTTATATCACCTACGCCTTAATGATCTTCAAGGAAATGAGAATACTTTTATAGAACTGGCTCACTCATGATTTCCTTGTCACATCTGATATAGAAGACTTCTATTTTTCAATGTCTTAAACATCATTCCTTGTTAAACGGAATTCCAGTCTTCCATTCTGTGAATCTGATTCTGTTCCAAAACCGAATGCTTCTAGGTTGGAAGTTGGAAATATATTGCTATGTGAATTATTAAGCTTTTCAAATGCCAACTGTTTTAAAGTCTTTATCACTAAATTCCTTTTATCCAGGACACAATCTGTAAACAATAAAACGTTCATTATTCACATTTGCGCAATACACTTCTGCCAACATTTTAATATTTGTGTCTAAGTTCGAAATCAATAGAAAGGGACATGGCTGGGACCCATGATTCCAAATTCTCAATTTTGTGACCAGCTGTCTTCAGCAGCTGCAGTCCCTCCCATGAGTCCCTAGAGGATATGGGCAAGAGAAGGAATGCTCTCTGTTACTGGCCTTGGAGCCCAATCTCAACGTATTTCTTTGATGGGCTGAGTTGGATGATGTGAGGTATGCCAAGGCTTCTCTCATCCATTAGAGGAGGGACATTCATGACTAAAAGTAGCCTCAGTTCACACCTTAAGTTCACACTCTAATGTTGATCCTTATATCTTACCACTTGGATGGCCTAAAGAAGCATAGAAGGGAATCAACAAACAAAAATCAGTTGCATATCTATTCATTAACAATGAACTATCCAAAAAGATAGTTGTTTTAAATTTTTATTTTCTTGGGCTCCAAAATCACTGTGGATGGTGACTGCAGCTAAGAAGTTAAAAGATGCTTGCTCCTTGGAAGAAATACTATGACAAACCTAGACATCATATTAAAAAGCAGAGACATCACTTTGCCGACAAAGATCTATATAGTCAAAGTTATGATTTTTCCAGTAGTCATGTATAGGTGTGAGAGATGGACCATAAAGAAGGCTGAGCACCAAGGAATTGATCCTTTCTAACTGTGCTATTGGAGAAGACTCTTGAGAGTCCCTTGGACAGCAAGGAGATCAAACCAGTCAGTCCTAAAGGAAATCAACCCTGAATATTCATTGCGAGGACTGATGCTGAAGCTAAAGCTCCAATATTTTCACTACCTGATGTGAAGAATTGACTCACTGGAAAAGACCCTGATGCTGGGAAAGATTGAGGCAAGAGGAGAAGGGGACGATAGAGGATGAGGCGAAGTTCCAATTACTCGGCCACCAGGGAGTTCCCTATACCAGCAATATCTTATGTGGGAATTATAGTAGAGGAAGGGCGATGCCTTTAGTGGTAGGAGACCCCAGGCTTTTCTTATTGCACCAACCACACACAGTGTGTGTGTGTGTGTGTGTGTGTGTGTGTAAATTTTAACTGGTTCACTTATGTCATCCAAAGCACCAAAACACCTAGGCCCTAATAGGTCTTGAATTTGAAATATGTCACAGACTACAATGTGAGCTGCTGCTGCTGCTAAGTCGCTTCAGTCGTGTCTGACTCTGTGCGACCACACAGACGGCAGCTCACCAGGCTCCCCCGTCCCTGGGATTCTCCAGGCAGGAACACTAGCATGGGTTGCCATTTCCTTCTCCAATGCATGAAAGTGAAAAGTGAAAGTGAAGTCACGCAGTCATGTCAGACTCTTAGCAACCCCATGGACTGCAGCCCACCAGGCTCCTCCGTCCACGGGATTTGCCAGGCAAGAGTACTGGAGTGGGTTGCCATTGCCTTCTCCAACAATGTGAGCAGTGACCCCTATATTGTGCAATACAGTAAACTTGTTAATTACTCCTGTGTCTGATTGCAGCTGTTTGTTGTTGTTCAGTCACTCAGTTGTGTCTGACTCTTTTTGACCTTATGCCCTGCAGCACACCTGGGTTCCCTGTCCTTCACTATCTCCCAGAGTTTGCTCAAACTCCTGTCCATTGAGCCGGTGATGTTATCCAACCATCTCATCATCTGTCACCCTCTTCTGCTCCTACCCTCAATCTTTCCCAATGACAGGGTCTTATCTGATAAATCAGCTCTTTGCATTAGGTGGCCAAAGTATTGGAGCTTCAGCTTCATCATCAATCCTTCCAATGAATATTCAGCATTGATTTCCTTTAGGATTGACTGGTTTGCTCTCCTTGCTGTCCAAGAGACTCTCAAGAGTCTCCTTCAGCACCACAATTAGAAAGCATCAGTTGTTTGGTGCTCAGCCTTCTTTATGGTCCAACTCTTACATCCGTACATGACTATTGGAAAAACCATAGCTTTGACTTAAATGGACCTTTGTTGGCAAATGATGTCTCTGCTCTTAACATGCTCTTTGGGTTTGTCATAGATTTTCTTCCAAGGAGCAAGCATCTTTTCATTTCGTGGCTGCAGTCACCATCTGCAGATTCTGGAGGCCAAGAAAAGATCTGTCACTGTTTCCATTTTTTCCCCTTCTATTTGCCATGAAGTGATGGGACCAGATGCCACGATCTTCGTTTTTTTGAATATCAAATTTTAAGCCAGCTTTTTCATTCTCCTCTTTCACCTTCATCAAGAGATTCTTTAGTTCCTCTTCACTTTCTGCCACTAGAGTGGTATTTCTGCATATCTGAGGTTATTGATACTTCTCCTGGCAATCTTGATTCCAGCTTGTGCTTCATCCAGCCCAGTGTTTCTCATGATGTACTCTGCATAGAAGTTAAATAAACAGGGTGACAATATACAGCCTTAACATACTCCTTTCCCAATTTTGAACCAGTCCGTTTTTCCATGTCTGGTTCTAACTTGCTTCTTGACCTGCATACACGTTTCTCAGGAGACAGGTAAGGTGGTCTGGTATGGAGGTTGCTGCTGCTGCTAAGTCACTTCAGTCGTGTCCGACTCTGTGTGACCCCCTGGACTGCAGCCTACCAGGCTCCTCCATCCATGGGATTTTCAAGGCAAGAGTACTGGAGTGGGGTGCCATTGCCTTCTCCGGTATGGAGGTTAGGTAGAAGTGGAAGGGAGGGCGGCATGTGTGTGTCTTGCACTCGCTCTTGTGGTTGGAATGTATGACTAACAAAACCTAGTTTTCAAATTTAACCCCAAGAGGATCAGGGACTCCTTTATAGTATTTAACTATGAGAAAAACAAGCACCCACACACAAAAAAAGTGATTAGGTATTTTAAAGGCGGAGCAAAAATTTCTAGCAGTAATGCTCAGCCTGGACAATTACTAGATTGAGAGAATGGTTTTCAGTTTGCCACTAAGGTGAATTTATAACAGAATCCTTTTGACTTTCATATATTTGATTATGTAGGGGAACAAAATTTGCCACCTCAAAATGTGTCTGTTTGGCATGAGGATTATTTTAGGCTGATGATGATTTTTAAAAAACTGAAGACTCAAGGAGTCTTTCTTTTTACCTCCCCCTTAGCTGCCCAAAGAGTTTAGACAAAGGGCTTGTTCCCAGAATAGAGCTATCCCCAGAGACGTCTGTAAAGAACGTGGACCAGGTGTGGTGGGGGAACCAGGCAGGATCTGGAGACCAAAGTCCACTCTGGGTCCCATTATCTCTGCCTGGCTCAGCAAACATTTGTTTTTCCATGTCTTTGTGAATTACCTTCTCTCCTTTGAAGTCCCAAACCACTACCCTCAGCATCCTCTTTTGTCTTTAGCTGAAGATGGTATTTAAAACGAGGGCTTTGGTCTTTTTGCTAAGTTACTCAGTTTTCCTGGGTCTCTCCCAAGTACGCGTGCATGTGTACTAAGTCACTTCAGTTGTGTTCCACTCTTTGTGACCCTATAGACTATAGCCTACCAGGCTCCTCTGTCCATGGGATTCTCCAGGCAAGAATTCTCCAAGCCAAGAGTTGCCATGCCCTCCTCCAGGGGATCTTCCCAACCCAGGGATAGAACCTAAGTCTCTTGCGTCTCTGCATTGGTAGGTGGGTTCTTTATGACTTGTGCCACCTGGGAAACCCCTCCCAAATATATGTTATTAAACTTTTGTTTGATTTTATACCCTTGATCTGTCTCATGTCAATTTGCTTCTTAGACCAACCGGAAGAACCTAGAAAGGCAGGAGAAAATCTCTTCCTCCCTGACAATTGACTATATTGAAATATTAGGGGTTACGTTGATAAAGATAACAGTATCCAGGAAATATTTCTAGGGAATTTCCTAGAGGTCCAGTGGTTAGGACTCCACACTTCCGCTGCCAGAGGCCTGGGTTTGACCTCTGGTAAGAGAACTAAGATCCCACAAACTGTGCAGTATGTTCCAACAAAAAACAAACAAACAAAGCCAGAAAATATTTCTAATATATGTTAACTACTCTCAAACTCTGAAGGCATTCTTGAGATCCCATTTCCAAAAATTGTAATCTTTCTGACTCCTCTTTCTCTCACCCATATCTGGTAGGACAAGCATGCTCACACTGCCCTGAATGTTTCCTTTCCTGAATTTCCCTGGGATTATGTATAACAATATACATTGTTATATAATTATTATGTATAACAATATACATTGTTACATTGTTATATATAACAATATCCCCCTTCTTTGAATGCCTTGACAATTTTGTTTGGAAGCTGAATGTTGCCTTAAATTGTCATGGATTAGGTTTGTAGTCTTTTAGGCTGGGTTAGACTTTGTTCTCCCAGGCAGTTATGTTACTTGTGGACTGGGTTGATCCTTTTGGGTATTGTTTTAAAAATTGTCTTAAGAAAAAGCTTGGTTTGTTTTTGCAATAGGGATCATTTATCCCCCTTACTCTTAATAATACCCCGTTTATTAAAAGGTCTTTCCTGTCTGGCTGGTGGGAACAAAAACTGTTTCCATCCCTATGAGAGCACTGGGAATTATTTGCTTACTGATTTCTTGTGTATTTGTTCACACTTTCAGGTAAAAAATTTTTCTTGTGTGCTGAGATCTATCAGTTCAGTTAAGTTCAGTCACTTAGTCGTGTCCGACTCTTTGTGACCCCATGAATCGCAGCACGCCAGGCCTCCCTGTCCATCACAAACTCCCGGAGTTTACTCAGACTCACATCCATCGAGTCAGTGACGCCATCCAGCCACCTCATCCTCTGTCGTCCCCTTCTCCTCCTGCCCCCAATCCCTCCCAGCATCAGAGTCTTTTCCAATGAGTCAACTCTTCGCATGAGGTGGCCAAAGTACTGGAGTTTCAGCTTTAGCATCAGTCCTTCCAAAGAACACCCAGGGCTGATCTCCTTTAGAATGGACTGGTTAGATCTCCTTGCAGTCCAAGATCTATAATTCAGCCCAAATCCCAAGGGGCTCCCTTTGCCTGTTTGCAGAGTTCTCTTTCTATGCAACTCTCCCATTTCTGGTCCTCTTCCCTGGAAATGTCAGTCAAGTCATCTGGCCTCCCTGAACTCTGATCTCTGCTCACTTCAGAGACACTGCTGGTCCCCGGCCCCATCTCTGTGCTGCAGCTTGCAACCAGCATTCAGCCTGCAAGTTGGGGCAATTGTAGGGCTCACTTTGTTTCCCTTCTCTCACTGATTACAATTCTGCACTGCTTGTTGTTTGATGGCTGAAAACTTACTGAATGTACTTTTGACATTATTTAGTTGCTTAAATCAACAGGTTAAATAAAATCTCCATTATGGTCAAAATCAAAAGTATTAATTCCGTTAGTTTTAGAATGTATCATTCACAATATTTTCTTATGTATCATTTAAAAAAATAAAATATGAATTACTTAGGGGTTGAATTCATGTTTTGTTTATATCTTCAGTACCCCCCATAGAGTTTTACACAGGGTCCTTAAAAGGGCAGCTAATATTTACTCAGTGATGCACTGATATAAGTGCTTTTAAGTTATCATACAATAACCCTACATCATAGAAACGGCTATGAAAATTCATTTTATTAATAAGGAGACTGAGGTATGAAGAGATTAAATAACTTTCCCAAGATCATACTGGCAGTAGATGTCAGAATGAATAAATTCAGAGACTGTGCTATACCAATTTAATAAGAATAAATACCTGACTGAATATGAGTTATGAGGAAAAATGATCTTCATGTTTTTATGAATAAATCTTTTATGAATAAATACCTGACTGAATATGAGTTATGAGGAAAAATGATCTTCATGTACACAATGGTAATTAAACCTCATAAACTAAAGCTTTTTGTCCCACTCCCAGAGCCAGAAAAAGCCAGAGAGAAGATTTAGATCACAAGTGATTTAGGTGACTGAGAAAGGGAGCAACAAATCTGGTTTTTGATGCAATCGCTGGGAGCTCTTTGTCTTGTGTCTTCCTTGTTTCATTACCAGGGGCCCATGGCTCATACAAAGCAGAGCAGTTAAGTAGCTATCTAGAACTGCAGCAGAGTACTTCTCCATAGACACAATTAAACTCAGTTTTTGTAACTAATTTAATCATTTAATACCCATATGTTAATAGGTCTAGTTGAGCACCTATGATAAGAATAATGTTCATCATTATAATGGTAATCATATTAATAATACTGTTATATAATTAAAAAAATCAGATAGCAACTACATTGTAAGGCAAGTTTCCTGGTGATATATATTTAAGGAAAATATTTATTTATCTGGCCGTGCTGGTCTTAGTTGGGGCACATGAGATGTTCAATCTTTGTTGCAGTATGCAGTATCTTTTTTTTTTTTTTTTCCAGTTGCGGCATGCAATCTCTTAGCTGCAGCATGTGAGATCTAGTTCCCTCACCAGGCATTGAACCTGAGGCCCCTGGACTATAAGGGCAGCGTCTCAGCCACTGGGCCACCAGGGGAAGTCCATCCTGATGACATGTATCTCTTCTTAAAGTTCACTTTGGGCCATCCGTCAAAAGGCATTGTGACAATTTTCACCTTGTCCAATTTTCACCTTGGTTCCACTTCTGGGTTCATTCATTCCTATTTATCAGTATTTTTATAAACTTCTGCAAACAACTGTCCACTAGTATCAGATACGCCTGAGCAACTAAACAACAGGGAAACTCTGTCTCTGTGGACTGGTTCTAACCAGCTCAAAATAATGTTGCTGAAGACACATTTTGCTGAGAAACGCTATAGTCATTGAATGGTAGGATAGTTATTGGGTTTGGTTGTGTTGTGTTCTAGTTGTTGTTGATTGTGGATTCTGCCAGAAGAATGCAGTGTTGTCTTACCTATGCACCACCAGCAGCTGGCTGAGAGGAGAAACGCGGTAGATCTGGTTTCTTAACTGGTTGTTTCCAGGTTTGTGAGTGACTGGAGTCAGACTTTGTGATTCTGGGAAGTTGGTCATTCTTTCTGACACTTGCAGTCCAGTGGACGATGTTTTCTCAGGTTCCTGGAGTGTGGGCACAGTGAGGAGCCCTCCAGAGCAGAAACTGCTGCTGCTGCTAAGTCACTTCAGTCGTGTCCGACTCTGTGCGACCCCATAGACGGCAGCCCACCAGGCTTCCCCGTCCCTGGGATTCTCCAGGCAAGAACACTGGAGTGGGTTGCCATTTCCTTCTCCAATACATGAAAGTGAAAAGTGAAAGTGAAGTCGCTCAGTCGTGTCTGACCCTCAGCGAAACTACCCACCTCAAGGGGCTGCCTCACCTCAGTATCAGGGAGCTGCTGCCCTCTACCGGATAAACCTATAGGTGCAGGTTCTGGTTTCAGGAAGATAGAGCAGCTGTGTAAAATGTTTTCTTTTTTGACGTATCCATTGCCCTCCCCCCACCCACGACCCGCCGCGCCCCACCACAGTCTCCCCGCCCCTCGCTCCCCGCCCCACACCAAGTTTGTTTCCTTGGAGAGAAACGCAGCCACATAATCAAGAGTGTACACAGAATTTAATATTTCTTAAATTGTTTGAATGGAATATTCTTTTTTAATCTCCCTGAGTGAACTGAAGTACAAGGAATGGGGAATCCAGCCTTTCTGGTACTAGCTTTAGCACCTGCAGAAGCTAGCACCTTGTCTTAGGGATTGGTTTATCAGTTTCTAGTAGGACAAAGAAAAGGGTTTGTGGAACCTGGAATCAGTAGCAGTCCCATGCATGTGGTTGGGATTAAGAGGTGGCTCTCTGGAAGAAAAAAA
Source organism: Bos indicus (assembly GCF_029378745.1). NCBI lineage: Eukaryota > Metazoa > Chordata > Mammalia > Artiodactyla > Bovidae > Bos > Bos indicus. The sequence goes on from NC_091774.1 coordinate 34,771,051, forward strand.
AAAAAAAAAACCCGACTTAAGTGTGTCAATTTCCATTCCCTGGTGGTTCAGCAGTAAAAGAATCCACCTGCAATGCAGGAGATGCAGGAGACATGGGTTTGATCCCTGGGTGGGGAAGATCCCCTGGAGGAGGAAATGGCAACCCACTCCAGTATTCTTGCCTGGGAAAATCCCATGGACAGAGAAGCCTGGCAAGCTACAGTCCTTGGGGTTGCAAAGAGTCAGACAGGACTGAGTGACTGAGCATGCACGCATGCACAAATACTTCTACCGTCGTTAATTTCAAATGACCAAGACTTAACAGTTGGCTCATCCCCGAAAATTTAATAGTCAGCTCTCCTGAGCTAATATGAGCTAATTCTAGCACACCACAGGGTAATCCACTTCTAAAGGGTAGAGACTACCAGCTAAACCTTTGAATCTAAGTTGAAAGTTTCAAAGATTTCCCAGGAGAAAATAGCAAGCAAAACAAACTCTTTTAAAAGGCAGTGGCTTTTAAAGAAAACTCTGTAACTTGATCTGAATGTGGGTTCAATCCCTGGGTCAGGGAGATCCCCTGGAGAAGGAAAAGGCAACCCACTCCAGCATTCTTGTCTGGAAAATCTCATGAACCCGAGGAGCTTGGTGGGCTACATAGTGTCCCAAAGAGTTGGACATGACTGAGCGACTGAACATGCACTGTAACTTGAGAGAAAAATGAAAGTTTACCTCTAAAGGTGCTTGCAAAGATAGCTATGTCGTAGGTTATATATATTCTGTACCTTGAGCAAATACATTAATAACTTATAACAGTTGGTTGTCAGAGGAATGAATAAGATAATTTTTCACTTTAAAAGGTGGTTCCTAATTGAAAAAATGCTACAACAAGGGTAAGCATCAGTATTCATCAAAAGATACCAGAAGGAAATTTTTTAAAAAGCAAAATTCATTAGACAACTTTGCAGTTCCTAGGATTAAAATTTATTACTCTAAAAATTGATACATAAAGAGAAATAAAAAGTATTTTAAAAGAATTAGTGGATGGCTGTACATGATCATTTTGTTGAATCATGTTTGTTAAATATAAAACCAAATACATTACTCCATAAAAATGATTGAAAACAGATCAAAATAAAGGCCACAAACTGGGGGAAGATACTTGCAACATACATAATCAAAAGTATGAAGTATATAAGGAACTCTTCAGTTCAGTTCAGTCGCTCAGTTGTGTCTGACTCTGGGACCCCATGGGCTGCAGCACGTCAGGCCTCCCTGTCCATCACCAACTCCCAGAATTAACTCAAACTCATGTCCATTGAGTCCGTGATGCCTCTTACTCATCAATAAAAAAGGAAAAAGAAATGAATATAAACTTCACAGGAAAGGAAGCACAAATGGCTCATCAATGTATAAAAATAACGAATCCCATTGACAATCAGAAAAACACAAATTTAAACTACAATGTAATACTATTTATCCACCAACTTGACATAAAAAACAAACATGGCCTAGAATGTGGAGCAAAAGGGCCATGGATCCACTGCTTGTGGGGATATAAATATGTAAGTGTATATATAACCATTTTGGAAAGACAATTTGGTATTATCAACTAAACTTCAACATAATCATATTTTGTTTCACTTCGAGGTCTGTACCGTTTGAACTCTCTTACCAGGATATGTGCACAAGATTGCCAGAAGCAACATTGTAATACCAAGACAGGAAAAAAAAAACACACAAATGTCAAAATAAACTGTGATAAATTCATGTTTTGCAATAATCTTTATCACTTCATGGGAAATAGATGGGGAAATAGTGGAAACAGCGTCAGACTTTATTTTTTTGGGCTCCAAAATCACTGCAGATGGTGATTGCAGCCAGGAAATTAAAAGACGCTTACTCCTTGGAAGGAAAGTTATGACCAACCTAGACAGCATATTCAAAAGCAGAGACATTACTTTGCCCACTAAAGTCCGTCTAGTCAAGGCTATGGTTTTTCCAGTGGTCATGTATGGATGTGAGAGTTGGACTGTGAAGAAAGCTGAGCACCGAAGAATTGATGTTTTGAACTGTGGTGTTGGAGAAGACTCTTGAGAGTCCCTTGGACTGCAAGGAGATCCAACCAGTCCATTCTGAAGGAGATCAGCTCTGGGTGTTCTTTGGAAGGAATGATGCTAAAGCTGAAACTCCAGTACTTTGGCCACCTCATGCGAAGAGTTGACTCATTGGAAAAGACTCCGATGCTGGGAGGGGTTGGGGCAGGAGGAGAAGGGGACGACAGAGGATGAGATGGCTGGATGGCATCACTGACTTGATGGACGTGAGTCTGAGTGACCTCCGGGAGTTGGTGATGGACAGGGAGGCCTGGCGTGCTGCAATTCATGGGGTCGAAAAGAGTCGGACACGACTGAGCAACTGAACTGAACTGAACTGAACTGAACTTAGTGCTGAAAATGAAAGAACTACTGTATTTCATCAACATGCCTCTATTTAAAGAACATATTGTTGACCAAAATAAGTAAATGACCAGTGAACTATACAATATAAATCTAGTTACAGAAGTTCAAAAACTGGCAAAAATCTTTAAAAATATATTGTTTATGGATACACATATGTGATAAAAAAATAATTTTAAAACAGCAAGGGAATGATAACCCTAAGTTTAGGATGGAAATTACCCTTGGAGAGAAATGTGTGGAAGAGAGGGACATGACAGGCTTCTGCGATGTTTGTAATATGCTGTTTTCTGGATTGGGGGCTTCTTGGAGAGGAATACTTTAAAAGCTTTAGCTGGTAAAGTAATATAAATGAATATATTAATTTTAATTATCCTGCCATGGACCTTCATAAGAACAAAATTACATAAATTCTAAAACTGCTCAGCAAAAGATATGAGTATTGAACAAGAGGCTACTGCATAGCACGGGGAACACCGCACAGTTTTGTGTGGCAGGCTGGATGGCGGGGGGAGCGGTTTGAGGGGGAATGGATACATGCATGTGTGTGGCTGAGCCCCTTCTCTGTCCACTTGAAACTGTCACAACAGTGTTCATCAGTTATACCCCAGCACAAAATGAAAAGGTTTTTTTAAAAAAAGGTTTTGGGTATAGCACACATTGTTGCTTTTTAAAAATTTTTATAGGATTATAGTAGATTTATAATATTGTGTTAGTTGCAGGTGTGCAACAAAGTGATTCCGTTACACATACATTATTTCTTAAATCAGTCCTTTGTGTGTCTGATTCTTTTGTGACCCCATGGACTGTAGCCCCCCAGGCTCCTCTGTCCATGGGATTTTCCAGACAAGAATACTGAAGTGGGTTGCCATGACCTCCTCCATGGGATCTTCTCCACCCATGAATCAAACCCAGGTCTGCTGCATTGCAGGTGGATTCTGCACCGCCTGAGCCACCAGGGAAGTCTTTGAATCACTCTCAGTTCAGTTCAGTTCCGTTCAGTTGTTCAGTCATGTCCAGCTCTTTGTGACCCCATGAATCACAGCATGCCAGGGCTCCCTGTCCATCACCAACTCCTGGAGTTCACTCAAACTCAGGTCCATCGAGTCGGTGATGCCATCCAGCCATCTCATCCTCTGTCATGCCCTTCTCCTCCTGCCCCCAATCCCTCCCAGCATCAGAGTCTTTTCCAATGAGTCAACTCTTCACATGAGGTGGCCAAAGTATTGTAGTTTCAGCTTTAGCATCAGTCCTTCCAATGAACACCCAGGACTGATCTCCTTTAGAATGGACTGGTTGGATCTCTTTGCAGTCCAAGGGATTCTCAAGAGTCTTTTCAAACACCACAGTTCTAAAGCATCAATTCTTTGGCGCTCAGCCTTCTTCACAGTCCAACTCTCACATCCATACATGACCACTGGAAAAAACACAGCCTTGACTAAGACGGACCTTTGTTGGCAAAGTAATGTCTCTGCTTTTCAATATGCTATCTAGGTTGGTCATAACTTTCCTTCCAAGGAGTGTCTTTTAATTTCATGGCTGCAGTCACCATCTGCAGTTGATTTTGGAGCCCAAAATAATAAAGTCTGATACTGTTTCCACTATTTCCCAGGAAGTGATGGGACCAGATGCCATGGTCTTAGTTTTCTGAATGTTGAGCTTTAAACCAGCTTTTCCACTCTCCTCTTTCACTTTCATCAAGAGGCTTTTGAGTTCCTCTTCATCAGTCTAGTAATTTCCAAATAATTTGTTGATTTTTTGGTTGGTGTGTGTGTTATCTGATACAGCTGAGACTAATCAAGTGGTGGCCTTCTTGCTGTGATTTGACATGGAGGATCAGTGTGCTCATCAATACTTACCCATCAAATTGATGTTAATAGTTGTTGGATGATATGTAGTATTGAGAGAATCATTTCCTAGGCAGGTTGATAAGTCCAGGGGTCCCTAAGGAGAGAGGGGTCTGGAATTCTCAAGGAGAAAGAAAGGACAAACTTTTTTTCCCCTCTACATTCCTTAGGATTATATAACAATAATGTATCCTGCTTGAGGACAATCTCTGGAAAAAACCTTCTGGTTAAGCCTGTTATCTTAAAATGTAAATTATGGGAGTAGGTCTAGTGAGGTCTTTACAATCTGCAGACATTCTTTTGATTCATCGTAATAACTCTCCATCGTAATTGGAGAGTATATAACTCCATTGCTAACACTAGCACAAGGGGGTTCTCGGAGAAGGCCCTGTCACCCCACTCCAGTACTCTTGCCTGGAAAATCCCATGGATGGAGGAGCCTGGTAGGCTACAGTCCATGGGGTCACTAAGAGTTGGGCACGACTGAGCGACTTCACTTTCACTTTTCACTTTCATGCATTGGGGAAGGAAATGGCAACCCACTCCAGTGTCCTTGCCTGGAGAATCCCAGGGACGGGGGAGCCTGGTGGGCTGCCGTCTACGGGGTCACACAGAGTCGGACACGACTGAAGCGACTTAGCAGCAGCAGCAGCAGAATATCTTTCCAACGCAGGGATCAAACCCGAGTCTCCTGCATTGGCAGTAGCAGCAGCAGCAGCAGCAGCAGCAAGGGGGTACTCTTTCTACCCGCTTCTGATGTCTATGTCAGAAGCTTTCTCTATCCATTTTATACTTTAATAAAACTCTATTGCACAAAAGCTCTGAGTGATCAAGCCTTGTCTCTGGCCCCGGATTGAATTCTTCTCCTTCGGAGGCCAAGAATCCCGGTGTCTTTTCATGGTTCAGCAACAGCCTTTCAGTATCAATAGCTGGAGAAAGAAAGGGTCCATGGTGCTGAATTCTTTCTGTAAGGTAACATATTCAATTAATTAATGCTGGGATATAATTGATGTAGAAAATTACATTAGTTTCATGTGTGCAACACAATGCACTTCCCATCCACAAGTTCCATGTCTGAGGACTCAACTAAACTTGGACCTAAAATATTTGAAAAACAAAATTTCCAGAAAGCAAAACTTGAATTTGCTTTGCTTTGGCAACTATTTACATAACATTTATAATGTATTGGACTTCCCTGGTGGCTCAGACGGTAAGGCATCTGTCTACAATGCGGGAGACCCGGCTTTGATCCCTGGGTCGGGAAGATCCCTTGGAGAGGGAAATGGCAATCCACTCCAGCACTATTGTCTGGAAAATCCCATGGACAGAGGAGCTTGGTAGGCTACAGTCTATGGGGTCGCAAAGAGTCGGACATGACTGAGCGGCTTCACTTTTACTTTATAATGTATTAGGTATTATAAGCAAAATAGAGATAATTTAAAGCATATGGGAGGAAGGTCTGAGGTTATATGCAACTACTACACTATTTTCTATAAGGGACATGAGCATCTGAGGATTCTGGTATCCACAGGAGTCCTGGCACCAATCCTCCACAGATATTACAGGATGACTGGATTGTGAAATGACTACCACAAGAAGTATAGGTAGCATCTACCACCAACGCACATAGCTACAATTCTTTTTTCTTGTGATAAGAATTTTAAGATTTATTCTCTTAGCAACTTTCAAATATATAATATTATTAACTATGGTCACCATGCTGCATATTATATCCCCAGGGTTTGATTATTTTATAACTGGAAGTTTGTACCTTTTGATCCCCTTCATTCCACTCACTCATTTCCCACTCCCTGCCTCTAGCAACGATTAATCTGTTCTCTGTACTTATGAATTCAGCTTTTGACTTTTATTTTAGATTCAGCATATGAGTGAGGTCATGTGGTATTTGCCTTTTTCTGTCTGACTTATTTAAATGCTTTAGAATGCCCTTAAGGTCCATCCATGTCGTAGTAAATGGCAAGCTTTCCTCCTTTTTCATGGCTGTCAGGGATAATAATGTCCCTATGTATGAATATATATATGTGTGTACATATACACACGCACATATATATGTATGTTCTATTCATATATAAATAACCTTTTCTTTATGCATTCATTCGTCAACAGACTCTTAGGTTGATTCCATGTCTTGACTAGTGTAAATAATGCTGCAATGAACATGGAGCTGTATATATCTTTTCCAGTTAATGCTTTCCTTTCCTTCAGATAAATAGTCAGAAGTGGAATTGTTAGATCATTTAGTTATACTTTTAGAACTAATATTTTAGGTAGTTCTATTTTTAATTTTTAAAGGATCCTGCCTACTGTTTTCCTTAGTGGCTGCCGCAATTTACATTCCCACTGACAGTGCTCAATTATTCCTTTCCCCCCACATCTTTGCCAACACTTGCTGTTTCTTTTTTATAAGAGCCATTCGAATGGGTGTGAGATGATATCTCATTGTGGTTTTTACTTGTAGTTCTCTAATGATTAGTGATGTGGAGCACCTTCACATGTGTCTGTTGACACAGGTCTTCTTTGGAAAAAATGTCTAGTGAGATCCTCTGCCCATTTTTAATCAGATTGTTTTATTTCGCCATTGAATTGAATGAGTTCTTTATACATTTTGGAAATTAACCCATTACCAGATATATGATTTGCAAATATTTCCTCTCATTTGGTAGTTACTTTTTCATTCTGTTGATGGTTTCCTTTGCCGTGCAGAAGCTTTTTAGTTTAAGATGGTCCTACTTGTTTATTTTTGCTTTTGTTGCCTCTACCATTGGTGTTAAACCCCCAAAAAATCTTTACAAGACTGATGTCAAGGAGCTCACTGTGCTATGCGTGTGTGCTCAGTCATTTTAGTCATGTCCAACTCTTTGTGACCCTCTGGACTGTAGCCAGCAGGCTCCTCTGTCCATGGGAATCTCCAGGCAAGAATACTAGAGTGGTTTGCCATGCTCTTTTCCAGGGGATCTTCCTGACCCAAGGCTCGAACCCGTATCTCCTCCTTCTTCTGCATTGCACTTCTTTCACAGCTGAGCTGCCTGGGAAGCCCCAAGGAGCTTACTACCTATGTTTCTTCTAGGATTTTAATGGCTTCAGGTCTTACAACCATGTCTTTAATCTATTTGAGTCAAGTTAAGTTAATGGTATGAGATAGTGTTTCAGTTTCATTCTCTTAGAAGACTGTCTGCCCAGTTTTCAAACACCAGCTGTCCTTTGCCCATTGTATATTCTTGGCTCCTTTGTCATAAATTAATTAACCATACATGCATAAGGCTGTCCATTCTGGTCCATTGATCTATGTTCCGGTTTTTAATGTAAACATTGTACTGTTTTGACTACTATAGCTCATTTTGAAATGAGGAATTATGATGCCTTCAACTTTGTTCTTTATTCTTAAAATTACTTTGGCTATTTGGGGTCTTTTGTGGTTTCATGTGAATTTTAGGATTGTTCTATTTTTGTGAAAAATGGCATGGGAATTTTAATAGAGATTGCATTGATTCAGTAGATTACTTCGGGTAGTATGGATATTTTAACACTACTAATTCTTCCAGTCCATGAAGACTTAAATGTTTTAGAAAAGGTATTTTAATGGTGCTGAATATAATACTTATTTTTCAAACCAGTAATATTTTAAATACTACATGAGTTTTAACCCTTAAAGGATGCTCACAAATGTTCTCATCTGGATACTAAACAGGCATTTTATATTAGACAGACAAACCTGAAAAGTAAGAGAAAAAGGAACCCATGTAAACAGAAATTCAGATAAAATATTAACTATGACAAAATGGGGCTTCCCGGGTGGTGCAGTGGTAAAGAATCTGCCTGCCAACGCAAGAGACGAAAGAGACACAGGTTTGATCCCTGGGTTGGGAAGACCCCCTGGGGAGGGGAATGGCAACCCCTTCTAGTATTCTTGCCTGGAACATTCCATGGATAGAGTAATCTGGTGGGCTACAGTCCCTGATGCTGCAGAGTCGGACATGACTGAGTAACTGAGCACAGACACACACATAACAAAATGGGTGACTTTAGACACAAATGATTACATGCTCAGCGTTCCATGCTCACTATCCTACTTTGGCCTTTTATCCTTTCGGTAAATTCTGAATTTCTCAAGCCAATCTCTTTTTCTTTCAGTGCTATGTAGTGGAATTCCAGGGTTTAATCTTAGAAAAACTATATGTCCACCCAACTGCTGGTGAAAGAAGTCATGCCAGCATAAAGGAGACTATCTCCTCTTCTCTAGCAACTTCAAGAAGTACAGATGGTTTTCTACACCAAAAACTATCCTTGCAACAGTTATTTCTAACAAAGGAAACTTGAAAGACACCCAGGCTTCAAAAAATGTTGCTATACCCTGTAAAAATAAACCTTGATCTTTAAAACTTTTATTCTGTTTGATAGTCTTACTTGTTAATATATTAATACTGCATGGCTTTCACAATAATATATTAGTTTATCTTTCTGTCTTCTGCAAAATATAAATTATTATGAATTTTATTGGTTAATCTAGAAGAGTTAAAATGTATTAAATATTTTACATGTGCCCAGAACTGATCCAAGCCCCTAGAACATTAAACATTTAATCCTGAAAATAATTCTATAAGGTAGATATTATTATTTTCTTCACTTTACATTGATGGAACTGCTCATGAGTCTTTCCTTTTGTCCCTCTGAGTCTGGTACTTAGACCTCAGATGCTATTCTGTGGGGTTTTTTTTGTTTGTTATTCTGTTTTCTGATTCTTCATAGCCTTGGTATTCTCTGCTGCTGCTGCTAAGTTGCTTCAGTTGTGTCTGACTCTGTGTGACCCCATAGACGGCAGCCTACCAGGCTCCCCCATCCCTGGGATTCTCTAGGCAAGAATACTGGAGTGGGTTGCCATTTCCTTCTCCAATGCATGCAAAGTGAAGTCGCTCAGTCATGTCCAACTCTTAGTGACCCCATGGACTGCAGCCTACCAGGCCCCTCTGTCCATGGGATTTTCCAGGCAAGAGTACTGGAGTGGGTGCCATTGGTATTCTCTACAACTTATATTAACTGTGAGAGAAAAATGGCAATCCCTTAGGTGTCTCAATAGCCTTGTCACACACGGCTTTTAGAGTAGGGGGTACCATCTAATTTCTTATGTAACCCAGGTCAAAAGTAGAACTGTTTACTAACTGTCACTGTTAACACCCTGGGACCATAGGCGCTAACGGAGACCATCTATGCAAACCAGGACACAGCGACTCATGGGAGACTCTTGGGAGATCCCTCTAAAGCCTGAAGATTCTGATATGGCCGAGACAGGGTGACTTTCTTTTGCAGGAAAAACAAATGAAAAGAACTGACCACCACTGTTGTCTATTATTCTAAGCATGTCCCTGCCAGGAAGACAGAGGGCATGAAGAAACAAGGTAAAGAACTTGCAACGCTTGACTTGGTTTCTAGAGGTTGTACTTGCTTTCTCTCTAATGATTCTATCAAAGAGGAAATGACTGGAGTGACGTGAGGAAGTGGGGAGTGGATTTCCAGTAATGAATGGCTCCAAACTAAGTGAAAGAGTTGCAACAGAATGTGATCACTGGCTCATGATTTCTGCCCTGAGGAAAGTAGGAGGACAGCAGAAGTGGGGTGGACATCACAGCCCCCTCTATGGAGTAGCCCCCAGTGCATGCCCAGTGCCAATGACTGTGGATGATTGACAGCATCCCTTCTCCCCTCCATGCATACTCATATTCAGCTGAGCCAGCCCAGGGACCTGGAATACCTGGATCACAGGGAACCCCATCTTTCCCAAGGAGTATAAGTTCTGTTGGGAATATTTGAATGTTAGTTTTTCCCTGGATAAGAACCAGAGGGACAGAGAAATCCTTTAGACAGATATCTGCCTTACTTGTTCATCTCATTACACCTACAAGAAATAAAATATGATCCAGACCCAGGAGGAGGCATCATCCTTATTTTGAGAGGCTCTATTCTAAAACAATGATTCCCAGACACCAGAGTCACCCTCACTTGGCTTGCTTCCTCTGGGGCCAGTGTTCTTCTGTCTAATGTCCTCCTCCTATTTCCCCGAGTCTGCTATTAATAACAGATTGCAAGTTCTTCACCCTTCTTCCCTTTCTGAGGGTTACCACTTGAGCACAAGTCCCATGTCCTTCTTAGACTCTTATTTACCATCTCCTAGCGTCTCAGTTCCCAAGTCTCTGTGATTTGCTTTTATCTGTCTTGGAAATCGCTTTTCTTTGTCTCCAATGCATGGCTCACATTCCTTCTCTCCTATAAACACTCCAGACAAGAATCCTGAGGTGGTGCTCCCTGTGCTGGGCCTTACTTGCCCTCCTGAGTCTTCCAACTCATGGGCCCACCATCAGGAAGAGCAGTTTTGAAGTCCTCTGAATCACTGACCATCTCTGACATATTACACATGCACCATCCCTTCTCCTCTAGGGAAATCTAGTGACCTTTGAAATTTCCCTTTTGGATGAAGAGGTAGAGACGGGGCAAGGATTTCATCAGAGACTCCATCCTTGTGATAGGACCTGCATGAAGTTTCCTCTCAGGATTGTCTCACTAAACTCACAGAATAAAGACCAGTCCTGTTTTCTGATGGAAACAACTGTTCTCTGATATCATACCCTCCCAGCATTCTTGTACTAAGTTCCAGCTTTCTTTGCATCCTTCTCAAATCTTCTATTCTGGCCATTTAACAGCCAGTGGGTCCATTCCTGATCATGTTTATGATGTGTCATTGCTACACAACATTATGGCGAATTTCTACACTATAGTTCAACATTCCTGGGGTTACAGTGGTCTCTCCACATAGCCTGTCATCATGATCTTCAACAGTATCTGTTCATAGATACACTCGAGTGGAGAATTCCCTTTCCCAGGCTAAGTCCACCCTATGTGGGTGTTGGAAGGGTTTCTATTTCCTTCTTTCCTACTGCTGTACCCTGGGGTCCCAGATTCATCCTGAGCTGTCCTTTGCAATGGACCTATTCTGCTGTTCCATTCACCCTGTATCCTCACATTCTTTAGGCAATCAACTCTCTTTTTCTAATATTGATTACCCTTTCACAGAAAATGTTAATACATTATTGTGTAGGGGAAAAACACCTTGTCCCCACCAGGAGTGAGACTGGAAACAGACAGAAAAAGCCTAAGTTTCTACTCTCTTGAAAGCTGCAGGATTGCACAATTTAGGGAAATTAGACGTGAGTGAAGAATAATACTGCTGTTTTGAATGCTGTGTTCTGGACAAGAGGGATTTCCCAAAATTTCTCTTCTTTTTTCTTTTTTGCTTCAAACCCATCTTCTGATTTGTTCCTCTAGCTAAGTTGGAGTATATAAAGCACCAGTGTCGTCTCCCAGACAGCCACACAGGCAGCTCAGCTTCACCAGGAACCTCAGCAGGAAGACACACCAAAGGCGAGGTGCTAGAACTTTCCAACACTTTTCCTCCTTGAAGACTCTCTCTCTTCACCAGCATTCTTGTGCTGCAGCCCCAGCTCTCTGCTGCCTTCCTGAATCTACTATTCTGACAGTTAGAATTCACCAGGTGTGAGTATTTCAGGAGGGGGTAGGGCTTCCCTCATATGCTTCTCCTATGTGAGGGCAGTGATGGGGTGAGCAGGTGGTCCACAAACACCAGAGTGCTGTTCACCTTGTCTCACCACCGCAGAGGCGTGGTGCCCAGACTCCTCATGCCTTTCGGTAACTTGCAGTGTAGTTGGGTTTCAGGGCTGACAGAGGATGACTGGACTGGAAAGTGGTTTATGCTAAAAGCCCATTGCAATCCTTCATACAGGAAATCATTGGGATTCCAAGGATTCACATGAAAATGAGAACTGGGATCCTCTGTAATACAATTTATCATCTATCTATCTATTGAGATAAAATTCAGTGGCATTTATTTTTGGAATGTAAGGATGTATCAACATTACAACTCCCTCCCCAATATCTCTCATCCTTGGTTGAGTCCGCTTATCTCTCTGCAGCAGGATGAAGCTCTCCACGGGCATTATTTTCTGCTTCCTGATCCTGGGCATCAGCAGTCAGAGATGGGGAACATTCCTCAAGGAAGCTGGTCAAAGTGAGGACCAAATGATGGGCCAGGGGAGGCTGTGTCTGCTTCCCCCAGGATTTACCTGAGCAGAGGCCACATCTCCACAGGGTAAAGACCACAAACAGGCAGAAAAGGAGCTTGCTCTTTGTGGTAGCACTTTGTCAGGCTTTTCTGACCAGCTTTGCACTTTTCTTTGGGGATTCCCAAACCTAAGTCACATGAAATTTGGGCCCCAACTTTCAACAGGGGTGAGGAAGAGATCTGGGTTCAGGGGTGAAAATGAAAGTGAAAGTCACTCAGTTGTGTCCGACTCTTATATCCCTTCTCCAGCGGATATTTCTACCCAGGAATCAAACCAGGGTCTCCTGCATTGCAGGAGGATTCTTTACCAACTGAGCTATCAGGGAAGCCTTTTGAAGTCACTCAGTTGTGTCTGACTCTTTAGGACCCCATGGACTATACAGTCCATGGAATTCTCTAGGCCAGAATACTGGAGTGGGTAGCCTTTCCCTTCTCCAAGGGATCTTCCCAACCCAGGGATCAAACCAGGTCTCCCACATTGCAGTCGGATTCTTAACCAGCTGAGCCACGAGGGAAGCACAAGAATACCTGGAGTGGGTATCCTATCCCTTCTCCAGGATATCTTCCCAACCCAGGAATATAACCGGGGTCTCCTGCATTGCAGGCGGGTTCTTTACCAACTAGCTATCAGGGAAGCCCCATCAGGTGTTCCTTAAATACAAGTATGGTTCTGCTGCCCCCTCGTGGGCAACCAGGGGAGAGCTCATTTCCAAGTCTGGTAGCCATGAGGTACACGCATCCAGTGGTTGGGGAGTGTTCACACTCTCCACCCACTTAATATTGTAACTAAAATAACTGAGCCTCCTCTTGGCACTGTTCTAAAAGCTTTGTATGTATAAATGAACTCGTTTTCATCCTCAGGTTTTTAATCCTTTAGCCCTGAAATGTAGGTACCATTATCCCTTAACAGAGAACCTGAGGCAACAAGAGATTAAGACAGGTAACAAAGTCCTTCAAAAGAGCAGATTTAACCCTGAATGGTGAGCTCCCAGACCTTGCTATTAATGCCGGCACTTCCACTGCCTCCTAGACAAAAGTTCATGTGGGAGAGTGAGGGGTTTGTGAACACACGTCCTGCTCTTTATCTGAGCAGGTGACAGGTGGTGGGGATGTGGTGCCTTTGGAAGGAAACTCTATACAGTTCTCCTCCCCACAAAAAATGGCACCATGAATTACCTTGACAATGGTTCTACTGAGGCTGAGACCTGACGAGAATCCTATAGCAAGAGATGTAGACCTCACTAGCCAGAGTGAAGTGGCCAAAATTTGTTTATTTCACAAAATTATTTTTTGTGTTTTTCTTCTGTGATAGTTTTTGACTTAACTGTTTTAAAAGTTTGCTGTTAACTTTATCGAAATTCTCACAGACCCAGCTAAAAATTTCTTTTCATCTCTGAGGTCGATGTTCTTCCAAGGGTTGTTCTAGGATCACTTGCATGAGAATCACCTGTGGTCTGCAGTGCTTTGTGGAAATGCCTGGGTCCACACACAACTCCTCCCCTGAACACAACCCCTGGGGCTGAGACTGGAGATTTGGCCTTTATTAAGCACCCCAGTTAATTTTTATACACACCGAAGTGTGCACAGTTACCTCTGGTTTTACTGTTCTTAGGTGACAAGATACGTACGTCAAGCATTTTGGAAATATTTTTATGAGAATTCTGGATTCTAAGGAGCTATTTAAATCAGTGTGAATAATAGAGATGTCATAACTCTCAACAATACTATCTTTCCAAATGCCAAACATAATATATAAAAAGGAGATAAGTTATCTCATAGAGTCACTATATAAACCATGATTATAATCCTATATTAGATTTTTCTTATTTTCCTGATAAGCAGTTTTTTCTTGTTTTAGAAAAAAGATGTTGCCATTTAATTTTAGTTGACCAGATCCCTTCTGTCCATAATTCTCTGCTCCTCATCTTAGTTCATCCTTTTTCTTTTTTTATCAAACTCTTCCTAAGGACCAGAGAGTGATAGTGTACTGAGCACCTACAATGTTCTATAAACCGAACCTGTATTTCCCTCAGTTCTTCTGCATAAACCTCCCCAGAGAGGCAACACTCCTCCATTTCACTGGCGAGGACACAGAACTGTAGAACTGGTGGACCAGTTGCCCTTTTACTGCATCTGATCACCCTGTTTCTTCAAACCTCTTAGGGAACTCACCTTTATCACCTGCTAATTGAATTTTCCCAGGTGCCAAATATGCCCAGACCACTCAGACTTAAATTGAAGAAAGTAGGGAAAACCACTAGACCATTCAGGTATGACCTAAATCAAAACCCTTACAATTATACAGTGGAAGTGACAAATAGATTCAAGGGATTAGATCTGATAGACAGAGTGCCTGAAGAACTGTGGATAGAGGTTCATTTCACTGTACAGGAGGTGGTGATCAAGATCATCACCAAGAAAAAGAAATGCAAAAAGGCAAAATAATTGTCTCAGGAGGGGTTACAAATAACTGTGAAAAGAAGAGAAGCAAAAGGCAAAGGAGGAAAGGAAAGATATACCCATTTGAATGCAGAGTTCCAAAGAAAAGCAAGGAGAGATAAGAAAGCCTTCCTCAGCGATCAATGCAAAGAAATAGAGGAAAACAATAGAATGGGAAAGACTAGGGATCTCTTCAAGAAAATTAGGTACCAAGGGCACATTTCATGCAAAGATGGGCACAATAAAGGACAGAAAGGGTATGGACCTAACAGAAGCACAGGATACTAAGAAAAGATGGCAAGGATACACAGAAGAACTATACAAAAAAGATCTTCATGACCCAGATAGCCATGATGGTGTGATCACTCACCTAGAGCCAGACATCCTGGAATGCGAAGTCAAGTGGGTGTTAGGAAGCATCACTATGAACAAAGCTAGTGGAGGTGATGGAATTCCAGTTGAGCTCTTTCAAATCCTAAAAGATGAGTCTGTCAAAGTGCTGCACTCAATATGCCAGCAAATCTGGAAAACTCAGCAGTGGCCACAGGACTGGAAAAGATCAGTTTTCACTTTAATCCGAAAGAAAGGCAATGCCAAAGAATGTTCAAACTACTGCACAATTGCACTCATCTCACACACTAGCAAAGTAATGCTCAAAATTCTCCAAGCCAGGCTTCAACAGTACATGAACCATGAACTTCCAGATGTTCAAGCTGGTTTTAGAAAAAGTAGAGGAACCAGAGATCAAATTGCCAACATCTGTTGGATCATCGAAAAAACAAGAGAGTTCCAGACAAACATCTACTTCTGCTTTATTGACTATGCCAAAGCCTTTGACTGTGTGGCTCACAACAAACTGGAAAATTCTTCAAGAGATGGGAATACCAGACCACCTGACCTGCCTCTTGAGAAATCTGTATGTAAGTCAAGAAGCCACAGTTAGAACTGGACAGGGAACAACAGACTGGTTCCAAATCGGGAAAGGAGTACATTAAGGCTGTATATTGTCACCCTGGTAATTTAACTTATATGCAGAGTATATCATGTGAAATGCTGGGCTGAATGAAGCAAAAGCTGGAATCAAGATTGCTGGTAGAAATATCAATAACCTCAGAAATGCAGCGATACCACCCTTATGGCAGAAATTGAAAAAGAACTAAAGAGCCTCTTGATGAAAGTGAAAGAGGGGAATGAAAAAGTTGGCTTAAAACTCAATATTCAGGAAACTAAGATCATGGTCCCATCACTTCATGGCAAATAGATGGGGAAACAATGGAAACAGTGAGAGACTTTATTTTGGGGGGCTCCAAAATAACTGCAGATGGTGACTGCAGCCATAAAATTAAAAGATGCTTGCTCCTTGGAAGAAAAGCTATGACCAACCTAGATAGCATATTCAAAAGCAGAGACATTACTTTACCAACAAAGGTCTGTCTAATCAAAGCTATGGTTTTTCCAATAGTCATGTATGGATGTGAGAGTTGGACTATAAAGAAAGCTGAGCACCAAAGAATTGATGCTTTTGAACTGTGGTGTTGGAGAAGACTCTTGAGAGTCCCTTGGACTGCAAGGAGATCCAACCAGTCCATCCTAAAGGAAATCAGTCCTGAATATTCATTGGAAGGACTGATGCTGAAGCTGAAACTCCAGTACTTTGGCCACCTGATGTGAAGAACTGACTCACTGGAAAAGACCCCAATGCTGGGAAAGATTGAAGACAGGAGGAGAAGGGGATGACAGAGGATGAGATGGTTGGATGGCATCACTGACTCTATGGACATGAGTTTGAGTGAACTCCGAGAGTTGGTGATGGACAGGGAGGCCTGGTATGCTTCACTCCATGGGGTCGCAAAGAGTCGGACACAATTGAGTGACTGAACTGTACTCAGATGTATGCAGAACCAAGTTGTCCTCACTGAGAGTACAGGGATGAATATTTTCCCCCTTTATTCTGTTGGGACTATCCTGTATCTGCAAGCTTCCCTCAGTGTTGCCTTTGGTCTCAAGTTCTGGTCAGAGCCTTTCCTGCACTTTTTCAGGTAGAGGTTCATTATACAAGCAAATGTAAAGAGCATCTGACCTCTTCTTGCACATATCACACCCCACCAGAAACAAAGTACCAACAGGCTTAGAATGG
This sequence comes from Bos indicus, assembly GCF_029378745.1. NCBI lineage: Eukaryota > Metazoa > Chordata > Mammalia > Artiodactyla > Bovidae > Bos > Bos indicus. Next base: position 34,788,058 of record NC_091774.1, read on the forward strand.
AATCAAACAGAATAAAACTTGCACCAAGTGTGATTCTCACAAGTTTAAATCAGGGAAGTGAAAAGTAAAGGAATATTTATTTCAAACCAATATAATAATCTCCGAGGGCTTACTCAAAGGCTGAAATTTGGAAGCAGTGGGAAGAAAATGTATCATTTCTCTATTTTGCCAAGATATGATCACGTTCATCTCATCCTTTTCTTTTCCTTTGCAGGGGCTAAAGACGTATGGAGGGCCTACTCTGACGTGAGAGAGGAGTAGCAGTGTTAGTCGCTCAGTCGTGTCTGACTCTTTGTGGCCCCATGGACTCTAGCCTGCCAGGCTTCCCTGTCCATGGAATTCTCCAGGCAAGAATACTGGAGTGGGTTGCCATTTCTTACTGACATGAGAGAAGCCAACCTCAAAGATTCAGACAAGTACTTCCACTCCCAGGGAACTATGATGCTACCCAAAGGGGACCAGGGAGCACCTGGGCTGCTAAAGTGACCAGGTACCAGGGACGCTGGTAATGCAGGGATGGGTGAGCATAGCTCGGCTGCCTTGGAGAATATGAAGGGGCCAGGCCCTGGAGAACTTCCCTTAGGGCTGTGGGCCCTCTTCCTCTTACCCACCCTCCTGCTCTGTGTCCAGTGTGAGGTCTGAGTGGCTGAAGAGCAGAATGAGGCTGGTGGAACCAGCGATTCTCAACCCTCTCCCTATGAGAGCTATTCACCCAGCACGGGCTAAGCTGGGCTGAGGTGTGTTGTCTCAGAGTTTTAGCCCCTCTTTCCTTGGCTCCTCTCAGAGTCATTGATTCCTTGGAAAGAGGAGAGATGGGGAGGGTGCAGCTGTGTCTCATCAGCCCTGGATTAATCTCCTCCCCACGCTTCTTCATTCCAGCGACGCCAGAGGGAATACTCAGATTGTCACAGACTTGTCTAAGAATGGAGACAGTGGCTACGGGTGGGAGGACTCGAGGGCCGACCAGTTTGCCAATGAATGGGACCGGAGCGGTGAAGACCCCAATCACTGCAGACCTGCTGGCCAGCCTCTGGCCAGTACTAAGCTGTACTGAGCTTCCTCTCACTCTGTGCAGGGCAGGGCTGTGAGCCCCAAGGGAGCAGGGATGATGCAGAGCTAAGTTACTGCATTCTGTATCTGCAGTACTTGATAGTGTATAAGGGGCACATAAAAATAATTAATAAATGCTTGTAAAGTCAATTTGTCTTTGGTATTTAATACTCTAGGGTTTCCCAGGTGGCTCAGTGGTAAAGAGTCTGCCTGCCACTGCAGGAGACTCAGGTTCGATGCCCTGGAGAAGGAAATGGCACCCGACCCCAGTATTCTTGCCTGGGAAATCCCATGGACAGAGCCTGATGGGCTACAGTCCATGGAGTCGCAGAAGGGTTGGACATAATTTAATACTATGGGGATGATCAATAAACATCATTGTTTTTAAAAAGGAGATAATGTACTAATAAACAACAGTAATAATTCAGAGTAAAACTACAGTTATCCATTGATAACTGCTGGGGATGGGTTTCAGGACCCCTGCAGAAACCAAAATCCACAAATACTAAGTGCTTCATATAAAATGGCACCATATAGTCGGCCCTCCACATGGAGAGCATGCCAGCTTTATGTCCAGAACATGGACCATGCTATATAAGCCATATATGTACCATTATATGCAACAATTATCTGTCCACAACTCTGTGCTCCAAATCGTGGAAAGGATATTAGGAACACCATGAAAAACTTTGGCAGTAAAGCTTAAAACTTGATAAAAATCATCAAATTCTTAGAAAAACACAATTTACAAAAACTGACTCAGGAAGAAATGAAAACTTTGATTATTCTACAATTATTGTAAAAGATCAAATCTTCCTCCAAAGCATACAATAGTCCCAAAGGGTTCTATAGACAAATCTAACCCTTCAAAAAAGTGAATAATTATTTTTTTGTACAAACGATTCTGCTGAGTAGAAAATACTCCCCCAGCATAGGGAAGTTTGACACCTTGAAAATGAAAGAAAAGTACAAGCGGTCAGAACTTTACAGATTATCAATAACAAGCTGTGAAGCTGAAAGGAACTTTCAACTACCAATAATAATTTCCTAAACTACCAATAATAATTTTTAAATATTTAAACAACTATGCTAAAGACAAAATTACCAATTTTTTTGTCATAGAAAATGACGTTACAAGGCCATTGTCATACAAAAGGTGATCAAAGAAACATAGCAAAAACTATATTGAAAAAGGATTGCAAATATTCAGAGCACAGAGGATTTTTAGCACAGTGAAACTAACTACTCTTTATGATACTATAATGGTAAATACTTGCCATTATAAATTTGCCAGAGGCATAGAATGTACAACCCCAAGAGTGAGCCCTAATGTAAACTATGGATTCTGGATGATAAAGATGCCCCAGTGGGCTTGCATGCATGCTAAGTCGCTTCAGTCATGTCCAACTCTTTGCAACCCTATGGACTGCAGCCCCCCAGGCTCCTCTGTCCATGGGATTCTCCAGGCAAGAATCCTGGAGTGGGTTACCATGCCCTCCTCCAGGAGATCTTTTCAATCCAGGGATCGAACTCCTGTCTCTTACCATCTCCTGCATTGGCGGGTGGATTCTTTACCACCAGTACCACCAAATTTGCCGGATTCATAGGATGTACAACACCAAGAGTAAGCCCTAATGTAAACCATCAATTCTGGGTGATAATGATACCCCAGTGTAGGTTCAACAATTGTTGTATCAAATGTTTATTGTTTTTGGTGGAGAATGTTGATAATGGTGGAGGGTATCTATGAGTTGGGGTAAGGATTCTATGGGAAATCTCTGTACCTTCTGCTTAATACTGCTGTGAACCTAAAACTGCTTGAAAAATAAAGTCTATTAAAACAAGAAAAAAGGATTGTAGAAGTGTGTCAGGCTGCTTGTTAATAAAAACAGGTATTTTTCTGGATTTCACTTTAAGGTAGATATTCGTTGGCTACTTTAAATTGGTGATTTGCTGTGATTTCTTTTTTCCCATTCTAAATAAATATTTCATATTGTAACTAATTTAATGTTCATAATTTTGTAGTGTTTTCCCTTGGAGAAGGCAACGGCAACCCACTCCAGTACTCTTGCCTGGCAAATCCCATGGATGGAGGAGCCTGGTAGGCTGCAGTCCATGGGGTCGCTAGGAGTCGGACATGACTGAGTGACTTCACTTTCACTTTTCACTTTCATGCATTGGAGAAGGAAATGGCAACCCACTCCAGTGTTCTTGCCTGGAGAATCCCAGGGACGGGGGAGCCTGGTGGACTGTCGTCTCTGGGGTTGCACAGAGTCAGACACGACTGAAGTGACTTAGCAGCTGCAGCAGCAGCAGCAGCAGTGTTTTCCCTAAAATGGGCTTCCAAAACTGAATAATTCAAATACCACTAAGTCTTCCCCTGAACAAAAGGTGAAAAAAATGTGTATAATTATTTGAGCCTAAGACCCACTTGTATTTTATATATTAATGCAGAGTATTTTTTGCTCACATTTAATATACTTTAAAATATTCCATAAATGCAATTGCTATGTAAATTGGAACTTTATTTTATTAGAAATTTTACCATTATCTGTTCATGATTTTGAGAAGCAGGGTCCCTCAGGAACCACACCTATGTCATTCTCCATTTGTAAATATGAGGCTCACAGTAATCTGATATGTATGTGCCAAAATTGGAGATCTTTAGTATATTGATATCTTCTAGGACTGTTGTGCCTGAGCAGTTAAAACATTAAAATACATATTATTTTATTTTAAATTAATTTTATTTTTCCTTTCTGTAAGGGAATCATATTGTGTGTGTGTGTTAGTCACTTAGCCGTGTCTGACTCTCTGTGACCCTATGGACTGCAGCCCGCCAGGCTTCTCCGTCCATGGAATTCTCCAGGCGAGAATACTGGAGTGGGTTGCCATTTCCTTCTCCAATGCGAATTTTAGTAGTAGTAGTTCAGTCGCTAAGTTGTGTCCACTCTTGTGACCCCACAGACTGCCAGGTTCCTCTGTCTATGGGACTCTCCAGGCAAGAATACTGGAGTGGGTTGCCATTTCCTTCTCCAGGGAATCATATTGGTATTATTGAAATTACATGTTGAGGTAGGTTATATCATCTGTAAATTTAATTTCCTTAAAGGGGTGTTCTAAAATATTTGCTGTGGGGTGTGGGGGAGCATGGGGTCTGAGGTTTAGTACCAACAGACTAAATAGCAGCAGGAGCTGAAAATACATCACCGACTCAATGGCATCACCGATTCAATGGACATGACTTTGGGTAAACTCCGGGAGTTGGTGATGGACAAGGAAGCCTGGTGTGCTGCTGTCCATGGGGTCGCAAACGGTCGGACACGACTGACCGACTGAACTGAACTGAGTTGTAATACTGACATTCTTACTGGTGACTTTCGTCTTTCCCAGGATTCCGAACACACCTGGGAGAATAGCGATGTTTTTAAGAATGGCAACTATGCCCAAGGGTCAGAGGTCCGATAGTTTCACGTCTGTAGCGGATACATCGTCCTGTTCCCTGCCCCCACACCCTGGCCATTCCAATCAGGCTAAGAGCTCCTGGAGAGATGGAATATGTGGTCCAGGGAGGGTGACAAATAACAATTATGAATATAACAGCGCTGGGGTCCTGGGTAGAGCGCTGGGGTAAGACCAAGACATTTGGGCTCCCCATCCCAGTGGGCATATGCATTGGGCGGGTAGTCAGGCCGGCAGGGCTCCGGGCAGCAGGGGGCGCTGTGGCGGGAGCTGCGCTGGGCCTTCTGGCGCGTGGTAGTCTCTCGCCTCCTCCCGCGGCTTCCGGAGGAGCTCCCGCGCGCCAGAGGCGGCCGAATCATGGACCGCAACCCGTCGCCACCGCCGCCGAGTCGGGACGAGGACGAGGAGGCCGCGGCCGGGGGGGACTGCATAGGTAGCACGGTCTACAGCAAGCACTGGCTCTTCGGCGTCCTCAGCGGGCTCATCCAGGTGCGGAAACGCGCGCCTCGCGTGGGCTCTCCCTACTCTCCCCAGGCGGCCGCCCCGCCTCGGGCAGCCCCCTCCTGCCCCGGGAGCCGCCGTCCCTTCGACGACCCCTCCGGCCTCACCCCTGGCCTCCAGGCTGTCTACCCGCGGACCCCAAAACTGCCGGGCGCCACTCTTTGTGCCCCTCAATACAAAGGGGAAGTGTAATGGCAGGGATGCTGGAATGCTTTTGGTTAGAATGTTTTATTTTTACAAAATTTCCAAATATATGTGACCATGAAAATGCATTGCTTATATGCAATGCATGTGATGCAGTGGGTTTTTGCTCCCATTGCCGCTGTCGTTTCTGAAGCCCAGGTCGTAATTTATGTTTCGAGGACTTTAGCTGTAGTAGAATAAATGGTTATTTGGGCTTCGTGCAGTTCTGATGTCAAAAGCGCGGTTTGCCCTCCGTGACTTTGGGCAAGTCACGTAACCGACTTCTTTCCTAGTTTCTATAAAGTGGGGTAGTATTTGTATTATTGTTTATAGAGTTACTGTGTAGATTGAATAAGATTATGATAGCCAGAGAATGCTTACCGTAGTTTGCCTTATAGGAACCTCAATAAATGAGAACGTTCTTCTCACGTTTCCCTAACTTTTCCCTCTACTTTCAATCACTGTCCTCCCTAGTCCATCTTCTGCACAGCTGCCCGAATAATCTAAAAAAAAAAAAAAAAAGTCCATGGGAGTTCCTCATAGTTAGCGTTGCCTACAGTGGAAAACTCGTATTTCTTAGACTGAAAGCCAGGGCTCTTTGCAGCTTTTCCAGATTTATCTGCCCATGGCACGCTAAACTGCTCATCATTCCCCACACATGCTAGGCCTTTTCTTAACTCTGAACTCTTGTACTTTTCTCTGTCTCCTCTTCTTCAGGATGACAAACTCCGGTTTCCCCGCAGATTTAGCTTCAGTATCCCTTCCTAAGAGAAGTTTGGGAAAACTTCTTCCAGACATAGGTCACTGATCCATCGTTTTGTTTTCATGACTCTGTCCACAATTCAGTTGAATCACTTACCTTTTCTGTTGTGATTATCAGTTTATGTCTTTTCCCCACTGGATCCTAAACTATTTGGAAGTAAGTGGTTAAGTCTTACTTACCTTTATATTTCTACCCCAGTGCCTAGCAGCAGTATTTCCCCAAGGTGCTCCAGGTACTAGTTTTTTTAAATAAGCTTCTTGCAGAAGAAGATACTTTGAGGATACTAATCTTTGTGACTTCTAAACGATTATGGGATAATATTACTGGAGGAGTGCTATGGACAGCCTTTATTCATCTCCTTCCTTTCTGTTTCTGAAGATGGTTAGCCCTGAAAATGCCAAATCCAGCTCGGATGACGAGGAGCAGCAGATGGAGCTTGATGAAGAAATGGAGAATGAAATTTGCAGAGTATGGGATATGTCCATGGATGAGGTATGGGATTGGAAATGAAACTGAAAAGACTGTTGAGTAAGGAGATGGTGAGTGGTTCAGTCCTTAAGTCTCTGGATTTTGTCATGCTTTCACTAAATCTGTTGAGTTGGTCATGTGGTTTTTATTTTTGGTTTGTGAATATGAACTACATTGATTGATTTTCAAGTTACCAAAATGTAGTTTAGAAATTTCATGTATATTTATGAGAGAGATTCGTTTCTTTTCATTGTCTGATTTGGTACCAAGGTAATGCTGTCCTCACAGAATGAGATGGGAAGTTTTTCCTCTTCGCATTTCAGGAAGAGTTTGTGTACAATTACTGTTGATGCTTCCTTAAATATTTGGTGAAATTCACCAGTGAAGCCATCTGATATTGGAGTTTTCTTTGTGGGAAAATTTTGTTTTTTGTTTGGTGTATATATATATGTTACTTTTTTTTAAAAAAAATGAGTTTTATTGAGATACAAATCATTACCATAAAACTCACCATTTAGTGGTTGTTAGTATGTTGTGGGAAGACTGAAAATTCAGTTTCTTTCATAGATACAGGGCTGTTCTGGTTGCTTTGGTAGTTTGTGTTCTTCAGGAAGTTAATCCACTTCATCCAAGTTATTGAATTTATTGGTGTAGTTGTATGTTATTATTCTTTTAGTATCTGTGGTGATGGTTCCTTAATCCTCACAGATTTTTCTTTGTTGCTTTACTGTTTTCTGCTTCATTGATTTCCACTTTGATCTTTTATTATTTCCTTTCTTCTGCTTACTCTGGTTTAATATGCTGTTCTTTGTATAATTTCTTAAGGACGAAGCTGAGGTTGTTGATTTGAGATCATTCTTTTTAATATAGGCATTTAACACTATAACTATTCCTCTAAATATTGCTTCAGAACTGTTGGACAGCTTCTGATATGTTGTGTTTCACTGCATTTAGTTCAATTAATACTTTCTAATTTTCCTTAATTTTTTTTGGTTAATGAGTTAGCAGTACATTGTTTAGGTTTCAAATATTTGGGGATTTTTCAGATATCTTTCTATTACTGTGGTTAGTGAACACTCTGACTTCTGTTAAATGTATTGAGACTCATTTTATGGCCCAGTATTTGATCTGTCTTGGTAAATGTTCCATGTTCTCTTAAAAAGAATGTGTATACTCCTGTTGCTGGGTGGAGTGTCCTGTAAATGTCAGTTTGATCAGGTTGGTTGAGAGTATTGTTCAAGTCTTCTCTGTTTGTCCTCCAATTGTTAAGAAGCTTTGGTTTGAAAACATTTTTTTAAAGAAATAAAACTCATTTTCAAGTGAAATATTAGTGTGAAAACCTCAGATATAAAAAGGTGAAATAGAGCTACTGTTTGAGATCATGGGTGGAGGGAGGGTCATGCTCTTGGTCTTCCCTTTGTCCTCTTGTGGTGGTTCTTGAAGCGCCTCTGGAGAACAGAGCTGCTTACTGATTCTCTGGCATAGAGTCCTTCCAGTAAAGCTCATCCCAGCCTTATCCCCTGCGACTCGGTGTTTGAGCAGGGCCAGAGGCTTCCAGGCGCTTCCTGCATTCTCATGCGCTCATGCTCTGCTCATGCAGCTCCCGGCACGGAATGTCCTCCACCCCACAAAATCTTCCCCATCTTTCATGGCCCAGCTCAGATGTCACCTCTCCTATGATGTCTCCCCAGACACTCCAGGCAGGATTCCTCTCCTCTGCTCTCGTGGAACCTGTTCATTCTTGTTATTCAGTGATTGTTTTGAGCCTGTTTCTTCTGATGGATTTAAGTTCCTTGTCTTAAAAGCTTAACATCACTTCTTCAGAGATACTGTCTCTGATATATCTAGAGTAGGCCCCCTTACCTTGGTTTCTAGCACATACCATCTTGTTATCTTCTTTATAGTACTTAGAATTTATGTATTAATAGATTAGTTGTTTGTATGTTTATTATTTGTTTATCCCTCTAGAAGGAAAACTAGATGGGACTGAGACCTTATCCCTAGTATGTCTCCAGAGTTCAAAACAGTGCCTATTATTTGAGTTTTTCAGTAAATATTTTATGAGGACCGAATGAGTGGATGAATACCTAAGAGTTAGAGTTAGGATGGCATGCTGGCTAAGAGCATGGGCTTGATCAGATTTCAAATTCTGACTCTCTTCTCCTACTTTTTGTATAACCTTGGGCAGGTTACTTAACCTTTTAAAACCTGAGTTTGCTTATTAGTGTAATGATTGTAACTACTTCTTAAGGTTGTTTTCAGAATTACATGAGATAGTGTGCAAACCACTTCAGTGGAATTTACTGCTTGTTCAATAAATATTCATTGCTATTACTATTATTGGCATTGATATTGGGCTACCTTGTGCTACTCTAGGAGTCATTAACTGTCATTAAATAAGTAAATCCCTGCATGCTGCAGAGAGATGCCCACTTGACAGACAGCTTGATCACTTAGGGTGGAGAGCATCTGGTGCTATGACTTTCAGCTTGTAGTATATCCTTGAAAATATTGTTCTGTCTGACCATGATCTCTGAATAAGTATAGTATTTCTCTCCTAGCCAGCAGTCATGCAGGTTACCACAGTTTCAGCTGCTTTGAAGGATTACTGCCTTTCTCTTTGAGGGTGCTTTGAAGGGCATTTTTCATTTGAGCCACTTAGCATGTGTTCTAAGTTAAACTATTGCGAATACACGCCATAGGTTTGGTGAATATCCAAGGCAATAGGCAGCCAGAAGCTTAATTTTATTTCAGTATTTTACAATGAAAATCTCCACAGCTAATTGATTTAGTTTTGGGGTTCACATTTCTAGTGAGGTTGGGCCACATGTCCACCCCCAGTTCATTCACATGTGTGATGTGTCCCTTTAGGCCCTGGGAGACTCGGCTGAACATGTGAAGCTGTTGCAATTACGCTGTGATAAGAATTTTTTCTGTTGAGGATTTTGAAAACAAAAGTTCTCATTTTGGGCATGACCCAATAGGAGCTTTTATCTCTTTTCTCTGTAAGGTGTTAAGTTCTTAGAAGAAAAAAATCATGACTTACTTTTTTCCCCCTTCTCCCATGTTCTAGCATGATACCTGGAATCAGCAATGTGTTTGAATGAATTAATGAGAATTCCTGGTGGGTAGAAAGATCACTAAGATAACTGCATCCAAGGCAGAGAAAGGAGGACGGTCCTCTGGAATATCACAGTCACTTCAGATTTGCCTGTGGAATTGTTCCATTGCCTTGAGACCGTATACCACAGTGCTCTAATGTTACTTTTGTCTGTGGACACAATTCCTAGCCTTATGCATTTTTTACCTTGTGCCTGAAAAGAAGTGCATATGAAATTCACTTTTTTAAAGGTTGCCTAAGCTATTGGATTTAAGGAGGAATATTCAGCATCCAAGTTAATAATCACTTTTATTTTCAGGATGTGGCTTTGTTTCTCCAAGAATTTAATGCTCCTGACATATTTATGGGAGTACTGGCCAAATCCAAATGTCCTCGATTAAGAGTAAGTATGTACCTTTCTAAAGCTGCCTCTTTGGAGCAGTGGCCTAAGAGTGCTGGCTAGTCTTTCATTTTTCTCACTTTACTGTTCTGAAGTGGCTACAGATCAGTCTGCAGATGTTTATCACTCTGCATATGTTTATTGAACATTATCAGGTACCAAGTAATGTGCTATTTACAATTATTACAGTCATAGAATTTTAGATTTGGGCTGGACCAGGGAGATCAATACATAGATTTAACAGCTGTAGACACTATAGATAGTCATAGCTATCATTATGCTGCTTATATGTGGCAGAACAGGGACCAATGCCTGGACTACCCGCTTCTCAGTTTATTGCCTTTTTTTTTAAGTCATAAAATCCTCCGTTGCTTAAAAAAACCTTAATTCTAAACACAGCCATAGCTCAGTACTTTCCATAATTTGAATCTGATTTTATTTCTTGCATAAAATCTGCCCTCCAGGTTATCTTCTGATTTAGCATGGCCTGTCTGCTCCTCACCTCAGGAGCTTACTGTGATCATCACCTTCTCCGGGCCTCCCTCTGTGTGCCTTCCATCTCCTCTCAATATTCACATCTGTTTTCCAAGGTGGTACTTTTCTTCCAAGACTTCCCCAATAAGTAATCTCTCAGTGACCAGTGATGATAGTAAACGCACCAAAACAGTTCTGTACTTCTCACTGTCTTCTGTGCTTTAGTGCCATTTAGGTTGCCCTGTGCTGTGTATGTTGTGGCTGATTCGTAAATATTAAGTAATTATAATTATGAATGACTGCTATTTACTGAGTATTTTCATTTTACTATCTGTGAGGTAAGCATTTATCTCTTCTTTGTAAATAAAAGAACCAAGTCTCAGGTTAAGAAGTTGGTCTGGGGTTATACAACTAAGAAAGAATGGAGCTGGGATTTGAGCCTAACCTGCCTGACTTCCAAGTAACTGCTGTACTGTATCGTCTCTCTTTCTTTGAAATTATGAAGGAAGTGGAGAATTCTGTAGTATATTTTTACAAATTGAATGTTGGCTTAAAATTTTATTTCATATAATGCACCACCTGAGTTAGGACCTCTTGAAGCAATGAACCACTTTTTCCTTAGGTTGTTATATTAATATAAAGATTTGACAGTTGCATAACTTTCTCCTAGCTTTTTCAAATTTAGGTACTTAGTACTTAAAGAAAATAAGCTTATTTTATTTTAAGAAAATAAGAATTGCTTCTTTTAGGAGTTAGTCCTGTTATTAATTATATATGTCTCTGAACCATAGCATGTTCATGGCAGTGATTCTCAGCCTTTGACACATGTTAGAATCACCTAAAATGTTTGCTTCCCAACTGCAGCGTGTCCCAGAATCAGTGATTATTGGGTCCACCCCCGGGGTCTGATCCAGTAGTTTTGGGTAGGATTAAAGAGTTCTGACAAGTTTCCAAGTAATGTTAGGCAGGTTGTGACCAGGACGAGGGCCCAAATTTTGAGAAGCTTTGTCCTAGGAAGCTTCTTACAAATTGCAGGTCAGGCCATTCCCAGATCAAACAGTCTCACCAAATGTGAGGCTCCAGACAGCTTTTAAAGTCCCCCCTGGTTATTCCAGTGAGTAGCTGAGGCTGGAAAACTGGGTGTTTGGTTGGAAGTTCAGTTATTCCCTCTAGTTTTTAAGGGCAAGGTGTGTGCTGCTCTTCTGCCCCTGTTTTGTTTACCGCTTTCCCTACATTTGACCACCCACATTTTATTGAAGCTCTTTACTCATTTAACTTTGGTGCCACCCCACTCTCCTGGTCTCTGACCTCTCCAGTCACTTCTCTGTTACTTGTTTTGCCTTTTTAATTTCTTCCTACATGCTTCTTTTAAGGTGTACATCAGATCCTTTGTCCTCTTTTTATTCACTTACTTGGTGAGTTCATCTACTCGACACCTTTCTTTAAGTGGCAAATCTGTGTTTGTGGGATGCCTCCCTTCTGATTTCTGGTGTTCTGTCTCTGACCTTTTATCAAGAACTGTCTGCTTGCATGCTGCATTTTCCAATCCAGAATTGTGTATGTTCAAACTCAGTGCTTGTTGCACTTATCCAGTTTTCAAAATCACATGATGTGCTTGATAAACAACTTCCCACACCCTACTCTGGGGATTCTGATTCAATAGATCTGAGATGGGACATGGAAATTGGTATTTTCAGTACATTCCCTGAGTGATTTTTATTTTCTAGCAAGTTTGGAAGCACTATCCTAACTGAATTCATTGTGTTCTTTCCTGTGCTTTCTTTTCTAATTGTTTTTGTCAATGGAACCAATCTGTCCTACTAGAGAAATAAAACAACTTGAAACCTACGAGTTATGTTCAGCTGCTTCTCTTTCCTCCCATCATATTATTCGGGTTTCACTTGAGTCTTTCTCCACTTGATCCATTTCTATACCTGCCATTGCCACCCTCATCTTCCTTCACCTTGATTTCAGAGATGCAGTGTGAGATAGTGGTTAAATGCTTAGCCTCTGGAATTTTGTTGTTTTCTAGTAGGAGATCTTGGGCAAGTTGTTTAACTTCTCTGTGTTTTGAATTCCTCATCTGAAAAATGGGAATAATGATGGTACATACCTCATGAATTATTATATGAAATGGTACATGGAAAGTGCTTAGGGTAGTGCCTGGGAATAGTAAGTGCTAAATAAGTATTAGCTGTTACTAGTCAAGTTAGCTTCTTTAAAAAATTTTTCACTATCATGTGTTACACATTTTGCTGCCAAAATAATTTTCCTAAAATATTACAGTATGTTGACCACTTTCTTGAGGACCTTCATGACTTCAGATAACTCAGATTAAGTCTAAACTCTTCAACATGACATTTAGGGCCCTTAATCCTGATCCTTTCTATCTGCTGGATTTATCTCACACTCTCCTCCCACCATGTGCTACTAATACTGGGTTGGCCAAAAAGTTTGTTTGTGTACGATGTTGTGGAAAAACCTGAACGGACTTTTTGTCTGACCCAGTAGCTGTGTGCTAATACAGGCAGCTTTCTGTTAGCCTTTGTTCACTCTCTTGCATTGTTCCTTCCTGCCTTGGCTGACGCTTTCCCTCTCATTTGAATGTCTGTCTTGTTTGTACATTCAAATCCTATCAATCAATTATGACTCAGTTCATCCGTAAGATTTCTTCTTCCACGAACTCCTGCCTGCCTTTGATCTTTCTTTTTCATGTGTTTTTCATCTTCTCTCAAATACTACTGGACAGTTGTCAAATTAGGTACAGGCAGTATGCTCCCCTGTGCTGCTTCCCTTTTTCTCTCCCCAAACTTGGCTCAGTGAAAGTTTTTTTTTTTTCAAGTTGTTATTTTTGTATATATGTCTTTCACCTTAGAGCCATTGTGACATGTGAAATTTGATTTGGCAGGAAATCTGTGTGGGAATATTAGGTAATATGGCCTGTTTCCAGGAGATATGTGTGTCCATCAGCAGTGATAAAAATCTTGGGTAAGTTTTACTACATAATAAGTATGTTTTTAAAAGATAGATTCATATTTCATATCCCTAAGGAAATCCTTATACATAAGAGAGAGGGAAACGTGGAATGTAGTACTTCCTTTGTCCTGGTGAGCATGCTCCAGGACTTCACTCTGTGTTGATGATGGTATCTGAGGGCTTCCATACTACTTGTGGACACGATTCAGAATTTAAGTCTGTTTTCAGCATTGGTTGCAAAGCGGCCCGAGTAGTCACCCACATGGGATAAGAACCAGTGGGGCAGAGCTTGGCGATGGAGCACCTGACCAGAGTCCAAAACAGTTCAGGCTCAGGGAATCCAGAGGTGCAGAGCTGGAGTCTAAAACAACAAGACTTGTTGACCATAGTCACCCCGAGAATTTTGACTTAGATGGTGGGTGAAATGGCTTGCCAACAGACTAGAGGATACAGGGTTGCCCCTGTGATTCAAAGGCTCTCATACTTCTGCTTAGAGGATAGGTCTCTTCTAATTCTGTTAAACAGAATCTTAAAGAAATATGTGCCTACAGTAGGTTAAGAAAACTGTTCTAGGTTATTTTCAGGAAGAGCTGTAGGGCTTATCACAGGATTCAAGTACCTGGGGCCTCCAAAATAGAGGTTATTACCTCTTCTAGGTGTGGAAGGACTTTAAGATCCTAGTTTAAGGTATTTGTTCTTCCATAACTTGTAATCATTCATGGAATAAACGATTCAGGATTATGTTTGGTGTCTAGTGATACCTATTATTTTGCCAACAAAGGTCCGTCTAGTCAAGGCTATGGTTTTTCCAGTGGTCATGTATGGATGTGAGAGTTGAACTGTGAAGAAAGCTGAGCGCTGAAGAATTGATGCTTTTGAACTACAAGGTCCTGAAAGTCAAGGACAGACTGAGGAATTATTCCAAATTGAAGGATTCTAAGGTGACTGCAGCCATGAAATTAAAAGACACTTACTCCTTGGAAGGAAAGTTATGACCAACCTAGATAGCATACTGAAAAGCAGAGACATTACTTTGCCAACAAAGGTCCGTCTAGTCAAGGCTATGGTTTTTCCAGTGGTCATGTATGGATGTGAGAGTTGGACTGTGAAGAAAGCTGAGCGCCGAAGAATTGATGCTTTTGAACTGTGGTGTTGGAGAAGACTCTTGAGAGTCCCTTGGACTGCAAGGAGATCCAACCAGTCCATTCTGAAGGAGATCAGCCCTGGGTGTTCTTTGGAAGGAATGATGCTGAGGCTGAAACTCCTAATACTTTGGCCACCTCATGTGAAGGGTTGACTCATTGGAAAAGACTCTGATGCTGGGAGGGATTGGGGGCAGAAGGAGAAGGGGATGACAGAGGATGAGATGGCTGGATGGCAGCACCGACTCGATGGACATGAGTTTGGGTGAACTCCAGGAGTTGGTGATGGACAGGGAGGCCTGGTGTGCTGTGATTCATGGGGTCACAAAGAGTCGGACATGACTGACCGACTGAACTGAACTGAACTGATACCTAGTAAAAATCTGAATGAGTAATATTGACAAGTTTTATAAATTTATTAAATATTTATCTTAATATGGAACAGTGTACATTGCTGATGAGATGTACATTTCCTCAGCCACTTTGGGACACTTGGGCATTACTTAGTCAAATTAGAAGATGCACTGTGACCCAGTGATACCGCTTATAGGTATATGGTAAGAGAAATTGCACACACAAATCAGGATACTCATACAAGAAGTATTATGACTATTGCTTGAAATAGCCCCAAATTGGAATCAACCCAAATGTTCATCAGTAGTAGGCTGGAAAAACAAATTGTTTTATATTCATTCAATGAAATGCTCCACAGCAGTGAATCTGCAGCTACAGGAACAAGATGGGTAGATTGTAAAGAGATGGTGTTGGGCAGAAGAGCTCAGATGCAAAAGAGTACATACAATATCATTTCTTTCATATAAAGTTCAAAACCAAAATATATAAATGAACTATAGGGTAAACCAGGAAAATGATTGCTGGAAAAGTCAGGATAGTAGTCATTTCTAGGTGGGAAGGAGAACTGTGATTCGTAAGAGACACAGAGTGGCTACAGAGATGCAGCTCTGTTCTATGTCTTGCTTTATAATTGTTGCCCAAGTGTAGATTTGTGTCTTCCTGGTTTTTATGTTTGTAAGCCATATTTTCACATTTAAAACGTTTAAAAAGTTAAACATTCTGTTGTGATATTTGAAATGAGAGAAGTGAGGCATTTTGGGTTACCATTTTTTGTTTTTGTAGCCAGGTATTGCTGCACTGTTTGTATGATTCAGACCCTCCTACTCTGCTGGAAACAAGCAGGTATGCTTTCTTGTTTTTATAGATTCTCTATACTTACCCATAAGGGGACCCAGGAGAATAGAGTTGCCCTTTCCCTCTTGAATTTTCTTTACTGTTTTGAAAGATAGCTATTAAGCTTACATTTTTCACGTAGGTTGTTGCTTACTTGCCTTTCCCAGACAGAAGTGGCCAGTGTCTGGGTTGAAAGAATTCGAGAAAATCCAGCTATTTATGATAGTATTTGCTTTATCATGTCAAGTTCAACAAATGGTAAGTCACCATGTAATCTAGAAAAAAAATCTTTAAAATTATATTTAATTTTTAGGAAACCACATAACTATTTCTAGAGGTCACTTAAAAACTAAGTGTTAGGTGAGAAACTATTTCAGTTCAAGATATAAACTTTCTTCTTAAGCTCTCAAGATACTGATAAATCTCCCACTTGAAAATGAAGGAACACAAGCAAATTTAAACGAAGGTAGTAAACAGATTGCGCTTGGAATAAGTAATGCTTTGATAGGATTTAGCTTTCTTGACATAGTTTTAGGAATTTTGATTAGACTTACTGGTTTAAAAATTTTGTTTCTTATTTCAATGTTGCTTTTATTCTCTGCAGTTGACTTGCTGGTAAAGGTTGGGGAGGTTGTGGACAAGCTGTTTGATTTGGATGAGAAGCTAATGTTGGAATGGATTAAAAGTGGGGCTGTTCAGGCTCTGGACCAACCCCAGGAAGATTCTGAACAACAGCCAGTGTTTCGAATTGTGCCGTGTGTTCTTGAAGCTGCCAAACAAGTGCGGTAGGTGAGCTCTTCTGTGCAAAATGTTCTGGGAAAACCCCGTTGCTAGAAGCATCCTTACATATGTCTTCTTAGTTTCCTTTCGGCGGGATGAGTAGCACATAGCTGATCTTTGACAGGTTTGATTCACTACTAATATTGGTGACAGTGTATTTGCTCTTTGCAAGAATCATAATGGTTGCAAAATAACTGTTCTGATACTAATATTACTTGCTGCTAAGTCGCTTCAGTCGTGTCCGACTCTGTGCGACCCCATAGACAGCAGCCCACCAGGCTCCCCTGTCCCTGGGATTCTCCAGGCAAGAACACTGGAGTGGGTTGCCATTTCCTTCTCCAATGCATGAAAGTGAAAAGTGAAAGTGAAGTCACTCAGTCCTGTCTGACTCTTAGCGACCCCATGGACTGCAGCCTTCCAGGCTCCTCTGTCCATGGGATTTTCCAGGCAAGAACACTGGAGTGGGTTGCCATTTCCTTCTCCAATGCATGAAAGTGAAAAGTGAAAGTGAAGTCACTCAGTCCTGTCTGACTCTTAGCGACCCCATGGACTGCAGCCTTCCAGGCTCCTCTGTCCATGGGATTTTCCAGGCAAGAGTACTGGAGTGGGTTGCCATTGCCTTCTCCATAATATTACTTAGAAGTAGGGTAAAATCTTCTGCAGTTTTGTATAATTTTATATCAAATGGAAAAGATTTTCTTTGTGCTTTATTTTTTACTGGCCATGTGACACCTTCTTCATTTAGTGTCAGGTATCATTTGTTTTCTTGCTCCTTCCATATATGTGCCAGTCTCGGATAAGTGACTGCCTTTTGGGCTCTGGTATCTTCCTAAGAGTGATTACTAGATCTTGTAGATCACTGAAACTGTTTTTTGCTAGTCATTAGAAAATTAATTTATAAATTGATCTGCCTGCTGGTCAACTCACTGTTAATGCTTTATGCCCTACTTTTTTTTTGGCTACTCCCTGTGGCTTGTAGGATCTTAGTTCCCTGACCAGGAATTGAACCTGGGCCTTCAGCAGTGACAGTGCAGAGTTTTAACAACTGGACTGCCAGGGAATTCCAAGTAATCGACAATAAAACCTTTAAATTTTATGTCCTTTATCCAGGTGAGCATAAAACTCATCATTTCCCCCCAGACCTGCTTCTTCAGTATTCTCAATCTCAATAAATGAGGTAATCATTATTCCATTTGGATAATGTGGGAGAAATGTGGAAGCCATTACTGACACTTCCCTCTCCCACCCCTTTCCCATGGCCAGTCAACCTCCAAGCCTTGTTCCTAACTTTTTAAAAACACTTATTTATTTGGCTTCAGCAGGCCTTAGTTGTGGCATGCAGGATCTTTGTTTGCGCCACACAGACTCACTCGTTGCGGTGCACCAGGCTTAGTTGCCCCTTGGCATGTGGGCATTGAACCGCCTGGGGATTGAACCTGCATCTTCCACATTGCAAGGCAAATTCTTAACTACTGGACCACCAGGGAAGTGTCTTTGCCTGACTTTTCTGGAACTTTGTGCCCCTGCCAGGCTACAATGGACAGTTGCACAGCTGGACAGCTGCACCATTCTCTTAACCTGAGTTCCCAGCCTCAAGGCTCGCTTTTCCAGGCCGAGACTATAGAGCTGTCTTTTTAGAACATACACTAATCATCTCACTTTGATGCTTCAGACTCTTCAGTTGCCTTCCTTTGAATGAGGTCCAGATTTTTCTGGCTTAAAAGGCTCTATACAGTGCTTCTCCATCCTTATTCCTGTCCTCTGTTTCAGCTATAGGAAATTTCCTTCAACTGAACCAAGCCATTGTGACTCCAAGCCATTGCACACCATGTTGTCTCTGCCTCCAACATTTCTTTGCCCCTTTCAGGGCAAACTGTTTCTCTTAGGATACATTCCCTGACTCTCCAAACTAAATTAAGTCTGCTACTTGGATATCTTCTAGTGTTACATTCATATCACTTTACTGTTATTTATTATCCCTGTAATTATCGTCTTTGCTTTTAGACAGTAAATTTCATGAAGGTAAGGGTGTCGTGTATGTATCTGTTTTCCCAGCCTCTAACATAGTGCCTGCAAGCTGTAGGTACTTATGAACCATCTTTTAGTTGTCACTATCTTTTCACTTAATTGTGTGGTTGAAGAACTAAGCCTGTGAGTTTAGGAATCCAGACTGTCTATCACAAAAATTATACTTACCAGGTTTTAGTGTTCTCAGCTCGGCTGGTAAGATGATCCTATGAAGTTTTAAGAACATCGTTATTGTCAGTGCTGGGTGCAGTGGGCCTTACAGTTCATTCTGTAGAAGTCTCAGTCACTTTTTGTCTGATGATTCAAGTAAACCAGCATGGTGAAGTATCTGTCACCTGGTAGGTTTCTGCATTGTTACTTTCATGGGCCAAGGTCAAATCGAATTTTTACTTCTTGCCCAGTGTGTGTTGATTGTAGTACATAATATTTGTTTTTTGACTGTTTCCTCCATTAGAATGTAAGGACTTTGTCCTGTTCCCTTTTTTATCCTTAGCATGTAGGGCAGTGCCTAGTACCATGATAAATATTTACTGAATAAATGAGTGGTCACAATTCCACAGACTGAGAGTTGATTTAATGCTTTTGCTTTTTGTATTTAGCTCTGAAAATCCAGAAGGGCTTGATGTTTACATGCATATCTTACAGCTGCTCACCACAGTAGACGATGGAATTCAAGCAATTGGTAAGATGTTGAATGGGGGAGCACAATAGGTATTCGTTTAATTGTTTTCTGTTTTTTAATTGTTACTTTCTTCATCATCTTTATCAAGTACAGTGTCCAGATACTGGGAAAGACACTTGGAATTTACTTTTTGACCTGGTGTGCCACGAATTCTGCCAGTCTGATGATCCGCCCATAATACTGCAGGAACAGAAAACAGTGCTGGCCTCTGTTTTCTCAGTGTTGTCTGCCATCTATGCTTCACAGACTGAACAAGAGTACCTAAAGATAGGAAAAGGCAAGTATAATTTTAGCTCACTAAGTTAAATTCTGGTTCATCAGATGTGTTTGTTGTTCCTTTTATTCCTTTCTTCCATTTTTTTGGTGCTTTTATTCCCTTGAATAAAAAAATACCACATGCTCAGTACAAAAAAAATTTAAATTTATAAAAGGAAATCTAGTGCTTGTAATCTGACCATTCAGAGATAACTACTATACACTCACATCCATACTTTTTTTTTCTTGTTTTTTAGGCAGCTTTTTTCATTGAGAAGTAAAAATGAATATTTTCCTCTGCAAACACATGGTCTTTCACAGAATAATTTTTTATGACTAATACAATTAAATCCATGACCCATCTAGAATTATTCTGCTGTTACATGTGAGATGTGGTTTCACGTTTTTTCCAGATGGCTGCCCAGCTGCCTCAGCATTGCTGAGTGAATAGACCAGTTTACCCACAGGGATTTGAAAGTTCACTGTTCCTGCGTTTTATATTGCCATATGTCCTTGACTCATTTCTGTTGCTCTATTCATGTATCCATAGCAATACTGTTTTAATTATTAAGACTTTATGTTTTGATACCTAGTAGGGCTAGTCCTCCTTCATTCTAATATTTCAGTATGTTTTTGACTATTATTCTTTTTTTTAAACACTGCATTAGATTGACAAGTTCCAAACAAAACAAAACCAAACGTCTTCTTGACTTTTTTGATTGAGATGTTAAATTTATAGACTATCTGAGAACATGTGCTTTTCCATTTGTTTAAGTCTTATGTCTCTCAGTAATGTTTTATGATGTTTTTCATACAGATCTTCATATTTCTTATTAGGTTTATTCGTGAATATTTTGTGTGTTGCTATTGTCTGTGGTATCTTCCACTGATTACTGTTGGAAAATATGAGGACTGCTGGGTTTCTTGGAGAAGGAAACAGCAACCCACTCCAGTATTCATGCCTGGAAAATCCCACGGACCGAGGAGCCTGGTGGGCTACAATCCATGGGGTCGCAAAGAGTCGGACACGACTGAGCGACTTCTGTGTGTATGTGTGTGTTGGGTTTCTGTGTATTAATTTTGCGTCTGTTGCTTAGTCACTAAGTCATGTCAGCTGTTTGCGAACTCATGGACTGTAGCCCGCCAGGCTTCTCTGTTCTTGGGATTTCTCAGGCAAGAATACTGGAGTGCGTTGCCATTTCCTTCTCTTGCTGAATTCTCTTACTGTTTTCAGTGGTTGTTCCAGTGGTAATTTTGGACTTTATCTGACACTCCTTTTAGTTTAACCTAGATATGTTTTTTCACTTTTCTGCCTCTTTATTATTTAATGGATTGCCTTGTACCTCTGGGGTTATGTAATAATGGTGATCTTTACCTTTTTCCTCACTTTAATCCGCCATGATTCTAGAGCTTCATTAATCATGATGCTGTTTTAGGCTTAAGCTATTTATGTTGTACCATTTGAGGAGATACTAATCCATTTCTATTTTATTCAGTTCGGTTCAGTTCAGTTCAGTCACTCAGTTGTGTCCGACTCTTTGTGACCCCATGAATTGCAGCCACCAGCCCTCCCTGTCCATCACCAACTCCCGGAGTCTACCCAAACCCATGTCCATCGAGTCGGTGATGCCATCCAGCCATCTCATCCTCTGTCGTCCCCTTCTCCTCCTGCCCCCAATCCTTCCCATCATTAGGGTCTTTTCCAATGAGTCAACTCTTCACATGAGGTTGCCAAAGTATTGGAGTTTCAGCTTCAACATCAGTCCTTCCAATGAACACCCAGGACTGATCTCCTTTAGGATGGACTGGTTGGATCTCCTTGCAGTCCAAGGGACTCTCAAGAGTCTTCTCCAACACCACAGTTCAAAAGCATCAATTCTTTGGCGCTCAGCTTTCTTCACTGTCCATCTCTCACATCCATACATGACCACAGGAAAAACCATAGCCTTAACTAGACGGACCTTTGTTGCCAAAGTAATGTCTCTGCTTTTGAATATGCTATCTAGGTTGGTCATAACCTTCCTTCCAAGGAGTAAGTGTCTTTTAATTTCATGGCTGCATTCACCATCTGCAGTGATTTTGGAGCCCAGAAAAATAAAGTCTGACACTGTTTCCCCATCTATTTCCCATGAAGTGATGGGACCAGATGCCATGATCTTCGTTTTCTGAATGTTGAGCTTTAAGCCAACTTTTTCACTCTCCACTTTGACTTTCATCAAGAGGCTTTTTAGTTCCTCTTCACTTTCTGCCATAAGGGTGGTGTCATCTGCATATCTGAGGTTATTGATATTTCTCCCGGCAATCTTGATTCCAGCTTGTGCTTCTTCCAGTCCAGCATTTCTCATGATGTACTCTGCATATAAGTTCAATAAGCAGGGTGACAATATACAGCCTTGACATACTCCTTTTCCTATCTGGAACCAGTCTATTGTTCCATGTCCAGTTCTAACTGTTGCTTCCTGACCTGCATACAGATTTCTCAAGAGGCAGGTCAGGCGGTCTGATATTCCCATCTCTTTCAGAATTTTCCACAGTTGATTGTGATCCACACAGTCAAAGGCTTTGGCATAGTCAATAAAGCAGAAATAGATGTTTTTGTGGAACTCTCTTCCTTTTTCCATGATCCAGCGGATGTTGGCAATTTGATTTCTGGTTCCTCTGCCTTTTCTAAAACCAGCTTGAACATCTGGAATTTCATGGTTCACATGTTGCTGAAGCCTAGCTTGGAGAATTTTGAGCATTACTTTATTAGTGTGTGAGATGAGTGCAATTGTGTGGTAGTTCGAGCATTCTTTGGCATTGCCTTTCTTTGGGATTGGAATGAAAACTGACCTTTTCCAGTCCTGTGGCCACTGGTGAGTTTTCCAGATTTGCTGGCATATTGAGTGCAGCACTTTGACAGCATCATCTTTCAGGATTTGAAAGAGCTCAACTGGAATTCCATCACCTCCAGTAGCTTTGTTCTTTTTCAAGTGTCTTTTTTGCATTTATGGATAAGTTATGTGACTGAGGAGATGACATTAAGTACAAATGTGAGAGAGGTAATGAAGTGAGTCATGTGAATACTTGGGCAGAAAGCATTCCAGACAACAGCAAGTGTAAAAGCCCCAAATTAGAAGTATGCTTGGTATATTTGAAGAAGAGCAGTGAAGCTGTATATGCTTGGGGTGATGACCACGTGAGGAAGAGAAATAGCACCTGGGGCCAGAGAGATAATGGGGGTTGGGTGGGGAGGGCCTGATTTTGCCTTTTGCTCTGAATGAGTTAGGGAACTGTGGGAGTTTTAAGCAGAGAATGGACAGACGTGAGCAGACTTTAACAGGCTTTCTGTGGGGGCAAAAGGGAGACTAGTTAGGAGGCTGATGTGAACTTGAGGCAAGAGATGGTATAACTTGATTGAGGTGGTAATGGGGAGGTGGTGGGGAAAAATAGTCAGATTCTGATCATTTTTAAATAGTGCCAACAAGATTTGCCAACTCGTAGAATGAGAAGCATGAGAAAAGTCAAGCTCTGTCTGGCATTTTTGTGTAAAAAAATTGCCATTTACTAAGGTAGACATGGCACCCCACTCCAGTACTCTTGCCTGGAAAATCCCATGGACGGAGGAGCCTGGAAGGCTGCAGTCCATAGGGTCGCTGAGGGTCGGACATGACTGAGCGACTTCACTTTCACTTTTCACTTTCATGCATTGGAGAAGGAAATGGCAGCCCACTCCAGTGTTCTTGCCTGGAGAATCCCAGGGTCGGGGGAGCCTGGTGGGCTGCCGTCTATGGGGTCTCACAGCATCAGGCACCACTGAAGTGACTGACTTAGCAGCAGCAGCAGCAAGGTAGAAAAGACTGGTTTTTAAACCTGG
This sequence comes from Bos indicus, assembly GCF_029378745.1. Lineage (NCBI taxonomy): Eukaryota > Metazoa > Chordata > Mammalia > Artiodactyla > Bovidae > Bos > Bos indicus. The sequence goes on from NC_091774.1 coordinate 34,811,366, forward strand.
TAAGGTTGAGATGTCGACTCCATGTCCAGCTGGAGCAGTTGAGCTGACAGTCTTGAGTCTGGAGTGGAGAAGAAAGGCCTGAGCTGGACTGTAAATGTTGGAGTTGTCAGCTGTTATGCTTATTAGGTCTTCCATAAACCTTAGTTACTTCTTTTCACTTGATTTGCTATGAAAAGAGGGAAAATTAATATCTTTTACTGCCAATATGTTTGTCCTTTTCTTTTCATCATTTGTAGTTTAATGAATGTTGATGGCATATTGTTCAGTATATAGACATTCATTATAAATTGCCCATCTTTGTTTCCCATAATACTTATTTTTTTGCTTAGATCCTTTTAAATCAGATATAAAGTTCATATCCCCTGTTTTCCTTTTGTTTGTTTGCATTTGCCTCTAATACCTTTGTCTATATTATTTTTTTCAACCTTTCTGAATACTTTGCTTTAGATGTGTTGATTTCTTCTCAGTAAATGAGTTAAACCATTTAAATGTGTTGATAGTTATGTTTGATCTGCATATTGTCATTTTTCATTATGTACATTTATATTGAAATACTTCAGTATATGATTTATTAACCTTGTTTTGTGAGTATATCTGAGATTTAGTAAGGTTAATAACTTTATAACTCTCAAAATACAGTTATAATGCCCCTCATTACAAAAAAAATCCTTAAAATCTAATAACTTAAAGCACATATCTCCACGTTGACTATTTTTTATCCATTTCCTTTATAACTGTCTCAAAATACAATTATAATGCCCCCCATTTTTAAAAAAATCCTTAAAAGTCTAATAACTTAAAGCATATATCTCCATGTTGACTATTTTTTATCCATTTCCCTGGTATTTTCAAACTACAAACTTAAATGTGGGGGGGAGGCAGTTCCTGAATTATATTTTTTGATATCTGTTCTTTTTCATCATTTTGGGTTTCTTTTTCATTCTGTTTTATTCATTTGCTTATTTGAGAGTATAAAAACGTAAACCTCTTGGTGTCTGAGGCCTTGACAATCTTGTTTCCCGCCATATCTACAGTACCTAAAATACCGTGGTGTCTGGTATTCGTAGGTGTTCAGTACGTGTGCAGGAATGAATGAATGGTAACCAAATTTAACTGGCTGATTCCTTGCCCCTTGATTTGTTTGTACAGTGGATCTTCCTCTAATAGACAGCCTGATTCGTGTCTTACAAAATATGGAACATTGTCAGAAGAAACCAGAGAACTCAGTGGAGTCTAACACAGAAGAAACTAAAAAGTCTGATTTAACCCAAGAGGATTTCCACTTGAAAATCTTGAAGGATATTTCATGTGAATTTCTTTCTAATATTTTCCAAGTGTTAACAAAGGTAGGAGAAAAGTATAAAATGCTTTCTTCAGGAAAAGAAAGTATGGATTGCTTTCTGCTCTCAAATTTTATTGTTAGTGTTTTTATTTTTTAATTTTACATTAATTTGGGGAAATAGAGAAAGAAAAAACTTTGAAGTTTATACTCAAACTAACAGCTGATGTAAATTGGTATATTTATTTATGTGCTTTTCATATACTTCTCACCAGTTATACAATTTTTGGAGGCCGTTCTTTTCACTTAACATTATAAGCACTTTTCCTGACTCCACATCAATACACTGAAAAACTTTTCACTGAGAACCAGTTTGTTTAATACTCAATTTGCCAAAAAATCGGTTTTCAAAATTTACTGTGAACTTGTCTTAAGAAGTATTCTTCCTGAATATGTGCAGGATTGTTAGCATATTCTTTCTTTGAGCATATTCTTTCTCAGTTCAGTTCAGTCGCTCAGTCGTGTCTGACTCTTTTGCCACCCCATGAATAGCAGCACGCCAGGCCTCCCTGTCCATCACCATCTCCCGGAGTTCACTCAAACTCACGTCCGTCGAGTCAGTAATGTCATCCAGCCATCTCATCCTCTGTCATCCCCTCTTCCTCCTGGCCCCAATCCCTCCCAGCATCAGAGTCTTTTCCAATGAGTCAACCCTTCGCATGAGGTGGCCAAAGTACTGGAGTTTCAGCTTCAGCATCATTCCTTCCAAAGAAATCCCAGGGCTGATCTCCTTCAGAATGGACTGGTTGGATCTCCTTGCAGTCCAAGGGACTCTCAAGAGTCTTCTCCAACACCACAGTTCAAAAGCATCAATTCTTCGGCGCTCAGCTTTCTTCACAGTCCAACTCTCACATCCATACATGACCACTGGAAAAACCATAGCCTTAATAATTTTTTATTATTAGTGAGATTGAATATCTTTCCATATATTTGTATATTATTTGTGTTTCCTGCTTTATAAACTTATCCATCTTGATTTTTGTATGAACTCCTTGGGTAATTCTATATCTTTTGCATATTTGTTACAAGTATTTTTCCCATTGTTTGTTGTTGTTTTTGTTTTTTTGGAGGGAGGGATGTAGGTGTTACTTAATTTTTATGTGATAAGAATATAGGAAGAAAGTGGGCTGAGAATAAACCAGGGATATGTCTTGAAAATTCTGATATGCCATACTTAATGGAATTTGGACTTAATCTTGAGGAAACTGGGGAACTACTAGAGTTTTTTTTTTTAAGCATCAAGTGATATGACCTGTTTAGAAAGGTTACTCCAGAAGTAGTAGAGGATTAGAATGAGTTGAAGCTGCAAGACAGGAGACCAACCAACAGGCTCTTGTGGCTGGTAATCTTCAAGGAGAAAGAGTGAGAGCTTAGACAGTGGAAGAGTGGATGGAGAGCAGGGGTGAGATGGGAGAGATTTAGTAGAGTAGAACTAAACCCTTAGCTGGAGGGACTGGCCGCAGAGGAGGACGTCTTGGCGCTCCCCTACATTTTTGGTTTGTGCAGCAGGCCTGGTGGGTGGTGGTGCCTTCAGTGGAGCACATGTTTGGGTTAGACCAGGAGGGATGATGGCGGGTTCAGTTTGGAACATTTGAAATGCCTATAGGATCAGTGGGGAACTGGATAAACTGACTTGTGTTTATTCGCCAGATGTGGCTTTAGAAATTTTCGGTTTTTTGATAACAGATCTTTTTGTTTATTTGTTTTAGGAGACTATAACTCAGGGACTAAAGGAGGGCCAGTTAAGCAAACAGAAGTGTTCCTGTGCATTTGAAAATCTTCTTCCTTTCTATAGCCCTGTGGTGAGTATAAGTAAATGTATAGGTGGCCGAGTTTCAGGGGATTACTCTGTAAAATGTTTTAAGTAATAAGCACTTGATCTCTGAGGCCTTTGTGAAAAAAGGTAGTGCATATACTACACATGACTCAGTGCCTTTGTCAGATAGATGACTGCTGGATAATTCATGGCACTAGCCTGAGTAACAAAGGAATCAACACTGAATTTATAGTATCCTTTTCTGTTGTAGCATATATACTAATTAAAAATAAGATTCTTAGGTATAGTCAATAGGTTTTTATCAGATCAGATCAGTCGCTCAGTCGTGTCTGACTCTTTGCGACCCCATGAATCACAGCATGCCAGGCCTCCCTGTCCATCACCAACTCCCAGAGTTCACTCAGACTCAAGTCCATCGAGTCGGTGATGCCATCCAGCCATCTTATCCTCTGTCGTCCCCTTCTCCTCTTGCCCCCAATCCCTCCCAGCATCAGAGTCTTTTCCAATGAGTCAACCCTTCACATGAGGTGGCCAAAGTACTGGAGTTTCAGCTTCAGCATCATTCCTTCCAAAGAAATCCCAGGGCTGATCTCCTTCAGAATGGACTGGTTGGATCTCCTTGCAGTCCAAGGGACTCTCAAGAGTCTTCTCCAACACCACAGTTCAAAAGCATCAATTCTTCGGCCCTCAGCCTTCTTCACAGTCCAACTCTCACATCCATACATGACCACAGGAAAAACCATAGCCTTGACTAGACGGACCTTTGTTGGCAAAGTAATGTCTCTGCTTTTCAGTATGCTATCTAGGTTGGTCATAACTTTCCTTCCAAGGAGTAAGCGTCTTCTAATTTCATGGCTGCAGTCACCATCTGCAGTGATTTTGGAGCCCAGAAAAATAAAGTCTGACACTGTTTCCACTGTTTCCCCATCTATTTCCCATGAAGTGATGGGACCGGATGCCATGATCTTCGTTTTCTGAATGTTGAGCTTTAAGCCAAGTTTTTCACTCTCCACTTTGACTTTCATCAAGAGGCTTTTTAGTTCCTCTTCACTTTCTGCCATAAGGGTGGTGTCATCTGCATATTCAAATTACATTGGATTTGCTACCATTAGAGGCAATTTCAAAATAATTTTTTTTTAGAAAAATGGAATGTGGAATGTGGGAGTGAGTGAGTGGGTCAGAAAGGAGGATGATAATATAATTCTGGTAATGGACCCTCAAGGGCAATCAGTAGGAGGAGAAATATTAGTTTAAAAATAAACGAGGGGACTTCCCTTGTGGACCAGTTGGATAAGAATCCACCTGACAATGCAGGGGACATGGGTTCGAACCCTAGTCTGGGAAGATTCCATATGCCTCAGAGCAACTGAGCCATGTGCTGCAGCTACGGAGCCTGTCCTCTAGAGCCCGTGAGCCATAACTGCTGAGCCTGAACGCCCTAGAGCCACATGCCGCAGCTGCCGAGCCTGCGCGCAAAGAGCCAACATGCTCCACAACAAGAGAAGCCACTGCAGTGAGAGACCCCTGCTCGCCGCAGCTGGAGAAAGCCCCACACAGCAACGAAGTCCCAGCACAACCAAAGATGAGTAAAAGGAAACAAAATGATAAGGGCTAGGCATTGCCTTGGTGTTTCAGAGGACTATCCAGGAAGTACTGTTCTTGTCATCTGATCTGTTAACAGTTCTTTTCCACTGGACTGTTTAGAAAACATAGGTAGAGCGTTTTTATAGACAATAGTCAGTATGTTTTTAAGGTATCTTTTCCTGTACTTATTTTTATTTGATTTCTTTTGTTTAACTCACAGGTGGAAGACTTTCTCAAAATCCTCCGTGAAGTTGATACGACTCTTGCTGGTAACCTGGAGGAAGGCTTCCCAAGTTTGAAGATTCAGACTTAAAAACTATTAGAATCCTCTGCCCAAGAAATGGACTCGCTGACTGTTGAAATTGACAAATAGGAAATATTACACCATAATTGTTTGGTATCATACTCATGCCCTTCTCCTCCAGCCTTATCTCATTTTTGTTTGGCACTGAAATATTTTCACTACCATCAAACATCATCTCCCTCCCCTCCTTTTTTTTGGTGTGTGTGTGTTGGTTGTATAGTATTTGTCTTCAGGTAAAGAAAACAAAATTATCATAGAGGTCCTTTTTAGAATATTTGAGGGGTCACTGAGGATTTTCTTCATAACTCAATTTGATTTTTACTCAGAATTTTGTATTCATATCTACTGCAAGTGCATTCAGCTGCACTAGTAGAAAACCCTACTACAGTAGCTTAATCTGTTAACTTGTATGTATTTTATGCAATAAGAAGTCCAGAGGTGTGCAGTCCAGCCCTGATAAGGTGGCTCAGGGACCCTGACTCCCTTTATCTCTACGTGATCTGCCGGGTAGACCTTTGTGTTCATTATTGTTGTCTTTTGGTTAAAGGGACTATAATATCTCTTGTCCTTTCTTCCACATTCATGGAAGAAAAAAGAGAAAGAGGCCAAGGGGCTTTCTCTTAACAAAACTTTACTTTTTATTTGGAAAAGATAGCCCTCCCTGGCCAGAACCATGTCTTATGTCTGTCCCTAATTGCAGGTATTTGAAATCAAGTACTTTTTTTCTTTCTGGCCTCTCCAGGAGAGAAAGGCAAGAGAGAAGGGAGATAGGAATGGCTTTTGAGTATACCCAGTTCATGGTGTTTGCCACAATATGCAAACCTTTCTGTCCATTTTAATTGTATTGATTCCATGCTAGGTTGTTAGTAACAATCAAAAGCAACTACTAGTTTAGCTTTGTTACAGTTCAGTTTTTTTCCAGTGTTTTACGTATGAAGATGAAAATGCTAACATTCTGATGAAAGCACATTAGCAGAATTCTCTGGTTTAATTTCAGAAAATGATTTTCTTGAGTGACCTCAGATTTTTAAAGTTAAGACTGAGGAAGTTTCATAACTTCTGGTTGTTTACAGACTGTTGTACGTGATTTTCCTCTCACACTGTATCATTCAGTATAGTGCTTCCTAATGAGACGTATTCTGGGAATCAACCAGGTACACTTATAGGAAGTACCCAGTTTGTATTGTTTCAGTTACTGAAAGTGGACTTTTAGTAGATTTTCAGAAATAGCAGTTATGAATGAAAAAGCCAGCTGTTTAAGCCTCTCTTCTGGTATACCTTCTTCTCAGTCTATTGTAGAATCTTTAAAATTTTTAATCTTTAAAGCATTAGTCTTGCCTTTTGTATTCTTTCCTTGAATGATTTTTGCTGATAAAACACAGGGTTTTCCTGTGCTGTTTGTAAGAGATATATAATTTCCAGTTTGGGGGTAATTTTAGTGTTGAAAGTACCCTGCCAAAAAGAATTGAACTATGAAATTAAAATCTTATCGATTAAACTCTAGTTGGTAGGTTTGCTTTATGTATATTTGTATGTCTTTGGTGGTGACCTGTCCGCCAAGTGGAATATGACTTTAACGTGAGATTTCAAAGGCACCTATGTAATCACTCCTACCTGCTAGCCAGTGCTAAAAATTCTACTTCTGTTATCTCTTAAAGTTTAAGGTTAAAGATGCAAATAAGCCTATTAGAGTAATACTCCAAGTTACTGTCATGTTTAACGTCAGTGTGTAAATTCACATTCTCTTTTCCTGAGGGCACATTTTAAAAGGGGGAGCACAGGAACCTTGGGTGTCTGAACAAAAGAGTGCCATTCAGAGTGGCCAGGTTACAGAGGGAGAAAAAGGATACATCAGGGGGAGGCTCGGGATGTCCAGGTTATTTTCTACTTCCATTTCTGCCTTGAACCTGCCTTATTGATGCTTCTTGCTATTGTAACATTATGAAGTGGTGCATATTTTCATAGTACTTCGATATGTTTGAAAACTTCCTAAATCTGTAAATTATAACAAATAGTTTTTTTTTAAGTGAGCAATGTTAAAACTTCTTTTTTTTTTAATGGTACACAGTTTGAAGAATTTACTAAAAATTAACGCTTGTATCAATTACAGTGATATTTTAAAATGGTGCTTTCTGCAGAAGCAGGTTCAGGAGGCTGGACTCTGAAAATCATGTAACTTGCAAGGCTGAAGACCCTATTTGGGGCAGCCAGTCATATTTATTGTCTACTATGTATCAGGTGTTGTTCTAAGTATTAGGAAGACAGCAGCCAACTAAACAGACAGGATATGCATACTGGAAATTTTGTAGTGGACAAAGAGACATGAATCTGGCCAAGTGGAGCTCACATTCTAGAGTCTTCTGTAGAGTAACGGGAAGAACTTGGCCTGCACAGAAGAACAGAAGAGGTCACTCAGCCTGGAGGAGAACAGATCATTGTTCTCAGTTCTTCACCTCTCTTGCCATGGCTTCTTGGTGACTGGAGTGTATTTCCCTGCCCTTTGATTTTGAGCTTGGCCAAGTCATTTTGCTTCAGCCAATTGAACATTAGTTAAGTTAATATAAGCAGTCTAAATACACTAGTCTTTTTAAAGGCTGAATAGTATTCCACTGTGTGTATATGCCATGTTCTCTTCCCCTGTCAGTGGGCATTTAGGTCGCTTCTGGGTCTTGGCTTTGTGAAGAGTGCTGCAGTGAACACGAGAGTGAAGCTCTCTCTTCGAGACCCTGCTTTCAGTTCCTTTGGTTAGATACCCAGAAGTGAGATTGCGGAAGTGTAAGTAACTTAGCTAAGAGAACGGTTAAGTCATCCCCTCCCCCAACTCTTTTTTCCTAAAATAATGATTTTTTCCCATCTTTGTCAGGATAAGGCTGATCTGGAGCATACTAACCCTGATCACCTTGCTGCGATATTATTGAGATGTCACTCTCAGTTTACATTGCTACCAACAGTGTACAAGCGTTCCTTTTTCTCCACATGCTCAGTAACACTTCTCTTTAGTTACCAACACTTATGTATGTAGATAGTAGCCCCCTAACTGGTGTGAAGTGATCATCTCATTTTGGTTTTGATTTGTGTTTCCCTGGTGATCAGTGGTGTTGAGCACTTTTTCATATATGTGTCAGCCATTCACATCTTCATTGGTGACATGTCTCTTCAGTTCCTTGGCCAAATTTTTAATCAGCTTGTTTGTGAAGCTTTTTTGTTAGTGAGTTGCAGATTTTCCATTATATTTGAATATTAACTCTATCAGATATATGGCTTGGAAATATTTTTTCCCATTCCATAGGCTGCCTTTTCATTTTGTTGATTGCTTCCTTTGCTATGCAGAATAGTTTCCTTTGCTATGCAGAATAGTTTGAGGTAGGCCCACTTGGCTGTTTTTGGCTGTGCTCTTGGTATCATATCCAAGAAATGATTGCAAAGACTATTATCAAGAAACTTCTCTCCGTGTTTTCTTCTCAAGAGTTTTTACAGTCTAAGTTTTACATTTATGTTTTTATCCATTTTGAGTTAATTTTTATGTATGATGTAAGAGAGAGGTACATATTCATTCTTACACACATGAACATCCAGTTTTCCCCAGCATTACTTATTGAAGAGACTGTCCTTCCCCCATGGTATATTCTTGCTGCCTTTGTCAAAGATTGGTTGTGTGTGTATGGGTTTCTTTCTGGGCTCTGTTCTATTTCTTTGGTCTATATGTCTGTTCTTAAAACAGTCCCACTTATGGTAGCATCAAAAAGGTGGTGAAAGACTTACACACTAAAAAATTATAAAACACAGACAGAAGAAATTAAGGCAGACACAAATGAAAAGATATCCGTGATCATGAATTGTAAGAATTAATATTGTTAAATTGGCCATACTATCCAACATAATCTTCAGGCTCATTGTAGCACCTATCAAAATCCTAATTTTTTTACAGAAATAGAAAAAAAAAACCCTAAAGTTTGTGTGGAAGCATAAAAGACACCTAATAGCCAAAGCAGTTTTGAGCCAAAAAAACAAAAAAACAAACCCAAAGCTAGAGATGTCATGCTTCATGATTTCAAAATATATTGCAAAGCCCTTTATGTTTTCTTGAATGAGATTTGAAAAGTCTTAAATATCTGAAAATTCTGCAACCACATTTATTTTTCACTAGGACTATATTAAGTGAAATATACCATATTTGAAACTTCACTGCAAATATGATTTGTACTAGAACATCAAGAGCTCTTTAGCGGCAGTCTTAACTATGTGCCTCTTGCTGCCTCTAAATAGGTTTCCTTGTGAAATGATTTTAAATTAACTTTTAAACACCAGGTTCCGTGTTCCACTGCTAAGGCTACAGCATGTATTTATAAAAACATTTCTGCTCACTAGGACACCTAGTTAATTACATACTGAGCTTGTATCAATATTGGGCTTGGTGACCTGCAGGCTGTTTAGAAGTGGGAGGCTTAGGAGACCATCTGCCAATCTCTGCCATTGGAAATGCTTTTCTCTATTACTGTAATGAAATCACTAAAATCATTTCCTGTTTCCAGTCCTTGTTCAGTTCTTCTATCTATTGTCAATAAGAGGATATTAAAATACTCAGGAAAGTCCACATGTCCTTTTCATCCTGGTCCATAATGTGGCAAGTGTCTTTGTGTTTTAGTATTGGAAATAATAAATAATGACGTCAAGTCTATTGTAATAAAAGAAGCCTGCTTATTAAACTCTTTCTTTTCCTTTGACATCATGGGATCTGTTTATAATTTTATGGGTTTTCCCGCTTACCATTCAGGGTTTATATGATTACATGAGAAATTGAAACGTTTTGGGGAACAGTCCCTTCACAGAACTGACAATTTCCTGCTTGGTCAGGCCCGTTGTGCATGCAGACTCCAACGAGATAGTGGAAGAAAGGACAAGGAGGCTTTCTGTATTCTGGAGGAGCTTGACTTCGTGAAGTTTGGGCTTGCTTCCACAAAGGAGTGTGTGTTTTAAAAGCAAGGTGTGTGGGTTAGTGGGGAATGTATATTTATCATAGTCCACAGATCAAGAATATATATAGAGAGACATATGGCTTTATTATAAGTCACTCAGTCAATGTAGGATCATGTAATTTTGTTTTGAATGGCTCTTTCTGACCCTATACCATTTGAAGACATTGGCATCTTTGGAAGTTAACTCTCCTAGGACCTGTGTCTGGGAAGGCTGGTGGCATTTGTAAACCTATAAGTGTGCTTTCTTCAAAATGCAGCTGGTGTTAACCAGGAACAAATATCGTGGTCAGTCAGCTAGCATTCACCTGGACAAACTTACGTCCTTTAACTTCGCTTTAACCACAGAGAAGTCTTGATTCTGTCACCAGTGGTAGAAAAAAAAAATCTGTCAACATTGTGGACCCTGGAACAAAGTCCTCAAATTGAATTCTTTAATTTTTTTTTTTTAATGTTTGGACAGACCAGGTAACTGTCTTTTGTGTCCTGACTAAAAGTTACTTTAATTTTTGTGATTGTAGTATTCAATATTTAAAGCACTTTGGAGATTTCTTGCTCCAAATGTACCCCTTTGCTTGTTGCCCGCATAAAGTGATACCCAAATGATCTTTAAAGATCAAATTTCACATTTTCAGATCAGTCTTGAGTAATGTGAAATCTTAGTAGATTTTTATCTTTCTATTTGAACATGTTTTAATGTGGGTTGGCTATTTAGGACTGTTGCTGAAAAGACACACAGTTTTCCAGAACAACTCACATTTTTCCAGAACAACTCACAAGGCAAGTCAAAGATTATTTTATCTTTTAGGAAGTCGCCACAGCACTTACAGCCCAAAGGAAACCAGGAGGATCATGCTGCAGAAGCCCTTTGGAGGAACGTGCCAGCTGCTCCGTAACCATGACTTGGCTCTCCTTTGATGGAGAGATTAATAGTTTCTATAATCATATCATCCTGGTTGCTCTGTGCTCAGAGTTTACTCAGACTTGAAAGAAATGGAAATTAATTGAAAAGGAAAAAAAAAATTCTTCCTCTCTTGCCTCTCCTCGAAACCTGGAAAAGTGATGAGACAGATTCAAGGGTTTGTTGTCAGCTGGAGCTGGTATTTATTTTTTTGCAATTCTGGATATAGAGAACCCGAAGAAAGCAATTGGACAGTGAGGAAGAGGTAGGTACAGGAAGAGAGTCTAATGCCCAAAGGCCTAAATAATTCCAAACAGAACAGAATCACTGGGCATTGGACCCAAGATACACATGGAAGGTTATTTGTGAAGCCATATGTATCTGCTCCTGGAAATAAATGCAAAGGGAGCAGAAAGCGGGTTTTGTAGCTTATGTGATTGTCATCAAATGAATTGGGTTGGTCTAGTGATTTTTATCTGTGTCTACTTCTACCACAGAGGTGCTGCCATGAATTTATTTGCCATATCCTGGGTTTGGGAAATACTTTGGTTAAAATCTATCCTTTTCTGCTCTGAAATTTGAGCTCAGTTCTTTTAGGCTGTACCATTGCTTTGTCCCTGGTAGCTCAGATGGCAAAGAATCCGCCTGCAATGAAGGAGACCTGGGTTCAGTCCCTGGGTTGGGACGATCTCCTGGAGAAGAAAATGGTAACCCACTCCAGTATTCTTACCTGGGAAATCCATGGACAGAGGAGCCTGGCGGGCTACAATCCATGGAGTCTCAAAGAACTGGATACGACTGAGTGACTCACACTTTTACTTTCATCACTTTGGACCAGTTCTCTCACCCTATATGCTAGTATTGATTTCTGTTAACGTTGCTGTTGAGCCTTGAAGTGTTTCAGTAGCAGAGGATTTAGCCTTCTGTGGGAGAACATGGATGTTCATAGAACACAGGTCTCTCTGTCACATCTCAAACCAGGGATAAACTTCCAATATATGATCAGTAAGTGCTTTGCTGGAGTTCACTGAACCAGGAAGAGAGAAACTGAGTTGTGAATAAACACTTCTCATTGGTGCATGCCGTTTTATGAAAGTTGTCATGTGTTGAACTTGCCAGGTGTTTAGCACAATGCTCAGTGGGGTTAAGAAGTTGACCATTCAGTACAGGAAGAAAACAAAGTTAACAGGCGTTTATTCTGTCTCCAAAAATCAGAGTCCATGTCTCTTCTGAAACGACTTACTTCTCAAAGTTACATGCTAGTCAGAGATTGGGGCTCTCTTGAGGCTTACATAACTCTAAGAGATATATAGGTCTCTTTGTGGGTAGAGAGCTCCCTGCAGTTAAATGCAGGCCTAACAGCAAGCTCCCTTCCACTGTTGCCCATCCGCCATCACAGTTAAGGACATCAGATACATACTTGCCCCCGTTCTCATGGGACCACATAAGGAAAGCATCTCCAGCCCGGGGCTTGACTCCATCCCTCCTGCAGAGGGAGGCTCTGAGAGCTTGCGAATATGCCAGCAGCCCTGCTGTAGCAGGACATGGTGATGCCACAGCAGAGGCTGGAGAGGACGAGGCCTTGATCCAGGAGGTTGAAGCAATGATGTGTATGTAGGAGACTCACGGGTTTGTTGCCAGTGGGAGCTGAGATGAGGCTAGTCACTCAGGGAGCACTGTGGAGCCTGACGCAAACCCAACAAGATAAAATGCTGAATTTATAGAAACTAGGACACTACCTCAAGTGAGGGTGAAGCAACAAGCACCCTGGAAGCCAAGAGGTCCAAGTAGAAAAGGACGATCTTCACATCTACCGTGACATCTTGGCTACACCCCTCCTCTATGTGCCTGGACAGCATCTTAGGAGGCAGCTGCATGAGACGCCAGCCTTTTTTATTTCTTTCTAATTAAAGATTGCAGTCTTAAAGGACCTCTTTAAATTATTGGACCAGAGTGAATTTCATTGGAATTGGATCTTTGGTTTTTAAATTTTCCTGCTACTAACAGATGGAGATTCAGAGAAATATCAGCTTTATTATGGTAACAAAATGAAGCTGTTACTTTTTCTTTCCCTATCAGAGTACCAGTGTGAATTGAATTTTGAGACCCTGTAACGGAGAAGGCAATGGCAACCCACTCCAGTACTCTTGTCTGGAAAATCCCATGGACGGAGGAGCCTGGTAGGCTGCGGTCCATGGGGTCGCTAGGAGTTGGTCGGGACTGAGCAGCTTCACTTTCACTTTTCCCTTTCATGCAAAGGAAATGGCAACCTACTCCAGTGTTCTTGCCTGGAGAATCCCAGGGACCGGGGAGCCTGGTGGGCTGCCGTCTATGGGGTTGCACAGAGTCAGACACGACTGAAGCGACTTAGCAGCAACATGAAGAAAGAGAGGAGAAGGAGTTGCCAAAGTTTTAGCAGATAAGTGAGAATCCTTACAGATTCCTTTTGGAATTTCTGCAGTCAGATATACTCAGTGTTTCTCTGCATAGATTCATTTCCAAGAAAACAGAGGAAGACAATAGATGAAAAAGATATTTCATTACATTTCAGGAGGCTTGCTGACTGACATCTTTTGTATCTAGAATCTGTAGGGACCACCTAATACGTATGGCGGAGCCATGAAGGATCTTTATCATGGGGTGAAACCCTGTGTTCCTTTAAAAGCTGGCCTATCTAAAGGAAAAGAGAAACTGGAGAATTCCAAATCTAATACACAACCAGTCTCCTATGTGAAACAAGAGAGACTGCTTAAGTAGAGTTCATTTATTCATTCAACAAGCATTTAGCAGTTGCCAGCTACATGAAGTCACAATGCTAAGTGCTGGGGATACAGTGCTTGGGATGTGACATTTGCTCCACAAATGTTAAATAAGTGAATAAAAACTATGCTCCATTTCCAGAGGGAGGCTTACCTGAAGCTGCTGCTGCTGTTGCTGCTAAGTTGCTTCAGTCGTGTCCGACTCTGTGCGACCCCATAGACGGCAGCCCACCAGGCTCCCCTGTCCCTAGGACTCTCCAGGCAAGAACACTGGAGTGGGTTGCCATTTCCTTCTCCAATGCATGAAAGTGAAAAGTGAAAGTGAAGTTGCTCAGTTGTGTCCGATTCTTTGCGACTCCATGGACTGCAGCCCATCAGGCTCCTCCGTCCATGGGATTTTCCAGGCAAGAGTACTGGAGTGGGGTGCCATTGTCTTTTCCTAATGAACTTAAATCAGTGGTTCCCAAACTGATGCACCTAGAAATGACCTAGGGGAATCTTTAAATCTTTAAAAAAAGATTACTGATGCCCAACTCTCACCTCTAGACATTCTGATTTGTATGGGGTACAAACTGGGCATCAGGATTTTTAAAGCCCCCCCCCAAGTGGTTCTCACATACAATGAAGTTTGGGGACCACTGGTTTAAGGACCCTTCACTTGCTTGGGCCTCTTCCAGGACCATTGTATTGACTGGATTTCACGACCAGCACAAAGTTTATGACGTCATAGCATTTCCAGTGCAAGGGCCTTTTCAAGAGACACACTTGTCTTTTTACTGTGTGCCTGGAGGTCTGTACCTCACCATCCCCGGCTCCTTTTCCTGGAGGAGTTGCCTGGTGATGCTTATGAAGCTGATTTAAAGCTCTACAGAATTCACTCATGACTTCATTACAGAGACAAACAATAACCATGTCTGCTGCACATGGGGACCAGTTGGCAGAGAGCAGGGCCGTGTGCGGCACTTCTTCTTCCTTGCCTTTGGCCAGGTACCCACCTGGGAGGCCACCTCCATGACCTCAGTAGGGTGAGCACGACCACAGCCTATAGAGAAAGCAGTAGAGCACTTCGCTGTGCAGCCGCTGATGAGAGGCTCTCAGTGGTGTTTTGAAGTGGCTCTGAACTTGCCACGTGGCTATGTGGTCTGTATTTACCCATATCATCCACAGGGTGCACAGGCTGCTCGGGGTTCTCTGAGGCTTCCTTTTCCTGGTCATGCTTTGGTGTGAGTCCTCTTGGCCCCTTCTGTTATGAAACACCTACTTAGCAGGTCACATTCAAGTTATTGATGCATCTGATTATCAGTGTCTTTGTTGCACTCTGAGGAAAATATTATGTAACACATAAGCCAGAGCCCCCAGTGATGACTAAAGGCAGATTAAGGGCATGGCTGCTTCTGTCTCTGTAGGGAAAGACTGGGGCTTTTGGGATTAAATTCTGCTGTAATAGCATCTATAGTCTTCTAATATCTGGCACTTAAGAAAATGTGCCCCCAACTAACCTCTTCTGGGGTGAGATCCAGGGTATAATTGCCAGCTAGGTAGATTTTCCCATCTCTCCTTTCTGACCCTGTGGAACTCCAAGGGGGCATTCCTTGTCTGTCCGAATGGTATACCTTCCTCTCTTGACTCTTCCAAGTGGTCACTTTTAGAGTCTTTCAGAATCTTCCTGATAATGGGAAAGCTTGGTCACACTATCTTGAGCTCAGTTGGAGCAAAGGAGAAGGGACGTTAATCATCAAGTTTGCTCGGTTTTTCCTGATGTAGGCTCAGTGATACCCTTTCGTAGAAGCTTCAGAGATCATTAATTAGAAAAATGGTACTGGCTTTTCTTTCTGCAGCCCCAGCTAATGCTGTTTGACTTGTAGGAGGAATGACTAGTTATGTTGAATGAGAGGAGCGATGATGCCTCTTTAAACAGTACAAAGCAAATGTTAGGACAGCAGCGGGGGTGGGGGGAACCAAGTATGCCCAGGCAGGGGGGCCCGTGTCTCCAGTTGTTTCTCAAGCTGTAAGATAGTCTCTTTCGTCCTATAAGTCTGAATAACCAGCACAACCTTGTAGTTAGTGGCATTTTTTCACACTTTGATTTATTAACTTGAGCAGGCATGCCGCTTTGCACAACTTAAGGGAGCACCATTTGCATTGCCTTTTATGCAAATCTTGCTTCCTGGATTTGGACTGTCTTGGGTCTTTCAGATGGTATTTGTAATTACCTCTCAGCAATGGACTAGGAGGTTTCCATATGACTCAGAGCCCAAAGCCAAAGAAGTGTAGAAATCTGAAGAAACTAAAAAAAGAAGTCCTTTGGATTCCTTAGTCAATTTTTTTTTTTTTTTTTAATTTGGTGGTACATCGAGGTGAGAAATTCTCTGGGTTAAGTGAGGTCTTGGATTCTGGCCCTCCTCTGTCGTTCCCTGTGTGACTTCAGGCAAGCTGTAATGCACAACAAGTAAACGGTTTTGTCATGACCAATACTGTTTGGACTGCTTTGTTCACTGTGTTAGAAATGACCCCAAGCCAGCATCTCTTGGAGTAACGTGTTGAAGCAAGAATGTTCAAATGATAACCAGGGTTTCCAGTTGTAATTTTTATAAGTGGAATTGAGAATTGAAACAGATCTGGAATAAAACTTGCGTTAAAGCTGTGTCTCAACAGACTAGTACACAACTCTGCCCCATAAAGCCATGTGAGTGTTACCAGAGATGTGTGATCCCTGAAGACACCATGGTGTGAAGATTACTGTTTTTGGAGGGAGATTTAGTAGATTTAGATCTTGAGGACTCAAAAGATTATGTGTGGCCTGATCTCTCTCATCCCTTGGCATCATCAAATGAATTCCATTTGAAAATGGATAGAACCCCATATGGCTTCTAACATCTGAGGTCTTACTACACAAAAAAAGAGAAAGCCCTCCATACATTCCATACAATATACACTCAGATGTGATATATTATTTAATATATCAAAACTCAAAACTGAAAATTCAGCATGACTTTGGCTATCTTAGAAGTATGTTATCTTGGGACTGCAACTTTTAAAAAATAATTGTGCAGATTGTGAATGCTATTTTTCAACTCAATAAAGTATTTGTATTAAGACATGTATTTAAATGTTCCTGTCTCTGGTGATATTCTACTTTATATTGAAGAGATTTAAAGAAAGGGAGAAAGAAGGAAACTTGCAGTTATTGAGTGCTTAGTGTATGCTGGGACCTGATCCCTGAACTGGGGAATTTATATACATAGTCTTATTAATACAATAGTTTCACAAGGGAGATTATATCATCTTTGTTTTCTGGATGAAGAAAAGTTCAGAGAGGTTAAGAAAATTTTTGATGATCACAGAGATAGTAAGTTGGAATTTGAATCAAAATTTGTCTGACTATACAGCCTATTTCTTTACCTAAAAATTCTCCTTTTCCTATATCTATCATACTAAACATGGGACTGCCATAGTATGAAATGCTCTGTGAGCTTTACTTATTCTTTTCCCGAAGAGACACATGAAATGACAAAGACAGTAAGTAAGTCTCCAGAATTGGAACACTTTTCCTTGTGTGAGTATTCTGGAAATATAATTAATACCAGACTGCAGGGAGATCCAACCAGTCCATTCTGAAGGAGATCAGCCCTGGGTGTTCTTTGGAAGGAATGATGCTAAAGCTGAAACTCCAGTACTTTGGCCACCTCATGTGAAGAAAAAGACTCTGATGCTGGGAAGGATTGGGGGCAGGAGGAGAAGGGGACGACAGAGGATGAGATGGCTGGATGGCATCACCGACTCGATGGACATGAGTTTGAGTGAACTCTGGGAGTTGGTGATGGACAGGGAGGCCTGGTGTGCTGTGATTCATGGGGTTGCAAAGAGTTGGACACGACTGAGGGACTGAACTGAACTGAACTGAGCTGAGGTCTTTCTAGAAAAAAAAAAAGTCAAGGATTTACTTCAAGAAAATAAAATATGAATTTATGGTAAATTTAGTCCTTGGTTTAATAAAAAATGGGAGGCAAGCTTCGGGTATGGTTGGTTCCAGACATTCAAACAAAGTCATTAGTCCTAATTTCTCTTCATCTTTCAGTTGTCTCTTCTTCATGTTGGTGTCCTTCTCCACTGGCTAACTTTCATTAACTCCAGGCTTTTATCCTCCAAGGTTAAAAAGATAAGAAAGAGGATCTTTTTCTGAATTATAAATAAGTCATAGGCCTGATCTGCATGGGCCCATATCAGATCACGTTACCATCGCTGAACTGATTAATCTGGCTAAAGGCTTACAATTCTCTGATCAGCAGTTTAGAGTCATGTGATTACCCTAGAACTGGCTGGAAGGTAGGTACAATAAAATCTACCCAAAGCAAATGGACTGAGACTAGGAGAGGTATGGATCTCCAGAGGAAAACTGGGGTTCTGCTAATGGAAGAAGAGAAAATAGATGCAAAGCGTAAAAACAGTAGTATCCTCTACAAGCAATGAACCAATAAATCAGGAAGTTTGTTAATTAATATCAAATAATCACTGGTAAAAGTTGATAGGGTGTTTGTTACAATTGTTAAGTGTTAATGTATGAACATTAGCATTTAAGTATGTTAAGCATTCAAAGATAATTACTACTGAAATAAGAAAAAAATGTGGAACCACTACTTAAAAAAGAAAGAGACCAAAGAAAATTTGATCTATCCAGCCATTTAAAGCATTTAAAAGCTGGCATACTACTGGGAAACTCTCCCTTTGGGTGACAGCCATGGCTTGAGATGGCAGAGCAACAGGATGAAGTTGTTTGAATCCCTGAGTAACCACACAGAACCACATGGAGGGGAGCTTCCCCACAGAGTCACCCAATACGTGTTGGACTTAGAGCGAGAGAGAAATAAACCTGTACTATGTTATGATAATAAAAGGATAATTCATTACTATAGGATTGCTTACTCTGCCTTGATTATTACATACCCCTAAATGAAAAATTCACATTCTTTTCAAATTTAATATAACATCCGTAAGAGATAATGTGATGAGCCACAAAAGACATCCTAATAAATTTTTCTAAGTAGAAATCATACAGATACATTCTCTGACTCAGGTGCAATAAAGAAAAAAAAATTTTAGAAGGAAAAGCAGAACATAACCACAAGGAAATTAAAAAAAAATTGGGGGGAAAAGATTCAGTACTAAACCCAGGAAGAGGCAGAAAACTGTAAAAGACTAATATTGACGTTGAAAAGGTAATAAAAGAACTACCCCATCTCTACTTCAAGGCAACAGAAAATGGTGGAAAATTTCTGAATTATTTCTACAGAGACAACAACTGGATAAGAAAGTCATACACAAAGGAACTATGTGGTGACCGTTTAGTCGCTTCAGTCATGTCTGACTCTTGTGACCCCATTGACTGCCTGCCAGGCTCTTCTGTCCATGGGATTTCCCAGGCAACTGGAGTGGGTTGCCATTTTCTTCTCCAGGGGATCTTCCTGACCCGGGAATCAAACCCGGGTCTCCTGCATTGCAGGCAGATTCTTTACTGACTGAGCCAGAAACTATAGACCAGTCTTATTTATTCATATGGATGCAAAAATTCTAAACAAAATACCAACAAATACAATTTAACACCGTATTAAAAGATATATGAATCATATATCATTTGAGCTTCCCAGGTGGCACTAGTGGTAAAGAATCGGTGTGCCAATGTAGGAGATGCAAGAGACAGGTTTGATCCCTGGGTCAGGAAGATCTGGAGTAGGAAATGGCAACCCGCTCTAGTATTCTTGCCTGGAAAATTCCATGGACAGAGGAGCCCAGCAGACTACAGTCCATGGAGCTACAGAGAGTTGAACATGACTGAGCAAACACACAAAATATATATTAAAAAAAACATAAAACCATCATGATCAAGGTGAGTTTATCCTATGAATGCAAGGATAAGTTAACATTAGGAAATCTCATGTGATTCACTGCATTGCTGCTGCTAAGTCGCTTCAGTCGTGTCCGACTCTGTGCGATCCCATAGACGGCAGCCCACCAGGCTCCCCCATCCCTGGGATTCTCCAGGCAAGAACACTGGAGTGGGTTGCCATTTCCTTCTCCAATGCATGAAAGTGAAAAGTGAAAGTGAAGTCGTTCAGTTGTGTCTGACTCTTGACGACCCCATGGACTGCAGCTTACCACGCTCCTCCGTCCATGGGATTTTCCAGGCAAGAATACTGGAGTGGGGTGAATTCACTGCATTAATGGACTAAAAAAAGAACTCAAATCAGTAAATGCCAACAATTTGATAAAATTTGTAACATCTATTTCTAAGAAAAATTCCTTTATAATCTGAAATAAAAGAAAATTTCATTAACATAATACCTGTAGCAGATAGGATTCTTTATTGAAACAGAAACATTTGCATTAAAGTCTGGAACAAAACAGGATGTTATTATTGAAAATTACTCTGACAGCCCGACTAATAGAATAGGATGAAAAACAAATAAGTATAAGATTTAAATATTAGAAAGGGTCAAATTGTTATTTTTCATAACTTTTGTTTTTCATCAGTCTTTTTCTTGTCAAAACATAAAGGCAGAAAACTGAATTTCATTGATTATTAAAAGGCAAATACTCCTGTTTCCATCGCCCAATTCAAGAAACAACTTTGTCAGCGAACCAGATATCCTAGCTCTATATGGCCTCCAAACCATTCTACTCACTTAGGATGATCTTTTTTCACTTATTTGAAAAGTACTAAGATGTTTTGCAGATGCCTTTTCAGTGGATATGATTATATACCTAGGAAATCAGGAGGCTCACCTGACTGACCTATTAGAACTAATAAGATCAGTGGGGTGGACTTCAGCTCCTACAGTTATCTTCTCACTTCCTTAAGTCATCCATTTCTTCTGCCCTACTGGATCATTCTTTCTCTATCATCTCCTACTTAAAAAAAAAAATCCTTTCCTTCACCTCATATTCCCCTCCAGTTTCTACCACATTTTTTATGCTCCTCTCTACAAGAAACCTCCTGAAGGAGCTGACATTATTTCTGAAGCCTAATCTTACCTCTTCACATAGAAACTGGATTCCCTGTGCCATACATCACTGATGTTGCTTTTGTTGAGGATCCCAGTGACTTCCCTGTTGCTGAATCCAGGGGTGACACTTCTGTCCTCAACTTGGAGAGTAGCATTAAAGGCAATTGAAAGTCTCTTAAAATTTTTTTCTTAATTTATTTTGATTGAAGTAGAGTTGATTTACAATGTGTCTTTTTCTGGTGTATAGTAAAGTGATTCGGTTATATTCTTTTTCATATTCCTTTCCACTATGGTTTATTACTGCCGAGGAACACAGGGGACCTCTAGAAGCCAGGAAAGGCAAGAGAACAGATTTTCTTCTGGAGCCTCCAAAAGGAACATAAGCCAGTTGACATCTTGATTTTAGATCAGTGAAACCCATTTTGGATTTCTGACCTTCAGAACTATAAGATAATAAATGTGTGTTGTTTTAAACCACTAAGTTTGTTGCAAATTGTTCCAGCAACCATGGAAAATGAATACATTTACTGAGACAGCTTCTTTTCTTCAAGTCTTGATTAATTTACCTCTTCCATAACTTCCATGGAAATGTAATTTTCTCATTCTATGATATCAGTTTCATATTAATTATAAGCTTTTCTAATTAGGCAAATATATATATATATATATATATATATATATATATATATATATATATATAATTTTTCTCCAACTGATAGTTCTTTCTCTGTGCCTTGTCAGAGTGTATGAATTTAATTTAAATTGTATCATTAGCTCTGGTGAAAATTCTTCTTTGGTGGAATTCCAAGCACAATGTTTGAGATGTTTTGGGGAGAGTCAGCATCCCCTTAGAATTCTGTCAGAGAAGTGGGAAAGCCCAAATGCATGCAAGCTCCCAGGATTGTAGGAGCTGAGTACGTTCAGTGAGGTCCAGAGACTATCCCTGCTTCTCGCAGACCTTCAAAGTGACCTTAAATAGATTTATATCAATTACTCAAAATTTTTCACATAGAGCTAGTGCCCAAACTGTTCTCCTGAGTTCTTTGAATGACTTGGCCCCATCCCTCTTCTTTAACAGAGGTGTTTCAAGCGCTCCCATAGACCCAACTTTAGGAAAGCTGTCTTTGACCACAGCTTGATTCTGAAACGTCTGTACCTGGCTAGTGTTTTTCATGAAATTGTAGTAAAAACACCAGATTTAAAGTCAGAATACTTTTGTTTAATTTGTGATTCTATTTACCAGCCTGTGCCAGAAAAGGGTCACAGAACCTCTCTAAGCCTGAGTTTCCTTATCTGTAAAATGAGGATAATATTTATCTCATAGAATTATTAGGCAGATAAAAGGAAGAGTGCACTTGAAAGCAGTAGATGTCCTGCATTTTAAAAATATATCCATATTCAGCAATGAAAAGGAACAAATTACTGATAGGCGACAAAATGGATGATATTCAAAAACACCATGTTAAGTGCCAGGAGCCAAAAAACACATGCCAGTATAATTCCATTTATATGACATTCCAGAAAAAACTAGACTGACATAAATTACATCAGTGGTTGTCAGGGGTTGGATGTAAGGGGGGAGAAGTGAAACGGGAGCTTTTTTGAGGTGAGAAAAACGTTCTGTATTCTTTTCCTTTGGTGGTTACACAACTATATCTGTCAGAACTCAGAAATGTACATCTCAAAAGGGTGAATTTTACTGTGAGTAAAAGATACAACAAACTTGAGTTAAAAAAAAAAAAATGAAGCACATATATAGCCTTTTGGGACAGGATCTTATGGACTGAGTGCTCAATCAACAAGTACTTTAGTCCAAAATTTTGACCTTAGTGCCATGTTGTTAACGTACGATTTTCTGCTAATACAGCGTGCTCACCTGTTTGCAGCTTTGAAGTTTTTTAAATTGGAAAGGTACTGAGCACTTCTTAAAAGGTCAATTGCCTTGTTTTAAGGAACAAGGGAAGTCACCAAAACGATAAGGCTGGGCTGGACTATTAACCTAAGAGCACATATTCTGGGAGGTGGGGTGGGGGTGGGGGTGGGGGTGGGGGTGGGGGTGGGGGTGGGGGTGGGGGTGGGGGTGGGGCGGCGGATTCCTGCTTCAGTTGCCAATCAGGAAAAGCAGTGCAAACCTACGATGTGTCAATAACGGATGTTATCTTGATTTGGAGGGAATTTCCAGCTCGATTGCTTAATATTGGTCGGACTTCTGTAGTTAAGGATGGCCTCACATTAGTTTAATTAAAAGGCTAAGGCGTGCGAGTCTCCGCGCAGGCTGGCAGGGACCGTCAGCACCCAGAGGAGGTCAGCTCCTTGGGTGCCCCGCCAACCCCCGCCCGGCAGGCGAACCCTTTCCTCATTGGCCACTGCACGGTCGTCTCGGGCGTCCATTGGCCGGCTCTGACGCCCGCCTCTATAAGAGGCGGGCAGCGCGAGGCTGCGCGCGGACCCAGCTCACAGCTAAGCTGCCCTCGAGGTGAGTGGGTTGGTGCCTTCCCGTCGGGATCAGGGACCACCGTCGAGGATCTGGGGGCTTTGGGCTGGCTCGGGGAGAGGCAGGATCATCCTCCGGGAGGTAAATGCTCGTGGAGAGCTGGGTCTGGGAAGTCGAAGTTGTGCTCCTGTGGTCACTCATTCTTCTCCCTTCCACCTACTCTCTTTGGGGCGAAAAGATACTATTTTTGAGGACCTCCTGAGTGCCAGAAATAGGCTCTTTACATGTCATCTGATTTCACCTCCCCATCAAACCCTGTGAAGCAGACATGTCTTGAATTTTACAGATGAGGAAACTGAGGTTGAGTTGAACCCAAGCGTGCATGATTCCTCTATGCTAGCAGAAACACGCGCTCTTCCTTCTCTTCCATGTCAAACGGCAACATCTCTTTTTTTCCTTCTACTCCTACAAAGGGAACCTTCCCTTAGACACTCCCAAAGAAAAGGGAGGCTCTGATGCAAAGCCTCTCAGCATCACATCTTATCACCTCCACCCCAACACGGGACTAAGAGCTCCAGTACGAGGTTGCGGCTAACAAAGAGGCATTGGACCTAGTAGTTCAGATCCTGTTAACAGTCGAGGTAAGAGTAATCTTGCCTCTGGCCATTTGGTTTACAGAGGTTTAAAATTAACTCCCCACTGATGCTCTACTCTAATTGACTTAGGGCAAAAAGACTAGAGTTGAACTTTCGAACCCAGTGAAAGTTTGCACCTGTCAATTAATTCTCAAAGAAGGATGGAATTCACTTATTTGGTTTAAAAGTAGAAGTGAGCACAGCTTAAAGTAACTATACATGGTTCTGTAAAGCTATAATCTGTGACCTATGAAGTTCACTGGAGTTCATTTGTAGATGTATTGTCAGATTATCTTCAGGCAGGGATGTATCTTCTATTACCATTTTGTTTGCTGGTACCTTTATTTCCTGAAATAATGTTTTCCACATTTTCATATTTTATTTTTTATTCCATCTTTACTTTCATCCTCATCCCCTTCCTCCATTCAGAAAAGAACATCAAGGTTCTCTGGAGGGTTCTCTTCTTTCACACCAGTCTTTCCAGAAGCTTTTAATTCTGTCTTCAAATAGCATCCATGCTTTCAAAATACTTATTTAATAGTGCTCTGTGCTTCCTAGATCATAGAAATTTAAGTTACACTGTTACTGATTAAACTGCTGCTGCTGCTGCTGTTAAGTAGCTTCAGTCCTGTCCAACTCTGTGTGACCCCATAGACGGCAGCCCACCAGGCTCCCCCGTCCCTGGGATTCTCAAGGCAAGAACACTGGAGTGGGCTGCCATTTCCTTCTCCAGTGCATGAAAGTGAAAAGTGAAAGTGAAGTCACTCAGTCGTGTCCGACTCTTAGCGACCCCATGGACTGCAGCCTACCAGGCTCCTCCATCCATGGGATTTTCCAGGCAGGAGTACTGGAGTGGGGTGCCATTGCCTTCTCCGACTGGTTAAACTAAATGGAGAAAACAGTCAGTGTAAACACCCTGACCTCTTCTATACCAAGGGCATGTTGGACTTCAGACCACCTTCTTGGTATGTGTCCATTATTTCACATGGCAGGTTCCTATATGCCAGTGTATCTTTAGTCCGGTCAGGAAAGGTGATAGGAGAATGGCTCACTGCCTCTCACAGAAAAGCGGAAAGTACCAGTTGGCACTGGCTTATTAGAGTGTTGCTTTCAAAGTAAAATATACACTTCTTCATGAGACACATGTCCAAACAAGTGTGACTCATTGGACACCTCATAAGCTTTTATCTTACTAGGCTAATATGGTGGGCTTTGCCCCTGAAGGAGTAAGAGGGGGTAGGCAGCCTGAAGGGGGAAAGAAAAAAAGTGACAAGGGGAAAATGTTGAGGTTCTGAAAGGGGTTTGGGAGTAACAATAAAGACAATAAAAATGCTTCATAAGTTCTATCAGGCCCAGATGTGGCCAAATTTTAGTAAAGGTCAGAGCCCTATGCTTTGAAGTTGATTTTGGGGTGGGAGCTGGGGAGTGGGGAGAACTCTTTTCTTCTAGTTTCTTAGCAGAAGTCCCTTTTGAGAAACTTCATTCTTATATTGACTTAACAAGAGGGATAGGAATATTTCCAAATCTCAGTATACAAAATGCCTTACCTGTCATAAATATTCAATTAATGTAGCCTTCACCTTCCTCTATCCCCACGCATTAGGCAACACTAGGTCCATTTCAGAACCAGGGAGAAAAGAAAGAATTATGAAGCCCAAAATGATGGATTAGCTATGACCATTAGTACCTTCTTACAGTGGCTCCTGCCACAGGAGGTTAAGGGTCAGTTTTGAAATGTGAAAGAAAATCTTGATACAGTTTGATATGAAGAGTTGCATTCTAAGCTCTGAGGGATTGTTGAAGGATGAACTATCAGGAGATCTGAAATTCTGTTGGTGTTACCACTGACTGGCAAAAACATCGTTTTTCTTTCCTGTTTTCTGTTCCTTGCTTGTTGTTAAAGTTTGCTTATATTATAAAAACAATGGTAGACCAGGAAATAACTTATATTTTCAGAATGCTGTTACTTCAGCATGTTACGGTGATAATATGAGGGAAAATGGGGACTCAGTAAATATAGACTTACCCAGTAAATTGTACTTTGGAGTCTTCATCTGTTTGTTTGCAAAAGAATTGCTAAATTATTCACTTGAGATTTGGAACTTAATACACTTAGGGGTTTCATAGCAAATAAACAAATAAAACCGAAAAACACCTTAAGACAAAAGAATACTTAAATTTTATGCCAATTTTTCCATGTGCTTTCTATGATAAGAAGTAGCTTTATAACTATCTTGTGAAATGCTTAATTCCCAGGGAAAGAAAAGTTTATAGCCAGGGAAGTTTAGAATATCAATTTTGTTATGTTTAACATTTTTTTTGAAAGACTGGAAAATGTGGGATGCACTTCCCATTGTTAGAGCTAATATTTACTAAGTACAGAGATCACATTGCCAACATCCGCTGGATCATGGAAAAAGCAAGAGAGTTCCAGAAAAACATCTATTTCTGCTTTATTGACTATGCCAAAGCCTTTGACTGTGTGGATCACAATCAACTGTGGAAAATTCTGAAAGAGATGGGAATACCAGACCACCTGATCTGCCTCCTGAGAAATTTGTATGCAGGTCAGGAAGCAACAGTTAGAACTGGACATGGAACAACAGACTGGTTCCAAATAGGAAAAGGAGTTCGTTAAGGCTGTATATTGTCACCATGCTTATTTAACTTATATGCAGAGTACATCATGAGAAACGCTGGACTGGAAGAAGCACAAGCTGGAATCAAGATTGCCGGGAGAAACGTCAGTAACCTCAGATATGCAGATGACACCACCTTTATGGCAGAAAGTGAAGAGGAACTAAAAAGCCTCTTGATGAAAGTGAAAGTGGAGAGTGAAAAATTTGGCTTAAAGTTCAACATTCAGAAAACGAAGATCATGGCATCTGGTCCCATCACTTCCTGGGAAATAGATGGGGAAACAGTGGAAACAGTGTCAGACTTTATTATTTTGGGCTCCAAAATCAACTGCAGATGGTGACTGCAGCCATGAAATTAAAAGACGCTTACTCCTTGGAAGGAAAGTTATGACCAACCTAGACAGCATATTCAAAAGCAGAGACATTACTTTGCCAACAAAGGTCCGTCTAGTCAAGGCTATGGTTTTTCCTGTGGTCATGTATGGATGTGAGAGTTGGACTGTGAAGAAGGCTGAGCACCAAAGAATTAATGCTTTTGAACTGTGGTGTTGGAGAAGACTCTTGAGAGTCCCTTGGACTGCAAGGAGATCCAACCAGTCCATTCTGAAGGAGATCAGCCCTGGGATTTCTTTGGAAGGAATGATGCTGAGGCTGAAACTCCAGTACTTTGGCCACCTCATGCGAAGAGTTGACTCATTGGAAAAGACCCTGATGCTGGGAGGGATTGGGGGCAGGAGGAGAAGGGGACGACAGAGGATGAGATGGCTGGATGGCATCACTGACTCAATGGACGTGAGTCTGAGTGAACTCTGGGAGTTGGTGATGGACAGGGAGGCCTGGCGTGCTGCGATTCATGGGGTCGCAAAGAGTCGGACACGACTGAGCGATTGCACTGAACTGAACTAGTTTAGGTCAGCATCTGTTCTAAGAGTTTCATGTATTATACTGCTTCTTCTTATAGCCACAAACTTGGGGCTAATTAGCCTCCATCCAATTTTGCATATAAGGAAATTAATGCACATAGAAATTATAACTTGTCTACATGGATTTGTAGTTGGATTTATTACAGAAATCTGCTTTATCATTTTATATCTCTCTTATTGTTGGCAGTTGTATACTATAGGACAAAGTCACCAATACTCTGTGAGAAAAAAAAAAAAAGTGCATGGTCTTTGAGTGATGGTTAGACACGTAAGAACTGTTTCCAAAAGTTTTCACATCTCTAAGAATGCAAATCTGAGACCATCCCTGAATTTTTAGCTCTAGAGCCACCAATTCAGAATTTCCTGTGTATAATTAAGCTTACCTTAAGAAATGGTCAGTTCCTTTGAAGCTGAAAATCCCTTTTTGGATGTCTTGCTTCCCATCCATAAATCTTTTCTGCTCAGAGACTTAGGGATGGGCCACAAACCATCTCCAACACCTTCAGAATCTCATGGGATATTGGTCACAGGGTTGGTAAGTAGGTGAGGTTTGGTGTGCTTCTCAGATATCATAGCTCGGATCTCAGTATACTGTTCTCTTCTGCCTATTTGTCCTTGCTGGAAAGTCTGTCTCTCCTCCTCCCCCTCATAATAAATCTGTGAATTCCTTTGAGGCAAATAGTCTTCTTTGTCTTTTTCATCTTTACTGCCCTAACACTGACTATAGTAATTCATTCATGTAAATGTGCTTGGGTTGAAATTTTATTTGTTTTACCACTAGTGATCATTTGAATCATAGAAAAAATCCACATTATCATTAAGTTTAACTGGCCATTTGGTTTTAAAGCATTTGACACAGAGATTGTCTTAGTTGCAGAGAATAAATTGACACAATTAGAAATATCTAAGCAGTTTTGATTTTAATCTCAATGATTTGATAAGTATTTGTTAAATTTTGAATTTTATATTTTTGGGTAACTGAAGTAGCTTAGTTTCTTCTCTGGGGAAAACACCAGAATACCAAGTCACATTATGTGTTTAAAATGTGTAAGCGAGTTTTGAATGCTGTGAGTCCTGATTAACTGTTCGGTTACTTTGCTGTATTAGAAAAGTTATGTAGTGTGCCCAAGGTCATACACTGACAAACGTTAGGCCAGTGATTAGATATTTCCTTCACTGTTTTGCAGTGTAAATAGTGGTTGAGAAGATGCCAAGGTAGATATCTAGTTCATCTGAGACATCAACTTTCAACTAGATCCTAGGAATTTTGCTCTACTTTTTGTGTTTCTGCACACTTTTAGGGTAATTCTTGTGAAAGCAGATACATACGTTAGCATTCACATTTTCATAGGCAGTTTTCAATATGTGTTCTTACATTTCTAGCTGTGTTACCATGGACAGGTTAGTTTCTCTAAGCTTCAGTTTTCTCATTTATAAAATGAATATAATTCCTATGTCTCTCCACCAAGATTTTTATGAGAATTATATGGGACAATATTAGTGCATGATATATATAGGCATTTGACAAGTATCAGTTTCCTTACCCATCTCTTGGGTTGTTTAAAATGGATGGAATCTTGTCATCATGGCATGGGAAATTCTTTATCTTCATACTCTCTGAACTTATATGTAGAAGTCCCTCAACTTAGTATCTGCCTGATAAATATTTTTTAAAACTAAATTTCAAAGGTATCAAAGACTGGATTCTGAAACAGAAAAGTGTACTCCATTGGCAAATTTAGTAGCAGACTATTGTTTATGACCATACAGTTGGAAATTCCTGAGCTTTATTTGGTACTTTATAACCTCTATCAAGCCAGATAGGGCTCTTAGGGTTACTTCTTATAAGGTGCCCCCAAATGTTACACAGTATGGGTTTTAAAAAGGGCATTATGGCCAAAAGAGAAAACTTACAAAGTTCTCTGGTCAGAAGGACAGAAATTCATGAAGCCCCTCATTTTGCATCAGCCTATAGAAAGCATTTCAAAGCCAAGAATTTAGCTTAATGGAAAATTACCTTGTCCTAACTTTTCTCATTTAGCCTTTCATCAGGCTGGTCATTGTATGGGTACCTGAGATGGGTATCTGGATGGGCATAGAAGATCAAGTCCAAACTCCTCTGCATTAACTGCACAGAGCCTTTTGAAGGATCTGACCTGCTTACCGTGCCTGCATGATCCCTCAGTGCGCTGAAATACTGGGTCACTTCCTGTTGTCTTTCACCTGTCACCTGTCATCTTTCACCTCCTCATGGGCTCTTTCCTCTCTTTTTCTTTAGGAGAGGAATTCAAACACATCTTCAGTGAAGCACCTCTAAATACATAGCGGAAAAATTAATCTAGCCACTGCCATCACTACCATCTGTGTTCTCTGCTACAGTGCTTATCCTTCACATTGTTCTTCTACTTAAGACTCATAGTTTCCTGAGGGTGGGGACCATGTCTGTCACCAGTCTTTCATTTATTTATTCATTCTGTGATATCTATTCGGTCCCTGTTATGTGCAGAGACTGTGCTGCTACTGCTACTGCTAAGTCGCTTCAGTCGTGTCCGACTCTGTGTGACCCCATAGACGGCAGCCCATCAGGCTCCCCCATCCCTGGGATTCTCCAGGCAAGAACACTAGAGTGGGTTGCCATTTCCTTCTCCAATGCATGAAAGTGAAAAGTGAAAGTGAACTCGCTCAGTCGTGTTTGACTCTTAGCGACCCCATGGACTGCAGCCCACCAGGCTCCTTTGTCCATGGGATTTTCCAGGCAAGAGTACTGGAGTGGAGTGCCATTGCCTTCTCCGTGAGACTGTGCTAGGTACTAACAATGGTGAATAAAAGCATATATGATCCCTGCCCCTCATGGAACTCATAGGCTAGTTGTAAATACAGAACAACCATATACACAGGTGAGCTACAGCTGCGCATGTGACTGTTGTTATGAATAGGAAGTGTCTGGTGCAATGAGAATCAACACTAGGGGTTGACTTGCGGAGGTCAGGGAAGGCTTCCACGAGTTCGTGAAGTTTGAACTGCGGGGGACTGGAACATAGTTTCTCTGGCTTTAAGCCCATGCTATCCTGTGATACCTGCTCCACAGGCTTGGAACAATGCATGCAAAGTGGCGAAAGGCAGTGAGATTGGTTATGTCAATGTTAAATGCCAGTTCCACTAGAATAATGATGTGAAACTGGGCAATTAGGAAGAATTAATAACCCAGAGAAAACCAATAACCATAAATCTTCAATATGCTCTTTTCATTTACTAATCTAAATCTTATTTCTCAATTGTGTATTTCTCAATTGAGAGTCACCAGTACAAAGTTACTGTACCCTACATCTATCTACTACACTATTCTCACCTTCCCCAACACACATACACACACATACACACATACACAAATATATATGTGTTTGTATAATCATATGGCACTTGTAGGCCAATACTAAAATGGCTTCAGGGCTCATGGCCTAGGGGATTCCACAGTCAGAGAGAAAGCAGATACTTACCTGGAACCAAAATTCTCTGGGCTAGCAGTTATCCATCTAGTCCACCTGTGTCCAGAGCTGTCCAGGCTCTTGAATTTACAAAAGAAATAAAAGACCCTATCCCTGTTCTGAAGGAGTTTACTGTCTTTTTAGAAGCCATGTATGAGTGACACTTTTGAGGAAAGCCATTCAAGACCCAGTATGACTACAGTTAACAAATGGTGAGATGTGGAGAAAAGGTAACCCTTCTGCACTGTTGCTGGGAATGTAAATTGGTGCAGCCACTATGGAAAACAGTATGGAAGTGCCGCAAAAAACTAAAAACAGAACTACTGTGTGATCCAGAAATCCCTCCTGGGCTTACACTCAAAGGAAATGAGAACACTACTTTGAAAAGATACACACACCCCAATATTCACAGTAGCACTATTTATAATAGCCAAGATACAGAGGCATATATATATGATTGAATGCAAAAGAAGGGGGCAGCAGAGGACGAGATGGTTGGATGGCATCATGCATTCAATGGACGTGAATTTGAGTAAACTCTGGGAGATAGTGAAGGACAGAGGAGCCTTGTGAGAGTTGGACATGATTTAGCAGCTGAACAACAATATATAAATATATATACACACGCAATGGAATATTAGCCATACAAAGAATGAAATTCTGCCATTTGCAGCAATATGGATGGACCCTGAGGGTATGATGCTTACTGAAATAAGTCAGAGAAAGACAAGTCCTGTATATTATCATTTACATGTGGAATCTAAAATATGAAACAAGTTAATGAAAATAACAGAAACAGGCTTACAGATATAGAGAACAACTGGCGGTTACCAGTGGGAGAGTAGAGGAGGAAGGGGCAAAATAGCATAGGAGATTAACAGTAAAAATTACTATCTATAAAATAAATAGGCTATAAGGATATATATATTATACAGCACAGAAAGTATAGTCAGTATTTTTTGATAACTTTAGATGGAATATAATCTATGAAAACATTGAATCACGTAAGTTGTACATCTGAAACTAAAAAAACAAGAAGGATCCAGTATAATAAAGTGCTAAAATTGTAGGGGGGGAGGAGGTAGGCTCTCATGGAGGAAGAGTGCTCAGTTCAGACCACAATAGTCAGGATGACTGCAAGAAGCCCACGGGCTTGAGTCACACCCCGAAAGCACTGGATTAGGAGAAAAAAAGAGAAGGAAACTGCCAACATGTATTGTATGCCTATTATATTCTGAGTACTATGCTAGGCTATCTTTTAGCTTATTTTGGTCTCATTATGGCCTTGCAAAGTGTATCTGTACATTCATGTTTTACAGATGAGGAAAACAAAACTTGGTTATTATTATCAAATATTGTCTGAGTTTCAAATATCTGTGTTATCAAACATTGCCTACATCACACAACTTTCTTTTTTAGGTCTTTCTATTTTCATACTTTGTTTTTAGAGAAGTACACCAAACTGATCATGATTGAAGACAATAAGGAAAACAAAGACCATTCCTTCGAAAGGGGAAGAGCAACTCTTATTTTTTCCTTAAAAAATGAAGTAGGAGGACTTATAAAAGCACTGAAAATCTTCCAGGTAAATACTCTCCATATTTTTGCATAAAACTTTTATGAAATGGGTCTATAAGATTATTTGTAAATTCATCATTGGTGGACTACAGAAATGTTTTAAGTATTTAAATTTCTAAAATATTGCTCAGTTCTATTAAGTGGGCAATCAGATCAGATCAGATCAGATCAGTTGCTCAGTCGTGTCCGACTCTTTGCGACCCCATGAATCGCAGCACGCCAGGCCTCCCTGTCCATCACCAACTCCTGGAGTTCACTCAGACTCACGTCCATCGAGTCAGTGATGCCATCCAGCCATCTCATCCTCTGTTGTCCCCTTCTCCTCCTGCCCCCAATCCCTCCCAGCATCAGGGTCTTTTCCAATGAGTCAACTCTTCACATGAGGTGGCCAAAGTACTGGAGTTTCAGCTTCAGCATCATTCCTTCCAAAGAAATCCCAGGGCTGATCTCCTTCAGAATGGACTGGTTGGATCTCCTTGCAGTCCAAGGGACTCTCAAGAGTCTTCTCCAACTCCACAGTTCAAAAGCATCAATTCTTTGGCGCTCAGCCTTCTTCACCGTCGAACTCTCACATCCATACATGACCACAGGAAAAACCATAGCCTTGACTAGATGGACCTTTGTTGGCAAAGTAAATGGATACAAACAATTTATAGAAACAATTTGTTATTTAAGTAATAAAGAAGTGGGGAAAGAAAGATTTACTTCATAGATTCTGAAGAAGCAAATTTTAATTTTAGCTAAATGAATATTCAGATTTTAATGATATCCTTGACATTAATATGTTAAATTATATTTTTATACAGCAAAATAGCAAGGATTCTACAATTATACTACTCCCTACTGTCAGAGCTTCAGTGCATTTGGCACTTAACTACACCTTTGGTGTGAAGGAAAATTGATGTGATGTGTAGGGAAACAATCTGGCAATAAGTATTGTGAGTCTTAAAGTGTTCACACATTTTGGCCCAGTAGTTTTACTTTCATAAATCTGTCTTAAGGAAATTGGGTCAACCAGTTGGGACATGAATATTTACTGAGTGCTAAGTGCACAGTGCCCTGCTGGATACAGAGATGTGGGCTGGAGCCGAGCAGACCCAGTGTCCGTCTCACAGAGATGTGGACTGGAGCCAAGCAGACCCAGTGCCCATCCTCACAGTGCACACAAGCCAGTGCAGAACACAAACACTGGACAGTTATGTTAGAGAAACGATTGTCGTTGTTGTCTAGTCACTAAGTTGTGTTTGACTCTTCTGTGACCCCATGAGTCCATGTAGCCTGCCAGGCTCCTCTCCCAGGCAAGAATACTGGCGTGGGTTGCCTTTCCCTTCTCCAGGGGATCTTACTGACCCAGGGATTGAACTCGTGATCTCTGCATTAGCCGGCAGATTCCTATCCACTGAGCTTCGCTGGTGGCTCAGATGGTAAAGAATCTGTCTGCAGGGCAGGAGACCCAGGTTTGACTTTCACTTTTTTCACTTTTTCAACCTATAGGGGGCAACCATTTTCAACTCTTTTAACTATATTGTATAGTATTAACTTCCATATTTACAAACAATATGTGTATTCGGCTGCTATTTCTTGATTTTTCCCTTTGTAGATATTACCTATTGGTTTCCTCCAGTGGAAGTAAACATTTAGCTTCCTTGGCACAACTCCCTTTTGCAGAGGCCT
Organism: Bos indicus; assembly: GCF_029378745.1. Lineage (NCBI taxonomy): Eukaryota > Metazoa > Chordata > Mammalia > Artiodactyla > Bovidae > Bos > Bos indicus. The sequence continues at coordinate 34,845,372 of NC_091774.1, forward strand.
CCTCGACTTCCCTTTCCCGCACCTTCCCAGTGTAGTTATGCCCCAATTTTTGGCTATATCAGTCTTTAGTGTTTTCATTATTAAGATTATGTAAATCTTGCTCAGAGAAAAGCCATATTATCCATTATTCTGACTTTTTATTTCTTTATGTACCTGGTTCAATATTACAACATAGTGTTTAAGGGCATAGACTGTGGATTTGGACAGCCTGACTTTGAATTCCAGCTTGAACACTTACTAACTGTGTACCTTTGGGTAAACTGCTTAACCTCTCTGTGCCTCTGTTTCTGTAATTGAAATATCTGATAGGGAATGTCTCATTTATTGCTTTAACTTTACTGGAATTTTCTTGGATCTTCTTGACTAAATTTTTCTCCTGGATGGACTTTTAAATTGTTTGATTATATTTCCTTGCCATATTCCATCAATGTTTTGATTTTAATAGCATTCAATTTTAGATTGATTTAGGAAGTATTGAAATTTTGTGTCTTTTTCTCCAAAAACATAATGTATAGCTTTACATTTGTTCAAGTAATCATTCAAAAAAATTTATGAATGCATTCTTATTATAAAATTTGTAAGAAATAGATTCAGTGAAACTCTTCTTTGCTCCTGATCAGCTCCAGTATTTGTAGCTCACTGTCTTCTATGGGTTCCATGATAGATTGTACATTGCAGGATGAACCCTGCCTATTCCAGTTCCCAACATCCCTGACACTCACTCTCTATTGTTATTTATCAAGTTCATGTTCCCTGATAATTATCTCATCCCTACTTTTACTCATACAAGTCCCTCTTGTTTGGAATCCCACTTCTCCGCTTCTGTTTATTAAGACTCGCCTCAGTTCCTATCTACTTCATAGAAGCTTCTACTTTGTCTAGCTCATGATGCTTTTTCCCTTTGTTGAACATCTTCTGCACCTGAAGCCAAACTATTTGTATTTTCATAGTCTTTCAGGCTCCATAGGTGGCGCTAGTGGTAAAGAATCCACCTGCCAATGCAGGAGACATAAGAAATGAAGGTTTGATCCCTGGGTCGGGAAGATCCTCTGGAGTAGGAAATGGCAACCTGCTCCAGTATTCTTGCCTGGAAAATTCCATGGACAGAGGAGGATCCTGGCGGGCTACAGTCCACGGAGCCACAAAAAGTTGGACATGACTGAGCGCGTGCATGCGTGCACACACACACACACACACACACACACACACTTAGTCTTTCATGTGTTAGCCAACTAGATTGTCAACTTCTTGTATGTCTTGTCTTTCTTCATATACTTCACTGCCCTTACCTGGCTACACAGGTGTTCGTGCAGTTAATTTAGATTCGACATGTTAGTATTGGAAGGCATCTATTCTTTCTCATTTTTTAGATGTTGGGCGATTGGTTCTTATGTTTCATGGTTATGTCACCAGGGTTTTCCCTCAGCACCCAAATTGGTAACAGAAGATACCCTCCCCTAGCAGGTTTACACATATGGCACCCACAGCTCAGGATGGCATGGGAAGACATCAGAAGAAGCAATCTGATTCAGCTGGTTACTTGAGTTTGTAGTCTAGGAGACTGGAGGTATTAAACATTTTGTGTTCAAACTGTTCATCTAGTTTTAGTAAATGGATTTTTTCAAAGGAAACTTTTCTTTCTGAAGGACTAGACACCAAGATAACTTTTTTAAAAAGCTAGCCTTTATTTGTGAGAATTTTCAAAGAGTTCTTTTCATCTAGAAGACTAGGTCTTTTGATTTGAATGCTAATCAGTTGTGGAAATCTGGGGGACTCCCTGGTGGGTGTTCATTTCATTTATTAGTTTCTGGAGGGTGAGATGAATTTTTCAAACTGAAAAAAAGTACCTAAAATTTAGGAGGAATTTTTTTACTGTTGGCAGCACTAAAAATGGACTTTCCGCCTGTTGGCTACTATGACAAATGATGAGATTGATTTTTAGCGGTAATGAAAGTAATTCACTCAGAGACTATAACCATTTGAGGCAGTCATGGATGCTCTTCATCTTCTTCTTTCCACAGGAGAAGCATGTGAACCTGTTACACATCGAGTCCCGAAAATCAAAGAGAAGAAGCTCAGAATTTGAGATTTTTGTTGACTGTGATATCAGTAGAGAACAACTGAATGATATTTTTCATCTGTTGAAGTCTCATTCTAATATACTCTCTGTGAATCTACCAGATAATTTTACTGTGAAGGAAGTCGGTAAGTTGAAAGGTGAAAATGCTACTCAGATGATTAAGTGCATCATATATGTGTCTGATCTTATGTTTATCTTAAAGGCATGAAAGTAAAAATCAAACACTGTCTCTTCAAATTGCTTACAATCTGATAATAAAGAAGATACAAAATGTAACTGCTCAAGGTGCTAAAGAAAAATTATAAAGCAACATTTTATCAAAGGTGAGAGAAGTGAAAAGGAAACCTTGAGTATGGTAAAGAATTCAGAATAGTTAGAAATCCATTTAGTTATCTCAATTTTTAAATTGTCAGGCATTTCTTGGTTTTACAAGTCTCAAATTCACAATCTCTGAGCACTTAATAACTCTTACAGGGCAGATTCTTAGCAGATATTAAATGGATATTTAAATTTGCTGAAACTGTTGACAATTACTGATGACTATGATATGAAATATTTTATATGTGAAATACAACATTCTTCCTTGCTCTCACTTCCACCAAAACCAAATGGAAAAGCAGTAAAGCCCTGTATGTTTTCAGATGCTCAGTAGCGAGGATAAAGTCTAAAATCTCTATTGTGAAAAAATCCTTGTAGTTTACTTAGGGCAAAACACAAGCAAATAAACCAGTCACATTTTGTATATGGTACTCAATTTTAAATAATCCCTTCAGATTATGTCACAAGATTGGGGGTGTAATAAACGCTGATATTCATCTGTTAATGTATTTGTATGGCTATGTGTGCTAAGTCGCTTCAGTCGTGTCCAACTATTTGTGACCCCACGGACTATAGCCCGACAGGCTCCTCTGTTCATGGAGTTCTCCAGGCAAGAATACTGGAGCGGGTTGCCATTCTCTTCTCCAGGGGATCTTCCTGACCCAGGGATCGAACCTGTGTCCCCTGTATTGGCAGGCAGATTCTTTACTTGGGAAGCCCTGGACTTTGGTTACCTCATCTATAAAATGATAAGTTTTATAGAGGCTAAATTGTTCAGTTGATATTTAGGGAACAGTAGCTTGTGTCAGATATTTCTACTAAGAAATGGGGATATAAAAAAATAATCTTACCCTAGAGTCATTCCAATTCTTTTCTGTAAGACAGCCATATACGGTTTCATTACAGTAAAACATGGTAAAAGCTTTTGGAGAATTAGAATCATAGTCCCGAGAACCCAGAAGATAGAGAATTAGCGCCACCTACAGGGTCAGGGAGGAGAAGGCAATGGCAACCCACTCCAGTACTCTTACCTGGAAAATCCCATGGGTGGAGGAGCCGGGTGGGCTGCGGTCTATGGGGTCGCACGGAGTCGGACACGACTGAAGCAACTTAGCAGCAGCAGGAGCAGCACAGGGTCAGGGAAGGCTTATTTGATTTGGGTCTTGAAGGAGAAGGATATTCTCAGGAAAACTGAAAATGAGGTGGAGCAGGACTGGGAGTGGAATAGGTATTCCAGGGAGAAGAGCTTTAGGAAGACTTACATATATGAGGGATGGCAAGAAGATCAAAGTGGCAAAGACATATATGATCTCTGCTGCTGCTGCTGCTGCTAAGTCGCTTCAGTCGTGTCCAACTCTGTGCGACCCCATAGATGGCAGCCCACCAGGCTCCCCCGACCCTGGGATTCTCCAGTCAAGAACACTGGAGTGGGTTGCCATTTCCTTCTCCAATGCATGAAAGTGAAAAATGAAAGTGAAGTCGCTCAGTCATGTCCGACCCTTAGCGACCCCATGGACTGCAGCCTACTAGGCTCCTCTGCCCATGGGATTTTCCAGGCAAGAGTACTGGAGTGGGGTGCCATATTATCTCTAGGATACTTCCAATCAACAAAAATAAACATTCAGTGAAAGTGAAAGTTGCTTAGTCCTGTCAGACTCTTTGCAACCCCATGGACTATACAGTCCATGGAATTCTCCAGGTCAGAATACTGGAGTGGACAGACTTTTCCTTCTCCAGGGGATCTTCCCAACCCAAGTATCAAACCCAGGTCTCCCGCATTGGAGGCAGATTCTTTACCAGCTGAGCCACACATTCAGAGTTTTTAATAATTTAAAAGCATTTACATTTAAAGACATTCAGAGTTTTAAACATTTAAATTTAAAAACGAGTTTTTAATAAATTTGCACCTTGATCTGTAAAATTCATCCTTATCTACTTTTTAAGGATAGCTAAAGTTGTAGCTTAAACTGTTTTGAACTTTTGGTCTGTGACTAAAATACATAATTTCTCCAAGACTTAGGAAGTTAAGGCTCAAAACATTTTTAAATTCAAAAATTTTGAATAAGATGTATTTATTAGAACTAGAACAACTTACTTGTTTACATTTTGCCTCAAAGTACAAGCTAAAATAAAAAATCTCATCCAAATGCATTTGTGACTTCCTTAATTTCTTCTTTCTTATTGCCTAATTTAAGAGGATCTCTTCAACTGTTAGTGGTTTTTGTATTTTGCAGGTATGGAAACTGTTCCTTGGTTTCCAAAGAAGATTTCTGACCTGGACCATTGTGCCAACAGAGTTCTGATGTATGGATCTGAACTGGATGCTGACCATCCTGTAAGTTTTTAAAATATAAAATATAAAAATATAATATTTTCATGAAAATAATTTAAAACAAACTAAAAAGTTAAGGATATTATTTTTCTTTTTTAGAGAAAGTGCTTATTCTAGACTAAATAAGGATCTCGATTAATCTGAGTTTCAGGAAGTGTTATTAGACCTTCATGTTGGTGGACTTGATACCAAGTGACTGAAGAGCGTCCAATTTCATTGGCTCCAAAATATCTGTCCCATGTCTGGAATTCTTAAAATTGAGAGCTCTTCCAAGAATTACGCTACAGTTAAGACTGTGTCTGCAGTTTCTATTAAAATGTGATACAGTACAGGCGTGAGTTGGAGCATTACTAAGTCTGGAGCAGTAGGACTTCTTATGGACATCTAGGATCCTAGGAGGGGAGGAGAAGAGCAAGTCTGCATTAGAGTTGTACAGGCCAGGGATTTAATCTAGCTTCTATCACTCATTAGCTGTGTAAATGTGACCGTGTACTGCTTTAGACAGCCCCCAGCTGATCAGTGAATTTATAATAATATCTTATCAAGTATTGGAATTAATAAATTCCTGTAACTGCCCTTGGGGAGCTACAGTCTAGCTGCAAAAGTAAATCATGTATATATAAACACACATATAAGATTTAAATATGAAAAGTGTGCTAAGTGGCATGCAAAGGCTGTTTTGATATGTACACAAGGGAGGGAACACTTCTAGCTGAAGAGATCAGAGAAAGGCAACCTGTTAACTTTGCCTTAGAGAATTTGGGCAGGAAAGAGATGGAGAGAAAGGAAAATTCATTGCAAAATGAGCGAAGATTCAAAGGTAAGAAAATCTGGGGCATGTTTACAGAAAGGGGAAAAGGGTGTAAATCAGTTTTACTGACCTACTACCAAGGCCTGCTGACTTTCACCTCCTAAATACTTCTTAAATTTGTTCCTTGTTTATTCTCACTGTATCCCTTAACTGATCCCTTAACTGGTTTCCCTGTCTTCATCCTTGCCACCTCCATCCTGTCCTCCTTATAGTCACAAGAATGATCTAAAGCCTGAGTGTCACAATTACCCATCTTGTGCGTAAATACAGATCTAAGAGAATTGAAAACATAAGTCCATGCGAAAACTTGTAAATGGATATTCATGAAAGCATTATTCATAGTAGCAAAAAGGTAGAAACAACCCAAATATCCATCATGATGAATGGATAACTTAAGCATGGTATGTCCCCAAAATGAAATAATAATGGCCATGAGGCTTCCCTGGTGGCTCAGATGGTAAAGCCTGCAATGTGGGTGACCCAGGTTTGATCCCTGGGTTGGGAAGATCTTCTGGAGAAGGAAATGGCAACCCACTCTAGTATCCTTGCCTGAAAAATCCCATGGACAGAGGAGCCTGGTATGCTACAGTCCACAGGGTTGCAAACAGTGGGATACAACTGAGCGACTTCACTTTCCTTTTAATGGCCATAAAAAAGCGTGAAACACTCAACATGCTACAGCATGGGTGAAGAACTTTGAAATCTCTGTCATAGTGAAAGAAAAGCCCTTCACAAAAGGCCATATATTGTGTGGTTTCTTTTATATACAATGTCCAGAACAGGCACATTCCTAGCAATAGGAAGTAGATTAGTGACTTTCAGGGCTGGGGATGAGGGAAAATGAGAATAGTCTGCAAATGAGTAGGGTGTTTCTTTTTGGGGTGATAAAGTGTTCTGGAATCATGGTGGAGGTGGTTGCACAATATCCTAAAACCCACTAAATTATACACTTTAAAATGTCAATTTTAAAGTATGTGATTTTACATCTTGATAAAGTTATTATTAAAAAAAAAAAAAAACCAATGGCTTCCAATTACCCCAAGACTAAAATCCAGGCGGTCAAACAGACCTTTGTTAGCAGGCCTGTAACTAGTCTTCACCGCGCTCCACGCTCTCCAGACTTCAGCAGTGTTGGATTGTGTATGTTTCCCAGGCACAACATGCTATTATTTCTGCGTTGCCCTTGGTGCTGTGCTTCCTGTCCTACACCTAGCTCTCTCAGCTCCTCTTTTGAGACTTACCTTAGGAGTCAGCGCCGGGGACCCTTTCCTTACCCACACTGTCATCTTCACATACTTTGGATTCGAGTTTCTCTTGTGAGTTCGAGTGGTATTTGTGCCTGTCTCTAACAAGCCATTTATCATATGCTTCAAAATCATTGGTTAACATAAACTCCTTGAAGACCTGGATTGTGCTGTGTTTTTCTGAATCTTAGCACAAGGCCAGGGGCATAGTAGGGACTTGTAAATCTATGTTAAACATACAAGTCTCATTCTTTCCTTTCAAGTGTCCTCCCCTTCTTTCCTATTTTGTATTGTTGATTATTTCCTCCTGAGACTTGCTGTTTGATGCCTTATTTTGCCTATTGTTTTTATTAAATATCTTTTATAGGTATAAATTCTAATGTTACTATTTTGTCTGTTTTTATTATCATTATTTGCTTCTGCAAATGATTAATATGTCAGCATTTTGCAATAAACTCTGAGGCTAGATTCAGCTGCCATAATATCAAGTATTAGTAATTACTACTTTGTTATTAATTACTGTATAGGAAAATATAATTGAAGATGTAGTCAGACAATTAAGAAAAAAATCTCGCCCTTGGAAAACAATGTACTTTAACTAGGGTGATACTTTTCTTCTTCCTCAAACTATTTTATTTTTGTAGCAACTGTAGTATTTTTATATCCATAGTATCTTTTATCTTTGTAGTCACTATCATATAAAGCTGTCATATAACATTGACTTTAAAATGATCATAAACTTCTAAACAGTGCTTGCTCAAAATAAGTTATACAGCCCTTCTTTATAGTCACTCGCATAATAATGAAATGTTTTCTAAATTATTTGTCAAGTATATTTTAGAATGGATATTTAAAACCTTTTCTTTAATTATTAGGGCTTCAAAGACAACGTCTACCGTAAAAGACGAAAGTATTTTGCAGATTTGGCTATGAACTATAAACAGTAAGTGTACTATAAAAATAACTTAAAACTTTGAAATAATGAAATAAATGGCATAAATTATGCTCATATAGTAAATAGAAAATAAAATATATGCTGTTTATTGGATGCTAATTCAAAATGACTTCTTCTCTTTATCTCATTAGTGGAGACCCCATTCCTAGGGTTGAATTCACTGAAGAAGAGATTAGGACCTGGGGAACTGTGTTCCGAGAGCTCAACAAACTTTACCCAACCCATGCCTGCAGAGAGTATCTCAAAAACTTACCTTTGCTTTCTAAATACTGTGGATACCGGGAAGATAATATTCCACAATTGGAAGATGTCTCAAACTTTTTAAAAGGTAATGAGCTAATTAATTTTTTTTAGCTTTTATTTATTTTTATTTACTTTTTTAAAATTAATTTTTATTGTAGTATAGTTGCTTTATGATGTTACTAGTTTCTGCTGTACAGAAAAGTGAATCAGCTGTACCATATCCATATATCGCCTCTGTTACGGGTCTCCTTCCTATTTTAGCTTTTATTTATTTATTTATTTTTTTTGTTGAGTATGTTTTTCTTTTTTTAAATTTTATTTTTAAACTTTACAAATTGTATTAGTTTTGCCAAATATCAAAATGAATCCGCCACAGGTATACATGTGTTCCCCATCCTGAACCCTCCTCCCTCCTCCCTCCCCATACCATCCCTCTGGGTCATTCCAGTGCACTAGCCCCAAGCATCCAGTATCGTGCATCGAACCTGGACTGGCAACTCATTTCATACATGATATTATACATGTTTCAATGCCATTCTCCCAAATCTTCCCACCCTCTCCCTCTGCAACAGAGTCCATAAGACTGTTCTATACATCAGTGTCTCTTTTGCTGTCTCATACACAGGGTTATTGTTAGCATCTTTCTAAATTCCATATATATGCGTTAGTATACTGTATTGGTGTTTTCTTTCTGGCTTACTTCACTCTGTATAATTTTTATAAAAGGAGTATTGAACTCTTTTTCAACCACAACAGAATTTTTAATAGAGGACTAACATCTGGTTATATGGGAAGTCAGAATTTTTCTGTATTCTGTCCTGGAGAATTGGGCACCACATTTGAAGAGGAACATTCATAACCTGGAGCAAATGTGGAGGAAAGTGAGCAGAATTGTAAGGGGATAGGAAAATATATCAGATAAATAAAATCTGAAGGATCCTTAGGGAACCTGGGAATTTAGGGGAGTTTATAACTTTATTTAAATATTTGAAGGTCATCTTATATATTAGAGGGATTATTCTACAGCTCTAAAGGACAGGACAGTTGGATAGAAAGAGCAAACTTTTAGTTCGAAATGGAGAAGATCTTGCTAAAATAGCCATTTGAAATGCAGCAGGCTAATGAGATGATCAGTTCTACATCCATGGAAATGTTCATGCAAAAGTTCCATACCCATCTGTGATAGAGAAGATTCAGGCACCTTTGGAAAGATTGGAGTAAATGATCTCTGAAGCTCCTTTCTACACTAAGATCCTACTGTTTTCCCAAAGAAGATGTTTTAGGGGAAGCATAAATGAAGAGTAAGGACAACTTTCCTCCTTTTAGTCCATCATGCTTACTTGGGCCAGGTTTCCTTATTTTTTCCTAGCTAAAATAAGAAATAAAATGACCAATGATCTCCAGAGTCTACAATATGTAAGAGAAATAAACATCCCCTTTGATCTCAGCAGATTAGAACTTTAGGGGAAAAAATAGAAGTTATGTTTTTGACTGAAAGGGAGTTTAGTGAAAGTGAAAGTTGCTCAGTCGTGTCCGACTCTTTGCAACCCCATGGACTATACAGTCCATGGAATTTTCCAGGCCAGAATACTGGAATGGGTAGCCTTTCCTTTCTCCAGGGGATCTTCCCAGTCCAGGGATTGAAACCAGGTCTCCTGCACTGCAGACGGATTCTTTACCAGCTGAGCCACAAGGGAAGCCCAAGAATACTGGAGTGAGTAGTTTATCCCTTCTCCAGCAGATCTTCCTGACCCAGGAATCGAACCAGGGTCTCCTGCATTGCAGGAGGATTCTTTACCAACTGAACTATCAGGAAAGCCTGAAAGCGAGTTTATCTTACTGAGTTGAGTAGATATGTAGATATTTATAACAGTCTATGTGATAAATTCAAAAACAGTATTTTCCAATCACAATAGAATTTATTACATAGACTGTTATAAACATCTACATATTTTTTCAACTCCATAATTCTCATTCCTCAACCACTGTATACAAAACTAAGAACTAAACAGAAGATGGCAATATAGTTTTTTCAAGGGAAGAACCCATGGTAGTAGTTCCTATGAAAACTAGATTTAAAAATAGTAGTGATTAAGAATGGCAGAGAACCAAAGCACATGAACTTGTGGGGCTTAACAAAGATAGACTAGCATATGCTACAGAAGTTATTATCAAATCACATTTGCATGAGATTTAGAGGAAATATTTTGTTATGGATATGAAACTGAAAGCTGATCACTTGGGGTCTGGAGCTTGAGCAGGCTGCAGAACTTATAGCTAAAGATGTTTCAAGGGAAAGTGTCAAAGACAGAAACCAAAATTAAGAGTCAGCTCCAACAAAATGTGAGTTGGAAAGGGCTACCTACCCTGGCAAATATGGTGGCCACTAGACAACTGTGGTTGTTTAAATAATTAAAATAAATGTAAATCAAGATGTTAGTTCCCCAACCACATTAGCCACATTTCAGTGCTCAGTAGCCACACATGGCTAGTGGATACCCTACTGGGTAGTCCACATAATGAACATCTCCATCTTTGTGGAAAATTCTTTTGCCCATCAGAGTGGGAGAATCCAAGTACAAAGGAATGGGGTGGAACTAGAATTACCAGAATGTGTGAACTGAAGTTGAAAGGTTCTAGGATGACCCATTAGGGCTGCTAGAACTAACATCAAAACAAGATGTCCTTTTCATCATAGGGGACTGGAATGCAAAAGTAGGAAGTCAAGAGATACCTGGAGTAATAGGCAAGTTTGGCCTTGAAGAACAAAATGAAGTAGGGCAAAGGCTAACAGAGTTTTGCCAAGAGAATGCACTGGTTGTAGCAAATACCCTCTTTGACAACACAAGAGACAACTCTACACATGGACATCACCAGATGGTCAATACTGAAATCAGATTGATTATATTCTTCGCAGCTGAAGATGGAGAAGCTTTATACAGTTAGCAAAAACAAGACCGGGAGCTGACTGTGGCTCAGATCATGAACTCATTGCAAAATTCAGACTTAAATTGAAGAAAGTAGGGAAAACCACTAGACAATTCAAGTATAACCTAAATCGAATCCCTTACAATTATACAGTGGAAGTGACAAATAGATTCAAGGGAATAGATCTGATAGACAGAATGCCTGAAGAACTATGGACAGAGGTTTGTGACATTGTACAGGAGGCAGTGATCAAGACTATCTCCAAGAAAAAGAAATGCAAAAAGGCAAAATGGTTGTCTGAGGTTGTCTTAGAAATACCTGAGAAAAGAAGAGAAGCTAAAGGCAAAGGAGAAAAGGAAAGCTATACCCATCTGAATGCAGAGTTCCAAAGAATAGCAAAGAGAGATAAGAAAGCCTTGCTCAGTGATCAATGCAAAGAAATAGAGGAAAACAATAGAATGGGAAAGACTAGAGATCTCTTCAGGAAAATTAGAGATACCAAGCAAACATTTCATGCAAAGATGGGCACAATAAAGGACAGATATGGTATGGACCTAATAGAAGCAGAAGACATTAAGAAGAGGTGGCAAGAATGCACAGAACTATGCAAAAAAGATCTTCAGGAACCAGATAACCATGATGGTGTGATCACTCACCTAGAGCCAGACATCCTGGAATTTGAAGTCAAATGGGTGTTAGGAAGCATCACTACGAACAAAGCTAGTGGAGGTGATGGAATACCAGCTGAACTGTTTCAAATCCTAAAAACGATGCTGTTAAAGTGCTGCACTCAATATGACAGCAAATTTGGAAAACTCAACAGTGGTCATAGGACTGGAAAAGGTCAGTTTTCATTCCAATCCCAAAGAAAGACAATGCCAAAAAATGTTCAAACTACTGCACAATTGCACTCATCTCACATGCTAGCAAAGTAATGCTAAAAATTCTCCAAGCAAGGCTTCAACAGTACGTGAACTGAGAACTTCCAGATGTTCAAACTGGATTCAGAAAAAGTAGAGGAACCTGAGATCAAATTGCCAACATCTGTTGGATCAGAAAAAGCAAGAGAGTTCCAGAAAAAGATCTACTTCTGCTTTATTGACTATGCCAAAACCTTTGACTGTGTGGATCCCAACAAACTGTGGAAAATTCTTCAAGAAATAGGAATACCAGACCACCTGACCTGCCTTCTGAGAAATCTGTATGCAGGTCAAGAAGCAACAGTTATAACTGAATATGGAACAATAGACTGGTTCCAAATTGGGAAAGGAGCATATTGTCAAGGCTGTATATTGTCACCCTGCTTACTTAACTTACATGCAGAGTACATCATGCGAAATGCCAGGCTGGATGAAGCACAAGGTGGAATCAAGATTGCCGGAAGAAATATCAATAACCTCAGATACGCAGATGACACCACCCTTATGGCAGAAAGCAAAGAGGAACTGAGGAGACTCTTGGTAAAAGTAAAAGAGGAGAGCGAAAAAGCTGGCTTAAAATACAACATTCAAAAAACTAAGATCATAGCATCCGGTCCCATCACTTCATGGCAAATAGATGGGGAAACAATGGAAACAATGAGAGACTTTATTTTCTTGGGTTCCAAAATCACTGCAGATGGTGGTTGCAGCCATGAAATTAAAAGATGCTTGCTCCTTGGAAGAAAAGCTATGACCAACCTAGACAGCATATTAAAAAGCAGATACATTACTTTGCCGACAAAAAGGTCCATCTAGTCAAAGCTATGGTTTTTCCAGTAGTCATGTATAGATGTGAGAGTTGGATCATAAAGAAAGCTGAACACTGAAGAATTGATGCTTTTGAATGGCAGTGTTGGAGAAGAGTCTTGAGAGTCCCTTGGACTGCAAGGAGATCCAACCGGTTCATCCTAAAGGAAATTGGTCCTGAATATTCATTGGAAGGACTGATGCTGTAGCTGAAACTCCAATACTTTGGCCACCTGATGCGAAGAATTGACTCACTGGAAAAGACCCTGATGCTGGGAAAGATTGAAGGCAGGAAGAGAAGGGGACAACAGAGGATGAGATGGTTGGATGGTATCACTGATTCGATGAGCACGAGTTTGAGCAAACTCCTGGAGTTGGTGATGGACAGGGAAGCCTGGTGTGCTGCAGTCCATAGGGTCGCAAATAATCAGACATGACTGAGCGACTGAACTGAACTGAGAGTTTGAAATGAAGGACAGTATTAGAGCTTATAGAGCCACTGCAGCAAGTAACTTTCACAGTGGGCACGCAGTCTCAACTGTTGGGGAATGAAAGAGCACCAGTCAGTTCAGATAATAAAGAAACTACAAGAGGGAGTACTGGCTAAGAATATCATAGTTTCAAAAAATGGTTCTGGTGTAAATTAACAGATTTTTAAAGTTTGTTTTTTTTTTTTTTAAAGAAAGATTGTCTAAGGAACAGTTTAACCTCTTCATGGAGACAGCAAGGTGCAGTGTAGGGCCTGGGTTCATCCTACATTTATCATCTGCTGTGTGGCCTTGGGCACATTATTGAGTCTTTGAGCCATAGTTTTATGGTTGGCACAATCATAAACATGAAAGGAGATGTCATGTGTAAAAGTTCTTAACTCATCGTCTGGCCATTGTAATTATGACTTGTGTGACACGTTTTAGCTTCACGTTCTCCCTCCAAGTGGTAACTTGGTCCCACTGGCAGAATTAAAATGTTGCAGCAACTAGTCTATTCTGGGGAACATTTTTCTCCTTTGCTTTGCAGAACGCACAGGTTTTTCCATCCGTCCTGTGGCTGGTTACTTATCACCAAGGGATTTCTTATCAGGCTTAGCCTTTCGAGTTTTCCACTGCACACAGTATGTGAGACACAGTTCAGATCCTCTCTACACTCCAGAACCGTAAGTACCTCTATCGCAGCTCCATCCATCAGTATGGTACTTACCTCACGAGTTTTGTTTTCATGAAGATCAAGTGAATTAGCACATGTAAAGCATTTTGAATGGTGCTTGGCCTGTAATACATGTTCTCTGCGCTATACACGCTAGCCATTACTATTACCAGTAGTAACTGACAACCTGTTAGGTACGAAGTACTGTTCTAAGCGTAGGGGATGTAAGACTGAAAAAAATTCAAAGTTTCCTGCCCTCCTAGGGCTTATATTCCAATGGGAGATACAGAAAATAAACAAACAAGTAAATATGAATAAAATAGAATATCAGGTGGTTATAAGTTCCATGGAGAAAAATAAAGCAGGGAAAGGGGACAGAGGTGTGTGTGTGTGTGTGTGCGTGTGTGTGTTTCTATTTTGAAAAGGGTGATCAGAGAAGGACTCTCTGAAAAGGTGACATTTGAACAGAGACCTGATTTGGGGGTGGAGGTGGGGCGACATGTGGATGTCTGTGGGTATGTGCGTGAATTTATGTATATGTGTTTGTGAATGCTCAAGGTTTTGAACCAAAATAATTTCTTTACTATAATAATGTCCTTTGTGGTCCATTTCCAAAGTAATACCACCTGATCAGTTTGAATAAAAGTAAGATCAGGTTTTTATTTGATTGAATGGTTGATCATGCATTTATGTTAAACGTCATAGTGTGACAACTTGTACCTCTTTTTCAGAGATACCTGCCATGAACTCTTAGGTCATGTTCCTCTTTTGGCTGAACCTAGTTTTGCTCAGTTCTCCCAAGAAATTGGCCTGGCTTCTCTTGGAGCTTCAGAAGAGGCTGTTCAAAAACTGGCAACGGTATAAATCTGGAAATCGCTATACAGATCATTAATTCTTAACTGGGGTGGGATGTGGGTTTTTGTGTAGTTTAAAAGTACATATTCCAGATGAGCATTAGAAAATTTGTCTCTGCTCATATTTAATTTAATTTAAATAGTTTAAATAACACTAAAGGAAGACATTTAAGGTTTATCCAAAGAAGACGTGGTAGGCTACAGTCCACGGGGTTGCAAAGAGGGAGGCAAGACTGAGAGACTTCACTTCACTTCACTTAAAGAAGACATGAGCTTAAAAAAAAAGGCAGAGAAATAAAGAACACTAGAATACAACAATGTTAATAGTTTATATACCCTTTTTTTCAGTAAAAAATGATAGGTTCTCTAAAAATGATGCTAAAAATATTTTTTAGCATTTTATAAGACATCATGCTGGAAATACAAATATGAGTAAAGTTTAATTCCCACCTTCAAGGAACTTAATGTGTTAGTCACTCACTCATGTCCTACTCTTTGTCACCTTATGAATTGTAGCCGGTTAGGCTCCTCTGTCCATGAAATTCTCCAGGCAAGAATACTGGAGTGGGTAGCCATTCCCTTCTCCAGAGGATCTTCCTGACCCAGGGATTGAACCTGGGTCTCCTGCATTGCTGGCAGATTCCTTACCACAGAGCCACCTGGGAAGCCCATAAAATGGTTTATTATATTTTAAAATTAATGTCAATATTTAAATTTTGTCTCAGTTTACATTTGAATATGGTAAATATAGTTAGCTATATCCCACATACACGGAAGGTCCTTAGGGTCCTTAGTTATACTTGAAAGTATGTAAGAGTTCCAGGAACAAAAGTTTGGGAAGTCTGACTTGGTCAAGGCCAGACTGTAGAAATACTTGTGAGCCAATCTGGGGTCTTGGATTTTATTCCAGGGTAAATTGGGTCAGTGCCTAAACGTCGTAATTTGTTTTAAACTGAGCCATCCACGATGTGAAGGTAATGCTGATGTCCTTTTGCAGTGCTACTTCTTCACTGTGGAGTTTGGTCTGTGCAAACAAGAGGGGCAGCTAAGAGTCTTTGGTGCCGGCTTACTTTCTTCCATCAGTGAACTCAAAGTAAGAGTTGTAAATATTTGCATGTAACCATATTCACTTAATGTAATTGATGCGACCTGAAATAGTTTCTGGATTTGAACAAGAGCTTACTGTGGAAAATACTTGGGGTGGCAGTAAGCATTACCTAAGAGGTATTTTTCTCTCTTTCCTAAGTTTTCTGAATATAGATGCCTATTCAGAATATAGATATATCTTCTAAATAAATAAGTATTTTAAAGCTTTGGCTTAACAAAGTCTTGCTGTTTCCTCACTGTTTTTGGTGTGCTAACAATAACTTCAGTACTTTCTAGGGAATTCTTCAATGAGATTTATTATGTATCCAATAAAGGAATGAACCTCTGTTTGTTAGGTGGTGAATGGAAGGTACAGTCCTGCTCTCAAAGAGCCCACCACCTGCTGGAGGGTACAAGTCATGTATAGGAATAACTACTGTTGGGTAGAAAGCAGATGCCATATTAACAGTAAATAAATAAAGATCCTTGGGTATATCCTACATGGAGAAGAGTGTTATAAAGAGTGGGGCATTTTATAGGGAATAGCAATTCATTTGTTTTACTTTAGTATATTGTGGATTAAATAGAGATGTAGGAAATAAGTTTGGAATTGTAGATTGGGACCACTCTGTAATACATTCAGAGGTGTGCTGATTCTGGCAGTTGTGTGAAGAAGGTGATCTATGAAAATGGATAGTATTTTTTGATTCATGGACTCTTTGTCCTCTAGCATGCTCTTTCTGGACATGCCAAAGTAAAGCCCTTTGACCCCAAGATTACATGCAAACAGGAGTGTCTCATCACAACTTTTCAGGATGTCTACTTTGTATCTGAAAGCTTTGAAGATGCAAAGGAGAAGATGAGGTAAAGTATATCTTCCTCATACCTTAATTTTCCTCTGCCTTATGTAGGTCCAGTAATGTAACAAGTCACAGAAGTAAACAGCTAATAATTAGAAGCCCTCTACGCTTACTCCTTGGAAGGAAAGTTATGACCAACCTAGATAGCATATTGAAAAGCAGAGACATTACTTTGCCAACAAAGGTCCATCTAGTAAAGGCTATGGTTTATCCAGTGGTCATGTATGGATGTGAGAGTTGGACGGTGAAGAAAGCTAAACACTGAAGAATTGATGCTTTTGAACGGTGGTGTTGGAGAAGACTCTTGAGAGTCCCTTGGACTGCAAGGAGATCCAACCAGTCCATTCTGAAGGAGATCAGCCCTGGGATTTCTTTGGAAGGAATGATGCTAAAGCTGAAACTCCAGTACTTTGGCCACCTCATGCGAAGAGTTGACTCATTGGAAAAGACTCTGATGCTGGGAGGGATTGGGGGCAGGAGGAGGGGGGGACGACAGAGGATGAGATGACTGGATGGCATCACTGACTCGATAGACGTGAGTCTGGGTGAACTCCAGGAGTTGGTGATGGACAGGGAGGCCTGGCGTGCTGCGATTCATGGGGTCCCAAAGAGTCGGACACAACTGAGCAACTGAACTGAACTGAACTGAGCTGAGGCACCTTCTGCCTGGAACATATCTCCCTTCCACAGTAAATATTTAGGATGTGTTGTTTACAGTTATGTTCAGGGTTGCAAATATGAATCATATACACTGAGAAACTGGTTACTTCCCGTTCCTTCCTATCAGAGAGTTTAGAATCTAATAGGGAAAACAAAATGTATGCAAATTACTATATACCAAATTGGAAGCCTTAAAGAGATACAGATGAAACATCATTTTGCATTTTATCCAGGAGCAATTCATTCCAGCTAGGGGAGAGGGAAAGTTTAATGGCATTTCAAAAAGGACATGAAGTATACAAAGTGTTTCAGTTCAGTTTAGTTCAGTTGCTCAGTCGGGTCCGACTCTTTGCGACCCTATGATTTGCAGCACACCAGGCCTCCCTGTCTATCACCAACTCCCGGAGTTCACTCAGATTCATGTCCATAGAGTCGGTGATGCCATCCAGCCATCTCATCCTCTATCATCCCCTTCTCCTCCAGCCCCCAATCCCTCCCAGCATCAGAGTCTCTTCCAATGAGTCAACTCTTCTCATGAGGTGGCCAAAGTATTAGAGTTTCAGCTTCAGCATCAGTCCTTCCAATGAACACCCAGGACTGATCTCCTTTAGGATGGACTGGCTGGATCTCCTTGCAGTCCAAGGGACTCTCAAGAGTCTTCTCCAACACCACACTTCAAAAGCATCAATTCTTCGGCGCTCAGCTTTCTTCACAGTCCAACTTTCACATCCATACATGACCACTGGAAAAGCCATAGCCTTTACTAGATGGACCTTTGTTGGCAAAGTAATGTCTCTGCTTTTGAACATGCTATCTAGGTTGGTCATAACTTTCCTTCCAAGGAGTAAGTGTCTTTTAATTTCATGGCTGCAATCACCATCTGCAGTGATTTTGGAGCCCAAAAAAATAAAGTCTGACACTTTTTCCACTGTTTCCCCATCTATTTCCCATTAAGTGATGGGGCCAGATGCCATGATCTTCATTTTCTGAATGTTTAGATATGTTCAATGTTAGACTAATGGACAGTATTCTGTTTTCATCATTTTCCCCCTAGAAACTGATTGCCTCTTATTTGTTTTCTTATATAGAGAATTTACCAAGACAATCAAGCGTCCATTTGGAGTGAAGTATAATCCGTATACACGGAGTATTCAGATCTTGAAAGATACCAGGAGTATAACCAGCGCCATGAACGAGCTTCAGCATGAGCTGGATGTTGTCAGTGATGCCCTTGCTAAGGTCAGCAGGCAGCTGAGCATCTGACAGTTACCAGTCCTCATCCTCAAAGCATCTGAGCACCAATTCAGATGCCTGTGGGCCAACTGTGGCTTTGCTTAAAGAGCTGATTGTGGAGGGACAGCAGCCAAACAATATTCTCTACTCACATTCTTTAAGGGACCATTACTCTTTGAAAATGAGTACCCAGATACCCCGAGCACACATCTAGATATTTTAGCCACTACTTATTTTTTTCTTTTGGTAACAGCTTTTGTGAAGTATAATTCACATACGATACAATTCACTTACCATCCCAATTTTTATAGAGAATTTGCTTGACCCAATGGATAAATCTATTCTTAGCCTGATTTTATTTCCCCAGTTCTTCTTGAGTAAAATGATGATCACTTAAAATACCTTGATGGTTATTATGGAGCTAATCCATATTGTTATCTAAGATCCTCTTATTTCTACAGTATCTTACTTATCATCAAATTTGGGCCAAGCTTGGTCACATTCACATGCCTCAATTTAATAGGAAACCAACTCTCTCCACTGCTAGCCTGAGCAAAAGCAGAGAGAGCTTTGCATATGAAACATGCCTAGTAAAGAGCAGATAGTCTAATTTTAAGTGTAATGTCTTATAGGGAAATAGGAGTATCTAAATCTAGAAAGGCTGATTGGGACATAATCGTTAAGAATTTGTGACTTTATTTTGTAGGCACTAGGGAGCCCCTGCCGAGTGACCATCCTCCTTGGGGATGGTCTTTTCTTTCTATGGCACTCTGTATGTTTTACACGATCTGCCTTACTCAGGAGGCCAAAGGGAACTTGGTGGGTGTGCCACTTGCAAGGCCCTGAACTCAGACATGCAGCCCCAGAGAATGTCCTCAGGTTAGCAGGAGACAGTGTTGTTAAGAGGGAGAGTTCAAACTGAGACAGAGGAGAGACGTACCAAGTTAAAGTTGGAAAGCAGTGCCAAGCACTTTATTTCCAAGGTATAAGCAGAGACCATAAATAGGAAGGCCAGGCGTGAGGGTATAGGGTGCGGAAATGGGGAAGAAAATGGTGTAAGAAATGTCAGGAAGAGCATTTTCAGACTGACACTGAAACAGTGAAGGTAGCTAGCACTGGCTTTTATGTGGTGTCAGCGGTGTAGTACAAGGAGCAGGTCTGGTATTAACGGGTAACTCTGGAGGCCACAGGACAGGCTTTATTTTTTCAGTTTGCTCCTATTCTCCCCCCACCCACGAAAAGAAGACTTTCCTCAAGTTTCTGCTTTTGGCCCTCTTTTCTCTCTGCTTTCTGTTCATGGAGATGTCATCCGTGTCCATAACTTCAATTCTTATTCCGTATGTGTCCCATATTTGCAATTCTAACTCTTAACACCTGTCTTGAGTTTTTGCCTTTTAAATCCAACTGCCTAATAGATATTTCCATCTAATGCCCCATAAATTAGGCCAATGTTGTGTAACTTCTTGTCACACTATTTACATAGAATGAAATGGGGTTGTGCATAATGGCAGCCCTGCCAAGAATTTTAAACTCTATAGGTCCAAAAAGGAACTCAGAATCACCTGAATATTGTGCTCCATCAGTTTCCTCTCCCAGTGATCTCATTTCTATTAATGGTGAATGAAACTGAAACTGTTAGTCACTCAGTCGTGTTTGATTCTTTGTGATACCATGGACTGCAGACCACCAGACTTCTCTGTCCATGGGATTCTCCAGGCAAAAATACTGGAGTGGGTAGCCATTCCCTTCTCCAGGGGATCTTCCCGACCCCAGGATGGAACCTGAATCTCCTGCATTGCAGGAAGATTCTTTACTGTCTGAGCCACCAGGGAAGCCAGGGTCATATTTTCAGCCAATTTTCTGTTCATAATCAGCTACTTTAAAAACTGTGTCCTTAATTTTTTTCACATTAATAGTCAAATTGTATATCATTTAACATTTTTTTCCAACAGATCCCTAGATATTTTAATCCTTTTTAGGCCTCAAAGGAAAATTTAAAAACTCTTAAAATTTATTTCATTTTATGTTAGACAAGGAAATAGAATTAGGAAGAGTAATTTATAGTACTTCAGATTTTTACATTACTTGTAAATTTTAATAGCTGATCAACTGTTAAATATACCTTTGATAGTACTAGATCTAAGTCAGTTAATCTGAAACCATTTGAAATACTGGTTAAGTAGTTTATAGTATTTGGTTGCAAGGAAATCTATGAAGCAAACCATGATAGATAGCAAATAAAAAATTATGCATACTGTGTCTGGTTATTTTCATATAACCTTGATTATGGTAAAGAATCATAGTTATTGAATTTTTAAATGATGGTATTTCAAATCACTATGATTAAAGCACACTAAAGTAAATGTTAAAGACACAACAATTATAATTCACATCTTCAGAATAATGGAAACATTTTATGATTGATGTCAGATTTTTGCAACTCTGAATTTGTGATGTTTGGTAAATGAGGAATCTTGAGAGTCTTAGAGTTTTCATGCATTTTAAATATATTTCTTCAAAGCCTCAAGGAATATGTTAATACTTACTCAAATATCAGAACAGACTTGAACCAAAAGTGCGGTTCATAATGGTTAATCAGTGAGTTATTACTCAGAGACACAGATGGTATTTTCCTGACTTTTTGAAGAACGAACGCTTCAAAATCTGGTTGTCAGAATGCCTACATTTCTTAATCTGCCTATTTTGTCATTTGGAGTTATACAGTGGTAATGACACACCAAAGTGTGTCCAAACTGAAAGAAAAAATCCTGGAATTACTAGAGCAACACATAATAGAGTTTGTATATTACTCTCTAGGAAATGTATAAAGACACTGTTGTCTTATTTCAGTCTTGTCTTTATTTTACAATGTGATACACATTTATGATTTGAAAGTTTGTTAGTCATTTGGATAATAAAAGGACACAAAATTTATGTTTTCAATAAGCACATATTTTTTGTCAAATGTATGTTGAAAATGGATTTAAATGTATATTAGAATTTTATTAGTTTCAAAAATCTGTAACATCCTTATTCCTTTTAAAAAGCCTATGAATATGTGATATAAGTGAAATCAAATACACCTGGAAAACCTAGTAACCAGTTTTTGGAATTCTTGATAAAGTTTCAGTCTTGTGTTTCTCATCTGTTAAGTGGGCTAGATGTACTTTCCTGGGTTATTGTGAGAATTACATTGTGAGAGGACTCTGTAAAAATAAACTTATTAGCCATATGTAAAGAATCATTGGGGCTTCCCAGGTGGCTTGGTGGTAAAGAATCAGCCTACCAATGCAGGGGACATGGGTTTGATCCCTGGTCCAGGAAGATCCCCGAAGAAGGAAATGGCAACTCACTCCAGTGAGAACCCCATGGACAGAGGAGCCTGGCATGCTGTACTCCTCGGGGTCACAAAAGAGTCAGACCTGACTTAGCCACTGAACAACAGCAAAGAATCATTAACCTCCTTATCAGAAATCCTTCATAGCTTCTGGATGATTTTATCTTCCTCCAGAAGAAATTAACTTTTGCTTGAGCAGGCAGTGCTTAGTCCAAGTAGGAGCTAAGTCAACTTGATGATACATTTCAGTCTTTGAGGGCTGGTCTATTTCCAGGTCACCTCTACTCTTAGGGTGCAGCTCTTTGGGAATCTCAGAGGAGAGCTTTGAGTATGTACCAGGGCTTTTCCTTGGGGATCCTGGACTTCTGCTCTCCTTTCCTTTACTCTTACTCCTCCTGATCGCATAAAATTGCTAAAAGTACTGTTCAGTTTCTCAGCTTCTCAGCTGCTGCTTTCAGCCCAGCTCCTTTTTTTCTTTGAGCCCAGCTTCTTAGCCTCCAAGTCACTGCTTGCTAATTAACAAATGCTTCAAGTAGAAAAGTAGTGCCAAATGAAATCTCTCAGCTTTTAGATCCTGGCCCTCCAAGTTCTGGCTGCTTTCATAGCTCTCCAATGACTTAAAACAAATTTTAAAAATATTTTCCCATCTTTCCTAATTGTTTTTGGTGAGAGAACTGGTCTGTAGCTAGCTAATCTGCATATATTCTACATATATTCTAAATTCTGCATATATTAGCTATTTCTGCATATATTCTGTGGAAATCTGACCCTGGAGTAAATCATTTAATTTCTTTGAGCCTCAGCTTTCTCATCTATAAAATAATGATCCCAACAATACTTATTATACCAGTAATATTGACAGGATCAAATAAGATAATCTAAAAGAAAAAACTTCCTAACCTGTATAGTATACAGATATATTCCGTATACTCAAAAAACTTCATATTTTCCTCTTATGGGGAGACAAGGCACCTGACAGTGTTACCATCAAATAATTCAAATCTAGCTTCATTCAATAATTCATCAAATAATTTGTATCTAGCTTCATTGCTCAAACTCATGTCTGACTCGATGGACGTGAGTTTGAGCAAGCTTGGGGAGTTGGTGACAGACAGGGAAGCCTGGCGTGCTGCAGTCAATGGGGTTGCAAAGAGTTGGACATGACTGAGTGACTGAACTGAACTGAGCTTCATTCAAGAACTGAAACTCAACCAAGCTGCTAATGGGAAGAGCTAGTCAGTGGTATGTACATAGTTCAAATATTGATAGTAGCTTCACTGCAACACTTTCAAGAAATTGTATTAAGGGATATAACTTGATAATATAAGTTAGTTAAAGTACTGATGCGTGTATATTCAAGGGATGAAACTGAGTAACAACTGTATTCTTCCAGATCCTCTCACTATGAAAACTGACTCTAGGTTGTTCCTTCATATGCCCCTTTGGATGAAATCTCAGGTTCCTGTATTGAATTTTCTGCTCACTTTAAGTCCTTAGCTTCTAAGCTGTTTCTCTCATTTCAGTATTTAAAAATTCCAGTGTTATAAATTTTAAGATTAAAGTTTTTCTTCTCCTCTAGAACTGAGAAAGGAAGAGATGTGCTTTGTGTTTTTATTTTCTTGTGGCTCATTCTCTACTCACAAGAATGCCTCTGGCTCCACCAGGGTTTGGGGATGGTGATGAGGAGGAGAGGTAAGGAGTAAGAAGTTCTTTTTGGTTTGATACTATTGACTTGGTATATATGCTTTCTGTACTTGGTAAGTATTTAGTGTTGACTCATTGTCTGTGGGTGTTTTGAAAGAGCTTCCTACTTCTTATTTCTTGGAATCTCTTAATTCGGGTATATTAATGTCTCTGAATGGGATGCTGAATTCATCTCGCTCAGCCTTTATGGATCTAGTAGTCAACTCTCCCGTGGGGGTCCCTTCAGCCCTCCAGAAATTCCCATGGGCTGAGTCTAACACTATACCCTGGGCAATTTGCTCACGCATGGGAAACACTCACATAGGAGATATTCAGACATTCTTTGTCTTAAAATCTCTGGACATGAAAGACCCCTCCAAAGTAACAATATCTCTGCTCACTATCAGAGCAGTTATCTGGCCAGAAGCCATTGGATATTTCTCAGCATGAACTGGACAGCAACCTGAAGTGAAAATCGCTTAGTTGTGTCTGACTCTTTGCAACCATATGGACTGTACAGTCCATGGAATTCTCCAGGCCAAAATACTGGAGTGGGTAGCCTTTCCCTTCTCCAGGGGATCTTCCCAACCCAGGGATCGAACCCAGGTCTCCCGCATTGCAGGGGGATTCTTTACCAGCTGAGCCACCAGGGAAGCCCAGATAGCAACCTGCCTGGTCCCAACATGGAGGGATACATGCCAAGCTCTCAGTGGCCCTGCTGACACCTGCCTTTCCTTAGACACAAAATGGGCAGGATTCATAGTACACTGACAATATTGCACGTATCCTCTCAGACTTCTCTTTCAACCTCTTCAACCTCTTTCATAGACTTCCAGGGTATGTGAAGGTTTCTAGACACCTTCACAAGTTCTGCTTTGGTGGTTTTGTACCTCATTTTATAATGTGGGAGTAATTGGCACTTACTACTTTAGTGAAAGTGAAAGTGAAGTTGCTCAGTCGTGTCCAACTCTTTGCTACCCCATGGACTGTAGCCTACCAGGTTCCTCTGTCCATGGGATTCTCCAGGCAAGAATACTGGAGTGGGTTACCATTTCCTTCTCCAGGGGATCTTCCCGACCCAGGGATCGAACCCAGGTCTCCCGCACTGGAGGCAGATGCTTTAACCTCTGAGCCACCAGGGAAGCCCAAGAGTCCTAGCCAAATGGAGATGAGGAGGGTCTCATTTTATACTATTACATATGCTTAAAAGGAATGGTCAGGGACTTCCCTAGTGGTCCAGTGGTTAAGAGTCTACCTGCCAATGCAGGAGACAAGGGTTTGATCCTTGGTTGGGGAAGATACCACCTGCAGCAGGGCAGCTGAGCCCCGTGTGCTGCAACTACTGAAGTCCTATGCCTAGAGCCCATACTCTACAATAAGAAAAGCCACTGCGATGAGAAGCTTGCACACTGCAATGAAGAGTAGCCCTTGCTCACCACAACTAGAGAAAGCCTGTGTGCAGCAATGAAGATCCACCACAGCCAAAAATATCAATCAATTAATTAATTTTAAAAAAAGGAATGATAGTCTGATCATATAAAAGGCCACTCTTATAAAACAGGCTTCCCTGGTGGCTCAGCTGGTAGAGAGTCTGCCTGCAATGCTGGAGACCTGGGTTCGATCCCTGGGTTGGGAAGATCCCCTGGAGAAGGGAACAGCTATCCACTCCAGTATTCTGGCCTGGAGAATTCCATGGGCTGTATGTGGTCACAAAGAACGGGACATGACTGAGTGACTTTCACTAAATCATTTAACTTAAAAACAATCAGCAAACAGTATAGTTTTTGCACATCAAGTTCTCTTGAGAACAAAGAGCTGCTTTGCCTCTAAGGTTTTCATTTTTATTAGCATGGTCCTCCATGTTTTCAAGATGCCACAGACTGGACAGGTAAACGTGAGGTGCTGCCCTTAAGTGGTCTTTAGGCAGAAACACCAAGGAGTGGGTGGAGTGAAAGAATGGGAAATACTATAAGAGCTCAGGGAGACGCTAGCAAGGGCCTCTCAGGTATAAAGGGTGATGAGTACTGGAGGCTTGTGTCAGCAGAGGGGTCAAGAACCACTGAATATGGACTATCTTTTTAATGTGACCCCATTTGTACCCGCAAGATAAGTTGTGGCTTGGAGTCTGGGTTGTGTACAAAAAGTACAAAAAAGAAAATAAAAATCACCTGTAATCCAACACCCAGCGTGTGTGTGCATGAAATTGATATAATATTTGCTTTAATTATACATCATGAATATTTCTGTTACTATTTTACAAAACTTTTTTTTTTTTAATGGCAGCCTAGTATTCAAGTGCATGGCTATACAATTTAATCAATTTGTTTTTGAACTTTAAGGACTTTAGATTCTAAGTTCTTTACTATTATATGTAACCCCATAATGAATAACTTGGAGTACAAGGGTTTGTGCATAGTTCCAATTTTTTTTCTTGTGATAAATGAACAGAAGTGGAATTGCTATCTTCATATTCGTAGTATTCTTTGCTACATTTTCCTTCAGAAAAATTGTCTGATAGTGTATGAAGGTGTGTCTGATAAAAGCTGTTTTATATGAAAATTTTTGCTGGATGAAAATCATTCAGTTATTATCCAAGTTATTACCTGATGATCAGAATCCGGGCAGGGGCTATGCTGGAAGCGCTGAGGGTTAGAAGGCCGCTCTGGCAGGCAGGAATCAGTTGAAAACCAGCCTCCTTAGTTCAGTATCCGGGGGTGAGTTCCCGCTCCGTGCCAGGAGCTGAGGGCGTTGAGCAACGCTGTAAGACACTACATTCGCCCACTAGGAAGCACCCTTCGATCTTGCAAACTGCACACCAAAGCAGGCCCGAAGCCAGTTTGGCCTAAGACAGGACCCTTTCCACCTCCCTTCCCAGGCTCAATTTCTTCCCCATCAAAATGGTGATGCAATCCCCGTTCTGTCAGCCACTCCGGGCCGTCATGGGGCTCTAACCTGAGCAAGCTTTCTGAACGGTTTAGCGTAGCGCAAGCGTACAGAATTATTACTAAAAATAGAGTGCGAGGGGAGGGAAGGAGACGCCAAGCTGCCGGGCGAGACCAGAGACAGGGGGCGGAGACGCTCGTAGCGCGCCGGGGCGGGGTGATGGGGGAGCTGCAAACCCGCTCCCGCCGGCGCCAGGTTAGCAGCTGCAAGAGGGGGCGGCCCACAGCCAGCCGCAGACCCTTCCCCGGCGTGGGCGCCGCACACCCTTCACCAATGCCTTCCCAGGCCTGCCCCGCTTCGGCAAGCCTCTCCCCCGGCGGGCCCCGCCCCACCCCCTGCCCGGCCGGTCCCGCCCCGCTCCCTCCCTGGCGGGTCCCACCCCCCTGCCCAGGAGGGCTCCGCCCCCGCCCCGCCCCGCCCCGCCCCCCGCCCGAGACGGCCCCGCCCCCGCCCCGCCCTCTCTCCGGGAGGGCCCGTCCCCGCGCCGGCCCCCCCGGAAGCGCGGGCTGAGAGTGCCCGCATGGAGCCAGAACCGCACTCCTCGGAGGCCGTCCCTACAGCTGCCGCGCTCTTCGCTTGGGTACGTGACTCCGCCCCCGGGCCGAGGCAGCTGGAACTGAGGGTCGCACAGACCCTGGGAAGCCCCCGGCCTGGGCGTGGGCGGCCCTGGGGCCCAGTGGTCGAGGTCCGAGAGGCGCTCCGGGTTGGAGGATCCTGGGTTGGGGTCTGGGTAGAAGAGGATCGGGAGGGAAGGGTCTTCGTGGGTGACTTAGGGGCTTCGGATCGGAGGAGCTGCGGCGCAGAGGGAAGAACCTGCTACCCGGACACAGTGTGTGAGTCCGCGACAGACTTCAGGCCTCGATAGCGCTGGGAAAGACCGCGCGGCGGGCTCTGTGCAGAGACTACCGCCCTGTGGGGCCACCTGTGCTTCTCACCCTCCCGTTGCCAGGAGGATGGAGGCCTTTCCCCAGCTCCACCCCCGCCTGGTTGGAGCATCCTTTTGGTGTGAGGCCTGCCGTGTTGAACCGTGCACGCGGCGAGACCCTGCATAGTTGCAGATATTCGGCTGTGATTGGAACCTGCCTGCACTGGGAGTGTGGGAGACTGCGCTGGTGTTGGTTTGACCAGAGCATTGAGAGACGGGGTCATCTTTATGTATCGTGGTTGGGCAAGAGGAGAGCCTGTGCACAGGAGAGCGTGGCAGGCATCCGGCCAGATGCACGGGAACAAGCAGACACAGTGTCTTGTAGTTCTTCACAGGGCATAATTGTATTGAAATGTATGAGTTGTTAATAATATCAGTCTCCTTCGCTAGAATGTAGGCATCAGGAGGGTGGGTACTGTGCGGGGCTCATGCCTGGCACATTGTAAGGTGCTCAGTACACATTTGTTGACTAATGGATGAATGAGTACCTGTTGTGTGCAGAACTATGTGCAGGTCTTTTGGGAAAAGCACAGGAATTAAAGACTTGCAGCTCTTGCGTTGGGGATGGTGGAGAAGGAGGTGGGAGAGGATAAGACCTTTATTGCTGTTAAAACCAGTATGTATTGACTAATTTTTTTTAAAGCTAATTATCAGCACTGGGTAGTATTTATTGAATGCGGGATTGCTTCTGACGGGCAGAATGGAGAGCCTGGCGTGGCTTGAGGTAGTCTGAATCTCTAGGTGCCTTTGAGATGGCCCTTGAGCTGGGTGTGGAATTAGGGATTGGCTGTGTGCCTGGGATGGCTGTTTGTCCCAGGCCAGGGACTCGGGTCTGTGTAGACAGTACTGACAAGGCCTTTCAGATATGGCCTTGTCAGTACTGAAGCAAAAGTACTGTTGAACCTAACCTCCTTGCTGTGCTTGGAGTCTTGATGGTGTATTCTTCCTGCTGCATTAGCTGTGTGGAGGGATGTATTAGTTTGCTAAGGCTGCCATAACAAAATAACACAGATGGGGGGGCTTAAACAATGGAAATTTATTTTCTCACATTCTGGAGGGTAGAAATCCAAGATCAAGATATCAGCACGTTTAGTTTCGTCTGGGTCCTGTCTCTTTGGCTTAGAGATGGCCTCCTGTTTGCTGTGTCCTCATGCGGCTTTTTCTGTGGGTGGGGAGTGTTCACGTGTTTCCTCTTATAAGGATACCGGTCATATTGGATTTGGGACACATCCTTATGATCTCATGGAGCCTTAGTTGCCTTTTAAAAGGCCCTGAATCCAAATACAAATCACATTCTGAGGCACTGAGATTAGGGTTTCAACAGATGACTTTCAGTGAACACAGATCAGTTCATAACAAGGGAATTTACCTTTATAGAGATGTGTGTGTGTGTGTGTGTGATGTATGGACTGTTTATAAGGATGGGAGGCAAATACAGCTGTAATAGGTTGTATTAAAATTTCCCTTTGTTTTGCTCTATCATGGGTGTAGGGCCTCTTGCTGCATCACAAAAATTTGGTGCCAAATTTGAATCCCATAATGTTGGTGTATTACTTTCTGTTCAGCAACCTGTAGCCCTGGTCGTGGGGCCTTGGAGCTCTTACAGCTAACAGAGAAATCCTGTACACTTGTTCTCCACCTCACATTGTGCAAGTCTTTCCTAGGTAGAGACTCATAGGGTCTTACGTTCATTCCCTGTAAAATACGTGCCCACCTTCTTTGGACCAGCACCATTTCAGATGCAAGGGAAACAGCAGTGAAAAGAACAAGGTTCCTGCCCTCATGGAGTTTACTTTTTAGTGGGAGAGGTAGGCAGTAAACAAGTAAACATACAATGTAATGCCAGGGAGCGCCATGAAGAAAAATAAAGCAGAAAAAGGACGTAAAGGGATTGGGGTGCTGTTTTAGAAAGGGTCATACAGTTAGCTTCCTGCTAGGTAAGCTCTGGGCTGGTTCACCATATATGCCTTTTTTCTTTATTCTTAGAGGCAAAATAGGCTATAATGAAAGGAGCGGGGCATTTGACTTGTCTACTCAGCTGTGTGACCATGGAAAGTTATTTAACCTCTCTGAGCCTTAGTTTCTTCATCTGTGAACTGAGAACGATAATGCCCTCTCCTCTGTTGTGAGAATTAATGCCCAACATACAGAGAAGCAAGCACTCAGTAGTTGGTAGCTAATATTGCCCTAGGGAATTCTGGGACTTCTGGGACCTGTGTCCCTGCATGGCTTGCTCGTCCAGCAGGGAGTCCTTGCAGCCCAGGATGACTCTGGAATAGAGCACACGGGACAGGAGTTTGTATGCATGCATGCATTTTTGAGTTTAAATCACTTTTCTTCATTCAGGTGTCTTACAAAATGAACACGTTTTAAAAGTTTTACTACTTAAGAACCAACCAGCAGTAGGTAGTTGGAGAAATTATAAGGATTCTCAAAATCTTAATAAGATTTTCCCTGCAGGCCCACCCATTATCCCTTATCTTCAATTTTGAATACAGGAAACTCTGAAAAGCCAATACTGACTTGACATGAGGCTGTTTACAGTCTTTGACCACTGTGAGTATTCGTACCATTCACCGCAGAAATAATACTGTTTTACTTATGGAGTGCTGCTCCCGGTCCTTGCAGCCGCGTGTATGATTTATATACCACATTGCTTTTCTGAAGTCTGTAAACTTCCAAAACTGAAATACATCTGGCTGCAAAGGTTTCAGGTTAGGGATTCTGGACCTTTATCATATAATAATGATGACACACATATTGCCCACCAAGGGGAAATATGTTTCCTTAGAGGAATCTCATGGCGTGAGTCTTACAGTCCCAAAACAGTGTACTTGGAAAGGTCCTTAGAGATCGTTGCCAGCCTCTTTCACTGTGCGTATGAAATAACAGTGATGCGCTCTGTTTGCGGGCACAAAATCCGCAGCTGACTTTGATTCCAGAAGCTCATTGCTAGTTTCCCCAGTGAGGCTGTGGGGAGAAGGGTTAAGAACTAGTACTACTACATTCTTCCCCGCCCACTTTGTTCCTATTTTTCCTGATTATATCTTACTTTAGCTATCCTAGATTTTTATCAGAAGGAACTCCTACGCTGTCTGCCCGAAGCAACACATATTGGCTGGGATGTTGGAAGGGGAAGCTGAGGAGTATCCCAGGATGAGCTGTGGATGCTGATGGCTCCTCCCACATAGAAACTGAGGTGTTCTGGGGCCTCTGTCCAAGTGTAGGTGTTGTATAACATCTTCGTAAGAAGGAGCCTATGGCGTCTTATCTGTCCTAGGCTCAGAGAGGAGTGTCAGGGTGAGAAAGGTGGGGACTGGTAGATTCACATCGACCAGCTGAGGTTATTGAAGTTCCCATACTTTTTCGTGATTGGCTTGTTTTATCCCTAGGGTGCAAATAGCTATGGGCAACTTGGCCTTGGCCACAAGGAAGATGTGCTTTCTGCCCAGCAACTGAGTGACTTCTGTAAATCTGGTTGTATCAAGAGGATCACAGGAGGAGGGGGCCACTCTGCTGTTGTCACAGGTAACTTCCTTCCAGAACAGCCTCTCACTTTCTTATTTGGACATTTCCCCCTAGGGTGTTATGTTACCGTCTTTCAGCCTTTTGTATTTTGCAGAGGACAGCATTTTTGTGATGAAATCAGGCTACCATCAGAGAATCCTAGGTTGTCAGAGCCAAAAGGATTTCAGAGATCAAGACCCCTTTCTTCCCCTCCCTCCCCTCCCCACATGAGGCTCAGAGAGGAAAACTGCTTCAAGTTACAAGACAAATAGTGGCCAAGTTGCAATGTATATTATACTTTATGCTGTATATTGATATTTAACTTTCACCTATGAATTAGAAGTCCTTGCAGTTAAGTTGAATATTCCCTGAGAGCAAGAACTTTGTATTTTCCTTAATCTTCCCTCACAGTAGCTGGAGTAGTACTTAGTAAGGATTACAAGTGCTATAATATTGCCAAAGAGGGCATGTTCCATCCTGACTAAGAACTTGAGCTCTGGAATCAAACCTCCTGGGTTTAAATCCCGGTTCTTTTAATTACTGGCTGTGTGGCCTTGGGCAAATTACTTAATTTCTCTGTGCCACAGTTGCTTCTCTGTTACATGAGGATAATGGTGGTGGATAAGGAGAATCCGTAAGTTAACAGGACTGCATTATGACTTTCATGGATACTTGAAACTTTGGCCTCCCTCTATAAAAAAATATTTAAAATTATACTTACAGTGGCACAGATATAAAGATTAATATAATCCAGGCTAGATTTAGTATTATATATTTTTATTACATATATTTTTTATTTAAAAAATTTTAATTAAAACATTTTTGTGGGCCTCTATGAGTATTGTGCACCCTGGCACTATGCATAAAAGATAAGTTGGCTTCACACTCGAGGCCCTTAGAAGAGTACTTGGCACATTTTATATTCCAAATAGATATTGGCTTTTATTGTTACAGTAGATGCTCAATTTGGTGATTGATTGGCCACTGCTGTGGAACTTAGAGTTTCCATTTAGATATTAGGTTGTAACCCCTTGGCCCTGTGCCATTAGGTCCAGAGCATCTTAACATGCATGGCTTATTAACTTGGGTG
The DNA here is from genome assembly GCF_029378745.1 of Bos indicus. Taxonomy (NCBI): domain Eukaryota; kingdom Metazoa; phylum Chordata; class Mammalia; order Artiodactyla; family Bovidae; genus Bos; species Bos indicus. Next base: position 34,877,331 of record NC_091774.1, read on the forward strand.
GGAAAAAAGTTAGTGGGTCCATGACTCCAGATAATTTATGAAATCCTTTTGCTCACTTTGGCGGTTGTAATTTCCCCTGCACATACTACCACCAAAACCTTTGTATTTTGCAGATGAAGGAAGCCTTTTTGTGTGTGGCCTGAACAAAGATGGGCAGCTGGGGCTGGGTCACACAGAGGAGGTCCTGTATTTTACTCCCTGCAAATCGCTCCTTGGCTGTGCCATCCAGCAGGTAGCCTGTGGCTGGGACTTTACTATTATACTTACAGGTGAGTGCTGCTGCTGCTAAGTCACAGGTGAGTGCACTTCTAGGTAAATCTGTGTAACTGCCAAGGCTTTTGGGGAGGAGAGCATGATGCTGCGGGCCCTGATTCAATGAAACGCACTTTGTATTTAAAAATACACACCAGGGACTTCCCTAGTAGTGCAGTAGCCAAGACTCCATGCTCCCAATGCAGGGCGTCTGGGTTTAATCCCTGGTCAGGGAACTAGATCCCATGTGTTGCAAGTAAGAGTTCACATGACACAGCTAAAGATCCCACGTGCCACAGCTAAGATCCGGTACAGCCAAGTAAATATTAACACACACACACACACACACACACACACACAAATATTCTTTCTAGTTGTCAAGGCAAGTTGTGGGGTGCATTTTGCAAGGAGAATTTTAACAGTAAAGGAGGTTGGGCTGGAAAATCTGGAGGGTAATTATTAGAATCTAAACAGTTGCTAGTGGTAAAGAACCTGCCTGCCAGCGCAGAGTTGCAAGAGAGCTGAGTTCGATCCCTGGGTTGGGAAGATCCCCTGGAGGAGGAAATGGCAACCTACTCCAGTATTCTTGCCTGGAGAATTACATGGGCAGAGGAGCCTGGCATGCTGCAGTCCATGGGGCCACAAAGAGTCAGACAGGACTGAGTGACTGAGCACACACAAACGATAGCTATCGTTTATGAAATACTTAGAGTGTGGGCCTGGGTCAGAGCTGTAGGGAGTCAGTAGATACCACTGTTTCTTGCTATTCGGGACCACTTGTGAGACAGACTCAGAACATTCAGGCAGGTGGAGAGCAAACGATTAGCTTTTTACTGATACAAGCTAAGTTGGAGGATGGGGCTGACTGTCACACCAAGAGGTTCTGCTGACACTCCTCTAATCCAAGCCTGCCCCCTAAACTTTAACAGGGGAGACCCTACTGTGTGTCAGCCCAGGGTGCTGAGAGGAAGGTGCTAAGCCATACATGTCCTGTTTCTTCTCTCAGATTCACCAAGTGGCTAGGTTATCCCTCCTTCAGAAAGCAGTGCAAATGGAGAAGGGCAGGGAAAAGACTTGAAGTGTATTAAAGTAGGGGCTTCCCTGGTAGCTCAGCTGGTAAAGAATCCGCCTGCAATGCAGGAGACCCCGGTTCAATTCCTTGGTCGGGAAGATCCTGGAGAAGCGATAGGCAATCCACTCCAGTATTCTTGGGTTTCTCTGGTGGCTCAGGTAGTAAAGAATCCACCTGCAATGCGGGAGACTTGGGTTCGATCCCTGGGTTGGGAAGATCCTCTGGAGGAGGGCATGGCAACCCACTCCAGTATTCTAGCCTGGAGAATCCTCACAGACAGAGGAGCCTGGTGGGCTATAGTCCATGGGGTTGCAAAGAGTTGGACACAACTGAGCGACTAAGCATAGCACATATTAAAATAATGGAAATTCTGTTCCATGGAAATGTGAAAAGTGGGAGATAAGTATCCTGCATCTCAACACGAGGCACACGGCTAAGCGTTCTTCATGGTTAACCTGTCATTAATCAGGTGTGGAGTGGGCAGTCTGTGTGAAATGCTCAGCCCAGTGCCCAGTCTTCTTATTCCTAGGGAAACAGAGCAGGAACTATGGATTGAATGGGCTGAAGCACGGGTGCCTCTCATTCCTTTTGCTGTTATCATCCTGCAGAATTTACCCATTAGACTTAGATATCTTACTTCTTAGATCTGCAATTCAAGTATTTGTATTTTGCAGAAAATGGTCAAGTTCTGTCATGTGGATCCAACTCCTTTGGCCAGCTGGGAGTTCCTCATGGGCCTCGAAGATGTGTGATCCCCCAGGCCATCGAGGTAAGGATGGCACTTGATACTGAGCTTGCCTGTGTCCTGTTAAAGGGTCTCCAGGTATCACATTTATCCCCCTCACCAGACTGAAAGGCTGGCTGCGTCCCTGAAAACTCATGGGGTAGTTAGAATGTATATTGAAAAACTTAGGTTCTCCTGGGAAAATTAGGTTGGAGGGATGGATGCTGTGAGTGAAAAGCCTCTGCTAGCTCTCATACATGTTATAATTTTTTGTGAAGTAAAAGAATGAAACTGATATATCCCATAATGACATCAATGACATCTTAAAATTCTAAAAGTTATAATAGTGGAAACTGTGTTAGAAACAGGTCTGATTGGAAGTGACTTCCCTAAGGACACTATATGAGGCAGATGGCATAGGTCAGTTCTGCCCAGTGGAAATGTAACGTGAGCCACATATGTAGCTTAAAATTTTCTAGTAGCACCATTTAAAAAATGTGTTTCAGGACTTCCCAGTCCAGTGGTTAATACCACTGGTGTGGTCCAGCAGTTAATACTCCATGCTTCCAATGCAGAGGGGTGGAGGAGGGGGCAGGTTCGATCCCTGGTTGAGGAATTAAGCTCTCACATGCTGTGTGGTGTGGCCAAAAAGTAAAAATAAAAATGTAAATAAATAATGTATGTTTCAGTGGTTTTTAGTATATTCACAGAGATGTGCAGCCATCACCGTCATCTACTTTTAGAACATTTTTATTATCACAAAAGAAACCGCACGCCCAATAGCCGCCAACTCCCATTTTCACCTCTTAACAGGCCCTTGTTGTCGCTCTTGTTCAGTCGCTCAGTAGCGTCTGACTCTTTGCGACCCCATGAACTGCAGCATGCCAGGCTTCTCTCCCTCTTTCACTATCTCCCTGAGTTTGCTCAAACTCATGTCCATTGAGACAGTGATGCCATCCAACCATCTTATCCTCTGTCGCCCCCCTTTTCCTCTTGCCCTCAATGTTTTCCAGCATCAAAATCTTTTCCAATGAGTTGGCTCTTCAGATCAGGTGGCCAAAGTCTTGGAGCTTCAGCCTCAGTCCTTCCAGCAAATATTCAGGGTTGATTTCCTTTAGGATTGACTGGTTTGATCTCCTTGCTGCCCAAGGGACTCTCAGGAGTCTTCGCCAGCACAGTTTGAAAGCACGAATTCTTATGGGCATTTCATATAAATGGAATCATATAATATGTAGCCTTTTGTGTGTGGTTTCTTTCATTGCATATGATTTTTTTAAGTTTCATCCATGTCATGGTATGACATGGCAAAATTAATTTTAATAACTTTTAAACTAGTCTCATGTATCCAAACTATGATTATTTCATTTTATGTATCATCAATGTAAAACTTTATTAATGGACATTTTATATTCTTTAACTTATATGAAGACTTTTTTTGTGGTGTAGATTTTCTTTAGAGTATATCTCGGTTCAGTATAGTCACCTTTTAAGTGTTCAACAGCCACATGTAGTTAGAGGCTACCGTATTGGATGGCACAGGTATTAGGACTCCTGGTTTTAGTTCAGAGCTCTTGTCACTGCATTGTACTTAAAATGTACACATTTTTCTGAAGATATGGAAGCAAATTTTTAGAGAAATTATATTGGAATCTAAAATGAGTTTCACCTAAGCTGCCCCATTCATACCTAATTTTCTTAAACTGTGACTAAGAATGGGATCTGTTTTCATTGGATGGAGAGCTTGGGTCTGCGCCTATCACATGAATTCTAATTGGCTGGTATTGGGGGAATATTATTTGGGGTCATGGTTTCCATGGTGTTTTAATCCCTTTGGGCTATTCTAACAAAAATATCATACAGTGGGTGGCTTAAACAGCAAACATTTATTTTTCACAGCTCTGGAGGCTGAGAAGTCCAAAATCAAGGCGCCAGCAGATTTGGTATTTGGTGAGGGCTCACTTTCTGGTCCATAGACAGCTGTGTTTTTGCTGTGTCCTTAAATGTGAGAAGGGGAAAAGCACTGTCTTTTATAAGGGCATTACTTTCATCCATAAGGGCTCTGCTCTCATGACCTAATCACCTTCCAAAGGCCTTCCAAAGTACCTCCCAGTACTATCATGTTGGGGATTAGGTCTCAACATATGACTTTTCAATGAACACAGACACTCAGTCTGTATAGCATATGGTATACATGGAATTCTAGACCATGTAGTCCCTGTTGTAAGGAGTGTTACAGCTTCGAGTAATAGTTGCAAATAGATGAGTTTTTAAGAACCTATGTAAAAGTTGTAATTAATTTAGCTTGAGTCACATGATGAAAGAAGACAGAGGAACAAAGGTTAAAATATGTTGGATGATAAAATAAGAAGGTAAAAACATTTTGACATGTGTATCTTATAGAACAATGGGAGAAATGTGCTAAAGTGAAGTGGAAGAGAAATTCATTCATTTATTTAATAGCAATATCGCTGGATCATGGAAAAAGCAAGAGAGTTCCAGAAAAACATCTACTTCTGCTTATTGACTATGCCAAAGCCTTTGACTGTGTGGATCACAGTAAACTGTGGAAAATTCTGAAAGAGATGGGAATACCAGACCACCTGATCTGCCTCTTGAGAAATCTGTATGCAGGTCAGGAAGCAACAGTTAGAACTGGACATGGAACAACAGACTGGTTCCAAATAGGAAAAGGAGTACGTCAAGGCTGTATATTGTCACCCTGTTTATTTAACTTATATGCAGAGTACATCATGAGAAATGCTGGACTGGAAGAAACACAAGCTGGAATCAAGATTGCTGGGAGAAATATCAATAACCTTAGATATACAGATGACACCACCCTTATGGCAGAAAGTGAAGAGGAACTAAAAACCCTCTTGATGAAAGTGAAAGTGGAGAGTGAAAAAGTGGGCTTAAAGCTCAACATTCAGAAAACAAAGATCATGGCATCTGGTCCCATCACTTCCTGGGAAATAGATGGGGAAACAGTGGAAACAGTGTCAGACTTTATTTTTCTGGGCTCCAAAATCACTGCAGATGGTGACTGCAGCCATGAAATTAAAAGACGCTTACTCCTTGGAAGGAAAGTTATGACCAACCTAGATGGCATATTCAAAAGTAGAGACATTACTTTGCCAACAAAGGTTCGTCTAGTCAAGGCTATGGTTTTTCCTGTGGTCATGTATGGATGTGAGAGTTGGACCGTGAAGAAGGCTGAGCGCCGAAGAATTGATGCTTTTGAAGTGTGGTGTTGGAGAAGACTCTTGCGAGTCCCTTGGACTGCAAGGAGACCCAACCAGTCCATTCTGAAGGAGATCAGCCCTGGGATTTCTTTGGAAGGAATGATGCTAAAGCTGAAAGTCCAGTACTTTGGCCACCTCATGCGAAGAGTTGACTCATTGGAAAAGACTCTGATGCTGGGAGGGATTGAGGGCAAGAGGAGAAGGGGACGACAGAGGATGAGATGGCTGGATGGCATCACTGACTCGATGGATGTGAGTCTGAGTGAACTCTGGGAGTTGGTGATGGACAGGGAGGCCTGGCGTGCTGTGATTCATGGGGTCGCAAAGAGTTGGACACGACTGAGTGACTGATCTGATCTGATTGTGTGAAGGTGCTGTATTTAGGCAGGAGAGACAAAGGTGAGTAACACCAAATCCTAACATTTGAGGACCTTGTAGTTTAGTAGTACATGTTGATATAGAAACACCTAGATGAATTACCATGTTAGAACTATGATAGATGCTTGTGGAGCCCCTAAAAGGGAGGGTTGAACTCTTTCTAGGGGAAGGTAGGGTGAGAACAGACCTATGCTGAATCTTGAAAGTTGAGTGTAAGTTGACCTGGCTTGGGATAGGAGGATGTGCAGAGTAGGTACAAAAGAAGCAATTGCAAACAGAAGGATGCTGCTGCTGCTAAGTTGCTTCAGTCATGTCCAACTCTGCGCAACCCCATAGACAGCAGCCCACCAGGCTCCCCCGTCGCTGGAGTTATCCAGGCAATAACACTGGAGTGGCTTGCCATTGCCTTCTCCAATGCATGAAAGTGAAAAGTGAAAGTGAAGTTGCTCAGTCGTGTCCGACTCTTCTCGACCCCATGGACTGCAGCCTACCAGGCTCCTCCTTCCATGGGATTTTCCAGGCAAGAGTACTGGAGTGGGGTGCCATCGCCTTCTCCAAAACAGAAGGATAAAACAGGCTTAAAACAGGAGTTTTAGAGATGCTGCAAGCAACTTAGTATGATTGTAATATAAGAAAGTGGTAGAAGTGACAGTGGGGAGCGGGCCGGTAGTATCTGACAAATGGTAAGAACAGTGAGTTAGAGAGGGGCCACATAGGGAAGTGTGGGGGCATGGAGTGAAGGAAGATTCCTCAGCAAGAAAGCTCTTGCTAATAACCCACATGAGAGATGATCCTGCCCCAAGCTAAAGCAGCAGCAGTGAGGTGGAGAGGAAGGATTGGAGATAAGTTGTTTTGAAGAGATTGAATCCATAAGTAAAGCCCTTTATTTACCTTTGAAAAGAAAAAAAATAAAAAAATTTAAAGGTAGTGTTTTCAAATTGTGTGAACAGTAAGATTGGATCTTCCCTGAAGCTAATGTGATTGTGGGCTGAATTAATAGAAGTATAGTCTACAGAAGAAGGGAGGCCAGAGCTCTGTCCTTTGTGCTGGTCACACTACGTCAGCGATGTTGTGTCGTGGTGTGGGTTTGTTTCTTCAGCTCTGGGCACTGAGGTGAATAAGACTCAGACCCTGCCTTTGAGGACTCTAAAGTTTAGAAAGACACTGTTGTTGTTCAGTCACCAAGTCGTGTCTGACTCTTTGTGATTCCATGGACCGTGGCATGCCAGGCCTCCTTTAGAAAGACACTGTGGACCTCAATAAGCAAATATGGTAAAGCCCCACAGGGGCTGTGATTGTGCATATACAGTCCCTTAAAAGAGAGAGACTGAGTAACCAGAGCGTAGAGGAGAGAAAACAAGAGAGGGAGGGAATTTGAAACTCGATGATAGCTGATGGAATTGGGGATGTTTGGCCTAAAGAAAAGATATGTATCTGTTATGTATAGCTGTGTAATAAACATTGCCTGAAATTTTATTAGCTTACAACAGCAAGCATTTATTGTCTCTCAGTTTGGAGGGTGAGGAATCTAGGAACAGCTTAGCTGGTCTCATGAGGCTGCAGTCAAGATGTCAGGCATGCTGGAGGTCTGCTAGAGGCTTGACTGGGCTGGTGGTTCCTCCTTCCACTTTCTCATGGGCAGGAGACTAGTTCCTTGCCATATGGCCCTTTTTGTAGGACTGTTCAGATGTGATATGGCTTCCCCCAAAAGTGATGAAACAGTGGCTGACTTTATTTTTCTGGGCTCCAAAATCACTGCAGATGGTGGTTGCAGCCATGAAATTAAAAGACGCTTACTCCTTGCAAGGAAAGTTATGACCAACCTAGATAGCATATTCAAAAGCAGAGACATTACTTTGCCAACAAAGGTCCGTCTAGTCAAGGCTATGGTTTTTCCAGTGGTCATGTATGGATGTGAGAGTTGGACTGTGAAGAAAGCCGAGCGCTGAAGAATTGATGCTTTTGAACTGTGGTGTTGGAGAAGACTCTTGAGAGTCCCTTGGACTACAAGGAGATCCAGCCAGTCCATCCTAAAGATCAGTCCTGGGTATTCACTGGAAGGACTGATGTTGAAGCTGAAACTCTAATACTTTGGCCACCTGATGTGAAGAGCTGACTCATTTGAAAAGACCCTGATGCTGGGAAAGATTGAGAGCAGGAGGAGAAGGGGATGACAGAGGATGAGATGGTTGGATGGTATCACCGACTCAATGGACATGGGTTTGGGTGGACTCCAGATGTTGATGATGGACAGGGAGGCCTGGTGTGCTGCGGTTCATGGGGTTGCAAAGAGTCGGACACGACTGAGCGACTGAACTGAACTGAAAAGTGATGAGAGAGAAAGAAAACTTCACCACCTTTGGTCAAGCAAGAGGCTTCAATGCCTTTTATTGTCTAGTCTCTGAGTCACTCAACACTTCCTTATCCCATTCACTAGAAGCAAGTCACTAAGACCAGCCTACAGTGAAAGTGAGGGAAATTAAGCTGCCTATCTTGAAGGGAGGAGTCTAAAATTTGAGGACCTGTTTTTAAATTTTATTTTTTGAAGTATAATGGCTTTGCAATGTTGTGTTAGTTTTCCTTTGTACAACAAAATGAATCAGCTCTATGTATACATATATCCCCTCCGTCTTGAGCCTCCCACACCCACCCCCGGAGGACCTATTTTTAAAGCCACTGCAAGATGTCTTAGAGAGGACGTGACAACTGACTTCAAATGTTTGGAAAGCCTTGTGAGAAGCAATAGCCAGTTAGCTTTGGTTCCACCTAGGGAGACAGATGGAACCGTGCAAACGTGGGCAGGCACCTGGTGAGCCCATGTTACTGGAAGAAGGTATTTGGGCAGGGGTTAGATGACCCTTGGTGGGGTGTTGTCAAAGGGTTTCAAGCATTGAGTGTGGATTGGACTAGATCAGAGATCAGCAAACTAGAGCCCTTGGTAAATAAAGATTTATTGGAACATAACCACACCTATTCATATATTTATGGATGTTTTTATGTTACAATGGCAGAGTATAGTGATGTGACAGAGTCTAAAATTTTCACTATCTAGCCCTTTATGGAAAACTTTTGCCAACCCCAGACTGGATGACCTTGCAGATGCCTCCTAGCCCTGAGTGGCATTGTGATATGGTATTTGAAAAATATTTTGCCTTTTAGGGATACATATAGAGGCATTTGTGAATGGAAGTGTTGGGAATTGGGAGCGCCGCACTAATGAGACACATAATGAGGACCATGCTGCGTTGTATTTGGGCATAAATTACATAACACTTTGTAGATGGATAGTTCTGAGATCACCATCCTTTTCTTTGTTTTGACAGCTCCTGAGAGAGAAGGTTGTTAGTATTGCTGCTGGACTGAGGCATGCTTTAGCTGCAACAGGTGATCATTTTGCTATTATTTTCTTAATGGGCATGTAATAAGGAGACATGGAGCTTTGGAAGAAATAAACTTTAAGGAGTAATTCAGAGTGTCTGTTGTGCTCCAGTCTGATTAAAAGGAGGGGATGTAAGCAGAAGTCATGTGGGAAAGCCTTCAGCAGGTAGGGAGGAAGGAAATGAGGTGGTCCAGGTTTTCACTGTGTTCTAGGCTTGGTGCTAGGTTCTCTTGGTTTAATTGTTTGGTGGTGTTCAGTCGCTAAGTTGTATCCGACTTTTTTGAGACCCCATGGACCAAAGCCCTGCCAGGCTCCTCTGTCCATGGGTTTACCCAGGCAAGAATTCTGGAGTGGGAGCCATTTCTGGAGCCATTTCCTTCTCCAGGGGATCTTCCCGACCTCGGGATGGAACCTATATCTCTTGCGTCTCCTGCATTGGCAGGTGGGTTCTTTACTGCTAAGCCACCAGGGAAGCTCCCTTGGTTTAATTAGTAGCTCATTAATCTTCATGGCCATGCAGTAATGTGAGTTAAGTGTTTTTAAAATTGAGGTATAGTTGATTTATAATATTATATAAGTGTTAGGTATGCAACATAGTGATTCACAGTTTTTAAAGATTACATTCCATTTATGGTCGTTAGAAAATATTGACCATGTTCCTTGTACAATATATCCTTATTGCTTATTTTATTTTATACATAATTGTGTGTTTGTCTTACATATGAAGAAACTGAGGTCCAGAGAGCTGTGACACAGGGAGTTGGGGAATAAAAGGTGAGCTGGGATCAGAGTCTAGGCTGGATTCCAAGACCCATATTCTTTGTCATGAGCTGCATTGCTTTTCTAGTGGATTTTAATGTTGATTAATTTAAAAGCTTCAAGTGAGCTTGCCTCCTGTGCTGTAAGAGGGTGATGGGTGTAGGGCTGACAGAGTGTGTGAGGTCAGAGGTGGAAAGTGGAGGAGGCATGACCCTTTTTTCTCTCTCTTGCTCATTTTTCTGCTTTCTGCTCCACTCCTCTGGGCTGCAGGACAGCCTGAACGGGCTCTGGCAGCCGAGGCCCAAGCACTGGTGAGTCCAGTCTTGGAACCAGGAGAGGAGTAGAGGTGATTAAGAGTCTGGTGCTACATGGTGGTCACCTGGGGCTTAGGGTCGATTATAGTTTTTTGAAAAATTAAGGTTTTTATTTTGATAGGCATACTGATTCACATGCAGTTGTAAGAAGTGAGATAGATCACATGCACTGTTTGCCAGTTTCTCCCAGTGATAACATCTTGTGAAACTATAGTGTAATAGCTCAACTGGGGTGTCTTGACACAGTCAAGATACAGAACAGTACCTTCTCAAGGATCCCCCTTATTGCTCTTTTATAGCTTTACCCACTTTCTACCTACCCTCACCCCCTTCTTAGCTCTTCTGTTCCCCCATAATAATGTCATTGTAAGAATGTTATAAAATGGTATCATATAGTATACAGCCATTTGGGGTTGGCATTTTTGCTCAGCTTATGATTCCATGGAGATTCATCCAAGCTGGGAGTATCAATAATTTGTTCCTTGTTATTGCTAAGTAGTATTCCATGAAAAAGTGAAAGTGAAGTTGCTCAGTCGTGTCCGACTCTTTGTGACCCCATGGACTATACTGTACCTGCCAGGCTCCTCCATCCATGGGATTTTCCAGGCAAGATTACTAGAGTGGTTTGCCATTTCCTTCTCCAGGGGATCTTCCCAATCCATGGATCGAACCCGGGTCTCCTGCATTGCAGGCAGACTCTACTGTCTGAGCCACAGGGGGGGCTTCAGTATTCCATAGTATAGCTGTATTAGTTATACTGTGGTAGTTAAACTCTATTAGCTTGCTAGGGTGGCCATAACAAAATATCACAGAGTGGGTGGCTTAAACAACAGGAGTTTATTACTGTTTTCTCACAGTTAAGGAGGCTGAAGTCCAAGATGAAGACGAGGCTTGGTCTCTAGCGACATTTCTGTCCCTGGCTTGCGGACGCTACCTCCTTGTTCTCTCCTCACATGGTTTTTCCTCTGTACACGCGTGTGGAGAGACACAGAGACCTCTGGTGAATCTTTCTCTTTTTAAAAGGACACCGTTTCTTTCAGAAGCCTCACTCTTACGGCCCATTTAACTTTCATCACGTCCTATAGGCCCTATCTCCAAATACAGTTACGTTGGGGTTTAGGACTGCCGCTGCTGCTGCTGCTAAGTCGCTTCAGTTGTGTCCGACTCTGTGCGACCCCATAGATGGCAGCCCACCAGGCTCCCCCGTCCCTGGGATTCTCCAGGCAAGAACACTGGAGTGGGTTGCCATTTCCTTCTCCAATGCATGAAAGTGAAAAGTGAAAGTGAAGTTGCTCAGTCGTGTCCGACTCTAGCGACCCCATGGACTGCAGCCTACCAGGCCCCTCTGTCCATGGGATTTTCCAGGCAAGAGTACTGGAGTGGGGTGCCATTGCCTTCTCCGGAGTTTAGAACTTCAATATATGAATTTACGGGGGATACAATTCAGTCTATAACAACCACAGTTTGTTTAACCAGTCACCCATTGAAGCACATTTGGCTATTTCCGGTTTTTAGCTATTAAGAATAAAGCTATAAACATTTGTGGACAAGTCTTTATGTGAGCATAAATTTTCATTTCTCTGGGATAAATGCCCAGGAGTGTGATGACTGAGTTGTATGGTAGTGATTATACTTTTATAAGCCGATTCCCTTAGAAATTAGCAGGGCCAACCAGAGAATTGCCTGTCATCAGTTTCCTTGCCCCTTGCCTACCAAGATTCTGTGACCGCTAGTCTCATGAGTACATTTTTGTCAAGTTACATAGAAACACAGTTACGTGTTTAATTTTAAGTCCTCTTCTTCCCCCACTTTTTTCAGTAAATATTTCTACCTGCATCTCAAAAAATAAGGACTTTTTCTGAAAACATTACCACCCCCCCAAAAAAATACCACCATCGTATCTGCAAAAAATTATCAGTAATTCTGTAATTTCATTAAGCATCCAGTCAGTATTTAAATTTCCCTGATTGTTTCAAAAATGCTTTTTATGGTTTTGTTTGAATCAGGATCCAAATTAGATCTATCATTGCACTTAGTTAATATGTATTTCATGTCTCTCTCTTTCTCTTTTAAAATTTATTTATTCCTTTTTGAAAATCTTTGTTTATTTATTTTGGTTGTGCCAGGCCTCAGCTGTGGCATGCAGGATCTTCAATGAGGATCTTTAGTTGTAGCATGTGGGATCTAGTTCCCTGACCGGGGATCAAACCCGGGCCCCCTGCATTGGGAGCATGGTGTCTTAGCCATTGAACTACCAGGGAAGTCCCTATTCCTTTTAGTTTTTTATTGTGATAAAATACACATAACATAGTTTTATCATCATAATCATTTTTAAGTGTACAATTGAGTGGGATTAAGTACATTCACATTATTGTGCAACTATTACCGCAGTCCATTGTGGAACTTTTTTTCATCTTGCAAAACTGAAACCCTATATCCATTAAACAGTAGATCCTCATTTCCCCTTCTCCCAGTCCCTGGCACCCACCATTCTTTCTGTCTCCGTGATTTTGACCACTCATTCAGGTACCTCATGTAAGTGGAATCATAGAGTCTCTGTCTTTTTGTGGCTTATTTCACTCAATATAATATCCTCAGAGTCTGTCCATGTTATAGCAAATGTCAGGATTTCCTTCTGTTTTAAGACCTAATGGTATTCTCCTATATGTATATACCACATTCTGCTTGTCCACTCATCTACTGATGGACTCTTGGGTTGTGTCCGTACTTTAGCTATTGTGAATAATACGGCCATGAACGTGGGTGTACAGATATCACTTTGAGATCTTGCTTTCAATTCTTTTGGATATTTACCCAGAAGTATTATTGCTGGATCATACAGGAATTCTATTTTTAGTTTTGGGGGGAATTGCCATACTGTTTTCCACAGTGGCTGTACCAATTTACGTGACCACCAGTAGTGCAGAAGGTTTCCAAATTTCTTCACATCCTTGCCAACCCTTGTTGTAGTAGCAATCCCAATGCCATCCCAATGAGTGTAAAGTGACAATTTCAGGGTAGTTTTGATTTCCTTTTGCTAATGGTTAGTAATGTTGATCATCTTTTCATGTGCTTATGGCCATTTGTGTATTTTCTTTGGAGAAAAGTCTATTCAAGTCCTTTACTCATTTTTGAATCAGGTTTTATTTTTGTTGTTGTTGAGTTTTAGGAGTTCACTGCATATTTTAAGTATTAGTCCTTTATTGGACATCTCCAGCTTCTTTATGTACCTTTTCCTTTCTGTTTTTTCTCTCACAATTTGTTGAAGAGTTGGTAAGTTTCATTTTATTTCAACACTGTGTTTTGTTCACTTTGTGCTCAGTCATCACCAGTTACATTTCACACAGCAAGCTTGTCTGTTTTCAGCCTAGAGGACCACTGGGTATAAGACTTCTGGAGGAGCAGTATCTTAATGTTGCTGTTGGGTGATGGAGCCTAGTTACACACATCTGACTGTAGGCCAAATATATGATATTTCATCTACACATTGGTATGAGTTTCAGAACATTGGTATATGAATTAGATCCAGTGAATATGGAAACAAAAGACCATTCCACGTGTGGAAATGGTGGCTGTTAAGAAGCTATCTTGCAGTCATAAATATGTATTTATTTGACAATTAGGAATCTCAGAATTCATCTTGGTGTAGTAGAAAAGGCGCTATGTTAGGTGCAGGAGAGAGTTGAGTCCTGGTGTTTTCTCTGCTCCCTGCTCCCTGTATGACCTTGGACAAATCACATGCCCTCTTCAGGCTTCAGTTTCTCATCCAGTGAATGTGAGGCATGGACGTGGTAGGGTTCAAGGTTGTTTCCTGCTTGGTCTGGAGTCTGGGTTGTCTTTTCGGGTTAATCATGAAAAAGATATCATTCCAGTAATTTGATTCTGGAGGAGTCAAATTTGACTCCAGGGGAGTCAAAGGAGAACTTTCTGGAAGGAGTTTTACTATGTTGGGATTTCCACTGATGGTCTTAGATTGCCCTGAAGATTGGATTTGTGATTGGCTTGGTGGTAGTCCCTAGGACCAGCCATAGAATTGCTTGAGGCAGTAAGCTTTTTCATAATACGTATGCTAACTAAGCATGAATGGGGAATCTCTTATGGCATGAGGTTGAAAGCGCCATCTAGTCTTCATCCAGGTAAATGTTTTCTCTTTTTCTCTCCTACGCCGCTGGGAAGCTAGCGGCACTGTGTTCCAGTGGGGAACTGGTTTGGCATCATCTGGACGGCGACTGTGTCCTGGGCAGACTCTCCCACTGTTTCTGACAGCAAAGGAACCCAGCACAGTGACAGGTAAGGCCCTTATTTCTTCTGAGTCCTGTATTCATTCTTTGTCTGGAAACGGAGATACAGGCATGCACAAAATGGGTAAATGGCATTTTTCTTTTTGCTGTTTCTTGGTCTCTCTGTCTTAACTCTCTGTTGGTAGGTCTCTTAATTTTTTGGGATTTTTGTAGGCCCAGTAAAAGTACCCCTCTTTGGTGCCAGAGTTCAGAACCCATTGAAAGACAGATGCAAGTCAGGTAGGTAGAAATCAAAATGGTTAGATTGAAAGACATGAGTTAGGTGTTTGGAAATAATGGGTAGCAGTAGTGAGCCTCCAAGTTCTGAATACCAGCTTGGATTTACCCACCAGGCACAGGCGCAGCTGCAGGCAGTCCTGCTAAATTCCTGGTGCCACTGAGCACCTGGAGGAGGGGCCCTCTGCAGGCAGGCACAGCCCAGAGAGAGAAGCCATGAAGACCATGCCTGCCTGCCCAGCCACTCCCCAAAGGAAAGCAGGAGCGGCTGAGGACGTAGAGAGAGGGGCCGGAAGTGTTCCCTTAGGGAAGTCTCTCCATGAGCACATGAAGAGTAGATAGGAAGGATGCTGCCTACTGGTCTGCTGGTCAGCCTTTTGTTGGGAAGTTAGCCTCTAGGACCTCCTGTCTCTCTCCCTCTACACTCTTTGTGGGCCTTTCTCTCTCCATATGTAGTACCACGTCTCCACCTCCTCCTTCTCTTCCTCTCTGGCTATCTGACTTTGTGATCCAGTTAACTGAGGGTTGGCTCTAGGAGAAAGCTGTTAGGAAACCTCTACTCTCCTCTAGCTCAGAACAAAGGAGGGATTTTTGAGGGTGGTAGGAAGCAGGGAAAGAAGACTGAGGAGTGAGCCACAGTGGGCGTGTGCTACAAGTTGTTGGGATGCTCTGATTGCCACTTTCTCTCTCTCTTTTTAAAAAAATATTCATTTGTTTATTTGGCTGTACCTGGTCTTAGTTATAGCATGTGGAATCTTTAGTTGCAGCACGTGGGATCTAGTTCCCTGACCAGGGATTGAACCCAGGCCCCCTGCATTGGGGTGTGGAGTCTTAGGCACTGGACCACCAGGGAAGTCCCGGATCTGATTTAGTCCTCAAGGCTTCCCCCTGCTGCGGGCGTAAGGTTAGCCCCCTGAAGCCCAGGGGTTGAGCTGGGGAGAGTTCTCTCGGAGAAGGAGAAGGGACCATTGGACACAGGCCAGAGAGTCTGCTTCACATTGAAAGCATTTGTAATATAAGCTCATACTTGCCAAACATTTTTCCTGCCTCACCAGGGTATTCGCTGCTCCCTGGGCATGCACTGTGTTCTCATCCCTCTGTGCTTGTGGGCAGACTATTACCTCTGTGCAGAATGCCTTTTCCTTTCTGTTCTCCGTGGAAAAATCCTGATAATTTTTCAGGTCCTAGCTCAGCTGCAACTGAAAGACTCTGCCCTCTTCTCGCCTCCGTTTGCATTTTCTTTCTCTGCAGGGACAGCACAGTGTGTTGTATTGTTATGAGCTGTTTACATGTTTTCCCAAATGCCAAAGATGATGAGCATTTTAAGGCTAGGGACTGTGTCTACTTTCTGTTTTTGTACAGATTTTGTATCTAAAAGGAATCAGTAATGTTTTTATTTGATTTGACTTAACCTGGTTGGGAATCTTCTCAGGGCACAGCTTAGATTCAGAGGTGGTTTGGGGGAGTTTTCTGATGAGACAGTAGCAGAGATCTCAGCTTCCTGCCCTCAAAGTCTTTCACTTTACCTTCCCCCCATCTTTACATCATCTCCATCAGTTCTGGAGCTGGGACCCTGGGCGTCCTCTCCCAACCTGGCCACTAGGGGACCAGTGCGTCCTCTCTGATGAAAGTGGCAAGAACATCTGTTTGTCCCTTTCTCATTCTATAGGATACTTGACGGCATGAGGGGTATTTTAAGACACTGGAGAAGCTTTATACAGTCCACAAAAACAAGAGCCGGAGCTGACTGTGGCTCAGATCATGAACTCCTTACTGCAAAATTCAGACTTAAATTGAAGAAAGTAGGGAAAACCACTAGACCATTCAAGTATAACCTAAATCAAATCCCTTACAGTTATATAGTGGAAGTGACAAATAGATTCAAGGGATTAGATCTGATAAGAGTGCCTGAAGAACCATGGACAGAGGTTCGTGACATTGTATAGGAGGCAGTGATCAAGACCACTCCCAAGAAAAAGAAATGTAAAAAGACAAAATGGTTGTCAGAGGAGGCCTTACAAATATCTGAGAAAAGAAGAGAAGCTAAAGGCAAAGGAGAAAAGGAAAACTATACCCATCTGAATGCAGAGTTCCAAAGAATAGCAAGGAGCAATAAGAAAGCCTTCCTCAGCGATCAATGCAAAGAAATAGAGGAAAGCAATAGAATGGGAAAGACTAGTGATCTCTTCAGGAAAATTAGAGATACCAAGGGAACATGTCGTACAAAGATGGGTACAATCAAGGACAGAAATGGTATGGACCTAACAGAAGCAGAAGATATTAAGAAGAGGTGGCAAGAATACACAGAAGAAATATATAAAAAAGATCTTCATGACCCAGATAACCATGATGGTGTGATCACTCACCTAGAGCCAGACATCCTGGAATGTGAAGTCAAGTGGGCCTTAAGAAGCATCACTACAAACAAAGCTAGTGGAGGTGATGGAATTCCAGTTGAGCTCTTTCAAGTCCTAAAAGGTGATGCTATGAAAGTGCTGCACTCAATATGCCAGCAAATCTAGGAAACTCAGCAGTAGCCATAGGACTGAAAATGGTCAGTTTCATTTCAATCCCTAAGAAAGGCAATGCCAAAGAATGTTCAAACTACTTCACAATTGCACTCATCTTACACGCTAGCAAAGTAATGCTCAAAATTCTCCAAGCCAGGCTTCAACAGTACATGAACCATGAACTTCCAGATGTTCAAGCTGGATTTAGAAAAGGTAGAGGAACCAGGGATCAAATTGCCAATATCCATTGGATCATAGAAAAAGTAAGAGAGTTCCAGAAAAACATCTACTTCTGCTTTATTGACTACTCCAAAACCTTTGACTGTGGGGATCACAATGAACTGTGGAAAATTCAAGAGATGGGAATACCAGACCACCTTACCTGCCTTCTGAGAAATCTGTATGCAGGTCAAGAAGCAACAGTTAGAACCAGACATGGAACAACAGACTGGTTCCAATTTGGGAAAGGGGTACGTACAGGCTGTATATTGTCACCCTGCTTATTTAACTTATATGCAGAGTACATCATGTCAAATGCCAGACTGGATGAAGTACAAGCTGGAATCAAGATTGCTGGAAGAAATATCAATAACCTCAGATACGCATATGACACCACTCTTATGGCAGAAAGCAAAGAGGAACTAGAGAGACTCTCAGTGAAAGTGAAAGAGGAGAGTGAAAAAGTTGGCTTAAAACTCAACATTCAGAAAACTAAGATCATGGCATCCGGTCCCATCACTTCATGGCAAATAGATGGGGAAACAGTGGAAACAGTTGGGCTCCAAAATCACTGCAGATGGTGACTGCAGCCATAAAATTAAAAGGCGCTTGCTCCATGGAAGAAAAGCTGTGACCAACCTAGATAGCATATTAAAAAGCAGAGACATTACTTTGTCAACAAAGGTCCATCTAGTCAAGCTACAATTTTTCCAGTAGTCACGTATGGATGTGAGAGTTGGACTAGGAAGAAAGTTGAGTGCCGAAGAATTGATGCTTTTGAACTGTGGTGTTGGAGAAGACTCTTGAGAGTCCCTTGGACTGCAGGAAGATCCAACCAGTCAATCCTAAAGGTAAACAGTCCTGAATATTCATTGGAAGGACTGATGCTATAGCTGAAACTCTAATACTTTGGCCACCTGATGTGAAGAACTGACTCATTTGAAAAGACCCTGATGCTGGGAAAGACTGAAGGCAGGAGGAGAAGGGGATGACAGAGGATGAGATGGTTGGATAGCATCACTGATGTGACGGACATGAGTTTGAGCAAACTCCAGGAATTAGTGATGGACAGGGAAGCCTGCAGTCCATGGGGTCACAAATAGTTGGACATGACTGAGTGACTGAACTGAACTGAGTAAATTAAACAGAAATGTCAGAAGAAAGTTACAGAATAAGACTGCATATCTGCATGCCAGACCAGGTGATCACAGCTTTGAGCAGAGTTGATTGGGATTATACCTCATCACTGAAAGCAGTGTATTTAGGGAGGAAGAGCCTGGATTTGAGATGGGAGGCAAGTTCAAATTCTAGTTCTGTCTGTGTCTTGTTAGAAGGCCTGGACTTGTGTCTCAGTGTCTGCACTTGATAGCAGCTGAATATAAGAGATGTCACTGCTTCTGGGCCCACTCCGTGGACAGAGCAAGGAAATATACAGGGACACACACTTGTGTTTATACCTACGTATACCTACGTTTGTTTATCTTTTGTAGAAACCATGAGTTTACACTGAATTCAGTTACAATCCAGTGTCAAATGGTCGATTCTAGCCTTCCACCTTTTCATATCTGTTCCTTCCTTCTCTTTTCTAATAGTGGGAAATCTGACTCCTTTATCCTCAAAATATTTACTTATTTGTTCAGCCTCCTGGATATCACCAGTCTGTCTACCACACCGCTCATCTTCTTGGCCAGTGCTGCTGACTCAGACCTTCATGCTTTGGCTGAGTTTCTCCCCAGGTGCTGGTGGGTCACTGCTTGTGGCCCTTCTCTACCCAATTTGTTCTGTTATAAATGTGATTTCAAAAGAATTTTTTTTTTTTTTTGGTAGGCCTAGAGAATTCTCAAGCAGTATGTGTTCTTGCTGGCTCTGATCACTCAGCGTCACTGACAGGTAGGTAACATGCCATTCAGAATGCTGGGCGTTTCTGCCTCAAGTGTTGCTGTTGGGATACAGATGGAAGAGCATAGACGATGGAGTTGGGATAATGATGCCACTGCTGATGTGATCTTAGCAAGTCACTCTACCTTCCTGAGACCATTGACTTGTCTATAAAATATTTTGGGGGTAGTTTTCAGAATTTCATATGATAATACACATTAAAACACTCATGTGAAATAGAGGCTCACTTCCCTTCCTCTGAGTTTGTTTTCTCAGCTGTACAACAGGGATAAAAATATCTTTTGGAGTAGTTGTGATTGTCAAATCATATAACCAACAGTAAATTTATGTATAACATATTCTTATTCATCTAATCTGTTTTGATGTCTAATGTAACTGTTTTAAACTTCCCTGGTGGCTCAGTCAGTGAATAGTCAATGCAGGAGGCCTAAGTTTGGTCCCTGGGTCAGGAAGATCCCCTGGAGAAGGGAATGGCTGCCCACGCCAGTATTTTTGCCGGAGAATCTCATGGACAGAGAAGCCTGGCGGGCTACAGTCCATGGGGTTGCAAAGAGTCAGACATGACTGAGCGACTAAACACATATACACATATAACTATCAAAGCTTTCTACGTTCTCTAGCTTTCTCTTCTCTAGCTGTTTAATCTCAAACTAGCATATTTTTGCTTTGATTTGTCACTCAATCGTGTCAGACTCTTTGCAATCTTGTTTAGTCCATGGAATTCTCCAGGCCAGAATACTGGAATGGATAGCTGTTCCCTTTTGTAGGGCGTCTTCCCCACCCAGGGATTGAACCCAGGTCTCCTGCATTACAGGCAGGTTCTTTACCAGCTGAGTCACCAGGGAAGCCCTGTATCTTTCTACTCCTTTTATCTGTTGCCCTGTCTGTTCTCTCTGTTTATCTTCTCTATTTTATTTAACTACATGTTTCTATTTTTATCTTCCATCTTTATATATAACCAAGGTCTCCATATACTGCTAAATCTAGTTGTGTGTATATTTTTCTAATTTATTTTATGTTTTTATATATTTCTCTAGTTGATCTCTCTATTCCATCTCTTTAATCTGCCCTCACTCCAGTATTCTGGCCTGGAGAATTCCATGGACTGTATAGTTGCAAAGAGTTGGACACGACTGAGTGACTTTCACTTTCACTCTCTATCAAGTCTTTTTTCTCTCACACACTATGTATACCTCTCTGCCTTGGCTATGTATCCATCCATCCATCTATTTGACACACTCAGTCAATACAGTATTAACTGCTGACAGTGCAGCATTTTTTTGGGTTGCGTTGGCTCTTTGTAGCTGCACAGGCTTTTCTCTAGTGGCAGCAAGTGGGAGCGCCTCTCTAGTTGTGGTCCGGGGGCTTCTCACTGTGATGGCTTCTCTTGTTGCAGAGCACACGCTCCAGGGTGCGTGGGCTTCACCCTAGTCGTTTACCACCCCTGGTAGTGGTGGCACGTGAGCTCAGTAGTTGCGACTCACAGGCTCTAGAGCACAGGCTCAGTAGTTGTGGGCTTAGTTGCTCTGTGACGTGGATCTTCCCAGATCAGGGATTGAACCCATGTCTCCTGGATTGGCAGGTGGATTCTTTACCACTGAGCCACCAGGGAAGCCCCAGCATTTTCTTGAAAGTGAAAGTTCTCTCTCTCAAAGTTTATCTTTTTCAAAGCCTGGATTGCCCTGACTCCTGCAGGTAGACTGGAGACTATAGCTATGAGAAATTTATGTTGGTAAGCTCTCTTGCCCAGAGTTGAATGCATTTCATTTTTTAAGCAAAGGGAAATGACTTTCATACACTGTATTTTCAATGTTTTATGTGGAAATTAAAGATGTATACACTGTATCTGTAAATTAATGGGGGCTTGCATTCTTCAACATCAGATTTGAGGAGAACACAAGAGCTGTAACGTGAGAGTTTAAACACTTTATAAATTCTGAATTGTAGATAATTTGATATTTAATGAATTAAAAGCAACTAACTAATGAAGGAAATACCTGCTTTTAGCCTCTGGTTCATATTAGGCAGATTTGTACATATGCTAAAAAGGGTGAGCTGAAATGAATGCCAGCTCTAAGGACTCTCCTGGGCATGTGGTCCCTCACCTCCCCTTTTATAGAGGGGACGAGAAGTGACTAGTTCATCCCTTGTAGTCCTCACTAGCTCTGGGAGAAGGCATTCTTTTCCAAGAATAAGAATAGAGTAATAGGTTTCAACTTTTAGTCTAACTTGAGATGGCTAGTATTATGTAAACCTAGAGGTTCTTCTAATTGCTCATTAATATCAATTTCTTCAAAAATTTTATATTACTAAAACTATTATTTCATATGCGGGTACTTTTGTTATGGTGTTTTAAAAACACAGATGTTGAATTTTTTATTGAGATGTGCTTCATATATGAAATTCACTCCTTTAAAGTGTGCAATTTAGTGATTTTTAGAGTATATGCACAAGGTAAATTGGTTCTGGATATTTTGAAAGTGACTTAAAAGGGTCAAGATTAATATCCCTCTTTCCCAGTCCAGTTCAAGCTGTGACACACCGCGTTTTGTTCGGTGCTCTCTAGACCGCTCTGGAGTTGTAGCTTATGTAACTGTTTGGCATTGCAGCAGAATTTAATTTTGCCTGCTGATGCACAGCGTAATGATCTGCATGTGGAAGACAGTTTGTCTTTGCAAAAGATGGTTTAGACTTACTAAGATAAATGAAGGCTTATAACAGACACAGGCTCATTGTCAGTGGCACCTTGGTAGCTCAGCAGTCCCTTTCACGGGTGGAGACTTTGCCGAGGGGCTCCACTTCCCTCTTGTAAGGAATCCTCATACTTAACACACCCTGGTGAGGTCCAGGGAGGTTGCCTTCTCTCTAGGCATGAAATAAACCAAATTTGCTGTATAGAACTGCGGTATGTCAGTGCTGCAAGGTCACCTGGGTGACACAAAGACTCCACTGATTTATGGTCCCTTATTTTAGACTTGGGCTTCCCCGGGGGCCCCAGTGGTAAAGAACCCCCCTGCCAGTGCAGGAGATGTAAGAGACACAGGTTCGATCCCTGGGTTGGGAAAATGCCCTGGAGAAGGAAATGGCAACCCACCCCAGTGTTCTTGCCTGGAAAATTCTGTAGGCAGAGGAGCCTGGTGGGCTACCCTCCATGGGGTTGCAAAGAGTCAGACACGACTGAGGGACTGAGCACACATTTTAGACCATGAAACAGAGACCCAGAATGTGACGTGATGTGCCCAGTGTCAAAGAGTCATCCAGTAGCAGATCTGGGACTTAAACCCCAAGTCTTGGCCTCATATCCTTTAATGATACTGTTTGGCTTCTGATTGGTTTTTGAGAATAGACCAAGCTGCTCCAGGGCAAGCGATGCTATAAACCTTTATTGGGAGGTCACAGGATGCAGTGGAAGTGGAAAATCCGGCTTCTGGTCCTGCTTGATCCCTAATAAGCCTTGCAATCTTGAAAGTCACTTAATGTCTCCGAGCCTTGGTTAATTTATCTTCCAGAAGAGTGCTGTCTAGGAGAAATATAATGTGAGCTGCATTGCAAAAAGTAAAAGAAACAGGCGAATTAATTTTAATAATTTATTTTGCTTTACCCAGTATATCCAAAATATTATTGCAACATGTAATCAATATGAAAATTCTTAAGGAGCCATACTCTTTGTTTTTGCACTAAGTTTTCACAATACATTGTGCTTTTTTTTTTTTTATCTTCAAAACGTCTCATTTGAACCTCACAATAATCCTGTGATGTAAGCAGGAATAAGACTGACTGACATTGTGATTTAATAGAAAGAGCAATTTCAGAGTCAAGTAACTGGTGCCTTAGCTGCCTGTGGGCACCGTGTGCTGTCCTGTGCTGTGTTACATGTGAGGGTTGGGGAAGCACTGAGAGATCATCCAAGGAGTCACAGACGGTAGATTCATAAGCCAGACTGTAGCCCATGCCCTCTTTTGTTTGACTTCCAGTTAAAGATTTGTTGAACTTGAATGCCTTCTCGACAGCCATGTGCCCTCTGGTTTGCCACAGTCGCCCGCCAGTCTCTCCTTACATCAGTTACAGTGTCCTTCTCCACCATCAGCTTTCCCCTCCAGTCTTCAGCTGGTGAAACTAAGGTTTGGAGAGGAAGTGGTTTGTCCAAGGTCAATAACTAGTTAGCAGATCCAAGAATAGAAGCCAGAGTCACTTGACTCTGAATTTGCTCTCTTTCTGTTAAATCGCAATGTCAGTCAGTCTCATTCCTGCTTATATCTCAGGATTATTGTGAGGTTCAAATGAGCTTAAGTGCTATGTGAATGTGATATGATAACTTTATATTTTCCGCTGAACAGGGCATGTGGTGAAATCATCAGATATTTATAAAGTTTAAACTTTAAATAATTTGCCTTTTAATCTGTTATTTTGAAAAGCTAATATATATTTTTTCTAACGAAAGGTAAGCATTTATTTAAAAAATGTAGAAAACGGAGAACCATATGTCTTGCACAAGGTGGATGTTGAATAAATATTTGTTGAATGAATTAATGAAAAAATAAACTCACTTTTCCTGTTCTTGACAAACTGTTAAAAACATTTGGCCTTTTTTCCTATTTATAGAATTAAAAAAAAACTTATGTATTATGCTATACCTGAATTTGGTATCTTGCTTTGCTCTATTCAATATTGTAGGGTAAGAATAATACAACTTCTTTGAACCACTTTTTTCCCCCAGACTCGGGTTATTTTCCATCATTTTGGGCTAATGTTTCTTCATCTCTTTTGTTTCCCTTCTGTTTGTTTAAAGATGCAGGAGAGCTGTATGTTTGGGGAAGCAACAAACACGGGCAACTGGCTTCCCAGGCTGCTTTCCTCCTTCTGCCCCAGAGAATAGAAGCACGTTGTTTCCAGAATGAAAAGATCGCTGCTGTCTGGAGTGGGTGGACACACCTGGTTGCTCAGACAGGTGAGAGAGTGGCAGGGAATTTGTGGTTGGAAAGAGCAGCTGGGGGACAGCTGTCTAAATAGCTATGAATGCTCGGGATTAGGTAGGTTGGTTTTCACTGATGAAAAGCTTGAAGGACTGGGAAGGGGAGGACCTGAGATCTATTAATAGTTCTGCAGTCAGTCAGATGTGTGGCTTTACTTCTCTGGATCATAGATTTGTACCCAAAAATGTGAGGCTGGTTTAGGTTAACTCCTTGTGGTTCTAAGGGTCCATGAGGTTTCGAGAGGCAACAGGCACCACCCAGAAATTTGTCCAGGTTGTTGGGAGGGTCTTTGCCTTGTCATAGCTAAAGGAGTGACTCTATTTGCATTTCCACCTGAGTCTAAATTCAAGGCATCAGAAACTTAAGTTAAATGTTCAAGATTGAGGCAGAGCATTATTTTGAGTCATAGCTGGCATGGTATTTTGGTTTGAATTTTTATTAACCCTAACAAACTGTGTACATTGATTCGAATATCTCACGTGTTCCCTCAGACCTCACTTTACCAGGCCAGGCCATCCAGCTTTTGGCATCTTTATCTTTTCTTGATTCATCTTAATTGTTTCTCATCTCTCTCTTAGGGCATTTCTTCTTTCCTAGTCTTCATATTCCTGACAGTGTTCTCAGGGTTTGTTTTTTCATGGCTGTCCTTCTTCCCAACCTTCCTACAGCTCTTGCTGACTGACACAGAGTTTCCCAGGCCGGCAGGTTGTGATTCTTAAGATCCATTATCGTGTCAAGGCCTTCTGAACTTCAGGGGTTCTCAGGAGTCCCCTTGCCTGCTCTTGGCCTGCTTGTTAGCAACACGCCGATCTGTAGACCCCCAAATACCTCATGACTTATTCCAATGCCTTCTGACTTCTGTAGGTTTTCAAGTCCGCTTCAGTTATCCTTGGTTAACACACACTACATGTTTGAACACACAAACATAGGCTTAGGAGTATTTACATCCATGATGCTTTTAATTGGTTCTTAAATTTTTTTTAAAGATTGCTTTGAAACAGAGGCCTGTATAACCAAGGTGTATTTAAACTTTCTGCATTTACTTTTTCAGAGGGTGCTCTAATGGTGTCATTCATTTGGAGGCAAATCATGACTTTCCTCACAGTAGTTCAGACTGCTTAAAGATTGGGACCATCTACAGAAATTTATCTTAAAGAGACTCTCTGAGCATAGTAGCTACTTATTTATATAATTGTTAACTGTTTCTCTTCTCCTCCTGATAGTGAGTTCTGTGAGAGGAAGCCCCATATTAGTCTTGC
Source organism: Bos indicus (assembly GCF_029378745.1). Classification (NCBI taxonomy): domain Eukaryota; kingdom Metazoa; phylum Chordata; class Mammalia; order Artiodactyla; family Bovidae; genus Bos; species Bos indicus. Next base: position 34,902,828 of record NC_091774.1, read on the forward strand.
TCACATCTGTATCTCCACCACCTCCCAAAGAAAGTATTCATTGGCTGCATTAAACCTGCTAGTTAAAAGAGACTAAACATACTCAAATGAGGCAGGGTAGACTGCGAGGATTTCTGACCTCTTAAGAGGTCCATGATCAGAAGGCTTCAGTTTGTCTCTTTGAATTTGGTTGTTGTTTATTGGGAACCTTTTGAGCAGTGGGCTAAGCTTGAAGAAACGGAGGAGACGGGCCATGCTCTGTCGGGGCTTCCCAGGTGGCGCTAGTGGTAAAGAACCCGCCTGCCAATGCAGGAGACATAAGACACACAAGTTCAATCCCTGGGTCGGGAGATCCCTTGGAGAAGGCAATGGCTACTCACTCCAGTATTCTTGCCTGGAGAACCCCATGGACAAAGGAGCCCAGTGGGCTATAGTTTATGGGGTTGAAAAAGAGTTGTTCATGACTGGTCACTTGGCACGCATGTATGCCCTGTCCCTGCCATGTGTGGACAGGCTTAAGAGTACAGAGACAGAAGGTTTTACCCATCCGCCCACCATACAGATGGTGAGGATCCGATTATGTACCATTCCTTGTGCTTGGTCCTAGTCCTGCCCTCAAGGGGCCCACTGTCAGTGGGGGAGACAGGCTGGCGTCCGATTTCAGTGCATCAGTGGAGCCAAGTCACCATGCAGAGGGGCACAGACACTAGCAGTCGTGTGAGTCACTGGGTGTTAACAGGTAGGCGTTTCATGCTTAGTCAGTCTCCAAAGGATTGCAGTGCAGCAGGATACACTTACTACCAAGCGGTAGTGGGTTTAGTTGAGTCTGTCAGTAAGCCTGTTAGCTGGTTAGGCAGCTGACTAAAGAAAGGCATAGAGATGTTGCTGCTTTGATTCTGGCTTTGCACCGTTGGAACTCACTCTGATCTCCACGTCTGGGCCAACAGCACGGCCCTCGGGGTGGGAGGTTGGAACCCATGTCCCTGACACTGCCTGAGTCATCCCAGCTTCTCTGTGGGGCTCAGCTTCAGGTTTCTACCTCCCCTTGAAAGCATGGTCTTTGGGTAAAGTTTCAGCTGTTTAATTAACTTGTTGATTCGGATCTCTTGTTTGTGCGCTTTGTCCCTTTCCCCTTTCTCCCGAGTGCAGAGTGGTTGGAAGCTGGGCTGTTGGAGTGGCCTGGTTGCCGCACTGAGTTTTGGGTGGATGAGAGTCCCCTGCTGTTTGATTCACCAGTTTTATCCTCCTCCCCAGCAGCCGTGGACCCCTTTGCCCTGGCACGGTGTCATTGAAAAGAAACAGCCAGGGCCTCCAGTTTAATCAGACCCAGCTGCTCATGTTAACGGGAACAAGATTTGCTTACAGGATCAGAAGCAACTCATTATTGGAACAAGGAGTTATTTGATTCGAGTTGTTTTCACAAGCTCCAGAGGAGAATGGTTCCTGGGACCTACCTGCAGCCACAGCAGCACAGAAAGCTGCCTCCTGTCTCATTCTGTGAGGCATTAGGGTGTGATATTGATTAAAAACAGCTTATGGGCCGTGACCATGGATCTGCCCAGTAAGGTGGGCTGGATTGGGTTAGGATGAGAGCGGGGAAGTAGACAGTGCTCTCTCCTTACTGGTGTGAGTACTTACTGGTGTGATAGTCCCTACACCAGTGACTCCCAGCCACAGGCCACTTTGTACCTTGGGGGATGTTTGCAAGGTTTCAGAATGTGTCTGGTTATCACGTCTGGGATTGGGGTGCTACTGGCCTCTACTTGGTACAGGCCAGGGATGCTGCTAAATGTCCTACAACGCAGAGGCAGCCCCACAACACAGACACCCAGCCCCAGGTGTTGGTGGTGCCACCGTCAAGGAACGCTGCCCAAGACGGCCACCCCCAGTGGAAGGTGCTGAGCGAGGGCAGGTCACATGGTACCAGGACAACTTTTAGTTCATGCATATGGGACTCTGGGATGCAGTCTCTGCCCTCCCCCATCAGGAGTCTGGTGCCTGCCTGCAGTGCTTGCGATGGAAAAATACTTTTCTCCGTTAGTCAGAAGCACTTGGAAAGAGTCCAGGAGAACCTGTTCTAATCTGGGAAAGTTGGCAAGGTACCTGTGTCTCAGGCTGGTGGAGCTGCATTCTAGAAACCTTTCCCAAGCTGCTTAATGTCCCTGATCATTGTTCTCGGGAACTTCATGGGACTCCTGGGTGACTTTATCCGGGCTCAGTGACCTGCAGCTGTCTCCTCTGAGATTCATGATTTCCTGGCCTGAAGTGCTTCCTGTGAGGACTGGATGGCAGCTCTGGGTGCCTTCTTAGTTGGTGACCTTAATGAAGTCACTTCACCTGTCTAGGCTCAGTTTCCTCATTTCTCAAGTCAGGATGTTAAAACCTACCTCCCTTCTGTAAGCAGCTGTGTAGGGTTCAAATGGGTGTATCTGTTGAATGGTGCTGCTCTGTGTGCTGTGCTTAGCGGCTCAGTTGTGTCCAACTCTTTGCAACCCCATGGGCAGTAGCCTGCCAGGCTCCTCTGTCCAAGTAATTCTCCAGGCAAGAATACTAGAGTAGGTTGCCATGCTGTCCTCCAGGGGATCTTTACAAACCAGGGATCGAACCCAGGTCTCCCACGTTGCAGGCAGATTCTTTAGTCTGAGTCACCAGGGAAGCCCAAGAATGCTGGAGTGGGTAGCCTAATCCTTCTTCAGGGGATCTTCCCGACCCAGGAATCAAAGCAGGGTCTCCTGCATTGCAGGTGGATTCTTTACCAGCTGAGCTACCAGAGCAGCCCATGAATGATCCTAACTAATTGTAAAATGCTGCATATACCTAAGTGGGGGTGGCTGTGGTTAGGGTGTGTGAGTATAATATTAAGGAATTAGCAGGTGCTTTTAGAAAGGCTTCTATTTCAGCAGAGTCTGTGCAGCGCTGGAGACAGGGCTCATGAACTGGCTAGGGATGCCTTGCTTGAGCTCCAGCTCTGACAGGCAGTTTTCTGAGGGTTTTCACTTACATGCAGCAGGCATGTAGCTCTCTGATATAATCAATATAGGATTGTCATGGCCTTACAGGTAGGTTTCCCTGTTAAAAATCTCTGGTCACACTCTTCTTCCTTCACCCCAATTTGTAACTGTATACTTCCATTTGCATTCTTTTTAAAAAAGTATTATCATTTGGCTGTGCTGGGTCTTCACTGCTGTGAGTGGGTTTTCTCTAGTTGTGGTGAGCGGGGGCTACTCTCTAGTTTCGGTGCGTGGAGTCTCGTTGTAGTAGCTTCTCTTGTGGCTCCCAGGCTCTAGAGCGCAGGCTCAGTAGTCATGGCACATGGGCTTAGTTGCCCTGTGGCATATGGGATCTCCCTGGACCAAGGATTGAACCCGTGTCCCCTGCATTGGCAGGCAGATTCTTAACCATTGGACCAGCAGGGGAGTCTCATTTGCATTCTTACTTGTTTAACATCTAGGCTGTAAATTCCATGAGAGCAGTGTTTGTTCACAGCTGCATCCCCAGCACCTGGCGCAGGCCTGGGCACATGGGAAAAGATAAGTAACTAACTGCTGAATGAATGAACAAATGGTGAGGTAGAGAGAAGCCTGGTTTTGGAGTCAGACAGGCCGAGCTGTGACTCTCAGCTCTGCCAGCTTCTGACTGTGTGGTGGCAGCTCCACCTCTCCCCGTCACCAACCCCCCACCCCCATAGTTCAGGCCTTGTCACCTCTTGTGGGGTCCCACAGCGGCCCCTGCTGGTGACCTCATCTTCCCACATTCATGCAGTCCCTCTCACCCACTCTGTTCCCCATCTCTCAGTTGGAAGATCTTTTCAAGCCCATGTGTCAAGTTCCAGTGTCTTCCCATTGCTCTTAGGATAAAGACAAGTCCTTAGTGGCTACCAGGCCCTGCACGGTCTGCGCTCTGCCTGCCTTTCCAGCCCTGTTTCTGACCATGCAAACCCTTGATCTCTAGCTGACCTCTCCTCTGGCCTGGGTACCTGGAATGCATCCTGTATTTCCCATCATAGTGCTTTTGCTACTGATGTTCCTTCTATTTGTCACACTTATCCCTGCTCTCCTTCTTCATTTTGACTTAGTTACATCCATTTCCCCCACCCCCTGGATGTCAACTTAATCATCACATCCTCAGGGAGGCCTTGCCTTGACATCCCTGACTCATCACTTTTCCCTTTTATCTCTTCTCAAGCACTACAACCTCTCTTTTGTGCTATTTTCTATAGGATTCTTTAACTCATTTCCATCCCACTAGATTTTAAACTCCATCTGGACAGGAGCCACATTTGTTTTGCTCAGCATTGTGTCCACTGTGCTTAGCAAAGTACTTGGCACATCTGGGGTAGGTACTCAGTCCATGCTGGACAAATGAATAAGCCCAATTTCTCTGAGCTTATTTCCTCATTAGGAAAGCAGGGAAATTTTGCTGACCTTGGATGAGGATTAAATAAGATGGTGTATCAAAGCTTCCAGCATCCAGCAAAGGACTGGGCTTATGTCGGTTCAGTATACCTTAGCTTCCTCTGTCCTTTGAAACTGGAACGATCAGGAGGTCAAATGCCCCGTATCTTCTCTTTCCGGCAGAGGTCTCTGTGGGGCTGGATCTGAATGTCTCTGGATCGGTAACAGGTTGACTCAGGACTCTCCTGGTGAGTGCAGAAAGATCAGTGCTTAAAGATGCTAAGTGCTGGTTGCTGGTGATTTATTAGAATTTCATGGAGAATGATTTACATGAGATCCAAACCTTAATATAGGGTTGGTCAGAATGTTTAGAGCCCAGTTGCCTTGGGGATGCTGGAAGTGTTCCCTGGGCCATGCAGTATCCCAAAACAGCCTTGTGGTCTCACGCAGGCTATGGACTGAAAAAGTGAGCCCCAACACAGAGTTCTTGACATTCTTCACTCTCTTCAATGTCACCTTAAAAGGTCCTGAAGTCTTATCTTTTCAAGAATCAGAAATGGAAAGAGAAACTTCCTCACTTGGGAAATGAGAAAACTGAAACAGAGAGGCAAGAAAGTGCATTTATGGCAGCATCGAGGCTGGAAATTCAATTCTACTTTTCAGTAATTTTTTCCCCTCCTCCCTTCATTATCTTCCTGGTTCTTGGTTATATCCTTTTAGTTGAGATATTTTTTATTCTTTCATTTCTTCAAAGTGGGGAACTGCATGGCACGTGTGGAAGGGACCAGATCTTAGCCATTCTCCTTTCTTCAAGAGTCACAGATAGAGAAATATTTTATTGCATTTGATGTCTAAGCATTAGTGAAATCCAAGCCCAGTCATTGATTCACACTAAACTGAGTTTATAAATATACTTAATGCTGATTTTTCTGTTTGGGGGCCAGGATCCCTCCAGAATAGGGTGATAGTGTATATTACTCTGTCTTCTTTGGGACCTGATATCATGAAACCCCAACCGAGCTCAGGAGGTTCTGACCTCATGGGCTCTGTATAAAGCAGGGGTGTTGGAATTCTTGATGTTTGTGCTTTAGAACTTTGAAAACCCAAACGTTGAAAGTCACACTGAACCCAAAGGACTCTTTGAAGTGGATAGTTTTTGCTTCTTGTTTAAACCACAATTTTTTATCCTAGAATCCTTAGCATGTCAGGAATGGATGAGAACTTAGATCTCATCTGCTCTGACTCTCTCAGCTTGCCTGCTGCCAAGTCGCTTCAGTCGTGTCAGACTCTGTGCGACCCCATGGACTGCAGCCTACCAGGCTTCTCCGTCCATGGGATTCTCCAGGCAAGAACGCTGGAGTGGGTTGCCATTTCCTTCTCCAGACTCTAGATGGCAAAACTGAAGCCTGAAGAGTTGGAAGCACAGGGAGTGAGGGTAGGAGGGAAAGCGGAACTGGGGCCTCATGGCCTGGGTCTAGTGCTCTTTACACCTTGTCACTTTCTCTGCAGAGATGAGGAGGAAATGTGCGTGATTTAACTACACACACCCAGCGACCTAAACCAGGAATAATAGTTCCTTCTGTACATGAAGTTCAGCCTCAAGAAAACACCAGTTCTTACCTGAAATGTGTAGCCAGAAGTTCCTTTAATGGATTTGCACATGGAGTAGAAACTGGGAACTGGTGCTCCGGGAGCACAGGTCTGGAGGCCATCCCAGGACTCAGAGAAGCAACTCCTTTCCCATAACTCCTATAGCATATTATTACCTTATAATAAGATAACGGTGGTCCTAGCTCTCGCCGACCACTTTTATCACTGTCAAATGCTTTCACCTCCATTTTCTCATAGGAAGGTGTGAAGATGGGTGTTATTATCCGTGCTTTCCAGATAGGTCCCTACTCAGTTAACTGTACTGCCCTGGTCACGTAGTTGGACATAGTTAAAACTTGAACCTGGTCTTTTGTCCCCAAACCTGCTACTCTGACTCCAGGAAGCACATATCTCAGAATGCTCTAACCCATGAACCAAATTTCTTTTACTCTTCAAAGAAGCATCTTTTCCCAATGTTTGCCCATGACTCTGGCAAGCAGCAAGGAAGAAAATTCCTAGTTATCCTTAATCCTTCAGCAGGTGTTAGTGGAATGCTTGTATGTTAGTCACTCAGTCGTGTCCGACCCTTTGCAACCTCATGAACTGTAGCCCACCAGGCTCCTCTGTCCATTGAATTCTCCAGGCAAGAACATTGGAGTGGGTTGCCATTCCCCTCTCCAAATGGAATGCTTACCTAGATGAAATTAGACTATGCTATAGACTACAAGGAAACATAAAATTTGGAACTACCTTCAGGAATTTTATAGTTGAAATATTTAGTAGAAAAATTATAAAATATGGCAAAGAGCCAGAGGAGTGGCCCAGATACTGAAGGTTCTAGGGTTTCAGGGGAAAGGGAGGTCAGTGTGGTCACAGAAGGGTGTGAAATCCTTTGGGAAGGTCTCATTTTAATGTGTAGAGGGTTTGGGACTTGGTTCTGTTGCTTTCTCTTTGTCCTCTGGTAAGACACAGAACTATCTGGTCCCCTTCTTCCCATCTGAGCAATAGCAGGTTATGGACAGGATATCCAAAGGCCATCCCAGCTCTGAAATTCCATAATATTAAAAAAAATAAAACTGACCTAAGGAAATTATCATGGATACATTGGAAGATTAAGTGTAATGCCATTCATTGCAGCCTGATTTATAATGACAAAAACAAATGCCTGGAAACAAATGAAATTGTAGGGGGTTTGGTTAAATAAATTATGGTACAAACATGTTGGAATATATACCCACTATATAGAATGTTTTAGAAGGATATTTGGAGAAGGCAATGGCATCCCACTCCAGTACTCTTGCCTGGAAAATCCCATGGACAGAGAGGAGCCTGGGAGGCTGCAGTCCATGGGGTCGCTAAGAGTTGGACACGACTGAGCGACTTCACTTTCACTTTTCACTTTCATGCATTGGAGAAGGAAATGGCAACCCACTCCAGTATTCTTGCCTGGAGAATCCCAGGGACGGGGGAGCCTGGTGGTCTGCCGTCTCTGGGGTCGCACAGAGTCAGACACGACTGAAGCGACTTAGCAGCAGTAGCAGCAGAAGGATATTTAATAACAGAAGAATATGCTCATGATATGGTAAGTAAAAAGGGTAGATTGCAAGGTTACTGTACTACAACTTCTATTTTTTTTTTTTTTCAAAAAGAATGTTTGTATGGGTGAATTTTCTTTTGTATTTTCTATGCTGAATATGTAATTTTCAGCCTGATTATATCCCCCATAAATGTCAGTGAATAAACTTTCTTGTCCCTCAGTGCAGGGAACTGGCCCCTTTGCTGGTGTATTCTTGTGTGTATATGCCCTTGACATCACTTCCATGGGCCTCGTTTGGGAGGTAGCATGGAAAAGAGGCAAGAGACTGTAGAAGGAGGCAGGAAAGCACAGGTCTATTTTTGGCTCAGTCATGAGTCAGCTTTGTGGCCCGAGGAAACTTTGTGACCTTTCTGCACATCCCTGAGCCTTGGTTTCCTCATCTGAAGAAGGGAATTGGAGGTCACAAACAGTCCTTTGAGCTCCAGATACACTCATTCCTAAAAGTGGAGAATTTCTTCACTGTCATGGAACCAGCTGAGAGCTGATTCAGCTGAGAGCTTAACCAGCTGATTCCTTGAGCCTGGGTCCTTTCTTTCTCTTTCATTCCTCTGTACCTGGATTTAGGTGGCTAGCTGTAAGATCTCTCCCATTCAGACTTGGGGATGAGACTGAATCGGGTTGAGCAATAGGGCCGAGACCAGAGGGTGTAGTGACAGTGTTACACCACTAGAGGGGAGCATTGTTTGACTACTTGCCCTATCTGCTCTGCAGGTGAAGAGTGGCCTTGATTTGCCTCAATTTGATTTCAGATTCTAGAATTTTAGATTGAAGAGGACTTTGAAGACGATCCAGCAGAACTCAGTTATGCATATGTGAGGTAATAGAGGCCAGAAAAGGCAAGGGACCTACTTTAAGTCACATAGGTTTGTTTGTTTGTTTGTTTTTTCTGGGTCTTTATTATAGAGTTTAGAAGAAGGCTATAGACAGAGCTAAGAATGTGATCAGTTGCACGTGCAGAAGGTGGACCATTTCTCCTAATTGTGCAGGAATCCGAGAGATCTGCTTGTGTACACATTCACCCAGCTCTTCTGGCCAGGTGCCAAGAGGCCTGGAGGTACAGAAGAAAAGATAGAACAAGACCCCAAGGGGCAGCATCTGGTGGGGAAACCCATGCAAACACGTGATGCTACCCATGTGTCTTCCTCGGTCTCTGTCACCCTCCTGTGGTCTGCCTAGCCTAGGATCCGGGCTGTGGTAGTGCTCAGGGGCTGGTTTCCTGAAGACCTGCAGACATCCTCGTGAATGATGTCCTCCAAGGGCAGGAGGCACCTGACCGTGTCCAGTTTGTTATTTCCAGTGGACTTCTGCAAGCAGTACTCACATGTTCACATGTCCTCTCTTGCCATTTCTTGAGGTTTGCAAGGAATCCTGACACTTTATTTGCCACCTTCCAAAGGTTTTATTTCCTTGACCCTGGGTTGACTTTACTTTTGGTTTCCAGGGTGCCCACTAGCCCTAAGCATTGTGGTAAAGTAGAATTGTGCTCTGGTAGGACTCCCCTGGTGGTCCAGTGATTAAAACTCCATGCTTCCAATTGGGGGGCTTGAGCTCGATCCCTGGCTTGGAAACTAAGATCCCACATGCTAAGCAGCATGGCCAAAAAAAAAAAAAAAAAAACCCACCCAAACGAAAAAGAACACCCCACCCCCCACATAAAAAAAGAAATAGAACAAAATACCAGTGCAGAAATGGGCATGGGTCTGGGAGCCGGCAGCTGTGTGACCTTGGGCAGGTTACTTCCTTTCTTTGGGCAAGGAAGTCAAGCTCTCAGCTGCAGCTGTGTCATCTCTGCTAGAGAGCTGAAGTTTTGGCATTATTTTTGGCTTTTGTGTTTGGCAGTGAATACCCATTGATCCGTGGTCTAGAGGAGTGCAGTGTCTGTCCAGCTGCAGCAGAAGCAAAATTTACCCTTTGAAGTATGTGCCTTTCTATAAGGGCCTTGCAGAGGGCCTGGCCAAAGCCAAGTTCAGCTGGTCCCACGAGGCCACCAGATGGCAGCAGTGGGCAGACAGATAGCCGTCGGGTGAGCTGATAAAGCCAGCATCCAGAGTTAGAACTAGCAAGGTCAGAGCTGAAAGCACCCCAGAGGTCACTCCCAGGCCCAGAGAAAGAAGTAGGGTACGTAAGATCTCTGGCTTCCCTGGTGGCTCATTGGTAAAGAATCCACTGGCAATACAGGAGACTTGGGTTTGATCCCTGGGTTGGGAAGATCCCCTGGAGAAGGAAATGGCAACCCACTCCAGTATTCTTGCCTGGGAATCTCATGCACAGAGGAGCCTGGTGGGCTATAGTCCATGGATTCACAAAAGAGTCAGACATGACTTAGTGACTAAACAACAGCAACAGTGCCTAAGGTCTCACTGTGCGTTAACACGTGATATCTCCTCGCTTGTTAGAACTGAGATTGGTTTGTTTTCTAGCTGGCCGCCGCACAGGAAGAACCAGGGGACAAAGACCTAGGCCAATGACCAGGGACCCGGAGGTGGGAAGGGAAGGGGCAGGAGTTAACTGTCCGCCTTGGTCTTGATCTCTTCGAGCGTCTGGTCTTAACGGTCTCTACCCTGCCACCCTCAGTAAGGACGGCGTCCATTGTCTTTCTGCTCCCCTCCTGCCTGCACAGTTGTCCTCTGGTTCACAGTTCTCCTATCAGGTTGTACCAGGAATCTTTGTCAAGGGTCATCTCAGAGTCCCTACACCCAACAGATCTGCAGTCCCAGGGCCTTGCACATTGCAGTAAGTTAGCACAATTGGTTGAACAAAAAAAATTCTCTTAAAAGAATTTCTCAGGGGGCCAGAGTAGGGCAGGGAACCAATCTTGCCAAGCATGTATCATGTTCTGGGTACATGCTAAGTACCCATGCTCTGCTGGGTACACATCCATACTTCCCAGAACGCTCTGAGGTGGGGTTCATTTCCTCTGCAGTCCAGGTGAGGAACTTGAGGCTCAGAAAGGCTGAGTGACTTGTCTAAAGTAACACAGCTAATTAACCAAGCAGACACTGGAAGTGTGCTCTGTTTGATATCAAAGGTCAGACTCATTTCTTTTGCCTTTGCCGCCTCCCTTCAAAGTGACTGCCTTTGAAAAGTACCAAGTGACTCCCCAGGCTGGAGGGCAGAGAGGAACAAATAGGTTTTTCTCTTCTGTAGAGAAAGCTGGTGGTGGGCTGCTGGGGAGAGGGGGCCTGAGAAGCAGTGAAGGGCAGGTGTTTGTGGAGCAGGTTCGGGGGTGGCACCTGGCGGTGGAAGGCCATCTGAGAAGAGCCCAAGTGCCTTTCGTGTCCAGGGCAGGACTCCAGCAGTTCCCTCTGCCGGGCGTGCTCGTCTCCCTGAGCCCTGCCTGTGTAGCAGCTGCCACACGCCCGTCGCCCTCTGCCACTGTCACCTCTCACAGGGGCCTTCCCTGCCCACCACGCCGCAGGTGGCCCCCTCGCCTGTCTCAGACGCAGTCTACTCTCTGCCTGCCTTTATCTTCCACCCAAGCAGTTTTCAATGCCTGAAACCACAGTATGGTTTGTTTACTCATTTGTCCTCACTCTCCCCTCACCAGGTCTGAGCAGGTTAGGTGAAAAAAACCTGTCTGGTTTATTCTCCTCAGCTCTCCCCTGGCATAGAAAAGGGCTCCGTGAGAGTTAGCTGCATGGGCGCCTGGAGCTTTGGATGTGGGAGAGATGCTGTTTTTGGAGGCTTGCACCCAGAACTGGATGACTTGGCCCGAGGCCCTGCCCTCTTCCCACCTTCTTGGAGAGGCCCAGGGCCAGAGAGCTTCAGCTCCTTGAGGCTGACGGTGAGGCCTAGTGCCCCAGGCTTGTGGGGCCAGCTCTGCCACTGCACGTCTGCCAGACCCTGCCTTGGGCCCGTGGCTGCCCAGTCTGTCCAGGGGAGGCAGGGGTGGGGGCCCACCCTGCCGCGAGCTCACAGGATGCTTCTGGGAAGGGCTCCTTGGCCCCTGGCAAGAGGGCTGAGTTTCCATTCAGAGAACCCTCCTCCTCTTTCCTGGTGGGGATTGATCTGTTCCAGGAGCTCTCTAAAAGTGAGCATTAAGTGACCGGGCTGTAATTGCACCATCATTTTTAGGTTCTTGACAGATGGCACTGTGCTTGCCCTTCCTCTGGGGACCTTGCCTGTCTCACGGGAATGCTCAATAATCATAGTGACAGCCAGTGCCTTAAAGTGCTCTCGGATGTGGGCCAGGATGGAATTGGCCCACTTTGAGGAATCTTGGATCAGCTTTTTCCTAATCTAAGAGTGACTTTCTACTTCAGGAGGAAGCCTGATGCAGCCAAAAGAGCCCGGAAGAGCCAGGTTCAAGTCCTAATTTGGCTGCTCATTGGCCGGGTGATCTTGGGCTAGTCGTTTAGCCTCTCTGGGCCTGAATTTCCTCATCTGTTAAATGAGAAGCATGATCCCTAATTTGGCTCCCTCGAGGGGGAAATATCATGTCATTCATTCATTTGCACACTCCTTCCTTCACATCCTCACTCTACCATTCAACAAACACTTGTTGAACAGGCTGAGGGGAGAGGAGGGCGTTCCAGGCAGGAGGAATCCTGGAAACAAAGGCATGGCAGCAGGAAGTGCTCGCTGGTGCAGTTTGCTTACCATGGGGCCAGACGGGGTCAGCAGGGACTGGAATCCCTCGAGAACATAGGTATGGCTTTATTCTGGCTTTGCTGTGAGCAGTGGGAGGAGTGGCTGAAGGTTTCGGGGAGGGGGTGAGAGACGTGAGCAAGGGAGGGAGGCCCTGCCTTGGAGTGGCTCTTACAGGCAGCTTTCTGCTCCGGCCTCTTCTCTGTGGCTGATTTTGAGGTACTCCGGATTCTCAGGGGGTCCTCTCCCCTGTGATCTGACTAATAGAAAGTGCAAAGCAGGCGGGCGCTGGAGTCACCTGTCTCGCTGGCTCGCCCTCTGGGGAGCTGTCTCAGGCCCCGGGGACCGCGTCACATTTCCTTCCATCTTGAATCATTGGATGAGCAGCTTTGGGGTTTCTCCCACACCTCCCTGAGGAGATGAAGGGTGTAGGGGATGGTTATTCGTGTTTACCAAGGATGCACTGTGTGCCAGGCGTTTTGCCAGGGCTTTGCAAAATCGTCTATTTAATCCTTACACAAAGTTTGCCGAGCAAGGCTCCCTCTCCATTATGTGTGAGGAAGAGAGGTTAAGAGACGTGGCCTCACCCCACCTAGTTACTTGGCCTTACTTTGCTCAGTGTGAAATGGGGTCGGCAGTGTCACCCTGTCAACTGGAGGGCCTTACGAGGAGGATCAGGTAAGATCCTGGATGTGAAGGCATTCTGTACAATACACGAAGATGCTGCGTGACAGGACTGCTTCCCAGAGAACTGCTTGTGACTCCCTTGGGCCTTTCCTGCCTGGTGATAGAAGGTTCCAAGCTCTGGTCTCTCTTCTGCGCACCTTCCCCTAGCCAGCCCCTGGGCCAGGGGCTCTGCTCAGCACTGTTCTCATTTAGTCTGCAAATATGAAGGCATCACTCTTCTTCAGAAAACTCTACAGTGCAAAATTCATATCAATGTATGCTTACTTTTTGGCCATTTTGGTGAAAACAGTAAGAAGTCATGGAATTTTAATGCTGGAAGAGACATTCTCATCCTTACTTGAAATATGAGGAAACAGAAGCCTGGGGAGATGGTCCCACAGCTCATGGACACAGGGCCAGGATTAGAACCCAGGGGTCTTGAGCCCACGGCCCTTTCACTGCCCTGCAGCACCTCTCATGAGAGAGACTTTAATTGCTTCATCTCCTTTGTGGAGGAAGGAAGAATCCAGTTTAATAAATTTCATTACACCAGCCCCTTTATGTAACAGGGCTGTTTCCGGGTCCTGGCAGATGGTCCATAGTAACAGTGCTTTGCTGATTTGCTTGGAGCTGATCCTCTGCAATGAAAAACCCCGTGCAACAGATGCCTTTCCCAGTCCCTGGCCTGGGAAAAGCCAGCCGCTTGGGGAAGGCACTGTAGCTTCACCATCTCTCATGGGACCTAGTGGCAGTCCCCGGAGGTCATCTTAAACCAGCTTGGGTTTTTACAGAAGGGTCACATTGGTGCAGTTTGTTGGTGGGTGGGGTACTGGTAAAAAGGATGTTTCTTCTGGGGCCTGAGGGACAGATGGGCTCAGGGAGCAGAGTGGGAGAGATCAGATGTGGACGGGGAAGACAGGCTGTCCCTCTGTGGATCTGGCCTGGTGGCCCTTCACACCATGAGGCCTTGGACGCCCAGGTGAGCAGTTGGAGTGTAACTTGCAGCCCCTTTTGTTGAAATTACTGGGACTCCATGTCTGATTATTTTCCCTTTCCTGATGAGTGCTTGATCATGATGGTCCTCCTTATGGCCTCTTCTGGTGGTGCTCCTTACTGCCATTGCTTGAGGCAAGTGGGACATTCTCGGGCACCAACAGTGAGTGGGTGTCACTTCTACAGACTCTTCCTGACCTTGTCCTGCTTCTCAGGTCTCCCTCTTGCAGGGTCCTCCAAGGTGGGGGTGGGAGAATGGCCCCCCCCCCCCCCCCACTGTGAGTGCAGCTCTTTTAGGGCTCCAATAGGTCTTTAACAAAAAAATTTTTTTAATGCCATGTGGCATGTGGGATCTTAGTTTCCCCACCAGGGACTGAACCCCTGTCCCCTGCATTGGAAGTGTGGAGTCTTAACCACTGGACTGCCAGGGAAGTCTCCCCAGTAGGTCTTTTACACTCACCTCCCCAGTGTTCTACCCTGGAGAATCCCATGGATGGATAAACCTGGTGGGCTGCAATCCATGGGGTTGCAAAGAGTCAGATGCAACTGAGCAACTGGGCACACACACATGCCGCTGAAGAACCTGGGATAGTCCCCGGGTTTAGAAGAAATTCAAGGCACCATCCAGAGTCAGGTCCCAAGGTGTTCTCGCCGGTTGATCACAGGCTGGCATCCCAGGACAGGATGCTTTCCCTCCGTGCTCCTACCCCTGGGTGAATTTTTTGCCCTCCCAAAGTTCAGGGGCAACATCTGCCTCTCTGCTTGAAGATCTTAATCTGGGCCTCCTATTAACTAACAGTTCAGTTTCTCTTTGAAAACCAAGGATGCAAATAGTATTGTGGGATCTCTTGGGGTTTCGGAGGTGGAATCCTGGTTTCGACGCCACGGTGAGTTCTGCAGGATGCCCTGGCCCCAGGTAATGGTTTTTTCCTGCTCCTGGTCCCGTTGGCCTCAGGTTGGCCTGCAGGGGGCGCTGTGTTCACACAGCCGAGCGCCGGGAATTCACCCAAGGGACCCAGGCAGCGCCTCTCTGCAGGCCCAGGCATGCTGGAGAACTGCGGCTTTTCCTTGGCCCTGCCGGATCTCCCAAGTCTCATTCCCAGCTCAGCCTCCAGCTTGGGCACCGTGAGTCATCGTCATCAGTGGAAAACTCGGCCTCACCAACAGCTGGGCGCAGTGCTTGGCCTTTTTTCTTCTTCTTTTTTTGTAACTTCACAGAGATGGAAACTGCTGATGATCATTTGCAAGAGACAGCAATTGAAGGCGAAGTTCAGGGCCAGGACGGCAGTTCTAGGTGGGGAGAGGAGAACTCTGAGATAAGGGTGGGGATGTGTGTCTTTCCATTACCTTGCCCTTGGGCCTTCCAAGAAGCCATGCTAGGGAGGCAGGCAGTGAGGGGCTGTGTGGGCCTCACTGGTCTCTGTTCTTTTCTGCCAAGGAGCCCAGGAGGCCTTGGGTAGTTAACTGATGCAGGCGACAATGAAAGCTTTGATAGGTTGACGGAGGTTTTTCTAAGAATCTGTGAGGAGAATGTGCTAGAAGTCAGAATGACCTGAGTTCTAGTCCTGTTTTGCTTCTAAGCCACTACGTGACCTTGGGTCAGTCAGTCACTTTGCTCACTGGACTGCACTTCTCCGGCTGAAGCACATGGTGGGGGTGGGGTTGGAGTCCCTTGAGGACCCTTGCTGCTCTGGTGCTCTGTGAGTCTGAACTGAATGTAAGGATTTTGAGCCCACAGTCACCTTCAATAGTTGAAGCCTGTAGCTGTCCTGACGCAGTGAGCGCCGCTCATGGACAATCACACAGGTACAGGTTCCTTGTTAGTGTTCAGTTGCTAAGTTGTGTCCAGCTCTTTGTGACCGCATGGACTGCAGCACACCAGCCTTCCCTGTCCATCACCAACTCCCGGAGCCTGCTCAAACTCATGTCCATCAAGGCCGTGATGCCATCCAGCCATCTCATCCTCTGTCGTTCCCTTCTCCTCCCACCCTCAGTCTTTCCCAGCATCAGAGTCTATTCCAGTGAGTCAGCTCTTTGCATCAGGTGGCCAAAGTCAGCTCTTTGCATCAGGTGGCCAAAGTATTGCAGCTTCAGCTTCAGCACCAGTCCTTCCAATGAATATTCAGGGTTGATTTCCTTTAGGATTGACTGGTTTGATCTCCTTGCTGTCCAAGGGACTCTCAAGAGTCTTCTCCAGCACCACAATTCGAAAGCATTAGTTCTTCAGTGCTCAGTCTTCTTTATGGTCCAGCTCTCACATCCATACATGACTATTGGAAAAACCATAACTTTCACTGTACAGACCTTTGTTGACAAAGTGAGGTCTTTGCTTTTTAATGCACTGTCTAGGTTCAGGAATGTCCCGGTGGCCTGCTTCCTCTCTCTCCCCACGAGGCAGTGGGCAGAGGCTCTTGGAAAGCAGGAAGCTGGGATTCTGGTCCTGGCTCCGCCAAAATACATTGTATGTCCTCGGGCAAATCCCTCACCTCCTTCAGTCCCGTTTTCCATTTTCTTGAAAATCAAGGATTAGATTCCCTTCTTGGCTTCAACTCCCCTCAACTCCCACCTGCCACCCCCCACCCCCAGCCAGGCTCCTGCTAGCTTTTCTGCAGGGTGTGATTCTTAGCTGCAGAAGCCCTGGGGTATAGTTCCCTTTCTTGCCGGGAGGGAGAGAAGCAAGATTATTTTTTTAATTACACAGCTAAGATTAGGCAGCAATCTACATTTTAAAATGTTATTAATAAGACTCTGAAAGTGTGCAGAGAAGCTTTGGAGTTGGAATGTGGAATAAGATGGAAAACATCTGCAGAGCCAGCGGCCTCTATTGGGATGTTTTTTTTTTTTCCTCTGGGTGCCAAGTGACTGCTAGGTGTGACTGGTGGTCCGGTATGCCACCGGGCCCCTGGAGGAGCAGGAAGCCCTAGC
The DNA here is from genome assembly GCF_029378745.1 of Bos indicus. Lineage (NCBI taxonomy): Eukaryota > Metazoa > Chordata > Mammalia > Artiodactyla > Bovidae > Bos > Bos indicus. The sequence continues at coordinate 34,919,559 of NC_091774.1, forward strand.
ACTCGTCCAGAGAAGCATCCTCAGGGCTGGGGATCGCGGTCCACCCTCTCAGGATGGTTCTTGCAAACTGGCTTTAGAGAAAGAGTTATAGTCATATTGCCAGTTCCCCTATTTAGTTTATAAAGTGCTTTCATATTTATTGTCTCCTTTTTCATCATAGACCTGAGAGGTAGTTAGAGCTGGTCTCACTGCCCCTTCAGGAGCTGGGTGAGGTCTCTTCAATGCAAGATTCTTCCTTTAAGAAAGGGATGTGCTACAGAGGAAAAGCCCCACACACGGAGTGTGGAGCTGGGCACCTGTCCTAGGCTCCCCCTCCCACGCCAGCTTTGCCTGTCTCCTTTCCCTACTTTGTATTTCTCTATAGCACTTAAAATCCTTTGCCAGGGGATATGTTTCATGTGATTTTTGTCCGTTGTTCTGTCTCCCCCCCTCCCACCCCAAATGCTAGAATGTAAACCTCATCAAGGAAGGGAGTTTTGTCTATTTCCTTCCCAGCTGTGGCCCCTAGCACTGGGAAGCCCCTGGTGTGTAGAAAGTGCTCAGGAACTATTTGTTGAATATTGAGAGTGCTTGGCTCTGCTTCCAAGTAGTCTATGTGACTTGGAAGAGTTATTTATTTTCCTCAGTTTTGTTTTCTCTTGCAGGGAGTTGGATGGGATGGTTTGTGGCATCCTTGTGGCAAGCAAAAGCCTGTGGCAAGCAGTGCCCGCAACGCTTCTTCCTTTCAGCAAACACCGAGCACCCGCTCTGGGCAGGCCCTGTGCCAGGTGCTGTGAGGAACACAGCGAGCCCAGGAAGGGTCCTGTTTGCACCCTTTGGTTTATGTGATTGTTCGTTTTTTATGTGTCACCTTAACTGGGCCACAGGTGCCCAGGTATTTGCGTGACTGTTATTCCGGGTGTTTCTATAAGAGTGTTTTTGGAGATTAACATTCATAGAAGTAGACTGAGTAAAGCAGACTGCCCTCCCTAAAGTGGGTGGGCCTCATCCAATCAGTTGAAGACCTGAATAGAACAAAAGGCTGACCCTTCTCTGAGTAAAACTCTCCTGCCTGACACCAACCAACAGCCTCTGAACTTGGACTCTGGCTCTGCAGATTTTGGAGTTGCCAGCCTCCATAACTGTGTGAGCCAGTTCCTTCTACTTCATCTTGCTCTGTAGGACCTCCTGGTTCTTTTTCACTGGAGAACCTTGACTGAGACAGTGGGCGATGTAAGACATGTCATCAAATGGTCTCCTATTTGGCAGCATAGGATAGTAGTTGGAACAGGGTACAAGCACCATGCCAGTGGCTCCTAAGAAAGGGATGGCCTGTTTTGACTTAGGGGATAATGGAATGTTTTAGGGAGGCAGTGGCATTGGATCCAGGCCCTGAAGGGTGGGAAGGGATCTTGTGGGTGGAACAAGTAGGCTGATCGGCAATACAGGCTGGGGCACAGCACAGCCCTGAGGCCTGGGAGCTGGAGGAGGTGGAATGTGCCCTTGACAGAGGGGCTGTCATCGGTGCTGAGAGAACAGAGGTGCTTGGAGGGCTAGAAAGCTAAACACATTACACAGTCTAGGACCAGGGCTTCCTAGAGGCCCTCACCAGGACTGGAGAAGAAATCAGCCCTCCCTGCGTTTGTCTGGGAAGCCCCCATCCTGCATGGTATAGACAGTCCTGCGGCTGGTCTGGGGCTCCTCAGGTACAGTCTGTCTGGTCTTCTCTCACCAGTGCCCTTTATTAGCTGTGATAAAGTCAGTGGTGAAAATGGAGCAGCGGTGTGGAGTGTCTGGCATGTCTTTGCTGTATGGGCCAAGGATGATGCTCCCTTAGTAAACTGACCAGGCCAGCTTTGTTCCTCTAGCCCACACAGGTGTCCCTGTGACTCTGAGCAACCTCTGGAAGTCCACGCACTGTTCACTTTTGGAGAGGCAGTGTAAGCCAGACACGGACTGGTGGGTCCCCTGCAGGGCAGTGACCAGGGGCACTGACAAGGGGCAGCTCTAAGCTCTGAACCGAGACTTCACCCCTCCCTATGCTTTAACTTACCTATAACTTGAGGATTGTAATACTGCCTTCTCACAGGGGGGTTTTGTGGACCAAACAGGATAATCCATGTCAAGAATTTGGCATGAAGTTAGTGCTCTCAAATATTAGTTATTATCATTGGGGCTTCCCAGGTGGCTCAATGGTAAAGAATCCACCTGCCATGCAGGAGACGTAGATGTGGGTTTGATCCCTGGGTTGGGAAGATCCCTTGGAGGAGGGCATGGTAACCCACTCCAGTACTCTTGCCTGGCAGGCTTACAGTTCATGGGGTCGCAGAGAGTCGGACATGACCGAAACCACTTAGGACACAGGTTATTGTCATTATCACCATTCCTGCAGGTTTTTCACTCACAAGCCGTGTGATCCTGAGCAAGTCATTTAACCTCTGTGACCTGTTTCTTTTTCTGTAAAATGGGGTTCACACCCATTGTTTAGTGTTGATCAAACTATATCACTTCATGGCAATGCCTAAAATAGAGTTTTGCACAGAGTCAGCTCCCAATAAATAATTCTCCCCAGGCCCTTATGTTTTTATTCAATCTCTTTGCAGATTACTTCTCTTCTTTTTAGCTGGACAGCTCATGTTTGGAATTTTTATTTCTATATGAATTAAAAAAAAATTCCAAACCTTTGTTATGTGATATTCTTCATGGTACAACTTTGGAGACTTGGGGAATTTTACAAGAAAAAGAAAAAATAAGATATACAGCCAGGTTTTCAATTTTTAAAACTGGTTACCACAACATTGTAAATCAACTGTACTTCAGAAAAAAAAAGAATGTGTGTATGTGTACAACTGAGTCACCTTGCTATATAGCAGAGATTGGCGCAGCATTATAAATCAACTGTACTGAAGTAAAAAAAGATTGTTAACCACATTAGTGGTCTTTGATATTAAAGTGGATGTTTTAGTTGAGGACATTGGTCAGACTAGATATTCAAAACGTGCCAATAAAATTAGATTGTACACCATTCATTTTTTACATTAATTTAATTATTTTAGTTGGAGGCTAATTGCTTTACAGTATTGTGGTGGTTTTTGCCGTACTTTGACATGAATCACCCATGAGTGCACGTGTGTCCCCCCATCCTGAACCCCCCTCCCACCTCCCTCCCCACTGTATCCCTCTGGGTTGTCCCAGAGCGCCGGCTTTGAGTGCCCTGCTTCATGCATCAAACTTGCACTGATCATCTATTTTACGTATGGTAATATAGATGTTTAAATACTATTCTCTCAAGTCATCCCACTGTTGCCTTCTCCCATATAGTCCAAAAGTCTGTTCTTTACATCTGTGTCTCTTTTGCTGTCTTGCATATAGGGTCTTCATTACCATCTTTCTAAATTCCATATGTATGCATTAATATACTGCATTAGTGTTTCTCTTTCTGACTTCAGTCTGTATAATGGGCTCCAGTTTCATCCACCTCATTAGAACTGACTCATATGTGTTCTTTTTTATAGCTGAGTAACATTCCATTGTGTATATGTACCACAACTTCCTTATTCATTTGTCTGCCGATGGACATCTAGGCTGCTTCCATGTCCTAGCTATTGTAAACAGTGCTGAAATGAATGTTGGGGTACACGTGTCTCTCAATTCTGGTTTCCTTGTACACCACTCATTTTGACCCTGAAAATTTTTAGACATAATTATTAAAGTTTAGACCAGGAGAATGTCTCAGAGGTCATCTATCCCAGTCCTCTTACTGTATGGATGGGAAAAGTGAAAGTGAAGTCTCTCAGTCGTGTCTGACTCTTAGCGACCCCACGGACTGCAGCCTACCAGGCTCTTGCATCCATGGGATTCTTCAGGCAAGAGTACTGGAGTGGGTTGCCATTGCCTTCTCCAATGTATGGATGGGAAAGTAGGTCCCAAAAGGAAGGGACATGTTCAAGGTAATGTAGTCTTGGAGAGAAGCCTGGTTTAGGATCAGGTCTCCGAGTCTCTGGTTAAAGCGTCTTATCTTCTCCAGCTCACTTGCTTCATCTCTTTTCCATTGCTCTCTTCCACCCTCTTCCTTTTCACCCTTGAGTTTAAATTTATTTGTGCTATGTGAGGCGATGTGCCAGATACTATGCTTGCATCTAATAAATATCCCAAAATCCAATGGTGAAACTTCAGTACTCTTCTCTTATTGTCAGTAGAGGCAATGGCCCTAAGATATTGGTAGTTGGCGGCTGGCAGAGAAGATTTGGCAAATCGGTAGAAACTGGGAGTGGAGCGATGGGAATCCTGGGTAAGGCTGTGGTGTTGAGTTGAGGAGGACAATAGTAATAGGGCTAACACTTGCTGTTATGTGTCATGCACTTTATGAAAAAGTATCCTTGCAACAGCCCTACAAAAAAGGTGTTCTTATTCCCATTTTTCCTATGTTGAGTCATTTGTTCAAGATTATAGAGCCAGCAAGTGAAAAAGGTTAGTAGTGGGGAGCAAGAAGTAGGTGAGTGGAGATGGTTAGATTGTTCATTTGTTCATTCAGGCAACAAATGTTTTATTGAGCATCTACTCTGTGCTGGGCATTTTTCTAAGATACAGGAATGGGCAGACACAGCGCCTGCTATCATGAGCCAACTCTCTGGAGGGGAGACAGACTTTAATCAACAGTCCTTCTAATGAGTGTACATTTATAAACCAAGACAAGTGCTCCCCAGATGAGGAAAGTGCTGCTCTGAGATCATTGCACAGAAGAGTCTGATCTGGGTTGAGGACTGAGCAGAGCTGCAGAGTGAGTAGGAGTTGACTAGGTGAATGAGGTGGGGGGTAGAGGAGACAGTGAGGATGGAGGGAAGCAGTGTAGCGGCCTTGAGAAACAGCAGGATGACACGTCTACCCAAGGGCAGTAGCCTGGTGTGCTGGCGTCCAGCCCCTGTGCTCTGAGCTCCCCTCTCTGTTCTCCTCTCTCCTGCTCCGTGCCTCTCGGGCAGTTAGTTCTGTGTTGAAAACTTCTTGGTTTTTATCACCAAGTGCCTTTTTATAAAGTCTCTGTCCACATGGCAGAATGGAGGATGGGTTACAGAAATGAGGTGCTTATACTCTAAGGACTTAGAATTAATAACCCTGAGAGTAATAGGTGTTTGTAAACAGGTGAATTATAAATATAACTCCTAAGTGCACAGAGGTTTCCTCCTCGTGTGTGTGTGTGTGTGTGTGTGTGTACCCCAGAAGGTGTCATAGCATCCTGGAACATTCCAGGTGGGAGGGACTGAAGAGGTTGTGTGGACTTTCCTCTGCCTGCCCTGTGGGATTCTTTTTGTAACATCCATCTCTATTTGCTGTAACTCCATTTTGATATCTTCAGTGGCATTGTTTCCTCCTGGGACAGATTCTGTTAAATAAATGTGGATATTCCTTATATTACAGTGTAATCTATCTTGTCGCCTTCAGGACCCCTTTTCCTGAACAGGGTGAAGATTCCCCTTCCCCCGAGGACTGATGATACTCTTGGAGCTGTTTCTCGCTGTGCCTGTTGCTGTGGCTGCAGCCCCTGCCTTTACCAACATCTCGGGCAGCCCCCTGAATGGTAAAGGAAGCTGGCTCTGTGGCCATTTCCCATCCACCCCCCTTCCTGAGTCTGCTGTGACCCCACAGCATCCAGGGCTTGGCACCTCGTCTTCTTTCTCCTCATTCACTCCCCCTTTATTTGTATTTGACTGTTTGTTAAGATGCTTATCAAAAGGGGCTTATAAAAGGCCCCAGAGGATTTAAATCACTTAGTAATGAAGTAACATTACCTGAGTCCCAACAGTGGAACCCCCAGTCTAGCGTCTCTGCCTCTTTGTTCCTTTTCATGGCACCACCACCTTCCTTCCCACTAACCCTGAAGTCCTGAAATCAGAGTGCTGTTTATCTCCTCCCATCCCCTTTCTCTCACATCAGATGGGTGTCAAGCCTTGCAAATTCTTACCTACCCAGCCCCTCGTGACTTCAGCCTTGGCTGTGGCTGATACATCTCTGGCTTGCGTCACTATAGTGGCTTCTTTTCCTTCCTTCCTTTCCTTTTAACTTACTCCTACTGTGACTTTGCTTATCCCCTCTCCTCACCCGTAGAACCTTCTCCCTGTCAGTAAGAAGGGGATGGTAAGTGTACCTGTCTCATGGTGTTGTTAGGATACTGCATAGAGATGGTTTAGAACAGTATATAGAGAATTCCTAGAACAGAATCCTAGGCACACAGTGGGTGCTGTGGAAGGAAATGTTAGCTGAGTATTATTACTGCCCCCCTAATTCTTTGCAGATGTAGCACCCCCAAAACACTCGTTTCATCAGACCCTACCTCTGTCCCAAAGTCTGCAGTCTGAGACTGAGAGTCCGGATAGCAGTCATCCCTAAAGTGAGCATGCCAGATGAATTGCCAGGGCGTGGGAACAGGAAATTATGATGTCTTTTGTGTTTTTATTTCATTCTTTTAATTTTACACTTTTGGAGTGTGTTTTATACCCAGTTCAGTTCAGTTGCTCAGTCGTGTCTGACTCTCTGTGACCCCTTGGACTGTAGCACACCAGGCTTCCCTATCCTTCACCAACTCCTGGAGCTTGCTCAAACTCATGTGCATCGAGTTGGTAATGCCATCCAAGCATCTCATCCTCTGTTGTCCCCTTCTCCTCCTGCCTTGAATCTTTCCCAGCATCAGTCTTTTATACTGGATAGATTTGAATAAAGGTGTTTTTCTTATTGTTCAGTCACTAAGTCATGTCTGACTCTTTGCAACCCCATGGACTGCAGCCCACCAGGCTTCCCTGTCCTTCACTATCTCCCAGAGTTTGCTCAAACTCATGTCCATTAAGTTGATGGTGCCATCCAACCATCTCATCTTCTGTTGCTCCCTTCTCCTCCTGTCCTCAACCTTTCTCAGCATCAGGGTCTTTTCCAATGAGTTGGTTCTTGGCATCAGGTGGCCAAAGTATTGGAACTTGAGCTTCAGCATCAGTCCTTCCAATGAATATTCAGGGATGATTTCCTTAAGGATTGATTGGTTTGATCTCTGTGCTGTCCAAGGGACTCTCAAGAGTCTTCTCCACCTTTCAGTTCAGTTCAGTTCAGTCACTCAGTTGTGTCTGACTCTTTGTGACTCCATGAACCGCAACATGCCAGGCCTCCCTGTCCATCACTAACGCCCGGAGTCCACCCAAACCCGTGTCCATTGAGTCAGTGATGTCATTCAACCATCTCATCCTCTGTTGTCCCCTTCTCCTCCTGCCCTCAATTTTTCGAAGCATTAGGGTCTTTTCCAATGAGTCAGCTCTTCGCATCAGGTGGCCAAAGTATTGGAGTTTCAGCTTCAACATCAGTCCTTCCAAAGAAATCCCAGGACTGATCTCCTTTAGAATGGACTGGTTGGATCTCCTTGCAGTCCAAGGGACTCTCAAGAGTCTTCTCCAACACCACAGTTCAAAAGAATCAGTTCTTCTGCGCTCAGTTTTCTTTATAGTCTCTCATGTCCATACATGACCGCTGGAAAAACCATAGCCTTGACTAGATGGACCTTTGTTGACAAAGTAATGTCTCTGCTTTTTAATATGCTGTCTAAGTTGGTCATAACTTTCCTTCCAAGGAGTAAATGTCTTTTAATTTCATGGCTGCAATCACCACCTGCAGTGATTTTGGAGCCCAGAAAAATAAAGTCAGCCACTGTTTCCACTGTTACCCCATCTATTTGCCATGAAGTGATGGGACCAGATGCCATGATCTTAGTTTTCTGAATGTTGAGCTTTAAGCCAGCTTTTTCACTCTTTCACTTTCATCAAGAGGCTCTTTAGTTCTTCACTTTCTGCCTTAAGGCTGGTGTCATCTGCATATCTGAGGTTATTGATATTTCTCCCGGCAATCTTGATTCCAGCTTGTGCTTCATCCAGCCCAGTGTTTCTCATGATGTACTCTGCATATAAGTTAAATAAGCAGGGTGACAATATACAGCCTTGACATACTCCTTTTCCTATTTGGAACCAGTCTGTTGTTCCATGTTCAGTTCTAACTGTTGCTTCCTGACCTGCATACAGATTTCTCAGGAGGCAGGTCAGGTGGTCTGATATTCCCATCTCTTTCAGAATTTTCCACAGTTTATTGTGATCCACACAGTCAAAAGCTTTGGCATAGTCAATAAAGCAGAAATAGATGTTTTTCTGGAACTCTCTTGCTTTTTCCATGATCCAGCAGATGTTGGCAATTTGATCTCTGGTTCTTCTGCCTTTTCTAAAACCAGCTTGAACATCTGGAAGTTCACGGTTCATGTATTGCTGAAGCCTGGCTTGGAGAATTTTGAGCATTACTTTACTAGCATGTGAGATGAGTGCAATTGTGCGGTAGTTTGAGCATTCTTTGGCATTGCCACCTTTACTTTTATCTTTATCTTTGCTTAAAAGTATCTAATTATAAATATGTATAATGCAAGTGCATACTTTAATAAATAAATGAATATATATGTATATCAGTCAGTTCAGTTCAGTCGCTCAGTTGTGTCTGACTCTTTGTGACCCCATGAATCACAGCACACCATGCCTCCCTGTCCATCACCAACTCCCGGAGTTCACTCAGACTCACGTCCATCGAGTCAGTGATGCCATCCAGCCATCTCATCCTCTGTTGTCCCCTTCTCCTCCTGCCCCCAATCCCTCCCAGCATCAGAGTCTTTTCCAATGAGTCAACTCTTCGCATGAGGTGGCCAAAGTACTGGAGTTTCAGCTTTAGCATCATTCCTTCCAAAGAAATCCTAGGGCTGATCTCCTTCAGAATGGATTGGTTGGATCTCCTTGCGGTCCAAGGGACTCTCAAGAGTCTTCTCAACACCACAGTTCAAAAGCATCAATTCTTTGGTGCTCAGCTTTCTTCACAGTCCAACTCTCACATCCATACATGACCACTGGAAAAACCATAGCCTTGACTAGACAGACCTTTGTTGGCAAAGTAATGTCTCTGCTTTCCAATATGCTATCTAGGTTGGTCATAACTTTGCTTCCAAGGAGTAAGCATCTTTCCATTTCATGGCTGCAGTCACCATCTGCAGTGATTTTGGAGCCCAAAAAATAAAGTCTGACACTGTTTCCACTGTTTCTTCATCTATTTCCCATGAAGTGATGGGACCAGATGCCATGATCTTCGTTTTCTGAATGTTGAGTTTTAAGCCAACTTTTTCATTCTCTCCTTCACTTTCATCAAGAGGCTCTTTAGTTCCTCTTCACTTTCTGCCATAAGGGTGGTATCATCTGTATATCTGACGTTATTGATATTTTTCCTGGCAATCTTGATTCCAGCTTGTGCTTCTTCCAGCCCAGTGTTTCTCATGATGTACTCTGCATATAAGTTAAATCAGCAGGGTGACAATATACAGCCTTGACGTACTCCTTTTCCTATTTGGAACCAGTCTGTTGTTCCGTGTCCAGTTCTAACTGTTGCTTCCTGACCTGCATACAAATTTCTCAAGAGAAATATATATATGTATATATATATGTATATGGATATATAATCAGTGGTATGTTGAAAGTATTTTGCTGATAGAAGTGCAAGCAAGCAAGTCTTGAATGTCAGGTCCAGACCCTGAGCCTGGTGTTGCCCTGTGGTGGCCCCAGCCTGGCAACCCTGACTTGCCTCCACCTCCCAGCCTCGTGACCCTCACACTCTCCACCTGCCCACCTTATGCTTTTGGATTTCTGTCATTGCTTCTCCCCTCTCCCTGCTCCTAGAATGTTCTCATTTTCTTTTCCTATCCAAAGTTCACCTTAATGCCACCTGTTCCATCAAGCCTGCTGGGACAATTCCAACTTGGAACGCTCCCTCTAAGTTCCCTAGACCTTCCTTGTCAATACCGCTCATCTGGTCCTGTTGCTTTCTCCACTGTGCTGGGACCCTTGGCCATGTATGTTTCTTGGTCATCCTATGTTATCTCACGTGGATGTGCCTTTAAATTATAATTTACTTGCTGACTTTATTTTGAGGTGTATATAGTTTCTCCCATTTATCTGGAGACACACACCTATACTTGTTGGATGATATTAATGTATCTATTTTATATAAGTAATATATAATTATTTATGCTGATGTGCTGTGTGCTCAGTTATGTATGACTCATTGCAACCCCATGGACTGTAGCCTGCAAGACACCCCTGTCCGTGGGATTTTCCAGGCAAGAATACTGGAGTGGGTTGTCATTTCCTCCTCCAGAGGATCTCCCCATCTCAGGGATAGAACCTGCGTCTCTTGCGTCTCCTGCATTGCAGGTAGATTCTTAACTGCTTGAGCCACTGGGGAAGCCCTGTACAATTATTTACTATAATGTAAAGATTCATTTGTTATACATTTGGGATCCGAATGTCCTTGGATTTGCCAGCGTGCTTCAGCTCGAGGCAGGCAGACATTTATCTAGAGTGCATTAATGAACGTCTTTTGTATGTGGATTCATTGTTTTCTTTTACTTCAGGTGACCTAAAAATCGTAATCCTTTTGTTTAATGCCTTTATTTCAGTGCTTGTAGTTCCAAGTTCTGAATGGTCTCCTGGGAAGGAGGCCATTCTAGTGAAGAAAGCTGGATGGTACACAGAACATATCCATTTAATCTGAGTTTTCCCCCTCTTCAAACATTGTGAGAACGGCTGTTTCATCAGCTAGGTTTCATCAGTTTGTGACAGCAGCTGTGCAATCATTGAATCTGCCATTGGTCTTAGAATCAGAAGACAGAGGTTTAAATCTTGCTTTTTATCACGTGCTGGTTTCATGGACTTGATCAAGTCATCTAACCTCTCAAGTCATCTAATCTTATCTGTAAAATAAGCCTAATAATCTGTAATTCCCAGGATTCTTATGAGGATTGATTGAGATATGATCTGTGAATATGCTAGACCCCTGAGAGGTGGTCAGCTTAAAGGAAAAGAAAAAAGGGATCCCTCCCTCTGTCCCCTGTGAGCCTTCCGATGCAAAATGTATTTTGGGGAGAAACAGACAGCTTCAGGGAGTGGACCTACCTGACTGAGCAATCTTAGGTTGGTGCTCGAAGGCTGGCCATCCAGGCAGCCTGACTGTCTCTAATAAAATGTCTGTGGCATCCCCAGGGAGCATGGAGATTAATTAGTTCATCTTTGTAAAGTGCTTTGAAGGTGAAAAGTGCTGTATAAGTGGAATGGTTGAATTGCTATTGGAAATGTAATCATGGTAGCGCCATATTCTGGCAGTCTTGCCTGTCTTGGACATCAGTAATCAATAGCAGAGAAGGTTCTAAGATGTCTTACTTGATAGGAAAGGATTCACTGTGGGGTTTGTGATAACACAGTTCTTTCTGTAGTCTTGCAGTTAGCAACTTGCCAGTTCTTCTCAGCAGAGGAATGCAAGTGTCCTTTAAGAAATAGCAGTCTCATCCTCTGGCTTTTTGGGGCTCTTCTTGCTAAGGCAGCCTGGTGGTAAATCCCAGCCAGCTCAAGCAGAGGGACAGTTTGCCAGGTGGGAATGCCTTGTGGGTCCTGGCCCCTTGAGCTTCCCCCTCCCCCCCCCCCCCACCCCCCACCGCTAATCCTGCAGAAGTTAAGGAAGAGTTAAGAGACAATGTGGGCCAGTGTGAATAATCAATGCAGAGTGGTGTCATGGACTAGTAGAAGGAGATGTGGCTTAACTGTGTGACCCAGGGCTGGTCACTTCTCTGAACCTTAATTTTCTTACCTGTTTCATGGGATCATAGTGGTTGATGAGTACAGTAATAAAGGTGCTCGCAGGAAGGAGGTTTCTTCCATTCTGAGGAGAGCTTAAAAGTCAGGAAAAGTTTTGCAGAACTGGGACCCATGAGCTGGACTCGGAAGGTTGAGTCACCGTTTGTCAGGTGAATGATGTAAGGAGAGGGCATCCATGGCAACAGCACATCTGAATGGACCCGCTCCCTGTTCTTGTAATATATCTGCTACCCCATGTGTTGCACAGACTTGGGTCCCTCTTTGAGGAAGCCAGGAAGAACTTCTTGGTATCGACGCTGGTGTCTGTAAGCAGACTGGTCCTGAGAACTGTATTCCTGCAGAGCCCTGTATCCCTTCACAACTCTGACATTTCCCCTGTGAGTTCTCTGGTTGTTTTTTCACTGACACCATAAACCATATGTTGAATGCGGGGCCAGATGAAGCTCTGAGACTAAAACACAGAGTATGTAGTAGATTTGTCTAGAATTTAATATGCATTACTTGGTGTTTTGTCTCTTAAGCAAAGTTTTTCTTTGTTAAAACAAACATGTATAAAGAATTTATACAGCGCACATGGTTATGCATATTTATTGCAGAGAATCTGTTAATAATCTATGCCTCATCAGATTTTGCATTTCTGTTGAAATAACAAATGTGGCACTTGGTACAACTGAGTAAGTTCGGTGAATTCTCTCTTATCTGGGAGAAGAAAGGCCAGTTCCTTTTTCCCAAACTTCATTTTCTTCAGTCGTCTCTAGCACTGGCCAGCCCCCAGGTGGTGCATCTGGGGGACTGACTGCTTTTCTGGCTCCAAATGATTTTGTCTTTTTTTTTTTTCCCTCTCACTCCCTTCCCTCTAGCACACATAGGCACTCACCTTGGAGCTGTTAGCATCGCTCCTGTGGGTAAGAGCACAGACTCGGGCAGGTCCTCTGTGTTACATGGAGGGGAAAACGCGTGCCAGGGGCCACTGAGAGGTTGTGGCCTGGGGCAGATCAGGAGCCTGGGGAACCGCAGAGTGGCTGATGGGGGGCTCTGGATGGGATGAGAGGGAGGGGAGCCCAAGAACAGATATCATATGCCCCTGCAAAGTGCAAGGCGAGTGTGGGGAAGGGGAGGGGGGTTAGAAGTGTTACATACAGAGCGGTCAGAGTATCCTCGGTGGCCATGTCTGCATCTCAAAGGCAGGAGCCCAGGCTGTAGAAGCAGCCTCTTTGGAACCCAGCTTTGGCACTCACCCCTTGTTGGATCTTGGTCAAGTCAGACATCTCACCTCTCTGAGCCTCACTTCCCTCATCTGTAAACATGCTCATGCGTGCGCTTTCTTTACAGGAAGATAGGAAGGTCCCTGCTGCGTGGTAGCTGGTACTGAAATGAGTGATCACACATTCCCTTGTAGTTCTTTGGTTACCCGTGGGAGCACAGCTGTGGAATATAGCCTTAATTCAAGTTTTGTTTTTGTTTTAGTAACTGGCAAGGTGTTTACCTGGGGCCGAGCGGACTACGGGCAGCTGGGGAGGACAGTGGAGACTCGTGAAGGCTGGGAGTCAGAGAAGCAGGATCCATCCCTCCCTGGCTCCGGGCCACAGAAGGGCACACCTTCGTGTCTGCCTTGCTTAACGGGAGCGACCGAGGTAGGAAGTGACCTCTTTCCTCAGAGGTGATGTGTCTCTCTTCCTTGTCATTTGGGGGAGTGATCACTGAAGACCTACTGTGTGCTTATAGTCCAGGCCATACAGTGAGTTCCACATAGGAGCCTAAAGGGGTCTTCACTTTGAGTTGTTCACGTTGAATATGATAGAAAAGGCAGTTACCCAGATACCTGTACTGTAGGGCAGACTGTCTGTGCCTCCTTTAGAGATTCCAGGGGCTCCGGGTCTGCTTTGGAGGGTGAGAGATGCATTCAGGGTACAGGGCTGGGTTGGGCTTTGTGGAGGGCCTGGCTTGAGCTGTGTCTTGGAGGATGGGTGAGACTTGAGCAGGAATGAGAGAGAAAGGAGGACTTTCTGGTGGGCACTGCAGCTGGAGCAGGGTCGGGGTGGGGAAGTGAGGAAGCTGTTTGCGGAGCATTGGTGGTTCTGTTTGGCTGGAGCCTGGGGTGTCTGTGGTGGGGAATATGAGGTAATATCAGAAGGATGAGTTGGAACTTTATCAGAGGGGCCTCTACTACTAAGCTGAGTAGTTTGCTCTTCTGTTTATATTTCCCAGTGTAGAAAGCACAGTAGTTCAGTTGCTTATTCAAGCCCCTTTAGTTCCCTGAAATGTCTTGAATTCCTCCATTTAAGGCAGGAGTCTTAATTTCTCCAGGGTATGTGTTTCTCTTACTAAACTTTATTTTACTGCTGTCCTTAAAAAAAAAAAAAAAAGAAAAGGCTAGGTTTTTGAGAAGAAGGAGGATGGCCACTCAGGAAACGTGCCTCTGAACCCAAGTTGGCTTCATGTAGGAGTTCAGTCTTCATTGAGTCTGTCAAAAAAATTAATAAGCTAGTGAGACTTCTGTAATTAGCATCAGACTAATTACAACCCTCTCCATACCTAGAGGGCTTCCCCTCCCCCGGGGCCTGCCTGGCCTCCTCCTTCTGGGTATGTAGGACGGTTCTCAATTTCTGCCTCACATCCCAGCCCTGGTCCTCCTGGGTCTTTCCTTGGTGCTGGGTTGAGTCTGTCTGTCTGTCTTTTTCTTTCATTGTAAAGGAACTGAACAATACCAATTTAGATACAATAACGCTAGTAATAAAGCCACCTGTTGTCTTGCCACCCTAACACAACTACATTCCTTTTTTGTATATACACATGTAGACACTTTACAAAGTTGTAGTGATGGCATTTATGATGTTTTATACTCAGACTTCATTTATTTTATCACAAATGCCTTGCTTTGTTTCTTCTTGGTCTTTGAAGATTACTCAAAATGACTGTCTAATATTATATGGTTTGAAGGTTCTGGGGTTTTCCAAACCATTCTGTGAATATTGGACATTGAGGTCATTTCTTTTTTTTTTTTTTTTTGGTCACTATAGTGAATTCTGCAGCAAATAGCCTGTTGAATTGTTTCTTGAAGGGAAAATCTTGGGGATGACATTGCAGGGGCAAAGGCCATGGGCATCTTCATGGCTTTTGCTGTATTTCTGTAGATTGTGTTTGAGAGACGTTGACTTCAGTGAGGGAGGGAATGCAGTGCTTGAGCTAGTGCTGTCTGTTGAACAAGGAAGGTGCTGAGAGCTTGGTACCTGTTGCTTCAGACTCTTTTGCTTTCCTTTTCTTTCTCAGAATACTTAAGATGTAGTGGTCAGGTAGCATAGCAGAGGTACACCAGCTTCATGGATTTTTCTGAGTCTCTAGTTTTATTGGCAAGACGAGGACAAGAATACCTACCCCAGAAGGTCATCAATGAAGATCACCACAAAGTTTTTGGCATCTGCCCAGCATGCAGTACCTGTGGGTCCTTTCTCTTCTTCCCCTTTGGAGCCTTGGAATGCCCTGCCGTGGTCATGCTATGCAACCCTGTAGCAGTGCAAGCAGATAGCTGGAGAGCCTCACCTTGATGTGATTTTTGACTGAGCTTCTTGGCAGGGCGGTGTGAAGAGTCAGCTTGAGCTCTGAGCCCTGTAGCAGCTTCATTTCTGTGCTCCCCTCCATTTCCTCTCCAGACTCTGGGAAACTGGTACTGGTGTGTGTACTCACTGGTCTCACTGCAGGCGCAGACCCCAGGTCATTTCCTGTTGGTAAATTGGGTCTGGGAATTCTCTCTGCTGTTGATGTCCAGGTCTGGCTGCTCAGGCAGCTAATTGCCGGAGGCCCAGAGCTGTAAGCTGCTAGGAGTGGGTTCACCTTAGGGAAGACCAGAGCTGTAATAAACTGGGGGATACCCTGGTAGAGGCTTGGCCAGGGAGGTGCACAGATACCTGGGGAGACAGGAACAGCCTTGGACTAAGCTGATGATTCCTGACCTTCAAGGACTGGAGTGGCCCGTAGCTGACCTGTTACCTTCTGCTACGTCCAGGGATGAACAGAGGGAGGAGGGAGCTATCTGGGCTGAGGCCTCAGGTAGGATGTCTGCCCAGGAGGATCCAGAGAGACAACCAAGTGGGAGAGGAAAGCACAGGTAGACACAGCTGGACTCCGGTCTGACTGACCCCTCCCACGAACAAAGGAAGGCAAATAAATCCTGTGTAACTTGGTGGTTATTACGGCCCAGAAAGCATGCTAAATGCTTTACATTTATTCTTTCATTTTTACAATAAACTTGGGCACAGATGTTATAATCACTGTGGTAAAAATAAGGAGACTGATGGGTTAGTCACTGGCCTTGGATCACACAGTAGGTAAACTGTGGGGCTGGGACTTGGACTTGAAGTTCTCATACTTTCTGTAGACATGAAACAACGTTGCCTGTGTATGCTCACCTGCAGGGAAGTTCTGGGAATCAGGATCTCTGATTCTTTGAGAGTCCCGGTTCTTTTCTTCTGAGCCCTGTCTTATCTTTAGCCTGAGAAAGACTGAGATTTCAGACCAGACAGGCCGTGGCTCAGTGTTCTTACATACTGAAGACTGTGTTTCGTGCACTTTCAGCTTTGCCTTAGGTACTGGCCCTCTCTAACCACTCTTGGAAAATTCCAGGGTGAGCACAATGGTTGGGATCACTCCCATGCACATGTCAGGGTAGGGTGTGTGTGAACTGGTTTATCTGCTCCCTGCCAGCAGCCTCTTGCTTTCTAAGTTCCCGGTGGGGCTACTGTCTGTTCATTTCCTGTGGAACACTGGTTCCAAACTCCACCCAAAGGTAGAAACCCACACTTCCCAGTAGGGCAGAAGTATCTGCACTCACTTAGTGGGTTCAGTGGGGCTCCCCCAAGATTCTGAAGCAGCTAGAGTAGGGTACCTGTTATGTTAGTAGAACCATCAGGAGACTTTCTTGACTGAAGGTCAACAGCCTCTGGGAGGACAAGGTCCAGCTTGGGGTTCAGAAGACCTGGGTCTAGCCATGATTCTTCCCTGACTGGGTAAACTTGGGAAAACCCCTTTCCTCCTGTACCCACCCCCCCCCCCCCCTTTTTTGGAGAGTCGTTCAGTCGTGTCCAACTGTTTGTGACCCCATGGACTGTTGTCTGCCAGGCTTTTCTGTCCATGGAATTCTCTAGGCCAGGATACTGTAGTGAGTAGCTGATCCCTTCTCCAGGTGATCTTTCTAACCCACGGATTGAACCCAGGTCTCCGACATTGCAGGTGAATTCTTTACCGTCTGAGCTACCAGGGAAGCCCAATATCCTGGGCTATCCCTTCTCCAGAGGATCTTTCTCATCCAGGAATTGAACCAGGGTCTCCTGCATTGCAGGTGGATTCTTTACCAGCTGAGCTATCAGGGAAGCCCCACGATTCTGCCCTGACTGGTTGAACTTGGACAAACCCCATTCCTCGTGTACCCTTAGTTCTCCAATATATAGGTTAGGGTTGTTAGACCAGGTGATTTCTAAAGTTTCTTATACCTCTTACAGTCTCTTCCATCTCTGATTCTTATTTTAAGGAGATGATCATTACTTAAATTTGTAATGATCCGTGCCTCCAGAGTCCCTAGGTGTCATAGCCAAGGTCACTCAAGCCCGAGCTGCTGGCCCAACTTTGGCAGATCTGGAAATGTTGGCTCTGTTCTCTGCCCTTGTTCCTCATCCCCAGGGCCTCCTGTTCCAGTTTAGGTCACTGGGACTTGAATGCTCCCACCTGGCCCTCCCAGGACTTGCAGTTCGGCTCTGACCCCTGTCCCTGTGGCTGTGACCTTATTGCTGGTAACAGCAGACCTTGGTGCCTCCACCTTCCTCCATCCCCCTCCTGTCACACCCTCCACTGGATCTGTGTGTGCTGTCCCACCTTTGTGCATGTCTCTTGGGTTTATCCCCTTCTTGGGCTCTTGCCCATTCTGTAGGCAACCTGGGGAACATTGGTTGGCACCTACCATATGCTTGCTTTGGATCATACAGTGGTGGTGGCTGGGGAGGTGGGCACAAAGATAAAAAATAGTCTTTGCCATCAAAGAATTTCCAAGCGTGTAAATAAATTCCTTACCATGTGGAGTGAAAAGTGCTGTGGGAGGTATGTACCAAAGGCCAAGGGAGCAGTGAAGATGAAATGATTTACTCTGAAGTCACTAACCAAGAAAAGTGTTTGGACTGGGTTCTTAAAGATGGGTAGGAGTTTAGCAAAGGGAGAAGGATGTTCCGGGCAGAGGGGACAACATGAACTAAAGCCTTGAATCTGGATCTGCTTTTAGCTCCTGGTACAGGCGGGATGGCTGCCCCGTCCAGTGGTCCAGCTGAATTTTATAGTCTGGCTGCCTGTTTCACTTGTTCCATCACTGCCATCCATCCTTCTGGTAGGAGTCCTGTCTAAAAGAAAGTAACTCTCATGTGCGTTATCTCTCTTGATCCCAGTGTGATGCTGTGAAGTAGGCCAGAATAGGAATGTTTATCCTTGTTTTATAAGTAAGGAAACTGAGACCCGGAGAGGCTTGCTGGGAATTAGGAGAAGACCTGAGACAAAGAGCCTGCTTCCCACTGTTTCTGAGAGCCTTACTCTGGGCTCAGTCTGCAGCCATGGTCCTGAGTCATGTTCCTGGTTTAAATTCTGCCCACGTCTGGTTGAAGAGCACCAGATCCCAGCCAGGGAGCTCAGTGCACACGTGCACGTGTGCACATATGCAGCCACTGGAGCAAGAAACACGGAAATAAACAAAAGTTGAAGCAGGGATTGGGTAATTGTCAAGCCCAAATGCCACCAACCCTCATTTTGCTACAGGACTGAAACTGTTTGTTGGAGAATCAACCTGTGCACAGGGTCTAAGTGAAATCTGTCAGAATGAGTGGGAAAGAAGCTATTTTTAGTTTGCAGAGTCACTCACTCAGCTGTGTTAGCTGAGGTTTGAGCCAGTCCCCTACGCTTTCCACAGTGTTATTTCTGAAGGAGAAATACCACTTGAATGCTGTGTAAAACCCATTAATGAACCTGGAAGTTTCCAGGGCGTCTTTGTCCTGCATCTCCCTCAGAAGGCTGCCTTTCCTGAATGACCTTCCTCCTTTCCTATATTTAATACATTTCTAATTTTAAGTTTGTGTCAAGACTGTGGGACTTTGGTGCCCTAAATAACACAGAAATCTACCACCAGCAATCAGCTGAGTCCGGAGGGCTCTGACAGAATGGAACACAACCTGAAAAAGCATCCCCAAGTAGCTGTCTGGGAAGTAATCCGCAGCATCACGGCTCTTCTCAAGGGGCGGGAGGTCTCTGAGACCACGGCGTCTGGCTGCCCAAGCTGTCTGGGGGGAGTGGTTTCAGAGGCCTCCCCAGAAGCAGGGGGCAGTGTTCATCCAAACAGGGTTTCATTGGAGATTAGAAAAGCTAGCACATCTATGCTGTAGCTGCTGACCTAACTGGGGGAGAAGAACACAAAACAAACCTCAAAGCAGGGAACTGGATTTGTTTGTGTGAACACTCAGGAGAGAGAAGGAGGCACCAGTCAGGGCTGTCTTGTTTGAAATTATGGTCAAGGATCTGATGCAGAAGCGCTTATTTACTGCCCGCTGTTTTCTTATTTATTTGTATTTATTCACCTCTTCTCACTGAACTATATAAGATCCAGGAGGACAAGGACCTTATCATCTCGTTCAAAGCCGTGTTCCCAGTGTCTGACACAGATCCCGGCACCTCCGAGGTGCTTAGTGGACATTTAGTGATTGAACACATCGAGAAAGAGATGGTTTCCGAGGCTGAGGCCCTCTCAGCTCCTCTTCAGCTTCTCCCTTTCTGTCACTACAGTCTGTGCTTCTCAATCCCAGGCCAGTTCTGGAGTAAGCACTTCCATGTTCTCAGGCATTTGGGCATCAAATGTCCAACAAAGCCAGAAAATGTGCAGATCTGTAAAACACCCGAGCAGCCTGAGAAGTTTCCTATGAAGTCTGTTGATGGCGAGCCTTAGTGTCTTTTAGTGTTTCACAGTTGACCAGTTTATGCCTTCACGCGTGTTCATCTTTCGTTTTTCTTCTTTTATCCAGCAGATGCTTATGTCTGTCTGTCTGTCTGAGCACTCCATGAGCCGAATGGGGGCAGCAGAGCAGAGTGGGACAGACAGGTCCTGTCTTAGGAGCTTGTGAGCTGGTGGCAGGGCTAGGTAA
Source organism: Bos indicus (assembly GCF_029378745.1). NCBI lineage: Eukaryota > Metazoa > Chordata > Mammalia > Artiodactyla > Bovidae > Bos > Bos indicus. Next base: position 34,939,402 of record NC_091774.1, read on the forward strand.
AAAGTTCATTGCAGGACAAGCAGGATGTGTCAGAGGCGGTGAGAGAGTCTGACATTGAAACTCTGTTGATCCCATCCCTTCCCCTGCCCTCGGGGACCTTTTGCTTTCTTGCATTTTCAGTCCCTGTGGTTCTTTTGGGTTCTACAGGGTTGGGGTGGGGTGGAGTGGGGTGGTGGGGGTGGGAGGTGGTGACTGGAAAGGCTTCCTGAATTGGAAGCTTTGACATTAAATTAGTTCTCAAGGGAGTTAATGTGAAGTAACAGGGGAGTCTTGGCAAGAACTTGCATTAAGAGGAAAGCAGAGGAAGAGCAGCCAGATAGAGATGATTATTGACAGGAGAGGGAGAAAGCGAGCCAGGGAGAAAGCGAGCCAGGGACTGCAGCGTCGCAGAAGCCCGGGGGATTTCAGCAGGAGGTCAGGGAACTGGGAACCGGAGACGAGACCACTGGATTTGGAGATGGGGAGTGGGGATGACACATCAGAGACAAGCTTAGGTGGAAGCTAATGCAAGGACTTGGTACAAATGGAAGGCTGAGGAGAAACCCAGGCTGCAGGCGTGAACAACAGAATCAGGAGATTCGGTGGTCAAAAGAGGTTGGGACAAGCGTAGACACTTGAAAGGAGAGCTTGGTTGGAGTTAGTTTTATAAGCTCGGGGAACCTGGGGTGGGACAGAAACCTGAACGCAAGGATCAGAGAGCAGGGAAGAGAGAAATCTTGTGAGGACAGAGGCAAGGGCGGCGGGTGGGGGATGTGGCTGGAACAGGGCTGCCAATGCAATGACGGTGAAGAGGGACATCGCTGTGAAGGGCTTAGTTCCAACAGGAAAGAAGGATGCTTTTTCTTTCAGCACAGGAATAAAGAGAAAAGGGGCTGCGGGAAGATGGAAGTTTCAAGGTGGAGAAGAGCAATGCTTTCACTGAAGTGTGTGCACCATTTGTTGTCATGTTTTATCTTAGTTTCATTTATTTATCCAGTCAGTGTTTACTGCATCCTGCTGAGGGCCACGCACAGCGCTGTGAGCCAAGTTTTCACAAAGAAAAGGCAAAGTTGCTAACCCGATGCTGTAATAACCATATTTATTAGTAATACAGTCCTTACTAATCTGTCCATCTCTAAATCAACCTGGAGCTCTTTGAGGGCCTACAGTGTCTTATTTATTTTTATATAATTAGGGCCAGGCTTGGTACAAAGTAAATCATCAGGAGAAGTGCACTGACACAGTGCAAGAACTCCTGTTGGGGGGCGTAAATCTTCTTGCTTAGATCAAAAGACAAATTGTCTCCTGCTGTGATGAGGTTAGTGTGAGGAGGCTTCCAGGGAGGGATGGTTTGCTTTACTCTGCAGTGGGTGCATCCTGGTAGCACTCTGCAGACTCCAGACTGGGTCCTTGTCTTATGAGGAAAAGCAGCAAAGAGAGGACCGGCCTCAGTGAGGACTGGCACAGAGATGTTAACTCATGACCACGGTCAACCCTACTGCTTTCTGGAGTTGGATCTCTGGTGGACAGAGGCTTGAATATGGAATGAGACCTGGTTTGGAATTTCTGCTCTGTCACCTAGAGTCCATATGACTTTGGGCCAGTCAAAATCTCTCCAAGTGTTAGTTTTCTCATCTACAAAATGGGAGTAATAATATCTAGTTTACCTTGCCCACAGGATTATTGAAAGATGCAAATAAACTGTATAAGGGCTCTTATGAACTGTAAAGTGCTGTACAAAAGAGTTACTATTGGGTTCATAACATGCGAGCTACTCTGTACTTCAGACACATGTTTTATTATAAGTTTGAATCAGAGCTGCTCTTCTGTCTTAATCACTTGAGATCTTAGGAGCTACAAAGAACCATCCTAGATCTTGTGGCAAAACTTCTTAGAATCGTGAAAGTGAAAGTTGCTCAGTCCTGTCCAAGTCTTTGCGACCCCAGGGAGACTATACAGTCCATGGAGTTCTCCAGGCCAGAATTCTGGAGTGGGTAGCCTTTCCCTTCTCCAGGTGATCTTCCCAACCCAGGGATTGAACCCAGGTCTCCCACATTCCAGGCAGATTCTTTACCAGCTGAGCTACAAGAGAAGCCCAAGAATATTGGAGTGGGTAGCCTATCCCTTCTCCAGCGGATCTTCCCAACCCAGAAACAAACCGGGGTCACCTGCATTGCAGGCGGATTCTTTACCAACTGAGCTATGAAGGAAGCCCTTAGAATCATAACCAGTAGAAATACTGGAGGCCAGGTACTTGGGAATCTATGGCCAATCTCCATGCAGTTCCTGGGAGTGTGAATTCCTGTCTTTTGAAGTAGCCATCAGCATCTGCAGCAAGGATGTTTCCAGTGCTTCCTCTCAGCAGCAGAGGAAATTCATCAGGGCTGATTTAAAGTCCCAGTGACCTCATGTGTCACCACCACACTCTGCAGCATTACGACTGCCCCCAGGCTGTGCCCAGGGTCACCCTGGAGCTGACCAAGCTCTCTACTGTTGCCTTTGACCTTGAAAACTGGGCTGTCCCAGGGTAAAAGTAAATCATGCTGAGGTTTAGAGTGAAAACAGGAGCCAATGAGGGTTCAAAGAAGGCTGCAGTGGTTTGATGAGAGACTATACAGTCTGTGAAGGCTGAGTGAGCTGTAAGTGAATCAGTCATCCAGGGGACTAAAACTACCTCCATCTCCACCACTGTTCCTGTAGCTTGGACCCCTGCTATCTGTTGATGACAATGACCACCCCTTAGTTGAGAACCCCTTGTTTCTAGCTGGGCTTATTCTGGCTGCCTGCACCCAGCTGCCAAAATAATGAACTAAAATATAAATCTGACCATGTTAGGATCTTATTTTTTAAAAACATTTTAAAAAAATACAGAAAGCATCCATTACCACAATAAACACTTATTGGAAACCCAATTGGAAAACTTTATATGGGAGAAACTTAGCTGAGCCTTCAGGATATAGTGGAGAATGAAACCCAACCTCTGCCCTCAAGAGGTACAAGAAACAGAGTCTCTAATCCCCACAGCCAGTGTGCCAAGAATGCGGTTATTAGAGCGTGAGTTTCAGAATTGTTGTTGGCCTTGTTCACCACTGTGTCTCCATCACCTTAACTGGTGCCTAGCACACCTAGTAGGTCATCAGCAAATAATTGTCATGGGGATGAATGTACTTTTTAATGGCTTCCCATACAGGATGAAGTCCAGAATCTCTGACTTGTCCTAAGAGATTGATCCCGCCCCTGTCAATATCCAACTTCACCTTCTATCGCTCTCTCCCTCACACTTTGCAACTCATCGTGGCCAAACCAGAGAAATCATCATGTGGTTTGATTCTTGTGGGTCTTTGCATGGATTGGTTCTTCTGCCTTCCTTTGCCCTTGGCTGCTTGGACAACTACTGCCCGCTCCCCCCACCCCCAGTGAGTAACAAGGGTGATGTCTTGTATTCATCTCAGTTTTCCTGCCATCCAGCTTGACAGACTTGTCTTTTCTTTCAAAGTTTTTCTTCATCTGGTGTCATTACCCACCTGCCTTGACTCTGTTGAGCTGCTTTCCCCTTTCTCTCCACCTCCCTTGTCCCTGAGACTTCTTGAGATTCCAGCTCTGAAATTTGGTAGGCTGCTGGAGGCCTGGCTTCTTGGCTGTGATGAACTCTGGCCTTCCTTTTGCCTTTTGTAAATGCCTTCTCCCTCCCACACTGATCCAGTCCAGACAGCTGCATCTCTCTGCCAGTTCTAGCAGAGAACTGGGACAGGAAGCTTACCCAGAGCAGCACCTGGATTTTGCCAGTCTCATTCCCCAGGGAATAGATTCTGTGTCCTGGACCCCTGGTCATTGTTTGGGACCTTGTTTGGAATGGCTGGTTCCCCAGTAGAGTGTCAAGTGTTTAATTCCAAGGGTTATCACTGCTTTGAGCTTCCTGCTGGAGGCCTTCTTTGGTATTGGCAATGGCCTGAATCAAGCCTCTCTCTGCCAGTTCCTTTGGATATGTTATACTGAATGGTTGCCTTAGGAACCAACCCTGTAGTTACCCCTCTTCCCCAAGGTTAATCCCATCCAGTTCCAGACTCTTCTTTGCCTCCAGTGTCCTGAGCTGCTGCAGCCTTGGCTGGTAGGATCCCCATGAGGTAGGTAAACAGAAAACATTCTCATCACTTCCAAGGAAGCAAAACCAGGCCTTTCTTTTGGCATGTAGCCTTAAGAACCCCAAGACGCCAGGTCATTTGGTAGTGGGACCACCCAATTATGACTAGAAGGAAGAAGTTAGTCTTTGTGTGATTCTGTAATTCCCTTCTGTGATGCAGTGGTTCTGTCTGTGGGAGCTCTGCAGGTGGTGGCCGCCACCTCCTGCATCTGCAGCTTGCTATTTGTATGGGAGCTTTTTTTTACTGGATGCCTGGTGTCATCCAAGATGGGGAGACTGACTGTGGTAGCAGAAATGGAAGGAGTCAGAGATGTCTCTGTGAAAAGAGCAGCTGCTGTGACAATCAGCCGTGAATCTTCTGGCTCTTCAGAGGGGCCAAAAGTGCAAGGAGAAAGGAGAGCAGGAGGCAGAGTCGAAGCCACTCGGAGGTGCTGGGGGCTGCTTGTCACTGCCATTAGGACCTTCCAGGTGCCACTTCAGGAGATCCAGCTGGCTGGGGACAGTTGTTCATGGCTGCTGATCAAAATATATGTGTCGCTGTAGCCAGCACTGCTGGGATTGCTTGAGGAAAGTTCCTCACTCTAGAAAGATAATTTAGTCATTGTTGAGTGTCTTCTCTGGTTTTATGTCCATGGGAGCCCTTTTGGGTAAGGTTTTTTGCTTTTTTTTTTTATTTCATTACTAACCTAGAGCATGCACATCATTTGAGGATAAGAGTCTGTGTGAAGGAGCAACCAGTAGGAGAAGGAATTGGGAGAATCAAGTGACTTTACATTGTCATTTGATTTTTGGACAAACTGCTCTGAGTCTCTGATTTTGCATCTGTCAGATATAATACTGCTTATTAGGCCTGCTTCTTCGAGTGGTTGTCAAAATGATGTTATGAATGTGAAAGTATTTTATAACCATGAAGCAACAAACAAATGTTAGTTAAGCTGGTTGATTTCATTGTCATATCCAGTCTTCTGTGGGTTTTCAGGCAACTTCCATTTCTTACATCTCTTTGGAAATTGTTGTCAGTTATCATAGAGCTTGAGTTTGATATGAATCGTTTCCATGATTCTTGGGTTCCTCTTTATCCATTATTACCTGTCAGTGCATTTGAGCTGTGGACTTAGAATGTGACAACAGGGAGGACACAGAGTTCTACAGCTTTCAAAATGGGATGTGACTGATGGCCTGAATCTCCTACAGGTGAGAGCTGAGACCCTGAGAGCAGAAAGATCTAGGGGCAGTGTCACAGAAGAGCTGTTGGCCAGGCATCTTGAGTCTTTGGGAGAGCTTCTCATAGGAGATGCAATTTGCAGTCTGGGGGAGACTGAGTTTGGTAGGTGAGAAGATCAAGCCTTTTAGGCTCCTGAAAGATCTATGGGAAGTGGCTGGTTGCTTCTGAGATGATAAACCTGGGGATGGTGTTGGCAGGCTTGGGTTTGAGCCGAGATTGGCAATTAAGAAAGATATGATGGGGAACATTAGGATTTTTTTTTTTTTTAGGATTTTTAAGAAATAATAATGGCTTCTATTTGTTGAACATTGACTATGTGCCATCCATCATACACTGTATAAACAACCCTTTCAATTCTTACCGTATTCCCACGAAGCGTATACTATGTTATTCCCATTCGTAGATGGGGAAATCAAAGCTTGGGGAAGTAACTTATCTGAGGACACAGCTGGGAAGCAGCAGAGCTACACAGTGGCTCTGTGGCAGTATCATGGAAGAATGGACATCCAGGTGACTGGATAGTGGTTGTTCAGGCTACAGGGCAAAGAGGTGACTGAGAATTGTGCTCACCACCACCACCTCCTAAGCGGCCAGATTATGCCAGAGGAGATAGAACCTGTGAAGTTCATTCTCCCCTCTTTGGTGTCTGGGCACAGACTAGTGCCTGTTCTTCCCCCAAAACTGCCACTTTAAAGCTGGGACAGTGAAATGTACCTTTGAAGAGTTGGGAGGAGTTATTTTAATTGCTCAGCGTCCTTTCTTGAGCTTCCATTTCCATTCATAGTGGCAATGAGCCATGCTGTGTAGGGCCATCTAAGACAGATGGGTCGTGGTGGAGAGGTCTGACAAAATGTGGTCCACTGGAGAAGGGAATGGCAAACCACTTCAGTATTCTTGCCTTGAGAACCCCATCAACAGTATGAAAAGGCAAAAAGATATCACATGGATGAGTTTTGGAGTATTTCAACCCCAGCCCCCTTACCTCCAAATCCAAGTTGTATGACTTTACAAGATTCAGATTAGAGCTTACCCAGTTGATTACCTTAGACAACTCCAGTTACCGTTTCAAATGTAAGCTACCTGAGGACAAATACCATGTCTTGGTTGTGGCTGTATCTTTCGTGCATGACACAGTGCCTAGAAAGCAGTGGTTGCTTCAATTCCAGTTATGGAATTGAGTGGAAACCTCTCCTCAGAAGTCTGAGTCACCTGTTACTATTTGGTTTTACTCTAGCATCTAATCACCTCATGTGTGGTGGTCTTCCAGAGGAAAGCATATGGTGCTGCAGAGTAGACACTGTATTTTAGGATTTGGGGGCAATCTCATACCCTGATGGGCAGGGGGCAAGAGGCTAGGTCACACAGCAGGTGCTTGGAGAATCCTTAGGGGTTTGAGCTCCACCTACTTAGAAGCAGGCTTGGACAGGTCTGCAGGTGGGTAGTTGCTGATTGCTAACAGAGTTGTGATATATTCATTCTAGAGGAAGAGGGATGGAAACAGAACACTGACTCCTCTGGTTGTCTCAGCTTGAGGGTCATTGAAAGAGAAAGATCTTTCCTGGTCTGCAGTGTTCCATTCCTCAGATGCTGATGTAAAGGCAAGATCACAGAGGCAAGAAAATGGTGCATTTCCCTTTGCAGCCCTCAAGGTGAAAATTCCGCTACTGCATGGCGACTTGTGGGAGCAGTTCCGTAGTTACTACTATTCAGGCATTTATCATTCTGCTCCCTGGGCACATTTTGCCAAGCTGCATTAATTTCCCCATTCTTTCTGACACTCACCAGCTCTGTGGTGATGATGCATCTGGTGGCCGAAACCTTCCCCATCAGAGTTTGCAGTGTAGTGAAAAGAGCAGTGTCTTAGCTATAATGCCAGCAGGTAGCATCCTCTAAGTCTCAGTGAGGTGCCAGGTTCTTTGCTAAGCCCTTTAATCCTCATGGCAACCCAGAATCGTTGGGGTTATTATTCCTCAGTTTTTAGATAAGGAGAGTGAGGCTTGGGAGTGGTCACTTGTCCAAGGCCACTGGTTAGTAAGTGACAGTTGTGATTAAAATCCAGATCCTACTGCAAAGCCTAGGCTGTGAAATAACCAGGATTGCATTTCAAGCTTGAATTCTAATTTTCTGTGGGGCCTGGAGTCAGAGAATCTGCTTCCTGGGCTTCAGCTTTTAGATCTGTGTAATGACAAGCAATTCCAAGGTTTTTTCCCAAGCTCTAAGGCCACTACCAGAGAAGGAAATGGCAACTCACTCCAATATTCTTACCTGGAGAACTCCATGGACAGGAGCCTGGCAAGCTACAGTCTATGGGGTGGCAGAGTTGGACACGACTGAGTGCCTAACACACACACAAGGCCACTACCATTCTGGTTTGGTTAGAACTCTTCCCTATCTGGATTTCTTTTTAGCTTTAAAACTTTTTTTGTTGTTGTTTCATAGGCTAGTTGCTATGTATTAATTCCATAGAAACAACATTAATATCAATAATTAACAACATTAATATGAGGCAGTTAAGAATATATATTATGTAAAATAATATGGATCAGTACTCTCCTTTAGAACTTTATATGGTAATGGAAATGGTTTGCATTGGTTCAATGCAGTAGTTGATAGTATAATAATATAAAACCAAGCAGAATATGGATTCTTCCGTTATTCTTCCTACATCTCATCTTTGTCTCCTGTGTTCCAACTAAGTCTTCTGATTTCCATGTTGATTTTTCCAGAGGTCTAATACTTGATATATTATTACATTTGTATTATGCTTTTAACTTTCAGCACACCCAAACGTACAATATTACATCATTATTTTCCTGCCTGTGAGGCATATGGAAAAGATGGATAGTGTTATGTGCATTTCACAATAAGGAAACTGAGATGCAGAGAGTTATATATGCTACCAAGAGCAAAGTAAATACTTTTTGCATGAATAAGTGACTTACCTAAAGCCATTTTTGGAGCAGTAGCACCAGGATTGGAAACTCAGATCTTCTGATTCTCAGCCAGAGTTTCTTTATCACTGGTGTGTCAAGCATAGAGAGACTCTGCTCATGAGGGAGAATTCTTTTAATGTTAGATATGGGAGGTTTTCTTTTTACTTTATATTTTTATGTATTATATGATCTTTAACTCCATATAGGTGTTATCTTAATTATAATAATAAAATAGATATTTGGAAAAATTATATGAAATGCTGTGAAAGAAAAAGTGAAAGTGAAAGTGAAAGTCACTAACTCATGTCTGACTCTGTGACCCCATGGACTATACAGTCCATGGAATTCTCTAGGCCAGAATACTGGAGTGGGTAGCCTTTCCCTTCTTTAGGGCGTCTTCCCAACCCAGGGATCAAACCCAGGTCTCCTGCATCGCAGGCAGGTTCTTTACCAACTAAGCTATCAGGGAAGCCCGAGGCTGCTTATCAGAGCTATTCCTATTTTGTAGAGGTGAGAATGCTCGTGCTAGTCAGATAGGCAGGTTTTCTATGTGGTATCTGTGGTGAGAAGAGGTTTGAACCCCCATCTTGGTTCCATTTCTGGTAATGGTGAAGTAGTTCTTTCGGATCAGGCCCCACAGAAAGCAACTGTAAACTCAGATAAAATGTAAAAATATAACTCCATGAAGGAAGTGGAGAGTGACCAAAAACAGGCCTATTTTTCACAAGGTCCTGAAAGTCGAGGACAGACTGAGGAACTGTTCCAAATTGAAGGATTCTAAGGTGATTGCAGCCATGAAATTAAAAGATGCTTACTCCTTGGAAGAAAAGTTATGATCAACCTAGCTGCTGCTGCTGCTGCTGCTGCTAAGTCGCTTCAGTCGTGTCCGACTCTGTGTGACCCCATAGAAGGCAGCCCACCAGGCTCCCCCGTCCCTGGGATTCTCCAGGCAAGAATACTGGAGTGGGTTGCCATTTCCTTCTCCAATGCATGAAAGTGAAAAGTGAAAGTGAAGTCACTCAGTCATGTCAGACTCTTAGTGACCCCGTGGACTGCAGCCTACCAGGCTTCTCCATCCATAGGATTTTCCAGGCAAGAGTACTGGAGTGGGGTGCCATTGCCTTCTCCATGACCAACCTAGATAGCATATTAAAAAGCAGAGACATTACTTTGCCAACAAAGGTCCATCTAGTCAAGGCTATAGTTTTTCCAGTGGTCATGTATGGATGTGAGAGTTGGACTATAAAGAAAGCTGAGTGCTGAAGAATTGATGCTTTTGAACTGTGGTGTTGGAGAAGATTCTTGAGAGTCCCATGGACTGCCAGGAGATCCAACCAGTCCATCCTAAAGGAGATCAGTCCTGGGTGTTCTTTGGAAGGACTGATGCTAAAGCTGAAACTCCAGTACTTTGGCCTCATGTGAAGAGTTGACTCATTGGAAAAGACTCTGATGCTGGGCGGGATTGGGGGCAGGAGGAGAAGGGGACGACAGAGGATGAGATGGCTGGATGGCATCACTGACTCGATGGGCATGAGTCTGAGTGAACTCCGGCAGTTGGTGATAGACAGGGAGGCCTGGCGTGCTGCGATTCATGGGGTCGCAAAGAGTCGGACACGACTGAGCGACTGAACTGAACTGAAAGGGGCATGGCTTCTACATGAAATGTACCATTGTGAACTGCAGCCTTTGTTGTACAGGACTTCAGTGGAATGATGGGAGAAATCTAAATGGAGCCCGAAGTTGTGTGGGTACTCACATATCAGTGTTAATTTTTTAGTTTTGATAGTTGAATTGTTGTTATGCAGAGAGTATTGATGGTTTTGGTGACAAATACACTCACATGTTTTGGATTGATAGGGCATCAGTTTGGTAACTGGCTCAGAGATAGTTCAGGAAAAAAAAATGGAGAAAGAGAGGAAAGGGAGCAAAGATGGTAAAATGTTAATATTTGGAGTATAAGAGTGTTCTTTATATAGTATTGCAACTTTGCTAGAATTTATTTCAAAATATATAGTATTGCAACTTTGCTAGATAATACATCAAAATATTTTGATTATTTAAATCAAAATAAGATTTAAAAACTTCATGCTGAAGTTCCTTGAAAGTTTTTTTCTGCATCTATTGAGAGATGATCATATGATTGTTATTCTTCAACTTGTTAATACGATCTATCACATTGATTTGCCGATATTGAAACCGTACTTGCGACTCTGGGATAAACCCCATTTGATCATGGTGTGTGATTCTTTTAATGTCTTGTTGAATTTAGGTTGTTAATATTTTTGTTGAGGACTTGGCATCTATGTTCATCAGTGATGTATGTGTGTTAGTTGTTTAGTCGTGTCTGACTCTTTCCAGCCCCATGGACTGTAGCCTGCCAGGTCTCCTCTCTCCGTGGAATTCTCCAGGCAAGAATACTGGAGTGGGTTGCCATTCCCTTTTCCAGCGGGTCTTCCCAACCCAGGGATCAAACATTGGTCTCCTGCATTACAGGCAGATTGTTTACCGTCTGAGCCACCAGGGAAGACCTGGCCTGTAAATTTTTGTGTATGTGTGATTTTGGAATTAGGGTGGTGCTGGCCTTATAGAATGAGTCTAGAAATGTTCCTTCTGTGGTTTTGGGGAACAGGGTTATAATTTGACTCTTCTTTAAGTGTTTGGTAATGTTTAAATTCACCTATGAAGCTGTCTGGTCCTGGACTTTGTGTTGTTGGTAAGTTATTTATTTATTTTTCTAATTTGATTTTATACTGGTAATTGCCCTGCTCATATTTTCTATTCCTTCCTGATTCAGTCTTGGGAGAATTGTATATTTCTAAGAATTTGTCCATTTCTTCTAGACTGTCCATTTTATTGGCCAAATAATAATGAAAATTTGTGGGATGCAGCCAAAGCAATGCTTTTGGGGAAATTGATATCTTTAAGTGCACATATTAGAAAGTGTTTAATTCAGTGACTAAAGGTTTCGCCTTTAGAAGCTGAAAAAAGAAAAGTAAGCCCAAAGTAAGTAGAAAGAAGGAAACAATAAAGATAAGAGTAGGAATGAATGAAATGGGAAACTGACAAAGATAGAGAAAAATAACAAAGCCAAAATAATTCTTTGAAAATATCAACAAATATCTAGCTGGACTGATCAAGAAAAAAGAGAAATATATGTTTCAAAAACAATCAAACTCATAGAAGGAGAGTAGAATGGTAGTTGCCAGGTGGAGAAAATGGGGGGATGTTGGTCAAAGGATTCAGTTATGTGGGATGAATAAATTCTAGAGATTAATGTGTAGTGTGGTGTGTGTGTGTGCTAAGTCACTTTCAGTCATGTCCAACTCTTTGTGACCCTGTGAATTGTAGCCTGCCAGCCTCCTCTGTCTGTGGGATTCTCCAGGCAAGAATAGTGGAGTGGGTTGCCACAACCTCCTCCAGAGGATCTTCCCAACCCAGGGATTGAACCCATGTCTCTTATGTCTCCTGCATTGGCAGGTGGGTTCTTGCCAATAGCAGCACTTGGGAAGCCTGTGTAGTGTGGTAGCCATAGATAATAATACTGTATTATATACTTATGATTTGCTAAGTGAGTTGTAGATCTTAAGTGTTCTTAACACACACATAGTAACCATGTGAAGTGATAGGTGTGCTAATTAGCTTGATTTTAGTAATCATTTTACAGTGTATATGTATATCAGATTCCATTGCACTTAGATACATTCAATTTTTATTTGTCAATTATACCTCAATAAAGTTGGAAAAAATTTTAACATCCATTTGTGATAATAACTCTAATTTTGGCAAATTAGAAGTAGAAGGGAACTTCTACAGTCTAATAAAGGGCATTTATAAAAAGCAAATTTCATAATTAATGGTAAAAATTTGGAAGTGTTCCTTTTAAGATTAAACTAAGGCAAGTGTGCCCTCTCTCAGCATTTTTATTAAACCTCATGCTGGAAGGAGATTCTAGTGAGTTCCATAAGTAAGAAAAAGCAGAAGTAGGCTTAAAAATGAGAAAGGAATAAATCTGTTTTGATTTGCAGATGACATGATTGTTGACACAGAAAGTGTCAAGGAATCTAGAAGATAACTTTAGATAGAAGAAAGAAGTGAATTTAACAGAGTAAAGGCTCAACATTCAGAAATTGATTTTTTTATACAGCAGCAACAAAAAATTGAAAGATCTTAAAAATATTCTTTTATGATTATATTGCAAAGCATAATAAAATATTCAGGTATAAACTTAACAACAACAAAAAAATCTGAAAGACCTGTACATAAGAACTGTGAAACAATGCTGTGAGAAGTTAAAGACCTAAATAAATGGAAAGATAAATAACATTTATGGATTGAAAGAATCAGTATTGTCAGTCCTCCCCAAGTTGATATATAGATTTAAAGCAGCCCCAGTCAAACAGGCTTTTCTTGGGGTAGAAATTGACAAACCGATTCCAACATTTATATGGAAACATAAAGAATCTTGATTATCCAAAGCAATCTTGAAAAACAAGAGAAGTTAAAGGATTCACATTACCTAACTTGAAGGTTTGCTATAAAGGTACAGTATGTTAACAATAAAAATGAAAATAATTTGATTTACAGATATACAATGGAATATTACTCAGCCATAAAAAGGAATGAATGCAAGTCAGTTCTAATGCGGTTGATGAACCTAGAGCCTGTTATACAGAGTGAAGTAAATCAGAAAGGGAAAAACGATTACTGTATATTATCACATATATGGAATCTGGGAAAATGGTATTGATGACCTATTTGCAGGGCAGGAATAGAGACACAGACAGAGAGAGTGGACTTGCGGACATAGTGGGGGATGAAGAATGGGACGAGCTGAGAGAGTTGCACTGAAACATGTACACTACCATGTCTAAAACAGACAGCTAGTGGGAAGTTGCTGTGCAACACAGGGAGCTCCACCTGGGGCTCTGTGACAACCTAGAGGGGTGGGATGAGGTGAGAGGTGGGAGGGAGGCCCAAGAGGGAGGGGACGTATATACATACGGCTGATTCATGTTGATGTATGGCAGAAACCGGCACAATATTGTAAAGCAATTATCCTCCAATTAAAAATAAATTTAAATTAAAAAATTAATTCATTAAAAAAAAAGAATCTGCCTGCCAATTCAGGAGATGCAAGAGGCACAGACTTGATCCCTGGGTCAGGAAGATCCCCTGGGTTAGGAAATGGCAACCCTCTCCAGTATTCTTGCCTGGAAAATTCCATGGACAGAGGAGTCTGGTGAGGAGTCCATGGGGTTGCAGAGAGCTGGACATGACTGAGCACACATGCACGCACACTCGAACTCAGAGAAGACAAGCGCCTGGCCCAGGGCTGCACAGCAGGCCAGGGACAGTGCTGGGCCTGCTGCCCAGCCTCCCAGAGCACTGTCTTTTCCGCTCTCCCGGGTGATCTTGTCAGCATTCTCAGACACTAGTACCCTGAGAAGAGTACTGAGGTTTCAGGGTGGCTCAGGTTTCCTCTGACACCTCTTTTTGGTCTGAAAAGTGGTTTTCCAGCTTCTCTGTGATGCCTGTGAGAGTGAATTCAGTTGATTCACTAGACCCTGTTCAGCTTTCCTTTTCTTTGCTGGGCTGGAAGAGGGAAGGAGCAGCCCGCTGGAGGGTGTACTGTCTGTGTTATTAGAAAGGTTTTTCCGGGTCTCTTTCCTCTGCAGTTAGCACCTTTAATTAAAAATAAAATAAACAAGTAACTGTGTTCCTTCTCCTTTCCAAATATTGCTGAGAATCTTTGCGTCGTTGCTCTTGGTTGTGTGTTCTGATGATGTCTGAGCACTAAGAGCAAATTGAGAAAGGGACTGAGAACACCATTACGGAAGAGGTTTTCTCAAGGGGAATGGCCAAGTCTAGAATAGAACAGCCATCTGCTGCCAGATGGACAGGGTGCCCCTGAGCTATGAATCTGACCCAGGAGCTGGCCTTTACTGTGTGTGTGCTCTTTGGGGATACCCCCTGTGTCTTTGTTCCCTGCTGGCTCGTGGATTCCCCCTCCCTCACCCAGGCTGCTCTGGCCCCCAGGATCCTGCTGCCTGTAATGTCTGGACATACCCAGATGATCCAGCGGAAGCCAGCAGCACACTGCATTCATGCAGCGAGGTGGCACCTCTGCTCCTCTGCAGTGAAACGCCCAAATTAATTCACCGTTGTTAGCAGTCCTCCCAGCCGAGAAGACTCATGGCAGTTCAGAGTGTTCTGGTGCAAGAGGTGGGGTTGAGGTGGATTTTTCTGTCCACACTCAAAATGCTCTTGCCTGATTTACCCTGATACTTCATTATCCTGGAAGCTGACAGGCTAGGGGAGGGAGGCAGAGACAGGTGTGTGGGTGGATAAAATTCAGAGTAATGAAGTCCACTGTCCTTTTTTCATGTTAGAAAGAAAAAACTCTTTGTTTCCTGTGTTGCCATCCAACTTGTTTACTATGAATATGCTTTTCTGCTCTCACTTCTTTCCTCTACCCTAATCCTCCTTTCTCTTTCTCCTTGTCCTGCCCCTCTTTTCCTCCCAGCCCTGCCCCACCTTCTACTCCTGTATCATTTGTTCTTCTGAGAATATGAAAATATGGAATGAATGGTAGGGGAAATACCATCACCAAACCCCTGCCCCTTCCCCAGGTATTAGAGTCATCATTTAAAGAGGGAGTCAGGAATGTGACTTTCCCGCATTCGAGGTTTATTACGTTTGCTATACTCTGTCCCACACAGGGAACTGTCTGATGAGGGCGAGGCGGCAGCCAAGCTAAGGAGGAACAAGAAACCAAGGTGAAAATGGATCATCTTTCCCTCACCATCATCTGTTCCATCAACTCAGCCTTCTCTGAGAGCCACAAGTATTCCTGCCTGTCTGCTCTTGGGAGCTGTATGAATATGTAGCTTTGTTTATGCATCTCTTTAGCATTAAGACACTGTTTGTTCACTTGCTTTAATTTGGTTCTGTATCAGCCATCCTGGGGAAGCAGGGCTTCTCTCATTTCCTCATGCCGTCCTTCCTAGCATGTGCTGTCATTTCCTGTTTGCTTACAGTCAGTTACTCGTGAGTCCCAAGTATGAACTTCATATTTCCCCATATTGTCAGTCAGTCAGTCAGTTCAGTCTCTCAGTCGTGTCTGACTCTTTGCGACCCCATGAATCACAGCACGCCAGGCCTCCCTGTCCATCACCAACTCCCAGAGTTCACTCAAACTCACGTCCATCGAGTCGGTGATGCCATCCAGCCATCTCATCCTCTGTCATCCCCTTCTCCTCCTGCCCCCAATCCCTCCCAGCATCAGGGTCTTTTCCAATAAGTCAGCTCTTCGCAGGAGGTGGCCAAAGTACTGGAGTTTCAGCTTTAGCATCAGTCCTTCCAAAGAACACCCAGGGCTGATCTCCTTTAGGATGGACTGGTTGGATCTCCTTGCAGTCCAAGGGACTCTCAAGAGTCTTCTCCAACACCACAGTTCAAAAGCATCAATTCTTCGGCGCTCAGCTTTCTTCACAGTCCAACTCTCACATCCATACATGACCACTGGAAAAACCATAGCCTTGACTAGACGGACCTTTGTTGGCAAAGTAATGTCTCTGCTTTTTTTTTTTTTTTTTTTTTGTCTCTGCTTTTTAATATGCTATCTAGGTTGGTCATAACTTTTCTTCCAAGGAGTAAGCGTCTTTTAATTTCATGGCTGCAGTCACCATCTGCAGTGATTTTGGAGCCCAAAAAATAAAGTCGGACACTGTTTCCACTGTTTCCCCATCTATTTCCCATAAAGTGATGGGAACAGATGCCATGATCTTCGTTTTCTGAATGTTGAGCTTTAAGCCAGCTTTTTCACTCTCCTCTTTCACTTTCATCAAGAGGCTCTTTAGTTCCTCTTCACTTTCTGCCATAAGGGTGGTATCATCTGCATATCTGAGGTTATTGAGATTTCTCCCGGCAATCTTGATTCCAGCTTGTGCTTCTTCCAGCCCAGCGTTTCTCATTATGTACTCTGCATATAAGTTAAATCAGCAGGGTGACAATATACAGCCTTGACGTACTCCTTTTCCTATTTGGAACCAGTCTGTTGTTCCGTGTCCAGTTCTAACTGTTGCTTCCTGACCTGCATATAGGTTTCTCAAGAGCCAGGTCAGATGGTCTGGTATTCCCATCTCTTCAGAATTTTCCACAGTTGATTGTGATCCACACAGTCAAAGGCTTTGGCATAGTCAATAAAGCAGAAGTAGATGTTTTTCTGGAACTCTCTTGCTTTTTCCATGATCCAGCGGATATTAGCAATTTGATCTCTGGTTCTTCTGCCTTTTCTAAAACCAGCTTGAACATCTGGAAGTTCACGGTTCACATATTGCTGAAGCCTGGCTTGGAGAATTTTGAGCATTACTTTACTAGCGCGTGAGATGAGTGCAATTGTGTGGTAGTTTGAGCATTCTTTGGCATTGCCTTTCTTTGGGATTGGAATGAAGACTTTTTCCAGTCCTGTGGCCACTGACAACTTGAAATAATGACTGAAGTCTCCTGTGATACTGAGCGAAGAGACCCATAGAAGGTTGGAGAGTCTGGGGGCACCTCCTGATATCAGGGGTTCTAGAGTCCCTGTTGAGTCAGGGTTTCTGTAATGTCACACATCAAACCAGGTTTAGACCCTACAACCTGGTATTCTAACTAATAACTTGCTGCATGGACAGATCCCCTTCCTTCTCTTAGTTTTTTTCATTTATTACAAGCTTCAGTACCTGCCGGGGCATCAGTTTAAGTTAAGCTGCTTATTCTATATTGTCGACCAGGCTATTCAACTATTGAAGTATATTGGTTTTTGAAACTTGTTGGCTCAAACAAATAGTGGGACAAAGGAAAAACATCTCAGGGTTATATTTGACACTCTCACTTGTCCTTTCCTCCATGCCGTGAGTGGATCACAGCTGCAAAACAAAGCCTTTAGGACCAGTTTAGGTCCTCAGGAAGGTTATCATGAGGACGGTTATCCGAGGGCCAGTAGCAGGGGTCCCAGCAACAAGTGTGCTGGGCAGAAGGACCTTTACCACTTGGGGCTATAAGGGCACAGTGGCTATTGTCTGCTAGGATTGGTTCCCTAGAGGGTTTCTCTTTCTTGGCCACTGACTGCTTGCTTTACTCCTCACAGCACATACTGCTAAGCAGCAGGAAGGATAGGACCAACCCAACTCAGTCTGCCCTGCCAATAATGCAAGACACATGCTGAGGGTGGAGGGATTTCACAGAAGGCTCTAGAATTCCAAGTTCCAAATGTTTGATCTAATCAAGGGCTGTGTGGTCACATAGCAATGCTTGTACCCTTTCCCTGGGGATTCCATTTTAGGATAATTCTTACTGTTAGAAAGCTCAGCCTTCATATTTGCTTTCATCACTACTTTGGGAGGTAGGTAGGACAATGATTTTTTTTTAAAATAATTTTTAATTTCTGGTTGTAAAAATAGTGCATGCTCTTTGCAGAATTATAGAACACCAAGATCATTTATAATTTCACTATTTAGTGAAGACAACTTGTAACATTCTAATGCATTTTTCCAGTTTTTCCTACATGTATTAAAAAAAAAAAAAAGCACCACAAGATGTGCATATTGTGTGTTTGCTTTGCAGCCAGATTTTCCACCTACAACTATATTGGGAACATTTCCCCTATATTGCTAAATATTTAAAAAAAAATTATTTAACATTAAAAATAGCATTCTATTATTTGGATATGCCACAATTTATGTGGTTATTTATGGAAGTGTAGGTTGTTTCCAAATTTTTTGCTACTAAAACTTAGGCTGTGATCAACATCTTTGTACTTAAAAATTTGGTCAAATCTCTGATTGTTTTCTCAAGAAGGATTTCTAGAAATAGGATTCTTGGATGAAAGGATATAGAATTTTTAAGGATCTTGATATACATACATACACACATTTTGCATTTCTCAAATTTATTGCCAATAAAACTGTTATTTTTGAAAAATACAAAACAGACACAAAAGGAACCGTTGAGTGTTTGCTTTGACAGATATTTTAGGACATTTTATTTTTAAAAACTTAATTTTTTATTGACGTATAGCAGATTTACAATGTTTTATTCATTTCTGGTGTACAGCAGAATGAATTCAGTTATATATAAATATATATTCTTTTTCAGGTTCATTTCTATTATAGGTTATTACAAGGTATTGAATATAGTGCTGTAAATAGGAAATTGCTATTTATTTTATATATAGTAGTGTGTATCTGTTAATCCCAGACTCCTAATTTATCCCTTCTGTGGTAATCATAAATTTGTTTTCTATGTCTGTGAGTCTGTTTCTGTTTTGTAAGTAAGTTCATTTGTATCATTTTTGTTGATTCCACACATAAGTGATATCATATGATATTTGTCTTTGTCTGACTTACTTCACTTCGTATAATCTCTAGATCAATTTATATTGTTGCAAATGGCATTATTTCATTCTTTTTATGGCCAAGTAATATTCCATTGTGTATATACAAAGTCTGCTTTATTCATTCATCTGTTGATGGACATTTAGGTTGCTTCCATGTCTTGGTTACTGTAAACAGTGCTGTTATTAACATTGGGGTGCGTGTATCTTTTTGAATTAGAGTTTTCATCTTTTCTGGGTATACAATATACCCAGGAGTAGGATTGGTGGATCATATGGTAGCTCTATTTTTAGTTTTTTTAACTGTTCTCCATAGTGGCTGCACCAATTTACATTCCCACCAACAATCTTGACACATATTTAGTATGGCAAGAATTACTGCCGTACTGCCATCAAGAATTTCATTCCTTGATCCCTGTGCTGATTACTTCTCACTAGAAAAGATGCCAGAGTAGCTGAAGCATCTCATTGGAAAGTTTCCTGTTCCCCTCAAATGAGGAAGGGATTTTAAAGGGACTTTAAAATGCTCTTGCCATCTTCAACTCTGTTGAATGGCACCCCTCACTGTTAGTTTCTGTGTGAGGGGTTTGTTTATTTTCTTGGTCAGAGCCACATGCAGAAAAGAGAATAGGCCCTGGAGAGCAGGAAACCTCATTTTATCTTGGATTGATGGAGGACCAGCCTTCCCTATTAGAACATGAAAAAAAAAATGCTGTTCTGTTATTTGTCAGATGAGAATAATGCATGTGAAAACACATTGAAACCTGTGAAGAACTCTATAAATGTAATGTGTTATTATTAGCGTTATTTTGGATTCAGATAATAATGCTGATATGATTACTGAGATATTATGTAATGCTTTTGGCAGAATAAAGGATGTTGAGCTTTGAATGATAGCATGGAACTTCAGAGAGAATATTTACTCTGACCTCCTCATAAGGGAACGCAGATAAGGCAACTGAGTCTCAGAGAACTTAGCCATCCAAAGTCACATAGCAGAATAAGCTGGCAGCCAGGTCTCCTTCTTTCTCTCTCTCTCTCTCTCTCTTTTTTGGGGGGGGGTCATATTCTTGACTTTTAGAGCCAAATGCAGCCAAGTGCAACCAAGTGCAAGCCAAGTGCAGTCTTGCTCATGTGTGCTTCTAAAGTACCATTTTACATTTTAATTGTATTACTTTTAATTGAGGTATAATTGACATACATTATATTAGTTTCAGATGTTACAGTGTAATGGTTTGGTATTTGTATATATTGCAAAGTGATCACTATAATTAGTCTAGTTAACATCTGTCACCATACGTTTACAGAATATTTTTTCTTGTGATTAAAACTTTTAATGTATACTCTCTCAGCCGCTTTCAAATATGCAATGCAGTGTTATTAACTGTACTTGCCATGTTAGACACTACATCCCCATGACTTGCTTATTTTATAAGTGGAAGTTTGTATACCTTCACCCATTCTGCTCATCCCTCTTCCCACCTCCTCTGTGAGTATGTGCTCAGTTGCTCAGTCGTGTCTGACCCTTTGCAACCCTATGGACTATAGTCCGCCAGGCTCTTCAGTTCATGGGATTTCTCAGGCAAGAATATTGGAGTGGGTTGCCATTTCCTTCTCCAGGGTATCTTCCCAATCCAGGGATCAAACTTGTGTCTCTTGCATTTCCTTCATTGGCAGACAGATTCTTTACCTCTGAGCCACCTGGGAAGCCCTTACCCCCATTCTCTGGCAACCATCAATTTGTTCTCTGTATATATAAGCTTGTTATTTTTTATTATTTAAAACTTTAAAAATTTTAAGATTCCACATATAAATGAGATCATATGGTATTTGTCTTTCTCTATCTGGCTTATTTCACTTAGCCTAATGCCCTCAAGGTTTATCCATGTATCCGTGTTGTCACAAATGGCAAAATTTCTTTATTTTATAGGACTGAATAATATTCTAGTGTGTGTGTGTATATCACATCTTCTTTATGCATCTGTTCTTTATCTGTCTTGTATATACCCATCTTCTTTATCTGTTGACATAGGATATGTAGTATGTTTCCACACTTTGGCGATTATGAATAATGCTGCAGTAAGCATAGGAATGCATATACCTTTTTGAGTTAGTGTTCTCTTTTTCTTCAGGTAGATACCCAGAAATGGAATTGCTGGATCATATGGTAGTTCTATTTTTAATTTTTCAAGGAACCACCTCCATACTGTTTTCCATAGTGGCTGCACCAAATTACATCCCCACCAACAATGCACAAAGGTTCCCTTTTCTGTGCATCCTTGTCAACCCTTGTTATTTCTTTTTATAATAGTTGTTCTAACAGGCATGGTTTTCATTGTAGCTCTGATTTGCATTTCCCTTATTTTTTTTTAAATAAGATGAACAACAGGGATTTACTGTATAGCACAGGGAACTATATTTAATATCTTGTAATAAACTATAATGAAAAAGAATCAGAAAAAAGAATATATACATATATGAAATGAAAGTGAAAGTTGCTCAGTCGTGTCTGACTCTCTGTGACCCCATGGAGACTATACAGTCCATGGAATTCTCCAGCCAAAATTCTGGAGTGGGTAGCTTTTTCCTTCTCCAGGGGATCTTCCTAACCCAGGGATTGAACCCAGGTCTTCCACATTGCAGACGGATTCTTTACCAGCTGAGCCACAAAGGAAGCCCAAGAATACTGGAGTGGGTAGCCTATCCCTTCTCCGGTGGATCTTCCTGACCCAGGAATCCAACTGGGGTCCTCTGCATTGCAGGCGGATTCTTTACCAACTGAACTATCAGGGAATACATATAAAATGAAATCACTGTGCTGTACACCTGAAACTAACACACATTGTAAATAAAATGTGCTTCAATTGAAAAAAGAGAGAGAACTAGATGCTAATATGGAGAACGAGACAGATTTAGGGTATTATTAATATGAATTCTTAGGATTATATAGCCCTTTTTTCCTTTTGATAATTTGTAGACAGTGAAGTTTAAATACTTGATTGTAATTTTTAAATTGACACCTTAGTATTAATAGAAATAGTTACATATTATATCAATAAACTTTAGGAATATCATATCTAATAGTATATCTAATATTAACTGTGGTTTTTGTTTAGTCTCTAAGTTGTGTCTGACTCTTTTGTGACCCCATGGACCATAGCCTACCAGGCTCCCCTGTCCATGGGATTTCCTAGGCACAAATACTGGAGTGGGTTGTCATTTCCTGCTCCTTGCATTTCCCTTATGATTAGTGATGTTAAACATCTTTTTATATACCTATTAGCCATTTGTCTTCTTTAGAAAGAATTCTATTCAGATCTTCTGACCATTTTTTAATTGATTTTTAAAAAGTTTTAATATAAATTTATTTATTTTAATTGGAGACTAATTACTTTACAATATTGTATTGGTTTTGCCATACATTGACATGACTCTACCACAGGTGTACACGTGTTCCCCATTCTGAACCCCCTCCCACCTCCCTACCCATACCATCCCTCTGAGTCATCCCAGTGCACTAGCCCCGAGCATCTTGTATCATGCCTCGAACCTGGACTGGCGATTCATTTCACATATGATAATATACATGTTTCAATGCCATTCTCCCATATCATCCCACCCTTGCCCTCTCCCACAGAGTCCAAAAGACTGTTCTATACATCTGTGTCTCTTTTGCTATCTTGCATACAGGGTTATCATTACCATCTTTCTAAATTCCATATATATGTGTTAGTATACTGTATTGGTGTTTTTCTTTCTGGCTTACTTACTCTGTATAATAGGCTCCAGTTTCATCCACCTCATTAGAACTGATTAAAATGTATTCTTTTTAATGGCTGAGTAATAATTGTGTATATATACCACAGCTTTCTTATCCATTCATCTGCTGATGGACATCTAGGTTGCTTCCATGTCCTGGCTATTATAAACAGTGCTGCGATGAACACTGGGGTACACGTGTCTCTTTCAGTTCTGGTTTCCTCGGTGTGTATGCCCAGCACTGGGATTGCTGGGTCATAAGGCAGTTCTATTTCCATTTTTTAAGGAATCTCCACACTGTTCTCCATAGTGGCTGTACTAGTTTGCATTCCCACCAACAATGTAAGAGGGTTCCCTTTTCTCCACACCCTCTCCAGCATTTATTCCTTGTAGACTTTTGGATCGCAGCCATTCTGACTGGTGTGAAATGGTACCTCATTGTGGTTTTGATTTGCATTTCTCTGATGAAGAGTGATGTTGAGCATCTTTTCATGTGTTTGTTAGCCATCTGTATGTCTTCTTTGGAGAAATGTCTATTTAGTTCTTTGGCTCATTTTTTGATTGGGTCATTTATTTTTCTGGAATTGAGCTGCAGGAGTTGCTTGTATATTTTTGAGAATAGTTGTTTGTCAGTTGCTTCATTTGCTATTATTTTCTCCCATTCTGAAGGCTGTCTTTTCACCTTGCTTATAGTTTCCTTTGTTGTGCAGAAGCTTTTAATTTTAACTAGGTCCCATTTGTTTATTTTTGCTTTTATTTCTAATATTCTGGGAGGTGGGTCATAGAGGATCCTGCTGTGATTTATGTCGGAGAGTGTTTTGCCTATATTCTCCTCTAGCAGTTTTATAGTTTCTGGTCTTATGTTTAGATCTTTAATCCATTTTGAGTTTATTTTTGTGTATGGTGTTAGAAAGTGTTCTAGTTTTGTTCTTTTACAAGTGGTTGACCAGTTTTCTCAGCACCACTTGTTAAAGAGATTGTCTTTAATCCATTGTATATTCTTGCCTCCTTTGTCAAAGATAAGGTGTCCATAGGTGTGTGGATTTATCTCTGGGCTTTCTATTTTGTTCCATTGATCTATATTTCTGTCTTTGTGCCAGTACCATACTGTCTTGATGACTGTGGCTTTGTAGTAGAGCCTGAAGTCAGGCAGGTTGATTCCTCCAGTTCCATTCTTCTTTCTCAAGATTGCTTTGGCTATTTGAGGTTTTTTTTGTATTTCCATACAAATTGTGAAATTATTTGTTCTAGCTCTGTGAAGAATACCATTGGTAGCTTGATAGGGATTGCATTGAATCTATAAATTGCTTTGGGTAGTATACTCATTTTCACTACATTGATTCTTCCAATCCATGAGCATGGTATATTTCTCCATTTATTAGTGTCCTCTTTGATTTCTTTCACCAGTGTTTTATAGTTTTCTATATATAGGTCTTTAGTTTCTTTAGGTAGATATATTCCTAAGTATTTTATTCTTTTCATTGCAATGGTGAATGGAATTGTTTCCTTAATTTCTCTTTCTGTTTTCTCATTATTAGTGTATAGGAATGCAAGGGATTTCTATGTGTTGATTTTATATCCTGCAACTTTACTATATTCATTGATTAGCT
Source organism: Bos indicus (assembly GCF_029378745.1). NCBI lineage: Eukaryota > Metazoa > Chordata > Mammalia > Artiodactyla > Bovidae > Bos > Bos indicus. The sequence goes on from NC_091774.1 coordinate 34,963,424, forward strand.
CTAGTAATTTTCTGGTGGAGTTTTTAGGGTTTTCTATGTATAGGATCATGTCATCTGCAAACAGGGAGAGTTTTACTTCTTCTTTTCCAATTTGGACTCCTTTTATTTCTTTTTCTGCTCTGATTGCTGTGGCCAAAACTTCTGAAACTATGTTGAATAGTAATGGTGAAAGTGGGCACCCTTGTCTTGTTCCTGACTTTAGAGGAAATGCTTTCAATTTTTCACCATTGAGGATAATGTTTGCTGTGGGTTTGTCATATATAGCTTATATTATGTTGAGGTATGTTCCTTCTATTCCTGCTTTCTGGAGAGTTTTTATCATAAATGGATGTTGAATTTTGTCAAAGGCTTTTTCTGCATCTATTGAGATAATCATATGCCTTTTATTTTTTAATTTGTTAATATGGTGTATTACATTGATTGATTTGAGGATATTTAAGAATCCTTGCATCCCTGGGATAAAGCCCACTTGGTCATGGTGTATGATCTTTTTAATGTGTTGTTGGATTCTGATTGCTAGAATTTTGTTAAGGATTTTTGCATCTATGTTCATCAGTGATATTGGCCTGTAGTTTTCTTTTTTGGTGGCATCTTTGTCAGGTTTTGGTATTAGGGTGATGGTGGCCTCATAGAATGAGTTTGGAAGTTTACCTTCCTCTGCACTTTTCTGGAAGAGTTTGAGTAGGATAGGTGTTAGCTCTTCTCTAAATTTTTGGTAGAATTCAGCTGTGAAGCCATCTGGACCTGGGCTTTTGTTTGCTGGAAGATTTCTGATTACAATTTCAATTTCCATGCTTGTGATGGGTCTGTTAAGATTTTCTATTTCTTCCTGGTTCAGTTTCGGAAAATTGTACTTTTCTAAGAATTTGTCCATTTCTTCCACGTTGTCCATTTTACTGGCATATAATTGCTGATAGTAGTCTCTTATGATCCTTTGTATTTCTGTGTTGTCTGTTGTGATCTCTCCATTTTCATTTCTAATTTTATTGATTTGATTTTTTTCCCTTTGTTTCTTGATGAGTCTGGCTAATGGTTTGTCAATTTTATTTATCTTTTCAAAGAACCAACTTTTGGCTTTGTTGATTTTTGCTATTGTCTCTTTTGTTTCTTTTGCATTTATTTCTGCCCTAATTTTTACGATTTCTTTCCTTCTACTAACCCTGGGGTTCTTCATTTCTTCCTTTTCTAGTTGCTTTAGGTGTAGGGTTAGGTTATTTATTTGACTTTTTTCTTGTTTCTTGAGGTGTGCCTGTATTGCTATGAACTTTCCCCTTAGCACTGCTTTTACAGTATCCCACAGGTTTTGGGTTGTTGTGTTTTCATTTTCATTTGTTTCTATGCATATTTTAATTTCTTTTTTGATTTCTTCTGTGATTTGTTGGTTATTCAACAGAGTGTTGTTCATCCTCCATATGTTGGAATTTTAAATATTTTTTCTCCTGTAATTGAGATCTAATCTTACTGTGCTGTGGCCAGAAAAGATGCTTGGAATGATTTCAATTTTTTTGAATTTACCAAGGCTAGATTTATGGCCGAGGTTGTGATCTATCCTGGAGAAGGTTTCATGTGCACTTGAGAAAAAGGTGAAATTCATTGTTTTGGGGTGAAATGTCCTATAGATATCAATTAGGTCTAACTGGTCTATTGTGTCGTTTAAAGTTTGTGTTTCCTTGTTAATTTTCTGTTCAGTTGATCTATCCATAGATATGAGTGGGGTATTAAAGTCTCCCACTATTATTGTGTTATTGTTAATTTACCCTTTCATACTTGTTAGCATTTGTCTTACATACTGTGGTGCTCCTATGTTGGGTGCATATATATTTATACTTGTTATATCTTCTTCTTGGATTGATCCTTTGATCATTATGTAGTGTCCTTCTTTGTCTCTTTTCACAGCCTTTGTTTTAAAGTCTATTTTATCTGATACGAGTATTGCTACTCCTGCTTTCTTTTGGTCTCTATTTGCGTGGAATAACTTTTTCCACCCCTTCATTTTAAGTCTGTATGTGTTCCTTGTTTCAAGTTGGGTCTCTTGTAGACAACATATATAGGGGTCTTGTTTTTATATTTATTCAGCCAGTCTTTGTCTTTTGGTTGGGGCATTCAACCCATTTATGTTTAAGGTAACTATTGATAAGTCTGATTTCATTGCCATTTACTTTATTGTTTTGGGTTCGAGTTTATATATCCTTTCTGTGTTTCCTGTCTAGAGAAGATTCTTTAGCATTTGTTGGAGAGCTGGTTTGGTGGTGCTGAATTCTCTCAGCTTTTGCTTGTCTGTAAAGCTTTTGATTTCTCCTTCATATTTGAATGAGATCCTTGCTGGGTACCATAATCTGGGCTGTATGTTATTTTCTTTCATCACTTTAAGTATGTCCTTGCCATTCCTCCTGGCCTGAAGAGTTTCTATGGAAAGATCAGCTGTTATCCTGATGGGAATCCCCTTGTGTGTTATTTGTTGTTTTTCCCTTGCTGCTTTTAATATTTGTTCTTTGTGTTTGATCTTTATTAATTTGATTAATATGTGTCTTGGGGTGTTTTGCCTTGGGTTTATCCTGTTTGGGACTCTCTGGGTTTCTTGGACTTGGGTGGCTATTTCCTTCCCCATTTTAGGGAAGTTTTCAACTGTTATCTCCTCAAGTATTTTCTCATGGTCTTTCTTTTTGTTGTCTTCTTCTGGGACTCCTATGATTTGAATGCTGGGGCGTTTAACATTGTCCCAGAGGTCTCTGAGATTGTCCTCATTTCTTTTAATTCGTTTTTCTTTTTTCCTCTCTGTTTCATTTATTTCTACCATTCTATCTTCTACCTCACTTATCCTTTCTTCTGCCTCCGTTATTCTACTGTTGGTTCCCTTCAGAGTGTTTTTGATCTCATTTATTGCATTATTCATTATATATTGATTCTTTTTTTATTTCTTCTAGGTCCTTATTAAACCTTTCTTGCATCTTCTCAATCCTTGTCTCCAGGCTATTTATCTGTAACTCCATTTTGTTTTCAAGATTTTGGATCATTTTCACTATCATTATTTGAAATTCTTTATCAGGTAAATTCCCCATCTCTTCTTTTTTTGTTTGGTTTGGTGGGCATTTATCCTGTTCCTTTACCTACTGGGTACTTCTCTGCCTCTTAATCTTGTTTATATTGCTGTGTTTGGGGTGGCCTTTCCATATTCTGGCAGTTTGTGGAGTTCTCTTTATTGTGGAGTTTCCTCACTGTGGGTGGGGTTGTACAGGTGGCTTGTCAAGGTTTCCTGGTTAGGGAAGCTTGTGTTGGTGTTCTGGTGGGGGGGGGGCTGGATTTCTTCTCTCTGGAGTGCAATGAAGTGTCCAGTAATGAGTTATGAGATGTCAGTGGGTTTGGAGTGACTTTGGGCAGCCTGTATATTGAAGCTCAGGGCTATGTTCCTGTGTTGCTGGAGAATTTTCATGGTATGTCTTACTCTGGAACTTGTTGGCCCTTGGGTGGTGCTTGGTTTCAGTGTAGGTATGGAGGCATTTGATGAGCTCCTATTAATTAATGTTCCCTGGAGTCAGGAGTTCTCTGGTGTTCTCAGGATTTGGACTTAAGCTTCCTGCCTCTGGTTTTCAGTCTTATTCTTATGGTAGCCTCAAGACTTCTCCATCTTTAAAGGTTCTCTATTTCTTTGCATCTCCATCACGACCACGCTAGTCCAACTTTCCACTCTCTCCTGTCTGAACTTTATTATCTCACTCATTTATCCCCAAAATACACTTTCTATTCTCTTATCATCAGTAAGCAGAGAAGTGAAGAAGTCACCATCAGATGGAGTCTCTTCTCCAGTTCCCCCCTAATTGAATTTTTAATATTATGTAAGTTCTTTATACAGCTGACCCTTAAATAACTTATATATGGATTTTTTTAATAGTTAATACTACAGTACTCACAGTTGCTTGAATCTATGGATGCAGAACCACAGATGAGGAGGAACCACATATATAGAGGGCCAACTACAAGTTACATGTAGATTTTTGACTGTACAGAGAGTTCGTGCCCCTAATCCCCTGGATATTAACTTCTTATAAGATATATAATTTATAAATATTTTTCCCATTTGATAGGTTACCTCTTCATTTTGTTGATGGTTTCCTTTGCTGTGCAGAGCTTTTTAGTTTGACATAGTCCCAGTGGTTTACTTTTGCTTTTGTTGTCTTTGCTTTGGGGGTCACATCCAAAAAGTCATCACCAAGATCAATATAGGAGCTTACTGCCTATTTTTTCCTCTAGGAGTTATATGATTTTCAGGTCTTACATTCAAGTCTTTAATCTATTTGATGTCATTTTTGTGTATGGTATAAGATAGTGGTTCAGTGTCATTCTTTTTCATATAACTGTCTGGTTTTCGCAACACTATTTATTGAAGAGATTGTTCTTTCCCGTTGTGTATTCTTGGCTCCTTGGTCATAAATTAATTGACATTTATGTTTGGGTTTATTTCTGGGTTCTCTATTCTGTTCCATTGATTTAGGTCTTTATGCCAGTACTATATTCTTTTAATTACGATAGTTTTGTAATATGCCTCCAGCTTCGTTCTTCTTTCTCAAGATTGCTTTGGCTATTTGGGGTCTTTTGTGGTTCCAAAAAATTTTTAGAATTGTTTATTCTATTTATGTGAAAATGCCTTTGGAATTTTCATAGGGATTGTATTGATTCTGCAGATTGCTTTGGGTAATATAGACATTTTAAGAATATTTATTCTTCCAATTCATGAGCAGGGAATATCTTTCCATTTATTTGTGTTTTCTTTGGTCAATGTCTTACAGTTTGCAGTGTATGCCTTTCACCTCCTTGTTTAATATTATTCCTAGATATTTTATTCTTTTGATACATTCATAAATGGGATTGTTTTCTTAATTTCACTTTCTGATAATTTGTTACTAGTGTATAGACATGCAGTGAATTTTTGTCTATTGATTTTATATCCTGCAACTTTACTGAATTCATTTATTCTAACAGGGTTTTTTTTTAAATGAATTTTTTAGGGTTTTCTTATATCAAGTCATCAACAAATAGTGAGTTTTGCTTCTTCCTTTCTAATTTGGATTCCTTTTATTTCTTTGCTTTGCCTATTGCTCTGACTAGGGCTTCCAGTAGTATATTGAATAAAGTGGTGAAAGTAGACCTGTTTTGTTCCTGACATTAAAGGAAGGTTGAGTATGATTTACCTGTGGGCTTGTCATATACAGCCTTTATTATGTTGAGGTATGACCACTCTTTACCCACTTTGTTTTTATCACAGTTCAGTTCAGTTCAGTTCAGTCGCTCAGTCGTGTCTGACTCTTTGCGACCCCATGAATTGCAGCATGCCAGGCCTCCCCGTCTATCACCAACTCCCCGAGTTCACTCAAACTCATGTCCATTGAGTCGGTGATGCCATCCAGCCATCTCATCCTCTGTCGTCCCCTTCTCCTCCTGCCCCCAATCCCTCCCAGCATCAGAATCTTTTCCAATGAGTCCACTCTTCACATGAGGTGGCCAAAGTATTGGAGTTTCAGCTTTAGCATCAGTCCTTCCATTGAACACTCAGGACTGATCTCCTTTAGAATGGACTGGTTGGATCTCCTTGCAGTCCAAGGAATTCTCAAGAGTCTTCTCCAACACCACAGTTCAAAAGCATCAATTCTTCGGCACTCAGCTTTCTTCACAGTCCAACTCTCACATCCATACATGACCAACTGGAAAAACCATAGCCTTGACTAGACAGACCTTTGTTGGCAAAGTAATGTCTCTGCTTTTTAATATCACAAATGGATGTTAAATTTTGTCAAATGCTTTTTTGTGTTTATTGAGATGATCATTTATTTTTTATTCTTTATTTTGTTAGCATAGTATATTATAGTGTTGATTCTTGCATCCCTGGAATAAATCCCATTGATCATGGTGTATGATCCTTTTAATGTATTATTGAATCCAGTTTGCTAATATTTTGTTGTATATTTTTGCATCTATGTTCATCAAGGATATTGGCCTGTAATTTCCTCTTCTTATAGTGTCCTTGTATGATTTTGATATCAGGGTAATACTGGCCTTATAAAATGAGTTTGGAAAGTGTCCCCTCTTCTTCTGTTTTTGGAAGACTTTGAGAAGGACTGGGAGTAATTCTTCTTTGAATATTTGGTTGAATTCACTAGGAAAGGTGTCTGGTCCTGCACTTTTGTTTGTAGAGGGTTTTTAATTACTGATTCAATCTCCTTACTAGCAGTTAGTCTGCTCAGACTTTCTATTTCTTCATGATTCAGTCCTTGAAGGTTATATGTAGGAATTTATCCATTTTTTCTAGGCTGTCTAATCTGTTGGTATATATAATTATTTGTGATAGTCTCTTATGATCCTTCGTATTTTTGTGATATCAGTTGATATCAGTTGTAATGTCTCCTCTTTCATTTCTGACTTATTTATTTGAGCCCTCTCTTTTTCTTGGTGAGCTTAGCTACAGGTTTGTCAATTTTGTTTATCTTTTCAAAGAACCAGTTCTTGGGTTTCATTCATTTTTTGTTTTGTCGTTTTAGTCTTTATTTCATTCATTTCTGCTCTGATCTTTGTTATTCCCTTCCTTCTGCTAACTTTGGGCTTTGTTTATTCTTCTTTTTCTAGTTTCTTGAGGTGTAAGGTTAGGTTGTTTATTTTAGATATTTCTTCTTTCATGAGGTAGGCATTATTTTCTATGAGCTTTTCTCTTAGATCTCCTTTTGCTGCATTCCACAAATGTTCATGTGTTATATTTTCATTTTGTTTGTTTCAAGGTAGATTTTTATTTCGCATTTGATTTCTTCATTGACCCTTTGGTCGTTCAGTAGCCTCTTGCTTAGGCTCCACGTATTTATGACTTTTCCAGTTTTCTTCTTGTTTTTGATTTCTAGTGTCACATCATTGTGATCCAAAAAGATATTTGATATGATTTCAGTTTCTTAAATTTGTTAAGGCCTATTTTGTGGCCTATCATTTAATCTGTCTTGAAAAATGTTCCACATACAATTGAGAAGAATGTATATTCTTTTGGTTTTGGATGAACTATTCTGTATGTATCTGTTTAGTTCATCTGGTCTATCATGTCATTTAAAGCTTATTGGTTTTTTTTATGGATGATCTACCTCTTAATTGTAAATGAGATATTAAAGTCTCCTATGATTATTGTGTTGCTATGTATTTCTCCCTTTAGTTCTGTTAATATTTACTTTATATATATAGGTGTTCTTCTGTTGGATGCATAAATATTTACAAGTTATATCATCTTGTTCAATTGACCTCTTTATCAGTGTGTAATGTCCTTGACTTTTATTACAGTCTTTGTTTTAAAGCCTATTTTGTCTGATATAAGTATAGCTACCCCAGCTTTCTTTTGGTTTCCATTTACATGGAATATCTTTTTCTGTCCCTTCATGTTAAGTCTGTACAAAGGAATATGTTTCAAACAAAAGAACAAGGTAAAACCTCAGGGGGGAAGAAAGCTCAATAAAATTGAAATAAGTAACTTACCTGATAAAGAGTTCAAAGTAGTGGTCATAAACATGCTCACTGGACTTCAGATAAGAATGATGAACAAAATGAAAACTTCAACAAAGAGACGGAAAATATGAGAAAATCTCAAACAGAAATTATGGAACTGAAAAATACAATAAGTGAAATGAAAAAATACACTTGAGTAGTTCAGCAGCAAACTAGATAAAGCAGAAGAAAGATTCAGTGAGCTCAGAGATGGGACGAAGGAACTCACCCAATAAAAGCAGCAAAAAAAAAAAAAAAAAGAAGAAAGTAAGAAAGAAGGAAAAAAAGGAAGATAGTTCAAGGGATTTATAGGACAACATCAAGCAGACTAATATTCACATTATAGGAGTCCCAGAAGGAAAAGAGAAGTGAAGATACAATGTGCTTGAAACATACTCCTCTATTTCTGCATTTTGCTTGACTTTGTTTTTTATGCGTTGTATGAAACAAGCTACTTCTCCCAGTCTTGAAGGATTACCTTCTGTAGGACATGAACCTTAGCATTCAGGTCTACCCTAATTCTTGGTTGCCTATCCAACCTTTGTGATTTTTTTCCAAGCAGCCTATTTTATTTTTAACAGTTGCCAGTAGTTGAGGATGTGCCAGGACCAGCCTGTGTCCCAGACAGGAGGCTCTCGGTCAGCAGCTAGATTTAGGCTGATTGAAAGCTAGACCCTCAGGCAACAGCTTTTAAAGGATATAAATATACACAGTTTTGTGGGACCACAAGCATAAGCCCCACTGGCCTCTAGAGCCAGTTAATTTGGAGGTGTCTCCTAGGAAGCAGTTGCAAAAACTGGGGCTCCAGATGTGTGCACAAACTCCTTTCTGGGAGATGACCAGTGAGCTTTAGTGAGGCAGGAGAAGAGTGCAAAGATGGCATCCTGTGGCCTGCATCGCCCAGGAGCACCTCTGTAGGCTCCGGATGTTTGCTGAGGCTGACGCTCCGGGATCAGCAAGCAGAAATGTTGGGAGTGTGTTTCAGTCTGCTGCCAGTGCATGCCCTGGCTGTGGTGGCCTGCCTAGAACTGCCTCTCTGACTGTTACAGTCCTATGGGATCCAGGAACACACGCTTACCTGATCTTCAGAGGCAGGTGATTAAAGGGTATCCTTTGGGCGCCAGCTGCAAAACCCAGGGCACCAGATGTAAAAACTGGTGTGGCAGATAGTTTAAGAGCGCCCCTCTGAGAGACACTGACACTCTGGAGTACAGCGGAGGGGGAGCACAAAGATAGTGCCCATCCTCTGAGCTCTCAGGAAAGGTTTGCAGTCAACCTTGGACGTGTGTTTACTTAGAAGCCTGCCCCTCAGGCTGCAGCTAATAGGCCTCTTTCTAGAAGGATTGAGCTCCTGGGTCTATTGCCTCTTTCAGTGCCCTGAGGGTGGTAGCTGTTTCAGAACCCTTTCTCCCTTGTTTATAGTTTTGTCAGACCCATGAGCATAAGTTCCACTGGTCATCAGAGCTAGGTGAGGGAGAGGGGTCCCCTGGAAGCAGCTGCAAAAACTGGGGCGCCAGAGAAGGATGTAAGCTCCTTTCTGTAAGATGAGCTGGGATAAGGCAGAGAGAGAGAGGGTAAAAATTGCATTCTCCAACAAACTAGTGGTTACCAGTGGGGAGAAGGAAGGTGGGGAGGGGAATATAGAGCAGTGGATTAAGGGGTACAAGCTGTTAGGTATAAGATAAGCTGCAAGGATATATTGTACAACACAGGGAATATAGCCAATATTCTATAGTAACTATAAATGGAGTGTGACCTTTAAAAATTGTGAATCATTTTATTGTCCACCTGTAGCTTATATACTATTGTACAGCAATTATACTTCAGTTAAAAAAGATAAAAAGAAAAAAAAATGCATTCTTCAGCCTTCATTCCCAGAGACCCCCTCTGTTAGTTCCTCTAAGTGTGCCAAACCAGATACTTGCCCCTCAGACCACAGTTCCTGGACAAGCATGTAGGCCTCTTTCTCAGAAAGGCAGGGGGTGTGTTTCAGTCTGCGGTCTGCACAGTGCCCTAGGAGTGGCAGTCTGCCAAGAACTGTCTCTCTGATTGTTAGGCCCATGGCACCCAGAAACTCAAGACCCCCAGCCTCCAGAGCCAAGTGATCAAGGGGCTTCCCCTGGGTGGCAGCCACAAAAACCAGGTCCCCAGACACAGAAACCGGACCACTAGAGGGTGTGTGGGGACTCCCCTCTCTGAGATACGGGCACTCTAGAATAAGGCAGAGGGAAAGTAACTCTCACTGCAAAAAGAAAAAAAAAAAAAAAACAGAAAAGGAAAGGAAAAGAGAAAAATGAAAAGTAAGGAAAAAAAAAAAAAAAAAAAAAGGAAGGAAGTATTGGATTGACCAAAAGACCAAAAAATTCATTTGGGTTTTTCTGTAACATCCTACAGAAACTGGAAAGAAATTTTTGGCCAACCCAATACAAAGAAAAAAAGAAAAGATGATGCCTACTGGCTTTAGCGAGGCTGATTTGGACTTTTCTCCCGGTATACCTTTTAGGGCTTCCCTGGTAGCTCAGTCAGTAAAGAATCTGCCTGCAATGCAGGAGACCCAGGTTCGATTCCTAGTTCAGGAAGATCCCCTGGAGAAGGAAATGGCAACCTACTCCAGTGTTCCTGCCTGGGGAATCCCATGGACAGAGGAGCCTGGTAGGCTACAGTCCGTGGGGTCACAAGAATCGGACACGACTTAGCACCTAAACGACCACCAGGAGAGCATAGAAGATCCTTGGAGTGTCCCAGCAGGCCCCTGTCCCTCAGACTAACATTTAAAGTTAGGGAATAAGTCTCATTCATATAAAGTGGGCATTTTTCAGATCACTGCTTCTGTATGGGACTCTGGCACAGGTGAGTTCAAGGCCCTTTAAAAGACCTTCTTCAGTTTACCACAGCCCCATGCAAGTGGGTTAGACTTCAAAGCTCCATGTTCTGGGGACTTCTCTCTCAGGTGCTGGTCTTAAAATCTGGGATGCTTGATGTGGGGTACAAACTCTTTGCTCCTCTGGAAGAAGCTCTGGGTTTTTACTCCCCACCATCCGCCAATTATGGGTTGCTGTGCTGGGCATGGGTATCACAGCAAGATTGTGTCTCAGCCTTTCCTACCTGCTATGATGTGTCTTCCCTCTCATTTGCTCAAGGTGAAGGGGTTGTTCTGCCAGTATTTAGGTTTTCTTCAGAGAAAATCATTCCATGATAGCTGTGGATTCAGTGTATCAGTGAAGGGAGTTGAGTTTGGGATTGTCCTACGTCGCCATCTTCCTGTCTAACATTTTTACCAGAGTTTTTAACACTCTGCTTATTGTACTTATTGTATAATAAGTATATTGTATAATATAATATATTTGTATGCCATTAAAAGAAGTGTTGGGTTTTTATTTCCAATAGATTAGAGTCCTGGGAAATTTCAGACAGACTCACCATTAGATTATTTCTTTTTCTGAGTTAGTGAGTCTGAATTAGAGAGGATTACAGCGCATACATACATATTCTTACTGTATGATAAGGGACATAAAGACCTAATGACAGTAGTCTTTGAGGAAATTCATTAGTTGCAACCTCTAATCTCCCATCCTGGTGCCTCTATCCCCCTTCCTTACTTTATTCTAATATACTGTATACTGTATTCATCTGTTGTTTTTATCATCTGTGTTCCTCTACTAAATTCTAAGTGCCATGAGGTTAGGATTGGTGGTTTTTTTTGAGTGGGGGGGTCTCTTTTAACTTCTCAATGTTTAAATCAGTGTACACAGTAGCATTTGTTAACTATTTATTGTAGGAGCGAATGAATAGTTCCCAAATTAGTTGGGGATGGAGACCTGGGATCTAATTCTAGTTCTGAATCACCTGTATAAGCTTAGGCAAGTCTTTATTTTTTTGAGGTCTCCTTTTAGCACCTGTAAAATAAAAGCACTGGATCTCTAACCTAAGTTAGCATTCTTTCTAGCTCTAACATTTCATGACTGTGCACCCTTAGTTTTTAAATGCTTAGTAGATATAGAACAATATTTTGTTTTATTTTCAAGTAAAATTTTATACAGAATCTTAATATCTAAGACAGATAAGAATGGAGCTGCTCTGAATGAATTGGGCTTAGGGATAGGAACAGGAGAATGAGGCCTTTCAACTTGGCTGCCTGCTGGCAGGCTGGTTCTTCCTGTGAGCTCCACGGGTTTGTCTAAGAAACACAAGGTCTCTCTCAGACACAGTTTGAAAATTCTTTCTCTAGATTAAGTCAGAAATGGGAAGTGGCCATATATCTGCATAAAATTCTGTTTGTGTGGAGATATGGATTTGATGGAGATGTTGAATAATGAAAAAAAGATGTGGTTTAGATGATGGAATTGTAGACTGAGTTTTCTTTCTGCAAATAATTTTATCTATTGTTATACAAAAATAAAATTAGGATAAATTATTTTTGGTTCTGTGATTTTATTAGAAACTTATTTGATTGAGGTTGCTTAATACAGCTTGGTCTCTAGTTCCTTCTTCTTCCATGGCTACAAATCTCATGTAGCCTGAGGCCTAGAGCTCTGTTTGTTTTGGAATCTCCAGAGAAGTAAGGGTCTTTATGAAGTTTTTACATTAAGATTCCCTGAGTCATGACCCACCACTAGTCCCATCATACTGAAGTAGACCACTGTTGTTAATAATAGAGCTAATGTCTAAGCCATGGGTCTTACCTGGAGGAAAACTGTCAGATATATGGGTTCAACAAGATAGTGAATTAAAGATAAATGACACAGGAAGTTTCTTTTCTTGTGTAACTGGATTGAACTCTGTCTGGGCACCAGCTGGGAAGCAAGCTAAGCTAATATTTGTCTAACTGTGATCTGAATTGTTTGAAGGATGGTTTGGCTTATTTGAATTTGAGTATCCACTAATAATCAAGAAAGGTTGAAAGCTTTTGTATTGTTGAGTACATATTTACCATGTATTATATTACCTTTTATTAATATGGCAGCTTAAGAAACATTCAGAGTAAAATTGTTTGTGGACTCATTTGGTTGGTATTCCTTCCTGGATAATAGCAGTGATAAAAAATACCCAGGTAATAGCTTTCATTCAAGTATCTCAACATTTAAAAAAAAATCCTAGTGTTTTTTGTTATTCAATTTGTTCTAAAGCATTATTGTTAATTCTGTGAGCATTTTAAAACTGTATGTATAAGTGTAGAGGTATCACCTTTAGTAGAAACTTTCTTGTAGCTGTCATCATAATACAAGCAGAGCCTCTTACGGATTACCTCAACTGAATGGTCCTATCTGTTGCTATGGTAACTCTAACATCATGTTTGAGATTATTCAAACTCAATTTTTCCAAAGACAGTTATTTTGACAATCCAAAATCAGGATATCTAACAACTCTGAAAGCTATTTTTCAGTTTTCCTACCTGACTGTCCTGATATCTGCGATCCTTAAAGCAGCATAGTTGTCTTTGCCTAATTTTAAAAGTTTTTCAAAGTAGTTAATTCTTCAGCAAGGGTATGTTTGCTTGCTTGGTTCGAATTTAGTGGAATCTAGGTACTATCTCATAGTAACAACTTTTTGTTTTCTTGATTGCTCATCACAAAAATTTGGTGAATATTTTACAAAGATTATTTTATTGTGTAATAATATAGTGAGGAACTTGAAGCCCAGAGAGATGAAGTGACTTTCCCTGGGGTGAAAGCCCAGTAGATGCAATGCCAGATGCAAACACCAGAACCCTGATCTCTTTGAGTCCCAGGTTAGCATTCTTTCTAAGAGGGGCCCAACTCAATGCATATCATTTTTCTTCCTCAATCTGCCATTTGGATATCACAAAATGACATTAATCAATCAATATAGATTAAAATGAGAGAAAATCAATGGGACCCAGTAGTGAATTGGAACAACATCATTAAATTTACAACCTTCCAAGTCCAGAGAGTTGTTTAAGCTTCCATTTAAAATGAAAGATATTAGAAATAAACTGTCTTTAGATGGATTTATGATTAACAATGTATGTCTTTTCCTTTGTGACCTGTAGAACCTCAGACCATTTCTACAGGAAATTTGCTGTTACAATACAGCTGACTTTTCATTATTATTGTCTTCCTCAGTATTTAACATTTTGTGGTGTGCTGGAGGAAAATTGCATTTGGATCATAAAATTAGACCCAACTTGACATTGAGTTTCATCCAGGAAAATAGATATTTGAGTTTCATCCAGGAAAATAGATATTTTAAAATAAAATGTACTATCTTAAAATTTAGTTGTGGTAAAATATTAATGTATAATACTCAGTATATAGCCTTTATCATCATGGGCACTTTTTATTACATTGTTGCTCCCACATTTTAAATATTATGATACTCCTTAATTAAGGTCACTGATTGAATTAACATGCATAACAGCCATCCATTGCTTAAAATTCTCTCCCTTCCCCCAATTACCCCACTGCAAGTTGCTCTGCATCACCATTCTTACCACAGAGCAATAAAAACAAGAAAAGACAAATCACAATGAAAGCTTTGGACAGCAACTAAGCTGTGCTGGGTTTATTTTGTCACCTCGTGGCAGAGACCAACAATATTTTTCCAAAGAAGATATAGATGGCCAAAAGATGACATGACATGAAAAGAGGCTTAACGTTGCTAAGTATTAGAGAAATGCAAATCAAAACTGCAATGAGGTATCACCTTACACCAGTCAGAATGGCCATTATCAAAAAGTCTACAAATAGTAAATGCTGGAGAGAGTGTGGAGAAAAAGGAACCATTCTACAATGTTGGTGGGAATATAAATTGGTACAACCACTAAGGAGAAGTTATGAAGGTTCCTTAAAAACACTAAAAATAGGGCTTACCATATAATCCTACAATCTCACTTCTGGGCATATATCTGGAGAAAGCCATAATTTGAAAAGACACATGCACCCCAGTGTTCATGGCTTCACTATGTACAATAGTGAAGACACTGAAGCAACCTAAGTGGCCATTGACAGATGAATGGATGAAGAATGTGGTATACTTATACAATGGAATATCACTCATCCATAAAAAAGAATGAAATAATGCCATTTGGAACAGCATGGATGAACCTAAAGATTATTATACTAAGTGAAATAAGACAAATATCATATGCTATTACTTATATGTGGAATTTAAAGATACAAATGAACTTACATATAAACAGAAATAGATCCACAAAGGTAAGAAAACAAGCTTACGGTTATCAAAGGAAAGGGAGGGGAATGGATACATTATGAGTTTGGGGTTAATACATAACACACTACTATATAAAATAGGTAACCCACATGGACCTAGTGTATAGCACAGGACGTTCTACTCAGTATTTTTAATAAGCTATAAAGGAAAAGAATCTGAAAAAAAATACATATGTCTGTGTAATTGAATCACTTTGTTATACACCAGAAACTAACAGAACATTGTAAATCAACTGTACTCCAATTAAAGAAAAAAGAAATATCTCAACATTTTTTTTTACCTCTTTTCTCCTTGGACTGGTCCTATCCCTCCTCTTCTTTAGTTTGTTATTCAGAGCTCAGCAAATCCTACCTTAATTTCCTTCTCATATGTACTCACATATTTCTTTCTCCCTCTTACTTTTAATTCTCCCTTCATTTTTCAATTTAGTGACTTCACAATATTCATTGCTCCTTTTTTACTTTTCATTGTCCTATTTATGGGTCCTAAAAAAAAAAAAGTGACCTTATTTGTAGTTACTGAGAGCCCTGCTAGTGAATGTGTGGGAACACCCTCTAAAGTGATGAGTTCTCAGCTAAGGGCCAGAAAAGGCCTATATTTGGAAATGAAGTACCTCATAGGAAAAGGCCTGAGGCCTTACACCTCAGAGGCCCCTGAATACGTGGAGACATTCCCTTCTGCATCAGAACCAGCAGTTCTGATGTCTCTGTCTCTTCCTTCCTCTTCTGATAAACCTGCTTTTTCTAAAAATGCCAACCCTCAAGATAATTTTAAAAACCTATTTCTTACCTGGTTTCCTTGTTTTTCTCTAAGGTTTAATTTTTTTTTTTTTTTTTTTTACTGCAAATATTCGGCATTTGGGATGCTCTAAGGCAGTGATTCTCATACTTAAGCATGCATTGTCTGGAGGACTTGTTGTAACAGACTGCTGAACCCAACCCAACAGTTTTAATTGAGTAGTTCTGGGATGGAGCAGGAGAATTTGATTTCTAACTAGTCCCCAGGTGGTATTGATGCTGATGCTCTAGGACTACACTTGGAAAACCCACTGCCCCAGTGTTATGTGGCCTCTCTGGTGTGGGTATTGGGCAGTGTTTTGCAACCCATTCTCTGGCCTGTGTGCCTACAGAGACCATTTTCTAGCATACGGACTGGGTTCCTGTCTGCCACTTTTTTTCCCATAGCTGAGACCTCTTAACCTGTAGCCTCGACTTTAAGGACAGAATGTGTGTTTTAACAGTTTCTCTATCCCTAAGAAGAATGGCTACATTAAGAGCTATTAGTTGGGTATATGTTTGGGGGTGAGGGTGGATACTGTTGCAAGGCAGCAGGCCTGGGATATTGAGTATCACTTATAGTATTGTTTCCATAAAAGAAAGGCTCTGGGTTATGAATGGGATATATTGATGCTACACTGTGTAGCATCACTTGTTTGGAAGTAGGCATTAAATATTTGCCCCCATGTCTCTTCTGATGGTAGTCTGATTTCTACCATCAGTAGAAATGACGGGTCAACAACTCATTAAAGGTATTGCTTTTGTGATGGAAACAAAGTAAGGAGAAGATTGTTTTCTGGGCCAACTTTATTTAGCAATTTTATTGATGAATCTTTATAATACTCTAGTCTTAAAAAAAGAAAAAGACCTGAAATACTCAAGCAAGTGACAAATGGTAGCTGTTCTGGGAGTGCCTGTGATGATATTGTCTAGTAAATTGCCAGCCTGGAAGGGACAGGTGCAAGGCTGAATCGGGAGACAAAATAGGCTCAGGAAATACTGTGTTAGCTTTTCCTTCTGACCATTTCGTCTGCTGTGTAACTGAGGGTGCAGGAGAACATTAGGTCAGCGATGTGCATGATTGGCAAGCTTCCATCTGCCCGCTGGTCACAGCTGATAGACATGCACCTGGAATCTCAGCTCTTCCATGCTGTCAGGGCCCTGGGACATCATCCTAGTCTAGGCCATTCCATTTACAGATGGTGATATAAGGCCTAGGATAAGGAAAAGACTTGCCCCAAAGCACAGGTGAAGAAGAACTAAAGAACCTCTTGATGAAAGTGAAAGAGGAGACTGAAAAAGTTGACTTAAAGCTCAACATTCAGAAAACTAAGATCATAGCATCGGGTCCCATCACTTCATGGGAAATAGATGGGGAAACAGTGGCTGACTTTATTTTTCTGGGCTCCAAAATCATTGCAGATGGTGATTGCTGCCATGAAATTAAAAGACGCTTACTCCTTGGAAGGAAAGTTATGACCAACCTAGATAGCATATTCAAAAGCAGAGACGTTACTTTGCCAACAAAGGTCTGTCTAGTCAAGGCTATGGTTTTTCCAGTGGTAATGTATGGATGTGAGAGTTGGACTATAAAGAAAGCTGAGCACTGAAAAATTGATGCTTTTGAACTGTGGTGCTGAAGAAGACTCTTGAGAGTCCCTTGGACTGCAAGAAGATCCAACCAGTCCCTCCTAAAGGAGATCAGTCCTGGGTGTTCATTGGAAGGACTGATGTTGAAGCTGAAACTCCAGTACTTTGGCCACCTGATGCGAAGAGCTGACTTATTGGAAAAGACCCTGATGCTGGGAGAGATTGGGGGCAGGAAGAGAAAGGGATGACAGAGGATGAGATGGCTGGATGGCATCACCGACTTGATGGACATGGGTTTGTGTGAACTCCGGGAGTTGGTGATGGACAGGGAGGCCTGGCGTGCTGCAGTTCGTAGGATCGCAAAGAGTCAGACACGACTGAGCGACTGAACTGAACTGAACTGAAAGCACAGGTGAGAGGCGGCAGAGTCTGGACTTGAGTCCTGCCCCGAGTCTAGGCCCAGATCTCCTCCCATTGCACTGCACTACTTTCTCCTTGCCAGTCTTACAAGGTGACTGTAATCTGTTTTAGACCTTTGGTTTCCCTTCAGTTAGCTACAGACAGCAGGATTATGGAGGAGAGTTGTGTGTGCTTTTTTCTCAATGCCTCAAAGGCCATTTTCTGCTACCTTCTCCCAAAGCCACAGCTATTTGATCTCCAGCTTCAGGCTCAGTCCAGGCCCAGGATTGTACCTTGATCAGGTAGATTGAAGAGGCTCAAGTTCACAGCCTGGGAGTCAGTAAGATGTCATCTGGGTGGTTACTACCCCCGTCCTGACCTGCCCAGTTCCAATCTTGTTACTCTGTGCCTCATTCCTGTCTTGATAAGTTGATAAGTTCTTAGAGGGTTGGTGCCCTGTCTTACTGTTATCAATTTGTTTTTCACTGTAGAAGAGTTGGGGTGCGGGTGGAGGGTTAGGAAGTGTTATTTGTTGATGTCTATTTTGTGCCAATCACTTTACTCACATCATATTATTTTATCTTTGCCACAGTTTAATGAGGGGCCTCACAGTTAGCTCAGTGATAAAGAATCTGCCTCCCAATGCGGGAAATGCAGGAGACTCAGGTTCAATCCCTGGATCAGGAAACTCCCCTGGAGGAGGAAATGGCAACCACTCCAGTATTCTTGCCTGGGAAATCCCATGGACAGAGAAGCCAGGCAGGCCATAGTCCATGGAGTCACAAAGAGTTGGACATGACTCAGTGACTGAGCATGCATGCACATTTTCATCAAGTTTAATTTCATTTTACAGATAAGGAAGCTGAAGTGCTGAGAGATCATGGGACTTGCTTAGGGTGACACAGCTAATGAGTGCTGGAGCTGGGGTTCAAGTTTGAATCTGTTGAGCTCCAGATCCCATACTTTCCATACTGTACCTGTCAGGGCCTGTAGTTCACCCATAAATCCCAGTCCATTTATTTGTTCAGTGAGTATTTATTGAGTTCTGTTGTTTTTCAGCCCCTATGCTAGCCACTGGAGAGGCAGTCCCTTCCCACATGGAGCTTAGTACCATCTATTGGGGAAGACAGAGTAATGATGAGTAGATAAGAGTGTTAGAAGGAGATGCTTATCTAGCAATGAATGGGGTTGGGGTATAAATCAAACAAGACCTTTTGGAGGAGAAATGTTTACATTGAGCCCTGTGCTGAAGGGTGGAAGGACCTTGCATAGCGACTGGAAGGAAAGCTAGTTAGGCAGGAACATAGTTAGCAGTTGTGGACTGATGTCCTGCTATTTACTAGAAATCCGCCTTCTGCTGCTGCCTTCCTAGCACAGTGCCTGGCACATGATGGGTGCCCAGTGAATGTTGGCTGAATGAATGAATGGATGGATGAAACAACAAATGAATGGCAATTCTGGAAGTTCATTTTGTTTCTTATGTAATAACATAAGTTACCTTGGAATGAGTCATAGTTTCAAACAGCCTTTTCCTCCATCTCTTCTTAGCTTTCTGTTGTTTTGGGTTTCCTCGCTATATTTTTAATGTCCTCACACGGGTCCTGCTTTTCACAGCCATGGGGTGTCTTCCTGCCTCAAAGAGAGCAAAAGCTGAACTGCCCCATTATCCTCTTAGTGGCTGCCTTGAGCATGAAGTTTGAAATAGCGTCAGTGATTTGATTTTTTCCTCTGGGGATCCAGCAATTGAAAATAAATGTAGAAAGAGCCCCAAAGGAGGTTTTTCTTGGGGGCATGAGAGATGACAGCACCAGTTATTGGTGCACTTTGACAATGCAGAGTTATGTAAGTGGATGAAAAATAGAGGCTATTCCACCAAAGTCAGCTTGCCTTACTTAAGTGCTTTTATATTCACAAAAGTGGGTGGCCCAGAGTGCTTCTGTAACTCTGACTATTTGCAAAATCCTAGTTCATGACAGAGAAATAGAATTCTACAGACGGAGGTTCAACAAATGTTACTTTAAACAACAAATATGTGCTGGGTACTTTCACGTTGCATTTAATATCTAAAATATCAACAATATTCTGTTTCTAAAGAAGAAATTTTCAACCAAACAGTTCTGGTGGGAGTAGCACAACATTGCAGAACCTGAAATAGGTGAGAATAGCCTATCATTAGTATACCTTGGTCCAGAAAAAGTTCCCAGCCACTTTGTATCCCAGTTTTTTCCTAATTTAAGCTCCTGGGTATTCTCTTTCTCTTCTAACTTCTGGGCTGAGGAGTAGGCCTAACTAAATCAGTTTGAAGGTCAGACAATGACAAAACTGAGGAAATGGTCTTTGGTTCTTGTTTGTTTTTCTTTGCTTGGTCCATTCATTCACTCACTCATAAAGCAGTGTTGAATGACTCCTATGTGTAGACCACCACAGATGCAGACAACTTTTACATCCTGTCCTTGCAAAGCTTGCAGTGCCTGGGTAAGACAGATACAAGATGGGGGGTTGGAGGATTGTGGTTTGGGGTGGCATCTAATGCAACACTGATGGCCAGAGAGGGCATCCTAGGAGAAGGTGAATCCTAGGGGTCTGGCAGGGGTCAGCTCTCAGTGAAGACTCACAAAGGCAAGCCCCTCACCCCTCCCTAAGTGAGGCCGGAGCTGGCCAGAGTCCATTCAAGAAGTACTCAGAGTAATCTTGTCCATGTCCCCCACCACAGTAAGAGTAGGGGTATTTAACAGGATGCTGCTGCTGAGTTGCTTCAGTCGTGTCCGACTCTGTGCAACCCCATAGATGGCAGCCCACCAGGCTCCTCCGTCCCTGGGATTCTCCAAAGAGGTAATCAGGAGTCCTGTTACCTTGCTCTTTTAGGAGTTCTTGGAGGTTGATTTTTGGAAGCAGAGTATAGCTGTAGCTAATGGCTTATGGAGAATTCTGTAGTCAGATTTCCACTTGAGATTTCTATCAGAGTCAGGGACATCAGGTGATCAGTTATGTATGTAGTTATTGTGTCATCCTAAAACCATCTTGTAGAAGAGGGTCCTTTGGCAGGTGCAGGGAGAGGTTTTGGAGCTGGGCTCTGAGGGCTGTAAATTATTTTTCATAGTGTATTCAGAATGAAAAATGTGCACTGTGACACCGAGAGTGCCTCAAGAAAGGAGTCCATTTCTAACTTGCTGATGACCTGCACAGTCATCAAGTCGGAGCACCCTCTCCCCTCTTTTCTCCTCCTGTCCCCACCAGGCAGCTGAGATACAGCCCTTGCATAGTGGCTGATATTGGTTTTCCTGGTGGCTCAGTGGTAAAGAATCCACCTGCAGTGCAGGAGACAGAGGTTCAATCCCTGGTTCTGGAAGATACCCTGGAGGAGGAAATGACAACCCACTCAATTATTCTTGCCTGGAAAATCCCATGAACAGAGGAGTCTGGTGGATTGCAGTCCGCAAAGAGTCGGACACGACTTAGCGACTGAACAACAACAACAAGTGAGTGATGTAGCCATGCAAAGAAAGATGAATAATTCTAAAATGTGGAGTAGAGAGATGGGGAGCAGGAGATGGGGATGGACAGGGAGGCTCGCTCCCAGGGACACACAAAACCCAAGGCTTAGAATTTTTTCTCTGCTTGTCTCAAAGCCTCATTGGCCAAATGAGACTTTCTCAGCTGGATGATCACCAAATTCAAAGCTGGTCTTCCTGGATTTGGAAGCAAGGACAAGGTTTGTTTAATCTGTACTGCTTCCAATCTCTGCTTCTCCCCTTCTTTTTCTGTTGCATGGGACTGACTCCGTATGGGTCTATCACCCCAGAGGTTATGACCCTCTCCCACTTCTGTCCTGCTAGTAGGCTTAGGCAGTGTTCCTTTGATTATGGTTTTATCCCTGAGATTCCAATAAAGACTGAAGTCTGCCAGTAAGTGAGGACCAGTCAGGGGACAGTGGGGCTGGGAAGAGTGCTGTAGTTTCAGAGGTGACCTCTTTGCTGATTTTAGAGCTCTGTTCGGTGCTTGCTGGCCACCTGCCAGTACAGAAGGAGCTCTGGATTCACTAATGCTTGGTTCATGGTTAGACTTCCGTGCTTAATTAGTATTTTTAAGTCATTTTGTCTAAAGGCTTCAAATTTAGAGACGCTAAGTACTCCAGAGATATTTTATGGATCGCAGCTGAGTTTAAAAGGATCTTGCAGCATCCCTCCCCAGCCCTTACTACTGGCCAGCTGCTTCTAATCACATCCAGCAAAGTCCTGTGACAGACTCATTCTTCTTCCAGCTTCTTGCAGAAGATGTCATGCTCTAGGTCGGCCTGGGTCTTTCTGAGAGCTGTAGAACAGTGTCTCCCAAACTGCAGTGTGTGTGCGGATCACTTAGGCATCTTGTTAAAATGCACATTTGATTCTGTAGGTCTGCTCTGCAGCTCTAACAAGCTCCCAGGTGATGCTGATGCTGGGGTCTGAGAACTCCCCTTTTGAGTAGCTAGGAAATTGCTGAATGTCAGGCATATAAGGGGCCTTAGAAATGGATTACCAGATCTGAGCCTGACTGCACAACAGAGGATATAGAGGCCCAGATAAGAAGAGTGGCTTGCCTGAGGTCACACACCAAATTAATGGAAGAGACCAGGACTAAATCTCAGTTCATCACTTTCCCTTGATGTTGTATATGCTTTTCATCTGCTGATCTGAAAACTAGAAATAAGGAATGAAGGAAATGAAAATAAGGTTTCCTGTTGGCATTATCAAGTTTTATAGAGCCAAAATGTAATATGTTGTAGTTTAGATCCGCCTGGATTACTTCTTTCTTAGGTTTTAGTGAGACATTTTCTGTGTTAGGGGTTTCCCTGGTGGCCCAGATGGTAAAGAATCTGCCTGCAATGTAGGAGACCCAGGCTCAATCCCTGGGTCAAGAAGATCCCCTGGAGAAAGGAACGGCAACCCACTCCAGTATTCTTGCCTGGAGAATTCCATGGACAGAGGAGCCTGTTGAGCTACAGTCCATGGGGTCACAAAGAGTTGGACACGACTAAGCAACTGAGCACATAGGCAAGTGGGCACACTTTTCATTCTGTAAATATTTATTGTGTGCCTGTAACATACCAGATGCTGAGCTGTGCGCTTGTGGATGTGGAAGATGAATTCCTAAGAGCTCTGGCTGCAGGAGGCTCCCAACTAGATTCTGCATCACAGTCATCTCTTGGAGTAATATCAAAGTGGGACTCTGGTCTTGGTTGAACGATTTGATAGGTGGGGATTCAGATAGAGGACAGAACTTAGGGTCATACTTGCTGGGTGTCTAGCACAGAGCAGGATGGCATGGTTTCTGGAGTAATGCCCAGTGAGGAAAGCCAAGGAAAAGGTCAAAGCAGGAATGGCAGCACCCTGAGTTTGCTTCTGAGCTGCTAACCTCAGATACTTGAAACCTCTCCTAACTGAGGACAGGGCTAATTGCTCAGGACTGGGCTGGGAAGGTCACTTGGTGAGAACATAGGGCCAGGCACTCTGATACCAGAAAAATGTAATCACGCAGGCTTACCCTCTGTTTGCCTGCTCACCCTTCCTGCCTTTGGCTACTTTCGTGTAAGAATCATCTTATTCTGTGGTTATAGAGATTAAGGTGCAGGAAGCTTCTCAGGATCAGGCCCTTTGGGAAATCAGAGGTGCCAAGAGGCTCCCGTCATCACTTATACTAACATCTCCAAGGGCTGAGATATCATTAGGTGTCTGCTGATGAGGCAAGTGACTAAATGCTTCAATGGGAGAAGACTGGATGAATGGGTACTTGACTTGAGACCCCTCAGCCAGGCTGTGTTTGAAATTGACATCCAGGGACCAAGCTGGAAGGGCTGCATGTTGGTAGTGCTCGTGACAGTCAAACGGGGAGCAATGCCTGGTGCCTGCTAGGCCCATAGTAAATACGTGTTGACTGAGTAGGTATTGACAAAGTGCTTTATATAGTGTGCAAAACACTTTCCAAGGCATTCCTCTCCCAGACTGTGAGATAGGCAGAGCATTATACCCATTTGATACCAAGGAAGTGGAGGCTCAGGGTGTTACATATTTTGCCCAAGATCACATAGCTGGTAAATGGCCAAGCTGATACTAGAGCTCAGCTGAGTCTCTTTCTAATGTTCTGTCTTTGAAGACGGGTTTGAAAATGCACACAGGTACTGCTGGGGACCTGGCTGTTGCACATTCAATTTTAGGTAGTTATTAAAAAGATATCACTTTTTTAATGCAAAACATTTTTTTTTCCAAAGGAAATGTGCCTCTCTGTGTGCATTTCCCCCAAATTGAGCCCTTGGGTGTCTTTATTTTTAATAAGGAAGGAACACTTGGGTCTGGAACAGCTGAACCAAGCACCATTGCTGCCTACTCATTAGCTCCATCTAATTAGATTGAAACCAAGGAAGGAAGTGGCAGAAGCAACCATTTTGTTGTAGCAGGAATGGTCACATATGGCCCTGAACCGGCCTTCCTTCTCCAGAAGGCCATTAGGATGCAGCTTGTTTCACAGGACAATAGTATATTTCCATCACAGAGAGAGAGAGAGAGAGAGAAATTGAGAGAGACAGACAGAGTGACAGATTGACTTCTGGGACCCTAGAGACTTGGTGACTCATTGTATCTTTTCATTGGCACTCAGACATGTAGGGCAGAGAGGCTAGTGTTTTTTCTTTAAGAACAACCTAGATACAAGCCATTTCTCTGAAGTACTTGGAGGACCTTGGGTTCCTGTAAATAGCTTAAAAAAAAAAAAGTACACCTGAAAGGTTTTGTCCCTGAAACTTGGGTCCCAAGTTTGCATGTGAGTAGAACAGTCCTGGCCCTGATCCCAGGCCTGCGGTAGGTGGTTTTGTCTAGTCCTCAGTGGCAACTCTGACCTCTGGGTCTGCTTACTTGAATCAAAGCTTCAGCCGGAATTTTCCATATTCATGCCTCTCTGCTGCTGTTGCTGCTAAGTCGCTTCAGTCATGTCCAACTCTATGTGACCTCATAGACGGCAGCCCACCAGGTTCCCCCATCCCTGGGATTCTCCAGGCAAGAACACTGGAGTAGATTGCCATTTCCTTCTCCAATTCATGCCTCTCTGTTGTTGCACAAATCGTAAGGTAGCAAATGAGGAGAGAAGGAGATTGATCGAACTCCTAGGCCTGTACTTTATGTGAAGGAGCCTTGGGGAGTGCCAAGGGCCAGTTGTGCTTTTTCTGAGACTACTTTCTACCAGCTCCTTGGGCTGGCTTGCTTCCTTTTCCCCTGCCTTTACTCCCATCTCTGTTCCCTTCCCACATCAACCCCTCTTACTACCCTGTGGTCTCCCCGTTCATCCCTAGTTTTTCCCCCTTTCCTCACCTTCCACACAGGAAATGCCCGTGCACTTCCTTCCTTGCTCAGGGTCTCCCAGGAGCAGTCTGTTCTCCTTGGCAGAGCTTGTGGGGAATTGCTGGCTCTTTCTGGTCTCTTCAACCCATGAATTACCACTGCTCCTTTGCTCAGACCCTGTTTGTAGCCAGACTTAGAGCAATTCCTGATTGCTCAAATTCTCTCCCTGCCCCTGTGCCTTTGCACCTGCCAGTCCTTTGAGAAGATTTTAGTTATTTAGTTTCTAATTCAAGTATATGCCCAGGCAAACTTAGGTGTTTTCTTTCTCTTTTCTACTTTTAGTAATTCAGATGTATTCTTGCTCTTTTTTTAATTGTATAATTTTGTAATCATTTGTTTGAATGTTTATCCCTCTTTCTTACCACAAATACATCAAGCATTTGCTTGTATGTATTGATTGATTGATCAAAAAATCAATTGCTTGTATGTATTTAAGATTGATCAAAAATCAATCTTTTTGATTTTTGGTACTTTTTAAACAGAGAGCATATTTATGTATATATTTATTTATTTATTTTGGCCACACAGCTTGCAGGATGTCAGTTCCTCCACCAGGGAGCAAACCCAGGCCCCACACAGTGGAAGTGTACAGTCATACACTGGACTACCAGGGAATTCCCATCAGGTAGCATTTTTCAAATGCAAAACTTAAAAAAAAAAAAAAAAAGCTAAATGTGCCTCTCTGTGTGCATTTTTACCAAATTGGGTTGAATCCTTGGGTCTCTTTATAAAATAAATATATGAATATAAATGTCTGCTTTGTGCTATTACTATCTAGCCATTGTTGAGTTCTGACTCTGAGTCAGACATTAGGCTACAGTTAGGGCTTTCCATTCACTCATTTCCTCCTCCATGGGCATAGAGCTTATTATTTTCTCCACTCTGCTGCTGCTGCTGCTAAGTCACTTCAGTTGTGTCTGACTCTGTGCAAACCCATAGACGGAAGCCCACCAGGCTCCACTGTCCCTGGGATTCTCCAGGCAAGAACACTGGAATGGGTTGCCATTTCCTTCTCCAGTGCATGAAAATGAAAAGTGAAGGTGAAGTCGCTCAGTCATGTCCGACCCTCAGCGACCCCATGGACTGCAGCCTTCCAGGCTCTTCCATCCATGGGATTTTCCAGGCAAGAGTACTGGAGTTGGGTGCCATTGCCTTCTCCGTTTCTCCACTCTATAGACTAGGAAATTGTGACTTAGAGTTTTTCAGTGACTTGGAAAGATCCCAGAACTAGTAATTAGTAGATCCGGGGCTCATGCCAAGCATGCTAGATACTGTAGATATAACATGCAATATGTCATCAGCTTTTCCCTCAAGGAGCTTGTGGTCTAGTTGGTGAGACAGGTAAGTCAGTATCAGGCCAGGATGCTGAGTCCAGTGCTGAAGGGGTGCAGGGTGCCTCAGGGGGTGGGGAGGGCAATGTGGGGCTGTGCACACCCACCCTGCTCTGTGTCCCGGCACCCAGCCCTGTGTTGTTTCCCTCTGTGACCCACACTCCGCATCTCACTCCTCTTTTGTTCCACTTTGTGTTTCTCATCAGTCCTTCTGCAGCGCCTCCTCCATCAAGTTTGGAACGTGTGCTGTCTCCGTCCTGCCCCATTCACACCAACCGCCCCAAGTGGGTGAGGGCGTGGGTGAGAGTGGGATGGTTTCTGGAGTACCAGGAGTCTCTGGAGATTGCCTGTGCTTAGCTCATTTGTCATTGCCTCGGCTTCCTGGAGCGTTTCCATCCTAGGAAAATTTTTCTTGGCCTCAGGACAGAACTTCTAAGAACATGTCCCAGGATTGGGCCCTCTGGCACCCTGTCTCTCTCACCCCACAGGCTCTGGCTAGGCCTCTGCCACGCACTGGATTCTTGCGGGTCAGAGAGCTCTGAGATGTGACCGCTGTTCTGCAGGGGCTTGGGATACAGTAGCCCAGACCAGGTGAGGGGCTGAGGCCTACGTAGGTCTGGAGGGTGATCCCTGGGCCTGTGGCAGCACTGAACCAACACAGGAATCAGGTGTGAGGAGAGAAGGTTGCACCTGCGGGGACCTCATAGATGAGTCCCCTGGGGTTGGAGGTGCGGTGGACTGTCTGAGGTCAGAGTAAGGAGAGATGTGAGCTAGCCCCAGGATCTTACCCACATTTCTCCCTGTTAGAGTAACCCCCCATGTGGATGTTAGTGTCAAACCAGGCAGAGGCTCTAAAGGATAACTGTTTTGATCCAACATCAAAAGAGGCAAATCCAGTGCCTACAGAAAAAAATATTCTAATTCTTCAGGGGCACAAAGAAAGGGAATAAAAGAGTGGGGAGCAAAATATAAGGAGCCCCTCCTGTGTGTGTTGTGCCAGGTTATTATGTAATAATATGTGTGTTAGTTAAGTTCATAGCAACCACCTGAATCTTTATTTATTGATGGGGAACTGAGACTGAAGTCATGTCGCTGGTAAACAGAGAGTAGCCTTTGAAGCCTGGTCAGTCCTAAGCATTTCCTCAGCTTGCTGCTGTTCCCCAGGCACTGAAAAATACCCGCAGAGGAGACGATTGAGGAAGCTTAACATACCACACAGGAAGCCTCAGACTAGCCCCTATGAAAGTGCCAACCAAGGAGCAAAAAGTTGTTAATAAGATCTTTGTCAGCAGGGGCTAGGAAAGAAGCCCTATGTTTTCTACCAAGAGTGGTGGAAGGTTCTTTTGACCTTCTCTTCCCTGCCCTGGGCATGGCGGTCTCTTCCTGGGGTCCTCCACAAGCTCTGGGTATGACCCCACAATCTCTGAGGGAGCCCTCTGTCTCACCCCGTCTGTTGGCGTCTTGATGAATAACCTCAAGACGATTTAGGCTGGCCTTCCGGAGCCCTCTCCATGAGTATGTGTGATCTGTCTTACTGCCAGAGCTCATTTGGGCTCCTTTAATAATTGAAGGCCAATGTTAAACGTTTCAGTTTGTCCTTCGCAGACAGGAGCAGTTTTCTGGGTGTAAGTGATATGCCCCGTCCCCCAAGGACGCTGTGTTTCCTGAAGTGCAGCTGATTCAGCACGCTCGGTTGTGGCCGCCAGGTCACTGAGGTTTCTTCAAGTCCTCCTTTCAAGAGCCATCTCTCCTGTTTCACCTTTGTGAACAATCCTGGGAGGCTCCCTGGCTAGGGCCGGAGATCACTTGACTGGGAATTTGGACTAAGAGGGGTGATCTATGGCAGCCGTTTCCCACTGTTCAGAGGAGTCAGTGCCTTTTGTCACTTCAGCACAGAACGAGGGGCCGCTGCAGGTGTAAGTACCATCTGTTTACCCTGTACTGGTCATTCGAGGACAGTTCTAATTGCAGTCTCCCCAAGTCATGTACTTGTTCTTGCCTCCAGGCCCCTCTGCCTTCCTCACCTTCCCCTGCCGACCTCTGTTCCTCCTTCTGGCTCGGTCAGGTTGGCTCTCCCAGGGGCTCTGTGGTAAAGGGTCTTTCTCTGCATGTCACGGCCCTCTGTGTCTCCTCTTCCCTGGCACTCAGCCCCATGTGTGGAGTTGTCTATTTACTTGTCTTTCCCTGGTGGACTGAGAGCTCTTGGGAGATGATGGGATAATGAACCAATGAACAAATGGAAGTAGTTTGTAAATTCTGCTGCTGGAAAAATCACAATAACAATTAAGGAGGAAAGTTGACGTTTATGGAGGACCTATTCTGGCCCGGGTGCTGGGCTGGCTCTGCCATCTCATTTAATCTTCACAATGGCCTTGGATGGTGGATGCTAGAGGTTACACAAAGAAGTCAAGCTTTCTGCAGTGTTTCATTGTGATCCTTCTGGTTTGGGACTGACTCACCACAAATGACCTGCCTTATAATTTAATAATGAGTACGTTAGAAACTTAAAAAAAAAAAATGCTTTCTTTTAATTTTGCAGTTTCACAGCTTCAAGTTTTAGCATCGAGTACAATAATATATCAGATGACTGTCAAAATGCAGCACCAACTCTTTTGCTGGAAATAATTACAGTTTGCCAACCCTGTTTATTTTAAGCGGCTCCAGTGCCTTAATGTACTGTGCTGTAAATTGAGCCTGTGATGTATGGATTATGCAGGGGGATTGGAAAGGCAAGGAAGCCAAGGGCAGATCCACTGGATGGGTGGTAAAAAAGGAACTAGAACATGTCCCTTTGTTAAATACATTCTCCTGAAGATGTGTTTATAATTTGACAAGTTAGACAGCTGGGAAAATTAGGAGCTGCTTTGCTGGAGAACTTGGCCTGATTCTTCAGACTTGCACTTGGAAAATGAAGCCATTGGTTCTCTTGGTAATTCTCTGGTCAAAGTGCTTGTTTCTCAGGCCATAGGCAGTTCAGGCCCCAGCCAGGCCGAGTCTGCTGTCTTTTAGGCCTGGTTGCTGTTGGTTCTAATTTCACATTTCTTACTGCCTTCTTATTGCCTCCTAGGTAGACCACTGCCCCCTCTAAGTTGTCTAAAGCAAGACTCAGCCTGGCAGAGTGGAAGCTGGAGTTAGATTTGTGTTTGAATATAGGCTGTCACTTTTATTTAGGGAAAGTTGTGTGACCTCTCTGAGCCTCATTTTCCTCATCTATAAAAGGAGGTTATTCACTGAAAAATTATTTATTGAGTGTCTGTTATGTGCCAGCCACTGTTCAAGGCATTTGGGAAATAGAAATTCCTGGTAGAATTTACATTTTATTGAGGGGAGACAGACATTAAATTGTAAACATAGTGATTAAGAAAAGTGTATCATGTGTTAGAAGATAATGAGTACAAGAAAAAGAAGAAAAGATAAAGAGAGTGGGGTAAGGATTTTGGGAATTCCAGAGGGAAGCTGGGACAAGTGTGGGTTGCAGTCTTCAGTAGGCCTCATTGAAGTGGGGGCATTTAAGAAAAGATGTGGGGTTGGTGAGGGCTTCCCTGGTGGCTCAGAGGTTAAAGCATCTGCCTCCAATGTGGGAGACCTGGGTTTGATCCCTGGGTTGGGAAGATCCCCTGGAGAAGGAAATGGTAACCCACTCCAGTATTCTTGCCTGGAGAATCCCATGGACAGAGAAACCTGGTAAGCTACAGTCCATGGGGTCACAAAGAGTCGGACACGAGGGGATGGCCATGCAGGTATCTGGTGAAGAATGTCCCAATATGAAGGCCCTAAAGTGGGGGTGGGCTTAACATGTTCGAGAAACAGCAAGGAAGCCAACATGGCTCAAGCAGACAGAGTGAGCATGGGCAAGAATAAGGGAAACTGAGGACAGAGGTCATGGCGATCATTGCCCTGGGGTTATGAGGACTCAGTGAAAAGGTATCTGTAAGGCACCTTGCTCTTCCATTGGATTTCCAGGTTTCCCAATGGCATTTTCATTCTCCAGTCACCCAGGCTCCAAACCAGGGCTCGAACCCACACACCCTGCATTGGAAGGTGAAGCCTTGACCACTGGACTGCTGGGGAAGTCCCTCACACCCTCCGTGTCTTTGTTCACACTCTTCCACCTGCTGGAAGTTCCGGTTTTGCCTAATCTGTGATCTGCCTGCTTTCCTGGACTCGGCTTTAGATGGTCCTTGTGAAGTCTCCCCTGATTCTTGTATCCTAAGTGATCTCCCCCTTCTCTGAACTGCCACAGCATTTCTCTTGTCATTCACAGCTTCCCACCTTGGATTTTAGGTTGGGATGCAGGTGTGTGTACTTTATTTCCCTTCTAGGACTGTGAAGTCATTGAGGCATGGGTCATTTTCGTCTTTTACCACCCATAGCACGTGGCACAGCACCTTTTCCAGAGGAGGCACTCAGTGAATCTTTGAGTGAGAGACTGAGTGGATGTTTCCCAAGCCAGAACATCTGGAGAGGGACTTGCCTTGGCAATTCTTCCCCTTATGCTGATAGGAATGCGGTACTAACAAGTTTCTGGAGTCCGGGTGTATTGAGTCTGCGTGGAGCTGCTATCGTCTGGTGCTATAACTCAGAAGGCATTTTCTCGTAGAAGTCATGATGTAAATAGTTGTTAGGACTAATTCCATTAGGAGTTCCAAATATCTGACTTAGAATCACACACTTTTGGTGGCTTGTTCATTCATAAGTTGGGGACTGCTTCTTTTTTTTTGTGAAGATGCCCGTTTGTACTGGCAGGCAGGCAGTGTCTGCTTAGCCAGACTGCCAGCCACTATCCAAAGGCACTCTGAGGTGAAGAAAGGTTACAGAGAGATAACCAGCTCTACCACTTATTAGCTGTGTGATTTTCAGCAAGGTACTTTACTGACCCGAGCCTCGATTTTCTAATCTGTAAAGCAGGAATAAAAATTTCTACCACTAGGCTTAATGAGGATCAGCAAGGTAATCTGAATAAAGGACAGTTAGTCCTAATAAGCACTTATAAATGTCATTTAACAACATTCAAAACAACAGAACATTTATTTTCCTTTTATTTTGTGCATTTTGGAAGTTTCTGTGGTCTAGGACAGTGCTGCTCAGATATTATGGTGGGTGCGAATCACCTGGGAGCTTCATTAAAATGCAGAATCTGGTTTTGTAGGTCTGGGATGGGGCCTGAGATTCTGTTTCTAATATGCCACACCGCTGATCCCGGGACCGTATTTGGAGTAGCAAGAGGTTAGGGTGACGGCTCTCAAGCTAAGGCCTGCCTCCAGGTCACCTGGTAAGCTTGTTAAAATTGGATTTCTGGGCCCCTCTGCTAATGATGTATTCATTCAGTACATCTGGGCTGGGGTCTGAGAATTTTCATTTCTGATAACCTCCAAGATGATGCCAATACTTTCTGGTCAGGGACCACACTTTGAGAACCATTGTGGTTGTGAGGTAATGGGGATGAAGTTAATAAGAAAAAAGAGGGAAGTAATGGTAATTCTTGAATGCCAGGGTACTTGTGCTCTCTGCTCTTTTAGTTGTAGAAGTCCATATGATAGTTATTGACTGACAAGGCTCTGGAATGTCTTATTAATAATTAAATAACGACAGCAAGCAACACTTGCTGAGCACTTATTATGTGCCAGGCACTGTGCCAAAAGCTTTATATAGTCCCACTTAATTCTGATAAAAATTCTATTGAAGTGGATACTGTGATTTTTCTGTCTTGGTGTTTCCCACGTTAACCGATTTGTAAGAGTCAATGGGTGTGGTTGCTAAAAATACACATTTCTAGGTCTCTACCCTGGTGATTTAACTTGGTGAGGCCTAGTGTCTCTGGTGGTTCTTACAGTCAGGTAGACCTGGAACTCTCTCCTCTAGATAATCCTCTCTCTACTTCTCTTTCATCTATGTCCAATATTAAAACTGCCAGTTTCAAAGAAATACTGTAATAGAGGGGCGTCCCTAACTTCCCAGGTGGCTCAGTGGTAAAGAAACTGCCTGCCTCTGCAGGAGATGCAGGAGACCTTGGGTTTGATCCCTGGGTTGGGAAGAGCCCCTGGAGTAGGAAATGGTAAACCCACTCTAGTATTCTTTCCTGGAAAATTCCATGGACAGAGGAGGCTGGCCGGCTACAGTCTATGGGGTCACAAAGAGTCAGGCACGACTGAGCACACGCACACACACGCAGCAATAGAACGCAGTATATTTGACATTAAAAGTTACATTAAGTCCAGTTTTTCTTTGCTGTTTCAGAAAACCCTTTGGGAGCCCTAGATGCCTTGGCAGTCCACATTTTGACCATCTCTTGACTGTAAAGGTGCAGAAAGACTAGGTGATGGAGCATTCTATTTATTAGAAGGCCAAGGAAATCCAGGCCAGGCAAGGAAGCCCAGGCCAGCCAAGGAAGCCCTGGCTGACTGTATAATATTTGGCTGTCTTGAGGAAAAGCATTTTGTTTGGAATATTTTTCTAGGAAACTGGTCTCCATCACATCCAGATGGATCCTATGATTCTACAAGATTTTAAGAAAGATGAAAAGAAAATGTTGTACTTGCTTCTCTATGGTCAGGGCTTGTTTTCCCACAACAAAGCCAGCCTCTTGCTTGGAGCACACATACCCCATCACTTCATCAACAGCCCCAGTTGATGGTCTCCCTTACCTTGCCAGGGCCTTAAGCTCTTCTCTGGTTTTCCAGCCACTGGCTTCTTTGCATAGGATTTTGCACTTGGCCTGGGGTTGTGTATTCTGTATTTCATTGAAACTATGGCTAAGGATAGAAAATGGGAAATGTTTCGAGTTATATTTACAGTTGGAAATAACTAACTGCTCGCCTACTCTGGGGAGGGAGGAGGTCCTGTCTGCCTGTCTTGATGGGGGTGGTGGAATGGGGCAGTGAGGTGTAGCAAGGATGAAGTTGGCTGTTAAATGTACCATGTTTTAGCCATCAGGAAAGATTGTTGTGAAACCAAAGAAAATTGAGACTTTCTTTAGTTCTGTTGATGCTAATCTGAATTACTTTTTGAGCCATTTGATGTAACAGCTCTCAGAGTAACTTTCTGATGCTAATAGGAGCAGTATTTCAGTTTGATGGAATGAGCACTGGACCCAGAGTCAAAAGAGGTAGGGACTCAGGTCAGCTCTCCCTCTGATTTCTTCTGTGTTCTTAGGTTAGTTAGATAATCACCTCTCTGGATATCACCTTTATCTTTAAAATGAGGAGATTGAGCTCAGTGATCTCAGGATCAGCTTGATATTCTGTGCTCTTTTGATGACCTATTCCCAGGAACATGTGCCATCATAATAACTTGTCCCAAAATGCAGTCAAATTCACCCACCCAACCACTATCTATTGAGCATCTAGTCTCCAATATTTCAAGTACTGCCCTGTATACTATGGGTGATGTAGCTGTAGATAAGCCACACAAATCCATTCACTCATTCATTCTTTCATTCATTCATATACAATCATTTATTTATTGAGCATCTATTATGTGCCAAGCACTATGCAAAAAGCTATGAATGATACAACAGTAAATTAGACACAGGTTTCATTGTCACATAACATGCTGTCTTAGGGGTGGATAAGTTGTGTACATACTGTAACCACTGTCTCTAAAAGAGGCCCTCTCCTTTTTCTCTGTCTCCTTACCCTACTTTTAATAGCATTTATCACCTGACCTTGTATTATTTGTTTTGTATCTGTCTATCAGAATGTAAGCCCCATGAGAGCAGGGGTTTTGTTTTGATCACTGCTATACTCTAGCACCTAGGTTAGTGCATGGATAAAATAAACACTCAGTAAAATCTTTTAAAAGTAAAAATACACAAGAAGCTAGAAATTATGTCTATTTATATAAAACTTCCCTTCAGCTCAGTGAAGAGAAAGGTTACTTCTAACTAGGACAATGATCTTTAAATCCTGCACATTAGAAACACCTTGTGAACGTAAAAAATCAGTTGCCAGGTCCCACTGCATATGAAGTCAGCGTCTCTGAGTGATGGTTGGACATCAGTATTTTATAGGAGTTTCCCAAGTAAAGATAATGGGTAGCTAAAATAATGTAAACTAGCAAAATCAGGGAAAGCTTCATAGAAGAGGTAGGGTTTGAGATGGCTTGAAAATCTGGTAGGATTTGGATAAGAAGGAAGCATTCCAGATGGAGTACACAGCATAGACAAAGTGCAAATACAAGAATTACAGGCTGATTTCAGGTATCAGAAGGAGTTCATTTGGGGCTGGAGCCTAAAGAGCATGAAAAGGAATAATTAAAGCAACATTTATAATTGTTGGCTGTGGCCAGCTAGAGAAGGTCTTTGAATTCTAGGCTTAGAGATTTCAACTTCATTCAGTTTTGCAGTCAGAGAGAACTATGAATGGTTTTTAAACAGAAGTGATATCATCAGACTTTTCCCTGACTGCTCTTAGAGGATGAATGGGTTGGAAGCTGACAGGGAGGCCAGTTAAGAGGTAGTAACATGGTCCATGTAATTTGGGCTCAGCGTAGGGTTGCATCACTGGTATTAGAGACAAGGGTTGAGGTACAGCTAGGCTGCAAAGCCTGCCCACCCTCCAACTGTGGTCTTCTTTGAGGGATCTTGGTGGAATCACTGGCATTGCAATGGTCAGTACCTTTTGATCATGCCAGGGGAGCCAAGTGCCATTGCATCCCTAGGCCAGTTTTGTCCTAGGCGTAACTGATGAATTGATAGTGCTGTTAAGGCCTCCTTCCTGAAACGATAGGCCATTTTATCTAGGGAAGAATTTTTACACATGAAACTCAGAACCTTTGAGACAGAGGTTTCTGTTATTTTAATGTGGCAGTGTGTGCGTTTACTTCATCTCTGGTTAATTCCAGCACCATGGATACCATCGGGTATGATGACCAGTATCTGGAGCTGCTAATTTCTTAAGCTTTGTCTGGGTGTACTGAGGACAGCCTGCCTCCAGAGACAGCTTTGAGCAAGGGCCGGGAGCCATGGGCCAGGGGGTATATTTCCAGGAGCCACTCATTATCTGAATATGTTCATCTACAAAGAGCTGAAGTTTCTGAGTGCACAGGACATCTGCATAGGCTAGGACACCATATGTGTGTGGGGCTGGAGGAAAGCAGGGTTGATGGGGGGAGGTCGTGATTGGGTCTAGTTTGATGATACAGGCTTGTGCAGAGAGGACTGCCTGCCCTTGGCCAGATGCTGCCTGTAGCTGGTGCATCCCCAGGGTCATATGCTACTCAAAAGGACAGGCAAAGCCAGAGTTGCTAATACAGATTATTTTTTTCCTCCCTGGATCTGTTTTGCCAGGGTTGACCTTATTCACAGTCAGTTTCAGAATGTCAGTCCCTCAGATAGGCACTGACTTTACAGCTTGCAAGGAGCTTTCACACCCTTTTTATCTCATTGGAATCTCACAACAGCCCTGTGACTTAATTAGGACAGGAGTTGTTCATCCATTTTATTGATGAGAAAACTGGGGTTGGGATGGGCTTCGGTAGCTTATTCTAAAGTCATGTAGATACAATGCATAAAGGCTGGGGCATTTCCATGCAAGAGCCAAGAGGCCAATGGTTGGGGCTGCTTTAACGGCATTTATGCACACGGCAATAGGAAAAGTTAAGGTTTTGGGACCTGCACGTCTGTCTCTCCATTCCTTTCAGAGGTAGTTCTGGCTTGTCCTCTATGAGTCTCATAGTATAATGATGCTTAGTCATATCATCAATAAGACGTCCATACTGTGATAGTTACTCACACAAAATGACACATGACTCTGTGCCTGCTGGGCTCTGATCTAGCTTGCAGGTTCATCCTTGTTAGCACCATTCTTTGCAGCAGCATCTCCCGCTGGAAATGATAACATATTGGGCCCCTCATATCTCGGAGCACGTTCATTTATCAATGGGTTCCTTCCCTTCACAATGAATATGGAACAACTTAGAAGCACCAGATGCCTTGGGACAGGAGAAGCATGGCTCTGGTCAACATTCATAATAATAGATGGCCAATTACATTGTTCCTTTCACTTACCAAGTGTAACATATCTCATATGTTCCTTTAAAGAATTCTAGGAAATGGGTATTATATTCCCATTTTACCAATGAAGAATCTAAGCTCCCTAGAGAAAAACAAAAGGCTTGGCTTGCCCAAGGTCCCAGAGCCATCTCACTCCAAACTCTGTTCTCTCTCCATTGTTCTCCTGGCTTCTCCTACCAGTACTCTTTGATCTCTTAGACTTGTTCTGGCGTAAGCTCCAGCTTTTTCTGTGATTCCAAGCTAAACTATTTATTACCTTTTCTGCAGCTTCCCTATCTTTTTAGTCTTGGAAGTGTTCCATAGAATTCAGCAGGAAGGAGCTTGTTTCTCTCAGACCCTGAGATTTTTCTGTGACTTCCCATGCTGACCATGGAACCCCATTCATCTCTCTTAGCTAGAGCTCCTGCTGGTCTCTGCCTTTATTTTTCCCACGGTCAAGTTTACCCTTGATCTGAACCATAAACCCTTGTCCTTTTTCTCCTAATCTGTTTAATATTTCTCAAGGTTCTTCCTGTCAGTCTTGCCTCTGTGACAGACTAAGGCTCCCCCTCCTATCAGGAAGGCTCCGTTTCCTGCATATATTTATTCATTCATTCACTTACTCATCAAGCATTTCCTGTATGCCGATGTCAACCACTGTGTTTAAGGACTGGGGGCTCTGAGTTGTTAAAACATGGTTGAGGAAACCATAAAGAATCAGGAGCCTTTATGGTTCAATTTGCTAATGATTGTTAAGGCATAAACAAATGTTTTTGTGGGAGCATAGGAGGAGGGACATGTGATCCAGATTTGACAGAGGGCAGGAGGTGGTCGGAGAAGGCAATGGCATCCCACTCTAGTACTCTTGCCTGGAAAATCCCATGGACACAGGAGCCTGGTAGGCTGCAGTCCATGGGGTCGCTAAGAGACGGACATGACTGAGCAACTTCACTTTCACTCTTTCATGTGTTGGAGAAGGCAATGGCAACCCATTCCAGTGTTCTTGCCTGAAGAATCCCAGGGACGGTGGAGCCTGATGGGCTGCCGTCTGTAGGTTGCACAGAGTCGGACATGACTGAAGTGACTTAGCAGCAGCAGCAGCAGCAGGGGGTGGTCAGAGAAGTTTTCTTGGAGGAGAGCCTGATATCTGAACTGAGTCCTAAGGGATGGGTTGAAGTTGGCTTAGAGAGAGTGGTGGTGGTGGTGGTTTGGGGGAATTGTGGGGAGAGCAGAGTGCCAGTTAGAAAGATCTGCTTATATAAAGGCCCAGAGCATCAAGTTTAGGGAATTGCAAGCACTTTGACCTGATTGGAGTAGAGATTGTAGGGATGGTGAGGATTAGGCAAGAGAAGTAGTCTGGAACCAGATTGTACAGGACTTTTATTTCATTCTAAAGGTGATGAAGGGTCATAGAAAGATCTTAAGTAGAAGAGCAACTTGTTAAGCATAGCATTTTAGGGGGAAGAATGGATCGGAGAGAGACAGAAGAGGTGAGTCAGAAGTCTGTGGCAGTAACTGAGGCCTGAGCCGATGAGAACTTGAACTAAGGTTAGGGCAGCAATAACGGACAGACTGAGTGAATGGATTCAGAATATGCGGAAGGTGGAATTTCTGGAGCTACTAACTGGTTAGCTGTCCATGCGACTGAGAGGACACGTGCTCTTTTGTCTCTCCCTTACGTGTGCTACCTTGCCTTCTCCTTTATGCGATCCCTGTTTGCAGTCAGAAGAGAAATCTGATGTTTGTTTTCCAGTTGGCTGTCTTCCCTTAGCCCATTCTCCCTGCAAGGTCCTTCTTCTTCTGGCTAACCCTACCTTTATTATCTGTCTGGTCAGTGTCCAGGGCATTTTTTTTCTGTTTGTACTTGGAAACAGTGACACTGCAGATCAACCAAGAGGTATCACTCAGGTTTCCTCTGGTAGCCATCATTCCCTCTCTGTCTGGATAGTGCCAGCCTCTTCTAAGAGGCTACCTGGTGGGGAGGGAGATACAAGGTGACTTTATTTGCTAAGTTGCCACTAAAGGAGGAGAGGACGAGTGTTTTGCACTTTTGGAACAGAAAAATATTTAAACACAGAAAAGAGCATGTAACTACTCCCCATCAAGAGAAGAGGAAGCGTGGTGTGGGCAGATTGAGATGCTCCAGGTTGGTGACACTTGGAACTGTCCTCTCCATGGCTGTGCTGATGGGTTTGATCTTTTACGGAATAGAATAGAGCATCAGCACCAGAAGGGGCCTTAGAGATCATCCAGCTCATCTTCCTTGTTTTGCAGAAGACTCAGATCTCTCGGAGAAGGCAATGGCAACCCACTCCAGTACTCTTGCCTGGAAAATCCCATGCACGGAGGAGCCTGGTAGGCTGCAGTCCATGGGGTTGCTAGGAGTCGGACACGACTGAGTGAATTCACTTTCACTTTTCACTTTCATGCACTGGAGAAGGAAATGGCAACCCACCCCAGTGTTCTTGCCTGGAGAATCCCAGGGACGGGGGAGCCTGGTGGGCTGCCCTCTATGGGGTTGCACAGAGTCGGACACGACTGAAGCGACTTAGCAGAAGAAGTAGCAGGAGATCTCTAGGGGATGGTGTGGTTTGCCCAAGGTCACGATTAGCTAGTAGCAAAGCTAGGACCAGAACCAAGGCCCTCTACTTCAGTTTTTGTTTCGGTTGCTCTATAAAAGTACATGATTCTTTTTTTCCATAAAAAAAACTTTTTTTTTTTTTTTTTTTTGACAGTTTGACAGTCTGGAGAATTGGACTTACAGGCTGCTTTAGCAATAAGTGTATATTATTAGATGGTTTCCCACACCCCCCACTTCCAAAGGGACTGGAAATAGCCTGTCCAAGATTGCAGGGTGAGCGAGGGGTAGAGGGGTCTCCAGACTTGGACTCTAGTGTTCTTTCCAGCACAGCCCAAGGTCTCACCCAGGGCCCAAGACTTGGACAGCTTGGCTCTAAAGACAACGGACAGACTCATTCTTCAAATGCATCACAACCACAGTCGATTTCATAAGATCCAAAAGACATGATTTCCTTCTTTTCTCTTTTTTCCTTGAGTGTTCTACTTCTTCTTCTTTTTTTTCTTATTTGACAAAAGTGTATAGTGGTGGAAATGACGTCAGTTTAATCAGGCTGCTTGACACAGTACTTTTCCACTGAATTTACTAGGAACCGTGAATTTGTTGTAGCAAACGGCCCTGAAGGCTGCAGTGTCTGATTGGCATGCCAGAAGCATCACTAGCGAACAGCTAAATAGAGACTGGGGAGAAAACTGGGTCAGGAAACAGGCCTCCTGTACCTGCAGCGGCTGCGGAAGGCGGCGCACAGGCGGCAGGTGGCCACAGCATGGCACTGTCTCCCAGAGCCTGCGCCGGCGAGCACCCCGCCCCCCAAGCTCTGCGCTGCAGCACCCCCCACCCACTTTCCTTTGCAGGTGATCCTTCCTGTGGCCATTTTGCCTTCTGTTTCTCTACAACTGCAAAGCTCTTATATCTGGCAGCTCAGGAATGGCTTTTTCTTAATTAAAAAAAAAAAAGCCAATGATTGGTTCACATGGAACCTTCATTAGCCACTGGTGTTCCAAACCGTGGAGCATGTCTTTTGGTTTTCCAGAGCTGGATTTGTCAAGGGGTTTGAGAGTCCTGCACAGTGTTGAGGAAAGGCTTGGTCCTGTTGCAGGAAGGGGGACCCCTTCCAGGGCCCGAAACGGGGCTCTTGTCTAACACTCGGAAATGAATTGTCCGAGGAGACACATGTGCTAACAAAGCAAGAGATTTTATTGGGAAAGGGCACCCGGGTGGAGAGCAGGAGGGTAAGGGAACCCAGGAGAACTGCTCTGCCACGTGGCTTGCAGTCTCGGGTTTTATCCTGATGGGATTAGTTTCCACGTTGTCTTTGGCCAATCATTCTGACTCAGAGTCCTTCCTGTGGTGCACGCCTTGTTCAGCCAAGATGGATGCCAGAGAGAAGGATTCTGGGAGGTGGTCGGACAGGTGGTGTCTCCTTTTGACCTTTCCCGAACTCTTCTGGTTGGTGGAGGCTTATTAGTTCCCTGTTCCTCACCAGGACCTTCTGTTGTAAAACAACTCATGCAAATGGTTACTATGGTGCCTGGCCAGGGTGGGCGTTTTCAATAAGTGTGCTTCCCCTAACAGTCCCATTTCCATTTGCCTTTCTCCTGATTTCCCTTCCTTCCTCTCTCACCCTGCACCCCCCAAAGATGATTGAATTCATCTCTGAAAGTCTCAGTGCTGAGCACCAAGATAGATCAGGGTCTCCTAAAAGGAGATGGGGGTGATTATGCCAGAAGGTTCAGGGGCAACTTCTTGAAGGCAGTGGCATTCAAGCTAGGCTTTGAGCAGTGAATTGGGTCAACATGGCAGGCACCGAGGGCAGGATGCTGGTGGTCTGCCAATGCTGCCTCTGGACTGCCTTATGGTGACTGGAGACCTCCCCACTGTTCTGGGGCTAGAATCTATCTCAGTGTGTAGGAGCTGACAGATCCTCAAGAATCTGTTCTTCTAGCCTCCTTATTTTGTAGATGGACAAATGAAGGCACGAGAGGAAGGGGCTGGAAGATAGGCAGCTCAGTGTTGTTGTAACCATACTCTGCACAGTCATGCACTTGGCCTCATTTCTGACAGAGTCCTGAGAACATCTGCTCCTCCTTCTGGGTTTCACTCCTATCATTGTTTTTTGATCCCATCATGTGAACTCAGAGATGCTCAGTGGTCTCTACTTATAAATTACCAGTTAGGGAACAGACCTGGGTCCTGCTGGCTCTGGACTCCTAGATCACTTGGATCCTTGATGGTTAGTTACATTCCATTCCTTCCTCAAGCCAAGCCAGATCAGGCCAGGACTGCTTTTTCAGAAGGGCTGGTGCCTCCCCAGGAATGCTTGGTAGAAATGGGTCTTGTCTCAGAGCAAGGGCTCAAATTCTCACAGTCAGAAAAGTTGAGCATGGCAGGAATCCAGGTCATTGAATTTTTATGTTATTCTGTGAGAGAATTTGGCTCATTTTGGCTGAAAGTGGTTTTTAATAAAATATGCTTAAATTTACTGAAATTTGCTTTAAATACAACTTTTGCCTGACCATTTTAATTCTATACAGCATCTCTTTTTCCCTTTTAAGGCAAAATCAGAGAGTGAGAATAAAACAACCTCCCTAGTACTTTTCCCTGAATCTTTTGGATAGTCTCAATTCAATATGAGGAGTTCTGTCTTTGGATCAAGTATTGATGTTACAGTTGAAATGCAGAAATGTATACCAATTTTGGATAGATGCACCAAAGTTTGCTGAGCAAATGAACAATCTGCACAGGATCTTTCAAAGCCAACCTCAAGGCCAGCTTGTTTTGGAATACAGTTGATATTGATAACTCACATGTCAGGTAGCCTCTGGCGTGAGATAAGTGGAATGAACAGAAGAATAAGCCCCATTAGAATAGTCATCAGACATTCCAGTTCTGAAGATCAGCCTTTGATGGTCCTGGTAGTTGGATGGCCAGAACAGATCCTGTCCTTTTCAAATCAGAGGTTCTTTTATTTTATTTTAGGTCAGAGCAGGTGGTTTTAAATGCCTCTAAATAATTTTCCTGGCTTTAGAAGGCTATATTCACTTGCAAATTAGTAGGCCTAGCATCTAATTGGTATTTGCTGAAAGAAAGGGAAAGAAGGAAGGGAGGGAAGGAAAGAAGAAATGCTTCTTGATACTTGGCAGGTTTCCACCCAGAGGCTGACACATTCATAGAAATTTCCATATATTCTCATTTTAGGGTCATACTAGGACTTGTCACTAGAGTGAACATCATCTGAACATTCGTAGAAGTGGTTGGAAGAGACAGAAAAGCTGGAGAGAGATTGTAATTTGAAGTTTGTCAAGAGCCACTTATCTTCCTTAACACAGTTACATAAAGGAAGTGAAAGGTAGGAGTCACAGTAGAATGCCCATACAGGCTCAGTGTGGCTTGGCCAGGGTCCTCTATAGTCTTTCCTGAGCTTATCCACCCCTGGCCTTGGCCTCATTAGTCAGGGACACTTAAAAGTGGTCCTTAGTTCTCAGCTGTTCATGCTGGCTGTTGCCAAGGGCAGCTTGGAGGACCCAGGCTCTTCTCCTGGAGAACCCCCTCTGCTCCACTGGTTCTGGCTGTGACCCATGCTTCCACTTCCAGCCTTGACGATGCTTTTCTGTTTCTTGGAGCCCTCATTCGCCCTCTCTAAGGAACACAGGGTACGAGACGCACAACCAGGATAAGGTCTAATGCAGTGGGCTTCTCATATTTTCTCCTCTTCCCCGGATGTACCCACCCTCCTCTAATGCAGTGGGCTTCTCATATTTTCTCCTCTTCCCTCTGAAACTTCCCCGGATGTACCCACCCTCCGGCCCCAGATGCCCACTGCTCTGTTCTGTGCATGGAACAGATATGGGCTGGCTGCTCTGGTGCCTTCTGCTCATGCCTTCAAAGCCTGTAAAGATGAGGTGGAGGAGGGATTGTTCACTGCTGATGGCTGTTGTCTTCTTAAAGATCATCAGCGTAGAGGGCATAGAGGTTCCCCTTTTTTCTCTCTCCATGGCTGACCTTTTGCCTACTTTGGTGACTCCCTAATTCTGGGGCCAGTTAGAAAGGTCAGGCAGCTTCAGTGTGCCCCGTCCTCTCTTTCATATCTATTCATTCAGTGATCAAATACTGGGACCTTCCTGGTGGTCTAGTGGTTGAGACTTTGACTTTCAACACAAGGTATGGGTTCCATCCCTGGACTAGGAGCTAAGATCCCATATACCTCATGGCCAAAAGACCAAAACAGAAGCAACATTGTAGCAAATTCAATAAAGACGTTTAAAAAATTATAAAATCCTGGGATTTCACCTCTGCAGTGTCCCTCAAGTCTACCCCTATCTTCTCATTTCTCTTGTCACACGTTGTTGTCATTCAGTTGCTCAGTCATGTCTGACTCTGTGACCCCATGTACTGCAGCACGCCAGGCTTCCCTGTCCTTCACGATCTCCTGGAGCTTGCTCAAACTCATGTCCATTGAGTCGGTGATGCCATCCAACCATCTCATCTTCTGTCGCCCCCTTCTCCTCCTGCCCTCAATCTTTCCCAGCATCAGGGTCTTTTCCAAGGAGTCGGCTCTTGTCACATGAACAATTGCAAATAAGCTTCTCTTCTCAAACGTCTTCTCTGGAAACCTCTGCCCTGGTTGCAGTTTTTACAACGTCAGCTTCCGCTGCTTGCTTCCAAGGCCCCTCATCATTTACTTGTTTGCATCTCAGGCTCTTGTATTAAATGTTTGTTAAACATTCTATGATCCATCCAGAGCAACCTTGTCAGAACAGAGTGGGGAGAAAAGCAAATATCTATCTTCTCTCTTGTCATTTCTCTCAGATGAATGAACTAAATATTTTTATTGCCTTGAAGATTAATTATCTTTTGTCCCTGGGCCAGCTTTAATATTCTTGCTGTACCTTCTTGTGACTGGGGCCTGACGGCTGGAACTTCTACCCCCACTCTGAACTGTGTTTTTGCCAGGTTTCTCAGCATCTCTGTACCATTTGGCTTCTGCAGTGAGTCACAGCCCAGGGGTTCGGAGAGATTGGAGTCTGACCTTCAGGGTTTAGATTAAGTACTGGATCATAGATCTCTGAACTGAGAGACCTCCTGAAATCTTCTGGTCCTTTCTGGCACATGAGATACTGCTATTGCATTTTAACAAATAAAACACCTGAGAGCCAAAGAATTTAAGTGACTAAGCCATGGTCACCCAGCTCATAAATTTTAAACTCTAATGCCAGACTGGACTTTAGGCTCTAAATGTACTTTATCCTCTCTGGGTAATCCAGCTCTCTATTTAGAGAAGGCATTAAATCTCTGAATTTCTCTCTGCATGTGAAACAATATGGGAGCCCCTTTTTGCAGTCCTGTGTCTTGTCAATGTAAGGAAGGAAAGCAGCCTAGCCGTGACCTCCTCCCAGACAGGTGATGGCTGGTGGACAGGCAGACATGCGCTGCATCCCCTGTCCCTTGTTCCCCAGAGAGCTCAGGGGGTTGGCCTGTGGGGCCGTTTGCCCTACCTGATTCTTCTTCAGGGAATCTGTGTCGGCCCTCATGCACCAAAGGAGGGTTTTGTTTCTACAGTGGTTTCTCAGTCCCTCAGGACCACTAAGCACTACTTGCTCACTTCCGCCTGTGTTGCACCTCAAACCAAAAGAGCAAATTTGTATTCTTCCTGCATGTGCCCTGTGCTCGTCCCACCTCCCAGCTATCTCTCGGTTCCCTGGTTGTTCTTTTCTCCTAATTACTGGAGCCCGGAGCCCTCTGTGACTGGGCTTGGTAGGTGTCCTCCAGTCACTTGATCTGTCAGCACTCACCAATCCTGCCATTCCCCCCCCCCCATTCCTGTCTGCTCCCTCGTGGCCAGAATCCCCTCATGGCCAGATAT
Organism: Bos indicus; assembly: GCF_029378745.1. Lineage (NCBI taxonomy): Eukaryota > Metazoa > Chordata > Mammalia > Artiodactyla > Bovidae > Bos > Bos indicus. The sequence continues at coordinate 35,008,016 of NC_091774.1, forward strand.
CTGTGCCCTTCTTTCCTGCATCACTACAGCAGCCTCTTCGTGATCTCCTGGTCCTTTGTCCTTCATCGCATCATGTAGACTGGTAGACTCTAAACACTGCCCCACTTCGGAATCTAAAACTCCCTGAAGCTATCAGGTTAAGCATCCCAGCTCTTTCATAGTCTAACCTGCATCTCTAGTGTGGGTTGTTCATACCCGTCAGACAGGGCTACTCATATCTCCTACCTATTTAGTGACTCTGTGTTCATGTATTTCCTCCATCTCTCTTTCCCTCCTTCACTGAAAAAAAATATAATAACATCTTTTTGCAAACTATGAAGCATGTAGGGTTTTATTGGTTCAACAAATCCTGCTGTGTGAAAGAGAGGAATGGGTTTTAGACTTGATGATTTACCTACTGTGTGCTGGGAATTTGCATGTATTACCTGATATAATTCTCTCAATATTCCCATGAGTTGGGTTGGATTATGTTCATATTACAGATGTGGAAACTGAGGCCATGAGGGGAAAAGCATGTTCTCTTCTGCTATGCCATAGACTGGGTGCTAGAGGTGGGTAAGAACTAAAAAGTCTCTAGGCTGGTGTGGAATAAAATTTCTGTTGTCCAAGGACTACAGAAGAGGTGCTGCAGAGGTTCTGAGAACGGTGAATTTCTCCTAGCAGGAGGATTAGGGAAGGCTTCATGGAGGAGGTAGATTTCTCCTGGGCAGGAAGGATGGGCAGTATTTGACAGAAAGATGTGGGAAACTCGGCCAAGAAAAGAGGGACTAGCATAGACAGAGGCCCAGAGTCGGAAATGCCTGTGGTGTCAACAGAGATCATCAATGAATGGTCCACTTTGGTTGAAACACAGAGTTCTTATAGGGGACCACGTAGTGGGAAGTGAGGCTACAAAGATAAGCTGTAGCCTATTCACAGCTTCAGTGTCTGGTTAAAAGATTCACGGTCTGGGGAACTCCCCGCTGGTCTAGTGGTTAAGACTCGGCGCTTTCACTGCCATGACCAGGGTTGAATCTCTGGTTGGAGAACTAAGATCCCACAAGCTACACAGCCAAAAAAAAAAAAAAAAGATTTATGGCCTGGTCTCTAGGTGCAGGGGAGCCATTAGCACATTTTGAGCAGGTGAGTTGCTAGTCAGAGCTGAGATTTAGAAAGCTTACCTTGGGCACCCAATAAGTTAGAAGAGGAAACAGGAAATAATTAGCAGCTATTGCAACTGTCCAGTGCAACTGTTCTGAGGCCTGAAATATCACAGTGCAATGGGATGGAGAAAAGGGGCAATATGAGAGCAGAGCCTGGGAGACAGAATTACAGAACTTGGTGACTGGCTGGGCTTGGGGCTTGAGAGGAGAACTCAGAGACGATTCCAAGGTGACTGCAGAGATGATGATGGCAATGCCTAACAGCCAGAGGAGAGTCAGAAGGGGAAACAGATTTGGGGTGGGCAGGGCTCCTTTGGTGGTAGGTGATTTGTTTTGTTTGTGCAGGTGGAATTTCAGGTGCTGCTGAGTAGCCTAAATCACGCCTGTGTTCAGTGCTCTTCACCACTGCTATCTCCCTTCCTTCTGTCCTTCCTCTGTTAAGCAAACGTTTGGTTGTCTTTTACAGTCCAGCTGAACGTCGCCCTCTGGTGACCTTTGTTTGTCTTTGAACCTCTGATGTACTGTCCATGCCACTGGATATTACCTGAGTCCAGTCTCCCCAGCACATGCCCTCAGACGCAAATATATACCTGATATATGTGAGATGAATGTCTGGTGATTATAACTGACATTATCACAACTGAAGTTCATGTTTGTATGAAAGTTTATAGAAGCACTTAGAATGGTCAGAAATGTGTTGTCATTTTCTCCCAGTCCCTCCAGGTAAAATCAGTGAGCCACTGATCGTCCATACACTGAAAAGGTTATTCGGGAATAAATGGCAACTTTTAGTTTGATAATAAGCACAGTTGAGGACATTCAGTTCAGTTCAGTCGCTCAGTCGTGTCTGACTCTTTGCGACCCCATGAATCACAGCACGCCAGGCCTCCTTGTCCATCACCATCTCCCGGAGTTCACTCAAACTCATGTCCGTCGAGTCGGTGATGCCATCCAGCCATCTCATCCTCTGTCATCCCCTTCTCCTCCTGCCCGCAATCCCTCCCAGCATTAGGGTCTTTTCCAGTGAGTCAACTCTTCGCATGAGGTGGCCAAAATATTGGAGTTTCAGCTTCAGCATCAGTCCTTCCAATGAACACCCAGCACTGATCTCCTTTAGAATGGACTGGTTGGATCTCCTTGCAGTCCAAGGGACTCTCAAGAGTCTTCTCCAACACCACAGTTCAAAAGCATCAATTCTTCGGCACTCAGCTTTCTTCACAGTCCAACTCTCACATCCATACATGACCACTGGAGAAGCCATAGCCTTGACTAGACAGACCTTTGTTGATAAAGTAATGTCTTTGCTTTTGAATATGCTATCTAGGGTGGTCATAACTTTCCTTCCAAGGAGTAAGCATCTTTTAATTTCATGGTTGCAATCGCCATCTGCAGTGATTTTGGAGCCCAAAAAATCAAATGAAAGAGTTGGAATGATTTTTAGTTGCTTTAAGTAGATAGACTGTTAGAAAGAATGGTTAAAGTAAAAAGTATATTTCAGGTGACATCGATGCTGAGATGGATGTTTTGTGTGTATTAAAAAAAAAAAGACTCTTAGCATTGTACTTGGCACATAGCGCTCAATAAAGCTGGACTGTGTTATTAGTGATAGAAAATTTGAAACTATAAATAGAAAAAAAGCCATTTTTAAGGATAAGATCAACATTTGATTAATATGGAAATATATACAATGCTTTTTAAATTAATTTATTTATCTTAATTGGAGGATAATTTCTTTATAATATTGACACAAATCACCCATGGGTGCACATGTATACCCCCAACCTGAACTCCCCTTCCACGTTCCTCCTCACCCTATCCCTCTGGGTTGTCCCAGAGCACTAGCTTTGAGTACCCTGCTTCATGCATCGAACTTGCACTGGTCATCTATTTTACGTATGGTGATATAGATGTTACAATGCTATTCTCTCAAATCATCCCACCCTCGCCTTCTCCCACAGAGTCCAAAAGTCTGTTCTTTACATCTGTGTCTCTTTTGCTGTCTTGCATATAGGATCGTCGTTACCATCTTTCTAAATTCTATCAGTTCAGTTCAGTTCAGTCGCTCAGTCGTGTCCGACCCTTTGCGACCCCATGAATCGCAGCACGCCAGGCCTCCCTGTCCATCACCAACTCCCGGAGTTCACTCAGACTCATGTCCATCGAGTCGGTGATGCCATCCAGCCGTCTCATCCTCTGTCGTCCCCTTCTCCTCCTGCCCCCAATCCCTCCCCGCATCAGAGTCTTTTCCAATGAGTCAACTCTTCGCAAGAGGTGGCCAAAGCATACATGACCACTGGAAAAACCATAGCCTTGACTAGACGGACCTTTGTTGGCAAAGTAATGTCTCTGCTTTTCAATATGCTATCTAGGCTGGTCATAACTTTTCTTCCAAGGAGTAAGTGTCTTTTAATTTCATGGCTGTAGTCACCATCTGCAGTGATTTTGGAGCCCCCCAAAATAAAGTCTGACACTATTCCCACTGTTTCCCCATAGGTATGTGTTAATATACTGTACTGGTGTTTCTCTTTCTAATTTATTTCACTCTGTATAATAGGCTCCAGTTTCATCCATCTCATTAGAACTGACTCAAATCCATTGTTTTTTATAGCTGAGTAATACTCCATTGTGTATATGTACCTCAACCTCCTTATCCATCGTCGCCGATGGACATCTAGGTTGCTTCCATGTCCTGGCTATTGTAAATGGTGCTGCGATGAACACTGGGGTACATGTGTCTCTTTCACTTCTGGCTTCCTTGGTTTTTATGCCCAGCAGTGGGATTGCTGGGTCATATGGCAGTTTTATTTCCGTTTTTTTGAGGAATCTCTGCACTGTTCTCCATAGTGGCTGTACCAGTTTGCATTCCCACCAACAGTGTAAGAGGTTCCCTTTTCTCCACACCCTCTCCAGCATTTATTGTTTGTGAACTTTTTGATGGCAGCCATTCTGACCAGTGTGAGATGATACCTCATTGTGGTTTTGATTTGCATTTCTCTAGTAATGAGTGATGTTGAGCATCTTTTCATGTGTTTATTAGCCATCTGTATGTCTTCTTTGAAGAAATGTCTGTTTAGTTCTTTGGCCCATTTTTTGATTGGATTGTTTGTTTTTCTGGTATTGAGCTGCATGAGCTGCTTGTATACTTTGGAGATTAATTCTTTGTCAGTTGTTTCGTTTGCTATTATTTTCTCCCGTTCTGAAGCCTGCCTTTTCACCTTGCTTATAGCTTTCTTCATTGTGCAAAAGCTTTTAAGTTTAATTAGGTCCCCTTTGTTTATTTTTGTTTTTATTTCCATTACTCTGGGAGGTGGGTCATAGAGGATCTTGTGATTTATTTCAGAGAGTGTTCTGCCTATGTTTTCCTCTAAAAGTTTTATAGTTTCTGGTCTTACATTTAGGTCTGTAATACATTTCGAATTTATTTTTGTGTATATACAGTGTTGTTAAAGTGCCATTTAGAGGTCTAAAGTCATTATTGATGAATATAAAGATGTTTGGTTTGCTCATAAAATTATCATGACTGACGTATTTGGAGAGAATCAAATTCAAAAAACTAGGAAGAGTTGTTTTTCTCTTCTAAATATTTAGTGAAAGATAAAAGGGGTCTGGGGAAAAAACATTACTTCCCAACCTTTCAACAACTTTCCATTTCCCCTTTTGTTTCTCTGGACCATCAGATTTCCAGTGACCAAAGTGGAAAGGGAACTAATGTAAGTATCTACTTTGTCTGAGGTACTAAATACAGGTAACTGAATTCAATCCTGGTGATAGTCCTGTGAGATTATTGCTGTAATTCCAGCTATGCAGATGAGGAAATCGAGGCTTAGAAAGTCTTAGTAACTTGGCCAAGTTCACAGGACTACCAGGTGCTAGAACCAGAAGTGAGAGCTCTTTCACTTCGTCTCTTGCAGTAGCTTCCTGACGGTCTGTGATGGAAGAGCACACGCTCCTCCCCGCTGCCATGCAGCCTTCTTGCTTGTGAGGTGCAGGACGGGGGGCGGGGGGCAGGGTTGGGGGCATTTTATGGTTACAACTTCAAATGACAGTTGCTAGAACAAGTAATTCATTCAACAATATTTGACCTCTGTTTTGTTTGAAGGCAGGACCAGAGTCTTGAGTTCCTCAGTCACCACTGCTGCCTGCTACTCATTTAAAATACGTTTAAAAATAGTGTTAAATTGTGAATACTCAGCCCTCCTTGATACATGGGGCATATTGTAAGAGGAACTTGACAAGAGAAGTCTGTCTCCAGATTCTTATCTGGAGACTCTAGGGAAGAGCCTGCTTCTAAGCTCATTCAGCTTGTTGGCGGGTTTCAGTTCCCTGTGGCAGCAGGGCTGAGATCCCGTCTCCTTGCTGGTTGTTGGTCTGGGCTTGCTCTGCAGTCAGATGGCACCCTCCAGTCCTTGTCTCTCCATCTTTAAAGCCAGCAATGGTGCTGCAGGTCCTTCTGGTGCTTTGAGTCTTTCTGACTTCTCCTCCTGTTGTCAGCCACAGAAAACGGGCTCTGCTTCTAAAGGGTGTGATTCGATTAGGCCAGCTGGAGACAGCCCTTCCATTTCTGATAGACTTTCATTTTTAGAACGGCCTTTTGGATATTAAGCTGTACTTTGACATTTTAACCATTTCTATCCATTGATTCTCATTCTGCCATCTCATTCTGCAGTCTGATTCCCTTTCTCCCTGCCCCATGGCCCTTGCACCATTCAAGTTTTCTCTTCTCTAGATTGAAAACACTCACAATCTTCCCTTTATTTTTCACAGGACATGTAGCATAGCAGTCAGTGTACACGAGAGTCACACATGCTGTGCTGTGCTTAGTCGCTCAGTCGTGTCTGACTCTTTGCGACCCCATAGACTGTAGCCTGCCAGGCTCCTCTGCCCATGGGATTCTCCAGGCAAGATTACTGGAGTGGGTTGCCATGCCCTCCTCCAGGGGAACTTCCTGACCCAGGAATCAAACCTGGGTCTCCTGCATTGTAGGCAGATTCTTTACCAGCTGAGCTACCAGGGAAGCCAGGAATCACACATAATTGGATTTAAATTCAGCTATACCACTTACTAACTGAGATATTGGACAAGTTAACTTCTCTGAACTTTGGTTTCTTTATCTATGCATACTTTATAAGATTAATTCAGAGATTAAATGAACTAGTGTATGCAAAGCTCTTAATCACTTTCTCGTCACATTACATATAACTAATATATGTTAGCCGCTATTATTCTTTCTGCATTGTTACTCTTTTCCCATTTTGTTCTTTTTTTTTTTTCCTGGATGTGATCTGTTTTGGCAATGACATTAATAAAACATGCTGCCTGTATTACACAAGTGTCTTAAAAAACATTCTAAGTTCTTTATCCAATAATTCTTTTTATAAAATTTATCCCAAGGAAATAATCAGATCTAGGCAAAGATTTTTGTTCAAGAATATTTGTCATAACACAACTTATAATGGTGAAATATTGAAAACAATCTAGGTAACTAAGAATAGGGAAATAATGAAATTAGGATACATTCGTTTGATGCTATAAAGCTGTAAAAATAACATTTTTAATGAAAGTAATAACATGGGAAATATAACATTGTTTATTGCAAACATCATAATATAAAACAGAATATATAGCATGACCCTAACTGTGTTTCTGAAATTATGTCTATTTTATTCACACACAGACAAATATTGTTAGGGAAAAGAAAGCCTGAAAGGAAATCTGCTATGTGTTAATAATGAGTGGTGGGATTATAGGTGTTCTTTATTTTCCTTACTATATTTTTTTGTAATAACTGTGTGTTACTTTTATAATCTGAAAAAAATTGATAAATTTTATTTTAAAATTACTTTAGGTAGGGAGCCTAGAATAATACCTGGTAGTCCACAACTTTGGAACCAGAAAAGTTGCAGAGTCACATCAGTAGATCGAGAGCACCTCTGATGATCACTCAGCTGGGAACTGGCCTGAAGGCAGTGGGATTCTCGAAGGCCGCCCCTGGGGTCAGGATGGCAGCTCTCATTAGTCTGTTGACCAGTGGGGCTGCCACCTCATAAGGACACATGTCGGGCCGGGTCATGTGGCACCGTCAGCTGCTGCTGACGCGGCGTCACTCTCGGCGCTGCATTCAGTGTTATACCGCGCCCGCTTGTTATGATAAGTTTTGACATCTCTGTCACATCTTATCTGCATTCTTGGCTTTGTAATCCCAGAAAGAATAAAGTTTTGGGATCTGAACCTCTAGACTTTGTTTTGTTCTAATCAGAAAAGCAAATTGATCCTTAGTGTGAGGAGCTCAGGGCACCAGAGGGGCCTCTTGGTCAAGAGCCATATTCAGGCGGTCCTGCCCCATGCCTGGCAATGGCCCAGCCAAGCTCTGCTGTATAGTTGCAGCAAAGACAAAAAAAGATTCTCAGGTCTTGCACACACACGGCTCAGAGTCAGCCTGTAGGCTTGTTTTTGTTCTGTTGCAGAGAACAGAACTGAGAGAGGGTAGGGTTGTGCTGTCTCCATCCACACACTTGGAATTCACTTTCTAAAATTGTTCCCATCCAGGGGCTTTTCCTCAGACCTCGTGGGATCTAGCTGTCATTGTCCTGAGAGGCCATTCTGTTTATCCAGTGACTTAAAATCTGAACATCTGAAGGATCATCTAGTCTCTGAATTCAACTATTACTTACAGAGTTCAAAGCATTTATGAGACCGTGGTAAGAGCTGAGGAAATTCAGATAAATCCAGTGTCATTCATCTAGCATTTCCTAGTATCTACCCTGTATATCAGATTCTGAGCCAAAAGCTGGGGGAGGTACACAGATAAGTGACTTCAATTTGGAAAACATCTGATTAGGACCTACTATGTTCAGGGCACTGTGCAAGGCACTGAGGAAATAGATTAATGAGACACAACCCTTATGCTTAAAGAAGTTACAACTTAAAAAGTCTGGGAAGAGAGACATGGGAACCACTTAATAATAAGTGGAATGAGTGCTATTTCTATAGCAGAGCCCAGAGGAGGGAGTAATTACTTCTGAACTGGCCTGGCTACTTACTAGCTATGTGCTTTTAGTCAAGGTATTTAACCATTGCATTCCTCAGGTAATGTATCAAATGAAGATATAATGAGTTAATTCCAATGAAATGTCTACATGGGATTTAGCAGTCATAGATGTTAGCAGTCCTTTCCCTTCTCCTCTTCTGCTGTCTCCCTCCTTCCCAGGAATGAATGGTGAGGGTTACCCCGAACCAAGGGGACAGCATGAGCTGGGTGTGATGAGGAGTAGGGCAATACAGTGTCTGGGGTCTGATGAGGCTGGCATGCAAGTATTTGTGGATAATTCAACTGGAAGAGAGGCCAGAGAACCACTCTAGGTCTAGACCATGGAGGATTTTCAATGCCAGACAAGGAGTGTGGGTTTGGGTGACACGGAGACAGCTGATCCATGTGGACTTTCAGAAGAGCATCTTGGCAGAGTAGGGAGAGGCTGAGGAGGAGAGGGACACTACAGAAGCTGCTGCAGAATTCCAGGCAAGAGTTAAGGCCAGAACTAAGACCACTTCTCTGACTCCCTGAGTGTGGTGGGGCCTGTGGTTTTCTTGTTGTGGAAACATTGGTTTGAGTGGCAGTTTATCCCATGTAGCCCATCAATTTTAATATTCTGAGATTATGTTCAGTCTCTTGACCTCAAGGCTGATCCGCGTATGCATCCCTGCCCATGTAACTGTGCTCACTGCATTGCGTATAAGATGGGCATATACTTGAGACTTCCTGTGTGTGGACACCAATGGCGTACACAGAGCATCTGTAGAACCTGCTGAAATATGAAATAGTCTTATTGCAGGGGAACCTTTATGAAGAAAAGCCTAATGTTTAAAATCACAACAATGAAAATTAATATAAAGACATATTTTCCAAAGGCTTTATAATGTAAAAAGATTTGGGATATCACAGGAGATGGAGGTTAACATTTATTGAACTATGTCTAAGTATTGAGTTGGCAAAAAAAAAATTCATGCAGGTTTTTCCATAACATCTTATAGGAAACCTGCACAAACTTCTTGGCCAACCCAGTATCAGGAGTGGGGTTGGATGCTTTGGTATACTTGATCTTATGGATCCTGTGATGCAAGTATTAGGATAGACACTGAAGAAATGAAGGATTAAAGGTGAAATCCCTAGGCCCAAGGTCAGGTAATTTAACAAGTATCAGATTTAGGACCAGGTTCTTTATCTCCATGAGCCTCAACTTTCTCATCTGTTTTCACTGCTTTTACTTCTTTGATCAGTTCCCCTGTACGAAACCAGTGCACTGCCCCCAGTCCTGCTGCGATCTTCCTTGCCTGGGGTCCTGCGGTCCACCAGGCCACTGCTGTCGAGCCAGGCTCTGAGCTCCCCGGGCTGCTGCCAACCCTGCTGAGCCACTTGCCTCACATGGGCTGCCATCATCCACTCCCCTGCTTAGCCACCTTCCTTCCTTCAGCTTTTGGACTGAATGATTCAGGAAGGAAGGCTATGCTTCTTTGCTTTGGGTATGTGTGTGCTCAGTTGCTCAGTCATGTCTGACACTTTGCAACCCCATGGACTATAGCCCAACCAGGCTTCTCTGTCCATGGGATTTCCCAGGCAAGAATACTGGAGTGAGTTGCCATTTCCTACTCCAGAGGATCTTCTCAACCCAGGAATTGAACCCGTGTCTCCTGCATTGGCAGGTGGATTCATTACCATCGAGCCACCTGGGAAGCCTACTTTTACTTTCCTTTTCTCTTTTTCTTGTTTGTTTGTTTTGATTGAAGTATAACTTAAACACAGTAAAATATGCAGACCTTAAATGTTCAACTCAATGAAACTTTACATTTGTAAATACCTATGTAATCACCCAAATTAGGCACCTCAGCAAAGCATCCCTCTTGACCTTTCTCAGATACACCTACCCCAAGATTACCACTGCTCTACACTTCCACTATAGATTAGTTTTGCTTATTTACATTTTTAACTTTTTAATTTGAAATAATATCAAATTTATAGAAAAGTTACAAGAATAAAGAACTCTCCAAATCCTTCACCCAGACACAGCATGTTTTAACATTTTACCACATTTGTGTGCATTTATGTGTGTGTGTCTCTTTCTAAAAATTTAACATTGATAGAACACTGTTGTCTCATCTACAGAGCATCTTCATCTTTCTCCAGTTGTCTCAATGACATCTTTTATGACAATTTTTCACTTTGATGTAGGATCCAATCCAGGATCGTATATTGCATTTAGCTGTCATGTCTTTTTGCTTGCTTTAATCTGGAATAGCTTTTCTTATCTTTTATGACATTGATTTTTTTTTAAGAGCACAGGACAGTTGTTTGGTATAATGGCCCTCAATTTGGTTCTATCTGATTTTTCCTCATGATTTGATTTCATTAGGCACTTTCAGCAGGAATATTAAATAAGTGATATTTCTTTAATGTATCACAGGAAGAGGCAACTGATATTGATTTATGCCATTGTCAGTGATGCTAACTTAGATCACTTGGGTGAGGTGACGTCTGCCTCCTTTACTATAAAGCTACCATTTCTCGTTTCTTTGTAATTAAGAAGTAATCTGTGAAGAGATACTATGTGAGTCTGTGAAGTGAGGCTATGTAAATATCCTGTTCCTCTTCATACTTGGCCCAATAGTTTTAACATCTATTAATGTTTCTTGCCTGAATTCACCATTATATTGCAAAATTATTTTCTTGATAAAAAAATAATTATTACTTTTGCATTTATAATTTTCTACATTTTACTATAAGGGAGAGCTTTCCTTGCTCCCTTATTTATTTATTATTCATAAGTATAGTATATACTTAGGATTTTTTCTTGTATTTAATGAGCTGTAATATATTATCATTACTCATTTTGATGCCCCAATTTTCCCTGACTTAGCCAGTGGGAGATCCTTCAAGCTTCTATATCCTTTTGACATATCCCTGTCATTCTTTGATCACTTCCTTTCTTCTTGGCACAAATAGATGTTCCTGGCTCAAATTGTTCTTTCCCAGTCTCAACCCTGGAATCAGCCATTCCTTCAGGGAGCTCTGATTGTTCTTAAACAGTATTAAAAAACCAAAATCGGTACATCAAGTGACCTCATTGCTGCTGGGGTGTCCTTGCTTCTAGACAATTTCATATTGGTTTAACTCAACCTCTGTGTGTGTACATATAGAAAACTGTGAGTTCATACTGATATGTCTAATTCTAACCTTATATCCACAGAGTTCCTCTTGGCCCTCTCTCATTACATATTTGTGTTTTCTTTATCTACAGTGAACACTCTAGCTCCCAAGAACATTCATATATTTCATCTGCACAGTCCTAAAATATATACAAAATACTTTCAGAACTAATACATGCATACTGCTATGGGACAAAATCAATCCACTGAGTAGGGTATTTTTAACAGTTCTTTTTGTTTTTAAACACAATTTATTTAGTCAAAGTACTGGGCTTAAAAGTTACTAGGACTGGTTCTTTTTCCCCTCTTCAGAACAATTATATTATTTATTTGAAATAAATTTGCCTGTTTTTGAGCTTCATGTAGATAGTGTCTTACAATATTTACTCTTCTGTGACTGGAGTCTTTTGTTCACCATTATTCTTGAAGATTTATCCATGTTTTGAATAGCAGTAGGGTTTTTATCCCCCCAAAGTTACAAAGTATTCTGATTATACTATACTTTATTTATTCTATTGATGATGAATATTTGGGTAATTTTATGTTTTTATTATGAATAAAGCAGCTGTGAACATTCTTATACATGTTTTTTGATGGAAGTAAGTAATCATTTATTTCGGGTACTTGAGTCTCCTGGTGTGTGTGTCTGTGTGTATTTACCTTTAGCAGATACTGCCAATTTTTCAGTGCAGTTGAGTTTATATTCCTGCCAGTCATGTAAGAGATTTCCAGTGTTCCACATCCTCATCAGCATTTGGTATTGGCAGTCTTTATAAATTTCAGCCCGTCTTGGCTATTAGGGAAAGGGTTCAGTTTTTTGGAGAAGCATGCTGGCCTAAATCTGTTAATTACCTGTCTCTGAGGTCAGCTGCTCAGCTCACGTGGCTGTATCCTGTTCTCATGGGCACAAGTAACTTCCTGGTGTTGCCTTTACTGAAATTCAGATGCTTTGTTAAGTTTGGCACTTTTAGTCTGTAAGGATCAGAGATACTCTCAGGTTACTTTAGGATGGGCATAAGTACTGGGAACAGGTGAAGCAAATGCCTTATAAAAGAACAACTGGAAAGTCACTTAAAACACAAGGTAGCTGAAAAAGCTCGACTTTCTTGCACTGTCAGCAGTAGGATCTAGAAATCTCACATTCCAGTGACTTAGCTACTCTTCTTTAGTTTGCTCCTGTTGCTTCTGACTCTTCTGACTGTAGCTCCTCTTTATATGAACCTTTCTTGTGTCTATTTTTTCCAGCTACTGTGCCAGCTACCAACAAGATGACTTATACCATACAACATTTTTCAGGCAGGATTTTCACATTAAGCCACTTCACAGACTGTGGCCAATCTATGCATTAACCTTCTTTGTGCAGGTATCCCTCGATAGCCCATTCACACCAATTATGCCACGAGTGCACATAGTATCAACATAGCAATTTAGGAGAAAGCAATTTTCTTTGAGTGCACTATGGAAAAAGCAAGTATTCTGAGGGGCTGGCTGGCTAGTTTAATTGTGTATATTATATTCTAATTAACTAGACATTTCTCAAGTCCTCTCCTTATCTGGCAGTAAATAATTATTGAAAAAAGGAAATGAACTGTTCATAGTGAACATATGCCAGTTCCGAGTACTTATAGTTTCCTTTTACATGTTCTCCAAATTATATTTTATATATTTTGGAGAGATGTCTGCAGAACAGGGTCAAACTCAAAGTGAATTCTATTCTGTAGAAGTTGGGATGGGTGTGAAAGGGTTTTAGGATGTATGAGATTCACTTGTTTGTTACCATCCCATCCTAAAGTTGAGGGAACTGAAATCCAGAGAGGTGAAGAGATTTGCCCAAGGTCCTATGACAAGGAGGTGGCAGGGCAAGGACTCAAAATCCAGATCTTCTGGTTCCAAGCTCTTCCTACTACCCTACACTGCCTGGGGAGATATGCCCTACCCCCACACCCAAATTATTAACAGTAGAAAGGAGGTTTGACAAAAGCCAACTTTAGCCAAGACAAGTGGTAGGATTTGAGAGAAGACAGATCTTTTAAGGGCTGAGATGATCTGGGAGACTTCCTCCAGGCAGTGAGTTTTGAACTGGGCCTTGTAAAGTTGGTAGGTTCAGAATGGTATGGAGAAGGGAGAATGGTGCAAATAATGGTGCAAAAGAGGGAAAACACAGAGATTTTCCAGGGACAGAGAAGAGACTTGTGTTGCTGGGTTAGTGGGTTTATGTAGGGAAGGAGTGAGAGATAAAGTGTGGTAGGAAGTTGGAGACTTTGAGACCATGACAACTTAAAAAAATTTCTTTTTAAACCAGATCACGACAGGATGGCAAGAAGAAAGCTTGAGAGGCAGCTCTCAAAAGCTTCCAAGTTGGAGTGGAAAGGACTGAACTAAGATGGTAGCAGCTAAAAAAATCAAGACATGGAGAAGGCAGAATTAACAGGCTCTTGAGACAGAGTAGGAGAGAGATAAAGGAGTCAGAGAGCTGTTAGTCACTTGAGAGTTTGAGCCTTAATGCCTGGGGCAGTCTGGTACCAGAAGAGGGGCAGGATATGTAGCGGGTAAAGCTCACGGGCTTTGGATCAAGGCTCACCTGGGTAAATAGCCCAGTGTGACATATTTAACTTTTCAGAGTGTGTTTGCCGACCTGTTAGAAGATTGATCCCCACTTCTAAGAGTAGCTGGGAGGATGCAGCTTTGCGAGTAAAGTGAAATTCCATAATATCACACGTTTGGCATCCAGGCACTTAACAAATTTTAGCTCTCTTCCTCCCCACTGCAACCTCTCCATTTGAGAATGAAGTAGGACCTAGTTTAAGGTTCATTTTCTTAGGTATCAGTCAGTTCAGTCGTTCAGTTGTGTCCAACTCTTTGCGACCCCATGGACTGCAGCACCCCAGGCTTCCCTGTCCATCACCAACTCCCAGAGCTTGCTCAAACTCATGTCCATCAAGACGGTGATGCCATCTAATCATCTCATCCTTTGTAGTCCCCTTCTCCTCCTGCCTTCAATATTTCCCAGCACCAGGGTCTTGTCCAATGAGTCAGTTCTTTGCATTAGGTGGCCTATACTTAGGTATGCTGCTGCTAAGTCGCTTCAGTCATGTCCGACTCTGTGCGACCCCGTAGACGGCAGCCCACCAGGCTCCCCCGTCCCTGGGATTCTCCAGGCAAGAACACTGGAGCGGGTTGCCATTTCCTTCTCCATAGGTTGTGCAAAAGGAGAGAGAATGGATACATACATATGTACGGCTGAGTCCCGCAGCTGTTCACCTGAAACTATCACAACGTTGTTGGTCGGCTGTATCCTGATACAAAACAAAAAGTTCAAAAGAAAAACAATAGTAAATCTATTTTAAAAACGAAAGAAAAATAGGCTTTTCAGGGTGAATGCGTTCTTCCTTCCCTGGATTTTGAGGTGGACGACAAGCTGAAACCTCTGGGACCAGAGGTCTCATTTTTTTTTGGCTTCTTTGACATCTAGGCTTCAGTCAAAAGTTGACGCCCCGACAAAGGGAGTCAGAGGTGTCTTTTTAAGAGTAGGTGCTTCCAGAAACAAGCAACCGCGCCGCTCTGCTGTCACCAAGGACCTCCTTTGAAGCTTTTTCTGAGCCTACTGGTAAAACGCCTTTGACTGACAGGACTGCAGTTTGTCGTAAAATATGCCCAGCCTCCCAGCCTGCTTTTCTAACAGGTCTGGAAATTCTGGTTTGTCTCCCTTGAGTGCTATGCAGGTGGCAGCTGGGTTAGGGCAGAATTTAGCAAAGGCTGCGCTGAGGCGCCCATTCCCTTCCCTGTTAACCCGTTCGTTAATCCCAGCCGGGGCGAGGCTGCCGTTCTGGAGCTGCATGCCAGTCTGTTCTTTCTCAGGACCGGGCGGCGCTGGCCAAGGACGTGCGGTGAGGGTGGGAGCCGGGGCTGTACCGCCGAAGCTCTCCTTCCGCAGAATACCCTACGGAGTGGACGCCCCGCCCGCCCGCCGTCACGTGCGTCCACACGTGCGCCTTGTTGCCATGGCATCGGCCGGCGCCCAGGCCCATTGGCGTGAGGCAGAACCAATCAGTAGGCCCGTCACGCTGCTGCGCACCAGGGTGGTCCCTGAGCTGCCACCTCTCCGTTGGGAGGTCCCCGCGCTGAGGATGGCCCCTGGATGGTGACGGGGACCAGCCTCGGGGTTGGTCTGGCCTCGGCCTGGTTTCCCTCATGGGAATCTCAGTGCTTCTTTTCCTGCGTCCTGGTCGCACCCCGCCCTACTCTTTTTTCCCTGATTAAAGTGTGCGGAGTGGGTCAACCTGGTGGCCTTCCCCGCGAGGTGATAGCTTCCACAAATCTTTGTTGCCATTTTACAGCCGCGTCCCCTGAGAAAAAGCCCTGGAACAGCCCTTGATCGAGGTAAATCTAGATCTACCAGAGGTAGACACTCGTAACCACAGGCAGATGGTTGAGCCTTGTAAATCTGGGGCTCTCCCAGCATAAGATCCCTTGATAATTGACACAGGGTTGCCAGATGTGAGAACATGCTATGTGGCACCGGGAAGGGTTTGGACAGTTAACAGGACAGAAAGGTTGAAGAAGATACGAGCACAGAATCCAGCACCTCCATCAGCGGTAAGACTCTGATCAGTTACCTCACCTCTCTGAACCCCAACTGTCTCATTTGTAAAGTGGTTGTAACAAAAAAAATTTAGATTTGGTTTCAGTTTAAATGAAATAATATAGGCAAAGCAGTTAGCCAGGTTCTTGGCCATTAAGACTCAATAAGGGCCAGTCAGCAGTTTATAGAAATGGTACAAGTGTGACGGTGGAAACTAAAGCACTCATATTCAACATCTGGCCAATATTTTCAGTCATCTAATTTTTATTTATGCTTTTAGTTATTCCTTTACTTAACCCATTAATGTTTCAGCAGCTACTGGTAGTGGATGTCCACTACCAGTCAGTTCTTGCCCCAGGTCATCCCTGTCCAACTGTATTTAGTGGGATCCCGCCCAGGGGGAGTTGTGGCCTCCTTCATGAGAACTGATGGAGTCCAGCTCCGCAGGAGGGCTCCTAGGAGATCTTGTCCCCGTGGCAGTTGAGGCTTTGGAAGTTGTTTTCTGCAGCTCTGCCTCCTCAGGCTGAGTTGCCTGAGCAGAGCAGATCCCTCTAGTGTTTGGACCGAGTGACAGGACAACTTTCCATAAACTCCTCTGTCCCCCACTCCTCACTGTTGGGGGGGTGTGCCCCCTGAATCCTGAAGGCCCCAACCAGCAAGCTGAAACCCACCCTGGAACAGTTCTGTGCTCTTGACACCCTCCCCATCTCCCTGTCTACTAATACCTTTCCCTTCCTGCCTTCATGCTGCATCGCAGTGCCTTTCTGCATTTGGACTGGCATCTCCGCACCACTACTCACACTGTTTTGGGATCATCTCACATCTCTGGGCCCATTATCTTTGTCTGGGCCCCTTCATGCCTTTAGCTTGGGCTATATGGCAGACGCATTACTGGGCAGGCACCCTGCTGGATCTGTGAGAGACAGAGGTGCTTAACACATAAACGGTTCATAAGTAAACATCATGTGGTAAGGGCCATGGTGCATGGTGCTGTGGGAGTAGCCAGGGTGGAGCAGCTGGCTCTACTTTGAGAAGTCAGAGAAGGCTTTACCAGGAGGTAGTGTGGCACTAATGGTAAGGAACCCGCCTGCCGATGCAGAAGACGTAAGAGACACAGGTTCAATCCCTGGATTGGGAAGATCCCCTGGAGAAGGAAATGGCAACCCACTCCAGTATTCTTGTCTGGGCAGTCCCATGGACAAAGGAGCCTGGTGGACTACAGTCCGTGGGGTTGCAAAGAGTCGGACAGGACTGAGCATACAGGCACAATGTAAGCAATCATAAACGATTTTGCTAGATGGAGAGTAGGAGAAAGGGAAGTCGAGTCAAGGAGAATAGCATGTATTAAAGTCTGAAATCATGTGATATTCTTACAGAAAATGTAGCTAGTGTGAATGGGAAAAGGGATATGTTACTTGGGGTTGAGAGTTCATGAGTAGCAAGGGGGAAAAGGGAGGCCAGAGAGGTAAACAGGGGCCTACTTGTGAGGACCTTGTAAGCCATACCACTTGCTTTAGACTTTGCCCTTCCAGTGCTGAAGTCCTGTGGAGGGTTTTCTATAGGGGCGTGACATGTGCAGGGTTATATGTAAGGAAGATGAGACTCATGGCTGTTGGGGGATGGACTGTGTCATTTGTCCTCTAGCAATTCTGTCAGGCAGATGGGAGGATACTCTTTTCTACCTTATACTCCTGAGAACGCTGAGGCTCCAGGGGCTAAATACCTTGCCGGAGGTCTGACAGCCAGAAAGCGGAGGACTTAGCATTCACCTGGTTCTGACCCTGACTCTCTTTCTCCTGGGCATACTGCCATTGTTAACAGAGTCTTCTAGAAAGCTGGGCAGTGGGTAGATGCTGACAGAGGCAATGTGAAACAAATGGTCATTGACACAATCTTGTTGAAGGAGTGTAGCACTGGGATTTTGTGGCCTGTGGTGTTCAGTCTCCTGACCTCTGTGCCAATGCACAGACAGCAAGAAACAGCAGGGAACTTTGAGCTTCAAGCACTACATTGCCTTGACAAAATCCATTCATCACTGTCTCGCTCATTAATTCACAGCAGCATCTGCTGCCTGATGCTGGCGTTTGTCAGTGACTTGTTTCTGGAAGCCCCTAGTCTTCAAGGCTGGTCAGGTCTGCTCCCGCAGCCCCAGGGTGAGCCCTGGCAATCAGAGGCAGGCCCTTTCTGCCTGCATTTATAAAATGAAATAACTTCATTAAAAAAAAAATAAAGGTAGTGTAAACTGGCCGTATAGAACATGAGCTCTGGAGATAGACAAACCTGGCTTTTAGTTCTATGGCTGCCACTTAGCAAACTAGGAAGTTATGAATATATATGAACCTCAGCTCTCTTCTCTCTGAAATGAGCAAAGTCAAACCTACCTAAAATATTACTGTTATGAGTAAGGTGAGATAGTGTTTATAAAGTGTCTTGGCATGATACCTGGCACATATGAGTCCTCAGTGTATGGTGGCTTTAATTTTGAACATTTAAAGAATGTTTGAAAAATAGAGAATTTGAAGGAAAAAAATCTTATAATCTTACCATAATACAACTACCTTTATAATTTAATTATTTCCTTCAAATTTTTTATCTCTACTACTTCAGAACATGTCAGATTTTATAGCACATTTATTTTATAGCCAAGAGCCTTTTTAAAAATTTTTTTTACTCCTCTGTGGTGGGAACTGCGTTATATTTATTTTCCTTATTTGTACTAGATAATTTTTCTGATTATTAAAATTGTGTATAAAATTTAAAGAACATAGAAAAAGGCAAAGGGAAAACCATACTCATCAGTTCAGTTCAGTTCAGCCGCTCAGTTGTGTCCGACTCTCTGTGACCCCATGGACCACAGCATGCCAGGCCAGGCCTCCCTGTCCATCACCAACTCCTGGAGTTTACCCAAACTCATGTCCATTGAGTCGGTGATGCCATCCAACCATCTCATCCTCTGTCGTCCCCTTCTCCCACCTTCAATCTTTCCCAGCATCAGGGTCTTTTCAAATAAGTCAGCTCTTTGCATCAGGTGGCCAAAGTCCTGGAGTTTCAGCTTCAACATCAGTCCTTCCAATGAACACTCAGGACTGATCTCCTTTAGGATGGACTGGTTGGATCTCTTTGCAGTCCAAGGGACTCTCAAGAGTCTTCTCCAACACCACAGTTCAAAAGCATCAGTTCCTCAGTGCTCAGCTTTCTTTATAGTCCAACTCTCACATCCATACATGACCACGGGAAAAACCATAGCCTTGACTAGATGGACCTTTGTTGGCAAAGTAACGTCTCTGCTTTTTAATATGCTATCTAGGTTGGTCATAGGTTTCCTTCCAAGGGTCAAGCATCTTTTAATTTCATGGCTGCAGTCACCATCTGCAGTGATTTTGGAGCCCCCCCGCCAAATAAAGTCAGCCACTGTTTCCGCTGTTTCCCCAGCTATTTCCCGTGAAGTGATGGGACTGGATTCCACGATTTTAGTTTTCTGAATGTTGAGCTTTAAGCCAACTTTTTCACTCTCCTCTTTCACTTTCATCAAGAGGCTCTTTAGTTCTTCTTCACTTTCTGTCATAAGGGTGGTGTCATCTGCATATCTGAGGTTATTGATACTTCTCCCGGCAGTCTTGATTCCAGCTTGTGGCTTCATCCAGCCCAGGGTTTCTCATGATGTACTCTGCATATACGTTAAATAAGCAGGATGACAATATACTGCCTTGACGTACTCCTTTTCCTGTTTGGAACCAGTCTGTTGTTCCATGTCCAGTTCTAACTGTTGCTTCCTGAGCTGCATACAGATTTCTCAAGAAGGTCAGATGGTCTGGTATTCCCATCTCTTTCAGAATTTTCCACAGTTGATTGTGATCCACACAGTCAAAGGCTTTGGCATAGTGATACTCATATTCATAATGACCCCCTTATCCTTATTCTTATCCTTACCCTTACCTTATCCTTACCCTTATCCTTAGCCCAGAGGCTATCACTATTAAATTTTTGGAATAACTCCTTCCAGTCTTTTATTCATGTTTTATTATAGAGTTGAGATCATATTACATATATAATTTTTATGTAGTTTTTTCAGTTCACAGGATATCACACGTATTTTCCTTTATTGTAAGCATCATTTTCCAAGGCTGCATAATAATTTCCAAGTCATCAGATGGCTCTACTGTAACTTACATAGAATTCTCCTATTGTTAGACACCTAAGTTTGTTTCTAATTCTTCCATCTAAGTAGCTTCCTGTGGCAAAACCAAGGGAACCAGCCTCAGTATAACCAGGAAGCATATGATGAACTTGTGCTGTGTGTATGGCCTGGGTGAGGCCTAGGGGGACCGCCTCAGATAAATCAGAGACAGAGCCTGCCTCACAGGAGCTCAGAGACTAGTCAGCCTGGAAATATTTAATACCCAGGTACTTCTTTGCCAGACAGTGTTAGGGAATCCACCTAAACATGGGTAGCCCTCTTCCCTGAGGAAACTAAGATCCTGGACCCATAAGTTTTACAAAGGAAAAAGCCTGAGAAGCCTGGCTGCCCCTTCTCACTTGAAGTGAAGTGAAAGTTGCTCAGTCATGACTAACTCTTTGCGACTCCATGGTCTTGGTCCATGGACTTCTCCAGGCTAGAATACTGGAGTGAGTAGCCTCTCCCTTCTTCAGGGGATCTTCCCAACCCAGGGATCGCACCCAGGTCTCCTGCACTGCAGGCAGATTCTTTACCAGCTGAGCCACCAGGCCTGCCGTACTCAAATGTCTTTTGAGCCTGTTACCTTGACTGTCAGGGGCCTGTGCTAGTTACCCTTGAATATCACTGCCAAGTGGTTTTTCACTGGGAAAGTGTAAGAAGTTACAGCACCAGGAGAGTGTGAGAATGAGGGAATCAGAGAGGCTCTAGTCTTAATTTAGACAGACACGCACTTCCACTGGCACCTGATGCAAGTTATATTTCCTCTTCCTAAGCCCGTTTTCTCCACATCATGTGAAAGATCAGACTAGGTGATCTCCAGGGCTCTTCCAGTTGACATTCCATAAGTACCTGAAGCCCTTTTTCTTGCCAGGAGCTAAAGTAAGCATCACAGTAAAGGTCACGGGATCTTCTCCAGAACCTAGAGTTCCTTTTAATTAATACCTGGGGGACAATTTACGCTCTTATTTTCCCAGTCACTTCCTTCTGGTAGCATTTGGGACATGCAGAGACTGAGAGGCAAGAAATAGCTCTCACTGGGTACAGCACTGAATTCAGAACCCCAGATGATTGTCTCTTAGGTGTTTGTTCTTTAGGTACTTTGTTCTTTCATTCATTTTCTCTGAGCCCCAGACCTTGTACAGTCCATCTGTGTAGTAGTGCAGAAGGGAATGAGACATAGCGCTGTCTTCAAGACACACACAGTCTAGTGAGGAAATGGGGGAAAATGTAAAAGACAACAAGATGATTGCTGCAGTGGGGATGCATATAAATTGCCTAATGGAAGGAGTGCTTCCGTCAGCTAGAAGCAGTAGCAAGGGAGTGTCTGGATGCTTTGAAATTTTAAAGGATGAAAAGAATTTTTGGAGGTAGGCAGTTCAGGGGAGGCCATGCAGAGCAGAGGAGCAGCATGTGTAAAGGCCCGGAGGTGTGAGAGGACATGTGTTCAGAGAACTGCAGGTGGTTTGTGTGGCTGGAAGGTAGAAGGGAGAGTGAGCAGATGGGCAGAAGTCAAGCGTTTTCCCTTGGGCAAGTCTGTTTCCACTGAGTTCTTTGCTCATTTTATCATTCCAGGCCAGAGTGATGGACTTTTCAGCTCAGTTTTCCAAAACTGTCATTTATATTGCCTTATATTTTCATTTTTTTTTTTTACAGTAACACATGCTCATTATAGAAAGTTGAAAAATACAAAAAAAAAGTATAAAGAATAAAGGATTTTTTAAAAAATCACTTATGGTCTCTGCCTACAAGCAAATACATTAACATTGTGGTGTATTTCCATTCAATATTTTTTTATTTTTTCACTTTTTATGGAGTTGTGAGTGTATTGTAATTATAGTCTTTTGTTCATTGTGCCCCTTTCTACTTCCTAAAATTGCTCCAAAACTGGATGTTAATATCCTTAAAAATAACTCTGATCATAAAATATAATGGCTTAAATAAGTTTTCTATTTATATCTATAATATAACTTATTTTATTTCTTTTTACAGATCTCCTGTGGCTCAGAGCATAATCTGGCGGTGATTGGTAAGTAATTTGTGTCCTGATAACTGCGTTTATTCTGAAACTCATGGGCAGAACTGGAGGACTCCTGATTAAGCAAAGGCCAACGTGCGTGTGTGTGTATGCTGGGGGAGATGCTGGGAAATGGAAGTATTTAGTTGACCAAGGCTTTGCTAGGGGCCCTTTTTCTAAAATTTCTCTACATATTATTGAGCATCTAAAAAGGTACCTGAGCTAGCCTCCCTGCTTCAGGAAGAGGCATTTTGGGGAGAATTAAAGATCTTATAGGTTGAGGGCATCGTGTGCAGAGAGCTGAACATTGGAGAGGAAGAGAATTGGGCTGCTCCTGGCTCTTGAGTCAGTCCTTTGCACCAAATTCTTTCCTCTTGCTCGGCTCTTTTTTTGGAGACGGGGTGGGGTTGGGGGTGATGGCTTGGCCCACTGCTTTCCTGCCTTGTGTTTCTTGGCACTCAGGAACTCCCAAGCCTGTGATTAATTGATGTTTCTTCTTATTGGCTGTTTATAACCAAGGTTCACTGGTTTTTATAATCAGGCCTGTGAGTAATTCCTTCAAAAAGCTTTCTCGATACTTCCGCAGGTAGACTCAGTCTGTAGGTTTATAATAGCCAGGACATGGAAGCAACCTAGATGTCCATCAGCAGATGAATGGATAAGAAAGCTGTGGTACATATACACAATGGAGTATTACTCAGCCATTAAAAAGAATTCATTTGAATCAGTTCTAATGAGGTGGATGAAACTGGAGCCTATTATACAGAGTGAAGTAAGCCAGAAGGAAAAACACCAGTACAGTATACTAACGCATATATATGGAATTTAGAAAGATGATAACAATAACCCTGTGTACGAGACAGCAAAAGAGACACTGATGTATGGAACAGTCTTATGGACTCTGTGGGAGAGGGAGAGGGTGGGAAGATTTGGGAGAATGGCATTGAAACATGTAAAATATCATGTATGAAACGAGATGCCAGTCCAGGTTCAATGCACAATACTGGATGCTTGGGGCTAGTGCACTGGGACGACCCAGAGGGATGGTATAGGGAGGGAGGAGGGAGGAGGGTTCAGGATGGGGAACACATGTATACCTGTGATGGATTCATTTTGATATTGGCAAAACTAATACAATTATGTAAAGTTTAAAAATAAAATAAAATTAAAAAAAAAAAAAAGAGAGAGACAGTGTAGAGTCTGGCTATCTGAGTTCAATGCAGGCTTCTACTTATTCGCTGTGTGACCCCAGACAAGGTACTTAGCTCTCCATGCCTCATCTTTCTCATTTTTAAAATGAGAAGGGCAATGGTATCTTGGGGTTGTTGGGGCTGTTGTGAGGGTTAAAAGAGTTGATATGTGTATAGCACTTAGAAGAGCACTTAGCTCCTAGTAGGGGTTTTAGAAGTGTTAGTTGATATTATCTAATATCATTAGATCAAATAATTGCCCCCATCTTTAGGTCCCCCATCTGTGAAATGGAGCAGTTAAAACAGAAAACCAAGTTCCCTCCAGCCCCAGTATTTTATTTTTAAGGGTATTTTTTAATTGGAGTATAATTACTTTACAGTGCTGTTAGTTTCTGCTATACAGCAGTATCAATTCTCTCTTGAACCTCCCTCCCTCCCTCCATCTCACCCTTTTAGGTCATCACAGCCCAATATCTTAGGGCTCTATTACAACCCCGTTGCTGTCTGCTTTGAGTAGGTGATGTCTGTTCTGTGAACATCCCTCTCCCAGCCTCTGAATCTCAGCTTCTGAAGGTCAAGGCCCCTGGCTTTTCCTTTTGTTTCCTGGTTATTTGCAGCACCCAGAGCAGTGCCTGGCACTCAGCAGAAACTCAAGCACTGTTTTCTGGATTAAGCTAGACTGGCTGGCTCAGCTGCCTGGGGTGGCAGTTTGAAGCACTGCTTTGCAGGCCCGAATGTGATGTGCAAGAAGGCAGAACCAAGGACAGCAGAGGAGGCAGGCTGCCAGCCAGCAGAGTGGGTGGGGGGAGGAAAGGGGCTGGAGTCAGAGAGGGAGTGAGAAAATGTAACAGCAGACCTGTGTGCTTTGCAACACCAGATACTTTATACTGGAATTGCTCCAGCCTGGGTGTAATTAAGACAAGCTAATCAAAGAATCAGAGGCAGTGCCTAGGATGTTGCTACTGCTGCTGTCACTGGACTGGAAGAGAGGTTGGCTTCTTCTGGGACCAGCACAAACAATAAGATTGCAGGGAATCTAAATACAAGAAAGAACAAAATACAGCTGACGGTGGGGGTGCTGGAGTCAGCAGGGTGGCAGGCAGAGCCGACAGGCAGCCTAGGGCTGTAGACAGAGCACAGACTCTGCAGGCAGACAGCCTTGGTTTAAACTGGCTCCATCTCTGTGTGAGCTTCCATTTTTTCCTCATCTGTGTAATGGGGATAATTCCACCTGGCAGGATTGTTGTTGTGAGGATTAGAGAAGATAATATATCTGAAGTACCTGGTACTATATAGGAGATGTGTAAGAAATAAAGTAACTATTCCATTTCTTTTTCGGTTCTCTTGGTCAGGGTAGGAAGAGGGGAAAGTCACTTGTTCGTGTAACTGTTCTAGTGAAGTAATTCTTGGTTGGGAGAGAGAAATGATGACATTCTGGAAAGGTGTGTCCAGCGTTCCTACCCAAGTGAGGAAAACAGCAGAGCCAGTGGGAGAGCAGGGCATGGCATACTGGTGAACTCCTCGAGGGCAAACCTCTTATTTTCCATTTTGTTCCCAAAGCCTGGGGCTTGGCTCAGTCTGCTGAATGAATGGTTCCAGAGTCAGGAAAGGTGGGCCCAGTCCCAGGACTCTGGACACGTATACCTGCCTGTGTGTGAGCTGGGATCAGAGGCTGAGCACCCCTGGGGGCATGGTGCCCTCAGTGGGTGCCCGGCAGGATGCAAGCTGTGCAGCAGGAAGCGACAAGAAGCCTCCTGTGAGCCCTGGCAGGAGGCCAGCAAGAGGGAGACAAGCTGGAGGAGCAGAGTTCCTACCAGCTGGATGTCTGGCTCTCACGGCCGGCTCCCGCCTCCACCTCCTGCCCCTGCTGCCTTCAAGTGGACTTCCCTGCCTTCAGTCTCACACCCGAGATCCAGGCCCTCCATGCCTGGTGCTGGGTCACACACGTGATGGGCACAAAACAGTGCCCAAATAGACTGGAGTAGAATGTAGAGAAGCCACACTTTGCTCCAGGGGAGAAGAAACACATCAAACTGGAAGGGAGGGGGAAGTGAGATGATTGAAACAATGTAACTCGGGCTCTGCTGCTGCTGCTGCTGCTTCTACGTTGCTTCAGTCCTGTCTGACTCTGTGCGACCCCATAGATGGCAGCCCACCAGGCTCCTCTGTCCCTGGGATTCTCCAGGCAAGAACACTGGAGTGGGTTGCCATTTCCTTCTCCAAAATGAAAAGTGAGAGTGAAGTCACTCAGTCATGTCCAACTTGTAGCGACCCCATGAACTGCAGCCTACCACGCCTCTCCATCCATGGGATTTTCCAGGCAAGAGTACTGAAGTGGGGTGCCATTGCCTTCTCTGTCTTAAAATGCACAGGACTCCACAAAGCCTATTTGTTGTACCCACTTTATGGAGAAGAAAACTGAGACTCAGAGGTGAAACAAGGTGCTCAGGGATAAGTAGCAGTAGATGACAGCACTCTGTGCCTGACTTTTCCACGAATGCTTCTTTGACTCACTCACCTCCTCAGGGCCAAGGAGGGTGGGGAGTGACTAAGAGCACAGACGCTGGGGTCCTATCTCCTGGATGCAAATCCTGGCTCCTCTGCTTATGAGCCGTGTAGCCTTGTATATGAATGACTTAGCCTCTCTGTGTCTTTAAAAAAAAATTATTTTAATTGAAAGATAATTACTTCACAATATTGTGCTGGTTTTTGCCATACATCGTTGTGAATCGGCCACAGGTGCGGTGTATCCCCTCCAGCCTGGACGCCCCTCCCACCTCCCTCCCCGCCCCATCCCTCCAGGTTGTCACAGTGCACTGACTTTGGGTGCCCTGTGCCACATGTCAAACTCATCCTGGTTGTCTCTTTTACATATTATAATGTGTATGTTTCAGTGCTATTCTCTCAAACCATCCCACCCTCCCCTTCTCCCTCTGAGTCTAAAAATCTGTTCTTTATGTCTTTGTCTCCTTTGCTGTCCTGCACGTAGGATTGTTGGTACCATCTTTCTAGATCCCATATATGTGTGTTAATATATGGTATTTATCTTCTTCTTTCTGACTTACTTCACTCTGTATAGTGGGCTCTACGTTCACCCACATTTTTAGAACTGACTCAAATGCATTCATTTTTATAGCTGAGTAATATTCCATTGTGTATATGTACCACAGCTTCCTTATCCATTTATCTGCCGGGTGGGCTGCCGTCTATGGGGTCGCACAGAGTCGGACATGACTGAAGCGACTTAGCAGCAGCAGCAGCAGACATCTAGGTTGCTTCCATGTCCTGGCTATTGTAAACAGTGCTGCAGTAAACACTGGGGTACATGTGTGTCTTTTTCAATTCTGGTTTCCTCAGGATACTCTCTGTGTCTTGACTGCCTCACCTGGAAGATCATATTATTGACCTCATAGTGTTGTTGTATAAAGGGCTGACAGTGCCTGACAAAAATAAAGGCTCAGTGAATGTTAGCTGGTGTTGGTGCTGCTTTTATTATATGTTGAGAATATAATTTAAGGAAGTAATATTAACAAGACTGAAGCTCATGGTAGGAATTCCAGAAAGTGGAGAGAGAAGTGTCTCCCTCACCTAGCGTGTCAGGGTCAAGGATCTCGGCAGAGCGGCAGAATGGATTTGTAAGCTGCAGCCTGGGTACACTGATCTGGGGATCTCAAAACCCCAACAGCCCTGGAAAGAGTGCCAGCCCAGCTTTGCTCCGTGTCAGGGTTTTGCTGTTCACCGTCCCAGACAGGGACTGGGCCCTGTGTGTTCAGCCCTAGAGAAGCCCTACAGCAGCCACGTTAGCTTCTTAAAGTGAATGTGTTAGTTGCTTAGTCGTGTTCTGTTCTTTGTGACCCTACAGAACTGTAGCCTGTCAGGCTCCTCTGTCCATGAAATTCTCCAGTCAAGAACACTGGAATGGGTAGCCATTCCCTTCTCCAGGGGATCTTCCTGACCCAGGGATCAAACCAAAGTCTCCAGCATTTCAGGCAGATTCTTTACCGTCTGAGCCACTGGGGAAGCCCATAAAGTCAAAGCATCAATGATTCAACTTTGCTACTTCATTTGCTTCCGGGTTTCTTTGTTTCTCCTTTTGCAATTTAGTTTGGTTCTTTCCTTAGTTGTCCAATGAAGCTTCTCTTGACCTGGGCTGTGTTTGCCACAAGGTTGCCCCCATGGCTAGAGAGGATGGTGAGGCAGGGCAGGCTCCTGTATTAGACAAAGGAAGAGCCTCTGGAGCTGAGCGTAGACAAACTCACTGACAGGAAGGAAAAGCAGAAGCCACTGGCCGTGGCCGGCCTGGCCCCTCTCTAGCTGTGTGCCTTGTACAGTTGTTCCCCACTGAGCCTGATTCCTCATCTGTAAAAGCAGTATCACAATCCCCAACTCTAAAAGTTATTTTTCCAAATGGCACAGGTGTGTCAGGCACCTGCCCAGTGCCTGTCACAGCATAGGTGCTCAGCTGGTGAACTTGACAGGTTCACGAGTTCAGCTGCTTGCTTGCTTCCTTCCTTTTCACCCAGGATTCCCCTCCACATTCTGACGAAGCTGGCCAGCTCCCCTTCATGGGCATAGATGAGGTCAGCAGGAGTGAGATGAGGGCGTGTGGCCGCCACTTGCTCAGAGGATCCCTGGTTGCCAGCGGCAGGTGTCCCAGGCCCAGCTCTGTCTTCAGGGCCCTCACCTCTGTGTCTGGCTGAATTGGCTCCAGCTGTTTCCCTTCCCCTTGGGAGCGGCTTATTTTGGCTTGAATGGGCAATTTGTTTGCCTTTTCTCCTGATGTGCGGTTGTTCAGCCTCCCCTTCCTGCAGAGAAAAAAGAGCTGACTGCATTTCCTCTCTCCCACTCCATGCAGGCCCTTAGAAGGGATTTTATTGGGGGCCCTTTCCTGGAGCACTCACGCATGCCAGACAGGCATTGTTAAAGTGTTAGATATTTGGCAGCAAAGTATAGTGCCTCCTCCTCCAAGCAGAAGCAGCTCTTTTACCAAACTGGAACTATAATCTGTGCAAGGATCTTTTATTTTTTATTATTTTCCTTTCACTGATTTTTTCTAACTGTTGAACTTTTGTGCTTTTCTAATATGTGTGGCAGAACAGCTGACCGGCGTGGCCTGAGACCCGTCAAGTGGGGTCACATAGGAATTGAATCGAGAGAGCTAACTTATTTTGACACTGGCTGTAGATCTGAGAGGCAGTACCTCCAAACCCCAGGGCCTTGTAGAGGTCTTTGAGGCGAGGACAGACTTGTATGGTCCTGTGCACAATGGGATGGACGGAGCGGAAATGCTTTACTTATTTTGTCCCATTAATCCTCATACCCAATTGATGCACGGTTGTTAACCCTGCTTTCTAGATGAGAGAATCTGAAGCTTAGGTTGAGCAGTTTGCACCGCCAGGTCATCCGGTCAGGAGGAATCTGTGTGTCGAGTCTTTAACCCAGGCCTCTAACTCCACAGTCTGTGGTCTCCTGCCTGCTGCTGCCTTCCTGCAGACCCTGACAGTCTAGCCTGTTTTTAAGGCCACCAGATAAGATTATTTCATCTCTTCATTTCAATATTTGGTTCCCCTTCATGTTGGCAAGTTCTGTATATTTAGATTATAGCAGTCTGGCTCAGATTAAGCAGTTCTCTGCATAATAACTAGGTAAAATTGTGACATTGATGACATTGTGTTGTTATCACACTTCCCTCTTTACCTTCTGACAGTCCCAACCCTTTTAAGATTCTTCTTCTGGTGTACCTTCTCTTTAAAATTTTCTTTTACTTATTTAATTTGTGAATAATTAATACATGTACATTATTTAAAACTTAAAAAGCACAAAAAGATTTAAAATGAAAAACTTCCCTCCTGCTTTATCTCCCATCTATCCAGTGCCCCCAAACCCTTCTACTACATGTGCAACTAATTCTATTATTAGTTTCTTCATATCCTTCTAGTTGCTTTTTTGCATACATAAGTGAATGCTAAGATTTATTTTTATCTTCTCTTTTACATAAACTGTAGTATACTTTACATGCTTTTTAGTGTCTGATTTTTTTCTTTCAGTGATTTATCTGGGAGATCTTTTCATATCAGTATAAAAGCCTTTCTAGGGACTTCCCTGGTGGTCCAGTGGTTAAGAATTTGCCTTGCAATGCAGGAGATGTGGGCACAATCCCTGGTCAGGGAACTAAGATCCCACAGGATATGGGACAGCTAAGCCCTTGTGCCACAACTGCTGAGCCCATGTGCCACAACTAGAGAGTTTGTGCACCACAATGAAGATGCAAAACAGCCAAATTAAATTAATTTTTAAAAAGCCTTTCTAGTTCATTATTACCACTCCATAATATTCCAGTATACCTATGTTCAGTTCAGTTCAGTCACTCACTCATGTCTGACTGCGACCCCATGAACCATAGCACACCAGGCCTCCCTGTCCACCACCAACTCCTGGAGTCCACCCAAACCCATGTCCATTGTGTCAGTGATGCCATCCAACCATCTCATCCTCTGTCGTCCCCTTCTCCTCCTGCCCTCAATCTTTGCCAGCATCAGGGTCTTTTCAAATGAGTCAGTTCTTCGCATCAGGCGGCCAAAGTATTGGAGTTTCAACTTCAACATCAGTCCTTCCAATGAACACCCAGGACTGATCTCCTTTAGAATGGACTGGTTGGATCTCCTTGCAGTCCAAGGGACTCTCAAGAGTCTTCTCCAACATCACAGTTCAAAAGCATCAATTCTTTGGTGCTCAGCTTTATTTATAGTCCAACTCTCACATCCATACATAACCAACTGGAAAAACCATAGCCTTGACTGGACGGACCTTTGTTGACAAAATAATGTCTCTGCTTTTTAATATGCTGTCTAGGTTGGTCATAACTTTCCTTCCAAGGAGTAAACGTCTTTTAATTTCATGGCTGCAGTCGCCATCTGCAGTGATTTTGGAGCCCAGAAAAATAAAGTCAGCCACTGACTTCCACTGTTTCCCCATCTATTTGCCATGAAGTGATGGGATCGGATGCCATGATCTTAGTACCTATGTACCTATGTACCATGATTTATTTAACCAGTGCCCTGTTGCTGGAGATTTAGGTGATTTCCTGCCCTTTGCTTATTACAAGTTGTGACATAGTGAATTACCTCGTATATATGTGTTATTTCATGTTTAGGTGAGTATAGCAGTAGGATAAATTCCTAGAAGTAAAATTATTATGTTAAAGAGTATTTATTATTTTGCAAGATACTGCAGAAACTGGCTTCCATAGGAATTGTACCATTTTCCACTCCCAACAGCAGTGTAGGAGAGTGCCTGCTTCTGCAGCCTCCCTAATCATGTGTTAGGAAACTTTGGGATTTTTGCCAATTTAATAGGTGAAAAACTACTCAGGGTGGTTTTGGCTTATCTTACTTTTTCAACTGAAGTACCGTATGTAAATAGTAAAGTGCACAAATCTTAATGGTTCAGATTGATGAGTGTTCACATATGTATCTACTTAAGAAACCACCACCCAGCACAAGATACAAACCATCTCCAGCACCCCAGAAGGCTGCCTCCTGCTTGTTCTGTCAGTAACCCACCCCGCAGAGGGAACCACTGTTCTGACTTCTGTTTCCGGAGATCAGGTCTTCCCTGTTCTTAAACTTCATATAAATGGCCTCATGCAGCATGAACTCTTGTGTGGCTTCTTTAGTTCAACACACTGTGTCCATTAAAACCATCCACTCTCTGTGTAGCAATCGTTCTTTTTTATTGATGAGTAATATCAATACTACAAGTTATTAATCCATGTAACTGCTGAAGAGTATTTGAACTGTTTCCAGTTTGAAAATTATGAATAAAGCCGCTATGAACATTCTTCTACATGCTTTTTGGTGAACATACACATTTATTTCTCTTGAGAATGTAACTAAGAGTAGGATTTCTGTGTTACCAGGTCATATATATAGCATTAATAGATTCTGCTCAACAGTTTTACAAAGTAGTTGTACCAATTTATACTCCTACCAGCAATGTATGAGAGTTCTAATTGTGCCATATCTTTGCCAGGTATTTTCAGTCTTATTGATTTAGGCCATTCTGCTGGGTGTGTAGTGTGGAGTCTCACTGTGATTTAATTTGCATTTCTCTGGTAACCAATGATGTGGAGCACTTTTGTATATGCTTATAGGCCACGTGCATAGCTTCTTTTGGTCTAGCATGAAGACTCTGCTCATTGTTTTAAAGTGGGTTTTATCTCTGCTTTTCTTAACAATTTGTAGAGATCCTTTATCTTATGAATTCAGTTTCTTTGTGCTGCTAAGTCGCTTCAGTCATGTCCGACTCTCTGCGACCCCATAGACGGCAGCCAACCAGGCTCCCCCGTCCCTGGGATTCTCCAGGCAAGACCACTGGAGTGGGTTGCCATTTCCTTCTCCAATGCATGAAAGTGAAAAGTGAAAGTCAAGTCGCTCAGTTGTGTCCGACTCTTCGCGACCCCACGGACTGCAGCCTACCAGGCTCCTCCGTCCATGGGATTTTCCAGGCAAGAGTACTGGAGTGGGGTGCCATTGCCTTCTCTTTGTAGGATATATATATTGTGAACATCTCCTGGGCAGTGACTTTCTCTTTTGTTCTTTTAGTGTAAACAGTGATGATATTTATCTTTTGATAAATATCAGTCAGTTCAGTTCAGTTCAGTTCAGTTGCTCAGTTGTGTCTGACTCTTTTCGACCCCATGAATCGCAGCACGCCAGGCCTCCCTGTCCATCACCATCTCCCGGAGTGAGTCCATCGACTCGGTGATGCCATCCAGCCATCTCATCCTCTGTCGTCCCCTTTTCCTCCTGCCCCTAATCCCTCCCAGGATCAGAGTCTTTTCCAATGAGTCAACTCTTCGCATGAGGTGGCCAAAGTACTGGAGTTTCAGCTTTAGCATCGTTCCTTCCAAAGAACACCCAGGACTGATCTCCTTTAGAATGGACTGGTTGGATCTCCTTGCAGTCCAAGGGACTCTCAAGAGTCTTCTCCAACACCATAGTTCAAAAGCATCAATTCTTCGGTGCTCAGCTTTCTTCACAGTCCAACTCTCACATCCATACACGACCACAGGAAAAACCATAGCCTTGATTAGACGGACCTTTGGATATTCTTAATTTTAATGAAGTCTAGTTAATCAGTCTTTTCTTTAATAATTTGAGGTATTTGGGTCCTACTTAAGACACTTTGCCTATTTCAAGGTCCTCAGAATGAAAATATCCCTCCATGTTCTCTCCTTTTTTTTTTCTTTTTGGCTATGCTGCATGACAGGCAGGATCTTAATTCCCTGACCAGGGATCGAACACCTACTGCATGCAAAGTAGTGTTGTACATGAACCGTGTTGTACGTCTTCATAGACCTGCACTGTCTATGCTTGCTTTGCATGCAGTAGGTGCATGTTCCACGCAGTAGGAGGAAACACATGCCCCCTGCAGGGGGAGTGCTGAGTCTTAACCACTGGAGCACCAGGGAAGTTCTCCTTTGTCTTTTTCAGCAATTGAGTTGTTGGTCTTCTGCTAATCAGTTTCTAGGAGCTCTTTATATATTAGGAAGATTAGGCCTTTGTCTGTGATTTGAATTGCTCATGTATTTTCCTAGATTTTTGCCTTTTGTTTTTGCTTTTGATGTTTTTATTTTGTCCTATTTTTATCATGCAACTTTTCTTTCACTGTAAATGAAATTTACCAGTCTTTTCCTAGAGTTCTGGATGCCGTTAGAGTATGGCTTCTGGATTTTGAGAATCCCTCCCCACCCCAGGGTATAAAGGACTTTCCTCTTATTTTATTCTGGTACTTTATGGTTTTATAGTCTACATGTGAATCTTTGATCTATTTGGAATTTATCCTGATATACGTCAGGTGCAGATTCAACTTCATTATTTTTCCAGATGGCTACTCAATTGTCTCAACACTGTTTATTGAATTCACTTTTTTTGGCTGCCTTCCTGGGTCCTGTCACTACCAGTATAGCCCTCAGGCATAATGAGAAGCAGTGACTTAACCCAAGACTGCCCAACTAATCAGTGGCACAGTTGGGGCCAGTACTTGGGTCCAGCTCCTATTGCTTAGACAGGGCTTGTGGCTGGCTCTCAAGGAACCTTCTAAGTGATCATGATCTCCCAGGCTGTTTGCTAAGTGGAGGGGGCCTGCTAAAGGCAGAGCAGCCTCTTCTACTTTGTTTGTTAGGTCCTGAGTACTCTGCCCCAGGTCCCCTTTTCTTAGCCTTGGAGGTGATAGGCTGTTGCCTTTATCACACCACTTGAGGCACCTTATTTTCTTCACTGCCAGACCAGAATGTGGCCAGATCTGCATTCAAGAGAAATGTTTCACAATTAATCAGAGATATTTTTGCAGACCATTGGTTATCATTTGAGTCACATTTCTGTTGAGTCATTTGTTTTCAAAGCATAGCCTCACATCACAAAAAATGCCTCCTTAGCTCTCCATAAAAATGGAATTATTTTTCCCCCACTATTACTCCTAAAGAAGCAGTGTTTGTGTCACTCCACAGGAGTCATCCCGCATGAGACCACAGGTGAAGGTGGCAGGCTGCCAAGGAGGCTCACAGAATTGCTAAATGACTGATGTCTATGCAGCCTTTTTGGGCACAAGATTGGCCACCATGTTTTGGCTTGATATTCTGATCCTTATAGAGTTGCTTACAGTAGCAAAACCTGTAATTGTGTCCCACTGCAGTTGTTTGCAAATACTCAAGAGGCCTGTGGCCTTGCAAAAGTAAGTCTTACTAAGGTGAATTCAAAGTAAAAAAAAACAACAGAGTTAGCATGAGATAGAGACAGCCTTCTGCAATAGAAGGGCTGAGCTTTGGTCCCAGCTCTGTCTGCCACCAAGCTCTGTCTGGGCAAGCACCCTCCCTCTCTGGACCTTAGAATCCCCTCTGGGAAATATTTTTGAAGTCTGCTTCATTGCTCAAGTCTGTCCTCATGTGCATGAACTGTGTTGTACATCTTAATAGACCTGCACTGTCTATACTCGCTTTGCATGCAGTAGATGTTTGTATGTTTGTTAAATGCTGAATGAATATTACATACAGTATTTCCCTTATCCCTTCCCATCAGCTTGCTAGTGACTAATAATGTGCCCTATAGCATTCTGGGTGCTGAGGTGGAATACAGCAAATGGTCTTAGCTTATGGAGCTCATATTTAATGGGAAAGGGAGCTACGTTAGACCTGGCACATGATATGTACTTAATAAATACTGAATGAACACATGAGTGAGTGCAAAGCAGAGAGTGATAACACTTAAAAGAAAGAGTGAAGAGGGAGGAATGATTAATTTTGGAAATCCTCATGGCAGAGGGGCTTTCTGAGTGGAGGAAGGGTAAAGGGCGTTCTGAGGGATCAACATGAGCAGAGGGAAGGAAGGCTTTAAAGTGTGAATTATGGTTGAGAGACAAGTGATCCACCAGCAAGACGGCAGAGGGTCAGCTGAGGCCATGTCTCTGGGGGCATTAACTTTACTATATAGACAGTGTGGTTCCATTAAGCATTATTTAGGAAGACACTCAGAAGTTGATGGTTGCAGCAGCAGACTTTTTTTCTTTTAATAATGCTTTCTTACAGAGCAAAAGAGAACTGACAGTAACGGGTACCTACTATATGCAGGTGCCACTCTGAGCATTTTGCTTCCATCATTTTATTAGGCCATCACCATGCTAGGTAGAAAGAAGACATGTAAGAATTAGCCCCATTTTCCAGATGGGAAAATAGAGACTCAAAGAGGTGAAGCCCTGGATTCAGGCTGACATCCACTGACTCTGAGGTCTGCATGTTCCCCCCTCACCACATGCTCCCTGCAGCGGTCAGGCTTTGGCTTAGTTAACACATCAAGCAGCATCTACCAAGCCTATAGCATGCACATGACTTCTGAAGACAGGAAAAGGCAGCAGAAACTGATAGTACTTGTCTAGAGGTGCAGAGACCAGCCTGTATCCCAGTCTGTCCTCAGAGCACTGCATCTAGGAGACCATATGCAGCGTGGGGCAGCTTTAACAATGGCCAAGCAGTCAGGTCCAGAAGCCTGCTCAGTCCTTCCTTAGATGGGAGCAAGCTTCCTGAGTCTGGGTGACACCCTGATATCTCCCTGTGAACGCCCAGTCTCACAATGCTGCCCCTTAGCAGCCACAGGCCTCAGCATGCACCAGGGCCCCTAAACAGCACCTACCCCACAGCCACTGTCTCTGTTACCTCTCATCTCTGTGGAATTCCCCATTCTGCCTGGGTGCACCTAAGCCCTTAAATATAGAACAGCTGTGACTCTTCCTTCTGATGTGCTCTCTTCAGCATTCTGTTTGCCCATTTGCTCATTCATAGATTTAGTCATTCATTAAGAAGCTGCACCAAGTACTAGAAAGAGTCCTGGGCCAAGGGACCTGAATGCAAGATTGGTTGCTTTCATCTTGGGCAGGTACTTTCCTTTTCTGGGTGTGTTTTTCTTTATGAATAAAATAAAAGAAATCCGTAAGGTAATCTTCAAGGTCTCTTCCACCTCTGACACTTTGGGTCTTGTTCATAAAATTCATAAATTCACACCTTTACCCTAGCATGGGGTTAGAGAATACTTCTAAGAAGACATGATGTTTGAGGTGGGTCTTTAAGGATAAGCAGGAGGAAGAGAAAGGCTTTCCAAGGAGTGGGATCAACTTGAACAATGGCTTGCAGAAGGCATGCAAACTGGGGGCAAAGAAGGGATCAGGAGGGGAACAAAGCAGTGGGAGACAAGGCTGCGGGGATGTCCGAAGGTTGAGGAGCTGGGACTTCATCTTGTATGGCAACAGGGAGCAGGAAAGGTCTTAAAGCAGAGTTGGGACTTGATCTGATCTGTTTCCAGGAGCAAATAGCTGTTCAACAAAGGAGTCTTGGAGAAATGGCAGTGGGTTTGATTTTGTGGCTTTGTAAGATATGAATTCAGTAAGTTTGTGGTTTTCAGCTTGAGGCGAGGAAGTTGCTGCAGCCCTTTGGGTTCAGCACACTGGATATCTGATTGTTACACCCAGCATCGTGGCACCAGAGTCCCCATAAGACTCCTTGGCCCAGACTCAGCCCCATCCTAAACACAACTCCAGGTCCAGCCAAGGCCAGTCCCTGCCTTTTCCTGTGGCCGCCAAGAGGCTGACTTGGTCAGGAAGCTGCCCAGTGTGGCCCTAGTGCAGCACACATGCTTACACCAGTAGCCTCTTTCGCGGCCTTTGTCTTTTGTGAGTTTTTGTGAGTCTGCTCACTTTATTCAGGCAGCACCTCTTAGATAAATTCTGCATATGAAGGGAATTTACTATCATCAGTTGGGAACTGACTTGCAAAAGTGTTCGGCAAATGGCATTTTATATATCAAGAAGGAAAAAAACCCACAAGTAAAATGATAGGGACTCTTGGATAGACACTTTTTGAAATTTAATTTTTTCAAATGTAAGCCTTTTTTTCAAAAGGCTTACAGGTTTCTACTCTGGGAGGAGACTGCTTCTCTGAGTAAGGCGAGGAGAATTTTAGCTGCTCTAATGTAAGAAGAGATATAGGGTCCTAGAATCACAGTCTGAAGGTGGAGGAGACTTCAGAAATCCCTACTGAAGAGGAAATGAAGGCCTAAGTGAAGAAATCATTTGCCCAAAGTCACACAGTAATTCAGACGCTGAGCCCAGGATGCCAGCCCCCAAGTCCTGACTGCATGGCACCACCACGTCTTTGGAGACAGAGCATCGGCAACTTTTGAGGTGAGTTCCGAGGCCCCCGCCCGTGTCACGCTGACCTGGCAAGCCCTGGCGTCAGGAGTCCTTGCCCCGGCTCACTGCTGGGTAGTCTCTGTGCGCATCCACACCCAAGGTCCCACATCCGCCCTCACCCTCTGCGGCAGCACATCGCAGGTTTTCAGCAAATGCAGCCCAGGAATAGAAATCGGACCTGTTTCCTTTGATTTCTCTTTTTTTTTTTAAGGGGAAGGGAAGGGGAAATAAGGGCCTAGGAAGCCAAAACAGGAGATTATCAACTCTCAAATATTTATGGACCATATGCAGTTTTTTTTCCTTTAAAAATTTTTTTTACTTTATTGAAGTATAGTTGATTTACAATGTTATGTTCGTTTCTGCCTTACAGCAGAGTGATTTAGTTATACATATACATACATTATTTTTTATATTCTTTTTCATATATGCAGTTTTATACAGCATCACCAACTCGATGGACATAGGTTTGGGTGAACTCCGGGAGTTGGTGATGGACAAGGAGGCCTGGTGTGCTGCAATTCATGGGGTCGCAAAGAGTCAGACACGACTGAGCGGCTGAACTAACTGAAGTGATACAATATGAATTTATTCTTTGCATCAACCATTAAGTGGGTACTGTTATTATACCTGTTTCAAGATAGAGAAACTAAGGCATAAAGAGGTTAAATCATTCACTCAAGGAGAAGAGCATTGTCCTGGGTGCTCTACAGTATAAGGGTCTGGGTATCCAAAGTGGTGGATTCATAATTAGTGAGTGATATTCTCCCAAATTATTCAGCAATAAATTGATAAGAGCTGCAAAGGGAATCTCTTGTGACTGCCAGAAGGCTCCAGCCTCAGCCTGTCCCCATTGAAAGCATAGCAGAGTGCTCTACTTTCTGTTACATCAGAAAACTGGGAGGGTTTATATATACAAAGGATGATAAGATCAGAATCTAGCAAGGGCAGATATGTGAGCTGAAGTCAACAAAGTAACACATAATTGGGCATAAATGTAAGAGGAGGGCTAATGGTAGACATTGGGTATTGACTGCTTCGATGATTCCTGGTCAGCACTAGTGAAACAGAGCAGGGGGCAGACAGTCAGAGCAGCAGAAATGTTGGCAGAGGGGTGAGGATGAGCTCATGGGTTGTACTGCCTTTACACTTTCCATTGTCAGTGGAGCATCCCGAAGACAGAAAGTGAAAGGGGTCCAGTCTGTGGGTAGGGGCAAGGGTGTAGTTTTGTGTCTGAGGTCGCAGCATCACCTCTGTATGCCCACGCTGCACGTTAACCTCGATCCACTCCAGGGAGAGCCCCCACAGTGCAGGTACACTTGGAAATGTTCACTCTGTAGAAGTAAAGTGGGTGGGAGCCAAAGGACCCCAGAGGCCATTTATTCCCACTTCTCATCTATGAATGAGATACCCAAGTCTTGGAGGGGGCAGTGATAGGGTCCAGTTGTGAGCTGTCAGCGAGGAGACCCAGGCTGACTGAGAAAGCGGATCTTCCACCACTTAGTCCAGAACCCTTTGCTTCAAACCATGTGTTCTCAGAAACCAATACCATCCAAATCTAAGACTTCCCATCCCCTGGGGAAGATTTCTCTTTAATCTGGACCTTTATAGGCTATTTAGACGCTTTTATTAATCTTCTGTTCCTTTGTGACTTTAAGTAATTCGCTTGCCCTTCAAGAGCTATAATTGCACAACTATAAAAATAAAGATAGGGACTTCCCTGGTGGTCCAGTGGCTAAGACTCTGTGCTCCCAATACGGGAGGTACAGGTTTGATTCCTGGTTGGGGAACTAGATCCCATAAGCCACAACTAAGTGTTTTTATGCTGCAGTGAAGGTTGTGTGAGCCACAGCTAAGACCCAACACAGCTAAAATAATAAATAAATATTAAAAAAAATAAAGATAACAATCTGGCTCCCCCTTCTTGCTCATAAAGCCTTCCTGGTGTTGTAAAAGCATAAGTCTGATTAGAAAGAAAAAGTAATCATTTTGAATAAAAATCAAGATAGAATATCATAGTTTGAATAAATATTGTTTTATACGTCTCAAATTAATTTGATGTGACTTAGGGGGGACACTAAGTCCACGAAAGTCACCTGACTAGGCTTCAGATCAGCCCTGCCGTTTTCTAGCTCTGTTCCTTTGAGTACATTACAGCCTCCCTGAGCCTCCATTTTCCTTTGTGGATAAAGAGAATGAGAATACTTAAAATGTTATAATGCCGATTAAACAGGACGATATATGTAAAGGACCTGGTACATGACACCAACAGCACGTGAAGATTTCCACAGCTCCACATCCTGCCCAAACCAGGACTGATCCAGCTGGCAATTTTCACTAGTCTAGGAGGTTCTATCCAAGTAAGGATTTTGTTTCAGAGACAGGAACCCTCTGCTGGATCAACCAGAGAAACAGACCCAGTAAGAGACATACGTTAAGAGATTTAATGCACAGAATCTGCTTACACAATGGTGGAGGATGGAGAGGCAAGTCTGAAACCCAGAGGGAAAATCTTCAGGAAGGGCAAGCTGTTGCTCCAGCAACAGGCAGAACTTCTGCCTCAGGGAAACCCCAGTGTTCTTCTTAGGATTTTCAACTGACTGACTCAGACCCACCCAGATTATCTAGAATAATCTCTGTTACATAAAATCAGCTAATTATAGAGGTTAATCACAA
The DNA here is from genome assembly GCF_029378745.1 of Bos indicus. NCBI lineage: Eukaryota > Metazoa > Chordata > Mammalia > Artiodactyla > Bovidae > Bos > Bos indicus. The sequence goes on from NC_091774.1 coordinate 35,047,728, forward strand.
CTACAAAATACCTTCACATCAAATACTTAGATTAGTATTTAATTAACTGGGTACAGATTGACACATAGAACCAACCATCACAGGGTCCAACTTGTATTTTAAGAAAATCATTCTAGGCACTGGAGGAAGGCTGAGCTGAAGGTGAGAGGACCTGGAAACAGATGAACAGAGAAACTAGCCCATTACATCAGGGGAAGGCATTTAAGTAGTGGTAGCTGAGGTAGAAAGTCAGAAGCAATTTGAAAGGCCAGGCTCAGCTTGATGGGACTAAGTGACCTGTTATGAACAGGGTTACAAAAAGAAGGAAAAGAATGGGCAGGATCAGGGATGGTACTGAGGTTTCTACTGGCTAGACTGGGTGGATGTGTGTCACTGACCAGTGAGGGATATACATAGAAAAGAGTAGGCTAGTACTCTTGCCTGGAAAATCCCATGGATGGAGGAGCCTGGTAGGCTGTAGTCCATGGGGTTGCTAAGAGTCGGACACGACTGAGCGACTTCCTTTTCACTTTTCACTTTCATGCTTTGGAGAAGAAAATGGCAACCCACTCCAGTGTTCTTGCCTGGAGAATCCTAGGGGCAGGGGAGCCTGATGGGCTTCCGTCTATGGGGTCACACAGAGTCGGACACGACTGAAGCGACTTAGCAAAGCAAGGTGATGGCTTTATTTTTTTTTTAATATAAACAAGTGTGAGATGGGCTTCTCAGGTGGCTCATGATCAAGAATCTGCCTGCCAATGCCAGAGATGCAGGTTTGATCCCTGGGTCAGAAAGATTCCCTGAAGGAGGAAATGGCAACTGACTCCAGTATTCTTGCTGGGATAATTCCATGTACAGAGGAGCCCGGTGGGCCATAGTCCATGGGGTTGCAAAGAGTCAGACACAACTGAATGTGCACGCATATCATACACAACTGTGAGATGCCTGTGAAACACCCAAATAGACATACCTGGTAGGAGATTGGCATGAAGACGTTTAGCTCTTTAGAGAGGTCAGAGAGTTTCTGTAAAGAGAGCTTGGTGAAGCAGATTATCATAAGTAGTTTTTCCTTCATGTACAATGGATAATGTTTCTGCTAAGTGGCTATAGGGTGTGCTGTCATGGTGCCTTTGATAATGTTACATCAGTGTGACCATTCTGTGATTATCCCTGCTGCTGCAGTGATTTAGCCCAGGGCAGAAACTGCTTTCTTGGCCAACTGTTGCAGGGGCCTACCTGGATGCCATTGCAAGAGTTAGATCCTCAGTAGGAGCCATACCTGCGGAAGCTGTCTTCTGAGGAAAATCCAGGATGGAGTCACTAATTTCTGGGGTGTGACCTGAAAGCATATAGAAAAAGCATGATTAATGACCATGTGACAGCCCAGTGCCCCCCCAAAGCAAGGCTAGCCCAGGCAGGCTGCCTGGGAAGAAGCAAGCCCCCTTGGCTCTCTCAATTTCCAACCCTAGACCTCCTCTGACAGGTCTGCAGATAATGGATGGAGGGTTGTGCACTGGGAGGTATGGGAACAAGGGAAAGAAGAAGGAATGAACACTCACCAAGCACCTCCTATGTGCCATGAAGTGTGCCGGGCGCCTTCAGAATGATGATGGTGAAAATGGTGACAGCTTACACCAAGATTTGCCTTGGTGTAGATGGCATGTATGGTTTATTTTCTCGTATTTAATTGTCACAGCAATCATATAAGATGGGTACTATCATGAAGCACATTTTACAGGAGAGATGAAGTGACTTGCCCAAGTTCATACAAAGGTGGGATTTGAAAAAAAAGTTCTGACTCTCAAGGCCAGAGTTTCAGATTCTGTGCTGCCTCTGCCCGATACTGACACAGCCACTCTCCCCTCCCTGGTCCTGTCATTCAGGGGGACAAGACTACAGGGTTCTTCCTCCTTCAGTTCTTGCAGATTTCTGTCTTCACAACTTTAAGGAGCTAGATGGGTTGGAGGAAGCACTAGGTGGGGATTAGGACACTTAGGTTGCTATCCCACCCTCTGTCTGACTTTGAACATTAGACCTTAACTTTTCATTAGGGTTCATCATCTGTAAAATGGAGATGCTTACATCTGAGGGTCCGATGCAGGACTTGCTAGGGAAGTGTTTTTGCAAACTCTGACAGGTATTCCTTTGCATCTGTACCTACTGCCCTGCTTTTCAGAAGGTCCTCTTGCCTGTTACCTTCCCCAATCCTGACTCTGCTTATCCTTTATTATGATTTATGACAGTTTTATCACTTAAAGCTCTCTGATAATCATGCCTTGAGGCAGGAGGCCACTAAAATTCTTATTTAAATAATCTCAACTCCCGGAGCCAGCTGGAGGGGGCAGGGAGGTGTAGCAGATTTAGCAGTTGCTGAAGCTATAACCAAGAGGAGTCTTCTTGTCAGTCATAGGAGTGAATCATTCAAATGGCTGCATTGCTGAGTCCTTTCCTAAGGCAAGTTGGATGGCAGTGTTGCTTTCCTCACTCACTAAGCCTAAAATGAAGCTCAGCTTCTTACTTTGAAATGTACCAGGCATAGGTATTTGAAAGAGCATGGGCTCTGGAGCCAGCACTGTCACCTACTAGCTAAGTGACCTTGAGTAACTCCTGTTGCCCAGCTGGGCCTCAATTTCCTCATCTGTAAAATGGGAGTGAAAATACCTGCTTCACAGGGTTGTTGTACAGTTCAGATGAGATCGTGGAAGTAAGGGGCCCTGCAACTATACCACTTGGTCATTAGACTCTCAGTGATTCTTCCTGCCCTGAGTCTCTGAGCTGTGGGAACCAGCACCTTGGGGAGGTTGATTTGATGAGGGGTGAAACGATCTGGTTTCCAGAGTGCAAAGGCAGAGGACTCAGTACTAGACATTTGAATCACAGTTCTATTTTTAGTTACAGCCTGCCTAAGGTTTGAGAATGTGTCTTCCTCATGTGTCCCTTCCTCCTTCAGTGTAAGCAGCGGAGGATCAGGGTGAGGAGGCCGCTGCCCAGCTTCCCCTGTCTTCACAATCCATCTTTCTCCTCGCTGGAATCTACTGTCAGCTTCAAGGAAATCAGTGCTGATCCTTGGACATGAGTGTTTTACTTTAGTCTTCAGTCTTCTAGTTTTTACTCTAGGTTCTCTCACCACCAAACCAGCCTTCAACTTAAAACTGTGGAGGAATTTCATCCATCACCCCTGCCTGTGTCCACAGTGTGGCTGATCTCATGAATTTGGGGAGCACAGCAGTACATGTTTTTCCAGCAGGGCTTGTTCTCACAATGCACAATGCCCCACAGGGCCCCCTCCAAGCTCCGAGCTCTAGAGAGCCTCCTAGGTCTCATGTGACATAGAAGAGGAGTGCAGACCACGGGCCACCCGTGACTTAAGAGTAATAGTAACAGCGAATGTTGTTTCACGTTTTCCTTGTAGCACCTCTCTGGTGGGCAGGAATATGTTTTGGTGGCTGAGAGCACAGGGTTTCAAATCAAAGAGACCAGGGTTTGAGTCCTAGCTCTGCAGCTTAACACTGTGACCTAAGACAAATTAGTGAACTCCTCTGAGTGCAGGTCACGATTTCTGTCAACTGGAGATAGTAGTCCCCATCCCACAGAGCTGGGAAGACAAGTGAAGGAATACCTGCAGAGCTGCAGCACAGGCCAGGGACACAGTAAGCATGTCACTCGAAGTGACTGTGGCAGCGGTTTTATAGCAGAGGAAACAGCAGCCCAGGGAGGTTAACTCATTTATCTAAGATAGGCATTATCCCTATTTTATGTAAAAGGAAATGAGGCTGAGAGGTCAAGAATCTGGCCCAAGATTATACAACTGCTAAGCAGCAGAGTCTGAACCTTAAACCAGGTCTCCTGATATTTTACCAGAAGCCTCTGGAAAGCTGGAATAAATACCCCAAACTCATTTATAACTGGCCCCGTGGTAGTGGAGTCCCAGCCCAACCTTCCTTCTCCTGAATCCCTCTTCCTAGACATGGACCGCTGGTGATAGATGTGTGTGGGTGCACACACACGTTTGTATACAAATATGTACATCTAAAAGGACAGAGTAGGAAAGTGTCCTGGGAGACCACGATTCCCCAGAGTGCTCTGGGGTGCAGTGTTCTGGTTAATGAATTTTCTATGAGCTTAACCCCTTGGCTTCAGTCATTGTTGAAGATGATTTTGAAATGCATTGCAGCCATCCACTTTCTGATGCTATTGATAGAAGAGGCTGTCTAGTGAGCGTAATTACATCCTCCTTAAATGACAGAGAATCTTGGCAGGGTCTCCAGGCATCATCACAATGGCCAGTCATGATGTTCAGGACTCTAATAGCAATCTGTGCATCTGTGTAGGTCTGCTACACTCATTGTATTATTTAATCATGGCAGCAGCCCTGGGTGTGTTGGGTGGGAGAGAGGGGTAGGATGGGGACATAATTATCCCCATCTCACACGTGAGCAAACTAGGGCTCAGTGGGAAGGCTTCATCAGGGACCGTCTAGCTTGAGATTAGCAGAGCTAGAACTGAAGTGACATTTGCCAAGACCATGCAGTAAAGCAGGAAAAAAAAAAAACACCAAACAAACCAACAAACAGATTTTTGAGTCAGACATACCTGGGTTTAAATCTCAGTTTTGACACTCACTAATGGTATTGACCTTGAGCAAGTTACTCAGTCTCTCTGGTCCCAACATTTCTCATCTGTAAAAACAGGGAGAATAATAGTGCCCTTGCTGGAATTATTTTAAGGTTATTCCAAGTGTATAATGCATATTAAGTAGCTGGTATTGTGCCGGGTCAGAGTAGGTCCTTAGCACATTTTGCTGTTGTTTAGTCGCTAAGTCGTGTCCGACTCTTTTGCAACCCTATGAACTATAGCCTGCCAGGCTCCTCTCCCCATGGGATTCTCCAGGCAGGAATACTGGAGTGGGTTGCCATTTCCATCTCCAACCTTAGCACATGGAAACATTCTGTCTCCTAGTCACAGCACTGTTTCTCTTCTACCAAGATATCCGTTGGTGTGATGTGGAAGGTCAGAGGGAACGGACTGACCTGTCTTTGAGCCCATCAAACTCGAAAAGTGCCTTTTTGAAGTAAATATATTCTCATTAGCTTTAGGAGGGTGGGTTTTTTTGTTTTATCTCTTTCTAATAACAGAGGCCTTTGAGATTTTTATTCATAGGTAAACTTAAATAATTTTAATACAAGAGGTCTGACGTGACAGAGGTCACCATCAATACAAGAGGTGCTGCAAAGCAATATAGTATCATCAGTTCAGTTCAGTCGCTCAGTTGTGTCCGACTCTTTGCGACTCCATGAATATATGGATGTTATTGATAGTAAATGCTCATAGTCTGGAAATTCTTTTTGGATCATGTAGGTCTTTTAAAATATGCATAGAATTTGACTAGGAGAACAGGACACATTTCATGTAGGGTCAAAGGTAAGAAGGTAAGACAGTGTAAGATATACTTGACTTGAATGGAGCAGAAACTATACTATATGGGGAGCATACATATACGGGGAGCATAACATGTAAACACACACATGTTACTCTCATCTTCTACCTATATACATTGCTAGTCTAAAGCCACTTCCTTAGCTGGAAGTGATCAGAGACTCTGGCTGAATAAATCTGACTGTCCTCCTTGATCTGTAGGAAGACAATGTATATAAAGAAAGAACCCTGGGCCTGGGTTTAGGAGATTCCAGAATTGCTCTAGGTTCCATCTCTTTTCAACAGTGTGACTTGGAAGAGACATGTAACCTCCCTGGGCTTTACCTCCTCATTTATAGAAAATGGGCCACTTTTGGAAAATCCTTTGAAACTATTTATCAAGAGCCTCGAAGATGTCTGTTCACTTTCATTGATTCATGTCCTGAAACTGTCTCCTAAGGACAGATCTTAAATGTGGAAAAAGTCATTATGATTAAAGATGTTGATCCCAGTGTTTCATAATCTAGTAAAATTAGAAGTTGCCTAAACATCCAGCAATTGGGATTAGATAAATTTATGGCCCATCTACTTGACTAATTTGCTGTGTTTACTAAGAATAAAACCTTGGACACATAAACAGGAAAACCAAAAGGCATATATGAAGTACTAGGAAAATCATACTCCCCGACGTAGGCAACGTTCTTGATGTCCTCCGGGATTCCTCATGGTCTGGCCCCAGGCATTCACACCAGCATCCCTGTGCCATCACTATTCACCATATAGGGAGACCTCACTTTGGTGACCCTAGGGCGTTTTCCTAACAAAGGCCTTTCTCCTTTGTGTTTGCATGTCCTGACATCCCTCCTGAGATGCCCCTTCCTCCCTTGTCCAGCAGATGAACACCTGTTCTCGTTCCAGTCCAGCTTTAGCTTTCCCTGACTTCCTAGGAAGAATCAATTGTTCCCTCATCTCTGTTCTGGTACACTGCATAAGGGGCCTCTCACCCCTGGCTATCGTGTTAGTCTTCTGTGTGTGTTTCCGTTGTTGCCTCCACGCATAGCCTGGACGTCTCTTGAGAGTCAAAACTGCCTCTGTACTTAGAAGAGGGCCTGGCGTTTAATGGACATGCAATAGGTATTGATTATTTTTAACTTCTTACTTTTACTTTTTGTTTTTCCATGTCTTCTGCATATTTTGTAATGACCTTGCGTTATGCTTATAATGGAAGGGGAAAAAACCCCCGATAATCCATTCATCCATTTCTTTTTAAGGAGGTGACTGGCCTAATTCGGAAAAGTTATTAAAATGCAAATCCCCACACCCCTCGACAAGCTTTCGGAACCCAGTCTTCAGGGCAAAGGCCTGGAATCAGTATTGTTAAGAGGCCACTTGGTTATTGTGATGCTTAGCCATGGGTGGGACCCCTTGACCTAAGTACCTCTCAGGTGTTTTCAGCCTAGATTCTTCCTCCTTCTTGGAGGGCCTCCTGTTCCTTGCTGCGCCTGCCACGAGTGGTGTCAGCATGAAGGCATTGTGGAGCAGCAGGCCAGACAACAGGAATAACTGTGATAACTGTGTTATGAGCACCAGTTCTGGGCCAATGACTGCTTTTTTTTTTTTTTTTTTATCTGTACAACAATGCTTTAAGATCAGTTTCATTATCTCCATTTTTATAGATGTGGAAACTGAGGGAAAGGGGAGTTAAGTGTCTGAAAGTGTTAGTCACTCTGTCTATGGCATTCTCCAGACAAGAATACTGGAGTGGGTTGCTAGTCCCTTCTTCAGGGATGGAACCTGGGTCTCCTGCATTGCAGGCAGATTCTTTACCATTTGAGCCACCAGAGAAGCCCAGTGGGTTGCCATGCCCTCCTCCAGGGCATCTTCCCAAGCCAGGGATTGAACCCAGATCTCCTGCATTGCAGATGGATTCTTTATCTTCTGAGCCCCCAGGGAAGCCCAAAAATACGGGAGTGGGTAGCACATCCCTTCTCCAGGGGAACTTCCTGACCCAGGAATTGAACTGGGGTCTCCTGCATTGCAGGCGGATTCTTTATCAGCTGAGCTACCTGGGAAGCAGTGTCTGGCCCAAGGTTAAATAACAAGAAGGCAGTGGAGCTCCTATTTGAATTCAGTTCATTCAGACATCAAAGCCCAGGAACCAGAACCTCCCTTCCGGCCCCTGCTCTGCCTCCCCGAAGGCGTCCTGGCAGGGCCAGGTGTAGCCTGCTGTGTGTGGAGAGGCCGGGTGCAGTGTGGTGGGCCCTGGAGCCCCTGTCCTCTGCGCAGACGTGTGGGATTAGCAGACTTGGGCAGCCATGCGCCACAGAAGCGGGGGCTCCTGCTCACCAAATGTGCTCTGACACCCACCCACCTGCCTATCGGGCGCAGTGAAGCAGCGGAATTCAATTTGTGGCAGTGACCTAAGAGGGGCTATTTTTAGTAAGAAAGTAGGTCAGGGGCTGCAGCGGTGCTGCCTGAGAAACAAGCAGCCTCCCCTCTCACCGGGAGGCTTGTTCCTCTCTCACACAGCCGGTGTGGAGGTGAGGAAGGCCGACCCGGCATCCTCACATGACCGCAGTCGTCACTGTGGAGCCACTCCAGGGAAAACACATACACACATCTAAGACAGAGGTTCTTGTCTGGCTTTGCCTAGGGTCCTGGCCCCAGGATTCCTCAGGAGGTTAGAATCCCTTCAGGGAACATGATGCGGGGCTCTTATACTGTGTTCCCACTACATAGCAGCTACTGTTCTGGGTTTGATATGTATTATCATTTAATCCTTGCAAATACCACTGCAAAGTAGGTATTATTATCCCCATTTTACAGATGTGGAAACTGAGTCACAGAGAAATTGAGGATTAGCGAAGATCACAGAGCTCATGTGTAGTGGACCCAGATTTTGAATCCCACGTCAGACTTCAAAGCTGATGACCAATCGACCAGTCCATCAAACCATGGTTGAGGGATGTTTTTTAATTACCACTCTACTTCTGCCCCATTTTATTTGGCACTTCAGAGAAAACAGCACAGAGATGGCTTTCTCTAGCTGGATTTACCTGAGTCAGACAACCTACTCCTTCCAGGACAGGAAAGGGTACACCGACCTCTTCCCTAGAGAGGAGAAAGCGCATTTCTCCATCCTGCTGCCCAATCATCAAAGCCAGCAGCTGCCAAAAACAAACCAGCCACCTGATTTCCCTGGACCTGGGGTGTCTCAAAATGCTCTGTCCCACTTGCTCTGCCACATATTAACTGCAGATCTGTGGCAAATTGCAGGGTGCTCATTGGCGATGCACAGGCAGACTCGAGCTTGTTAACAGAATGCAGTAATTGACACATCGTGATTCATTATGCACAGCACGGAGGACTCGAGCACAAGCCCACTTTGTGGCCAGCCGCCGCTGGCACTGCCAGCCTTGAGAATCTGTTCCTGGCTCTGTTCTGGCTCTCCAGCTGGAGAGCACGGTACCTTCAGGGCCAGAAGCAGTCGGAGGCTCCCACCTTATCCTGCTCCCTCCCTCCAAGCAAGCCGTGAGGATGTTTCCTCTGTCCCAGGCTGCATCATCTCAGAGTGGGGGTGTGGGGGGGTCATTTGTTCATTCATTTATTCAACATGTATTTTTGAAAATGCGCCAGGCATGTCACAGAGAATAAGACCGACAGTTCCTGTCCTCACCGAACTTGCAGTCCCTCTCTGGGCTTTGTTTTACTTGTCATCAAGTCAGTAGGAAAGAGAGAAATGGATTGCTCAATCTCTTCTAGCTCTAAGATTTCAGAATCTGTGATCCTGGATTATAAACATTTATTATTGAATCCTAGTGTCAATCTTACTCATTCGTATCCAATGCCAAAGGGGAAAAAAAAATGAAAATCTAGAATTTCAGAATCAGAAGTTGGATCAGAAATCAGAAATGAGAACCATGGGCACAAGCTCATTCAATTTCTTCACTTACAGATGAGAAAAATGTGAGAGAGAAAAAAGAAGAGTGGGACTTGGCCCAGTGGCAGAGCAGGCTGGGGAGGCCAGTGCCAGGTGAAGCCAAACCTCACCTCCAGCCTCTCCGAGGCCGCCTCCTCTCTCAGCACTGCTGATGAGCCCCTCCTCAGAACCCTTTCTACATCGGGCTCCTTGAATGCTGAGCCCTCCTGGGTCTCTCCTTCCTACTTCTCTGACCCCTGCTTCTGGGCTCTCTTACCAGCCTTGGAGCCTTCAGCCTGCAAGTGGAAGAGGAAAGATCAGCTTTGCCTCAGAGGTGGCTAATCTGGTAGGCGAGCCTTAGAAGGTGAATAGGATTGGAATTCCTTTCACCAAGACCAGCAGGAAGATGGCCAAGAAGGAGAGGAAGAAGAGCAGGTAGAGTTTGCTGCGAGTTCTCAAACAGGCAGATTCAGGCAAACGACAGTGAACCTGAACGGAGAGGGGAGCTGATGGAGGTGGCTGGTGAGCAGCTCACTGGAGCCCCACAGAGGGGCCAGCCTTAGCTCATGCTGCAGAGCCCCTCTGTATCTCTGCCCTTTGCCTGAGTCCTCCATTTAGCCCCGTGGAAAGAACCTCAAGCTGGGACGAAGAGAAGATCTTTCTGATGATCTAGTAGGGCAGGGGCATTGAGTTCAGTGCAGAGAGGTCAGCACCAGGAAGCTCAACACTTTTTCAGTGACCAGGGACATCACTGTGGGTGGAGGAAGATGCTGTGAGTAGACAAGGCTTTGCTGCTGCTGCTGAGTCGCTTCAGTCGTGTCCGACTCTGCGACCCCATAGACGGCAGCCCACCAGGCTCCCCCTGTCCCTGGGATTCTCCAGGCAAGAACACTGGAGTGGGTTGCCATTTCCTTCTCCAAGGCACGAAAGTGAAAAGTGAAAGTGAAGTCGCTCAGTCGTGTCCGACTCTTAGCGACCCCATGGATTGCAGCCCACCAGGCTCCTCCATCCACGGGATTTTCCAGGCAAGTGTACTGGAGTGGGGTGCCTTAGGCAGCTCCTAAAGTACCTGTTTGTGGCTTTTCTCTTCTCTCCCTCACAGTCTGGGAACCAGTATATTGAAGTACTTGATCAATTAATAAAGTTTTCTGTCCTACCATGCTCCCCTAGGATGGAGGTGGTCAGAGGTAGGAGGTAGGTCAGACGTAGGTCAGAGGCAGTCGGAGGGTGAGAATATTGTTGATTATGAAAACGTACATCCATTTTGTGTGTATCTTTGTACAACTTTAGTCTCCTAAATTGATCTGTTATTTTCCATACTGTACTTTTGTAGAATATAGTTTTCCAGTAGGCACGTAAATCATCCTTAAAGCAGTACTTACTCCATGTCCATAAAATATGTCATATGTGCACTTAAAAAATGCATCTGTCACACTCAAAAATAAATCATTCTGAAGTTTTGAAAAATGATTTTCAAGTCATCTGACTGTGAGCTGGAAACGTGAGTCAGAAGCATTGACTCTTGTGTGTCCTTGGGCTGGTCACTTTCCCTTGCTGTCCCTCAGCTCTCAAACCTGCAGAATGAAGGGGGTGGATTAGTGTAGTTTTACACATCTGGCCTGTGAACTGGTGCTATTGACTCACTTAGGATAATTGTTACATATTCCGATTACTGGGCCCAATTGCCCATGTATAGAACTGGGAATTGAGTGCTTGGAAATTTTTACTTCTAGCAATCCTCCAGGTGATGCCAGGTCGTGCAGCCAGGTTTGAAATAGTTATCTTCCAAGAACCTCACTGGTTCTGTTTTAGAATCCTCTGCTTTCTCTTTCTTGCTCAGTTTTCCTGATTTTCTCCTATCTTTTTTTTCCCCCCTAGGGAGCTCCCCTCACTAGATCGTAAACCTCTCAGGAGCAGGGGCCACATCTTGCCCACCTCTGTATCCCTGGAGTTCAGCACAGTTCCTGGCACACGGGATGTGCTTAGTGAGCAGAAGAAGGAAATGAACGAGTTTTCATGGCTTCGCTACCATTTGTGCACATCCAAGTAGTTTCCATAATTTTTCCTATAGGACTCAATCGTTATACATCTTCTGATTTGATAAGGACAGAGATTTCAGAAACTCACAAAAATGGGTGTGAATCTTAGTTCCACCACTTACTGTATAGTAATTTATTCCAAGTCATTTAATCTCTCTAAACTGCAGATTCCTTGATCATACAATAAGGATAATGGCACCTGTTGCTACAGATCATTGTAAGGATTAACTTACTATTAATACATGAGAATATACATGTGAAAGTGCTTGACATTCAGTAGGAACTCAAATACTTTAGTTGCTTTCTTCCTTTACATGGTAAGTGATAGGAAAAGGAGGGAAGGAGACTCAGAAGAATGGATCATTCCCAAGCCAGCCACTGAGGATGAAATAAGGCCCTTCGTCATCCCCTTGCTTCCCAGGACTCTGAGACTCTGAATGAAGCCCAGGCAGCTTGGTTGCCCCCTACTTGCTCTGTCCTGAGCACACCAGTATTCAGACTTAGAATCTCCTGACTGCAAATGCAGTGTATTCTCTCTATTACTCTGCTACAGGGAGGTAGGAAAAGAGGTAGCAAAAGAAATTCAAGGAACTGTTATAGGTTTGGGCCCCTCATGCAGGCCCAATGTCTGGGGCTTGCAGTGGGAAGCCCAAGTTTATTTAGAGAGGAGAGTTTCCAGGGTCAAAGATCTTTGGGTTGGTTTTGTTAGCACATCAGCTCCCCTCTCTGCAGACTCTGTGTGGAACTGTCACAGCATGCTGCTTCCCATTAAAATCTTTTTCAAACTAGGTCTAGCTGTTTCAGCCCTGGAAGGAAAGCCGGATTATTCTCTGAGAAAAATGGTCAGTGGTTATTCCTCCCCGCAATACTTCCAACATCACAATAGCAGCAACAGCCATCCTTTACCAAGTGCCTCCTGTGCTGAGTCTTCCTGACATCACTGTGAGTAGGTGTTATTAGCTCCATTTTATAGGGGAGCAGGTTGTCATTAAGAGTGTAGACTTCAGAGTTAGACCAAGTTTCAAATTCTGGCCCCACCATGTTTTAGCCAACCCTCTCTGAGTCTCAGTTTTTTCATCAGCAAATAGGGTTAGTAATGTATACATTATAGTTGTTGTTCAGTCACTCAGTATTGAATCTTATAGTGTCAATACTATTAATATGAGGACTGTGTGAATATCACCTTCCTGATACTTGACATAGTGCCTAACACATGGTAAGGAAATCCTCCAGCAGCATTGTCGTTGTTCAGTCATTCAATTGTGTCTGACTCTGCTAACCCCATGGACTGTAGCACGCCTGCAGACTTCCCTGTCCTTCACCATCTCATGGAACTTGCTCAAACTCATGTCCATCAAGTCGGTGATGCCATCCAACAATCTCATCCTCTGTCGCCCCCTTCTCCTCCTGCCCTCAGTCTTTCCCAGCATCAGGGTCTTTTCCAGTGACCCTGAAAAAGGGTCTCTTCGCATCAGGTGGCCAAAGGATTGGCGCTTCAGCTTCAGCATCAATCCTTCCAATGAACATTCAGGGTTGAATTCCTTTAGGATTGACTGGTTTGATCTCCTTGAAGTCCAAGGGACTCTCAAGAGTCTTCTCTAGTACCACAGTTTGAAAGCATCAGTTCTTTGGCGCTCAGCCTTCTTTATGGTCTAACTCTTACATCTGTACATGACTACTGGAAAAACCATATTTTTGACTATGTGGACTTTTGTCAGCAAAGTGGTATCTCTGCTTTTGAATATGCTGTCTAGGTTTGTCATAGCTTTCCTTCCAAGGAGCAAGCGTCTTTTAATTTCATGGCTGCAGTCACCATCTGCAGTGATTTTGGAGCCCATCAGTGTATGGTGATGGCCCATTACAATGATGGTGACAGTGGTGTGATCTCTTGATCTATAGAAGGTTGGCCATCATAGTAGATACTAGAGGGATGAGGAGAGACGGCAAAACCCCCAGAAGTTCCTAAGATAAACTCAGGAGAACCTCAGAAATGGTGTTGGAAGGAACCTGGTATGATTGGTTGGAATCAAATCAGAGAAGAGCTGTATTTTATTCACTCAGTGTGCTTTTATCGGCTACCTACTCTGTGTCGGGCCTTGTGCTAAAACCTGGAGATACAATGGTGATAAAACAGGTATGATTTCTGCCTTCAAGGAGCTTGCAGTCTCATGGGGGAATCAAACACTATTAAAATACTTATACTAGGATAGTTATTAAAATAATTATAAAATTGCAAACTAGGATAAATGCTATGAGATAAAGGGACAGGTTGCCATAAGAACATATGACAGGGGTCCTGACCTACTTCAGGTGATCAGGGATAGTTTCACTGGGAAAGTAACATCTGAGCTGAGAGTTGAAGGATCATTTGTTTATTAGGTGAGGGAGTGAGTAAAGTGAGGGAAGGCTTCCTAAGCATATGGACCAATATGGCCCCTAAGGTGACAGGAAGCTTAGTGCTTTCAGAGAACTGAGGAAATCAGTGGGCCCTGAGTATAGAGAATGGGGAAGAGTGTGAGGCTGGAGAGACAGCTCAGGGCCTCGCTGATCTGTCTTTTTTTTTTTTTCTCTAAGAGCTTGGAGGCCATTGAAGGATTTGAAGCAGAAGCTGATGTATGTGTGTGTTGCACACATGGGGAGCAATATGAACAATTGGGATTTATAAGAGATATTTTGGCAGTGGTCTTGAGAATGGGTGGCAGGTTACAAGAGTGCCTGTGGGGAAACCAGGATGCTTTGCATTAGTCCCAGAAAGAAAGAATGCTGGACTGGGCTGAGTGGTGACATCAGAGGAGAAGGGCTTTGAGATATTTAGGAAGTAAAGTTGGCAGGACTTCCTGATGGACCGATGAGGAAAGAGAAAGTGTGTAGGACAGCTCCCAGGTTTCTGTATAGACAATGGATTATGGCCCTGCCATTCTAATCTGAAACAAACAAACAAAAACAGGCAGAAAAAAAAAAAAAATGAGATTTGGGTAGAAAGATCTTGATCTGATTTTGAACGCACTACATTTGAGATGCCTTTTAGATATCCAGGTGTGGAGGATCCATGCCGAGGGCTAGGCTGCCCGTGGTAGGACACGCTGACCTTGGAACGCCTTTGGGTGCTCTGGCCGAGATCCAGCCTCTTTAGGGCCCAGGCTTGTTTAGTCCAGTTGGTCTGAGGACTCGTGAATTTGCTTCTCACCCTTCATAGTTCTGGTTCCTTAATTGAATAACCTTAAAAGGGGTGTCATGAGAGAATTCAGCCTAAGGGAGGGGTATGAACAATCTAGGGAGAGAGTCAGCATCCCGAGGGGAAAGAATTTAGGCATTGATGCATGTTATCATAGGTGTTTTTCCTCCAAATCTGTGGTTGAGATGTGTTTATTTCCTTATTCGTTTATTAATTAAAGTATTTCCTATTAAATATATATCTTTAATATGGCAGGCATGATGCCAAGTCAGAAAGGACCCCTGGTTCTTTGGGAAATGTCATCTCCAGAAACTTCCTGGCATTTCTGTTCTTGTGATCAGAAACAAACCACGCAGGATACTGTCTTTTCTCTGAACACTGAATCTCCAGGATGCTGCCTGCTGACTTTTATCAAGGGGACACGTCCTTGACTTCAGAGAGTTGGTTTGTCAGAGGGGCTCTATCTGCAGCTGAGACCCCCCTCCCAGTCTGTCTCTGGGCCTTTCCTCTCTTGCAGAGGCTTCCTAGACAGGATCTGCATCAATGCCAGTTCTTCACTTTAAAAGGGGCACAGCTGGACAGACTGAGCTCCACCTCCCATGCCTCAGCCTGGGCCGTGTGTTCTGGTTTGTTGTCCAAGAGCATCTCTTTGTGTCCAGGTGAGGGTGAGAGAAGTGGCAGCACCGGCTCTGTGTCCTCATCTGAAATGGCTGAGGAAGTGGGGCTGGCGGGCAGTGGGGGGAGAGCAGAGGAGTGACTCATCCAGCCCTGGCACCATGTGATAGGATCTGTGAATACCCATGTGCTCTAAGAACATTTGCCTTGTGAAAATCTAAACTCACGAGCCACGTGAATTCAGGACAGTGATTACCATCCTGAAAAGGAGCGTAGTGTCCTTGCAGAAATCCTCTAGTGTATTTAACATGCAGTACAGTGAGGGAGCCCAGGTAGTGCTAGTGGTAAGGAATCCGCCTGCCAGTGCAGGAGACACAGAAACACAGGTTCGATCCAGAAGATCCCCTAGAGAAGGGAATGACAACCCACTCCAGTGTTCTTGCCTGGGAAATACCATGGACAGAGGAGCCCGGCGGGCTACAGTCCATGGGACCTCAGAGAGTTGGATGCGACTGAGCTCACATTCAGAGTGAGGAAAGGGAAAAACTATGCCGTTTAGGCACTCAGGGGAAGTTGACACAAGTGGAGTGGATGGTGAGCCCATGTTTGGGGAGATCTTGCTGCAGAGAATGACCATGTGTCAGGGGGCGCTGAGCCACTCCTTCCCAGGCTGGGATGGTAGACTGAGAATTGCATCTCTAAGATTCTCTGAGTCTTGGCTTTGTCCTTCATCTTTAAAAGTATGTCTGCCTTGGGCAAGTCTGCTGAGTGGAAGTGTCCTTGAAGTCAGAAGTTGTTCAGTTGCTAAGTCACGTCTGACTCTTTGCGACCCCATGAACTGTAGCACGCCAGGCTTCCCTGTCCTTCACTATCTCCCAGAGTTTGCTCAAACTCATGTTCACTGAGTTGGTGATGCCATCCAACCATCTCATCCTCTCTCGCCCCCTTCTCCTCCTGTCCTCAATCTCTCCCAGCATCAGAGTCTTTTCCAATGAGTTGGCTCTTCGCATCAGGTGGCCAAAGGTTTGGCGCTTCAGCTTTAGCATCAATCCTTCCAATGAATATTCAGGGTTGAATTCCTTTAGGATTGACTGGTTGGACCTCCTTGCAGTCCAAGGGACATTCAAAAGTCTTCTCCAGTGCAACAATTCGAAAGCATCAATTCTTCGGTGCTCAGCCTTCTTTATGGTCCAACTCTCACATCTATACATGACTACTGGAAAAACCATAGCTGTAACTATATGGACCTTTGTCAGCAAATTGATGTCTCTGCTTTTTAATATGGTGTCTAGATTGGTCATAGCTTTCCTTTCAAGGAGCAAGCATCTTTTAATTTCATGGCTTCAGTCACTGTTTGCAGTGATTTGGGAGCCCAAGAAAATAAAGTCTGTCACTGTTTCCACTTTTTCCCCATCTATTTGCCATAAAGTGATGGGACCGGATGCCATGATCTTTGTTTTTTGAATGTTGAGTTTTAAGCCAGGTTTTTTTTTTTTTTTTCACACTCCTCTTTCACCTTCATCAAAAGCCTCTGTAGTTCTTCTTCTTTACTTTCTGTCATTAGAATGGTATCATCTGCATATCTGAGGTCATAGATGTTTCTCCAAGCAATCTTGATTTCAGCTTGTGATTCATCCAGCCCAGCATTTCGCACAATATACTCTGCATATGTTAAATAAGCAGAGTGACAATATACAGCCTTGATGTATTCCTTTCCCAATTTTGAACAAGTCTGTTGTTCCATGTCCCATTCTAACTGTTGCTTCTTGACCTGCATACAGGTTTCCCAGGAGGCAAGTAAGGTGGTCTGGTATTCCCATCTCTTTCAGAATTTTCCAGTTTGTTGTTATCCACACAAAGGCTTTAGCATAGTCAGTGAAGCAGAAGTATATGTTGTTTTGGAATATCCTTGTTTTTTCTATAATCAAGTAATGTTGGCAGTTTGATCTCTGGTTCCTCTACCTTTTCTAAATCCAAATTGTACATCTGGAAGTTCTCAGTGCACTGTTAAAGGCTAGCTTGAAGGATTTTGAGCATTACCTTACTAGCATGTGAAATGAGTGCAATTACAGGGTAGTTTGAACATTCTTTGGCATTGCCTTTCTTTGGGATTGGAATAAAAACTGACCTTTTCCGATCCGGAGGACCACAGCTCAATCCCAGCTCTACGTCTCCTAACTGTGTGACTTGGGCAAGCCACTGTCTGAACCTCCTCCTAGTCTGTAAAACCAGGTCCATAATACTTTGCAGAGTTCTGTGTGTATGAGGGTCAATTGAGTTAAGCCTAGCAGCCAGCACCCCAGGATATAAACAGGGGGAAGCTTTGAGGAGCTCCCGCTCAGCTGCTTTGCATCGGCCGTCGACTGTGGTGTGTGCGCGTGGCCTGAGTCTGCACGCTCTGCTCAGACAGACATTCGTTGCTCCCCAGAACACAAATGCAGGGCATGTGTCAGCTCACTGGCAGCCTGCGGTGGCTGGGACACACTGTCCTGTTTCTGCCTGAGGAGACATGGGTTCAACAAGCAGTTAGCCCACCTGGCTTAAGTTTCCCCGGAAAGCTCGGTCCTCATTACAGAGAAATCCTTTCAGGTTCTGAGGGTGGCGTGTTGCTGCAATCTGACCCCTGTAAGAATTCTGGCTATGTCCCCTTCTCATGCCAGCTCTCTCCTAAAGCCGTTTTTATGAGGAGTTATTTTCTAACATGTTGGATAAAATCCCAGTGTGTGTTTCTGATGGCGTCTTAGGAGGATCACACTGTTTTTATTTTCCAGGGGAGCATTAGCAAAAGATGGACTAGCCTTTGGATAGAGCCAGCACAGTCACTGTCAGCTCAAGGCCATTTGCTGCCTGCAAGATCCTTGGTGCCCTCTGTATGACTCTGGCTTCATCTGTCAGCATCTAACACATGTGAATCATGCCAGCCCAAAGATACTTGTCCTGGTTCAGGGTGCCCATCCCAATCATCACAGTTTCCATCTGCACACACACAATGCAGATTTGTATTAACTGGTTATTTTCTCCCCTAGCATCCCTGCAGACTCTGTAGGGTCGAGTTCTTGGCTCCTTTATTCAGATTACGAGAACATGGATCTTACAAGGTGCACTGATTTGTCTGATGCATGCAGCTAACGACTGTGTGCTAAGTCGCTTCAGTCATGTCTGACTCGTTGTGACCCCATGAACTGTAGCACACCAGGCTCCTTTGTCTATGGGATTCTTCAGGCAAGAATACTGGAGTGGGTTGCCATGCCCTGCTCCAGGGGATCTTCCCAACCCAGGGATCAAACCCCCATCTCTTATGTCTCCTGTGTTGGCAGGTGGGTTCTTTACCACTAGTGCCACCTGGGAAGAGTTCTTGGCCTCTTTATACAGATTAAGAGAACATAGATCTTACAGGGTGCACTGATTTGTCTGATGTCAATCAACTAATGATTGGCAGAGCTGTTTTTCAAACCATGGGCTTGTAAGCGGCAGCCTGACAGAGTGAAAACACTGTCCAGCATCTGCACCTCTCACCTGTGACATTCCTGAGCTGTGTGACCTCATCCATACTAGTCATTAGTATTAAAAATGGTTCTTGATATTGGTGATAACAGTAAAGTTTCCAAAGCATCTGGTATGGTAGTAGGTTCTCTAAACCATATCTCACTGCATTCTCACACTAGACATGAGAGATGGGTTTTGTTACTATCTGTTTTACAGATAAGCATCCTGAAATCCAGAGACCTAGAGTATCTTTTCTGAGCCTCAGTTTCTGTATAAAATAAGGATATGAATACCTCCCTGGAAGGGTGATTACAGGGACTGAATGAATGTGCATAAACTACATGTGTGTGTGTTAGTCGCTCAGTCGTGTCCGACTCTTTGTGACCCCATGGACACTAGTTGCCAGGCTCCTCTGTTCATGGGATTCTTCAGGCAAAAATACTGGAGTGGGTTGCCATTCCCTTCTCCAGAGGATCTTCCTGACCCAGGGATTGAAGCCAGGTCTCCTGCATTGCAGGCAGATTCTTTACCAACTGAGCCACCAGGGACTCAGAGCACAGGGCTATGATGGCTGAGGCGCTCAGTTAATGCTTCCTTCCTTTCTCTAGCTCCTCCTCTGACTCCTAATCCAAGTCTTTCCGTTGCATCCCCTTTAACCCGTTTGGAAGCTGAGGTCATGCTGGAGCCCTTTCATAACTTTCTTTCTCACTATCCCCACACCCCTCAGAGGGCCACTTCAAGTCTCTGATCTGAGCTCTCTGGCAGGTACCGCCTCTTTAGTCCTCTGCCAGTTCAGGAAACACCATCCTCTCCTGGCATGATGCTACACACCCCTGACATTTGCTCCACGGCTCTGTTCTGGAACGCTAAAGCCTGTCCTGGCCTCTCCAGCCGGGGCTCTCCCCTTTCCCAACTTGCTCTAAGGCAAATAGAGGTTGTTTTTCTTATTTTGGCATCTTGCCCGAGTCCCTCATGTTGTTATGTTGTGTTTCACGAGGGCCCACATATGGAAGTGACCTGAAACCAGGTCTCCTGACTTCCAGCATCATGTTCTACAGCTTATTATTTAAAGTTTAAGAGGCATACACAATAGGTCATGGGGAAAATATAGGAGCCCCATCTTTGGAGATCCTGAGAAATGTATTTATTGGGCTCTCAGTAAATGTTTATTCATTTAGCACCTGCTCTCAGCCAAGCCCTAGGTGTGGCCGTAAAGGAGGCAGGCAGGTCTGTCCTTCAAGAAGCTTTCATGGAACTCACGTTCTAGGGTGAGAGGTGGAGAATAAAAACATAAAGTCCAGGTTCGATGCATGAGACAGGGTGCTCAGGGCTGGTGCACTGGGATGACCCTGAGGGATGGGATGGGGAGGGAGCGGGAAGGGGGGTTCAGGATGGGGGAACACATGTACACCCATGGCTGGTTCATGTTCAGTGTGTGGCAAAAACAACTACAATATTGTAAAGTAATTAGCCTCCAATTAAAATAAATGGATTAATTAGAAAAAAAAACATAAAGTCAACTGGTAAGAGAATTTTAGATTTTATGTGTCATGAAATAAATTAACTGGACTGTGGGACAGAGAGTATCTGGGAGGTGTGTTGTGCATTTTGGATGGACAGAGTGGTCAGGGAAGGACTCCTTGAGAAGGTGCCATTTTGAGCTGTGATCTTCAAGGAAAAGCTGGAGCATCCCAGGCTGAGGGAGTATCGAGAACAAAGGCCTGGAGGTGGAAGGGGCTTGGCCATTCGAGGAGTGAAATGCAGATCTGGACAACTAGGGGCACAGGGCAGCAGAGGGAGAAGGCTGAAGCTCAGAGAGCAGGAGCTGGAGGGTATTGGGTTTCAGAGGCCATGGAGACATTGCGTGTCTAGGATCAGCACGGAGCCACCGAAGGGCTTTTCAGCAGAGGAGTGATGTAATCTGAAGGAAAACTGAGGCGGCCACATGGAGAATGGATTATAAAACGTGAACAATGAAGCAATACCAGATAGCTGCTATTAGAATAGCCCAGTAGAGCTGACCGTGGCCTGGCCTGGGTTATGACAGTGGAGACAAATGACCTGAATTTGTGATTATGTTGAGGTTAGGACAGCAGGGCTCAGTAAAAGAATTAGATGAAATAATCCATTCTGCTCCATCTATTCAGTACCCCATTAGTATAAATCCAGATGATACCTAGCTTCAGTTTTAAACTGGGAGTTGTGGGGGATGACACATGCCTGGCAGTGGGTAGACTGGAAGGGCTACAGACCTGACTGCCAGAATGTGCCTCTGCAAGTCTGAGAGACCGCAGATAGAGAGAGGCTAGTCCTTGCATCTCTGAAAGACAGCTCGGAGGAGTGACACGGGGAGATTTTCAAAGAATTGGTTCATTCAGCAGTCCTATAGCAAGTACCTTATCTGTGGCTGGTGTTCTGTCCCTGGTGAGTGAGATAGGCTCTGCTCTTTAGCAGCTCCCTTCTCTCGGGGGAGGTAGAAATGTAAATAGATAAATCTCAGTGGGTAAGGATAATGACAAAGGGATAAACAAGGGGATGTGGAAATATGAAGGACAGGACTTTTCATAGAGGAAATAAAGGAAGGCCTCACAGAGAAATCAGGCATCAAAAGGAGCTAGGAGTACATTCCAGAAAAGGGAACTGTATGTGCAAAGGCCAGACTCCTGAAAGAGAGGGCTACATTCAAGAAACAGAAAACAGCTGAGTGTGGCTGGGGTTTAGGGTGTATGGGAGGTTTATGGACTGCTAGGTAAGGTTGTTGTCTGCACTGCAAAGTGCCTTGTGTGCCATAGTGAGTATATTGGACTTAATCCTTTATGCATCCAGGAACCATTGGAGGTCTTAAAACCGGATGCAAAGCAAATAGCTGCCCCACAGACTGCCAATCAATCAAATCCTCATTTCCTACTGCGTCTGGATGCAGCCTCAGAAACGTTCTTAACACAGCACTCCAGGCAGTCACTTCCAGTCAGCCAGAATTGGCAGGGGATAAGGCCTATTTGCCGTTCTCGAAAGAAGATGAATCTGTGGATGAGTTTAAAGAGAGAAGTGTTCTAGGACCAAAAACTATCTTTTACAGTTACTTCATCGGCCACAAGTACAAATTGCCTTCATTGTGTAAGACCTGAAGGACAGTCAGAGAGAACCCAGCGTCCCTGCTGTTCATAGGAGAATGGCTGTTGGACTGATGGGAGAAATAACCATCTAGCCCGTAGGAACATATTTCTGAGTGTGGCCATGGTTGTATGAGCACCAAGGAGGCAGTGCTGAGGCAGAAAGTACCAGATTTCCAAGGAATTCTGCTTCACTAGTCCCTAAATGGATGCTTTTGATCTATAGGGAAGTACAGTGTTTTAGTATATGTAAGGCTTCCTTGTCCAGTTGACATTGATCTTTTTCGCCAGGAAGTTCTTTTGAAAACGGCATGTAGCTCCTTTGAAGAAGGCAGAATATCCCGGGCTGAGAAACCAGGAAGTAACCATTCATCTGAGAGTTGAGTGGTGGCTGGGATTGTCTCTGCCAGTTCCATATCCCTGACACCCAGTGTGGGACCTGGCACACGGTGGTGCTCAGTGATGTTTGTTGAGTAAATTAACTAGGAAAAGAAAACAACCAGCCAACCAAACATCCAACCTAGGTTCTAATCCCAGCTCTTGAATTTTGTTTCTCTTAGTTATACAATGACCTGGTTGGTTTCCGTGGCCCTTCAAGACATTCTGCTGTCCTCAGATTCTAGGATGATGAATAGAATGGTTCAGAGCAAGCCAAGTCATCACTCATATTTCTGATATGCCTCAAATTTAATCAGAATAAAATACCAAAATCAAGCAGTACTTTACAACATCTCAGATATGCCTTCTAAAAACAGAACCTGCGTCTGTCTCTGAGTTGTGAAGAAAATGTATTAGGTTATATTAAACAGCAAGATTGTCCTTTTTTGTAGGAAGGAAAATGAATTAAATCTTGTCTTCCTGACTGGGGATTTTAATTGGGATTTGAGTCAATTTGATCTAAATTTGAGCATCCATCCAGAAAACATTTATTGACATCTGCCATGAGAAGGGCTTTGTGCTAGGCATGTGGGAGAGAGGGAGATGAACAAGACACAAGATGTACGAGAGCCTTCTAGGCAGAAACTGACAGTCTACTCAGCAAGATAAAACATACACTTGACTGTGGCCCCAGGTAGACTGAGAATTAACCGGGACAGGACTAGGGGAGGTCGGAGGAGGAAACCCCTTCAAGTACATCATACAGGCAGGAAGTCAGCCTCTTAACACACCGTGTAGGGCTTAGAATTCACTGAGCCATTGTGGCCATGAGGATATACTCTCATGGGATGGAGCTGCCCAGAGCTCCTGGTTAGCCTGCAGCCACTGAGTCAAGCCCCTTGGCCTGAGCTCTGGTTGGCAGGGAAAACCACCCCATGCATTCAGCCATTGGTCTTTATGAGCAAAGGGTATACCACACCACCAAGCTCAGGGGCCCCTTTCATGGCTCTTATCCTTGGGGCCAATTCAAAGAAAAAGATGTTTACTGCAATAGGAATTCCTATTTTTCCTTTTGCCCATGTTACCCTTTCTGCCTCAGCTCCCACTGAAATTCAAGATCTAACTAAAATGGGGGCACATGCTTTCTGACATTTATCCAACAATTACTTGTCAAACCCTTCTCTGTGCAGGGCCCTGTGCCAAGTGGGTAGCAGATCATAGAGGCCCTGCCCTCAAGGGGCTGACAGAAGGCTGCATGAGCCAGGCCGAGGGAAGACTGTAATCCCAGCTGTGAGAGGGGCCAAATGAAGTGCTCGCAGTCAGAGGAGAAGGAGCTTATTTTAAGGCTATCGAACACAGGTATACCTGTGGTGGATTCATTTCGATATTTGGCAAAACTAATACAATATTGTAAAGTTTAAAAAAAAATAAAATTTTAATAAAATAAATAAATAAAAATCAGGCAAAAAAGAAAAAAAAAAAAAAAGGTGGGGGGGAAACCTAAAAGAGATCCATGGGATTTGGGCCTCAAAAAATGTAAGGACCATACACATTGAAATAGATGTAGTAGGTTTTCTAAGATAAAATGATGACCAAAGCGTTGAGGAAGCAAAAAAAAAAAATTCCAAGCATGTTTAGGGAACAGGGAATACCTCAGTCTGATTATATATAATAAAAGGAACATAAAGGAGAACAATGCTTTGGAAAAAAAAAAGTTGAGGCCCATCTGAGTCAGTTTAGAATACTGTATAACAGGGTTCCCTAGACTGAGTGACTTAAACAGCACACATTTATTTCTCATAGTTTTGGAGGGTGGAAGTTCAAGATCAGGCTGACAGCATGGTTGGGTTCTTGGTGAAAACTCTCATTTTAATTCACAAATGGCTTTCTTGTTGTGTCCTTATGTGGTAGAGAGAAAGAGAGAAAACTCTCTTTTTATCAGGGCACTAATCCCATCATGAGGACTCCACCCTCATCATCTAATCACCTCCCTATCTCCAAACACCATCACATCAGGGATTAGAGTTTTGACATGAAGAATTTTAGAGGAACACAAGCATTTAGTCCTTAGTAGGGCCAGACTGGGCTTCCCTGGTGGCTCAGACGGTAAAGTGTCTGCCTACAATGCGGGAGACCCGGGTTCAATCCCTGGCTCGGGAAGAAGAAGGCAGTGCCTCTAGAGAAGGCAGTGGCAACCCACTCCAGTACTCTTGCCTGGAAAATCCCATGGACAGAGGAGCATAGTAGGCTCCTACAGTTCATGGGGTCACAAAGAGTCAGACACGACTGAGCGACTTCACTCTCTCTCTCTCTCAGGGCCAGACTATAGCGGGCCTCCTTAGGTGTTCCAGGGTAAAGCAATTATATATTTAATTCTATAAGCAATAAGATGTCACTGATAGTTTTTAAGCAGCAGTGTGCATAAAATCCAAGGGTTGGAAAGGACTTTGGAGATGACCCAGTCCAGCCCTCCATCTCACACATAAAGACTGAATCCCAAAAAGGGTAAGTTACTAACCCTAAGTCAGACAACTAGTTCTGGAGCCAGGGCCAGCACCAGATCCAGATGTTCCAGCTTCAAATAGAGTGGTCTTTTGCCCACCAGGATGAGATCTGCACTAGGGAGAGATTTGTGAGTCTTTCTGCTGCTGCTGCTGCTAAGTCGCTTCAGTCATGTCCGACTCTGTGCGACCCCATAGACGGCAGCCCACCAGGCTTCCCCGTCCCTGGGATTCTCCAGGCAAGAACACTGGAGTGGGTTGCCATTTCCTTCTCCAATGCATGAAAGTGAAAAGTGAAAGTGAAGTCGCTCAGTCATGTCCGACTCTTAGCGACCCCATGGACTGTAGCCCACCAGGCTTCTCCATCCATGGGATTTTCCAGGCAAGAGTACTGGAGTGGGGTGCCATTGCCTTCTCTGCGTGAGTCTTTCTAGTGGAGGTCAATTGGGAAAGGAGAGGCGAGAGTCAGAGAGGCAGAGCTTTGGGAGACTTTTGTATAAAGTTTGGATGAAAGGCAACACCTGAGGCTTTTAGGGCCTTGACAGTGGACTGACAAGGAAGGAGCTGATCAGGGAGAAACACAGAGGTCCAGCTGACGGGGCCTGGATGTGGAAGATGGAAGGGAGGAGTCTACTGGTACTTGCTCTGGCTTCTCTTCTTTACCAAGTTGTTCCATTTTGGTAACAATTTCATAAACTACCTTCAAGTTTTCCCTTCCCAGAGGCAGGATGGGAAACAAATTGAACATAAATGCATCAAACACCCTCAGTGTTTGCTATATTAAACCCTTTTTTGTAATTTCGTTTTTGTTTGTTTTTTTTTTTTTTGGTCCTTCTTGCCTAGAGGACCTGATCCTTTTCCAGAGCCTGACCTTCCAGGTTGTAAGTCCTCAGCAATGCTTCCATTTACCAGCCAGCACTCTGACTCCGTGGCTTTACACATGGGATACTGGAGCTACCATCATCGTCTGAGTGTCCCCGATTTTAGGTTTCCTGCCAGACCCTGTGAAGGTCTGTGCGTGTGACTTACCTCCCATCACATGACTCTAAGTTTGAAACCAAAGCCCTGAGACAACCCCCAGCAAATACCGAGCTCCTGACTCCTGGCCCTAGGATGGTCTGGGCCGAGACCACCTGCCTCAGAACCTGGAAGCATGAAAACGAATATTCCTGGGTTCTCCCTTACCCCTTCTGAATCAGAACTGCAGAGTGGGGGCCAGGAATCTGTATTTTGGATAAGTGCCCCCAGATGATTTTTATGTACCTGAAGTTTGAGACTCTGCCTTAGATCACTTAATACTTTTTCTGGGCCTCAATTTCCTTGTTTGAAAATTGAGAAACTATGTACTCAATTTACTGTGAAAAAAGAAATGCACTTGGAAAAAAAGTGTTAAAAGTTAAGTACTTATATTTATAGAACTAATGGGCTTCCTGGTGGCTCAGATGGTAAAGAATCCATCTGCAGTGTGGGAGACCTGGGTTCAATCCCTGGATTGGGAGGATCCTCTGGAGGAGGGCATGGCAACCCACTCCAGTATTGTTGCCTGGAGAATTCCCATGGACAGAAGAGCCTGGTGGGCTACAGTCCATGGGGTTGCAAAGAGTTGGACATGACTGAGTGACTAAGCACAACACAGTATGCTGCTGCTGCTGCTGCTAAGTCGCTTCAGTCGTGTCCCACTCTGTGTGACCCCATAGACGGCAGCCCACCAGGCTCCCCTGTCCCTGGGATTCTCCAGGCAAGAACACTGGAGTGGGTTGCCACTTCCTTCTCCAATGCATGAAAGTGAAAAGTGAAAGTGAAGACCCTCAGTCGTGTCCGACTTCCAGGGACCCCATGGACTGCAGCCCACCAGGCTCCTCCGTCCATGGGATTTGCCAGGCAAGAGTACTGGAGGGGGGTGCCATTGCCTTCTCCACATACATGTATATAAAATTATTATGTGTATTGCTCAGTTTACAATCTTGGGATCAAGAAAGTTTAAAATATTTCTCAGACTGAGATACACTGGATACTGGTAAAAGATCTGAGTGCTCACATCTGGAGCATGTCTGCTTACCAAGTAAGAGACAATATGAATGAATAACTCCAGGAAAGATAAACCCGAAGCAAAATCGTTAAGCTTTCTCTTCAATATCCTCTACCTCCTGCATTCAGTCAGCATCATTCACTGAGTGCCTAATATGTGTCAGGGCACCGTGCCAGGCTAACAATATAGAGATAATAAGACATGGTCCCTGACCTCGAGGGGTTGAAGATCAATATGGAAAGGAATGTTCAATACGGTGTGATAAGCACTGGCTCCAGGGTGGGTAGAGGCTGGGTATTACTACTTTGGCAACAAGAGCAGGTATCAGGTGTCAGGAAAGGTGTCACCAAGGAGACGACCCTAGGGCTCTATCTTGAACACAAGTATCATTGTTCCAAGAAGGAAAGCCCCTTATATAGTCCTTGTCACTCACTGGCTGCCTCCTTCCATCCCATCCAGTTCTCTCATCAGTTTCCTCCCCCATCAAACCAGTTTCAGGAATTGAGTTTTTTCCTTCTTCCACCAAAATCTGCTTTCACTCTAAGTCAATTTTTAGATTTAGTCATAAACACTGGGGTTTAAGACAATGCTTTTTTGGGGGAAGGGGTGCAATGTACATTGTTACCCCCAAACTAAGCTCAACTGGAGATGTGTTTGTTTGCCTTTTATATCAGCCAGCTGATGGGAGAGGTGTTATGCCTGATTGGTTAGTGTTTTTTTTTTTTTCCCTTGGGGGGAAGAGTATTGGTGACAAGTGGTTTTCCCCAGTCCTTGTTGTTTTACTAGTTAAATGATTACTACTTTGCTTATCTGTAAAGAATTAAGGGTTAATACATAGTCAAAGTTGACTTGTAGAATTGCTTTCTTAGTGTTTTAAGGTAGAAAAACAATGGATAATGACTCAGATCCTAAATTAAACTAGCCCTTCAGAATGCACAAAGTGTCATGACCAGGTATATCCTTCCTACTCTAAAGGTGATCACCAAGTCCTCAACCTCAACCTTGGCTAGCTCTGAGTTGAAATGCAGAATCTCAAACTAGCTTATGGTTACTAGGGGGTGAGGGGAAGAGGGATAAATTAGGAGATTGGGATTTGCATATACAAACTACTATAAAATATAAAATAAATAATTAGTAAGGACCTACTATATAGCACAGGGAACTCTATTCAATATTCTGAAATGGCCTATATGGGAAAAGAATCTAAAAAGAGTGGATATGTGTATATGTTTAACTGATTCACTTTGCTGTACACTTGAAACTAATATAACATTGTAAATCAACTATACTCCAATAAAAATAAAAAGAAATAAAATGTAGAACTTGAGTCCCTACCTGAGATCTGCTGAATCAAAATATGTATTTTAACAAAATTCCCTGGCAATTCATATGCACATTAAAGTTTGAAAAGGACTACAAAGTTAGTGATTTATCCCCAGTTATTGATTAGGACACTCATGTCCAGACAGATTAAGGAACTTTCTCAAAATCATGTAACAAGCAGCGGAGACAGGATTCATGCCCTGATTACTTGAATTCCAAGTTCAACACTTGGTCCACTGTACAGCTTTGCTTCTTTGTACTGTATTAACAACGCTTCTTCAGTAGTTCATGATAAATTAAGAGGGAGAAAAATAATGTTTTTTCAAGGTATAAATGTGTCTTCTTGAGAGCTTCAGGAGACAAGGAGAGTCAAAGAGCTCATCAAGTGAGCTTTGAGTTTATGCCAGGCATGTAGCCTTGTCTCCTTTTTACAGATGGTGAGAATCCTTAGCCTTTTACTGAGCGTAAACGACCCATAGGGACTGGGGAAAGAAAGGGTTGAAGATGGTATTTAAAGGTATGATACTGGGACTTCCTAGGTCAGAGGTCAAGGGATCAGAGAGATTGTGAACATTTCTTCATCCTTGAAGTAAGATCCTCTTCCTGTATGAGGTCAGCTTCTTCCTCAACTAATCAGATTTGTTGGCTGCTCCCTGCCTCCAAAGTCAGAAATTCAGGAATTCAATCTTCGGCTTGGAGCTCCTCTTGATTTATGAACAACTGTCTCGTAGAGTAAAAGTGGTTTTCCCAAAGAGGGAAAAAATAGCTTAAAAGAAGGCCTTGAAGAATCAAGATGACAGAATGTATTATTTATAAGGGCCTAAAATAAGTGCTGGATCCTCCACTCAAAGTGAGCAGGCGACAGCCAAGCCCTGTGTGGAGTGGAGCCCAGCCGGCTCCAGCTAGATCCATGTGGCAGGGTGGTCAGCCACGCTCTGCTCAGGATGCCAGGGGTCCTTCTCAGAAGGTGACTCTCACTGCCAGTATAGGGCAGCCCGTGTAGCTCATGCCTCCCAGCTTACAAGTGCTCACGATAGCATCAGTGAAACAAAGTAATTCATTTTTAAGAAAACTTTTTATTTTATACTGGAATATAGCCAATTAACAGTGTTGTGATAGTTTCAGGTGGACAGCAAAGGAACTCAGCCATATATATACACATACCCATTCTCCCCCAAACTCCCCTCCCATCCAGGCTGCCACTTAACATTGAGCAGAGTTCCCTGTGCTGTAGCAAGAAGGTAATTCTTGAAGGAGAATGAAGGAAATGCAGCAAGAGCCTGTGGATTGGTGGGAACACACAGGCATACACATATGTGCACACACATACACATGCACGCACACACCATTTGTAAGATTATTTTGAGTTCCTGACTTAATGACTCAAGGATACAGGTATGTGTTGGGTATGAGGACAGGAGTAGATACAGGGTCTCTGGACCTTGTCTTTGATAATGGCTCCTGGTTCTGTAACAAAGCATGCATCTGCTGGTGACTCTGGCCATGCAGAATAGGTCCTGCCACATCCGGGTAACAGCCACTTCTTGCTACGTTACAGGTGTTTTTTTTTTTTTACTCAAGGCTTGGCTCATTATTCTTGAAGAACTTAAAACAATTTCTCTGTTTTCCTTTAGGAGAATGTTTACAAACATGTCTCCTACAAAAGGCTCTCCTGCTTTCTGAAAGAACCTCAGACTTAGCAAGTCTGCATTTTGCCCAGTGGGGAAGAGGCAGTCAGTGTCCAGGGTTCTCACATCAACAGCCAGCATTACAGAAAACCCATTTCCCTGGCACTCGTCCCTTGACTCTGCCGTAATACCTTTGTTATCTGGGGGCTTGTGGCACTGACTTAGACCTGAGGACTATTTCCTAAGTCCATTTGTCTATAGCAGCCATGACTCAGTGACAGGAGGGAGGTCACTGAGAAATAGAAGGGGTGCCAAGAGACTTCGGAAGACACCCCAGGCAGTCATGAGATTGTCTCCAGCTTCAGAGTGATTATAAGTCTGCTTTTACCAGCAGAACAGTAGGCTGGGATTTGAACAGAGGCTTCAGAACCCTCTCATCTGTCTCTGATCCTTCCCCTGCTTCACCCTCTTCCATCCTCTTACTCTTCAAAATTTCTCTTCTGGGCTGTGGTGACTACACTGTGGGGGAGTAACGCTTTCAGTAGCTCTCGCTGTATTTGGAACTTGCTTTGTATTCTCTGTTGGCTGACGGCCTCCTCCCCAGCCATGGGAGCTCACTGTGATCCATGGTGCTGCTGCAGCCATGGCAGCATCAACTTATATTGTCTCCAGTTCTAATCTCAAAGGTCTTCCAGGTTCCTGTCATCAGAATGGTTATCCCTGGAGTGTAGGGTACTGGTCAATAGGATCAGGTTTACCCACATGCCCTGGCAATCCAGGGAGCCTTCAAGAAGATGGACGTCTGACCTTCCTACCACCCTCCCCACCCCAATTCAGAATAATAAACTCTGAAGACTAAAAGAAATCTCAGCCTTTTAAGATCCAGGTAGCGATTCCATATTTGAATGAGGCAGTGTGGTATAGGAGGATGTGGTGTATTGAACTGGTTCAGTTCAAATCTCATCATTACCACTTTCCACAAAATGTGTGATCCTGGGCTCATCACCTGATCCCTCTAAACAAGAAATGCCTGGTAGAGCCATAATGGAGAATAAAGGATGGTACAGATAAAGTGCCTGGGTATATGATGTGCTTGATAAGTAGTGACTAATATTATCATTATCCTGAAAACCAGGGGTTTTCAAAAACTTTTGCCTGTAGAATACGTGCTTTCCATCATATATGCTTTTTAGACCCCTTACCACTCTGGTTATTTTAGTAGTAGTGTTATTACTATTACTGTTTTTATTGTGGTAAAGTATACATAATACAATTCACCATTTTATGTGTACAAGTCAGTGGCATTAAGTAGATTCACCTTGTTGTGCAGCCATCACCCACATCCATCTCCAGAATGTTTCCATCCACCCACTTTGAGACTCTGTACCCATTAAACAGTAACTCCCCATTCCCGCCAGCCTCCCAGCCTGGTCACTGTCTTGGAATAGCACACTCCAAGTTCTTCGGTGTCTTTCTTCCTACCGTAAATGGGGCTTGGAAAGAGCTTCCTGCTAGGGTTTTCTTTGTGTTCTACAAACTCCCACCAGCAAGCCCAAGAGTTAAAGCTCTATGTCAATTGCAGCAAACTTTGGGGATTACTAATAGTTACAAAATGGATGTAAAGCAAAGCTGCTTTGCATGGAATGGATCCGCAAAGAGCCTTCCAAGGACTGGTACATTCCTTCCAAAGATATCCAAGGATGTGGCTTGGCATAGCTTTGGGGAGAAACCAACAGCTTTTGAATTCTTCAATAACATGTATCTCATGGTGAAGATTAAATGAGCTAATTCGTGTTAACTGTGTAATACAGTGCCTGGCATGGATAGTGTCTTTATATGTACACTGTTGTTGCTGTGATTGTACTGTGACAAAGTTGTTATGTATGTTCTGTTATTTAATCCCCACAGTAGGTAGATATCAGCTTCATTTAACATGAGGAAACCAGGGCTCTGGGCTGTTAACACACCTGAAATTACAGAGCTAGTAACAGAGTAACAGAGCTGCCCTTCAAACCCATACTCAGTAAGATGCCACCTGATGTGATATATGCCAGGAAGGGAACTCTATGGGTGAGTGAATCATATTGACTTCATTCTCAGTATTACATCTTTCCATCTACCCTGCCCTTTTTCTGAGGCCCTGTCTTTTTGCTGTTTCTTCTTCTTAAATCATTCACCTAATGTCCAAGCCTCAGAGCTTTGCGAATTTACTAGCCCCCATTCTCTGCACCATCTGAGAGGGATCACTCATGGTCTTCAGTAAGCCCCCTGCTCCAGAATAGGAAACTGAAGCCATGCATGTAAACCATGGAGCTCTCTGGCTTTATTCTATGAGCACCTGAGAGCTAATGCATTGTTCATGGAATTTAGAGCAATCATTGGGGTTTGGGTCAGGAAATAGTACTTTGCAGGACATTCAAGTCACTTGGCTGGAATTTGTTCAGAAAAGAAAACACTTACACCTGGTTTCCGTGAGTGACCAAGATTCATTCTCCTTTCAGAAAGCAGGACCAAATCACTCTGTACTTTGTCATGACTCCTAGGAAGCTCAAAGCCAGCTTGAATGCTTGAGTCACACATGGCATGTACATCAATTCCCAGGGCAAACATGTTTGATCCCCCTCCTTTTCCTGGTTTTGCATCTCCATTTCTGTTTTACTCACTGGGTTATGGAAATTCCCTTTGGAAAGAGAGGAGTTTAGGTAAGTCAATCAGTAAAGACTATAAATGTGTTGAAGTCAAGGACCGTATTTGGTTATGGTAGTGTCCTCAGTCCATAGCCCAGGATCTGGCATGTGGTAGGTGCTGAATACATGTCTGTCAGTTGAATGAATCAAATATGTTAATGAACCAGTGTTCAAAGTGACTTGAAGGGTGGCATCTTTGGTACTTTCCTTTGGACTCTCAGCTCATAGGGTTACCAAACTGGAAGCTTTAGAAAGCGTTCCTTAGACTTTGATGGTCTTTCATTAAGGATTTGTGTGTATATGCTCACAACAGACACCATAAATAATAATGACTAAAAAAAGGATAAGTCAGTTTTTTGTGACTATTATGCGCTAAATTGTGTCTGCCCAAGATTTGTAGGTCAAAGCCCTTGCCCCCAGTCTGACTGTATTTAGAGTGAGGGCCTCGAAGGAGATAACAGAGATTGAGTCATAAAGCTAGATTGAATCATAAAGCTTGAGTCTTAATCTGACAGGGCTGGTGTCCTTATAGAAGAGGAAGAGACACTAGAGATCACTCTCCCTTCTTGTAAGCCAGAGGAAAGGCCATCTGCAAGCCAGGAAGACAGGCCTCACCAGAAACCAACCCTGGTATTTTTTTTTTTTTGACTCTGCCATCTAGCTTGTGGGATCTCAGTTCCCTGACCAGGGAATGAAACTGGGCCATGGGAGTGAAAGCCCAGAATCCTAACCACTTGGCTACCAGGGAACTTTTGATCTTGGACTTCTGTCCTCCACACCTGTGAGAAAATCTTCTGTCCTTTAAGCCACCCAGTCTGTGGTATTTTGTATGGCAGCCACGGAGTCTAATACACTCATGTATGAGAGGTCTAGTGATACTCAGCTCAGGGCTGGTGTAGTAGCCCTGTGGATAGCAAAAAACGTTTCCAGTAATCTCCATCTTTCTATTTTACTATCCTTAGCATAGGTTTTCATGGTTTTACTATCCTTAGCAAGGTTTTCATGGTTTCCTCATGGCCCAAGATGGCCGCTAGAGTTCTAGCTGCCACATCCACATTCAGGCAGGAAGCACACAGAAGGGAAAAAGGCAAAAAACAGGACCTACAAAGACCCTTTGGGCTTCCCCAGTGGCTCAGTGGTAAAGAATCCACCTGCCAGTGCAGGAGATGCACTTTGATCCCTGGGTCGGGAAGATCCCCTGGAGAAGGAAATGGCAACCTACTCTAGTATTCTTGCTTGGGAAATCCCATGGACAGAGGAGCCTGGCGGGCTATAGTCTGTGGGGTTGCAAAGAGTCAGGCACAACTTAGCAACCGAGCACACAGCACAAAGACACTTTTCCTGAAGTGGTACCCTGCCGTGTCCACTTGCATCTTTTTGTCCAGAACCTAGTTACATAGCCAAACCTAACCATAAAGAAGGCTGGGAAATTAGTCTTTTAGCTGGGCACTTGACTGCTCTGAATAAAATTTGGAGAGAATGAGAGTTGAATAGATCACCAGTAGTCTATGCCTAAGAAACATGAGCATTTTGGAAACGAGGAACCTGGAAGTGAGCCTCTCACTCACAAGAACAGTTCCACTTCTCAGAGCCTGTGAGCTACTACCAGTCTTTAAATCCCTGCTCTCCCACACAGAAGAATTCCAAATAATTTATGTAGAGGCTCCCTACTTTAGGAGCTGGAACTTAACTTCCCATTCCTCGAGTATGGGCTCTGCTTGTTAATATGCTTCCGAAGAGTAGACCATGGAAGGGGGAGTGGTGGAAGGGAGGGCAACTCTACGGCGAAGAAACCTGGTAAATATTACCTTGGCCAGGTGATCGAAGTTATAATAACATCATTAATAATAAATCGTTTTGAACCTTTGATATGACCTGATGAGAAGGGTACTTCTCTGTGGTCTTTCTCTCCCAAACCCATAATCTGAGTCTAACCATGAGTAAAACATCAGAAAAACCCTATTTGAAGTCATCCTACAAAATAGCTGACTAGTACTTTTTGAAACTGTCAAGATCATCAAAAAACAAAGAAAGTGAGAGGCACTCTAACAGACCAGAAGATCTTAAGGAAACATGACAACCAAATATAATGTGGTATCCATACCCTGGAGCAGAAAAGGACATTAGAGAAAAAAAGTAAAAATCTAAACCAGGTACAGCATTTAGTTGGTAGTAATGTACCGGTGCTGGTCCCTTAGGCATGACAGATACACCATAGTGACCTAAGATGTTAACAGTAGGGGCAACTCGGGGAGCGGTATTTGGAAACTACTGTGTCTCTTCAACTTTTCTGTAAAATAGCACTCTTCTAAAATTAGCAGTTTATTGAAATAAATCCCTGCTCTCCTGCTTACTCACTGAATGACTTGGGCAAGTCACTTTGCCCCTTTAGGCTCAGTACCTCAGCTGTGTGACGGGGTGATAGAAACTTCACTGCAGGACTGAGAAACGGCTTCAGTGAGACGGTGTGACACAGCCTTGAGACAGTGTCCCCTCAGTGTGGCTTTGCATGCAGCATTCCCTCCTGCCTCTGCAGTTCCACACAAGGGCCTTCCAGAAATTTCTTCAGAGGCCATTGCCACTGTGGCACCCAGCAGGGCCCAGCCCCACCCCACTGGAGTTCCTTTATAGCCAGAATTCCCTGCAGGAACTTCTCTTGACAGGTTGCTCTGAGGGACTAAGATTGCATTTTTATTTTCATATTTCACTTCATTTCTCCCCTCCTTGAATTTAGTTTTTCTCTTCAGGAATCAGCATATGACTCAAACTGCCAGTTCTAAATTTAGTATTGCCTGTGATAGGGAGAATGCATTTAGTGCTGCCTAGGATATGTATTTGGAAATAATGGTTTTATTTACCACATCCAGTAATTCTGACTGCCTGCTGGGTTCTTTCAGGAAAGAATTTGTCATCTCCTTTCCTCCTAATGATGAAATGTTGCCGGCTCAGGTCCCAGAGGCCCAGCCCGGGCCAGACGCTGGTGACTTGAGTCTCGGTTTAATTAAACATCATCCCCAGGATTCTGCAGTCCTGGGTTCTCTCCAAGCCTTCTGTTTAGAGGTAGTTTGGAAACAGGTCTACTCTTTGGAGCCTGGAAGCTTATCTCTGGGCTCCAGGCCGAGAAGATTTGCCCCTTTTTTCATCGTTGCCCCTTTAGTGCTGGAATATAGGGGAGACGAGGAAGTTCCGCATATATGGGGCATGTGTCCTCGACATGCTGGGGATATAGAAGTAAACCGTAGACAGCTCCTGCTCTCTGAGAACTATAATTCATTCATTTATTTTAAAAAATGCCTCAGGCATCTACCATGGACCCAACACCATGCTAATCGTTAGGGGTACAGCAGTGACCAAATCAAACGAAGTTTCATTCCCTGAATCATGCTTTCTTGTGTGCGTGGTTTGTATGGTTTCTATGGCTCTTGTACACATGTTTTGTATGGTTTCTATGGCTGTGGTGCACATGGTTTGCATGGCTCTTGTGCACGTGGTTTGCATGGTGTGTATGGCTCTTGTGCACATGGCTTGTATGGCTCTGACATAATGCAGGAGATGAGGGATGGTATGTGGTATTAGGGAGATAGGCAATGTGTGTTCATTTCCCAGGTCTGCAGTAATTAAGTACCATAGTCTGAGTGGCTCACAACAGCAGAAATATATTCACCACAGGTCTGGAGGCCAGAAGTCTGAAAACAAGGCTTTGACAGGGTCAGACTCCTTTTGGAGACTTTAGGAGCAAATCCTCCGTTACCTCCTCTGTCTTCTGCTGGCTCTAGGCATCCCTTGTCTTGTGAATGCAAACGCCAGTCTCTGCCTTCTTCTCCACACAGCCTTCTCTCTGTGTCTTTCTCCTCATCTGTCCCTTCAAGGATATGTGTCTTTGGTTTAGGGTCCACTTGGATAATCCAGGATGATCTCACTTTGGGGTCCTTAATTTAGGTACATCTGCAGAGGCTCTAGGGAAGAACCTATTCCTGGCTCCCCCAGCTTCTGGTGTTTCTTGGCATTCCCTGACCTCACTCTAGTCTCTGTTTCGTGGTCACCTTGCCTCCTCCTCTTCTCTCTGTGTGTCGAACTTCCCTTTGCCTTTCTCTTCAAGGACACTTGTGGTGGCACTTAGGATCCACGCCCATGATTTAGAACAATCATTTCATCGCAAAATCCTTCACTTAAAATCTTATCTGTAAAGACTCTTTTTTCCAAATAAGGCCCCATTCAGAGGTTCTGGGGGTTAAGATGTGGAGGTGTCTTTTGGAGGGCCACTGTTCATCCTACCATGCGACATGAGAGTGTAAGACCTATGCATATTCACCCTAGGAGGTTGATTTTATTCTCATTTTCCATGGGAGGACACTACGGCTCAGAGAAATTACGTGATTAACCCAGGGTCACTCAGAAAGGAAGTAGCAGAGCCTGGGATGGACACCTGGAGGTATCTGACACTGAAGCCCCTTCCTGTCCTCCCCTGGCCTCCTGACCAACCAGAATTTCTGAGAAATCTCTCCTTTGGTTTCAAACACAAGTGACTGTTAGGCAGACCACACCTAACTTTACCAGGCATTGGGATCAAATATGAACTAGCCTGAATGAACTGTTAGCTGAGAGCAACTGCTCTGCAACCAGACAGGAAGTCTGTGGGAAGGAAGGGAGTGGGAGCAGAGGGCTGGTTGTGAAGAGGGGGCTCAGAGCCCAGAGTTGGGGCAGGAATACCTACTAAATAAGGGAAACAGCAGCTAAACGAGATGCAGCCATGCTGTGCTTAGAGCTTTGCCCAGCGCCTTCTCTGGTTCCTTGATGTCAGAAGGACTTCTCTGCTTGCCCGCAGCTGGGGGTGGTCTCTGACCAAAGACTCCCTGCTACAAGCTGGAGGGCCTGAGAATGCGTAGGGAAGGGCTGTTGGTTTGAGTCATTTGTGTCCTGACATTTCCAAGCAAAGCCAGAAGTGAGGCGCAGAACACTCAGAGATGAACACCTGTGGTCCTTGCCCCGAGGCAGAGTGACGAGAGTAGAGAAAGATCCAGAACCAGATTCTGCTCTGCCCCTCTCGCTGTATGACCTCCCACAAGGTATTATACCTTTCCAAGCTCTGTTTTCTTACTTGGAAAATGTGGACATTTTTGAGATTTAATGGAGATAAAGATGAAAAGTAACTGTCACAGCCTTAGAATATAATAGGGTTGATGGATGTTACTTCCTTTTCATCAGAAAACCACCTCTCCAGGCCAGAGCAGTGGTTCCCAAACTGTAGGCTCTGGTGCCTTAGAGTCCAGAGTCTACCACAAGGCCCCCAGATTCCTCTGTACACCTGCAGGAAGCATTGTTTCCAACTATATATAGATGGTATTGTGGTGACTCTAATTTAAAAGCTTTACTGAATTCATGGTGACTTTGTCATTAAATGTAGCTTTGATCGGTGTGTATGGAAAAACCCTGAAATTCTCTGATGTTGAAAAGGAGTCTTCATGCTCAAATATGTTGGCAACCACAGGTATAGTGCGGGAGACAGATTTGTAAATTGACAAATCAGATTGTGTGCAATCAGTGGTTTTACAGAGCTACATTCAGGTTCTAGAGAAGGAGACAGGAAAAGCTAGACATACTTCCTGGAGAAGTCTGGGAAGGCAGAGGTGACATTCAGGCTAGGCCTTCAAAGATGAATAGGAGTTCGCCTCATTTGGTGTGTGGGCATTACAGTTATGGAGAGTAGTAAGGTGAAAGGCACAGAGTCCAGCTGGTGAAGACTTGGGTTTTAGTGGGTGCTAGGAGAGGGGAAAGGCCAGAAAAAGCAGATAGGAGTCGGGTCAGGGCCAGGCCTGAATGCCATGCCAGAGTTTAAGATGACTGTAAGCAGAGGGAAGCAAGCAAAGGTGTGAAGTAGAGGAGCGACAGTATGAAATTGACCTTTAGAAAGATCATGGCTTGAAGGATGTAACTTGGGAGTCCTGTGAGTGGGGGAGCAGGTGTGGGACTCATAGCAGAGTGGGAAAGCATAAGGTTTCAGGAGTGACACAGCCTGGGCCCAAACCCCAGCTCTGCTTCCTACCGGATGAATGACCCATTTAATTAGACTCTCTGTTCTTCAGTTTCTTTTCTGTAAAATGGACATAATAATGTATCTACCTCATAGGAACTATTAGGAGGATTAAATAAGAAAATGTATTTCATGGAATATTAACTCAGCCTTAAAAAAGGAAGGGGATTCTGATACACACTGCAGCCTGGGCGAACCTTGAAAACATTATGCTGAGTGAAAGCAGCCGGCTATAGAAGGACAAGTGCTGAACGATTCCACCTTTATGAGGTTCTGAGGGTCGTCAGACTCATGGGAGACAGAAGGCACAATGGTGGTGGGCAGGGACTTAGAAGGAAAAGGAATGGGAAGTTATTGTTTAATGGGTACAGGGTTTCATTATGAAAAGGTAGGAAGCACTCTGAAGATGGATGGTGGTGATGGTTACCCAATAGTGTGAATATACTTAATATCCCTGAATAGAACACTTAAAAATGGTTAAGTGAGTAAACTTCATGTCATGTATGTTTTATGACAGTTTTTAAAAAAGAATAAGAATTTTAAAAATGTATTTCGAGTATCTGCACACAGGAAGAAATTAAGGAGTATTGTTAGTTAATATTATTGTGCCAGGTAAACGAGGATGCAGGCCTAAACTAGGACAGGAAGAATGAAGGCGGAGAGGATGAGGCATTACCTGGCTCTTTTTAGGCAGAGCCCCTAGGGCTGGGTGACAGTGAGCCAAGGATACAAGGCAGAACCACAGCAGTTTTACTGGGACGCCGCAGAGCCCGGCCCCTGTCACAGACCTCCATCAGAGTCACTATGAAGACCCAGCTTTGACTTCTCAGACCCATGAATTTCTGAAGGATGTCCTGCCATGGCAGAGGGCCAGGGCCAGCTGGTGCTGAATCACCCACTGGGCCTGGAGCTGCCCAGGCCAGGCTCTGTACCCATCTTGCAGATGAGAGCACCTGCTGCATCCCAGATCCTGGTGGCTCAAGGCTCTGCAAGGGAACGCCTCCATGTCCCCAGAATCAAGCTGTCGGACCTTACCATCACAGCCTCTCCTTCTTCCCCTGAGATCTGAGAGCTAGAGAGGAGTCCCACCGGAAACCTGAGAGAAGACACAGGAGGGTCTTTGACCTTCTGTTCGATCACTTAAGTCCAAGCGTGAAATTCCCGTTCACGTATTTTATTGAAACCTCACAGAAACAAATTCTGGGGAGGTTTGTGCAGCTTTGGCCCTGCAGAAGAGGGCCAAGTTGGCAGGCAAACGCCTGAGGCCCCCCACCGCAGTGGAGTTGGAGAGCCTATTGTGCCTTTTTCAGGAGGAGTTTGGTGAGGTGGTAAAGTTTCCAGGTGCATTCCAGACAATCTGGGTTCACTGCTCGGCTATGGCACTTACTAGTGATGTGGCTTTGAACAGCCTTCACCTCCCTGAGTTCCGGTTTTGTCTATGAAGTGGAGATATCTCTCTTGTGTGATTTTTATGAAACATAAATGAGATGCATACACAGAGAGCCTAGCACATTATAGGTGCTTAGTAAACATGTTTTCTTTCTCTGCTATAAAATTTCATACTTTTTTTTTCTTAACCACCCCAAAAGAAGAATTTTGTTTCCTTTTTTTTTGCTTCAGAGAAGGAAATTGGAACTCTTAGAGATTAAGAAACTTACCTAAATCCCCACCAGAAGGGAACAGTAGCTCTCAGACTCTCTAAGCCTATGCCCTTCCGCTGGGAGACACTGCTTCCTGTATCTCACTCAGTACTAGGAACAAGAATGTTCATATATGACTAGACTACTTCTAGAAGAGCACCTGAGCAGAAACCTGCAACCACACAGAGTCCATGCGGCGTAATAGAAAAGTGTGCCCACTGTCCCGGGAGGCTGGCTCATCTCGGTCTTCTCTTTCTCTAAGGTGAAATGGGCTGTGTACATAATCATCTATAAAAAGTACTGTGGAGACCCATTCAAAATGACCTGCTGGAAGAACGGTGGGCATCCATTGCTGGTTTTCATCCCAGAGGACAGATGAGGTCAGCTGGCCTCCCTGAATTTAGCCTGAAGTGATTGTAACACAATCCTTACAAGGAAGAGCTTGAGAAAGGATGCAGCCCTTGGGTTGAGTACTTGATTGGCTTCTTTTTAGCTATGTGGTCTTAGCTGACAATGCTCATGCCTCAGTTTCCTTAACCTCTAAAGCAGAATTAATAAAACCAACTTGGCAAAGTTGTTGTTTGGGATTAAATGATACGGAGCTAGAATGCCTCGGTTTGAATCCCCGCTCTGCCAGTTATTGGATGTGTAATATGGGCAAATGATTTAATCTCTCTGTGCCTTGGTTTTCTTGACTATAAAATGAGTGTGATGATGGTACCTAACTTTAAGGGTTATGATGAAGATAAATGAGTAAATATTAAAGCGTGTGAAGTGCTCAGAGTAGTGCTTGGTACCTTGTATGAGGTAAAAGCAAAAAAGTTCAAGTGTTAGTCACTCAGTCATGTCTGACTCTTTGTGACCCCATGGACTGTAGCCTGCCAGGCTCCTCTGTCCATGGGATTCTCCAGGCAAGAATACTGGAATGGGTTGCCATGCTCTTCTCCAAGGGATCTTCCCAACCCAGGGATTGAACCTGGGTCTCCTGTATTGCAGTTGGATCCTTTACTGTCTGAGCCACCAGGGAAGCACAATACCTTGTATACTGTCAGTACATTTTAGTTATTATTGTTGTTATTATCACTAGCTCCTGTGTCCGTCTCATGGGAGTGCTGGTTGTTGGTGATCCCAAGCTCTAGCAGCTGTGTGAACATGCAGACAACTCTTTGTTTGTGTTGACACAGCAGCAGAGGAGAGGATGGATTCTTGGTGTCTCAGTCGACACAGAAGAGAGTGTGTCTGCAGGCAGGCTTCCTGGGGGGAGTAGCGCTTTTCCTGGTCCTCTGAGGACTCTCTGGTCTATACTGTGCAAGGTTACTCATCTGTTGAGGGGGAGATAAGATTTCATCTGAAAGATGATGTCTTTTACCTATCACCACGTCCCAGCCCATTACCTGTGGAGCAAGCATGACCCTCTCACCAGTCCCAGGAATGAAGGGGTTGGCCCAGGCAGGAGGCCAAGTTGGTTCCGGATCTCTTGACTTGGGCCCGAGTGGGACAAGACTCCACACGACAGATTTCCCAGCCAGGGTGTCAAGACAGCGATGGCCTCAGCACTTAAGGGTGGTGGCCAGGCCTGGGCTAGCAGAAACCAGTCCTCGGACTGCACATCCACCTCCACATTTACCCAAACAGTATAATTTCTTTCTTTTTTGGCCACACCATGTGGCATGCAGGATTTTAGTTCCCTGACAAGGGATGGAGCTGTGCCTCCTGCAATGGAAGCGCAGATTCTTAACCGCTGGACCACCAGGGACGTCCCAAACATTTTTGATGTGGGCCTGAAAACATGTTGGGAGGTTCTACCCGGGAGGCCATGCCTTTGAGGCAGTAAGCCAAATAGCAATCAAGAGAAACTGCTGCCGGTTCAAATGACTGGAAGCTGAGCGGAGGCTGCTGCAGATGTATGTC
The DNA here is from genome assembly GCF_029378745.1 of Bos indicus. Lineage (NCBI taxonomy): Eukaryota > Metazoa > Chordata > Mammalia > Artiodactyla > Bovidae > Bos > Bos indicus. Next base: position 35,089,597 of record NC_091774.1, read on the forward strand.
CCGGTCCTTTGGAGAGAGGAGAGAGCTATTAAAGAGTCAGAGGCCCATCTTGGCAGCCCTGCCTGCCAATGGATGTGTTTGAATTGCTGTAATGGTTTCCTTTTCAGGCCCCCCCCTAGCATTTAATAAACTTCCTCCTGCAAATCCCACCCCGTCTCAGCTGCTTTAACGGGAATGGAAGCAAGAGGGCTCTTCGATCCTCCGGTAAAAGTTGTTCAGGAGAAGAATGCTTCCGCTCCCCCAGGGGACACTGTGGTGGTGAGAAACCTCTGGGGATGGGAGAAAGGACAGCTGAGAGGTGGAGGAAGGCTGCGGCCCAGATAGAGGAAGCACCCAGTGAGGGCTCATCGCTTGAGCATGGCCTTCCTGCTTCCCGGCAGGAGCTGACTGAGACAAGCACAGCCCACTCCCTCAAATGCTAATGGTGAGGGCTCAGGTGGAGAAGTGATGCGACCCCACAGTGTTCATACAGACCCAAGTCTTGGGTGCAGATACAGGTCCCAGAAAGGATAGAGATCCTATAGACAGCGTTCTGCAAATCAAGTCTTCCTGCTTGAGTGAGCAGGACTCAGGCCTATTCATACCCCTAATTTCTATTGGCATTAATTGCCCCTCCACCAAGAAGGGCTTCCCTGGTGGCTCAGTGGTAAAGAATCCGCCTGCAATGCAGGAGACCTGGGTTCAATCCCTTGGTTGGGAAGATCCCCTGGAAAAGGGAAAGGCTACCCCACTCCAAGGAGAACTCAGAGGAATCAGCAGCACTATTTGGCCAGGCATTCTTGTCCCGGTATTCTTTAGAGAAATTCTGCTTCTTCATGGCCCTTTGGTAAAACTGATAAAGTAAGGGCTCTGAAGTCTTCTTTACCAAATGGCTCGGTTTCCTCATCTGTGAACAAACATCAGAATAGCAAAACCTACCTCTCCGTTCATTTGGAGGATTCGGTAAGGTAAATTAGATGAAAACCCTCAGCCCTACCTGTGTTAGGGTTCTCTAAAGGAACAGAACCAATAAGATATACTATACCTATTTATCTAGGTTTATTTTAAACAATTGTCTCCCATTGTGGTAGAGGTTGGCAAGTCTGAAATCCTTGGGGCAAGCCAGCAGGTAGGAGATTCAGGTAAGAGTTGATGTTTCAGTCTTGAGTCCAAAGGCTGGAAACACAGGCAGGATTTCCTATGTTGCAGCCTTGGGGCAGAATTCTTTCTTCTTCAGAGAATTTCTGTCTTTGTTTTTAAGGCCTTCAACTGATTGGACAAGGCCCACTGTAATCGATCATAAATGTTAATCACATCTTAAAAAATACCTTTACCAAGGAGTTCCCTGGTGGTCCAGTGGTTAAGAATCCGATACCTTGCAATGTAGGGAACCCAGTTTTGATCCCTGGTGAGGGAACTAAGATCCCACATGCCACAGAGCAACTAAACCCATGCGCCACAACTACTGAGCCTCCACCACAGTTAGAGAGTCTGTGCACTGCAACAAAAGATCCTACATGATGTAATGAAGATCCCACGTGCTGCAACTGAGACCCAGTGCAGCCAAACTAATGTTTTTAAAAATACCTTTACTGCAACATCTAGACTAGGGTTTAACCAAACAACTGGTCGCTATGGGCTAGCCAAGGTAAATTAACCATCACACCATGAATGGGTTAGGGTTCTACACAAGGACATATCCTTCCCTCTCTTCCACCCTTTCTCCTTTTCAAAATCATTACAGAGGTCTGAAGAAGCTTCATTCAGTGACATCTTTGACATGAGGGCCTGGAAGCTGTCCGATTGAGGGCCTGTGTGTTCCTCTTATGACCCTCAGATCTGTTTCTGCTGACCTCACGCTCCAGGGAATCAGTGTCCCTACTTCCCGAGTCAAGCCTAGAGTAGCCTTGGTGGTTTTCCATTGAAGTCTATGCTCCAAGCCATATCTGGTTTCCTCTATATCCGGTCCAGGTTGTTCTGATCTGCTTCTCTGATATGTGCAGTGTTGCCATTTCTAGGGTCAAATCAGAAGACCTGTGCTCTGTAGCAGCGAAACTGTGTTACTGCCAGAATGACCTTTCTGGCATGGGTAAGTTAGCAGGACTGAGAAATTGGAAGGAAAGCCTTGATGGGGGCTCAAGAGCTAACTTCCTGCTTACAATGTTTCAAGTGTCATTCAGCCTGGAAGTATAGCGAGCTGTTCCTGGTCAGAAACTTATCCTCCCCAGGTGATCTAGAATGCTTCTTGTTTTAATGGAATGTGGAGTTGGTTTTGCCAAAGTTGAAGAAGGCCTGTATGGAACCTCTAAGGCAGCATGAGGTTGGAAAAGAGCTCTGGACCAAGAATTAGAAGAGCTGGACTCTGCTCCATCACAGTCTCCTTGTGTGGTCATGAGCAAGTCACTTGCCCAATTCAGGCCTCAGATGCCTCCCTCAAAAGAGGCTGGAAGCCACACTCCTCCTTACCTTTGCCCAGAGACCACTTTATGGCTTCCAGAGCATCTTCACGATTCATCATCCTTATACCAGACTCAGGAGGTAGGTAGGATATAGGTAAGGAGATGAATTGTTCCCATTTTGCAGAGAAGGTCCAGTGAGATTAAATGACTTGCCTTCGTTCACACAGATGGAAGGTGATACAGCTAGCACTAAACCCAGGATCCGTAGTCCAGCTCGTTCTTGGGTCCCCTTTTGAATACGGTGATGTCTATGAAACTATAAGGGAAGGAACACATTGGAGTTGGCAGAAAGCTAGTGGGGGGACCCAGCAGGGAAGACAGCAGCGTAGAAGAGGGGATGACACTGCCTTCATGCCCCCAGAACACCAAGGCTTTGGAGGGAAACGAGTGAACACCCTTACACTGACAGAGGGCCGGTTTAGCAACTCAAATGAAAATGTTTTTTCATGCTGTAGATTCCATTCAGAAAACATTTATTGAGGCTTTATCACAGACCAGGTTCTCTACTGGGGGTCAGAATAAGTGAGTAGAAGTGTAATGCAAAGCGGATTGTCTGTCTGCTTCTGTAAGCAGACATATATAACGAAAAGTTTTATATTTGAAATGTAAACAGAAGGCTTTGGATTTACAGTGGAAGGTCTGTATGATTAAGCCATCCCGGGGAGATGAAGGCAAACACAGCTGAGCCCCGAAGGCTGAAGCAGGATGTGACCATCGGGAGACAGAGGAGGAGAGGGGTCTCTGCCCTGCTCGTCCTCCCTGACAACCTCCTACCCTGCTGCAGCTACCGCTGCCCTGGTGCGCCAGGATGCCGGCTGCCACAGCCTGCTTGCTGCAGGTCCTGGCCAGTCCTGACCCTGACAGAGCCCCCTACCCTCGCTTGTCTGAGTTGGTGCGGTGCCCTGAAGCGTGGACTGCAGAGCGAGAGCGATTCTGCCTGACAGCTCTGGGAAGGTTCACAGCAGGAGCAGAGACACCTGGGGCCCTGGGCAGGGGATGGCAGGTCGGAAGGAGCTACCTTTCCTAGGGGTTATGCCCACCCTTCCTAAGGGGCTGGGAGGCGGGAGCTATTGCTCTGCATGTGTGATTTTAGACTGAGAGTGTCTTTATTTTAAAATAAAATGGCCTTCCCAGTCTCCTATGCAGTTTTCTGTCAGCTCGTTGCCATGGAGAAGTTGGTTGCGGCTGAAAGCTCTGTCCCTCTCTGTGTCAGCATTTCTGGACCTGCCAGCTGCCTCCTGCTCCTTCTACAGATGGAGAGAGCACTCCCCACCTCGGGGTGGGGGGGCAGACCCTTCCTCTGCGAGGCCTGGAGCTGCGTCTCGACTCCCTGCCGGGGAGGAACCTCCCTCACCCATGCGCCAGCCCAGCAGCTCTGCCCCGCGTGCCTTCCTGTGGTGTCCCCGTGCGGGTCTCACCCCGTGCTGGGCTCTGCGAGGAGGGTGACGACCGTGGCCAGGGGACATGCATCCCCAGGCAGGACCCGCCAGCATGCCGTCACACCATCCCTGTGCGTCAGCCTTATTCTTGCTTCAGAATTTAAAGGACAGGGTTTGTTTCTCTTTCAATCACGATGGCTGCTCATTTAGAATCTTCCTGGAAGTCACCTCCTAGTCTCTGCACTCCTGGGTATCGTTTCTTCTCTGTGTCCCCCGCGCCCAGCACGGGGCTCACCTGGAAGCGTGTGTCTAACGGAACGCTTTGTCGGACCTCTCAGATGTCCGTCTATCCTGTCTCTCTCCCTCACTTCTGAGCACAGAGACAGTATCTGTGGCAGTGTGAGCCAGTGGAAAAAGGAAGGACTTCAGGACCAGGGTGTCTTTGACTTTGTTTCCACATTTCCTAGCTCTGTAATCTCAAGCAGGAGGCTTCTTCAGTTGGAGGCTTAGTCAAACCCAGTACTTTTCTTTACATCCGCATCACCTGTCAGTGATTCAGTAACTGAGTTTTGACATTTAAAAAAACATGTAGAACTTACCGGTGGCCATTAATTCCATCAGGTGCCCTCCTTCTACATCCATGTGGGGCCCCACTGAAAAAAGGTGCTTTGCAGAGAGCCCTGGGTTGGGCTTCAGAGCCCTGGACCGTGTCCTCGCTGTGACCCTTGATGAGTTGTATGACCTGATCAAATCCCTTTCCTTACCAAGACCTCAGTTACCCTGTTCTAAAAATTCAGGAATTGGAGTGGGTCATCTTGAAGGGTTCTTTTTCTCTAAAAATCTGAAGACTCAGCTTTAAAAGAGAAGTCTTACCTCAGCTGTTGCTACCAACATCCCCAGTGCCCCAGGCTGGAAGCTGACCTCAGCATGAACCCTTCTGCCAGCCTCTGGAAGCTGCTTTCCCGGGAAGCTCTGGGCTAGAACCCTGGCACTGGATGCAGAAATCTCTTTCGGATATAAAAGTCCCCTTGAATGCATCATCTCTGTTCCCTCCCCCAATCCAGTGGCTGAGCTTGGCTTGTATCCCAGAAGCAGTGGAGAGTTGCTGGAAGGAGGGTTTTTTCCTTCTTCACCCGTGTCTTGCTTTCCCACAGACCTGTTGCCTTTGAGAGCCTTCAGCTACTGAGAATTCTATTTCCCAAGCTCCCTGCAATCGAGGACTCTGTGCTCAGCACTGAGAAGGTTGCAAAGATGTGGAAGTCATCGTCTCCACAGACAGTCTCACAATCTGTGACGGGTATGGGAGACACAAAGCAGAAGTGTGAAGGTCACAGGAAGCTGCCCAGAGAATCTGTTAATAGCTCTTCTTCTGTCTTGGGCAAGTTCTTCCCTTCTCCAGACCCAGGTTTCCTCTTCTGTGTAGTTGAGACGTCTGGGCCTATGATCACTTCATTCCCTTCCTGCTTTGAAACTTCCATTCTAAGTGCTCGGTGAAGGAATGGTTGTTGTAGACTTTCTTGAGGAAGGAGACTTGAGCTGAGCCTTGAAGGCTAGGCTAGCATTTGGCCTGGCCTAGGAGAGAGAGAGGGAAGGAGGGTGCAGGAACACAGGCAGAGACCAGAGAGCGCAGGCTGAGGGTGGAGCGAGGTGGGAGGCCTACTCACCAGAGCAGTCTCTGAAGAGATGGCTCTTGCCTTCCACCCGAGGACACTTGTCCCCAAGAGCTTGGGGCACTGGTGGTACCTGCAGGAAAGTGTTAGTTACTCAGTCATGTCTGACTTTTTGTAACCCCATGGATGGTAGCCCGCCAGACTCCTCTGTCCATGGAATTCTCCAGGCAAAAATACTGGAGTGGGTTGCTGTTCCCTTCTCCAGAGGATCTTTCCGACCCAGGAATTGAATCTGTCTCTCCTGCATTGCAGGTGGATTCTTTGCCATCTGAGCCACCAGACAGAGAAGAAAATGAGACCGGTGGAAACCAGGGTTTCCTCCCTACCTAGGGGCCCCAGTCTGATGTACACTGTGGCAGAAGGACCTCCACCAGGAAGACACGGGATCAGAGCCAGTAGAGGCCAACCCTCTCCAGGTCTTTACCTTCTCATCCAGTCAGCAGGTTCTGATTCTGCTACTCTCTTGCCTGAAAGCTCCTGAATAAAGTCCACATCTTCTTTCTTCTTTTGACTATGCAGCATGTGGGATCTTCCTACCAGGGAGTGAATCCATGCCCCCTGCATTTGGAGCAGGGAGTCTTAACCACTGGACCACCAGGGAAGTTCCTGAGGTCCATATCTTTAGTCAAGCATTTTGAGGATTGTATTTCCCCCCTACCTATTACCCCAAATTTACTTCCTTCCACTTCTTTTTACACTTCTTCCAAGCTTAACTACCACCATTAGATCTACAGGCTCCATCTGCCTTCTCAGCTGGGCCTTTGTTTGCCCTGTGCTTCCTCCTTGGAATGCCCTTCCTCTCCTCTCCTCTAACGTTCTTTTTCTGCTTGGAAGTCTCTGCTGATCCCCTAGATTTGATGGCAGATGCCACAAACAGTTCATTCTATATTCCTGGTGGCATCTACCAAATAAAACTAATAAGTGTTTTATGAATGACTAGAAAGACCTGGTTAAGTCCCTGTTTTCAAGCAGCTAGAGTTTGTATTGGAAGTTCAGTGGCCAAGGCCTTGATGCTTGTATATTGTCTTGAAGATTTTGGAAGTTCCCCAGGGTCTGTGGGCGTGTGTTCAGTTAGCTAGTTCCATGTGGTTATGACCCCTTTATTCAGTGTATGAGCAAACTGGCAGAAGAGGGTAGAGACCCAGGGGACTCATATTAGCTGTGGAGTTAGCTCCTGCTAGGTGGGGATCGGGCTCAGTCTAGGTGTAGGGGCCTGTGTGAGCCTGGGAATGTCAGTATGCTGGAGGGCCCATTGAGAGGTCCTCCAGTAGGAGTGTAATGGGTCCGACAGGGGCATCTTAAGGTAATCACCACCAGGCATTCAAATTCTAAGAGGCTCCAGTCAGAGAGCAACCTGGGGATACATAAAAGGTTCAGATAAAAGGCTCAGGCGGTGGGATGGCAGGAGAGTCTAGGCAGGGTGTCAGGGTCCTGCCCAGATGGCTAGAGTTAGGCCTCTAGCTCCAGGAGCCCCTAGTTTAGGGCTCACTGGTCCTATGGCTGGGCGTTCCCAGCAGGAGTCAGCAGGGATGCTATTCAAGGGAAATGGATTCCCTTTCCAGACAAGATTGGCTTGGAAATAGGCATGACCTCAGTTTGGAAATAGCTTCTGGGCTTCAGTTCCTTTTCAGTGGGTAGGTCTAGGGTTGGCAATGGCTGATACATTCTTGGGCTCAAAGGTGAATCCTGCCTTCTTCCTGGGTCACCGACTGGCCTACCAGGCCCTTGCTTCCATTTCAAACCCAAGCCATGATCATGCCTCCCTCTGGGCTGCCATTTGGAAAAGCCAATCTCAGGCTGACACTGGCTGCCTGTAAATGGCATGGAATTAGGCTAATCAGTGCCTCTTAATTCCCCAACAAATGTGGATGCTGTGCTAATTGCCAGGGTCCACACCGGCAGAACTTTGGCTGGTAGCATCAAACAAGAGAAGTGGTAATTTGGAGGCTGGAATGGGGAAGGGCCTGCTTTGTTGGCTGAGCCAGTTGAAAACCATATTACCCTTTGAGCAAGCCACAGTGCAGACAGCCAGGGCCTGGCCTCTTTTTACAGTTGAGGGACTGGGGAAGTAGCCCACAAGTGTGTTTGCAGGAGCTGAAACTCGGCACCAGCAAAGCAGTTTTTGGTCCATTAATGGGATTTTGTTGTTATTGTCGTCCCTCAAGGAAGATTCCACCAGCAGCCTGGAGTAGCACTGCCAGGGCAGCTCACTGGGGATAAAGCATCCCAAAGCTTGGTCTACTGTTACCATGGCAACATGGCATTTCCAGACTCTCCAGGCAACCTTACCGGCATCTGCTGCTGTGAACGATTCAGATGGAGAAGGGCCACTGCTCTTTCTCCGTTAGAGATCGAGCAAATTGGGAAGACAGGGAGCCTTGCACCGAGGACCAGGGTCTTAAAGGAAAAGGCTGTTCCATTGATGTGATGTCTTCTTGATGCAATAGAATTTGAATGTCTGTTATAGTCTCCTGGGGAAAGCTGCAGGATCAGAAGATAAATCCTGGAGGAGAAAAGTAAGGGGAGCTAGGGGAACGTAGGGGGACTATGTGACAGAGGCCTCCCTGGGCAGGTGGCTGGAGTAGGGGATGCGGTAGGCAGTTCAGTGTGATGGGAAAATTGAGGTTGGTGGAGGTGCCTCTCTGAAACCTGCTGGTTTGAGCCCTATTTGACAAAAGCCCAGCCTTTGGCCTCATTTCACCCAGATTATGTCGTACCCCTTCCTCTCCTGAGGTTGGAGAACTAATCTCCACACCTCATGTCAGGTGGATATATCTTGCATTCTGTCCTGGTTTGTAGTCATTTGCAGTATGGTGTGTGCCCACTGGAATCACTGATCCTCTACGTTCATAGAGGGAATTGAGACCCACAGAGGAAGGTAGGTTGTTTAAGGTCCCCAGCAACACAGAGGCCATGGACCATAGTGGTTAGAACTGAGGATCTGGAGATGGACTAACTTTGGTTCGAGTCCTGGCTGCATCACTTAGTTTTCCAGCGAGCCTAAGCCTCAGCTTCTTTAGAGGTAAAATAGGAATCCCGAACATTCCCACCCTGTTGGGGTATTATGGGTGTGAAATGAGATCATGGAAGTTGTACAGCGGGGTTCCTGGTATATAGTAAGAGCTCAGGAAATGTTATTAATTAAGAGACTGGAAATTCCTTAAAAATGGGGACTATCTTATTCATCTTTGCTCATTCCCTCCTCTTCCTTCCTTGCGCACCCAAGGCACCCAAGTAATACTGTCTCTGAAGTTGATATAAGAGGGATGTTAACTGGGTGAACACATGAATGCTGGGAATAGAGAACTGTCCACATTGATGGGCTCTGTGCTCCTATTGACTGTTTTCAGTTTCAGTACTGCCTGGTCTCCATCGGACTGGAACCAGGCCAGGCCAAGAGTCTTTCCTGTGTAGCTCAGCTCACAAAGTGAAATAATTTGCCATTCGGGTCCCATACCCACCTGTCCTGAGGCCCAGGACTTATACTCCCCAGGGCTGTGGGTTTCTTAAAGGACCAGTAGAGTCGTTCCCTCTCAATCTTTGGGCACAATATATGGTGTTGCTGGTAACTAATGTATAGCTTTACAATATACAAGAAGTTTCCATTCACTCTCACGCGAGCCTCATCATAGCACTGGGTTTGTCCTCTGTAGTAGCCCAGGTTGTGGTGGAGATCCTGAAGCTTGGTAGCAGGGAGTGGCTGGTCCCAAAGCACACACCAGGGAGCGCTGGAGGACGGGCGCAGTCCTATCCTCTGACGCCAGCTCTGGTGGTCTTCCCACCAGATGAAGCCTCTCTGGGTCTGTAGTTCTTCCTGGGACCCCATCACCTCCAAAGGTGCAGCTCTTAGGTGAGCCCCCTCTCTCCTCTACACGCTCACTCCCTCATCTTCCTTCTTTGGGTTTGCAGGAGGGCTGAGGGTGCTTTGGAAAGTCTGAGATTCCGATTTAGTGACTGGGGAGAGAGACATTGTTTTCAGCAGGGGCAGTCTCCCTGAGCCATGTCGAGCTCAGCAAAACTGCAGGTGCTGCCGTGCTGTGGAGGACTGCCTGGGGATGCTGGAAGCTCCACACCATTGTCCTAAAACGCTAACCATCAGAGCTGGCAGGGCCCTTGGAGATCCGTAAAGCTGCTGCCTTCGGTTAATAGGTGGGGAAACAGAGGCCCTTTGAGAGGTGGTGACTCACCCAAGATCGTGAGCTGAGTTGGTGGCAGAGCCACCCCGTGCTCCTCCTATAGGGCCATGCTGCAGCCCTGCCCGGACTGGCATTTGCCCTTGCTCTGAGGTGCCTCATTTGAAATCATTTTAAAGAATCAGATTTTTAAAAAGAGTTTTTTGGAAAGAACTGTGTATTTCAGACAATATTTTCAACAATGTTAGTTTTTCAAATTGTTTATATGATCATTGAAGAAAATTTGGGTAATATAGAAATGTTCTATTTAGAAGGTAACAAACTGAGCCATATTTGTTGCTGGTTTTTTTTTTTAATGGAAGCTTTTAGATCAATAGTCCCCTATACCCTGTAACATTTTCTGCAAGTTTAGCTGCAAAGAGTAGGAAAGTAACAGTCCATAGGGGCCTGGAAGGACTTAATTTAGTTCTGCAGATTTCAGGTAGGCTACTAACACTAGTTGTTGGCATCTATAGAGTCTCTTCCAAGTAACAAACCACTCTTTCATAGGTGTTCTCATTTGATTATTTGATCATTATAAGAGTCCTGTGAGGTAGGGAAAACAAGTATTATTTTCCCAATGCAAATGAGAAATTTGAGCCCCGGGGAGAGAAAGTAATTTGCTCAAGATCACACATCTAGTAAGTAGCAGAGCTATGACTTCAAACTAAGACTTGGGATAAAGAAAGCAAAAGACATCTAATAAATATTGGTAAATGAATATTTGACTCCCCGTCTAGGGAAGGCACTGGAAATCATCTGGTCCAGTGATTTTCAAACTGTGCTCTGGGAAAACCTAGGATTCCTTGGAGCCAGTTGAGGGTACCGGGAGGCTGTGTTGGCTCTGAGCCACTCACCCCTGCTCCAACCAGAGTAGCTTCAGTGTTATCTTTTACCCACTGGAAGGCTGAAAACATCTTAACTAATCTGACTTCTCCACCAGTGGCTCTCAAACTCTGGTGTGTATCACAGCCTCCACGGGAGACTCTGACAGTTGGTCTGAGGTGGGTGCCAGGACTCTGACTGTTTACAAGTGCAGATGGTCATCAGGCCATGCTTTGAGAAACAGTGGCCTGCTTCTTGGAATTGAGGAAAGTCAGATCCAAGGAGAAGCGGGGTGTTCCCTTGGGCCGTACAGCCCTGTGGGAGCAGAGGCCCCTGTGGGGACTGTAACCCCCGGTGCGGCATCCGCTGCCCTTCCCCCCGCACCACCACTGCAGCTCAGCCAGAAAACAAATGACACAGCAGAGAGTAACAGAATGGTTTCTGTGGCAATGCTTCACGGTTTGTGCTCGTCAGGACACCTCAAACACTCATCTGAACCCTCGGCGAGAACTTGTGTGAGATCTAATCTACTTGTTCCACGCAAGGAGTCTGGCAGAAAGGAGGAAGGAGGAAGAATGGATGGCGTGCTTCTGTCGTGTGCCCCCGTCCTGGGGGATTCTCCCAAGCTTACCCACAGCTGGCAGCAAGATAGAGCAGACCAGGGAGGGGTAGGAATGGATTCTGGGCAAGAGGCATGGGGCTGTCCCATCAGTGGATGGAGACATGTGGATGGGAGCGAGCGCCATCTAGGCACATATCGTGTGATGGACTCTCTGCTGGGCATGTTACCTGTTCATTCAAAAAAAAAAGTAAAAGAAAGATGATTGTCCTTATTTACAGACAAAGAAACTGAAGCTCAGACACACACAGTAGGTGACAGAGGCAAGACCAAGTCCAAGTCTGGCAGGCTCCATAGCCAGTGAGCAACAATTGCTTTCAGAGTCTCTGGTCAGTGAGGGAGGACTTGGATGTTTACTCTGCAGCTGGCCTCTCCTTGTCTCAGGAAGGGGAGGGTCGGCCTGCAGGCAGCTGGGTGAGTCCTGGTGCTCCTGCAAAGAGCTGAGTTGGACTGTGCCAGGCCATAGTGCTCCTAGAGCTGGAGATGGAGTCTGCCCAGTCTTTAGCTGTAGTGTTTCCCTGCCCCTACAGTGGGGGCCCCAGTGCCCTTCAAACTGCAGGTGCCTTCGACATGGGCTTCCCCGACTGCCCCTCTACACATACCCACTGCAGATCCTTTGGACTGATGGCCCCTGTGGATGGCCTGCCCAGCTCTCAGAGTTGGCTTCTCCTCAAGGAAATGAGTTCCTCCTGGGGCAGGTGACACCCATTCATTCCTAGAATGAATTCCTAGATGTTCACTGAGCACCTTTTATGTACCTGTCACTGTTCTAAGTGCTGGGGATGCTGCAGTTGAACAAAATGAAATTTTTGCTCTCTTGAAGTTGTCCATTCCAGTGGGAAGACAGGTATATGGTGGGGGTGGGGGGGGTGGCGGGGACATACTAGGGGGCTCATTTAGTTTTCCCTCCTCATAATGCTGTAGGCCTGCCAGTGCAGAAGGTGTAAGAGATGTGGGTTCAATTCCTGGGTCAGAAAGATCCCCTGGAGGAGGAAATGGCAACTCACTCCAGTATTCTTGCCTGAAGAATCCCATGGACAGAGGAGCCTGGCAGGCTATGGTTGGTCCATAGGGTCGCAAAGAGTTGGACATAACTGAAGCGACTTAGCACACACGCACACACGACGTGCGTGCAATTGTGAGGGGTGGAAGGGTGGTTGAGTGGTCAGAGAATGCCCTCCGAGAAGGTGACGTTTGAACTAAGAGCCAAGTGAAAGGAGGGAGAGGAAGAACCTTGTGGATATCTAAGAAGGAATGTTCCAGACACAAGGAACCGCCAGTGTGAACGCTAATGCAGGAAGCATGCCTGTGCAGTTGGAGGAATAGCAAGGAGGCCAGTGTGGCTGGAGAGGAGTGAGTGAGGACCAGAGTAGCAGCAGTGGGCATGAGGGAGGGACCTGGGGACCAGACGGTGTGCAACCTCAGAGGCCAAGAGCCAGACTCCTGGTTTTCTTCTGAGCCAGGAGGACTAGCACCCTGTACCTGGCTTCAGCCTTAGAGCCTCCACTCCTGTTATCTGAGAGGGGAGTCTGTCATCTGGGACTGAGACCACAGGAGGCTGAGTAGCCCCTTCTGGGGACGTGAACACAGCCTCGGACTCGCCGGTCTTCCTTGGATGCAGTTTTGTTTCTTCTCAGGGCCACGGAGCTGCCTGCCCCGAGGCCCTCACTTCTGGGTGGCCCCACACTTCCTGGGAGTTAGAAGGCATCCCAAGGAGAGTTTGGCAGCAGGGCTGCAGCATTCCCGTGCCAGCCCTGCATCCTCTGGGAATGCTGCTTCTGCTGACTCCTGGCCCCGGGAGAACCCCAGGCCTGTGCATCCCAGCCCAGCAGCCTGGCTGCTCACAGACTTGAGCGAAGAATGCCGCTTCCCATGGGACCAGTGGGAGAACTTGGGCTGGTGGGTTATAATTATCCGAAGTGGTAGTTTTGTTTCCAATGTAATGTGTTTTTTATCAAGTAGGGATGTCCACGGAAAAAATCTATATATTAGCCCATGTAGCATGCATACCGGAAAAGGCAATGGCACCCCACTCCAGTACTCTTGCCTGGAAAATCCCATGGATGGAGGAGCCTGGTGGGCTGCAGTCCATTGGGTCGCTAACAGTCGGGCATGACTGAGCGACTTCACTTTCACTTTTCACTTTCATGCATTGGAGAAAGAAATGGCAACCCATTCCAGTGTTCTTGCCTAGAGAATCCCAGGGATGGGGGAGCCTGGTGGGCTGCCGTCTATGGGGTCGCACAGAGTTGGACACGACTGAAGTGACTTAGCAGCAGCATGCATACATCCCAGTCGTGCGCATCATTCAGAAAGCTAGAATTCAGAGTGATAAAGGCACCATCTGGGCCCCATCGCGTCATAAACTTACCTGGTAGCTCCTGACTTTAGTTATTCCCACATCTCATAGCCCCTGCCTTTTGTTATTCCCATGGTTTCCCACTTCTCACTCAGGTCACTCACTCATTTCTTAAAAGTCCTTCTATCTTAAAATGTCTAAAACAGAACTCCGGACATGGTCCTCAGGCTGACCACTCCCCGCAGGCTGCCTCACCTTAATAAGCACGCTCTTTGCCCGTTGTTCAGGAAGTCCCTCTTGATCCCTTCTTTCACTCTTTCCCTATGAAGTTCCATCAGCAGGTCCTACACACCCTGCTTCTGAAATAGATTGTGAATCCGTCTGCTCCTCCGTCCCCACTGCTGCCAGCCCTCTCCGAGCACCACCCGGTCCTGCCCAGCTTGATCCCCAGCACTGCAGCAGCCTCCTGACCTGTCCCCCTCCTTGTTTGCCCGTCACCAAGCGGCCCTTTCAGATGTGAGTCAGAGCTGATCACCCCCTTCTTAAACCCTCCAGTGGCTTCTCAGCCCACCTGCTGCACACTCCGGCCCTCTCCCCCGCCTCCACATGGCCCTGCCTCCCCATCACTCAGAGGCCTGCCTCTCCCCTGGCTCTCCTCCCCGGACCCCACCGGCCTCCTGCCTGTTCCTGGAACCAGCAAAACTCCCTCTGGCTTTGGGCCTTTCCTGGAAACCCCTTCCTCCAGGTGACTGTATGGCTGGCTCCTCATCTTTCAGGTCATAGCTCAGAGGCCACCTTATTGGAAAGACTTCTTACAACCTGTCCTTCTAATTCTATCACTCTATTTTGGTTTCCACATAACTCATGTCACCTGCCACGTGCTGAAGAGTTGCCTGTCTGCTTGCCTGTTGGTCCCCTGTTGGAACGTAAGCCCTTTGAGTACCGGAACCTTGGGCCTTGTTCTCTGCTATGCCCCTCCCGCTAGAACTGAGCTTGAACCTTATGGACACTCTATAACTCTTCATCCACTCACTCATTCATTCATCTCTGGTAGATAAAACCAGAGGGAAATAAGTGGAGCTCAGAATTTTAGGACAATTAAATAATAATGGTGGATAGCCGTCTATACATTTGTTCAAATCCATAGAATATAAATGGCAACCCACTCCAGTATCCCTGCCTGGAGAATCCCATAGATAAAAGAGCCTGGTGGGCTACAGTCCATAGGCTCACAAAGAGTTGGACATGACTGGAGCAACTTTAGCACACATAGAATGTACAGCAGCAAGAGTGACCCCTAAATGTGCACGGTGGGCTTTGGGTCATAATGATGCGTCAGTGTAGGTTTGTTGACTGTGACAAATGTATTGCTCAAGTAGGGAATGTTGACAGTGGGCAGGCTGTGAGTGTCGGGGCAGGGAACCGTATACTTTCTTCCAGTTTTTCTGTAAACCTAAAACTGCTCTAAAAAATAACATTTTTTTTTTTTTAAATAACATTTTTTAAAAAAGGAAAAAAGTGTACTAATGTAAATTGAAAGTATTAATCCCTTAGTTGCTTCCTATATTGTACTATAATTTTTTTTTAATGTCATGAAATTCAAGAAAATTTTACCATCTGGAATAAAAAGAGATCAATAAGAGACAAACCCTATTCCCAAGGGACTGTGGTCCCTTTGAAGAACTGACCGCTGCCTTTCTGGGTGTACCCTCTCCAAGGCACCCAGCTCCCGGCACTGTCACCGTGGGAGGAGCACCCCACCCGTGTGGGAGCCTGGTCGTTGTGGACCAAACGGATCAGGCTGACCCGGGCACAGCTCCCCACCCAGAGTGGACACTCAGTAAGTATTTATGAAGTGACTGGAAAGCATAAGGAGAACTCCTGGTCAGGTTTGTGTCATCCAGTGGCTTCTCAATGGACTCTAGTGCCCGAACCTCCGAACCTGCGTGTGGTTCCTTCTGGACCTGCTGCTGGATTCAAGAACAGACCTTCTTCCTCCCACCCTCGCTAATGCACTAGTGCCCTGGCTCCTCTTCTGAACCCTGGGGTTCCCAAACAGGCGTGGGGAGCACAGTGTCAGGAGGCTCTGCTGTGACCAGGCTCCAGGCCTCAGTGCTGCACTGTGCCCCTCTGCTGGTGCCCCTCAGAAGTGGCTGTGTTCACTTAGGAAAGTGCTTTTGATGGAGACATCTTGAAATTCCCAGTCAGGTCCGAACACCAGCACCGAGGCCAGTGTTTGTATAGAAGCTTCTGCGGAAACAGTATTGGGGTGGAAGTGGGCTGTGGGGAGAGTCAGCTGACTTGGACTCCAACACAGCTATTGTGGCCTCAGGCTGCACTGATGCAGGCAGCCCCTGGGAACCAAGTGTGCGTCTAGATAGAGCCCTCCGCCAGCTCTGGGGACCAAACTTCTAGGAGGGGTGATGACAACTTGGGACCTACCAAGAGGAGGGGCTGTGGGACAGGCTGCTAGGTTATCTGAATTCAGTTCAGTTCAGTTGCTCAGTTGTGTCCGACTCTTTGCAACCCCATGGACTACAGCATACCAGGCCTCCCTGTCCATCACCAACTCCCAGAGTTGACTCAAACTCATGTCCATTGAGTCGGTGATGCCATTCAACCATCTCATCCTCTGTCGTCCCCTTCTCCTCCCGCATTCAGTCTTTCCCTATTACCTGCAGTGGAGAAGTCTGGAGGACAGGATATGCAAACACTGAAAGGGATTAAACCCCACAGGCACCATGCTGTGGCCTTACCACTCCATCTCCAGGGCAGACCCCTGCTGGCAGCACCAGACTCCACCCTGGGCCTCCTCACTCACAGCCTTGCCCTCCCAGGGCATGCTGATCTGGGATCTCTCCCAGCCTCTGTTTCTTCTTCCATAGAGTGTGATCAAAATACCTCCTTCCTAGGGCGGCTCTATTCAGTGAGTGGGTTGCGCACAGCCCTTGGCTGCACTTGGGGTCCTGGCAGACCCTTGAGAAGGCGAGCTGTCTTTTCTGTTCCTTCTCCAAGTGCAGCCAAGAAGCCCAGAAAGCTCGCAGTTCTGACGGAGAACACAGAATTCAGAAAGGCAGTCTATGGGGAGGAGTTTGGTTGTTTATAAAACAGGCCAACACGTTTCCACCTCGTAAGTTCTAAATCCATCGCTCCTAGCTCCCTAGATCTAAGAATAGTCACCCAGTGGGGCCAGCGTGCCGCAGCACGCTCTTTCCGCAGGTGACCCAGGCTGCCACGAGCCGCAGCACCTCCTTACCCCTGGATGTGTGTTGGGAGGTAGGATTCATACAGCTGGCCTCCGTCTCTCTCAGCCTGGCTGTTTCTGAACCTTCTCAGACTTGGCTTTCCCTCTCTTCTCACCCCTTCCTCACTGGGCTGTTTTCACCATCAAATGTGATGCCTGCAGAGATGCAGAGGGGGACATAGCAGTAGAAGGCATGCAGGTGGGGACCTTTGGCGTGACACTGCCCCACTCTCGGCCTGCTTCCTCTTATGTAAAGGGAGAGAGATCAACAGGGAGAACTGAACAACATTTTAAGCGATCAGATTCTAACAGAGGTGCTAGAACAGCCCCAGCCTTGCAGCCTCAGATTGAAACCTCTGAGGGCAAACCCCATCCATTCAACCCATTTTTATTTATCATCTGAACCAAGGCCATTCCTCTGTCAGGTCCGAGGAAGCCAGCCTCAGGCCCAGGGCATGTGTCCCCCTCCTTGGCTCTTCTACTTCCACCTTCCTCCTCTCTCTCTCTTTCTCTCATTCACATCCAAATCCACCCACACCACCACGCAAGTTCTCCAGACTTAGAAGGACTTCTGCGCTGTGTCATCTCAGACTCTGCCCACCATAGGAATGCCATCACCAGCTGGAGGCTCAGAACCTCTGGCACAGGCGACCTGCCCCTCTCCAGGGCAGTCCTTACAGTGTTCTTCCTGATGGTAAGCGGAAATCGACCTGCGTGTGGCATCTCCTCCCCACGTCTGTGGGCTCTTTTAGCCTCTGGGAAAGATCCAACAGCTCCTTGCTCTTGCCAGCCATTCATCCATTCGAGTGTCCATTCATTCAAACAACAGGTATGAGTGCTAGTGTCCTGTGAGTATTGTTTCAGGTGTGGAAATAGCAGCAAACAAAGAGTCCTGCTCTCAGAGGGCTTGTGTTCTGGTCAGGAGAGAGATTGTAAATAACAAGTTAAAAATACAAAGAAAAATAAAGCAAGTGAGGAGACAAGAGATGGGGAGGGGTGTAGATGGCTATTTCATACAGAGTTGTCAGGGAAGGCAACTGGAGTTGCCATGCCCCACTCCAGGGAATCTTCCCGACCCTGGGATCAAACCCACATCTCTTATATCTCCTGCGTTGGTCGGCAGGTTCTTTATCACTAGCACCACCTGGGAAGCCCAGATAAGGTGGCATTTGAACAAATACTTGACAACATGAGGGAGTGAACCTGTGGACATCAGGGCAAGAGCATTCCAGACAGTGAGGACAGCAAAGGCCCAGAGGCCAGCGCTGTTTGAGGAACAGGAAGAGAGTCAGTCATTGTAGCTGTGGTGATGTCAGCAAGGTGGAACTTGATAGAAGCTGAGGTCCAGGAAGAAGCTGGACACCAGCTGTTATTTATCTGAGTCAATGAAGAGGCAATGGAGGATCTGCAGTGCCGTGCTGACTTCCTGCCAGGTTTGAACAGCCTCTCTCAGTTTTTGTGTAGAGAATACAATAGGGGCAGCAGAGAGAGCAGTTAGGACCCTTGCAGGAGCACCCATACAGAGTGATTGGCTGGTGAGATCCTCGATGTCCTTTAAACATTACCTTCCTAAATCCTTCATTGTTCCTACCTGGTGGACAGCCACAACCTCCTCTCTGGCCTGCTCGCCTTCAGTCCCAAACCCTACCTCTTCCTCTCACCCCGTTCTCAGTGCTATCATGGATCCTTGTCTGGAAAGGACCCCAGGCCAGTCAGCTTCTACTTAGCAAATTAGGCTGCAGTCACAAAAGCATCTCCAGAGTAACACTGTGGGCCAGCAGGCCCTCCCCGCTCCTGATTTTGGGAGCTTGCTTCCTCCTGCTGCCTCAGATCCTGCCTTGAGGGCATCAGTGGCCCCAGAGAGGGACAAATGGACTCATTATTAGACATGTCCTGCACTGAGAGTGCCTCTTCCCTCAGACTGGCCCAGTGGGACCGTTGTCCTCGCAGCCACTCTCTAGGCTGTTCTGGTGGAGGAGCAGCCCCTCTCTGGGCACTGTGGCCATGGCTCTCTGTTCTTGAGGCCAGTGGCCAGGAGGTGGCTCTGGCCACAGATAGAGAGATAAAGATAAGGATCCAGGCACAGGACTGGTGTTGATGGCACTAGATCTCAGTGTTAGGTGTGTGCTCCAGCTCTGCTGCTCTCCAGACAGAGCAGGGGGTTCAGAAAGACTGTGGCAGGGGAACGGCCCAGATGTATCCACTTTCACTCAGTAGCTCCATCCTGAGTTGCCCATACCACATACCTGAGGCTGATTGACAAGTGTGACCCGCTCCCCAGGCCTGGCTCTCATCCCAGCTCACAGATCAGTGAGGCAGTTACAAATAGAAACACCTCTAGATCCAGAAAGAGTGTGGTGTGTGTGCTTAGAGAGCTCTGGGCACCTTAAGAACTCAGCGGAAGTGAGATTAACAGCCTTCCAACAGCGCAGGAGGACCCAGCCCTACACTGGGTCAAAATGTACTCCTGCAGCCAAAAAGATGCCAGCAAAATCAGTGAAGGTCACTCCAAGTAGGCAAATCTTAGTGAGTACCTTCTACTTAAGATGGGTGAACTCTTATTCATCCTTCAAAACCCAGCTCAAAAATAATTCCTGAAACTTTCAGTGACACCTGCCTCGTGTCCACAACAGAGCATATAATTCTCCCCTCTGCTACTTCTGTCCCTTAGAAATACTGTTGCTTTTTTTATCATCATCCTATATTATTGGTTTTTAAAATATATGAACACACAAAGGAGAAAATATCAGTCATCCTTCCCCGTGTCTCCCTCTCTTCCTCAGAGACTGTGTGTTCTCAGTTTGGGATGCATTCTTCATTCTGCATTCTTCAGAATCTATACATACAAAAATATATAGTGGCTTTGCATAAATTAAGTCATAATTCCTCTATATTGTTCTGTATCCTATCTTCTCTTAAAAATGTCCAAGGTATTGTCCCATGTCAGGCCACAGAGTGCTACCTCATTATTTTAAATAGCTGTGTATTATTCAAGACATAATATTATTCAATATTATTCATAATATTATTCAATATTATTTGATATTATTCATAATATTATTCAATTATAAATAATTCATAATATTATTCAATATTACTTGATATTATTCATAATATTATTCAATTATAAATAATTCATAATATTATTCAATATTACTTGATATTATTCATAATATTATTCAATTATTAAAATAATTCGTAATATTATTCAATATACTTGACCCATATGTGGTTCAAATGGTAGGGTCACATCATAGTTTCTTTGCATATTCCTTTGTGATGGGTATTTTGGGGTTTCCCTTAAAGTCTTTCACAATTACAAACAATACCACAGTAGACACTGTCGTGCCAGCCCCCTTGTACATGCCACTGGTCCCCATAATTGTCTTTCCCCATGGCGGCACCAGAGAAGGAAATGGCATCTCGCCTAGAGAATCCTGTGGCCAGAGGAGCCTGCTGGGAGGCTATCCATGGGGTCGCACAGAGTCGGACACGACTGACGTGACTTAGCAGCAGCAGCAGCAGCGTGGCGACACTAGTGGTAAAGAACCTGCCTGTCAATGCAGGAGACGTAGGAGACTCAGGTTCAGTCCCTGAGCCAGAAAGATTCCCTGGAGAAGGAAATGGCAACCCTCTGCAGTATTCTTGCCTGGAGAATTCCATGGACAGGGGAGCCTCAAAGGCTATAGTCCATGGAGTCACACAGAGTCAGACGCGACGGAAGCTGCTGAGCACGCACGCACATGGTTGTCTACCCTAATGGCCTGGGAGCTCCAGGGCAGAAACTGAATTTTCCTCTTCGGGGTCTTGTGTCCAGTACAGGTGTCCACACAATGAAATAAATGGACTCATCTGAGCAGAATCATGACTGTGTGAAAGATCTGGGTGAACTCAGGGAGCAGTGGCAAGCCTGTGGGGCTGGAACAGAGGAAAGAGCGCTGATGCAGCCAGGAGGGACAGGCTGCCGTCAGAGTCAGTTAAGAGGTCCCTTGTAGATGGTGGGGAGACAGGAAATTGTCCGCAAGAGGACCTAGTCCACACTGTGTTTCAGCCTAACTTCCCCCACCCAGAAACCAGCTGTTGTAATTGTCCAGGCAAGATAGACTCTGGCCCTGAATCTCATCTTTCTGTCCTGAGGTTGCCACCTAGACCCCAAACACATCAGGAAGCCTGAATTCCTTGCTCACAGCAGGACCTAGGGACCACCAGTTACGGCCCAAATGGTGAGATACCTATAAACTTGGGCGACTGGACACTCAGACATTTCTCTGAAACTTGCCCGGCCCTGAGGCCAGCTCCATGCACACTGACATCTACCGCCTTCCTGAATCCAGAGCCTTCCTCTCCGTGAGGTGCTCAGACCTCGCCCCTCCTGTCTCTCTTTATCTGTCTCTGTCTCTGCCTGGTGTTGCAGAAGAGCAGCTCTGCCTGAGGCCCAAGGTCCATGTGTGGCCTCTGAGAGGCAGCAGACAAGGTGAACCATTGGCGGCCTGACTTTTTGCACCGTCTCTACCTCCTCTTTCCCCATCCCCAAGATGTGCTGGGGTGGGCAGTGGCAGAAGGAAGCAGGGTCTTCTGCAGCTGCCGCAGCCTCATCCCCAGTGCTCGTGAGGGCTCGGGGAGGATCCTGCTCTTCTATAGCGTGCTCCTCCTCTCACCTGCTACAGCTCTTGCCTCCCATCACTGACCTTGTCCCTGTCCAGTTGGGCCATGACTTTGAACCTTTCTTCATTACCTGAGGAGCAGGGCTTTTGCTAGAGAGGATGACATATTGACAAAAGAGATTCTGGAGTCCTTTTGGCTGGGTTGGAATTTAGGTCCACTTCTCACCAGGTGTGCTAGGTTTGCTGTGGGGATTCAGTGAATTAATACATATAAAGTGGTTATCATGGGCCTGGCGTACACTAAGTATTCAGTGACTTTATTACCATTTTGGAAATACTGAAGGACCCTGAGACTCAGGAGTCCTGGATTCTAGTCCTGGCTAGAATGGCCACGTGACCATGGGCAAGTTCTTTTACCTCTCTGAGCTTAGTTACCTCATCTATAAAATGGAGGCAAGAACACTTCAGAGGGTTGCTGTGAGAATTAAGGTAACATTTATATGAAACTGAGAAACACCATCCCTAGGTTGTAGCCTGCATCTTCATGGTCAGAGGAGGCAGCTAGAGCTCCAGCCATCACATCCACATTTCCAGTGACAGGATGGAGGAAGGGACAAAGAAGAAAGGGGCAAGGGGCACATGCCACCTGTCTTTGAAGAAGAGTTCTTTAATACAGAACATTTCAGCTTGCTTCAAAAAACTAAGATCATGGCATCCAGTCCTATCACTTCATGGCAAATAGATGGGAAGAAGTGGAAACAGTGGCAAATTTTATTCTCTTGGGCTCCCAAATCACTTTGAACAGTAACTGCGAATTAAACAGTGACTGCAAATAAAATTAAAAAATACTTGCTCCTTGAGAGGAAAGCTATGACCAACCTAGACAGCATTTTAGAAAGCAGAGGCATCACTTTGCCGACAAAGGTCTATATCAACAATGCTATGGTTTTTCCAGTAGTCATGTACGAATGTGAGAGTTGGACCATCAAGAAGGCTGAGCACCAACAAATTGATGCTTTTGAACTGTGGCACTGGAGAAGACTCTTGAGAGTCCCTTGGATGGTAAGGAGATCAAGCCAATCAATCCTAAAGGAAATCAACCCTGAATATTCATTGGAAGCTGAAGCTCCAATACTGATCCTGAAGCCAGAGCTCCAATACTTTGGTCACCTGATGTGAAGAACTGACTCCTTAGAAGAGACCCTGATGCTGGGAAAGATTGAGGGCAGGAGGAGAAGGGGACAACAGAGGGTGAGATGGTTGGATGGCATCACTGACTCAATGGACATGAGTTGAGCAAACTCCAGGAGACAGTGAAGGACAGGGAAGCCATGGGGTCGCAAAGAGTCGGACACGGCTTAGCAACTGAACAATGAACAACTCATTGGCCACGCTCCACTGTACAAGAAGTTGGGAAATGTAGCCTCCATTCTGTGGTTCAGGGACAACCAAGGGTTTCTGCCACACATGCTCAGGTGCTTGCCTCTTGTAGGCAAGTATGCTCCCACAGAAAAGCTGCCCCCTTCCTAGTGCTGGGCTGCAGTCCCAGCACCATAAGGCCCTGTGAGGACCCAGGTTGCCAAGGAGCTCAGGCAGGTGCCACAGACCTGAACAGATTGAGGTGCTGTGTCCAACCTGTGCCAGGGACCGTCCCACCCCAAGATTCTGTTGCCTGCAGGGCTCTTAGGCTAATGCAAGTGTGGTGGGCCCTAAGCTTTGTCACTTGTTACAGCCTGAATCAGCTTCACTGAGCTCCACAGGCAGGGCACTGAACTCTAGAGGTTGAGGAATCCTTCTGTATCTATGAGCTCTCTACCCAAGGCTCGGAGCTTCCCCGGTGACTCAGTGGTAAAGAATCCACCTGGAATGCAGGAGTTGCAGGGTTCGATCCCTGGGTTGGGAAGATCCCTAGGAGGAGGGCATGGCAACCCACTCCAGTATTCTTGCCTGGAGAATCCCATGGACAGAGGAGCCTGGCAGGCTATGGTTGGTCCATAGGGTCGCAAAGAGTTGGACATGACTGAAGTGATTGATACCCAAAGGCTCAGACAGGTGTCCCAGGTCTAGTGGAGCAACTCTGGATCAATCAGGTGGGATCTCAGTGTCCTCGAGAGCTTGGCGAGTGCCAGACACACTGCAGAGATCCCTGTGTAACTCCAGGAATCATCGTGAATGCACTTGTTTTGAAAACTGGGTGTCCCGTATGCCATTTAGCTTAGGAGGAGACTTGTCATGGGCTCCTACCTCTATATGAGAACAGTAGCACCTTGCTGAGTCCAGAGGGCCCTCCCGTCTTCACTGTGCCCCTGAATAGGTGGCCGTCAGTGAGGGTGGGAGGCGGATGTGTGTGTGAAACATCTAAAATGCTGGAGGAGCTCAGAACCTAAACATGTCTTGGGTGAGCCCTTCTATTACAGGGCAGCCCATCTTTCACTCTCCAAGTTCAGCAGCCTGGTCTTTTTCTACAGGAGGTTTCTTTGCAGTGTTGGGGAACCCCTGACTTGTCATTCCACCCTCAGCCTCCCCATCTGCAGGGAGGGTTTCCCACCTGCATGGCCTTCCTTGCCTTTTCCTCCTTCTCACGTGGGTGTGAGCTGTCACCATGTGTCAGGCAGGGTACCAGGGCGTTACTGTATATCAGCACATGTGGGCCTCCTCCTAGGAGCCCCGTGAGGGAGGTGGGGACAGACTTGGCATTGTCACACAGCTGTGTGGTGATGTGAGAACCAGGGCAAGCGTAGCATAGTCCACAGTCATCCATAGTATGTGTTATATATGTACCAGGGGCTGGTGGGTTACAAGCCATGGGCCAGATCTAATTCATGGTCTGTTTTGTATGGCCTCGCAAACTAAGAATGATTTTTAAAGTCTTGTAATAAAGAATAAGAATATGCAACAGAGACCGTATGAGACCATCGAACCTGAAATATTTCCTGTCTGCCTTTACGGAATAAATTCGGCAAGCCCTGATATAGAATGTGCAGAGTTTAGCATAGATTCTGGAGCCACACCTCCTGGGTTCTAGAGCCTCAGTTTCATAATCTCTAAAATGAGAATAATCTATGAAGCATGACTGCCCTACAGGATTGCTGGAATAAAGTGAGATAAAGAATATAAAGCACCTACCCTCATGCCAGCCTCTTTGGGAGGGCCGGAAGAAGCTATATCTGAGCCTGTGCCAGGCTTTTCAACCCAGTGGGCTACCCCAGCCCCGCACGTGGCTTCCTCAGAGCGTTTCCTTTGGCAGGAGGAGAGGGGCCTGCCAGCTGCCCATTGTGCCATGTCCTGCTGCTAGGTCAGCGCTGCCTTCCTCCCACCCCCATTCCTGCTGACCGTCAGCTGGTGCCGCTCACCAGGGCTGGGCATGAAGCCTGCAGCAGGTGCCGAATGAAGCCCGCAGGTCCCAAGCCTGTCCCACTGTCCACCTTGTGCCTGAGATCGGCCTGGCTGAAGCGCCTGCTGAACTGCAGGACTTGTGGCCTGGGGCTCATCCTCTCTGTGTGCATTTCCTCACTCACGGGCCAAACAGGCAGACATCTGTGTTTCCCCAAGCCCAAGCTTTTGGCTAATGCCTGCCTCCCTCCCAGGGAAAAGGAAGGAGAAGGGCAATCCCAGGCCAGCCAGGCTCCCTCTGTGAAAGAGTGGTCCACAAAACAGATTTTTCAGTGGCTAATGAGTGAAATGTAAAGATAATTACAAACTCAGATGATTGAAAAAAAAAAATCAAAAGTATTTACTCATCTGGACGGGGATGGGCTTCCAATTCTTACAGCAATGGGAGAAATGATTAGATAAAAGAGCAAGAAATGGTACTATGTAGAACCACAAAATTTATGTTTTACATCAAAACACCCAAAGCAAAATTTTAAATAAAACTGAGGAAAAATATTTCTGCCACATATGCACAGAATTAATACTCTTAAAATAATCTTAGTAAGGCTCTTGAGAACAATAATGGCAAGCATTTATTTAGTGCAGTAGTGCCCCCTCAGCCACAATTTTGCTTTCTGTGGTTTCAGTTGCCCACTGTCAACCATGGTCAGTCAATATTAAATGGAAAATTCCAGCAGTAAACAACTCACAAGTTTTGAATTGCATGCCATTCCGAGTAGTGTAATGAAAACTTGCTCTGTCCTGCTCCATCCTGCCCAGGATGTAAATCAACCCTTTGTCCAGCCCATCCATGCAGTACATGCTACATGCCCATTATTATAGGAAGAACCAGTACAGGATTTGGTACCATCCACGGTGTCAGGCATTCACTGAGGGTCTTGAAAAGTGTCCCCTGCACATAAGCTAGGACTGCAGTACTATGTATTTTATATATATACTTATTTGTTTAATGCTTGTAAATGAATCAGTTCAGTTCAGTTGCTCAGTCGTGTCCGACTCTTTGCAACCCCATGAACCACAGCACACGAGGCCTCCCTGTCCATCACCAACTCCCGGAGTTCACTCAGACTCACGTCCATTGAGTCAGTGATGCCATCCAGCTATCTCATCCTCTGTCGTCCCCTTCTCCTCCTGCCCCCAATCCCTCCTAGCATCAGGGTCTTTTCCAATGAGTCAACTCTTCGCATGAGTTGGCCAAAGTACTGGAGTTTCAGCTTTAGCATCATTCCTTCCAAAGAAATCCCAGGGCTGATCTCCTTCAGAATGGACTGGTTGGATCTCCTTGCAGTCCAAGGGACTCTCAAGAGTCTTCTCCAACACCACAGTTCAGAAGCATCAATTCTTCGGCACTCAGCTTTCTTCACAGTCCAACTCTCACATCCATACATGACCACAGGAAAAACCATAGCCTTGACTAGACGGACCTTTGTTGGCAAAGTAATGTCTCTGCTTTTTAATATGCTATCTAGGGTGGTCATAACTTTCTTCCAAGGAGTAAGTGTCTTTTAATTTCATGAGTGCAATCACCAGTTGCAGTGATTTTGGAGCCCCCCAAAAAAAAGTCTGACAAGAGTTCCAGAAAAACATCTATTTCTGCTTTATTGACTATTGCCGAAGCCTTTGACTATGTGGATCACTATAAACTGTGGAAAATTCTGAAAGAGATGGGAATAACAGACCATCTGACCTGTCTCTTGAGAAACCTGTATGCAGGTCAGGAAGCAACAGTTAGAACTGGACATGGAACAACAGACTGGTTCCAAATAGGAAAAGGAGTACGTCAAGGCTGTATATTGTCACCCTGCTTATTTAACTTAAGTACATCATGAGAAACACTGGGCTGGAAGAAGCAGAAGCTGGAATCAAGATTGCCGGGAGAAATATCAATAACCTCAGATATGCATATGACACCACCCTTATGGCAGAAAGTGAAGTGAAGTCGCTCAGTCGTGTCCGACTCTTTGCGACCCCATGGACTGTAGCCTATCAGGCTCCTTCGTCCATGGGATTTTCCAGGCAAGAGTGCTGGAGTGGATTGCCATTTCCTTCTCTAGGGGATCTTCCTGACCCAGGAATCGAACCCGGGTCTCCTGCATTGCAGGCAGATGCTTTACCATCTGAGCCACCAGGGAAGCCCTGGCAGAAAGTGAAGAGGAACTAAAAAGTCTCTTGATGAAAGTGAAAGAAGAGAGCAAAAAGGTTGGCTTAAAGCTCAATATTCAGAAAAATAAGATCATGGCATCTGGTCTCATCACTTCATGGCAAATAGATGGGGAAACAGTGGAAACAGTGTAAATGAATAAGTATGTATAAACTTTATGAAAAAGATACTATTATTATCCCCATTTAACAGATGAGGAGACTGAGGCTCAGAGAAGCTAAGTAACTCACCCAGGATCACAGGTAATACATGGAGGAGTTAGGATTTGAACCTAGGCCATCTGGCTTTTGGGTCTCAACACTTAAACTTTTCTGTGCAAAACAGGGAAAACCTGTAAAGCAGACAATACACTAAAGAGGAAATACAGATATCTGAGAAAAATAAGAATTCTCTTTCAGTTTCAGTGGGAATGAGAAAAGTACAATAAAAATAATGAAAATAAAAAAATAATAATCTTTGCCTTCAAATTAGAAAGGATTTTTAAATATTATAATAATGAATACCCACTGACAATACTGGAGTGCTATAGAGATTCGCACAGATTGCTGTAGTTATATTTGAGTGGCCTTTGTGAAAAGTATTCTGGCAGTACTCAAAGCAATACTCAGGAATCTCAAAAATGTCCACGCCATTTGACCAGAAATTCCCATTCTAAGAATCTTAATTTGAGAAAATAATTAGAAATGTAGGCAAAGATTCATGTACAAAAGATGTTCATAGAAATGTTATACAAAATAATGAAAAATTAGAAACAAACCTCATAATAAAATGCAGGTTAAGGAAACTGTTTAATCTCCATAATGGGCATAACTAGGCAGTCATTTTAAATAATCTTTATAACAAAAGACACCATAAACAAAGTGAAGAGACACCACAGACTTCTGGGGGAAGACATGATGCTTATAACAAAGGATTATGTAAACAAAAGAATACACAAAGAACACTTACAAATTAGGAAGAAAGAAAAGGCAAGCAACCAAAAACAGGCAAAGAATGAAAGAATGTAAACACACAATACGTAGGAGAAGCAATTTAGGGGTAGTATACAGAGATGCTTCATCTCACTAGTAGTCAAAATTGCAAAATAATTACATGTATTTAATAAGAATCGAAAGAATGTAACGGCAAAGATAGAAGGAAACAAGTTCATACCCACTGCCGATGGGACTATAAACGATGAGGCTGCAGCCGTGGTGAAGAGCGGTTTGGCAGTACCTGCGTGTGTGTTCAGTCGTGTCTGACTCTTTGCCACCCCCACGGAAGTGTAGGCCACCAGGCTCCTCTGTCTATGGGATTATCCTGACAAGAATACTGAAGTGGGTTGCCATTTCCTCCTCCAGGGGATCTTCCCGACCCAAGGATCAAGCCCATGTCTCCAGTGGCTCCTGCATTGGCAGGTGGATACTTTACCACTGAGCCGCCTGGGAAGCCCTTGGCCATGCCTGGTAAATGCAAACGTGTGATTCCACCACACTCACACTTCTAGGGATCAGTGTGCACAAACACCAATTTGTATAAGGACACGTGTTCCAGGATGTTCACTGCAATGCTATTTATAGTAGCAACAATAGTAATAGGATTGTTGTAAATTATATCTTGTGTAATAAAATAGCAGCAATAATCATCAGTCATTAAAGAACTGTCCATCAGAAGGGAAATGGGTGAGTAAAATATGATTTATGCATAATAAAATACTATGCACAGTTGAAATAAATGAACTAAATCTGTAACTATCAGCTCAGATAGATTTCAAAAACAATGGTATAAAGAGCAAGTTACAACAAAAGATATATTTGAGTGACACTACTTGTGTAAATCTTTAAAACAAACTAAAAATATTACATAGTATTTAAGGACACATATATGTAGAAAAATATAAAACAAGCATGCAGGCAATGTACACCAACTTCAAATAGTGGTTACTTCCTGGAAGGAGGGCCAAGGATGAGAGGTGGGTCTTAAATGGTATCTTTATAATTGATTTATTTTTTTAAAGGTTGAAACAAATATGGTAAAATGTTAACTTATGTTCTAAATCTGATTGGGGAACATGTCTTTCTGTTAAATTATTTGTACTTTTCTGCATAGAGTGTTTTCAAAATTTCAAACAATTTATTTTTAATTTACTTTTTGAATAATCTGTAATTCTATGGAGAAATGTTTATGTTATTAAGGCAGGAAAGCAAGATGATATGTACACAAATATTTACAGGTTTCACAAATTGAAGATTTGAAAGAGAGATTGAAAATATTCGTAGTGGGAATATTCACTGGCGGTCCAGTGGTTAAGATGCAGGAGGCATGGGTCAATTCCTGGTTGGGGAGTTAAGATCCCACATGCTGTATTGTAGAGCCAAAAAAAGTAAAATAAAATAGTTAAAATATTCATTGTAGTGGACAAGATTCTAGGAGTCTGCTTTTCTTTACACCTATCCATATTTTTCTCTACACACCCCCCTCGCTTTTACCACAAAGATATATTACTTTTATATCCAGAAAAAAAAAAATTTTTTTTTAACAACCACAGAAAAATGTGAGCGAGTTTAGTTAGATTCCAGGAAAGGGTCCAAAACCTAGGAAGAGGTGCTGTGATGGGGTGGGAGCCTCGTGGGCTGTCGGAGAGACATGCGCTCAAATGCTGGCTCAGAGATTGGCTGTAGGAGTCTGAGTTCTTTAATTGTTGATCAATTCAGTGAACCTTGTTGAGCCACAACTGAGATAGGGCAGTGAACAGAACATTCATGTTCCTCCCTTACTGTAGGGCAGACAGTCTTGAGAGGAGTGGAGAATAAACCCATCAGCACCCAGACCATCTATCCACCCCCACAGGGAAAAGTACAAGGGCGATGACAGGAATCCAGGGTGACTGGGTGCTGGGGAATCCGGCCTCTGAGCATGATCTAAACAGAATCTGAAGGATGAGGGGGATGTAAAGCCCAGCAAAGCCGGGACTTGGAGAGAAAGGTCAGCCCCACAGGGCATGTTTTAGAAGCTGAAGGAAGCAGGGGTTCTGGCATGCAATGGGGTGGGGGAGAGTGTGAAAGGGGAGCCCCGCAGGCTGGTCCAGAGCCAGACCACTCTGCCTCACTGGCCAGAAGGGCTTTAAGGGCAGTGGGAAGTCAGTGAAGGGTTGAAGCAGGGGAGTGACCTGGTTAGATCTGCCGTTGTCAGAGATTATCCTGATGCTCCTTGAAGATCAGAGTGGATGGTGAGCAGCCTGGTTAGTTGGCTGTTGGTGTGACCCAGATGAGAGAAAATGGGGTTGGGATCAGGAGACGGAGTGGTGGGGAAGGATTGGAGAGACTTTCAGAGGCAGAATTGGCAGGTCTAGGAGTTTGTGTGTGTGTGTGTGTGAGTGAGAGAGAGAGAGAGAGAGAGAGAGAGAGGTGCCTGTAGGGGGAGGGAAAGGGAGGGGCCGCGGAGGAGAGCCAGGTTTGAGACAGGAAGGTGGCGGGTGGGTGGGAGTGAAGTAAAGCAGCCTTGGGGAGCAGGGGAGGAAGCCAGGAGGGCAGGCAGGCCCTGAGGTGTGGCTGAGCTTTGGTTTCCTCAGGTGTAACGTGGGGTCCTCGGGGATACCGCACCCCCAGGGGGAATGTTTTGGGCCTGTTCCC
This sequence comes from Bos indicus, assembly GCF_029378745.1. Lineage (NCBI taxonomy): Eukaryota > Metazoa > Chordata > Mammalia > Artiodactyla > Bovidae > Bos > Bos indicus. The sequence goes on from NC_091774.1 coordinate 35,120,012, forward strand.
CAGAACCACAGCTACAACAGTCTGTTTCTCTCTCTCTCCCTGTCTCAGGTGGTGTGTGTCACTCCTGGGGCTGGAACGAGCATGGCATGTGCGGGGACGGCACCGAAGCTGACGTCTGGGCCCCGAAGCCCGTGCCAGGCCTACGTTTCTTCTTGGGACTCCATGTGGGCTGCGGGGCTGGCCACTCCCTGGCCCTTTGCCAGCTGCCAGCCCTCCCTGCCCTGGGCCAGCACCCCAGTGTCACCAGTCCTTCCCCAGATGCCACCAAGGAAGCCAGATCTCAAGAAGCTATGGAGCAAGAAAGAAACCAGAAGGAAAGGCATGCAGAAACTTCTCCCCAAGCCCAATCTGACAGGTTCAGAAATGGGGGGCTTGTGGCAGAGACCCTTGAATAAAGTGACCTTACCCACCTAACGTGTCCCTGGAGAATTGCTTTGTCAGGTTGCAGCAATCCTGAGAGGGATTCAGGAGGCGCTGTGGGTGGACCGACAAGACCAGAATGATGGGTGGCTGCCTGCCTGGTGTCTGGGCTCTAGAAACAGACATCATTTCTACCCAGTGCATGTGAAGTCTTTACCCAAGGACATAGGAAGCAGCAGGAAGTCTCCAGCCTGTCCCTGACTGGTGGGGACAGAAAGTACAGCTCTGGGGTTTCATTCTCAGCATCCAGAGCATGCAGTCTGCTGGTTCAAGGTACCCTGGTTCCATGTACTCTGATCCGGTGACTGAATACTTGGACAGGATGGAGTTCTTCCCTTGGTGACTGGGACCAAGGGAGAGGGCTCTAGAGTGGGAGTGGAGGAAGTGTAGATGAGTAAGTGGAGGAAGAGACAAGACTTCTGGAAAGACCAGGCCAAAGAGACCCCTGGGACAGACAAGGGAATCTTTAGAACCAATGAAACTCCCAAGGTCAGTCTTCCTCTGAACCAGGCAGGACTCTGCAGCCAGTCTGTGTGACTGTAGTTGCCAAGCTGTATTTCTGGGTGAGGGACCAGCACCCGGTGGGAGGCGGGGTGGGGGGGAACTTAAGGGAAAGCAGCATCAAGAACCCTAGCCCCTGAGCTCTGCCCCCCAGGCCCTTGGCTTCTGCAGGAAGGGGTCCTTCAGGTGAAACAGGGACCAGGCCAGGCCACAGGCCTCAGGCTTCCCTGGTGGCAGCTATGGCTCTGGGGGCCATGGCACCTTTTCCTCTGCTGTGACTGCCAGCAGGCCTTTGGCCAGAGGCCTCAGAAAGTGGCTTTCCCTGGTGGGCAGTATCACCACCCAGCCAGCCAGGGCTGTGGCGCATTGCACAGCGCCTCCTTCTGACTCAGGAGAGCATTTGAATCTGTGAATGCTAGGCTCCAAAGGCTTGAGAATATTACAAAAGCCCAGAACATCATGACTGGAGGATCTGTAACCACCTTCTAGCCTAGTGGCCTCTAAACTTGTATTCCAGACCCTAGCAGTCTCCTGAGACTGAGAGCAACCTCCTGACAGTGGCCACCGGGTGGGCTGTGGGTAAAGGAAAGCCAACTACACAGAGGTCTGCCCCCGCCCCCCGCCAACCTTATTCACAGCAGCATCATTTTAACCTGGCTTCCCATAAGATTTACTTGACAAGGCGTCCTTGAGAAAGTTTTAAAACCACTGATCTTATGCAGCATTTTTGTTGTTCATGTGGGAAAAGAGAGGCCCAAGAAGGGGAAGGGACCATCTTAAGGTCACACAGCTCACTCCTGGCCCAGGGTCCTAATTGGGAGGTGACCCATCCAGTACTTTGAGCCAGACAAGGGGTACAGACAAGGAGTGGCCCTGAGATCATCAGGGAGTTCGACTCAGGAGAGTGGGGATGAGGGCCATCCTGAGCTCCTCAGGCCTGCACCTAGAGACCATCCATGGCCAGTGGCTGACCTTGAACACCAGTGCGTGGAGTCCACATCACTGCACTGGCCAGCAAAGCCTTTGGTCCTCCCACATCCCAGGACCAGTAGAGGCCAGTACAACCTCTAAGCACTTCCAGAGTGGAAGGAAGGACTTGTCTGGACACTCTGAGCTGGTCTTGCCAAGGTGACCAAGCCTTCTGAGATGGAGCGATCAGATGGCCCAGAGATGACCCAAACTGGAGCAAGTCCGCCATTACTGGCCACCACCTGCTATCCTACATGCTGAATGGTCTGCATCAGAGGGCAGCCCCACACGGGTGAGTCCTCAGGCCCGTACCTTCTAGACAGGGTTTCCATGCCTGAGGAGCCCACATGCAGTCTGTCTTGCAGCACAGCCCCCTACCTCTTCTGGCACCTGCTGGAAGAAATCTGAACCCCCGAAGCCTCTGCTGCTGAGCCCTCATGCTCCTGCCAAGGCTTCCTTGTGGGCACAAGATCCTGGGGCTCCTTCCCAGCTTGAGTCAGGGTAAGGTGGTGGATTGGCCTTAAGCCTCAGAACCTGAGCCAGACTCTTCTTAGAAGCCTGTGGAGCCCAGCTAATCCACTCACGCCGGAATGAATGGCTCTCGGCAGTAGACGACACCTCGGACCCTTCAGTCCCCTCTAGTGACAGCAGTGGGCAGGCTTCTCCACGTCAGCTCACTGGCCAGATCAGAGCAGCACCGGAAAGCCCCAGGGCTTTCAGTGGGGTGAGGGGCTGTTGGCAGTGTCTCCCAGACTTTTTTTCTGCATCCTCTGAACCCTATTGGTTATTCACAGACTTGTAGATGCCCAAGCCCTTCATTCCTACTAGATCTCGAGCTCTTCATGAGCAAGGGACCAGGTCTTGGTTGATTCCGGAACCCTTCACCAAGGACAGGTCCTGGGACAGAGGACGTGCCCAATGGGTAATAATGAACGAACTGGTCGGTACACACTTAGGGTTACCATAGGGTGGAGAGGCTGAACGCGTGAGCTCTAAGATCCCCTCACCCCCACCCACCCTCTGCTTTTATCTCTAACAAATGTTTGTTAACTATGCTGTGGATAGCCAATCATTTGACGGTGATTAGCTAATGAGCCATAGGAGCCAGCTTGAGAAAATGCCCACTTATCTCTAAGAATGATTTTTTTTCTGCTAGACTAAGCTGATTGGCCTTCCCCCTCCCCCCACCATGCTGCCCTATGGGAATGAAGGAAGGAAGAAAGAGAGGGGAGTGAGATCCCCTGTGTGCTCATAGGTCTTAGGTCTGAGGCTCCTGGAGTGACTGTTGAAGGGCAGCCACACACCAGGTTTTCGGGGGATGTTTACAACCTAACCTGCCACACAGGCTCCCCTCGCAGGCACTCCAGCTCCCCTTGACACCCCACCACCTTCAGTCCCAGTGGGTTATCAGGTCAAAATTTGATGAGGCTGTGCTTGAGAATGGTGAACCCAGGCCAGGGGCTCAGAGTAAAGCCCTCCACTTGCATCCACCACTTCTGAGTGAAGTGACTTAGTGATAAATTGAAATTGGAGGGTAGTGAGTCAGAAAGTGGAATGGGGGTTCCAGGTCCTAAGGGGCAGTGTCCGAATTCCCCAGCAACCAGAGCACAGAGAGGTGAGAGTTGGGAGAGGAGATCCGGAGGGTCTTGCCAGCCAATTTAAGGAACTCTGGCTTCATTCTCAGGACAACAGGTGTTTAAGCAGGAAATCAAGGTAGTCAAATATTTTTATGTGCATGGAAAGCTCAGGGCAGCAGGTAAATGGCCCCTCTGTCACACCCATGGCCTGAGGACCCTGGTATTCAGGACCAATAACTCCGGTGTTCCAATCAATTCCACCTCCAGCCCCAGGAAGCCCTCAATGAGGACTTGAGATGGCTTCACCTAAGCTCTGGAGTCAGACCACCTGGGTTAAAAACTTAGCTTCATCATTCATCAGCTGTGTGGCTTTGAACCAGTGACTTTATCTCTCTGTGCCTCTTCTCTTGCCTCTATAATGGGCATGTTGAATTATTGTGGGTCATCATCAGACAGCTTGTCTCAGGTGTCCTGCACATGACAGATGCTCAGTGTATGTTAATCCCTGTTCCCCATCAGCTCCCATGTCCCTGAAAACCCCTATTCCAATGGCCTCGTGTCAAGTCCCACCTGAGTCCACCAGAGGCACTTCTCCCAGGATGGACCCCAGGTCGAGGGAACTCTGGTCTCCCTGCAGTCGCTGACACTGCTTGGCTTCTCTGTCCTGATGCTTATGAATGGCCGTTACTCAGGTGGTGTGGATCAGGCAGCTCTGTGGCCGCATGACCCCTGGGCAGAGGTCTTGCGACTCACTGCTGCACGCATCACCCCCTATTCATTGGTTCCTGGACTGCACAGGGAGCTCAGAAGTTGAGGTAAGTGCTCAGAGGGGATGAGAAACTGTTGGGTGAGAATTCGACACCCACCTTCAGACTTCTACCCACCCATATGATCGTTGACTTGGCCATACTGGCAGGGATGGAGGGAATGGAAATCCGGGAGGAACTGACCTCCACTTGTGTGTGGCCCTGGTCAGAGCACTCCCCTCTGGGCCTCAGTTCCTCATCTGTAAAGTGTTCAGAGGTGGCCTGCCATGTCCATTAGCGACTTTACCACCTGAGATTCTCTAATGGATAGGAAAAGAATTGGAACGCCAATCCCCACTCCACCCCCCGACCAAAACCAAATGAAATACTCAAGCAAATCAAGACCAAGTGAGCAACTCAAGCAAATCAAGATCCTAGGAGAGGCCTGCACCCCTTCCAAGATGCCACCAGGCTGAGTGAGGGGTATGCAATGGGGTGGCTGCCGGACAGTGCCCAGCAAGGGTACAGCTAGGTGGAGCACCCAGACCCATCAGACCCCTGCCTCTGGCTCCATCAAATTCAAGAATGGCCCTAGGAGGGAGGTGACCACGGTCTGCATGAAGGGCAGTGGGGGGGGCAGGGGTTAGGACCTCCACATAACCAGATTCAAGGGTCATGAATACAGCAGGATCCATAGAGACGTTTCCATGTTGGTGAACCCCCAGAGGATGGGCCCGTCTTAGGTCAAGGCCTTTTTTGTTGATTCCTCCTGAGCTCTCCCCCCTCCCCCAACCAACAGGATCTGGGGAGGGGCAGGGTGAGGTGGGCAGAGCGGTCCTGGCTTTCTCCCAGTGATAGGACAGCCTGCACCTTGGATGGGTCCCTGAGACCAGAAGAGCCAGGGCTCAGGCTTACCCCACCCTAGCCGAGCCGCAGAAGGCCTGACCAGGGGCCCAGAACCAAATTGCGACACTGCTGGAGGAATAAAAACCCAAATTCATGCTTTATGTCCAAAGTCAGCTTTTTATTATCGAGAGCCAGGGCCCAGGGAGGGGAGGGTGCTGAACTAAAGCAGCATTGCTCTCTTTCCAGGAATGTTGCCAGCTGCAGTGAGAGCTTGAGATGTTGCATTTTTTTTTTTTCAACTCAAGCATGTGTTTTTCAAAAATATCATCCTTCCCCACCCCCCACCCCACCACTAATTTTAGAATCAGACCAAAGCCAAGCTACTGTCCTCTGTTTCTGTTGGGAAAATACTATATTTATTCGAGATGCAGAAGTGCGTCTCTGCAAACCTCCGATTGCTTCAGGAAAACAAATCTGCTTTAGACTATACAGAAACCATGATACAAAATTTATTTCATGCTAGAATCGCTTTGCATAACATTGGGCATGCAGGTTTTTTTTTGTTTTTGTTAAACTCTGAAGTACTAAATTGCATACAATGCCGGGTTGTGCCTTGATCAAGGTGGAGGAGGACTGGCCCTCCCACAGTCCTGATCTTTTTTGGTGCTCTGAAAGAACACTTGAAAAATCCATACGGTGTTGATTATCTACTATGAACAATTTGTTATGAAAGTTGGTCACACTGAATCTACACACTGCTAAGATGATCGAATCAACCTAGACTAGCCGCTGTCAGGGATCTTGGGGAGACGTCCGCTGGGTCGCAAGCATGCCAAACAGAGGGAAGAAGGCGGCAGTGCGTTTCCACAATTCTATTTGGAGCAAAGTTTTCCGTTTCCACGTGAGAGATGAACTATGAAGGTGAGGTCAATATGACCAATGACTGACCGACTGCCCTTTTGGGAACCTTTACTCTAGAATCTCCGTGTACAAAAGGGAAGCAATCCATTACTCATCCCCACTCCTTCCCCCAACCCGCTCATTCCCCTCCCCACCCCAAAAAAACGTACAGGTTTCTACTGAACGCCTTTACAGTTTGGCTCCAACAACATGTATAAAAGGAAAGAGCTTTGAAAGAAAATAGAGGACTCTTGCTTGTTTTTCTTCATTGTTGTCATGGTTTAGGGTAATCATACAGTTGCAGGGGAGGTGGGGTTCGTGGGTTTGGATTGCTGGGTTTTCTGTTGAACTTCATGCAAGTCATGCTAAGGAACCCCTCCATCCCACCCCCTCCCCGAATAAATTAAAAGCTTTTTCTCAAAAAAAAAAAAAAAAAAAAAGGAAAAGAAGGAAAAGAAATCCTCTACGGTCAGTTACCATTTGGCCGTAGAAAAGCTACGTCCGTCCTAGTACAAGGCCTGGGCCACTCGGACTCGTCCGGCAAACCTGCATGGCGTGAATTTACTCTGTCCGAGGGCGAGGAGGGGCTGCAGGTCCACCCAGATGCTTAATAGCCACCAGTGTCCTGGGCCAAGTCGCCTGGTCAAGTCACTCTCACAGCCTCTGTCGGCATATACTTAGCAATGACAGGGCTTTCTTTGCAAAGATCTGTATGTAAAGAATACAATTAACACTTGAGCTTCTCTTCTTGGCTTTCCCATCCCGCTTGGTACTTAGTTTTTAAGGAAGGAGGAGGAAAGACCGAACAGCCGCATGCAGAGGCAGGCAGGATCTTCTCCAGCTGGCTTGGTTCTCCCATGCAGTGAGCCAGCCCAGCACGCCTCTTTCTCTCCCTCCTGGGGGAACGGGTTGAGCCCCTAACTCTTCTCTACCCCGCACACAGCTCATGGCCTGGCATTATCCTGAGAAAAGCAAGTCCTCAGCGGCTGTCATGACTCCATGAGAGCAGGACCATGTGGATGTGGGTGGGGGCTCCCCACCCTCAGTGCCTCTGGGGAACTGCGGAGTGGGTACCACCTGCAAACAGTGGTTGCCATCGGACTCCTTGCTCCCTACAGGCTGCTTCTGTCCCACACACCCTGGGCTTCCGGAAGCCCAGTCAAGAAACTCTTCTGTCTGCTCTTTCAGGCCACACAGATTGATCCAACATTCAAGATGAGGGAGACAGGCAGCCCCATAAGACCTTACCAGCAGAGCACAGCCATGGGGAAAGGTCTACATGCCTTCCTCTCCCATCCCCTGGGCTTGCCCCTGATCCTGGTTTTCTAGAGCCTCCACTTGGGAGAAAGCCAGTTGTGAAGGGGAGCTTTAGGCCTATCCATGGAAGGTGCCGAGGATGGGGCAGGCAGCCCCCAGGCCGGCAGCCCCCCTTCCATGCAGCACCATGCGGGGTGTGGTATGCCGCGCTGGGGTCCACGGGACCTCCAGGCAGGGCAAGGAAGCAGAGGCCAGCCTGGATCAGGAGAGCACGCCAAGCACCAGAAGGACTTCCCCCGTCTCCGTGTGGGCTGCCTCTCCTTTTCTGGGTTTGCCCTTTATTTTGAATTCTCTATTTTCTCCTCACATATTATTGAACCATTTCAAATACTGGAGCAGTTGTGAATGGCTACCAGCTACACCAACTGTTGCTCTAAAAAGCCAACTATCTAGCCCAACCTGCTCACCCCAGTCAGCATGCAACCATACTGTGTGAGCCTGTGAGCCGCTCCCCAACATGCATGAGCTGCCCAGCCAGCCTGCTGTGCCGAGGATGGCTTCCTCCGCCTTCCAGGCCCTGCCCGGTGTCCGGAGCCTGGATCTAGGGTGCGCTGGGCCCCCGCCCCAAACTTCTCCCCAGTCCATGCTCAAGCTCTAGTGGAAGCCTTGTCCCCAGGAGGTCGGTTTACAAGACAAGGGTCTGATCCAACCTTGACCACCACAGGGCTCTGCCTTCACCAACCACAAGGGGGCACTGACCACACCTGGGGCCGCGGCTACTGGGTGCTGGGGTTGGAAGGGGCTGCACAGAGTCATACATAACCACCTCCTCTTGGCTAGTTTCCTATCTGCCACTCGCAGTGTTCTGACTGGCACATACCTTACCTCTGCAAGGACGCTGACCTCACTGCCAAGCCTTTAAGCTATCTCTCTCGTCATGACCGCCCCCCCACCCCAACTGGTCTATATGGATTCTCTTTAAAGGATGCCTCTTCCAGAACATGGATCTTGGGTGGCTAGGCCCACAGGGTCCTGGCCAGCCCAGGCCTACCCTGTTGCTCTCCCCAGCCAAGGGACAGGGGAGATCACTTTGCCTTTGGGGTCTGACCTGCCATCTGCCAGAGTAGCCTGGGGGAAGTTGAGGATCTTCCCACATCTCTGGGTACCCCTCTGCCTTGGGGGAATGTAGTCGGCCAGCCTGTCCCCAAGCCTCTTCTTACCCCTGAGCTCAATTGCAACCCACAGCTGCCTGGACCTCAGGTTCTCTCTGCCAGCCTACCATCCCAACTGGGAAGGGTGGGACTCAGACCTCTGGGGGCCGACCCTGGGGCTCCTCCTGCTCCTTTCCCCCCTCATTGTGCCTGCCTGCCCCTCAGCACCCCTCGCCCGCCGCCCCGCCCACCCCTGTGCAGGAGCGCGAGGCAGGCCCGCTGATGCAGAGCACCCCGGCCTCCTCTACATACCCTTTCTCACTCCTCCACCAGGTGGGCACGCGTACTCCCCAGTTGATAAGAGGAAGCAGGGTCCGTATCTCTCGCGGGTGCCCGAGCGCGTAAAAGGCAGGCCCTCATCGGGAGTGAGGGCCTGGTCTATGTGGGGGCAGTCTTCGTTCGCCAGCGCGGCCTTCGCCACCTCCCCATTCAGTTTGGAATCTTCAAACATATAAGCAGAAGCTATTGAGACACTGAAAACTGTTTAGTGCGGGGGGGGACAGGCCAGAGTGGGACATCAGCAAAGGGTAGTGCGTGACTGAGGACAGAAAAGTGAGCGGGAGAGGCACGAGGCTGGGGGTCCCCAGCTCGTTCGGGCAGCCTTTGGGCTGCCCACAGTGCTGGGGAGGAGGGTTCCTGGGTTTGCTCAAAGTTTGCAAAAAGATGAGTTTGGTGATGGGCCCAGCAAGCGCGGTGCTGGGGGGCCGGGCCCAACGTCCAAGGTGGGGCCGATGAGACAGGATGGTGTGGATGCGGTCATGGGTAGAGGGCCAGACACAGAGCTCAGGGAGAAGACAGACAGACACGCAGAAACACTCCTGTCCAGAGCGGCAGCATTTTCTGATCCCTCTGCTGCTGACCAGAGCCCGGCTGCCCCCTCCATATCCAACTGTCTGCTCAGGCATCCCTGGGCCCCACCCAAACCCCAAGGGTCAACTCCACTCCAGGCCCCCTGTGGATCCTCTCTGGTCATTTGCTTTATGCTGTTCCCCCATCACACCCTATCTGATCACTCTATCCCACCCCCATATGGACCTAATCCAGTCACTCTCTATGCTCCATCACCCATACAGACTAGGCCTGGTCACGCAGTCTCCTGGTCCCCCATCCAGTTGACCACTCAATCTGCTCCCTCTCTGTACAGACTTAAGCTGGTCACTCAGTCCACTCCGTTCACCACCCAGACCAAGCCAGGGTCTTCCACCTCGCTCTGCCTCAAGCAGAGCCAGCTTGCACAGGCGCAACAAGAATGCAGGCATGAGGCAGTGACAGCAGCCAGGGTTTGGGAGGGACTCCCATTCCTCCGTCTCCTTTCGGCAGCGTCCCCCGCAAAGCAGAGCAAATGGATGTGTAAAGACAACAGCGGCTGATGGACTCGGGTGGGAAAGACGAGTCTTGGCCTCTGCGGTAGCCTGAGAAGGAACCTGGGAAGAAGTTTGGGGGCACATTTGGTGAGGGCGCAGCTCTAGCCAGAGCAGGGCGCTCCCCCAAATCCAAGAGCAGCATCGTGGACGCCTCTGGAGCTGGCAGAGAGGGCTCTATTGGCCTCTGAGCCCACCCATCACTCTTGGGGACCCCTCCCCTGCTTTCTGCCCTCCAAGCAGACTCTTCCTGGTTAGGGTGGCACCGACTCAGTCCCCAGGGTGGGCCCTGGTGGTGGTAGTGGTGGTTTAGTAGCTAAGTCGTGTCCGACTCTTGCGACCTCATGGACTGTGTAGCCCACCAGGCTTCTCTGTCCATGGGATTTTCCAGGCAAGAATACTGGAGTGGGTTGCCATTTCCTTCTCCAGGGGATCTTCTCAACCCAAGAATCAAACCTGTATCTCCTGCATTGCAGGCGGATTCTTCACCAACTGAGTTACGAGGGAAGCCTGAGGTTTCCTCAAAGACTTCCTCCAGGGTGAGAGCCTCAAGGGAAGACAGACCCAACGTGGGTGTGACCACAGCGGGAGGCCCTCTGAAAGGCTAAAGAGGGGCAAAAAGCTGGAGAGAGTCTCCACCCAATTTGACCCTCTTCCGTGACCCTGTTCACATCATGTAACTACACGCAGAAGTGATCCTTCTCCGTGTGCACACACTCGGCGTGCCCGCGGGTGGGACCACCACCCGTGTACACATTATGTCACTACAAAGAGGCAGTCAGTCAAAAGAGAAATGGACCAATCAGGTTTATTCGTAAAGCAAATCCAAAAAAAAAAAAAAAATCCCATCATAATTTTGGAACTTAAAAAAAAAATCTGTCGTACAAGATGGCAAAGCATTTCATGTACAGTGTGTTTCTTGACAGATCCCAGGGGCTTCACTCCCCAATTCACTCTGAACCAGAAAGGTTAGTTACCAGGGTAACTCTGATACCACGTGACTGGGGTTGGGGCCTCTCTGGGGAACTGGGCACTGCCTAACACTGGGGGTGTGTCTGAGGGCACACAGGTGTGCACACAGACCAGCCCGGCCCTTCCTCCCAGTCTGGCTGGACCTCCCAAGGGTCTCTGGGAGAGGGGAACGGAGTTCAAGGGAGGAGGCAGTGGATAGGGGGATGGAAGTTGGAGCCCACAGTACCCTGTACACATTTTCTTCTAGGGGAAAACAGTGAGTCCTACCAGGCAGCATCTCCATCTGGGGGGAGAGTCAGAACTTGTGATCTCTCCACTGGCCATTGCCTGCCAGCGGAGGTATCTACAGCCTGCAGGGCTCACCCAGGGTTGGGTAGCCGAGCCTGAGACCCTCTGTGTGACTCTGCCCCCCAGTGCCGTGCCCCTGGGGCAGCCAGCTCCCACAGCCTTTAGAGGACCTGAAGTTGAGGCTGGTTTCCCTGCAGGGGTCGGGCCAGGGGGCAGCTGAGTGGGCTGCCCGGGTGGGTGTGAACCAGACCCCCTGCCCTTCTCAGAGCCTGCTTCTTCTCTCAAACATGTCCTCTGAGAAAAGGCCGAGCCTGGGTGGGAGTGTTTGGGTCCTGCTCTTTGAAGGAGCCAGCCTCCCTGGGCTGTGGGCTTATCTGTGATGTGGGGTGCTCTCAGAAACTGGGAACCATACTGTCCCTCCCCAGTTCCAGAGGAGGGCTGGAAAAGAGACTAGCCAAAAAGTGGCCAGCTCACCAAACCTGGGGAACTCATGAAAAAAGCCAGAGGTGCCAGGTCACCCAAGACTGCCCCCTCATACCCCGACCTTGTCCTTTAGATGAGATGGTCACCAGGTCCCTCAGTTCCCACCTGCTCCCCAGAAGGCTGGGAGCCCTGCCCTCCCTGGCCAGGGCCCCTTGGCCCCGACTAGACCCGAGGGCCTGCGATGATGAAATGGCAGCATGGGCAGCGTTTCACAAAGATGGTTTCCAGGCTTTGAAATGGGCTGAGAGAGATGAGCGTCCGCGAGAGGGTCATTTTTTTTTAAACTTTGGAGCAAGGAGAACCCGATGTCCGGCCCTGAGCCAGCAGGCTGGCTTGTGTGCCCTGGTCTCTGGGCACCACCTAGGTACTTACTGTTCACACCAGCAGCGGGCGCCGGGGGCGCACGCAGGGCTAGGGTGGGGCAGGTGGGGTGGCTGGGAATTTCCTTGGGTTTAGCCCCCCAGGTGGCGGCTGCCCAGCCTGGGGCTCAGGGAAAAAACCCCAGGTTAACTGGGGACGGTCTGTGAGAGATACGAGCTGAGTACAATCACAAGAACCGGCACAAGTCATGCAACAGAACGAGGAGAGAGAGAGAGAAACATGATTAGTGGAGAGAGAGAAAGAGAGAGCATGTGAACAACACAGAAAAGAACACCCAGTCCTGGCCCTCAGAGCCCCTTATTTCTCCGCTCCTTCCCCCTGAGCCACCAGGGGGCCTCGCTGACCCCACTCAGGGCCCCCCGCTGCCCACCGTGGCCCTGCATCTGAGCAGAAACTTGGTTAGCCCCTGCAGAGGGGCCCTGCCCACACCTTGCCTGGTCACCCCTGTCCCAATCCCACTACCTCCCCTGCCCCAGGGGGTACACCACTTGCCGCACCCACTGCAGCTGGCAGGGGAGACGTGGAGGGCCGGGGCGGGGGCCGCTTTGGACTCAGCTGCTCAGGGCAGACCCTGGAGGCTGCAGGGGCAGCTCTGTCCCAGCTCGGGGCAGACCCAGACGGGGGTGCTTTTCAGGACCTCACTGCTGCCCTAGGTGCTGATGGACAGGAAGGGGGAGGTCTGGCCACCACCCATCCCCTGTACTAGCCCCCTGCTCACCTATGGTGGGACCCCACAGCCCCAGACGCAGCACCACAGAGGAGCAACCCACATCACAGGAGCAGAGATGGACGAGACACACGTGAAGGCACATGGCAGGACAGAGGGAGCACTCTGAACTGCCCAGAGCAGGTGGTCTGGGCCCCCGGCTGCAGGTCAGGGAGGGACCCCCTTTCTGCAAGAGAAGCAGCTTCTCCTGAACTATCAACCCCAGCCCCTGACCATGGGGGTGCCATCCTGGCATCCTCCCATGAGACCCTACAACCCCTGCCGGGACGAATCCCCCAGACACTGGAGCCACGTCAGCCGTGATACCGAGGAGACCAGACACTTGACCTGAGGCTGCAGGAGAGACCAAGACGGGGAGGGGAGGGGAGGGGAGGGTGCTGCTGACATGACTGGGATGGCTTGCCTGAGTCCTGGAGTCTGGCCCTGGGCAGGGGGTGCCCTCAGAGCCCAGCATGTTGCACTTTGCCCCAACCCAGGTTCTAAAGGTAGAACTGGAGTCTCACTGGGCCAACTGACTGCCCTTGGGGTGGAGGGCGGTTGTCAAGGTCTTGGGGACTGCATCTCAGCTCTCAGTTCCTGTGGGGTCCAGCCTCCCATCACATTTGCCTTCCTCGCTTCTGGCCTCCCCCACACTCACTCACCACACACCCCAACCCCATGCCCACCAAGGAGCATAGCTGCAAGCAGAAGAGGAGGCCAACGGGAAGAGACTTGGGGAGGCAGAGATAGGGAGACATCCCCTAAGGATCACACACTTATGCTTATCACTTGGGTGATAATTTGGGTCTCACACACCAGCTTTCAGAGGGAGGAGGGTTCTGGTGAAGGACCAGGCTCAGAGCAGGTTTGGGATGTCAAGACAGCACCCCTAGGAGCAATAAGAACTTGGGAAAGGGGAGGAGGCAGTGTGTGGGGGACGGAAGGGAGTGAGGCAGCTGGGCCCCAGAGAGAAGGGCTCTAAGTATCTGGCTTAAGCCAGGACAATCTGGATCCCTGAGACCTGGGGCCAGGGCAAAGAGGGTCCCAGGGCCAGGGCTGTCGTGGTGGTGGGGTGCAGGGGCTCTAGGAGAAGTGCACAGGCTTTCCGGGAAAAGGGCCTGTGTCTTGGGGCTAGCTGGTGTACATATCAGAACACACATCTGCACTCTGTGTGTGCACATGCATGCATGTGTACACGTGTGTGCATGTGTGTGTATATGTGTGCATGCACACATGCCCTCAGCACATGGAGAATACTAGCATTGTCTGGGACTGAAGGATTTGTGCCTGGTGGGAGTGAATCACTGGGGAGGATGGGACAGGGGGCCAAGGAGTGCTATGGTGATGCCACTCAGGCTCAACTCTTCCTGCTGAGGCCTGGCGTGAAGCTAGGGGCGAGGCCCACCCAGACCCTTTCCCAGAGCCCCAGGAATTTTCCTCGCCGTGACGGTGCTCCTGAGGTCGAACAGAAGGGCGAGATGATCCAAAGCAGAGAGGCGGGGCAGGGGCTTTCCACGGCCCATGCCTGGCTGGCTAAGCAGAAGCCACGCATTGGCCGAGGAGTCCAGCCCCACCCCAGGCCCTCCCATTCCAGCCTCTGAGACCCCTGCCCTGCTCCTGGCCCAGCCCAGAACACTAGCCACACTCCTCTCAGGTGTCTACAGGGATCCCAGGGAGTGGGGAGGGGTATGGGACCGGGTAAAGGGGCTAGAAAGACCTCAGACAGAGAGGTGGACTTTCAGGGTACCACTCTGGTCAGTATAGCTATGTGATGAAGCCGGATGCGGAGTAGGATGGGGTGGTGGGCCAGAGAGAGGGGCATCAGGGAAGAAAGAATCAGTCAGCCACTGGGGAGGCCATTCAAACCAGGGGACAACTTGCTCCTCTGGGGCTGAGGGAGCCTGCAGCCCCACCTCCTGCCCTGGGCACAGGGTGTCTTCTGCAGACTAAACACTACCTGTCACTCACTCAGCCTCCCTCGCCCCGGCACCTCTTCTGAGTTCAGTGTTGTCATGCTTTTCTGGGTCATTCATTCCCTTCAAATCCCTGTGTCCACAGAATAAGTCGATGGTATTCCATGGGTAGAGGTAGACTATGGGCTTTTTATCTTCGGACCAGAGCCCCATGATCAACTTTATGTGCTATGTGCAGGTTCTCATAAAACTGAGATAGTCCCATAACGAACCACTAGCCATGGAATATGAGAATATATCCCACGGTGACTAGTATTGTTTCATGGCCCCCCTCCCCCCTCCCTGACCCCCACTGAATTCACGGGAAAGTGGGCGTACACTGGTTGGGATGTCGTGTATTGCTGCTGCAGTCCCTACCGCCGGAAACAGGGAACACTCTCAGTGGGAGGTTGTTGCTGGTCTGAAGCGCTTTCATCTAAGCTGCCCGGGTGGTGGCCCCCTCTAGTCCTTCGCTCACCAGCCGCTTCCATCAGAAAGAAGGCCACCGGAAACTCCCACTGGACCATCAACCCAAACAGACAACGTGAAAGCTAGAGTCACTCCAACAGGTTCCTAAAGATAAACGCTAAACTCTAGAGTGGTGGTAGAAGATGAGCTGGTTCCGCATGCTGTGGGGTGAGTAAGCTTGTTACGGAGGGCAAGAGGCGTCTCCGAGGACGCGCCTGGAGCTAGGCAGCCGGCATCGGAGCAGGAATGCTACTCAGCTATGGAGACAGGCTCTGCTGGGGGGGTGAGAATCCTTGCTGCTGTCTCTGCAGGGACCTCCTGCCAGAGCCCAGGCACCATCCGTGCCACGTGCACTGCCCGAAGGGAGCCGTGTAAAGACCAAATGGGCAGCTGTCTGGCATTTCCCAATCACACCCACCCCGCCCCGCCGTGACTCCGGGTCAGTGGCCTGAGTCAGCGACTCATGCCCAACTCCTGCCCATTGAGCAGCGGAGCCCCTGGGCTCCTGCTAAGAGAGTCCTCAGCAACCTCATGGGCCGTGGCATCTCTTCAGAACCCCACGAGACCGGTGTGTCAACCTCCTTACCGGGGGCCACCAGTGAGGTTCTAGCAGGCTCTCGCCTCATGAATTTGGCTGCCCAGCATCTCCCTGGGCCCCCAGACGCCACACCTCTAGACTGAGCGTGGGGTCCAGAGTCACCCACGGAACTAAGGAAGCAGTCTGACTGAATCTGGAATCATCGCTACAGGGGGCAGAGGTGAAAGGTCAGATCGACATGCCTCTAAGAGGTTTCCTACCTGCTCTGTTAATTTCTAAAATTTCTTCCTGGGCCAGCGGGCATGTGTCACTCTGAGTACTGTGATGTGGAGAGTTTACGACAGATTTACAATAATTGGGAGATCCCAGCTGCGGTGGCCGCGGAATATGCTTCTTTTTTTTCTTTGGTAGTTTCTGCTTAGCCATGGCTAAGGAGTAATACATCCCAAAATTGTTCACGATGACGGGCACGGGCATGGCGATGGTCAGCACGCCCGCCAGCGCACACAGCGCTCCCACCAACATGCCGGACCATGTCTGCGGGTACATGTCTCCGTACCCCAGCGTCGTCATGGTGACCACAGCCCACCAGAAGCCGATGGGGATGTTCTTAAAGTGGGTGTGCTCACTGGCGCTGGGGTCATTGGGCTGAGCCCCTATCCTCTCGGCATAGTAGATCATGGTAGCGAAGATCAGGACGCCCAGAGCCAGGAAGATGATGAGCAGTAAGAACTCATTGGTGCTGGCTCGCAGAGTGTGGCCCAAGACCCGTAGGCCCACGAAGTGGCGGGTCAGCTTGAAGATGCGCAGGATACGCACGAAGCGGACGACGCGCAGGAAGCCCAGCACATCCTTGGCGGCCTTAGAGGACAGGCCGCTCAGGCCCACCTCCAGGTAGAACGGGAGGATGGCCACAAAGTCGATGATGTTGAGCGAGTTCTTGATGAACTCCACCTTGTTGGGGCAGAAGACCACACGCATGAGGAACTCGAAGGTGAACCAGACCACGCAGACGCCCTCGATGTAGGTGAGGAAGGCCTCCGTCTCCGCCTCCCGGTAGTAGCGCACTTGCGTGCCGTTGCGCACGTTCTCGATCTCCGTCTTGTTCACGATGGGATTGAAGCGCTCGTGGGTCTCCAGGCAGAAGGTAGTGATGGAGACGAGGATGAAGAACAGGGAGGCAAAGGCCACATACTGTGGAGGAGAAACACACAGTGTCAGAGGGGAGGTTCTTCCCCCAAAGCAGAGAGACTGGGTGCCTCTGGGCCAGGTCCAGTCTGGGGCCAGGCTGGGCAAGATGCCTGCAGGACACCCCTTCTGACATGGGCCAGGCAGGCAGGCCACCGTTCCCTCTTCAGAGCGTGGAGTATGGGGGTAAGAGACCTGCAGGGTTAAGAGGCTGTGGCGGAGATTTCTCTGTCTTCACAAATGCCTTTCCTTTCTTCCTGGATGAGTGGCTAGACCATAATTTCCCAGCCTGCCCTCCAGGCTGGGTGGGGTCATATGACTGGTCTCAGGCCATCCGACAGTGCACAAAAAGGTGTGCATGAAGGCCCGGCCTGGCTCACAAAACCTTCCTGCTCAACCTTTCATGCCCTCTCTCTTTCTCTGAATGTTGAAGCCCAAGGAAGCCAGCAGGGCCACCATAAGAAAGTAGCTGGGTCCCTGGAAAGAAAGACACCTACTAAATACACAGGTGGGAAGTAAACTTCTACTTTGTTGAGATGTTGCACTCTAGATGTGATTTATTAAAGCATTTAGCACCCCACCCCACCACTGATGAAAGTGACCTAGGTGGCTGAGGCTGAGGTTGGCAAAGAAAGGAGGATAGGGAAGCTATGGTGGAGCCAGGCCCCTCAAAGGCCACATCTCCCATCTTTCTTCCGTCCCTCCGCTAGGCTGTTCACTCTCTTTTTCAGGGCTCTGTACCTCATGCAGGCAGTCTCTTCATATTCTATCCTATGTTGAATTGCAAAAGACGTATCTTCCCCAAGGCCTTACACAACTCCTTTACCCACTTCTCTCTATTGTCCCAGGAACTCACATCATGTATTGGAAGTGTATCTCCAATGGGTGATACACTTGGGTGTATCAGATGGGTGTATCTCCACCCATCCTGGAGATACGAAAATAAAGACTAAATGGTCATTTGTCAGAGATACTGGGTTGTAGATTCAGGCATAAGGAGGAGACTTGGACCAGGGGTCCTCAAACGCACCATAAACCATAGAGATGGCTTTGCTCCTGTTCCGGCCGGCTGGCCCCAGGGGAAGGGGGTGGGTGGGAGGAAGGAATAAGCTGCTGGGGAACTAGGGTTTTCCAAACATATGTGGGTGCCTGGTCCTTTCAGATCCCCTACCCGGGTGAGAAAGAAATAGCCAGGATAACCCAGTCTGTCCAGAATGGCCTGCTCTGGCCCCACCCCCTGAGAGAGGTTCAGGAGACTTTGTGGTCTGATTTGGTCACCCTCACCCCCATCTGATGACCCACTGGGCTTCTCTAACCACAAGCAAACACGGGTACCCTAGGAAAGAAAATCAAGCAGCTGTCAGAGTTTCAAACCTTCCTACTCAGACTGAATTCCAGACAAGGGCTCTTCTTACAGCCTCCAGTCTGGGATCATGGAACTTTAACACTGCCCTTGGTAGAGGAACCCTGGCCAGGGGGTTCTCCTCCAGGAACCCAGCTTTCATGTTCCTGCTGCTTCCCTCCCCTCTGGACTCCCCTTCTCCCAGCCTATCAAGACAGACCATGAACCGTGCAAGGCCATCTCCCTGGAGGCAGTTCTGGGCTACAAACTAGAATGGGTGGCAAGTTCATTCTCCAGAGCTGCCTTCACAGAAAACTTCAAGGAGTGCCAAGGTGCCACTCTTTATCTGCCACAAGAGGCAGCCGTGCTGCTTCTAGTAATTTCTTTGGTTTGTATTGATGTACCTCCCCACTTGGTGGTGACCCTGTCTGGGTTGACCATAGCCATGAGACCTGACACTCAACCTAGCACAGATCTAGATATGAAGAACCGTGTGGACCTGCAAAGACACATTCCAGGTTGAGAGAAAGGGAGAGGAGAAGGAAAGGGGCAAAGTCAGCATTTTAGAATATCAGAGTAAGAGCAACCTTTAGAGATTATCTGGTCCAAGGCACTGCATGCTATAAATGGGAAGTCTGGGGCAAAGAAACAGGAAATGATCTACCCAAGCCACTCATCATGGCATGCTGGCTCCTGCTGGCTTTAGAGAGTCATGCAATTTTCAAAAACTTGATCCTAGATTACTATCGAGTGTGACCCCTCTGCCTTCTTCCTTCCATCCAGCCTTCCTTCTTCCCTTTGTTTCTTCCTTTCTTTCTCCCTTTCACCCACTCATCCTTCCTCCCTCCTACCCTCTCTCCCTTCTTTTTAGCCACATATTCATTCATCCTTCTTTTCTCCCTTCTTCTATTCCTTCCTTTGTTCCTCCTCCCTTCTCTCCCTCTTTTCCATCAGAAATGCATTTATTCATTCGTCTCTTCCTTCTCTCTTTTTCCTTTCTCCCTCCCTTCCTTCCTTCCACCTACCCATCTATCTACCTGTCCATCCATCCACCCATCCATACTTTTTTCCTTCCATTCCTCACCAAGCGCCAGGCTATGCCCAGCATGGAGTGCAATAAGACCTCAGCCCTGCCCCCAGGGAGCCCCCCACACAGCTGAAGATAAAGGACACACACAGAGACAAGTAAAAAGCAGTGGACTGAAAAGGTGAGCCCCCATCAGCCCTGTGAAGTACATGGGGTTTGGACAAGATGAGGGCAGTGCAGGGACTTAAGCCAGGTTTTCTGATTCCAGAAATAGCACGTTAAGGGTCCAGATAGTGCTGACCTGGGACACCACAGGGGCAGGCCAGGAAAGCAAACTGGAAGCAACTGGAAGAGGCCACCAACTCCAATCCAGGTTCATCCAGCTCCAGCACTTTTTCCTTTAGCAGTTATCAAAGCTCTTGGAGCCAAGAACATATCCCCAAATGCTGAGTATTTGGCCTCAGATTCCCTCTGAAGGGCCCTGTCTTAGAGCTTGGAATTCACAGCCCAGACTCCCAGGGCCAGGTCACGTTCCTGCCCTGGTCTTTTTGAGAGAGGAGAGGAACATGGACACTGTGAGTATCTAAAGGATGCCGAGAGGCTGGGCCTGCTGCATCTCCGGGCTCCTGATCCCGGCCAGTGGTGGAAGGCAGCAGGTGCTGCCTCTCCTCTGCTCCATCAGCCGTGGCATCCCCTTCTTAAATCATCCCACAGCTGTCCTCCTCTGTCCCCTCCATGCACATGAGACTCTCTCTCAATGGGGTCACTGTCATAAAAGCCAGCATATTGTAGGCTTCAATCTCAGCCATGAGTACAGCATCCACCCAGTTATCAGAAGGGGCAACAACTGGAATCCCAGCTCTCTGCTTGGCCATCTGGCCACAGAGAAAAGCCCTGACTTCTCAGCCTAGCCTGTGAGGCTCCCTGTGCCCTGACCGCACTGACTTCCCAGGGACCTCTCCCTGCAAGCACCCAACATTCTTGCCACATGCAGATCAGATCAGATCAGATCAGATCAGTCGCTTACCCTCTGCCATTTCTGACCTTCCATCTCTGTGTCTCTGCACCTGCTGCCCTTTCCTCCAGGGTGTTCCTGCTAATCTCCATGTGGAAAAACCCATCCACCCATCAGTGCCCCACTAAGTAGCCCTTCTCCTGGGACACCTCTCCCAGGGAGACTTCTTCTTGGCCCTGAGGCCCTTAGGAGGCAGCAAATGAAGTCCCCCCCACCCTACCAGCCTCTAAATATCCCCCAGGGAGGCAGCGAGGCTGTCTCCAACTTGTGCTCATTAGTGCTTGGGGAGCCTCACAGGTACAGCCCAGAGAGGGCACTGATGTCCCCGGGGTCTTCTCACTTCCTCCCAGGTGCCCTCAAAGGCCCTCAGAGCTCTACACCCATTGGCTCTTCTTGAACAACAGGTCCTGACAGGAAAATTGAGGCCCAGGAAGTGGTAAGGTCTTCTAAAATTAGGATAGACAAATCCTGGGTTCTCAGGGATCAATGGCCATCCCTTTCAGATTCTTTCCTCTTTGGGCCCCAGAGACCAAGGAGTGGGGGTGCCGGGGTGGGCAGCAGCGATCAGCCTTAGAGTCAGATACTAGGACTTCTTCCCCAGAGGAGCCGGGGAGGTGTAAGTCAGGCTTCCTAGACTCTGCTGCAGGCACCTAGTCCCTTGTCAGAGGCAGGGCCCCAGCAACATCTGGGTCCAAGTGGGCCCTTTGGATCACTGTGGAGGAAAGCGCCCCAGCTTGCTCAGACTGCCACAATCTCCTAAGCCTAGCGACTAGCAAGTCAGCCCCAGCGCATCAAAGCCAAAGCAAGAGCCCATGGTCAAGCGAGTTTCTAGTGCCCTCCCACCCATCCTCAGGGAAGCTGAGCCAGAAAGGAGAGAGGAGAAGCTGCCAAAGCTAAAGGCCTAGAGCTCCCTGGTGGTCTAGCCATTAAGAATCTGCCTGCCGATGCAGGGACACGGGTTTGATCCCTGGTTTGGGAAGGCCCCACATGCCGTGGACAACTAAGACTGTTCACCACAGCTATTGAGCCTGTGGCCTAGAGCCCACGAGCTGCAACTACCGAGGCCCGCATGCCCCACAGCCTGTGCTCTGCAACAAGAAAAGCCGCCATAACGAGAAGCCCGAGCACCCGATGAAGAGCAGCCCTGACTCGCCACAACTAGAGAAAGCCTGTGCACAGTAACAAAGACCCAGTACATGCATTAAAAAAAAAAAATACGCTAAAAGGCCTGCTGTGCACCTTTAACCTTCCCACAGACCTGGTGAGACAGGTGGTTGTACCTTATTGTGCCAAAAAGGAAACAGGTTCAGGGACTAAACCAAGGTTTAAGGCTAGTGATGAAGCTGAGGCTTGGACCCAAGTTGATCTGGCTCCATTGTCTAAGCTCTGTCCACCACCAGAGATGCCAAAGCTTTGGGGGCTAAAAACACAGCTCTGTGCTCTAGGGAGCTGGCCTTGATTGTATCTGGATGGCTCAATCTTGGAGCTTGACATCCATAGCTTGGACTCCCTGAGGTCAGGTTATGTCTGTCCCCAGTGAGAGAGAGAGAACCAGGATACCTGAATGCACAGGCTGGAGCCCAGAATGCCTGAAATGGTCCTGGGCCTCAGTGCCCAGCACTTGCGAGTGCCTGGTGGGGGGAGGCTGCCCCATCTTGCTCGGGGAATCAATGCCAACAGCAGCCTCAGATGGCCCAGCCTGCATCTCTATCTGGCTGACTGTGTCCTGGCAGACCCAGAGAGGGCAGGCTGAGAGATGACCACAACTTGTTCAGGGAGCTCAGCCAGAGGGACAGGGTGGATGCCCAAGGATGGGGAGTTCCCAGAATCAGCTAACCCCTGGCAGGGAGGGAACCTCTGCCCGGCAGGCCCAGGCAGTGAGCCTTAGGAGCGGTCTCCGCAGCACCCTGGGCTGGCACATGGAGTCCAAGCTATGGGTGTCAAGCTCCAAGATCGAGTCATCCAGACACAGTTAAGGCCAGCTCCCTAGTGCACAGAGCTGTGTTTTTAGCCTCAAAGCTGGCTGGAATATAGGAGCTGCCGTCAAGGGCTGGGCACCTGAGGACGGTCACCCCCAGACACACACTGCTGCCCAGAGTAGGCACCTGACCCATTACCTAAGCACACACCTGTGACGAGTGACCACACAAACTACAGCCCAGGGTCCTGACCACACACACAGAAAACACAGGGCAGACGGATGGTACTGGAACACATCACTGCCCATCAGGCACGAACACCCAGGCGCCGTACCATGAGGCACACACCCACACAGCCCCCACCCTCCCTGCGCGTATACACTCAGAGCACACGGATGGTCACCACACAGCATACCTCCTACAAACACCCTGAATGCCAGGCGTAGCTGCACAGCTGGCCCCTCCTCTGCCCGCCTCACCCCCGCTGGGTGTGACTGACTCAATGTCTGACTCTCCCACAGGATGGCAGTCCCAGCCCGCCTCAGCTTCCCCAGCCTTCTCTGATGCCCTCAGCCTGCCTCCCTGCCCAGACTCCTGGATTTCCCATCCCTAGATCTGCCTGTCACCCACCAGTTCCTGATGTCCTGCCATTTGCCAGACCCTGTCCTTTCTCCCCAGCCCACTCCAGCAGCAGTAGCTATATGCCCCCACACCCAGGACCCAAACCAGCTGGAGGGCCGATCCTCCTGAGCTTCTAGTCTAACAGGCGGCCAAAAAGGGAGCTTTGTCTGGCAGCCCAGGGCCAGCCATCACCCAGTCTAGCCACACCTCAGAGGCCACTCTGTGAAATTTCAAGACAGTGCAGGCAATATTGCCTGATAAAGCAGCATAAACCCAAACTGGTAGTTCTGGCTTTTCTTCTTTCTTTTTTTCAGAATCACAAACTGTGAGAGACCCACCAATTGTGTTCTAGAAAGAGGTAGCCATGGCAACAGAGAGAGGCATCCTGTTGCTATGGTAACCAGGGTGGTGAGACTGTTGGCTGTAAAGTCAGACAAACCTACTAACGATCTGTTGACTTAAGAAGATGTTTTATAAATCACCAAGTTATTTTTATCGTAACCCCACCCCTAAAACTATAAATCAGAAAGGCAATTTACTATCTATTAAAATGACCAAGATGTGCTGTGACTTTCATTATAAATTATTTATATCACAGTCATCTTTAGAAAATTGTGCTTGTCTTTCAGAACTGTTCAGGGGTTCACCGTGGGGAATCTGTGTTCTTGCAGTTTGGCATTCCAGAAGCAAGGCCATGGTTGTGATGTGGTGCGTGGGCCAACATGCTGATCTGGCCATTCCCTCGCTGTGTGACCGTGGCAGATCACCCCCCCTCTCTGAGCCTCAGTTTCATCTTGGTACAGTAGGGCTGGACTTGGTCACTTCTGAGGATTCTGACACTGGGCAAGGCTGCGACCAGTGGGACTAATCAGGGGAGCCCTGGCTGGTGTCCAGGCCCCAAGCCCCTAGAGGCGTCAGGTCAGTTTTTCTGCCTAATTAAATCTGCCCAGCAGGGGTGTACAGCGTTTGAGTTAATCCATGCGGAGTCAGTGATGCAGAGCAGGCGGGATGGCCAATTGGCCTAAATAAATTGTCAGTCGAGTTGAGTTTGGAAACTGAATTAGGCTTGTCTGGACTTCCTTGGGCTGGACATGCCCACACTGTGCTGGCCTAACTGAGGGCTCTGAGGGGGACAGGAGGCTCTTTGGGGTCCATCTCCTTTTTGGTCCATTAATAAATGCCTCCACTATGGCTGCCCAGTCAGAGGCCTGGCTGTATCCTGAGTGCTCTGTCCAGCATCCGCATTCCAGCCCTGGTCCTTCTCACCAATCCTGCCCTCTTGGCACCCAGTTCAGGGAGCAGCAGGCAGGAGATGCTTCCCATTGTATTACCTGGAGGGCGTGGACGGGAGTGTGTAAAAGTGTGTGCAGAGAACATGCTGCGTGGAAGGTCTGTGTGCTGGGGGAGGCGTGCAGGGGAGGGGGAGAGGTGGTGTGTAAATGTGGAGTGGGTGTGTGCGTGGTAAAGGTGTGTCACCTGCTTATGTGACCTGACTCTAGGCGCGTGTCAGAGGCTCGTGTAAATGGTCACTGTGTGTGGTTCATATAGGTGGTAGAAAAGCATTTGTGTGTGTATAAGGACATGCATGGGTGTGATGTGTGTGTGTGTGTAGGGACATGTATGGGGTGGTATGTGTGTGTATGTGCGTGTATGTGTGTGCACATCTCCTAGGAGAATCAGGGTCTGCTGGGCACTCTGGACACGTGTTCTGAGTTGAGACCATGATCCTTGTCCATGCCGGAGACAGTCCCTCACACTAGTCAAGGGCGGTGATGTCTCCTCCCTGGGACGGTCTCTGACTGAGAAAAAGCGAGTAGACAGGGTGGAGGTAGCCAGAGGCCACTGCACCAGCCCAGAGAAGACCACGGGGGAGGGCTGTGCCCAGATGGGAATCCCCTCAGCCCCCTTCACTGCGCCACTCAGTCTTGGGCACCAGGCTGGGCCGCTGGGAGAACCAAGGCCAGAAAAGGTCTTGTGCAGCCTTTGGGGAACCCAGACTTTCCCAGTGGGACAGCAACCCACTTCACGGAATTCATCCTCCAGACCCCAGGCCCAGGGCTGAAAGGGCTGTCTCAACAGCAAGGCGGGTGACTTCTGGGGCAGCAGAGGTTCTGTGTTGTTTTCACTCCAAGATGCACATTTTGGAAATGAAACTATGTCACAAAATACAGACACCCTTAAAAGAGTATTTCTTCCCAACATGCTGTTATTTAGCTCATGGCATGTTGAATATGGTACCCTGACTTGGGAAAACACTAGAAACCAGAAGAACAAGACAGAGGGGACCCTCACAGGTTTTTGGCCCTAAAGCAGCTCGTACGGCAGGAACCTGGAGATGGAGGCAGTGCGAGGGAAGGGACCTGCCCGAGGTCACGGAGCTCTCAGGGTGGAGCAGGGGTAGGAGCCGGGTTCTCCTGAAGCGTCAGTTCTGGACTTCCGTCATCGCAGCCTCTGAGCCTTTGCTTATTTAACGCCCCCTCTCAGGCCTCTGCTCTCAGGGTCCCACCTGCCTTCTAACTCCCAGGTCAAAAGCAGCACACATCTGTTTTGTCAAAGGAGGCAGCCGCTGGAGCAGAAACGGCTGGACCTCGAGGTGAGACCAGCCTGAGTTTGGGGCCTGGCCCGGCTGGTGATCTTGGACAGCATCCCTTTCTGAGCCTTCATTCCTGGACAGGGAAGGGGTAGATAATATCCCCTGCCTCTGGGTGGCTGTGATTAAGATGAAACAGCACACAGAAAGAAAGAAGGAGGTGTCTGAGTGCGCTGCTTCAGTCCGCATGAACCAGAGGTGGACCTCTTCCAGCTCTGGCCCTCTCCCATCACAACAGCACCTGCAGCATCAGAGCACGTCAGATGTAGAAGCTGAGAATCTTATGGTCAGGGAATTGCTAAGCTGGAGGCACCTGGGAGACTCAAGCGGACCCACCCCCCACCCCCACTGCCATCACAAAACAGCACCCTGGTCCTTCAGAGAGTCGCCCCATGCCCACCACACTCAGCCATACGACACAAGTGAGGCCGAGTCCACACTTCTGCCTGAGCCTGCCCATCGGAGGCCAGCCCTGGCCCCTGAGGACAAGGGAGCCATGTTTCCTGAGAGACCGGTGGGACAGGGTCAGGTAGAAGCTTCTGGATTTAGCAACAAGGAGAACTAGGTGGGAGGGCTAACCCAGAGCCCCCAGAAGCATGGAAGGGAAGGCAGGGAGTAAAAGGCCCTCTCTGGGGCGTTTGGTATGGCACAAAGGAGGCAGGGGTGGGTAGAGGCCGCTGTGCTGGGGAAGCAGGACTGAGCAGAGACTCAAATGCAGAGTCCTGGGCTGCACACACAGCAGTGGGCGGGGCCAGACATTTATCTTTAGTCTATGTCCTCCGTGGCTCTGATGCTGCCAGCCCCGTCTTGGCTTTTGGGATCCACGAGGCCAGTGAGTCCTAAGTGCCCAGCAGCTCTGATGCACAAGGGGCCTCTTCAGCCTGAGACCACACTGGGGGCTGAGAAGCAGGCGGCGTGGCAGAAGGGAGAGAGTCCCAGGCTTGACTTCCGAGACCCGAGTTCAAATCCCAGCTCTGCCACTGGCTGTGTGAGGGCAGGCAAGTCACTTTGCAGAGGCTCAATCCCATCCTTCTTCAAATGGGGACAATCATAAGAACAATAACATGCCCAGAAGCAAGGCACAAGGAGGCACCTGGGGGAAAGGCCGAGTGTCTAGGGCTTTCCCAGATCCAGGGTGGAATTCCAGGGCAGGGAGAAACCCCAAGACTGCCAGTTCCCTTGCACACTGGTATTCCAGGAGCTGGGCCAAGGCTTCCCTCCACAAAAATCCAAACACAGCATTTTGGGTTTTTTCCACCCAAATTGTTGGGGGTGGGGGAGTGATTACAAGGAACAGCAGCAACAGCTAAAGGGAGAAATGTGTCTAACTTTAGGTTTTTTCCCTCTAATTTTTTTTGCTCCTGTTGCAACTACTTGCCTGCAAACAACAAACCAGAAGAAAATGAGTCTTGTGGAGAGCCAACGCCTGGCCCCTCAGAGCCTGTTTCCAGGGGTCGCAGCCCAAGATAGGGCCATGTCCCAGACCCAGCACTGCGGGCTCACGCTGCTCATAGTGAGGGTGATTAACAGGCCTACTTCCATGGGGTCTTCCATGTGAGCCCCAGCCTGAGGGCTGTGAGGAAATGAGGCTTGACGGGAAAGGACACCCAAGGTCACACAGTGAGCTCCGGGCTTCCCGGCCCTAACTTGGGTGACAAAATGATGACGGAGCTTCCTGCTGTCGAGAAGGCTTCCTGGGGCTCTCCTAGCATCGTGTCTCATGTAAACCTCACGCCAGCCCAGGGAGGTAAGTTCTGCTGTTACTACTGCTTTTTAGACGATGAGTCTGGGGTTTAGGGAAGAGAAGACTCTTGCTCCAGATCTCAGAGGTTCTCAGTGGCAGGATTGGTTTTGCTTCAAAGCCCTGCATTTCAGACCCTCCAAAGGCTCCTTAGACAGCCATGGGAAACGTCCACAGTGCAGGCTGGCCTGGCTGTGCCCTATGAGATGAATGAGGCTGCTCCAGCTTGGTTTCGACCTCAGTCAGCCACAAGCCCCAGAGCCTCAGAGGAGCGGGGCTGTGTGGTCGCAGAGCTCCCCTGCCATGTCTCAGGCCAAGAATACCAGGTGTCAGGGCCCCAGAGAAGGTGCCCTTCCCACCTGCTCCTGTGACCTGAGGGTTCCTGCTGGAAAATGGGCAGTAAACATCTTCCATTAGCATCTTTTAAATTTTTTTGTTTTTTTATTTTTGGCTGCGTGGGGTCTTTGTTGCTGCACGTGGGCTTTCTCTAGTTGCGGTACATGGGCTTCTCGTTGAGGTGGCCCCTCTTGCTGTGGAGCACGGGCTCTAGGCAGAGTGGGCTTCAGGAGCCGCAGCACACAGGCTCGGTAGTTGCGGCTCTCGGACTCCAGAGCTCAGTAGTTGTGGCGTTTGGGCTTAGTCCCCTTGGCATGTGGGGATCTTCCTGGACCAGGGATCAAAGCTGCATCCCCTGCACTGCAAGGTGGAAGCCCTCCCATTAGTATCTTAAACCTGGAGGAATACCAGCCTTCCACACAGGAAATTCCTCTTCTAGTTTAGGATATAGAACTATATCTGTTTCCGGATGAGCTTGTCTACTTTCCTATTAGCAAATGATGACTTATGGAACCCTTCATATTTCCTCTTTTGCTCTGACTGCCAGGGAGCTCAGTTAAATTTGATGCTCAATGCTGAACCCATCATTTACCTGGGTATTAAAATGAAAGTAAAGTCACTCAGTCTTTTCCGACGCTTTGCGACCCCATGGACTGTAGGCTACCAGGCTCCTCTGTCCATGGGATTTTTCCAGGCAAGGATACTGGAGTGGGTTGCCATTTCCTTCTCTAGGAGATCTTCCTGGCCCAGGGATTGAACCCAGGTCTCCCACATCATAGGCAGATGCTTTACCATCTGAGCCATCAGGGAAGTATGGAGAGTTGCTATTTCTTGTTTTCATTATACAACTCATATTTTCTTTTCTTTCCTTCCTTATTTCTAAGGATTCTGTTGTACGTGTGTCTCATGGGCCTCAAACCTTCTTGTGCCACAGACCGGAATAAGAAACACCTGATGAGACTCCCAGATGAGGAAGTGAGCTGGAAGGCACTCCCTCTGGGGCTGGGTCAATAACCCAGAGCAGATGTCTCTGCTGGTGACCACCAGTGACAGGCACTCCTGAGACTACATTCTGTCTTTGGACAGCTATCCAGACAGGCATTTCTTATTTAAGCTAGCCTCCCTGCCTTTTTCTGCCAGGGATCCCAGTTTTGCCCTCTGGGGTCACCAGGACACTTCCTCCCTCTGACAGCCCTGCCCACACCTGCAGATAGGCCACAGGGCCCACCCTGAGCTGTCCTTCCCGTGTGCCAGGCTTCCTCTGGTTCCATCCATGCTTCCTGTCTTGGGCCAGCTCTCGGCCTGTTTCAGAGCCTGGTTGTGTTAGGCACCCGCTTGCAGGTGGCCACATGGATGGCACGCTTTTTCAGTGCTCACAGCCACCTCAGTGGTGAGAGTACTGAGCTCTGTTGAGCCTCACTGACCTCTGCTGTAAAGGAATAATGACTACTCTTGCAAACATGATCTCATTTATCTTTAAAAACCTCCCAAGGGGAGGTGTCATTAACTCCACTTAGCAGATGAGAAAATTGAGGTTCAGAGTGGTTAAGATGTGTGCAAAAAAATTAATAAATAAAACCCCACACAGCTGGGAAGCAATAGGCAGAATTTGAAACCAAGTCTCTCTGATGCTAAAACCACCATACTCCAGGGCTTCCATTTATACATCTCTTTCATATCCATCCAGGCAACCCTTGGACGAAGACATTTGTCTACACATTATAATGTCATAGGAACAGCTGGCTAAAGTTTACAATATCTTCACATTTTGAATCCCATATAAACACCGTGCATGCGTGTGCATGTGTGTGTGTGCACGCTCTCTCTCTCTCTCTCTCACACACACACACACACACACACACACTAGCTGGGCCATCAGCAGGACAGCCTTTATTGCCGCCATTTGACAGATGAGAAAACTGAGGCTCCAAGTTCTATGAAGTGTCCACTAGGAATCCACAGTGAAATTTTCCCCCAGGGCCCACTTATGTTTTTGCACTGAGTCAAGGGTCCTGACTCCCCATAAGGTATGCATATGTGTGTACATGTGTGTGCATGTGTGTGTGTTGAGAGACACAAAACGATGACCCCAAGAGGGACAGGTCAGGGAGGGCAGTGGACACAATCCAGGTGGGACCACAGCTGTGTTTCCTCCAAAAAATATTTAAGCTTTATCCCAGGCCTGTGCCAGGCACTGGGTACAAGGTGCGCAAAAACAAGCCATAGGTCTTGCTGGGGAAGACTGACATTTATCAAATAACCAGGCAGGCAAATACATATTTGTATGAGGAGATGAGGACTTTGGGGGAACGCACACAGCAGTCGATGGGCTTTTAACAACAAGCCTGGGGGTTGGAGGGGCCCCAGGAGGAAGTGACAAGTGTACAGGGGTTGGAAAGGTAGGTAAAAATCACTAGGGAAATGCAAGGTGTGAGGACGAGCATTCTAAACAGAAAGAACAGGAACAATTCCCCATCCTTGCCTTCCTTGACCATCAGCAACCTCTAAGACAGCTCACCACTCTCTCTTTTCTGTCACACTTTCCAGGTCCCCACAGTCTCTTGATTTTCCTCCCACCTCACTGGCTGCTCCTTCTTGACATCCTTGGCAATCTTGTCCCCAGCTTCTAACTTGTGGGGTGCTCCAGAGTGCAGTCCTTGGTCCTCTTCTCCGTTGACACTCATTCCCTTAGTGACCCATCCAGTTTGAAAGCTTAAATACCATCACCTATTCAAATACCACTAACTGCACACTCCCAAACGCTTATCTGCATCAGGACTCCAGCATCCAGCTCCCTCGCGGCTCTGTGGTGGAGGTCTACTAGTTGTCTCTGCAGCTCAGCACGTCAAATGAGCTCTTATATACCACCCCCACTGCCGGCAGCCTTCTGCGTTGCAAGAGATGGCAACTCTATTCTCCCAGGACATTCTTGCCAAAAAACCCTGGAGTCATCCTTGACACCTCTCTTTCTGTCACACCTCACATTTAATTGTAAGGAAATCCTGTTGGCTCAGATCTAAATAAATCCAGAATCTGACCACTTCCCACCACCACAATTACCACCCCATCCGTAGATTTACAGTAAGAGCCTCTTAACTGGTCCCTCGGCTTCCAATATTCCTGGAGCTCTAGGAGTGTTTTCAACACAGCAGCCACATGATCCTTTTAAAATGTAAATCTGATTGTGTCATTTCTCTGCTGAAAACCCTGCTTCAGCTCCCCGTTTCTCTTGGAGGAAGAGCCTCACAACACCCCGAGGTCCCCACGGGATTGGGTCCTCCATTTGCCTCCAAGCTCATCTCCTATCGCTGTCCTCCCTGGCTTGTTCCAGCCACACCGCCTCCTCAAACACAATCCTTAAACATGCCAGACACACGCCTGCCTTAGGGCCCTAAGGTGCCCTTCCCCAGCGTCCTTGTGGCTCATTCTCCTGTCATTGCAGGCAGCCCACTGACCACTCTAAAATGTCAGCCAGCACCCTGCGCAGATCTGATTCTCCTTCTTCTGCTCGCCCCATGGAGCACGTCCCCCTTTGTCAAACACTAACTTTCCCCCAGCTTTACTGAGGTACGAGGTATGTACAGTAACACTCACCCATTCTAAGCATCCAACTGGACAACGCTGGCACTTCACACCATCCAACTCGCTCATTTTCATGTCTATTGTTTGCCTCTCTCCTCCTTAGCATGTAAGGCCCATGCGGCGGCCAGATCAGAGCATCAGGACTGGCCCTGCCGTTAGACTCAAGTCACATGCTCCACACTAGTAGGGGAAGAGGGGCCCCTTCCTTGGGAACCCGGGGCACAGCTAAGCAAGAGCACAGCTTCCCATCCTATGCATCTGCTTGTCTCAACCCATCTGTCTACATGGTGGGCACAACAACCCCCTTAGCCTCCTCAGGAGGTGACCGCCTCCTCTGATGCCCACTTTCCCTTGCCTGCACGGAGAGTGCACGCAGTCACAGACTCAC
The DNA here is from genome assembly GCF_029378745.1 of Bos indicus. NCBI lineage: Eukaryota > Metazoa > Chordata > Mammalia > Artiodactyla > Bovidae > Bos > Bos indicus. The sequence goes on from NC_091774.1 coordinate 35,151,337, forward strand.
TAACACAGCATCTGCCTCTACCCTGCAACACGCACAGTCGTTGGCTTCGAACTTGTGTTTACACCAGCACTGGCCACACTCACAGCAGATTGATATCCACGCTGGTAAAAGTATAATCTCTCTCCATGAATCCGTGACGAACCTGGCCTTGGATGCAGTCACTAATGATTTCGCTGTGTTGTCATCAGCTTCATTCCCACAGAGGTGGTGTGTTACACTGGCAAGGGGCACTGTGACCAAGAGCAGTTCCAGGTCTACACTGGCAATGGGTATACTCGTTGACAGCAGACTCCTGTCTACACAGGTGGCAGGCCCAATCACACTCATCTCTCATCCAGGGGCACAAAGACCGTTACCGGCTGAGAACATGAATGAGGAGAATGGGCACAAGGGCACCAAAGTTCCTTTTCAGAGGCCAGACAGAGTCTCCCCTCCCAGCAGGCTGCCAGCTGAAGGCGCTTGCTATGGAATTCAACAGCCTGAGTCCTGCCTAGGGGGCAGAACTGTCATGGGAACATGAAATTCAAAACCCAAGTGCAGGCCCTGGGGTGAAGATGCTGGAACCTGGGACACACGGCGAGGAGATGAGACCACATCTATTCCCAGCACCTCGAGATCACTCAAGGTGAGGAGAGACTCGGGCTGTGTGACTCCCAGTGCCGCCCGCCCCCTCCCCACCCCACACCCGGGCCTGGCCCAGCCAGCCTGGGCTTAAAAAAGCACCAGGAAATGTCACTTTCTTTTTGAGGAGGTGCAATGGGAGGAGAAAGGCCAGGCAGTTCAGCTGCTGGCCTATTCAAAGGTAGGGAACGGTGACACTGCTCTCAAATCCTGAATCTTGTTTCCTACCCAAGCTGGATGAAATGCCAGCCCCTGCTCCAGTGGATGGAGCGCTGTCTAGGGCCAGCCCAGAGGCCCCAGCCTGCCTGGCAGCCCCAGCCAAGGCTCTGCTGCGGCTGTATGACTCCTGTGTTTGCCCAAGCCAGGGCCGGGCCTGTGGCCTGAGCAGGCTCAGAGACTCAGAGGCTGCGGCTGAACCAGATACCATCGTTGTGCTGGGCTGCTGTGCTAGGCTGGCTCACGGCGGTAGCTCTAGACTCAGGGCCGAATGTTTGGCCTGGACGATGCCCTCTGCCTGGTACCATTGTGCTGCCATTTCCCCATCTGCGAAATGAGAGGGGGCTCAGACCCGCTCCAGTTCTTTTTGTAGGATCCCCACGTTACCTGTAAGAACATCCCAGTCCTGCCAGAGACACAGCCTGGACGAGAGACAAGTGAGCATGGAGTCTTCCATCCAGCGAGCCATGGATGCAGCTTTCACTCACATGGTCATTCATTCAAGCTTCATACATTCACTGAGTGCCTATTTTACTTTGCACAGAAACCTCCAGAAATCCCAGCTTTAAATAAAGCTTCCGGCACTGGGGAAGGCAAATAGTAGGAATTCAACAGTGGGTAAAAACATCCGCTGTGTGCTACCTCCTGAGCCGGATTCATCACCAGCACTCCCATTGCCCCATCTCATTGACCCCTGCACCATCTCAGAGGTCCACACTGCAGTTACCATCCCAATTTCACAAAGAAGGAAACTGAGGCTCAGCGAGGTTGAAGAAGTTGCCCGTGATCAGACACCTGGAAGGTGATGGAGTTAGGATTTGAAACCCAGCTTTCCATGACTCCAGAACACATGCTCTTAACCACACGCCTTACCCCTGGATAAACACTGACTGAATGACTGCCTGGGTGAATGAATAAAACTTTGTATTGGGGCAAGTATGGGTTCATGAGTGTCCAAGCCCATGAGCGTGGGGAGCATGCATCTGCGGATGTTTATGTGTTTGCATGTGGAGCTGTTTTATGGAAAGACTCTCCCTGTTGTCTTGGTCTTGTGTGTGCTAGAGCTATACTTAGCTGTAGCCGTGACTGTAATAAGCAGTTAGCAGCACACCAGGCACTCTCACTGGGACCTGGTTTCCCAGGGAGATCGCCGGGACCAGTGTGTGTGTGTATGCATGTGTGTGCAGCGGGTGCAGCCTGGTGCTGGGGAACGTTGAAGCAGGGCTTGGGGAGGGGGCCTGGTAGGCTCAGCACTATGCCTTATGCAAAGGGAGCGCCTCAGCTCCAGACTAGTTGCATCTAAGCTGTCAAGCCCTCAACTCTTGACCCCCCATGTCCATGGTCCCTTGACTGGCCCTTGCTAGGCAATTAAAAGCCTTGGAGCTTGTGTCTAGAGCTTGGGGATTGATGGAGAAAAGCAGTTGGGTGTGGATGGACCTCAGCATACCTGAGCCAGGCTCATCCAGGGTCTCAGGAGAGCACCTCCTCAGCCAGCACATCAGGGGTATTAAGGAAGCCTGCTTGCCAAGGCTGGGGACCTAAGGAGAAAGAGTGGCCTCCCCACCCCAGAACAGATTGAAACCACAGGTATGCTCAGTGCAATCTGGGGTCAATCCTCAGGGATTGAAGGCCAATCCTCCTCTCATGGCCTGCCCTCCAGTGGCTGCACAGAGCCTGGAAAACCCCCAGGTCCTGAGGACCTCCCTTTCACATGGCTCTTCCTGCAACTTCTTTCTAGCCCGTCCTGGGTCTGCTCCATCGGAGCCTTTCACCTTTGAGATTGAGCCAGTTCCCCAGGCCAGTCCCTGCCTCTAGCTTCCAGCTCCTTCACTCCACAAACCATCCATTCCTTGTATCAGCAAACCCACAGATGGGCTGGGTGGCTCCACCCTGCCTTCTACCCTGAAGTCCTCAGCATCCAAATCCCATCCTCTAGAATGTTTTCATTTCATGAGAGATAGGACTTCCTCTGCTGCCTTGAAGTCAAGGGACTAGAAATTTATCCATCTACCTTCACATCCATCCATGTATTCACCCATCCACCAAGCTACCCACCCAGCTGGTTCTCCCTCTGTACACCCTTCCTCCCATCCACTTATCCACATCCATCCACATACCCATCTTTTTATCCATTCTTTCATCTATTTGTCCATCACCCATGTGTCCACTCAACTACCTCACTCTTGACCATGGAACCAAAACGTAATAGTATAAGAAGGAACACTACCACTGCTCTAGTTTACCTTCTTAATTTCCCCAAGGGGACCTGGCCATGTTTTCCTTTATCAGTAAAACAGGGATACGATCTAAACCTTCTACTTCATAGGGCTGTTGCGAGTCACATTGTTTTAGCTAAGACTTACTGACTCTATATTATATAACAGGTGCTATCATTTCTTAAACTGGTCCTTGTCCTCTAGAAGCTGCAGCTGAGTTGGGGAGACCTGCCACTCCAATAGGGCAGCTGCGTTGAGGGCGGGAAAAGTTCCCTGGGAGAGCAGGCTCTTAAGGAGGGGGATCAGGAAAGACTCCAGGCAGGATGCCTTCTCCAAGCTGACTTTGAAGGCTAGATCTGTCTCAGATATGCAAAGGTGGAAGGAAGGCCATTCTTGGTGGAGGGAACAGAATAAGCAAAGGCAGGAGGCAGGGGAACAGGGGATCCTGGAGGAATGGTTGGTGTGCCAGGAGGCTGAGGGTGGGCAGTCTGGAAAGACAGGATGGGTGACATTTCCTGGGGTAGCACAACAAGGTCTGGGAAGAGCCTTGGACGTGGAAAGCCTCAGCAAGTCAGTATAAACCACGGTGACTTATTACACTGAGGCCTTTACTCAGATCCCCAGACTGCCAGTCAAGGAAAAAATATCTTCTTGGTGACAGCCAGGCCTCGGGAGACATGATTCCTGACGCCCAGAAGGGAAGCCAGCATCTGGCATTTCTGACCTTTGTATCACTAAATATATCATTGGTGACAGTGGTTCATGACCCTGAGGTTATGGGGCTACCGGACGAGGCTTCTACGGCTGCCTCCCTGGCTGTGGCTCAGCCAGGCCTCCTTCTACCAGCATCCCCGGGGAATCTGAACCCAGGACTAGGTTCAATGTGCCCTAGACAGCCAGCTCCAACCCCTGGTGAGCACCTCCTGTGTGCCGGGCTCCGTGCCGAGGGCTCCACCCCTCTGGGACTCTTCCCCATCTCACACAGGAGGAAATGGGCTCAAGCCACATGCCCAAGCCCACGCTGAGGCGGGGGGCACCAAAAGCCAGGCCCAGTCAGGTCCAAGTCTTGTCCTGTCGTCTCTACTCTGTCTGCTCCTCACATTCCCTCTGCCTTTAGGATCTGGTCTCCCCTCACTGCCGCCCCCCGACCCCACACCCAACCACAGCCCTGTTCTGAACTATATTTTCTCCCTGAGAAACTACTTTTCTGCCTCTGGTCTGAGTGGATTCTCCCGGCATCCCTGAGAAGCAGGTGACACCATCGTGTATAGGTGAGGCAACTAAGGCTCAGAAGGACAAGGGCCGTGTTCCAGGGTGCGGGCCGCTCAGGCGCATGTGACCAGCCCCCACGGCACCACGAGGAGAAGCACGCTGTCTGGGGCTGACCCTTAGCAGATGACAGCCCTGTGGGCTTCCAAGAGGGCAGCCCTCAGCCCAGGGCTCAGGCTGTCTCCAGGTGACCCAGTGGGTGGCCATGTTCTTCCCAGCTGCTCAGAGAGCCCCTGAGGTTGAGCATAAAACATTCATCTCTAAGTGCTAAGATGGTGGCCCCGGCAGGAGGCTGTGCTCCAAAGTATGTTCAGTCCTGTCCTGCTGACAAGGTCCAGGGGAGTCCCACTCTCCCATTCTACCACCTGCACAGGCAGAGAAGGGCCCTGGGGAACCACTGAAGCCCCCCGTTACAGCACCCCTCTTCACAGACATCAGGTTCATGTTCTCAGAACCCCCCACAGCAGGTGAGGCCAGCGTCTGCAGAACACCCTTTACAGCTGAGGCAGCCAAGGCTGACAAGGTCATACGGCTCACAGCCAACAGAGCTACATTTGGACCCCAGCAGCCTGGCTCCAGTCTGGCCCATCACCACCATGCTGACCATCTCTCTCAGCACACTCGGAGTGAGGGTTCTGCCACAGGAAACTGCAGACGGGACCTTTGCCTGAACGGGCCCCTCACCTCTGACTCCCTCACCAACATCCAGCCCAAAAACCCCTCAGAGAGCAGCTCACCCTCCACCCCTACCCTGGTGGCAGCCCCATGTGGCCCCCATGTCTCCTCCTGGGCGCAGCTGCCTTTGAGGAGAGGACAGAGGTCCCCCAGGATGGTGAAGCAAGAGCCCTTCCCTGAGGCCCAGCTTCCTGAAGGTCCGACTGGGCAGCGCCTTTGGCCAGGCGAGGGGAGGAGATGGCAGTGCAGATGTGAGCACAGCCAAGTGCTGGGAGGACATGCACTGTGGGTAAGATCCCACTGTCAGGGACCCCAGGGGGCTGTGCGCAGCTCTGCTCTCCTTCCACTGTCCCCCGGTTCAGCCCTGGACCCTGGTCTCTCTCTGCGCCTTGAACCCCAGGCACACAGCTGCTTGGGGATTTTGCCTGTCCTATTCACTGTGCTCTGCAGATGCCACATGTCTTCCTCCCTCTCCTCCTGCAAGTCTTTGCTGAAACATCACCTGCCCAGGGAGGCCTTCCCTGCCACAGGAGCTAAGTCATCACCTCCAGCCTTCCCCGGGTCTTCCCTCCATTGTATATCCCCCTAGTACTTCTTACCATCTGACACACGAAATAGTACATGTATTTCTTTCTTTTTATTCTCCCTGCTCGAGAATGTAAGCTTCTTGAGAGCAGGGATTTGTGACTGCTTTATTCTTTGCTCTACTCCCAGCTTCTAGAACGGTGTCTGCAGCCTAGTAAGTAGGTGCTCAATAAATATTTGTGGAATGAATGACCAGGTGCTAAGAGCAGCCCCCTGGCAGGGGAACCACACAGACTGTCCTCATGTGGACAGTCGGGGCACAGGGACAGCAGTCCCTTCCTGCACTGTGGATGGGGGAGGTAGAAGGTGAGATGGGGTGCACCATGGGCGGAGGGTCAGGGGCAAAGTAAAGCAGGATTAGGGGTGCCAGGCTGGCAGGGGAAGGGCCAAGTTAAGCCAGGGTAGAAAGGGCATGCATCTGAGGCCCTGAGGCTTGAGTGAGCTTCCTCTGGCTGCCGTGGGCCCGGCTGATAGAGTATTAGACCCTGGGCCCAGCAAGGCTGGCTCTGGCCCCCTGAGCTCAGTTTCTGGGGCTACTCCAGCTAAAATTAGCCTGTCCCCACTCAGCCTGGTGGGGCAGTCCAGCCTGAGGACAGGTACTGCCCACTGGCACCAACAGGAGCCCCAGTCCTTAGCCCTGAGGCCCCAACAGCTCCTGGGGTCGGCCTGGGCCCTGCTGCCACTGCTCTCTGTGCCTGTGCATCCCCTGTAAAGATGTCTCAACACCCTGTGCTGTGATGCCTGGCCCTGGCCCACCACCCCCACCACGCTGGCACACTTGTCAGCATCTTAGGTCCCTGGGCTTGGCTCCCGACCACAGCCTGATGTCAGTGGCCTCCCTCCCTCTCTGCCCACGGGCGGGAGTTCCATCATCCAGCTCTCTCACCCCCCTACACCTGGGGAGGGAGGCAGAGCAGGGGTGAGCTGCCCGTGACAACAGAGGGGGTGACCGAGCCCTCTGAAGAGGGCTATGACCTGCCCATGACACACGGCAGGTTTACGGCAGGACCAAGACGAATCCAGGCCTGCCTCCATGGATGACACCACTGAGATCTGGTTCCTGGGAGAGAGGTGATTCTGGAAGAAGGGGCCCCTGGGGCCAAGTAGGTGAGGTGACCCTCAGAGAGGTATTGAAGGGAGGGTCAGTTGCTGAAAAAGGAAGCGGGTAGTGAACAGGCCAGGATCTGGTTCTTCTAGAGCCAAGCACCATTAAAAAGACAATAATGGAACCCACGATAATTAAGCACTTATTATGTTTCGGGTTCTGGGCTAAGTGCTTAACACATTCAATCCTCCCGACTTCCCTATGAGTCAGGTGCTATTAATAACCCTCTCTTGAGGCACAGACAGGTTAGGGAACTTGTCCAAGGTCACACAGCTGAAAAGAGGAAGTGGGGCTGGGATTCGAAAGCAGGGCTCCTGGCTCAAGAGGCCACACTCTTAAGGAGAGAACGGGGCTCCAGGGCATATCGCTAAGATCGGTCACTAGGAAGTGGGGGCCGCCCCGAAGCCCATGCACTTTCTACTGAACACAGGACTGTGGCTTTAAGCAGGGGAATTTGGGACAAAAGGCATCCGAGGACTTCCAGGGGATGAGTCTGTATTGAAAGCCAGTAACTAATGCCTAGAACTTCACGCAAACACAGCTGACAGAGGAAAGGGGACGATGGGAGGGGTAAAGCGAGGGAAGGAGGTGAACGGGGAAGGACGTGGGGAGGGAGAGGGAGAAAAAGAACCTGGCTAGTCTTTAGGAGAAACAGAGTCCCAAAGGAAGTCAGATGTGGGCATTCGGCGGGACCAGGTGGACGTGGGAACTCAGAGTCCTTGCAATGCACAATGTCACCATCCCAAGAGCTTGCACATCCTGGTTTTCAAAAATACTTTTTCAGTCTCTGAGCTCTGGTTGTGGGCAGTGAGTTGGGATGGAGGGCTTGTGTTCCCAGGTGAGGCAAAGAAAGACGGGGTCAGCCAGTAATAGGCTCTGAGGCGTGGTGCCGATGTCTGGCCTAGGTCTTGAACTCTGGTCTCCTTATTTATTCTCCCAATGACTATGTATTTAGAACCCGCTATGTGCCAGGCCCTATTCCAGATACCAAGCACAGAACAATGGGTAAAAGACAAAAATCCCTGTCTTCCTGGAGCTTAAATTCTAGTGAAGCTTTTATTTTTATATAAGAATATAGAGTTTATATTCCAGTAGAACATTCTTTACTATTTCATTGGAAAAGACCTCGATGCTGGGAAAGATTGAAGGCAGGAGGAGAAGGGGACGACAGAGGATGAGATGGTTGGATGGCATCACCGACGTGATAGACATGAATTTGAGAAAACTCCGGGAGATAGTGAAGGACAGGGAAGCCTGGTGTGCTGCAATTCATGGGGTTGCAAAGAGTCAGACACGGCTGGGCAACTGAAAAACAACATATTCTAGTGGGGGAAGCAGACAATAAACAAGGTCAATAATAAAATACAGTTGGATGCTGTTAAATGCCAAGAAGAAAACGGGAAAGCATAAAATGGGGGAAGGGAACGCAAGGGTGCAACCCGAGGGGATGACCTCTGAGTACAGGCCTAAAGGAGGTGAGGATGAGGGAGTAAACAGCGAGGGGAAAGCACTCCAGGTAGAAGGTAGGGCGAGAGGACAGGTCCTGAGGCAGAAGCACAAGCGCTGTGCTGGTGGAAAACCAAGGAGCCAGAATGAGCGGGGAGGAAAGAGAGCGGAGGGGGAGGCTGGGTGCGGGCAGCTCCTGAGGAGCCTTATAACCCTTGCAGGGGCCCGGGCTGCTCCCTGACTGAGCAGAGTACAGGGGTGGCTCAACCTGGCAAGCGTTTGACCAGGAGGGCCCTGGCTGCTGTGCGCAGAAGGTGCTGCAAAGGGCAGAAGCAAGCGGACAGTTCACAGGAATCCGGGGGAGAGACGATGGTGGCTTCAGCCAGGGAGGTAGCAGTGGAGGCAATATGACAAGGTCAGGTTCTGGCTGTATTTTCAGTACAGAGACAACAGGATTTGCTGATGTGTGAGAAAAAGCGAGGAATAACGGATGGGTGCCAAGGTTTTTGGTCTCAGCACCTAGATGGAAGCGGCTGTCATTTATCCAGCTGGGGCCTCAGCCTCCAGGCACACCACCCCGATGTCAGCGTCTTGGGCACAAGGAAAGATCAGAATCACCCACGAAGCTCTGCCAACCAGCACATACCCGTCCAGGCCTCTTTGTGTCCTGATACTTCCCCTCCACTGGGAACGGTTTCCTGCCTCAGCACTTCTCAGAATCTGGTGTGCGTATGATTCATCTGAGGATCTTGTTAAAATGCAGATTCTGAATCAGTAGGGCTGGGGGCAGGGCTGGGACCTGAAATGCTTTCTTTCTGCCAAGTGCCCAGGTGATGTTGATTCTCTTGGTCAGAGGACCACACTGAGGAGCAAGAACCCCTGTGTCCCAGACCCCATGGCAAATCCTCCTTCTCTGAGTATCAGCATCGCCGGAGAACAGACTCTGGAGCATAGGCATCCTGACCATCTCCTTCCAGACCCAGGAGTCAAGTTCTCCAGGGACAGAGCCCAGGAGTTTGACCTGTCTTCTGCTTTTGGCTGCTCAGCATGTGGGATCTTCCCTGACCAAGGACTGAACCTGTGCTCTGTGTTGGGAGTGTGGAATCGTAACCAGTGGATTGCCAGGGATGTTCAAGCCTGACGTTTTTGAAGGATCCTAAGTAAACTGTAAGTTACCCATGGATGGGGGTCCCCAGAAACACCCCTCTAGCCCCATTACAATGATTGCAAACACCCCTGGCCCATCCAGCACAGCAGCAGCCCACTGCCTCCCTTCTCTGCAGTGCCTCGGCACCATCGAAGATAGCCCCAGCCTGCCCTGCTCCAGCCCCTAGAGTCTGGCATAGCATCTCGTCTCTCAGTACACCTTTCTGCAACTCGCGAAGGGCAGACAGCTAAGAGAAGGGCCTGGAGAAGAGAGCTGGAGGTGCCACCCACTGGGCCAGAGCAAGCACACCATAGAGAGGTGGTACCCCCCGATTTGTGCCATGAGAGGACTGGGGGAGTCTACACACCCGGTGACTCCCAGGGGCCTAGCACCTGTGGCGACGCCAGGTAGGAAGGGATTACTACGGGAGCCTGAATGAATGTAGGGGAAAGCTTCTCAGACCCCCTCCCCTGGGCTCCTGCCCGCTTGATACCAGGAGAGCTCACATGTGCCCTAGAGAGGAGCTGGGCACAGAATGTGGAAGGAGAAGTAGGAAAGGACTAACCCGGCTCCCGGGGCTTCTCAGGTGGCACCAGTGGTAAAGAACCTGCCTGTCAGTGCAAGATACACAAGAGATGCAGTTTCAATCCCTGGGTTGGGAAGATCCCCTGGAGGAGGGCATGGCAACCCACTCCAGGATTCATGCCTGGAGAATCCCATGGATGGAGGAGCCCGGCGAGCTACGGTCCACAGGGTCACAAAGAGTCAGAGACAACCGAAATAACTCAGCATGCACGTACACCCTGGCTCCCACGGTGCCTCCGGGAAGCTGAAGCTTGGAACTCTAGCCTCCTGGAGTGTCAGAGTGGCGAAGGGACTTGGTGGTCATTTAGAACAGGGGTCCACAGTCTCTGAGATCTAATGCCCTGTGACCTGAAGTGGAGCTGATATAATAATAATAGAAATAAAGTGTATAATAAATGTATTGTGCTTGAATCATCCTGAAGCCATCCTCCACCCTGGTTCATGGAAAACCTGCCTTCCACGAAACTGGTCCCTGTGGTCAAAAAGGTTGGGGACTGCTGATTTAGAAGGTCCTCTACCAGTCCATTCTAAAGGAGATCAGTCCTGGGTGTTCATTGGAAGGACTGATGCTAAAGCTGAAACTCCAGTACTTTGGCCACCTCATGCAAAGAGTTGACTCACTGGAAAAGACCCTGATGCTGGGAGGGATATGGGGCAGGAGGAGAAGGGGACGACAGAGGATGAGATGGCTGGATGGCATCACCCACTTGATGGACATGAGTTTGAGTAAACTCTGGGAGTTGGTGATGGACAGGGAGTCCTGGTGTGCTGCGATTCATGGGGTCGCAAAGAGTCGGACACGACTGAGCGACTGAACTATCTTCCAAAGGGGAACTATAGCCTGAAGGGACAATGGGACCTGCCTATGGGAGCCTGGTTGGCTTAGTGGCCTGGCTACAGATCTTGTTCTGGGGTAGCTGCCTCATGCCCACAATGGGGGTCCTGTCTGCGGCCTCTTCTCTCCTCGTCCCTGGGCTGGTGCTAAGCCCCAGGCCCCCAGGAGTGACCCACTGACTGTCAGCTCAAATCAGGCAAGCCTGTGACTTCTTGCCCAACCCAGACCCTGTACTCCCAAAGGAGTCAGTGAGGGCAGGAGCAGTCAGGCTAAGCATTAGGGACCTGGGGGAATGGATTTTCGGTTCAGCAAAAACTAGAAAGGCTACTGGGAGAGGGAATAGATGAGCAAAAACCTGGAGGCTGGACTGAGGTTCACATGATGAGGTCAGGGAGGAGCCAGGCGGAAGGGAGGAGCCTGGCAAAAGGGAGGAGCCTAGCAGAAGGGAGGAGCCTGGCAGAAGGGAGCAGCAGGACCCGTGGCCGGCTTCCAGAGCAGAAGGCCTTGAATGCGGAGCTGAGGAGGAGCCAGCATGCTCACCAGGTGTCATCTCTCGCAGGATAGCTTCTGATCCTCCCAAGCCCCCCAGTCATTTCCCGGGGCCTGCATGGCTGGCAGGGGCAGGAGAGGCACCTTCTGAAAAGTCTCTTTCCGGGGGCTGCCAGTGCATCATCTTACCCCACCAGGCTGGGCCTTCACCTGCCATGGTTCAGGGGCCAGAACTGCAGAGCAGGATTCCCAAACAGGTTTCTGGGAAAGAGAGTTTGCTGAAGGAGGAAGGAAAACAGAAGGAAACCCAAGCCCGGGCCACGGCCAGCCACAGCCCCCAGTACCCTGGAATAACAACAAGAAGCGGTACTGAATAGTGGTTATGGACGGAGCTCCGGGGTCAGGTGGTCCCACAGCTAAATGCTGGTCCACTACTCAGGGTCTACAATGACCTTGGAAAGGCTACTTAACCTCTCTGAGCTGCAACAGCCTCATCTGGGACATTGGTGTGATAATAATGGTACAGCTCCATGGGCATTCGTATGACAATTGAATGAGAATACGTAAATCAAATCCTTAAGGCTGTCTGATACATAGTAAGTGCTTTAGTAAATAAAGTGCATGTGTGCTAAGTCGCTTCAGTTGTGTCTGACTCTGTGTGACGCTATGGACTGTAGCCTGCCAGGCTCCTCTGTGTGTGGCATTCTCCAGGCAAGAATACAGGAGTGGGTTGCCCTTTCCTGCTTCAGGAGATCTTCCTGACCCAGGGATTGAACTTGAGTCTCTTAAATTTCCTGCATTGGCAGGAGAGTTCTTTACCACTAACACCACCTGGGTAGTAAACAGTAGCCATTAGTACGTTGACTCAAGGAAGGGGCTTCTGGAAAATTTGGCCTAGGGGATGAATACAGGATCTGGGCCAAGTCTGGGTTGACTGGCTAAGAGAGGTCTCTACCAGCTGTACTGGGCCCTGGGAGGCGAGTGGGGAAGGGAGGAAGGAGGGCACCTAACTGCTGCCCAGGTGGAATTTAATATTCTCTTAAAACTGAGAGAGCAAATAAATACAAATGGCCAGCCCTTAGGCCAAGAGGCTTGGGGTAGAGTTTGAGCCTCGTTGATGGGCTGTGTGGTCTTAGGCAAGTGTCTTCCCTGCTCTGAGCCTGATTTTCCTCTGCCGGATGAGGGCAGTAGCTAGAGGTGGCCTGGCAGCACCCAACAGTCCTGTGCATATGAAAGGCAGTCCCTCCCCTCAAGTTGTTCTCCGGCACTAGGGTTGGGCATCTAACCGTCTCCGGAGCCTCCTAGGTTCCCCTTTCCCTGGAGCCTGCACCCATGGTGTGGCCAGGCTGGCCCAGGGCCCATGGGAGGCCGCAGCTTGAGGCCCTGACCTTTCGGTCCAGAGTGAATACACTGGTCATGGGACTGCTCAGAATAGTCATAGCACTATATTCAGCTGTCTTGGGAGGCCCCGAGATCCTTGGTCCAGGTGGTGGGCCCTGGAACGAGCCCCCACCAGCTCCCTTCACCGCCTCTGAAACAACATACTTCTCTCTCTTGGAGGTTCAGGCCAGTCTCCTCTAAAGCTCTGGCACATTCTAGACTGCCCAGAGTTAGGGAGCACAGATTCCTGCCCCTGGAGGGCCAGACCCCGGCACTCACTGAAGTGTTGTAAGGTGGACGGGGCTCCCAGGTACGGAACCAGGAGTTGAAGACCTGAGTTCCTAAACCAGCCCCCTAACTTGTTCACTGGGACCTTGGACAAAGCACACCTCTCTGGGCCTTGCCTTCCTCATCTGTTTCAATAATGGCTCCTATTAAACTGAGTATATAAGAAGCTTGGATTCTGGAGTAGGAGACAGATTGGAATCAAGCAAGACTGCTAATGAGCATTTTATTACACACTAGATTGCTACTTTAAAGGGAAGGACTCTGGTCCTAGACCCAGCCTGTGGGGTCCAGAAAGGCATTTCCAGGGAACTGAGGTTTGAGGAGGGGTTTCAGGGAGAAAGAGGGGCAACTCAGGAGGAAAGAGTGCTCCAGAGGGAACAGCATATGCAAAGGCCGTGAGGCAGGGGGACCTGTCACGTGCAAGAAAATGAATTGCGGCCGGGATGACTGAAGCTCATCTGATGTAATGGAGAGAGCCAGGCCAGAGGAGCCTAGAGAGACAGGCCAGGCCCAGGGGACCACAGAACGGGCTGGGGAAGCACCGAAGGGTTTCAAGAAGGCAAGGCTGTAAGCTGACAGATTTGTGAGTTGAAGAGATCTCTGTGGCTTACAAGTGGAGGGTGACATGGAAGGGCCAGGGGCTGGAGGCAGGACAGGAGTCAGGAAGCTGCAGGAAGCTGGGCCGGGGGGACACAAAGATGGCTGGAAACCAGGATAGTGGGCCTAGGACAGAGGGCAAAGGGTGGAGTCTAGAGAAAGTCATGGAGTGAAATGCTAATCCAACCAACAGGAGTTTAATAACAGAAGCCAACATTTATTGAGCACTGACTACATGCCAGGCCCTGTGACTTGGGGCTTTCCACCAACATGTAGATAACTCAGTTCATCTTTCCATCAACCCTCTGGGACAGGTTCTATCATTATGCCCATTTTAGAGGTGAAGAGGCTGAGAAGCTGACCAGAAGACACTCTCTTGGTGACTTTCATTACTGGTTGGGGAGCTGGCGCAGGGGAGGCTGTCTACCATTCAAAGACACGCGGACACCTGTCAAAGCATTGTGAGAAGGTGAGGAACACCGGATGGGGGACACAGTATGGTGAGGAGTGCTTAGGGTGGCCAGAGGGGAAGGCACCAAGCCCTTCTGCCCTGCTCATGGGTCTCCTTCACGTGTTTCCATGACTCAAAGTGGGGCCCAGACCTGGGGCAGTGTGCTCTGAAGTGGGGGCGAGCTGCCCAGGAAGTCCCTATTAGCACCCCTGTCCCCAGTCCCTCCACATGCCAAGCCAAGATCCCAGTGTCAGCTGGGACCCAAGGGAGGGCCAAAGTTTCTGGCTGGGCAATTCATCCCAGCTGCCAGGTGAGGATCTGTCCCAGAGAGTTGGGGGAGAGGAGGACTACATCAGGTTCCAAACAGGTGGGGACAAAAAGAGAGATGGAGACCTGGCATCAGAGGAGAGCTGGGCAGTGGGGTGGGTGGGGGTGGGGCTTCCCAAGCTTGGGGTCACTGGCACTTCTTTGTCACTGCAAAGTCAAGTGACTTTGGGGGAGAGATGTCCACACAGACACACACACGCACAGGACACTCTGGTCTGCAGCACAGGGCACACCACTGGTGATGTGTGACCTGACACCGAGCAATGTTCCTGATGACAACATGAACATCAAAGATAAAAGCCAAGAGCCTCCGACCTGTGCTGGCCCCCAGGGGAGAGAGGAGGGCAGTTTTCAAGGCTGAGCTGCCCCAGGCTGCTCCCACGTGACCCTGCCTGCTCCCACACCTCCACAGTTTTGCATGCTAGCACTGCTGTTCCCTGCCATCTGCCTGGGTAATTCCTACTTGCTCCTCAAAGTCCGTCCCTGAGTTACCTCCTCCGGGATAGTTCTTACTCTCACAGTCCCAGGAAGCCCCTTCACGGCACTTACCACAAAGTGTCGTCGTCATCTTTTGCTTGTGTGTATCTGGGGCGTGACCCCTCGTGCCAAAGGACAAGTTGGGCTCATCCTGCCCCAGCTCACCTCCCTACCCCTCACTCCCTCAGCCTGGGAACCCAGGAACCAGTAGGAGAGAGGGGCCAGCAAACCAGCAGCTCTGGCCAGCACTGTCACCTCCAAAGAGCTCAGATGGAACCTCCCACCGCCTAGTTAGCCCGTATCTCCCAGGGCCACCACTAAGGCCTGCAGTGGGGTGGCCTCACTGTGCACCAACAACCAACTGGCCTGGGCTAGAGCAGTGTTTCCACTAAGGATGGAAAATAGGGGGCAAAACCACTCACTAAGGTGGCCAGAAGTCCCAGGAGATGAAGGCAGCAGGCAGGAAGCGGGTCTGAGTTTCACCTCCCTCAAGGCACACACACACAGGTAACCCAAAGCCCCTCTCACATACAAGTCCACACAGCCACACTGACACCAGGTTCCCGCACACAGTTCCTGCCTCACACGCGCCTCACATACACACAGGGTCTCTGTCACACACATAGAGTTCCCACCCCACACAGCCTCTCACACAGATGGTCTTGTGCACGCAACCTTACATGCAGAGCTTCCCAGTGTCCCACCCACCACACACAGAAATACACTCACCTCAAGTCTCTCACACCCTCCCCAAGAATCCTTCTCTCTCACACATGCACAGAGCATCTTTCGGACATATACAGTCCCCCCTCTCTCTTATATACGCACTCTTTCCCACACAGTCTCATTCTCACACACAAAGTCCATCTCTCAGAACCCACAGAATCTGTCTTTTTCACACTCACATGGGATTACTCTGATACAGAAACACACAGAATCTCTCTCACGTAGTCAGTCTCAACACACACACCCGCCCCCAGAGTCTCACTCACACATGCTTTTATTCTCATGTGGCCTTACACACACATACACACACACACACACATGAAGAACCTCTCACATCCACACAGAATCTCTCTTACACAGATTCTCACACATACAGCTTGTCTTTCACACACATCTACAATGTCACACACAGGATTGTGGTCTGGAATCCTGAATAAACATTTGAATCCCGACACAGCAATCTGAGGCGGCCTGGGGCCCGCGAGGGGGAGGGGTAAACAAAGGTGAGGGCGGCGGAGGAGCCGAGATGGAGGAGGGAGAGCGGGCGGGCAGCCGGCTGGGCTCTGCGCAGATGAGCCGCAGAGAGGCAGCGCAATGCAGCTAGGCCGGCCGGGTGTGCAGCGGGAAGCCTGGGTTCTAATCCAGGCTCTGCCCTCACTTCCTGTGTGCCCTTGGGCAGGCCCCAGTGTCCTCAGCTGTCACCCGAGGGAGCTGGAACAACTCTATGTGGCCACTGGGGAAAGAATGTCGCACAGATAGGCTGAGGGGGGCACCTTCTAAGCACCCCACCCCACCCCCAACCACTGCTCAACTTTTCCCTCAGTCTGCTCTTCAGTGGACGCTGGAGAGAATCAGGACTTTTCTGTAAGATTCTTTAGCCAACCGCCTTTAGCCAACTCTTGTATCTGCATGGGGGAATGGCCAGTGGGAGGAGATGGACAGGGCAAGGGGCTAAATATGTCCCACATGACCCCTGCCTATCCTGAAACTCAGGGGCTAGGGTCAGAGCCTGAAGCTGACCCCAGGAGTCGGGTGGGGGGACTCAGCCTCTTGGTAGAGCGCCAGGAGGTGGAGAGGACCATATGGAAGTTGGGCCTACTCTTTGCTTCTGGGGCCAAGGGGGTGGTGATGGTGGTAGCAAGATGCTTCCCAAGGTCAAATGCAGGCTAATGGGCAGCTGCTCTAACCTAGGCCTCTACTCCCCTTGCCCCCTGCCCCCACATGCCCCAGTTCAACCTCCCAGTCCCCTTTCTCCTGCCCCTCCTCACAGCTCAGCTACAGCTTCCAGTTACATAATCCCCTGGCTATGGTGGCCTCTGTCAGGAGAGGGGAGGAGGGAGACCTCTGAGGATCCCAGTCTCCTCTGGAGATGGCAGGGAGCTGGTGGCCAGCTGAGTGGAGGACGGGGTCCTAGGGGACTTGGGTCCCAGGACACCATGGCCTCTAACTCCCTGGGTGACCTTGGGCAGGCTTTTCAAAACGGAGGGTTTAACTATCTCCCTATTACTGCACGTCCACACACCCCCTCCCCGCCCCAAACACACACACATATCTGATCTAGGATTTAATATATAAGACCTGTTGCCCTCTCCCTCAGATGCTAAAACACTGAGTGTTTGATCTCAGTAACACGTCCATCAGGCCTGTGCCTAAACACAGCCTTTTCCTGCCGTGGAAGCTTCCGTGCCCCCTGGTCCCTTCTCCCCACTGAAGTCAGCCGGGGAGGCACTCCTGCTCCCTCCCCTGCCAGAACCTCCATCCCCAGTTCGAGGGCAGGAGGGAAGGGGTGTGGAGCAGTAAAGGAGATAGGGCATTGAAGGTAATGTCTTGCCTGGGAGGGGATTAGGGGGTGGCTCACACACTGGGGAGGGACTCTGCTTTAAATTCCCAACTCTGACCCTTCCCCTCTGTTCAGATCTCTGAGGGCAGAGCCTAGCAAAGGCAAGAGGGGTTTCTTCCAGGGTAGGTGGCTGCTACCCCTGTCTCCCTTTTGGGCTCAGTGAAGCAGCAAAGACCCTTAGAATTCACCAGGCCCCCTCTCTCTCTTTACATTTGAGGGAACTGATCGGAGGAGCCATTTGATGGGCCTGGGTGGGCAGCAGGGTACCCTTTCTCCCTGGCAACAAGCTGCTGTCACTAAAGGGGAGTGGTTGATGAAGACATACCTCCCTCTCACAGCCCTGTAGATGCCCTCCCTGTCCGGACAGGTCCTAGAGGAAGCACAGGCAGAAGCCCAGAGGACCCCTCCAGCCATCTCTCCTTTTGACAAGAAAGAAGGGCAGGCTCTGTTTCTAGGAGCAGGTCTCAGAGGGATCACACCCTCCCCCAGCTCCACCATCTATCAGTTAATTAGCCATAAAGACTGCCCCTTGATCATCTCCCTGGGATGCTCTGAGGCTGCTCCGCGGGGTGGGGTGGTCTATCTCACACAGCAGATCAGGTCTCAAGCCCTCTTCTGTGGGCCCTGGCTGGTCCCACATGCCCCTTACCTGGGAGAGAGGAAGGACTCCTACTTCCCTCCCCACACCAAAATCTAAAGGACAGTTCAGAGCTTCACCCTGTACACCTGCAGAGATGGTGATGTGCATGCACAGGCACGCCTGCACACTCAAACATACACACATGCTTGCTCATTCTCACCACATACATTACCCACCCAAATATACACCACCACACTTACATAAATATGCGCACACTATCAACTCATGCACACAAACACACCCATTCATACTCACTTATACATACGAAATTCAGAAATACACAGACCTTTACATATGTACAAAGCTAGCCACCCTTGAGGAGAGTCACTGTCTCTGTCACACGCGCACAAACATCCTCCTTTCTGCTTTGACTCCGGGGCACCAGTTCTCGGATCCAACCCTGCCCGCGGGAGGCAGAGAACACTGCCTTCCCCGCCCCACTCTTCTCATGGCTAAGTTGTCACTTACCCTCGCGTAGCGGGATGAGTAGGGGTCCTCGAAGAGGGCCCAGATGCGCGGCTGCCAGCGGCGCCAGAAGCCGCCAGGCCGTCCGTCTGGGGAGTCGCTGAGCGCCAGGCGCTTGGTCATCTCCAACTCGTCCTCGCCGTCGCCTGAGTCGCCGGGGCCGTCGGCGTCCGCGTCGTCCGCGCTGTTGTCCAGGGGCGCGCCGCCGAAGCTGTCCAGCGCCTCCTCGGCGTCGCGGTGCTGGCGGTAAGTCATCCAGCAGCAGGGCTCCACGTCGGTCTCGTCGATGCCCCAGAAGGCCAGCTCCTCCTCGTAGAGTGGCCCGCACACGTCGGCCGGGCAGTGCAGCTTGCCCGTGCGGTAGTAGTTCAGGATGTGCGCGAAGACGCCGGGGTGGCGGTCGAAAAAGAACTCGTCTGCGCGCGGGTCATAGTCGAAGTGGCTGTGGGCGTCGGGCTCCGCCAGCCAGGCGAGCCGCGTGCCGGGCAGCGTGCGCAGCGTCGAGCGGTACGTCTGGTGGCGCGTGCCGCCCACGTTGATCACGATGCGCTCGCTTTCGTCCCCTTGGCCCATCGCGGCGCCTCCTTAGGCATGGCGCGGCCCAGCGACACCCATGGGAGCGGCCGCCAGGGGGAGTTGGCGCCGGGGAGGGGGGCGCGCGGCCTCCTCCCCCCTCCCCCCAGCCGTCGGGGGGACAGAGGACCGGGCTCCGGCTACTCCGAGAGCAACCCAAGCCCTTCAGGGCGCTTCCTGTCGGGTGCTGGTTCAAGGGAGTGTGCGCGGGATCCCCAGGGTCTCCGGGCGCCAGATGTGGGAGGGAGCTAGTCCGGCTGCGGAGGAGGCAGAGGAGGAAAGAAGGGAGGGAGGGAGAGAGGGAAAGGGTTGCGGGGGGTTGGGGGAGGAGGTGGCGCTCAGCGGCGAGCCCGGGGAGGAGGAAAAAGAGGGTGGGGGGGCCGGGCTCCCGTCCCCATCTCAGCGGAAAGATAGAGAAATCGACACAAAGCTATCGGGGGGAAGGTCAGCTGCTTCCAGGGCCGGACATGGATCAGCTCCTGGAAGGGGGAGGGGAAAGGAGGAGAGGGAGCCGGGAAACTCGCGCTCTGCTGTGAGGTGGTCGTCGCAGCGCGCTCTCGGCGCAGGGGAGATGGATGCCCGCTGCCTTCCTCCCTGCGTGGCCCGGCTGCAGCTCGGGGCGCAGGGCGGACTCCGGCCCCCTCCCTCTCCTTGCCTGGCTGCCTGCTCCCCCCGGTGGCAGGCGCGCCTGTCCGCTCGCCCGCCCTCCTCTCTCCTTCTCCCCGCCTCTCGGAAGAGATGGCGGGCCCCCGGGCAGGGGCACCAGGGGTGCTGTTTTGTGCTGCTGCCGCGGAGCGCTGCGCTCCGTGCGCTCCGGCTGGATCTGGGGCTCTCCGCTGGATTGCGCTCCGACTCGGGCTCCGGCTCCGGCGGCGGTGCTGAAGGGACAGCTCCCGGACTGTTGAGGAGCTGCGCGGGGCCGGGCTAGGGTTCTCCCGACTGGGCTCCGTCTGCGGGGCCGGTGGGCACTGACTCCGGTGCCTCTGCGCCCTGCGCTCTGCGCCCTGCTTCGGACAGGCGGTTGGCGCTGTCGACCGAGGCGAGGGGGCTGCGGCGATCGGGCCGGGGAGGCGAGGGTGGCGGGTCTGGGCGCGGCGAGGCAAGGCTGGTGAGGCCGGGGAGGCGAGGCGCGGAGCGGCCGCCGCCGCCGCCCGCGATGCTGCTGCTGCCGGGGCTGCTGCTGGGCTTAGCTGGCTCGCTTGCTGGCTCGCGCGGTCCGCGTCCAGCCCGCCGCTCTCCGGACACGGGCACACGGCGCGCGCAGCCGCACTCGCCCCCGGAGGGAGGCGCCGCGCTGGGTCCTAAAAAGCCCTGATTCCGCGCCCCTCTCCCAGCCCCGCGCGGAGCCCGGCCTCCTTCAACCCCAGCGCTGGGGGCGCCAGCCCGGCACCCATCCTGCGGCTCCCGGGGAGGGGTCGGGGAGAGGAACCCGCCAACGCTCCGCCCTGGGGAGCGCCACTCAGTGGGTGGGGGCTCTGGGAGACGTCTCGATCCGCGCCCCTGGGTCAGATTGAGGTGAGAAGGCGGTTTGGTACCCACCCCTACCTTTCCCTACTAGGGACTGTCTGATCCCCTAGTGAAATGAGACACCCTTGACCGCTATCAGAGGCACCTCGATCCGGATCGCTCCAAGCAGTTCTTTAATATCGACCTTTCCAGGGAACCTGGAGTCCCCATGTCGCTTTCATAGGTACCCTATTGCATAGATTCCAAAATAGCACTCTCCGCGCTCCCCTATACACTACACACACCTCCACTGGGTTGTGTTGTCCTCTAAGCCATCTACGAACAACCTAATAATCCTGGACCCCTGTTAACCCCTTTCGACCCTTTTCTGACCCTGGGCCCTTCTTAACTGCAGGCTGACCCTAGTCTCCCGGTGAGTGCCTCATGCTGTGCATACTGATCCCAGCTCACTGATCCTCCCACACTAGTCCAGGATCCTTAGTGAGGATTCTGTCCTTAGAGGTGAGAAGAAGCAACTCCTTCTAATGGTCCTGAACATTAACAGGCCGCCTTTCTCCTAGGGTTTCAGCTACACTGGAGGGGCCGTTGATGCGATATCTGGGGGCTATATAGGAGCAGCCCCCCCCCCCACCGCCAACCCCCCCCCCCCCCACCGCCAACCCCGCGGTGATTCTGGGCTTCACCGTTGATGATGGGGTGGGAGCTGTAGTTTAGGCCCCCAAGCCTTCTCAGCCCATATTTGCTGGCAGTCCCTCAGTTTTCTCAATGAAGCCATCACCCCTTCACTCCTTACTTGTTCCAGGCTTGGTCCCAGGTAGAGAGGCACAAGCCCTTGTAGGGGCCCCAGGCAGTCAGGGAAGTGGGCAGGTGGGCCAGGACAGGGCTGGGGAGGTCAGGCCCAGCTCCGGGGGTGGCTGTGCTGGGAAAAGAAACTTATTGATCTAGCCCAGCCCAATTGAACACAAGGCTGCCTGGGCAAAGGGCGATTTAATTAAGAAGACACGAGGCTCTTATTTACCTGTGGGCACCCGCTCACTGTGCAGACAGCTGTCCCTCAACACTGACCCACAGACCTGCTTGTGGGCCTGGAGACGGAGCTGTGCTGCAGGCATCTCTGTCCTCACTTGCCAGGGGAATCCCAGCCCAGTGCCAGTGAAAGCTGTGTGTGCTGGGGCAAAGGTCTGGAGGAGTGGAGAGGTTTGGAGAGGGGCAAGGGGCAGAGCAAGAGATGAAGGGTCATGGAAGGACAACTAAGAGACAGAGAGAGGCGGAGTTATGGCAGAAACAAGGGCAGAGATGGGCAGAGGCACAGAGAGAGCTGGAGTCCGGGGCCAGGATGGCACTTCCTCCCTCCAGAGATTGATCTGTATTCTTCTTCTAAAGGGGAGATGTTTCGCCTTCAATACGACGCCTTCAGAGTAACACAAAGGTAAGAGTGCGTTTCAGTGTCCTCCTCTCACCCTGGTCAGTGTGAATCCCACCCCCTACCCAATGGGAGGCCTGGCCTGGTGTAGCCCAGGTTGGCCCAAATTCAGATTCCCAGGACATAGTTCTTTCAGGAAGTTCAGCCTCAATCCAAGGAGGTGATAAAATGTAGAAACAGAGTCCCCGGAAAGAACAGAAAAAGATGGACACAGAGAGATGGTCTCTCTCTCTCACACACACACAGAGCTGGGAGAAATTAAGATGGGGAGACACAAGACCGAAGCCTTTCCAAACCTTCCCTTCCTTCCAGACAGATATCCAGTTCCTCTTCTCCCTGTGGAAGCTTCTTGTGATTCTGCCAACCAGAGGGGCACAGGGCTCCACCACTTCCCTCTCTTGCAGGACCACATGAATCAGAGTATGGCTCTTTAACCTTCACTGTAGCTTACTTCATTTCCTCAGAAAAAGAACTCTCAACTCCACCAGGGCTCCTTCTTGCTTGCTTCTCCCTACACTGCACAGAGCCACAGTAGCTCCTCATTAAGGGCTGGATGATTTGAGAAAGGCCAGGAGAGGGGCTGGGATCCTAGAATCCTCATGTGAGAGACCATAGGAGTCTGGAGCCCTAAACCAGGGCTGAGTCAAGGGGAAACCCACCCAGGTTTTCTTGGGGAGTCAGTGCAGACCCCACTCAGGCTTCTACCCCATGGTGAACCATAATGGGGAACTGAAGCATGCCCCAGGGGGTGAGAAGAAGCAGAGGGAGAGGCAGAGAGAGGCAAAGGGTGCTTAGAAGAGGGAAGCTGGAAGAAGCCCTGGTCAGCCCTGGCCATGTAGGGCTAGAGAAAGAGGCAGGACAGGGCTAGAAGGAGGGGGAGTGTGAAAGTGTATCCATCACACCTAAAATACAAGGTAAGCAGAGTGGGCTCAGAGAGAGGAGCCTCCCAGGTGGGAGAGGGTAGCTGCCCAGGAGATGCCCCATGCTGTCCCACCTTCATCCTTGATGACATTCTGAGGCCCCAGAGGATGCCCCCCTTCTCTATCCTAAGCAGGGACATAAAAATTCTTTCTCTCACTTCCTCTTCACACTGTGAGAAGGCTGGCATTTGCATAAAGCCCAGAGAAATCAAGAGGGCATCATGGCGGGCGTGGGGGTGGGGGGGGGTGGGATGGGGAAGGGAAATAACCCCAGAGAAATGGGGGTTGGGAGGAGGAACCACTGAACAGAGCCTTAGCCTTTTACCCACAAGGCTAACCACAGACCCTCAGCCCAGATGAGAACCTCACCACTTTTGAGCTGTTCCTCTTACTCATAGACATTTGCTCCCTTCCTTGCAGAGGAAAGCAATGGTACTATGCAGAGTGTCTTTTTGGTATCAGTGGCTGATACTAAAGAGTATACAGGCAGGGCTCAGGGTACAGTGAATTAACAGTGGGGTGATGTTATTCAGTGGTCAAGAGCATAAACTTTGGAGCCAAATTACTTGTGTTCAAATCCTAGCTCCACCATTGACTAGCTATGACCTTGGGCAAATCACTCAACTTCTCTGTGTCAGTTTCTTTATTGATGAATGATAATAAGCCCTATATCCTAACACCTCAGCTCTGTCATTTCTCTTGTTGAGGCTGGAGGAGGGGGTTGATGGGAGTGATGAAGAATGAGCTAAGGTAGGATATGGGCTAGAAAGAGGTGAAGAGAGTCCTGAAGCCAAGTTTGGCCTGTGTTCTCACACCTGGCACTTGCAGGCCTTAGATCTGGTCCTGCTAGGCTCTGGAACTGGCCCAAGTCCACCCCTCGCAGGCCCTGATACAGGTTGGCCCATCCCATATGCTCTCTCCCAGGCCAGGAGCCTTCATATTCCTGGTGGGTTGGGGTGCCATCTTGTGGCCAAATCTGAGAACTAACCTAACCAGGGCGCAGAGCAGGCTTTGGGGAGATAATAAGCAGTGTACCACACAGGCCTCTCTCTTCTGCAGATCAGAACTCCTCCCTCCAATGGACAGGGGAGGGTGAAACTAGAGGTGCCGTAGTTGGAAACTGGTGATGGTAGCTGTCAGATCTGTAGCGTGAGCACTGAGCCTGGTGCCTAAGCTGGGAATGGGGTGGGGTGTACAGTTGTTTTTTTCTTGTGATCCCTGGGCGAGTGGATCTCAGATCTCTTAGTCCAGCGAAAGTCTCTAAAAGGGCCAAGGTAAAGAATCTTCCAGGGAAGTGCGAGAGCAGGGCTTGTCAGTCTCTGCACTATTGACATTTTGGACCAGATTATCCTCTGTCGTGGGGCTCTCCTAGGAGGTTTAGTAGCATTCCTGGCCTCTGCCCACTAGATGTCAGTAGAAAGTGAAAGTCCCTCAGTCGTGTCCTACTCTTTGCGACCCCATGGACTATACAGTCCATCGAATTCTCCAGGCCAGAATACTGGAGTGGGTAGCCTTTCCCTTCTCCAGGGGATCTTCCCAACCCAGGGATTGAACCCAGGCCTCCTGCATTGCAGGCGGATTCTTTACCACCAAGCCACTAGGGAAGCCCAGATGTCAGTAGAACCCCTTCCCCATTCAGAACAAATCAGAAAGGTCTGTGGATACTGTCAAAATTCCTTGGAGGAGGGTGAAACTTCCTCTGGTTGCAGGGACCACTGATGGAGAGGGATTTGGTTCCAAAGCTCATTTTGCTACTTACTAGCTGCGTAAAACAGCCACATTCTCTCTCCACACTTCTGTTTCCTCAGCTGTGTAAAGGGAGGATTTTGTGAGGATTCAGTGAGCTAGCCTCTCTCATTAACTTCCTCTCCTTCCCTCATCCCCCTTCCCTCGGATTGCCCATCTCCTCCAAACCCTCTGTGACCAGCCTTATCCCGTGTCTCTCTCCTGGGCTCCTGCCATTCACAGCCAAGCCCGTCGCTCAGTGGCAGTATGGCCTCAGGGGCAGAGCGTCAGCCCTCCCTGGGCTTGACTTTGAGGAAGAAGGGCCTCAATACCTGGCCTCTTGTTCTTGAATGTAGGAGGAAGGTGAGGAGTGGGAAATGATGATGGCTGTGGTGAAGGATGCATAGGATGGTCAGGTGTGCACATGTGTGGGAAAAATGGGTAGATGCGGGCACTACAGCAGGAGTGTCCCCACAGGACCAGTCAGCAGCCACCGAGTTCTCCCAGAAGTAGCTGGAGATGCATGGCTGCGACTCCCTATAGGAACCTTGTGTGTTCTCTGGGCCCTCATGTCTGAGTCAGCCTGCAGTGTGCAGGCTGTGAGGCGTGAAAGTGAAAGTGAATGTGAAAGTAGCTCAGTTGTGTCCGACTCTTTGCAACCCCATGGACTGTAGCCCACCAGGCTCCTCCATCAGTGGAATTCTCCAGGCCAGAATACTGGAGTGGGTGGCCTTCCCCTTCTCCAGCGGATCTTCCCAACCCAGAAATTGAACCAGGGTCTCCTGCATTGCAGGTGGATTCTTTACAAGCTGACTTACCAGGGAGGCCTGAAGTTTAGACATTTGGTGGGGGTTGGAGGTCAGGGTGGGGAGTGGGGGTGGGGTCACATTAAAAAAAAAAAAGAATAGAAAGTTGTGTACAAAAGTGAATATTTATTGAGACTTAGAGAAGAAATCAAGACCAAATGTAAAATTTAGAAAACCAACAAATACTAAAAATGTTTTAAAAAATCCAGAAAAACAATTGCTTAATATTGTTATTAACTTTCTAACACACCTACATAATACTTTTTAAATATGCTGTATTTACTTGGAAGCATTCATAATGCCAATGAAAACAGTTGCAACTTTTTTTGCAATTACCAAATGATGTTCAGTTAACAAAACCACATTTGTTGTATTAAAGCTTCATCAAATATGGCTGAAAATGAAAAAAAAAAAATCATCATCCTCCCTTATAACTATTTCTTTCTGTGCATCAACATGAATCTGCTTTAAATTTACATGCCACTTTATAGCCTCCCATAGTGTATTGGGCAAGGTTTGTGGCTACTGAAAATACTACCAGGACTGGGTTATTCAGACACGTTCATGAAATGGATGGGACCCAGAGTAGCCAAAATAATCTTGAAGAAGAACAAAGTTGGAGGATTCACACTTCCTCATTTCAAAACTTACTATGAAGCTACAGTAATCAGACTGTGTGGTATTGGCATAAGGGTAGATACACAGATCAATGGAATAGAATTGAGAGTCCAGAAATAAGCCCATACATTTTATAGTCACTTAATTTTTGCCAATGGTGCCAAGACAATTCAATGGAAGAAAGAAGAGTCTTTTCAATGAAAAGCACTGGAACAATTGGCTACCCACATGCAAAAGAGTGAAGTTGGATCCCCTCTTCAGATTATCTAGAAAAATCAACTAAAACTAAACGAATACCTAAAATGTGAGAGCTAAAACTATAAAATGCTTCCCTGGATTAGGTCATGGTTTCTTAGATATGATGCCTCAAATACAAGCAGCAAAAGGAAAATATAGATAAATTGGACTCCAAAACCAAAAAGACTTTAGTGCTTCAGAGAACAATATCAACAAAGTGAAAAGACAATCCATAAAGTGAGAGAAAATATTTTCAGACTATATATCTGATAAGGGTCTAGTATCTAGAATATATAAAAACCCTCATAACTCAATAATAAAAAAACAAATGACCTCATTTTAAAATGGACATAAGATTTGAATAGACATTTCTCCAAAGAAGATATACAAATAGCCAAGAAGAACATAAAAAATGCTAACATGGTTAGTCATTAAGGAAATGCAAATCAAACTACAATGAAATACAGTTCACACCCACTAGGACAACTGGAATAAAAAGACCATAACAGCGCTTGTTGAGGAAGCAGAGAAATTGGAACACTCATACCTTGCTGATGGGAATGTGAAATGGTGCAGCTGATGTGGGGAAGACTTTGATAGTTTCTCAAAAACTTAAACATAGAATTATGATATATCCAACAATTTCACTTTTAAGTATATACCCAAGAGAATTAAAATCATATGTTTACACAATAAGTTGTACATAACTGTTTATAACAGCATTATTCATAAGAGCTAAAAAAATGGAGACAAGCCAAATATCTATCACTTGAGGAATGGATAAACAAAATAGGGTGTATTCACACAGTAGAATATTATTCAGATATAAAAAGGAATGAAGTACTTTTAAGCTGCTACACTATGGATGAACCTTGAAAACATGCTAAGTGAAGGAAGCCATGCACAAAAGGCCACCTAGTGTGTGGGTCCATTCACATCAAATGTCCAGAATAGGCAGATTCATAGGGACAGGCTGGGGCGAGGAGAGACAGTGACAGCTAAGGGGTATGGGTTTCTTTGGGGAGTAATGTTTTGGAATTTGATAATGATGATGGTTGCACAAAGCTGTGGCTATAGTACAAACCATCGAATTCAGCACTTTACCAGTTTGAATTTTGTGATATGTAAATTGTATCCCCCCCTTTTTTTTTTATTGTGAAAAGTAAAAGAAGGATTAGTAAACCAGGAGGCTATAAATAATTTGCTTATGCTAAGAAGAATCTGTCATGGTGCCAGCTCCCTTATCTGTAGAGGACCTGTTTAGTTATCTTTTTCTTTCTCCAAAATGCTTTAAGTTAGTTTCAGAACTGGAACATACCTTTTAAATTCACTAATTCATTACACGGAGAGACAGCCCAAGTCCAAAAAGGTGAAGCCACATTCCCAAGGTTTCAGAGCTGGTCAGAGGCACAGCCAGGCCCACATCCTGGAAAACATGTGGCCATTGATATCAGCTGGGACTTGCACCTCACTTCTACCAGGAAAGTTCTTTGTGAATTAATATCCACAGTTAAATGTTATCTGGGGGAAAAGAGTTAACTATACAAAAGTGACGCTGTATGTTATAAAAACAAAACCTACACAGCCTCACACTGTCCCTCTTAATACTAGTGAGCTGTGTGCCAAGGATTTAAGTGTTTTATAGGAGAGAAAAAACTTGAGTTAGAACCAATTTATTTTTTTCCATCATTATCACCATCACCATTTTGGTCTTTATCTTCCTTCTCATCTCCTTTGCCTTTCTCTTCTGGATCTTTTTTCTTTTTTTTTTTGCCTTTTTCAGTCTTGCCCACCCCTTTCCACCCATATCAGGCTGTATATTCTTTAAATGCCTCTTCATGTGGTTCTATAATATCATTTTCTATACAGAGAATTGAGAGCTAATTCAGTCTCTCCCTCAACACAGTTGATCAAAACTTATTTTGATATCATTGATAATTTAGGAAAGTTTCTTTCAGGTTTACCACTCTATTGGAAACATCTATTGGAAAGTGTAACTAAAATGTACACTTTTAAAATTGTCAAATTTGGCAGAAGTGCCATCAAATTTCTCTCATCTGTGGACTATAGGAGTTCAAGGTATTTTCAGTTTTCCTGTGTGGTGATTACTTAAATGCTTTTAAATTGGTAATGTTCATTTAAAAATTTGTTGATGCTAAGGTCTTGTTATAGTGGCATATTATGAATTTTATTCTATCTTTGTTAATGTAACTATTTTGTGTTAGACCAGCAAAAACTTAAATCGTTTTCCAATATGCTCAGGTAATTCACTCTTCTTTGTTGAATAGATTACCAAACAATGCAAGAGACTTATCAATAATTCTGTTCAAAAGTTCTCTCTTTTAATAAATTGTTTTTTGTTGTTGTTGTTTATTTTCTAAGTTGTGTTCAACTCTTTTTGCAACCCTGTGGACTATCACCTGCCAGGTTCCTCTGTCCTTGGGATTTCCTGGGCAAGAGCACTGGAGTGGGTTGCCATTTCCTTCTCCAGGGGATCCTCCTGACTCAGAGATGGAACCTGCATCTTCTGCATTGGCAGGTGAGTTCTTTACCACTGAGCCGCCAGGAAACCTGCCAGTACATTTTTTATACTGGTATTATTTTACATAATTACAAATTAAATAAATGCTAGTCAGAGACAATTCCATTTATAATTTGTCCTAGGATACTACATCAAAAATATTTAAAACTATATATATATATGGCGAGTCATGGCTCTACATAACTCTTTAGAGAATAATGTTTACAGCACTGCCTGTATCACTCTAGCTCCACAGGAAAATAATCATTTTCTCTTTATGCTAAATAAAGATAATGGAATTTAATGCTACAGGAGTAGCATCCTTTTTAAAAATAATTTTTAACAATGGAATTTCAATTTATCATCATTCCTGTAATGAAGATAGAATAAAATTATACCTTTAAGCATACTAACAAAGAACCTGAAAACAAAAATTTGTATTTAATCATTATTCAATAGATTATAGATATATTTCAAATTTTAAGGAATTAAATTGCACTAACAAAATATACAGTATTTTTGCATGTAAAAGGGCTTATTCATTCTAAAAGAGTTCTCAGATGGACTTTGATAAGAAAGGTTTAAATATGAAGAATGCAGCCTGTTCAAAATTAAGAAAAATGCCTTGAACTTATAAGGGTAACAGCTCCATTTGGTATGATCTAAATAGATGTTGGGGGTACCGTTGTTTTCTCAATGTCAGAATCATTGTAATTTATTTCATTGTTCATTGTTATTGCTTCTGTTTTATATTTCATTTATTTAAAATATATTCCACTACACCCAAATAAGATGTACACCTCTCGAGAGGACCTCAACATGCCCATAGATGCCACCTGACATGAGGGAGGAAGTCAGAATAGAAACAATGGTCATAACCAGTTTCCTAAAATATTTTACTTTGAAATATGTGAGAAAAAAGAAAAAACTAAACCATGTGAACCTATTTCTAGGGCTTTTCATGCCAGGGACAGGACCTAAAGCTTAAACGTCCTTAGCCTCCAGGTACACCAGCTTTGACGGTATGTTCTGAGTTCTTGTGTGCTGTTGTGTGAGCACACGTGTGTAGAGATACTCACATGTCTCTATGGAGAGCATGGCCCAGTATCTCCTCAGATCCAGCCCAGGTGAAAATGGCCCCAAGAACAGGGATGTTTCATCTACACTGCAAATGGGATTCAGCTAGATGTCCCCCACCTCTGGCCCTGCCCAGGGAACTGAGATGAAAAACAGGTCAGGAGGGGACCTCAAACCCCATCATTCACGGGGTGATTTGATCTCTAGCTGAAAGTGTTAGTCACTCAGTCGTGTCTGACTTTACAACCCCATGAAATGTAGCCTACCAGGCTCCTCTGTGTATGGGATTTTCCAAGCAAGAATACTGGAGTGGATTTCCATGGGCTCCTGCAGTGGATCTTCCCGGTCTGGGGGTCAAACTCAGGTCTTCTGCATTGGCAGGTGGATTCTTTACCATCTGAGCCACTCTGGTGGCTGCTCTCTAGCTACTCCCCTGCATCCTGACATGCTCTCTTCCTCTCTCCTTACTTCCTCTGCAGAGGCTCTGGGGCTGGGCCACTCAGCATGCAGTCTCTGGAACCTCTTTGCCTGGGTTCAAATCTTGCCTCATGATTTAAGCTGATCTAGTTGAAGTTTTTTTCTGGGAATTTTCAGACTGGAGTTAAATGGTGAGGTAAACCCCTGAGTTGCTGTAGAAAACCAATATGGACCAGGAGAGAGAGAAGGCAAGAAGGAGGTGTGTCGAAGAGCAAGAGGGGCTCCAGTCCCAGCTCTCAGGCCCACAGGTGCTGTGGTGTTGCAGCCCTGCTCCCTTATGTGAACGGCCCTTCGTCCTTCCAACACATTCCCTGTAGGGTTTAACCTTGTTTGAATTGGGTTTCTGTCACTTGTAACCAAAGTGTCCTTGACTAAATCTGCCCCCATCCCTGCTTCTTCTTCTCCAGAGGTCTCTATCTCTATAATAGCACCACATTCCACCCTGAAGCAAACCAGAGCCCAGGGTCACCCTTGGCTCCTCCTTCTCCCGCCTTCCTTGGGGCCTCCAGACACAAGGCTCTGTGAAGACCTGGCCACGGAGGTGAGAGAGGGCTGAAGGCCAGCCTGCTCTTCGTCCCTAGCCATGGGCCCTGGTGCAGGACAGCGTCCTTAGGAAAGAAGAGACCCCCTTTTCAAATTGCACACTAGCTCTCTATAGGCTATAGTAACCCTATAAGCTACTGGAGCCTTCTTCTTATATACAGGAGCCCATAACCCTCTAGGCTACTGGTTCCTTAGTGCAGAAGCTCTGTCTCCTCCTCCCTTTGCCTGATTACTCTTTCGTACTCCATCATCATCTCCCACTGCACCCTCCCTTTATTTCTCCTTGTGGTATTACCCACCATTTCTAACATCACTTGAGTCTCTGTCTAGTGGCTGTTTCCCTCTTTAAGCTGTGTGAAGGTAGGAACTCTGCCCTCAAGGTTCTCCGTTGTCCTGTCAACCCCTACACTTTATCTGGCACCACTGTCTCTATTCCTCTTTCTCTCCCATCCCCAATCACTACCCCAGTTCAGGCCATACCATATCTCCTCTGAGAAACCCTGGTGGCTTCCTGACAAGTCTCAAGTCTCGTGTCTAGTTCCCTCTTATCGTTCTGCCAGCTCAGACTGGTCTTTCTAAAATACAGATTTCTTTGTATTCTTCCCCTGGTTAGATTCCTCTATGGCTCCCTATGGCCTTCAGGATAAAGCCTAATTGAGGTCCATTGTGGCCTCACCTCTGCCTTTTCCCCATCTCACCTCTGGCCCCTTGTGTGAAGGCATAGTTTACTTTCTGTCACCTCTGGGTCTTTGGCCTTTGCTATATCCTCAGCTTGGAGCATCCTTCTTTGGCAGCTCTTTTCTTGTCAACTCCTTTAAGATTCTTATTAGGGTCTGCTTGCTGTCTATACCTTCTGTTCCTACTGCACTCCTCTCCATGTACGTCCCCATTCGAGCACTTAATTCATTGCCATGTAACCAGTTGCTAAAAGATCCAGCCTCCCAAAATGTCTGGGTGCATCCCAATGTCAGAACTGTGTCCACAAGTCTCTGTCTTCACCCAGCCTGGGACCTGGCATCTTCTGAATGAATGAATTCATGAATGAGCCCTAAGGGATCCCAAGGGAGTGTAAAGAACCCCAAGGCACATCTGGGGTGGCAGCCAGATGAAAAGTGGAGAATCATTAGTAGCAGCAAAGAGCCCTGGGTGGCTCCCCAGGGGCCCTACACTGGGGAGAGCTGAGGCTCTCCTAGAGCAGAGAGCAGAACCCTGGCTCTTCCTTCTGCCATTATGTCTTGCCTGCATTCCCCAGGCACTCTCCATACCTGCCCCTCCTGGGTGAGAAGAGCCCTTGAAAAGGGGCCTGTAAGGTTTTCAGGGAAAAAAACATTTGTAGGAGTGGGATTATAGGAGCCATTGAGGTCCTGGTGACAAGAGTATGTGAATTAGGGGTTGGAATTGGCTTTTGCCAAGCCATCCATCCGGGGTGCCCTCCCAGAGGTTCCTCTATGTGTGTCCCCTGTGTGTGTGTTCCCTGAGTATGTGTGTGTGTCCCCCATGTGTATGTGTGTGTGAGGGGAGGTCTGTGGCATTGTGCATGTGTTGTCTTCTTTCGTTTCCCAAGACACAGTTCAAGTGGCGCCTCTTCCAGGAAGCCCTCCGCAGCACCCTGACTAAATCAGTAGCCCCTTCTCAGCTCTCAGGGTGTTTATAGCTTGAAACCAGCACTGATGCCACCTGTGACGATGCAGCTGTGCACGCTCCCCTCTCCCTGCAGGCTCTGGACCCGTGTCTTCTTACGAGATCGGACTGTGCCAAGATGCTCTAAGTGCTGGGCTACTTACAGTAGATGTGTCTGTGCCTGCCTGGCCGTCCATGCTGGCCCTTTGCGGTCACACCTATCACCGAGAGCCTGGAAGTACCCTTCACACTCATTTAGTTTTTCCTCATAATGCTCTAAGCCCCTTATGATACCTATGAGGATTTCGAGTGGCATCTGGGGGACATAATTTTCCACGGATCCTTCGGGACACCATACCTGGCTTCACTCTGTGTCTGGAGGGGCGTGATTCTCAACCGTATGCACTTCAGCATCAACTGAGTAGTTTGAAAAATACCAGTACCTGGCTGTGGGTATCTAGGTGGCAGATACTTTAAATCAGAATCGCATGGACCTTTTATTAACGACTCAGATCGCTCTAATATCCATCCTGACATGAAAACTACTGATCTGTGTGCTGTGACGTGCTGTTATGGTCAGAAGAACCTCCTCACGTAATGGAAACGTACACACCCCTCCCTCCCAAAGGCCCCAGGCTTCCTCCTTGCAGTCCGTCTGCCGCCTACAGGGGTCGCTGCGGTACAGCTGGCCCAGTTTGCGGATTTCCCTCGCTGTTAAAATCCAGTCCCCAACCCTAGCGAAAGCCGGAGCCACCGCGGTATAAATTAGCGTCTTTATTTCGAACACCTGAGCGAGCGCCCGCGGCTCGCCTGCCTGCCGTATAAACATACAAAGTCCCTGTCGCACCGCACACCATGCCTCAGAGATAAATACAGCCCGAGGGGCTCCTGCTCTGGCAAAGCAACTCTTATTTACAGGAATAGATTACAAAAGTATTACAAAAAGTGGTCCTGAACCGGGGGTGGGGGTTGGGGGGTGGGAGTGGTTACCATTACACCTGTTACACTTGGGAAGGGAGCGGCGGGAAACAGCTGAAGTCCCCAGGGGGCTCCGGAAAGGAGGGGCACGCCCCTTTAAGCGGTCGGGGGTCTTGGGGGCGGGGCTTAGGCCTGCGTGGGTCACACACCCCCATGGGGGAGGGGGCGAGGAAGAGGAAGGGCCTGGCTCCTCAAGGGTCAGCTCTGGCCCACGGAGTAACATCAAACGGCCGCCACAGCGGGTCTCAGGGAAGAGCGCTGAGTAGGCGGGAAAAAAAGGACCAGGTCCTTGCCCTGGGGTGCGGGAGGCGGAAACACAACAGTTCCTTCGCCTCTCCTACCTCGGGAGGGTCGCTTTTAAAGCGCTGTTGGGAGGAGAGTGGTTGGCACTTAAGCGCAATCTTTGGGCGCGAGGGACCCTGAGGGCGCCATCCCTCGGGCCCGTGGGCAGCGGCGCCCCCCGATGAGGCCGCACAACCCCTCAGAGCACCTGGTAAATCGGGTTGGGGTTCGCGCCCGCGAGGCCCTGAGGGGCAGTGTCGGGGGAAGGAGCGGGGGTGCCGCGCTCCACCTCGCTCCCGGCGGCCTCCTGCGGGCCAGGAGACGACTCCGGCGGCGCGTCGGCTAGCAGAAGCGCGGGCGCGGCGGGGCTCTCGGTGGAGATGCGCTCCACGATGCTGGACAGGCAGTCGAGGCTCGACACCGCAGCGCTCTTCCCGGGCCGGGGTTCTGCGCGGGGAGGGGTAGGTTAGTATGCAGGGGTGCACAAGTCTCCCACCTCCGAGTTCAGTGCTTTGGGGCAGACGGGGAACTGAGGGCCAGCCAGAATTCATGAGGATCCCACGAAATTTCAGGATGAAAAAGGAGGGAACTACATGCTTAGTATTTCATTCCCGGTACCATCTTCCAGGATGGGGGCAAGGAGGTCCTAGATAAAGAGAAGCCAGGGAAACTCAAAAGGGCATGTGGGAAGGAGGCGCGAATACGCACCGTTGGGCGCCTCGCTGTAGTAAGTGCGGTCGTAGCAGTTCCGCCGCCGGGCACCACTCGGGGGGCCGCTGTAGTCCATCTGCAAATGGAAAGGACGACCGAGTCAGGCCTGGGAACTGCGCAGGGCAGGAGCTCTGTTCCCTGCAGCCGCCCCCTCCCCGACTTCCCAACTCCCCAAATCTCAGCCACGAGAGTTCCGGGCCCGGATCTGTCTGGTTTGGGGAGCAAGGGTGGGCAGGAGCTGTCTGCAGCATGCCGAGCCAAAGAGAGGGCAGACAGTCACCCAGGAGCACAAATCTGCATTTCTGCAACAGGCATAAGAGGAGAAAAAGCAGATCTTCGTGTCGGCGCAGCAGTGTTCTAACAGTGCCCCCAGTCGGATGGATCGTATCCTTCCTGTGCATCCCCAAAGCCCTAGGCCGCCCCAGTGACAGCTGCCTGGGGGTGGCAGTGGACTCCACCGGGGGTCCACTCCTTGGAAGGTTCCCCGCCCAACCCTCCCAACCGGAGGGCCAGCTCCTTGCCCTCTCGTAAACACATGCCTGATATACCAAGAGCTGCCCGCACTTCTCTAGCCCAGGGTCCTGGCCTTACCATGCCGTCGGAACAGTTGGAGCGCGGACTGGAAGCGTCCGAGTCGCCGCTGTAGTGTTCGCCGCTGCGGCCGGGGGGCAACGGGCCAGGCGCGTAAAAGGCAGCGGCAGCGCCGGGAGGCGCGGCGTCCTGGTCGCGAAGTAGCGCCTGCAGGCCTTCGATATAGCGGATGGCGTTGCGCAGGATCTCCACCTTGGGCAGCCGCTGGTTTGGGTTGCTAGACGTGCAGCGTTTGAGCGTCTCGAAGGCCTCGTTGACTTTGCTCAGGCGGCGCCGCTCGCGCATGGTAGCAGCCTTGCGGCGGTCGGCGTTAGTCGTCTTGCGTTTGCACGCCTTGCAGGCCCACAGTAAACAGCGGCCCGCCTGGTGGTGCCCGCTGGGCGCGCGCACATGCTCGTCCTCGCGCGCGCCCGGGGCCGGGTGCGCGGCTGCAGGGAAGTGCGAGTGTTCCTCGGGCTTCAGGAGCGCGCCCACGTGCACGAGGCGCGGATCCAGGTCCTCGAAGAAGCGCAGGTCCGGGGAGTCGAAACACGGGTCATCATAGAAGTCGTCCGCTGTTGCAAAGTTGCAGAGAGAGCCGTCGGGGCCCGTCAAGTCTACGTCGCGGAGCGGCGGCGACAGCAGCTCCATATCCCGGCGGGGGGCGGCGCGATCCTGGCTTTGCCCAGCCTCAGCGGCAGCGGCAAGGGTTGCCAGAAACTTGCTGCTGTTCTGGAGCCCCAGCAGTGAGATAGCAAAGCACTGAGGGTCTGAATGTATAACCAGCTGTTCCCCACCCTCCCCGGTCCTGTCCCGCCTGAGGGACGGACGGCGAGGAGAGCCGCGGCAGCGCCCTGGGGCCTCCCCACCCCTACTTTCACACCAGGCTCCCAGGGCTATTTATCCCGTAGTAGCCTAAGGGCCCCCGAGCCCGAGCTAGCGGCTAGAGGCGGGGGCGCCCGAGGCCAATAGGAACAGAGCAGGGAGGAGCTTGGGATCCCCAGGGTGGCAGCAGGGGCCCGAGACTGGCCAGCCCCCTACCCCTTGACACCCGCGCGCGAGCGCTCGGGCCCCTCCCCAGGCGGGGAGGAAGGCAGAGGCTGGCAGCCCAACGCAACTGCACTTGGCTCCCGGGCACACTCTCCAAATTTCTCCAGCACTGGACTCCTCGTGTTTCCGCGGGAAACGCTGGCAACGCGCGCTTACCTTTGGGCTGACTTTGGGGTCCCCTCAGTCCACTGATTTGTGGGGACCCAGGAGCAGGATAGGGGTAGAAATCAGATCTACCGAATCAGGGAGAGATGTGGAAAGAGACACAGGGCAATAAGGCAGAGGTACACTCAAAGCTGAGTTAGTGAGACGGTGAGCGGTAAACCCAAGAGGCTGAGACATTGAGAGAGCAGAAAGCTAGAGTCAGAGGCAGGAAAATGAGCAACGAGAGATGAGACTCAGTCCAAGTGGGGGAACCTGAGACTGAACGTTGCGGTCGTGCCACTTGGCCAGCTTCTGCCAAGGGAATCACTCAGAGGGTCGCGGGCCCATTTTCTCTGCTCGCTTGGAAACCCAGCCGCATCTACACAGAAGTTGATGATCGCTGCTAAAGCTTCGTGCCAATCTCTCCAAACTCAGGGCCTGTCCCAGTCTGGAGGGAAGGAAACAAACTTCTGCCCAATTCAACCTGCGCGTTTCCACAGGGAGATGTCCAGTGTGGGTATCAGCTGCAATGTCTCTTCTGCTGGGGAAAAAAGGGAAAGTTCATTGTGCAAAGGCTTAGAACGCGGAGACCACCTGAGAACCTGACTTCAGGGTGGAGTCTTTGAGAGCGGAGTTTGCAGACCAATAAGCGGAACTCCACAGTTCCCTGTGTGATTTTGTGGAAGTCACATCTCCTTCTGAACCTCAGTTTCCCCACTTTGTAAATCTGAGGACATTAATAGCGATCTCTCAGAGTGATTGTGGTGGTGGTGAGAATCTAAAGAGAGCAAAGATGTGGAAGCCCTCAGTCCGAGGTACAAGGATATACTAACAAGAGGGCTTGCTTCTGTCGTTGACACCAGCTGGACAGCTGGAAGGTGTGCTTCTTATAGCCTTCTCTGCTGTCAGCTGGGGCACTGAGCTCCGACGGAGGCCAAGGTAGTCTTAGGGCTAGGCTCCTGTGAAGGCCTCAGGGCATTTCTCCCCAGCCAGGACCACGGGAGAGACTAGTAATAGAAGGAGGAGGCAGCCACTCGTGGAACTCTGGCACTCTCACAAGCTCTCTCACAAGCTCTCCACTCCTGTAGGGTGGCTCAGCCTCTTCCTGAAACTTCAGTCCACACCTTCCTCTCCGCATTTTTGGGCTAGAGATCTCTTGGACCAGACACCCCTACTGGGTCTCTCCTCCTGGATCCCAAAGATATAAGCAAGAATGATCCTTGTTCCTTTCCCACTAACTTCTGGAAGCTGTCCAACCTGGCCCTCTGTGCTCTGAGAAGTCAGTCCTTCTCTTCTGGAGCCCTATCTTCTTTAATTCTCTGCCACTTCTACACCTCTGGCTCTAGTAGTGCCGAAGGTCCCCCTTTAGGAAGTGCTCACCTCCTCTCACTCCATAGCACCATCTTCATTTATTCATTCAGCACACCTCATGGAGTGTCCACTATGTACCAAATACTGGTCTAGGTGTTGAGGATACAGCAATGAACAAAACCAAGGCTCTGCTCTCATGGTGCTCACACTGTAGGGTTGGTTGGCAGATAATAAACAAATAAGCAAGGAAATGTATGATGTCAGGAGGTTATAAGTTCTATGAAGGAAAATAAAGCAAGACTGGGAAAAAAGTGATGGAAATTATTTCATTATGTGGAGTGGTCAGGGAAGACCTCTCTAGCTTGATTCCATTTGAGCAGAGACCAGAATGAAGGGAGGGCAGAAGCGGCTATCTGGAATCAGATAGAAGGAAGAGCACGTGCAAAAGTCCTGGGAAAGGACTGTTTATCAGCTTTAAAGTACATGAAGGAGGCTGGTGTATCTGAAGCAGAATGAGCAAATGTGAGAGTGGTAAGATATGGGGTCAGAGAGGGAGCAAAGGATTTGTATTCTGAGATAGAAAGTCAACGGAAAGGTTGAGCAGCAAAGAATGTTACCGTCTGACTTATAAACAGGAGCAAGCTGGCTATGGAGAGCAAAGGCACAGCAGGGAGACCAACTAGGAGCCCACTGAAAAATCCAAGTGAGTGGTGATTGTGGCTCAGATCTGGGTGGTCATGTTGCTGATCACTGGAATGGAATCTTCACAATTTATTTGCAATTGGATGTAGGCAAGAGAAATTTGGATGGCTCCTGGAAGAATGGAATTGGAGAAGAGCAGGACTGTGAGTGGCAGACCCAGAGTCCAGGATGGCACAAAATTTGAAATGCATTTTCAACATCCAGCTAGAAAGGTTGAGTAGGGAGGGGGTTTATGAGGTTGGAGTGTCAAAGGGGAGGTCTAGGCCCATGGGTAGCCTGACCACTCTACCTCTAAGACATCGCTCAAGTCTCTGCATCTCCACCGTAACCATCCTGGACTACACTGCCACACTGCTGGCCTGGATGCCCACCATAGCCTCCTGGTTCCTCCTCTCACTTCCACTCTTGTCTCAGTAGGCTCCATTCACTACACAGCAGCTTGAATAATCTTTTAAACATGTACATGGGATTATATTTCTGTCCTGCTTCAA
Source organism: Bos indicus (assembly GCF_029378745.1). Lineage (NCBI taxonomy): Eukaryota > Metazoa > Chordata > Mammalia > Artiodactyla > Bovidae > Bos > Bos indicus. The sequence goes on from NC_091774.1 coordinate 35,189,963, forward strand.
ACTCTGTAAAGCTTCCCATTGCATTTTAAATAAACTCTCATCTCCCCACCTGGGCTATCAGGCCCCATGTGAACTGGCCTTAGCCCATCTCTGCAGTTGCGCCTGGACCCATCATCCCCTTCGATCATTCAGTGCTAGCCTGGCCTTCTTTCCTGTCTGCCAACACTCTGAGCATGGTCCTACCTTGATGCTACATACTTGCTGCTTCTCTGCCAAGCCCTTCCCAAGACTGGCTGCTTTTTATACACCAGGTCTCAGCTCAAACTCGCCTCCTTGGGATGTCTCTGACCATCCTCTCTATGGTAGCTGAGTCACATCACCCTGCTCATTTTCTTCCTAACACAGCCACTCTTAACTTCTTAGTTGGTTCATTCATTGATTGATGTGGCCCCAAGAAGTCAAGGATGCTTTGTTCACCATGGTATTCTCTGAAACCATCAGAGTGGCTGTCACATAGCAGGAACTTGATAAATGTCAAATGACTGAATGGGTGGCCTCATAGCCTTGACTCTCTATGGATATATTTGAACATCTTGAAAAGTGTCATTAATGAGGCTGCTTGTATTTCTTCTGAACAGGATAGTCGCATACATGATTAGATGTTCATGCTGGGTCACTCTTCCCAGGAAAGACTCGGGTCCATCTGCCTGAAGCATGATCTTTTAGTTCATCAAATATGCATGGCCTGCTGCAATATTGTCATAGCATCCTATAGGAAGATTTGGTGCTTATAATAAACTTGAGTCTTTTCCTTTGACTTACATTTATAATGAGGAATGAGAATAGTTATATTAGTAATTTAGTTTGAAATAAATATTTCTTCCCATTGGTTCAAGCCTCCACAGAATGCCTGGCACATTGTGTGTGTGTGTGTGTGTGTGTACACATGTGTGTGTGCTCAGTTGTGTCTGACTCTTTGCAACCCCATAGACTGTAGCCCACCAGGCCCCTTTGTCCACGGAATTTTCCAGGCAAGAATACTGGGGTGGGTTGCCATTGCCTCCTCCAGGGGATCTTTCCAACCCAAGGATTGAACCCAGGTCTCCTGCGTTGGCAGGCGGATTCTTTACCACTACACCACCTGGGAAGGCAGGCACACAGTAGGCACTCAATAAATGTTTCTTGGATAAATGAATCAAACTCTTTAATTGAAGGGTGCCCTGAAATTTCCAGGTAAAGCTCTTCAAGCCGTTTATTCATGCAGATCTGGATTCTTCTCAAGCAAGCAAAGAAAACACAGAAATATATTGGATTCTGAAACTTAAATGATCACAGCTTTGCTTTTTGTGTTTTGCATTCATAAGAACCACCTCAGGGCTGTCATCAAGGTGCCTTTACAATAAGTAAATGTTGTATGTTCAAACTTACCAAACACATTTAATATTTTATCTCTTTTGGCTTAGAAATCTAAACTCCATTGACAGTTTTTAACTTGATTTGTAGCTTCGTCTTCTCTGGAAATTAGAAAGCATGGTTTTAAAATGCATACACTGTTTGGGGGTATGATGCCATTTTTCTATTAGACTTCCAAGTGGGATTTTGTTTGCAGCAAGTCTTCTGCTGCTTGAAGAGCTTGGGATATACTGAACTTGGTGACCTTTACAGGGCTGACCCCCATACCTGCCTGGAGTCACTCTCTTGGACATGCCACCACATCTTTTGGCAAAGGTTTGCCAACACCACCATCCCATCCCTGTTGCCAAAAGATCAGGGAGAAGTGTGTCTGTCCAGGGACCTGGGACCCTTTAGTTGTAGTGCTGGCTTGGGGGCAGAGAGGGGAAAAGATGTCAAGTCTGGAAGCAGAAAGAGTCCAAGCTCTTACATTGTAGAGTCTAGTCAAGGACTTCTCCTGGGAGAGGCCAACAGCAATGGACTGGGGGACCTATGGAGGGGGCTTCCCCCAGCACCTCTTCTTCCATCTCAAGGCTAAGCGGGGTGGTGGGCTGTGTGATCTGGAGCAAGGGCACACCTCACCCTGCCCGAGTTTGCTTCTGGCCTTTACAATGAGGGGCTCCTTTGGCAGCAGGGAGGGAGGGAGGGCTCTCTTCTCTCTCCACTCTTTCCAGCCCTCCATCCTCAATTCCCTTGGCCTGCCTGCCTGGGACTATAAATGGAGAGCCAGCCTCTGGGCAGGAATGCATGCCTGGCTGGGCCCCACAGAGTTGCACCCTCAGGGAGCGGCCAGCTCCAGGGCACCCGGCAGCCTTTATATATATATATATAGCCTCTGGAAACCCAATCCAGCCTGCACCTGCCCCGGTCTTCAAGCACCCTGCCCTTGCCCAGGCTGGACCTGTGGCCTCTTCCCCCGGGGTTGGCACAGGCCATGTATCTGCTGGGGGAGGGGACATGCCACAGGGCCAGAGGGTGAACACAGAACGGGCCAGGTGGGGGCCGGCCAGCCTCAGATCCCCTCTTTGTCTCCCGGCTTCCCCTTCCTGCCCCTGGATCCACCTCGATAACCCTGTTCTATCTCTGCCAACGAGACCCCTAGTCCTGCACTGAGGCCAGTCTGGGTTGATGAGGACAGTAATAGATGTGGTCCTAGATTCAGGGTCAGGGGCCCAGAGATCCTCCACAGGTGGCCATATTTCCCACTTTACAGTACTCCCCAGCCTCCCACATACAAACAGGGCTTGGGAGTCTAGTAGTTGGACTGGGAGTTGGAGAAAAGGGGTCCAACTGGGAGTTGGACAGGGAAGGGGGCAGGGAGACCACAAATTATAGGTGTAACCCACACCCCCTCGTGTGCAGGGCGGGGCTTCATGGAGTGGTGTGTGCACTGTGGGGGCGTATGCCCAGTGCCGGCCATCCGCTCTGTGATTCGTTCACTCATTCAGCAAATATTTATGCAGCACCTTCTGTGCCAGGAAGTATAAGCAGAGAACAAAACAGTCAATGTTCCCTGCCCTTATGGAGCTGACAATCTAACAGGTAGACTAAACAATAAACATGCTAATAAGTAAATCATGGAGTAGGTTAGGAGGCACAGAGATATTAAAAGCAGAGCAGGGTGAGTGGACTTGGGGCGCCAGGGCAGAATTAAACAGAGGGGTCAGGTTGACACAGTGACATTTGAGCGAAGAGGTAAAAGAGGCTTGGGAGCCAGCCTCATGCCCATCTGGGGAAGAAAGTTCTGGGTGGGGAGAACAGATCACCGTTGAGTATCTTCTCTAGGATAACTGCCTCCGCCAGGAGAAGATGATTCATTGGGGAAGAGATGGGTGTAGCTTCCACTGCTCTAGGAGCCCTTGGCCTGGATGTCTGATGCTGTGTAGGCAGGCTAAGGTGAGAGGGTGGCGTGAGATGGGGCTTGGGGATGGCTTGGATGGGTGACTTATAATGACAGGGTGAGGTGAGGATGTGATGCTTTGTTCACACAGAAACACGTTTACCAGGCGTTGCATGTTGACAGAGTGGGTGGAAGGCTTGGGAGAGAGCTTGGCACTGAGGGAAGGGAAGGGCATGTCCCCCACAGGCTGCACAGCTTTTCACCCTGCCTGCCCCAACTCACACAGGTGCCAAGCGCACCTCGCTGCATGCACATCTCAGTCTCTAGGTACACCTCCCAGGAAGGGAAAGCTGAGGCCCAGATTATGAACTGCTGATGCTTGGCTTCTGGAAAGACCTAAGGATCTCACTCATACAGTCTCTTGCCCTTCAAGCTTATCCTTTATGTAATTAAAGCCCTTCTCAGTCACAGTGGTGAGCACAGAGGCCTTCGTGGACTCAGGTTCCTGAAGTCTGAAGTACAAACTTGCTCTGGTTTACTAAACTGCACAAATAAGGTGACAAGAGCTTAATGACCAGAGGTGCTAATGCAGGCAGGATTCTGGAAGGTGCTAATTAGCTTTCCAGCCTGAGTGCTTTAGGCTCCTGGGGTGAGAACTTCATGAAAGGAGAGTTCACCATCCTCACTGAATATACTCTCAAAAATAGTTTTAAAATGCAAGTTTAACTTAAAGCATCACAGATTTAAGTCAGGCACAAGAAATAATATAATCAAAGTATGCATATTGTCCTTGAGCTAAGATGGTGTGGATGCTGCAGAAGGTTGAGGAAGAGTCCTCTCCAAGTCACCCTCCACTCTGTGCACATAGGATCTGTGAAAACCCAGATGTCTGTCTGTCTCCTCTGCCTATGACAACCCACAGGAGGCTGTGCCAATGGTCCGGGGTGTGGGCCCAGGACAGAGCTGCCAGGAGCGTTTCCTTGGAAGGGGCGTTGGCCTCACTGCTGTCCCTCCGTGCGTCTATGGACACGCACCAAGGACGTCCTTCACACTGCGCATACCTCACACTCCATGGACATCTCAGGCACACTCTGGGCACATCTCACACAGCATGTACAACTCATTCTGTCTGTATCTTCCACCCCATGCCCACTTCATACATCTGTGTATCCTATATAAAGGACGTATCGTCTACACTGTGCATACTTCTTACACCATGTCCATCTCACACTCATTACACATCACATTCAATGTGTATACCTCACAAACATGTATACCTTACACACTGTGCACAGCAACCTTACGGAACACTCCTGTGTCCCACAGGCTTATATTCTAGGCCAGGTACAACTATACCTTAGATACATCACAGACTTAAGGTTGCATAGCATCACTGACTCAATGGACATGAACTTGAACAAACTCCAGAAGACTCCGAAGAAGCCTGGCATGCCATAGTCCACAGGGTCACAGAGTTGCCTTTGTCTAAGGCAATGGCACCCCACTCCAGTACTCTTGCCTGGAAAATCCCATAGACGGAGGAGCCTGGTAGGCTGCAGTCCATGGAGTCTCGAAGAGTCAGACACGACTGAGCAATTTCCCTTTCACTTTTCACTTTCATGCCTTGGAGAAGGAAATGGCAACCCACTCCAGTGTTTTTGCCTGGAGAATCCCAGGGACTGGGGAGCCTGGTGGGCTGCTGTCTCTGGGGTTGCACAGAGTCAGACACAACTGAAGCAACTTAGCAGCAGCAGCAGCAGCAGTCACCTATGTGCCTGGAAGTCCCCTGCTCCACCCAGAAAAAAAGATACTAAGTGGGCGTATTGGAGGTGGCATCCATCTTTTTCTTGCAGTTTCTACTTTGAACTTTTTAAACTGAGTCTTCCTGCTGAGAGGTCAGGCCTCCATGTCAGGGTTGAAGGAGGAGCAGCTCAGGGCCGAAGGGAGAGCTAGTGATGGGGGGCCCCGCCATAGGGCCAGCACACGTGGCAGGATCCACTGGGCAGCTGTGGGGTCTGGGGAGGGGCCTCAGCTCCCCACCCTCTCCCGTTGCCTCCTCTTTGCCTAATCAGCCCACCTGCCAGCCTGGGGGCTCCAAGGAACCAGGATTAAGGCACACACAGCCGCTGGGCTCCGGGGACAGACACCAGCTGCTGCCCCCAGCAGCTGCCCCAGCCACACGCCTCTGAGGGGAGGTCGGGCTCCTGGGGGAGGCCTGATTCTCTCCCCCAAACCTGCCCACCCTTGGCCAGTGGCGCCCAGGACAGAGGTTTCCTGGCAGAGAGACAGACAGCAGAGAGCCTCATGACTGGTACCCAGGCTGCCCTGGATATCTGTCATCTGCCTCCGCCCTACATCCTGCCCTGCTCCGTGAAGCCTCCTCGATTCCTGTCTCCTTTTGGTTTGGGCAAGAGATTTATGGCCCAGGTGCCCCAACCGGCCTACCCCTCCCTCCATTCCTCCGTAAGCAGCCACTCTGGTTGCAGGCTCCAAACTGGGCGATGCAGCAAGATCTGAAGCTCATTCAGACAGGGCCTCTGGGAGTTCCATCTCGTGGGAGGAGGAAGACTCATGAATGAGTCCTCAAAACATCCCTCAAAGGGGCGAGGAACTCTCCTGTGGATAGCTGTGAAGACTGCCCCAAGGAGGATATGTGGGACTCCTTCTTCCTGAGGTGTTGAAGGGTGAGCAGAGTTGCCCAGGAGGATTACTGAAGGGAAAGGCATTCTAGGCTTAGAGACCAGCCCAAGCCAGGCCAGAGGATGTTCCCATGTGGCTGACACTATCTGGGGTTCCTCTGGTCATTTGACACTTGTGGTCTCAGACCCTCCCAGAAGGATAAATGGGCCCCCTTCTGAGGTGAAGCCCACTAGTTTCCCAGGTAGGACAATGGGTTCAGTCACGGGCAGAGAGTGGTGTAAGGAGGGCTTGCAGGAGGAGGACAGTGACTTTGTACAGAAAAGAGCGGCTGGACTGGAGCCCAAACCAGAGTGTTTGCTGTGCCTGGGGTTGCCCGGCCCTGAATCCTTCCACACCCCTACTTGGGGCTCACTCTCTGGACAAGGAGAGAGACGTTGGACTCCTGTCTCTACTCCCATTCAGGGAGGGGTCTGGCCAGGGGTCCCTGCCTGCTTGGCCTCCCTGCCTCCCTATTGGGCCTCCCTTCTTGGCACGCAGAGCAGAGGCCTGTCCTTTGATCTGTCCCCTGGCCCAGCGGGGCGGCAGTGAGTGAAAGGGAACCCTGAGTGAGGGGGATGCTCAGCATAGCTGTGGAAGTCTGTTCCTCAGACTGGAAAGGCAGTTAACGTGAGGGTCCCCACTCCAAGGAGCACTGGGGGGCCATGAATGTCAATCCTCGGCTTTGCTCGAAGGTGTGGCACACCTTCTCTCAGGCCCTGTCTGAACGTGGCCTTGGAGAATGTGGTGCTGCTCTTCCTTGACACAGAGACTGGGTCTCTGGTGCCTGGGGCTGTGCTCCCAGCACCTCCACTGGACTTAAGGGTCCAACGGACAGAGTCAAATGCTGGCCCTGCCCCTCACTTCCCTTGGGGGAAGTCACTTCCCTTCTCCGAGTCTCACCTTTCTTAGATGTAAAACGTGACTACTCCCAGTGCCCATCTCTCAGGATTGTAAGGGATCAATATGCCAAGGCTTGTGGTATCCTTGAGTGAGGCCCATCTCACAGTGCTCAGTAGGGGCTTGGGAATTATTTTTGCCTGGCGACCTCTCCCTTTGGATGGAAACTCTGACTAAGCAGTGGGTGGGGTGAGGATGGGGCAGTGTGAGGCCTGGCCTGGTTATTCTGGGCTCTGAATCTTTTGGAGCCAGGGGCCATGGCGGGCACAAGGCTGCTGGAAACGTGGGGAACCTTATAGCCGTGAAGCCTTGTCTGCCGCAGTGGGTGTTGCCGCCTCCACCGTGCACATGGGCAGCCTGCCAGTCGCCCCCAAACAAAGCCTAGCCCGGGGAGAGGAGCAGAGCAGGCTGATGACAGATGCAGCGAGGCTGGTGCGGGCAGGGCAGGGCGCAGGGGCTGGGAGAGGCCAGAGGAGGCAGCTCTGTGGAAGGCAGCCCCGGAAAAGGCTGGGGTCCAGCAGAGTGTCCAGCTCAGTGGCCATGGCCCTGCCCCACCCCAACACCAGTAACAACATTCATCCCTGCTGTAATGTGTGGAAATCTGAGGCCCAGGGTTCTAGGCAACTTGTCCAGGGCTCACGAAGGCTTAGCTATGGAGGCCCTAGGATGGGAACCCTGGTCTCTTGACTCTACACATCTGGCCAGCTCTTGGAAGCCCAGATCTTGGAGACAGGGGAAAGGATTTGATGGCTTCTTGAGGGCCCTTTATGCCCAGGATTCTCTGAATAGATAAGGATGAATTTGCCCCCACTTCATGCCCTCTAAGCAGGGACACTCCCATATGCTGGGCATGGGCAATTGTAAGGTCACCAGGGGCTGGCACTGATTCGATTTCTCTGTGGTCAAGAGGTGGCCACCTTTGCCCTGACATCTGACCTCTGATCTGCCAGGCTCAGAAGTCTCTAGTCTCACTGTCCCTCCTTAGCTGTTTGGGCTTGGGGGCCCAGTGGCTTGTCCCAGAGGCCAGGGAGGTGGGAAGAACATAGAAAGAGACGTCTGGGCTTGGGGTCTTGCTGGACCCATCAAATATGCTCCCTGTCCATTCAGCCCCTCCTCTGCCTCTTATGCCTCCCTAACCAAAACTTCTTTTTTTTTTTTTACAGTTTTTTTGAAATTATGAATAACTTCAAAGGTCGAAAGAGACATAGCAGCATAAAGAGCCTGGCTACCAGCTCTGACAACCATTAGCTCATATCCAAAGCTGACCTGTTTATGCATTGTCCCCTTTTAACCCTCCTGTTGTCTTGAAACACATTTCAGACATTATACCATTTCACATGTGCATATTTGATTATGTATTTCTAAAAGATCAGAACTTTCATTGTCATAAGCACAATACCATTAAGCTACTTAAAAAATTGATAATAATTCCTTTTACCACCAAATATCCAAACAATAATCAGGTTTCCAATTATCTCAGATATGTTTTTATTTGTTCATTTGTTTGTTTGACTCATGATCCAAATTGGGCTTACACATTGTGATTGGCTCATCTTTTTAAGCCCCTGTAAATCTAACTTCAATGTCTTTCTTCCTTTGTAATTTATTAATTGAAAAACAAAAACTCGGTTGTTTAGGGAATTCTCTGGCTGCCCAGTGGTTAGGACTGGACACTTTCACTGTCATGGCCCAGTTCAATCCCTGATTGGGAAGTAAGATCCCACAACCCTTGCGGCGTGGCCAAACAAAAAAATGCTGGGTTGTTTCTCCTGCAGAGTTTCCTAGAGTCTGGAGTTTCCTGATTGCACTTTTATGGCATATGTTTGTTTTGTTGCTATTTTGTTTACTAATATAATTTTTAGACTGAAACATGACCAGAAGACTACATTTTCCAGATTCTCTTGCAGTTATCTGTGGCCATGTGAGTAAGTTCTGACCAATAGGGTATGAATGGAAGGAATCTGTAAGCAATTTCTTGGCTATAACTTCTCCTTTCCTCCTCCCATTGGTTGGAGTAAGGGTGAATGGCAGGAGCTGGAGTGGCCATCTGTGTTAGATTAACAGGCCACCAAAGACATCCGTTTTCTAATCTCCAGGACCTGTGGATTACATGGCATAGAGGACCTTGCAGGTGTGATTAACTTAGAGATCTTGATAGGGAGATAATCCTGCATTACCTAGGTAAGCCCAAAGTAATCACAAGAGTACATAAAGGAAAAGGCAGATGCAGGAAAGTCAGAGAATAAAACTGATTACAGAAGCACCAGAGTGATGTGGCCATGAGCCAAAGAATACAGATAGCTTCTAGAAGCTGGAACAGGGAAGGAAAGAATTACCCTCTAAAGCCTTGGAAAGGAATGCTGCTCTGCCAACACCTTAATCTTAGCTCTGTAAGGCCACTTGTAAGATAATGGTGGTGTTGTTCGTTCTTTACTGTCTTCCGAAGTTTGTGTAAACTCATGTTCATTGAGTTGGTAACACTATCCAACCACCTCATCCTCTGTTGCACCCCCTTCTCCTCCTACCCTCAATCTTTCCCAGCATCAGGGTCTTTTCCAATGAGTCAGTTCTTCACATCAGGCAGACAAAGTATTGGAGCTTCAGCTTCAGCATCAGTCCCTCCAATGAATATTCAGGGTTGATTTCCTTTAGGATTGACTGGCTTGATCTCCTTGCAGCCCAAGGGAGTCTCAAGAGTCTTCTCCAACATCGCAGATCAAAAGCATCAGTCCTTCGGTGCTCAGCCTTCTTTATGGTCCAACTCTCACATTCATACATGACCACTGGAAAAACCATAGCTTTGACTAGACAGACCTTTGTTGGCAAAGTATGCTGTCTAGGTTGGTCATAACTTTTCTTCCAAGGAGCAAGCGTCTTTTAATTTCATGGTTGTAGTCACCATTCGCAGTGATTTTGGAGCCCGTGAAAATAAAATCTGCACTGTTTCCACTTTTTTCCCATGTATTTGCCATGAAGTGATGGGACTGGATGCCATGATCTTAGTTTTTTGAAATGTTGAGTTTTAAGCCGGCTTTTTCACTCTTCTCTTTTACTTTCATCAAGAGCCTTTTTAGTTCCTTGTCACTTTCTGTCATTAGAGTAGTGTCATCTGCATATCTGAGGTTGTTGATATTTCTGCCAGCAATCCTGATTCCAGCTTGTGCTTCATCCAGCCCGGCATTTCGCATGGCGTACTCTGCATATAAGTTAAGTAAGCAGGGTGACACTATACAGCCTTGACATACTCCTTTCCTAACTTTGAACCAGTCCATTGTTCCATGTCCAGTTCTAACTTACTTTCCAACCTGCAAACTGGCTTCTCAGGAGACAGGTAAGGTGGTCTGGTATTCCCATCTCTTTAAGAATTTTCCATGGTTTGTTGTGATCTACACAATCAAAGGCTTTAGCATAGTCAATGAAGCAGAAGTAGATGTCTTTCTGGAATTCTCTTGCTTATTCTATGATCCAACGAATGTTAGCAATTTGATCTCTGGTTCCTCTGCCTTTTCTAAATCCAGTTTGTACACTGGGAAGTTCTCAGTTCATGTTCTGCAGAAGCCTAGCTTGAAAAATTCTGAGCATTACTTTGCTAGCGTGTGAAATGAGCACAACTGTGTGGTAGTTTGAGCATTCTTTGGCATTGCCCTTCTTTAGGATTGAAATGAAAACTGACCTTTTCCAATCCTGTGGCCACTGCTGAGTTTTTCAAATTTGCTGACGTACTGAGTGCAACACTTTAACAGCATCATCTTTTAGGATTTGAAATAGCTCAGCTGGAATTTTATCACCTCTACTAGCTTTGTTCATAGTAATGCTTTATAAGGCCCCCTTGACTTCACACTCCAAGATGTCTGGCTCTAGGTGTGCGTGTTTTTGTTTTTTGTTTTTTTTAATTGGAGGATAATTGCTTTACAATGTTGTGTTGGTTTCACTGTATGACAAAGTGAATCAGCCATAAGTATACATATATCCCCTTCCTCTTGAGCCACCTTCTCACCCCACCGTCCTCTGCCATCCCACCCCTCTAGTTATTTTAAACCACTACGTTTGTGGCACTTTGTTTCAGCAGTGATAGGAAACTAATATAACCATTTTAGATCATGTGATGGAAGTTAATTACTAAAGATCACAAAGCAACAAGATAGAAAGAACCTGGATCCCCAGTATTGTTAAGCTTCCCTACAAGTCTTTGGCCCCTCCCTGGAATTTTATATAAGAAAGAAACAAACTGTATTTTAGTCGTCTTTGTTGTTACAGCAGCTTAACCTATATCCTAATTATATGCATCTCTACTACCTGTCTGGAAATGACATGGGTCCTGACGAAATAAAATCTATAATGCACATGGTAAGTGTGGTGGCTGAGACATATCCAGGAAACTACACAGGCATAAACAGAGGAGACAAGAAATCTTTGCTGGACTAAATTGCTGCTTTTTCTCCAAGAAAAAGAAATGCAGAAAGGCAAAGTAGTTGTCTTAGGAGGCCTTACAAATAGCTGAGAAAAGAAGAGAAGCGAAAGGCAAAGGAGAAAAGGAAAGATATGCCCATCTGAATGCAGAGTTCCAAAGAACAGCAAGGTGAGAAAAGAAAGCCTTTCTAAGTGTTCAATGCAAAGAAATAGAAGAAAACAATAGAATGGGAAAGACTGGAGATCTCTTCAAGTAAATTAGAGATACCAAGGGAATGTTTCAAGAAAAGATGGGCTCGATAAAGGACAGAAACAGTATGGACCTAACAGAAGCAGAAGACACTAAGAAGACGTGGCAAGAATACACAGAAGAACTATATTTATATATCTTTTTAAAAAGATCTTAATGACCTAGATAACCACAATGATGTGATCACTCACCTAGAGCCAAACATCTTGGAATGCGAAGTCAAGTGGGCCTTAGGAAGCATCACTATGAACAGAGCTAGTGGAGGTGATGGAATTCCAGCTGAGTTATTTGAATTCCTAAAAGAGGATGCTGTGAAAGTGCTGCACTCAATATATCAGCAAATTTGGAAAACTCAGCTGCTGCTGCTGCTAGGTCGCTTCAGTCATGTCCGACTCTGTGTGACCCCATAGACGGCAGCCCATCAGGCTCCCCTGACCCTGGGATTCTCCAGGCAAGAACACTGGAGTGGGTTGCCATTTCCTTCTCCAATGCATGAAAGTGAAAACTGAAAGTGAAGTCGCTCAGTCATGTCTGACTCTTCGCGACCCCATGGACTGCAGCCCACCAGGCTCCTCCATCCATGGGATTTTCCAAGCAAGAGTACTGGAGTGGGGTGCCATTGCCTTCTCTGGGAAAACTGAGCAGAGTTATTTAAAATCCTAAAAGATGATGCTGTGAAAGTGCTGCACTCAATATATCAGCAAATTTGGAAAACTCACAGGACTGGAAGAAGTCAGTTTTCATTCCAGTCCCAAAGAAAGGCAATGCCAAAGAATGTTCAAACTACTGCACAATTGCACTCATCTCACACACTAGCAAAGTAAAGCTCAAAATTCTCCAAGATAGGCTTCAACAGCATGTGAACAGAGGAATTCCAGATGTCCAAGCTGGATTGAGAAAAGGCAGAGAAACAAGAAATCAAATTGCCAACATCCGTTGGATCATAGAAGCAAAAGAATTCCAGAAAAATATGTACTTCTGCTTCATTGACTATGCTAAAGCCTTTGACTGTGTAGATCACAACAAACCATGGAAAATTCTTAAAGAGATGGGAATACCAGACCATTTTATCTGCCTCCCGAGAAACCTGTATGCTGGTCAAGAAGCAACAATTAGAACCAGACATGGAACAATGGACTAGTTCAAAATTGGGAAAGGAGTACGTCAAAGCTGTATATTGTCACCCTGATTATTTAATTTATATGCAGAGTATGCCATGCGAAATGCTGGGCTGGATGAAGCACAAGCTGGAATCAGGACTGCCAGAAGAAATATCAATAACCTCAGATATGCAGATGACACCACCCTTATGGCAGAAAGCGAAGAGGAATTAAAGAATCTCTTGATGAAGGTGAAAGAGGACAGTGAAAAAGTGGGCTTAAAACTCAACATTCAAAAAACTAAGATCATGGCATCTGGTCCCATCACTTCATGGCAAATAGATGGGGAAACAATGGAAACAGTGACAGACTTTATTTTGGGGGGCTCCAAAATCACTGCAGATGGTGACTGCAGCCATGAAATTAAAAGATGCCTGCTCCTCGGAAGAAATCTATGACAAACCTAGACAGCATACTAAAAAGCAGAGACATCACTTTGCCAACAAAGGCCCATAAAGTCAAATCTATGGTTTTTCTAGTAGTCATGTACGGATGTGAGAGTTGGATATAAAGAAAGCCCAGTGCCGAAAAATTGATGCTTTTGAAATACTGTGGTATTGAAGAAGGCTCTTGAGAGTCCCTTGGACTGCAAGGAGATGACACTGATCAATCCTAAAGGAAATCAATCCTGAATATTCATTGGAGGGACTGATGCTGAAGCTGAAGCTCCAATACTTTGTCCACCTGATGGGAAGAGTCAACTCATTAGAAAAGACCCTGATGCTGAGAAAGACTGAAGGCAGGAGGAGAAGGGGACAACAGAGGATGAGATGGTTGGATGGCATCACTGACTCAATGGACACGAGTTTGAGCAAGCTCCAGGAGATGGTGAAGGACAGGGAAGGCTGGTGTGCTGCAGTCTATGGGGTTGCAAAGAGTTGGACACGACTGAGGGACTGAACAGCAACAGCAAACTCCTGCTAGGTAAGCAAGGATAGTTTTCTTCATTTTGAAGAGATGGCCAAGAGGTTGGTGACTGTTCCCCAGGCTAACAGATGGTGTGCCCCTGAGATGGAAGCAGAGATTCTGGAGTAACCTTTAAGGAAGATAAAAAATAAGAGCCACAGGAAGGGAAGTAATGTCAATAGTGTGGTTAAGACTGTGGGCTCTGGGAGTCAAGCTGCCTACGATGATTCTGCTACTGACTATGTGACTTTGGCAAGCTCTTTAATCTCTCTGAGCCTCACTCTCCACATATGAAAGGTGGAGATGTAAATTTACATTTGTCAAAGTGCTGTTGTGGATATTAAATAAAAGCTGGTATGAAAAGTGGATCCAAAGCACAGAGCTGGGAACGTAGTAAGGACTCAATAAACTGCTATGTTTAAGGTTGCACCTGTCCACAACTCAGTGGTGGGGTCCACCTGTTGAATGTTAGAGAGATCCTACCCACCTCAGTTTATGATTTCTGGAATGAAACCTAAACTTGAATCCCAGACCTGCCACTTATGGCTATGTGCTACTTAACCACTTTGTGCTTCTGTTTACTCACCTAAAAATGGCATATCAAAACTAGAAAGCAACCAAGACGTCCTTCAGCAGGCCAATGGATAAATAAACTATGGTACATCCAACAGTGAATTATTATTCAGTACTAGAAAGGAATGAGCTATCTAGCCATGAAAAGACATGAAGAAAACTTAAGTGCATATTGTTAAGTGGAATAAAACATTACATACTGTATGATTCCAACTATATGATATCCTAAAAAAGGTAAAAAAAAACAATGATTGCCAAGGGTCAGGCGGGAGGGATACATGAATAGGCAGAGCACAGGGGTTTCAAGGCAGTAGGACTATTCTCTTTGAAACTATAATGGTAGTACATGTCACAATACATTTGTCTAAACTTACAGGGTGTAAGGGGCTTCCCTGATGGCTCAGATGGTAAAGAATCCACTGCAAATGCGAGAGCCCTATGTTCAATCCCTGGGTTGGGAAGATCTCCTGGAGAAGGGCATGGCAACCTACTCCAGTATTCTTGCCTGGAGAATTCCCATGGACAGAGAAGCCTGGTGGGCTACAGTCCATGGGGGTTGCAAAGAGTCGACTGAGAGACCAAGCACAGCACAGCATGGGATGTAAGACACCAAGAGTGAACCCTGATATAAACTATGGCCTTTGGGTGGTTATGATGTGTCAATGAAGGTTGATTGATGGTGACAAATGTACCAGGTGACAAATGTATCAGGATGCTGATAGCTGGGGAAATTGTGTGTGTTAGGGGGATGGGGGATAGACGGGAACCCTCTCTACTTTCCACTCAATTCTTCTGTGAATCTGGAAAAGGTCAGTTTTCATTCCAATCCCAAAGAAAGGCAATGCCAAAGAATGCTCAAACTACTGCACAATTGCACCCATCTCACACGCTAGTAAAGTCATGCTCAAAATTCTCCAAGCCAGGCTTCAGCAACACGTGAACCGTGAACTTCCAGATGTTCAAGCTGGTTTTAGAAAAGGCAGAGGAACCAGAGATCAAATTGCCAACATCTGCTGGATCATGGAAAAAGCAAAAGAGTTCCAGAAAAACATCTATTTCTGCTTTATTGACTATGCCAAAGCCTTTGACTGTGTGGATCACAATAAACTGAAAAATTCTGAAAGAGATGGGAATACCAGAACACCTGACCTGCCTCTTGAGAAACCTCTATGTAGGTCAGGAAGCAACAGTTAGAACTGGACATGGGACAACAGACTGGTTCCAAATAGGAAAAGGAGTACGTCAAGGCTGTATATTGTCACCCTGCTGATTTAACTTATATGCAGAGTACATCATGAGAAACGCTGGGCTGGAAGAAGCACAAGCTGGAATCAAGATTGCCGGGAGAAATATCAATAACCTCAGATATGCAGATGACACAACCCTTAGAGCAGAAAGTGAAGAGGAACTAAAAAGCGTCTTGATGAAAGTGAAAGAGGAGAGTGAAAAAGTTGGCTTAAAGCTCAACATTCAGAAAACAAAGATCATGGCATCTGATCCCATCACTTTATGGGAAATAGATGGGGAAACAGTGGAAACAGTGTCAGACTTTATTTTGGGGAGCTCCAAAATCACTGCAGATGGTGATTATAGCCATGAAATTAAAAGACGCTTACTCCTTGGAAGGAAAGTTATGACTAACCTAGATAGCATATTCAAAAGCAGAGACATTACTTTGCCAACAAAGGTCCGTCTAGTCAAGGCTATGGTTTTTCCAGTGGTCATGTATGGATGTGAGAGTTGGACTGTGAAGAAAGCTGAGCGCCGAAGAGTTGATGCTTTTGAACTGTGGTGTTGGAGAAGACTCTTGAGAGTCCCTTGGACTGCAAGGAGATCCAACCAGTCCATTGTAAAGGAGATCAGTCCCGGGTGTTCTTTGGAAGGAATGATGCTAAAGCTGAAACTCCAGTACTTTGGCCACCTCATGCGAAGAGTTGACTCATTGGAAAAGACCCTGATGCTGGGAGGGATTGGGGGCAGAAGGAGAAGGGGATGACAGAGGATGAGATGGCTGGATGGCATCACCGACTCTATGGCCATTAGTTTGAGTGGACTCTGGGAGTTGGTGATGGACAGGGAGGCCTGGCGTGCTGCGATTCATGGGGTCACAAAGAGTTGGACATGACTGAGCGACTGAACTGAACTGAACTGAAAACTACTCTAAAAAGTAAAGTCTATTTTTTGAAAAAGGTTTGTGTCTATTATCTATTCCTATGATAATACTTATATGTCTGTTCCACTCCACAACTCAGTGGCTTTAAACAATAAGCATTTAGTTTATGAATCTGCAGGTGGGCTATGCGGATAGGGCTGTTGTGGGCTCAGCTGGGCTCACTCACCTGTTGTGGCTGGTCCATGCTGGACTTGACTAGGGTGACTCAGTTCTTCTCTGCAGGTCTCTCATCATCCAGCAGGCTGGCTGGGCATGTTTTCATGGTGAGAGAAGTGGTGCAAAAGTTCAAGCCAAAGCACACAGCATTTTTTCAAACCTCTGCTCAAGGCCCTTGGGAGCCCCTTGGGAGTTACCTGATTGAACTGGAACCAAGGGATGAAGAAATAGGCCTCTTGATGTGAAGAGCTGCAGAGTCACATGACAATGGGGACAATGAGCGTTAGGCGTGAGGAACTAGGTCCACTAATGTGATCAGTTTACCTGTGGGGACAACAGCGTGCCCTCCCCATGAACATCAGATGTGGTCAGATATATGAATCTAACAGAGGCCTGCCTGGCCCATGAAAGGAACTTGTAAAGTGGTTAGTTCCTCCTCACACAGGAATCTTAGGCTGCTTCCAGGACTAGTGGAATAGAGTAGAAGAACTGAGAATTGCTAGAGACACGGCAGCAAAGGGTGACACAAGATGTATGCTTTACTTGGTAGAGCCCTTCCCTCAGGTACCTGTCATGGCTCTTTCTCGAGTTTGGTCTTCAGCCTTGATGAGCACAATGTCACTTGTTGACAGACATTCACTCATCATTTGCAGTGTCCTGTTCGTCTACATAGATTCCTGTCAAATGAGAGGAGTCACTGAAAGACTTTCAAACCATTAGCTTCCTTACTACTACACAGACACAAGTCCCTGACAAATAAAAATGTGCCTTTTGCCTTCTGAGCAATAATGATGATGATGATGATATCAGTAATAATATTCATAGCTCCCACCTACTAAGTAGGCAAAACTGAGTCCTATCTGATTCTCACATTAACTCACTGAAGTTAGTACTATTACTCAGCCCATTTTACAGATGAAGAAACTGAGGCTCAGAGAAGTCATTCAGCTAACAAGTGGCAGAGTTGGGACTCTACAACTCCAAGGCCAATACTGTTAACTACTTCACTTTTCTCCCTTAAAGCTCTTGTATTTATTCTGCCCAAGTCAGGCTACTTGACATTTGTGTTACTTTTTGCAAGCCTGCTTCAGCCATTACCCATGGGCTTCAAGTCGCACACTGACAAGCAACAGCAGCTCTGAAGTGAGGGGGTCATAGTTGAAGGGAATTTTTCCAGGTCTGTACAGGTAAGGGTCCCCCAACTGTAGGGCTTCCTCTGCTCACTCCCAGAGTTACACTTGAAACCCTACCCTTCACTTGAAGGCCACTGCCTGCTGGTCATTCCTGGGGACAGCCTGAGGTCTTGGCCAAAGCCAAGGCATGGAGCTGGCCCTCCTCCCAGGGCCCCAACGTCTCATGGCTCGAATCTAGGGGTCAGTGAGGAGCAGGACTCTGGGAGGGGAGGCAAGGCCCCGAATATCAGACCTGAGTTGGAGAAACTTGAGAAGGCCCCCAGAACAGCTGACTCTGGGCGCCACGTTTTGGCGGCGGCTGCCCCCTCCCCCACACTGGCTGTGCTGTGAGTCACGGGTTTTAGGCTGAGCACTCTGGGAGATTAACCAGCTTTGTGACCAGCTGCTGGAGGAGAATACTTGGCCGAAAGAAGCAGGATAAAGTTACCCTCTCAGAAGTTTATAGGAAGGCCCATAAATGCCCCCAACTGCTGTGGGGCCCATGATGTGGGGCGCTTCTGGATCCCCCCCTTGCTGAGGCCCTCGGTGGCTGTACCCATCTCCCCACTCCTCACCCACCCTAACCTGGAACCCACTGGGAATGCCTGCCACTTAGGGTTCCAAGAAGGGTCTTGGGCCATGAGCCTTCCTTCGCCGGATGACACACATTAGGAACAGAGCCCGGACTGGAGTCAGTTGGGAAGGGCCTGGCTCCCTCCTGGCTCCGGCCTGGGTCAGAGGCTGGTGGGAAATGTCTGGAACAGGATGGTGGGCCGCTGGCACCCAGGGCGAAATGAACAAGAAGGACTACATTGCATCATGGCTCCAGAATGCATCATGGTGAGGGTTTGAGAGGATGAAAGGGAGCCCTGGGACAGGGAGCAGGAGGCCTGGGTTCAGCCCAGCTTTGCTGCTGACCCTCTGTCCTCATTCACTAAAAGGAGAGCTGGACAAGTTGTTTTCAAACTATGCTCGGTGGAGTCCTGGGCCACTCAGAAGTGCCTCGGGGCTACCACAAAGGCTGGATGAGCATTTTAGCCCAGTAGGATTCTTCAATTATCTTCGTGACCCCCTTCCCCCATCTCGCATATTCATATTTATCAAAATAATCTCATTTTCCCCCCACCAATTGACTATCCATTCAGTCAACAATTATTTATTGAGGGCCTAGCCTGTGCCAGGCTCTGTTGTAGTTGATAGAGAAAAACGGTGTTCTCAGTGAACTCCGGGAGTTGGTGATGGACAGGGAGGCCTGGCGTGCTGCGATTCATAGGGTCACAAAGAGTCGGACATGACTGAGCGACTGATCTGATCTGATCTGATCTTATAAGAAATAAGAACTATACATTTGAACTGGGAAAATTAACTTGTAACAACAAAATGGCACGCCCACATCTGCTTTATGGATCTGAAGGTAGGATTCTGTTTCTAAAGAAGTTTGGCTTGGGATATCTCCTGGGTGACTTCTGATCCACTTGACACCATTCCCAAAGCCTAAGCTGCCAGTTACTCAGGGAATACCCAGAAAAGGGTGAGAAGGAGGCATCTTGGTCCCAGGGTGTGTTGGGGGGTTTCCCACACAGTGGAGGAGGCTCTGTCTGCCCTCTGCCTTGGGACCTAAAGGGTATGTGGGCCAGGGAACTGTGCTGGTTGTAGCCCCTACCCTGGATCCAAAGATGGGGTGTCCACACTACTTTATATAAAATAAACAACAAGGTCCTATTGTATAGCACAGGGAACTATATTCAATAGCATATAATAACTTATGGGCTTCTCAGGTGGCTCCAGTGGTAAAAAATTCATCTGCCAGTGCAGGAGACGCAAGAGATGCGGGTTTGATCCCTGGGTCAGGAAGATCCCCTAGAAGAGGACATGGCAACCCACAACAGTATTCCTGCCTAGAGAATCCCATGGACAGAGGAGCCTGGCGGGCTACTGTCCATGTGGCTGCAGAGAGTTGGACATGACTGAGCAACTAAGCAGCAATAACCCATAGTAGAAAAGAATCTGGAAAAGATTTAACATGTTGTGTTGGTTACCAGTGTAAAGTGACTTCTAGGCTAGTGGCAGACAATACCAACAATAATATCTAACACATATACTACCTACTGTATGACAGGAATTACTTCTGAGTTCACTTCACTCCTAACACTAGTGGATGGTTATCTCTTCCATTTTATAGATGAGGAAACAGGGACAGAGGATTAGTGTCCCAAGGTCATAGAGCAGGTAAGATAGAGCTGGAACTTGAAGGCTACTACTTGCAATGCTGGCAACCCACTCCTGTACTCTTGTCTGGAAAATCCCATGGACAGAGGAGCCTGGCGGGCTTCATGGGGTTGCCAAGAGTTGGACACGACTAAAGCAACTTAGCACGCAAGAAGGGGGCAGGGAGAAGGAGGAAGAAGAGGATTTGGGAACTTGTTTCTCTATGAGTCTTGTTCTTGGCTAGAGGCTGGCCCGCTGCGCCCAGCCCTGGTCTCCAGCCCCAAGTCTGTCCAGGCACCTGCTGTGGGGCCTGGCTTCTGCAGACAGGACCAGGGAAGGGCCAGGGTGAGGCCGGAGGGCGGGTGAGGACAGCTCAGCCCAGCTCCTCACTTCTGGGAGCCTAGGGCTGCTCCAGCAGCTTGGAGCCTCCCTGGAAGGACGGAGGACATGAGTGTATGTGGAGGAGTGAGCCAGACTCTCCTGCCTCTTAGAAATGAAGTCCCCAGCAGCCTCTGTCTAGTTGGTGTACAGGGGCAGAGTCCATGTCTCTGCCTGCCGAGTGTCTCCACTCAGAGCATTCTCTGTTATCATGTGTCTAGACCTGCCTCTGTTCTCAGGGAGCTACTGTCTCCAGGAGATGCAGATGACACTGGAGTGGCTTAAGCCAGGTGTGATCCAAGGTTCTTCAAGGAGAGAAAAGAGCGGGCTGGGCTGGTGCTACAGGAAGGGCTTCCTGGTGGAGGTGGCTCCTGCGTTCTAGGAAAGGGAGGGGCCTTCTTCTAGGCAGAAAAGAAAGACGGTGAAGTCGCTCTGTTGCGTCTGACTCTCTGCAACCCTGTGGACTGTAGCCTACCAGACTCCTCTGTCCATGGGATTCTCCACGCAAGAATACTGGAGTGGATTGCCATTTCCTTCTCCAGGGGAATCTTCCCGACCCAGGGATGGAACCCGGCTCTCCTGCATTGCAGGCAGACGCTTTACTGTCTGAGCCACCAGGGAAGCCTAGGGAACCGCAGGTGCAAGGGCTCAGAGGCTTATCTGTGACATTAGATAAGGATTTTCAATTCTGACTTTGCCAAGATCTGGTTATTTTGGCCATGTGAAAGCAAGTCTGGGGGCCCTGAGCTAAGGCGCTGGGTTCTAGATGGGCTTGAGGGGGCAGGTCTGAATTTAGAGAGCCCCACTCAGCAGATACATGGCTGAGACACTGCTGTGGGGAAACAGCTTGAGGGAGGTGACTGCTGCAAAGGCTACACCTGCACAGGGTACGTGGGCACCCCGGCCCAGGGAAGGTGGACGTTCTTCCTGACACTAAAGACACAGAGACATCCCTGTAGAGTCTGTGGGTCTCACAGTAGCCTTAAGGTCCTGGACAGTGGCACACAGTCAGCATAGGGTGATAATAGAAACTGTCATGTCGGAGAGACGCACCCAGTCAGAGTCCCCGGGAATCGGACCCGAGGGACACCATCACAAGGTGACAGCTGTCACAATGCTCCACTTGCCCCTCAAAGTTCCGACACACCTTCAAGCCACTGCCCCTGGGCAGCTCACTGCCGAGACCCTCTCAGACCCGCGCAGCCTCCGGCCATCAGCGACAGCCGCAGGGCCCCCGGTGGCACACGTGCGCACGCAGCCCGCGGCCGCACACCCCTGCGCACACGCCGGCGCGGGCTAACGAGCCCACAGCCCTGCTCGGCGGGAGGGAGCCAGTTGTCGGGCGGGGCCGCGCGGTCACACAGCATTAGCCCTGCGGCCGCCCCGCCAGGTGCGGCCACTGCCCCTAATCCCTGGCCCTGGCCCGCTAAGCCGGGCCTGAGCGACGCCACAGCTGGGGGCGGCCGGCCACGCGCCGCCCATCACCGCAGCCCCAGCCCACCGCGGGGCCTTCCCCATCCTCCACCCGACTCCCACCTCCCCAGTCCCGGGCAACCCTCGCGCTCCCTCCTCCGCCACTGACCTTGGGCTCCCACCCCATCTAGCCTTTAGCGCCCCACTGCCCCGCCCCCAGCTCCTCCCACTACAGCCTCCATCTGGGTCCTCCGCTGGTTAGAGCTCCCTGCACCTCCCCGACCCCATTCCAGTCTCTCCACTGCAAGACCTGCGGTGCCCTACTCTGCCCCAGAGCCACTCACTGCCAGCTCCGTGCCCACTCCTCCACCGGATTTGACTTGGGCTCCACCCTCCTCACGCTTCACCCCTCTTATTTACCTGCCCTGCCCCTTGTGCAGGCCAGAGCTGGGGTCCCCTCCCCTACTTGGATTTGTGAAGTTCCAGGATCCACTCTTCCCCCACCACACATATTTCCAGCCTCCAACTGCTCATCCTGTTACCAGGCAGAAGTCATCTCCCCCCAGGGAAACTGAACTTCAGTTCTAGATTTCTGACTCTTGCTGGACCTTGGGATGGATCCCAGGACCTTCAGAGGTATTCTGTGGCCTCTTTGAATCTCAGTTTTCCTTGTCTGAAAAATACAGAAGTGTGATTGAGATGACCTCTGAGAAGCTTTTGTCTTTTCCAATCCCATAACGTTAGCAAGGTCATGTACTTCCTGTCACCTGAATGTTGAAGACAGATGAATGTGGAAGGGCACCCACTGGCCATGTGTCCCCACCCCATCTCATCCCATTATTTAGCTTTCACTGTGTGAGTCGCCCAAGGCAACTTTTACCCTCTGGTAT
This sequence comes from Bos indicus, assembly GCF_029378745.1. Taxonomy (NCBI): domain Eukaryota; kingdom Metazoa; phylum Chordata; class Mammalia; order Artiodactyla; family Bovidae; genus Bos; species Bos indicus. Next base: position 35,212,460 of record NC_091774.1, read on the forward strand.
GGGGATGAGCCGGAGAAGGCAATGGCACCCCACTCCAGTACTCTTGCCTGGAAAATCCCATGGATGAAAGAGCCTGGTAGGTTGCAGTCCATGGGGTCGCTAAGAGTCAGACAGGACTGAGTGACTTCACTTTCACTTTTCACTTTCATGCATTGGAGAAGGAAATGGCAACCCACTCCAGTGTTCTTGCCTGGAGAATTCCAGGGACGGGGGAGCCTGGTGGGCTGCCATCTGTGAGGTCGCACAGAGTCGGACACGACTGAAGCGACTTAGCAGCAGCAGCAGCAGAAGCATGGGGATGAGTGGGCTTCCCAGGTGGCTCAGTGGTAAAGAATCTGCCTGCCAGGAGACACAGGAGTCACGGGTTCAATCCCTGGGTGGGAATGATCCCCTGAAAGAGGAAATGACAACCCACTCCAGTATTCTTGCCTGGGAAATCCCATTGACAGAGGAGCCTAGCGGGCTACAGTCCATGGGGTCACAAAAGAGTCAGACACAACTAAGTGACTGAGGATGCATGAATGCATGGCGGATGAGTAAGAGAGAACAAGGTGGAATCTGGGTGCTTAGGGCTTGGCCAAGGCTTGGGACTGGCTGTGGGCAGGGGATCTCTGCCGCCTTGGGATGTCCCCTGGAAGGGTGCACATCTGGGACTGGCCTGGCGGGGGTCCTGGCCTCGGGCACTGTCAGCATTGGTGCTGATGGACAGCCCTGGCAGGTGGGAGCCGGCCAGTCACCCCCGACAGCCCTGCCCACCTGTCGCCCTCCTGCTCGGGTGACCGGCTGCCTGACCCACTGACCAACTTCCTGCTGCTTCGCTGCACCCTGGGCACTGTATGATCAGGACTGCTGTGCCCTGCCCCGTTCCTTTCAGATTTTTCCCAACAACCTGCTGGTTCAGAGCACACAGGCACACAAATATCAGGTTAATATTATGCAGATTCACACAACACAGACAGACACATACAGGGGTTGCAGGCATGCATGCCCATGTCTAAGCCTGCTTCATTCTCATGCAAGCTGAGCCAAGATGCTTCTTCCCAGGTATGACAACATGGGCATTGCCTTCTCTGTGGCCACAGGGCCCTGTGATAAAGGTGAAGGCAGGCAGTCTGAGTTTCCAGCCCCGACTCTGTGATATCCTAACTGCGTGACTTTGTCAAGTGACTTAATTTCCCTGGACCTCAGATTCTCCATCTGTTCAATAGAACTGATAATAAGTATCCATCTTATAGGATTGTTTTGAGAATCAGATGAAACAATCCATGGAAAGTACTCAGAATGGTTCCTAGTATTAATACAATAGAAATCCACAATACATGCTAACTGTTAATATTATTATCCAGTGGGGGCTGACAGGTTTCTGGGATATTCTCAGTGATAATTTTCCTTTAATTGGTCATTTCTGGGCATAACTGTTTAAATGGTTATAAATCTCCCTAAAAGTACTTTTATTCCACTTTCCACATTAGGAGATGTCAACTGGCAGATGAAATCAGGATATGCCATTTCCACAGCCTTCCCTGGATTCTGGTCAGGTGTGATTGCTCATGCTTTGCTGTTTAAAAACTAAGAAACCACACAAGTCTAGACCTGAGTTGTTTAGGGGATGCTGGGCTGGGGCCTGGGGCTCACCATCTTCTCTTCAGAATCTAGGCAAGACCCTCTCCCCAGGTCAGGACCCCCAGTCCATGCATCTATGGATCCTCCTCCTTCTTTCTGAAAATCAGGACAACGTCTGCTCCATCCCGTATGACCCCTTCCATCCCCCAGATCTTCCTAAGGGCCACCCGTAGCACTTCAACAATCTCACTTCACATGCTCTTGGGCCCTGAGATTGGGATTTCTTGGCGCCCTAAAGAGAAGACTGCACTTGGCAGAGTTTTGAGTTCTAGAACAATCTTCTTCAGCATCTCCTTCTTCAGTCTGCTCCAACCAAACCAAGTCTGCTCTTGGCAACCTTTGAGCAATGAATGAATGAGGCTCATGATCCCAGTGGCAGCAACAGATGCAGGATAAAGTTGGGAAGTTCTATTTTTCCACCACTCTCGCCCCCACAGGAAGTCTTCTTTGTTCTGCTTCTAAACAAAACTCAAGAAATCCTGTTTTCCACCTTGAGAATTTTCCCAACTCTCACTCCACATGAGTCCTCTCCCCTCCTGACTCCCTCCTCTCGAGCCCTGTCTTTGTTTTATCCTCAGGTGCGTGTCTTGCCTCTGATTTGGGGTATATTCTTCATTTATATTCTTTATCATAACTATTGTAAAGTACTGTCACTTCTAGTATAAAGCTTCCTGTATTAGTTATCTACTGTTGCACAACAAAATACAGTCAAATTTACCAGCTAAAAACAATAAACTTTTATTATCCTGCTGTTTCTGTGGGTCAGGAGTCCAGCAGCAGCTTAGCTCAGGGTTTCTCCCAGGCTGTAACTAAGGTGTTGGCTGGGGCTAACGTTATCTTGCGGCAAGACTAGGAGCAGATCCATGTCCAGCTCACTCATGTGGCTGTTGGCAGGCCTCAGTTCTGTGCTGGCTGTTGGCTGGAGATGTCAGTTCCTTGCCACGAGGGACTCTCCATGGGGCAAGTTGCAACATGGCAGCTGGCTTCTCTCAGAGCAAGTGATCCGAGAGAGGAAAGAGATAGAGAATGCACCCAAAACAAAGATGTGTCTTTTGATATTGCTGCTGCCAGTGCCCCTGACCCCACAGCAGGCCACTGTCAACCCACGCCTCCACAGGAGACTCCCAAACACTCACAGGTATAGAAGGATTATTTGCCTCCCTTTTTCTGCTTATCTGGGCCAAATCACTTCCAAACTACCAGTTGGTCTTAATGAGAGTGCTTCTCAACTCCAGGGCTCAAGTGCTTGAGGTGGGTCATGGCTACTACACTGGACAGCACAGCCGTGACCTGACCTGGATACCTGGGGGCCACCGGGGGATCAACACTGGACTGGATAATGCTGTGAAGACCACTTAGCAGATTCTGGTGCCCCAGACAAAATAGGCAGACAAAGACACCCGGGCTCAAATCCCACCCCCCTCCCAGAAGATGCATCTTTTTATAACCTGATCTTGGAAGTAACTTCCATTACTTCCACTGATATTCATATTCAAAGGGGAGGGATTACATTAAACCAGGAGGCAGAGATCACCTATCACACTTCTCAGTGCGGTGGTCCCTGAATTAGCCCACCCATCACTGTGTTCTCAGTAGATGTTTGTTGAAAGAACAAGTGCAGTCACCAGAAGACACTTGGCAGAGGCCCTATAATCTAGACTGTTCTCCTTGGATACGACCCTTCCCCCCGACCCACCCCCAATTTTCTTCTTGGGAGTCATTTGAAATTAAACTGAAAAATAATGTTACCTTTGAATAACATATCTGCTCCTGGGAGTTTGTCTGCTCTCCCACTTTCTATAATTTGCCTTTCCAAAACTGGACATGTGCGTGGCATTATCTCATGCAGATAATCTCTGTGGTTATCACAAGTTCTAAGGTGACTTGGTTACTTTCTTTCAGGGTTCCTATCTCTTCTCTTCATCTAAGTCAAGACTAGTTTCGAAGAAATGGCCTCCAGTGTGCCCCTAGCACGCATACCCTCCTCTCACAGTGATCAGCACTTGAAGCTTTCGGTGTTTATGGTTCTGTCTTCTCAGCTGAGCAGAGACCTACTGTAAGGTAGGGACAGTTCAGCAAATACTTGGTGAGTATTCATGGAGTGCGTATCCTGTGCTGGGGCTGGGCTAGGGACCAGGGAGACAAGAGGGTCATTCATGGAACTCCCAGCATCAAAATGGAACAGGTGCTCAAGAATGCTTGCTCCTCTGGGAGATCAAACTGTCAGCAAGTCCACCTCAAGTATTAATCAGGTGCTGTTGTGACAGAATTTCCAGGAATGGCTCCCAAGATGCCACACTTTAATCCCTAGAATCTGAGGATGTGATGAGATACAATACACTCCCCTGATTGTATTATGCTGTGTGTTATACAATTGACCTTAAAAAGCGGTGATTATCTGAGGGGGCCTAACCTACTTACATAAGTCATTGCCAGCAAGGAACTCTCACACCCTGGTGGCAGAAAGGGAAGTCAGAGAGATCTGAAGCATAAGAAGGACTCAGAGCTCTGATTTGTTAGTTTGGGGGTAGAGGGGGCCATGTGAGAAGGAATGCAGGTAGTGTTCAGGTGCTGAGAGACAGCAGGCAACAGGGACCTCAGCTCTATAATCACAAGAACTGGACTCTGCCAACAAGCAAGTATGCTTGGAAGTAGATTCTTAGAATATGCCTCATGCCACCCTCCATACCTTCATTTCAGACTTGTAAGCCCTTGAGATTAGAGCCCAGCCAAGCCTTTCTAGACATCTGATCTACAGAACTATGAACTAATTAATGAATATTTTAAAGTTATAATTCGATGCTTTTTAGCATATTCACAAAGTGTGCAACCATCATCGCTATATAATTCCAGAACATTTTACTCACCTCCGCCAAATGAAGCCTGTTAAGTAGTCATTCCCTGATCCTCACTTCCTCCAGCCTCTGGCAAACACTAATCCATTTTCTGTATATATGCATTTGCCTATTCTGAACATTTCATATAAATAGGATCATGTAATATGCAGCCTTTTGCATCTGGCTCCTTTTGCTTAGCATAATATTTCCAAGATTCATCCAAATTGTAGTATGTATCAGTATTTCACTCCTTTTTATGGATGAGTAATAATCCCTTGTATAGATACAGCACATTATATTTATCCATTCAACAGCTGATGGATATTTGGGTTGTTTCTACCTTTTGGTTATTATGAAGAAAGCACTCTGAACATTCGTGAACAGGTTTTTATGTGGATTCACATTTACAATTCTCTTAGGCATATACCTAGGAGCAGAGCTGCTGAGTCACATAATAACCCTATGTTTAACTTTTTGAGGAACTGCCAGACTGCTTCCCAAAGTAACTGCACACTTTTACACTCCCACCAGTTGTGTATGAGGATTTCAATTTCTCCATCCCCATGAACCACTGTTATTTCTCTCTCTCTCTCTCTTTTTTTTTTTTATTAAAACCATCCTAGCAGGGATGAAGTATTGCTTCTTTTTTGGCTTTAGCTTGCATTTCCCTAATGACAGTTGATATTGAGTAGATATGGTTTAAATCCACTAAGTTTTGGGTGACTTGTTCTACAGCAATAGAAATCTAATAAAGGTGCTTCCTCAAACCCAGATGGCAAAAATGGAAATGGGGAAAAAGTTGACAACAAAAGAAGCCATTTGAGTTGAGTGGCAAAGGAGTCAATAAATGGCATTGTCATGAGGTAGGTCTGGAACCACCCTGGGTGGGAGGACAGACATCTAATGTTAAGAGGTGGGACTAAATCAAGAACTAGGACAGTTATCCTGTTATAACAGGGCAGCATACATGGAATAAATCAGGGGAATATTGGGAGTAAGCTGCTTCTAGTTTTTGCCCTTTTCTGTTGAATCAGTCATAAATATAGCTGTGCTGAAGGCACCTCAGAGTCTGCAACATGTTTGACTTTTAGCCATTAAGTCCCTTGTAGCAGGACATCCAGATGGATGAAGACCTCATCTGCTTAAATAGGTCTCTGGGTCAGCCCTGGGACACGCTTCAATATGCCAAACTCCATTTCTATAACGTAGCCGGTGAGCTTTAGGCGACTTTCTTCTGCCCTTCACCACCTTGATTCATTCATGAACAGGCTAGGTTTTGTTCTAGGTACCCGGGATACAACAGTGGACAAAATACAGGTCTTGTGTCACTTACCTTTTAGCTGGGAGAGACGGCAACAAGCATAAAGGTAGTAAATAGTGAATCATATACTTTATGTGTATTTGTGTTATATATTTAAAAAAAAGAAGAAAAGTAGACTGTGGTATGGGAGATTAGGCTGCTGGAAGAGAGAAACTGATTGCAGTTGAAGGATAATCAGGGCAGACCTTGGCTTGTTGAAAAGGTGAAAAAGACCTGAAGGAGTCTTTCGAAGGAGGAGTTAGGAAGGCAGATACCTGGTGGCAGAATATTCCAGGCAGTGAGAAAAATTACAAAGGTGGTTCTACGGCAGAAGCATGTCTACCAAGTTTGAGAAAGAACAAGGTGGTCAATATACCTGGGGCAGAGAAAGAGGAAGAGGAGCAGGAGATGAAGGCCAAGTGTGGCTGAAACAAAACTATGTAGAGCTTTGCAGGCATTGCCAGGACTTTGGATTTTAGTTTGAAAGAAATGTGGAGCCTTGAAGAGTTTTGAGCAGAAAAATTATGAAGAACTAACTTGCATTTTCAAAAGGATTCCCCTAGCTGTTGTGCTTAGAACAGGTCGGGTGGGGAGGTAGGGTGTTGGCCGGGGGGGAGGTTAGAAACAAGAGATCTTGCACAAGGCTTCTGCAGTGAGAGATGGTCACAGCTTGGTCCAGAGTGGGAGCAGTGGAGAGAGTGAGAAGTAGTCAGCTTTTTGATACAGTTTTTGAAAGTAGAGCCAATAGGATCTCATGACAGATTGGATGTGGAAATGAAAAGAGACAGAGAAGATTCAAAGGTAGTGTTTTACCTGAGCAACATGATGGATGGAGTTGCTGCAAGCTCAGATGGAAAAGGTTATATGTAGAGCAAGCTTCGTAGAGCAGATCAGGAGTTCAGTTTTGGATGAGTTAAGGTTGAGAGCTTTATTGTATATCCAAGTGATGATATCAAGCAGGCTAATATAAGTTCAGAGTTTAGTTGAGAAATCTCAGCTGAAGATGGAAATTGGATAGCTGTCAGCATATACGTGGTATTTAAAGCAGGGCTGTACAAACACTGATGCTTTTGCCGCACAGGATTATTTGTTCTTCTCTCTGAACAGATCCATTTTCTTTGTGCACATGAAATGTTTCCATCTGGTTTCTGAGGGCTGAGTCCTCATCCCACTATGTCTCCATGAAGTCTAAAAGATGATATTGACTTTGCTGACTTAAAATCTCAAGCTCATGGGGTTCATCACTCAACTCTGATCTCTATATCGAAAGCCACTGCAGTATTTGCCAGCTCGTCCTCCCAAGGTGCATCTCTGAAAAGCTGGGTAGCTCTTCTTTCTAGGTCAGACCAGTAGGTGCCACACCAAGTTTTATCTGGCCATCTTTCTCCCTCTTCCTCCAGTTTCAGTTTTTGGTAGATCAGTGTCAGACCAGGAAGCTCTTGGTGTGAACGTCAATACATCATATGGGTAGAGTCTTAGATGGTGTTTTTAAGTCAGAGAACTATAGACTTCTAAGGTCGGCCCTATAGATCATGCTCATAGGGGCAGGAGGTTAGCACAGCTCCTTCCACCACAGCCCCTCAACACAGGGATTTGGAGTGGGTCCTAGAGTAAGGTGCTCCCTATTCTTGTCAGTTGACTATTCTCTGTCCATTTAAGGGATGGAGACATGACAGTTAGGGGTGTGGCATGTGAAAGAGATGGAGTTAGGCAGTCAGGGCATGACAAAGAAGCTAACGTGCAAGCTCTATGCCCTATCACTCTGGTGTATGGATTTGAGGCCTCACACAGGTGACAGGGAAGGTAGTTGAGCTAGAACACCTCTAGGAGTCCAGCCTGGTTCTTCTGCATAATCCCCACACCCTTTCCATCCTCTGGGTTCCCGATTCCCTCTTCCCTTAGGCCTGGTTCTCCTTGCCACCTCCTCCCTCACCCCAGGCAGAGAGGGGGCCGGTTCAGGGCCCTATGACTCAGGCACAGGGTGGGGGAGGATGTTTTGGATGCCGCTCTGCTGACGCTGGTGCCCTCTGTTCTTACATCCTCCTTAATTTACTGCCTGAGGAGGGGGCCAGGGCTCTAGAGAGGGGATTAGATGGTCCACACTGATCTGAGGCAACAGCTGCTGGGCTGACGGCCGAGGAGCGAGGAGTGAGCAGGAGGCGGGGGAGGCTCATGCCTCCGCTAGGGCCGGAAGGGAACTAAGCGGGCATCTGGATGGGGCCCCTAGGTGAGGCTGGCTCTGGAAGAAGCTGCCATTGGCCTGAGGGGTAGGGCTAGAAGGTCTGCCTGACCAGTAAATCAAATCTAGGTATCACACAGGAAGGCCAAGGGGGGCCATCTGGTCAACCATCTTGCCAGTTTTCTAAAGAAAATTAAGAAGTGCTTTCTTTAGCTTTCTGCAACCCAGGGAGGGGAAGATTGGCTCTGGGGTCTAAAAGGCCATCTTATCAAGCCCTAAGATGCCACATGATTGTGTGAGAAGCTCCCTAACATCGAGAATGCCCCACATCAGTTGGAACAATTCCTTACAGAGAAACCTCTTTTCCCTCGCTTACAGTCCACTCACTTGTTTCTTACAAAGCAGAAGGCAAACAGTTAGCAGCATTCCCATTTGACAAATGGGGAAACCAAGACCCCACAGAAGTTCAGTGCCTTGCTCCAGGTCACACTTGGGGTCCGTGGTGTGGCTGTGATTAGAGCCCAGTGCTCTTAACTAAGTCAGTCTGCATTTTGAATACCTGGGCACATGTGTTGACATTTTGCACTGGGGACTGGCCTCTTTTCTTCCTTCTAATCCATAATTCCAGGTGATAGTCTTGTTTAAAGGAAAATGGCCCAGGCATGGAAGCCATAAACCTAGAATCTTTGAATCAGTTAATGTCCCCTTTGGGTGACTTGGTTTTCCCATCAATATAATGGACAATATCTTAAACATTTGTCTTATTCAGCCAAAGGACAGGAGGGGCTTTGGGGACCATTAAAAAAGTAAAGATTTGAGCTCTGGAGTTAAAATATCTGGGATCAAATACAATCTCTGCCACTTACCATTATTTTTAGTGAATTTTCCCTCTCTTTGAATTCAATTATTTCATCTTCTGTAGTCAAGTGATAACAACACCTACCACAAATGGATATTATGAGGATTAAAAGAAGTCATTCTAAAAGCAAAGCATTAAAAATAAATAAATAAATAAATAAAAGCAAAGCATTATTTTTGGTGCCTAGTAAATGTTAAATTAGAGAAAGAGCAATAGCTCTAGTAGTTGTGGGGTGTTACTTATTGCTTGCTTACAAGTAGCCACTGAAATTGGGCCAAGAGATCCCGGGCTAGTGGCTAGCTTAGGGCAGTGGTTCTCAACCTTGGCTGACCAATCAGGATCACTGTTTTGGAGATGGATGTTTACAAGGTTCCTAGATGACCTTGAGGATCACCCAAGGTTGGTAATCACTATCTAGGGGGCCTTCTTTGGTGGTTGGATAATTGACATATCAGTTGTTTGTAAGTAAACAGGTGCTTAGTCATTTAATAGTTTAAACACTTTCCCTGATTGGCACTTCTACTCCTAATTAACTCCTAACAAGCCCTTCCTTCCCTGGGTCATGAGCAGGAATTCCCCACTGGGGGTTCCCAATTAATGAGGTTTTCCCAGCTTGGGGGCCTCTGGGAAGCAGGCAGGACTAATTATGCTCTTGTCCCCCAACCCCCTGGCCAAATCCTCTCCCTGTCCTTCATCAATCTTGTCCTGGCCTCCAGCTGGCTTGCATTAGCTCTGGTTTTCCAGCCCCTATGGCTGCGGCTGTAGCTGAGAGATTGAGCCAGTCCAGGCTGGATGGATCTGTCACCCGATCCTGGGTCTGTGCTGCAGCCAGTCCTGGAATCTGGGGCAATGTGATCCTGCCCTGCGGGAGCCCCTAGCCAAACCAGGGACGCCATGGCGGAGCTCAGGAAATCCCAGCTATCCAGGGACCTTTGCCTAGGCCCCCAAGGATCATATCCACTTATTCTCAGAGAACCTCTTGTCTAAGTGCCTTACCTTAAAGAACAGGAACTGGGGGCCCAGAGATGTGAGTCACCTGCCCAAGGTCACACAACCTGTCCATGGAAGAGCTTACCTAGAGCTCTGATCTCTTTGGTTACAGTCCAGGCTCTTTCCCTGGCTCCTCCTGAAGCAGTGTTTCTGCAGACCATTGTCTGGGTGATGGGGTCTGATATGGGTGCTCCCATCCAACCCCAGACACCAGGCAGAGGAGATCAGGGGAGGGAAGTTTTGAACCAAAGCACATGATCCTTTTAATTCAGATTAAAGAAGTCCAATTTCAGGTCATTGGAATTTGGAAATTTAGGGAATAGCGGGAATAAAAATACGAAAATAATTGAAATAAGAGCAATACGTTTTAAAAATGTATTTTATAGACGTAACACTTTTCAGCATAATTGAGGAACACAGATGGATGGATCTGACACATAGGAACACTCATCTCTGGAATCTGAGTTTGCTGATTATCATGTTCACCCAAAGGTTATTACATCCCAAAGTATGGACACCTAGACCATGAAACAGAAAATTTTATAGAGGACAGTTTGAACTTTTTCTTTAGTAGTTGAGAAAAAAGACAACTAGTTTCCTAAAGACTGATCTTTCCCACATAATTTCATTTTTTAAATACCCAGATTTTACATATCTCACTCACACCTGCTTCCCTTGTTCCTCCTAAATGATTTGAACCAAATATCTAAGACAAGAAGTGGTTTTGTTGAGGTTCTGAGGGTAAGGACAACAGAGACCATAGAGCTATCTGGTCTCGGCCTTCAAAGCCCCAGAATGTCAGGCAGCTCCTGTCTAGAGAAGGTGAAATAGCCTCCTTCCCTCAGAGATGATCTGGGGCTTCGAGGTGGCTGAGGGTGTGGAAAACATGCTGGCTGTTTGGCAAGAGCTGCCATATGTTGAGAAAGGGTTTACTACGTCCTAAGGGCTTTGCACATCACTGTTTTTATAAGGTAAGTATTTTTATACCTATCATATATTTGGGGAAACTGAGGCTTAAAGCAGTCAGGTAGCATACCTAATGTCACTAATTTACTAAGTAGATTTGAACCCAAATATTTAGAGTTCAAAAGTCATATGTTTCTCTCCAATGCCTTTTGGGTAGAAGTGTGAAGTACTCCATACTTCAGTTTGGGTTCACATTTCTTGTTCCTTTTGACTTTATTTCCCTGTTGCTTTCCCTCAGAGTTTGTAACATTGTTCAGGAGGGCTGCGGTCAGGGTGTGTAGCCAGTGTTATCTGCTCCGCCAGCGCCTGGCCTGCCTCTGATTTCAGTCACAGCCAAAGAGGACAGACCTATGTGAAACTATGTGAGCTCAGACTCATTCTCAATGTCCTCCCTCAAGCACAGCCAGAGTCTTTCTGATTCTGATTCAGGGTTATCTCCTATACCACACAAACTTGCTCACAGCCTGCAAATGCTACCTGGAAGCGTAAGGGAGTTAACTTCCCAGGAACAACTTCCCAATCAGTGAGGGGCAGGGGGGAGACAGAGACTCCAGCTATCATCCGTCAGGTGGACCCTTTTGTGAGGCATCTGCCACCTTCTCAGAGGTTCCAGTGGACTCGAGCCTTCTATGCCTACAGACCTCAAGGAAACACACCCTCATCTTGGCTTTTCCTATTTCCCTGGTTCGCTCTTCCTCCTCCACACTACTTCCTGGGGTCACTTTCTGAGTAGACCACTTCCATCAAATCCTTGCCTTGCTTGTTCTGCTTTCAGAGTGATCCAAACTAACCTGGTGCGGTGCCCGGAAGGCTGTGTGAATTGGTTTGTGTGCAGGGATGGGGTAGGGGATATGGTGGCAAAGGAAGAAAGAACTTTGAACAGAAAATAAACTTGAATACAGGAGGATCTCCTTTCATGGAGATTCTCCATATATAAAATTCCAGGAGCTCTTGAAATTTCTGTTCAAATGGGAGGCATCACCTGGCAGAGACACATGATCTCAATTTGGGGCAATGGGTGGAGTCATCACTGAGCAGGATGTTTCAGGATGGGGCTGTCTCTGTCTCTAGTTAGGGAGGTCCCTCAGTCCTTGGTGGTGGATCTCCCCAAGCTCTCACCAGTGGAGCTGTCTCAGGTAGATCACTACCTGGCCACAGTTTCAGTGAGCCAGTTTCACTGGTCCCAGAGGCTCCCATCTTGCATGAAGTGGGGGACTGTTTTACCTGGTAATGTCTTTGGAGCTGATATCCAGCCACATCCTAAGCCTCTGTATAAAAACAAAGGGGAGAATTTAACCAGCTGTAAAAATCAATTTAAATGCTTACAGAGAGACAGTAAGGCCTGACACTGCCGTCTCATTTTCATGAGGTGAGTCACTGAAACGGTTGACCTCATGGCTAATCTATGAGCAAAGGCGCGCTGGCAGTTACTGCTGGCGCGGGAATGGCCTCCGACCTGTTTCCTGGAACCCTGGCGCCAGTCAGAGCTCAGAGTGGCCTTTAGCCATTTTGGAAGTCAGATTACCTTTCCAAGGAGAACGTTCCCAGCTCAGAGGTGCAGGTCTAGCTGTGACTCCTCGATTTGTCAGTTTCACTGACTAGGGCCCTTTTTGAAGTTACTGATTGGTCAGATCCACCACCCACTCCTCACAATATGCAGCTTTCATTGGTCGAATCCACCATGTGCAGTCAGTGGGAAGAATCCTGCTCTCACACACCTTTGAAATGATTTCTACTTAAAGGCTCGTAATTCCTGCTATGATCTTCTGCATTTATGCAACTCTAATAAACCTGCTTTAAAATGCCTGCTCCCCGTCCTGTAGAGTGAGGAAGTAAGGATTGGAGATACATGAGCTCTGGATTTGAATTCCAGATTAGACTCGTTTTAGCTTTATGATTTTAGCTAAACCAACTATTTGCCTTTTGTATGCCTTAAATTTAATAGCTGAGAGCATTACAGTTAGATGGGTTCAAATATAATTTGCTGGCTGTGTGATTTCAGATGGGTTACTTAAGTTTTTTGAGCCTCACTTTCCATAGATAGAAGATAGGGGTAATAGTAATACATACTTGGAGAACGGAATGGTAACCCACTCCAGTATTCTTGTCTAGAGAATTTCATGGACAGAGGAGCCTGGCGGGCTACAGTCCATGGGGTCCCAAAGAGTCAGACTAACACACACACACACATACACATACACAGTACATAGTATCTACGACTATGTGTGTGTGTGTGTGTGTGTGTGTGTGTGTGTGTATGCGACTAACACACACACAGTACATAGTATCTACATGTTATGAGGATTAAAGGAGATAATGAATATAAAATATTTGGCACATAATACATTCTTAACAAGTATTAGCTATTTATATTGTGCATTTAGAGAGAAGGAAACTTGTAGAATAATAAAGACCCACTCCTAAGTGGTTAAGGATACTGTCCAAAGATCAGCCACCGGGCAGACCTGGATGGTGGTCAGTGATCTCATGGATGCAGTTCTTATTTTCCTGGATGTGGACAACCTCAGTGGCTGGTCCTACCTGGACCTGTTGTTTGTGAGTGGCAGGCAGAGTCTTCATGTGTAGACCAGAGGCTCAAGATAGGGAGGAGGAAGTATTAAGACACTGCATTAAGATCAGTGCTCTGAGAGAACGATGTGATTCAGGAGTGGCAAGAATATTGGCTGTGGCTATTAAATACTCTAAAGCGTTTTAAAATGAACGTTAAAGCATTAGCAAAGGAAGAATCCTATGCATACTTGCATAGGATTCAAATACAGGAGGAAGAATCTGGTTTCAAACACTTGACTACAGTATCATGATGTGCAACAATTAAGCAACAGAGGAAGTAAGATCTAAGGTGTATTAAGGTGTATCTTTGCACCATTCCATTAATACAACATTCTGTCAATTGTCCAATAACACTTAATAACTATCCTCCTAGTCCTTACTTTGTTAAGCAGCTACGAAAGCGCAATGCATTGTTCTGATAAAAATAAAAACACCAGTGGGTTTTTTTTTAAAGGGTACAGGAAATTGCTGTATTGGTCAAATCCAGCTTTTGGAATTTAGACTTTGTCAAAGTATGTTTCACCTGTATTTATTACTCCAAAATCTTATATTGCATTAGTTGCTCACTTGTGTCTGACTCTGCAATCCCATGGACTGTAGCCCTCCAAGCTTCTCTGTCCATGAGATTCTCCAGGCAAGAATACTGGAGTGGATTGCCATTCCCTCATCCAACTCTAAAATCTTAGGGTTAGGTTATCCTATGCAATCATTTTCATGTGCGAAAATAATATACATATACCTGGTCAGTATATTGGAAGGTCCTATGTGAACTGGTCATTGCCTGCTCTTTGCAAGAAGAATCTGGAAGCTTGTATGAACATTGATACAGCTAGACCACTGTGTCAGTATCTGTTGGTCCTTTGAGACTTGGTTGCTTGTTAGCTGAAAGTATCTGGAAATCTGCAGAATCATGTGTCAGGGATTATACATATGTGTATGTGTACACACACACAGTAATACCAAGTGGTTCGGGCTTGTGCCCTATAGCATTCCCACCATCAACCTTGCGGTTGGAGGGCTGGAGTGGGGTAGGAGGAGAGGATGATGTAAGAGAAGCTCTGTCAGACTGGAGGGGGAAGCCGAGAGCCCTTCAATTGCTAGGAAAAGATAACGTAAGATCAGGGTGCTGCCTTAGCCCAGGGATACAGAGAAGGAAGATGAAAGATGCTGCAGAGGAAATACTTATCTACCACCAAGATCAGGAAATGCAGGCATTCCTGCCACTGTTGCACTTTCTCCCACACTCGCCATCTGACTGTAAGCTGTATCTGGACTGGTAGCCTGAAGTGGTCTTCACATGCTATGAAAGAGATCCCAAAGCCTCTACAGGTCTCAAGCAAACAGAGAAGGTGGCTGAGAACTGAGGATTGGCAGTCATGGTGTGGAGACACAAGGGCTCCCCCATTGTGAGGAGACATGAGGATCCCACGACAAGACGCTGCAGTTAGCAGCCCCAAACTGGAGGTCCAGGTAGCATCTGAAGCTGGAGAAAACAATCGTCTCCCAGAAATCAATCACTGAGTTATTTGCCTGTGCTGAGCACAGACTGCAAGATGTCCATTCATAGGCACCTCAGCAATGGATGAGATTTATGTCCAGAAGCCTGGTGGGTTGAGCTCCCCTTTCCCCAGCAAAAGCCAGACCAGAGACCTCTCTCCTCCGGGGGTCCCTGTAGCACTCAGGGAGCAGAGACAGAGGAGTGAGTGTGGAGCACCTTGAAGGATGAGTCACTACCACAGAGAGAACTTACCCACAGAATTTTTTAACTAGAAGAGTTGGAGTACAGTTTTTCTCCTACCTGCATTTGTTAGGGAACTTTGAATTAAGAAAAAAAAATGCTTAGAGAATAATAAACAGAAGTATATTTTCTTGCGTATCTGACCTGTGATGCATAAATCGTAATCCAGTTATTACTAAAGTGTACAGTGGCCAATGGCATTGTCTTAAAGCCTATGCAAAACTCAACTGTTTTAAATCATATTTCCCACATAGTGAAACTCTCTTGGTTGAAAGGATACTTTAAACATTTTTGTGTCATCTGCTGCAGAGCATATGATGGTTCTCTGATCTGCAGATTCTTTAGAGGAAAGGATTATAGTTCATCATTTTTCATCCTGTAATTGATACACTAGCCGCCTATTGAGACCAAATACTTCCAGAGGCAAAGTCCAGCTTTGTTTGCATGTGTTACTCCAAACCCCCTAAAACTGGGTGAAAAATCCACTGTAGCAGGCACACTAACAGTGTAAAAGGACTTCTCAAGTGATCCTTCAGAAGTATTAAGAAAGCTGCTTTGTGAAAAACCATTAAATGCTAAATGACAAAAAATAAGCCTGAATTTGCTAAGATGGTTACTCTGAAATATTACAGTCTAAGCACCTGATTTTCTGAAATGTAATCTGCAGTCTGAACAATTTTTATGCCTTTTGACTTTGGAAGAATATTCTTTCTCCAAATTAGAGAAAATTAAAGTCTTTTGAGGAACTATGGGAAGCAGCATCATTTGTGAGTGTAACACAGCTTGTTAAAAAAGCTCAAATAGCTGAACCCTCTCCCACCCAGAGGCATTGCAAAACCAGAGTATACCCTCTGTAATTTGTATAAAATTCTTCACAGCAATAGAATATCGTTTGATTATTATATTGTCAAGATTTGTTTTAGATTTTCAGGGTTCTTTTTTCAGGAGGTGTATTTTTGTTTTAACCAATAAACCAGTTATTGGTGATTAGTAAAATTACGTGCCTAGTATTTACAACAAGTCTTCTTCATGGTGCTCAGTCCTGAGTGGAGGCACCTGAGGCTTTGCACTGCAGTGTTTGTCCTGCCAGAAGGTCTTGTTATTCCCTAATATCTGCCTGGAATTCCTAGTCTTGGAGTGTGTGGGTTAAGGGACCTTCTTTATGAACTGTGCTCACCTGGGCATGACCACAGTAGGGACAACACAAGCTAGAACCTGACAGGAGAGTTAGGCAGGAGAAAACCACAGACAGAGAAGCACTCTTCCTAGGCTCCTACAGTGTGCTGGACACTGGGCCAAGCTCCTATCATTGTTTTTTAAAAATATATATTTTTAAAAACCTTTTTATTGAAGTAAAGTATACATAGAAAAAATACACATAAGTGTACAAATTGATGAATTTTCATAAAATGAACATGTCTATGTAGTTACCCCCTATATTAAGAAACAAACCATTACAGTTTGCAGAAGATCCTATGACCCCTCCCAGTCACTCTGACTCCCCAGTGGGAAATTACTCTCCTGACTTCTTGCACCATTGATTTTATCTGTTAAAAAAAAATTTTTTTTTAACAATCTTAGACTCCTAAGCTGCAAAGGTAGTACAGAGAATTCCTGCATATTTTTTACTCAGCTTCCCCAATAATATATCACAGAACTACAGTATATTATCAAAACCAGGAAACTGATATCAGTATACAATGATAGAAACTTAGCTACAGATCTATTCAGCTTTTACCAGGTTTATGTAAACCTTTGTTTGGTATATAGTTCTATAAAATTTTATCACATTCATGTAAGCACCATCACAATCAGGACACAGAAATGTCCCATCACTACAAAGGGTTTTGCCTGGATTTGAAATTCATGAATGACACCGTACAGTATACTTTTATTTCTGGCTTCTTTCGCTGAAAATTATGTTTACGAGATTTATTCTTGTTGCTGTGTGTAGCTGTAATTTGTTTATTCTCATTGTTGTATTCTGTGGTGTCTCACAATTTACTTACCCATTGTACTCTTGGTAGACACTTCTGGTGGGTTCCAATTTTTGTCTGCTATGAATGGTTCTGTTATGAACATTCTGGTCTATCTTTGGATGAATGTATATAAGCATTTCTGCTGGGCATATACTGAAGAGTGCAATTGCTGGACCTTAGGCTGTCCGTATGTTTATCTTTGATACATACTGCAAACCAATTTTCTAAAATGATTCTACCAATTTACATTCCCATCAGCAGTTCACAGAGTCCTGGCTTTCGCATCCTTACCAAATCTTGGGATTTTCTGTCATTTTCCTTTTAGTCATGTAATGGAATGCATGTGATATTATGTGATAGGTTTAATTTGCATTTCCTTAAGAACTAGTCAAGCTGAGCACCATTTCATACATTTACTGGCCACTTGGAAATAATTTTTTTTGAGAAGTATCTACTCAAGTTTTGGTGAATTTTTTTTTTAATTACTTTGTCTTTTTTTCCCTCATTGATTTGTAAGAGTTTGTATATGAGTGCTTTGTTGGGTATTTGTGTTGCAATAGCCCCTTGCAGTCTGTGGGTCACATTTAAGGCTTTTTTTTTTTTTTAGAGCAGTTGTAATTTCTCACCAAAATTGAGTGGCAAGTACAGGAAGTTCCTAAAACCCTCTGCCCCTACACATGAGCACCCTCTCCACTATCAACACCCTGCACCAGAGTGGTGCATCTGTTATAATCGGTAAATCTACATTGACACATAATTATCATCTAAAACCTATAGTTTACATTAGGGTTCACTTTTGGTGTTGCAGATTCTATGGCTGTGGACAGATGTATGATGACATGTATTCGCCATCATACTATACAGAAGAGTTTCATAGCCCTGAAAATCCACTATGCTCTGCCTATTCATCTCTCCCTCCCCTTCATCCCTGCAAACACTGAGCTTTTTATTATCTCTATAGTTTTGCCTTTTCTAGAATGCAGTATTGTATGTAGCCTTGAAATTGGCTTCTCTCACTTACAAATATACCATTAAGTTTCCTCCATGTCTTTTCATGGCTTGATAGCTCATTTGCTTTTTAGTGCTGGATAATACTCCTTTATCTGGATATCCCACAGTTTATCTATAAATTGAAGAACATCTTGGTTATATTCAAGTTTTGGTAAATGAATAAAGCTACTTATAAACATCCATGTGCAGTTTTTCTGTGCAGACATAAGTTTTCAACTCTTTGGGGTATATACCAAGTGTGATTGATTGCTAGATCATATGCTATCAATACAATTTAGTTTTATAAAAAACTACCAGACTGTCCTCCAAACTGTCTGTACCATTTTGTACTCCCATCAGCAATGAATGAAAGTTCCTGTTGCTCCACATTCTTGTCAGCATTTGGTATTATCCGTATAGGATATGGGGCCTTCTGATGCTTTTGAAAAGCTTTTGATGAAAGTGAAAGTGGAGAGTGAAAAAGTTGGCTTAAAGCTCAACATTCAGAAAACGAAGATCATGGCATCTGGTCCCATCACTTCATGGGAAATAGATGGGGAAACAGTGGAAACAGTGTCAGACTTTATTTTTGGGGGCTCCAAAATCACTCCAGATGGTGACTGCAGCCATGAAATTAAAAGACGCTTACTCCTTGGAAGAAAAGTTATGACCAAATAATAACCAAAGTTATTATTCAAAAGCAGAGACATTACTTTGCCAACTAAGGTCCGTCTAGTCAAGGCTATGGTTTTTCCAGTGGTCATGTATGGATGTGAGAGTTGGACTGTGAAAAAGGCTGAGCACCAAAGAATTGATGCTTTTGAACTGTGGTGTTGGAGAAGACTCTTGAGAGTCCCTTGGACTGCAAGGAGATCCAAACAGTCCATTCTAAAGGAGATCAGCCCTGGGATTTCTTTGGAAGGAATGATGCTAAAGCTGAAATGCCAGTACTTTGGCCATCTCATGCGAAGAGTTGACTCATTGGAAAAGACTGATGCTGGGAGGGATTGGGGGCAGGAGGAGAAGGGGACAGCAGAGGATGAGAAGGCTGGATGGCATCACTGACTCGATGGATGTGAGTCTGAGTGAACTCCAGGAGTTGGTGATGGACAGGGAGGCCTGGCGTGCTGCGATTCATGGGGTCGCAAAGAGTCGGACATGACTGAGTGACTGAACTGAACTGAATTGAACTGAGGGTAAGGCTAAAGATGGTTGAAAGAAAGAGTGAAGGCTCTGGGGAAGAAGAACCCTTGAGGATAGGAAACAGTTGGCTCCTCCGCGGAAGCACACCTTCACAACCTCTTCCATTCCCCTGTCCTCACAAGGGCAGTAACTAGGTCCTTCCCCAAGGAGACAGGAATGGCAGAGGGAACAGCAGGTGGGACTGAGGCACTTAAAGGATGCAGTGGAATCACCCTGTCCTCTCTTCATCACTCTTAAGATAATACATAGTAATAACAACAACAGTAATAATAAACATTAATTGTCTAAGCCTCTCAATATTGAGCCATTGTGTTATTCTTATCTTCATTTTACACATTTGTAAATAGATTCAAAGAAATCAACCAACTTGTTTTAAGCCGCACAACAAAGACCTTGAAGCTGGGAAAGATTAGAAAGCAAGAGAAGCGCATGACAGATGGGGAGATGGTTGGATGGCATCACTGACTCAATAGACACGAGCTTGAGCAAACTCTGGGAGATGGTGAAGGATAGGGAAGCCTGGTGGGCTGCAGTCCATGGGGTCACAAAGAGCTGAACACGACTGAGCAACTGAACAACAGAGACTGAAATGCAGATCTGCCAGATTACAAAGCCTACAGGAATAGCTCCAAAGACAGAAGTTTCCCAACTTACAGCCAGTCTCAGGCCAGATATCTGCTGAGCAGGAGAGGCAGGAGTCCTGAGTGCAGACCCCTCACCTCAGAAAGCGTTGTGGTGAAGAATAAAATAGATACATGCGAGCAGACAGGCATGTCCACAGACACCTGATTGATGACAAAGATGCCACCACAGTGCCACAGGGAAGTGATAATATTCTCAGTAAACAGTGCTGGGTCAGTTGGATATCCATAGAGAAAAACATGATGCTGAACCCCTCCACCGCATACCATACCCAAAATCAACTCTGTTTGGATTACAAATATAAATGTGAAATGTCAAACACCAAAGCTTTAAAAAAAAAAAATGGAACATTTTGGAAATCACTTTGGTAAGTGATTTCCCAGGCAAGAATACTGGAGTAGATTGCAGTTTCTTTCTCCAGGGGAATCTTCACAACCCTGGGATCAAACCCACATCTCCTGCATTGGCAGGCAGGTTCTTTGCCACTGAGTCACCAGGGAATTGCAAATTAAAACAACAATGAGATAGAGTCCACTACAGACCATTCAGTTCAGTTCAGTTCAGTTCAGTCGCTCAGTCGTGTCCAGCTGTTTGCGACCCCATGAATCGCAGCACGCCAGGCCTCCCTGTCCATCACCAACTCCTGGAGTTCACACAGACTCATGTCTATCGAGTCAGTGATGCCATCCAGCCATCTCATCCTCTGTCGTCCCCTTCTCCTCCTGCCCCCAATCCCTCCCAGCATCAGAGTCTTTTCCAATGAGTCAACTCTTCTCATGAGGTGGCCAAAGTACTGGCATTTCAGCTTTAGCATCATTCCTTCCAAAGAAATCCCAGGGCTGATCTCCTTCAGAAGGGACTCATTGGATCTCCTTGCAGTCCAAGGGACTCTCAAGAGTCTTCTCCAACACCACAGTTCAAAAGCATCAATTCTTCAGTGCTCAGCCTTCTTCACAGTCCAACTCTCACATCCATACATGACCACTGGAAAAACCATAGCCTTGACTAGACGGACCTTTGTTGGCAAAGTAATGTCTCTGCTTTTGAATATGCTATCTAGGTTGGTCATAACTTTCCTTCCAAGGAGTAAGCGTCTTTTAATTTCATGGCTGCAGTCACCATCTGGAGTGATTTTGGAGCTCCCAAAAATAAAGTCTGACACTGTTTCCACTGTTTCCCCATCTATTTCCCATGAAGTGATGGGACCAGATGCCATGATCTTCGTTTTCTGAATGTTGAGCTTTAAGCCAACTTTTTAACTCTCCACTTTCACTTTCATCAAGAGGCTTTTGAGTTCCTCTTCACTTTCTGCCATAAGGGTGGTGTTATCTGCATATCTGAGGTTATTGATATTTCTCCCGGCAATCTTGATTCCAGCTTGTGCTTCTTCCAGCCCAGCGTTTCTCATGATGTACTCTGATATCCCACGTCCAAGGTAAGAGAAACCCAAGTAAGACGGTAGGTGTTGCAAGAGGGCATCAGAGGGCAGACACACTGAAACCATACTCACAGAAAACTAGTCAATCTAATCACAATAGGACCACAGCCTTGTCTAACTCAATGAAACTAAGCCATGCCCGTGGGGCCACCCAAGACGGGCGGGTCATGGTCTGAGAGAATGTGGTCCACTGGAGAAGGGAATGGCAAACCACTTCAGTATTCTTGCCTTGAGAACCCCATGAACAGTATGAAAAGGCAAAATGATAGGATACTGAAAGAGGAACTCCCCAGGTCACTAGGTGCCCAATATGCTACTGAGATCAGTGGAGAAATAACTCCAGAAAGAATGAAGGGATGGAGCCAAAGCAAAAACAATACCCAGTTGTGGATGTGACTGGTGATAGAAGCAAGGTCCGATGCTGTAAAAAGCAATGTTGCATAGGAACCTGGAATGTCAGGTCCATGAATCAAGGCAAATTGGAAGTGGTCAAATAAGAGACGGCAAGAGTGAACATCAACATTCTAGGAATCAGGAATGGGTGAATTTAACTCAGATGACCATTATATCTACTACTGTGGGCAGGAATCCCTCAGAAGAAATGGAGTAGCCATCAGGTCAACAAAAGAGTCCAAAATGTAGTACTTGGATGCAATCTCAAAAATGACCGAATGATCTCTGTTTGTTTCCAAGGCAAACCATTCAATATCATGGTTATCCAAGTCTATGTCCCAACCAGTAATGCTGAAGAAGCTGAAGTTGAATGGTTCTATGAAGACCTACAAGACCTTTTAGAACTAACACCCAAAAAAGATGTCCTTTTCATTATAGGGGACTGGAATGCAAAAGTAGGTAGTCAAGAAACACCTGGAGTAACAGGCAAATTTGGCCTTGGAATATGGAATGAAGCAGGGCAAAGACTAATAGAGTTTTGCCAAGAAAATGCACTGGTCATAGCAAACATCCTCTTCCAACAACACAAGAGAAGACTCTACACATGGACATCACCAGATGGTAAACACCAAAATCAGATTGATTATATTCTTTGCAGCCAAAGATGGAGAAGCTCTATACAATCAGCAAAAACAAGACCGGGAGCTGACTGTGGCTCAGACCATGAACTCCTTATTGCCAAATTCAGACTTAAACTGAAGAAAGTAGGGAAAACCACTAGACCATTCAGGTATGACCTAAATCAAATTCCTTATGATTATACAGTGGAAGTGAGAAATAGATTTAAGGGCCTAGATCTGATAGATAGAATGCCTGATGAACTATGGACCAAGGTTCGTGACATTGTACAGGAGACAGGGATCAAGACCATCCCCATGGAAAAGAAATGCAAAAAAGCCAAATGGCTGTCTGAGGAGGCCTTACAAATAGCTGTGAAAAGAAGAGAAGCGAAAAGCATAGGAGAAAAGGAAAAGTATAAGCATCTGAATGCAGAGTTTCAAAGAATAGCAAGAAGAGATAAGAAAGCCTTCCTCATATGGCAAAACCAATACAATATTGTAAAGTTAAAAAATAAAATTAAATTAAAAAAAATAAAGTTAAAATTACTTTTTAAGTATCAGAATATCAATAAAATTTATATGAAGCAAAAAAAAAAAAAGAAAGAAAGAAAACCTTCCTCAGCGATCAATGCAAAGAAATACAGGAAAACAACAGAATGGGAAAGACTAGAGATCTCTTCAAGAAAATTAGAGATACCAAGGGAACATTTCATGCAAAGATGGGCTCAATAAAGGACAGAAATGGTATGGACCTAACAGAAGCAGAAGATATTAAGAAGAGATGGCAAGAATACACAGAAGAACTGTACAAAAAAGATCTTCATGACCCAGATAATCACGATGGTGTGATCACTCACCTAGAGCCAGACATCCTGGAATGTGAAGTCAAGTGGGCCTTAGAAAGCATCACTATGAACAAAGCTAGTGGAGGTGATGGAATTCCAGTTGAGCTATTTCAAATCCTGAAAGATGATGCTGTGAAAGTGCTGCACTCAATATGCCAGCAAATTTGGAAAACTCAGCAGTGGCCACAGGACTGGAAAAGGTCAGTTTTCATTCCAATCCCAAAGAAAGACAATGCCAAAGAATGCTCAAACTACCGCACAATTGCACTCATCTCACATGCTAGTAAAGTAATGCTCAAAATTCTCCAAGCCAGGCTTCAGCAATACATGAACCGTGAACTTCCAGATGTTCAAGCTGGTTTTAGAAAAGGCAGAGGAACCAGAGATCAAATTGGCAACATCCGCTGGATCATCGAAAAAGCAAGAGAGTTCCACAAAAACATCTATTTCTGCTTTAATGACTATGCCAAAGCCTTTGACTGTGTGGATCACAATAAACTGTGGAAAATTCTGAAAGAGATGGGAATACCAGACCACCTGACCTGCCTCTTGAGAAATTTGTATGCAGGTCAGGAAGCAACAGTTAAAACTGGGCATGGAACAACAGACTGTTTCCAAATAGGAAAAGGAGTCCGTCAAGGCTGTATATTGTCACCCTGCTTATTTAACTTATATGCAGAGTACATCATGAGAGCCTTACCCTCAGGGGATTGTTAATTGCTTGTTATTCCAAAGAAGTCATGAGATGCCGGGAGCAAGAGCAAGGCGTGGCACTTGGGAAACCCTGGTCCTTAGACTTGGCTTAGTTGGTCACGTTCTTGAACAATCTTGGATGAGCTGCTCTCCTTCCCTGAGCCATGCTTTCTCACGCACAATGGTGTAGAATCATTCCATCATGTCCCCAGATCTTCTTGGCACCATATTCTGTGACTGTTTAATAAGATGTGACACCTGTAATCACTGGTTGGTGGTATGATCCAGGGTAGGTTCCCAAGTGCATGTGAGTGTGTGTGATTCTTTGTTCAGTCCAGTCTGGCTCTTTGTGACCCCATGGACCATAGTCTGCCAGGCTTCTCTGTCCATGGAATTCTCCAGGCAAGAATACTGGAGTGGCTTGCCATTTCCTGCTCCAGGGGATCTTCTCAAGCCAGTGATCAAACCTGTTTCTCTTGCATCTCCTGAATTAGCAGGTGGATTCGTTACCACTGCACCACTTGGGAAGCCAAGAGGACCTGCAAAGAAGGCTTATCCCACTCTTGGGGCTTATCCTTTCCCTGAGAAAATCAGGTAGTCTGGTTGCTATTCTTTCTTAGTTGTCCCAAGGAAAGAATCTAAAATATAGAAATAGGTTTATGCACAAAGATGTTCATAGTATTGCTTATGCTAGTAAAAACACCCATTTTGGAAAGAATTGCTCTGCCTATGTTCTATCTGGGGTCAACTAGACTGGTACTCAGGATCCTCCAATCAGCATAGAGAAATCTAATATTGACTTAGTTTCAGGAAGGCAGCCATGATACTTGATATAGAATCAATTAGTTAAACATCAAAAGGTTTTCATCACCCATTAAGCCCTGGGCTACAGCTCATGTGAAGAATTGACTCATTGGAAAAGACTCTGATGCTGGGAGGGATTGGCAGCAGGAGGAGAAGGGGACGACAGAGGATGAGATGGCTGAATGGCATCACCAACTCGATGGACATGAGTTTGGGTGAACTCTGGGAGTTGGTGATGGACAGGGAGGCCTGGCGTGCTGCGATTCATGGGGTTGCAAAGAGTCAGACACAACTGAGTGACTGAACTGAACTGAACAGAACGAAAACAGTGATAGACTATTTCATGGGCTCCAAAATCACTGCAGATGGTGACTGCAGCCATGAAATTAAAAGATGCTTACTCCTTGGAAGAAAAGCTGTGACAAACCTAGACAGAACATTACTTTGCCAACAAAGGTCCATGTAGTCAAAGCTATGGTTTTTCTGAGTGCCAAACAATTGATGCTTTTGAACTGTGGTGTTGGAGAAGACTCTTGAGAGTCCCTTGGACTGCAAGGAGATCCAACCAGTCAATCCTAAAGGAAATCAATCCTGAATAGTCATTGGAAGGACTGATGCTGAAGCTGAAGCTCCAATACTTTGTCCACCTAATGTGAAGAACTGACTCATTGGAAAACAGCTTGATGCTGGGAAAGACTGAAGGCAGGAGGAGAAGGAGACAACAGAGGATGAGATGGTTGGATGGCATCAATGACTCAGTGGACATGAGTTTGAGTGAGCTTGGGGAGATGGTGAAGGACAGGAAAGCCTGACATGTTGCAGTTCATGGGGTTGCAAAGAATCAGACACAACTAAGCCACTGAACAACAACAGAATGGTTATATGAAGATGACTCAGACATTATTTCTACTCTGAAGGAGATCACAATTTAGCCAAGAAAGGAGAATTCCAAGAGTTAAAATAGAAGTCAATATAAATGCTGCATTAGAGGCAAGTGAAAGATGCCATGAGAACTCAGACAAGACAGTCATGTTTCTTGGTAAATTGGGAAGACTTCCTGGACAAGGTGGCATCTGGGTTTTCCAGACAAAAAGCTGGAAAATAATTTTAAGCAGTTTGAGCCAAGGCATAGAGAGAGCAGTACATCTTTGTGGCTGGATTGTAGGGTGCATGGGAATTGCATAAGGGGTAACATGTAAGAGAAATAACACGTAAGAGAAATAACATGTAAGAGAAATAAGAGAAATATTTCTTATGTACTGTCACTCAGTACAGTAGACTAGAGGTAAATATGTAGGGCCTTGAATGGCAGGGTAAGCAGTGTCAACTGCATCCAATGAATGGATTGGAGCTGAGGGATGGGGGGATGTTGTCTAATATGATAGCATTAGAATGATGATCAGGTGATGTTTTTGAAAGATAGATTTGAGAAGAACAAGGATGGAGGTGGCATGATTAGATAGGAGCTACTGACAATTTTTCAGGAGAGAAAGGAGGAGACATGGGGACCTGAGGGCATTGAGAATGGAAAGAAGCAGAGTCCTAGTGCTCTTTAGGAGGTAGACTCAACAGACCTTGTTGGTGGCGAGGATGTGGGAGGTGTGGTGAGTCTCAGATTTCTGACTCTGGCCACTGCATAGACAGTGGTGTCCTTTCCTGAGATGGGGAACTCAGGAGGAGAAGTTGGGGGAAAGATAAGGACCACAATCTGGGCTGTGTTGAGTTTTAGGTGCTAGAATGGGCTCTCAGGAGGCAGATGGTTGGATAAACCAGGGGCTTAGAGGGAGACTGAGGTTGGTGATGTTGCTCTGGGCCACATCAGCCTAGAGCTGGTGTTTAAAGACTGGGAGAGAAGACCTGTGTCAGGGAGAGTGTCTTGAGAGAAGGGAACTGAGGACAGTGCCAAGAGGAGCCCCCACCCCTAATGGAACGAGAAAGAAGGCATTGGAAAGGCAAAAGGAGAAAAGCCAATGAAGAAGACAGATGAGGGACAGTCAGGAGACCAGAAGAGCTCCCCTGGAAGGAGAGGGAAGCTCAAGGAGGGAGCTGCCAGTTTGCCTTATAATGCGGAGAGGTCCAGACCATTGAGAACTCAGATGTGACATGTCCCTGCAATTTAGCAGTGACATGGTTGGAACAGAAGAGCTTTCTTGGGATGAAGAGAGTGGAATCCAGATGGCAAGGAGTTGAGCGAGTAGGGATGAGGAAGTGCAGGACTTGGAGTAGAGACAGCTCTGGCTAGAGTCAGCCTGGCTAGAAAGAGAAGGAAAGAGATGGAGCAGTGACTGAGCCTGTGGGGAGATGGAGGGAGGGCTTCAAGCTGTGATGGTGGCTACAACCCTCTTTCCACCAACTTCTGGCTAGTGAACAAGCCCAGAGTCTGCTTCAGGACCTTTCTTTTCCAGGCCAGGCTTCCCATGGAAGACGGAGCCTGGGGCACATCTCTGTTCTCTTCCCCTTTCTTTGTGCGTGGGTGTCTATGGGCGTGTATGGGCTCATGTTTATGAGAAGTTGGCATAAAAAGCCTGTAGGTAGAGTTCTGGCTCCCCAGCTGGTCTGGAGTCAGCCGCGGGGCACCCCAAGGTTCCTGAGGGGGTGAGCCTGCATCTCTTTATCCAAGATGAGGGTGAGAAGTAGGAGGCAGGCTGTGGACCATCACGATCTGTCAGCTAGCTCAACAAGTCTGCCTGCCATCTGGGCCCCATCAGATGAGCGGAGCGCTTCCTAGTTAATCTCTGATGAACTTGGCCTGGTTTTCATTTCAAAAGGCTCTACTTCTTTGCCTTCTTCCACCCAGCTCCTTCTTTACATCCCCTCCCCAAAATAGGACTAAAAATTATACCTTCTCCCCTCCTTGGTCTCCCCACCCAGCTGGGGCTGAAGAAAGCTTTGAAATTGGAGCAAGGCTCAGGATGGGGAGGGATGGGATGCTGATGTAGCTGCTGGGGAGGTGCTGGGGGAGGAAAGGCCAACTGAGCTCCCAGGTGATGGGGAGAGAACAGAGATCTCTTAGACCAACTCTGCCCCCCTGGGATTTCCAATCCGCTCCTTCTCATCTCCCAAGTGTCCTTCCATCGCCTTAGTCTTTCCTTTCCTCATCCCACATCCCACGTAGGATGAGGAAATCATTTCTTGGCATATTTGTTCATCCCCTGGGTGTCTCAACAGACTAGGGACAATCCTCTTGGCCAGTAAGGGAGTGAGTCTGAGTCCTGGCAAAGGCTGCCCTGTTATCAGCTGCCTGAAATCAGGGGCTTCCAGGGCCATGAGCCAGAGGCTTTGGGAACCTGGTCTTCTGTCTTCCTCCCTCCATGTTTATCATACAGTATAGTGCAGGAGACCAGTGCTGAAAGGCTCTGTGCCAAATGCAGAATGGAGTGTTGAGCTAACCAGAATAGATAGAGTTTATTGTATCTCAGAATGCAGGAATCCTAGAATTTCAGAACTAAGAGAGACCTTGAGACATGTGGCCCAGCCCAATTATCGTACAGCCTTCCCTGGTGGCTCAAGACAGTAAAGAATCTGCCTGCAATGCAAGAGATCCCGGTTCAATCCCTGGGTTGGGAAGATCCCCTGGAGAAGGAAATGACTACCCACTCCAGTATTCTTGCCTGGAGAATCCCATGGACAGAAGAGCCTGGAGGGCTACAGTCCATGAGGTCGTGAAGAATCAGACATGACTTAGCAACTAATACTTTCGTTTTCATTTTTCAATTATTGTATGTAGAGAAATGTGAGGGCCCTAAGAGAGGAGAGTGATCACACAAGGACAGATGAGAATGGGCACCAAGGCTCTCATTTACGAGTCTGACTAGTGTGAAGCCCTGCAACAGGCATCAAAGATGCTTTACCTTCCTAAGTCAAGGGCTGAATTGGCTTCATGGTCAGTGGGAGCCAGAGTTGTCCTGAAAGTGTTTCATGAGAGCTCTGAGTTCCACTCATTGGAGATGAGGTGTGGGTGGGAGGCAAAGTTAAGGATCAGTTTGTAAAAGAGGGAGTGAGGGGAGGATAAGTGAGGGGAGTGAGGCTAAGGATAAAAGGCAATGTTAATGGGAGTCTATTCTTTTCTTAAATTGACGTATAGTTGATTTGTAATGTGTTAATTTCTGGCATACAGCAAAGTGATTCCATTTTACATATATATATATATATCTTTTTCATATTATTTTCCATTATAGTTTATTACAGATATTGAATATAGTTCCATGTGCTATACACTAGGATCTTATTGTTTATTTTATATGTAGTTGTTTGTACCGGCTAATCCCAAATTCCGAATTATCTGCCCATCTTTCCCCTTTGGTAACCATAGGTTTGTTTTCTATGTCTGTGAGTCTGTTTCTGTTTTATAAATAAATTAATTTATATCATATTTTGGATTCCACATATTAAGTGGTATCATATGACATTTGTCTTTTTCTTTCAGACTTGTTTCACTTAGTGTGGTGATCTCTAGATCCGTCCAGTTGCTGCAAATGGCATTACTTCATTCTTTGGCTAAGTAATATCCCATTGTATGTGTATACCACGTCTTCTTTATCCATTCATCTGTTGATGGACATTTAGGTTGCTTCCATGCCTTAACTATTGTGAATAGCGCTGCTGGGAACATTGGGGTGCATGTAATTTTTTCAAGTTAGAGTTCTCTCTGGATATGTGCCCAGGAGTGGGATTGCTGGATCATATGGCAACTCTGTCTTACTCCATACTGTTTCCTATAGTGGTTGTACCAATTTACATTAATGGAAACCCATTCTTACTAGGTTCTCGTCTGCGTGATTCTTTTTCTGTTCGCTTGAAGTAGGGATTCATTCAGTAATGGAAGACTGACTACATGGGTACAGGATGGATCTCGCTACAGGAAAACCCAGCTCAAACTGGATCAAACAATAAGAGAATCTAGTAACTCATTTGCAAGTTCAGAGATAAAGTGGGCCTCAGGATTGGTTGATGTATCAGCTCAACCATGGCATCCAAGCCTCAAAATCTTTCTCAGCTTTGCTTTAATCCATGTCATAAGATAGTTGTCTCCTAGTCATGAAGTAACTGCCAGCAGAAAATAGGAATTTTTACCTGTTTACTCAATTTAATGGGAAAGAGGAAAATAATCTCTCTTCAACCATAGAATATAAGTATTTTTCTTGAGTCTACTTGAGCAACTTTGAGTCATATCGCCATCCCTGGACCAACAGCAGTTATCAAACACTTGCATAATTAATCCTATATAATACATTATAATAGATTTTAAAAAAACACTCAAGTTTTCTTGGAAATAAAAACCTGAGTGGTAGGGGAAAAATAATGGAAAGCCTGATGAACATAATCAAGACAGGATCCGTGAACTAAAACACAGTGCCAAGGAATTCTCTCAAAATACAGAGCAATAAAACAAAGAGGTGAGAAGTGTAAGATAGGAGTTTAAATACAGAGTTTTGAGGCTTCTGCTTATGCCTGGTGTGGAAAACTGGAGAGTCTCTCATTGTTCCTGCACTAATAAAATGAAAAGTTTGGATAAACTACAAAACTACTACATTTCTTGAAACTGTCTGTAGTGACCACCTTCCAAGATGGCCCCCGGTGACCCCTACTTCCTGGTATTTACACCTTGTGTACTTATACCCTTCCAGGGTCAGCCTGCGTAAGCCGTAAACTATTACAGAAGTGATGTTTTGTCATGTCCAAGATTAAGTTACGAAAGAAGGTGGTGTTCTGTCTTGAGTTCTCCCTCTCCCTCGCTATCTCTCCTTCTTCCCTCTCTCTTTCGCTCTCTCATCACTTGCTCTGCAGGAGCAAGCTGCCATGCTATTAGCAGAGCCACAGAAAGGCCCACATAGCGAGGAACTGAAATTCAACAACAGCCAGCAATGCACTGAGGCCTGCTGACAACTGCAGGCATGAGCTGGGAGAGCTCCTCAGCCCTATTCAAGTCTTGAGCTGTCTACAGCCCTGCTGACAGCTAGACAGCAACCTTATAAGAGACTCTGAACCAGAACCACGCCATCAAGCCACTCTCATATTTCTGAGACATGGAAATGGTGAGATGATATTTCTCCTATATTGCTTTAAGCTGCTACATTTGGGGGATGATTTGTTATGTAGCAGGAAATAACTAATAACCTATCCAGAGTGGAGGATTCAGGGTAACCAAGCAGGTTGAAATTTCAGGGAAGACAGGGCCCTTCAAGCAGAGACAGGTAGTGAGCATTTGCTTACTTCTGGTAGAGTAGGAGAAGAGATCTAGGTATGTGTGCTCAATTGCATCAGCTGTGTCTGTTGACTCTTCATGACCGCATGGACTGTAGCCTGCCAGCCTCATCTGTCCATGGAATTCTCCAGGCAAGAATACTGGAATGGGTAACCATTCCCTTCTCCAGGGGATCTACCCGACCCAGGGAACAAAGCTGGGCCTCCTGAATTGCAGGCAGATTCTTTACCATCTGAGCCACCAGGGTGCCATAGAAAAAGGTAAAAAGAAAAGAGAGAATTTTTATTTTTGATTCATCAAATGAATTCATTTTTTATTGAGGTATAATTGACATGTAACATTATTTTTGTTTCAGGTGTACAACCTAATTATTCAATACTTGCGTATATTGTGAAATGATCACCACAGTGTCTTGTTAGTATCTGTCACGATACATAGTTGCAAGCTATTTTTTTTATCGTGAGAAGAACTTTTAAGATTTGCTCTCTTAGCCACTTCCAAATATACAGCACAGTATTATTAACTATAGTTCCCATGACTTTATTTTATAACTGAAAAGCTTGCACCTTTTGACCTCTGTCACTCATTTCCCCCATCCCCAGTCCCCTACTCCTGGAAACCACCAATCAGTTCTCTATATCTGTATGCCTAAGTAAGATTATATAGTATTTGTCCTTCATTGGCTTATTTCAGGAGATAAAAGTTTTAAATTGCTAAAGCCTACATGTGGATGATTATAGAAGGATAGAGATTGTGGGAGCAACAGACAAAAGGGTGGTTCACGTTCACATACAGTCTCTTCTTCCCGAACCTTCAGTGGCTGCTCATGACAAAGACCAGTAGCAATGTAGGAGAATGGAGAATCAAAGACCTGTGCATCTTGATCTTAGGCTTCCCAACTTTCATAACTATGAGAAAATCAATTTATTATTTATGCCACTCAGTCTATGGTAGCCCTGGTGAACACAGGACTTATTTTAAAGTGCAATTTCAAATTCCTTATTGACGATATGTTGACCTTATATCCTACCACTTTGCTAAACTCACTTAGTTCTGTTGCTTCTTGGTTGACCCTTTGGGATTTTCTGCAGAGACAATTATGTCATCTGTAAACAGAGACACTTTTATTTTTTCCTCTCCACTCTTTATACCTTATATTTCTTTAAAAGTGTTTTAAATTACTTTATTTTTTAACCTTAAAATTTTTTTTTACTGAAAGAAAGATTCTTTAAATCCTATAATGCTTTACAATTTTCAAAAGTTTTGCACACATGATTTCCTATAAGCCCATAATAACTTTTTTCCCTTTTATCCCCAACCCTATATGGCCTCTCCCTTCTGTCTCTCTCCCCACTGGTAACTGCTAGTTTGTTCTCTGTATCTGTGAATCTGCTGCTACCTCTTATTTCTTTTTCTTGCCTAACTTCACTGGATAGAATTTCCAGTGCAATTTTAAATAGAAGTGATAAGAACAGATATCCTTCCTTCATTCTCAGATGTAGGGAGAAAGCCTTTAGTCTTTCATTATTAAGTATAATGCAGTTTATACAGCTCTGTAACCATCACTGCAATCAGTAATTGCTCACCATCTGTTATCACGTTGTTTGTGTGTTCAACTGAATTCCCAGAGCAGGCTTAGAATGGAAGATAGTACAATGGATGGAAGAGAGAATAGTTAATATGTTGAACCATATCCTCCCTTAAAAGTCATAACATGCCCTGACTCTGTTTACCCTCATATCCAGCCTGCTCTCTGCACTCCTAGTTTGGGTTACTTAACCTTTATGCTGGTTTTAGAAAAGGCAGAGGAACCAGAGATCAAATTGCCAATATCCGCTGGATCATTGAAAAGGCAACAGAGTTTCAGAAAAACATCTATTTCTGCTTTATTGACTATGCCAAAGCCTTTGACTGTGTGGATGACAATATACTGTGGAAAATTCTGAAAGAGATGGGAATACCAGACTACCTGACCTGCCTCTTGAGAAACCTGTATGCAGGTCAGGAAGCAACAGTTAGAGAGCTGGACATGGAACAACAGACTGGTTCCAAATAGGAAAAGGAGTACGTCAAGGCTGTATATTGTCACCCTGCTTATTTAACTTATATGCAGAGTACATCATGAGAAACGCTGGGCTGGAGGAAGCACAAGCTGGAATCAAGATTGCCAGGAGAAATATCAATAACCTCAGATATGCAGATGACACAACCCTTATGGCAGAAAGTGAAGAGGAACTAAAAAGCGTCTTGGTGAAAGAGGATAGTGAAAAATTTGGCTTAAAGCTCAACATTCAGAGAACGAAGATCATGGCATCCAGTCCCATCACTTCATGGGAAATAGATGGGGAAACAGTGGAAACAGTGGCTGTCTTCATTTTTCTGGGCTCCAAAATTACTGCAGATGGTGACTGCAGCTATGAAATTAAAAGACGCTTACTCCTTGGAAGGAAAGTTATGACCGATGTAGACAGCATATTAAAAAGCAGAGACATTACTTTGTCAACAAAGGTCCGTCTAGTCAAGGCTATGGTTTTTCCAGTGGTCCTGTATGGATGTGAGAGTTGGACTGTGAAGAAAGCTGAGCACCAAAGAATTGATGCTTTTAAACTGTGGTGTTGGAGTAGACTCTTGAGAGTCCCTTGGACTGCAAGATCCAACTAGTCCATCATAAAGATCAGTCCTGGGTGTTCATTGGTAGGACTGATGTTGAAGCTGAAACTCCAATACTTTGGCCATCTGATGCAAAGAGCTGACTCATTTGAAAAGACCCTGATGCTGGGAAAGATTGAGGGCGAGAGGAGAGGGGGACAACAGAGGATGAGATGGTTGGATGCCATCACTGACTCAATGGACATGGGTTTGGGTGGACTCCAGGAGTTGGTGATGGACAGGGAGGCCTGGCGTGCTATGGTTCATGGGGTTGCAAAGAGTCAGACATGACTGAGTGAACTGAACTGAACTGAACCTTTATGCTCGGCCCCTTCTCTTGCTTCATCTGACGCATTATCTCGTATGGAGGTTTGTACTCAGCCATCCCTTCTTCCACTCACAGAATTGTTGCTATTGTTTCCTGTTGTTTATGGTTGTAGTCAGGTACACACCTTTCCTTTTCCTTGTGGTGGTGGTGGTTTAGTCACTAAGTTCTGTCTGACTCTTGCAACCCTATGGACTGTCGACTGCCAGGCTCCTCTGTCTATGGGATTCTCCAGGCAAGAATACTGGAGCTGGTTGCCATTTCCTTCTCCAAAGGATCTTCCTGACCCAGAAATTGAACCTGGGTCTCCTGTATTACAGAAAGACTTTTTACTGACTGAGCTACAGGTACTCTACCCTAAACTATGTCTACAACCAAGTCCTGCAGGAAGGTAACTTTCAGTGAATTTGATCTCCCTGGAGTGAATTATTTTGGAATCAGACACATGGTTGACTTTGAAATCAAAACTCAGGAGCGGCTAAAACTTCCATGGATGGCTCCATGTTCTGGTCCTGAACCACAGGCCTCCGACAGTGATGGGAATCTATCGATCCACTCTAAGCGGTTAGAGCTTCCTTTTTCAACCTATGTATGTTTGTCTACAACATTATCCTCTGAGTATGTAAAGCAACTTGAAGATCCAGGTCAGTCCATACAGGATAACTTGAACTTTAGAAAGTCAATGTAGGTAAGCTGATGTGCCTTCATCCTGACTTTGGAGGTATTTTTCAAACTACAGTTTACTGCTAGTTAGAAGTCAGTTGAGTGAATGCAATAAGAATTTTTCAAAACCCAGTGGATTTTGACATACCAGAAGGTGTTGCCTACAAGCAGTGCAGTGTTGTGTGAGGAAGCTTCTGTTGCATGTGTATGTGGGTGGACACACATGCGTGCTGGCTAGTGAGGTATACTGTATGTCAAGGTTATGGGAATATCACAGCCCATGAAGCTGAACTATTGAAAAGTGCAGGAACTATGGGTTGGGCAGCATGAATGAAGGCAGAACACAAATATTTTTGATCGAGCAAACTAATCAAGGAATGTCTGTGCTTAACCTTTTAAAAAATATTTGTTTATGGCTGTGCTGGATTTTCATTGCTGCCATTGGTTTTTCTGTAGTTACAGCAAGCGGGGGCTACTCTCTCGTGGTGGTGCACGGGCTTCTAATTGAAGTGGCTTCTTTTGTTGTGGAGCGTGGGTTCTAGAGCTCGTGGGCACGTGGGCTCAGTAGTTGAGGTTCCTGGGCTCTAGAGCACAGGCTTAGTAGTTGTGGCACATAGGCTTAGTTCCTCCCTGGCATGTGGGATCTTCTGAGACCAGGAATTGAACCTGTGTCTCCTGTATCGGCAGGCGGATTCTTTACCATTGAGCCACCAGGGAAGCCCTGTGCTTAACTAAGGCAACTCACACACAGATTACTAAAGAGGCTATATGATTTTACACTTTCACTAGCAAAGTGAAATGAGGATTCCATTTATCCACATTCTTGCCAAAACTTGATGGGTCAGTCTTTCAGTATGTGGACATTCTAGAGGGTATGTAGTATATTCTCATTATGGTTTTAATTTGGATTTCACTAATAACAAACGATGTTGAGATTCTACATGTGTTTATTTGCCATCATATATATTTAAATGTCAAATGAGATTTTGTTCGTGGTAGAATTGCTTTTTTAGACTTCTTATTGTTATGTGGGTGTATTTCTGAACTTTCTGTTGTAGTTCACACACACACACATATATATATATACCCTTAGAACCATACCATATTATCTGGATTACTGTCACTTTATAAGTTTTGAATAAAGATAGTGTAAGTTTTCCAGCTTTTATCTTTACCAAGTTGTCTTGGCTGATCTGGGTCTTTACATTCCCATATATGTTTTAGGATCAGCTTGTCACATTCTACAAAACAAGCTTCCTGGGATTTTTTTGAGAATTTCTCTTTTTAAAAATTAATTATTTTAATTGGATGCTAATTACTTTACAATATTGTGGTGGTTTTTGCCATACATCAACATGAATCAGCCATGGGTGTACATGTGCCCCACCATCTTGGACCCCCCTCCCATCTCCCCATCCAACCCATTGCTCTGAGTTGTCCCAAAGCACCAGCTTTGGGTGCCTGCTTCATGCATCAAATTTGCACTGGTCATCTATTTTACATGCGGTAGTATACATGTTTCAGTGCTATTCTCTCATATCGTCCCACCCTTGCCTTCTCCCACATTGTCCAAAAGTCTGTTCTTTACATTTGTGTCTCTTTTGCTATCTTGCATATAGAGTCATCGTTACTGTCTTTCTCAATTCCATATATATGTGTTAATATATTCTATTGGTGTTTCTCATTCTGGCTTACTTCACTCTGTATAATAGGCTCCAGTTTCATCCATTTCATTAGAACTGACTCAAATGCATTCTTTTTTTTATAGCTGAGTAATATTCCCTTGTGTATATGTACCTAACTTCCTTATCTATTCATCTGCCGATGGACATCTAGGTTGCTTCTATGTCCTAGCTATGTAAACAGTGCTGCAATGAACATTGGGATACATGTATCTCTTTAGTTCTGGTTTCCTCGGTGTGTATGCCCAGCAGTGGGATTCCTGGGTCATATGGCAGTTCTATTTCCAGTTTTTTAAGGAATCTCTACACTGTTCTCCATAGTGGCTGTACTAGTTTGTATTCCCACCAACAGTGTAAGAGGGTTCCCTTTTCTCCATACCCTCTCCAGCATTTATTGTTTGTAGATTTTTTGATGGCAGCCATTCTGACCTGCATGAGACGGTACCTCATTGTGGTTTTGATTTGCATTTCTCTGATATCGAGTGATGTTGAGCATCTTTTCATGTGTTTGTTAGCCATCTGTGTGTCTTTTCTGGAGAAATGTCTGTTTAGCTCTTTGGCCCATTTTTTGATTGGATCATTTATTTTTCTGGTATTGAGCTGCAAGAGTTACTTGTATATTTTGGAGATTAATTCTTTGTCTGTTGCTTCGTTTGCTATTATTTTCTCCCGTTCTGAAGCCTGCCTTTTCACCTTGCTTATAGTTTTCTTCGTTGTGCAAAAGCTTTTAAGTTTAATTAGGTCCCATTTGTTTATTTTTGTTTTTATTTCCATTACTTTGGGAGGTTGATCAATAATAGTAAAGATGATCCAAAATCTTGAAAACAAAATGGAGCTACAGATAAATAGACTAGAGACAAGAATTGATGAGAATTTCAATTGGGGTAAAATTGCCACTTTAACAATATTGAGTCTTCCAATACATGAAGAAGATATAGCTCTCCATTCATTCACATCTTTAAATTCTCTCAGCAATGTTTTTTACTTTTCAGTATATAGGTCTTGCAGGTTTCTTTCTTTTTTTTTTTTTAACTTTACAATATTGTATTGGTTTTGCCATATATCAAAATGAATCTGCCACAGGTATATATGTGTTCCCCATCCTGATTCCTCCTCCCTCCTCCCTCCCCATACCATCCCTCTGGTATGGTCGTCCCCACTGGTCGTCCCAGTGCACCAGCCCCAAGCATCCAGTATCGTGCATCGAACCTGGACTGGCGACTCATTTCATATATGATATTATACATGTTTCAATGCCATTCTCCCAAATCATCCCACCCTCTCCCTCTCCCACAGAGTCCAATAGACTGTTCTATACATCAGTGTTGCAGGTTTCTTAAATGTACTCTAAACTCTTTTATTCTTTTTTATATTATTGTGATTAGCATTGTTTTCATAATTTCATTTTCAGATTGTTGCTATTATATAGAAATATAATTGAGTTTTGCATATTGAGTTTTGCATATTGAGTTTTAATTGTGTTAATAGTTCTAGTAGCTTTTTTTTTGTAGTTCCTTAAGATTCTATACATAGATGATTATATAATTTATGAATAAAGACAATATTATTTTTGCCTTTCCACTTTGTATGCTTTTAATTTCTTGTTTTACTTTATTGCACTGGTAGAATCTCTTAGTGGAAAATATTCTGCCTCTGGTCATTAAGTGTGACATTAGTTGAAACATTTTGAGATGCCTTTATCTGGTTTAAGAAGCTTCCTTCTGTTCCTACTTTTCTGAGAGTATTTTCTTGTAATGGATGGGTGTTGGATTTTGTCAAATTCTTTTTCTGTGCCTATTGAGATAATGTTGGAACTAGTTCTTCACTTTATTAATATTATTACTTGATTTTGGGAGGTTAAACCAACTTGCATCCCTGAAATACTCCACTTGGCCATAGTATCAGATCAGATCAGATCAAATCAGTCACTCAGTCGTGTCCGACTCTTTGAGACCCCATGAATCGCAGCACACCAGGCCTCCCTGTCCATCACCAACTCCGGGAGTTCACTGAGACTCACGTCCATTGAGTCAGTGATGCCACCCAGCCATCTCATCCTCTGTCATCCCCTTCTCCTCCTGCCCCCAATCCCTCCCAGCATCAGAGTCTTTTCCAATGAGTCAACTCTTCTCATGAGGTGGCCAAAGTACTGGAGTTTCAGCTTTAGCATCATTCCTTCCAAAGAAATCCCAGGGCTGATCTCCTTCAGAAGGGACTGGTTGGATCTCCTTGCAGTCCAAGGGACTCTCAAGAGTCTTCTCTAACACCACAGTTCAAAAGCATCTATTCTTTGGTGCTCAGCCTTCTTCACAGTCCAACTCTCACATCCATACATGCCCACAGGAAAAAACATAGCCTTGACTAGACGAACCTTTGTTGGCAAAATAATGTCTCTGCTTTTGAATATGCTATCTTGGTTGGTCATAACTTTCCTTCCAAGGAGTAAGCATCATAGTACACAATCCCTTTTACAAGTTGCTGGATTTTGTCTGCCAATATTCTTTTTAAGGAGTTCTGTACCCACGTTTGGGCTTCCCAGGTGGCTTAGTGTTAAAGAATCTGTCTGCCAATGCAGGAGACACAGGAGATGTGGGTTTGATTCCTGGATTGAGAGGATCCTCTGAAGGAGAAAATGGCAACCCACTCCAATATTCTTGCCTGGGAAATCCCATGGACAGAGGAGCTCGGCGGGTTGTAGGCCACAGGGCTGCAAAATGTCAGACACGACTGAGCATGCATGAATACACGCACACACCCGTGTTCATGTGAGACATTACAATGTTTCCATTTTTATCATGTCTCTGCTGGCTTTGGTATCAAGGTAATACCAGCCTTATGAAATAATTTGGGAAGTTTTCCCTCCTCTTTTTTCTGAAAGAGTTTGTGTAGGAATTTGTCTTGTTTATTTCTTAAAATGTTTGATAGAATTCAACAGTGAAGGCATCTGGGCCTAGGGTTTTCTTTGTGGGATAAATTTTGCTTATCAAGTCAGCTTCTTTACTTGATATAGGTCCTACATATTT
The DNA here is from genome assembly GCF_029378745.1 of Bos indicus. Classification (NCBI taxonomy): domain Eukaryota; kingdom Metazoa; phylum Chordata; class Mammalia; order Artiodactyla; family Bovidae; genus Bos; species Bos indicus. The sequence goes on from NC_091774.1 coordinate 35,251,677, forward strand.
TTTGTTCCTTTTTGAGTGAGTTTTGGTAATTAATCTTTCTCAGAATTTTTTCTGTGTGACATATAACTTCAATTCATTTGGGTTTATACCTAGGAGTGGAATTGCAGGGTCATATGAAAACCACTGAAAACTGACCCATTGGAAAAGGCCCTGATGCTGGGAAAGATTGAAGGCAAAAGGAGAAGAGGGCAGCAGAGGATGAGATGGTGGACAGCATCACTGACTCAATGGACATGAATCTGAGTAAACTCCAGGAGATGGTGAAGGACAGGGAAGCCTGGCGTGCTTCAGTCCATGAGGTCACAAATAGTCAGATATGACTTAATGACTGGACAACAACGACAACAATGAAAAACATTTGATTAACATTTTGAGTAACTACTAGGCCATTTGCAAAGTAACTGCATCATTTTATACTCCTGATAGCAATGTATAAGGATTTCAATTTGTTCATATTCTCTCCAATACCTATTATTATCTGACTTTTTGACTATAGCCATTTTAGTGGATGCAAGGTAGTACCTCATTGTCCATTTTATTTGCATTTCCTCAGTGACTAATGATCATGTTTTTGTGTGCTTATTGAACATTTATACATATTCTTTGGAGAAAGCCTATTCAGATTTTTTGCCCATTTTAAAAACTGATTTATCTGGGTTTTGTTGCTGTTGTTATTTGCTATTGATGTGTAGAAATTCTTTGTTATGGATAGTTCATTATGGATACAAGTCCCTTATCAGACATAAAGTTTGCAAATATTTTCTCCCATCTGGGGAGCGGGTTTTTTGTTTCTTTATTTTTTGTTTTACTTTTATGATGTCTTTTGAAGAACAAAATTTTTCATTTTGGTGAAGTTCAAGGTATCTATTTTTCTTTTGTCTCTTGAGCTTTTTATGTCACATCTAAGACGACTTTGCTTAACCCAATGCCATGGAAATTTATTCGTTTTTTTCCCTAAGAGTTTTATTGTTTTACCTCTTACATTTAGGTTTATAATCCATTTGGAGTCAATCTTTGTATATAGTGTAAGGAATGGATTCAACTTCACTTTTCTCACATGGCCATCCAGCTGTTCCAGCACTATTTGCTGAAAAGACTCTTCTCCATTGAATTGTTATGGCATGTGTGTCAAAAATTAATTGACCATAAATGTTTGGGTTTATTCCTTGGCTTTCAATTCTATTCCATTGATCTATATGTTATTCTTATGTCAATTTGTTATTTTTGTTTTTGTTGTTCAGTTGCTAAGTTGAGTCTGACTCTTTGTGACCCCATAGACTGAAGCACACCAGGCTCGTCTGTCCTCCACTATCTCCCAGAAGTTGCTCAAATTCATGTCCATTGAGTCGGTGACGATATCTAACCATCTCATCTTCTGCTGCCCCCTTCTCCTTTTGCCTTCAATCTTTCCCAGCATCGAGGTCTTTTCCAATGAGTCAGCTCTTCGATTCAGGTGGCCAAAGTATTGGAGCTTCAGCTTCAGCATCAGTCCTTCCAATGAATATTCAGGGTTGATTTCCTTTGGGATTGACTGGTTTGTTCTCCTTGCAGTCCAAGGGACTCTCAAGTGTCTTCTTTAGCACCACAGTTCAAAAGCATCGATTTTCAGTGCTCATCCTTCTTTATGGCCCAACTCTCACATCTGTACTTGACTAGTAGAAAAACCATAGCTATGTCTTTATTGGCCTTTGTCAGCAAAGTGATGTCTTTGCTTTTTAAAACTCTGTCTAGGTTTGTCATAGTTTTTCTTCCAAGGAGCAAGTGTCTTTTAATTTCATGGCCGCAGTCACCATCCACAGTAATTTTGGAGCCCAAGAAAATAAACTCCGTCACTATGTCAATTCCATGACTGCAAGTTTGAGTGCACTTGTCAACCTACAAATAGGCCAATAGGCAGAGTATGGACCTTGTGGATTTTGAAGTGTTTAAGCATAACTTAATTCCAATTCTTTGGCTAACCACAAAGCTAAGCTATTCTAAGTACCGGGTAAGTATTTTTATCATACAGTATTTTTCCTTTTGTAACTGGCTTAGTTCATTTAGCATGATGCCTTCAAGGTTCATCCTTAGCAAGTGTTAGACTTTTCTTCCTTTTTGAAGTTGAATAATATTCCATTGTATGCATAAGCATTGAGTGTTGGGCTGCTTCTGTGTTTTGATTATTGTGAATAAAGCTGCTATAAACATAAGTGTACAAATATCTGTTGTGTCCTTACTATGAAATCTTTAAAGTATATGCCCAGAAGTAGATTTCTGGATCATATGCTAATTTTATTTTTAATTTTAAGGGAAAGCCTTGCTTTCCATAGTGGCTGTACCACTATGGAATCCCCAAGGCAAGGGCAACAAACGAAGTGAATCTTACTAGAAAGCTCCATCTTTCTTCCTGGAGGGATTTTCATTTTATATGCTGGAGCATTTTATATGCTCACCAACCATGTGCAAATAAATGTTCAGGTTTCTCTGCATCCTCACCAATACTTGTCACTTCTTTTTTGAATAACAGCTATACTGATGAGTATGGTATCTCATTGTGTTTTGAGTTTCATTTCCCTAATGAGTATTGATGGTGAGCATCTTTTCTTGTGCTTATTGGCCATTTGGATATATACATTTCTTTGGAGAAATGCCTGTTCAAGTTCTTTGCCTTTAAAAAAAATTGTGGTTTGTTTTTTTGTTGTTGTTGTTGAGTTACAGAAGTTCTATATATATTCTGGATTCAGCCATTATTTCTTTTCTTTCCCTTCTTCTCTCCTTCAGGGCCTTAAATTACACGGATTTTAAAGCCTCTTCATCAGGCCACTGAGGCACTATTCATTTTTTCAGCCTATGACTTGTTTTAGATATTTTCTCTTATTATGTCTTCGAGTTCACTGATCTTTTCTTCTGAAACCTCTACTCTATGCTTAATCTCATTTAACATTTTGTGTTTTCACCTCTGAAAGTTCCATTTTCTTTATTATATCTTTCTTTTTTTTCTTAGTAGTTTCATATTTTTCTCTGCTTTTCGAGCGTCTTTGTAATAGCTATTTTAAGACGCTTGTCAGCTTTTATCATCACCTTTGTTGATTCAGGTCTGTTTCCATTGAACTGATCACCGCCATTGTTATGAGTCACATTTTCCAGCCTCTTTGCATGCCTAGTAATTTTTAATTGAATTCTAGACATTATCATGTTGTCACATGTCTGGATTTTTTTTTCTAAAGAATATTTAGACTTTGTTGGTTCTTATAGTTAAGTTACTTGTGTAACAACATGGTCACTTTGAGGTGTGTTTCTGTGCTTGGTTAGGTTAGGCTTAGGGTAGGATTTACTCTAGGGTTAGTGTTTACTCATTCCTATTTCTATTTATCCAGTCCTATTTCTAAGGGATGACCCTTTCTGGAGAGTCAGTTAAGCACACTGATGTTCAATGAGGTCTCTTCACTCTGGTCAGCATTTGAATTTCTCCCAGCCCTGTATAAGCTCCAGGAACTGCTCAGTTGACAATTAATTTATAGTTCTCCGCTCAGCCTTACGAATGTGCACCCTCCATGCGTACACTTAGCATTCAGCAGCAGACTTAATCTACGCAGGTTTCTGGAGCTCTTTCTCTACAGAGCAACCTCGGTTCTGGTAGTCTGCCACACAAATTCCAGCTGCCTCAGACTTTCTGAATTTGATCTCTGTCTCCTCAGCTCCGTGGGACTGCCATACTCTAACGGGGCTTCCCCGTCTCTGTACCTTGTTCCAGAAAATACCTCCAGGAAGAAAGATGGAACTTTCTAGTAAGATTCACTTGATCACTAGTAAGATCCCCTTGCTTTGGGGATCCCAGCCCTGCACTGCTTGTTGTCTGATGTCTGAAGACACAAATTTCATGTATTTTGTCCGATTTTTCTAGTTGCTTATAATTGCCAGGCAAGTCAGCAATTGCAGAGTATTCTGTTGTGAGGTCATGAATGTTTTCAATTGCTAAAACATACATGTTTTTTGACTGTGTTTTTACATATAAGCCTCCTATTCTATGGATACATAAATATCCTGGGAATGTTAATAAGAATACTATTCATGTCCTTCTTGTTTCTTGAATTAGTGGTATTTCACTGAGGGAAATTTCCCCTGCTATCTCAATTTGGACCCTATTTTTGTCCAAATAGCCAGTGAGTTTTAACTGACTGATAATATTTATAATAAAAGTCAAGATTAATTAGAATTGGCACGCTGTGGGGTTCCCCAGCAACTATGTAGGTGGAAAGTGGGGAGAAACATACCATAACCATTCATTCATTGGGTGATGCTGGTTCCTCTTATGAAAGGATCACAAGGATGTTTCCCACATAGGAACTTTTAAAATTTTTGCATAATTCTCATAACTATTATAATTATTATTCCAATTTTACAGTTGAAGAAACTGAAGTTCAGAGAAGTTCAGTAACTTGCCAAGGTCACAAAACTAGTAAGTGAAGCAACCATAACTGGAAAACAGGCAGTCTGTCCAACCTGTACACTGTGCTTCACAGCTGTCAGAAATGTCATGTATCTGGCCTATTGATGGAATTATTTCATATTTTTCATTACAGGTACATAATTTTCTAGTTTAAAATTTTTCTTTGTCATTTCCTATGGCTTTTTTGAGTAATCTGAGCATAGTCAGGCCATTAATTTTTTTAATCTTGAAACTATACCCCAGAATATTTTTCCATATTATAAACTGCTTAAGTTACATTTTTCTTTAAGCAAAAGTCCATGGTGGAACTATTGAGACAAAGGAATAGATATTTTTTGAAGGACTCCATAGTTCAATAAATAGTTCCTGAATTTTATCAAGACAGTTCCATCAAGCAGTGCATAAGCATGCCAGCTACTCCATGGAGTGTAGCTTTAATTGGAATCTTTGAAGACCCAAAGTTTCTACAATGTCTAATGGTGGAATCTGAGGCACAGTGACATATGGGCAGAGGAGATATTTTTGGGAGCAGTCCCTTCCCTGTACCTCCCAAATCCCTTGCAGACCCCCTTTCTCCTCAGGCAGCCCCTCCTGCACATGTTGGGGGCAGGGCCTGGGCTAGGGGCACCTCTGCCAGGATCCCGCTGATCTATGTTCTTGTCTGACACTCAGCAGCTGTCGCAGAGGCGTGGGCTGCAGGCGCTGTTCCCCATGGGCCGTGTGCAGGCTGCAGGCCGGGGATCCTTTCCCGCCTAATCCGAGGGGCACTGGCGGTGGGGAGGGAGACAGCTGGGTGTAACTGATCTGCAAAGGAATGGAATGGTGCAGGCCTCCCAGTGCTGGGCTGGGCGTCTGCAGGCTGCCCTCCCCAGCTGCCAAGCCTTTAACCCTTCCCTCTCTTGCTCCTCACTCCCCTCCATCCTGGGAGTGGATGTCACCCAGTTAGACCAAATGCCAGGAACATCCCCGGGTTGGGTCTGAACACCTTGCAGAGGAGCCAGCCTTGTGATAATTACTGTTGGGGAGGATAGAGCAGGAGCAAGAGGCTCAGGCCCTGTCTCAGAAGAAGACAAAGCCCCAGCAGGTGTCTCAGACAGCAGCAGAGACCGTGAGGTAGAAGCGGGGAGGCCCGGCTTGGGTTGGAGCTCAGGGAAGACTCCCTGGAGGAGGAAGAGAAAGGAGCTCTGGGTTTGGACTCATTTGATTCTTCTTCCACCTTTGTTCACTTTGCAGTGAGAGCTTGTATAAGTCACTGTCTCTCTAGGATCTATTTGCTGCTCCTGAAAATGTGGTATTTGAAGCTGATCTTTACGGTTCTGTCCACAGTGGTAATAGTAGCTCTATTCAACATCTCCCATAGGCCAGGGGCTTTATGCAGAAACATTCTCACCATCACTTTGCCAGATTCTCCCATTTTAGTGACAAGGAAACTGAGAATTTGGAGAGAAGGAATCACACAGCTGCTCAGAGACAGAGCCTGGCCCCATAGTCCAGGCTCTTCCAAGGCCTCCTGTTCTGTCTTCATCTCCAATAGTCTGTAAATGGTGACCAAGTTCAGGTAGAGTGGAGGCCGGGTGCATCGCAGGCTGGGGCCCAGAAGAGGCAAAGGCTAGAGATGAGCCCTAGAGCTCCTGGATGAAGGGTGGGCCGTGGCTGGTTGGGACTCCTGGCCCCTTTTATTCTCCTGTCCTGGGTGCAGCTGGGCTGAGATCTCCTGGCTCAGCCAGGCAGCCTCACACAGAGTCACGGCCTTTGCAGTTGTCCAGCCCGTTCCCATCCATGAGCTCACTTGACCCTCATGCCAAGCTTAGGATGCAGAACCTGTCAGCCCTCTTCACCATGAGGGACGGAGGCTTGAAATTTTCCAGCATTCCTATAACTGGTAACTAACCAAAGAGAGACTAGAGCCCTCTTTCCATTGTCCCCTCTGGCCTCCTAGAGGAGAAGGGGCTGGAATACTAGCTACCAGGCACCCCATGATCCTCTTCATGCTCCTGTTCCTCTAGAGTTAAGAAGGAAAGCATGAGTATGGGCTCTGGAGTTAAGCAAGCATGGGCTCAAGTCCTGCCTTCCTCACTCTTGAGCTGTGCAGTTGCTTAACCTTTCTGAGCCTTAGCTTCCTCCTGTGTTGTAAATGAGATATGGGTGAATAATAAATAAACGCTGGAGGCTGGCCTGCCTCCCTCTTCCCTGACCAGAGCACTGGGACACCCCAGAAGCTGGCATGGGACACCCCAGAGAATCAGAATGTAGGGCTGGGGGTAGGGGGTGGTGCTAATGGCCACAGAGAAGGATCCTGTGGGCTGGAGTTTTGCAGTGAGGTAGGAGTCTAGGCTGGTCTGAAGGGTGGGAGGAGCTGCCTAGAGGGAAGGAGAACAAGGACATTCCGGGTAAGGCACAGGCCACAGGCAGAGGCGGGAACAGACATGGTGTGGGAGGAACAGAGACGGAGTTTGGCTTTAGCGGCCTGGGGAGGACACTTGGCCCAGAGGGAGGCGGGTCTTCATGGAGAATGGGGGCTGAGCAACAAGCCCAGAGGATGCTCAGCTCTGGAGAACAAGTTCTCCAAGGGTGCAGGGGCTGTACCAGCACCCACCATGTTGCCCACCTATCGCCCCCGCCCTCGTCCCCATCCATGGGTTGCCCAGACCTCTGGGCAAACGGCCGGGTAGGGTATGGTTCCAGCTTGGGAAAGACAGCTGTGCAGGCCTCCTGCCTGCTGCAGGGGATTAACTGGCACTGCCACGGTATGTGGGGGGCACCTGGCTCCCAGCTCAGCCCACCCCATACCCTTTAACTTCTTGCTGCCCGGGTCATCTGCTTTCGTGTTTAAAGGCATGTTATTTCTCTTTTTTCAGTGCCCTATGTTAGACACTGGGGGCACAGAGATAAATAGAAATCCAGGGCAGGGTCTATCCAGCCAGAGGCAGCTTTGTCCATCACTGTCTCTCCTTGTGCCACCCATGGGACCTCTAAGAGCCTAGATCTCTTTCCCAGCAAAACAGTTCTCTCTCCACTGGCTCCTTCCAGGATATATGGTCAAATCACTGCCCTCCTTAAACCAGCAAACAAGCAAACTTTCCTTTGACCTTATGCCCTTTCTCTTTTCTGTTTCCTCAGCCAAACTCCCTAGCATCATCCGCACTATCTCTACCTCGTCCCTGAGAAGATACCATCCACCAGACCCACCTCTACTTCTTCCTGAGCATACAGCTGGACTACGTCTCCCAGCCTCCCTTGCAGTTAGGTGTGGCCATGTACTTGAGTTCTGGCCAGTGGGATGCGAGTGGAAGAGAGCCAGACACTTTCAGTCCTGCTCCCTCAAACCTGCAGTGCATGCTCCCTGCACTCCTCTTGGGGTGCAGACAAGCACAGCACTTTTTGAAGGCTCGTGCTGAAGACGGTAGACCCTCAAGACAGAGGAGCCAGGGTCTCTGAATCATTTTGGATGCGAGGTTCCAGCTACACAGGAACATCTAGTTTTCCTTTTCAATAGTAAGAGGGAGATAAACTTCTATCATGTTTCAGCCCAAGAAAAGATCTGAGTTGCTATTCATTAAAAAAAAAAAAAGGAGTTGGGTCCTCCTGCTTCTCCATCTTCCCATGTTGGAGAACCCAAGAAAGCAAGGAAGAGGGGACCTGAATTCTAAAAAGAAGGTTGGAAGAAGGAAACACTCTGCTCTGAGATTTCCTGAGGCAAGACATGGCCAGTGAACTTCCTCAGGCAGCATTTAACCTTCACCTTGAAGTTGTTCCTTTTTGGTTTGGGGCTATGTTTGCAATCTGCCTCCCCCAAACCACCACCACAAGTGTGTGAGGCTTCAAGGCTTGGGTGGTCAGAGGCTTAGGGAGATGTAAAAGTCAGGGCCACAGGTGGGCGAACAGACCTAGGCCTGGGGGAGAAGCCTGAAGCTGGGGCAGGTGCTGACACAGCAGATGGGAGAGGCAAGGAAAGGGTTAAGGAATCTGAGAGCAGGATTGGCTCCCCTCTAAGTGAGGGCAGTAAAATCAGCATGTCGCCTCCAATTTGCTCCGGCCTGACCTTGAACGTGAATCATTCCATCACAATGTCCTTATTGATTTCCACAGGAAGAGGATTAAGCCCAGAAAATCAGGGCGGGAACTTGAGCCTGAAGCACGGAAAATGGGATCGTTCTGGAGCTCAAAGCCCCTCGTGTTGGCAAATACGTCACAGGGGGCTGCAGGCTGGACGGCCGCCCAGCTCGGCTACCAACTTTCTGATGGCCGGGTCCTGGGCTTCCGTTTCCTTACCTGTCTGGTGTGTGGCCTCCAGGGTTCCCTCAAGCTTTAAGTCACGTGCAGAGAGTGGGGAGGAAACCGAGGATGGGGAAGATGCTATAGACATGCCTTGAGGCTCTTCGGGGGTGGTCACTTCAACCTTCTGTATGCAGTGGCAGCCTTTGGGACCCTCAGAACCCAACAGGCTATTCCAGGACCAATGCTGACGTGGAACCAGCCGGCCCAAACAGCCAGGAAGGGCCTCCTTAGTCCTAAAAACCCTTCAAGGGAATGAGAGGGATATGGTGGGTAGGTGGGGTGTGTGTGTGTGTGTGTGTGTGTCCCTGCATAGGTGCATGAAGGAAGCAGGTCATTCTCTGGGAACTGACCCACAATTTCCTTCTTTCATTTAACATATTCTGAAGAGCCCACCATATCAGTTTATTAAAAGGCTATATAGTATTCTTTGGTGTGACTGTACTAGGTTATTTTAATCCTTCCCTAATGATAGGCATTTAAAGTTATCTATTTTTTTTAACTTAAGATAAAGTGCCATAAACATCCTGGCACACGCCTCTTTTTAGGAATTACTTCTTTAGATGCTGTGTTCGTTTCCTGATGCTGTAACAAATTACCATAACCTCCAGCCTCAGCTTCTATCATCGCATCTCTTCTGACACTTATCCTGCTGTGATTCCCTTGGGCCCACCTGAATAATCTAGGATCATCTCCCCACCACAAGATCCTGAACTTAATCACATCTGCAAAGCCCCTTTACCATGTAAGGGACACATTCAGAGGCTCCTGGCACTGAATGTGGATGTTTTTGGAGGACCGCTGCTCAGCCCACCACAGCTTCCTAGAAATAAGATGGCTGAGTCAAACGGTATGTGCATTTTTAATGTAAATCAACATCTCATAATTGTATCAATGAACACTCATATCAGCACTATGGGTACTGGCTTCTTGAATGCCACTGAGCAGTGTTGATTTAGGTTTGACATCCTCACCTTTCGCTATCTTCCCCCATTGCAGAGCAGGAAGCATGCTGGTTGGTGATTTGCTTCTTGTTAACCTTTCATTCGTGTCTTAGCCTAAAAGACTTGGTTCCCCAGGAGGAAGCTAGGGGAACAGGACTGGGAGTTTTAGCCATAGGGTTGGGGTGTGAGGTGGGTTTCCAGGAGAAGCAGGCAGGAGGGGGTACCTGGGTGGGGATGGATACCCAGAAACACTGTGATTCCAGAGATGAGTGTGATCATCAGAACGTGTGGCCACCTGTAAGTGTATAGTAAGGGTGGAGCAGGAGAAGTCAGGGTGACCTCCAGGGTCCTAAAATAGGGTCTTGTCTTCAGAGTTGAAATTCCTTCAGATTCAAAGCAAACCTGACACCTTCAGAGATGCTCCGAGGCCTGATGGGTTCCTGTGGTTTATTGGATATACAAACAGAATACAGACACAGGAACGAAGAGGCTGCAGGAACAGCTGGGGACCATCCTGGCACAGGGCCCCCATCCCAAGGGCGCCAGGGCAGCCACACGTCTCCAGACATACAGGGCAGTGCTGGGGTCAGAACACCCTCACGTTCATATCCTTTGGACCCAGAAGCACAAAGTGGCACGTGGTGGGGTGTGGAGGGAGCCCCAGGCTGGCTTTAGGAAGGACGCTGTGGCTCAGAGACCAGGCTCTGACAGACGCTCAGAGACGGCTACACACGCATCAGGCCTCACTTCCCACTGACCATTGCTCTCCTACTGGACCGTCTCATGAAGCAGAGAGCTGGGCATTGGCAGAGCTAGGAACCCCACACTTGGGCTGTTCCAGAGACCATGTACTTGGAAAAAAGTACTTGGAAAAAAGACATGGCAGAGCCAGGGTGGCCCTTGCAGGCTGAAGGTATCATTAAACACCCTAAGGCCCTTGGAGGGGTGGACTGTGCAGCCACATGGGGGTGAGTGGAGCTGGACCCACATGGAGGGTCCTCCATCACACCTCACCAGAGCCAGCCCACTGGCCAGGGAGGCTGGTTCTGAGGGGTGAGAGTGGAGGTGAGTATGGCCCTGTTCTTCTAAAGCCTTTCCTGAATTACAAGATCAATGACAGACTACCAGTGCTCCCCTCTCTGGGTTATGGCAAACTTGAAGGTCACTGAACACACACTGAACAGTCTCCGGACCTGACCTCATAGATACTGGTGAGAGCACATGGGCTTGGGAACCCACCCTCTTTGCTTCTGGGAAGCCCTCCTGGACAGCACTGAGCACATCCGGGTGTTGCAATTAAAGCCTTCTTTCCTTTTACTGAGTTTGTGGTTCTTCTGTGGTCCAGAGGGCCAAGGAGGAGGATGGGTCATCAGATCCAGGCTCTCTGCTGGGTCTTGGGTACAGCCTTGGTCCCAGCTTCTCAGGAAAGCTGTCTCCTCCTCCACCAACACTGCAGCCAGAGTCTCCAGTGACAGAGGGCCCTTCCCAGACCTCCAGCCAGGGATAGAGTTGAGCTCCCTGAGCCCCAAGCTGTGGCACTCTCCCACATGTGGAGGAGGGAGAGGCAGGATGGGCCAGTGCGGCCAGTTCTGGTCACTCTCTGTGCTCTGCCCATTCCACCCTCAGCACATACCAGCTCTCCATACTTTTAGTGCCCCCGCCCCCGCCCACCCTACACTAGGCCAGCCAGAGCAGACAGTGGTCTGGCCAGCCCCCGCCCCCAGGCCTCAGGACCACTGGCAGGCACAGTCGGTGGGCTCCTGCAACGTGTAGGGCACCCAGGTGGCATTGGTGGCACAGAAGAGCTGCACGGAGCGCCGCTGCAGGCCCACCTCACGGCAGCACTTGCAGAAGCGGGCGTAGGTGTTGATGTTATAGTTGTAGATGCTGGCGGATGGGCACCTCCCATCACAGGACACTAGGTTCACCTGGAGATAGGCAGGCCAGTGAGGCGGCCTGTGAGGCTTCCTTCCCCCCAAAGCTCCCTCCATTCCCATATTCGGTTCGCCCCCACCCCACCCCACCCCCACCGTCTTGCCAGGGCCACGCACAGGGGTGTTGCTCCTGCATTCATTCTTGCGGATGGTCATGCGGATTGTCACCTTCTTGCAGGAGCGCCCATCCTCTTTACCTGCGGGGACAGGGTGAGTGAGGCAGCTACGGCTAAGGAGTGCTCCCGGGGCTGCAGGCTGGGCCAGACTGGGGGGGTTAGTGTCATGCTGGAGGGCCTCTCCACCAGCGTTAGTGCCCCACATTAGAGTCCCTCCCAATCAGAGGAAAAGCTCGTGACCCAGTGCCCCGGAAGGAGTTGGAGGCGGCAAGGCAGGGGAGATGGTGAGACAGAGAAGGATGCCTGAGATGGCCTGGGGGCTCTGGGCTAGGGGAGAGGAGGATCTGGGGACAAAGCAAGCTGCCCCTCTACCCAAGCCCCAATACCTGTCTCTAAGCCATTGGTGACCCTGGGTGTGTATTGTCCCCTCTCTGAGCTTTTGTTCAAGCATTTAGATTTTGCAGTTTCTGGAGTGAATGGAAGCCCCAGTCCCTAGCATAGTCAATGCTTGCACACAGCAGGATCACTCGGCTTCCATAGCTATCAAACACGACAGGCCCACCTCACGTGGCCATCACAGAGATAGAAACTGATAAGCATGGACCATGCTTATCACGGTCCATGATAAACCCTCTTCCTGGACCATGCTTCCCACAACCAGTCACATGGCTCATGCACACCCTCACCTGCTCAAATATTCCCTCACCAAGGCCTTTCCTGATCCTCTTCTTAAACAATAGCATCCTCCCTCCACCCAACCTCCTTCCCTGATCCCTCCCTTCCCTATTTCTACCCAGGGCACTGTCACCATCCTGAGAGACAGATGTGAAATGATGCTCTTGACACATAAGCATTAGGGTCTTCTTTTGCACAGGCTCCTTCCACAATTTGTTATGAGTTCTCATTCTAAGTAAATCTTCACTCTTGTAAGTTTGGGATCCTTTTCTTAATGAAGCCCACCCCCAAGTGCATAAATTTCAACCCCCATAACCCAGTTACATCCATCTTACTGTAATTTACTTGCCATTCTGTCTCTCCCACTAAGCAATATAGCTTTACCCTTGGGGCTCAGCAGGTAAAAAGAATCTGCCTAACCAGGAGACCTGGGTTCAATCCCTGGGTTGGGAAGATCCCCTGGAGAAGGGAGAGGTTACCCACTCCAGTATTCTGGCCTAGAGAATTCCATGGACTGTATAGTCGGACACGACTAAGCGACTTTCACACTTTCACTCCCCCACTAAAACGGCAACTCCACGAGACTGTGTCATTTTTGCTTTATCTACAGGGCCTAGAACAAGGCCTGGCATATTGGCGCTAAACAAATATTTGCCAGATGCATAGACTCCCTCTGTGACCCCAGTGTGCCCACAGGAAATGGGGTGGAATCCTCTCTTCTGGCCTCTGGGCTTCACCACAGTGGGTTTCTGACCACACCTGCTGGAGGTCTCCTTGCCAGAGCTAAGTGCACTTTTTCCTCCTTCTCTAGTCCCAGGAAGCAGAAGAACCAAGGACTGTCCTGGCCATGGCATCAGGGTCCTGGGCTGAGACCAGCTGAGTGACCAGTGGGAGCAAACCACTGGGCATTGGTGGGCATGCGGTGCCAGGAGAGTGGGCACTGCTGAAGCATCCCCATGCAAGCCCAGGGTGCAGCCCGCTACCCAGCATGCACTGCGGGCCTATGGCCTTTGCCAGCAGCAGGGAGCTGGGGCACCATGCCCCCTCCCCCACCCGCAGGGCTTGGGGCCACCTAGCATTAGGGACATTGCTGGAAATAGCAATGCAGCTACACGCCTCCGTCCCACGGGCTTCCAAGAGGAGTACCTGGGTGGCAGTGGACAATAACGCGTGGAGGAGAGGCGGGGCTAATGGGGACCACGGGAAGCAGGGTCCCCGGGAAACCTGGGGAGAGGGACACGGGTCACAGGTCACATGGAGCACCTGGGACATTCAGAGAGCATGAGTTGTGCCAGGAAACAGAGGCACAACTCTTTTGTGATCCTCAGGGGACAGAGATCAGCCAATGAGGCACTGAGCTCAGTGTCCTTGGAATATGTGAGCTGGACATAAAAGGGTCCCATATCCTACATCCCTCCATGGGAGGGTCAAGGGCCCTGGGGAATGAGAGGCATGGGGTCAAAGGTCCTCAGGCTGATGGGAGCACACACACACATGCAGCTGGGGCTGTGGGTTCCCGGGGTAGGGGTGAGGACAGATGCTCAGAGCTCTCACTCAGACCTGGTCAGGGAGCCCGTGCGCCTAAGGCCCACCCAGGAGGCACCTCCAAGACAGGGCTCCTGAGCACAGGAGAATTCACGCAGGGGCATCTGGGCTGGAAGTCATGGCATGCCCGGAGGAGGCAGAGTAGCTGGGGAGTTACTGACCTCCTGGATCCAACATCCCAATGTCCCCCATGTCCAATAAGGAGCAGAGGCCTTTTATTGGGAAAGGGATGTGAGCATGGCCCCTGCCCACCTGCAGCCCTACATCAGCTCTGTGAACACCACGGTGGAAGTGTTATCTCTTCATCTACTCCCTCAGAAAGAACCACCACCAGAGGTGCCAGGCCAGGAACCTGGCCCTCTGAGCCCCAACATGATACCCTGTACCCCCGACCAGAGCCCCCTCCCCACCCCCAATGGCCTACATTTGCTCACTCACATGTCCTGCAGCATCCTTCCAAGGAAGGTACCACCGAGCCCCCAACCTAGAGGGAGAGGAGAAGAGGTGGGTGGCAGACTCTGTCTAGGCCAGAAGCCAAGATGCCAGCAAGAGGCACAAAGATTGCAAGAGTCTTGACTTGTTTCCTCCCATGATGCTCCAGGGCAGAAGTTCCAGGCCCAGTGGTCCAGTAGGCCCAGGCCAGAGCGGGAAGGGCCCCTGGGCTGGCCATCATTAAGAGTCACAAAGCCTAACCTGACTGGTTGGGACACTGGATCTAAGACTACCTCAGCCCCCAGTGAGGCTGGAGGCTGGGTAGAGATGGGGCAGGGTGCCAGGGCCTCCTGTCTGTGTGGCGGTAGCTCTCCTTATGTACCCTGCCCCCGGCACTGTCAGCCCGCTTAGTGTTTCCTGCACAGAGGGTCAGGGGAGGGAGAGGGAAGGGACTGACCTATGTGGAGCAGTGGTCTGGGCTCTCTCTCAGTCCTGGATAAGATACCTCTTTCCTCTGGACTCAGTTTTGCCATCTCTCCTGCTTGTGCTTCTGCTCAGTCGCTAAGTCGAATCCATGGACTGTAGCCCATATCTGTCCATGGGATTTTCCAGGCAAGAATATTGGAGTGGGGTTGCCATTTCCTTCTCCAGGGGATCTTCCCAACCCAGGGATCGAACTCACATCTACTTGGCAGCAAGATTCTTTACCACTGAGCTACCAGGGAAGCCCATTCTCCCACGTCTAAAATGGGACAATGATCCCTGATAGCCCTTCTCCTCTACAGTGAAATGGATAAAAGAATGGATGTGACAGTTCTTTGTAAATAAGTATGTGTGTGTGTGTGTGTGTGTGTGTGGGTCTCAGTATATGTGTGTGATTTTTGTGATTTATGTGTGATTTTGCATATGTGTGTCAGTATGAATGAGAGAGAATGACTGGATGTGTGTAATTGTATTCTAGGTGAGACCAGAAATCGTTAAAAGCTCAGTATTAATGTCAATGTCCAGGAGTCTCTGGCAGAGGCGTGGGTCAGCGGTGGCCTGCATCAGGCTACATCAGGGGCACTGAGTGCAGCAGTGCGTGCATGGGACCTCTTGAAGGAGGTCGCCATTATTTTCATTACCTCCACTATAATTTGGCCTCAGGTCAAACAACAGGGAGGGAACACAGCCCTCCAATTTAAAATTGGATTAAAGATTTACTGAGCATGGCCCGGCCCATCAGAACAAGACCCAGTTTCCCTCTCAATCAGTCTCTCCCATCAGGAAGCTTCCATAAGACTCTTATCCTTCTCCATCAGAGGGCAGATAGAATGAAAACCACAATCACAGAAAACTAACCAATCTGATCACATGGACCACAGCCTTGTCTAACTCAATGAAACTATGAGCCATGCCATGTAGGGCCACCCAAGATGGATGGGTCATGGTGGAGACTTCTGACAAAATGTGGTTCACTGGAGAAGGGAATGGCAAACCACTTCAGTATTCTTGTCTTGAGAACCCCATGAACAGTATGAAAAAGCAAAAAGATAGGACACTGAAAGATGAACTCCCCAGGTCAGTAGGTGCCCAATATGCTACTGGAGGTCAGTGGAGAAATAACTCCAGAAAGTTATTTTGGAGCCAAAAGGAGCCAAAGCAAAAACAACACCCAGTTGTGGATGTGACTGGTGATGGAAGTAAAGTCCAATGCTGTAAAGAACAATATTGCATCTGAACCTGGAATGTTAGGTCCATGAAAAGTGAAAGAAAGTGAAGTCACTCAGTCATGTCCAACTCTTTGCGACCCCATGGACTGTAACCTATCAGGCTTCTCAGTCCATGGGATTTTCCAGGCAAGAGTACTGGAGTGGGGTGCCATTTTAGTTCCATGAATCAAGGCAAATTGGAAGTGGTCAAACAGGAGATGGCAAGAGTAAACATTGACATTTTAGGAATCAGCGAACTAAAATGGACTGGAATGGGTGAATTTAACTCAGATGACCATTATATCTACTATTGCGGGCAAGAATCCCTTAGAAGAAATGGAGCAGCCATCATAGTCAACAAAAGAGTCTGAAATGCAGTACTTGGATGCAGTCTCAAAATGACTGAATGACATTTATTCATTTCCAAGGAAAACCATTCAATATCACAGTAATCCAAGTCTATGCCCTGACCAGTAATGGTGAAGAAACTGAAGTTGAATGGTTTCTATGAAGGCCTGGAAGACCTTCTGGAACTAACACCCAAAAAAGATGTCCTTTTCATTATAGGGGACTGGAATGCAAAAGTAGGAAGTCAAGAGATACGTGGAGTAACAGGCAAATTTGGCCTTGGAGTACCTAATGAAGCTGGGCAAAGGCTAATAGAGTTTTGCCAAGAGAACACACTGCTCATGGCAAACACCCTCTTCCAACAACACAAGAGAAGACTCTATACATGGATATCACCAGATAGTCAACACCGAAATCAGACTGATTATATTCTTTGCAGCCAAAGATGGAGAAGCTCTATACAGTCAACAAAAACAAGACCGGGAGCTGACTGTGGCTCAGACCATGAACTCCTTATTGCCAAATTCAGACTTAAATTGAAGAAAGTAGGGAAAACCACTAGACCATTCAGGTATGACCTAAATCAAATCCCTAACGATTATACAGTGAAAGTGAGAAATAGATTTAAGGGACTAGATGTGATAGACAGGGTGCCTGAAGAACTATGGACAGAGGTTTGTGACATTGTACAGGATCATAGGCAGTGATCATGACCATCCCCAAGAAAAAGAAATGCAAAAAGGAAAAACGGCTGTCTGAGCAGTCCTTCCAAACAGCTGAGAAGAGTAGCTAAAGGCAAAGGAGAAAAGGAAAGATATACCCATCTGAATGCAGAGTTCCAAAAAATAGCAAAGAGAGATACGAAAGCCTTTCTTAGTGATTAGTGCAAAGAAATAGAGAGTCTTTCCCATTAGAATGGGAAAGACTAGAGATCTCTTCAAGAAAATTAGAGATACCAAGGGAACATTTCATGTAAAGATGGGCTCGATAAAGGACAGAAATGGTATGGACCTAACAGAAGCAGAAAATATTAAGAGGTGGCAAGAATACACAGAAGAACTGTACAAAAAAGATCTGCACAACCCAGATAATCACGATGGTGTGATCACTCACCTAGAGCCAGACAACCTGGAATGCAAAGTCAACTGGGCCTTAGGAAGCATCACTACGAACAAAGCTAGTGGAGGTGATGGAATTCCAGTAGAGCTATTTCAAATCCTAAAAGATGCTGCTGCTAAAGTTCTTCACTCAATACATCAGCAAATCTGGAAAACTGAGCAGTGGCCACAGGACTGGAAAAGGTCAGTTTTTGTTCCAATCCCAAAGAAAGACAATGCCAAAGAATGCTCAAACTACCACACAATTGCACTTGTCTCACACACGAGCAAAGTAATGCTCAAAATTCTCCAAGCCAGGCTTCAACAGTACATGAACCAAGAACTTCCAAGTGTTCAAACTGGATTTAGAAAAGGCAGAGGAACCAGAGATCAAATTGCCAACATCTGCTGGATCACCAAAAAAGCAAGAGAGTTCCAGAAAAACATCTATTTCTGCTTTATTGACTATGCCAAAGCCTTTGACTGTGTGGATCACAATAAACTGTGGAAAATTATGAAAGAGATGGGAATACCAGACCACCTGACCTGCCTCCTGAGAAATCTGTATTCAGGTCAGGAAGCAAAAGTTAGAACTGGACATGGAACAACAGACTGGTTCCAAATTGAGAAAGGAGTATGTCAAGGCTGTGTATTGTCACCCTGTTTATTTAACTTACATGCAGAGTACATCATGAGAAATGCTGGGCTGGATGAATCACAAGGTGGAATCAAGATTGCTGGGAGAAATATCAATAATCTCAGAAATGCAGATGACACCACCCTCATGGCAGAAAGTGAAGAACTAAAGAGCCTCTTGATGAAAGTGAAAGAGGAGAGTGAAAAAGTTGGCTTAAAACTCAACATTCAGAAAACTAAGATCATGGCATCTGGTCCCATCACTTCATGGCAAATAAATGTGGAAACAGTGGAAGCAGTGACAGACTTTATTTTCTGGGGCTCCTAAATCATTGCAGATGGTGATTGCAGTCATGAAGTTAAAAGATGCTTGGTCCTTGGAAGAAAAGCTATGACCAACCTAGACAGCATATTAAAAAGCAGAGACATTACTTTCCCAGCAAAGATCCATCTAGTCAAAACTATGGTTTTTTCAGTAGTCATGTATAGATGTGAGAGTTGGACCATAAAGAAAGCTGAGCGCCGAAGACTTGATGCTTTTGAACTGTGGTGTTGGAGGAGACTCTTGAGAGTCCCTTGGACTGCAAGGAGATCCAACCAGTCCATCCTATAGGAAATCAGTCCTGAATATTCATTGGAAGGACTGATGTTGAAGCTGAAACTCCAATACTTTGGCCTCCTGATGCGAACAACTGACTCACTGGAAAAGACCCTGATGCTGGGAAAGACTGAAGGCAGGAGGAAAGGGGGATGACAGAGAATGAGATGGTTGGATGGCATCACTGACTCGATGGACATGAGTTTGAGTAAGCTCCGGGAGTTGGTGATGGACAGGGAAGCCTGGCGTGCTGCAGTCCATGGGGTTGCAGAGTCAGACACAACTGAGCAACTGAACTGAACTGAATGTCAGGAACTCTAATAATTCAACTATAGGCCTAAACCCTCCAGGAAATCTTTTCCTTTAGGTGTGTGCAGAATGACAGCTCTCCATGCTAGCACTGCAGGACTGAACAATACATCTGTGTGATGCATGTGTGCAAGTGTGCCTTGGTGTGTGGCATGCGCACTGGCCTGATGAGGTGTTAACGGCCCTGTGGAGTGTGTGGTGCCTGAGGGTGGCTGACTGCCCACGGTGGTGTGTATATGAGTGTGCTGAGAATGTGTGTATGTCTGTGTGCATCTGGATGCGCTCATGTGATGTGTGTAGATGCAGTATGATGGGGTCAGAGCAAAGATACATGGAGAGGTGTGGAGTTAGGGTGGAGTCAAGGTGGCTGGATACGTCCAGGTTCCAGGGAAGACCTCCTTCCACACATCTCCACACCAAAAGACACCCCTGCCCCTACCCACCACCACCACTAAGACAGCCAGTACCCCTGGCCTCCAGCCATGCTGTAGGGAGAGGTGGCTGGCACTGACCTTGGCACACTCGGTCTCGTTGAGCGGCGGGCAGCTGATGGGCGAGCGGACGAGCACGGCACCCAAGGGAGTGCTGCTGCAGTGGTGGCGGGTGCAGTCTGCGATCCAGGACGCCCCGGGCTGGGGGGACAGAGGGGGGTGATGGGGGCTTGGGGACAATGGCCCAAGTGAACCAACAGGGCACAGCTCTGAGGACAGGTGCCACCCAGAACTTGGCACTGCCCAGGACCCCATGTGGACCCAGTCCTGGGAGCTGGTCCTAGGTGTCCCTGCCTGGGACCCCTTCCTAGCTGTGTAGTTAAGGGTGGCATACCAAGAACAGGGAGGTGGTGCCGTTGGGGAAGGTGAAGAGGCAGGACACGTTCCTGCAGGAGCCGCAGCAGGCTGCCAGGTCCCTCGGGTGCTCGTACTCCTGGTTCTGTAGGACGGGGCGGGACGCGATGGGCTCAGCCCCGGGGCCCACCTCCACCCTCCTGCGCTCCCACTCTCTGCTTGTCCCTGAGCCCAGAAACCAGAGGAGGGGCGCTGGAGATGGCTGGGAAGGAAACCCCTAGCCTCTTTCAATGTTGAGTAGGAAGGCCGTCGTTATGTACCCTGAACCTCCCTTATACCCTTCCTTGACCCAGCCCCAGTGGACCAAGAGACGGCATGGCTGCTAATTAAGGGTGCCAGTATTCATTTCAGATAAACTTTCGTTTGGGTCCCAGTTCCTGGGGAAATGTTGACAAACAGCTGGACCTCCCTAAACTTCAGTTTTCTCATCTGAAAAATGGGAATAATTTCATCATCTTTTGCTCGACTAATTCTGATCCAGGCCTTACTAGAAGCCAGTTGCTGTCCTAGGTACTGGGCATATAGAAGCACTCAACAAATGGTAGCAACACAAAGACACAAACCAAGGTGACAGGGAATGTGCCAGGCACAAGTAGGTGCTTAATAAATGTGTATTTTCTCTGTCAAATGTCCACCCTCGCCAGGCCTGCACTCTTGCTATTCCCCTCTGGCTTCGGCACTTTGCACAGGGGGTCTTGGAGGTCCCCCGCCATGCCCACCGTCTAGACTTGTCCAAAGAGCTTGGGCGAGCTTGAAGGGCCCCACGGACACCCAGCCCCCCGGGCCCCCAGCCCCCTCCCCCTACCGCCTCACAGTGGACGTCACACAGCACGGAGGTGGTGTTGATTTGGTAGAAGCTGGTCAGAGGGTCGAGCACGTCAGTGCAGCGGGAGGTGTGGCACACACCATCTGCCGAGAGCTCCACCACTGTCTGGCCCGGCTGCATCACCCCCAGCTCTCGACTCAGACACACGGGGGCCTTCACTGGATGGGCGAGCAGGGTGGTGACAGTCAGCAAGAGCCCAGCACCCCTACCAGCCCCACGCTGACTGGCCCAGCCCTGGATCGCCCAACCTGCTCTACCTCCCTAGCTTTCCCCTCCCCACTTACCGCACTCATATTTGGCGCAGCCACACACGTTCTCCGCACTGCGCATGAACGCCTCGTCCAGCTGGGACTTCTCCCACTGGGTGGGCAAAGGAGGTCAGCATCCCAGGGTTGGGGAGGCCTAGCCCCACCGTCGGGAGCAGCCTACCACCTGGGGCCCTCTCTCTGCTGCAAGTGGGTAGGGAGGGGGCTGGCAGGCCTGTTGGCCAGGGGGGCCCTTGGCACCCTGTGAGTTCAGTCATCCTCTTATAAGGATGCCTGGGTGCTCCTCCCTGCTGAGGAGTTGCTCCCCAGTGTCCTCTTCTGGGCCTCGGGCCTCTCCTGTTATCCTGAGCACCCACTGGCCATATCAGCGGGGCCCCTGCATGGCTGGTGGCCCAGAGCCCTGCTCTGCTCATACACTTTCCTTCCTCCTAACCCAGTTAAAAGGAGAAGAGGCTGGGATGGGGGAAAACATGAGAAGACATGAGGGCTGGGTGGGAGGGAGGGAACACTTATGATCCAGAAAATCATGTAAACAACATAACTTTAAACACAACTTTCCATTTCTTAAAGTATTTTCAACTTTTCTCAGTGGC
The DNA here is from genome assembly GCF_029378745.1 of Bos indicus. Lineage (NCBI taxonomy): Eukaryota > Metazoa > Chordata > Mammalia > Artiodactyla > Bovidae > Bos > Bos indicus. The sequence goes on from NC_091774.1 coordinate 35,273,236, forward strand.
CATGCAGCCTGATAGTTAAGGGCATGTTTTCTGAAGTCAGATTTCCTGGGTTTCAATCCTGGCTCTGAGATTTACTAGCTACATTGCATTAACCTTAGTTTCCTTTTTTGTACCGAGATAATCACAGAGTCCACCTCGTTTGGGTTATCATGAGAATTAATATGATAATGTATATAAAGTCTAGTCAAAGCTATGGTTTTCCCAGTAGTCATGTATGGATGTGAGAGTTGGACTATAAAGAAAGCTGAGTGCCGAAGAATGGATACTTTTGAACTATGGTGTTGGAGAAGGCTCTTGAGAGTCCCTTGGACTGCAAGGAGATCCAACCAGTCTATCCTAAAGGAAGTCAGTCCTGAATATTCACTGGAAGGACTGATGCTGGAGCTGAAGCTATAATACTTTGGCCACCGTGATGCAAAGAACTGACTCACTAGAAAAGACTCTGATGCTGGGAAAGATTGAAGGTGGGAGGAGAAGGGGACGACAGAGGATGAGAGGGTTGGATGGTGTCAGTGACTCGATGGACATGAGTTTGAGTAAGCTGCAGGAGTTAGTGATGGAAAGGGAAGCCTGGCGTCCTGCAGTCCATGGGGTTGCAAAGAGTCAGACATGACTGAGCGACTGAACTGAAACATCAGCTACTGTCATGAGTATCACCATCATCTCCGCCATCCCCACCATCATCCCCACCACCACCACCACCATCAATGTCTTCCTTGTAGTACTGAATCCTCACCACAACTCTGAACTATGATCAGACCCACTTTACAAGCAAGGGTACTATGCCCAGAGAGCAGAACTTGATACAAGAATGCTGACTTGCAGTTCAAGGCTCATCGACCAGATGAAAGGAGTGGAGAAGGGAAAGGGAGGAAAGAAAAGGTGGGAGAAGACCAGGGGGAGTGGGGAGGGGCAGGGTCTTCATACCAGATGGCACCGGGGCACTGGGATGGTGTCACAGTCACATTCTGAAAAACAGGAGGGGCCAGGACCCACCTCACCAGAGATGTCCAGGCGGGAGCCCCCTGGGCCTCCCGGATTCCTCACCATAAGTGCAGTCTCCCTTCTAGCTTCCCTCCATCCCCACATGGGGGCTGCAGCTCCCCAGGTTGGGCAGGTGGGGTGTGATGGGTCCATAATTGAATGTGCAGGGAGGATAAGCGGGTGGATGGGTCAACCCCAGGTTCCCTTCCATCATCTGGGCTTCATTTCTCCCAGTGCTCTAGAACCCACTGAGCAGAGCAGAGTGGGGCCTCTCCAAGAAGGAATATGGCAGGGTGGAATTTCTGATCACTTGCATTTCCCAAAGTATATACTCAGCAAGCTGAGCTCTACCCTGAACCTTTGCCTGTGAGAAGGTCCAGTTCTAAACTGCAAAGGAGCTGATTTTGGAGGCACCGCTGCCTGTGACATAAGGGCTCCACCAGCTCTGGCTTCAGAGGGAAGTCAGGGTCACAGTGGCTGTGAAACATGCTTTGGAGTCACCCCCTCATGCAGCAAATAGTTTTAAGCACCTATATGCTGAGATTTTTCTGTGCTTTGGGGACAAATCTGTGGATAAGACAAACTGAAATCCCTATCTTCATGAAGTTTACATTTTAGTGAGGCCTGGAAAAAGCAAGCAAAATACCCGGATGCAAAACAGAGTTTTTGAACTCTTTTGAAAACCAGCTGTGTATCTCAGAGTGCAGGAAAACCATTTTTATGTAAAGTTCGCTGGTATTCATTACTGATCACTGCCGCTCCCCACCTGCTTCCCAAAAGGACTTCAGGTGAATTTGAAATCATGATTACTATCTGATGGTTGCAATAAAGACTTTTTTTTAGGTGGAAAATTTCCTTTTTGCAACAGGGAAGTTGCTTATTTTCTTCTTTTATTCTGGGGAGACAAAAAAATGTCCAGCACTCAGGGAGCGGATGAAGCCAGGAGGAAGGCCATTTGAAGGCTTCCCTCTGGTGGCTCTGGAGGAGGAGAACCTGAGCCAGGTGGACAGTGGCGGCCCCGCTCCTGCCTCCCTCCCGGGGCCCTGGGTCTCCTCCTTTGGGGAGGGGGTGTCTCTGTGCAGGGACTTACCACAGGACTTGTAGGGGCAGCAGCGCTCTGGGCTCCACACCTCCACCAGGGCCGTGCCCATGCCACACTGCACGTGGGCGCAGCGGAAGCTCTCGCACACTGCACAGGAGGGGAGGCGGGGACGCATCAGACACAGAGGGCTTGGAGCTGCAGTCCTCAGAAACACATTGGCTAAGGAGGGGGTGCCTCCTGGCTTCCCCCGAGGCCCCCTCAGTGTCCTCAGGCACCTTCTGGAGTTCAGGGGAGAAGCATGGGCTCCTGAAGTCTCCCCATAGATCTATGTCAGGACACTAGCTCTGCTCCAGGAGGTATTAGCAACATGACAATGTCAGAACCTTCAACTCTTTCAGCTGGGCCTCCCTCTTGGGATTCTGTGTCACCTTGAGACTAGTGCTCCGAGGGTAGTCAAGGACCAAGGGACGCTCTCCTGATGGACAGTTCCTCTCTAAGAACACAGCTCCTCCCATGCTGTGGAGACTTCCTCCTCTGGTAGCATCTCGGCCCCAGTCTGCTCTGCTTCAGCAGATGCTACACACACTCCAGGGCTCACACTTCCCCTCATCCTGCTCTTCAGCAGGTCCCCTCTTGGTTTAGGATTCCCCAGCCACTCATTGAGAGACCAAGACAAGGAGGAGGGAATCGCTGGACACAACTTTCTGGTGGGGTGGGAAGGTGCCAGGGACAATGCTGAAGGTGAAAGACTGTAAAACTTATTTTATCTAATAAAAAAAATATTGGCACAGGTAAGAATTATTAATCAATTTTCAAAAACCTAACAGGTGAAAGGTGAGAAGGACATTTGTATAATGTCTAAGTGATAGGTTACTTTCTGTTTGAAAGAGGAAATTTGTAAATGTAAGATGGACAGGTCACCCTAATCCAGGGCCAGCAACCACAGAGTATGTACCTCCTGGTGTGACGAAGCTCAAGAAGAGTGTAGATTTTTAGCCTGAATCCACGAAGTCTTGGTTCTAATTTCCAGTTTATGGAAGCACAGAAGACAGAGGAGCATGTAAACAGTCCCAAGAAGCAGCGGCGGCCAGGTAAATCCAGAAGGTGGGACTTATGCTGGACCATAACCCAAACTCTACAGTTTGGCGTCGTGTGGAAGAAAGGACGCTTACTGGATTCAAAGACACTTAAGAGACATAATGCTAATGTGTGGGTCTGGCTGGGATCCTGGATTGGACAGACCAGGCAAATCATAGATGGGGTGTGATAGGACTTGAAAATGTATTAGCAAGAAAAGTAAAGGTCATTCACTGAAAATCTGGCTTAAAAAGAGCATGTGTGGTATAAACTCAATTTGGTAAAACACATTTATATTGTATAAAGGCATGGAAAATATCTGGAAGAATATGTACTAAATTGGAGGATATTGACAATGGGATACCTGGGAGGTAGGAAAATTGCGTTTTCGTTTTCTTGTCTTTACTTGGATTCAGTGCTTTCTACAAGACTAAGCGCTTTTGCAAGAAAAGTGTAGTGAAGACTGGGACAAGGTAATATCAGTGGCCTCTGTTTATTGAGGGCGCTAGTGGTACAGAACGCGCAAGCCAGTGCAGGAGACAGAAGAGACACGGGTTCCATCCCTGGGTCGGGAAGGTCCCCTGGAGGAGGGCATGGCAAGCTACTCCAGTATTCTTGCCTGGAGAATGGACAGAGGAGCCTGGTGGGCCATATTGTCCACAGGGTTGCAAAGAGTCAGAAATGGCTAAAGCGATAGCACGCACTATATGCCGGGTACCATTATACCAAGGTAGTATGTACATAGCACACACTTCATGTATATTATCTCTAATCTTCACAATAGCCCCTTGAGGCATATGCTATTATCCGCATTTTACAAATGAGAAACCTTGGCTCAGAGAAGTCATACATTGCCCCAGGCCACACGGCTAGTAAGTGATTGGCACCCAACACAGTGACTGACTCCATACCATTGTACTCACTCCACATTACTCGAGTCCTTCCTGAGAAACACGAGAGGGAAGCTGAGAAGGAGAGATGAGGAGAGAGGCTGAAGAGGACAGAGGAGAGGAAAGATGCTGATACCCTCTGCTCAGATGCGCTCTGTAAACACTTCGTGACAAGCGGCCTCTGAGCCCCCGGGTGCAACTGCTTGGTCAGGTACAGCTGGGCCTTTTGGGGAACTCTCCTCCATGGGAACCTGCATTGCTTCAAAGGTGGATCTAGAAATTGATCCCACTGGGGCTGCCCTTGGGGTATCCTGGAAGAGACCCCTCCCCTACAATGCTCTGTGCCAGTGCGGTCCACCTCACATTTCTCCTACAGTTGGTGTGGAAAGTAATTTTTGTAAATTAAGCCATATTTAAATTTAACCCTTTTGTTAATGTTCATCCAATAGATTTGCTTAAAGTCGATGATGCCGGCTGTATTATGACTATGCTTATTAGGTATCGTATACAGTAATATGTTACTGTAATTGTATACAGTAATATGTTATACAGTAATACGTTACGGTACATCCTATATACATACAGGTGCTATGTCTTGTAAAAATATCAGAAAGGGCCCACTTTGATTTATCATTGCAGAATAACAGGGCTTCAGAGGCTTCAGAATGCAACCTTGTGTAGGGACTATGGTAACAGTGGTAGAGACCCTGAGGCAGGGGCCTGGGTCAGTCACAGAATGAGGACTGTGGATCCAGGCTGGGTGGGTGGGAGTGGCCTAAGCATTTGTGCCTCAACCCAGGCTCTTGGGGGCCTCCATGGAGGACAGGGACCTCCTTTAGGAAGCCTCAGAGCCATCTATGTGACAGCCCAGACCCTCGCCATTCAGCCCAGCTTCTTCAGGTGGGGCCTCCTTCCATGGCTTCTCCAGAGCCCACATGTGGGGGCTCCTTGCTGCCCCCTGTTGAATGCCCATGGATCCCAGAGTGAGGAGTTTGTGACGGTCCCCAGAGCCCCTTCCAGCCCTGGCCCCCACGTCTTGCAGGACTCACCGCACTGGTACAGAGGACAGCAGAGCTCCGTGGTGTTCCTGTCCACAGTGAGCGCCTCCCCTTCCTGACACTCGGGGATGGGGTCTGGACAGTCTCCACAGGCTGAGGGGAGAGACGGGCCACCCCTGTCATAGGCAGTCCCCATGCTGGGAAGGGCGGTCTAGAGCAGGTGGTTGTGGGAAGCACCTAAACCACAGGTGTGACAGGAGCCAGACTCATAGCGTTACCAAACCAAACGGTCTGCTCGCCTGCCGCGGTAAAGCCAATCTGCTGACACCCAGTTGTGGTGAAGGAAAGTGCTGTGGTTATTGCAGGCCCCAAGCAAGGAATTCGAGTTTGAGCATTAACTGCCTGTTCTCCTTACGGGCTTCCCTGGTGGCTCAGATGGTAAAGAATCTGCCTGCAATGTGCAAGACCTGGGGTTCGATCCCTGGGTCGGGAAGATCCCCTGGAGAAGGAAAGGGCAACCCACTCCAGTATTCTTGACTGGGAAATCCCGTGGACAGAGAAGCCTGGTGGGCTACACTCCATGGGATCGCCAAGAGTCAGACACAACTGAGCAGCTAACTGTTTCTCCTTGCCTGGCGCCTGCAATAAAGGCTGCACTTTCCTTCACCACAACGTGGAGTCCGTAAGTGGGCTTTGCTGCGGGCAGGTGAGCAGACCCAAGTTTGGCTTGGTAACGCTTGCAGCATGCCACAGTCCCATGTGACCCGTCTTGCAGTCAGAGCCGAGGGGTTCTCCCTCACCTCCACCTAAGTTATTTTACTGAAAAAGCACCCATCTTCCTGTGCTCAGTAATGTACGGCTTGAAGCAGTGGCGGTTTCCTCCTACACTTCTTCCTGGACAGGGGTCTCACCCTTCTCCCTGTGCCCCTTCCACCCGAAGATCCCCACCCTTGCCTCCCAGCCACCCAGGGAAGCAGGGGTGAGGGAGGCAGTGCCGGTGATCCGGGCGGGCCTGCTGCCATCGGAGGGCACGTCCACCCACCACAGAGGTAGGAGATGCAACATGAGTCCCCCAGGCGGCCTGTGATCAGGATCTGGTCCTGGCGGCAGCTGGGGACCTGCACTGCCTCGCACAGGTCCGGGTCACACTCTGGGGGAAACAGAATTTCGGGGTTGGGAGCAGACCCTGCGTGGCCATGCCTGGGCCCCCACCCTAGCCCTGCTTTCATTTCCAGCCAGAACCCAGTCATTCCCAGAGCTAGCCATGCTCCCCACCCCTGGGTGATAGGCCTCTCACCACAGCTGTAGCTGGGGCAGCAGGAGTCCTCCTGGAAGTGGGTGAGGAGCCGGTGGCCGGGGCTGCAGGTGGGGGCAAGGCCCTCACACAGAGTCTGGTTACACACTGCCCGGGGGCCACAGGGCCTGTCACCTGGAGGCCGGGACTCCCCCCAGCCTCCAGCACTGCCCAGCCCCTGGACACCTGGCCCCAGCACTTCCCCCAGGACCCAGGTTCTTGGAGAAGGCTTCTGAGGATCACATAGGGTTCAGGACTGAGACAGAAGAGCCATCAGAGTTAACATTCATCCAGCGGGCCATGTGCCCGTTGTAGTTCTACTAGATCAGTATCAACTTCTATAATTCTCATAACAACCCAGAAAGTGGGTACTATTATCAGCCTCATGTTACAGGAGAATGGACCTCATGGTAGATGATCTGCTGGGGCCACAAGGCTGCAAGGCAGTAGAGGAAGCATCCACCAGGGTGCCTGGCTCCAAGCGCACATCATTAAGTCCTGCCCCACACTGACTCAGAGGGCACAGCTCCCCCAACCCCCATGGTCCTCCACTCTCCCCAACACACCCCCACAATTTCCCGAGGCCTTATCCTATCCATCAAGGTCAAGGAGCACAGCTGCAGTCTTTTAACCATCTAACAATGGAGGTCTAAGGGTGGGACTCACCGCAAACCGTCCCCAGGCAGCAGGGATCCTCGGTGGGCTGCAGCAGGGCCACCTCCCCGAAGCGTGGGCAACTTTCAGGGCGGGGACCTGGGCAGCCCAGGTCCACCGGGACGATTGTATCTGGAGCTTGGCACTGGTGCTGGCAGCAGCCACTGAGGGAGCTGTTCCAAGTCTCCCCCAGGGCCCGCGGCATGCCCGTGCTGTCTGTGCAGGCTGCAGTGGGCATGGCGAGGTGCCAGGGACTGAGGAGGGTGGGGAGACCCAGACTGTCCCAGGCCAGACCCTCCCTGGGAAACTGACCACCCCAGAGCAGACCTGGAGGGATGCAGGGGGGCTCAGCCATGGGCATAGGAGGGCAAAGGAGACTCTGGGGTCTACCAGACTCCAGGGCAGACTCTAGGGCAGACTCCCTCTGCCGGGGGAGGGGAGGGACTTACCGCACTTCTCCTCGGGGATGCAGAGCCCCGAGTGGCGCCGGTGCAAGATGGTGCCCTCGGAGCAGACGCAGCCCTCGCCCAGCACCTGGCACTGCTCTGGGTCCAGCGGGCCCAGCATCCCATCCTGGCATGTCTTAGCAGGCTCACAGGCTGACACACATGCCTGGTATGTAGAATCGCTGGAGCACAGGAAGGCTGCAGGGGCACAGCAGCAGGCACCAGGCCCAGGAGGGTGAGCAGGGGGCTCATCTGTGCCTCAGCAGAGAGTATTAATTCAAAATGGTTTAGTGCATTGCCGCCTTCCTCTACATCAGGAGCCAGCAAAGCACAGCCCACAGCCCAAATCCAGCCTCTGCCTGGTTTTGCAAATAAAGTTTTATTGAAACACAGGCATGCCCATGCACTTACTGTTGTATCTGGCTGCTTCTGTACTATAAGAGAGTTGAGTAATTGTGACAGAGACAATTAAAAGCCTCAACTATTTACTAGCTAGCCCTTTACAGAAAACACTTGCCAACATCTTGCTGTAGATCAGTGCTTCCAAACTTCCTTGACTATAAAAACTAGATCTTACGCTGTGTTCCAATATACACTCGCACATGAACAGTGGTCCTTAAGCCTGACTGCAAAAGGGAGCTTTGGCAACATCATGGCTGGGACCCCACCCCAGACCAATTGAATTAGCATTTCTCACTGTGGGGCCCAGGCATAAATACTTTTTGAAGTTCCCTGAGTAATTTCAAAGGGTAGCTGGGATTAAGAATCACTGATGCATTATAACAGAAACCTTTTTTCACAAAACAATACTTCAATACTTAACCTTTCTAGGTGTAGTACACACTAGGGTTTTGGGTTTTTTTTTTTTTAATTCTATTCCATTTTTAAATGCTGATGCCAACCCCCAAATCAGTAGGTGTGCTGATCTCATGCCCACTGACTTGGAGTTCACAGTCTGAAAAACACTGTGTGTGTATGCTCAGCCTCTCAGTTGCGTCTGACTCTTTGTGACCTCGTGTGCTGTGCAGCCCACTAAGGCCATGGGATTTCCCAGGCAAGAATACTGGAGTGGACTGCCCTTTCCTCCACCAGGGGATCTCCCCAACCCAGGGATCAAACCCAAGTATTCTGCAGCTCCAGCATTAGCAAGCAAATTCTTTACTACTGAGCCACCTGGGAAGCCCCCGAAAAACACTACCCTAGATAAGCTTGTCTTTTTATCTTTTGCCTGTCATATTATAGATGTGGTCTTCCTTTGAGCTGTCTCCAACCTTTCTGGATGTGTTCACATTTACAAATCAAACTACTCTAGGCTGGTCCACCCCACCTACCCGACCAGTGCAAACCTAATGGGGGATGGGGAGGAATGGCTCTCACATCCATCCTCAACGAAGGAGAGGAAAGATCGAAAGAGAAAGACGACCAAAAACTAAGAGAGAAGGGCTAATGTTTACTAGATGGAAACATGTGATGGGCCTGTGTGAAGCACTTTGTACACATTATCTCATGTCAACTTCAAAACAATACTCAAGGGACTGCCCCCATTTAACAGATGAGGCAAGGAAACAAAGAAACTAAATAATAAACTAATAATATTTATTTGATGTGTTCATATAAATTATAATAAAGGTAAAATTTTAAATTTGTTAGTAGTTTATAGATTTATTTAGAAAATATTTGTAAATGTATTAATTGATATTCATGAGTGAATGAATGAGTAATTGAACCTGGGAAAGCCCAGACCCGGACTCAGGCCTGTGAGCCTTCCTCCCACTCTAACAAGGGTGAGGGGTGAGAGCAACAGAAGGCACGGAGGAGACCCTGGGGTTCCGCCGCCTCCCTCCCCTCTCCCCTCCCCGACAACTCACGGCAGTAGTCGGAGCGCCGCCACTCGATGCACACGTGGAACTTGTGGCACATGGCCACGTACACGGTCAGTGCCACACAGGGCTGCTGCACGTATTTGGTGTCCCGGATCCACAGGTCACAGAACGACTCTGGGGGGACCTGGGCCATGCATCAGATGGTGCTGCTACTCTGGCCCCCCACATGCCAGGGCTCAGCTCCTCCCAGCCCGACCCATCCCAAGAACAACACCTCTGGGGAGTTTGCCTTCTGCACACAGGAGCAGAGGAGCTGCCGTTCTCAGCCCAGGAGGTCCCCCCTGCTGGAGCCCAGTGACACCTACAAAGCGGTGGCAGGCACTGAACGTGCGGTTGGACACCATGCGAAGGCAGGGCGAGCAGTCGGCCGTGGCACAGCTGTCTGGACGGAAGCGGGTCTGGCCAACTGAGGTCAGAGAGCTGGGCACCTGCCAGCTGTCCAGAAAGGGAGCCGGGTCTTCGGCCTCACCCACCACAGAACCATCCTTCAGGGTGAGGTCATTGGCCACATCTCCATCACAGATACCTGAAAGGGGCAGAATTACCCCTGTGGCCACAGTAATCTCTACCACTCCCAGCTCCCCAGCTGTCATACTGAACATTCCTCGCAATAACTCTTTGAGGCTGGTATTACTGCTATCCCCGTTTTATAGATGAGAGAAATACGACACAGAGAAGCCAAGCAACTCCCTGTGGAAGAAACTGTCTTTGTTTAGGAACTACACATCAAAGTACATAGGGATAAAGGGATCCCTGTCTCAAACATTTTCAAATGGTTCAGAAAAAATGCATTTATATAAACAGCATATGCATAGAGAACTGAACAGATAAAATGCATATATACATATATAAATGAATAGTTACATATACACATGTATACACACACACACACACACATACACACACACACAGATACAAGGAGAGAGAACGAAAGAGAAGCAAATGGACAGAATGTGAACACTTGGTAAATCTGGGTAAAAAGTACATGAGAGTTTCTTATACTAGTTTTGCAACTTCTAAGTTTAACGTTATATCAAATTTAAAAGTTACTCCAAAAAATCTGCTTTAATAGAGATTGCTAGCTAATTATAGCACCTGTCTCCTCTTCCTCCTGGAAGGTCCGCTAGCCTACTTCTCCCAGGCTCTCTTGTGGCTATCGAGACCACGTGATGAGTCCCCCACCAATGGAATGTGAGTGAAGGTGATGGGTGCCACTTCCAGGCTGGATGCGTAAAATTTGCCCAATTCTTTGCCCTACTGTGCAGTTGGAAGCTTGCGTTGAAAATGGCAGGGCCACGGGATGGAAGGAATCTCCATTTAGGAATTTACGTGTGCAAGAAATAAACCTCTATTGTGTTAAGGCACTGAGATGGGACTCAAGTTCATCTGACACAGCTTCTAAAGTGAAGTGAAGTGAAAAGTGAAGTCGCTCAGTTGTGTCCGACTCTTAGCCACCCCATGGACTGCAGCCTATCAGGCTCCTCCGTCCATGGGATTTTCCAGGCAAGAGTACTGGAGTGGGGTGCCATTGCCTTCATCTCTCACAATCTAGGCTCCGAACACACGCTTCCACGCCCTTGTCTTCTGTCTGAAACATGTTCTCTTAAGTCCTTCCTTCACACGCCCTTCAGATGCATGGTCCCTGACCTTCCCAATTTTGTGTGACAGGTTCAGTTTGCAGGTCTGTCTTGCTTTCTGAGTACAAAGATTCATTTTCCTTTATAGTCTCACTCTCTCAATATTTCCCCAAGTTGTCTAGCAGGTGCCCAAGACACCAAGTGTTAGTTTGGATAAAATAGAGATAAATTAGCTGACTTCTGCTCTGATACCTCTAGCCACTAATTTCATGAATATAAAGCATAATTTAACACAAAATCCTCAGATTTTTATCAACAGTCCTAATGGTCAGATTTTTGGTGTCTTGGCATTGAGTGATGGAGGGGTGTCAAAAAGGCATCATAGGGAGTAGCTGACCCACCAGAGGTTGACCACAGCACCCTTCACCAGTCATAAACAGTGGAAGGAATGGATTGGAAGAATCAATATAGTGAAAATGAGTATACTACCCAAAGCAATTTATAGATTCAACGCAATCCCTATCAAGCTACCAACAGTATTCTTCACAGAGCTAGAACAAATAATTTCACAATTTGTATGGAAATACAAAAAACCTCGAATAGCCAAAGCGATCTTGAGAAAGAAGAATGGAACTGGAGGAATCAACCTACCTGACTTCAGGCTCTACTACAAAGCCACAGTTATCAAGACAGTATGGTACTGGCACAAAGACAGAAATATTGATCAATGGAATAAAATAGAAAGCCCAGAGATAAATCCACGCACATATGGACACCTTATCTTCGACAAAGGAGGCAAGAATATACAATGGATTAAAGACAATCTCTTTAACAAGTGGTGCTGGGAAATCTGGTCAACCACTTGTAAAAGAATGAAACTGGACCACTTTCTAACACCATACACAAAAATAAACTCAAAATGGATTAAAGATCTAAACGTAAGACCAGAAACTATAAAACTCCTAGAGGAGAACATAGGCAAAACACTCTCCGACATACATCACAGCAGGATCCTCTATGACCCACCTCCCAGAATATTGGAAATAAAAGCAAAAATAAACAAATGGGACCTAATTAACCTTAAAAGCTTCTGCACATCAAAGGAAACTATTAGCAAGGTGAAAAGACAGCCTTCAGAATGGGAGAAAATAATAGCAAATGAAGCAACGGACAAACAACTAATCTCAAAAATATACAAGCAACTCCTACAGCTCAACTCCAGAAAAATAAACGACCCAATCAAAAAATGGGCCAAAGAACTAAATAGACATTTCTCCAAAAAAGACATACAGATGGCTAACAAACACATGAAAAGATGCTCAACATCACTCATTATCAGAGAAATGCAAATCAAAACCACTATGAGGTACCATTTCACACCAGTCAGAATGGCTGCGATCCAAAAGTCTACAAATAATAAATGCTGGAGAGGGTGTGGAGAAAAGGGAACCCTTTTACACTGTTGGTGGGAATGCAAACTAGTACAGCCACTATGGAGAACAGTGTGGAGATTCCTTAAAAAACTGGAAATAGAACTGCCTTATGATCCAGCAACCCCACTGCTGGGCATACACACTGAGGAAACCAGAAGGGAAAGAGACACGTGTACCCCAATGTTCATCGCAGCACTGTTTATAATAGCCAAGACATGGAAGCAACCTAGATGTCCATCAGCAGATGAATGGATAAGAAAGCTGTGGTACATATACACAATGGAGTATTACTCAGCCATTAAAAAGAATACATTTGAATCAGTTCTAATTAGGTGGATGAAACTGGAGCCTATTATACAGAGTGAAGTAAGCCAGAAGGAAAAACATAAATACAGTATACTAACGCATATATATGGAATTTAGAAAGATGGTAACAATAACCCGGTGTACGAGACAGCAAAAGAGACACTGATGTATAGAACAGTCTTATGGACTCTGTGGGAGAGGGAGAGGGTGGGAAGATTTGGGAGAATGGCAATGAAACATGTAAAATATCATGTAGGAAACGAGTTGCCAGTCCAGGTTCGATGCATGATGCTGGATGCTGGGGGCTGGTGCACTGGGACGGCCCAGAGGGATGGTATGGGGAGGGAGGAGGGAGGAGGGTTCGGGATGGGGAGCACATGTATACCTGTGGCGGATTCATTTTGATATTTGGCAAAACTAATACAATTATGTAAAGTTTAAAAAATAAAATAAAATTAGAGAAAAAAAAAAAAAGAAACCTAAAAAAAAAAAACAAAAAAAAAACAGTGGAAGGAAGAAATGGTGAGAAAGGATGGCAGAGGAGGTGCTGATGGCGGTGGAAAGGTGTGTGGTGTGTGCCTGTGTGTGTGTGTGTGTGTGTGTGTGTGTGTGTGTAAGAAGAGATGGTTATATCAGTAGGAATGGAAGCTTCATAGGACACATTTTGCCTGTTTTGCCTACTCCCTAGTGGCTGATACTCGGTACATATGTGGTGCACAAATGAGAGAATGAGCAGGGTGCAGACTGACACGTGTTAGTGCATATGTAGAAGGCATTTTGACAGAGTGTGAATGAATAAAATGGGTGCAGATTTACGGGTGGAGGGCATGCAAGTATGTGTGTTTAAGTATTCCTGTGTCATCCATCATAACCATGGCAGTCTGTCATGGAGTGTCTCATGGGGGTCCTTCTGTATCTGCAAGAAGCAGCAGCTCACGCTCAGACTCCTGTACCCTTTTTTCTTATCAAAATCCATCCAGACTCTTAGGGAAAGCTCTCTGTAATCATGCTATGGTCTGAAGAGCACTAGTTCTGTGTTGTGGCAGCTCTGCTGTGTGATCTTAGGCAAGCCACTGAGCTTCTCTGAGTCCCTTTTCTTCCTTAGTTCAATGGAGATCCTTCAGGGCTATTGTGTGGATAACCTGGAATAAGTGAGATCAGTGTGGAAGTGCTTTGTGAAGTGCCCAGGCATACACAGACAGGGGGGATTATCTGGTATTAGGAGGCTATCAAGGGAAGCTGACAGACCATCTCGGCTGAAGTGACAACTGGCCGAGGCCAGAGCCCTGCACCATCTCCCAGCTGGCAACTTCAGCCCCAGGACACAAGACATTAGGTCTCTGCTCCAGTGGCTCCACTGGTCCCACCTCTGGCACGGCACTCTGTCCCAGCTTTCCCTGTTCCAGGGGAACTGGTGTCTGGGGACAGAGGTGGACCAAGGAGTCATCTCCCTCCCCTAGCTGGGTCCCCTCTCACCACACAGGCCACGGCCCTGGGCCTCGCTGGCTCTGCTGGCCTCCAGGATCATGAGTCCCGAGCTGTGGAGCCACTGGATCTGGATGTGTGACGGCGTCCGGATCACGTACATGTGGCCTGTATCCTCAATTCTGAACCCGTGCCAGCTCACAGGGGGCCACACAGGCTGAGAGTCCACAGACACCTTGCAAGGAGGCGGGTGTTCAACGTGAGTGCAGCTTGTCTGCCTGTTCAATCATCCCTCCACCCATCTATCCAACTAGCAGTTATTAAAAATCTGCTCTGTGACAGGCTCTGTTTCAGGTACATGCAGGCAAGACACAGTCTAAGGCGGCACAGAAAAATTCTGAAATCATTTTTATGAGCGCAAAACAATGAAACAAATGCAAATAGCCAGAGGCAGGCAATTTCTATATACATCCAAATACGCACAAATCCTGAGCCCGTCCGATCACTCTCTTCTTTCCTGATTCTGCTCAGGTCATTTCTTCTGGGACAAGCTCATATGTTTAGCTGCTCAGTCGTGTCTGACTCTTTGTGGTCCCATGGACTGTAGCCCGCCAGGCTCCTCTGTTCATGGGATTTTTTTTCCCAGGCAAGAATACTGGAGTGGGTTGCCATTTCCTCCTCCAGGGAATCTTCTTGACCCAGGGATCAAACCCGCATCTCCTATGTCTCCTTCGTGGCAGGCAGATTCTTTACAAACACTGAGCCATGGGGGAAGTCCTTTTATTCTGGGAGATTTTCCCTAAATCTCCAGCCCCTAGGTTGGGTATTCCTTCTCTGAAGTCTTCCCAGATCTGTGCTGGCCTTTAAGACAGATTTGTTTCTTCATCATGACTTTCAGTGGACTGTGAGCTTCTTAAAGGCAGAAACTGTGTCTAGTCACTCACCTTTGAATCCCCAGCACCTGCCTTGAGGCCTGACATAAATTGGGGGCTCAATGCATGTTTGTTAAATATGCAACACTTTAAACTCAAAGCTACAACCCCTGCTACATACAGACAAGGTTAAATTTGTATGTATTATGGATTCTCAGTTTTACTCTGTAGAAATGGGAGATGAAAAGATTAGGATTTTAAAATATTTATAATGACTTTATACCCTCTCACCCAAGTATCACTGTTTTATTAATCACTTGGCAAATTATCCAGTGCATAAACTACTGTGCTGAACAGAGGGAGTCCCAGCCCAGCAGTCAGAAAACATTAACCTTGGGCAATTCCCTGGCTCTCTCTTATCCCGAGCCTTCTGAGCTGTACAGACAGTGCCGTGGGCTCCACGACCCTGAAGCATGTGGGACAAAACCCAGCAAGTATTATGCTGAAGTCTAAGCAGTGTGTTCATGAGCAGATTCTAGTAAGAGGGCTGCAGGTCTTACCTCAGGAAGAGGTGGGGAGAGCGGGGACTCTGGGACCTGAGAAGGAGTAAGCCCAGCTCACTCTCCCACTGGGAGGAGCAAAGGCAAGGTCCTTGGGGCAGGTGCCCCACACAGAGGGGGGCTGTGGTCAGGCACCGGCCTCCTTGACAAAGGTGGGCTTAATGGGAAGCCGATGCAAGCTTAAATTCACGGCTCCTTGCTTAGACAGTCCCCTTCTTGGAAGAGTCCCCAGTAGTGAGTTCACATGGCCTTCTATTTTTGTAAAAATTGCAAAAGTGAAATATTGGGTTGGCCAAAAAGTTCGTTTGAGTCTTTCCGTCACATCATCTTACAGAAAAACCTGAATGAACTTTTTGGCCAATCCAATATTTTAACCACAATCATTTAAGGCTACTGTCTCTTGCCATTTAGCTTCTTTTCAGTCACAATATTCCTCCTGGCACACTTCCTCCCCTGACATTAGAGTGGTCACAAACATCCTAATGAAAATCACCTCCAAGTATATCTAATTTGCACTACTTTTTTACAGGGTCCCTCCCCACCTTTACCCCAAGTTATGAATAAGCTTCAAAGCCCCTCCTGCCCCTCGCCTGATTGCTGCCCTGACCTGTGGGCCGGCTCCCTGACGCACTCACCTTGCGGTTGAAGCGGTCAATAGTGACCTCGTGGGTCTTGTGAGTCACAGTCAGCATCACCAGACAGAACGGGGGCCAGTTCAGGTGCCCCTACAGAGAGAACCCAGCCCTCATCAACCCGGAGGCCAGTGTTCCTGGTTCCTTCCTCCTGGGAACCAGAGGAAGGAACCAGAGGAAACAGGCCTCTCCCCATTCCCCCAAGCCAGCGCTCCTACAATGTGCTAAGAGCACCCACTGCAGCTGTACAGATGGTGCACAGAATCCCACAGAGTGCTCTGGTTCCACCTGACCTCCTGCAAGCCCCCCAAAAAGCTGTCTCCTTCCACCTGGCTCGTGGGAGCATCCCAGGAGGTGGTTCACTGCAGCCAGCATCCTCGACCACAGACCACATCCTAGGGATGGCATGCCAGCTCCTGGCATTTCAGTACCTTTCGCAGGGGCCTGGGCTGCTAGGATGAGCAGTGAATGGTGCAGGCTCTAGGAAGGGCCAGGAGGTGGCGCTCCACTCACTCCTTCCGCAAGTGCTGGCTCCCTAAGACACCTACCCGGCCCTTGCCTGAGAGGAGCTGTGGGCAGGGGCCTCTGATAACCCTCAACAAAGCCAACTCACTGCTCAATCTCCCCTCCAAACCTAGTCAAGTTCCGAGGTCCCAGCAGGAAGGGAAGCAGGGGATAGTCACCAGGTTGGCACTTTTGCAGTCGAGGACATGGACAGTGACCATTTCTTCCGGTCTCTGGCTGAGGATGTAGATGGCCTCTTTAAACAGGGCCACGTGGCTCCCATCAAAGGTGACAAAGCTCAGATCAGGGAAAATTGAGCACCGGCCTGGGGAGGGGAGAGACGAGAAGAATAAACAGATGCTCCCCCAGGGCCAAGACCACTCAGGACCATTAGGCCTTTTCCAGGGTGATCCAGAGGCCCAGGGGGCTGGCTGGAGGGTCCCACAGAGATCAAAGGTCACAGGGGTAGGAAATCTGCCAGGTCAGAGATCCTTCTGTGGGTTCATGTCAAAGTTACCCCGAGAGCCAAGAGTACACAGGTGAGGGGCAGAGGTCGGGCTAGGGTAAGGGTATGAGGGAGACACGGGAGGTGCCAGCAGACCCCACGACTCACAGGCGCACTCCCAGATGGGGCAGCAGCGGTCGCCGCCCACCCTCACGGCGAGGCCCAGGACCCCACAGCGAGGGGGTGCGGCGCCCTGGGGACAGTGCTGGGACTGGTTCACACGGATCAGCTCGCCCTGCAGGCAAATGTGGCGGACGCAGTCCTGCTCGGCGATCGGCTGGGGCAGAGGGTGGAGGAACAGCTTGAGTGACCCCCTTGGGGCTGCTGCCGCTCACGTCCCCTGTCCTGGCCCACCCCCAGCCGTGAGGGCACAGATCCTTACCCTTGCAGGTTCTGGCGGGTGGGGGACCCTGAGGCACAACGATGAGGAAATGGTGCCTTCACCCTCCCTCCACCCACCCAACACCGGCCCCCACCGAGGGCCTGGGGCTGGGCTGAGCGTGAGACTGGAGTCAGGGACTGAGTGCCGGAGAGTCTACATAACTGCCTGGCCCTGCAGAGAGCTCTAGGCACAGAGGTGTGCGGACCACTAGTTCAGACTCAGAGAAACCCAAAACACGCACGCACACACACTTTATCTCTTTTCCTACAAACACACAGACATATACCATCTTGCAACAACATACATTACATGCACAAGAGCACACACGCAGATAGATGAGTGTTCACATGGAGTCCCGTACATGTAAACACAAACGAGTTCACACAGAGTCCCGTGTGGGTACACAGACATAAACATGCTACGCACACGCCAGCACACCATGCTGTCACACTGGCTGTCCCATCAAGCCATCCAACAGGCCCCTGGACTCCAGGTGGGGTATGTGGGATCTGCTATGGCATCAGGGGCCCAAGGAGCCTGGGGCAGGGGCCAGGACGGTGGCTAAATGTCATTTGAGAGTCTGACAGCTGGCTAAGGAGAAGCTGCAGCCAGGCGTGAGGATGTGAGAGCAGGATTGTGTCCAATCCCCGGGGCACAGGAGGAGGGAAGGCACAGAGAGTCCACAAACCGGGGCAGACCCTGACAAGCCACTCACGACACAGGCGGCAGGCGTTTTGGCCTCAGCAGTGGTTGCCAAGGCCTCGGCTGAACCTGCTGAGACGCTCTGGACTGCGGGGGCCGAGCGCCCGGACTGCTGGGTGGTGGCCTCTCCCTCCGGCTCCGCTGGGGGCTGAGGTCCTGCCGAGGTACCGTGGGCCTCAGCCAGCTGTGGGGGCAGAATGAGTGGGCTCTCTCGGGAGGCCGTCCTGGCCGAGACTTGGCTCAGCGGGTAGGATGTGGGCACCAGGGGCACCGTGCCGGCCCAGGGGCCCTCGGCCCCCATCACCAAGGTAGCAGCAGTGTGGGCCACTGCAGGCATGAGCTCCGTGGGGCGCCCCTGGGCAGAGCCGGATATCCAGGTGGGCAGAGACACCTGCTTGGACAGAATGACCGTCTTCTCCGTGGTGCTCTTTCGTGGGGCAGCAGATACTGTGGAGGCCACCCCTTCAGCCACGGCCACGACCCCAGGAGTTGGCAGTGTGGCTCCCAGAAGCAGGCCTGGAGCCGTGCCTGTTGCCTGAGGGACCGCATGACCGGGCTGATGACCCTGGGCCACGACAGCCAGGGTTAGAGGCGGTGCAGGACTGAGGGTCCCAGCAGGCAGAGTCGTGGCCACGGCGAGAGACGTGGCCTGTTGCTGGAGTGGAGGGGTTAGGGTAGAGCCTTTGGGGCCAGGCGTGGCCACCGGGGCAGACGTCCCCACCTTGGCCAGGGGCAGGCTGGTATCAGGAGGCAGGCCGGAGAGGAGCTGGGCTGGCCGGGTGGACTCCAGAGTGGTGAAGGGTGTGGCCCCCAACGAGTGAGCAACTGTAGACAGACTGGCGGCAGCTGCAGTCCCCGAGGGCTGAGCTGGGGGCCTGGCGGCTGTGGTGGCGTGCTGGGCGGGGCGGGCTGAGGCCATGGGGAGCGGGCTTGGAAGTGGGGCTGCTGGCAGGCCTGTGGGCTGGTCGGGCCCGGGTTGGACCTTCTCTGGGGAAGGCACGGTCTCCACGCTCTCAGTCACCAGGGTATGGGCAGGAATCTGTTCTGCAGCTGTTCTGGCCTCAGCTGGGGGGCTGCTGGGACTGGAAGGGCCCTGGGCCTGTATGGACTGTGGGACCCCTGTCTCAGTCATGACCTTCGTCATTGCAGGTGTCAGAGAAGCCTCGCGGGCTCCTGAGGAAGTGGGGGGCCTGGAGGTCACTGCCGGCGAAACCACAGGCCTGGAGGAAGGACTTGCAGGCAACTCCAGGCTGGGGAAGGGCTGGAGGGGCGTCGTCTTAACGGGCAAGGAGCCAAGGCCTAGGACAGTGACAGCTTTGGTCATGAGGGGGAAGCGAGGAGCGGGGGGTGACAGAGAGGAGACTGTGATGTTGGGGCTCTCGGCCAGGATCACGGTCACCCTGGTCGTCTCCATGGCACCTGACCCCATGCCAGATGTGGGCACGTGCTGTGAAACGGGGAGGGATGAGGGCTCTGGGGCCCCGGAGCTAGCAGGGTGGCCAGCAGTCACTCCTTTGCTGGCCGGGGCCTCTGTGGGGTGCTCGGGGAGGTTAGAGGCTGTGACTCCCAGGAGCTGTTGCTGAGTGGCCTGGGCGGGGCCTGGAGACAGCGCTGGCCCCACCGTGGCTGCCGTGGGCGGGTTCAGGGCTGTGGTGAGTGGGGCAGTCGGTGTGAGCGCTGGCCTGTGGGATGAGGCCCCGGGAGCTTCCTGTGGAAACTGCGGCTCCCTGTCACTGGCAGTGGGCAGCGCTTGACTGGGAGGCAGGGTCTCGTTGCCAAGGGCCTCCCTGGGAACCAAATCCACAGGCTCCACACCTGGGGCGGACGAGAGAAGAGGCTCAGCCAATGGGGCGACTCCTGCGTCCAGGGGTCATCACTGGACAGGGCTGTGACGTGGGGCTCCTGGGCTAGCATCCTCGGTGAGGGGGATAGGCAGCTGCTGACCCACCCAGGGCCTCTGTTACGTGGTGTCAGATGACTCAAGACATCAGCAGGTCCCTGCCCCACACCTCAAACACTGAGTCCAGAGCCCAGTGACCTCACGTCTGAATCTGGCCACATTCTCAGCACAGGACCCCAAGCCAGCCTCTTCCCCACATGGGCCTCATATTTTCTCTCTATAAAAAGCCAGGTAATGGACTGGATGAGTCCCTGCCCGCTCTAGAGGATATCACCTTCCAGAGGCCCCTCTGCTGACTCTGCTTCTCCAGGGACCAGGGGGCTCTGCTGAGCATGACTGGTCAGTGAGACCGGGGGATTTAGAGGACACTGGAGGAGGGGTGAGAAGTCCAGGCCACTCACAGTCCTCCAAGTGGACGCATCTCTGTGTGACTTCATCCAGGACCTTGGGGGTGGCACACGCGGGCACACAGCCCTCCACCCTGAGGACAGAGCAGGGCGCTAGTTAATAGTCTGGAGCACAAGGGCTGGTTATGCACACCTGGTGCCCACACTCACATATGTGTACATTTAGGCACATTTTCATGTTTCTTCTCCACACCTGCAGGACTCAAAAACATTCACACAGACACTTATATGTCCACCGTCTACCAAAACATCAGTGTACACACTCTTATGAACACACACCCAGCTACACCAACACCCATATACTTGCAGCTCATATACAAGCACATACACACAGCTCTGTACATCTGTGCGCCCACAGCCACCCTTTACACCCACATGAACACGCACAGGGCTCAGCTATATGCCCACATGCACAAATCCATATTCACATATGCCCATATCAGTCAGGTTCACCCTGGTTCACATGCATCCCCATACCCAGTAAACAAAACATATATATATGTATAAGTACATGTGAACACACACACGTCAGTACAAGCTCATGCCTAAACTTGCAGATGGCATACAAACCCATTCACACAGATGAATGTCAGACACTGGTGTAAGCACCTTGGCTCCCATGACCCCTCACCTGGGCACATCCCGGCAGCCGGCTGCCCATGGGTCCCGGCAGGTTTGGAAGCAGGGGCTGGCACAGGCATCATAGTGCCACTCACAAGTGGGGTAGGCAGCCCCTGAGGGCTTGGCATCTGGAAAGGCAACCAAACCCAGGGCCCTGAGACTGAGTGACACCAGGCACCAGCTCCTGACCAGGTGCCCGAGCACAGAGGTCATCCCAGCTCAGCCCATGCCCATCCTGCTCCATGGAAGAGATGAATGGACTCATGAAAAAAAAGTGAAGACTGAAATGAAATTTTAAAATAAAATGAAAAGCCAACCTAAGGAGAAACTGTATTCTTGAGAGTTGAGATCAGTGTCTGGGGGATCCTTGGGTTGGGACCCTGGGACCTTGGTTTTGTGGGGGCTGAAGTCTCAGCAGTGGGGCTATGGAGCAGGCAGTTGGGGCTGGACTTTGAGAGGTGGCCAAAGAGGCTGGGACCCCTGACCTTTCCATGAGGCTGCCCTGTCACCTGCCCCTCTGAGGCCCTGGTGGCCAGAATTGCCCCCTCTGACCTTGGTGGCTAATGATAACAACAGCCAACTCTTAACAGCAAGCACAACACTCAACATTTCACAGGTATTTACTCACTCATCCTCATGGGTAGCACTATTTTAAAGATGAAGAAACTAATCACAGAAGATGCTGGGAATATTAGACTTTCCCAGAAGTAATTTCCTTTAAAAAGGCCTTGAGCTAGTGCCTTGACAAATGAAGGATCTTCATGGAAAGTCTGGAGACCATGGAGGGTTTTGAGGTGGTGTGTTAGTCACTCAGTCGTGTCCAACTCTTTGAGACTCCATGGACTGTAGCCCAACAGACTTCTCTGTCCATGGGATTCTTCAGGCAAGAATACTGGAGTGGGTTGCCATTCCCTTCTCCAGGGGATCTTCCTGACCCAGGGATTGAACCCAGGTCTCTTGCACTGCAGGCAGATTCTCCACTGTCTGAGCCACCAAGACCCCAGACCACATTGGCACAAGTGACCAGTCTCTGAAACTGTGGCCTGAGCTGGGAGGTGTGGGCAAGCTCCCCAGCAGGCTGGAGGGAGCAGCCCCATTCTGACTCCTCAGTCTCCAACACTGCTGCTGACTGTAAAGAAGCCTGCTTTTCTAAGATCCTTGAGACCAGAACTGGGAATTTACATCTGAGGAACACCTGCTGTGAGCCAGGCCCAGAGCAAAGCCCAGGAGACAGTCAATCCTCACAACAACCTTCTGAGGCAAATGTCCCAGGGAGAAGAAACAGGGAGAGGGGTTCTGGGGCTCTTCCAAGTGCCAAGGACAGGGGTCAGGATTCAAACCCAAGGCTGTCTGGTTTCATAGCCTGGGCTTTTTTCACTCTGCACTGGTGACTTCCAGCAAGGGACACAGTCCTGGCATCACAGCTGGTGATGAATCCATGCTGGGTGGGGTCCCTGGTGGACTTGACAGGTGACCACTGAGTGTAAGAGTGAGCTGGCCTCGCCCTGGGCTGGGAGGGGCAGGGGATGGTAAAGGAAAGGCTGACTGGGGGCGCTTTTACACACATGTGCGTGTAAATGGATCCATTCATACAGCACTGGTGCCCACACGAGCGCAAACATACACGTCCACATACAAGACAGACAGGCCAGCCCGGGGCAGTGAGGACATTATAATCACTGTCTCCAGGGTGTAGGCAGAGAGCAACTACTTTTGGGGCAGACCCACCTGGCAGGGGTATGGCAAAGCCTTGGAAGCCATTGGTCTCGGCTAGAAAGGGCACGAAGCTGCCCCATCACCACCCAGGGTCCGGGCCTCTCAGCGGGGACACGGGGTCTGCGGGCTCCTCGTCTGTGCCCCAGTGGGCAGTCTTTGAGCTCACAGGGCAGGCATGTGCCCCCATCAGCAGGAAACCTGAGCCAGCAGGCTACACAAGCTGTGGCCAGGATGATCACTTTCCTCCTTGCTTCCACAAAGGCCGCCCTATTTTTAGACCATGTAAATGGCCTGCAGGAGTAGGCAGACCCGGGAGACTGGCTGGGCACCAAGCCGCACTGCCTAAGGCTCCCTGGGCCACCAACATGGAGGCCAGGTCCTCTCCCGTCTCAGGGGTGGCACCGTGTGGCCTCCCTGCAGCAGGAGAGTGAAGGTCTCGTCTCTCAGGGGCAATGGGAAGAGTGAGGTGGGGAGAGGGCAGGGAGAGTGAGGCAGGGTAGACACCTACCCAGAAGGCGGAATAGCGTGCCCCAGCGGAAGGCCTCCGTGTGCTCGTACGGCCGCAGGGCCAGCACTGGGCCCGACACGTAAAGGAAGGCCCCGGGCTCCGCCAGGGACTCCAGGGCCACCAGGCCCGCCCGCCACGTCCCCCGGTGCAGAGAGAAGGAGGCATGGTGGCGGAAGGCATCGTCGGCCTGCCACTTAGCCAGCTCCAGAGACCCGTTGGCTGTGACGTGTAGGAAGAAGTTGGGTCTGTCCGCTGCCTCCAGGGACACCACATCTGGGTCTGCAAAGAGCCATGGGGGTAAAGTCGGCAGAGAGGGATCCAGATGGGCGGGGGCGGGGCAGACACCCAGGCTCCATCTGCAGTCTCAGCGACCCAGGACTGGGCCCTGCTCCTCCAAGCCTGAGCCACCTCCCCTCGGCCCACCCATCTCGGCCTGCTGGCCGCCCCTCTGCACACACCACCTCTGCCTGAGCGGGTGGCGACGGGGGGAGTTACAGTCCCAACTACAGAGCCTTATGCAGGTGACCGAAACACCCCCTCCCTCCCTTTCTTCCCTTCCCGCCTTCCCTTCTTCCTCCCTCTTTCCCTCCCTCCTCCCCCCTCCTGCAAACATGTCTGAGGCCCCTCCATGTGCCAGGTGCTATTCTAGATGCTGAGAAAACAGTGGAGAGCAGGACAGACAGAAACGGCCGTCCCAGAGTTCTGTTCCGTGGGACGTACTGGACGAGCTGGGCTTTGCTGATTTGCCAGGCTTCAGTTTCCGTGGTCCTGCCCCTTACAGAATCCCAGAGGGCCAGAGCTGGGGGACCTGGGGACTTGAGTCCAGCTCATGGAGGGGAAACTGCTCCAGAGCTGGGCCCCTCTGTCCTCTCTCCTGTCTCCACCAGGGCCTATTTCTAGAGAGAGTGCATTGTTGCTGGGTGGATCGCCCCCCCACAAACATGCACGCACACACACACACACACACACACAGGGCCCTGCAGGGTCAGGACCCAAATCCACAAGCAGGTGTCTGGAGTCCCTGCCTGCCACGGCTGGCATGTGGTGGGCAAGTGAATTAACGCCTCCAGGTTGTGAAGGATGAACAACGTGTGAAAGCCCAGCACCCGACCTGGTGCGTCTCCCCCATCACCACCCCTCCCCTCGTGGCCCCAGGAGTTCCTGTTAGACCTCCCTGGGCAGCTGTGAGAAGACATGAGATAACTGGAGGAAGAACTCATTATTAATGTCAACAACAACTGCAACTGAGCAAGGACTTAACTCCGTGCCAGGCGCAATGCTAAGCAAGCAAGCCCTCTGCTCGCTGCTTGTACTAAATTCCAAGAGAGCCCTGTGAGGCAGTGAATTCACTCATTCAGCAGCTAATATTACTGAGGGCCCATCATGTGCCAGCCACTGTTCTAGGCATCAGGAACACAAAAAAGAACAAAAGGACAAAACCCCTGTCTTCATGGAGCTGACATTCAAGTGGCAGATGTGGAGGGGCAGGGGTGTAAACTTAGAGAAGAAGCAAATTCTTATAATAGCTTAGAAGGTGATGACACTGTTATTCCCATTTTACAGATGAGGGAAGCGAGGCCTAGAGTCACACTGATGGTGGATGAGGGAGGCAGGATTGGAGTCCAGACTCTTAACCACCGTGCAGTCAGCCCTAGGGATGGGATCCAGGAGTGGGCATGGGGCATCCCAGAGGGGTGGAGCGTGAAGTCCCTTGCTGTGTGACCTCAGGTAAGTCACTCCCCATCTCTGAGTCTTGGCTTTCTCCTTTGTGAAGACTGGGGTTGGCCTAAACCAAGTTTCTCAATCATTTGTCCTTAAGTCCTCCTAACAGGGGAGAGGCTGAAACCCAAAGCTTGAGGTACAGTCATCCCTCAGTACCCCCAATAGCACCAAAATCTGCAGATGCCCAAGTCTGCGATGTTTAATGTCCTAGCAGTCATCCATCCTGATCTGTAGGTTTCACATCTGAAATTTTGCCTGCAGTTGGTTTTAATTCCTAGATGTAGGACCATGGATACAGAGGACTGACTGTGCAGAGTCTTGAGTTTTACTTTAATTAATCAAGTGACTTTCACATTCTAAATTTTATTTCTCTTTTAATTTCTCTGTTTGGGAGGCAACCTATCAAAAAGTGGGCTGCTGTCACTTCCAAGTGCCCTTGGGTAAGTTACCTAACCTCTCTGGGCCTCAGTTCTCACATCTGTAAACTGGGAAAGTAATTTAAATGATAGCAACTACTTTCTAAGACTGTTGTGAGGATTAAATGAGTTATTACAGGTGAAACACTTAGAACAGTGCCCAGCACATGGTAGGTACTACAGAATAGTGAGATAGTATTAATAATAAGTCTATTATTAATAATAAATAATAGAATCAATAATAGATAACCTCCTCTAAAAATCTTGAATGAAAATTGATACTCCAGGGAGACGTGCTGCCGGGATGTAGCAATGTGTCCCTTCAGTACATTCCATGCGGGGTCAAGACTGCCAGGGAGAGGCTTAGGCTAAAGGACCGCTGAGTCCTCCTCTTTGTGACCTTTTCACATCGGTGACATTTCTTTCCATCACAGTCTTTCCCGTTCTTCAAGGCTAAGTTCAAAGGACACCTCCTCCACGTAGCCACCCCAGAGCTTACCTGGAAGGGACATTCTCTTCTGCTATCCAGTACTCTGGGCTCAGCACAGGGAAGGAGCACAGGATGGGGTGGGAGGGGAAGCGGGGTCCTCACTAGGTCCTGCCCCCAGCTGCTCAGAAAACCCAGGTCTGACCGAAATGGAGGCTGGCTTTCACAGCCTCAGGGCATCCCATCCACAGTGACATTCTCCAGGGTCAGGCTACTCTAGGTTCTGCTTAACACGCCATAAAACCACTGGAAAATCAACACCCCCTCTCCACTAGACCTTACTTACTGGACTAAAATACTGAATGGGGAATAGAAAATTCCCACTAAGCAGATGGCCCGTTACATCTGGAAGGTTGTAAGACACCCTTAATTCTTCAAGCAGGACCACACAGATCTGAAGGTCAGGCATGTCTAGGGAGGAAGCGTTCTCTTTGGGGGACACTGGAGGTGCTTCTGGCCCTCCCATAGCCTAGTCCCTGGCTCCTCATGCCCACGTTTCCTCATGCAGTGATGGGATTCCTCCCGGCACTTCCTCCTGTACCCCTGACTCACCCCACCATGGACATCACCCCGAGCTGTGCTGGGGTGTCCCTCCTCTCCTTAAAGCCCTTCCATGGCTCCCCACTGCTCTCAGGATAAAGACCCACTTGGATTACAGGTTCCTCCCTGGCTCCTTCCAACCCCTTGAGGAACATATTCTAAGAAGCCTCTCTTGACTCCCCAAGACTGAGCTAGGGGCTCCACCTTCCCCCAGGCACTGTAACTGCCTTTGTGTCCGCTGGGTGGGACGGTGGACTTCTGGTGGGCAGGGATGATGTCTCTGACACTGCTGGTTCCCTGGTGTCCAACTCTGTGCCTGGCATGGGAACAGGGTTCAGTGAAAGGGAGGGAGGCAAGGGAAGCTGCAGAGGAGGAAGAGGAAGGAGGGAGGAGGGGAGAGAAATTAAGAGAGGGGAGGACGATCCTCATAACTAGACAAACCACAGATCCTAAGAACATGAGAACTTAAATTCTCAGGCTAGAATGAACTCTCTGAGCCGTGTCTTGGTTCAAGACGCCAGTCCACACTGGGATTGGCTGTGTGAACCATCCTTGTGATTAGGAGATACTGACTAGATAGGACCAACAGGATTTGGGGAAGAAACTCTGATCACAGTGACTGCATGCTGGGACATGCAGAAATGGTCACAGAAGAGAAGGCTTCCCAGCACTGGTGAACTGAGGCTTTGGATGGCCCAGGACCCAATACAAATACCACCCGGGGGTCACTCCCCACCAGGCAAGGTCCTGCCAACCCTCAGGCACTACTGCACTCCGAAGAGAAGATGGTGCCCACTACAGCTAAGCCTTCGAGTCTGCTGACAGTCTGAGACTCAGGACATGGGCTATGTGCTTCAGTCTGTGTTAACCCACCAGTCCAGAATTCCGAACCACAACTGAGCAAATCAAGAACCCGCTCCTCCATTCACAGGAGAAGTTCTGCTGCAGTCAATACATTAGCCAGCTCCCCTCTGGCATTTGAAGTCCGTCTAATCTTAAAAGTAGAGGGGGCTGAGGAGGAGGAAGAGAGAGACAGAGGGGAGGGGAGGGGAAGTAGTAATTATTGCCACCTGGCTTTTCTGGAACATAGCTGTTGTGTGAGGCAGGGTGCACAGGTTCATCTGGACCTTGGCCTCCCTGATCTCTCAGGAAGAAGATGGACAGTGTCTCTTGAAAGAGGCTGAGAGGCTGACCCAGAACCCTGTCTCAACTAGGAAATGGGCACCTGTTGGAATCCCACACTTCTCCAGCTACCAGAGCTGGCTTAGGGTCACAGCATCTGCCCCTCCTTCCACCAAGGGCCAGAGGGTGGGCCTTACCGTGGGCCTTAGCCTTGTACAGTGCAGCTGTCAGCAGGAAGTTCACAATGTCCCCCGGCGCCACGTCCTCTGCTCTCACTAGGACCAGGGCACTGCCTGCCACCTTCATGGCCACCAAGGCACCGCCGGCTGCCAAGCTAGCCAGCTGGTAGGGGCCTTTCCCTAGTGCTGGAGAAAGGGGGCCCAGTCATAAGTCCTGCTTCCCTGGGCCTCTGCTCACCTCCTATCTATCCCTACCTGCCCAGCCTTGCTTGAGATGGGGGAGAAGAGAAGCCCAAGAGCTCCACTGGGTCACGTCCTCTGCCCCAGGCCCTGGGGACCTTGATTTCCAGAAGCAAGGGACAGGAGGCCCAGGTTGCCAGCCACTGAGGAACTGACCCCCTTCATAGCCCCTGAACCACTTTTTGGGAAGCCTGGAAACAGGCCACCCCTAGAGGGGTGGGGGTGTGGGGGTGGGCATCTGGGTCCGCAACGTCTCTCCACCAGCCAGTCCCCCTGCCTGAGACTCTACCATCCCAGCTGCTGTGCTATTCAGAGTTGCCCCTGGGAGAAGACATCTGTGTAGTCTCTGCCCACCCGAGGTCTGGAGAGTAAAGGCCAGAAAGGCTTGGGTTCAGCGTTAGCATCTATCCACTTCTTTCAAACATGTGTCACTTCTGGGTCTCTTGGGTTCCTGGGGTTGTCGGCACAGGCGGGACAGGGGCACAGGTTTCCCAGACAATCACAACAGCCCTGTAACCAACCTCACAGGCTCTGGTGTGCCCTGCCTTCCAGAGTCATCTTTCCAGTCCCTGCTGCAACTCCTCAACAGCTCCCCTCTGCCCTCAGAATAGAGTCCAAGAGCCCAGCCTGAATTCAGGGACCCCTCAAGCCCCAACCCCTGCCCCTGCCACACCAAACTTCTCTCGCTCTTCCCTGTAAGAACCCTAAGGCGCTCCACCTTCTGTCTCCACCCATGCCGCCCCACCCACTCAGCACAGTCCTCCCTGTCTGTGCCTGCGGCCAACGCCTCCTCCATCTCTGGGGCCCAGCTCAAATGCCGCCTCTGTGGTGCAGCTCTCCCCGCACCCTCTCCTCTCACATGTGAGCATCTTTCCTCCCCTGTGCTCCAGCAGCATCGGTGCATGGTACATGCTGATCACAGCTCTTACGAGGAGGGTCTCAACTGGGGAGACCACATCTGTCTCCCCTACCAGACGGGACACAGGCAGTGCTGTGCTGGGAAATGGTGAACAGTCAGCACTCAAAAAATGAATACACAAAACCCCATTTGGTAATGTTTGCTGATTTCCATGGTGTGAATACTCCCACCAGCGGTCAGCTTCAAACACCAACTGAATGTGGAGTGAAGAAGACACAGTGGGTTCTAGAGAGTTGGGGTGGGCTGGCTCCAGAGCTCCACTGGGACAGGTCTCGTTAACCATTGCATCCCCAGCACCCGGCAAGGGCCTGGACCAGAGAAAATGTTGGCAGCACAGCCGAGCAAGGAATGGATGGGTGGGTGGGTGGGTGGGTGGAGGATGCTAGAAGCAGCCTGTCCTTTGTCAGTTACTGCCACCCAAAATGCCACAGAAGGGAGAAAACTCTGCTCGGAGCTGTCTTGCTGAAATGTCTTGCCTGGTGTCAGACAGACCCTGCCTGTGAAGGGACCGCAGTCCTCCCAGCACAGATTCAGGCCTCCAGGAGTTAAAGGTCAGGGGCTATCAGGAGCCCGCTGAGGCTAATATTTTCAGTCACAGCAGGGACTGTGACTGGAAGGATGACCCTGGAAGGCAGGGCACACCAAAGCCTGTGAGGTCGGTTACAGGGCTGTTGTGATTGTCTAGGAAACCGGTGCCCCTTGAGCTGCTGCTGCAGCTATTGTAAATAATCATGCTGTACCTGGTTCAGCTCTCATGTCATGGACCCCCTACCTGGTATCCTTGTCCCTCTAGTCAGGCCCCCACTATTTCACCCTCCAGGGGGACGTTTCGCAAACCAAAATCTGATCATGTGGGTAATAGGGGAAAAGCCTTGGGCTTGTATCCATATAGACTTGCTCCTGGCAGGATGGTGCCTGGAAGCAGGGGCAGAGGGGACCTCAGAAGTCAAAGGTGAATGGCATCAAGGACTTGATGAGCTTTTAATTCGGCCAACCTGGCCCCACCACACAAAGATCAGTGCTTAAAACTATTCCTGGGCAGCCCTCCAATCCCATCCAACCCCAGTGATTAAACTGACTAATTGGTTCTAACACTGGACATTAACCTCCCTGGAGTCTTTAGTCATGACCTAGTTAGTGAGAAGTTGGAGCATATCCTGTTACCCTGAGACCTTGGTTAAAACTGAAGATAAATCTGACAGACTGCGCTGGACCACAGGTTTTGCCCCCAACAAAGGAAGAGCAGTTTGCACCTGCCTTTGCCAACTCAAAGCTTCAGGAAACCCAAGACAAGAATCCATGGGCCTGATGAGCCAGATGATAAAGGCTATGGGGCAGCACTGGTGCAAAAGGGGTTTCCATTTCCTGGTGAAGCTGCCACATGAGCACACCCGGGAAGCTAGCCTGCCCTGGGCTCTGACAGAGGCAGCAGAAGCTGCTGGGCAGAGTCCCAGGGCATCTCTGGGCCCTGCACTGTCAGGGCCCTCTCTGCATGATGGAATCTTCCTGCCCCACATCACTCAGGACCAGCAGGGCCTCAGGATGGCTGATGCTGTGGCACCAGGGCACAGATGGCAATGCCTCGGCTTTCAAGGCTGAGCTTACCTTTGTTAAAGAAGTCACAGTCATAGGCTGAAAGACAGAGAACAGAGACCTCTTGAGAAGCCTGGAACAGATGGACAGGGCCAAGGGCCCTAGCATCCCAACTCTCCCTCCTTCCCCAAGGGCTGGACCTGGCCTGCCTCCCAAACTCCAAGATTCAGACATGGTTGTTGATCCAGATGTCTTAAAGTGTAGGAAATACAATGGCTCCTCTCTTTGCCCCCAGCATAAAGCTCAAAGGCTGGCCGAGAGTAGGCATTCAGCATGAACTGAATGAATGAATGCTGGGACAGAAGGGTGTTTTCTGTGTGATCCCAAAGGGCAAAAATAGAATCAAGAAATGGAAGCTCAGTTCAAGAGAGAGGTGACATATGTATACCTATGGCTGATTCATGCTGATGTTTGGCAGAAACCAACACAATTCTGTAAAGCAATTATCCTTCAATTTAAAAAATAAATAAATAATTTTTTTAAAAAAAATAAAGAAATGGAAGCTCCAGTCGAAAATGTTGTGGAAGGTACTAGAGAAATGCAAGCACAAGACAGAAGTTGGTCTTTTAACAGCATGGATAAGAAGAACCCAAAGGCCTCCAGGATCCAAGGCCCTGAGCGCAGTTTCCATCAGGCTTTGATGAGCTCCTCCAAGTATGTGCTCCATATGCCCTCTAGTGGCTCAGCCCAGCACCACAGCCTGTTCCCTTGGCAAGTCAGCCATGGATTAGTCCACTGAGATAAGCTGGGGACTTTGCAGGGGGCTTCCCTGGTGGCTCAGAAGGTAAAGAATCTGCTTGCAATGCAGGAGACCTGGGTTCGATCCCTGGAGAAGGGAATAGCCACTCATTCCAGTATTCTTGCTTGGAGAATTCCATGGACAGAGGAGCCTGGTGGGCTACACAGTACATGGGATCTTGCCCTTTGGGATCTTGCCCCATGGGGTCACAAAGAGTTGGTCACAAAGGTCACAATTGAGCACCTATCACTAACACTTTGCAGGGGGCACCTAAGCCCAGGAGCAAGACCATGAGAAGTCAGTTGACCCAGTAGATTTGGGACAAAGGCTGAGGAAGGGCCTCCCTCACTCATAGGCCACCAACTCCACCCGCACCCTCCACACCCCATGATGAACACTATTCCTCTGCATTTGGCACTGCCCTCTGGAAAGAGCACTCGGAATCAGTAGACTGACACACCATGTGGTTATGGGCAAGTATGTGCTTTTCCTCACTTGTGGATTCAGAAGATTGAACTTGAAAATCAGATCTCCAAGTCTCTGTTTTCAAGTGTGTACCAGGCTGCCCAAAGATGTGGTCAAGAGCCAGCTATCTAGAGACCCACAGACCTGGGTTCAAATCCCATCTCTCACTCATCAGCTGTGCATACTGGGGACAAGTTTCTCAACCCATCTGAAATTTAGTGTCTTCCTCTGCAGGATGGGAACCACCACAAGTATTGCCCCACAGACTGTTAAGGTCTGAACTGGAGTAAAGCAAGTGATCATTTCAGGAAAATTTAAGGGAACCTCAAAAAAAATCTCGGTAATCAGGATATGTCATACTTTAATACAACTTTTAAAATTTCAGAATTAATGAAAAATATCCATGATGAACAACATATCAAAATTTTAAAACAAAGACAAAAATCAGTGACCGCACCTTGCTGAGCCATATTGGAGCCTGAGGTGAAAGGAAAAATCAATAATATCGAGCCTGTTATTACTAAAATTGTGGTATTTTATTCATCGAAGATGTTCTTGTATTAGTTTTGATTTTTAAAAAGTATTGCCTGAAAATGTGATTTATCTTGATTATTGAGTCTTTCGGTACTCCTTTAAATCTTTGGCTCCAGGCACTGGCCTCACTTGCATTTCCCTAGTCCTGAATATTAAATGATTTAATGCACAGAAGGCACAGGGCCTGACACATAGTGGATCCTCAATAAACATGTTCCCTTCTCCTTCCAGAAGTGCACGCTCAGTCGCTTCCATCCTGTCTGATACTTTGTGACCCCATGGACTGTAGCCCACCAGGCTCCTCTGTCCATGAGATTCTCCAGGCAAACGTACTGGAGTGGGTTGCCATGCCCTCCTCCAGGGGATCTTCCTGACCCAGGGATCGAACTTGCATCTGCCTGTGTCTCCTGCATTGCCGGTGGATCCTTTACCTACTGAGTCACCTGGGAAGCCTCCTTCCTGAAGAACTTTTACCAAAGGAGAAGGAGAAGCAGACTGCGTGAGGACCTAAGGCATCTGTGGTGGAAGGGTCTCAGGGTAAAACAAGCAGAGAAAAGGGAAACCAAAGGTGTTTCTGCTCCATCTTCTTCCTGAGGTCATCCTGCCTGGAGCTCCCAGGGCTCAGGACATGCCAGGCACCACGTCCCCGTGAAAAATTACAGGAACATCAGCTCTAGCACTAGTCCTGTGTCCCAAAGCGAGGCGTCTTGTGCCAGGAAGACCTTTGATGTGCAGGAACAAATAATAAATCTTTCGAATTTCTGTGTATTTTACTTCATCTTTTAAATATTTATTTTTGTATCTGTTTTGTGGCATACTTTACACTACTAATATTATATATATGTACATGTACCTATGTATATGTACATATACACATATATGTATATGTATATATATATGTGCTGCTGCTGCTAAGTCGCATCAGTCGTGTCCGACTCTGTGCGATCCCATAGACAGCAGCCCACCAGGCTCTTCCATCCCTGGGATTCTCCAGGCAAGAACACTGGAGTGGGTTGCCATTTCCTTCTCCATATATGTATATATATATGTACATATATACATACATATATATGTATATGTACATATACAAAGAGACATTACTTTGTCAACAAAGGTCCATCTATCTACTCAAAGCTATGGTTTTTCCAGTAGTCATGTATGGATGTGAGAGTTGGAATATAAAGAAAGCTGAGAGCAGAAGAATTGATGCTTTTAACTAGAAAAGGAAGAAATGAAGAACCCCAGGGTTAGTAGAAGGAAAGAAATCTTAAAAATTAGAGCAGAAATAAATGCAAAAGAAACAAAAGAGACCACAGCAAAAATCAACAAAACCAAAAGCTGGTTCTTTGAAAAGATAAATAAAATTGACAAACCATTAGCCAGACTCATCAAGAAACAAAGGGAGAAAAATCAAATTTATAAAATTAGAAACAAAAATGGAGAGATCACAACAGACAACACAGAAATACAAAGGATCATAAAAGACTACTATCAACAATTATATGACAATAAAATGGACAACGAGGAAGAAATGGACAAATTCTTAGAAAAGTACAACTTTCCAAAACTCGACCAGGAAGAAATAGAAAATCTTAACAGACCCATCACAAGCACGGAAATTGAAACTGTAATCAAAAATCTTCCAGCAAACAAAAGCCCAGGTCCAGATGGCTTCACAGCTGAATTCTACCAAAAATTTAGAGAAGAGCTAACACCTATCCTGCTCAAACTCTTCCAGAAAATTGCAGACGAAGGTAAACTTCCAAACTCATTCTATGAGGCCACCATCACCCTAATACCAGAACCTGACAAAGATCCCACAAAAAAAGAAAACTACAGGCCAATATCACTGATGAACATAGATGCAAAAATCCTTAACAAAATTCTAGCAATCAGAATCCAACAACACATTAAAAAGATCATACACCATGACCAAGTGGGCTTTATCCCAGGGATGCAAGGATTCTTCAATATGCACAAATCAATCAATGTAATACACCACATTAACAAATTGAAAAATAAAAACCATATGATTATCTCAATAGATGCAGAGAAAGCCTTTGACAAAATTCAACACCCATTTATGATAAAAACTCTCCAGAAAGCAGGAATAGAAGGAACATACCTCAACATAATAAAAGCCATATATGACAAACCCACAGCAAACATTATCCTCAATGGTGAAAAATTGAAAGCATTTCCTCTAAAGTCAGGAACAAGACAAGGGTGCCCACTTTCACCATTACTATTCAACATAGTTTTGGAAGTTTTGGCCACAGCAATCAGAGCAGAAAAAGAAATAAAAGGAATCCAAATTGGAAAAGAAGAAGTAAAATTCTCACTATTTGCAGATGACATGATCCTCTACATAGAAAACCCTAAAGACTCCACCAGAAAATTACTAGAGCTAATCAATGACTATAGTAAAGTTGCAGGATATAAAATCAACACACAGAAATCCCTTGCATTCCTATACACTAATAATGAGAAAACAGAAAGAGAAATTAAGGAAACAATTCCATTCACCATTGCAACGGAAAGAATAAAATACTTAGGAATATATCTACCTAAAGAAACTAAAGACCTATATATAGAAAACTATAAAACACTGCTGAAAGAAATCAAAGAGGACACTAATAGATGGAGAAATATACCATGTTCATGGATTGGAAGAATCAATATAGTGAAAATGAGTATACTACCCAAAGCAATTTATAGATTCAATGCAATCCCTATCAAGCTACCAACAGTATTCTTCACAGAGCTAGAACAAATAATTTCACAATTTGTATGGAAATACAAAAAACCTCGAATAGCCAAAGCGATCTTGAGAAAGAAGAATGGAACTGGAGGAATCAACCTACCTGACTTCAGGCTCTACTACAAAGCCACAGTTATCAAGACAGTATGGTACTGGCACAAAGACAGAAATATAGATCAATGGAACAAAATAGAAAGCCCAGAGATAAATCCACACACATATGGACACCTTATCTTTGACAAAGGAGGCAAAAATATACAATAGATTAAAGACAATCTCTTTAACAAGTGGTGCTGGGAAATCTGGTCAACCACTTGTAAAAGAATGAAACTAGAACACTTTCTAACACCATACACAAAAATAAACTCAAAATGGATTAAAGATCTCAACGTAAGACCAGAAACTATAAAACTCCTAAAGGAGAACATAGGCAAAACACTCTCTGACATACATCACAGCAGGATCCTCTATGACCCACCTCCCAGAATATTGGAAATAAAAGCAAAAATAAACAAATGGGACCTAATTAACCTTAAAAGCTTCTGCACATCAAAGGAAACTATTAGCAAGGTGAAAAGACAGCCTTCAGAATGGGAGAAAATAATAGCAAATGAAGCAACTGACAAACAACTAATCTCAAAAATATACAAGCAACTCCTATAGCTCAACTCCAGAAAAATAAATGACCCAATCAAAAAATGGGCCAAAGAACTAAATAGACATTTCTCCAAAGAAGACATACAGATGGCTAACAAACACATGAAAAGATGCTCAACATCACTCGTTATCAGAGAAACGCAAATCAAAACCACTATGAGGTACCATTTCACACCAGTCAGAATGGCTGCGATCCAAAAGTCTACAAATAATAAATGCTGGAGAGGGTGTGGAGAAAAGGGAACCCTCTTATACTGTTGGTGGGAATGCAAACTAGTACAGCCACTATGGAGAACAGTGTGGAGATTCCTTAAAAAACTGGAAATAGAACTGCCTTATGATGCAGCAATCCCACTGCTGGGCATACACACTGAGGAAACCAGAAGGGAAAGAGACACGTGTACCCCAGTGTTCATCGCAGCACTGTTTATAATAGCCAGGACATGGAAGCAACCTAGAAGTCCATCAGCAGATGAATGGATAAGAAAGCTGTGGTACATATACACAATGGAGTATTACTCAGCCATTAAAAAGAATACATTTGAATCAGTTCTAAAGAGGTGGATGAAACTGGAGCCTATTATACAGAGTGAAGTAAGCCAGAAAGAAAAACACCAATACAGTATACTAACGCATATATATGGAATTTAGAAAGACGGTAACAATAACCCTGTGTACGAGACAGCAAAAGAGACACTGATGTATAGAACAGTCTTATGGACTCTGTGGGAGAGGGAGAGGGTGGGAAGATTTGGGATAATGGCATTGAAACATGTAAAATATCATGTATGAAACGAGATGCCAGTCCAGGTTCGATGCACGATACTGGATGCTTGGGGCTAGAGCACCGGGATGATTCAGAGGGATGGTATGGGGAGGGAGGAGGGAGGAGGGTTCAGGGTGGGGAACACATGTATACCTGTGATGGATTCATTTTGATATTTGGCAAAACTAATACAATTATGTAAAGTTTAAAAAAAAAAAAAAGAATTGATGCTTTTGAACTGTGGTGTTGGAGAAGACTCTCGAGAGTCCCTTGAACTGCAAGAAGATCCAACCAGTCCATCCTAAAGGAGATCAGTCCTGGGTGTTCATTGGAAGGACTGATTTGAAGCCAAAACTCCAATATTTTGGCCACCTGATGTGAAGAGCTGACTCATTTGAAAAGACCCTGATGTAGGGAAAGATTGAAGGCAGGAGGAGAAGGGGACGACAGATGATGAGATGGTTGGATGGCATCACTGACTCAATGGACATGAGTTTGGGTGGACTCCAGGAGTTGGTGATGGACAGGGGGGCCTGGCGTGCTGTGGTTCATGGGGTCGCAAAGAGTCGGACACAACTGAGCGACTGAACTGAACTGAACTGAACCCATGTGTATATATGTATGTGTGTGTGTGAGCATGTGCATGTTTTTACTTGATAGGAGTGTGCAACCAAAAGCATTCTGTAGACCACCAATGGTGAAAACACACTGCTCTCTTGTGTCTCTGATGGGCCTTATGTGTCTCAGCTGACAGGGGCTTTCACACTCACTATCTCCTTTGACCCCCACAATAAACCTTGTGGGACAGGTCTATTCCTATTTTTCAGATAAAAAATTGAGCCCCAGAGAGGTTGGAGAACTAGTTTGAGGTCACACAGCTTGCAGCTCTGAGTCTGGAACCCAGGGCTCCTGACTTATCTGGTGAACTGGTCAGGAGCACAGTCCTGGGTTTGCACCCAGACCATGTGGAGATGAGCCCTGGCTCCTCCACCAACCTCTGTGACCTTGAGCATGTTCCTGAATCTCTCTCTCTCGCTAACCCATTTCTCCAACTGTAAAACAGGAATAAACAGTCCTGCTTCACAGGGTACATGTGTGCTAAGTTGTTTCAGTCGTGTCTGACCCTTTGCCACCCTTTGGAGTACAACCCACCAGGCTCCTCTGTCCATGGGATTCTCCAGGCAGGGATACTGGAGTGAGTAGCCATTCCCTTCTCCAGGGGATCTTCTGGACCCAGAACTGAACTTGCATCTCTTATGTCTCCTGCATTGGCAAGCGGGTTCTTTACCACTAGAGCCACCTGGGTACTTGATAATTCGATTAATTATACACACAAGCCATGCTGATGCCTGGCACATGGTAAGTACTCCATAGATGCTCACTAGAGTGATGGGACCCCACAGGCCTGCCCACAGAAGGGGCACCACTGTCCCCCTCAGATGATGGGTCTGGACACTCACGGCAGAGGCGCGGGGTCCTCCAGTCGACGGCCACCCCGTGCTGGCAGCACTGGTGGGCATAGGCGGACACGCTGGCACAGAAGCATTCACAGTCACCGCCCCGGCTGCACCCACACGTGTCTGTCAGGCAGTTGGAGTAAAACCAACTGACGTCAACCTGGAGGAGATCAGAAGTCAGAGGTCAGAGGACAGGCCCTAAATGTTAGCCCTTCAGCTTCCGGGCTGATGCCACTCAGCCCCAGGGAGCAGCACAAGCGTGAAGGATGGTGTGTGCTGCCAGTGTTGGGTGAGGGCAGAAGGCAGGCGGCTCAGAGGGAAATGTTAACTCCGTGGACCGGGCAGACCCGGCTTTTGAGAACTAAGCTCTCTCCTTTCTGGGCCTAGGCTATAGGATCCAGGGCTTCAGGGTGTGGCTGAGAAACAGACATGGGGTGTGAACCCCCAGCCAGGGCCAGAGACAGTCAAGACAGGTCTGACAGCAGCCTTCGAGGCCCCCGAGGGGCCCGTGCAGAGCTGAGCACCAGCTCTCTTCTGTCTCCACTGAGGGCTGCTGCTGCAGCGTGAGGGGTCTGTGTTCACCATTCAGAAGAACAGCCTGATAGGGAGGAAGAGACATAAGGAGAAAGGCTTGTAAAGGGCACAGAAGCTGTTTGACTGTCGGTCTGTCCTGGGTCATCCGAGGAAACAGGACAGAGTCATCTGAAAAGGCCAGAGGCAGGGGAATGGCAGAGGTGAGTCTCCCCTCTAGATCAAGGCACAGCAGAGGGTTTCAGGACAGAAGGGACTCCAGGGAGGTGGCGGTGGGGTAGGGGGGGGGATCTCAGGAGCAGCAAAGCCCAGCATCCACTCACCACAGGGTGGCAGGTCTCAAACACCTCGCTGAGCAGGACACTGCATTCCTTCTTGGCAAAGGGTTCTCGGAGAGGATTCAGGACACAAGTGTCTCGGGGGTCAAGGGTGTCTGGGCACTGAGGGGGCAAAGGCAGCATGGTTGATCTCCTGACCCCTCACACACCCGCTGCCTGATGTGGTGGAGGGACTCCTGGAGCAGCTCCCTTGAGGCTGGCCTCCTGTGTTCATGTCCTTGGATAATCCCCTGCCCTTGAATGTGGGAGGGACCAAACTGACAAGCCAACAGGAGATGGGAAAGGTGACGCGTGGATGTGGTTATGTGTCAGTGACTGCATATGATCATGTTACGTAAGCCTGCAGGGCCCATCTGGCTGGAGTCCCTTTCTTGCTGACTGTGAATGGCACATGGCAGGAATTGTGGGTGTTCTCTAGGAGCTGAGGGTCATCCTGGGCCAACAGTGTGCAAAAAAATGAAAGTTCTCAGTTCTCTCAGATGCTGTCAACAGCCACAAGAGTGGCTGGAAAAGGAGATCCCTCTCCAGGGGCACCTTCAGATGAGAGCCCAGCCCTGGCTGGCACCTTGACTTGCAGCCTGTGATACTGTATGCAGAGAACCGAGTCTGAACCATGATTCCTGACCCACAGAAACTGTGAGATAATCCGTGTGTGTGACAGGATGCTGCTAAGTCTATAGTTATGTTGTTATCCTGCTAGAGGGGACGAATACAGATCACCCTGATGTCTGCTGAGCCTCCATCCTTGGGCCTACATTGTCACTTGAGCCCCCCAGAGTATGCCCATAGGAATTACTGAGAGAGAAATAACATTAGGGGGTGGGTAAAAGGAAGGAAGTAATGAAAGTTAATCACCCATTCAGCTTCTCTGTTAAAAACACACTTTTTTGAGGCTTTGAGAAAAGATTTGTCCCACCTCAGGATTTCACTGAGCTCCATGCCATGACTAACTGCTCCCCTAACTCCAGTCTATACAGGCTTCTCTCTATCTACTCTCCAACAGAGAATCAGGAACGGAAGATCACTCAGTCCAGGAAAGGCAAATGTGTAACACTCGCGTCACCACTCTCTAATGCAGCATCCATGGCAGACATAACTAATCAATCGCAGTTCTTCCAGATGAACCTGACACAGTGTTGGCACTTCCCAACATGGCTTCCCAGGCAGCCTCATCTGACTGATCAGGTTTGTCACACGAGGTAAAACCTATCCACCATTCCTCTTCCAGCTCCTTCACTTCACAGAAGATCACAGAGAAGCTGGGGCTTATTCAAGGTCGCCAAGCAAGTCCCTGGATGGTCTAAGACAAGAACCCAGGTCTAATGCTCTCAGTTCAGTGCTGTGTCCCCTCACCGCTCACAGCTTGGCAGCCTCAGTCAGACATCTTCCAAACCTCAGAGACATATATAATTTCTACCTCTGATAATATTGTCCACCCTCTCAGAGGTCTTCTCGGATACATTCAGCCATCCAAATATGATCTATCCTTTAAGTACCACACTAGTCCCGACACCTTCAGGAAGTCTTCTCTGATTGCCTCAACCCATGTAGATCTCTCTTGGTCTCTCCTCTGTGCTAGACCTATTGGCACAGAGATGGAAAAAATGGTCCTGCTTCCATAAGCCTCATCTTCCCTACTGGGTGGGCACCTCTCCTAGGGCAAGGACTCTGTCTCCTTCCCAGCCTCAGCTCTCCCACCAGGTCTTGGTCCAGGGACTGACTTGTGAGATGGGATGACGGTGCATGTCCTCAGGCCACAGGGCTGAGGATGCCAGGTCAGAGGCTGACAGTGGGTTGTGGGAGCAGCCTTGCACCGATGTCCTTCTGCCCTGACCTGTGGCCAGGTTCTCTCAGTGCTGACTAGGGTCCATCTGGGTGAGGGGAGTGAGCCAGCTTGGAGAGGCTTTACCTCAACTGCAGCCCAACTGCCACCAAACTCCTGGGGGTTAGTTAATTCTAAGTTCTCTGGGGTCCTCATCTCGTTGACAGTCTTTAAGTCAAAATTCCCACAGAGTCCTGCCAGCTGGCCCTGAAAGAAGAGAGAATGATCAGTCTCAGGCATTCCCAGGGTGAACCATAGGCGGGGTTGGGGGGTGCGAAGGTGGCCATAAGCCTACGAGTCTGTCATGGGCCTAGAAACAGCTGCTGGGGTCACAGAGTGCAGAGAGATAGGAGAGTCAGAGAAGGGGCCCAGGGAAGGGTGGGGCAGAGAGGACAGAGGTATGATGCTCCTGGCTTTTTGGAGAGGGTACAGCTCATGCAAGGACACCCAGGGGCTCCTTGGCTCTAAGAGGAGCACAACACTGATGAGGGTCACTGCTCACGTGACTACCTGCCACTGTGGCCCAGCCTGGACGTGCACTGTGGTTCTCTGGTCCCATAAGAGCGTGATGTGCTCCCGTGGGAAATGCACCAGCGTGAAAAACCCTGCCCGCCATGTGTGGACCTGCTGCTTCTCGTCCAGGAAGCTCTCCGGGCTCTAGGGGGACAGAGATGGGCATTCTTGAAGCCAGAGCATCCCCCAGCAGCTGGGTCAGCTGGGCCTGGCAACAAGTCACTGCCCAGCCCCAGGAGTTCACCAATTCCTCTGCTTCCCTCATGTCCTGACAGTGACCTCTGGGTCCCTGGCCATGACCAAGGAACTCAATCTGGGCTGATCACTCAATGGCTCCAAGAGAAAGAGCTGTGATAAGGAAGCCAGTCCTTAACCCTCTTCTGCCCGCTTTCAACCAGCAAACTGTCCATACAACCTTCCCTGCACCAGGCCTTACGGGATTTCCTGAGTCGTCATCGAAGATAATGAGTGAGTTCCCCACGTTGATGGAAATAAATTTCCTGCAGATGATGCCAGAGCTGTAGCAGTTTACATTTTCTACAATCACAGAGAAGCTGA
The DNA here is from genome assembly GCF_029378745.1 of Bos indicus. Taxonomy (NCBI): domain Eukaryota; kingdom Metazoa; phylum Chordata; class Mammalia; order Artiodactyla; family Bovidae; genus Bos; species Bos indicus. Next base: position 35,314,913 of record NC_091774.1, read on the forward strand.
AATCCGATGTGCTCTGGGGAGAAATAAGTTAGCGCAATAAACCAGGGCAAGAAGAGATTTTGTTGAGAGGCACGGGGTAGAAGGATGCAGACTCTGAAGAGGTTTTCAACCCACTCCTGCTTCATATGAGTGGTGTGACTTTGGGCGACTTACTTCAGTTCTCCGAAGCTTAGTTTTGTTTTGGGTGCCTGGTGTATGTAGGGACTCTCCAAAAAGTATTTGATGAATGAATAGATAATAGGCACGACTGGTGCTGACGGGAGTGTGAGGGAAGGAGCACTGTCTTACAGACACTGATGATGGTAGTGTAAGCCTTTTTGGAGGGCAATCTGCACCATACACAGAGAAGGCAATGGCACCCCACTCCAGTACTCTTGCCTGGAAAATCCCATGGATGGAGGGGCCTGGTGGGCTGAAGTCCATGGGGTCGCGAAGAGTCAGACACGACTGAACGACTTCACTTTACTTTTTCACTTTCATGCATTGGAGAAGGAAATGGCAACCCACTCCAGTGTTCTTGCCTGGAGAATCCCAGGGACGGGGGAGCCTGGTGGGCTGCCGTCTATGGGGTCGCACGGAGTCAGACACGACTGAAGCAACTTAGCAGCAGCAGCCGCACCAGACAACATTCTAAAGGGATAACTTTTATAGAAATTCTACTTCTAAGAGTCTAGGGACACAAGTATTCATTGAGTAATTAAATACTGGTGGATAATAAAACAAACTAGAGCACATCCTTTCTGTGGAATTCTACAGAAAGAAGAGAAATTTACCAACCATATGAGAAAATGTCCAAAGTATACTATCAAGTGATGAAAGCAGATTGCGGAATCCTGCTCATGTTCCTGCAGGATTCACTCCTGTCTGTTATGAGCGCTTATTCAGCAGGCAACAGGAACAGAAGAGATGCGAAGAGGGATATTCATTTTTAATATATGCCTCTCCATTGTTTTAAATGTGAGTGAAGAGCATGCAAAGCCTTTGAGATTTAACAAATAAAATAAAACAAGGCCTATCACCTTTGTCTTGTGGAATCATTTAAATTATATGAAAAACCCCAGCACAGTGCCTGCGCCATAGATAGGGCTTATTTCATAAGAAGTATTGAAAGTGAAAGTGAAAGTCGCTCAGTCGTGTCTGACTCTTTCTGACCCATGGACTATACAGTCCATAGAATTCTCTAGGTCAGAATACTGGAATGGGTAGCCTTTCCCTTTTCCAGGGGATCTTCCCAACCCAGGGATCAAACCCAGGTCTCCCACATTGCAGGCGGATTCTTTACCAGCTGAGCCACAAGGGGAGCCCATAAAAGGTATTACTATTACTATTATTTGATGAGATGGACAGGCCCTTAGCCAAAGGGCCTGAGGCCTCTCCCACCTGCCCTGTTGGTACCCTCTTCTCCTCCTGGAGGGGATCCTGCCTTTAAGATGCTCTCCTACATCACCATTCCTTTTCCTCTGCGTGAGCTGGTGGCTTTAACACATGACTCCTTTACACACCAACTCTCCAGTCAGATTTCTTGGTTCCAGCTTGACCGCAATTCTGTCACTGACTGTGTGCGACCTGGGTGAGATGCCAACTTTCCTCAGCCCAATTTGCTCCATCCCTAACACGGGCTCAATAAACTCTGTCATTTAGGGTTGCTGTAAGAATTAAGTGAAATAATGCTTTAAAATGGCTTGGTAGACCACCCAGCATCTAATGAGGGCCCAGAAAGTATTCGTTTTTACTATAAACCCATTGGCACCCAAGAAGGTTATAATGGTGAGTGGACAGGCATTGGGGTATTTATAACTGGTGGGCTCTGTCCAGCCCTGATCTTGCTCCTCAGCACCTCTTTGAGGCTCTGAATTGCCAAACACCAGGGCTTAGATCCTCCTGCCCCAACCATCCAATTATGCATCAGCTGCTCTGGGGACCCATGGAGCCAACTGTGCAGACATACGCAGGTGCTCACCTTGACCAGGTGCACTTTGCACGCCCCCACGAAGTCAAATGGGAGCCCATCAAACGTGCGGTAATGCCGGTCACCATAGGCTGTGCAGGTGGAGGCACAGGGGTGGAGGGTGCACTGGAACGAGCCGCGCTGGCACACGCTGAAACACACGCGCCCAGACCCCTCACAGGGTGTGCCCCGCCCCCACCCTGAGCACCCACAGTGGGGCCACTGCCCATCGAGTACCCACTGTGTACCCCTGGGCTGAGTGTCAACAATCATCGACCTCCAACAAAGGCCCAAAGGATACGAGGGTGGGTCCCCATTTTATGCAAGAGACACTGGGGTTCAGAAGGTTAAATCAATCAATAACAGAGCCAAGACTGACCCAAGATCGATTCAACTCCAATATCCACACTCTCTTTGCCACTTCAATCATTCATTCATTCAACAAGTAATAAGCATCTCCCATATCCCAGGCATTATTCTAGGAGTCTGAGCTACATCAGTGAACAAAACAGCAAAAAATCTTCTGCCTTTGTGAAGCTTGTATTCTAAATGAGGAAGATACACACTAAATAATAAAACATAATAAGTAAGCATGAGTAGGTAACGTGTGTGTGTGCACAGTCGTTCAGTTGTGTCTGACTCTTTGTGGCCCCATGGACTGTAGCCCACCAGGCTTCTCTGTCCATGAAATTTTCCAGGCAAGAACGCTGGAGTGGGGTATCATATCCTCCTCCAGAGGATCTTCCCAACCCAGGGATCAAGCCTGCATCTCCTGCATTGCAAATGGATTATTTTACTGCTGAGCTACCTGGGAAGCCCCAAGTAGGTAATAGTTAGAAGGTAATGAGTACTATGTGGGGAAAGGAAGAAGATAAGGACTGGGAATGTGTGTGGGGGTGGGTTGCAATTTTAAATAAGATGGACAGAAGGACAGGTGAGCAGAGATTTAATGGGTGTGAGAAAATTATGTATATGGATATTTGGAAAAACAGTGTTCTGGGCAGAGGGTACAGCTTTTGCAAAGGTCCTGAAGAACATTCTGGAAGACAACTTGGCTAGAATAGAGATAGTAGGAGGAGAGGAGGAACTTGGGGAGGTAACAGAGATTCCGATCCCGTAGGTCCTAGAAGACCACTGTAAGAATAGTAGCTTTGCTAGCAGTGAGAGAGGGAGTGTTCAGAGGATTTCATCATGGGAATAACATGATCTGAATGTCCATTTTTTTCATACACATGAATGTGCATATACACTCACATGTGCAGTCTATGCATTTTGAACATGTACTGACACACATCCATATAAATATACAAACACATCATCACGGTTACAAATACACATGCACACACATTCATATACACGTATGAACAAACTCACATTGATATTTATAGTCACAGAAACATTTCCTCAAATTCTTTCTATGCATATTTGTATATATACACAAACCCCTACGGAGCACACAATCACACAAGATAAATATGAACATGGTTGAAGGGGGAATGCTAGACTGTACTCACAATCACACATCCCATATCCACTCTCAGCCCCAACAAAAAGTAGAGCCTGGATGGGGCCCTCACTTACCAGGAATGGCAGGGAGACATGACCTGGTCCCCAGGGTAGTACTCCTTCCCTTTCCAAGTGCATGGGCACTCCTCTGGCAGAAAGCAGGCATCCCCATGTCTGAGCAGGCTGTAAGGACACAGTGGGCAGATGGTCAGGAGAGCACCCTTCCATCTCTGCCACCTGTGGACGACCTTGTGGCCACATGGATGCCCTGGGATGGCTTCTCAGCATTTACCCTGGAAGACAGTGAACATGTACCTACCACCATCCTGCTCCTGCCCAGTGAGGTTCAGAGCTACCTCAGCAACTGGAACATGAGAGGCAGGCTTGGCCCAGGTCAGAAGTCTCTGCCATCCATCGGGAAGCAAGGCTCAGCTCTACCAGCCACACCCCCCGGCCAGGCTAGATGCCAGCTGTCCCGTGGACACTAGCTGTACACTAATGAACACACCATGGGCATGGGCATGGACCCTTCTATGCAGGTGGCTCATGGAGTAACTAGGAGACTTGCACTGGAAAGAAATGTGAAAGGGAATTTTTCAGGAAGATGGAAACTCAGATCCACCTGAAGGAATGAACAACTCCAAAAGTGGAAAATATGGTGGTAAACATTTTTAAAAATTATTTCTTAATTTCTTTAAGAGATAACTGAGCATTTAGAGCAAGATTAATGTCAACTGGACGTGCGTTGGTCTGCCCTTGTGACTCAGCTGGTAAAGAATCCGCCTGCAATGTGGGAGACCTGGGTTTGATCCCTGGGTTGGGAAGATCTCCTGGAGAAGGGAAAGCTACACCACAGTATTCTGGCCTGGAGAATTCCAGGGACTGTATAGTCCATGGGGTCACAAAGAGTCAGACACGACTGAGTGACTTTCACTTTCACTTAATGTCAATTAATTGTGGGGTTTCTAACACAGGTAGAAGTAAAATGTATGATAATAACAATAAAAAGGACAAGAAGGAAGTAAATGAAAGCAGGCTGTTGCAAGAAGTCTACATAAAGTGGGAAAACATCAATTCATAGTAGATGGTGATAAATGAAAGATACATATTGTAATCTTTAGAGAACTACAAAAATAAAACAAAAAATATCAGGATATAGGAATGTCCCTGGCAGTCCAATAGTTAAGACTCTGCACTTTCAATGCAGAAGGCGTAGGTTGGATCCCTGGTTGGGGAACTAAGATTCCACATATCATGCAGTGCAGCCAAAAAAATAATAAATTAAAAAATATATAGATTAAAAATACTAATCTATATATTTTAAATGAAATAAAGGAGAAAAAATAGGAGACTAAAGTTACTTAACCCAAATAAGAAAGAAAAGAAGAAAAAACAAAGACAAATAACAAATAAGATTGTAATGTTAAATTCAACCCAATTATTAAAGGCAAATGCATAAACTGTCTAATTACAAGGGAAAAACTGTAACACTGGCTAAAAAAGCAAGACTCAACTGTACTCTGTTTCCTAAAGATATAGTTGAAATATTAATATAATAGCACAAATAAATGAAAAGCAAAATGATAGGAAAAGATAACATGTAAACACTAGTTACAAGAGAGACAGAGTGGCTATATTAAACTTACACAAAGTATACTTCAAGACAAATAACATTAACTCTAATAAAAAGGGATATTTCATAATAATAACAGTCAGAGATTTCCCTGGTGGTCCTGTGGCTAAGACTGCACTTCCAATGCAGGGGGCCTGGGTTTGATCCCTGGGCAGGGAACTAAATCCCATATGCTGCAACATAAAAAAAAAAAAAAGAAAAAGAAAAAAAGACTCCCACATGCAGCAACGAAGATCAAAGATCCCATGTCCACAACATGTCCTGGCATAGCCAAATAAATAAATAATTAAAAAAAAAAATAAGCATGTCGCTGTATGGCAAAAATCACCACAATATTGTAAAGTAATTAGCCTCCAATTAAAATAAATAAATTAATTTTTAAAAGATCGGTTTATCAGCAGAACATAAGAATCTTAAATGGGTATGTACCAAATACCAGAGCTTCAAAAACAAAAGCAAAAACTCACAGAACTGAAGGAGAAAAAAGACAAAAGCACAATTATAGTTGGAGATTTTAACATTCTTCTCCATTAATGATAGAACAAACAGGCAAAAACAATTATCATTGATGTGCCTATAAATTTGACAACTTCTATGGGATGAACAGCAAAAACACTAAATATCTATAAATAATTCAATGACAAATGTGTAAACCTCTGGGTGAAAACTAGGAAACACTGCTGAGAGAAATTAAAGAAGGCCCAGGAAGTGGAACAATGGTGACCTACTTGCAGATTAGAGGACCCACTAGTATGAAGACGTCAGTTCTCCCAAACTGATCTATAGGTGCAGCACAATCCCAATCAAAATTCCAATGGCCATTTTGTATAAACTGACAAGTTTATCATAAATTTACATGGAAATTCAAAAACCTAGAAGTGTCCAAAAAACTTTGAAAAGGAACAAAGTCAGGGCACTATCAACTTCTGATTTCAGGACTTACTATAAACCTTCAGAAATCAAGACAGAGTGATATTGGCCTAAGGATAGACAAATAGATCAATGAAACAGAAGAAAGAGTCCTGAAATAGACCCACATTTATACAGTCAATTGATTTTTTTTTTTTAAGTGCCCAAACAATTCAACAGGGAAAATCCTTCTTAAATGGGACTAGAACCACTGGATATCCATCAGAAAAAAATACAATGAAGTGACTCCATTTTATAGCAGATACCAAAATACAATAATTTTAGATCAACTATAGACCCAAATGTAAAAGCAAAATTTATAAAGCTCCTAGAGGGTATATAGAAGAATATCTTTGGTATTGTGGCAAAGATGTCTTAGAACACAGACAGCATCATAAGGAAAAAATTGCCAAGGTAGATATCACCAACATTTTAAACTTCTGCTCATCAGAACTGTTTGGACATATTAAGACTTTTTAAATAAATGAACAGGCAAACCACAGACTAGGAGAAAATATTTGTTATACATATATCCGAGAAAGGACTTGCATCCAGAATATATAAAGAACTTCTGCAACTCAATTTTTTAAAAAATCAGCTAAATAAAAAGTGAGCAAAAGACTTAACTGGACACTTTACAAATGAAGATATGCAAATGACCAAACAACACATGAAAAAGTACTCCTCACTAGTCACTAGGGAAATACAAATTAAAACCATAATGTTATTTGACTATGTTCTCACTAAAATAACAAAAATGAGAGAGCCTGAAAATATCGAGTGTTAGTGAGGATATAGAGCAGCCAGAACTCTCACACGATGAGAGCGTGAAATAGTACAAATTCTTTGGAAAATAGTTTGGCAATTTTTTACATAGTGAAATGTACATCTACCCTTCCACTCATTCCACACTGAAGTGCTCTTCCAAGAGAAAGCAACCTTATTTAAAATAGCCCAAACTGCAAATAACCTAAATATGTATCAAAATTTGAGTGGATGATTTAATTATAATATATTCATACAATGGAATACTACTGAGCAATAAAAAGAAGCAAACGACTGGGAAATGCAACAATGGATCAGTCAAAGACATATGCTAAGGAGAAGTCAGACATCGAAGGGTAGATACTGTATGACTCTATTTTCATGATGTTCTAGAACAGGTAGAGCCTATTTATGCCAAAAATAAAGAACTATGGTGAAGGGGTACGGGGAGATACCAACTGGGAAAAGACATAGGGCACAATAAATTTTTTGAGGGGGAAGAAGCGTTCTATATCTTGATGGAGGTGTGGGTTACAAGAGGGTATAAATTTGTCAAAGCTCAGCAAACTGTATGGGGCTTCCCAGGGGGCACTGGTGGTAAAGAACCTGGACTCTGTGGGAGAGGGAGGGGGGGGTATGATTTGGGAGAATGGCACTGAAACATGTATAATATCATATAAGAAACGAATCGCCAGTCCAGGTTGGATGCATGATACAGGATGCTTGGGGCTGGTGCACTGGGATGACCCAGAGGGATGGTACGGGGAGGGAGGTGGGAGGGGGGTTCAGGATGGGGAACATGTGTATACCCGTGGCGGATTCATGTT